>NW_026526832.1:19480833-22405000 GCF_024362965.1 Panthera pardus
ACCTCACTGTGATCTGGGCTCGGGTCCCAGTCCCGGAGGCAGCCTGTAGTATAGTGATGAGTTATGTGATGCATAATGCAGAGACAATCAAGGACTAGATTACCTAGCCCACCAAAGGACCTTGTTCTTAGATGTTTGGGCTGCAGTAGAAGCCATCATAGCGTGGGAAGTGTGAGGGCAGGACAGGGTTTTTACTTGTCCCTTGACAGTCTATTCTCTAGAAGACCAGGCTTGCAGTGGACAGGATTTTGCTAGCGAAGGGTATAGAAGCAAATCCTCTGGGGAGTGGGTAATGGCTTCTGATTAATCATCATCAGGATCCTTTGAAGTGAAAAGAAACTGCAGTGCTGGTTATCACTGTTCTGGGGCCTGATTTGACAAGGTTGGTCATGTTTACCATTAAATACAAAGCTGCCTTGGCCAGCTGTCGCTTCTCTTGCAGTCCTATTTTGAGCATAGTTTCTGTCAGCCACAGAGAGCCCGTGACTACTTTCAGGTTGTCTGTGACACCGAGGCTGCTCTCATTCTTACCTGTCTACCTCCATTCTTGAGGCAGAGGGTTAGTTGTCCCCAAGAGTCCTCTCAGAACAGACCGGTACGGGGTGCCTCGGTGGCTCAGTCAGTTGAGCGTCTTGACTTTGGCTCAGGTCATGATCTCGCGGTTCATGAATTTGAGCCCCACATGGGCTCACTGCTGTCAACGTGGATTGTGCTTTGGATCCTCTGTCCCTCCCCTGCTCATGCTTTCAATTTCTCTCTCAAAAAAAACAAACAAAAAACATTTAAGAAAAGATTAAAAAAAAACAAAAAAGATCAGTACATTCATCTCCTTTGCATAAATTTGGGAAGCTTTCTACCTTGCTGCCCGCACCCTCCACCTATGTAATGGGCACTTGGGGACGGGACAGATGTAGATCCAAAAAACCAGGGCATGACCAGGTCCACTGTGGAGTGTGCCACCCACCTGGCACACCACCCTAGTGTCATTTTGTTGTTTGTGCTCGTTTCCTTTTAGAGTTTCTTGCCCACATATCTTTGTTCCTAGGAAATAAAAGCTTAATGGGCCTAGAATCGGGGTTCCTGTACTATTTGTTCACAGCTGCTCTGGTTCACCCCAGGCCCGTCCATGGCAGTGATAAAGCCCCTTCTACCCCTGCACAGACTGGCTGTCATGTCTTCAGGGAGCAGCATTGTGCTTATCTGGGTGGAAGATGCACACTCCCTCTGCTGCTGTTCGTTCCCTGCAGCTCAGTCTGTCTCCTGTCCCACCCATCTTGTCCTTGACTGGTACAATCACTGCTGCTCAAATTTTCACTTTGGGGGCTGTTGGGAGAATGCTGCTACTTGCTGGGTGGTGTTAAGCCTGCTTGAGGTTGTCTCTCCTCTCTGCCCCTCACCTGCTTGTGCTCTTTATCTCAAAATAAATAAACTTAAAAAGTAATAAAAATAGAACATTGGAGCTGGACTCTTGTGAAGAGCACAGCTCAAGCCCATGCACCCTAGGCCCTCGGTTGGCCTGGCCTTGTCCAACTGCACAGAAGTAACTCTGCATAAGCTCTCCAGGCCCCTCAGGCAGATCTGTGGACAGTTTCAAGAAATGCCAAGTTGACTGCCTTGAGGTCTGCCTTCTTGATAGCCCCTCTACCTGGGGGCAAAGGGGGTGCTGCTCCTGGCTGACTACCCCCACGCACCAAGCTATCAGAGTTCTAGATCTAACCAGGCTCTGCTTTGTTCATTTTCAACATGTTTATCCATCACCTACATGCAAGGGCGTTAAAGTTGGCCGCCATTTTGCATCCAAGAAAATGACTGTGCCACCTCAGGACCCTGCACCAGGTGCCACCATTATTTCAAAGTTGCCTCAGTCCAAAACCCTTGCATGTTAGCAGAGAAAAGAGGAAAAACCACAGGATTCAAAGGTTTCAAGGATTATGACATTTAAGGGGAGAGGGTAAAAACATTTGGTACTCCGTATAAATAATTCAAAGTCCGTAACAGAACAAAGATGCTCTGCTTTTAACAAAGTAAACTTATTTGCACATTTTTAAAGTACCACTTAGGGGGCCTCTAGCTGGCTCAGACGACCACGCAACTCTTGGTCTTAGAGTTGTGAGTTCTACCCCCACATTGAGAGTAGAGATGACTTATAAATTGAATCTTTAAAAATACCACTGGTGATGGTGGAGTCGAGTATACAGATCTAGGTTCAAATGCTGGTTCATCCACTTAACCTCCTTAAGCTTTAGTTTTTTCATCTATTAAATGTGAATTTCACAGAGCTGTTTAACGATTTAGTTACAGGGGCGCCTGGCTGGCTCAGTTGATGGAGTGTGCAGTTCTTGATCTTGGGGCTGTGGGTTTGAGACCCACGTTGGGTGTAGATTACTTAAATAAACAAAAAAATATGAAGTTACATTGCATGTAAAGGACTTATTCATTCCTTTGATGTCAGTGTGATCGTGTTTATTGTAGTTTTCAAGGCACTTTTCATGTACTACCCCATATTATGCCTTGGGAGAGAAGTCTGTTGTGTAACATCTGCATTTTTAATATGTAAGGTAACATAACATGGCTAGTGAGAGGTTGAGGGGCAGAACTAGAACCCAGGTTGTAGGACTAGAATCAAAGCTGTATCTCTGTTGCCATGGAAGAATGTCAGTTTGGATGGGGTGTCCACAGGTGACAGGGAATCTTGAGATAGTCCAGAAAACTATAACACACTAAATGGGGGGTGCTACTATGCCATCATTCCAGAACCTTTGTAGGTCAGTGGCTTTCAAACCTTTGACAGACCCACAGTAGGACTATGTTCACGTTATGATCCAGTCCACTCATATATTGCATTATGTTACTAAGACCTTTCGTGAAAAAATACCTCTGGGTACAGTTATCTGAGCTCTTCCTCTTCCCTTCTCTTCCTGCATAATTCAGTCCTCAAGCCATTAGGTGGAGCAGTGCAAAGTAGCATCGGTGCTGGAGGATGTCTGGTGTGCATGTCAGAGCTCAAGTGAAATGGAGACCGTGGATGGGAGTAGCCCAGCTTAGACATCGTAGTCTAAGCAGGATGAGGAGGGCAACCACGTGGAGGCACGGTCTGCCGTGTGGCGTTATAGCCCAAGTTGGGACGAGGAAAGTGTCCATGTGGTTTGGTAGCCTGGTGAGGGGTTGGAGTATGAAAAAGACATACCCCACACCCCCCCACAAAAGAAGACTTGGTGTGAGCTGTCTGCTGGAGTGGAACGTGGGGAGGGGGTCTGTGCATAGGGGCGGCTTGATGTGTGGCGTCAGTCTGAGCAGCATGAGGAGGGCATCCTCAAGGAGGGTGGCTTGATGTGGGTTGTCAGAGCCAGCCTGTACGTGTGTCTGCATGTGTCCCACATGGGGAAGCAGAACTCAAACAGAATGAAGAGGGTATCTGCCTATGTGAGCAGCCCAGCCTGAGCTGTTAGAACCCGAGTGAAGTGAGGACATCTGTGTAGGAGGAAGACCTGTGGTCAGATGGGAGCCCAAGAAGGGTGAGGTAGCCTGGGGCGTGGTGTCAGCCTAAGCAGGGTGATGAAGACATCCACGGAGGGGCCAGCCAAGTGCAAGGAGAGTTGGATTAGACCCAAACAAAGCAGTGAAAAAAAAATCTCTGGAAAATCTCGTATCAGCTCTCATTAGATTTGCAGTCCAATTTCACATTGCTCAACGAGGCAAAATTTGGGACTTTGAAAAGAATAATAAAACCAACTGGCAAAAATTATCAAGAGAAAAGAGAAGACACAAATAATTCCAGAAACAAAAAGGGTACATGATGACAGATATTGTAGACATTAACATGGTAATCAGATTAGGAACAACTTTAGGCCAACAAATATGAAACTTTAGATGAAAATGGACAAATTATTAGAAAAGTATCACTAACACGGACTCAGGAAGCAATAGGATATGCGAATAGCCCTATTCCCAGTAAAAAGAAACAATATTAAATAAAACATCTAATCGTGAGGAAAATCCCGGGCCCACATGGCTTCACTGCTGAGTTCTAATCTTTCAAGGAATGACTAATTCTAAATTTACATAAATGATTCCAGAGTATAGATGAAGAGGGAACTTTCCTGAATGCATTTTCTCTTTTCCAGCAATGAACATTTAAAGTTCTTAAAAAGGTTTTTTAATATTTTAATATTTAATTTTGAGAGAGAGAGAGAGGAGAGCATAAGTGGGGGAGGAACAGAGAGAGAGGGAGAGAATCTCAAGAAGTCTCCCCACTGTCAGTGCAGACTCCCATGGAGGGCTCGATAAGCAGGGCTGATCTTGAGATCATGACCTGAGCCGAAATCAAGAGTTGGATGCTTAACCGAGGCACCAAGTTGGTGCCACCAAGGCACACCCAGCAACAAACATATAAAGCATTAAATTTTGAGTATCTTTTATCATAGCATCAATCCAATATCAAAACCAGACAGAGACAACATAAGCAGAAAGGAAAAGTATAAAGGTCAATGTTATCATGAACATAGCTGCAAAATCATGAAATATTAGTGAACTGAATTCAGCAATGTATATAAAAAAGATAATATATCATCATCATTGCGTTTATCTCGGATATAGGAGGTAGCTTTAACAATAGAAACTCAAATAATATGATCCTCCATGTTAACAGATGAAAGTAAAAATCTCATTATCATCTCAACAGATGCAGAAACAGGTTTCATGAAGTTCAACATTCATTTAGGAGAAAAGCTAGCACTAAGAAGGACTTCCCTAACCTGATTAAGTGTATCTATGAAAACAATCTACAACAAAGCTTTTAAAACTATAACCAAAATTAAAGGAAAAATAGTTTAATTTCTTTAACTACAATCAAAGTTGTTTGTTTTTAAATTTTAAATTTTAATGTTTATTTTTTAGAGAGAGAGTGTGTGTGCGCAAACGGGGGAGGGGCAGAGAGAAAGAGAGGCACAGAATCCAAAGCTAAAAATTAACAACTCAGGAAACAACAGATGTTGGTGAGGATATGGAGAAAGGAGAATCCTCTTGCACTGTTGGTGGGAATGCAAACTGGTGCAGCCACTCTGGAAAACAGTGTAGAGATTCCCTAAAAAATTAAAAATAGAATTACCATATGACCCAACAATAGCACTGCTAGGAATTTATCCAAAGGGTAGAGGAGTGCTGATTTGTAGGGGCACATGTACTCCAATGTTTATAGCAGTGCTATCAACAATAACCAAATTATGGAAAGAGGCCAAATGTCCATCAACTGATGAATGGATAAAGAAGGTGTGGTTTATATATACAATGGAATACTGCTTGGCAATGAGAAAGAATGAAATCCTGCCATTTGCAACAATGTGGATAGAACTTGAGGGTATAAGTGAAATAAGTCAGTCAGAGAAGGAAAGATATCATATGATTTTACTCATATGTGGAATCTGAGAAACTTAACAGAAGACCATAGGGGAAGGGAAGGAAAAATAAGATACAAACAGAGAGGGGGGCAAACCATAAGAGACTCCTAAATACAGAGAACAAACTGAGGTTTGATGGGGGTGGGGGGTTGAGGAGGTGGAGAAAATGGGTGATGGATATTGAGGAGGGCACTTGTTAGGATGAGCACTGGGTGTTGGATGTAAGTGATGAATCATAGGAATCTACACCTGAAGCCAAGACTACACTGAATGTTGGCTAACATGACAAATAAACAAACAAACAAACAAAAAGCATACAAAAAGTAGGGAAAATCTATTTGCAACAAATATATCTGACTTAAAGAACATATGACATAAAGAGCTACGAATCAACGTAAAAAGGACAAATCAATTAAAACTGAGGAAAAGATTTGAATTGACAGTTTATAAATAAGGAAATCCAAATGGTCTACAAATACGTGAAAAAGAATTCAGTCTTCTTAGTAATCAAGGATATGTGAAAAGGAACTTAATATTATTCATAACCAGGAATATTCCAATTAAAACCCAAATAATATGCAATTACATTCTTAACCAAACTGGCAAAAAATGACTCCGGGTATAGGTTGGCGCTATCGACTTGATTTGTGCTAAGTGACTACAGTTTTATCCATCATTGTTTTTGTACCATCAGTGCAAATGTCCACAGAGCGAAAAGAGTAAATTGCATCTTAGTGTTAGCGTAAAAGAAAATAGTTGTAACTTTAATGACTCCCTGATAACATTCCAGAGACTCCTAGGGGTTCATGGACCACACTTTGGGAATTGTTGCCCTAAACCAGGAGATGTACAAGAACTTTCTTAGCAACATAGTGGCCTCAAACTGGAGACAACCCCGAAGTCCATAAAAACTAGTGTTATGTTCTTACAGGAATGCTGTGCAGCAATGACAAAAAATTAACCACAACCATACACATCAACAAGTAAAATGTTGATCAAAAGAAAGCAGGTCATGGAAGAAAACACCGTAATTCCATTTGTTAAAGTTCAAAACAGAAAAAAAATATGCTTTATTGTTTATGAACCCATACAAAGGTGGTAAAACCATTTTTTTTTTTTAAAGCAAAGAAATGATTAACCCTACAGCCAGGAAGAGAGATTACCTCAAGGGAAGAGAGCAGATGATGTGATCAGGAAGGGGCTTGCAGCCACCTGCAATATGCTAGTGCTACACTGAGTGGGAATATCATAAAGGGTCACATGACTTATTTATTTTCATTAAGTATATTTATTTTGAGAGACAGAGACAGTGGAAGTGGGGGAGGGGCAGAGGGCAAGGGAAAGAGAATTCCAAGCAGGTTCCACACTGCCAGTGCAGAGCCTGATGTGGGACTTGAACCCGTGAGCTGCGAGATCATGACCTGAGCCCAAACCAAGAGTTGGGCGCTTAACTGACCCAGGCACCCTTCCATTATTTTTTTTAATGTTTTATTTATTTTTAAGAGAGAGAGAGAGAGAGAGAGTGGGGGAGGGACACAGAGAGAGGGGGACAGAGGATCCGAAGCAGGCTCCATCCTGAGAGTAGCGAGCCTGATTTGGAGCTGGCACTCATGAACTGGGAGATCATGACCAGAGCCAAAGTCGGTCGCACAACCAACTGAGCCACCCAGGTGCCCCACAAAGGATCACTTTATTTTTATTTATTTTATTTTTTGAGAGAAAGAGAGGGTGCAAGCGAGCGAAGGGCAGAAAGAGAGAAAGAGAGAGAGAAGGAGGGCTCACCCAAAGCGGGGCTTGAGCTCACCCGACACGGGACTTGAACTCACGAACCATGAAATCATGACCTGAGCCCAAGTCAGATATTAAACCGCTGAGCTACCCAGGCACCCACAAAGGATCACTTTAAACATCCATTAAAGTATGTCTTATATGTTCTATGTATATTTTTCAGTAAAAAATTTTAAATATCATATGATGGTCATTGACATAGCTCTCCCTTCTCACATATTAAGAAGAAAAGCAAGGTGCAGAATAATATAGGTCACTGTAGTAAAATGATGTGGAAAAGAATACATTCATACTTGTTTGTATATGCACAAACTTCCTCTGGAAGGGGCACAAAAGAAGCTTACACCAATGAAGAGGGGAGTCTCCCTGTCTGTTGAGAGGGGATGAGATGACAAGGAGACAGGTTGGCGGCGGGCAGCTTGTGTCTCATCTCTCTACACTTTTTATACGTTTTCATTTTGAACAATTCATGTATTCCCAATACTAAAATATTTTTTAAATCCCTATACATCTGGAAGTTTAAATAACACTTCTAAATAAACCTGTATTAAAAATAAAATCATACTGGCAATTATAAACCATTTTAGAATCATATTGCAACTAAAGCATTACAGAGCAATTAGACAAGCAATCTTTTAAGTGTTGAACAATCTGGGGCACCTGAGTGGCTCAGTTGGTTAAGTGTTGAACAAGCTGATGGCGGAAAAAAACACCCCACCTCATTTTATTTACTTTGCTTGATTACTATTGAATTTGAGCACCTTTTCTTTTCTTCTCTCCCTCCTCCTTCTCCGCCCCCTCCCTTCCCCCTCCCCCTCCTCCTCTTCTCCTCCTTCTTTTTTTTTCCTTCTCTACCTCCTTCTTTTTTGGTTTGGATTTTTCTGTGAGTTTCCTGGTCATTTCCTTTGTTGATTTAAATAATTGTCAGAATTCTGTATATATTCTGGGTACTAATTCCATGCAACAATCCCCCCCCCCACTTTTCCTTTTCTTATAACTTTTGTTATAGTATTTCTTTTAACGGAAGTTTTAAATTTTGAGAACAAATCTCTCTGCCTTTTTTTTTTTTTTTTTTTTAAATAGGCTCCACACCCAACAGGCGGCTCAAACTCACAACCCTGACATCAAGAGTCACATGCTGTACTGACTGAGCTAGCCAGGCACACCTACAAATCTCTCAGTTTTTTATGGTTTTTGGATTTTGTATCTTGTTTAGGCAGACATTTTCCACCCCAATATTATTTAAACTATAGTTTTAAAACCTTTAAAGTATTTTAACTTTTGGCCCTCTAAATATTTAATTATTTGTACCAGCTGTGTTTGATGTGATGGGGGAGGAGGGTCAATCTAATGTTATTTTTCCTCAGTAGATAGCCAATTATCTCACATGATTTATTGAAAATGCCACCCTTTCTTCATTGATTTTACATGTTGCCTCTATGTAAGCTTCATTTGTGCAGATATATGGATCTGTTTGCACTTTATTCTATCCCACTGATTTATAATTATCCCTTTATTGTATGTTATTAAATCTGCTTGGGTTATATTCATATAGCTTTATATAGTTTTATGTTTATATTTTCATCTATATAGAGTGAATTCCTACTTAATAATCTTGTTCAGATTTTGAGGGCTGTTATCGAACATTTTCTCTTCCAGAAAAGAATCAGAATTCTTGAATTCCAATTTTAAAATTCTCTTAAAATTTGGTTGGGATTGCATTACATTTATAGATTGATTGTCCTGGATGGCAACAGCATAGAAACAGCTTTTCTTGGGTGCTGTAAGTACTGGATGTGAGTGACTTTCCATGCAATCTCCTTCGTGGATATTTATCATTTGACTCTGACAGGCAATCCCAAGAAGCCATGCTCTGTATGAATTTTCTGCAAGGGAACCTCAAAATCCAAAGCACAGACGGTGCTTAGAGTGGGCTCCTCTCTGTCTTTGGATAGTTTTTTTTTTTTTTAATTTTTAACGTTTATTTATTTTTGAGACAGAGAGAGACAGAGCATGAACAGGGGAGGGGCAGAGAGAGAGGGAGACACAGAATAGGAAGCAGGCTCCAGGCTCTGAGCCATCAGCCCAGAGCCCGACGCGGGGCCCGAACTCACGGACCGAGTCCGAGAGATGGTGACCTGAGCTGAAGTCGGACGCTTAACTGACTGAGCCACCCAGGCGCCCCTGTCTTTGGATAGTTTTTATGTGGATATATGGTTCCATTTCTCTTGGTTATATACCTAGAAGTAGAAATGCTGGATCGTACGGTAACTCTATGTTTAGACTTTTAAGGGATTACCAAACTGTTTTTCAAACTGGCTGCAAATTGAACATTCCCACCAGCAATGTATGAGAGCTCCTATTTCTCCACATCCTAACCAAGTTTTATTGCCCATCTTTTTTATCCTAGTGGGTGTAAGAAAGTTTTCATTGGGGGTTTTTTGGGGTTCTTTTTTTTTTTTTTGGTATTTAAAAAATGCTTATTTATTTATTTTGAGACAGGGAGACAGAGCATGTGTGCAAGCTGGGGGAAGGGCAGAGAGAGGGAGAGAGAGAATCCCAAGCAGCCTCCACACTGTCAGCGCAGAACACAATTCAGGGCTCTATCTCTTGAACCGAACCACGAGATCATGACCTGAGCTGAAATCAAGAGTCAGATGCTCAACCAACTGAACTACCCAGGCACCCCATTTTTTTTTTTTTTTTTTTTTTTTGGTATTTTGAAGAGCAGCGTTAGATTTACAAATCTAAATTGAAAAGTACAGAAATTTCCCACATATCCCTTCTCCCTGAGCACACAATTTCCTCCATTGTTTACATCTTGTATTAGTGTGTAATACAATGTGTAATACATGTAATTGATGAACAATATTGATACGTTATTATTAATTAAGTCCATAGTTTATATTAGGGTTAACTCTTTGTGTTGTACATTCTCTGGGTTTTGACAAATGTATAATGACGTGTGTCTACCATTACTGTATAATACAGGATCGTTTTACTGCCCTAAAGATCCCCTGTGTTCCACCTTGTCATCCCTCTCTCCCTCAGAACAACTGGCAACCACTGATCTTACTACTGTCTTCCATAGTTTTGTCATTTCTGGAATGTCATACAGTTGGAATCCTATAGTACATTGCCCTTTCAGATTGGCCTCTTTCACTTAGCAACACACTTTCTAAAGTTCCGCCACGTCAGGGGGCCTGGCTGGCTTGTGGGTGGAGTACGTGACTCTTGATCTCGGGGTTGTAGGTTGGAGCCCCATGTTGGGTGTAGAGATTACTTTAAAAAAGGGAGGGGGAGACACCTGGGGTGGCCCAGTCGGTTAAATGCTGGACTCTTAGTTTCGGCTCAGGTCATGATCTCACAGTTTGTGCATTCAAGCCCTACATAGGGCTCCCTGCTTGGGATTCTCTCTCTCTCTCTCTCTCTCCCTCTCTCTGTCTCTCTCTCTCTCCATTTGTACTCTCTCTCTCTCAAAAATATATGTATAAATAAACTTTTAAAAAAATTTTTAAAAATCTTAAAAAAAAAAGTCCTCTCTGTCTTTTTTGCTGCTTGGTAGTTCATTTCTTTGTATCGCCAAGTGATACTACATTGTATGGATGGGCCATAGTTTGCTTATATATTCTCCTACTGAAGGATAGCTTGGTGCTTCCAATTTTGGCAATTATGATTAGAGCTGCTATAAACATCCGTGCACAGGTTTTTGAGTGAACCTAAGTTTTCAGCCCATTTGGTTAAATACCAAGGAGCATGTTTGCTAGACTGTATGTTTAGTTGTGTAAGAAACTGCCGAACTCTCTTCCAAGGTGGCTGTCCCATTTTGCAACCTGACCAGCCAGGCGTGAGAGTTACTGTTACTCTCTACATCCTCTTCAGCTTTTGTATTGCCAGTTTTTTGGACTTGGGTCACTCTAATAGGTGTGTGGTGTTATCTCGTTTTAATTTGCATTTCTGGGGCACCTGGGTGGCTCAGTCGATTAAGCCTCTGACTTCTGCTCAGGTCATGATCTCACAGTTCCGTGAGTTTGAGCCCGGCACTGGGCTCTGTGCTGGCAGCTCAGAGCCTGGAGCCCGCTTCGGATTCTGTGTCTCCCTCTCTCTCTGCCCCTCCCCCACTCATGCTCTATGTCTCTCTCTCTCTCTCTCAAAAATAAATAAACAAACATTAAAAAAAGAGAGTTCTTTGTATGCTTTGGATAATATTCCTTTATCAGACATATCTTTTGCAAATATGCTTTTCCAGAGCATTTCCATTTTTAGGACTTTATGCCACAGGTTTACTTGCACACAGGTACAAAGATGTATATGGACAAATAATATAAATAACAAATTAGATGATAAAAACAACAAATTAGAAGTGAGAAGCAGAAGTGACTCTGGCTGATGAGCAGAAAGTCATTTGTTATAAAGAAAACCGTTGAGAGGGCTAGAGAAGAGGCTTGATGACAATCTTCTAGAATTAAAGCCACAAACCACATATATAAATAGCCTGGTGAACAAAAGGCCCAGAACATTCTGCTGCCACCAAAAACTAGATGCTGTATTTGCAATGCCCCCAAGAACTTGACTGCAATTGCACCTGTCGCTCAGACCTGCACCACTAATGTCTCTTTTGCATCAGGAACTCATTTTGTAACCCATGCTGCCCCCAAGGCCATAAGGCTGTGACGCACCCTTGCCAGCATAATAGGTGTCCTGCACAAAGCCCGTTTCCTCCTGGGGTCCACTTCTGATTTGGAGATTGGCCTGGGTGCAACTGGTTGGTGGAGTTTCAGAGACTGCAGAATGTGTACTTCCACAAACATGAAAAGTATTCCAGGGGCGCCTGGGTGGCTCAGTTGGTTGAGCATCCGACTTCGGCTCAGGTCACGATCTCATGGTTCACAAGTTCGAGCCCCACGTCAAGCTCTGTGGTGACAGCACAGAGCCTGGAGTCTGCCTTGGATTCTGTGTCTCCCTCTCTTTCTACCCCTCCCGGATCATACTCTGTCTCTCTCTCTCAAATAAATAAATAAATAAATAAATAAATAAATAAGAAAAGTATTCCAAAGGAGTTGGCAAACCAGAAAACATGACAAATGTCCACTAAAGTGTCTGTCAGTTGGAGATACCTAATATATTACGGCACATGCATACATTAGAATACTATGTAGTTCTTGAACAAAGTAAGGTAGTGTAAAGACTAATAATGTTGGGGAATCTTCAAGATATAATTAATGTGCATTATGTTCTATCATTTGTACTTTAAAAGAGCTGTACATATTTATATATTTGTCCATGTATACAAAAGTCTGGAAAGGTACACAAGAAACTGGTAACAATGGTTGCTTCTAGAGAAGGGAAAAAGGAGACGAGGATGGATGGGGACCTTATTGGTCTGAGTTCTACATATGCCACATGCATCTATAATCTATTCGAAAACTTTTTTTTAATGTTTATTTTTGAAAGAGAGAGAGAGTGAGACAGCGTGTGTGCACATGAGTGGGGGAAGGGAAGAGAGAGAGGGGGACAGAGAATCTCAAGCAGGCCTTGCTGTCAGCACAGAGCCCAATGTGGGGCTTGAACCCACAAACCATGAGATCATGACCTGACAGAAGTCAAGAGTTGGACACTTAACCGACTGAGCCACACAGGCACACCTCAAAATTCTAAAAAGTAAAAATGTTTGCCACATATACAAACTGTGGCCACCAAACATTTGATAAACTGTATTAATTTTAGAATGTTTGGAAGCAGAACCAACCAATAGTGGGTATTATTAAAAGTGGGGTGCCTGGGTGGCTCAGTTGGTTAAGCGTCCAGCTGTTGATTTCAGCTCAGATCATGATCTCACAGTTTGTGAGATCGTAGGGCTCTGTGCTGACGGGGCGGAGCCTACTTGGGGTTCTCTCTCTCTCCCTCGCTCTCTGCCCCTCCCCCACTTGCTTTCGCCAGGCATGCGCCCCGTGTGCCTGTCTCAAAACAAACAAACAAACAAACAAACTTAAAAAAAAAAGAAAGTAGTAGCACAAACGCCACTGATGCTGAGCCTCAACTTCTTCTGGGCTAAACGTTACTTATCTTATACCCACAGTTGGGAAACAGCGTCCATCTTTCCCATAAAATTGGCCTGCTTGGCTAGCACTCCCCATGCAGCCAGTTCAGATCTCTGAAGCGGTCAGTGACATTGAGGACACAGAGAACTGTTCATAGTTATTCCATCCTAAGAAGCAAGAAGCAGTCCCCTGCCCACCTCCAAAGTCCGTGGGAGGGTTTCGGTGATTCTTTTGTGAGAAGTTGAGAAAGATCCACGCGATACTACTAGGCCAGGAGATGGTATAACAAGATAGTTTTGCTGATCTGGACAGGAGATTGGGCCTGTGAACCACAGCCATTTTAACACCGAGCGAGACTCAAAATACCTTCGGGTGAATCGTTTGGGAGGCTTCCAGCAGCATAAACAGAGTGCCCAACTAAAAGAGGCGTAAACAGCGAGGACATTCATTTTTTCACAAAACAAGAAGTCTGGCAAAGAGAATTCCAGAGCTGCCTCATTCAGAAGTTCAACAATGGCAGAGTTCTGGCTCGGTCTCTCTGATTTCCTCATGACTTTTTCTTCATGGTGACAAAGTGACTGTTGCCGGTCCCAGCACCATATCCTCACATGAGCTTACTGAAGGCACGAAGCATGAAGAACTTTCCGCATTGCTTGCTCTCGTGCTTTCTCTCCCTTGCTCACAGGCTGGCTCTCCTGTTTAAAAAAAAAAAAAAATTTTTTTTAATGTTTTTATTTATTTTTGAGACAGAGAGAGACAGAACATGAGCAGGGGAGGGGCAGAGAGAGAGAGGGAGACACAGAATCTGAAGCAGGCTCCAGGCTCCGAGCTGTCAGCACAGAGCCCGACGTGGGGCTCGAACTCACAGAGCGTGAGATCATGACCTGAAGCTGAAGTCAAGCGCTTAACTGACCGAGCCACCCAGGCACCCCCAGCTCTCCTGTTTTTAATCAGGGAGGAAAATCTTTCCCAGAAGCCCCCAGAAGATTTCTTCCCCAGATGCAATCGGTCGGAAGTGTGCTATATGCCCACCTCCAAACCAATCCCTAGCAAGGGGAGAAGGAATTACCATGTTTGTCTTAACCAATCACAGTTCATCCTCAGAAGGAGGTGGTGAATAGGGCTGCAAATTCCTTGTTTGTCTAAAATTCAGTTTTAACTGGGTGTGTTTATATTTTTTGTCTGAGACTCTGGCAGTGGTGCTGGGTGACACCTTCCTCATTTCTGAGTCTGTTGCCAGACCATACTTCACAAAATCAGCGTTTCATTAGCAAGAATAAGACAGTAGTGCCTAAGAGTAGCAACCAACCATCTGCCTCCTTGCTTTACAAGATTTCCTTTAACTTCTGTTCAAGAAAGTCCTGGCTCCTTTTGGCTCTCTGCCCCTCCCTGTTTGACAACAGCTGTGTCCCTGAGACATGATGGTGAAGGCCCAAGTAAATGACTTTGACTCTGTTGGGTGTCTGGTCACCAAGACTGCTATTAACTCTGGCAAAGTAAATATTGTCTCTACCAATAACAGCTTCGTTGACCTCAACTACATGGTCTACTTGGTCCAGTATGATTCCACCCATGGAAAGTTCAATGGCACAGTCCGGACTGAGAATGAGAAACTTGTCATTGATGGAAAGCCTATCTCAGTCTCCCTGGAGTAAGATCTCACTAACATCCAACGGAGTGAGGTTGGTGCTGAATTTATTGTGCAACCCACTGGTATCTTCACTACTCTGGAGAAGGCTGGGGCTCATTTGGAGGGTGGAGTCAAAAGGGTCATCATCTCTGCCTCTTCTGCTGATGCCCCCATATTTGTGATGGACTTGAACCAAGAGAAAGAGGTATGACAACTTTCTCAAGATAGTCAGCAACGCCTCTTGCACCACTAACCGCTTGAGCCCCTGGCCAAGGTCGTCCGTAACAACTTTGGCATCGCGGAGGGAATCATGACCACAGTACATGTCGCTACAGCCACCCAGAAAACCATAAATGGCCTCTCTGAGAAGCTATGTCATGATGGCTAAGAAGCCAGCCAGAACATCATCCCTGCTTCTACTGGTATTGCCAAGACTGTGAGCAAGATCATCCCTGAGCTGAACGGGAAATTCACTGGCATGACTTTCCGTATCCCCACCCATAATGTGTTGGTCATGGACTTGACCTACCATTTGAAGAAAGCTGCCAAATAGGACAACATCAAAAAGATGGTGAAGCAGGCATCAGAGGGCCCTCTCAAGTGCATCCTGGGCTACACTAAGGACCAGTTTCCTGCAGCTTTAACGGTGACACCCAGTCTTCCACCTTTATTTAATGTGGTTTTCAAAAATTTTTAATGTGTATTTATTTTTGAGAGAGAGAGACAGAGCATGAGTGGAGGAGGGGCAGAAAGAGAGGGAGACACAGAATCCGAAGCAGGCTCCAGGCTCTGAGCTGTCAGCACAGAGCCCAACGCTGCGCTCAAACTCACAGACGGCGAGATCAAGACCTGAGCCAAAGTGGGATGCTTAACTGACTGAGCCACCCAGGCGTCCTTCCCACTCTTCCACTTTTGGCGCTGGGGCTGACATTGCCTTCAATGACCATTTTGTCAAGCTTATTTCCTTTGATGAAAATGAATCTGTCTCTAGCAATAGGGCGATGGACACATGGACTCCAAGGAATAAGAACCCTGGGAACACCAGCCCCAGGGAGAGGCATGTGAGCAAGACAGAAGCCCTCAGCTGCTGGGGTGTCCTTGCCCTACAGGGGTCCCTCGACATACTGAAAAATCGCTTGTCCTCAACACAGTTTCCATTCCAAACCCCCTGAAGAAGGGGAGGCATTTAGGGAGCCCTACCTGTCACGTACCATCAATAAGGACACTAAGAAAGAAAGCCCTGGTTTACATGACCTGGAGTTTCCACAGAAACACAAAGGCACCCAATTCTGTCTGTATGTCTGTCTCTCTTTCTGTGTATTGGTGGTGTGCTGGAGTGAGATACAAGATCACAGTTTTATAGTATTACAGAGTAAAAGCTCAATTTTCAGGGTCAGCTGGCAAAGATGAACAGTGACAGAGGAAGATGCGAGTAGAGCATGTTACAACCTGCAATTGACATCTGGGGGATCCAAAGGTTTAAAAGCCACCACCCAGTGTGCTTCAGTTTTTCTGTGGGGCATCTAAAGAAGGGGGAAACAACAGCCCAGCTGCTTCCTGAGACTCTGGCGTTTTTGTGGAACTTGATGTGATCTTGATGTGGAAGATTTGAGTATTACTGCCTCTTTCTTTTTTTTTCTTTTTTTTTTTTTTCAATATATGAAATTTATTGTCAAATTGGTTTCCATATTTCACCCAGTGCTCATCCCAAATATTACTGCCTTTTTCAAAGACTGCTTGAGACCGAAGATCACAGTGCCATAGAAATGAGAGAGAACAGGAATGTTTCCTTTGGGAGTCAGTGCTATTTCAACACAAGTTTTACGCGTTTATGTGAGGGGATGATTATGACATAAGTAATGAAAAGGCATTTCTGGGTCTTGATTTTAAGTGTGATTCCTGGGACTCTACTGATAGATACACGCAGACCTACAACTCCTTTGCTGAGTCACCAGCTTACCACTGCTAGGGGGCTGCCCCAGCTCCCACAGGCCCGTATAAAACTGTTGGTTTGCCAGACTCTCATGAACTCTGGCCCATAGCCTAGGCAGCTGTTGGAAATTCTGGCTGACAGACCGGAAACCGCGAGGCAACTCTTTTTAGGGTGTCCCCTCTGGGAGTCAAAAATCAAATGGCTTGCATGGACATCCTTACTGGGATCCTATCTGCTAAACATCTATATTTTCTCAGGTTGGCTAGTGATAAACTTTAGATATATTCATGAGAAAATAGTATCCATTTCCTCAACTATATTTATGTTGTAGACTTGATTAAAGAACAGCTGTGTCAGTTAATGTGACAGATTGTGCATTTATCCGTTTCCCTTCCAAATCCCCACTGTACTAACAGTAAAGAAATAAAAAGACCATAAACCTATAGGGCTAAAGAGGGGGGAGGAGATGATAAGAGTTAAGAAATGTCAACACAGGGGCTCCTGGGTGGCTCAGTCGGTTTAGCCTCTGACTCTTGATCTCAGCTCAGGTCATGATCTCACGGTTTCTGAGTTCAAGCTCCACAGCAGCCTCTCCACTGATGGCCTGGAGCCTGCCTGGGATTCTGTTTCTCCTCTCTGCCCCTCCCCTGCTTGTGCGTGCACTCTCTCTCTCTCTCTCTCTTCCTCAAAATAAATAAATAAACTTTAAAAAATTATATAAAAAAAAAAAAAAAGAAAGAAACGTCAACACAATTCTGGAAAACGAAAGCCGGGGGAGGAGTAATACAACTGATTTAGTAGAACGGAGAAGCTTAAGCCTAAGGGCGCTCATGGGAGGGAGGGCTACTGCAGGTGGAGGTAGGGAGTGGAGGGCACACCAATAAAGAGAAAGCTAATTGGGCAGCAGGAACCGAAGGTACGGTGTCTGTCTGCAACCACTGATTGGTTCTTGTCCCTACCCTTTTGCCTTTCCGGGATGTTACGTAAATGGAATCGTACCTACCATGTGTAAGGTTTTTTCAATTTTTTTTTTTTAACACTTATTTATTTTTGAGAGATGGAACGAGATAGAGCACGAGGGGTGGGGGGAGGGGCAGAGAGAGGGGGGTCACAGAATCCGAAGCAGGCTCCAGGTTCTGAGCTGTCAGCGTAGAGCCCTAGAGCCCGACGTGGGGTTCGAACCCACGGACTGCGAGATCATGACCTGAGCCAAAGCTGGATGCTTAACGACTGAGCCACCAGGCGCCCCCTGTAAGTTTCTGAATCTGGCTTCTTTCATTGAGCATAATGCATTTGAGAGTTATTTGTGTTGTGGTAACAGTGCCATTTTCCTAATGACTAACTAGCGACCCATTTTATAGATGTGCTACAATTTTTTGGACTGTTTCCAGGTTTTGGTGATGACAAACAATGCTACTGTCAACATTTGTGAAGTGGTTTTCAGTTATTCTGTAAATACAGGCTTTTATTTCACTTGGGCAAATAACATGGGGTGAGATTTCTGGGTTCTGTGGTATGTGTGTGTTTAAGTTTGTAGGAAACCTTCTAACTGTTCTCCAGAGTGGCTGAACTATTCTACACCCTCCTGAGCAATATGTGACAGTTTTGGTTCCTCCACATTCTTAACAGCCCTCTGTATTGTCATATGTATTTTGTTTTATTTCTTTATTTTTTTAACTTTAGCCACTCTAACAGGTAGATGGTGATATCTTAGTGTGTGTGTGTATGTGTGTGTTTAAGCATAAAATTCAATAGTTTTTAGTATATTCACAAAGTTGTGCAACCACCACCACTATCTTATTCTAGAACATTTCCATCAGTCCCTGCTTGGACTGAATTGACCCACAAGTTCATGTTGAAGTCCTCTTCCTCAAGTTGAAGGTATTTGGAGATTGGGATCTTTGGGAAGTAATTAGAGACAGATGAGGTTATGAGGGTGGGGTCCCCCTGATGGGATTCGTGCACTTATAAGAAGAGGTGGAGGGGCGCCTGGGTGGCTCAGTTGGTTGTGCGTCTGACTGCATCTCAGGTCGAAATCTCGCGGTCTGTGAGTTCGAGCCCCACGTCAGGCTCCGTGCCCATCGCTGGGAGCCTGTTACGGATTCTGTGCCTGCCGCTCTCTGACCCTCTCCCGTCCGTTGTCTGTGCCAAAAAAGTAAATAAAGGTTAAAAACAAAATTAAAAAAAAAAAAAAGAAAGAAGAGGTGGAGAGGATTCTCTCTCCATATGCACACACCAGGAGTCGCAGAATAAAACCTACTTTGCCAGCACCTTGATCTTAGACTTCCCAGTCTCTAGATGCATGAAAAAGAAATTTCTGTTGTTTAGGCCACCCAATCTACAGTATTTTGCTATGACAGCTGCAGTTGATTAAGATAACCCACAGCAGAAGCCCTGTCACTACTAATCCCCTCTACACCCATCCTCTGACAATAACTAATCGACTTTTTGTCTCTATGGATTTGCCTCTGCTGGACAATCATGTAAATGGGATCATATCATGCAGTACGTGGCCTTTCGTGTCTGGCTTCATTCACCTAGCATAATGCTTTCAGGGCTTATGCATGTTGTAGTGTGCATCATAGTTCATTCCTTGTCACGGCCGCGTGGTATCCCCTTGGGTGGAAATACATTTTGTTCATCCATTCATCACTCACGTATTTAGGTTATTTCTACATACTGGCTAGTATGAATAATGCTGCTATGAATATTCAAGTGCAAGTAAGTCTTTGTGTGAACGTGTTTTCAGTTCTCTTGGGTGTATACCTAAGAGTAGATTTGCAGGATCGTGTGGTGATTTATGTTTAAGTTTTTGAGGAACGGCCAACCTGTTTTCCACACCAACTGGGCCATTTTACGTTCCCATCAGTGGTGTATTGGAGTTCCAGTGTTTCCACATCCTCATCAACACTTGTTGTTGTCTGTATTTTTTTATTATAGCCACTTTCTTGGTTATGAAGTGGTATGCTATTATGATTTTTTTAGTATTTATTATTTTTTGTGTGGGAGAGCATGAGTGGGGGAGGTACAGAGAGAGAGGGACAGAGGATCCAAAGCGGGCTCTGCGCTGACAGGCCGACAGCAGAACCTCGAACTCATGAACCTCAAGATCAAGACCTGAGCCAAAGTTGGACGCTCAACTGACTGAGCCCCTACCGTTATGATGTCCAGATGCCCCCACCATTATGATTTGGATTTGCAGTTTCCTAGCGACTAATGACTTTGAGCATTTTTTCATGTACTTATTTGCCATCCATGTAGCTTCTTTGGTGAATTGTCAGTTCAAATCTTTGCCCTTTTTAAAAAAAAATGTTAACTCCACTATAGTTAACACACGGTGTTATATTAGGTCCAGGTGTCCAATATAGTGATTCAACAATTCTATACATTACTCGTGCTCAGCGTAAGTATACTCTTAATTCCCTTTATCTATTTCACCATTTCACCCATTGCCTCACCAGCCTCCCCTCTGGTAACCATCAATTTGTTCTCCATACTTAAAAATCTGTTTTTTTTTTGTTTGTTTCCTTTTTTCTTTGTTCATTTGTTTTTCTTTCTTAAATTCCATATGTGAGTGAAATCATATGGTATTTGTCTTTCTCTGACTGACTGATTTCACTTAGCATTACACTCTCTGGCTCCATCCATGTTGTTCCAAACGGCAAGACTGCATTATTTTTTTATGGCTGAGTAACATTTCATTGTATGTATATACCACATCTTAACTCATTCATCTATGGATGGGCACTTGGGCTGCTTCCATAATATAACTATCGTAAATAACGCTGCAATAAACATAGAGGTGCATAGATATTTTTTGAATTAGTGTTTTCATAATTCATTGGGTTAATACCCATTAGTGGAATTACCAGATCATATGGTAATTCTATTTTTAATTTTTTGAGGAATCTCCATACCGTTTTCCACAGGGGCTGCACCAGTTTGCATTCCTACCAACAGTGCACGAGGGTTCCTTTTTCTCCACATCCTCGTCAACACTTGTCTCCTGTGTTTTTGATTTTAGTCATTCTGACTGGTGTGAGGTAATATGTCACTGTGGTTTTGATTTGCATTTCCCTGATGATGAGTGATGGTGAGCATCTTTTCCTGTGTCTGTTGGCTATTTGTATGTCTTCTTTACAGAAATATCTGTTCATGTCTCCTGCCCATTTTTAATTGGATTATTTGTGTGTGTGTGTGTGTGTGTGTGTGTGTGTGTGTTGAGTTGTATAAGTTCTTTATGTATTTTGGATACTATCCCTTTATTGGATATTTCATTTGCAAATATCTTTTCCCACTCAGCAGGTTGTCTTTTAGTTCTGTTGATTGTTTCTTTTGCTGTGTAGAAGCTTTTTATTTTTATTTTTTTCAGAGAAAGAGAGCAGAGGATGGGGGCAGAGGGAAAGAGAGAGAATCTTAAACAGGTTCCACACTCAGCACCAAGCCCAATGCGAGGGCTCGATCCCATGACCCTGGGGTCATGACCTGGGCCAAAATCAAGAGTTGGATGCTCAGTCAACTGAGCCACCCAGGCGCCCCAGAAGC
The DNA here is from genome assembly GCF_024362965.1 of Panthera pardus. Taxonomy (NCBI): domain Eukaryota; kingdom Metazoa; phylum Chordata; class Mammalia; order Carnivora; family Felidae; genus Panthera; species Panthera pardus. The sequence goes on from NW_026526832.1 coordinate 19,502,167, forward strand.
TTTTTATTTTAATGTAGTCCCAATGGGTTTTTTCTTTTTTTGCTTTTGTTTCCCTTGTATCAGGAGACATACCTAGAAAAATATTACTATAGCCAATGTCAAAGAAATTGTTGTCGGTGCTGTCTTCTAAAATTTTATATTTCCAAATTTTTGCCCATTTAAAAAAATTGATTTCCTTGTAATTGCATTCTGAAAGTTCCTTATATATCTTGGATTCAAGTCCTTTGTCTAATTTGTGATTTTTAAATTTTTTCTTCCCATCTCTGAATTGTCTTTTCATTCTCTCTCTCTCTTTTTTTAATATTTATTTATTTATTTTTGGGAGAGCACAAGCAGGGGAGGAGCAGAAGCAGAGAGAGGGAGACAGAGGATGTGAAGTGGCCTCTGCACTGACAGGGTGACAGCAGTGAGCCTGATGTGAGGCTTGAACTCACAAACTGTGAGATCATGACCTGAGCTGAACTTGGATGCTCAACCCACTGAGCCACCCAGGCGCCCCTGAATTGTCTTTTCATTGTCCTAAGAGTATTCTTCACAGGGGTGCCTGGGTGGCTCAGTCAATTGCGCATCCAACTCTTGATTTCATGATCCCGCACTCAGGATTAGGCTCCACACTAAACATGGAGCCTGTTTAAGATTCTTTCTCCCTCTCCCTCTCCCTCTCTCTCTCTCTCTCTCTATCCCTCTGCCCCCCACCCTCACTCATGCTCTCTCCCTGTCTCTGTCTCTCGCTCTCAAATACAAAAAGAAGAGAAAAAAAACTTCCAGGAGTTTGGAACCTTATATTAAAAAAAGAGTATTCTTCACAGAGTCAGTTTAAGTCCTGAAATCCCATCTATCAAGTTTTTCTTCTATAAGGCCTTTGGTGTCATTTCTTAGAACTCTTTGCCTAAGTCCAGGTTACCAAGATTCCCTACTGTGTTTTCTTCTAAAGTTTTTAAACTTTTAGATTTCATATTTAAATTCATGATCCATTTTGAGTTAAATTTGTATAAAATGTGAAGTTTGGGTGGTGGCTTATTTTGCTTTGTAAATGGCTGTCCAGTTATTCCACCACCATTTGTTCAAAAGACAATCATTTCTCCATTGAATTGCCTCTGCACTTTTGTCAAAAATCAATTGTGTGGGTCTATTTTTGGACTCTGTGTCCTGTTCCATTGACCTGTGTGCCTATCCTGTAACCTAATACCACACTGGTTCTGGTTTTGATATTAAGGTAATTGCATTTGGACTGAAAGCTTGTTTCCCTCAAAATTCATGTTGAAATACTAACGACCAGTGTGGTGGTATTAGGAGGTAGGACCTTTGGGAGGTAATTAGGTGATAAAGTGAAGCCTTCTTTAATGATATTAAGGCCGTTAGATCACAAAGAACTCTCTTGCACCCCTGCTACCATATGAGGACAGAATGAGAAGACAGCAGTCTATAACCCAGAAGAGGGCCTTCACCAGAATTTTAACCATGCTAACACCCCAGTCTTGGACTTACAGACTCAATACCTGTGAGAAGTAAATTTCTGTTGTTTATAAGCCACCCAGTTTATGCTATTTCATTATAGCAGCCCGACCTGAGACAAAAATATTGGTTTCATAAATGGCTTGGGATGTGCTTCCTTCTCTTCTATCTTCTGGAAGAGATTATGTCAAATTTGTATTATTTCTTACTTAAATATTTGCTAGTTAAACCATCTGAGCCTGGAGTTTTCTTTGTTGGAAGGCTTTCCCCAATGAATTCAATTTCTTTGATAAATGTGGGACTATTTAGCTCATCTATTTCTTCTTGAACAGGTTTTGGTAATTTGTATCTTTTAACAAATCAGTCCATTTCATCTAAGTCATCAAATTTATAGGCATAGAGGGTTTTGATTTTTTTTTTTTTTTGGTAGTATTCTCTGATACACTTAATGTCTGTAGGGTCTGTAGAGTCTGTAGTGATATCTCCCTTTTTATTCCTATATGGATGATTTGTGTATTCTTTTTTCAGTCTGGCTACAGGTTTATCAATTTTATTATTCTTCCCCAAAAACTAGCTTTTAATTTTACTGAGTTTCTCTGTTGTGTTTTTGTTTTCAATTGTATTGATTTCTGCTCTTTATTTTCCCTTGCATGCTTTCAGTTGAATTTGTTCTTTTTTTTTGTTTATTTATTTTTGAGAGAGACAGAGACAGCACGAGTGGGGGAGGGGCAGAGAGAGAGAAAGAGAGAGAAAGGAGAGAGAGAGAGAATCCCAAGCAGACTCTGCACTGCCAGTGCAGAACCTGATGCAGGGCTCGAACCCACAAAGCCATGAGATCATGGCCTGAACCAAAACCAAGAGTCAGATGTTTAACTGACTGAGCCACCCAGGCACTCTGAATTTGCTTTTATTTTTAATTTTTTAAAAAATTTCTTAAGGTGGAAGCTTAGATGATTTTAGATCATTTTTTCTAATAAAAGTTTTTCATGCCATAAATTTCCTTCTAAGCACTGCTTTGCATTTCACAAGTTTTTTTTTTTTTTTAACTTCTAATGTTTTTATTTATTTTTGAGAGAAAGAGAGAGTGCACAAGTGGGGAAGTGGCAGAGAGAGAGGTGGGATAGAGGATCTGAAGCAGGCTTCACATTGACAGCAAAGAGCCCAATGTGACACTTGAACCCATGAGCCACAAGATCATGACCTCAGCCAAAGTTGGATGCTCAACCAACTGAGCCACCCAGGTGCCCCTGCATTTCACAAGTTTTAATATGCTGTATTTTCATTTTAATTTAGCTCAAATATTTTCTCTCTAATTTCACTGAAGAGTTCTCCTTTGACACATGGGTTATTTATTTTTTTATTTTTATTTATTTTTTTTTTTTCAACATTTTTTAATTTATTTTTGGGACAGAGAGAGACAGAGCATGAACGGGGGAGGGGCAGAGAGAGAGGGAGACACAAAATCGGAAACAGGCTCCAGGCTCTGAGCCATCAGCCCAGAGCCTGACGCGGGGCTCGAACTCACGGACCGCGAGATCGTGACCTGGCTGAAGTCGGACGCTTAACCGACTGCGCCATCCAGGCGCCCCGACACATGGGTTATTTAGAAGTTATCCAATTATTAGGGAATTGTCCAGATATTTTTGTTATTGTTTTTAATCTAATTCTATTGAGTTCATAAAATGTACTTTGTGTGATTTTAATTTTTAATAATTTGTAAAGATTTATTTTATGGCCTAGAATATGGTCTACCTTATTGGTTGTGAATGTTTCATGTGAACTTGAAAGACTTCCTACTGTTGTTGTGTGGATTGTTCTATTTCACACAATTCCATTAGGGACACCTGGGTGGCTCAGTTGGTTAAGCACCGGACTTTGGCTCAGGTAATGAACCCACGGTTTGTGGGTTTGAGCCCCGCATCAGGCTCTGTGCTGACAGCTCAGAGCCTACAGCCTGCCTCAGATTCTGTCTCTCTCTCTCTCTCTCTCTGCCCCTCCCCCACTTGCACTCTATCTCTTTCAAAAATAAATAAATATTAAAAAAAAATTTTTTTTTTAAATGTCAGTTCCATCAAGTTGGTTGATAGTGTTGTTCAGAGCTTTTTTGTGCTTACTGATTTTCTGTCTGCTTGTTCCATTAGTTACACAGAGAGAAGTGTGGAAGTCTCCAACTATAAATCTCCTTTGGTTCCATCAGTTTTTCATTCATGTGTTTTAAAACTTTGTTATTAGGTGAACACACATTTAGGATTATTATTTCTTCCTTGTCAATCGGCTCTTTTATCATTATAAAATGTATCCCTTTGGGCACATGGGTGGCTCAGTTGGTTAAGCATCTGACTCTTGATTTCAGCTCAGGTCATGATCCCAGGGTCTTGGGATTATGGGATCAAGCTCCATGCTGAGCATGGAGCCTGCTTAAGATTCTCAGTCTCTCTCCCTCTGCCTCTCTCTTCCACTCATTCAGTCTCTCTCTCTCTCTCTCTCTCTCTCTCTCTCTCTCTCTCTCTCAAAAAAGTCCCTCTTTATGTCTGGTAATTTTATTGTTCTGAAGTCTATTTTGTCTGATACTAACAAAGCCACTCTAGCTTTCTTTTTTTCTATTTCTTTAAACTTTTTTTATTGTGGTAAAACACACAGCCTAAAATTTACCATCTTCACCATTTAAAAAATTTTTTCTTAATGTTTTTACTTATTTTTAAAGGAGAGAGAGACAGAACATGAACGGGGGAAGAGCAGAGAGAGAGGGAGACACAGAATTTGAAGCAGGCTCCAGGCTCTGAGCTGTCAACACAGAGCCCGATGCGGGGCTGGAACTCACGAACTGTGAGATCATGACCTGATCCGAAGTTGGATGCTTAACCAGCTGAGCCCCCCAGGCGCCCCATACCGTCTTAACCATTTTTAAGTGTGCAGTTTAGTGATACTAAATAATTCATATTGTTGTGCAGCTATCACTACCATCCATCTCCAGAATTCTCTTCCCCTTGTAAAACTGAAACTCTATACCCATTAATCAATAACTCCCGATTCTCCTGCTCCATCCAGCCCCTGGCAACCACCATTCTATTTTCTGTCTCTATGATTTTGACTACTCTAAGCACCTCATGTAAGTGGAATCATACAGTATTTGTCTTTTTGTGTCCAGCTTATTTCATTAAGCTTCATGTCTTCAAGTTTCATCCATGTTGTAGCATATTGCAGAATTTCCTTTTTTAAAAGGCTGAATGACGTTCCATTGCATGTATATACCATATTTTGCTTATCAATTCATTTGTCAGTGGACACTCAGGTTACTTCCATGTTTTATCTTTATAAAAATTTTTGTTCAATAAAAACTAAAAAAAAAAAAAAAAAAATAGGCCCACCTATTTCTCCCATCCCCTACTCCCTGCCTCTTGCAATCACTAATCTGTTCTCTGTATCTATGAGTTTGATTTTTTTGTTTGTTTGTTTATTTAGATTCCACATATTAGGGAAATCATACGATACTTGTCTTTTTAAATCAATTGATTGTGTGGTTTCTCTTGACAGGTCAGAACATATTTTGAATGATGGAAAGGATGCCAAATTCTGATACCATAAATGTTCAGTGAAGGTATTTCACTTGACTGTGCATTTCCTGTCTGCCTCAGGTTATTCATAACCACCATATTGACACATTTCATATGAATAAGCTCATTGTTATTCTGTGTTGCCAGGAGGATTCCCATTAACTGAATGTTTGGGAAATGTTTTGTAACATCCTGTTCAAAGACTGCCAAGAAGCCATTGCACCACATTTTTTTTTTTTTCTGGCACTTTAGATACCCTTTAACCACCCTTTTGATATAAAAAAAAAGTTCTCTGCCAATTAGTCTTCTCGGAAATAAGCCAGGATACAGACACACACACAAAATATTTTTGCAATTGTACACATAGGAGTCATTGCCATAGGGTACATTTCAAAACTTCTGGATACTTTAAAAAACAACAACAGTATTCTGTTTTTATCACACATAATGATTTGCCTTTTAGGAAACTCTTTGGACCATGGTTCTTTTGTTTTTTTCTTAAAAGGTATACACTTACTCTCACCTTATCCTTCATCCACTCCGGTTCCCACTGCAACAAGTAACCACTTTTCAGTGTGTGTGTGTGTGTGTGTGTGTGTGTGTGTGTGTCCTTATGCAAATAAAAATGGAAATCATATATGCTCTAGGAGCTGGTTTGTCTTTTTCCCTTTATCCATTTAAAAATCTGTCTCAGAGATCTTTTCATATTAATTTCACAGCAGCATATGGGATCTGTTTTCCCATAGGGTATATTGTCAAACTTTTGAATTTTTATCAGTATGATAGTTGACAATGATATTTGGTGTGATTTTCATCTTTATTTCCCTTTATTATTAATGAGTTTGCCTATATCTTTGTAACTTGTTGTTGTTGTTGTTGTTGTTAAGTAAGCTCCATGGCCAGTGTGGGGCTTAAACTCATGACCTTGAGATTAAGAGTCCCATGCTCTACTGACTGAGCCAGCCAGGTGCCCCTATGTCTTTGTATCATAAAACGTATTTATATCACTTTCCTGAGATCTGTCTGTTCATATTCTTTCTCCAATTTTCTGTTGGGTTGTTGGTCTCTTTATTGATTTGGCAGATAAAGAGAATTCTCTCTAAATATTTAGGATATAATCACTATGTCCATGACCTGAACTGTAAATACTGTTATGAGACAATAGAAAATATATATATATTGGCCTCTGCCCCCAGTTTCTGGCACAGACCTCCTAAAACCCTCGTAATTTTCTAAATGTTAAGAGCACTAGGAATATCTTTTGTTCTAATACTTGTCTTTGACCCCATCTCTGACACAGGGCTCTTAAAACCCTTGTAAATTTCTAAAGGATAAGAGAAAGAAGAGTATCTTTTGTTCTAATGAGGTGATCCTGGGTGGGCATCTAGATGGGGGCTGGTCTCCAGAAAGACCACACTGTGAGGAGAAGCTTGGAATTTTCAGTCCCACCCCCCCGCCCCCCATCCTCCAGAGAGGGGAAAAGGGGGTAGAAATAGATTTAATAATTGATCATGCCTACGTGAGGAAGCCTCCATAAAATCCCGGTGGTATGGGTTCAGGAAACTTCCAGGCTGGCAAACATATCCACACCAGGAGGGTGATGTACCCCAAATCCACTGGGACAGACACTCCTGCTCTTGGGACCCTCTCAGACCTTGCCCTGTGTGTCTCCTCATCTGGTTGTTCATCTGTATCCTTTATCATATACTTTAATAAACTTGGAAACAGTGTTTTGCTGTGCTAGCGAGTTAATTAAACCAAGGAGGGATAGATAGCCAGTAGATCAGAAGCACAGGTGATAGATAACCTGAGCTTGAGATTCGTGAGGAGCAGTCTTGTAGGACTGAGCCCTTACCTGTGAGATTTGACTCTATCTTCAGGTAGATAATGCTAGAACTGGGTTAAATTGTAGGACACCTAGCTGGTGTTGGGAGAATTGCTTGTTGTTGTGGGGAAAAACCCTCAAACATTTGTGACCAGAAGTGTCAGAAGTGAAGTATTCTCTGTAAGGGAGACACACAAGAGAAAAACACATAGCAGAAAAGAACTGGGTTTTCCCCTACATTGGAAGGGAAAAACTGAGTTTTTTCCATTACAACTGTTGCCCATTCTGTCATTTGCCTTTTGACTTTTCTTACAGTGATTTTTGCCTTGCTAATTTTCTCATGCTATGGTAGGGTCCCCTCCCTAAGGAGAGAAAAAAAAAAACAACAAAAAAACAACTTCAGGGTTAACCTGGCTGTGTCCCTACGTGACAACATCCCTCATGACCTTGTAAACTGAGACTACCAAATGACTACATGTTTGTGTGTGTTACTATATAGGGGACACAAAACAATAAAAAATGTATAAAAAAACTATGCCACAAGACGTTGGGGGGTCAGTTCTTTGGGTATGAACCCAACTGAATGGTGCTGGCAGGAATAAAGTTGCTTCCTGGAAAGAAAATCTTCAGGGTCATGACTCTGTGAGAGAATCCTGCTACATTACTTGGGGATTACTTGTCCAGGATTCAGAGATGGTACTTTTCCACCTCCTTTGCCACCAGGGATACGAGCATCATAGTGCTGAGAAAAGGGACCTCACCTGGTGCCAGTGAACCACTTGATCCACAGGAGACTAGCCCTCCCAGTGCACTGGGGCAAGGACCCCCTGTGGACCAATGGAACCCGGGAGGCCCAGGAACCAGCTCAGGGAGTGCCACCCATCAGACTGTCTGTCTCAGAGTTTTCATGGGTAATTGTTAAGATAGCTTTCAAAGTCTTTGGTAACCCAAAACGTTAACGTTTTGCTTGCATGATACATTGAGAGTAAATTCATTGGATATCTAATGAGATAAGAGGCTAAAGCAGTAATTACTAGATGTAGGTCTGTGCTTTTGACTTGTTGCAAAAAAACTAAGAACATTTGGGTGTGTGGGAAAACATGCTTTGTGCTTAATGGATTCATAAGTTTGCCATCTAAAAAAAAATTCTGATGTAACGTAGAGTTCACAATTGGCTACTACTTAGTTTTCACTGGAGACTAAGTTTTCTAAGAGTTAAAATTCTGCTAAATGTATTTAAAACTGATAAAAATAAGAAAAGCAAGTCTGTGTGTAGAAAAGTAAGAGATATAAAAAAATATATAAGAAATGAAAATGTATTTTTGTTGAAGGTAAAAGAAAGTAATTTTGTCCTAAATGAGACTGTTTATTTGGAGAGAAATGGCTTGGGACAAAATCTAAACGTAAAGAAAAGTTGTAGAAGGTTCGTGAAGGAAAATCTTAAAAAAAATTTTTTTTTAATGTATGGTCGGGACAGACTAAGGTTAAAATAAATCAGATTTAAATTTTTTTTTTTTAACGTTTTATTTATTTTTGAGACAGGGAGAGACAGAGCATGAACAGGGGAGGGTCAGAGAGAGGGAGATACAGAATCTGAAACAGGCTCCAGGCTCTGAGCTGTCAGCACAGAGCCCGACGCGGGGCTCGAGCTCACGGACCGCGAGATCATGACCTGAGCCGAAGTCGGCCGCTTAACCGACTGGGCCACCCAGGTGCCCCATAAATAGATGGATTTAAAAAGTACACTGGGTTAAGATTAAAATTCCTCCTCTTTTGATCCAAAGGCCGGGAAAATGATGGCAATACCCTTGAGGCCGGCCTCCAAATCCCCCACATTTGTGTTGTTCCCATTTAGCAGAGGACTGGATGCCTCTGCCATATGAGAGAGGGATGATATATGAAGGGCTTTTACTAAGATACATGGGAGCCATTTAACTAAACTGAGCCCATTGTATGCCAAAAATGGATATCCACATGGCTAAAACATATTTATGCGGGCATTGTTGAAAAAGGCAGGGGAATAGACCTTGACTTTGGCCCTTTAACCCCCTCCCTCAAAGGCCAATGATCAATATGTAAGTTACTGTTGGGCCAAAATAAAATGAGTGCATCCTACAACAACCAGGAAAGTCTTGCTTGGTCACAGTCCATACCCCCAACGTCCTGCAGGTGGGAAACTGGAGGGGTAAAAAAAGCAAGAAAGACCAGATCAGCTCTCAGAGGTAGGGTCAAAGTCTGGGTAAGAAGGACTACTCCCAGCACCTCGAGAGACTGACAGGGTTTTTGGCTGCCAATCCCATAGCCAGCCAAATTGCCGGGCCAGGAGATGAGGTTTCTCCTGGCCAGCTATAGGAAATTGAGATAAGGGACAACTTTCTTCCTTTTTCCTGTAGATGAGTAATTCCCCAACCAAGGCCATTACTCCTTTGGAATGCATTATGATTCAATTTCTTTTGCACAAAGGCTTGGCCCCAATACAAATTGGAAGAGGGAACCTGGCCACCAGAGGGAAACATCAATGACAATACTATCCTACAATTGGACTGGTTTTGCAAATGTAAAGGGAAATGGGGAGAATTCCCCTATGTTCATTGCTTTTGGGCCTTAAGAAAAAAAATTGAGATGTATGTAAGCAGTGTAAGGTGGATCCTAATTTAATGGCAACTCTTTTCTAAAGTCCAGCAATCAGGAGGGGAAACAACTAAGGGCCCCTTACCTGTACCCAAAACAGACCTAGAGAAGGAGGAAGGGAAGTCTGCCACCTCAACCTCCTCCTCCTCAGGTCCTCAATCTATATATGTATATATAATAATACAATTCTGCTCCCTGCTACCCGCCTTATCCAGGCCCTCCCTGTAATGTAACAGGCATGTTTCGCTTACAAGAAACTAGAATGCCAGAAGAAAAAAACCTTTACATTACAAGGTTTAAGACAGATAAAAGGAGATCTAGGTACATTTTCTGATCGGATAAGTATATAAAGGCTTTTCAGAATATTACGTATGTTTTTGAGTTGACCTGGAAAGATATAATGCTTTTGTTAAATCAGACTCTTAATGAGACAGATGTTTTAAAAGAAAAATGGGGCGCCTGGGTGGCTCAGTCGGTTGGGCGGCCGACTTCGGCTCAGGTCATGATCTCGCGGTCCGTGAGTTCGAGCCCCGCGTCGGGCTCTGTGCTGCCGGCACGGAGCCTGGAGCCTACTTCGGATTCTGTGTCTCCCTCTCTCTCTGCCCCTCCCCTGCTCATGCTCTGCCTCTCTCTGTCTCAAAAATAAATTTAAAAAAACATTAAAAAAAGAAAATTAAGAAAATCTAAGATTTAGCCCTTAAATTATGCTAAATTAGCCACTATTTTACAAACACAAAATGAGAGCCCAATAGCCTTCCTGGAGAGGTTGAGGGAGGCTCTCATTAAACATATGGCTATCTCCCCTAACACCCCTAAGGCTGAGATGATTTTAAAAGATGAATTTGTCACTCAATTGCCCTAGATATTCAAAGAAAATGCAAAAACTGGCTGTTGGCCTTGAAGGGACCCTAGAGGAACTCTTACAAGCTGCCAATTGGGTATATTACAACCAAGATCAAGAGGAGAATAAGAATTTAAAACACACACATACACACACACACACACACACACACAGAGAGAGAGAGAAAAGGAGGCTTAGTTATAGCCTTACTTACTACATCAGATGGGACTTCCTGATGTCCTGGCACCAAGTACCATTTATATGGCCTTTCAGAGCATTAAAATGAGAATGTCCTCAGAAGGGACAACCAAAATGAAAACCCCATAAGCCCTGTCTGTCCCTTTTGTGCAGACAGACAATCACTGGAGATCTGAATGCCCTCGGGGACTTCTATCTGTGAGGGCTCAGATAACCAATGTCCCTGGAAGGCACTAGCCGGGGCCTGGGGCTCTTCACAGTGGCTCATCTAAACCAACTGTCTGTCAGAAACCCAGAGCCTCCGGTAACTCTAAATATAGAAGGAAAACTGGTTGATTTCCTTCTTAACACCAGAGCTACCTTTTGTGTCCTCCTTTCCACTCCAGGACAACTATCCAAATGCAGCATGACAATTAGAGCCGTCTTCGAAAAACTTCTAACTAAATTTTTCTCTCAGCCCCTGGGATGTATATGGAAAAACGTAATTTTTTTTTTTCATTCTTTCCTGATAATGCCAGAGAGCCTTACCCCCTTGCTAGAAAGGGACACTATAGCTAAATTAGAGACTATGGTGCTACTAACCCCAGGACAGATAAACAATTATGTGACTTTTTGAAAATTACTGGATATTGTAGGCCACAGATACCAAGGTTCAGGAAAATAGTTTGTGTTAGGATGTCCTTGGAACCACAGTAGAGGGGACGGCCATCTTGCCTGGGCAACCCAACGAAAAGCCCCTAGCAGGGTGCCAGAACGAACTGGAGGTCAACCAATCACGAGCGACAGCACGACCTGATGCGAAAAAGGCCCACCCGGACCTAAACCCGGAACCGCTGCAGCTTAAAAACCCCACCCCACCATACCTGGGGGCGACTTCCCTGACTCCTCTCTCTCTTTCCCTGGGTCACGGAACCTCGCCTGAGACCTTAGTTCCCAAATAAAGCCTTTGACTGCTAAAATTTTTTAGCCTCTGACTCCTATCTTTACCCTGCCTTACGCCTGACCCTAACAGTTTGCCTGCTTTACCAATTATTAAAGGAGACTCAATCCCACCTACTGTCCCCCCAAAAATAAACGGGGGTCTGATCAATAGACACTGTCTCCAGCCCTTGGAATGGTTACAAACAGAGCAGGGCAATTACTATTCCCAAGTTCACAGACTAAAAGATCATTAAAGCACAGCATCAGGACTTTCATTTAGGGAGGGACAAACTTATCAAATGGCCCAAAAGATGTTTACTGAAAAAAAAATTTGTCAAGGACAATTCTGCAAGTAGTATCAGCCTGTGAAGTGTGTCTTAGGAACAATCCTTTCAACCACAAACTTGCTCTCCCAGGCAATTAAGAAACTGGAGGCCATCCAGAAAAGACTGACCGTTAGGTTTCACTCATCTGCTAAGGTCAAAAAAATTCCAACATCTGTTGGCATGAGTTAACACTTTTACTAATTGGGTAAAGGCCTTCCCCATACAAGACGGAAAAGGCACAAAAAGTAATAAAAATTCTGCTTTATGAAGTAATACCCAGGTTTGGCTTACCTAAAAATTTACGAATGAATAATGGTAGATGGCTGCCTTGACTCTTTCCTGTAGTAGAATTCCTGGCTCTTGGAAAACTTTTACATCTCGAAATAAAGCAAACTGTCTACTTATACTCAGCAAAACTATAAATAACACCTCACAAGCATTAGATGCTTTAAACATTTTTTTTTTTAACGTTTTTTTATTTTTGAGACAGAGAGAGACAAAGCATGAACGGGGGAGGGTCAGAGAGAGGGAGACACAGAATCTGAAACAGGCTCCAGGCTCTGAGCTGTCAGCACAGAGCCCGACACGGGGCTCGAACTCACGGACCGCGAGATCATGACCTGAGCCGAAGTCGGCCGCCCAACCGACTGAGCCACCCAGGCGCCCCTTTAAACATTTTTTAAAATTAAGTTAGGGCCAAACTTTCAGAAACAGAGGCACCATTAATTATTTACTGCTCCTTTATCACCTGGGTTATGAGAGATCCCCTGACATGTGTTGTCTACAACATCAGGGTCTCTCCTAGTTATTTGTCAGGTTTGGAAACTGTAGACATTATCTTACGATGCCACCTTCTTGGTCAGTATAATCTTTACTTTGTGTTTTTCTCTGTGTCTGCTAATGTTCATGCTGCCTCATGCCTGCCAGCCTTCCTGTAAAACCATACTGTGGGCCACTGGACTGACCCTAACTGCTGTACCCCTACACCGTCCCTTATCAGCTTGAAGAAGCCAGAACAGTCATCATCCTTGTTCCCTAACAGCAGTTACAGGCCCTGTTCCAGGGGAGAAATAAATAGGGAAAGGGTTAACATTAGGCAGGAAGAGGTAAGGGACCTTCAGGGAGGCAGACTGCAGCTGCAGGTGGGAGGCTGAAGAAACATCTGGGGTTCTCCCCTTATGAAATCCTTTATGGGCACCCTCCCCCCATTACCCAGGGCATAAGGAGGGGATCTAAATGAGATAGATAACCTAACCCTACGACAACAGATACGGGCCCTTGGCTCTACCCTAACCACCTTACACCGCTGGGTCAGGGAGCGATCGCCTGTGAATCCGATGCAATATGGATAAAGGGTGAAATGTGCAACACCTAAAACCCCTCGGGAGGGGCCCGTTCACTGTCATTTTGTCCACCCCTCCTGCAGTAAATGTAGCCAACGTGGGTCCCTGGATTCACTACAGCAGAGTGAAGCCAGCGTCCCGAAACTGGGAGTGCATTCCTGATCCATCAATGCTGTGCAAGCTGACCGTACGAAAAAAAGCAATCTGCAACTCCAGAGGCTCCAGGAGACTGCAGCCCTGCTTTAGTCACTCCGGAAGTTGACTAATCTACGCACTGCAGAAGCTTGAGGAATCGATGGTCTGATGCAACGAAAGACTGTCCTTATTTTCTATATGTTTCCTTACTGTGATGCACTGTCACGCCTTGTTTCTCACTATTCTCGTGATTCTTGCTTTACTCTTTGCCACAGGATTGGCTGAGGCCGCCCCGGCCGGCTGGAAATGTGGTGAGGTTTCTGTTAGCACTCACCTTCCTTTTGTGGATAGGATACGTCATTGGTACCAACGAAACAATGGGGAAACAATGGCTGTAAGAGACTAGAAAAGTAGATCCCCACAAACCTTGTAGTAAAACAAAATACCCCCGTCTTACAACCAGGGTTTGGCTTCTCAAAAGCTCAATTATTGGGAAAAGCTGTCTTGCTTAATGGGGAAAAAGTTCATCGTTGTCTCTGTTAAAAACTTAACATGCCTAGGCCAAAGACTCTGTAACTCAACTGCCCAAAAAACCCAGTGATGGGGGACCCAAGATCACCTTGAGCCAGATCCCCACCCCTTATCTAACCTCTCTCATCTCCAAGAGGCCTGAGACAGTGTCAACGCGGCCATCAAATGGCGGGTCCCAGGTGGATTATACTAGACACATGGAAGGACAGCCTACATAGTACTTCTCTCAGTCTGGTCAGGGTCATGTGTGCTGGAAACTATTCATCCATCTTTCTTCCTGCTCCCACTTGCCAGAGGGAAACATTTGGGAGTCCAAGTGTATGGGGACAGGGAGACTCAAAGGAAGCAGCGTGCCTTACAAATTGGCAGTTAAAAAGATGATAAATGGCTCCAGAGCGTATAATCCAGTATTATGGCCCTGCCGCCTGGGCAGAGGATGCGTCCTGGGGCTACTGCACTCCCATTTACATGCCAAACTGCATCATCAGACTGCAAGCAGTTGTAGAAATTATAACCAATAAAACTGCCAGAGCTCTTAACTTACTGGCCAAGCAGCAAACGAAAATGCTCAATGCCATCTATCAAAATCGCTTGGCCTTAGATTACCTGCTTGCTTCAGAGGGAGGTGTTTGCAGAGGATTTTACCTGTGCAACTGCTGCCTACAGATAGATGATGAGGGAGGAGTCATAGAGGAGATCACAGATCAAATAAAAAAGGTTGCTCACGTCCAGTCCAGACCTGGAACTGTTGGAACCCTGGGGAGTTATTTGGAGGATGGTTTTCAACTCATGGCGGGGGGGGGGAGATTCAAAACCCTCATGGGAATTATCCTTTCATTTTGGGAGGGTGCTTAATCTTCCCCTGCTTAGCTCCCTTGGTTCTACGGTCTGTCTCCAGTCTCAATGAGGCCATGATTTAAAAAGGACGGGGGCACCTGGGTGGCTCAGTCGGTTAAGCATCCCACTTCGCTCAGCTCATGATCTTACAGTCCGTGGGTTCGAGCCCAGCATCGGGCTCTGTGCTGACAGCTCAGAGCCTGGAGTTCACTAGTTTCAGATTCTGTGTCTCTCTGTCTGCCCCGCCTCTACTCATGCTCTGTCTCTCTCTCGCGCTTTCAAAAATAAATAAACATTAAAAAATTTTTTTAAAATAAAATAAAAAGGACGGCCACTCATGTAATAATGTTATAAAAATATAAACCTCTAAACCAAGATGATGGTCTTAGACCCAATACAGGGGTCCGAGCATCAAAGGGGGGAATGTGGTAAGGTCCCCTCCATAAGGAGAGAAAAAAAAAAGAAGAGAGAAAAGAAAAACAAAACAAAACAAAAAACTTCAAGGTAAACTGGTTATGTGCCTATGTGACAACATCCCTCATGACCTTGTAAACTGAGACTACTGAATCAGACTACCTGTTTGTGTGTGTTACCATATATGGGAGACAAAACAATAAAAAATGTATGAAAAACTGTGCCACGGGACATTTGGGGCTCAGTTCTTCGGATACGAACCCAACTGAATGGTGCCGGCAGGAATAAAGTTGCTTCCTGGAAGGAAAAGCCTCTGTGTCACAACTTTCTGTGGGAGAATCCTGGTACAATGCTATTTTGACCTTTAAAAACAACAGAGAAGGAGAAGGAACAGTTGGTTAGGGAACCTAGAGAAGAAAAGTGTTTCAAGAAGGTCAAAGTTGGGGCACTTGGGTGGCTCAGCTGGTTAAGCGTCCGATTTCGACTTCAGGTTGTGATCTCATGGTTCGTGAGTTCGAGCCACCCTCACATCAGGCTCCACACGGATATTGTGGAGCAGGCTTGGGATTCTCTCTCTCTCCCTCTTTCGATGCCCCTCCCCCCTCTCAAAATAAATAAATAAACTTAAGAAAGAAAAAGAAAGAACAGAGTTGAGCAAAAGACTAAGGAAAATGAAGAACTGACCCAAATCGGTGATAACCTCATCTCCAAGATGGAGAAGATCTGATGAGGAGGCCCCTTGCCAGCATCCCTGCCCCCTGTCTATCTGTCTGACTGTGCGTCTGTGGAAGGTTTCATGTTCTTTCTTTTTGCTTAACCTCAGCTCGTTTTTAAACTAGATTGCTTTAACAAGAAGACTAAAAAGAGTTTCCCTTCAGTTAAAAAAAAAAAAGGCTGTGGAGCTTGCTTGGGATTCTCTCTCTGGCTAGTTAGCTCAGCATGTAGAGCGTGCGACTCTTGATGTCGAGGTCCTGGGTTCAGGCCCCACATTGGGCATGGAGCCTACTTAAAACAACAACAATAATAATAACAGGACAGAATTGTCAAACGAGTCAAATGATACTTAAAACACTAAGGTGAGGCCATAGAAACGAACATCAGATTTGGCAAAAAAGGAGGCTATCAATGACCTTACCGGTGCAGTTTTATTTGTGTTTATTTTTATTTATTTTAACATTTATTGATTTTTGAGAGATGGAGAGAGACAGAGCATGAGTGGGGCAGGGGCAGAGAGAGAGGGAGACACAGAATCCAAAGCAGGCTCCAGGCTCTGAGCTGTCAGCACAGAGCCCGATGTGGGACTCGAACCCACAGACCTCGAGATCATGACCCAAGCCGAAGTTGGATGCTCAACCGACTGAGCCACTCAGGCACCCCATCAGTGCAGTTTTAGAGGTAAGAGGGAGATATACGTTAGAGTGAGTGAATGAGGAAAGACAACTGAGAGTATTTTTTTTAAAGGTTTGCTATGCACTGGAACAGGGAAGTGTGGTCATAGCCAGATGGGGCTATGAGCTCAAAGAAGTTTTTTTAATGGAAGGCGTTATACTGAGAGAGTGTTTGTATGCTGATTTAAATGGGAGAAATGACCCAGGGATGGAAAAATCTAAGGATTCAGAAGGAGGCGGAGGGAATATTTTTAGAAGTGAGGCCCTCCTAAGGGCAAAAGGGGGTGGGGCCTTGGTCCACATAGAAGGCACATTGTGTATCAGGAGCGTGGGCACACAGCTGGAAATTGGTAGGTGTGGTTGTTGGTATGATGATGGAGGGGTTCTTGCCTGATGGTTCTTGCTTTCTCCACGAAGCCATGTGGTGAAGGTAAGCTGGGAGGTCTGAGTGGAGAAAAGGAGTGGGAAATAAGTGTGTTAGAATGTGGAAAGTAAACACACTGGGGAAAGTTGCCACACAGCGTTGAGTTGCCCATCTGAGACTCATGGTGAGAATTTCAAGGGAGGCCACTGACTAAACGGTGTGTTCATCTCCAGCAGTGTTCAGGCAAGGATTGGAGTAGAAAATAGTACAGTACAGGGTCAGGGTGTTGCCAAGCAAAAACAGCGGAAGGGGAGCAAGGGATAGAGGTATTTGCAAGGGAGCAATCACAATAATGAACAGAGGATCCGAGATGAGTAAAGAGGAAGTGAGGACGTGAGGGCAGATGGTTAGCATATGAGTCATAGGTTTCGGGAAGGTTCAAGATATACTGGACTGCATGCTCTAGCCTAAGCAAGACGGAGGATAGGCGATAAGGATCAAAATATCAAGTCAGAATTCTTGAAATAGGGAGTTTGGAGGTGGTGCAGTTATTGGTGATGAAATGGTAAAGGGCATGACCGTACACGTAGGTGGCTGAAGCAAAATAATACGACATTGCATTTGCGGAAGTGAGGAGCTGAGATCCCAGGGATGGTTGATGCCGCTGGGCGGAACCCAAACTGTGGCACAATTTAGAATTTATGCATTAGGAAAATCTTATGAGAGTACTCTGGCTTAAAGTGTAAATAAAAATAGGTTTCTGAATAATGGCTTGTATTCTGCCTT
This sequence comes from Panthera pardus, assembly GCF_024362965.1. Taxonomy (NCBI): domain Eukaryota; kingdom Metazoa; phylum Chordata; class Mammalia; order Carnivora; family Felidae; genus Panthera; species Panthera pardus. Next base: position 19,519,716 of record NW_026526832.1, read on the forward strand.
ATTTAGACACAAATTTAAATGGTGTGAACCATTTAAAACCAATGGTGAGGTAGGACAGTTATACACCATGAGGGATTTGGGGTGGGGAGGATAGGTGGTCTGGGTTTATAAGGATTCATAATGGTTGGTACAGCCCGCTGGAGGAAGAACACTGAAAAATCGTGGCCCATCAAGCAAGGTCTTGGCTCAAGTTGTTTTGCTTACAAATTGCATAACTTTCTTGTTCCTTTGCTGGGCAAGCTCTGCACACATGTTTGCCATCTGGTTAAAGAATCAGCCCTTACAATGACGTTATTAAACACAAATGTACACAATGGTGGCCATGGCAACGGCAGGCAGGGCACCGGTGGAGTTAGATGTTCTCAAATTTAGTTTCCTCAACAACTTACCTGAAGAGGGGCACGAAGACGTTAGGAAAGATGCCATTTTCCCGTGCCCATTCATGGGGGCAAAAAAGTCGAGGGGCACCTAGGTGGCTCAGGCGGTTAAGTGTGGGACTTCAACTCAGGTCATGGTCCCGCAGTTCCGAAGTTCGAGCCCCACATCAGGCTCTGTGCTGACAGCTCAGAGCCTGGGGCCTGCTTCGGATTCTGTGTCTCCCTCTCTCTCCTCTGCCCCTCCCCTGCTCGCGTGCTCTCTCTCTCTCAAAAATAAATAAACAGTAAAATAAATAAACAAACAAATAAATAAATACATAAATAAAAGTCGAGGCAGAGAGTGTTCATGTTTGGTGCGAACCTAATTGTCCTCCCGGCAGGCACAGTAATAGACACCCAAGATGCTCTGCTCTCTTTGGCCCTAGCTGATTTCTGTAACCGTGTCAAGACGTCATGGACAACCAACTGAGGCTATGAGGATCCGTGAAACTTGTCGCAGCCCTCAGGTTCCCTATTTAAAACAGGAGTGATGTTCAATGCATTCCTGGTCAGGAGGCAGGGCAGATTCCGAAAGAATCAAACCTTGGCTGTCCTATCAGTCAGGGTCCAGTCAAGAACACAGAAACCAGTTAACAGAGAAAATTTATTATAAGGGCGGCAAAAGCCGAAGGGAAATGCCAAGAAAACACAGGTGGCCACGGAAGGAAGCTCCTGGACGGGTAGCGGTTAACAAAGGGCTAAGAGTTACAAGTTTACTAGAACCCGGAAGCTTCGAGGAGGAGCCTGGGAGAGGTGGAACTCAGACCGCGGAGGAAGGAGTGCTGGAGCGTTGGTGGTGGTATCTTTAAGGGGCACAATGGAGACTAGTTGTAGGGAGGGTTCAAGCTGGAAACTCGAACCTAGCGCGGCGCCTGAGGCGGCCGGGAACTGGGTAGGGGGGAAGGGTAGCGGGGCCGGGGGTGGGGAGAGCTGTTGCCACCACTACAGTCTGGCGTGGGTCGCAAGTCCATTCCCGCTTCCCCCGCCCACTTTGCAGGTTTCCTCTAGCACCCCCTGTTGGCGGACTTTAACAAGGAGCCAGCTGGCAAAGAGAACTGCAGCTGCAAGGAGGCCAGTCCCGGCAGCTACGGGAAACGAGCACAGGTTTCTAGTTTGGGGCTCTTACACATAATGCTGTTACGAGCGTTCTTGTGTACTCGTATTTTGGGTGTGTATACCAAGGAGTGTACTTGCTGGATTTAATAGATACAGATAATAACTGTTCTGGTGATTGTGAATTGTGATTTCAATATGCGTATTTCTTTTTCTTTTTTTTTCCCCCCCTCGGGTGCGAAAACATGGTTTTATTCAGGACCCGTGGGCAGAAAGAGCTGCTTCAATTTGCATGTTTCTAATTACTATTGAAGTTGGCCGTCTTTGACCATTGGGATATCCTCCCTAATTAGAAAGTATCTTCGTGGGGCGCCTGCCTGGCTGGGTCCGAGGAGCCCACGACTCTTGATGTCTGGGGTCCTGGGTTGCAGCCCCGCAGTGGGGTGTAGAGATTAGTTACATAAATAAAACTTTTAAAAAGATTCCTCATTGGGAGGCCTGGCTGGCTCAGTTGGTGGAATATGGGACTGTTGATTTTGAGGTTGCAAGTTGAAGAGTTGAAGCCCCACTTTTGTTTTTTGTTTTTTTTTAAGGTGCATCGTGAAGTCTCTAGCCTATTTACAGTTGGATGGTCCGGCTTTTTCTTATTGCTCTGTGGGGATTTTTAATATACTCTTGATGATGAAATTTGAAGTGGGGTTCGTGAGCAAACGGCTAAGATAGAATTCTTGAGATGTCTTTAGGGCAAAAAGGTGATTTTATTAAAGCACGGGGACAGGACCCATGGGCAGAAATAGCTGCCCTGGGGTTGTGAGGAGGACTGGTTATGTAGTTTTAGGTTTGGGAGTGGGGTAGAGATAAAGTTAGTTTCCAAGAAATTTCTGGACGCTGAAAGCAGGGTCTCACAGGACCCTGAAGATTTAGCTATTGTCAAGATAAGGTTGCTTTTAGTTTTTTAAGGGAGTGTAAACCTTAAGGCATTAAGGCAGCCATACACGTCTTGGAAAGTATTACACGCTGCATGCAGGTCTCTGATTTCTATCAGTGGGCTCCAGGCTGTAAGAGAATTTAATTTCAACTACGTTTTTCTTGACTTTGTTTCTCTCATCATTGGTATAAACCCTTTTGATTATATGCATTGCAAATATCCGCTCCCAGTCTGTGAACTTGTCTTTTTCACTCTCTGAACTGGTGTCTTGTGATGAATAGATGTTCTTAAGTTTATGTGGTACAACTTTACATTTTTTCCTTTAGGGTTAGGCTGTTTTTTCTTTAAACAGTATCTCCTTATTCCAGATCCATGAATATGGTCTCCAAAGTCTTCTTTTTCTATTTTTCATCTCTTTTCTTTGTCCGTATGTACTGAATTATGAGTAGTTTCTTCATATGTATTTTCTAATTTACTTGTTCTGTTTTCAGCAGTTTCTAATCATCTGCTGGGTTTCTAATTAAAATATTGTATTTTTAAAAAAATAAAATGAAATATTATATTTTTAATTGCGACAAATTATGATTTTCCCCAATTTTGCCTGTTCATTTTTAGTTTGTTGTTCCTGGATTGTCTTTTCAAAATACTCGTTATTTCTTTAAATTTTTTTTTTTTTAACGTTTATTTATTTTTGAGACAGAGAGAGACACAGCATGAACGGGGGAGGGGCAGAGAGAGAGGGAGACACAGAATCGGAAGCAAGCTCCAGGCTCTGAGCCATCAGCCCAGAGCCCGATGCGGGGCTCGAACTCGCGGACCGCAAGATCGTGACCTGAGCTGAAGTCGGACGCTTAACGACTGAGCCACCCAGGCACCCCTCGTTATTTCTTTAAACACAGGAAGCATGTCTAATGGGTATGATGTACCTAAACATTATAGTATCTTCAGTCATTGCAAATGTGATTCTACAGTTCAGTGTTTCTGCCATCATTGGCTTATGGGGGCTTATGTTTCTTTCAGATGTTTATAACTGCTATGCGCCCAAGTTTGTTAGAATTTTATTCATGGGAATCCTTCGAAGGCTAGACTTAAAGGATATTCTTCCACAGAGGAATTGTACTTGCTTGTGCCTAGAAACACTCCTAAATTGAGACTCATGAAAATTTTTGGCATTTTTTGCCCCCAAAGTTTGAGGGCTTAGAAATCTCTGGGAAGGGGTGCCTGGGTGGCTCAGTCAGTTGAGCGGGCAACTCTTGATTTTGGCCCAGGTCATGATCTCACTGTTCGTAGGTTCGAGCCCCACCTCGAGCTCTGAGATGACAGTGAAGAGCCTGCTTGGGATTCTCTCCCTCTCTCTGTCTCTCCCTCTGTTCCTCCCCCACTCGCTTGTGCGCACCTTTCTCAAAAATAAATTAATGAACATGAAAAAAAAAAAAGAAATTTCTGGGAAGCTCCTCCCCCCCTCACTCCCACCACCCCAGCCAAGGTCTATTTGGGCAAGTATGGTCAACTCTCTTTTACATACTTGAGGGTATTGCATTTCGGCGACCCCAGCTTTGTGACAGGATCTCTGACTCAACTTCCCATTTTGTATAGGCCCCAGGCTTTGTCTCTTGTATCCAAATTTGGCCTATTAAAACCCTGGCTCGGGGCACCAACGATCGGCAGATACTGCCAAGGCAGTATTGGCCTCAGTGCTGGCTTACCAGTGTTTGTTTTATGGTTTCTTATCCCTTCTCTTATTCTTGTCCCCTACTTTTCTGTTGGCCCCAAAGTACATTTAAAAATATGTTTTCAGTATTTGAGCCATCATTTTGAGTGTTCTGTACCAGGAAGATTTCTCCACATATCAGGTCCACCATATTGTCAGAAATGGAAGTCCACCGATTTTTCTTAGAAGACATGTCCCTCATGCAGGAGTCCTATATAAAGCAGGTAATTTCTAGTTCACAGTCAAGTATGTTTTATAAACCCAAGTATTCTGTTTCCTGCTCTGTTTCTTCATGTTTGTTTAGAGTTTCTCTGGAGAAACAGAGTTGCATAGTTGCCGTAAAGGGAGCACAGGTAAAGGGAGCACAGATTGAACGAAAGCCCTGTGAGGAATTATTGCCCCAGGTAATGAGACGATCATCCAGGACCACATCGAGTTGGGATAAAATAAAGGCTATGGGAGAACTGATCGATCCCTTTTGATACACTTCTATCAAGATCCGAGTCACTTTGGGGTCCCTGAGTGGCTCAGCTGGTTAAGCGTCTGACTTTGGCTCAGGTCATGATCTCACAGTTTGTGAGTGCAAGCCCCCGCATCAGGCTGTCTGCTTTCAGCATGGAGCCTGCTTCAGATCCTCTGTCCCCCTCTCTCTGCCCCTCCCCCATCGTCTCTCTCTCTCAAAAAAAACCAAAAAACAAACAAACAAAAAAAACACCTTAAAGAAAAAAACATCAGAGTCACTTTCTTCCATAATTTTGCAATTTGGGAAGAGATAGGAATTGTTTCAAAATAGGTGATTTCCCTGGCTTAGGATGTAAACTTAAGTGGCAAAGATTTTGGTAAAGTCAGAGGGGATATTTCAACATAGATGTTTTGTCAATTTGGGGGCGGCTTTTTGACAAAGATCATCCTTGTAATACCGTAAGGAAAAAATATCCTCCAGTAAAGGGTGTGGGGCAGGAAGCACCACCAATTTCTGTGTCATCTTTAGCTGGAAATAACATTTTTCTTCTTAAAAGGGCTTGAGGAGGATGGACATATAATGATTGACTTTGGATTTTTACTGTTTCTGGGAAGCTGTGGAAGGCTCTGGCTTCTTTTAATATTCATGAGACCAGTCCCTTTCGCTTCTAGTTTTTTGTTTTTTTTTTAATGTTTATTTATAAACGAGAGAGAGAGAGAGAGAGAGAGAGTGTGTGTGTGTGTGTGTGTGTGTGTGTGTGTGTGTGTGTGCATGAGCAGGGGAGGGGCACAGAGAGACGGAGACAGAATCTGAAGCAGGCTCCAGGCTCTGAGCTGTCAGCACAGAACTCAATGCTGGTGGGACTCGAACTCACCAGCCGTGAGGTCATGACCTGAGCTGAAGTTGGACGCTTAACTGAGCCACCCAGGGGCCCCTACCCATTCTAGTTCTTAAATAAGCACAGCGTTAGTAACACACCCACCGCTTCACTGGTAGTGTTTCTAACAGCTGGTTTCTTGGAATGATTTGCAATATCAAGATCTCTTCTACAACGTGACACTGCCTTTCAAAAAGGGCTCTCCAGTCGTACTCCTCCCTCAACTCCTCTCCCCGCCCCACACGCCTCTGGCTAGCACATAACAGGAACTCCGTGAAAATTTGCTGACCCTGGGTCCTGTATGTACCCCGTCTGGGACTTCAGATACAGCCTAGGATTTCATAATTTTTTAGTAACACCATTTTATCCCCCACCTGAGTTCTCCCTTTTAAAGGCACAAGTTGATATTCATTTTATAGTAATGTATGAGGGGCCTGCCCGTTCGGGTCAGTGGCGTATTCTTGTGACGCAGCTCCCCAAAGCAAAAAGGGTGTGTCCTGCTCTGCCTTTATGTCCAGGGAACTAATGGTGGTGGCACATTGTTGCCAAGATAGGCGAGACTGGTCAAGGGGAGGCTCACTTCCTTGGCCAGATGGTGGAGTACTAGAACTGTGTTAGAGCGGCACGTTCAACCAGCCTTGCCCGTGGAGGAGGAGGAATTTTGCTGACTGGCACATCACACATCTGGCAGCCCTCCCAGCATCAGGGCCGATGGCTTCTTGCGATGAGATGTAGCCCTTCTCAGCAGGCTTGGCACATGCCCACACTTCAGCGGTTATAACTGAGCTTTGCTTCAACTTCTTTTTTTTTTTTTTTTTTTAAATTTTTTTTAACGTTTATTTATTTTTGAGACAGAGAGAGACAGAGCATGAACGGGGGAGGGTCAGAGAGAGGGAGACACAGAATCTGAAACAGGCTCCAGGCTCTGAGCTGTCAGCACAGAGCCTGACGCGGGGCTCGAACTCACGGACCGCGAGATCATGACCTGAGCCGAAGTCGGCCACTTAACCGACTGAGCCACCCAGGCGCCCCTTCAACTTCTGATTTATGCTGCTGTACTTCTTCTCAGAGCCCATCGGACCTTCATAGTTTTCTCTTCACCCGACATGGGTGCATCAGTTATGGCTGGCTCCCTCCCCAAGCACATTTATAGAGAGTGTGCCTGTATTTGTACCAGGAGCTCCAGGGGCTCTGCCACCCAGCCTGCAGTTAGCTGTGGTTTCTGAGATGTGAAACATAGAATCTATTTTCATCCAAGTTGGCCGCAACCCAGAGGTTCCAGCCCACTGCAGCCTGATGTAACTGATGTGATTTAGGTCTGATTTACTGAATTTGTTTTTCTCCTTCTAGCCTCCTTGCTGTGAAGGATTGTTCTTCTTCTGATTTCTGGATCATATTTTTGTTTCTTTTCAGATTAAAAAAAAACCTCAATTGTCTTTGCCCCTTCATAACTTCTCAGTTTATTCAATGCACTGTTCCTTAGTTCCCACTTCCGTCCCTGCTAATACCTTACTGGTGGCTGGTGGTCACCTTCTTCCAGTACCTTCTGTAGGTTGCACCTAATCCTGCAGCTCCTGCCCTAGGTAGTTAAGGTGGTCTCTTGTCCTCTGTTTTGCTCAACAGCTGACATCTTGCTGTTACTTAAAAGTTACATTAATTAATCCACTGTATGTGAATATATATAATGTTTTCATGAAAAATAATTATTTTCCATATTGGAAAATATTTAGTGAGAGGAGTGGCATTGTTTTACATTTTTGCAAATATCTTTAATGTCTGTTGCAATAGACAGCTGGGTTCTCCTATCTGCTTCTACATTCCATCTGTTGCAATATCATGTTGTATGGCTTCTGGAACGTTCTGCTATGCTCGTGAGAGAAGAGTAAGGAAAGGCAAATAGTGCCTGGTATTATGAAAATGATTTTAGGGGTGCCTGGATAGCTCAGTCGGTTGAGCGTCCAACTCTTGGTTTTGGCTGAGGTCATGATGTCAAGGTTTGTGGGATCGAGTCCCATGTTGGGCACCATGCTGGCAGTGTGGAGACTGCTGGGATTCTCTCTCTGTCTCTCTCCCTCTCTCTGTGTCCCTCCCCTCTCCAATTTGTGCACAGGCCATCATGCTTTCTCTCTCTCAAAATAAATAAATAAACATTAAAGAAAAGAAAATGGTTTGGGCCACTTAGACCATTGAAAGGGCCTCAGGGACCCCCAGAGTTCCCAGAGCACACTTTTAGTACCTATGATCTAGAGCGAGGGTCAGTAAACTTTTTCTTCAAAAACCAGATTATAAATATTTTAGGCTTAACCTATGGCATCTATTCAATTGTGCTGTATCAAGAAACAGCCATAGTATGTGTAACAAATGGATGTGACTGTATTCCCACAAAAACTTATTTACAGGAACATGGTGGGTGGAGGGAGGAGGTGGGCTGGATTTGGTATGCTGTGGCCAGTGAGCCAGCTCCTGATCTACGATACCAAGCTTGCAGGTGCCCTGAGTTTAGGGCTTGTGCCACAAAAGAGGGAGAACGATGGCATGTGACTTAGCCAGGCGCCTTCCAAAGGAAGAGAAAAGAAATTTCTCAGAGAAGACTAGATCTTGCAATTTAATTACCTAGTTCCCAAGTGGTAAATCAACGGTCTCTACCCTCTCCTTAGCCATTCCCTCTCCCATGGCCCGAGCCTCTGCCCTGCGGCTCTGCCGCTCATCAGGAAACATAATGCACATCCAACTCTGGGGAAGCCATCCTAGCATCACTGCCTCCTCCCCTCCCACCTCGTGTCCTGGGCACCTGGGCAGGCAGGAAAAGCTAACCAAGTGGGCCAGGCATCCCTCTGACTCCTGAGCTAGGCCACCTTAGTGACGTGTTGTCCTCTGCGCTTCTGTTTCCTTTTGGAGCCTCTTTCCCACATACCCCTGTTCCCAGGGGACCAAGCTGTCTCTGGACCCGAGTCTCACCTGCCTCTTACTACTCTTGCCTACCGCATGCCCCTAGACCTGGTGGGAATAAAAAGTTTCCCAGTGAGCAGGTGTTTTCTTTGTCTGCAGCAGAGGCAAAGAACTCCCGGTTCTGGTTCGTTTGTGGATCCAAGTCTCTGACCTGACATTTCGTCTGGTTCTTCACGTTCATGCTCCAGTCCTTCCCTTGGCTCTGCCTGCCTTCTCAGAGCCCTTTGGCAACGTGGCCTGTGCTGGGTGCTCTCTGGCTGGAGGCCACGGCCTCTGGACCCCAGACTGGCCTGGGCACGAAGGAAAACAGCTTTGCCCGGATAGAGCCTGAGGCAGCCTAAGCCACTTGTATTGATGGGATGGCGCTTGTCCTTCCTCAGCCACCCTCTGCCAGCTTCATCTTCCTTTGCTGTCCTTGTCTCTACGGGGTCAGGCACAGGAGGGGGTCTGATACTGCTGGGCAAAGGCTCGAGTCTGAGGGGGGTGGGCTGGGGCAGCCTCCATACACCTAAAACGAGCTTTCCCAGTTTCGTCCCAAGAAAAAGACTGTGCCACCAGCTTGGGAGGAAATTCATCTGCTCCTCTTCCAACCACCTTCAGACTCAACCAGGAAGACATTACTATTTGGCTTTAAAAATAGAATATTCAAGCTGGACTTTTATGGTCTCGTGGAGAACACTGCACTCACGCCCACCCGCACCTGGTTCCTGCCCCTGCCTGGCCTCACCCAGCTGCTCAGAAGCGGTTCTGCACAAGCTCTCCAGGCCCCGCGGTGGGGACCTGGTAGATTTACGAGTTCGGCCTTGGCTGAGACCTTCTCCCCGTGGCTCCCAGCCACAGATCAGCCGCTCTCCCACATCCCATGCAGCCTGTGGCTGGCGCGCTGTGTGTCTTTTTCAGCCTCCACCCCGACTTGCTGAGTCACCCCTCGGCCCCTTTCCCCTGAGGCCCTGGCCAGCCCCGTGGAGGAGGCGTGGTTCGTCATTTCAGAGCCCAGGCCTCTGGCCACTCCCGGCCTGCCCAGAACCTCATTTAGTCTCACAGTGGCAACGGTGTCTCTAAGTCTACCCCATTCAGGGTCGGCCTGGCCCATCCCCTCCCGCTCTGAGGCACTGATGTTTAACGAAAAGCTGGTTCTGGGGGCGCCAGGGTGGCTCAGTGGGTTGGGCTTCTGACTTCGGCTCAGGTCACGATCTCCTGGCTTGTGAGTTTGAGCCCCGTGTGGGGCTCTGTGCTGACAGCTCAGAGCCTGGAGCCTGCTTCGGATTCTGTGTCTCCCTCTCTCTCTGCCCCTCACTTGCTCGTGCTCCGTGTCTCTAAAAATGAATAAATGTTAGGGGCGCCTGGGTGGCTCAGTCGGTTAACCGTCCGACTTCAGCTCAGGTCACGATCTCGCGGTTCGTGAGTTCGAGCCCCGCGTCAGGCTCTGGGCTGATGGCTCAGAGCCTGGAGCCTGCTTCTGATTCTGTGTCTCCCTCTCTCTCTGCCCCTCCCCAGTTCATGCTTTGTCTCTCTCTGTCCCAAAAATAAACGTTAAAAAAAAATTTTTTTTTAAATGAATAAATGTTTAAAAAAATTAAAAAAAAAAAAGCTGGTTACTTCTCTGTCTGGACTTCAGGTGCCTTTGGGTTTGAAGCTATACTTGATCTGGAAAGGAAAGTTACTTTCAGTATGTGTAGACTTCTGTGATTAGTCCTGAAGTTATTTCTTCAGAGCCAGAGAGAAATTCCACTAAAGCTCTAACAGATTTCTGGCACCCCGTGGCAAGACTTGAGTGCCTAGGAGGGCAGCGCCTGTGGGGCACAGCTGCCTCTGGGGCAGTTGTCTGTAGCCAGATGGTAGAAATAACTCCAGAGCCAGTGAGACCTCAGGCCAAAATCATACGAAGAACCCACTGAACCCAGACCTATCTTGTTTGTCCTGGAGGTTGGGTTTCTAACATAATGGAAAGAGAAGGCTGTAATTATCATCCTCTGGAAAAGATATCTGTTCTCTCTCTAAGGTCCTTCAAGGATGTAATCAGGCCCATCAATATCCTTTAGATGCAAGGTGCTGTCTGGTTCATTTCCGGTAGACCTGCCTCTGGGATAAGATCGTCTCAAACTAGGCAGCTGGGACCATCTAAAAGTTTCTGTGGAAACTGGAATGCAAGCAATGTAGGTTTAGGTTTTTCTGGCTTAACCTGTAAATATAAGTCATACCAAGAAAAGAGTGGAAGGTCTCGGGGCCCAGAGAGGGAGGAAATGTAGTGATGCTGGGCTGCTGGAGAGACCATCATGCGGACAAGACTCCTAAATTCCCCGCTGCTTCTTCGCCATCAGGTAAGGGTTTGTGGAGCGATAACGACAGGTCCCCGTGTCGCCAGGATCTGGCCACGTGACCCGGCCCAGTTCTATTCACACGCACATGTCTGGCCCTAGACTTTCCCACCAGCACGCGCAGCTGCTGCCGTCCTAGGCCTTTACCTCTGCACCTGCACAGCCTTGTCATTGTCCTTGCATTCTCCGAGTGTCTGTGGGAAGCTTAGGGGAGAAAAGCGGGGCGGGGGGGAGGGTGCCCTAACTCAACTTCCAACCCAGCCAAACCTCTTCCTCTCCCACTTCCCTTGCAGCTGCCACAGCAGGAGCCACTGAGAAGTCACCCCCCGGGTGCCCAGATGAGCACTTGCGCCCCCCCCTACCCCCACCGGTGCTTCTGAGTCCCCTCCCATTGAAGGGCCCGCAGCTTCGCCTGGTCTGCATGCTGGAACCTGCGAGTTGAACCTGAGTCCGTCTGATCCAAGGGCTGAGAGTCAGAGTGAAGACAGGCAGGGCTGGTAGAGAATCCAGGTCCCTAAGCTCGACTTGTAGTCTAGGAGAAAAGGGCAAGTGTGATACTCATTTGTCCCCGAGAGCTGGTGAGAGTGGCTTCGTGGGAAAGAGAGCGTGTGCCTCTTCAGAGACTTGGGGCCCAGCCTCCGCCTCCTTTGTTCTTTGGCTTGAGGTGGTGACTGTGGTGGAGTCGAGGCCAGAGCTCCCCAGGCCTCCAGCATAGAGACGAGATCGCATGGGCCACTTCTGCAAGACATGGGGATGGTAAGTGAGTAATACTCACTCTTACAGCCCCTTGTAGTCCTTGGCACCCCAAACATGGCCTTCCTTAGCCCCCTCCCTGAGCCCTCCCTCATCACTGCTCTGATAGTGGTCTCGGACTCACCGCCACTTATGGCCCCATGCGTTCTCCTGACCACCTGAGCCTGGTGGCCATAAGGAGCTGTTCGAGGAGAGCAAGGGCCCTGAACAGAGCCCCCCGATAGTGGGGAGGGAGGTGGATGGCAGTGTTGGCAATGGCCAGGGGCTAGGCAGTGGGGAGGGCAGCAGGACTAGGGCAAGGAGAGGTTCTTCCTGGTACTGACCGGTCCCGACCTCTTCTTTTGCCCAGCCCCCCGCCCAAGTGCCTCTGGCCACACTTATCAGTGCTGCTCTGTCCATCTAAGCTGGGGACCTCCCAGAATCACCCATTCTTCCAGCAGGGGTGTGGACAACCCCAAAACACCAGGTTACTCTGCCCTGAGGTCTCCCCTCCTCTTGGCAGCCCCTTTACCAGGGGAGTTGAAGGGGCACTGCCCCCAGCAAACTATCCTATCCCACCAAACTGCCCAAGTTCTTGACCTAAACCAGCTCTCATCTGTTCTTTCTTCAACACACGTATCCATTACCTCCTACGTGCAAGGGCCTTACTTTGCTCATCGTTTTACAGCTAAGGAAGTGACTATGCCCCCGTCAGTATTTCAGAGTTGCCCCCACGTAGTCTCGAATTCTTGCATTTAAGCTATATTTGCATGGAAGAAAACAATCTCAAGTTTTCAAGACGTTTCAGAACTGTGTTTCAGGGCGAGAGATAGTGAAAGTATCCTCTATAAAAACAAGGTGGACCCCATCACAGTGCTGTATCTATCCTGAGAGGGCAAGCATGGCCCTTCCTCTATAACAGTTACACTCTGCAAGCAGCAACTTACAGTGCCGTCCCCTTGGCCTGCCTGGTGGCTGTGAGCATGGGCTCTGAGGTCAGACGCCTTTGGGTTCAAACTGCATTTAGCCACTTACTCTCCCTGAGATTCGATTTCCTCACTTAGAAAGTGATCCTCATTTGGTTCTTGTGCGCACTAAAAGGTAGAGATGGCCGAAGCGCTAAGCCCAGCTCCTGACATCACTTGAGCACCCAAGTGATGTTATTGCCGTTATTGCGATGGTGAATATTGTTAATTATATTTTTCCTTCATGATCTCGTTTCATGCCCCGGAAGGAGAAATAAGGCTCACGTTCTCTTCCCTTTCACATCTGATAAAACCAAGGCTCCGAAAAGGTAGGTCCTGGTCTGGGGAGGTGGTGCCTGCAGGAAGCACCCCCCAAACTCCTCCCCGACCCCAGCTTGATTGCTTCTAGAATGAGGCTTTCTTAGACCTTGTTCTCCCAGAGGGGGATCCCTCCTATGGCAGAAGTCCAGGGGACACCAAGGCATTGTACGAAGGGGTGGTGTGCCCTGGAATCTAGGGCTTTCCTGGTGCGGTTTCCTTTCCCAGGCCCCAGCCCCGGAAGCCGCTCCTTTTTCTCCCCTGCCGCTAGGCACCCCAGAGTCCTGGGACTCTGTGAATCTCCCTCCTCTTGGAGGAACCGCATTTTCGTGAAGTCAGTTCCAATCACCACCCCCACTACACCCAAGGTCAGCGCAGTCCCAAGAGCCAGCCTTGGCTCCTCTCCCTCCGAGAGAGCAGGAAGCAGCTGGTCCCAGTGTCAGCTCTGCTCAGGGCCGGGGGCCTAAGTCCAGTCCATCCCAAACCCCACTCCCTGAGGCCCTGAGCTCGTGGCCTACCTTCAGAGGGTGCAGGTAGCGCAGTCCACGCAGGAAGGGTGGCCAGGCGGGGCCGGGCAACTCCCGACCAAGTGTGCGGGTGAGGTGGGCTATGTAGCTGGCGGCCAGCACCAGCACATCCAGCTTGGAGAGCTTGGTGTCAGGGGGCACGGCGGGCAGAGCGGCCTGCAGGGCCAGGAAGGCCTGGCGCAGCGTCCTCACGCGGCTCCGCTCCCGAGCAGCGTTCTCGGGACTGGCCTCGCTCTGCAGAGAGGACCCCGGGTGAGTGGGTCTGACTGGATCCCCATCTGCCCCTGGTTTCTAAGAACGCTCTAGTGTGAGCAGCCATGCGCCGAACAGCAGAGACCCGAGGGCCTCACGCTCTCTCTGTGCACTCTCAGTCCTGCCCTGCTTTATGGCTGAGGAAATGGAGAGAGGCTCTCACTTGGGGTCAGATGGCAGCTCAGAAGCTGAGAGTCCTTTACTCTTCCTAACACTCTAGCCCTTGCTGCACCCACGGCCAAGTCTGAATCCTGCTGTCGGGGTGCCCTGGGCCCACAGGGAGCACAGAGCCACCCCTGCTCTGTAGGGCTGACCCTTGCCCAGCCAGGTCCTGACATGAAGAGGCAGCTACAGCGGAGAAGGAAAAAGGAGCTCTCTGAGCTGCGCTCTGGGTAAGACCAGCTCGGTTATCCCAACCACCCAAGTGTGGAGCCGTGGAGTCCCGGGTGCCAGTGTCCCCTTCTTGGGAAGGGACGGTCATACTGAGTGAGGCTTTGCCAGCAGAGGTGACGCCTCAGCCCCTCCCCTCCTGCCTCCCCACTCCCTCCACAGGGCCAGTGATTCCTTACCCTGCCGGGAGCCCTGGCCCCTCTTAAGCTGGGGGCAGCTCCGCTCCACATCTGGTCCCTCCAGTTTGTCTCTTCCCACAGGTCCTGCCTTGTCCCGCACGGGCGGCTCCTCTTCCTGCCAGTGCCTGCTGCCAGCCGCAGCTTGGCCTTTGCCGGGGTCTGCCCCACTCCTGGCATGGCCGGTGGCCTTCTGACCTCCCTCCGTGACATGCCACACCCGTGGAAGGTGGTGCTGCGGCCCCTAGGATGGGAGCACAGTGCCTGAGGGAGCCCCCGGGCTCGGGCTAACTGGGCAGGCTGGTCACCCAGCCGACCATGTCTGTATCTGGGGGAGCTGGCGCCAAGTCAGTCGCGCTTCACTCCTTGCTCTGGGAAAACCGCCCACCCGGCACAGCCCCCGCAAGAAGCCTCCTGCCTGCCTGCCTGCCTGCCTGCCTCCCACCCGGCTCCGGGGTGGGGGTACTGGATGTTGGGAGTGGCCAAGTCCTGGGAGGAGGCCCCCCCCGCTCCAGAAGGCCAGAGGATGGTGGGAAGGGAGCTCCCTTCGCGGAGACTTGCCTGACCCCGCAGTAGTCTTGCGATGGTCGCGCGACTCCAGCTTTGAGGCTCAAGCCAACGGAAGGGCCCCGAACCTCCTCCTCTGCCAGAAAGGTGCCTGCACACATCCCTAAAAGGACCTTTCCTCCCCTTGCCAATGAACCTGACCTTCCAGCCCCGGGGCACTAATCCCCATCCCCCCAAGCAGGCCTCCTATTTCCAACCTAGTGCTTTTCCATCCCCTGGAATATCTTCCTCCAGCTCTGCCAGGGAAAAGCTGCCTTCGCCTGTTGGGTTATGCCCTTCGTTCGTGAAGATTTCTTCAAACCCCACAGAGCCGAGAGCCCATGTCTCCCTGTTTCATGGGTATTCTAACTGATGCGTGACCACACCCTGGCTACTTTCCTCAAAGCTCGGTGCGTTTAGGTCACTCTGGGTCAGGCACTGCGCTAAGTACCTTATACGTATTCTCTTATTTATTTCTCAGGACAAACTTCTAAGAAAAAGAGACTCTCACATCCCCATTTTACAGATGGGAAAACCGGTATCAGG
The DNA here is from genome assembly GCF_024362965.1 of Panthera pardus. Classification (NCBI taxonomy): domain Eukaryota; kingdom Metazoa; phylum Chordata; class Mammalia; order Carnivora; family Felidae; genus Panthera; species Panthera pardus. Next base: position 19,534,883 of record NW_026526832.1, read on the forward strand.
AGGTGACGCAACTCACCCAGCATCAAACATCTAGTAAGTGACGGGGTTGGGATGAGAGCCCAGGCAGCCAGGTGGACTTGGAAGGTGGCCCCACGCCCTGTGGTGTTCTGCCTTGGGTGGGTTACGCACATGTCTTCCCATCCTAACGAGAGGTCTTTGTGGGTTTTATTTATTTATTTATTTATTTATTTATTTATTTATTGTAAGACACAGAGAGACAGAGCATGAGTGGGCAAGGGGCAGAGGGAGGAGACACAGAATTGGAAGCAGGCTCCAGGCTCTGAGCTGTCAGCACAGAGCCTGATGCGGGGCTCGAACTCACGAACCGTGAGATCATGACCTGAGCCAAAGTTGGACGCTTAACCAACTGAGCCACCCAGGAGCCCCTCTTTGTGTTTTTTTTTAAACATTTATTTACTTATTTTGAGAGAGAGAGAGAGAGAGAGAGTGAGCAGGGGAGGGGCAGAGAGAGAGGGAGAGAGAGAATCCCAAGCAGACTCTGCGCTGTCAGCTGGGGAGTCCAACACGGGGCTCCATCCCACAAACTGTGAGATCATGACCTGAGCCAAGATCAAGAGTCGGACACTTAACCGACTGAGCCACCCAGGTGCCTCTGTTTTATAATCTTAAGAGTTTATTATGAACTAGTTTCACAGGCCAAAAGGAAGTAAAAGGACCATGTACAGCCTTTCAGGAAATAGCGAGGGAACTTATAGGGGCCATGATGAGTCTAGGGTCTTGGTGGGTGTATTCCCAGGGGAGGAGCCCTTGCTTTGCAGGGGAGGGGGCCCACATCCCCAGAGGGCTATGCCCACTGAAGTTCCTCGTCCAGGGGCGATCCCCACTGGGGGACCCATGGGAGGTCCCATGCCAGGTGGTGGGCCCATCATGCCCGGAGGGGGTGCCCCTTGGCCCATAGGTGGGGGAGGACCCCCACGGCCAGGCAGACACTGGTTTGGGTCCCCTGTAGTGCTGGCTGTATCAGCAGCTGCAGTGGCTGTCACCGTGCCTCTTCCTTGCGGGGTCACCACCTGTTGGGTGCCCCACCAGCCCCTCTGACTGGTCCAGCAAGTCCTGTAGGAACCTGGGGCCCTGGAACACCAGTTGGGATTCCTCTGACAGCAGCTCTGCCTGGACCCCCAGCAGCTCAGCAAGTGGCACTTGGGCAATGCCAGTATCTCTGGGAGGAAGTCCCTCTACTATCGTCTGAGACCAGGCTTTCCCCTCCAAAGCAGTATCTCTTCTCTTTCTGCTTACGTTGAGTTCTTTGGCTTGATCTTCCTGAACTCATCACAGTCACAGAGGATTGAATTCGAATGCTTGTTGAGTCTTGAAGGTGTGAACGAAGTTACGGCCATCTTGCAGGAGACACCTCATCCTGCAGTCAATGTGCTGCGGCATCTTGCTGTTCTTGCCCACAGGCATCATAGTGACGTTCTGATGGATCCGATTCCCGCTGGATTCCCCTCGTCACAGGCCTAGACACCGCCTGGTAACCCATTTCCCGCTGCCACTACCGGAAGTCCAATCCTATGTTTTTAAGCCCCTTCTTCTGACTTGCTGCAGGATGCCCCACAGTGTGCACCCATCACATTTTGATCACCCAGAGACCCCGGGATGGACATCCAGATTGCTTCCAACTCATCACCACCGCAAAAATGCCATCATGATACCATTGCATGTGTCCTTCCGGATCTATGCAAGATTGACAAAACAAAACAACATAGGCCTGGGACCAGAATGCTGGGTTAATCGACTAAGTGTTGCCAGAGTGCCATCATCCTGAACAGTTGCCGAGTCAGCACTGCACAGGACCCTAGAGCCCCACGTGCTCACCACCACCTGATATTAACCAGATTCCCAGTTTTGTGGTGGGAGAGCTCTAAAGGGCTGCTTTAATTTGCCTTTATCTGATAACTGACAAGTTCAAGCATCCTGTGTGTGGTGCTTGGTAGAGATTGCATTTTATTTTTCTCCATATAGGGAGCCGGTGTTATCTTCTCCTTATAGGGAGACTGTTATCCCAACATCATCTGCTGAACAGTCCATTCTCTCTTCCTGTTCAGTTGCATCTCCCACTTTATTATATGATAAGTTCCCATATTCGTATAAAAGCCAATTTCTGAGTTCTCTATTCTGTCCTGCTGATCTTTTTGTCTGTGTTTGAGCTAACAGCACACTGCTTTTATTGTTCTGACTTGACCGCATGTCTTACTACTTGGAATGATAAAACTCTCCTCTTTACTCTTATTTTGGAAGGTTGATTTAGTTATTTCTGGACCCTTATTTTTCCATATAGATTTTAGAGAAAACTCATTGGGTTCCTGTAAAATTCAACTGAAATTCTGACTGAGATTTTGTTGAGTAAATGAGTTAACTGGGGGAATATTGCCATCTTTATACTTTTGAGTCAGTCCTTCCAAAAACATGAAATGTCTCTCATTTTATTTTATTTTTTTAATGTTTCTTTTTTGGGACAGAGAGAGAGATGGAGCCTGAGCGGGGGAGGGGCAGAGAGAGGGAGACAACAGAATCCAAAGCAGGCTCCAGGCTCTGAGCTGTCAGCACAGAGCCCGACGCGGGGCTCGAACTCACGGACCGCGAGATCATGACCTGAGCCGAAGTCGGACACTCAACCGACTGAGCCACCCAGGCACCCCTCTCATTTTGTTTTAAACATCTATATCCTTTATTAATTGGATAGTTTACTCCATGAAGGTCTGTGTATTCTTGCTTCAGTGAAATAGCTCACAGTTTTGTTGAACTAATTAGTTCACAGTTTTTGTTGCTCTTGCAAATGCTTTTATTTTATTCTGTTTTCTAGTTGATGATGGCTGCTGTACAGAAATGCTTGTTAAAGTTTGTCTTGAATCCAGCAACCCTGCTGAGCTTTCTTATTAGTCTTAAAACTCTGTTGCTTCCATTGGCTTTTCTGAGTAGATACAAAATGACAGTTTTATTTCTTCCTCTCAATCTTTACACTTGTTTCTTTTTCTTTCCTTAGAGCATTGGCTTGTGCTTCCAACACTACATTAACAGGAAATAGTGGTAGCTGGCACTGTTTTCTTCCCCTAACCCTCCACTGAACATATCTAGAATTTCTCCATTAAGCATACTATTTGCTGTAGGCTTTTGATATATAACTTTTAGCAAGTTGAGGACATATCCTTCTATTCCTTGTTTGCTAAGAGGTTTTTGGTAGTTTTTTTTTTTTTTATTATAACTAGGTGTAGAACTTTATCAGATGCTTTTCTGCCGTCAGCTGAGATACAATCATGATTTTTCTCCCTCAGTCTATGAATGTTAAATTATTTTGTTGTATTTTCTTTTTATTATATGTTTATTTACTTTTGACAGATAGAGTGCTAGTGGGGAGGGGCAGAGAGTGAGGGGGACAGAGAATCCAAAGTAGGCTCCACGCTATCAGCACAAATCCCGACGTGGGGCTCAAGCAAACCATGAGATCATGACCGTAGCCAAAGTCGTTACTCAACCAACTGAGCCACCCAGGCACCCCACATTATTTTGTTGTATTTTCTGATGACAAATCTTGCTTGAGTTCCTGTGATAAGTCTCATCTGGTTGTGATTACTTTTTAAAAAATATACTTTCTGCTTCGTATAGTTAATATGTTGCTTAGAATTTTTACAGCCATCTCATAAGTGAAATGAGATTCTAATTTTCTTTTAACTGTCATTATTTGGTTTTGGTATCAAGGTTACACTAACTTCATAAAATGAGCTGGGTAGCTCTCCCTTTTATTCTATTTAATTTTTTTTTTAATTTAAAAGTAAAAGTATTTTTTTAAGTTTATTTATTTATTTTGAAAGAGAGCATGAGTGGGGAGGAGAGGCAGAGAGAGAGAGAGGGAGAGAGAATCTTAAGCAGGCTACATGCTCAGTACAGGGCCCAGTGCAAGGCTCAAATTCACCACCATGAGATCATGATCTGAGCTGAAACTAACAGTCAGATGTTTAGCTGCTCTTATCCTATTGTCTGAAACAACTTTTAAAAAAAATTTTTTTTTGTTTATTCATTTTTGAGAGACAGAGAGAGACAGAGCATGAGTGGGAAAGGGGCAGAGAGAGGGAGACACAGAATCCGAAGCAGGTTCCAGCCTCCGAGCTGTCAGCACAAAGCCCGACGTGGGGCTCGAACTCACGAACTGTGAGATCATGACCTGAGCTGAAGTCGGACGCTCAACTGACTGAGCCACCCAGGCGCCCCTGAAACAACTTTTTACATAATATAGAAATTAACTCTTTTTTGAAGTCTGGTAAAACTTACTTATAAAACCACGAGGACTGGTTTTCTTTTGGTGAAGAGGGGAAGAAATTTTAACTTTCATTCAATTTCTTTGGCTTCTTATTGACTGATTGAAGTGCCTGTTCCTTTTCAATACTTAGTATTATGTATTTCTTTGAATTTAGCCATTTCATTAAGGAATTCTAACACTTTAATGAACAAAATGCTCTTAGAAACGTATCTCCAAGGAAATGAGAAAAAAAACAAAAGTTCTATCCAGAAGAAATTTTCTTTAAAAAATCTAAGCATTCCTCAGCCCTGAGAACAGTGTAGAACTCTGAGAATGGCCAGTTTGCCCAAGAACAACACTTGGCCCACAAAATGGGCATGACCTTGGATCTCTGGTAAAACCCAAAGCTTCAGAGACTCTAACAGGCCAACAGTTCTGTGGCTGGACTGCAAGGCTAAGACTGATGTGAAACATCTCCAAGATCTGCACAAAAGACCCACACCTTCTAAGAGGCATAAGAACCATTCCTAGGACATGAACCTTTTTGCTGTTGAAACTCAAGATCATAAGAAACTATCATGGCACTCCTAAAGAGCAAGGTCATCTACGGGAAGTATAGCCCCTTTGCAGTCAGAGAGCGTTCTAATCTTGAGAGAACTGCCCAGAACCTCAGGACAGAAGAACATCATTTTGAAGGATAGAGCAAAAAGATGTTTTTTAGACCTAAAAGAATTGTCTTTTATCCTCCTATATTTATGTAGCTACTCTGAAGGTGTCAGACACCAATCTTCCAGTGATGAGCTAAAAGTCAACAGGGGCTCCCATCCCAAGTTCCGGAGAACAGGTTCAAAAAGCCACCCCCCAAAAAATCTACCACCACCAGGGAGCTCATTGGGCAGTCCTGAGTTTCTTGCATTCTAACCATCTGTGAGATGAGGAGTAGCCCATGGAATGAATGGTGGGCATTTCTAGGCTTTCAGGTCAATATTCTTTCTCAGAAGACATGAAGTTGTTGATAGGGCAGACTTCCAGAAGCTTCCATCTGAAATTTAATCAGGTCCATGCCAACGTCAGACTTTAGGAGAACCTGTGGAAGCCCTTACCGTATGGTAAAGGGGTATGATCTCTTTCCCTCTGTAGGAACTTACCCATCAGGGAAGGAGGGAGGTCTGACTCCAAATTTTCTGAGCCTCAGCAGGACACAAAGTAGGAGGGAAGAAAAAAGCCACACTCGCAGCTATGTGGAAACAGATCTTCTTGTGCCAAGTGCCTTTTCAGAGTTAGGTGATCTGAACACCCTCAGGGAGCTCCTCCACCTGAAGACTCCGTCCTCAGAAGGACTGCAAGGTCATGGTCAGATGAACCTGGGAGTGTCAGTCTACCGCCTCAGCACTGCATCCATAGCAGGGATGCTGATGTAGAAAGGAAAACTTCCACAGCGAAAAACAGTGTCCACAAAGCCCCAAGTGGTGAACCAGGAGAGAGTGAGACTGATGTACAAGGAGTGGTGCCTCCCAGGCCAGAAGGTGCAGAGGTCATTTCTAGTACTCCATCATCTTACAGGTTCCCTGGTGGGCATCAGAGAAGGCAGACTGGAACTCAACAAGCTGGTCTTCAAGGCAGTAGGGTTCTGCGTGGTGAAACTCATCTCCAGGGCACAGTTCAGGTCCGTGCTGTTCTTGGCTATCTCTGGGGCATGGTTCTACCTAGACGCATGTGTGGGTGGCTCTGTGGAGTGCAACTCTGTCATAGCCTTGTGCTTCATCTCCAGCAGCGAGGCCACGGATATAGCAAGGACAGCTTCTACCACACGGGTCCAAGTGGGCTTTAGGGGGAATACAGGAAGCAGATGGGTGAAGTCCCATCTTCTCTATCATGTATTCTCTTGAAGTTGGTCTGGGATATCTACTTCTTGGGTCAGACATAGGTATGGTCCCCGGAGCTAGTGTAACTCATGGAAGTTGGGTCTCATGGCTTCTATGTTGGCGTCTAGTGCTGATGACAGGTTCTCCTCTTCCTGGATTTTGTTTCAGCACAGCACCATCAGCCCCCACTATCACCGGCTGAGGAAGAAGCCCAGGCACAGTCCCACTTGGGTGGAATTGGCTCTCACTGAGGTGTAGCGAGGAAGTGGATGCAGAGTAGGATCGTCTTCACCTCAGAACTTGAGCCCCATCTCTCAGGAGTTGTTATTTATACTTGGAACAACGACCTCTTGGATACTGGTGGAAGTCCCTTTGAAAAAGAAGTGCTTGGCAAGCTCAGGATCCTTCTGCTTGGCTGTGGGTTCAGTGGGAGGGGACAGGAAGAGCAGCCTTCTCCCTCCGCCTCTAGAACAGTCACTCATACTTCTCTTAATGCCTCAAGTATTTCTTATTTTTTAAAGAATTTTTTAAAAATATTTACTTATATTTGAGAGAGAGTGTGTATGTAAGTGGTGGGTGGGGCAGAGAGAGAGGGAGACAGAGAATCCCAAGTGCAAAACCCAATGAGGGCTCTCATGAACCATGAGATCATGACCTAAACTGAGATCAAGAGTTGGATACTTAACAACTGAGCCACCCAGGCGCCCCCTTCTTTTCTTTTCTTTTCTTTTCTTTTCTTTTCTTTTCTTTTCTTTTCTTTTCTTTTTTTTCTTTTTCTAAAGTTTATTTATTTTCAGGAGAAAGAGAGAGTCTATGAGTAGGGGAGGGGCAGAGAAAGAAGGAGAGAGAATCCCAACCAGGCTCCACTGTCAGCGTGCAGACCAACTCAGGGCTCAAATCATCGAACTGTGAGATAATGACCTGAGCCAAAACCAAGAGTCAGATCCTTAATGGACTGAGCCACCCAGGTGTCCCTTCTTATTTTTAAATCTCCATTATGTGTCTAGATGCTTCCCCCACCCCTTTCTTTGTCCTGTATTTCATTTGTACCCAACTCTCTTTTTGTTCTTAGTGTTACCAGAAGTGTGCCTCACTTATCCATCTTTTCAAGGACCAGCCTTTATTCTTTAAAAAGTATTCTATATATTTAAAAAAATGTTTATTTATAAAAAATTGTGACATAACATAAAATGTACCCTTTGAACAATTTTAAGTATACAGTTCAGTGGCGTTAAGTACATCACACTGTTGTGCAAACATGACTGCCACCCACTCACACAACGTTTGTCATCTTGCAAAATTGAAATTCTATACTCATTAAACAATAACTCCCCATTCTCCCTAATCCTAGCCCTTGACAACTGCCATTGAACTTTCTGTGTCTATGAATTTGACTCTTCTAAGTACCTCAGATGAGTGAAATCATATGATATTTGTCCTTTTGTGACTGGCTTATTTCACTTTGTGCATCCACAAGGCTCATCCATGTTGCAAGCAAGTATCAGAATTTCCTTCCTTTTTAAAGGCTGAATAATATTCCGTTGTATGTATATATAATTGTTGTTTATCTATTCATCTGTCACTGGACACTTGGGTCGTAGAAACCTTTTAGCTACTGTGAATAATGCTGCTATGAACATGGGTCTCCAAGTATCTCTTTGAGACCCTGCTTTCAATTCTTTGGGGCACATACCCAAGAGTGGAATTGCTGGATCGTGCGATAATTCTATTTTTAATTTTTCGAGGAACTACCGTACTGTTTTGCGTAGTACCTGTATCATTTTACATTTTCACCAGCAGTGTACGAGTGTTCCGATCTCTCCACATATTCGCCAACACTTGTTATTTTCTGTTCTGTAATTGCCACCCTGATGAGGGTGACTATATTATTTTTAAGTCTCTGTGTCATTAATTTTTAGCCTGATCATTTTTACTTTCTTCCCTCTCATTTCTTCACTTTTGCCCTCGTGTTCATTTTTCCAACTTCTTGAGGAGAAAGCTTGGTTGGCTTATCTTAAAGTCTTTTGTGTTTTGCTAAATGATAAGAAGAACAATGGAACGAGATGACAGTCATCATAGACGCATTTTTGCACCTGATAACACAGCCTCAAAAATATATCAAGCACAATGGACAGAAATGTAGGAACAGAGAAATTAATTATAGTTGATCTTAACACACCCCTTTCAGTAACTGATAGATTAAACAGAGATATATAAGCAGAGATACTGAATTATAGTTAATAAACTCAAGATATTAGATAAATCCAAAAGTAAAGGACAAACAGTGAAGATCCCTGGAGAGAGTAAAAATGGGAAGAGTGCCAAGGAGAACTTTTAAATTTTACCTGGATACTTGTGTATTGTTTGGCTTTTGTAGACTGAAATTTATTTGCGTATCATTTGTATACTTCAAAGAACAATACGAGACAAAAGGCAAAAAGCAATAGTGGTTCAACTGGCTGGCTCACATTTTTCCAGCACAATAGTCAACGCCTTGATGAAATCAAAATATGTAGGGAGGGGCACCTGGCTGGCCCAGTCAGAAGAGCCTGTGGCTGCCTATCTCTGGGACATGAGTTCAAGCCCCATGTTGGGTGCGGAGATTACTTAACTAAATAAACGTAAAAAATACATAGGGATTATTATCATTCCCAGGTTATAAAACTCATTTACAAAGTAGGAAATAAAAACAACGTGGGAAAATATGTGCGGTAAGTACTCAAGGAGTATATGTGGGTACCTACAAACACTTAGGGATGAAGTATATTGCCTTGCTGAACTGCAAAAGCAACTCACAGTAGGTCAGAGCACAGGTGTGCAGGTTTCAATTCTCATCTAACAAGGCTCCTTAGTAGCCAGTTTGAAAGAATATGTCAGTCAACTTTGGAAGAGTAAGAAAAGAAGGGTCATGGAGGCAAATCCGATCATGCTCACCCCAGCACTGTTCAAAAAAGATAGAACTTTGCCCAACGTTATTTGAGTATTTCTATTGATGTGAATGAAACTAACCCCCTTAGCTGGATGCTAGTAGGCAATTAATTCATTAATTTTCTCAGCTTCCCTTGTTCAGAGACCAAGCATCAAACATCTTTCTGGCTCCCAGGCAGGTCTGTCTATATGATTTGAGGATACTGATGATGTTGAAAGCAATGAGTCAGTCCCTTCAACATATGATTTCCAATGGTAAGTCAATGATGTGGATTCAGATCACATTTTGTCTTCCCAAATACCTAGGCTATAGAGAGAAACTATAGAGTGAATTATTTCCCGTCTGCGTGAACTATTCTTTAAAAACTGGTATTCTGGAGCTTACTTTAGGCTGTTGTGTTTTAGCTGGCAACGTCAAGAGCACATTTCTCATCCTGGAAAGTAAAAAGCCAGATATAATTGTTTTCCCTGATGACACAGCATATATGCCACTTCCAGATGGCCGTATGTTCTCCACAAGTTGTTTTGCTTGAATCAACTCTGGCCATTGTGATCATCAGTTTCCTTTCTCAGGGCTCACGTACATTCTGTTTAATAATCCAGTTTAAAATTTTCCTCCGGGGCACCTGGGTGGCTCAGTCAGTTGAGCATCCTACTTCGGCTTAGGTCATGATCTCGCTGTGTGTGGGTTCTCGCTCCGGGTCAGGCTCAGTGTTGACAGCTTGGAGCCTGCTTCAGACTCTGTGTCTCCCTCTCTTCTCTCTGCCCCTCCCCACCGCTTGTGCACACCTTCTCTCTCTCTCTCAAAAATAAGTAAACGTTAGAAATTATAAAATAAAATTTTCCTAGCAAGCAACTAGAAACTGACTTGAGCTCCTAGAATTTGTCTTTTTCCCCCTTTTGAATAAATTATTTACCTATCTGCAGTTATCTGACACCTCTCTTATAATTATGATCTCTCCAAGAATACTCAAGGTAGTTCTGTAAACAGCCCCTTCCTACCATATCATATGTACAACTCAAACAGAAAAGAAAGGACAAGAAAAGAGTGCAAAGGTCAAATTCTCTTAAATAACTATCAATTTACTCATTCATCCGTCCATCCTCTTAAGAAACATTTGCAAATTTCCGGAAGGGTCATGCTATATAGCATTTGAAGGAAATAATACACAGTGTTCTTGCCCAGGGTTAGAAAACGGATGGAGGGAAGAGTGCATGGTAGATGATATCTACAACAGGAAGTAACTAGCAAACTAAAACAAGTCCATTACAATATCACATTTCCACCTTGGATGCCAAATGCTTGGAGAACTTCTGTTCACTCAGTCCGTAAAGGTTTACTAAGCACAAACCAAGTAATTAGGGTCCTGAAGGCTGGATCTCAACTCCTCCGTAAAACTCCTCAGTAAAACTGATGTGTCTGAGATCTTGCCTGGTTTTCCTTTCCCACCACCCATAAGTGCCCTTCTGTCACTTTATACAAGCCACGACTCTTACTCATTCCTAAATTTATCATGACTTGCCCTGGACTAAAAAAAAAACCTCCAGGGCACCTGAAAAAAAGACTATCAGAAATATTGATATGGGCAAAGCCTCCTTTAATACAGGTATCATAGCCCCTTGGAAGGGCATCTAATCTTTCAGTTGTATATTGTGATGGTTAATTTTATGTGTTAACTTGATTGGGCCACGGGGTGCCCATATATTTAGTTAAACATTAATGTGGGTGTGTCCGTGAGGGTGTTTCTGGCTGAGATTAATGTCTGAATCGGTAGACTGAGTGAAGCAGCTTGCCTCCCTGATGTGGATGAGCCTCATCAGATCATGGAAGGCCTGAGTAGAACAAAAGAGGCAGAATAAGGGAGAATTCACTCTGTCTGCCTGACTGTCTTCAAGCTGGGACATCAGTTTTCTCTTCCCTTTGGGCTCAGATTTGAACCGGAGCTTACACCATCTGCTCTCCTGGTTCTCAGGCCTTTGGACTTGGGGTAGCTATGCTATCGGCTCTCCTGATATCTAAATTGCAGACTGCAGACCTTCGGACTTCTCAGCCTCCATAGATACATGAACCAATTTCTTATAATATCTATCTATCTATCTATCTATCACCGTAAATATATATAATCTATATGTCAATAAAAATAGATACCTTAAATGAAACCATTTTCTAGAGAAACACCACTAGGATATATCTATATCTATCATCTATCTAGATGTAGATAGCATCAAAAAGAAAAACATGCTTAGATGTAAGTGATAGTTGCACAACCTGTGAGTAAACTAGAAAACAGCGAATTGCGCACTTTAAATGGGTGGGCCGTATGGTATATGAGTTATATCTCATTAAAGCTGCTAAGAAAATAGTTATTAAACTATAGAAGTATATCCCAAATGGGGGAACCAATGTAGAGCACAAACACTGCTCAGAAAGCAAAAGAAAATAGCAAATTGAAGGGAGAGCCTGGCCCACATAGGCTGTGTGGTTGGAGAGGACCCTGGATGTAGGAAGGGGTAGGAAGTGTAAAGTATATGGGCAGAGAGCAGGGAGAGGATTGGGGCCTGAAAGGGAGACCGAGTGCCCCAAAGAATTTTGTCTGTCTCAGTTTTGTCAAGGACTAGCCTTTGATGATCTCTGAAAGAAGGCCCTAGAGCCTTGAGGAGGAGAGTGTATTATGTCAGCACCTGACCTTTGTGACATAGGCACTAGATGCCAGGGAGAACTTCCCCCAGGGAATGGGGTTCCTGGCTCCCAATGGGGGTGGCAACGCCACCCCTTAGGCGAAGCCCGGTCTTCCACAGGGTTTCACCAGCTGGCCCCACTGGTATTGCTGTTTCTGGGTGTGCTCAGCCATCTCAGCCAGGACCAAGCTGAGCCAGAGGACATCGGCATTAGGGGTGACGAGGGGTCACGGAAACCGAAGTGGGCAGGAAACCAGGATGCTTGCAGAATCCTTGATTCAGGTTGAGTACAGCAAAAGCCTGTAACAGAAGACTTCCTCCTGGCTGAAGGAGCATTGAGGGCACGGCTCCAACAGAAATCTGAGTCAGAGTGAGTTTAGGGTGACAGATACTGGGGACAGAGGGGGGTGTATCCACCGTTTGGTGACTGTTCCTCTTTCTCCCAAGTTCCCTCAATTGCTGAAGTGCCTTGCAAAACAGCCTGGAGGAACCCTCATTGGTAAGAGCTCACATCACCAGAACACCCCCAATTTCTAGTCCCATCTCAGCAGCCATCCTTAAGCCCCCTCCTCCAACTCCGTTCTACCTCTCACCTCCCTTCTTCTGCTCCTCGGCTCTCACTTTCCGTGGAGCATTTTGCCAGCTCTTGTGACCCCAAGGGTGACATGGATTCAGGGTCTTAGTAAATCAGCCTTCAGAGCCAGAAATGGACCAATTCTCCCAATATCTTAGGTTCTCATTCTTTCTCTACAGGTCCCATGGGCTGTGTTCTTCCTCCCTGGCCCACCCAGATGATTACTGCTGCCCCTCAGCTCCCAAGAGGCAGCTCTGATTCTCTATCCCCATATATCCCTCGTCAATGGCTGACTGCAAAGTGAGAGGCCAAGTTTAGATCCAAGTGCCTGCCTGAACACTCGGAGAGCCTAGTGCTACAGGGCTGGGTGTCTCCTTGTCCTCAACCAACAGCAGCACCGACACCAGGCTGGAGTCACACTTGCGCACAGAAGGCCCTGATTTCTCCGCCAGGTCTGGCCTCAGAGATACTGTCCTGATTCTGCTAGGTCTCTAATCTCCGGTCTTGAGGCCCCAGTCCCTTCTGGATTCGAGGCCATGTTGCCTCAAAACAAGGATGAGGTGCTGCTACAGAACACAGCACCCCCTGGGCGCCCCCCTCAGGGCTCCTCACAACTTGTGGACTTGTCTTCTGGCAACCTGCAGCCTCTGCCTCCCCAGCCATCGCTCCCTCCCTCTTACCCACCTTGCTCCCCTCCCCCACGGTCCCACTCTCCTGGCTCCCATTTCTACAACTCTGACTCAAGTTCTGACTTTGTCCTACATCCCTACTCTTCCTCCCTCCCAAGTTCCCCCACTTTCTTTCATCAGAATTACCTCTCTCTCTCCCTCACACGCTCTTCCTCTCCCACCCGCCAGCTATACCCCTCCCTTCCTCCTACTTCTTCCTCCTCTCCCACTCAGCTACAGAACGACTCTCTCCCCCACTCTCACTGTCTGTCTCCTTCCAACCCAGGGTACCACCCCAGCTCCACTGTCACTTCCCCGGCCCCCAGCCTTCCTTCTCCTGGGGTCCACGTGAAGAGGCAGACATGGCCCTGGCATCAGTACAGGGACACCGGGTCCCCTGGGGTGGTGGGGGGATGCGCGGCAAGCCAGAGGGACCCTGCAGAGTTCATGGACCCAGGAGCCCTGGCCCAGGCCCTAGTGGTCCATCTGGGGCACCGCCGCATTGCACACGACCTGCGGCTACTGCTTTTGCAGCACCTGTGGCTAGGCACAACTGGCCAGGCCCCAGTTGTGGAATATCCTATATGCCTGGTGTGTCTCAAGCCCCGCAGCCCCACGTGCCCCATCCCCAGGTACAAGACCGGACCCCGGCTGCTTGCCTTCCCCCAACTACTGCCCTGTGCGCAGGGCCAGGAATCCGGACCACTCCGCCTAGGCATTGGCTTCGGCCTCCGCCTGCCTCGGGGCCAGGCCAGGGCCTTGCACCTGTTGCCAAAAAGAAGGCCAGAGGAAGTAGGTCCACAGGGAAAGGCCGGTCAGGCCCATGGGTATCAAACCCGGGCGTCCCAGGCTCCAGCAGCTCACGTACCGGTGGCTCAGGCACGGGCAGATCCAGCCCGGGGCCCACCCTCCCCCACCAGGAGCCTCAGATCTACACACTCTATGCGCTTTTCAGGGCCTTTACCGCAGGCACCAAAACAGGCCACTGTCTCCCCGAAGCCCAGGCCGTCCTCTGCCCGAAAGAGTCCTGCCTCTTCAGAGCCCATTCTCCGAAAGTCGCCACTCTAGTTCCAGAGACAAGGAGGCTCCCTGGAGTACCTCCTCTGAACCCCACTGCCCCCACCAGGCTCCAGAACTCAGGGAGCCCCCGAGACTCCCTGAAGGGCTGGCTGGCCGGAGGTCAGGTGTGTTCTCCAGCCTTGAACCCTGGGAGCCCCTTATGGAGTCTGCTCTCTCCTGGCTGAAGAGGACAAAGGGCACCTGAGACCCCATTCAGCCTTCAGTGTATCCAATAAAGCCTGACCCTGCAGAACTTGTGTTTGCGTCCTGCACAGCAGACACAGTGGGTAGCTGAACCTACAGGCGGCCACAACTAAAGAAGGGGAGGGGGAGAGTCAAAGGAACCAGAGCGGCCGGGGAGAGTTGTTACCATATATCTGAGGACGGCATGGGATCCATAAGGCATGAGCACCTGAGATATTCAGAGGGCTCTGCAAGGCTCTTCACACGTTTAATTCAGTTTGGTGGCACAGATAATGGCATCCCCAAAGATGAAGCCGTGGGCCCCTTCCTCGGAGTGCACATTAGTGTTGCAGGATTTTTTACCTCCATACCTGGGATTCATTGTCTCGCCGCTTCAAAGAATGAAGAGGTGGACACAAAATGAGTAGCAGGTAAAAGTTTATTAGAATTTAAGATCAGAAAGAAGAACAGTATGAAAGCTCTCTTTACAGAGAGGGGCCATTCGAAAGTGAATGTCCGTGGACTATAGGCAAGGGTCTCTCTTTTATAAGGTTCTGGTCGCTGCCCCCCACCCCCCCTCCACACACACCCATTCCCTCCCCCCTTGTTCCTTCTCAGGTTTTACCCTTATTGGCTTGATAGCTCTAGGTGCTGGGTTGTCCATTCCTGATTGGCTTGTTTCCACTGTATGAGGTGTGGTCTATGGCCATACCATTCCTTGTGGGCCATACATTTTATGGTCTACTTATTTTTAATCAGGTCTTTTGTCAAATTCCTGAGGGAAACGTGAGGGGGAGTAGATGGTGTCTGTTACATTCCTTTTTTGAAAATTATTTATTTTTTAATTTACATCAAAGTTACTTAGCATATGGTGCAACAATGATTTCAGGAGTAGATTCCTTAACACCCCTTAGTCATTTAACCCATCTCCCCACCACAACTCCTCCAGCAACACTCTGTTTGTTCTATATATTTAAGAGTCTCTATGTTTTGTCCCCCTCCCTGTTTCTATATTATTGTTTGCTTCCCTTCCCTTATGTTCATCTGTTTTGTATCTTAAAGTCCTCATATGAGCGAAGTCATGATATTTGTCTGTCTCCAACTAATTTCGCTTAGTATAATACCCTCTAGTTCCATCCACATAGTTGTAAATGGCAAGATTTCATTCTTTTTGATTGCTGAGTAATACTCCATTGTATTACACCATACCACATCTTCTTTATCCATTCATCAGTCGATGGACATTTGGGCTCTTTCCATACTTTGGTTATTGTTGATAGTGCTGCTATAAACATGGGGGTGCATGTGTCCCTTTGAAACAGCACACCTGTATCCCTTGGATAAATACCTAGTGGTGCAATTGCTGGGTTGTAGGGTAGTTCTATTCTTAATTTTTTGAGGAACCTCCATATTGCTTTCCAGAGTGGCTGCACCAGTTTGCATTCCCACTAGCAGTGCAAAAGAGATCCTCTTTCTCCGCATCCTTGCCAACATCTGTTGTTGCCTGAGTTGTTCATGTTAGCCATTCTGACAGGTGTGAGGTGGTGTCTCATTGTGGTTTTGATTTGTATTTCCCTGATGATGAGTGATGTTGAGCATTTTTTCATGTGTCGGTTGGCCACCTGGATGTCTTCTTTGGAGAACTGTCTACTCCTGTCTTTTGCCCATTTCTTCACTGGACTATTTGTTTTTGGGTGTTGAGTTTGATAAGTTCTTTGTAGATTTTGGATACTAACCCTTTATCTGATATGTCGTTTGTAAATATCTTCTCCCATTCCTTCGATTGCCTTTTAGTTTTGCTGATTGTTTCCTTCACTGTGCAGAAGTTTTTGACTTTGATGAGGTCCCAATAGTTAATTTTTGCTTTGGTTTCCCTTGCCTTCAGAGACGTGTTGAGTAAGAAGTTGCTGCGGCCAAGGTCAAAGAGGTTTTTGCCTGCTTTCTCCTCTAGGGTTTTGATGGCTTCCTGTCTTACCTTTAGGTCTTTCATCTGTTTTGAGTTTATTTTTGTGTGTGGTGTAAGAAAGTGGTCCGGGTTCATTTTTCTGCATGCCGCGGTCTGGTTTTTCTAGCACCATTTCCTGAAGTGACTGTCTTTATTCCATTGGATATTCTTTCCTGCTTTGTCAAAGATTTGTTGGCCATATGTTTGTGGGTCCATTTCTGGGTTCTCTATTCTGTTCCATTGATCTGAGTGTCTGTTCTTGTGCCAGTACCATACTGTCTTGATAATTACAGCTTTGTAATACAGCTTGAAGTCCGCGATTGTGATGCCTCCTGCTTTGGTTTTCTTTTTCAAGATTGTTTTGGCTATTTGGGGTCTTTTCTGGTTCCATACAAATTTTAGGATTGTTTGTTCTAGCTGTGTGAAGAACGCTGGTATTATTTTGATAGGGATTGCATTGAGTATGTAGATTGCTTTGGGTAGTATCAACATTTTAACAATATTTGTTCTTCCTATCCAGGAGCATAGAATCTTTTTCCCCTTTGTGTGTGTGTGTGTGTGTGTGTGTCTTCTTCAATTTCTTTCATAAGCTTTCTATAGTTTTCAGTGTATAGATTTTTCACCTCTTTGGTTAGATTTATTCCTAGGTATTTTATGGATTTTGGTGCAATTGTAAATTGGATCAATTCCTTGATTTCTCTTTCTATTGCTTCATTATTGGTGTATAGGAATACAACTGATTTCTGTGCATTGATTTTATATCCTGCAACTTTGCTGAATTCATGGATCAGTTCTAGCAGTTTTTTGGTGGAATCTTTTGGGTTTTCCACACAGGGTATTATGTCATCTGCAAAAAGTGAAAGTTTGACCTCCTCCTGGCTGATTTGGATGTCTTTTATTTCTTTGTGTTGTCTGATTGCTGAAGCTAAGGCTTCCAATACTATCTTGAATAACAGTGTCGAGAGTGGACATCCCTGTCTTGTTCCCGGCCTTAGGGGGAAACCTCTCAGTTTTTGTCCATTAAGGATGATATTAGTGGTGGGTCTTTCATACATGGCTTTTATGATCTTGAGGTATGATCCTTCTATTCCTACTTTCTTGAGGGTTTTTATCAAGAAAGGATACTGTATTTTGTGAAATGCTTTCTCTGCATCTATTGAGAGGGTCATGTGGTTCTTGTCCTTTCTTTTATTGATGTGATGTATCACATTGATTGTTTTGTGGATATTGAATCAGCCCTGAATCCCAGGTATAAATCCCACTTGGTCCTGATGAATAATTTTTTTAAATTTTTTTTAATATTTATTCATTTTTGAGAGAGAGAGAGACAGAGCATGAACGGGGGAGGGGCAGAGAGAGAGGGAGACACAGAATCAGAAGCAGGCTCCAGGCTCTGAGCCATCAGCCCAGAGCCTGACGTGGGGCTCGAACTCACGGACCGCGAGATCGTGACCTGAGCTGAAGTCGGACGCTCAACTGACTGAGCCACCCAGGCGCCCCGAATAATTTTTTTAATGTATTGTTGGATTGTCTGTTACATTCTTGAGAGGAATCTTAGGCCCAACGGGGTTTACTGTGGTCAGACCCTCCCAGCATTGATCCAAAATATATGTTTTTCCCCATCCAGGGACCTCAGGTCCTAATCTTTCTCTCTCTGCCTATTTTATCCTATCTTTCCCTATCATATTAGGTTATCAAGGATTCATACTGGAGCACCTGGGTAGCTCAGTTGGTTAAGCATCCAATTTCAGCTCAGGTCATGATCTCACAGTTCATGGGTTCAAGCCCCAGATAGGGCCCTGCACTGACAGCTCAGAGCCTCAAGCCTGCTTCAGATTCTGTGTTTCCTTCTCTCTCTGCCCCTCCCCCGCTAGTGCTTGCTCTCTCTCTCAAAAATAAAGCAATAAACATCACACACACACACACACACACACACACACACACACACACACAGATGCTTAGGCAGCCAGGGGAGCAGCAGGAGGTGTCTCCTTGAAGGGATGGACATTCCTAGGGTTCACTTGAAGAGAAACATTAAGAGTCCTCATGTTGAAGATCAGAAACCCAAGCGGCCCCCCTCAGGAAGGTGGGATGTCAGGCAGAAAAGAGACTTATCCTGCCTGGGAGCCAAGTCACCTCCCTCTGAGGGTGTCAGCGTAGAGCAATCCCCATTCCCAAACCCCTGAATGCATGTGAGAAATAAGGCCACTGACCCAATCAAAGGAGGGACGTGGAGACTCGGAGCACAGTGAAGCGAGGATTTAATCAACATTCTTGCAAGAGCGGGTGTGTGATGGACGGGCACATCTGGTGTAGTTACAGCAAACAATTTATTTCCTAGTGTGCAAGTCCCTCCTGATTCCTCATTGGCGGAGTACAATGGAGGTTACAGCCTTACCCAGACTTCACCTATGCCCACGTAAAGCAAAAAGTAGTCTGTTTGGAACATATGTACATTTCCTGAGGCGACGCAGAGACTTTCAGTCCCTCCTTTGTTCTTTGGCGCATGCTCTCGCAAAGCCTTTGGAAAATAAGCCCGCAAAACGGAGAGGGTTAGAAGAACCAGGAAGTGAAGTGTCTAAGGGTTTGAGGCTCCATGGGGGGAGGGGGAGTTCATATAGATTTCCAATAGGTTGTAAGCCTACTGGTAACTAGACAGCTCAGCTCTTATTTGGTATTTCTGAAAATGAATCATCTCCCTTGTCACAGAGCTGCAAGCATGGCCGGTTCTCACATCCACCAACCAGAGGTGAGGTGATTTGTTAAGGTAAATAGTGGTTTCTTCACACTAGGAAGCAGTGGATTCCGAGTTTGAAGCCAATTTTACTTTAAAGTCCATGCTGCCTCCATGAAAAGGCAAGAGACACGGTTCAAGTTCCCAAATGTGAAATTTCCAAAGTGTGTGACCTGGGACACATCACTTCCTCTCTGGGGTAAAAGGTAAAGGCTGCACTTGTGTATTGGTGTAGGAAACAAAGGCAAAAGAAAAAATTGAATTTCCTTACAACTGACAATTCCTTGACACAGGCAGAGTGACCTCTGGAAACTCGACTGCCTCCATGTTGACACTTTGCTAAGGGCAAAAGTCAGTCTTAGCTTAACATTGTCCCGCCCCTCTAGGATCCTGTAGATCTAATTTAACATACAAAAATTCCTTTGGAATCTTTATCTCTACCCCTCAAGATACATGTTGGCAATCATGCTCCAAGCATATGGCCCACTGATATACATCTGAAGCATCTGTGACTGAGGTTTTACTGACCAGTAATAAATGACATTTTCCTAACAACGGCTAGCCCCCTCAGGGTCCTGGAAACCTAGCTTCCAAAATACCTTGGAGGCTTACGCTGTCCCTAACCGCCTCTCAACTTGAAAGTGTATCATCAGTCACCCCTCACAGCGCCAGTGCAGCTCTTTCTGCCCAAGGGTCCTGTCCTGGGCTTTAATAAAACCACCTTTTTGCACCAAAGACGTCTCAAGAATTCTTTCTTGGTCATCCGCTCTGACACCACCCGCCCCCCCCCCCCCCCCAACTTCCACATCAGGTATCACTCCTGAAATGGGGACAACCCTAATCCAAGATTTTTTTTTTTTTTTTAAGATTTTATTTTTAAGTAATCTCTACGCCCAAGGTGGGGCTCGAATTGACAACACAGAGATCAAGGGAAGCATGCCCTGGGACTGACAGCCAGGAGCATCCAAGGATTTCTTTTTGTAAAGGTTTATTAGCCTCTTCTAACCTTTATTAGCTCCCCTCCTCCCCCAGAATCACCAAGCACATCCCCTGGAAGGGGAGCCTGCCTCTTTGACCCCACGCAAACACGACGGAGACTCACGACCCAGGCGGACAGAATCTTGGCGCGAGGCTTGCGTCATCCCGATGCCCGCTAGTGCTGACGCGTATTGGCGGGCCTGCGCCTGCGCAAGAAGAGCCCAGGGCTAAGTGCGCGTGCGCACTGCGCGTTCACCGGACAGGGTTAAGACCGCTTGGAGCGGAGATATGGATTCTTGAGTGTGGTGAAGAGTTTTGCCAACTCCGAGGGAGCGAGGGAGCAGTCGAGAATCCTCCTGGCGGCGACGGGATCAAGTTGAATCGCGGCAGGGCGAGTGGTCGAAAGCCGGGCGTGGCATGTCCCGGGTGCCCCGGTGCGGACAGTGAAGCGCGCGGCGAGCAGGATGGGCCGGCGCCGGGCGCCCGAGCTGTACCGGGCCCCGTTCCCGTTGTACGCGCTTCAGGTCGACCCCAGCGCGGGGCTGCTCATCGCTGCGGGCGGAGGAGGCGCTGCCAAGACGGGCATAAAGAATGGCGTGGTGAGAGCTCAGGGCCACTGGGGCCGGTCACGGCACGGGCGACGGGGGTAAGGGGTCTTGGGGGTGGGCTGTACCTCCGGCTGACACTAGCTGCATTTCTAGCTTGCCCCCTCCCCGGTGGAAAGCCCGGCGCCCTGGCGGGAATTTCACCTGAGAACTTACCACGAATCGTAAAGTAGAGTAAAAACAGCACACGACACCGCTTAGGCAGGAACGCTTCAACTCAACCTCACAAGCAGCTCCAGGGGTCTTATCCTGGTCTTTTCTGGTCTCTGCTCTCCAGCAGCGGCAAGAGTGCTGCATTTGGTCTTTAGGCAAGGGTTCTTCACTCTTCTGAGGATTACCCAATTATTTTGTAAACTGGAGGTATTAATCCCAACCCTCCTTGCTGTACAGATTTGTGAGGTTCCAAAGAAAGAAAGAAAAGGAAAGAAGCAAGCAGACTGGGAAAAGCCTTTTAAGTAGAAAGTGTAGTAAGCAAAGAGATAGGGCTTTAGACTATAGGATGTAAGGTTGTCCTTGAGGTGCTCTCTGGGCACCCCTGAACCTTGCTCACCCTGGTTCCCTCTTCCACAGCACTTTCTGCAGCTAGAACAAATTAATGGACGCCTGAGTGCCTCTTTGCTACACTCTCATGATACAGAGACACGGGCTACCATGAACTTGGCGCTGGCTGGTAACATCCTTGCTGCAGGGCAGGATGCCCACTGTCAGCTTCTGCGCTTCCAGACCCATCAGCAGAAGGGCAAAAACAAGACAGAGAAGGCAGGTGAGAAGCTCCCTCTTTAGCTTTGGGGTAAGGGTTAAATGAGTAAGATCACTTATTTTGGTTCCAAAAACAGTGGGGTTGGAAGTGGGTTATGGTAGCAGGCAAGAAGCTGGATGTTCACTACTAGGGAGGGGGCAAGCACTACTTACTATAGGGCCCTGAAACCTGGCAGACTCTTTGTATTTCAGGTTGCAAGGAACAGGGGCCACGACAGAGGAAGGGGGCAGCCCCAGTAGAGAAGAAGTCTGGAGCTGAAACCCACCAGGAGGGGGTAGAACTCAGTGTAGAGAATTTGCAAGCGGTGCAGACAGACTTCAGCCCTGATCCGTTGCAAAAAGTTGTATGCTTCAACCATGATAACACCCTGCTCGCCACTGGAGGGACGGATGGCTACGTTCGTGTCTGGAAGGTGTGGTTTTGTGGGTTAGAGGATGAGTGTCAGTAGCAGCAAGGTCAGATTGTGATGAACTGATCATGGGTTCTGGGAAACTTGAGTGGAGCCTGTACTGAGTGGCAGAAAAGAAGAAGGGTGGGGATCATTGCACCCTTGCTAGGTACCTAGGGTAACCATGATGGTGGTTTGGTCGCAGGTACCCAGCCTAGAGAAAGTTCTGGAGTTCAGAGCCCATGAAGGAGAGATTGAGGACCTGGCTTTGGGGCCTGATGGCAAGGTGAGGAAGTGAGAGTGTCAAAAAAGTAGGTGATTATGCTGCTTGTCCAGTAAGTGGATCCCCTAACTGTCCATCCTTGGAATCTTGATTCCTGACTAGTTGGTAACTGTGGGCTGGGACCTTAAGGCCTCCGTGTGGCAGAAGGATCAGCTGGTGACACAGCTGCACTGGCAAGAGAACGGACCCACCTTTTCTAACACGCCTTACCGCTACCAGGCCTGCAGGTGTGAGACCCCAGAGGGTAGCTAAAAGAGGCACAGCCTAGATGTGGTGGGGGAGAGGGAAGAGACTGGGGGGAAGCTGGGGAGGATTGTAGCCTTGGTGGGTGTTACCCCAGGCCTGACCAGGGTGCAGGAGGGCACAAACCTCTGAGAAGGGCTGAGCAGGCCCCAGGAGCTGAATATCCTCTCACCTGGCCCCCAGGTTTGGGCAGGTTCCAGACCAGCCTGCCAGGCTGCGACTCTTCACAGTGCAGATTCCCCACAAGCGTCTGCGCCAGCCCCCACCCTGCTACCTCACAGCCTGGGATGGCTCCACCTTCTTGCCCCTTCGGACTAAGTCCTGCGGCCATGAAGTCATCTCCTGCCTTAGTGTCAGGTGTGAGACAGTGGTGACTTGGCTGGTTGTGGGGTGCCTGGGGGAGTTTGGAAGGATGTCCTGTCTGAGGCTCTGAAGAGTACTATTGGTGAATGTTGCTGCATAGGCCCCCGGGACAGTGAGCACTTTATTTTTTGTTGCAGTGAATCGGGCACCTTCCTAGGCCTGGGCACAGTCACTGGCTCTGTTGCCATCTACATAGCTTTCTCTCTCCAGGTAATGGGTAAAGGTGGGCACAGCCCTGAGGGCTCTTTGGGGTGGGGACTCTGGGCCTGCTCGAACCTAAGTGTGTAGGAAGGGTCTGGCCCAGCTCTAGAGGAAAAGCCATCTGGAGACAGGGAGATTGTTTTCCAGGAGAATGTTCTGAACAGGGCCATCCTTCAATAGTTCTTCTCCTGTCTCCAGCGCCTCTATTATGTGAGGGAGGCTCATGGCATTGTCGTGACAGATGTGGCCTTTCTACCTGAGAAGGGTCGTGGTCCAGAGCTCCTTGGCTTCCATGAAACTGCCCTGTTCTCTGTGGCTGTGGATAGTCGTTGCCAGCTGCACTTGCTGCCCTCACGGAGTGAGTCATTGGGATGGGGGTGGGTACCGCCCTACCTCTAGCTATAGCAAAAACTTGCCCCTTGGAGAATGGGCTGCTTGTTTGTAGCCATCTGTCCCCTTCTTGAATGGTTTTGTTCTTAGGGCTGTGAAGCCCCTTTGCCTGCTGACTTCTTCCCTTACCCCTCTTGCAGGGAGTGTTCCCGTGTGGCTGCTGCTCCTGCTATGTGTCGGACTTATTGTTATGACCATCCTGCTGCTCCAGAGTGTCTTTCCAGGTTTTCTTTAGCCTTTCTGCTCTTAGGGAATCAGGGGCCTGGACATTACTACCTTCTAGAACAGAGTGGAGGCCTGAACCCCATTGCTCATTCCACCTGAATCCATAGTTGGCGTTCCTCTGATGAGACTGACGGGCGCTGCCTGCCCTGCCCACTTAAAGCGTGGCTATGGCCCTGTGTGACTCTGAATCCTGAGAACCCTTCATTCTTCATGTGTGGATCCGCCCAGGACAGTGGTATCTGAAAGGCCAGGCCACACCACCTGCATTCTTCCTCTGCCTGCCAGAGGCTCCAAAGTTGAGCTTGTCCTTTCTCCAGAAATATGTGAGGATGCCCAAGAACCTGGAGGTACTGCTGTCCATCACTTGGTCTTCACGTGAACCCCTGGCGTTTGCTGAAGCAAGCCCTGGCCTGGGACTTGCCGTTAGGGAAGGAAGGGGCAAAAGGAAGACCCAGGCAGTAATCTCTGGGTCCAGCTGGGTAGCTCCAAGCCAGCCAGGCGACATATACAATAAGTTCCTGGATGGTCTTCCCTACCCTTGAGAAAAGGGAAAATGAACCTCAGCACATTCAGCAGGAAGAGTTGATATTTAATAAACAAGCAAAGACTGAACTGAGACCCTGGTGGTACTCCTGTCAGTTCTTGCCTCCCTTAGAAGGTGAGAGATCCCTGAGGTTGAGCAGCTCCACTGGGTGCTGGAAGATGGCTTTGGCATACTGATGCAAGAGGCGGTTCATGTAGTTGTGCTGCCAGGGGAACAGCCCTTCCAGGAAGCCAATGTGGCCACCCCGGGCTGTGATGAGCAGTGCAACATGGGGAGAATGTTGGGCAGCCTCTACAGGAAGGGCTTGGGGAGGGGTTAGAGAGGAGGTCAGGAACTGGCCTTTTCTGAGAGCCCAGTCTCTCTCCCCTTGCACCTCACCACCTGTTTTCCCCAGGGCCTGTAAAGCATCCAGATTCAGGGTGCTCACCGTGGACTGGGGAGAAGGGGTCATCAGCTGCATTGAGGCAGAGCACAGGGGTCTGGATGGCATCTACCTTGGTTCTTGGGCTTGCTGCTTGGTAGTAGGTTACACAGTCTTGATATCCAAAAGCCACAGCTGTGTAGCGCTCATCAAACTGGCGGATCGTGCGGGCCTGCATGTGGTAGAGGGTGGGGTACGCTAGGATGAGGATAGGGAATAAGATACTGAACAATTTTGGGTAGGGGGTGGTGGTTGAGAGACTCTACCTGTAGCACAAAGTCTACGTTCACCACCTTTTCCATCACCTTCCTATTTCTGCAAAAGAGTTCATAGAGGTGTGACTCTCCTGGACCTGACCCTATCGTATCTCATGGATAAGCAAACCCAGTTACAAAATTAGTCTGAGCACTGGGAGAACTGGTATTCCTACCATCCCATCCTGCCTGCTGCCCCCTCCCACTTGCCAAAACCCTACCGGTTCACAATGCGGCAGAGCTCGGCAGTGAGGCGCTGATTGAAGAGCAGTGAGTTGAGTGGGGTCTCCAGGGAGTGGGTGGTTTCAGAGGAATCCCAGCATGCCGATAGAGTCAGTGCTGCCACCAGCCCCGAATCTTGCCCTGTTTGAGCTAGGTGGTTCAGCACTAATATCCTGAAGGATGGATCCAGGGGCCGTGAAAGAAGGGTTTGCGTTAGTGAGTTGGGAAAGGGGGAGAGGACATGGGGGAGGAAACAAAGGAAGACTGGACCTTTGGGTCAAGCCCAGGCAACCTTTACCCTCCAAGAGAGATGCCCACAGCCAGCAGTGGAGCTTGGGAGTAGCGGTGCTTTATGTGGCTCACGACTGTCTCCAGATCTTCAGTGTTGCTGGCACAAAAGGCTCTGTGAGTCTGAGGCAAACCAGATAATTGGGTAGGGAGGGAGGCCCTGGCCAGAAGCAGAAAGATGGGAGGGTTCGAGAGATGGAAGGAAAATGGAAGAAGGATGGGTAGGTAGAGCCCCAGGGCCAAGGATCTCTTAAGGGAGTGGGGTGAAGGGCTACGATGAGGAAAGGATACTCACCAGCAGTTCTTCCCCACGGCAGCCTCGGTTGTTAAATACAACAGCTCTGTGACACACACAGGTACGTCTCAGCCAGGCCTTTCCTAGAAGCCCCGCTCCCCTTTTGGTAGCCTTCAGGAAGACCCCAGTCAGAAGTGCCCCTCATATAGTGCTTTCTTCCCAGAGGTATCAGGGTCTTGATCGGCCTCCCTATTACAAGGCCTCAGATACCACCCACTGCCTCCGGGCTGGACCCATCCTTACCTATAACCATCCCTCAGAGCTTGGTTGACTAGTTGTGAGATATAGGAGTCCTGGCTACTGCCTGTGATACCAGGAAGCAGTAATACAATGGGCTGGGTGGTGGGGTCAGGATATTGACTGCTGTTGTGCTGGCCAGCCCAGTCTAGCAGGAGTTGTCCTCCATCTGGGGTTTGGAGGACTTCGCTGTGGTTTTGGAGAAAAGGGCACACCAAGATACTATGAGGAACTCCGTGTGCTTCAGAAGGTTTACCTCTCTTCCCCACAAACAACTCCCACAACTTCCTTCCTGTATCATTTGAGGACACACACTGTGCCCGACATTAAGACCATAACAAGGTGTAATGGGACGTAAAAGATTAAATATTACCTCACTGTTGTGCAATTAAATAGCCCTTCTGTATAACCACTCTCGTTATCCTCAACACACTGAGGTACGTGGGGCAAAGATTACCTTCAGTTTTAAGAAGTAGACAGGATTTCCCTATAGTTGCAGCTTACTGTTCACCCGCTCTGTCCCTTCTTACCTCCAGTAAGGGACTGGAGGCCGAGACTGCAGCAAGACTCGAAAGATGGTTTGTAGCCGCCCCTCAAAACACCACAGCGCAGGGTAGAAAGTCTCCAGAGTGATCGGACAGTGTTGCTCCAGGAGGGCCAGAAACCGGGGCCCGGTCACCAGTTGAGGCCTCTGTAACCACAACAGTCTACCTCACTCCCCTGGATTTTGCACAGCCAGTGAGGCACCTGACACCAGAGCAACCCCTCTCCAGAGGCCGGCCTCTGGGGGTGAGAGACCTAACATACCTTAGCCTGGAATGGCCAAGTCACCTCTGTTTATAATAGAGTCCAGCTGGAGCCCCAGAGAACTCCAGTCCTGGAGGGCGAACTCCAGTCCTGGAGGGCAACCTCCGGCACGGACTCAACTGACCTGGAACCAGGGCTGGGAACTGCTGCAGCTGACTGAGTGCTGACCCCTCCGCTCAGGCTATCTGTGCCCCAAACCCATTTTGCAGAGAGCAGGTAATATCAACTGCCCAGCTGGGTCCTTGCGGAAAGGGTTGGCATCCTAGTCAGAGGCTGAAGAAATGCAGTACCATTCAATCTGTGACTTCTGCCTTGCAATTGATTTACCACACTCCTCTTCCTCAGACTAGCTCCAGCCATGCTGGCTGCGCCTGATTTTAGCACCCCATTGCCACATACTCGCGTTCCCTCCCTACCGTGCACTCACTGCTGCTTCTACCACAGCACCTCATTTTCTCGCTCATAGGACCCCTGTCGTCAGACCATACTCCAAAGGAGGAATGGTCTCGATGTGAACAGATTTTCCTCTTGTTTCATGCCAGCCAGAGGGAAGGTAACACAATGGCAGGGACAGACAAGTCAGTGGGGACTCGGCTCTGACTTTCCACCCCTCTGCTTGGTTCTTGGGTACACATCAAGTGAATGAGAGGGCTAGCCGCATAGCAGGCTTATGAAACAGGGGCATGCTGTACAAAGCCAAAAGGTCACAGTCTCAAGAAATTTCTATTGCTGTTGCAAGCCCTAAGGAACCTGAGGACCAGATTCCTATGTCTTCTGCAGTTTTAGTACCCAAAAAAGGCTGGGTAAATTATGAACTAGAGAGGCCAAGTTGCTAGCACAGCTGTTGAGAGGTGTGATTCATAACACGGTCTTTAACCCCCGGACTAATAATGCTTGAGATTCATTGTATGCTATGTGCAGGTTCTAGGCTAAGCCCAACCTTATGAGGGAGCATATTTCATAGGTGAAGAAACAGTGACCCAAAGAGTTTAAGTTGTTTGCCCAAAGTCACACAGCAAGCAAGAGGCAAAGCAGAATTCGCAATTATGATACTACCACCAATACTAGTAGGTTGAATTTGTTGAGTGCTCGTGTTTCAAGCATTGTGCTAAGCACTTTACATAATTATACCCTGTGATTTTCACAATAGCTCTTTGACAGTAGATCCTGTGATCCCCCGTGGGAACAGGTTGGAATGTTGAGTAAGTTGTCAAGGGTCATGAAGCCTGCCAAAGACGGCTGGTGGCGGAACTGGAATTCAAACCCAGGTCTGACTCCAGAGCTTATGCTCTTAATCACCGTACTATATTACTTCCTAATTGCCAGGATTTTGAGTTGTCATCAATCTGTGGAATTTTTTTTTTTTTTTAAGTTTAGTTAGAGAGAGAGAGAGAGAGAATGCAAGGAGGGAAGGGGAAGAGAGAGGGAGAGACAGAATCCCAAGTAGGCTCCACACTGTCAGGGCAGAGTTTGGGGCTCAAACTCAACGAACCACGAGATTATGACCTGAGCCAAGATCAAGAGTCGGACATTTAACCAACTGAGCCACCCACGTGCCCCAATTTAGGGAATTCTTTTTTTTTTTTTTTATTAAAAAATTTTTTTTTTCAACGTTTTTTATTTATTTTTTTTGGGACAGAGAGAGACAGAGCATGAACGGGGGAGGGGCAGAGAGAGAGGGAGACACAGAATCGGAAACAGGCTCCAGGCTCCGAGCCATCAGCCCAGAGCCTGACGCGGGGCTCGAACTCACGGACCGCGAGATCGTGACCTGGCTGAAGTCGGACGCTTAACCGACTGCGCCACCCAGGCGCCCCTGGGAATTCTTGATCAAATAAGCTCAGTAGTGTAGAATAAACTAGGTCACACATTTGATTTATATGGGTTAATTTCATTTGAGCTCTAGTGAAGTATTTTTTTTAATTTTTTTTAACGTTTATTGATTTTTGAGACAGAGAGAAACAGAGCATGAATGGGGGAGAAACAGAGACGGAGAGAGAGGAAGACACAGAATCTGAAGCAGGCTCCAGGCTCTGAGCTGTCAGCACAGAGCCCGATGCAGGGCTCGAACTCACAGACCGAGAGATCATGACCTGAGCCGAAGTCAGATGCTTAATCGACTGAGCCACGCAGGCGCCCCATAGTGAAGTATTTCTAGACTCATTCCTGAGAATTAATTAGTAATATGCCATTGGTCACTATGGGTAAATCAATAATAGTCCATTATCATGCTGGACAATCCAAACTCCTCAGGGCTTCCAGAATGTGCTTTTTCCTGCATTGTAACCAATATTTGGAAGTCAAGGAGGGGTTTGGAGTAAAAAATGGCAGAGGTCTCTGAGTTCTTTGTGGCTGATCCAAGCAAAGGAAAATGTTTATTAAGGACAGCTCTGGTCTG
Organism: Panthera pardus; assembly: GCF_024362965.1. Classification (NCBI taxonomy): domain Eukaryota; kingdom Metazoa; phylum Chordata; class Mammalia; order Carnivora; family Felidae; genus Panthera; species Panthera pardus. Next base: position 19,563,675 of record NW_026526832.1, read on the forward strand.
AAATGATTGACTTTTGAAATCAGGCATATAAGGTAGGATTTATAGGGTACTGTGAGGTTTGGATTTTTGTTTTATTAAGGCAGATTTAATACATGCGAATGTAGAAAGCTCTGAAAATACAGAAAGTTTAGACAACATTTAAATTCCCTATAGATCTTTAAGGGCTTGAATCGATAGATTTTTTTATTAGACTCAGTTACCTGGAACAGCTTAATGAAGATTAAAAGGTTTAGATTTTTCTGGATATATGAATTATGTATTTTGTCTAAATTTCAGTGTTCAACTTCAGTGTCCAAGTTCATCAAAATCAACCTCTTGAGACTTTACCATTGCATTATATATACGCGGAGAGCCCAGAACTTAACACAGGGCTGAATGAACAACGACAGGGTTATCCACGAGTCCTGAGCTGCACAGGGAACCTCTACCCGCCCTTAAGAGAAGCAAGGCTCTGCTAAGTGGACAGGATGGTGGGAGTCAGCCACATCTGCACAGGCCTCCGGTTCCTTTGTTCTGTGAAGTTAGTGAGAAACTCAACTCGACTGCCTTTTTAGAAGAGGAAAGCGTCTCCCTGACACCTGAGGATGCCTTCCAGCCGGCCCTTCCTCAACTGTTTGTCTCTATCATTGGGAGCAGCACCCCTCTGATGGCTGAAAGGCCCAACTGGCATGGGGAGCGTTTGGGACGCAGAGAATCTAGGCAGACAAAGAAGCAAAACTCTTCGTTAGGTGATAATAGCAAAACAGAACACTGCTGTAGCATGGCAGGGCTGGTGGTGGAATTGGGGCATCAAATTTCACCTGGGGCAGGGGGCCCAATCATGCCACCTCCCACAAAGGGCTCTATCCCCTGGCTGGAAGCTGCCCCTTAGGCCCGAGTATCCTAAACCCGCCGGCCAGAGCTTTGGACCCGCACCCACCTGGGGCACACATATCCAGTAGTAGCCCAAGTAGAGGGTAGCGCCAAGACCCAAAAGCAGAGAGAAGGGCTCTGTCCAGGTGCCAGTCTGAGGGCTCTGGGAAGAGCTCAGCATCTTGGGTGGTTGCATTCTGACTTCCCAGTTCTTGACCGGCTCCTGCACCTGATTCTTGGCCGGGAGGCCGGCAGGTGTGCGCCGGGCCCCGCACGCCATTGGACAGTCTGTGCAGGGACGGCCTCCGCTGCCGGGTGGGGCGGGGGTCCTGGCCCCGCCCCGCCCACCGCCGCCGCGCTCCGCGGCAGGCGTGGCAAAGGGCGGGGCCCGGACCTCGACCCGCGCCGAGTAGAACCGAGTTACCAGTGGTGACCTCCCTGCCCGTCGCCCGCTTCGCGCGCCTGGGCGCCTCCTGCTTCCGCCTCCCGGTGACTAGCGGTGCCGCCCCTTGCAAGGACCACCACCCTCTCCCCAGCCTCCATCTTGGTGAGACGTGTCTCCAGCGCCTTCCTCAAACTCTGCCCCCGCCACGCTAGTTAGGCAGTTTGGTTACGGTCCCCCAGTCAACCAGTCACTGACACACAGGACACAGCCACTCCTTGGTGACATCCTGCCCTTTCACACAGGACAGCCATTCACTGTGAACTTCACCTTCAGGACGTGGCCGCTCACCTTGTGACGCCCTGCAGTCCTGCAGTGTTCAGCTATTCTCAGTGGACTTCCCATACTGGACACAGCCATTCATACTGTGGCACCCAGTCACATAGGTTTCAGCTATTGGGTGGATGGCATTCCACATAGAGTCACACACACACAAAGGTTAAGGTCACATACCATCACTCTACACCGTCTTTCATAATGTCAAGTAAGTACAATAGATACCTACTCATCCCCCACTTTGTACCAGGCAGTGGGATACCCCTGGAATGCTCTTGCCTGTCGTCACTGGAATGTGGAAACGAATAAGTAATCTAATAGAGCAGTGGTTCTCAGCCGTGACTGAAGATTAGAATCATCTGGGAGTTTTGTTTTGTTTTTTAATTTGTTTAACATTTATATTTTTGAGAGAGGGAGAGACAGAGCGTGAGCTGGGGGCAGAGGGGGGTGGTGGGCAGAGAGGGAGACACAGAATATGAAGCAGGCTTCAGGGTCTGAGCTGTCAGCCCAGAGCCCGATGTGGGACTTGAACTCATGAACCATGACATCATGACCTGAGCCAAAGTTGGCCGTTTAACTGAGCCACCAGGCGCCCTTCATCTGGGAGTTTTAAAAACAACCAGCGCCCAGGCCTCACCCCCTGCTATAGTTGGTTTGGAGAGGAGACTAGGTATCAATATAACTTAGAAGTTCTTTGGAAGATTCAAATGTGTAGTCAGGGTTGAACCCCTGCGGTAGGGCACAGGGCTAGCTAGATAGGGGAAGTACTAGCTGCAGTGAGAGCACTGAGGAGGGTGCCCGAACACCATGGGTCAGAGCAAGTGTACCCGGATGTTAAGTGATGATACATTTAAGGTGAAACCAAAAATTGAGTAGGAGTTTCCCAGGCAAGGGAGAGGTGGGAAGAGAATAGTTGTTCCAGGAGCAGAAACAGCGTAAGCAAAAGCCTGGGTGTGAGAGACTTCTTAAAGGAACCAAAAGAAATCTGGTTGTCTGGAGCATATGAGATGGTCAAGAATCAGGCTGTGAGCAGCTACACAAGGGATGTGAGAGTTTAAACCAAGGATGGGGGGAAACCATCAAAGAGTTTTACAAAGGGGCGAGCAACATGACCGGCGTTATGTTTTAAAGGAATCATTCAGGCGACTTGGAGAATGGATTGATTGGAGGAGGCTGAGAATGGAAACAGGCCAGTTAGGAGGCTGTTAACAGTACTTCGGCATGGCAGGTGGCTGCCTGGACTGGAGGAGCTTGGGAGAGGAGTGAAGATCTTTAAGACAGGAGGCAGAATGGAATAGGACTTGGTGTTTGGAGGTCAGGAGAGAAGGAGAAATCATGAAGGATGCGCAGGTTTCTGACTGTATGAGTCAGGGATGCATGGCGGTACCAGTCCCTGGGTTAAGGAAACTGGGGGAAGGGAAGGTTTGAGGAGGAAGAGGATGCGTTCTGAACTCAGACACACAGAGGTTAGGGTGCTGGTAGGTGTTCTAATTGCTTTTTCTTAGATTCTGTATTTGTCTATTTGGCATCTGTCAGTCACAGGGCCAAACTAACAGCCGAAGTTGACGTTTCGTCTGCAATCCAGAGCCCATACTCTGAGCCACTTCTTTGATCTAAATCTCACACGACAAGCCAATATTTCCCCTGTCCTAAATCAACCCAGGGTCAGGTATCAGATAACTAGGGACAGTCCCTGTGTCCCCAAGCCTGCCTGATTACTCAAACTAGCCAATTCTAAGCTGTCTACCTTGCCCTGCCTTGCCTTTCCACTTAATAAAGGCTGTGGCCTCTGCCTTCCTCCTTGCTCCTTTCTGCCCATGACAGAAGCCCACTGGGGTTTCCCCCTGTCATCCTGTGTAGTGAGCTATGCCTGTCGTTTCCAGGATAACTGGAGCACTAAATTTTTCTTTCAATGACATTGACCTCTCCACGTTGTCACTCAGTCACCTTTATACATTAAAATCTAGGCACAAATTAGAGGATGTTCATTTCCTGAAGAGGTCTGGGGCTTGGGGCTTGGAATTTGAGGTTTGGCAGCCATCAGCATTTAAATGATATATTCGTTTTCAGGGTTGCCATAACAAAGTACCACACACTGGCTGTCTTAAACAACAGAAGTTTATTGTCTTACAGTTCCGGGGACTAGAAGTCCAACTTCAAAGTGCCAGAAAGATCGGTTCCTTCTGAGAGCTGTGAGGAAGAATCTGTCCCAGGTCTCTTCTCTGGCTTCTGGTGGTGTGCTGGCAATCTTTGGCATGTAGAAGCTTCTTGGCCACAAGAACATGCTACCTGCATCTTCACAAGATGCTTTCCCTGTGTGTGTGTGTGTGTGTGTGTGTGTGTGTGTGTGTGTCTATGTCCAAATTTGCCCTTTTTAAAATAGCTTATTTATTTATTTTGAGAGGAGAGAGAGCAAGCAGGGGACGGAAAGAGAGACAGAGAATCCCAAGCAGGCTCTGCACTGTCAGTGCATAGCCCAACCTGAGGCTCAAACTCACAAACTGTGAGATCATGACTTGAGCCGAGACCAAGAATCGGACGCTTAACTGAGCCACTCCAGAGCCCCCAAGTTTCCCCTTTTCACGTGGACACCAGTCAAATTGGAGTGGGGTGGGCTCACCCTACTCCAGTAGGACCTCATTTTTACTTCTTATACCTGCCGTGACCCTATTTCCAAATAAAGTCACATTCTGAGGTATTGGGGGTTAGGATGTCAACATATGACTTTTTGAGGGACTCAGTTCAACCCATAACAGATAGTGATGGAAGCAACATGAACAGACAAACACATGAACAGATAGAAGTGAGGGGAGAGCCCAGAGGAACTCTGTTGCGTAAAGAAAACTAAGAAGAAACGAGTAGAGGGAGAAGATGGTGTTGCTGGACGGTGGGTCCCATAATTCTCGCAGGTAGTGTCCAGCAATGTCCGCCATAGGAAGGAGGACAGAATGACTTCGATGAGAGTCAGTTGTTCTGAAAGATTGGAAGGAGCTGAAGGAGAGGGAGACGTTGAAGATTCTGAAGAGATAAGTTATTCCTTTGAAGAACTAAGTCCTTGTGGGGTGCCTGAGCGGCTCAGTTGTTTGACCGTCTGATTCTTGGTTTCAGGTCCAGTCATGATCTTGCAGTTTGTGATGACTGCACAGAGCCTGCTTGGATTCTCTCTCTCCCCGCCTCTCTCTGCCCCTCCCCTGCTGATGCGTGCACACTCCTGTGCGCTCTCTCTCTCTCTCTCTCTCACACACACACACCAAAAAAATGAAAGAAAGAAAGAAAGAAAGAAAGAAAGAAAGAAAGAAAGAAAGAGAGAGAGAAAGAAAGAAGGAAAGAAAGAGAAAGAAAGAAAATAAAAGAGAAAGGAAGGAAGGAAGGGAGGGAGGAAGAAAGGAAGGAAGGAAGGAAGTCCTTGGGCCAGTGGGTGAAGATGTAGTCTGAAGCCTAGGAGGAATTGATCATTGTGACAAAAGTAGGTGACACTCCATTTTGAGTAGGTGACACTTTGCTGGCAAACGACTGCCACCATCACCCTTAAGATGACACTTTTCCCAGCCCTCTCGCCAACCATGTCTCGTATGCAGCCGCTTCTCAGTGATGCACCTGGTCACAGCCACCCAATGACACCTTCCCTGGAAACCAGCAGTCACAGCTGTCATTTGAGCATCACAAACAACTCAGGAAAGAGTTCAACCAACTACCCTAACACATGTACCGCTACTGTCCTCTCCTGTCACACCCCCGGACAATCATTCCCACCCTGACCATACGCTCTCAGGGCCATGTTGTCGCTCTGGATACACAGTCACACAAAATACCTCTACTGTCACAAGTGCCTCACGCACACGGCCACATCCACTAGTCACAGCCACACTAACAGTTCCGTCCTGTCTCGCACACAGGCTGGGCGCCGGCGGGCAGTGGCACCGGCAGCACCACCACAGTTAGGCACGCTTCTCCTGAACACCAGCATCACCAGCTGTCTCTCTAGAAGTCTGTCCCTGTCTCTCTCACGGAGACACGGGCACACGCGCGCACGCACACGCGCGCCGGGGCCGCGGGGAGGAAACCCGGCGCGGGCTGCGGAGGGCGGCGGCCCTGCCCGCGGCCGCTGGCGCTGCGGACTCTGCCCGGGCCAGGGCGGCGGCCGGCCGGAGGGCGACGTGGAGCGGCCACGTGGAGCGGCCCGGGGGAGGGCCCGGCGGCGGCGAGCCGAGGCGCGGCCGGCGCACAGCCTCCAGCCGCCGCGAAGCCGGACCCCAGCCCTCGCCGCGCCGCCGCAGGTGGGTCCGCGCTCGGCGTCGGGCGGCCTCGCCCCGGGCCTGGCGGGCTGGGGGCCGCGGGGCCGCAGGGCTGCGGGGCGGGGGCGGCCTCCGGCCTCTGGGGGCCCAGGCTGCGGGCGCCGCCCCTCTGCGTCCCCGGGCGGGGGCGGCGAGGAGCGGCGGCTCCAGCCTCGGGGCACCTCCCGGGAGGAGGTTACCCCGGAGGGCGAGTAGAGGAAGGGGCTGGAGAGCGAATCCCGAGCTCTCTAGGCGTGGTGATGGGGTTTCACAGTTCCCCGGCCGCCTTTCCCCCCGTGTCTCCTTTGTCTCTCTGACATCGTGGGAGGGAGGTTGGGGGCTGTCAGGAGTTTCATCCTCATTTGACAGATGAAGGAAAGGGGGACTGGGGAGGGACCCCAGCTGGGGCCAGCTGGAAGTGTTAGGGTGGAGACCAGCTGTCAGGTGTGGGGGACCTTTTTGGCCGTAAAGCCACTCTCTCTTCTTTTGGGGGAGGGGAGTGTCCTGGGAGGCACAGGGGGCACCAGAGGGATAAGTTAAGGGTGAGGATTTGGTTCAAAAGAACTTTGGGACAGTTAGACTCAGCCAGAAATGGGATGGATGCCCTATGAGGTGCTAGACTCCCGCCCTGGAAAGTCAAGCGGGGGCTGAATGGCCATTGACAGGGATGCTGTGGAAGAAAGCTTTGCACTGGATGGGAAGCTACCCAAGATAAAAGGCCCCTGCCACTTCCTAGATTCTCTGGAAATACTCAAAGAGCATGCGCTCGCTGCCAGTCATGTAAGGGACATTATCCCACTGCATCTTCCCCAGGCCCGTACAAGGCTGATACTGTTGTTCCGGGCGCAGAGAGATTCAGACACCCACCTAGGCCCCAGCGACAGGACGGAGGGGCCGGGTTTGATCAGAGGTCTGACCCCAAGGCTGGGCTCTCCTCCCGTGCTCGGAGGCAAAGGCTTGAAGAAATCTGAGGCCTGAGAGTCGCTGTGACTGGGAGTGTATGAATGGGAGTGTGTGTGAAGGATGTGAGTAACTATTAGTGACAACTGTTAACTATGAGTTGCAGTGGCTTTCGCGTCGTCATGAGAGTAAATTACGTTTATGAGCATCATAGTTACAGGAAATGATTAGGAACATTTTATTTGACAGGCAGTGGTTCAATAATGGCTTTATTTCTTCTGTTGCTTACAAAAGCTTCTGTAAATGCTGAGAAATGTCTTACGTGTGGACAAGTCACATTAGGCCAACCTCCTTACACATTACTTGAAGTGCTGTAGCTGACTTCCTTTAGGCAATATAGGTGGGTCATCTGTACTAAAAATGCCAGTTTGAAGCATAACTCCTGAGAATATTACTTGGATTGACATTAACAGTCCACATACAGTTACTCAAGTTTGTGACGTGAACTATCGTCAGAATGCTCAGGTTGTCAGGAGGGCCCAGGTTATTCCAGGTAGAAGGTAGAACAGCTTGGGCAAAAGCACTGTAAAGTGAAAGTGAGAGGTGTTTTGGGAGCCTCTCCTCTGTCTGCAGCAGAGCATTAGTGTCATAGAGCACCGGAAGATGAGTATAAAATGGTGACCTGATATCTATCTAATTGTAGAAGGCCTTGAAAATGCCAAGGTGAGGACTTTGGACTCTAATAGAAATAGGGTGCCACTGAAGATTTTGGAGTTCCAGCTAAGGAAGATTAATGTGATGTGGGTATGGAGGGTCCTTTAAATGGAGAAGATACCAGAGGCAAGGGCAAGAGAGAGGCTACTGCATTAATTTGTGCAAGAAGTACTTCGTTATGCACTTAACATTCACTGTAACCCTGTGAGTTGCATACTGTTATTATCTCCCTTGTGCAGGTAAGGTAACCGAAGTTCAGTGAGGACAGCCTGTGGTGGAGCTGGGATTTGAACCTAGGCCTGGTTGGTTCCAAAGCTCTGTTCTCTGTCCACTACACAGGCTGCAGAGTTACATACTTGTGATGGGTGCATATGACCGAGAGGAGGAGAGTACTGGTAACTCGTGTGGACAGGGTACATGCTTTTCAGGGCCCAGGACAAAAACAAAATTAAGAATTTCAAGATGGAGGGGTGCCTGGGTGGCTCAGTCCGTTAAACGGCTGACTCTTGATTTTGGCTCAGGTCGTGATCTTGCAGTTCATGGGTTTGAGTCCTACACTGGGCTCTGCACTGACAGTTTCTCTCTCCCTCTCTCTCTGCCCCTCCCCCTGCTTGCACTCTCTAAATAAATAAATAAATAAACATTAAAAAATATATTAAAGAAGAAGAATTTCAAAACAGTGACAGCAGAGTATTACACTAAGCACAGGGCCCCTCCGAGAGCTGGGCCCCTGTGTGACTGCCCAGGTCACACGCAGTTCAGATTACTCAGACAACTTTAACAAACCGCCTCGAAACTTAGTGGCTGAAAACAATAACTTTGACTTTGCTCACGAGCGTGCCGTCTGGGCAGGGGTATGGAGACAAGCACATTTCTGCTCCATTCAGTGTGGGCTGGGGTACCTGGAAAGCTGGGGGTCGGAATCACCTGAAGGTTTGCTCTTTCTCCTGGATGGTCCTTGGGCTGGGGAGATGTGAGCGGCTGAAGGCCAGAACAGCCGAGGCTCCTCAGACATCTCGCTGTCTGTGGTTTCTCCAGTCTTCGGTGTGGTAGCTTCAGGGACGCCAGACGTCTTCCACGGCAGCTCAGGGCTTCAGACGCGCATATCTGCATGTAGGGAGAGAGAGAGGGAGAGAGAACCAGAACCAGGTACAAGCTATGTCACCTTTTAAGACCCACACTTGAAAGTCACGTAGCATCATTTCAGCTCTTCATTAGGAGTGAGTGGCTGAGTCCAGATCGTATACAAGGAAAGGCAAATTAGACTCAATCCTTTGTGGGAAGAAGTGTCAAAGAATTTGTAGACATGTTTTTTCAAACCAGCACATTTGGCCTAACGAGTGTGTACATTAGTGGGACCGGAGGGTGCTTCTCCTTTATGCCTGAGTTGCTACCCCCAGAGAGTCCTCTTTTAAAAGGCAACTCGTAGTGGATGATAACACATTAAGCCTGGATAATAGGTTTGGACAGCTCTGAGGGATTTAAATTACTTCAGTGCCTCCTGTAGGCGTAGGTCCTGGCAGAAAACAGATGGGGGTGGGGGGGTGCGGTAGTGTGGGGTATACCCACACCATCTGAGGGTATCCAGGGAGGGGTGGGGATGTGTGAAGCCACTGCAGAGCAGTCCAAGAAAACTTCTGGAGGGGAAGAAGGCATTATTGTACAGCCAGGCATGGGATTTTACAAGATATGTAAAATCTTGTGTCATTTATTTATTTATTTATTTTTAATTTTTTTTTTCACGTTTATTTATTTTTGAGACAGAAGGAGACAGAGCATGAATGGGGGAGGGTCAAAGGGAAGGAGACACAGAATCTGAAACGGGCTCCAGGCTCTGAGCTGTCAGCACAGAGCCCGACACGGGGCTCGAACTCACAGACTGCGAAATCATGACCTGAGCCAAAGTCGGCCGCTTAACCGACTGAGCCACCCAGGCGCCCCAAATCTTGTGTCATTTAACCCTTACCACACCCCACAAGAGGTCCGCCTCACGTGCCAAACGAGAACCCGAAACACAGAAGTCACACAGCTACTGTGTTCCAGAGCCAGGATTTGGATTCAGGCAGCCTGAGGTTAGGGCCCCTTCCCTTACACTTTGGGCTGTGCCACCTATGCCTTATAATTCTGTGTTTCTCTTTCTCTTAATCATTGCTTAACATCTGTATCTTTTCCTACTTATATATTTGCAAGCTTTAAAAAAAAAAAAGGAATAAGTACTTCTACTTCATACTCTCATCTCACTTATAAGAGTGCCTCACATATAGTAGGTGCTCAATAAATATTGAAGAACTAAATACACTTTATCTTCATTCTACAAACTTAGTATTTATACTTGCCTTTCCTACAGATGCTCACCCTCCTCGCCTTTGTCATGAAAAGTCTTTGACATCTGGTGCTACCCATGCTGTCCTCTGTGGCATCTGGTCCCAGGATCTATACTTTCTGGCATTCTCCGTCTGGCCTCTTTCGGCCAGCTGGCCCTCTCAGCCATTATGTGCCTCTCCTTCTGCCTTAGAGAACCCTCAGCTGAACCTTGCCATCACCACCCCCGAAACCCAGCAGCACTCTGGATACCAGACCCCTTCACCTATATCCTCCTTCAGCCATTGTTTCCTGGGTGCTCCGGTGCCCTGGGGGCAGGACCTTCCCTCTAACCCTCCTGGCTAAGGCACACATCCCTGCAGTTCTTGCATTTCCACTCAGTCTCCATGGACTTTCTGTTGAGATTTCTGTCTTGAACCCCCTGTTGCAGTAGGCAGCGGTGTTGAAACCCTACTTGCCTCCAGTCCTCACTTGTCCCACTGCACTTGACTTACCATGTCCTTTGTGATACAGAAGTTTAAACCCTTGATATATTCAAATCTGTCTATTTTTTCCTTTGAGACTTATGAGTTTGTAGTATTTACATTTTTTATGTTTACTTTTGAGAGAGAGAGTGCGCGCACGCGAAAGCTGGGGAGGGACAGAGAGAGGGGAACAGAGGATCTGAAGCTGGCTCTGTAGAGAGCCCTATGCGAGGTTCAAACTAACCTCGTGAGATCATGACCTGAGCTGAAGTTGGATGCTTAACCGACTGAGCCACCCAGGCGCCCCAGTATCTATCATTTTTTATTGCTCCGTTCTATAATGCGATTTGCTTAGCCATTGCCTAAATGTTAGACAATGTCAGGTTGTTTGTTTCTTTGACTAATATTTATAGCACAGTTATAGATATCTTTGTAGTTTCTTTTTCCATTTGAGTTCTTCCCTATGTAATCCTCAGGATGGTGTTATTGGGTCAGAGTTTCATGGCAATTAATACATATTTGCAGATTACCTCTCTAGAAACGTTTCAGGTTTGTAGTCCCTCAAGTGATATAGGTTAATCCTCACTGATTCAAATTATGTAATGGTTATAGGACTATTAAGATTTGCTATTTCCTTTTCCATCAGTTTTGCTACTAAGTTTTTCTAGGAAATTAGCTCTATCCTCTAAGAAGTTTTCAAATCTCTGCTGTTTCTATAGTTATGTCCCCATTTTCATTTTATTTGTACCTTTTCTCTTTGTTCTTAATGCGAATTGTCAGAGGTTTGTCTATTGAATTAGTCCCTTTTTAAATTTATTTATTTATTTTTTATTTTTTATTTTAGAGAGGGGGAGCAGAGGGAGAGAGGGAGAGAATCTTAAGCAGGCTCCATGCTCAGCATTCAGCCCAAATCAGGGCTCGATCCCACAACCCTAGGATCATGACCTGAGCCAAAACTAAGAGTCAGAAGCTCAACTAACTGAGCCACCCAGGTGCCCCTGTATTAGTCCTTTTAAAGAAACACCAGTGATGGGGCGCCTGGGTGGCTCAGTCAGTTGAGCTTCCGACCTGGGCTCAGGTCATGATCTCACTGTTCATGAGTTCGAGCCCTGCGTTGGGCTCAGCACTGACCACTCAGAGCCTGGAGCCTGCTTCGGATTCTGTGTCTCCCTCTCTTTCTCTGCCCCTCCCCCACTCATGCGCTGTCTGTCACCCTCTCTCAAAAATAAATAAATAAATAAACATTAAAAAAATTATTAAAAAATAGAAAAGAAACACCAGTATTTGACTTTGCTGCTCTTCTCTATCGTGTTCCTAATTTCTGCCATCTCTTATTACTTTATTTCTTAGTTTATTCTGTTTTACTAGCTTGTTGAGTTGGAAGGTTTAACTCATTAACTTTTAGTCCTTTCTTCTAATATACACTTTGAAGTCAATCCATTTTCCCTCTGATACCACTTTGATTACCTATCTTGTTTTCATGCATATCCTCCCAGTATTATCCAATTCTAAGTATTTAACAGTTTCCATTATGATTTTCTTCTTTGATCCACATACAAGTATGACTTCTAAATTTCCATATACGTGAGATTTTTTACATAATTTTTGTTATTGCTTTCTAATGTAATTGTATGTTAGGCATATAATACAGGGTGAGACAGGTTCTTTTTTTTTTTTTTTCCTCTAACGTTTATTTTTAAGACAGAGAGAGACAGAGCATGAACAGGGGAGGGTCAGAGAGAGAGGGAGGCACAGAATCTGAAACAGGCTCTAGGCTCTGAGCTGTCAGCACAGAACCTGACCCGGGGCTTGAACTCACAGACCGCGAGATCATGACCTGAGCCGAAGTCGGACGCTTAACCGACTGAGCCACCCAGGCGCCCCAGGCATATACTTTTTTAATGTTTATTTATTTTTGGAGAGAGAGAGACAGAGTGTGAGCAGGGGAGGGGCAGAGAGAGAGAGGGAGACACAGAACCCGAAGCAGTCTCCAGGCTCCGAGCTGTCAGCACAGAGCCCGATGTGGGGCTCGAATTCACAAGCTGTGAGATCATGACCTGAGCTGAAGTCAGCCGCCCAACTGACTGAGCCCCCCAGGCGCCCCCATTTAGCCCAGGCATATTAAATGTTTTATTTAACCTTCTACATTCTTACTAATGTTTAGTCTGCTTAATCTTTCAAATACTAAATGAGATATGTTAAATTCTCCACCATGATGGCAGATTCGACTTTTCTCCTTGTAGTTCTGCCTGTTTTTTTTTTTTTAAAGGCTTTATTTTTTTAGCGCAGCAAAATTGAGAGGGAAGTGTAGAGATTTCCTATATACCTCCCCCCTTCAGCCCCTCATGCACAACTCCCTTACTATCAACATTCCAGACCAGAGAGTCCAATTTTTATGACGGTTGAGCCTGCATTGACACATCATCACTCAAAGTCCATAGTTTACGTTAGGGTTCACTCCTGGTGGTGTACATTCTGTGGGTTTGGATAAATGTATAATGACATGTGTCTGTCATGATGGGATCATACAGAGTAGTTTCACTGCCCTAAAAATCTTCTGTGCTCCTCCTACTCATCCTTTCCACCCCAGCCCCTAGCAACCACTGATGTTCTGACTGTCTCCATAGTTTAGCCTTTTCCAGAATGTCAGATAGTCAGAATCATTTAGCTCACAGCCTTTTCAGATCAGCTTCTTTCTCTTAGTAATATTCATTTAAGTTCCTCCAGGTCTTTTCATGGCTTGAGAGCTCATTTCTTTTTGGCGTTAAATAATATTCCATTGTCTGGATAGACCACAGTTTATTTCTCCATCCTTCTACTGAAGGATATCTTCTTTGCTTTCAAGTTGTGGCAATTATGAATAAAACTGCTATAAACATCTGTGTGCAGGTTTTTGTGCGGACATAATTTTTCAGCTCCTTTCACTAAATGTGAAGGAGTGCAATTGCTAGATTGTGTGGTAAGAATATGGTTAGCTTTATATGAAACTGCCCAAGTGTCTCCCAAAGTGGCTGTGCCATTTTGCATTCCCCCAGCCAGGAATGAGAGTTCCTGCTGCTTCACATCCTTGCCAGCATTTGGTGTTGCCAGTGTTCTGGATTTTGTCTGGATTTTGGCAATTCTAATAGGTGTGTAGTGTTATGCCAGTTTTTATTTTGGATGTTCTGAGGTTATGTTATTAGACACATACAAGTTCAGAATTATGTTATCCTCCTATGGGATTCAAGTTTTATGAATTTTTTAATGACATTCTTTTATTTATAATCATGCGTTAAAGTCTAGTCAATAAAGCTATAGTAGCTTTCTTTTGTCTATTATTGCTTTTTTTTTTTTTTTTTTTGAGAGAGAGAGAGTGCCGATGCGTGTGCAAGCAGGGGAGGGGCAGAGGGAGAGAGAATCCTAAGCAGGCTCCATACCCAGCACAGATCCCAGCACTGGGCTGTCTCAAGACCGTGAGATCGTGACCTGAGGTGAAATCAAGAGTTGGATGCTTGACTGAGCCACCCAGGCGCCCTTCTACTTGCCTTTCCTTTTTAAATTTTTTTTTAGTTTTTTTCTCTTGTAATGCCTTTCTTTGAATTGATTTTTTTTTAAATTCCATTCATTTTTTCCTCTGGTGGTTTGAGGTCATGCATTCCATTTCTATTTTTTTAGTGGTTATCCTTAAAACTTTTACATGTGTATTTAACAAAGTTGCTCAGTATGTCTTTCTCCCCAAACAACCGTCTGCACCTTACATCTTAATGTTGTCTGATATTGTAGCTCAGGCCACCTTTTCTGCCCCCTGTATTAACATAGTTGTCAATCTATGTTTGTTTATATTTTCCCAAATACTTTCTGATTTCTTTTCTGCTCACCATTTTCCCCTGCATTTCAAATCCTTTGGGGATCACTTTCCTTTTTCCTGAAACAGATCCCTTAGAATTTCCTTTACTGGAGGAATGTTGGTGGCATGTTCTCTAATTTGTTGTTTATTGAAATTATTTTTATTTCACCTCATTCTTGAAAGATAATTTTGCTGAGACTGGAGTTCTAGAATGGCAATCTCCCCACCTCCGCTCCCCACCCCGACCCCCTTCCCCCTGCCTTTCTCAATGTATTAAGATACTACTGTAATCTGGCATCACTCTTGCTGTTGAGAAATCAGCTGTCAGTCTAATTATTCTTCCTTCTGGGGTATTTACCTTTTCTTTCTGACTGCTTTTTTTAAAAAAAGTTATTTATTTATTTTGAAAGAGAGTGCCTGTGGGGGAGGGGCAGAGAAAGAGAGAGACACAGAGAGAGACTCAGAATCCGAAGCAGGCTCCAGGCTCAGAGCCTGACATGGGGCTCGAACTCATGAACCGTGAGATCATGACCCCAGCTGAAGTCAGACGCTTAACTGACTGAGCCACCCAGGCACCCCACCCATTGCATTTTAAAATCAACCTTTTCTTTGTATTTGTGTAAGTTATGTTTGTTTCTTCTTCAAATCTTCTTGGTCATTTTTATGTTCATATTCCTTCTGCATAGTTTCAAACTTCTCTTTGGTTTCTTGAAACATATTAAATATACCTTATATTCTCTGTATGATAATTCCAATGTCTTTAATTTTTGCAAGTCTGGGTTCACCCGTTATTGGTTAGCTGGCTCTCATTCACAGTGTCTTATTTCCTTGTACGTTTATGACTTTCTGGCTGTAAGGTCATGCTCACCGATACTCGGAATTTCTTTGAGCTGGGATTGGAGTTGTGTTTCGTGGACAAGATATATAATTTCCTCTGCTAGTCAACTGGAGGTACCATCAACCAGGTACCACTTAAAATATAAATGATCTGCTTTAGGTTTTTGAACCACAGAGATAGCATTAATTCAGGTCCTGAACCCACATTAGAGCAGGCTTGTTACAAATTCTGAGGGAAGACTTTATCCCTTCTACCCAGCACCAAGGTCAAGACTGGCAAGATTTGTGCTGCCCTTCTTTGTGACACATTTACTTTTCGTTCACCCTTAGATTGAGTCAGGCTGTTTGAATCCCAACTTTCCGTAGGGGATCTCCTATCAGTCTCCTCACGATGGGTGGGTCCAGACCTTATCTCTGGGCTCCTCTGTTGCACAAAGCACTCAGATTGATAGTGCAAATTCACCTGGATTTGGTTTGGCAGACACTTTTAAGGCAAAGCTGATTTCAAGCTCACTTCCCCCCAGGATGACCGTTTTCACTGTGCTTTTGCACTCAGAATTTCTTACTTTCTTGCCAACTCAATGCATTTGAAAAAATACTATTTTTATCCAACTTTGGAGTTACTTTCTTTGAACATTTACAATCATAGTCTCCGACATAGAGATCTGGATATTCTTCTAGACAACCCTTTCACTGAGGTGTATCCAGACCCCTGAGGGCCCGCAGTTGATATGGAGATCTCAGTCCCAACTACCTCCCTTGGATGGACCCAAGACGTGTCTTCTCTTTTGGGGACAACTGAAGCTCAAGCATCTGTGTTGCCAGCCAGTGTTCGTGTTTGGCCACTGGGGATTATGGACGCCAATAAACTATGTCGACTCATGATATTTGTAGGGGCCACGTATGCAGAGAAGACTAAAGACGGCTTCCGTGCCTCTCAGTTGCTTTACCTTCTTGTAGATGTCCATGTTTTGCTGCTTCTTCCTCAAGGCAGTTCTGCTTGCGCAACTGCAGCCAGGCTCCCATAAGTGTCTTCCCGTTGGCCGGATGCTCACCTGCTCTACCCCACATCTCTTAGGAAGTCGATGTCCAACCTTGCAGTGCTTCTGAACCTTGTTAGAATCATGGAGCGCTTTGAGAATCTCATGAAACGTTTCTCCAGGAAAATCCAGTGCTAGCCAGAATGGCATTTCAGAGGGTGCAGAGGGTTTCAGAGGGTTCCTGGTCCTCCGCCCAGGTGATTTGTCAAGCACCTGGCGATTGGTCTTCCTAGAAGTGGGACTAGGGTCTCAGGCCTCAGCTGTGGTGGGTGTGTGCTTCCTCAGAAATTCATATGATATGTACATGCACCTGGGAGTAATCAGAAAGCTCCATGTTCTGTGCTTTTGATCGATCCTTCCTCTGTTTGACTGTTTTCATATAACCGATTGTGTTGCCAGGGAGCTTACAGAAAGTAGGTCCAAAGGAAAGTTTTTTTTTTTTTTTTTTTTTCTTTATATTGGGATTTCCTAACTGCATTTAGTAAATAGTTCCTGGGGCCACTGTTGGTTTGACCCTGATTTGTTTCCGTCCCTATGTGAGTTTAGATCTGTTGCAAGGAGACTGAGCCTTTATTGATTTGTTCTTGGGTGAGTTTTAATAAATACAAACTAACAGTCTTACTCTGTGCGAGTCTTCGTCTTTTTGTATCCCTATGCATTTCTGATTTGGCCTTTTTCTTAACCTCTCTGAGCTAGTTTCCATCTGCAAAATGAGTGACTGGACTGGATTAGATGTACTGAAATTGTACTTCTCCGAGCACCTCAGAGAGGCTGGTGGGGGGAGAGGGAGCTGGGTGTGGGGAGGGGCTCCTGCCCTAACTGCTGCTTCCACCACAGCAGGTCTGCTTTAGGCGCCTTCCACCTAGGGTCTGGAGTAAGATTCATTTTGAATGAATTCCACAGGGGATCCCTGATGTCTGTGCCTCTGCCCTGAGCAGGAGTCCTGTCACCTGGGTTGCAGGTGGGGGCAGGGAGAGAAGGTGCTCCTGTCTAGCCCACCGACCCTCCACCCCTTCCCCTTGACTCCCTACCTCTGTTCCTAGTTCAGTTCCAGGATGTTACCTTTGACAGTGAGAGTGTTGGTGCTGCTGCTGCCCTTGGGTCAGGCCGCTCCCAAGGACGGAACCGTGAGGTAAGGGGATTCAGAGGGCAGGGCCGTGGGCTGGGACGGGGACAGTCTCTGGGGAATCTGAGGGTGTGGTGGGCCCCTCTGGGAGACAGGAGACGGGGCTTTGTGCTCCCTGATCTCTGTATCTGAGCCCCGCTCCCTGCCCAGGTACTGCAGCCTCTAAGCCAGTTAGAGCACCCCTCGCAGGGTGGGCATTCAGTACGCGTTTGCTGGGGTCAGTGTGTCTGGGATCCAGGAGCTCCGTTCCCACGGGGTGTGAAGCATGAAGTGGAAGCTGTGGGCCAAGCAAGGGGCTGCGGTCCTCTTAGCAAGACCTTATAGTGGGAATGCCGATGACATCAAGATCATTAGCAGACCATTTCTATTTTGCGCGAGCATCCTTTGTCAGGGTTTTTGGTATGAATGCTACACAGTAGATGTGCTGGGTGGGGTGGAGGGACAGATCCAGGAGCAGCAGCGAGACTGGCAGCGGTGACAAAGGCCACTGCAGTGGCTCCTGCCAACAGTCTGGCTTCACAGGTCCGGACTGATTTGGGCAAACAGGTAGCCCTGTCCAGAACTGGGAGCAAACCGTGAGCTTTAAGGACTGAGAAAGAGACCCTGAGTAGGTTCAAACTCCAAAACCAACATAAATGCCCTCAGCTTGGAAAAAAGAATCCAGTCTGTGGATTTGTGGAGCAAATCGGGTCTGTGTAAAACTGGGCAGTGCCTCGGGGCTGAGCCAGAGACCTGCCCCTTGGGGCCTGGCACCAAAGTAGAAGGGTGACCACAATCCATGTGGTCCGGCCACCCGCTCGCTGTTTTCCTGGATCTCCAACTTGTATCTACTAGGTGTGGCCTCATCTGGCCTCTGTCTAACCAGATGCTTTATTTGGGTTTTCACTTAGCATCTAAGTTAGGAATCTGCAAAAAGAATAGTCGGAGGGAGTAAGGTTCTGCTTCTGAGACCAGGAGGGCCCCCTCCCCACCAGGTTTTTGGGAATTTGAGAGAACAATGCCCTTCGGGTCTGGGGAGAGAACCCTACAAAGAGCTTGAGGGTGGAAGGCCGGTTGGCTGCATCCTGTGAGAGGCTCTTTGCAAGGCCGGCCCTTCTCTCCCTCCTCCAGGCTGGATCCTGACCTGCAGCAGCAGCCCTTGCCCAACCCCTTCCAGCCAGGCCAGGAGCAGCTCCGGTGAGTGGGCTGGTCTGGGGGGCAGGCCTGGGTCTGCAGACCGGCCTCTCTGGGGCTTACTTCCCGTGTTCCCACCAGGCTTCTGCAGAACTACCTACAGGGACTGGAGAAGATGGAAGAGGAGCCGGAACACATGAGCCGGGAGCAGGGTGAGGGCCTGGGCCGTGGGGCCGGCGGGTGGGGGGCTTAGGGCAGCAGAGTCAGGACTGACCCCAGGCCGTCGGGTGCCCCCTGCCTCCTCCATCTGTCCCTGGTGCCCCTTCTGATGTAGCCTCTTTCTCCCCCTTAGTTCTCCTCTACCTCTTTGCCCTCCACGACTATGACCAGAGTGGACAGCTGGATGGCCTGGAACTGCTGTCCATGTTGACCGCAGCTCTGGCCCCTGGAGCTGCTGATTTTCCTATTGCCAACCCGGTAAGCCCTGCCGGCTGGGGGGGCCCCTTCTCCCCCACGAAGGAGACGCCGCTTCTTGGGACTTCGGGTTTTTTCATCATGACTCTTTTGGTGAATCGACCATAAAAGAAACGCTCAAAGCACTGCCTGGCAGGGATGTAGGAAGGTGTTGGGAGGGTCAGGGCTTCTGGGAACACCTCCGTTCACTGTAGACTCCACAGCAACTGTGTGCTTCCACAGGTGATCCTGGTAGTGGACAAGGTGCTCGAGACCCAGGACCTGAATGGGGATGGGCTCATGACCCCTGCAGAGCTCATCAACTTCCCAGGAGAGGCCCCAAGCCACACAGAGCCCAAAGAGCCTCTGGAGCCACAAGATGTTGGGAGGCAGTCCCTGGTAGCTAAAAGCCCATCAAGACCAGAAACGCAGCAAGCCCTGGGCCCTAGAGGAGAAGATGGGGGACAGGTAGAGGCCAGAAGAGAGTCCTTGGAGCCTGTACAGGAGGCTGGGGGACAGGCAGAGGCTGAAAGAGAAGCCCCAGCCCCTGGAGCGGAGGCTATAGGACAGGCAGAGGCCAGGGATACTGGAAAGGAAGCAGAGGAGCTTCCAGGGGAAACACTGGAGTCGAAGGACACCCCAAATGACTTTGAAGTTCATGCTGTTCAACTGGAGAATGATGAGATATAAATCTTGAGGTCACAAGTTTGCCTCCCTAGAAGTCTCAGTACCAGAACATAAGCCCCGGAGAGTCGTGTGCGTGTGTGTGTGTGTGTGTGTGTGCGCACGTGCTGCGACGAGGACCGCCTCTTCGTCCACTTCCTGGCCCCAGTAGGGACAGGTCTTTCTGTGCAGCTCAGGGAGACCCTAAGTTGAGGGGCAGCTTTAGGGCCCAGACAGCCAATAAAAAACTGAATGAATTCATCCACTCAGGCCATCTACCTACAGGTCTAGCCTGCCTGATCTCAGGGACACAGGGGGTTGGGGACCGGGAGGGCCTCTCGGAGGGGCTTCGGCTTTCCCAGTGTTCCTGGACAGTGCCCAGCAAGCAGGCTGCAGCAGTAGGGCCCGGCCGGCTGCAGACAAGCCGGGGAAGAGAGCACAGACTCTCCCTGGGGCCCGAGTGCTCCCCTTCCCCCCTCCGCCCCCCCCCCGCCCCCCCCCCACCGGGTGTTCAGATACCCAGAAGCCTCCTGCAGCTCCGAGCAGGTCTTCCCCACCACCCTGTATGTGCCCACCCCCAAATATTAAGAACTGCCATTTATTGAGAGCCTGGTCCGTACCAGCCATCATGCTGGACATTTTATATGTTGTCTGTACCCTCACAATAATTCTATGACCAGGCAGAATTAGCTCCATTTGACAGATGAGGAAACTGAGGAAGACGGCATTCAGTAATACACCCAAGGTGACACTGCTAGTTAAGTGGCCGATTTGGATTCACGTGTGTCAGACTGCAAAGCCCAGGCTCTGTATCACATTCTGTGGCCTCACACACCCTGCCCCAACTCCCCTATGAAGCTTATAAAAAATAGGCTAATTCCAATATGCCCTCAGGCCCCGTCTCCCTCCAGGACAGCAACTGTATCCTGGGGCACATTTGTGGCTGAAGCACAGCCTTAACTACAGGGCGGCTCTAAGGGTGGGGCTTGTTGGTTCTGGGACAGTCAGGGGGGGGGGGGGGGGGCGGATATTTTTAGATTGTGAAGGCACCACCAAACCAGAGTAGGCTCCCTGCCCATTGGCCCATCAGCTTGGCTCAACCTTGTGGACAGTCCTGGAGCCTTAAGACTGGAGTCTTGTGACAGCCCAGGGGCCCAGAGGAGATTTTCAAATGGGCGTATTGTTTGGAAGGTTCCCTGGGGCACAAGGACAGAAGTGTCCCCCTGCCCTCAGCCAGGAAGCCTCAAGGTCTCTACCCACCCCCTGTGGCTCCTCCTCACCAGACCGGCTGGGCCACCACCAAGGGCACAGCTGGAGGCAAGTCCTGGGTACTTCCCTGCTGCTCTGGTGTAGGCAGCCCCTCCTCTGGGCCTCGGCAAGGAGGTTAATTTGGGGACTAGAGAAGAAGAGGGTGAAGGGCTGTAGTATCAAAGCCTCTGGAGTCCCCAGCCAGAGCAGTTCAGGAATCAAGGACAAACAGACTGGCAGAAGGAAGCTGGCTTTGGGGCAGATTTATTTCCTGTGTGGCTCAGCAGTGTGAGAGAGACACAGGACACAGGCGGAACCCTCCCTCGGTCTGCATCCGCCCAGGGAGCAGGGCATCCCATGTGCCAGGCTGGATGGAGGGGAGAAGGCAACGGCGGCCGGTGATGCCAGCCTCCAAGGAGGGGGGTAGTGTAAGCCAGCAACCGCCACCATCGGGCATTCACACAATGCCATCAAAGCCCTGCAGGCCACACTTCTTGCCGGCCACCTGGCAGCCAAATCTCAAAGCCTCCTGCATACTCTTCCCTGGAGAGACAAATAGCTAGATGAGCTCGGTCTTCCGGGCAGAGGCAGGCCTCAGCCCTGGGCCTCGTGCCGGGGGGGTACTCACCCTGGGACAGGCTGAATATGACTGAGGCGTTGAAGGTGTCTCCGGCCCCCAGAGTATCCACCACCCGGGGTGGAGGAAAAGCATCCGAGTGAAGCAGCTGTCCGTCAGGGCCCAGGGCATCAGCGCCCTCCTCAGCCCAGGCGCAGACTAGCATAGCCCTGCAAGACCCTCCACTCAGCTGGGCTGTCAGCCCACCGGGCCCCCAGCCTCACCCCCCTCCCCAGGGCGGCCCCCAGTGTCCAGGCTCACTCACGCTCCGTACCTAAGGCCTCTTCCTGGCTTTCCCCTGCTCACCCTTTCCTCACACGACCATACAAGCCCCTCAGGGCCTCCACTGCTGACCGGAACCCCAAGTGCCTGGCCACATCTTTGCTGACAAACACCTGTGGGCAGTGGAAGAGAGGCTGACGGTTACCTCCACCCTAGTCCTGGCTCAGTCACTCACCACCAGCAGCCTGGTGTTGCCCCCATAGTGCAATGTCACTCCTCCAACGTGGCCACCTAAATCCCCAACGTAGTATCTCGCTGTCCCACTGGGTTGCGTTTTCATACTTGCTCTAGATATGCTAGAATACAGCCCTGTAAATTGTGACGCAAAAATCCCCGGTTTATTTGTTCTAGAGCAACGAAAGTCCCTGCACAATTGAAAACCCACAGCGAGCCTTGAGCGCCATCTGGCGGTGAGAGCTACCACTGCCACGTTACACCTCTGGCTCTCGCGGGCGTTTTTGTTTTGTTTTCTTAATGCAACTATGCCCTCTGGGTCGTTTCTTCACCTATAAAACAAAGGGGCAAGGGTTGTAGAGCTTCCTCAACACTAGCTACACATTAGAACTTCCAGAGAGAGTTTTGTTAAAAAATACTTCAGCTGAGCTCCACCCCCACCAATCAAATAAAAACCCAGGGTGTGGCTCAGGCACCCGTACCTTTGTGCCGCCCGAGTGGAGGTCCAACCAGCTCAGGCTATGATGCCAGGATTGTCACTCAGATTTCATTTCCATTCCAGAACTGCCCAAACTTACCCTATGCAAGTCCCCTCCCATCCTCCCTCACCCCTCAGTGGCCCCCACAGCCTGCCACCCACCCCAGAGTTGGAGGACACCTGGGAGAACAGTCCCATTCTTCCATTTGACAGAAGGAGAGACTGAGGAGGCCCAGGGAGGAGATGCTCCCACGCAGGGTGCTCCGAGGCTGGCTCTAGTAGCCCCCCCACTTGGCTACTCTCGTACCTATGCACCCACCGGGACGGAGAAATTTTGCTCCGTGGCCACTGCTGAGGCCTACACGGGAGCCCAAAGCTGGGGGCCTCTTTGCCCCCCACCTGCCAATGACACCAAGCCATTCCAGGTGTGGGAGGCAGAACAAGGGAATGCTTGGCTCCCTTTAAGAACCAAATTAGCAGGATGTGGCAAGGGGAAGCTGTGTGGGCCACTCACCACGTCTCCATAGCCAAACAGCTGGAATAGCTCCTCTCGGGGCTTCTCCACTTCCACCGACACTTGGATCTTTTGACCTGGAGGCTGCCTGGCATTGTGCTGTTCTATCCGCTGCAGCATCTGCACCTGTTCCGATGCATTCCGGCCCTGGGGCGGGGCGGGGCGGGGCAGCTCAGGACCAGCTGGGCAGTGCCCAGCTGATCTGGCTCATTCTTCCCTCCCTGCTGGAATTCCAGGTGAGGGGAGGCAGGGGGCGGGAACTCCATTCTAAGTTTCAAAATTCTAGAGCAGTCATGGACCTTGGAGACCTTATTAACCAGCCGCCCCCCCCCCCCCCATTTCACAGAGGAGGAGACAAAAGAATAAAAGACTTTCTTAAGGACCTACAGTAAATTAAATCACAAGGCTAGGATTAGAACTTGGGACTTCTCAGAGTCTAGAGGAG
The DNA here is from genome assembly GCF_024362965.1 of Panthera pardus. NCBI lineage: Eukaryota > Metazoa > Chordata > Mammalia > Carnivora > Felidae > Panthera > Panthera pardus. The sequence continues at coordinate 19,586,734 of NW_026526832.1, forward strand.
GTGGGCAGTCTGTAACACAGAAAGCATGGGCCTTTGCCTGGAGCCGGCATCCTGCTTCTGGTGCCTACACCCTGCTGTGTGACCTTGAGTAAGTCACCCAATCTTTCTGGGCCTTAGTTTCCTACCTGAAAACACAAAGAAGAATGGAGAGGGGATGAGGGTAGTTGGATTCATTTATCTCTAAGGTACATCATGGTTCAAAAAAACTAAGAAGGCAAAATATGTGGAGGACCTGGCACGTTGAGCCCCTCAAAACACAGGTAGGGCAGGACTTGCCTCGATGTGGATCCACTTGAACCGGGTCAGATCAACTTTGTCAAAGTCCGCAGCAGACACATCTGGCAGGTTCCTAAGTCATAGGACAGAAACGACAGAAAAGGCATGATGGTGAGGTCAGCCAAGGCTGGGATCTCTAACTGGTTGCTGGGGCCCCTTTGCCTGGTGCTGCCTGCAGCATGGCCAGAAACTACATCTACAGCACAGGCTTCTACAGCACAGGCTTCTGAGGCTCAGCTCCAGGATAGGCTATTCCAGGCTAAACTCCTGACCACTCCTTGCCCCACTCAGTTCCATCCAGACAGGGGATTAGAAGCAGTTTGCTAGAATGCCCTTTGGGTGTTGGAGGCTGTGATATTTTCTAAGGGTAAACTCAACTGCAGCATGTGACAAGAGGCCAGTTGAGTGCCTTGGAGACCACATCTCCCAGAATACTCTAAGAGCACCAGGGACTACAATTCCCAGAATCCCCCGCCTTGCCAGCAGCACACAGCTCCCAGCATGCAATGCCCTGATGATCTACAAAGGCTATGGCTGCTCTGGGTCTGGTCCTGTTCACTTCTGGCGTCCCAGCCGCGACAGCACCACCGTTCTAAGTTCGGCGGCTCTGTGTTACAACTCCGAGGTCAAGGTTGGTGCTTGAGGATGAGTTTTTGTTTGGCTGACTTAGGTGTGGAGCCCTGGGAAGGGTCCGCCTTGACCAGTGAGCTACACCTAACCTATATTCCTCCCGCTCTGCAGCCGAATCCATCCAGTTAACTAGCTGAGTACCTGGGCCTTTCTGAGGCTGCTTCCCCATTTGGTAGATGGGTCCAAACCCACCAGCTTGTTGCAGTTGAAGGTAACGTGTGTGGATCTCCCTACACTGAGGCCAGAGGGCAACAAACGTTTCTCCTTGGAACTCCCCTCCTTCCCTTCTTGTGAATACCCATGTGGTGTCCTTGATCAAAGTTGCTACAGATTGTTACTTGATGGGCAGAACACTAGGATTGACCAAGGTGAAGGTCATTGCTAGCATATATGCCCACTCATTCATTGCGACACACTGAGCCCAGAGACCACTGGCCATAAAGCTTGTCCGAGGATAATTGCCCCCTCTTCCCCAGGTCCAGTAGTCATGCCGGGCAGTAGGGACAGCCTGAACCCCAGGGCTGCTGGATGTGGACCACCTCAGCCCTAACATAGTACCTGGCACATGCTAGATTCTTAGTAAGCTAAATGTCTGAGATTCTTCAGGAGGCAATCTAGGGGAGACAAGAAGGGTCTGGGCCCACAGGGCCTCTCCCTAGCAGCTTGGGACTTTAAAGGGATTCCCTCCCCCCAGTTAACATGGCATCAGATGCCCCTGATCTGCTGACCCAATGTTCCCCTTCCCTCTACTTCAGCAACAGCTGTGAATTGTGTGTGGCATTTGGCCTGGCTTCATTATGCAGGGAGCTTCGCGGTGGGCTCATCTCTTCTGAACACCCAAACCCAGCTCCTTGGTGCCATGCTGCAGGCTGGCAACCCTGGGGCTGACCCTGGAAATTCCAGTGAGTCCCCTTCAGGACTTCAGATGGTTTGAATCACACCTCCTGTCCCCCGCTCCTTAGAACAATTTCCCCACACCCATACCCAGGCTGCTGATTGGCCAATTACGGAGGAATTACATCACGAATTATGTTTTGCGCAGGCCTGCCCGCCCATCCTTGGTAGTGACCGAGGCCAAGTCACCAGGCAGAACAAAGCACATCTCTTCCCACCTCACTTCTCTCCTAATTGAAAACAATTCAGAAATCACTGAGCAGTTTGGCATGAGGACAATTTCTGGTATAGAGAGAGGCGGCAGAGAGCAGGCAGTTGGGATGCCCGTGGTGGCGAGGGAGGGAACTGATTGGTGGGCCGTGCCAGGGCGAGGCCGGGGGGGCCTTACGTGTCGTAGAGCACAATGGTGCGGGAGCCATTGCAGTTGTTGACGATGCAGCAAGAGCATGGGGTTTCCCCTCTGCCCTGCCAGGCCACCTGAGACACATCCACGCCCCGCTGCCTGAAGTCGGCCACCAGGAAGCTTGAGGTGGAGCCCGAGCCAAGGGAAGGGCAAGGAGACACAAATTAGAGCCTACGAGTGGCCTGGGCCTCCCCCAGTGTTGAGGAGGGATGCCGGAGCAGGGGTGCCTCTCTGAGAAGAAGGGTCCCGTTCCGGGAGTTCGGTGATGGCGGCGGCGGCAGCTGGCAAGGTGCGGACAGGCGTACAAACCTGTAGGCATGGAGGATGGTGCGGCTACCACTGGCCTCGTTGATGATGACTGTGGAGATGGGGACAGAGCCCGTGGTCTGAAAGACTGTGTAGCGTAGGTCCACAGAATAGCGGCGGAGGTCATCCAGGACAAAACTGCCGAGATGGAGTAACCCAGGGGAGGTGTAGTTCGACAGGGTTTGGGGACTGGAGGGAGGCGGCAGGGACTCCGGCTGCAAAGGGTTTGGGGACTGGAGGGAGGCGGCAGGGACTCCGGCTGCAAGCAGAGGGGGCTAGGAGGGAGCCGGGAATCACCATGCTGTCAGAGGCTATGCCAGGGGGCAGGAGAGGCAGGGGCACAGAGCCTGGAACTCAGTGACAGAAACACTAAGGGATGTTCTTTTAGGTCCTGGCTGAGGTAAACTCCAACCCGGATCCTGTCCTTCAGTCTGACTCAAGCCAGAAATGATGTGCTCAGTGAACCCAGATGGGGTAGATCTGGGGGCCTGGAGCACGTGCCCTGTTTGAACGAAGCAGGTGAGAGCACTGTGGTCTGTCTCATGCAAAGCCTTGGCAGACTGATAATTACCAAGGTGGTACTTCGCTCCCCAGCTGCCCTCTACACACTCATCCTCACGGTACTCTTCTCTCGGGAGTCCCTTGAGTGCTACTGGGATTCCACTCAGTCCGCGGCTGCCTCCGTGATGCCCAGCCAGGAAGTGGTGCTGCCTTGGTGAGGCCACCCACCACCCTCACCTCTCGTGGCAAGGTGAACCCCGCAGGCAGTGAGCTGGCTCCCAGTGCCTGATGCTCCTCGACGTGGGGCCTGGTCCAGGACTCTTCCCCAGAATCCCCTCTAATCAGAGTGAGTGGGAGGTGGACCCTGGGAGAGACTGCGCCACCCCCACACTTCCTGGCCACAGCGTCTCTGGAAAGTGTCCTGTGACCGCTGGTCCAGCCACCATCTTGGCCTTTCTCACGCTGGCTGGACAATACAGATTTGTATATAGGCATCAAGCTGGGGCATCATTCCTCATCGTACACCTCAAAGATCCTTTAAATAGTAGGATCCTTCCAAAGCATGCAAACTACGGGGTGGTTTTCCAAATGATTTTTTGCACCCTCCGTGCCTAGCACGTGGTAGGTGCTCATTAAATGCTTGCTGAACAAAGGGGGAGAATTTGGAATGGCCTACCTAACGGCATTATTGTTCCAGAAAGGTGAGTCTACCACCCTAAGCCAGAGGAACAGGAAGGAAGACAGCCACTGAAGAAGGTTGACGAGTGACCAGCTATTGACACCAGGTCCCTCTGTGCCACCTCACAGGGCGGGCCCTTGCCCACTGATTTGTTTTGTGCCGGATCACCGAGGAAGAGAATCTGGCCACAGCTCAGGGGGCTGGGCTCTGGCAGCACCCCCATGAAACCAGGGTTCAAAGGGCTGTGCTTCACAGGCCAGCAACCTGGCAGCCTGCCCTGGCGCCCACAGTGGGCAAAGTGTGGGCCTCACCTCCTGATAAGCGTTTGCTGAGTTGGCGGGGCCGGGGGTCAAAGGGCTCTTGGGTCCCCACAGCAGCCAACATGGAGAAAGCGTACGGGCCACCTACGGGCTGCAGCCTCACAGCTGGGGAGCTGGCAGGCCTGGGCCTGGGCCCAGCTTTAGCACGTGGCTTCAGGGTGTCCTCGGCCGGCTGCTCTTGTTGCTTTAGTGAACCACGGGGACAAAGCAGTGGCCCTGCCCCCTCAGTTGGGGAAGAAACCGTGGGCCTGAACCCTAGGACCATGGATGCTGGACATCCCCGAGGGAGGGTTGGGACAGCAGGTCCCTAGCTGCCTCCTGCCACAAGCATAGCCAGGATTAGGGACTTGAGAAGGGCAAAGTCACATCCATTGCAGAGTCTGTTGGAAGCAAGGAAGGAGAAGGTGGGAAGCTGAGCAGGCTCTGGGCAGTGGCCAGGGAAACAGGCTGTGGAAATAAAAGCTTTCACAGGAGAGCGTTAGCACCCGAGCAGCAAACAGCCACGCTTGGGAGGGTCTGGGATGCTGGTGCCCCACTCTTGCCCCTCCCACCCATTTCTGGTGGCCACAAACCGTTTCTCACAGCCTGCCCCCAGCCCCCCACCCCCACCCAGGGTTAAGACTTCCTTCTACAAGGCAGTCTGCCCGCTCCTTCCTCCACTCACTCGGCAACATGGCCCGGGGCCAGCGAGCCCATGAAGGCACAGGGGGCTCCAAGCAGGGAGAGGACGGTGCAGGAATTAGATGCGTTGCCTCCACGCTGCCATCTCTGGGACAAGCACCTGCAAAACACAGGGAGGGTCCCTGCAGCTCCAGCAGGCTGATGCCAGGATAAGCAAGACCTAACGCAGTCCTGGGGCAGGGCCCCGGGGCGTGTAAAAGCTGGGAGGCCTCCCTCAGAAAGCATCTTGATTTGTCCATTTTCACTCCTTCAGGTATCTCAGAGGAGGGCTCCACTAACTCAGGTGACCTCCTCCTCAGTTACAATGACCCACCTCTCCCCCAGGCAGAGGGACCTTCAGCCTCCACCTTGATTGCTGGATAACTCAAGAGCCTCTTCCCAAAGGTGTCAAATCCACTACCTACTCCTGTCCTTGGGGAGCCTGCTTCAGTAACACCTCAGGTCAAAATAAGTAAGACAGGGAGCAAACCTGTACGCTGTAACCAGTGTAGGAGTTATGTGGAGGGAAAGCTAACTTTTACAATGTCAAGGTTAAGGGGTACCTGGGTGGCTCAGTCGGTTAAACATCCGGTCCTTGGCTTCGGCTCAGGTCACAATCTCGTAGTTTTGTGGGTTCAAGCCCCATGTCGGGCTCTGCGCTGGCAGTGCTGAGCCTGCTTGGGATTCTCTCTCTCCCTTTCTCTCTGCCCCTCCCCCATTTGCACTGCCTCTCTCTCAAAATAAATAAACTTAGGAAAAAAAATTTTTTTTTAAGATTTAAAAACGCAATGTCAAAAGTTAAAAAGATTATTGGATGAAGACCAGTTTTTCTCCATTTTCCCCCCCTTTTTTTTTGCAGTTTTATTGAAATATAATTGCCATATAACAGTCCATAAGTTTAAGGTATACGATGTGGTGATTTGATATACGCACGTATTGCAAAATGATTACCACAATAAGGTTTGTTAACACAACATCCCATCACATAATTACCTTTTTTTCCTCAGTTTTTCTCTATCTTTGCTGGAAACCTAACTCAAGGTGTGCTCCGAGGAAACTAACTGGAGATACACCTGAAGGACTGCATTGTTCTCAACAACAAAAATGATTACTTATGCATGTCAAAGCACTGGAACGATTTCTCATTGTGCTCCAATAATACTGGGAGGTAAACAGTGCAGGCTGTTATTTATATTCTTCCAGTTCCAAAAACAAGAATAACTGTGGCCTCTTACAGTAAGAAGAACCACTAATTAAGAAATAAATGAAACAGGGGTGCCTGGGTGGCTCAGTCGGTAAGCGTCCGGCTTCAGCTCAGGTCACGATCTTGCGGTCCGTGAGTTCAAGCCCCGCGTCGGGCTCTCTGGGCTGATGGCTCAGAGCCTGGAGCCTGCTTCTGATTCTGTGTCTCCCTCTCTCTCAGCCCCCTCCCCCGTTCATGCTCTGTCTCTCTCTGTCTCAAAAATAAATAATCTTAAAAAAGAAAGAAAGGAATGAAACAATTTTTAGGCTAAGGTATTTTGGCACACAAGACTTAACCCTGTAGTTCTCTTCAGCCTTGGGAAAAGGTGTCCGTGATCTTATTAGAAAGGAAACTAATTGGGGTGCCTGGGTGGCTCAGTTGGTTGAGCATCCCACTCATGGTCTGTGGGTTCGAGCCCCACGTCAGGCTCTACGCCGACAGCTCAGAGCCTGGAGTCTCCTTCGGATTCTGTGTCTCCCTTCCTCTCTGTCCCTCTCCAGCTCATGCTCTGTCTCTCTCTCGCTCTCAAAAATAAACATTAAAAAAAAAAAAGAAAAGATACTAATTTGTAAAAAGTCAAACATTACTCAAGCTATGAGCTTTAGAGAAATTTTCATGCAGATTAGAAAGGGGGAGCCTAGTGGGATTTGACTTGCTCAGATCACACCAATACTTCATGACAAAGCTGCTGTCAGAACCCAGGTTTCCTGACTCCCTAAACCACTGCAATGCGCTCTATATTTCTGAATAGAAAGTAGTTAGGCCCCAGCTTGGATGAGGTTTCACAGAAAGGTTACACACTTTGGCTTTGTGGAGATCCTTCAAAGTCACACGAATACCCAACTTCCTGTGCAGAAATGCTCTGCTGAGCAAGAGGATGCTTTCTGGAAGGCTCTTCTTGGCCTGGACTCTGGGAGGCAGGGCCGTTCCTCAGGGGTCTGGCCAAGTTCCAGGTGGCAGCTCCTGAGAGTCCCAGCTGCCCATGGAGCACAGAGAGTCTGGGACAGATGGGGCTGAGGTGCCCACTTGGGAAGGCCTGGGTCCCCACTTGGGCTTGCCCATCTGGGAAGCACAACAGAGTCCAGAAGGTGGGCTGGGTGGGCTAGGCACATGACAGACAGAGGCCCTATGGGCAAGCGCTCTGCTCAGCAGAGGAGGAGAGCTATGGGTCTGGGGGAGAGGGGGGTACACCCTGGGAGCAGAGAGCATGGAGAACATGGGAAGGGTCTCTTTAGAGAGGTGCCTTCCTTTGCGCCCACCTTCAGAATGAGCTCGTCCTGGTGGGAGCCCCGAGGATCTCCTTATCCTAACCTCTCCCCCTAAGTAAGCTCAAAGGGAATGGGCCTGCAGCTCTTGTGAAAAGCAGGCACTCCGGTTCCTCCCCGGGCCCTCCGGTCCTGGGATCCACACTGTTCTCTTGAGAGGAGGCCTAACTCCTCACCGTGCACTGCATCCTGGGGCCAGCTTGACCTGGTAGGGGGCCTAGGTCTACAGAGCAGCATCCCCTTGTGCCCCTCCCCCACTGTCCCTGTGCCCCTGGCAAGGGCTCTAACCTCTGGCAAACAAAGCAGCCCAAAGCAAAGGGTCAACTCCGTGAGATGGGCAGAGGGAGCACAGGAGACAACCGAGGCCCGGAACACTAGATTCGTAGGCGTTGTAACTACTGCTCTGCCCACTCAGTAACTATGTGGTCTTACAATTCTTATTTAATTTCTCCACATATTTAGCTGCTTCATCATCTATAAAGAGAGGATCCGACTGACCCTTCCATACTGCCCACTGGCTGCTGTAAGGAAATTATGTGTAATGCATATGACGGGGCTGGGTGGACCCAAAGATTCTAGCCCACAGAAATGCCCCCTTGGGATTGCAGTGATTAACGGTGAGGTTCTTATCAAGAGTAAATATAAGAGCCAACCAGCGACTCTTCCACTTTTACCAGACAACCAAGAAAGACGCTGTGTTTTGTAAAAAGGACTTCTGGTAAACTCCTTTTGGAATTTAGCGCCAGGGAAACACGTTGGTGATGGCACGTGAACCAGCTCTATCCACCACCCACGGCATCTCCAAATACACCTCCAGTGCCAGCAAGGCCTTGAAGCTAGAGTGAAGCTCAAATACCACGGTTTTAAATGTTCCTGCGGTCTAACTGCATACTTATTGTAAGCTCCCTCAAGATTTAAGAAACAGATGAGATATACGTGGTAGATAAATTAGAAGTAAATGCTGGTAAGAGGCAAGTGCAGCCGTCTTTTTGTTAAAAAGAGAGAAGCTGGTCGCGCACCTTACTAGCTCTGTGCCCTTGGTTAAATCTCTTCATCTACCTGCTTATGGGTAAAACGTGGATAATGATTCCTGGAACGGCAATTGGCGAACACAGTGCTATCCAAAGCCTGGGCCTTATTACTAACGGCCTCAATTCCTTCCCTAGGTCCTCCCGGGCGGAGGGGACGGGACACCAGCTCCCGAGGCTGGACTCTCACTGCGGGGCCCCTGGCCCCGCGGACCTGGGGTCTGAGCTGCCGGGCTCAAACGTGGGGCTGCAGCGGCCCCTGGGGTGTCCGGGGGGCCCGGGCGCCCCTACCTGCTGTCCGTGTCCTCCTCCGGGTACTTGTCCACTACATTGATGATGTCCAGCACCACTAGCCCCACGCACAGGATCTGCTTGTCTTCCATGAGGCCGCTCCCGGAGCTTTCTGCCCGCCTGGCTGACGGGGTTCCTCCCGGGCTCTGCGTTTTATTCCCGAGGATCGGGTCCCCGCTCCTGGGGCGGACTTGGCTCCTCCTCTGCGTCCTGAGCTCCTCCCCTCAGAGAGCCTTCTGCAGTCTCGAGGGAACGGAGCAGGGCCCTTGCTCCCCACGCCCACCGAGCGGGCTTGGGAACGCAGACCCCCGAGGCCTTGGTTCCGGCCTTCCCTTAGCAGGTGGCGTGGCCCAGCAGATGGCAACCCTTCCCGCTTCTTGGCCTTATTTCCTCACTTGTCAGGCAGACTCGAGGCTCATGCAAACCTCTCTAGATTGCAGCTAGGCAATCTCCTGAATGCAAAAAAAAGTGCAGTAGAAAGGCGCCCCTTGCCCCTCCCTCTCCTGCACCTGCGACTCCCACTCCAGACCCGAAACCGAGGTAGTGCCGGGCCTCGCAGCTGCGGCCTGGCCCCCTCAGCCCTAGCCTTTCCCGGCGCGCCGCCGCGGCTCCGCCCCGCCCCCGAGGTCCAGCCAATCCCAGCTCGAGGCCCCGCCTCCCCCGCCGGGCAGCTGGGGCGGCTAGGTGAGCGACGGCGGTCACGTGACGGGAGTCGGCTCCCAGAGCCCCCTGGCGGACGCCGGCGGAACGGGCGTTCCGGGGAGGAGCGCCGGGCACGGGCCGCCGGCGCGTGCACAGCAAGTGCGCGCAGAGCCACCGAGCCCGGAGGAGCGGCGACCAGGGTCCCGAACCTCGGGCTTCACCTCCCTCACCCCGTCCGTCCCTTGTGTACTTCTGTCTACCCTTGAATACGTACTGGAGCAGACGGTTTGTTTTGTTTTGTTTTGTTTTTTAGAAAAACCAAGTGTCTTTATTCCTGAATAGTTTAGTATGGCGGTGGGGGCCGGAGCCCGTCGGGAGAGCCCTGCATCGGCCTGGAGGCCAGCTGGAGGAGCAGAAGGTGCGAGGATGGGCTCCTCCGCAGTCGGCCCTGCAGGGGACGGCGAGCAGGCCAAAAGTCTGGACGAGGGGATGCCAGAGTCCCCCACCCGGCGCGCTCAGGCCGTGGCGAAGAGATTGCTCTGGGCGCCTGTGCCACAGAGGGGGACAGGGACGGCGGCTCGCCTGGGGCTGGGGTGGCGGGACGGAGCCCCACCCCAGGCAGGAAGCGGGGGGAGCCCCGCCGCCCCAGCTGGCTCTTTGGCCGGCGTAGACACTAAGGGCCGGTCGGGCCCAGCCCCCTGTCTACACCTGTTTGGGCTCCAGGTCCTCGTAGAGCAGGGCTCCGCTGAAGATGGTGAGCGGCTCCTCTGAGTGCGCCAGCTGCCCCATGACCAGGTCGATGCAGACCGTGTCTCCAGCCTGCAGCGGCAGGATGAGGCTGAAGACCCCCAGGGCGCCGGGGCTGGGCTGGCTCTCGGCTACTGGCTTATTCTCCAGGCCTTCAGGCTCGTAGCCACCGGAGTCTATGCGGGCCACGCCCAGGTTGGAGCGGGACAGCACGGCCTCCACTTTCTCATGCCGGTGCCCAGTCAGCACCGCGCTCAGAAAGTAGCGCCCGGTCAGTGGTGCTGTGAACACGCCTGGGAACAAGGATGGCAGTCAGGAGGGGAGACAGGTGGCAGGGGCCAGGGAGGTGTTGGGGAGCCCACCCAGAACTCCTGGACTAAGGAGGAACCTGCTGGCTCTTTTCACCTGTCTTCCACTAGAGTGTAAGTTCTACCAGGGCAGGGCATTTGGCGTTTTGTTCGTTACTGCGTGCCCAGCACATTACAGCATCCCCGGGGCCCCAATAAAGAGCTGTTGAACAGAAGCGCTCCTGCCTTCCCCAGCTCACCCCTTACCCAAGCTGTGGTGAAAATGGGTAAATGAAGGAAGTAGGGATCTCCCCAGACCAGAGCATGAGAAGATTTCCCCTTGTCTGAGGGGGCAAGAATGAGAACATACCACTGCACAGCCTTTCCGGTCTCCCCCATTGCCCAGCCAGCCTGCTTCCAGGCTTACCAGTCTCTGGATCGTAATAGCCCCCATCGTTGAGCAGGACTCTGTCGAAGGGCACTGTGCCTGGTTCAGACCGTGGCAAACTCAGGGCAGCTGAAAAGGCCACCAGGGGCACAGGGGCTGCTGGTGCCCCCTCCACTCCTGGGTAGGGGTAAAGGGGAGGGGGTGTCAGAGTGGATGCTCAGTGCAGAGCTGCCTGGCCCCCTTCCCCTCCTGGGTCTCTACCTCCAGGGCGGCCTGAGGCCTTCCATCCTGCAACCCCTAGTTCAGTTCCCCTCCCTCCAGCACCAGATGAGAGGAACTTACCCTGCTCTCCTTGGGGACCTGCGGGAAGACAAGAGGGAGCAGTAAGAAGGGGGCAGCTCTCACTAAGTCACTCAGCAAACATCTGCTGAGTCTCTCCGCTGTGCTAGGCGTCACACAGACTCCAAAGCAGGAAGGGGGGTGTCAAGAAAAGGAGGAATAGGGTCCCTTCAGTGCAACTAGCCCCCAGCCTTTCACACCCTACATAGCCCTGTGAGCCCAGTCTTGGTCTTCAATACAGCAGCGAGGCCACCCTATCCAACTAGCCCATATAGTGACTGTCCCAGTTCCTAGTCACTCCCTGTCAGCCATATAGGACCCCCCCCCATTCCTTGCCCCTTTCCTCCTTTCTCTGTCAAATTCAGAATAGAATGTCGAGCCTGGGGCTGCTAGAGGAGTGGGGGAGTTCCCGCTGCAGTAGGAATCTCACATACCTGGTGGCCCAATGGGTCCCTTTTGTCCATCCTTGCCTGGAGGTCCTGGAGGTCCAGCAGGGCCTGGGGGTCCTTGTATCCCGGGAGGCCCTGGGGGCCCAGCCTCACCTGCGGGCCCTACGGTGACAAAATTCAGTTGAAGGAAAGCCACAAAAGGAGTTTCCAAAGGACAAGGAAAGTCATGGCTCCATAGACAGATGGTGGGGCACCTTGCTGCCCGTGCTGGATACCCGGCTGGCGGAGCAGCACGCCACCCCTGCCCACAGGCCTGTCTGAGCTGCCAGTGGAGAGTGGGGAGCCAGGAGCTTGGGTCATCTGTGGTGGACAAACCGACCCCCGGGACAGTGATGGGTCTGCCATTCATGCTGGGCAGAGCAAGGAGAAAGTAGATGAGATTAAGACTGGCTACTGTGGGGTAGGGATAGGAGAAAGAAAAGACTTAAAAGGGCCCCCCACCACCACCTCCCACCGCATGCCTTCTCTCGCCCCCTCACCAGTGAGGTCCTTCAGACTGAGCTGGTGAAGCCTGTCCTCCAGCAGCAGCAGGGAGCTGTTAAGGGCACCGAGCCGCCTGCTCAGGCCCGCCTGCCCCCCAAGCAGCTTCTCCAGCAAGGCTGCCTGCGTCTGGCTGGTGCTGTTGGTCTCCCGTAGCCCAGCCCAGAGCCCAGCCACGTGTCGGGAAAGGCCTTCACGCAGGCCCTGCAGTCCCCCCGCCACAGTGTCTAGCCGCTCACAGACTCCTTCAAGACGGCCCAATCGCCCCTCTAGGCTGGGGCACTGGCCAGCCTGGGCCTGTCCCTCTTCCAGGCCTCGGAAGCGCTCCTCACTCTCTGTAGCATGCTCCGTGGCCTCCTGTTGCAGCCTGTTAATCTCAGAGATGATACGGTCCTTGGTGGCTCCCAAGTCAGCCAGATCGGCACCCTGCCCTTCCACGGTGGTCTGGAGCTCGTGCAGTGAGTCATTGAGAGAACTGAAGGTGAGAATAACCTCGGACAGCTCTCCTTGCAGGGCCTGTAGGGCTGAGCCTGAGCTCCCCCCAAACACACTGAAGCCGTCCAGAGGCCCTCGGCTTGGTCCCCCAACCCCGGGGCCGGCCCCGGGGCCCCGTGGGGGTAACAGGGGGCAGGAGCAGCGCTCCACACCGTCCCGAAGGCGGCCCAGCTCCTCTTGGACACCACCACAGGCCCCACAGCCCTCATCCCCACGGGCCTGCAGGAGACCCTCCAGTTGGCCCAGCCGTGCCGCCGTGAGGTTCAGCTGCAGCGCGAACTCCGCCGTCGTCTCGTCCAGCGCGTCAACACGCCCCTGGAGCTGGCCCACGACCCCTTGCAGCTCCTCCAGTGCAGCCTGCCGGGCCTCCCCGGCTGCTCCCACTTCGTGCAGGCCTGAGCCCACCAGACGCAGCTGCCCCTCGCTGTCTAGCACCCTGCGCTCCAAGGCACTGAGGATCTCGCTCACCTGGGTGTCCTGCTCCCCCGGGGCCCCGGAGCAGAGCTGCCCACACGCCTGCACAGCCCCTGCCACCTGCTCTTCCAGCAGATCCAGCCGCCCACCCAGCTCTCCGCTCACGTTGGCCAACAGTCCCTCCAGCTTCTCCAGTCGGCCCCGGGCGGCAGGCAGCCAGTGGCCCAGGCCCCCAGGGCGCCCGGGCCAGCCCTCCTCCTGCTCCTGTGAGGGACCCAGAGTGGAGTTGAACTGGTCCTCCAGGCGAGAGAGGCGGGATGCTAAGCTGGTGTAGCCCGGGGGGTGCCCCCCCTGCCCAGCCGCTCCTCCCAGCTCGGTGCCTCGCCGCCCACTCAACACTGTCACCGAGCCGGCCACTACATCCAGCCTCCGCTCCAGCTCTGCCAGCCGCCGGCCCAGCTCCGGAGGGCAGCACTCCTGAAGGGGCCTGCGGCCCGCGGCCTGCCCGGGGAGCTGCCGCTGCCGCTCCTCCACCGAGGTCAATCGCTTCTCCAGCACTCGCAGCCGCTCTCTGTCCTCCTGCCGCTGCCGGCGGAAGTCATCCAGCCCCGCCAGGCACACGGAGCAGGACTCCTGCAGCCGCCGCTCCAGCTCCCGCGGCAGCTCCTCACTGTGGCCCGGAGGGGCCGGGGCTGGGGCGGGGGCCCTGCCACCGCCGCCACCGCCGCCGCCGCCGCCGTGATGGTTGTTGAGATGGCCCAGCTCCTGGTCATGGGTGGAGACGCGGTTGTCCAGGAGCTGCAGCTGCTGTTGGATCTCAGTGAGGGTCTCCTGCACGCCAGGGCGGGCAGCTGCGTCCGCTGGCTGCTGCCTCCCGTTAAAGGCCGTCTCCACGGCCCTCTGGACGTCTTCCGCCAGGCGCCCGCTCAGTCCCTGCAGGACACCGCGGAGGCCCTGCAGCTCCTTTGTCAGGCTCTGCACCTGCTCCTCCAGCTGCTGCACCTTCTCTGACTCCCCAGGACCTGGCAGAGAGGCAAAGGCATAAGGCGGAGGGGCCGGGCCTCAGAGCTCAGTGCCTACCTCCGAGGCCCTGCCTTCCCCGGCTCCAGCAAGAGCTCCCGGCTGAGTCAGCCACTCCTTAGCTGGGTAATTTGGGCAAGAAAAGATGGAAAGAAACTCCATTTACTGAATGCCTCTAGGCCCTATTTGTAACATGGCTTCCCCCACCCCTTACACCAAACTCCACTTGACAGATATCACAGCTTTCCCTGTTCTGTGGACCATGAGACTGAGGCCCAGGGGACATTAAGGAACTGGGCCATGGATTACGAGTTTAGTAAGTGGCCGAGGCAAGTTTCAAACCCAGGGCATCCATTTGACCACCAAGTCTACTATCCAGAGTTTCTCTCAGACACTGTTTTCTCATCTGTGAAATGGGAATATGGGGAGGCACTGTGGACCTCATAACAGTGGATGTTCCTGGGCGGCAAGCACCTGTCTGTAACACCAAGGGACAGGCGAGATTCCGCGGGAAGCCTGCAGGGGCTCTAGCTGGACGGTGGGAGAATCAGCCAGAAGTTCCTGTTTCCATCATTACAGCATGACTATCTCCCTGGCAGGCAAACACAGCTCGTCTGTCCGCAGTGCCTGGTGCACACATGACAGGAAAGCAGGGGGGACTGCTGCATTCTGGGACCTGCAGTCTCCAGAGGCCACCGAGGGGCCTGGGACCTGTAGTCGGGTGCAGTGCATGCTAGGACTTGTAGTCTATCCCCGTGGTGAACAAGCTTCTCCCAGGAATTCCCCCTTCCTCCCGAAGTGGCTCGCAACTGGGAAGTATCTCGGCCACATGTGGGCGTGCGTGAGCACATTCTCTTTCTCAGCCTTTTTTTTTCCTCTCCCTCTTTCAATCTGCTTCTGTCACACACACACACACACACACACACACACACACACAGTGCATGGGCTTCATGGGTAGGCAGAGAATCTCAGTGATCTCACTTACTCCCTTCTATTCCTTTCTGACTTGGGGCACAGGGTTTTTCCCTTGACAACCTGGCCCCACATTTTCCACCCGGTACCAGCTCCCACTTCTCTTCCCAGCGGCTCCCACACTCACCTTCCCCACCTAGTCCACTCAGGTGGCTTCCTGCACTGGAGCCGGAGAGGTTGGGGCGGGCGGGCCGGGGCCGGGGGCGTGGTGTGGTAGGTGCAGGACCCAGCGCTGGGGCAGGACCCTCAGCACAGTCATCGCCCCCATACCCCTGACAGCACCTCCACTCCATATCTGTCACTGTCTTGTAGGCCACTCGGTAGCGAGGACGGAGGAAGCTGCGGTACCTGGGAGAGGCAGAGGGAGGCCTCTTTACTCCTCCCTGTACTGTCAGTGACCCTGGGACCTGTCCTCAGAGATGGGCAGCTGCTGGTGGTGGACAAGGCCTGTCCCTCAGGCTGGGTCCCCCTTACTGTCCAGCATGTGTCTGTGCTCAGCTGACAGCTGTCAGCTTTCTGGCCAGGAGCCAAATCCCTGTTCTTCCCTTGTCCTATGCTGGAACCTCAAACTCCTCCTCTGGGGCCTGACTCAGCCCAGAGAAGGCATTTGGGGGTTGGCAGGGTGGTCTAGGTAACTTTGCCCTCAGTATCCGCCCCAAACTGTTGCCTCGGCATCTTCTCAAATGGTTCTGACCAAAGCCCCTGGTCCTGTCCCTTGCTGCCTGCTTTGCACAAATTCCCTGAGTTGGCTGCCCTCCTTCTGTCCTAGCCCAGCCCCACCAAGTACCCATCCCCCAGCACTGGGGCTCACATGATGCTGCGGGGACACTGGGGCTGGCCCCAGCCACAGGGCTGGTAGTCGGGCTTGATGAAGGTCTCCACTCCATCCTCAAGGACACAGCTCACTGTCCGGGTCACCACATAGGCACACCAGTTCCTGTAGGCACAACCCCACCTGGGCCCAAGGGCCAAGACACAAGCCCCAGAGGAGGGCCCAGGGGCTACCAGAGGGGCTGAGGGAGGGTCAAAAGATGAAGGGCCCCTGGGGACCTGTAGGAGCCAGGACTTTGGCAGGGCAGCTCCCCCCACGCTTTCCTGTGCTGTAAGAGTCGGTAAAGACTTTTCAAGACAGCAAAAGGAAGCACAGAATGGAAAACCACAACTATAAGAAGTTGATTCTCATGGCTGGGGGGTCCTGGGGAGCCTCTGATTTCACACATTCATTCATGTCCCTTTCTGTCCCAATCCCCAGCCTAGCGTGGCCTGTATGAGCCAGCTGGCTGGGTCCCTCTGGTGATCCCCTGGATGCTGGCTTCCACCCACCCCTAAGAGAAGAGGACAGGGCAGGCAGGGGTCCAGCTCAGGGTTAAGCAGAGAATAAGCCATTGATGAACGCTGCCCCTCTCATCGCTTGCCGTTCTACACTCTTGGCCCCATTCATGCTGGCCTTTGATCTGTGTCCGGCTGGAGAGCCCGAAGGGACAGAGCAGCCACAGCGTCAGAAAGAATCACAGATCACTGGATGGGGCCGAGGAAGCCCTAAGAAGGGATAAAGGTCTGCCGGAGGATGCCAGGCTGGGACGCAACGGTCAGCCTGCAGGAAGGCCCGGCCCGTGCCCTTCAGGGGAGTTTTCCCGGGCACCTAACTACGGGTCCCCCTGAGGTAAGGGAGGGACCTATCTATTTAGGGGGCCCTGGAAATGCCCCACGGGAAGGCGGGCTTGTGCAGGGCCACCTGATGGATGGGCTTCCTCTCCCCCTCTTCCCTGCACTAGGGCATACAGCCCCGGAGAGGGTAGCCAAGGCGAGGACCAGGATACCAACCTCCTGACCCACCCTCCCACCCACCTCCAGCCTTGGGCTGGGACCCAGACTCTTACCTGTGGCGGCTGGCAGGCCGGGGAGCGCTCTGGGCCTGGGGTTCACCAGGGCTGAGGGCCCCGCCGCCCCCTGTGTAGAGGCTATAACCACGAGGAGGGTAGCTAGCTGCCCCCACGGCTGTGGTCAGCAGGCAGCAGAGGTAGCAGCTCCAGAGGGTGCTGGGGGCCATGGTGGGGGCACTCCGCAGTGGTCCTCAGAGGCACATCCCGGCCTGACCACTGGCGCCTCTGTCTGGAGCCGGGATGCCTCTGCTCCGAGGGACAGCGCCGGGGTCGGGTCCTGTCCCCAGCTTCCTGCCGCCGGCAGCCCCCAGCCACACGCCTCCTCCTTGGCCGCCTGGCCTGACCCCTCTCCCCCTCCTCTTTCCTCCTCAGGCTCCTGTCTGTCCCTCCCTTGGTTCCTTCCGTTCTCCTCTTCTCCACTTCTGAGGGGAGTTTGTTCTCTGTGCCCCCTGGCCTCCTGTGCCTGGTCCCTGCCCCTCTCAGATGCTGCTTCCTGGGCCTCCACCCCCCTCGCCCCAGCTGGCCCTCCTCTGGTCTCCCTATCTGTTTTCCCCAATGACCGGATCCTGGGGGTGACAGGGCTTTGCCCCTGTGGCTGTTCAGAGGCGCAAGAGTGGCTGTGGGGCGGGCCCTGGCCTCCCGCCTCCCTCTCTTGCTCACTCCCTTCCCCCCTGTCTGGCTGGCGGTCCAGCCTCCCCCTTCCTCCCCCCACCTCTCCAACCATCGTGCGCCACATCTGCTTCTTGTTAACTCCGGGAAAGAGAGGAAAAAAAAGGAAAAACAGAGAAATGTGGAGTTGCCGCCAGGCTTGGGGCCAGCCTCTCAGACGGGCCACATGGAGTGGAGCCGGGGCCAGAGCTGGGGAGGAGGCCCTGGGCTGGTCGCTTAGACAGGGAACGGGAGCTGCAGCCACAGCTCCCCTGGGGCTAGGGCAAGCCTCCTCTGGGAGAGAAGACCCGAGAAAGGAGGGGAGGACTGTAAAAGGGAGAATGAACTTGTAGGGCTCAGCAGGGCATCACTCAACCATCTTGTCCAGCTGCCTGCTTTTACAGATGTGAACAATGAGGCCCAGAGTGGGAAAGTAACGTGTCTGAGGTAACACAGCACATCAAGAGTGGGGCTGTGATTAGAATTTAAATACCTAGGTCAGTGACTTGGGAAGAAGAAGTAGGATAGGTGAGAGAGCTACTGGGCCAGGGAGGAGACAAACTGAGGCAGGCAGGAAATTCAGAGACGCCAGAGGAGGAAGAAAGGAATCTGGAAATGAGGTCACAGCCTTCTGTCAAGCATGGAGAGGGCATGAGCAGGAGGAGACTTATTCTCAAAAAACCAAATGAATATGGATCCCAGGCCTTTCTTGGTAAAGGCCAGGCCGTAAGTGGGGGAGGGGAAGGAAGGAGGCAAAGTGGGCAGTTATCTAAATCTACAGAGCCCAAAGGAAGTCACTCCCCAGCCTAGAGGCAAGCCCGATAGCCTCTGTAGCCGGCTAGGAACTCAGTCCCATTCAACAGCCTGACGGGAAAGCTCCTCTTGAGATGTCCGAATCCGTCAGCTGGCCCCCCCCTCACCATCTGGCCTCAGCACTGTGCTCTGGACCAGGTGTCCCTGTGTGGTAGGGCGCTCGCTTGCAAGATCGAAGCAGAAGTATCAGAAGGGAGATGAGAGTGCTGTGTGCAGCACTGTGGTGGTGCCCAGGTGCCCGGGTGCCCAGGTAGCAAAGGCATATGTAAGACTCAGAAATGAGTAACTGGGGCCGCGGGGGAACGGGACACAGACACTGAAGCAGAAAACGAACACAAAGCAGGATAGACAGCATGCCAAGGGAGCCAGACAAATGGATGATGTGTTCTGGGTAAGAGGAGGGGAAAGACAGCTGGACGCTCGGGGGAGTCAGAGTAGAGCCCTTGGAAGAGAGAGCCGGAACAGTGTTGGGGGGGGGGGGAGTGAAGAACAGAGACAGGGGGAGGGGAGAGATTTCAGGTTGGTGAAAGAGGTCTGCCTTTGTCGTCTCATTGCTCCACATGGCAGCAATAACAGTACCCTCCTTCCTAGGTTTGTGACGATTAAGTTAATACACGTAGAGCATTCAGAATAGTGCCTGGCGCGTGGTACACGCTCAGTAAGTGTTAGTTCTTATTTGTGTCAGGAAGAAGTGGGACAGAAAGTCAGAGAAGTCGATTGTGGAAAACCTGGGGAGAGGCCCAGGTGACTGGTTAGGAGCTTGCATCGTAAGTTTTTGAGTAGGAGCTCAATATACATGCAGAAGGAAGACAGAAGCAATGGGCAGGGTTTTAGGCACAAGGATGCCGGTTCCTGCTCCTCCTCTAAGTACCGTTATCCCTTTGAGCAAATCCCATGACTCTGCTAGAGGTCTGTTGGCTACTGTCTATGGTGCCTTCGAAATTCTACATTGCAAAATGATGCAGGTTGGGAAGAGAAGGCTGTGATTGCTTGGTGACTGCCTGGGTAATAAGGGGCCACAGTAAAGGAGATATCAGAGAAGATTCCGGGGTTTGAGCCAGAAATGGGTAACTTGAGAAGAGGAACGGGTTTGGAAGAAGATGACCTTAGTTTGGACACACTGAGTTTAAGATGAGAATAACGTAGTTCAATGGTAATAAATGTCCAGGAGATGGTCAGAGATGTGGGTCTTGATTCCGGAAACCATTTATAGGGCAATAGTTGGAAATCATGAGAATGGATGCCACCAAATCTTCTACGTGACTCTGTGTGATCTGCCCCTGAGGTCCTATGGCCCAGAATATGATCTCGATGGCTGGGAGAAATGTTCGTAAAACGACAGGATGATGAAAGTGAATGCTGAAATCCACAGAAATGGAAATTTGTGGCTGCCCTCGGAAGTGTGGGGATCAGCACACAGGGAGACTTGAAGGAAAGAGCCCCAAGAGATTGATTTGAAAGTTGCTGTCAGTGGAAGGTTGTAGCATTGTCCCTGGTCTCTGCATCAGTTCTGGGCCCTGGCCCTGGCAGGAAGCCAACCCATTTCAGGTTGCCCTGGCTGCTGCTGTGGGTTTTCTTTCTCTGTTCTTGCCACCCTCCCTCCCATCAGGGTGCCTCTGACAATCTGAAAAGTCATCCCAGCCATCTTGTCACTGTCCGGTTGTCCTTCATTCCTTAAGTTTAAATGGGTGTCCCCTTAAATTTAAAAATCTGTTGTATATTAAGTATGTCAAGCCAAAAAGGGTGGCTTTGAAATACAATTGTGGTAGGTTGCATTTCATTTAGTCCTGTAGTTAGGAGCCCCGACCTAGGGGCTGACATAGAATGTTTGTGACATTTCAAGTAAATCAGTGGCTCTGGGTTCACTGGGGAGGCTTGAGGTGTTGAGCCAGCAGGCTGCAATGGAGACTAAGGTTAGAGAAAATACATTGCCGATGGCCGTGGTACTGACGAGTAGCCACAAATGTCCAAAGAAACTGCCAAGAGAATTCCGGAGACCAAAAATGGCTAAGTCCTTGGAGCACGAGGACAAGATCTATTTTATAACCTCTCCAGGATGGGGGATTATCAAGGGTCTAGTGCCAATGGGAAATCCTCGCTATACTGGACAACTAAATTATTCAGTCAAGCATCAGTGGCTGAGCAATGAGCTCAGGTACCAAGGCCAGGACAGCTGGGGGCACCAGCAGTGAGGGGCATTTCATGTCTAATGCCCTCCGTCAGAGGACTGAATATTGGGAGGGAAAAAATGAGAGTGATATGAATTGGGTCTTAGGTTATGCAAACCCAGATGGGAATTCAAGCTTTTGGGGACTCTTGAGCAGAAGTCCACTCCTGCTCAAATGTACACATTTTCCTTTTCTTCCCAACCCTTCCCACAGGTATAATACTTTAAGAGCCAGCCTCTCTGGACTCAGGGCCCAGGCCCATTTCCGGGATCTTGCTGCCTTTTCACTCCTTAGCCGAATCCTTCCCTCATGTCTTCTCCTTGAAAATGTCACACTAACTCCAGAGATTAAGCTCCACATATGCCCCTCGCAGCAATTCTCTCTCTCCTCCAGTTCCCCCAAGGATGAGGCTTTGACTCTTTCACTTTCCACAGACATTTCCACCCAAGCTTTTTTCAAGTTTTGTTAGTTCTTAGCTGAGTCTAGGTTAGTCCTGGGGACCATTTTTTAATTTCAGTTCCCCCAGGCACTAGGCCAAATGACCCATTCAAGGCCGATAAAGATTTGCTGACCCAAGCACGGCAAGTTCTGAGAGGTGAAAGACATTTCTGGATGTTTCTAAAACAAACCTTTTCCTCTTGTCCCTGGCCCTAGGATAACCTGTCGAGTCCACAGTCTGACACAGAGTATGGAATAGAGGAAAGCGAATCAGGTGACGGTTTCAAACTATTTGTAGAGTCCTGGTCAAATCAATTACTTCTGGGCCTCAGTTTCCCTCTTTGTAAAATGATCTTGAAGGCCCCTTTCAGCTCTGTCAGCCTGAGGTCAGTTGGTTTCAGGACAGCCTTGTTAATCTGAAATACTTCCAAGGCCTTCCCTCATGTCATTTGCAGTCTAGAAAGTCTACTTTCCAGGATTTCGTTCTGTTTTAACAGTAGATCTAAGTGTCTGGCTGGACTTGGATCTGGTTCAAATTTCCAGGAGCCACAGAGCATAATGTGCGTAGTCCTTTGAGACCTAGACCCCCATTCTCCCAGAGCAGGGCTGGGACACTCTGAGGGACACGAGGATGTACACGCCTGGGGTTTCAGGGTTATGTAGACAGGACATGGGCTTGGGATCCTAAATAGGAAACTTCGGGGAAATGCTGGGGGGTGGCATGGGGAAGGCCAGGGGGAATGACAGACTGACTGCTCAAGGCAGGGACTGACCTTCGGAGCCACTGGGCTAGCGCATGGAGGACCCACTGCTGATGGTCCCAGGCCTCAGAAGCCAGCTCTGGGCTAGTGAGCCCCTAGCTCATGGTGCACACAGGCAGCAAGACGGTCCCCTGCCCCAGCTGCTCCAGTCCCACAGCAGCTCCTGTAGTTTTCCTTGGCTCAGAGAAGCAGAGGCGTCCCCTGAGCCCTGGCTCCCCTCTACCGCAAAGCAACTGGCTTCCATTACCCCTGACAGCTCCAGAGTAACAGCCCAGCCCCCGGCCCCAGCCTGGCTCGGTGCCGTTCCCTTTTATGGTGAAGCGGAGGGAAAGCAAGGAGGGGGTGGGGTGGGGTGGGGAGTAGGTTCCCGCTGGGGCAGAGGGCTGTAGAGCTCCAGGGCCGCTCCCTCACCAGAGACCCTCAGTCATCTACCCACAGTCGGCTTTCTCCTCAGTGATCCACTCTGCTCAGAACACACAACCCCTCTTGCTTGTCCTGCCCCTCCCTCCCACTCTCCCTCCCTCACATCCGGGGGGTGATTTCCCACTTGGCCCAAGTCCCACGGTTTGGGTTTTGATTCCGGGAGGGTCCGCCCTATTTCCGACGCCCACCTCCGGGGGGTGGGGTGGGGGGAGCGAGCCCGGGGAAGGGAGGCACCGGTCGGATCGCAGGCAGCATCGTTCCCCTGGGCGGGTGTGGGGCAAAAAGGCGGGAGCCGAGGAGAGGAGCCTCCGGCCGCCCCAGCTCTCTCCCTATTCTGCACCGCCTCTAACCGCCCTCTCCGCCGCGGGGGCCAGGGAGGGGACCTTGAGGGCAGGGCCCAAAGGAAGCACCTGGCTGGGCCGAGCCGGGAAGCGGAGGGTGGGCAGCAGCGCGGGGGGCCAAGGCAGGAAGCGGGGTCGAAGTCTAGGGGTCAGGCCGAGCCTCTCACCCTACCACGCCGCCGCACCCTCGCCCCGACCCGCCGCGGGGCTTCGGGGAGGCGGCCGCGGCTCTGCCGCGTCCCCTGCTGCGCCAGCTGCGGCCAGCTGCGCTCCGCCCGCCTGTGGCGCGCGCCCGCGGCTCGCCCACCCCCTGCGGCGGGCAGTCGGGCCGCAGCCCCGCCCGAGACCCCGCCCCAGACCCCGCCCCTGCGAGGCGCCTCGGGGAGCAGGCGAGACGGCGGGGCTAGAGAGCCCGTTCCGGCCGAGCAGCACGGCCGGAAGTGCCTGGTTTGGGCTTGCGCTCGCGCTACCAACTTCCGGGCCGGAACTCCTACCTGGAGCTAGTGCGCCGACCGCACCGCGTTGAGCCCAGCTGGTCAGGTGAGAGGCGCGTAAGCGCGCTCAGCGGCGCTTCGGCGGTGGCTGGTCCAGGGGGCGAGAACGGGTCCCGGCCTGGGCGAGGAATGCGCCAGCCCCAGGCTCAGTCCCTCCTCTTCTCCGCAGGATGATCACAGACGTGCAGCTCGCCATCTTCGCCAACATGCTGGGCGTGTCGCTCTTTCTGCTTGTGGTTCTCTATCACTACGTGGCCGTCAACAATCCCAAGAAGCAGGAATGAAAGTGGCGCTTTCTCCGCCCCAGGTAACGGTCCGGGGCTGCAGCGCCCAGCCCCCGGAGAGTGGAGTGGCGAGGCCGCGCCAGGGCCTGCAGGGTTCGAAACTTCAAATCAGAAAGTGCCGGGCCAAGCATGATACAGTCCAGAACTGAGCCCCTTTATCCGCACACAGTAGGGAATGCCTTACACTGCCCCGCCCTTTACCTGCTAGAATGGGGGTGACTTTCCTACTCCTCTGCCCCCGTCTTCGTGGTACCCCCATGCCCAAGTTGGGCCTTTGGGTACTAGGAGACACTGACACAGAGAGGAGTAAAGGTACTGAGGATGCCACCCAAGTATGAGGATTTGGGCTCTTCACTTAAGGAGGACTTAAGGAGTCTTCACTTCTCCAAGCTTGTTGAGGCTTTTATTGAGGCACAATTTGGGGGGGGGGGGGGGGGAAGGCGGGGGGGGGGTTGTAAAGATGTAGAATTCTGGAGCAAGAGGCACTGAGTTAGGGTGGCTCCTGTAGACCCAAGCCCTAGACAAGAAAGGTGGGGTAGGGTGGGGAACCTTAAGTGTTGGTCAAAAATGTAAAGGGGGAACAGGATGGATGGGAGTGGATGCCTGAAGGATTTCCCCAGAGGAAAGCTGCAGCATTTTCCTTACCTCGGGTCTTTCCCCCTTTTTTCTAGGGTTCCAGGACATAGGCTGAGGCAAGATGGAGGGTGTGAGGGGCCTTCACACTTCACTTCATCCCTCTACCCATCACAACATACAAAGCAACTACACCTGGATTTTTCCAAACAACTTTTATTTCCTCAAAGTCTTCCTTAACCCTATGGAACAAGAAGCTGCCACTGAGTAGGGCCCAGGATAGGGGCTTTTTCTACTCCCTCCCCCCAATATAAAAATATAGATATATATTTTTTGTGGTCCCAAAATCTTGTGCTGTGGAGGGAGGGATGGGGTAGCAGGTTTCTGCTTTGTGCTGTCTCAAGGTGATGCTCTGGGATGTCTCAGAACAGTGTGGCTGGTATTCACTGTCCGTTCATATAGGAATTATGGTTGTCACATGGAATCAACAGCTGAGGGAGGAGGCTAGCACATTTCTCACTGTGTACCCCATCTTGGGGCTATATCCTGGGCATGGAGGTGGAGGCATCAGACCCGGGGAGAAACAGTGAGTGGGGGTGATTTAGGGACAAAACAAACCTCAGGCTGGCCCAAAGGCCCCCCGCTGTAACATATCCGGGACTGGGAGTCAGATAGACTACAGGAAATAGGAGAAAAGGCAGGGGCAGAGCGGGGCCGTGGGGGCCCGGCGTGAGGCAGCCTGCAACAGAGAAGAGAGAGGAATCAGGCTTGTGAGAACTCTGACAGGGGCTGGACACGAGAGAGGGGAGATGGGTAATGATAGGTGGGTTGAGCACTGCACCTTGGGCTGATGCTGAAATGCGGCGGCTCCTAGGCCTTAGGCCCTAACAAGGAGTTGTTTTCTTGTCCTTTGGAGTGAAGACTGAGGCCATGATGGGAAAAAAATCAGGGACTAGATTCTTAATGAAAGTACCTTTAGTCTTTTGGAGGTCAGAGGGATTAGGGAAGGAAGAAAATGATCCTGAATGTGCGCAGAAATGGGAATGAAGGGACAGAGGTGAGAGGTGGGGTGAGGGAATGGACCCGGGTGCTCACCCTGGTGCAGAGCTGGGTCCTGGCTCCGGCTCACTGCTCTCCCTGGTCCGGGGTGTAGGGGATGTGGGGCCCGAAGAGCCTCTCATCCCTCTGCGAGTCGGCGGTGAGCCCCGGCCCAACCTGGGCCTAGCCTGTGTGGATAGGGGGTGGGCTGAGAGGCTGGATTCTTCCATTAACTTTTTTGCTTCTGGGTTTGCTTCTAGAGTTTCCGTGCATAAGAGTGTAGTACAGGGGTCAACACCGGTACTGGGACCTTGAATTTCTGGGCACTGTCCCTAGCTGAGAGGGTAAGGCAGGATAATAGCTAGAGAATTCTTAGGTTCAGTTTATGACTATACACTCTAAGTCATACTTAACTAGGGGAGGCAAAAGGATCTAGCATTTAACCTCCATGGCTGTATTATGGCTGACATCTGGCTGAAGAGGGAAGCAGTGTTTGGAAAGAGGTTGGAGAATTGGTGGGTCTCTCAGAGCCTTCTGTGCCTCAGTCCCTGCCAGAGCAGCTTAGGCTTCACGCATCCGGTCTCTGTCTGTACTCAGCTTTAGCCAATTTAACATGAGAAATCTGGACTGAATTGGGAGTTGGTGGCACAGCTGTTCTTAGGAGCAGCAACCAGATGTGTTACCTGGGGAATCCGGGACCCCTCCTGGCGGGAACTCTCCTCGGGCAGGTCTGGGCAGAAAGAGAGGAGAAGCTAAGGGCAGGGGCAGGCAGTGCCAAAGCTAGCAGGCTGAGGTTGGGGTGTATCTGGCAGGGACGCGGGTTGGAAGCAAGCAAGAGACCTGGCTGAGGGATGGGGGTACTGGACAGACAGGCACAGGCACCAGAGCAGCTCTCTGATATGGCCGGGGGAGGTTGTAAAGCAGTGCTGAGCATTTTCCCTCCCACTACCCAGACGAACAGTGCCTTGCTGGGCTCTGTGAGAGTTGTTACACTGGGGTTTGGGGAAGACACAAAAATGTTACCTGCAGTCGTGTCCTGATACAGGGGATCCGAGGTCCAGTCCCTAGCAGCCCTTTCCCAATCACCATGACAGCCTCTGGCTTGTCGCCTGAGGACAGGAATGAGCAGCTGCTCCCTAGGAAACAAAGAAAACTGCTATCAGGGTAGGGAGCCGTGGAGAAGAAGAGGGAACTTCCTTTAGAACAGGGTTCCTCAAAACTGGCAATGTTGACATTTTGGGCTGGATGATTCTTTGTTGTGGGGACCTGTCTTGTGCATTGCAGAATGTTTAATAGTATTTCTGGTCTCTACCTACTAGATGGCATTTCTTCTTCCTCTGTCCCCTCCCCATCGTAGCAACCAAAAATGTCTCCAGACCTTGCCACACGTTCCCTAGCGAGTAAAATGGCCCCTGGTTGAGAAGCACGGCATGCTGTAGTCGGGTCCAAGGAGTGGAGTAGCAACTTGCAACTTGAGCCACAGCCCATCAAGCTGAACTACTGTGAATTTATAGACTTCAGGGCCTGTCGCATCCAAATGAGTAAGCGTTCAAGGATAAGTCAGTACCCAAGATGGTAGATTGACAAGGGCTACCCGTTGAAGGCCGTTAACAGGTTGGGAGTAGTGGGCTCTGAGGGAGTTAGAGGATGTTGGACTGGAGTCTTAGGAATCCTTCCCGTCCAGTCCTTTACACAGCTGGGTGTATAACTTAAAAGGACAGCAGGTGGCCTAGGTTTTATGCAGATGATGCGGTCACACAGCATTTGCTGTGATGACAGGTGAAAGGCCTTTGCCTTTTTTTGTTCTTCAGTTGTGTCTAATGTTGCCCAGTTCCTGGAGCCAGGAAGCTTGAGTAAGTAGCAGGTACTCAGGTTGTTCACCTTTGAGGATTAAGTGAGACAACATGCTTAGAGCAGTGCCTGCCATATAGATGCTCAAGAAACAATAGCTATTTTATTATACAAAGATGTCCATTAACTTCCAGCTTCCTGTACAAGAGCATGGGTGCTTTATGGGTTTAGGATAATCCAGGAGGATAACGGATGCCCCCGGTGTGGAGAGGCCTGCATTAACTTTCTGCATCAAGTCAAGAAAGAAGAGCTGAAGGGATTGGTTTAAGCCTAGCAGGGAGTCTGGTCTACACCCTGGGTAGTAGGGAAGGAAGGAGGCTGGCCAACCCAGATTTCGGTGGCAGTAGGTACAGACCTGATATGCTGAGTGAGCTGGGGAGTAGGCAGGAGCCCATGTTGTGTGAGGCTGCTGGGCTAGAACTAGCAGGATTTGGGGATGGGGCCAGGCCGCTTGAAGTAGGGCGATGGGTCAGTGGCTGCTGCCGCCGTCTCCTGTCCTGGCTTCGGGGCTCTGAGTGGAAGGGACACAAGGAGATAAAAGGGCAAGTAAGTGAGGCCCTGTCACTCCACTGCCCTGCTGGTTCTCGCACTTGTCATCACACCAGCACTCCTCTCTGGAAGTAAATTTAAGGTGGGTAGAAAGACCTCTCTGATACTTACTCCGGTTACCCGGGTCACAGCAAGCCCTCATCTGCCACTCTGTGGCTAACCACCCTGCTCGCTTGCCAGTTCATTCTTCTGGCCGAGAAGTTACTGAGCTTGGCTTCTGAAACAGCTTCCCTAGGTTTCTCCTGCCTCTAACCACTCCTCTTCGGCTACACTTACTGCCCCCAAATGCCAGTGCCCCTCCCCCATTGTACCCTTGGTCCCCTCCTGCTGTGCATACTCTAAACTCCCAAGCTGCTCTGTAGCCCTCTTTCCTGAACTACAGTTCAGTGGTCCACTGGCATTTCTACCTGGCGGTCTCTCATGACCCCAGCAAAACTAATTTTCTTCCATCCTTACTTTTCTTCTCCTTACCTTGGTGAAAAATGTCCTAGAAACCTGTTTCATCTTCTGACTCCTCCCTCATATCTAGATTTGTGTTTAACCAAATCTAGACAATTCTGCCTCTGCCTTTGCTTGGATTCCTCCTTCATTCTCCCTTGATATGGCCTGTGTCCAGCTATAGGTCTTTATCTCTCATTCAGGCTTCTGAAAAAAATTCCCCACTTGTCACCCTAGCTTGAATCTGTTCCCTTTTACATTCCCATCTTTCACACCGGTGCCAGAAATTATTCCAAAACCTAGACCTGATAAAAGTCATTTGGTTCAGGCAAGGAGGAGATACTGAAGGTCTTTTAAAGGATAAAGCCTAGGGGCGCCTGGGTGGCTCAGTCAGTTAAACATCCGACTTCGGCTCAGGTCATGGTCTTGCAGTTTGTGGGTTTGAGCCCCACATCAGGCTCTGTGCTGATAGCTCAGACCCTGGAGCGTGCTTCAGATTCTGTGTCTCCATCTCTGTCCCTCCCTCACTCATGCTCTGTCTGCATCTCTCTCTCTCAAAAATAAATAAACATAAAAAAATAAAGGATAAAGTCTAAACCCTTTCCCATGGCATTCAGAACTCCACCCACTGTGGTTCCAGTCTGCCCATCCTTGGTAGGATGCTGACTTGATCCTTCAAACCCTCTGCTACAGCCCCTGTAGCTGCTAGCTGTGTGGTTCTTCTGCAATGTCAGTTTCCTCTTCTAGTGAAACCTTGAACAACTTAACGTGACCCATCTCAAATGTCACCTCTGTGAAGCCTCCCTGACCATCACAGGTAGAACTGACTGTTCTCCCTTGCTTTATTGTCCTTTGTTCACTTGGCTAGTGATGATTTATGGTTTTTGTCTCAGGAAGCTAGCACATGTCAAGTACTTATGATCATGCCTGGTACATAGTACTCAGTAGTTGTTAACTAGTATTCTGCTTGAAACTGCAATGTCTCGAGGGTAAGGACTTTCCTCCAGTCTATACCAGTCTGTATATCCTGGTGCCTACAAAACTCTGCCTAGAAAACCAGAGACGTTAGTAAAGGTTTTGTTTTCCTGAGTAGCAGACACCCACCATAGACCATGGACTGGCTCAATAATCTGAGTCTAAGGACATATGCTTATTCCCCGTGGGGCAGCTCTTTCTGGTCCACTCTGGCTAGAGCCTCACTGGTACAAGTTCTGAGAGCAGATGGTGACTGGATGGTGTAGGGAGGCTCTCGGGTTTGGCAGGTCTGTCTTTTTAAAAAGTTGACACATGAATAAGGAATAGAAGAAAGGAAGAGATTTCAGGACAGAAGCTACTCTAGCTTTGAGGAGTTTGCTGAGGGGCTGGGTACCAATTAGAGTACCAATTAGAGCCAAGAGTCAAAACTAACCAGACCTGTCAATTGTAAGTCAATAGTAAACAGGCAACAACAACAAACAGACCTTAGGGTACTAAAGAGGTGATACACAGTGAAAGGACAGAAGTCAGAGGCTCATGGCCACAGTCAACCTGAAGCATCACCTACCACCAATGACTCAGAAATACTGTAGAACCTAGCCTTGAGTGATTCTTCAGTAAAACACTGATATCAGGTTGATATCCAGATGACCGTGCATAGCAGGCAGAAATGAACTTGATCAAGGATGGAAATAGTGGGTTTCTTGATGATCTGGGTATCTCTACACAGAGGCATGTTGAAATCATGTTAAGGATGAAGCCTTGCCCACCCCAGGAAAGGTAAGAAAGAGCAAGTAAGAAAGTGAATGAAAGCCTTTAGGACATTTCTAGGTTGTAGCAAGAAACTGAGCAACACTCAGGAAGGTATGAAGCAGAACAGGCATATGATGTAAAAAATGTCAGTGTGAATGTACATATTATGGGAAAGATACTACAGATACAACTCAAGGATCCTGCCCCTAATGAGAGTTTTAAGGACAGGAGACCAGTCTGGTTTAGGAGAGGCCTAATATGGAAAGGATAAGGCATTTAAAAATAGCATTTTAACCCTCACTTAAACGATTTTTTTTTTTTTTAAGAGCATGAGTGTGCACTGGGGGAGGGTGGGGCAGAGAGAAAGAGAGAGAGAGAGAGAGAGAGAGAGAGAGAGAGAGAGAGAATCCCAAGCAGGCTCCACATTTAGTGCAGAGCCCAATGTAGGACTCGATCCCACAACCCTGGGATTGTGACCTGAGCTGAAATCAAGTCAGATGCTCAACTGACTGAGCCACCCAGGTGTCCCTTAAAAGACTGTCTTAAAGCCTGGCCAGGCCTCCCTGTAAATTTGGCAATGTGAGCACACAGCCCAATTTCTCGTGTTTTGACTCTTGGCCCCTGGTATAATCCAGGCC
The DNA here is from genome assembly GCF_024362965.1 of Panthera pardus. NCBI lineage: Eukaryota > Metazoa > Chordata > Mammalia > Carnivora > Felidae > Panthera > Panthera pardus. The sequence goes on from NW_026526832.1 coordinate 19,616,531, forward strand.
TACTTAGTTCCCACTGAGACAAAAATTTAAGGGAGGAACCCCAGCTGTTATTTCTTGGTTCTAAGCTATACAAAACAGTGGCTTGAGGCTGAGTGCAGAGTGATATGTGAGTCAGCTGTGCTTCCAGAGGTTGTGAGATTGTATTTTATGGTAATCAACTGTAGATTCCATTTTGGGAGAAGGATAATCCTGGGGCAGAGGTCTGAGGTAGAGCCGGACTGACCTCCCCAGTGTAGGAGTTAGAGTGGTTTATTCTAAAGGTCTCAAAATTTAAAGGAACAGTTACTGACTTGGCATCTTTGAACTGTCCCTACACGGAGCACCCTAGATCGTACTGAATCCCTGGGATAACCACAGACCTGATTTATGCCCTCTAAGGGGTGAAAAGGTCAGACAAGCATTTATTCAGCTCCCAATTTCTTGTCTTTTCCATTCAACAAGTATTCACTGATCATAAATAAATGCAAGGCACCAAGGGAATAAGTAAATGTGTTAGGAGACATTTCCTGCCCTCAAGCTTTAATCTACTCTTAACCACAAAACTTGTTTGCAGTGGAAAAAGTAAAAGTAGTTAGTGATGGTGCTGGAGGCATTCTTCCTCTGTCCTCTGACTCACTTTTCAAAGGAACCTCCACTCACCATCGGACTTCAGCTGCTCTACCAGAAGCAGCCCGTCGGCTGAGCCATGGCATGGCAGAGGCCAGGAAAGTGTTCTAGTAACTACAGATGCAAATGCCAGAGCTGGGAGGGAGGACGGTGGCTGTGGTGGGATGACAGCTGACAGCCTCCGTTTTTACACTGCCCCTTGTCTTTTACCCCACGGCCCCACCAGATAGGCCACAGGGCCAGGGAATATGTTTCAGTTACTGGGTGAGACTTGCCTGAATCCAGGGCCAGGACTAGGATGAGACACTCATCCTAGGGGTCTCACTCATCCTAGGGAGTGCACTCCCGACCCCGAGTCCTGGGCGCCCCACCAGCTTCACCTTAGTCCTATGCCCTACATAACAGACAGGTGGAGCTGGTTGATTTATCCACCCTCACCCCAGCCGGCTTGCCTTCAAGCTCTGTTTTGCATCAGTATCTTGCAGGCTTTCAACTTCCTACTTCCCTGACTCAGTCACTGGATAAGCTCTTCCCGGGAGCTTACTTTCCTCTGCAGCAACAGCTGCTGCCAACGCTGTGTGCCCTTCTGTGCCTGCTGAACTGGAACTCGGCTGCATAACTGGGCAGGTGTTGCTCAGGAGGTGTTTTGCAGCTGGGGCAACTAGGTAAAGAAGCTCCTGGCACTGCGGTCAGGGGGTGGGAGTGGGGTCAAGCTTCCTTGGAGGCTCTTGCAGTCTCCTGTCTCAGGAACATTCCTGTTCACCCTGAGTTGCCTTGCTCGTTGGCCTCCTAAAATGTTCATCCTCCAGTCTTGAGAATAGAACCTGCCAGACTAGTTCCCTAACCTCTGCTTTAAGCTTCTGGCTGGGCTGCCTAGCTCTTTTCTGAAATTTTCTGGATAGCCTATCTTATGCTCTGTTCTAGCCAATAAAGGATAGTCATGAATTAAGTATACAGTTAAGTGTGATACGATTTTTATACATCAGTGGGAACTTTCTTTTAAATTTACAAGTCAGAAAAAAATCTTTTGTCAGATCACAGTCTCAGTTTTGGGTTTGGAAAGTATAGCCGCTTTATAGTTAGGTCTCAGAGATACAGGAGCTGTGTTCTTCCTATGTCAGAAGACAAAGTATGACTAGATGTGGCAGGGGCCAAAGAACCGGATGTGCAGAACCAGGAAATAGCACAAAGCTATAGGACAGATCAACCGGACAAATAAAGCCGCAGGTCCCTATCCTAAGCCGGGACTAGTCTCCAATCCTAGAGTCCTACTGGAGACTCTAGGAGATGAAGCGGCAAAAACTGTAGTACCTGGAGTCAAGATTCCAGTGCTCTGACCTTTCACCTCCTTCCAGTATTCCTGTTTGATAGAATTAGTAACCCTCTTCTCAACCCTTTGACTTTAGAGACATAGTTTGTTAGGTCTCACAAGTTTTACTCAAGTCCCCAGGGTGTCTCTTCCTGGCGCCAGCTCCTTTTTTCTGCTTCTTAGCTCATTTACCTGGGGGGACATCGCTTCTCACTTGTTTTACCTGCACCTGCGTATGGCTGATGCCTAGATCCAACCTTGATGTCACCTTTTCTACAGGCTGGCTCTTTTTTCTGCCTGCAGGACATCTCCGTATAGATGGCCCATGACATCCGAGTATGTCTGAAATAGATAAACTCAACACTTTTTCTTCCAAACAATGTCTTAACATCACCATGACTCTCTCCTTTGGCTTGTAACCTTGAAACTCTTAGTTTGCCTCTCTTCCACCATCGCTGAATCCTGCTACCTGTTTCTGATGGATATATTTCTCTCTCCTTTCCAGACCCTGGTATAGCCATTAGTTATCTCATATATCAATTACTGTGAGGATTCCCCTCCCCCCGCCTACCCAATACATACAGTTCACAGGCCACTCTTGCATAAATCTCTCGTCCCCACCATTCTCTGAAGCACACAATCGTTGTCCTATGTCTCAGTTAACTCATCATCTTTGTTTTCCAGACATTTCAACTTCTTCCTCCAACCTCTCTCCACTTAATTTCTGTGCTGAAGGGCTTGGCCCTTTGCACCAGCTAGGTCTGTCCGCTTCTTGTCCTCTCTGCGCAGCAGCACTGGCCCTGGCTACCACTCTCATCTCTGGAATGTTTTTGTCAAGCCATATGCTACCATCCATTCTTCAAAATCATCGCTCAACTGAACATTCTTTGGCTACTTACTCTTGAGTGTTCTGTGACGGTGGCTCCCCAAGTGCCCTGTGTTTACGAGTGTGTGCTTTTATGTTGTTCACTGTCCTGTGTCCCCTATTAAATTTAAAGTCAGCCAACCGGGAAGTATTTAGTACTGAATATGCACCTTTTCTCTTCGTTATTTGGGGAAGTAACAAAGACACAGAATACATGTCTCTCACTGACGGAGCTTCATACAGCACTCTGCATGGGGTGGGGTGGGGACGAGAATAAAATACGAACGAAAAACTGCTTAGAATCCTCCAGTGAGGACCTGGGCCTAGAGAAGACTCTTTCCTATTTCTCTTTTGTAGTCAGGGAAGGGGAATTTAGGACGCTGACATTCCTTCCCAGGAGCTATGAGTGAAGAGGTATGAGAGGCTGACAAAAAGGAAAAAAACAGAAAGAAAAAAGGAAGAGAAATTAGAGGAAGTCTGAATAATGATTAGTGAGTAACTTTGCTACTTAATATTAAGCTCTGAAATCTTGGACAAGTCGCCCTTAAACAGCCTCAGTTTTCTCATCCGAAAAATGGAAATGCCATCCACCCCACAGGGTCCTTGTGAGGACTAAATGAAATATATATATGTGATACTGTTTTGTTCGCTGTTTAATGCTATTTAAATACGTGGCATTATTATTTTAATACTCTCCTTCAAACAACGCTGTACAAAAGCATCCTCTCCAAATGAAGGGAGAATCTCAAAGAATGGGGCTCGGAATAGAAGCAGCGGTAACTGTGTTGCTTATGAGGGATAAACGGTCTTACTGGCCAAAGCTGCTAAGGACCAATGCTCCCTCCCCTGTGGCTGCTCCAGCGGGTGCAGTCAGGCTCCCATAGCCACTGCCCCAGGGCAGGCCTCTGGGTCCCTACCAGGGAGTGCTAATGAGGAGTGCGGCCTGAAGACCCCCAGCCTCTTAGTTCCAGCTCACAAGCCTCCAAACTCTGGCAGGATGTCTCCAGCCCAGAGGCCACGTACAATACTGCTTTGAGGTTTCGTGTATTTCTGGAAGTGGCACTACAACAATCTCCCCCCACCCAAGTCTGAGTCACCCCCAAGGAATGGCTCCACGGTCTCTTCCTCTTCTTCGTCCCTAAAAGCCCATCTGTTTCTGGTATACCTCTGAACTCAGAATCTCTCACCAGGCAGGGTCTCATCAAGCCAACCCGGGGGGTACTGATGCACAGTTGAGCAGCTGTGGTGACTGCTGGGAGGGGCCAGACTGTTGTGTTGTAAGCCTCCAACAGAAGCTGTCTGTACTTGTTCCGTTTTTCTCTGGAAGACTTAGCATCCTTCTGATACCGCTTTCTGAACAGGCTCTGAAGCCAGGAACGGTTTCATCCCATAGAGACCTTGGATAGGATTCTCCCATCTCTACGGTGCTACAATTTGCGTTGTGAGGACGTTTCCTTACACTGCTCCTAACAAGACAGTCTGACACCATTCCTGATATGGAGGCTCCACATTTCAGTGTGGCCCTGTTGCAGCTAGTGTTTTGTTCTTGGAAATCCCCCTGCTTCCCAGCATGTGCTGAAGCCCAGGTACCCAGGACTCCCGCCTGTGCCACACACAGTACTGCTCTGGGGCTCATGGCGCAGGGAACACCAAGGTCGCAGGAGAGGCTGCAGATTCTGCTATAAACTACTTTTATTGATTCACCCCTTGGTCCCAGCCAAGAGTGTGTATCTTCAAGCTCTCATTTCCCCCAGCAATTCCCCAAACAACTGAACACCTGTTGCAGGGGCTCCCAGACTGGCTTACCTCTGACGGGGCCCAGCACCCGGTGGCTGACCTTTTGAGTGCTAGAGCCCAGGCCTGGCAGCCCTGTGGGCCGACTGCCATGAAAAGGAAAGCTGGGGGAGTTCTTCATCTGTGGAGAGTTTTGCTGGCTGCTGCTGCTGCCACCGGCACTTGTGCCAGTGCTAAAACTGCGTGCACGGCTCAAGGGATTTTCAGAGCAGGAAACAGGCAAGCCGCTGCAAAGAAGCAAGCAGATGCCAGTTAGCCCTGGGCCGGGGAGGTTGTGTCCCAAGGCTTTCCCTGAGGTCTGATGCTCAGGAAAGCTTCACCTTGGGTGAAAAAGGCAAAGGCGCTCACTGCAAGGGAAAAGGGAGGGATCTGTGTCCACAGATGGGGTATCTAACCTGGGCCATACCAGCTGATCTCAGGATGCCTGGGAGCCCTTGTTCACAAATACATGCTCCTGCAGAAAACATACTAAGGGCTGCGGGGCTGTCTCGGAGCAGCTTAACTTAGTGAATTCCCCCCTTATTCCCTTGGACCTCTCGGTCATTCCCAACCCCTGGAAACCGAGACCTGCCCTTACCCCCACCGCAATTAAATTTAATTTTGTGCCGGGCTCTGGAGCAGGGAATCCCCTGGCCTGGTTTCCAGATGCCTAGGAAGTCTGTAGCTCCAGGGAAGAGGGAAGAGGATCCCATTTTCAAAAAAATCTACTAATCTTACCAATTTTAACTTGCTCTGAAAATACTCACCATGTGGTCCTTTTGGATAGGGGAGGAACACAAACCCCTTGGAACTCCTTGCTCTAAAGCCCTGTTCCACTTTCATACCCTTTCCTCCTTCCACCCTGTGGGTCTTACTTGTTACTTTTGGGTGGAGTTCGAGAGCCTCTCTTCTTGTTGACACCCACGTTCACAGTGCTGCTCAGGCCGCGGCTGCTGCGCACGTGTTTTAGCATCCAGGCGCGGAGGTTCGTGAGGCTGCTGTGCTCTGATAGTACAATTCGGGGCCATGGATTGCATTCTGCCATGTCCAGAGCTGCAACGGCCATAGCTCGTCCCACCTGTGGGGTAGTCCAGTTTGGCTCAGCATCTGGGACTTCCAACCCAGGCTGCTATGTTGGGGAGGGGGTTGCACAGCACAGTGGAAGGGGAGGCCCGGCCCCAAATTTCCTCAGCGGGCAGGCTATATTTTGTGCCAGGGCTATTTATCTCGGCAGATTTAAAGCCGTTCCCTAAACCGTTGCTCATTTTGGGACCCTCATCCTTTATGGGCAAGAGCAAGTGTGCTTTCTGGCTGGCACCAGGAAGGCATTCTCCCAGCAGGAGAAGGCGTTTCAATCTCTTCTATAACCTGCAGCTCTTTCTCCTTCTCTCGCGTGCTCTAGGACCCTGGGGTCCTCAAAGACCACTGCAGAGGTGGTGCTTTTAAGCCTAGGTAGGAGTGAACAAACCCAACAGAAGGAAGAAGACCAGCTTAAGACGCAAAGAATCTGACTCAGATGTGCTGGGGATTCTCTGTGGTATGAGGTCAGAAATAGTGCCTACTCATCGTCCCAATCCCATCAGAGTCTGGGGCCTGCCCCTATGCTAACTGCGGAAAATAACCACAGTGGGGAGATGGTGACGGTGGTAAGCCTCTCTTCAGAGGGCCTTAGGCAGCAGGAGCGAAGACCATTCCAGACTTTGGGGTTCCCCTTTTCCCCAGGTATCCCCTGTATTCATACCTGTTCAAACAGTTCCACAGTGTATCTGGAGGGGAAAGCCGGCGGGGGAGGGGGGCTGGCCCGCCCGTTGTCATGGCAGGCGGCAGGGATGCTGTTAACTGAGCGTCCGGTGTTGTAGTTGCATTCAAGTGTGTAGCTAAGACACAGAGACCTTTATTAGTGTCCTGCCCGGAAAAATCAGAACAGAACCATGGGGGACAGCCTAGGTGGTCTAAGAAATAATCACTTGGAAAACAGTGGATACAAACAAAGTGCTAATCCTTAGGAACTAGCAATTGACCTCGGCACTCTATCATGTACCCGAGAAGTCCCAAAAAGTCAGACTCTCAGGCCAAAGACAGCAATGCTAATGGTGAGCCTGTCTTTTGCGAAGATTTGGGCCATCCCTTGCCCCTCAAACAACTTAGACTGGGTATTGTTTTCTTTAAGGAAGTTACTTCATCAGCTATATCCCAGTTTCCCCCCAACCTGTGGATTATCCCTGAGGCTTTGTAGATTGCAACCCGGCCGCTTCCCTCCTTAGACTGGCCATCTCTGCGGTCTCGGGCATACATGTTCTTCTCTGAGAAATTGCAACCCTGGAAGTCGAAGTGTGCTGAGTTCAAGGAGATGAGCTTTGGATACAGCATGTTTTCCACCTGTATGAGGGAGGAAAAAGGCAATTCAGGAGAGACAGACAGAAAGAAGGAACGGGCAAGGAAGAGATGGCAAGCAGGGGGCCATGTGACTAAATACACGGCAGAGACCGTGTTTTTTGAAAATGTCACTGTGTGCTTGACCTTATTTCCAGGTGTTGGAAAGGTACAGTTCTACCTCTTTTTAAGCTCTTAGCTTCTTCTCTCCCACAATGCAAACTTTTCCTTTTCCCCTGATTTCCCAAACTGTAGAATAAAGACCACGATGCTGACAGCTTGGTCTTCGTTCAGAGGTCATGATGTAAAGACTGAGACACAAAGCCCCAGTGCCATCCCCCCTTGGCCCTTTGAAGCTTGTTTGGAGGTAGAATACCTCTTGCAGCCACAGGCCTTCCTGTCACAAGACCACCTTCCCTCTGTCCTCGGCCTAACCTGTATCTCCTGACCTGCAACACTTCCCACACTCACGTGGCACTCTGGATTCCTACCTGGGTGGTCTCATCACTAAAGCTGTTTCCATACATGAAGCAGCCCCTTTTGGAAGCATGTCCGTGCAGGTCCACATAGTAAGCGACGCCACTCTCTTTAGGGGGGATGGTGTCGGGGGCCGGCTGCTCAACCTCAGCGGACCGTTGTGGCATAATCCACACACCGCTGGGCTTCTGTTCTGCCGACTCGGTCTGTGTCCAGCCTTCAGGGTCATCCCCGTCAGACGCGTGCCCAAGGTGAGCTTCATTTTGGATATTGTTGGTTTTCTCGAGGTCAGAAAGGGGAGCATCAGGAGGGAGATGGGGACTGTGCTGGTGCTCAGAGGGACCCTGGGAGTTCAGTCTGGAGTGCACGTGGTGGTAGAGAAGCACAGCTTTGGCCCCGTAGATGGCTGGGTGCAGGACTGCATCGGGCTTCAGGTACTGACGGTTCAGGTTCACTCCACGCGAGTCTGTGCTATAGGAAAACAGAGACTGAAGCAGAGTCTAGAGCGCTGAGCCGGTGAAGGAGACATGAGAGTAGATGAAAGGGGGCCTGGGGGAGACTGACTTGCAAAATGAGAGGCCCAGGTTGCATTAGGAAGGAAAGGATTGAGAACAGGCCCTCTCCTTGGTGGGCTGTCCCCCCGACCGCAGAGACTAAGCACGGCTCCCTCTACCCAGATGGACCTGCGGTTATTCTAACTCTGCTCCTTTCAGAGAGCGCTGCTAGATGTGCCACATTCCTTCTCTGGTCCCTGGGCAATGAGATGGGCTTGCCCTTGTTCGGGTACAAGAGGACTGGGAATGCAGGAGAAGTTAAAAGGAGAGGCTGATAGTATTTCACTGAGGTGGAGGACACGAAGGGGACCGGGAACGACCCTGACAGGCTGGGGAGGCTGCTTACCGGTAGTGGCCCCGGACCACACCGTCGGGGTTCAACATGGGAATCAGCTTAAAGACAAAGAGGCGACGCAGGGTTTGGGCCCGGGGGTCATCAGGTCGAAGGATGAAGTCCAGAAAGCCATTGAAGACAAAGCTAGATGGAGTCTCCCCAGGGTGTACCCTACTGCTTAAGAAGAATATCTGAGGTGGAGAGGAGAGCGGTCATTAGGCCAGTTACCCGGTAGGTCCACTCTAACAGTAAATGGGGGGCGGGCAGGAAGAGCCACTGGATTTGCAGCTGGCTGAGTCTGCAAGTGGAGCCGGGAGCAGCCCTGCTTGCCTCCGAATGCGGCCACGACTCCCAGAGGTAACGTGGCCTTAAGCTATCCACAGGGCTTGGAGCTACGGAAAGGCCGTGGTGCCACCTTTACGCTGTTCCCACTCACCCTCTTGCCTGTGAAACGGAAGGGTCGGGGGGTGCCGGTATCAGGAAATAGCTGCTCTAGACGGGGCTCTCGATCTTCTCGAAGCCCATGGCAGGAAGTGATCGTTAACAGATCTACACGAAGTCCATCCAAAGAATAGCAAAGGATCTCACGGTGGTAATAAATGGTGTCCAGGGGGCTATGGGGATAAAAATGATTAAGCCACGAGAAGTCCCTAAAGTCCTAGCAAGAGGTGAGCCTCATCCCCGGCCTAGGATTTGTAGGATCTGGTCTTTCACGCTAACCTTTGGGGCCTTAGAGTCCCTCAGAGTGTTAAATGAGGCTGAGGATTTGGGTCGTCTGAATTAGTAGAATGCAGAATACAAGACGGGATGAACTTATTGTTTTCTCCCCAGTTTATGGCTCTCTACTATGTGATGACTTCATACACAGACTCACCCTCTGCCGGGACAGAAAAAAAGGTGTGTTGGGCAATGGCGGGGCTAAGTTCTGGGCAACTGATGGGAGCTGGGATATTAAGAGGCTTGAACTGGGCAGGTGGGTGAGTAGAATGCAGGTAGCGGTAGGCTGAGGTCATGGTCACACAGGAACATATTGGTCAAAGGTACCCAAAGTCCCACATTCTGCACAGAAAAAGAGCGGGTGACATTTTGGTTCGGGGCTCCTGGGGCAAGTTCCAGAAGTAGCAGAGGTGCTGTCTGGTCGAGGACTGGGTGGCAGGAGTAAGGATGGGGTTGGCACCTGCTATGGGTAGGGTGGTTCTCCAGAAAGCGCTGGTCTAGCTGGTTTAGCAAGTCCTGGCAGTCACTGTAGGAGAAGGGGTAGCAGAAGGCGAAGAAGGTGGTGGCCCCACGGCCCTCCACGAAACGGTGGACAAAGGATAACACAAACTGCGTCTCTGTCATCTGAGGAGCAGAGGAGGAAGAGGGAGGGGCTGTTGGTGTGAGAACTAAGATCCTATTGGGATCGCCAGGAACTGACCTTACACCCTCAACACAATGCCCGACTTCCCTCCCTCTGGGACTTTCCATATGACAGTCGGCTCCTTCTAGGCTTCCTGAAGCAGGGGCTTATCTTGGACTCCAGCTAGCACTAGAGGGAAAGCTGATACCAAAACCTGGCGTCCCACCTGCCTGGTACTCTCTATCCGGGGTAACTCCTCTATTCTTTCCCTCTTCTGCTTTTAGCACCCAAGTCTGTCTTTCCCCCTCATGGAGAACTTACCTCAAAGGTGGGCCGATCTCGAATGCGTTCCCAGCGTGGCCGGGTGGGGAGTGTGCGCACAAAGGGGGCCATGCCCTGGGAGTATAGCTTGCTTTGCTTATTCATGTTCATAATGTTGATCTTGATGAGTTTCCCTGGAGTTCCTCCCCGGACACTGAAGTAGAACCATGACCTGAGGGCCAGAGGAGGAGGAATAGGTCATTACATACTGAGGGCTGGAGACAGGCTATGTGAAACAGCTGGAGCGAGCGAGATTGGGAAAGGCCTGTTCGGTACAGAGGATGCGAGGGAGGAGGGAGGAGGGGAGGGAGAGGAAGGGTACTGACGGTATGAACTGTAAGACGGCGAAATGAGCCTGGATTTGGGGCCTTGGCCACCTCCTCTCTTGTCCTTCTTCCACCCTCCCCTCTTCCCCCCTTACCTGTTCCCATTCTCAAACTCCGTTTCAGCACAGTCTGGTCGGGTCCACACGTTGAACTCGTAGTCAGGAGAGGAGGCGATGCTACTGGTGGGGGCTGATGCCCCACCTGCTGCTCCTTCCCCGTCACTAGACACAGATTCCACCTTCTCCACGTGGGCTAGGTTCCCTGAATCAAAGCGAGAACTGAACAGCAATCCCCCACAGCGCAGCTCCATGGTGAGGCTGGGAAAGCATCCTCCTGCCCACTCTGGCCCTGAGAGCTGGGGGAGAGTGGGGGGTGGCGTAGGAAGAAGGAAGAAAAATGAAAACAAGGTTTTTGGGTATCTCCTGATCAATGAAAGCTCTTCTTAGGAAATGCCCTAAGAAGCAAGAGGCTCTTTCCACCTCAGAAAAGGCAGAAGTGGCCTTCTAGCAAAGGCTAAGAGAAAGGAGTTGTCTAACGCCACACAAAGGGTTATAACTGACCTAAAAGGACCCCGTTTTACTACATCTTGGCTTACCCAAAATGAAGTACTCCATGGCTTAACTAATGTTGAGAAACGCTAGAGTCCAAGCTTTTTTGCAAAAGGCTGGAGAATAACATTGGAGAGGTCAGATTTCTCAAACCTACCCAGATACACCCACCACAGCACGTGGCCGTCTTGAAAAACGGGCCGTTCTGGATCTCTTGTTCCTAGACTGGCTCCCCGATCTCCAGCAGAGCAGAGCAGCGGAGAGAGCCAAGATTCTAAGTTTAAATGGGCAGCTGCTTCTCTCCACTCCTCTGTCCTCACAAGTCCTGACCAGGCATTCGTCTGTGGCTCCCCTGAACCCTTGGAAGGGCTAGTTCTTCCTTTTTTGTCACTACCCTATGCCTAGAAAACGGTGGCCTTTGCCAAGTCAAAAGAAACAAGGCAGAAGCCACCTGCTCACCTGGAAACTGGAGCTCAATGCCAGTTAGGGCATGGGTCTGTCTCCAGCCCCCTCCCGCCCTGCAAAGCACTGGAGTCCCTGAAAAAGCTACGCTGGCAATAGTTGTGGGTAAGTGATGGGTATGCTGAGCACCTCTAAAAACGTGGCTGGTAGAGACCCACTTGGGGGTAGGGGGTGATTCTCGACCCTCGACTCTGACAGACCCTCACCTCACACCGACCGAGCTCGCCCTGGGCAGGGCGGGGTTCGGAGGAATGAATGGACGACAGGATCTCACACTCGGGGCAGGGACTGGGGGGGGTCTGAGGTGCGGGCGTGGGAGTGGGGCCGGGGGGGGGGAGGGGGGGCGGCCGGGCCGGGCCGTGGGGCGGGGTGGCATTCCAGAGGGGCTCCGGGCCGAAAGGGGCTGAGAAGGGGGCGGGGCCGGGGCCGGCGGGGCCCGCGCTCCACGCAGCGCCCCTCACCTCTCTCGGGGCCGGCGATCCCGCTCCCTCTCCCGCTAGCGAGGCGCCACCTCGAGCCCCGGCACCCGGGTCCTCCACCCAGGACCCAAACAAAACCCGAGCGCCGCGGTGCCGGGACCCCGCTCTGCCAGGAAACAAGAAGTCTCTCGCCTATTGGCCGCTGATACAGCTGGCTACCCGCCCAGTAAGGCTCGCTGCCATTGGTCAGCACGCAGGGGTTCCCTCGCACGTTAGCGGGTACCTGAGCCAGTGGCTTTTGGGGGCTCGGCGGGCAGATCCGGCCAGAGGGTTCCACCGGGGTCTTCTCAGAAGACGGTTAACGGCCTGCCCGCTGGGAGGAGGGCAAGACAGAAGTGACCAAGAAATAAACCGGAAGACTCACCTGCAAAATAAAAGGACGATGTGCGAAGCTAATCATTGCGCACCGCGCTCTTCTGTGTATAACAAAATACCTTCCCGGGTCAGCGGATCTCCCGCCCTTCAGGAATCCTCTGATACTGATACAGATACAGGGGGCAAAAAGCCTCAGTGGAGGATGCGGGCATCGATCCCGCTACCTCTCGCATGCTAAGCGAGCGCTCTACCATTTGAGCTAATCCCCCGCCTGCTGCCGCCTCTCTTCCTTTTGCCTTACAGGCTGTTCTAGGCTGGCCGCTGACCCGAGGACCGACCGTAATTCAAAACCTTTATCTAGCAGTGTACAGGGGGATCGTGGGCAAGATTTTTAAAAGCAGGCATATAATAATCACACGTAAGCAATAGTAATAACATATCTTCGCATTTAACACAGAAGAGGGATCGTACAATGATTACTTACTGCACATGTGTTTCACCGAACATCTGCCGTGCTCCTGCAAATCCACAGCGGGCCTCTCGGTGAAACTTTCTCCCTACGACTTGATTGGCTTGAGTTGGAAGCTAAAAAGATTGTACGAAGTCCTTCGAGCCGGAATCGAACCAGCGACCTAAGGATTGCCGCAACTCGTACCACTACAGTCCTCCGCTCTACCAACTGAGCTATCGAAGGCTCCGCTGTCTCTGGCGCCTGCCAATTCCTCCCTAATGCTTACCAACGCCACATTACTCTGACAAGATCTAGAAGATTTGGGGGAGAGCTCCCCACCCCGCTTTATAAAAGGAGCTCTCCTGCCGAGTCCCTCCAAGCCGCACAGAAACAAAGGAAGCCGGAAACAAGTTCGGGCAAAGAACCTGCTTCCCAACTCTGGACAAAGGAAATGGGCAATACACTTACCTTCCATTTCCGTTTTTTACAAAACAAACAAACAAAAAAAACCACATCTCCTCACCCCCCGTGGCTTTTATAGGATTGAGGACGCTTTGAGATCCTGCTCGCAACCTTGGGCCGCTGGGCGCATTTCCCGTGCGCGGCGGGCACGCACATGTGCTCTGCAGTTGCAAAGCGCAAGTCCAGTTTGCAAAGCCGAGGGCTTACTTTCGCTATTTGCTCCAGATTTCCCTTCGGTGTCTTGGGGCGCCGGTAAAATCCTACTGCTCTCCTGATGTGAAGGACATTCATTAGGTCAGTTAACCAACGTTTTGTCAGGATTTATTCGTTCTGGCTGAAGCATGAAACACACAAGCCACAGAGCTGTTCGCTGTGTGCGGGACAGCGCACCGTCCCGCCGCGCAGAAAGCCTGCGATTCCGGCCTGGCCGCAGGCGCGGAGGGGGCCCTGGGCGAGGCCAAGTCCACCCGTCCGCCCCTGCCCCTATCTCGTCACACCTCCGCGCCTCTTTCCAAGGGCCTGGAATGCCAGCCTACAATCCTTTGCCCACCAGAATTTCCTGGGGCTTTGAAGCCAACCTAAAACCCACCTCCCCTACGAAGCCTTGCTTGGTGGTCTGGCGGAGTGCCTGTGTGGGAAGACCTGGACCATTTCCAGCTCTGTGGCCTGGGCTACCTGGAGTCACAGTCGCCCCGGGCAGATCCAGGTCCAGTGATGGTTTTAGGACCCGTTGCAGCCCTACGCTTTAAATCCGAGGTCTCTGATGTCACTGAGCACACAGGGCTTTCACTCTTGCGCCCACCCACGAAGCAGGAGGTTAACATCTCCCCACCGATTTCTTAGTTTAGCTTCATTCTGCTGCTCCAAATGCTACCACTGTGTCCGAGAGTGTTAATTTGGGCAGTTTTCTTGGCTCAGTCTTTAGTGTGCCCATTGACTCTCTTTCTTGAGGGAAAGGATGCTGGTAAACTGAACTTTTTTTTTTTTTTTTTTTTTTTTTTTAAAGACAAGATTCCCATAACATACAATGAACCGTTTTAAAGTATGAACGGTTCAGTAGCACTTCGTGCATTCACAGTATTATGCAAATTATCATTTCTCTCTAGTTTCAAAACTCATTTTTTTCATCACCCTAGAAGAACATCCTGTACTCTTTAAGTAATCATTCCCCACCACCACTCCCCCACTCCCCGACCGGTGCCCCTGCCCAGGCAACCACTAACCTGCTTTTTCTCTATGGCTTTGCCTATTCTGGAGATCCCATATAAGAGAAATAATAAAATATGTGACCTTTTGTGTCCGATTTCTTCCACTTGTCATGTTTTTGAGACTCTTCCGGGTTGTGTTACGTGTCAGCACCTTCTCCCTTTTGGTGGTTGCATAATATTCCATTGTATCACTATACCATTTTGTTTATCCATCTATTGATGGGCATTTGGGCTGTTCCCACCTTTTAACTTTTATGAATAACAGTGCTATAAACATTCATGTACAAGTTTCTGTGTGGATATGTGTTTTTATCTTGGGTGTATAGGAGTGACATTGCTGGGGTTTGTGGTAATTATATGTTTAACTCTTTGAGGAACCACCAAATTTTTTCCACACTGACTGAACCATTTTATATTCCCACCAGCAATGTAGGAGGGTTCTAATTTCTCCACATCCTTGCCAACGCTCTTCTGGATACTTTTATTATAGCCCATTTTCAACAAATTGAGCTCAATTATAAGCATTTTCCTATGTCCTTGGAGAGTCTTTGAAATCATCGTTTGAACAGGCAGGCATGCCCGTCTCCGTGGGAAACGCTCCACCCCAGGGGTGATGGCATTTGAGAAGGGACTGGCAATGCTACAGGTGAGTCTAGCGACACCATGTTTTGGGGTTAGTCAGACCACCCATTAAGCTGCCCTGCTGTAAAGCTGGCGCTATAGGTACACATCCAGAAACGTGCTTTAAGCCTTTTGGGAAGAAGTGTTTCAAATGAGTCATGTACCAGAACTCGCAGGCCCATACAGGAGTTGGTAAGAGATTGATAAAAGATAACCATACTCAAACTGCCCTTCGTTTTTTGGGGCATGTTATCTGTAGAACTCCAGCTGTGTAAAAAGTAAAGTTACAATGGCCAAATGTGACCTTCTGAGGCGTCAGGTGACTTCTGTTCCTCCAGTAACACCCGTCATCATAGGGTGATAGCCCACCTGTCAGCCTGGGTCTGCTCGTCTAGTCCACACTAGGTCGGTTCACCGGCTCAGCTTAGATGCTTGTGCATGGACAGGTCTGCCAGATGTGAAACTTCTGGGTGTCTGGTTTAGCTTTATTGGACAGCAGGTGCAGTGTTGGACTACTTCTCTTGACACCGGAGAAATTCTGGACAATTCCAATAACAGGTCAAACGATGGGGTTTATCAAATAAAGCCAATTAGGGTGTCAGTGTCCCTATGAAAAGCTGTGGAGGCCCCAGCCAACCTGATTACACGTTGTACCCCAGGATTCTAGGTCAGAAACTAAACAAACCCAGCAAGGTAAATCTCGTACACACTAGAAACCAACGCAGCACTCCTAAGTGGCGTTCTTTGATTTGCTGGATTGTGACAGTCCAGCAGCGTTGGTGATTCAATGTCATCATAGGACAGGGTCGTCATTTTACTTGTCCTATGCTGTTGCCAAGCCAGGTTCACAGCAGCCCTTCCTTCAACTTGCCTTGAATTCAGGCCAGTTAGAAGGATTCGCTGTTCTTAAGAATTGCACCTGTTTCTGATTGGGAAGAAGTGAGGTCTTGGGACCCTTGGACAGTCCTGCCTAGCAGTCCCAGACCTTAGCTGCCAGGTGGGTTTTTTCCCTTGGGAAAAATGTTCGTGGTCACCTGCCACTAGGAGCAGGGTTCTGCCCAACGTGGACTGTTTAACGCTCGACAGGGAAGAGTTACATCCTAACAAGGGAAGAGAACACAACGGGAGACGCCATTGTACTCATGACCTCACTTTGTGCCATGATTTTTCTACGCTGGCTACTCGATAGGCAGAGTCTCAGGGCAACAACTGAATGGGAAAGTGGTAGCTGGCCATCATCCTGCTGTCATCTCAGGGTTTGATGGAAGCAGGAACCAGCCTGGGGGGGTTGGAGTGGACAGCGCACCTCTAGCACTGCTTACATTTCAAACATTAGAATCTTGAGGTGAGAGTGGAAAGCCTGTGCAGCTCTCTTACGGTCCCCGGTCAAAAACAAAAAGGGGCTTTGGTGATAGGCCCTTGACTCGTGTGTCTTTTGGAGTCCTACATATTTCACTCCTTGCCTTATAAAACTAATTAATAAATTAAGGTGCTGGCAAGGTGCCTGGCTGGCTCTGTCCGAGAGCATGTGACTCTCTGATCTCAGGGTTGTGAGTTCAAGCCCCACATTGGGCATGGAGCCTACCTAAAAACAAATAAAAATACAAATAAAAATAAAATAATAAAATAAAATGAAGGTCCTAGCAAGGAAGAGAACACCACCAATCACAGACCAAGAATTCCCCTAGGAAACTCTCCCTGCTTTTTCCAGCTTAAAATAGTCGAGCCAGTAAGGTAGGTGTTGGGACACGAATCATAGTGGCAAGTGAGACAATATGATTAGGGCAGCAAAAGGAGCGTCTGGAATCCTCAACAGGTCCAAGTTTAGAGTGATGGGCGTGAGCTTTCCCTGCCAGAACCTCCCCTGCAGCCAGTGGCTACAACCTCCAGGAGGCAGGGGGCCAAAGGAGAACACGCATATGCCCAGTGTTTCGCTGTCCCGTTCACAACCACGGGAATCCCGACGTGACGATGTGGACAGGAAAGCTGGCAATCACACCGGTGTCCTTTATTCCGCCCAGTAGGCATACCCAGGGGCCACATGCTGAATCCCGTCTCGATGGGCTGCTGGAAGGTTCACTGGGCCCGAGGCACACAACCACCTGGGCTTTGCTCTCCAGGCAGACAGTAGGGCTGGGCAGCAGAGATAAGCTGAACCTTGAGGCAGAGTCCCCCAGCAACAAAGGGGAGTGGAGAGTAAGGAAGTAGGACCATGATGGAGGAGGGGCAGTGAGGGGCCTCAAAGGACTTAAGTTGGGCATTTGGAGGTGAAAGGCCTTTCCGGCCAGCCCTCACGTCCACCGACAGTCACGCCCAGGCTGTGGGTTGAGGCGAGGCCGCTGTCGCCCACTACGGTGCTATATTCTTCTGGAGGCCCCTCTCCTTGTTCCACCGTGACCAAATTCTGGGAGCAGGAATCACTCATCAAAAGAATGCAGATGTCACTCAGTGGAGTCCCACCACTTTGGAGAGGAGCTGTTTTGGGGCTTCGGAGATGAGATGGAAGGAAGTGGAGAGCAGGAGACGAGAACGGGCTACAGAGGCTACCGGCCTGAGGACAGAGGCCGGGAGCTACATGCAACAGGGCCAGGCAAGTGTTCAGTGGGATCAGGGGTAGGAGGCTGAGATGCCTCTGGGCTCAGTCCCCACCAAAGGTAGAAGAAGTGGGGCAGAGGCCACTGGCCACTTGCCTAGGAGACAGAACTCGGGCGTCAAGTAAAAAAGACTCCTTTGCGGAAACCCCCCAGCAGTCTCCGAGGGCTGCCCCAGACAGGGACGCGGGGCCTATTGCTGGGATATCATGGCAAGTGCCCAGTCCAAGAAAGCCACGGTGATGTCCTGTAGGCAGAGCCAGGTCCAGCGGGCAGCCGCACTGAGCTGTGTCCTCACGCAGTCCCAAGTCACCTCACCTCTGGGAGGAAAGCAGAACATTTGTGGGGGTTGGGAGGTGGTGTCAAGTCACAGGGTCGCAGCTCAGACCCACAACCCGCATCCCGGAGTCGCCGAGGGATGCTTGACCGCTGGGGCGGGGCACAGGGAGAGACTGGACGGAGAGCCCTGTCCCTGGGGAAAGGGCAGGGGGCTCCGGGGCTCCCGCTGCAGCGCTGGACGCGGCTCTCACCTGCACGCCTCATGGCAGCGCTCCTGGGCCCGGGCCAGGGCCTCTAGCAGGACGTGCCACAGCGGCAGCAACACACTGTGGTAAAGCAGCAGGAGCAGCTCCCTCAGAGACCGGAGCAGCTGCATCAGGGTGTCGGGGAGCTGGATCTGTAGCTGGAGCACAGAGCATGGGGGCGGTTAGAGCACCGGGAGAACGCATCCTGGTCCTGAGGACCCGCTCCACACGGGGCTGCACCTTCCAGCCCCTGGGCAGACCAGCCATTCTCCCTGTATCTGGCTTACCCTCTGGGAGAGGCCGGCGAGGCTGTCACCAGCCCAGGCAAGGTGGGAGGCACAGTGGGCAGAAAGAAAGCTGACTGTGGCATTGGTGTGGGTCCAGGCCAGCTGCAAACCGGGCCTCACCACGGTCAGCAGGTGGGAGCCCCAGGCTGGCAGTGTCTCCTGCAGCCAGCTGTACAAGATGGAGGGGAGAAAGGAAGGCCGAGTTTCCTCAGACAGCTCGGCTCCCCTGAGAACAGCTGGGGGGAAGGAAGGCCTTGGGGAGGGAAAACTGCCATCGTTCCCGACCGATACCGCCACCACCTCGAACACCAAGCCCTCTCCCCGCCACCCTCCTTTCTCCCCTCCCCAGGCGGAGCTCACCTGTAGCCTTGCAGGCTGTAGGAGTAGACCTTGGCACATACGTGCTGCCCAGCAGGCAAGAACCCAGATGATTGAAGCAACCGGCCAGAGAGGGAGGCTGAGTAAAGGGGGCCAGTGGTGAGCTGGGGGGCAAGGGGGACAGGGAGTGGGGAGACAGACACTACAGGCCCCAGAGCAGGCCCAGTGGGGGATGTAGCAGAACACAGCGTGCTCACAGGGCTGCAGAGCTGGCTCCAGTCTGCTCTGGAGCATGCTCGCTTGGAGGGAGGGGTGCAGGCCTGGGGAGCTGAGCCCATTTCTCCTGCTGGGCCGGGTGAATGGGAATGAGGCAGCCAGACAGGTGTCAGGAAGCCTGGGTTGAAGGGTCCACCCGTCTACTTACCAGCCGTGATCTGAAGCTAATTGGTAAATGTGACCCTCAATTTCCTCAGGAGTTAAAAAGGAGATAACACTTTCTCAAACAAGACCGTGCATACACAAGCATTTCTACACTACAAAGCAACAGTCCAATCTGAAGCGGTAATGTCACAGTTGTGGACAGAAAAGCCTGCCTGGAAAGGTTTCTTCTGTAGGATTAGGACAAGGCTGTATTAGGGGCAGTGGCCACTACACCTAGCTCCGTGCCTCACCCTCGTGCTATCTTCCTCACCTGCCAATCACTGCTTACCCTGGAAAGAGCTATGTGACCGGAAGTCATGGCACAGGAAACCTACGGCAAAGATCAGCACCAGTAGGAGCAGCCGTGTCCAGGGCAGCCGGTAGCCCCGTGCCTGCTGCAACAGGCCCTACGAGGGGAGGGGGAAGGACCGGTGGTCAGAAGGGAAGGGGGTGGTCCTCGCCTCCTAAGGCGGGCCTCAAGCCAGGCCTCCTCCCCTCCAGGGACAGGTGGGGCGGAGAATGTGCTGAGCCACAGGTGTAGGACGGTGCGCGGGCTGGGGAGGGCTGGGTGCTGGTACCTTGCAGGCTGTGTCACAGGTGACGGCATCCTGGTTGTTGCAGCTGCCCTTCCTTAGCAGCTCCTGGTTGGTAAGCTTGAAGGACTGAATGGTTTCTTGCAAAGACTTCTGTGTCTATCGGATAAGAAAAGTCTGGGTTGAGAGGACAGCATTCAGTCTGTAAGGGAACCGAGCCTCCACCCTGTTTCACTGTCCACGCAGTGAATACAGTGCCTTCTCAGGGAGGGGGGCAGTGGTTGAAGGGTACGAACCCAGAACCCAGACGAGGCTCAGCCTGCCATGTCCTCCCAGCTCCTCACCTTCTTGGGAATCTGCTCCCAGGACCTGAGCAGGTGTTCCAGCAGCAGGCTATGGGGAAAGCACAACCCCTTGCAATCAGGGGGCCCACTTGGCCCTTCCCGTCCTTCCGTCCCCCTTTAGGCCCTGGCTCCTTCACTTCCCTCCCACAGTGGGCAGCTTCCTAGAGGCCACCCCAGCAACGTTCCCGCTCAATTTGAGAGGCGCGAACCCAAAGGACAGTGACAGATTTTCCCCTTCTACTTCTAGGCTAGGGACAGGTGGGGAAGCATGGATTAGGCTTCTCTGTATGGACTGGAGGTGGGCAGCCCCCCACCCCCACCTGCCTGGACTGTGACAAGTGCTTGGGGTACAGCTGCCTCCAGACACTGGCGCTGAGGGGGTCCACCGTCAGGCACTCGGTCAGGCTGCTCAGGAGCTGCATAGGGGACAGGAGAAACTGCTGGGGCCTGGGGCTGGCTGGAGGGGAGGGTGCTGAGAGGTAACCCCTGGCCCCCAAGTGGGGCAGCCCAGGCAACACACCCATCCCAGAGAATGGGGAAATCATGCCAAGACCCCAGAAATGTCTGAGAGGTCGTAACGGGGAGGCTGTAACTCCCAACCTAGAGCTTGAGCTGGAAGGTCACCCATCCACAAGAGGCAGGACATCAGAGACCAGCTTAGCTCCGTCCTCGTGAGGGTGGTGTGCGAGTGGGGCGGGTGGCTATCAGGAGCTAAGGAGGTGCCCAGGAAACGGGTCCCATGAAGGCAGGGACCTCACCAGCAGGTAGGGACCTCTGCAGCGGCCTCCCGCCACTTCCTCACCTCTTTCTTCATCTCAGGAGGGCAGCTAGGGGTGGCTCTGGATAGGAAGGAGGGGAAGTACGTATGCAGGATGGATTCCGGCCTCGCCCCAAACGCCAGCACCTTCAGTCGGGGGTAGAGCTGACACAGCTGCTCCTGCAGGCTGGGGTGGGGGTGGGGAGGAGAGCCAGGCACAGGCTCTAAATGGAGCTATGTGATGTGCCCCTTTTCCTGCCTGAGAGAGGGGAGTCGCTAAGGGCCTTATAATGGCAAGGAGTCTTTTCAAACACAAGAGTCCCTGGAAAATCTGTTGAAGTCATGGATCTTCTCCCCAGGAAAATGTCCATATGGCAATGATACTTGAGGGCCCACACAATCTCAGGAGGTTCACCGATCCCTTGAACCTTGCAGGTTGAGAATCTCAAATTTAGGATGGTTGGAGAAGAGGGGACAGGAAATATGTTGCCTGCTCCTGACTCTGCTGGGATCCTTCACAGCAGGTGTACCCCAGGGTAGTCCTACCTGGGTGTCAGGGAGTTGTTGGGCATGTAGGCAAAGTCCAGAAGTGGGAAGAAGTCCTTGGGGCCAATCATGCCAAAGCCCTTGGTGAGGTTGGGGTGCATCCTATGGGGGAAGGAAGGAATAGACTTGTGGAGACTACCATACAGGCTGTGAACCCAGCTAAACCCGACACCTAGGGAAATGGGCATAAACCCTGCCCCACCCCCTACCCCTTAATAGCTTCTTTCCTTTCCTTCCTCACATTCTGATCGGGAGCGGCTGGTCCTGGTTTTCCTCACATGTATGGAGGCCAGGATCACAGCATCCCGTTTTGCTGAAACAGCTACTTTGTGTTTTGTTTTAAATTTTTTAAAAAGTTTTTTTTAATTTATTTTGAGGGAGGGAGCATGAGCAGGGGAGCGGCAGAGAGACAGAGAGAGAGAGAGAGAGAGAGAGAGAGAGAGAGAGAGAGAATCCCAAGCAGGCTCAGCACCGTCAGTGCAGAGCCGGATGCAGGGCTCAAACCCACAAACCATGAGATCATGACCCGAGCCAAAATCAGGAGTCAGATGCTCAACTGACCGAGGTGCCCCTGAACCAGGAACTTTGGACACCATAAGCCTTCCTGGCTGACCCCCGCCACCCCCCCTCCCCACCCAGTTACTCACAGGAGCAGCCGATCCAGGTATGCAATGGCGAAGGGAGACAGAGACTTGATGCCCAGCACAGGCAGCATGATCCCTAGCCACACTGAGGAGACAAAGTTCAGGGAGGAAGACTCAGGCTCGGACCCACTGGGGATGTTAAAAAGCTTACTGCTTCCAAGACCACCTTTCTTCCTGCCCCCCTTCTCTGTTACCTTTCAGTCCTTCAGTGAGGTTGGTAAAACCTGCTTGACCCAGGGCCCACATGATGGTCAGACACTTCGCTGGACGGCTCTGGTGAGACCTTAGCAGTTCCAGGAACTGAGGAGACCGGTGGGAAAGGCAGGCTGGGTTGGGGCAAAGCACCAGGAGCACCCCAACGCCAGGCAGGAAGAGATGTCAACAGGGAGACAAGGGACAGGCCACGGAGCAGTGGAGTAGTACAGGGTAGTGATTCAGAGCATGTGCTCTGGCACCAGGCTGTGGCCTTCGCCCATACTTTCCGCTTACTAGTTTACTAACTCTAGGAAAGTTACTGAACCCCTCCGCAGCTCAACCTTCTCCTCTATAAAATGAGAGTAACGGCAGTACCTACCTCACGTACATACAAAGCACATCCAGGGCAAGCACTAGCAGCATTAGCCATCAATACTGGTCTTACAGGGTCTTCTACTACCCCTTAACTCGGTCCAGAGTGTAGATTCTGCCCAGCCTCCCCAGTCCTAGCCTCCTGGTGTCCCCACCACCAGCCTGAGCTCACCTTGCCCAGGTTCGTGGTAGCAATCCTGGGCTTGTCCTGCAGAATGGCCTGGATACAGATGCGGTAACCATGTAGTGACTCCCCTGAAGAGACATGTGTTCTCAGACGTACATACCCTACTTGACATCCCAAATCTGAAATCTCCCTTCTAGCAGCTGTGAGCCCAGAACGCAGGCCCAGCGACTTCTAACTTTCTCTTTCCAAAAGAGTGTGGAGATCGGCACATTTCCCTGCTGGAAACAGAACCACCCAGCCCATCTGGAAGTAGAAAAATGGGACTAGTAGGTTTCCAAGATGGGGAGGGGGGGGGGGCTAACCCTCACAGGGGGGCCCACTCACCTGGCGTCTTATCCAGTTCTTGCAGCATAGTGAACAGACAGTGGTCAAAAAAGAGCTCCAGAGACCCTGCAGCCTTGGCCAGTAGCCCTCGGATGATCCCACGCAGCTCCCGGTTTACCAGGCTGTAGGGATAATCTGGGGCCGACAGGCCTCCACATGAGTGCTAGGACCAGAAGCTTCTGCAGCTCTGTGCACTCCCTGAGGATGGGGAGTGCAGGCAGAGGCCCCCTGCACTGAGGCTGGCATCCTCCCTATCCCAGTGAGGCCCAGGCGCTGTCACAGCTGTTATGATTCGAGAACATCTCTGATTCACGCACAGGAATCAGGACAGGGTAGGGGCACTGGGCTCTTTTACTAACTCATGTGCTGACGCACAGCCCTTTCGGTGTTTTCTTGAACTGGTCGGATTTTGAGGGAGTCAGAAGAACTAACCGTGAGTGTGCTGGCTTAGAGTGGGTTCACTTAGAGGCGCTTGGAGCTTGTAGTTGAGATAGCTGGCCAGGTCCTTCAACCACACGGATGGGTTTCCAGAGAACACGCTCTGGCTCTTGTCTAGCTCTTTCTGCAGAGCTGCCACGTCCAGCTGCCAGGGACACAAGCCCCCCGTGGTGCGTTATGAGTGAGTACAGGGAAACAGGACAGAGGTGGGAAAACGGGTGAACTAGGTGAAGGCAGAAGAAAAAAGGGTTTCTGCTTTTAAGTGTTAAGTATGCGGAATGCCACAATATTGCTGCACCCGGATATTTGGGGAAAAGAGTACAGCTGGGATTGCTGATCTCAAGGCCCAATACTCTTAAGCCCTTCACACGTTCAAGGGGACCACATGGAAAATGAAACACTGCTGCTTCCACAGGGCGAGGAACCACAGCTGTTTCTCTCCCCTCTCCCCAGTATCCCTGGGTCTTCAAGGCTCTCCTTGCGCTAATCTAGGTTTCCCTAGAAATTTATTTCCGATCTGTCTTAAATGCAAGCATTCCACACCTTGGGATTTCTGCCCTTTCCCGAACGCCTCCTCCCAAAAGTAGTGTCTCAAATTCTGCAGGTCCCTCGGCGGCCACCGCCACCCCCTTGTTCTTTCATCTTCTCCACGCCTCACGTCCCTGTTGTCTCCCCACCTAAAGTCCAGGCACACTCACAGCTTTCAGTGCCTCCTCCAGGCTGCGGAAGCGACCCTGCTTCTGGTTTTGGTTGGCGAGGGTTGCCGCCTTCTTAGTCTGCTTCTTGTTCCCGGGTTTCTTGGGCTCCACAGCAGGGGGTGGAACTTGCTCCTTATTCTGCCGCTTCAGGATTCTCTCAAAGCCCCGCTCATAAAGGGTGCTTGTCGTCTGAATTGGAGCTGGGGTAATGACAAGCAGAGAAAGGGGGACCATCCTTGAGTCACGAGGGCCTCACGGGAACAGCGGCGCCTTCCCCCACATTGTCACCAAATTCGTCTCCAGTGGGGAGCCTGCCTCAACGCCCCTTCTTGCGTCCTGCTGAAGGAGCAGGGCGGGCAGCCCTCCCGGTTGCTTCTTTCAGTCATGGCAGCTCTTGAGTTCATAGGCTCTTTCAGAGAGGTGAGGCATTTCTTTATTAGATAAATCAGAGTACGTGGGAACTAGCAGAGGAGTAGGATACAGAGGGCTGGCTTCCTTGGTGAGTGGCTACCAGTCTGGGAGGTCAGGACTTTTCTGTCTTGGTTCCAGTGTGACAACTCTATAATCAACAAGTGGCAAGCTCTCTCCACTCTCCAGGAGACTTCGAGGAAAGAGGCGCCACTTAAATACTCGCTGGGTGTTGAGAATGAGTGGTGGGGTCGTTCCTTCCGCTGCCGGGCCCCCCCCCCATCAGTCTCCCCCCCCCCTCCCACCCCAGTACCTGCTGGTTACTCAAGGAGGCGGCACCGAGCACGATGAAGCCGGCTGCCTCTCCCCAGCTCTCAGACATTGGCCCCAGAGGCCAGGCTAGGGCCGGGAACAGCTGGTAGGGTGTGTGCAGACAGCAGTCCTGGTCCCCTCTGACATGTGACCCCGGGAAAGGACACCTAACTCCACTGGGCCTCGGTTAACTCATCTGCGAGGCGAGGACAGCTCCCTCCTAGCGCTGTCTACCTCCTGTGAGACTCAAGAGGCGACGCACGGCAGCGCTCGCCGAACGGGGGGTGCCGATCGGCAGGACAGCCCAGGGGCTCGGGTGGCTGTTCGCTACCTCGCCGGAGGGGCAGGCCCGGGGCCGGGAGGCGGCGCTGGCGGCCGGCCGGGTGGGTACTCACGGGTCAGGTCGTATTTCCACACACCGTTCGCCTCCCCGAGAGCCCGGCGGTCCCCTCCGCCGCTTCTACCACTGCCGCCGGCCCCGGGCCGCCGCCCTTTCCTCACCACCTCCCAGCGCCCCCCACCAGCCGCCTTGGCTGCCATGGCTCCGACCCTCCCGCCACTGCCACCTCCCTGGGCTTTCCGGTCCGGCGCGGATGCACCGCGCTCTGCCACGTCTCCTCGCAGGGCCCCGCGGCGCGTGACGCCGACCGCAAGGCAGCCTGGGACTTGTAGTCTTTCGTTTTCGCCGCGTTATCTCTAGCAAGGTATCGGGTCGGGCCGGGCGGCTGGGGTCGCCTTCGTAGCAAAAAAAAAAAAAAAAAAAAAAAAAAAAAAAAAAAAAAAAAAAAAAAAATCCACGCAAAGGCGTTGAGATGAGAGGCTGTTGTATTCAGAGCATTTTAATTGGGCATTTACTGTATAAAGGCCACTGCATTGGGTGACTTGGAAATTTAACCAATTGCCGTTTTCTTTGCTTTCTAGTGGTGCCAGAAAGATGGAATGGAACATTCTCCGTACCTTCGGGGCGAGGTTGAAGATTACATGCTTTCTCCCTTCTAGGAAAGTGCTAGTTTTTTTCTTGTTAGTGGTTAAACTTTACGTTATTGGGCTATAAAAAAAAATCTATTGTGGAAGAACAAGGAAGAGGATGGAGCTTGCGGGTAGGGGAAGTGTTTGGAGGGCAGGAAATGAAGAGCGGTGGCCCCCGCTGATAGAAGAGAAAAGTCTGGGGTTCTGGGACCGCCAGGGCTGTTTCCCCTTACAGGGAATAAGAAAGAATGGCTCTGACCCTCAGTGCAAGAGTCAGTCCCAAGTCCCAGATGTGGCAGGGAGTAATCAAGAAGAGCCCCAGACCTGAGGAACCACTCAAAGAGGTTACTGCTGACTTTCTCTGTCCCTGGAGGGCCTTCAACCAAGCTTGTAGTATCATGTGAAACCTCAAAATGTAAAGCATCCCAGTAGGGGAGAAGGAGGGGAGGAGAAATGAAAGTAACTTATTATAATTAAGGAAATGTGCTGTTTCAGTAGGAAACAATTAAGGAAATGTACACTCCTACATTTAAGGATGAGATTCATACCTGCCGTATTCAGGTACAAGACAGGCGAGGCCTTGTAGTAACAACTGATAGAGTCCAAATTCCTACAGGATGAACAGCTTGGGAAGTGATGAGGATATCCTAAGGATATCCTAAGGATAGGAAGGAGATTAGAGAAGCCTTCCTGAAAGAGGTGGCATTTGAGATGGGTCTGGGGACAGGGAGAGTTTTCACTGGTTGGCGATCAGGACAGGTGCAAAGAACAGGCCAGCCGTATGGGTTTATTGCTTTAAGTGAAAGCCTAGAGGTGGGGCACAGCAGGGCAAAGCTGGGAAACTGGAAATAGTTCAGTGTGATGGTGTTTAATGAGATTTGGGAGGTGAAGAAGGGTGGAAAGCGATCTGAACCCATATGCTATGGTCTGCCAGAAATGTGGACTGGGAAGCCAGTGAGAAAGTGGCACAATCTACTGTTTTGGAAAAATAAGTGAGTATATGTGAAGGATAGGGTGGGGCGGGGGGAATACCTCCTGCCTGTCCTCTAGCCCCTTCTGGCCTGACTGTGGCTGACCTTGCCTCTGTTTCCTCTGAAATGGAGTGCTTTTGCCCAGGACGGTAATTGAGCTGCTCGTTCATCAGTTCATCTTTTTCAGATCATCGGTTTAGTTCTACTCGACCTCACAACAAGATCTCCTTTGCTCAACCCTTTTTGTGTCACGTGTAGGGTCACCGAAGAGATGTTCTTTTCTGAAGAGAAACAGAACGGGCGGGCTTTCCGTAGGGTCTGCCCCGTGGTGGAGGTAGTTAAAAAGGATGGGAGGGGCTTTCTTTTCTATCTTTCTTTGGCACGGTCTGACCGCTCATTTGTTGTACCTTGGTATCCAGGGGTGAGAAGTCATTCACTTACTTTGGCGCTTCTGCACTTTCTAAGCACCTTCTCTACCTAAGCACCTGGCACTGTGCCAGGGGGGCTGGAGGATTCACCTCACCTGCTTGTGAGGAACTCGAAGCCTGTGGGAGACAAATGTGGAAGCAGAAAATTATAGTTCACCATCTAAGTGTTCCACGAGGAAGAGACTTAGTATGATGAGGGTACCGGGAAGAGGTGGAGGAGGAGGCAGTGGCTTTATGTCCCTGAACTCTGGGCGTTCCAAGAGCAGCCTCAGACACTAGCCGTGCAGCGGACTTGGGCAGCTACCCACGTGGGGTCTGAGGGAAGAATCAAGATGTGGGGTCAAGCAGGACAGGTGGGTGTCTAGTGTGGGGGCAGGAAGGGTGAGCTCACTGAAGCAGTGTGACTTACCACATTAGATTTTTATCGCTGCCGTAACAAACTTGCCATAAACTTAGTGGATGAAAACAACACGTTTATTATCTTATAGTTCTGGAGGGCAAGAGTCTGGCAGGGTCTCACTGGGCTAACCTACGGTGTCTGCAGGACAGTGATCCATTCTGCAGGCTCTACGGGAGTATCTGTTTTTTCACCTTTCGCAGCATCGAGAAGCTGCCCGAGTTTCTTTGCTCAGGCCCCTCCCATCGTCAAAGCCAGCAGATTGAGTCCTTCTCACGGGGTATCACTCCTCTGCTCCCCTTCCACTTGTATGGACCCTGTGATTACACTGGGCCCATCTGGATAACCCACAATACTCTCCTTATTTTAAGGTCAACTGATTAGTGACTTAATTCCACTTGCAACCTTAATTCCCCTTTGTTATGTAACCTAACATATTCCGAGTTCTGGGAATTATGACCCGGACACCTTTAGGGAGGAGGCATTGTTTTGGCGACCACACCCACTTTGCTGGCGGGGTGAGGTCTTGGCCTGAAGATTAGGGCCACACAGAACAACTACTTTAACCTCTTTTTTTTTTTTTTTTTTTATGTTTATTTATTTTAGAGAGAGACACAGAGAGACAGTATGAGCGGGTAAGGGGTAGAGAGAGGGAGACACAGAATCCGAAGCAGGCTCCAGGCTCTGAGCTGTCAGCACAGAGCCCGACGTGGGGCTCGAACTCACAAACTGCAAGATCAAGACCTAAGCTGAAGTCGGATGCTTAACCAACTGAGCCACCCGGGCACCCCTACCTCTTACAGTGTCTACCTGGAATAATGGAGGGAAAGCCCTTTGAAGTTAGGCAAGGGAATTAAAAGTCATAACGATCAATAAAAGCAGGCAAGGAACTTGCTGGGAGGAGAAAAACAGAAGTAGAATAGGGCTAGAAGTATCTATGTGGGGGTGGGAGTCAAAAGGAGGAGGTGAAGCGAATGAGGAATGACCAGGAATGAACTGCTTCTCTAAGGCTTCTATCTGGAGTCATTAGAGAAATGGCAGTGGTCTGGCAGAGGCTCAGGGAGCAGGGTCACAGGAGAAACAGTTCCAGTTTGATCATAATTCAGGATGACGAGGAAACACCTACAAGGACGACTAGCCTGCAGCCACAGAACACTCTGGAGGTCACACCTCCGTGGTCTTTGGGGATGAGCGCCGAATCGTGCGTCAGGAGGTCTGAAGTCTAATCTAGATTTTGACCACCTTGAGCAAGTCATGTCACAAGCAGGCCTTGGTCCCTTCATCAGTAAATGAGATGACTTTGTTTGATTGGGCCTGGTTCCCACATTCATTTCAGGGCCCTCGGTCCCTGGTCGGCTTCCGGGCCATTGGTTACGATGGCCCTTTGCCGGGGCACGCACCAGGAATGTAGGGCTGTGTGGATGACGTGAGGCTTCCTGACTCCTGGTTCCTCAGAGCTTGTTCGAAGAAGGAACCACTCGGGCACTGCTGTCCTAGGCTTCAGCACTCAGCTGCTTGCTCTTTGTAACCCACTCAGCTCTCTCTGTCACATAATACCTTGTCCCCAGCTGGATCACAGTTGTGAGGTATATAACAATATGCGCCCTGACTGGCCCAAAGGAGACTGAACCAAAGCAACCCTTGGCCGGGCCCCCAGCCCGCCCCCAGTTACTGCCCCCACCCCCAGCCACTTTACTGGGTTGCCCATCGTCACAGCCATGGCCCCAAACTTTGTTCCTTCACGGGGATTGGGGCTTTGGGGCCTCCGTGAATTCCTTCCCTTAGAGCCCTGGCACCAGTGTTGAGAGATGGGGACTAGGTCAGAGCTGGCCTCTGAGGCCAAGCGCCATGGCAGTTTCTAGGCCTGACAGAGGATGGCAGGGCTGCAGTGCTCCATGGCCGGCACCTCTGGAGAGGGGAGTGCTCGGGAGGAGAAAAACATTGAGACCCAGGCCGTGGCTCGCTTGAGGGAGACAGGGCATGGACTTTTACCACACAAGTTTATTTAAATAAAAGTGAACACATATGCAGTCTGGGTGGCCCGAGGGGGCAGAGGTCGGGGAGGAGGGCAGATGGGAGGCAGACGAACAGGAAGGTCCAGGCAGAATCTGTGTGGTATGAACCAAGCTGCAGAAGGGGTGGCTGGGGGCCTGGGGGCAGTGCTGGGCTTCGGTGCTGGGGGCAGGGGGCCGAGGGTGGGTGAGCCTGGTGCCAGGAGGTCATTTTCATCCCTCACGTGCTCCCCCCGCCTCTCCCTGACCACCGGGGCCTCAGGCACCCCCCACTCGGTCCCCTTATCCCTCTCCCGACATCAGCCTTCCCCTCAACTACTGGGAAGTCAGAAGACAAAATAAATAAGAACGGGTGAGTCCTGCCAAGGCTCCCAGCAATGGGGTAGGGATGCCAAGCCAGGCACACTGCCCCGGAGCCCCGTGCTGTCAGCCCTGGGAAAAGAACAGGTAAAGTGCAAGGAAAATCCAGTAAGTAAAAATATACCAATGACTTTGTCAAATATACAGCTGCTGGCTGTCAGGGGAGCGGGCGGCTGGCTGGGGCGGCGGCGGCAGCGCCACCCTGGGAAGTGTTGGCCGACACAGCGTAGAGACAACGGAAATAAATAGGGGTGGAGGGGTGGACAGAGGCCTCGCCCAGCGCCCACCGGGCCTCTGCCTGCTCACCTGCCCCGTCCCCACAAGCCTCGCTCCTTGCCTGACTCCCCAGTGCTGCGGCACTGACACAAAGCACCCGGCGCCGACCGGCTGTAAGGAAAGGATTATAATGTGGGGCAGGAGCAGGGCGGGGAGGCACGGCAGCCGTGCAGTCAGCCAGGGCTGGGGCCGCCCTCAGTACTCGTCTTGGTCTTCCTGTTGGTGTTCCTCAATCTCATCGTCCTCGGGGGGTGCAAATCCTTCCTGGAGGGTGGGAAGGGAGAGGGAAGTGGTGAGCCAGGCAGGCCAGGCAGAGGGGGAGACTTCTGCTGGGAGCCAGTCCCACCTCCCCTGCTGATCTCTGTGTGACCCTGGGCTCTGACTTCAGTGGGCTCTCCCCACCCTGTTCCCCTAGGCCCCTCGGGGTGCTACCCCTTGTGGTCTGCAGGGGGCAGGATGGGGAGGGCCCAGTGGGCCTGGGACATGAGCGAGTGAAGGCAGAGCTCACCTCGGTGGCATAGAGAATGCCTATGATGCCTGAGATAACAGGGCTGTTCTCACTTTCGTGTTCCTGGCAGATGAGCTCGATGTCTCGAAGTTTGCTGAAGTAGAAGTCACGCTCCTTCTCCAGCCCATCCACCGTCAGCTTCAAATCCAATAGCTGCTTGGGGACAAGGCGGTGTTCAGGCCAGAGGCCCCTGCCCCAGACTCCCCTTCCCACCCAAGGTCCTGGCTTTTGTTGAGGGCTCTCTCAGTGACCCTCGCCCACCCTACTCACCTGCTGATTGAGTTCGAGAATCTGGGCATCGGTCTCATGGCCGCCATTCCGGGCTGATGGGGGGTTCTTCCGGAGGATGCAGGGTGGGGCCACATTGCTCAGCCGGCCAGAGGTCTGCATGTTTTTGGGGCCTGTGGGGGACGTCCTCTGTGGAACTGCCCAGAGGAGAAAGGTCGGATGGGGCCATGTGAGCCCACGGCTCGTGGGGCCTGAGACAGCCTGGTGTGATGACTGCGGGGGCAGGCCCATGCGAAAGGCAGGCACTCTTGCCCTCCCCTCCTCTCCCACTCGGGAGGGGCATCGACATCTAGACCTCAAGCCATGGCCACACTGACACCACAGCAGCCGGGCAGCTCTTTGGCAAGCCTGGGAGAGCAGGGACTATAGGGAAGCAAAGAAGGTATGAGGTGTGGGGAGGGGGGGGAGCTGGCCTGAGGGAGAAGTGAGGGCAACCAGGAAGGAGGATTTGGGAAGTGGGGCTGGGAGGGTTGGGCCCTCTTGTACTGTCAGCCAGAGTCTGAGGAAAAGCAGCTGGTGCAGGGTCTCAAGTCTGGCACTTGCTGGGTCTTTCCCGACAGAAGCCCCACCCTCCCCGGGGATAAACTCAGTCTCAGGGTCCCTGCCCCTCCCAGCATCCCTGCCTCAGGATGGGCTCTGTGCTGTCTGCTGGGCCTGACTCCGGGACCCCGGCTCCTCCCCCACAAGCCCGACATGCTGAGGCCACTTGTCTTCTAGCTATGGCCGCTCCCTAGACAGAGCTGGCTGCTTCTAACAGAAAGCAAGCAGGTGAAGGGGGGGGGGGGGGCAGGCCCAGGCGGGGCAGCAGCGCAAACAGAGGAGTGGCTCTGCTATGACGGGTTCAGATGCTGGGGCTGCTCCTTTCTCTTCCTTTCCCCAACCCTCTCACCCCCCAAACGCCCTATTGCTTCTCTCCCTTTTCCTCTTGAACCCAGAAAAAGCCTCCTTTCAAAAGGTCATCTCTTGAGGACTCAGGGCTGTGGGCCTTTGGAATAGGGGAAGATCGGATCCCAATGGGGGAAGCTTGGCAGACTCCTGTCCCCGGGGGGCGTCCAGTGGGCAGGGGGCAAGAAGGGTGTGTGGTGCTGGCACCAGGCCCCTGGCCTGGATGGACCTGGACAGACGAACCGCGCCACATGCCGCCCCGTCATCTCAAGGCACAAAGCCAGTGCCCTGGGCCTCCCAGCACCACTGCCCCCGTGGCTGGTGCCGGTGGCTCTCTGTTTGCGGCCCTCTTTCCAGCCCTGTCCTCCCTACTGTGATTCTCCCTGGTCTGGGCGGGCAGCAGGCGGTGTCATCTGAACTCCGTGATAACAGTCTCCTCTAGGCTGGCAGGGCCGGGCCGGCGGCCCAGGGGGCGCTCCTGGCTGCGGAGCCATGCCGGTCCGGCCCCCCACGCTCCCTCCCCCAGCTCGGGCACGTTACCTGCTGTGCCAATGAGTTTCTTGGATTTGTTGAAGATCTGATCACCTGGGTTAGGAGGGGGCGCTACGTCCTGGCCCTGCCGCGCCAGCAGAGGGTTGTAATCCTTTCCGTCATAGTTTGCGTCAAAGAATTTCTTAAACCACTGAATAAACTCAAAATTATCTTGGAATTTTCCTTTCACTAATTTCTCTACGGGAATTATCTGAAACAGACCACACAAGCAGAGAACTTTAGCCACCTGCTGCCGCAGGGCTGCCTTCCTCTGTGAGAGGGTCCACTGCTCTCAGGAAAGCCAGCTCCTGGGCTGCGGCGTCTTCCACCTTCTCCACGGGGCCCCTCCCTCGGCACCGGGAGCCGGGACGCTGTGGCCGGGCCTGGGAGCCAGAGACGGCCCTCTCCTCCAGGCACGGGAGGAGCCGGCTGCGGCCCTCGGTGCTGCCGCCGTGTGCCTGTGGGGTGGGGGTGCCGGAACCAGGGGCTGGGGGCCACTGAGGCAGTAGAGTGAGCCAAGAGACTTTCCTCAGGCCCTACAGAGAAGGACCTTAGTAGGAGCGGCGCACTGAGCCCCAGCTGCTGAGACAGACAGGGTCCAGAGAGAAGGAAGGGGAAGGAATGTCGGCAGGATAGGATATCAAGTGTGGGGGTTTTTCCACCATGCCTTGAGCTGGGGGAACATTCCCTCCGGAGAGCAGGGGGGTGGAGAGAGGCGTGAGAGCTGGAATGACCCCAGCAGCCCCTGCTGCCCCGGCTGGCGGGTCATCTTCTTCCCCAGGGTCACACAGCTCCTCAGGGCCCCCCGGAGCGCAGGCACCTACTTTGTCAACACCCATCTTCTTGAAAGCTGCTTGCAGCACCTTGAAGTTGTGGATGTATTCGTGCTCTAGTTTGGCCTGGAACTTCACCTTCCTCAAGTGCACACAGCCGGGGAAGAGCATGTCCATGAACTGGCAATAGGCTGCCCCTGGGGAGAAGCACAGCTGCCTGAGGGGGTCCCCTGCCTGGGCTGCTCCCCCAAACTACCCAGTCTCCTCTCTCCTTGTCCTGGCAGGGTCAGTCCTACGGGTGGGACAGATGTGGCCGGAATCCCACCCCCCCCCCCCGGCTTTCCCAGAATAAGAGCAACTACGACAGATTGATACGGTCACGTCAAACACTGCATACGTGTCATTTAATCCCAACAGCAGCCCTAGTTTGACAGGCATGTTCTCTCCATCTTGTGCATGGGGAAACTGAGACCTAGCGACTTGCCCAGGACTGCGCTGCAAGAAGAGCTGAGCTTCAGGCCCAGCGTGGCCAGATTAGACCTCATGCTGTGGGCCGCTGGCTTCGCTGCCCGTCCTGGCTCTTGATACCCCACGGCCCCTGCCCTCCCGCAGCCCCTCCCCGAGCCTCTCCTGCTCTTCGCTTCGGACTCTTCCCATTCCACGAGACCCTCATTTCCTTTACCGCCACGACTGTGACTAGTTTAGGGCTCTGCTGCTCTCCTCCTCAATCCTAATTTCTGACTCTGTTCTCTGCTGTGGCCCTTCTGCCTCCCTCTCTCTCTCTCCCCTTCCCTCCAGCAGGGCCCACTCCCCCCACACCCAGGCTCCTACCTGAACAGAGCTGTTCTATCTTGGTATAGTTGAGGTGCAGGGAGTCATTGACCCATGCCAGCATATCATGGCGACTCAGATTTTCACTGGTCACGGACGTGGAGTACACATTGACGGCCATACCCCAGCTGCAAAGAAAGACGAGAGGCAAGGTCAGCATCCAGGGGCCTCGTGCTATTCCTTGACTGTAAGGACAGAAGGAGCTGGACAGTCCTGGGCGAGTGAAAAGCACCTTCCTCCAGACCGGCCTTGCGGTTTTCCCTCCTGGAAAACCCTTCAGGCATTTCCCTCTTCAGGCATTTAACGAGTGCCTACTATACACCAGACATGTGCTAAGAAACTGGTGATAAGATGTGGTCTCTGCCTCCAAGGAGTTTACAGACAGGCAAACCCTCACAGAAGGGAGTGGCAGGGCAGTGAAAGCGGCACACACGAAGTTAAGAGACGACACAAAGGTGGGAGTGATCTCTTCTGCGTGACAAGGTCAGCGAAGGCTTCGGAGCAGAGAT
Organism: Panthera pardus; assembly: GCF_024362965.1. Classification (NCBI taxonomy): domain Eukaryota; kingdom Metazoa; phylum Chordata; class Mammalia; order Carnivora; family Felidae; genus Panthera; species Panthera pardus. Next base: position 19,650,990 of record NW_026526832.1, read on the forward strand.
GCTGGAGTCTGGAAGGACCAGGAATTTTCCAAACATGCAAAGGGATGGGGTAGAAGGGTACCGCAGGCCCAAGGACCAGCGAGAACAAAGGCATGGCTTATTCTGGGACTCTGAGTTGTTCAGCAGGCCTGGGGAGCAGGTTTTTGTGTTGGGGTGTGGTACAGTGAGGTTGGCAGGGACAGATTGCAAAGGGCTTTGTTTCCCACGAGGAGGAGTCTGGACTTTCTGTTCAGACAACGGGAAGCCATTAGAGGATTTTAAGCGGCAGTAACCTGACCAGATTTGTGTTTTAGAAAGCTGACCAATCTTGTCCTCTCCTTTGACTTGAAACCCCGTATTTCTGTGGCCGGTGGCCTGCTGGCTGACCCACAGGCACCTAAACTCTGCTTGTCTAGAACCTCCCCTCAATACATGCGTCTCCTGTTATACTCATTATCCCAGCGACCGTCACCACCAGTCACCCAATCACGCACGTTAGAAACCTGGGGTTATCCTACATAGCCTACGCCCCCTCACACTCATATCCAGTCATCCATCAAGTCCTTTCCAGTGTGCCCTGCTCAGACTAGTCTCCTGCTGCCTGGGGGCTATGTATGCGCTCTCTCAGGCCAAGGCCAGCAGTAGTCTCCTAAAGGCCCCCCCAGCCTCCAGTCTTTCCTGGCCCACCCCTGATACTGCTCCGATCAGAATCCATGTAAAAGTAGCCCAAACCACACCACTCTCCGTCGCAGTCATGAACGAGATCCCCATTGGCTGAATTTGCCTTATAGACTTGAGCTGTTCAGCACTCCCAGCATTGGAAGCATTTTTGAATTAGTGCCCAATATTTTAACGTTGGGATGTTTCACACAAACAACTTGAGGTTTCTGGCTTTTGGCAGCGCTGGGCCTTTGTTCCTGCACAGCAACCAATGGCTGCAGCTGGGCAGAGGCGCCCCCTTCTGGCCAGCGGATATGAGCTCCTCCTTATCCTCCCCCTAGCCACGGTCAGCCAAGTGTCACCGACTTGCACAGTTAAGCACACAGTATACCTTGTAACTAGGTCTTTATCAGAAGTGGAGAAACAGAAGACAGACAAAAGGACAGGGTATTTTGAGAACTAAGAGAGAGCTTACTTCGGACTGAAGAATATTTCTCTAGGTTTAATACATAAAATGTCTCTGTGAAGGAAAAATATGCCCAGACCACTTCCCTTCCTCCCTCCTCCCCCCAGCAGGCACCTGCCCTTACTGTGTGACCCTCCCCACCACTTATCAAACTCCTAACTGGGCCCCACTTCTCCAGCCCTGTCTCTCACTTTGCTCCCCGAGTTGGGAGCCTCCGGCAGCTGCCTACTCACCCTGTCTGGAATGCTGCCCCCACCCCAAAGTCCACTCGTTCTCTGCTCCCATGGTTTTCAAACCATGGTCCCTGCAGGAGCAGCAGTGGTGCTGTCTGGGCTTCGGCTTGCTAGAAATTGCAATCCTGGAGCCGCACCCCAACCTACTGAGTCAGGATCTGCTCCTGACCAAGATGCCCAAAGGGTCTGCAGGAGCAGATTGGAGAAGCTGCTTTAGAGAGGAGGCTTGGGTGGCATCCACTGGGCTCTGCTCCCTCATGGCTTCCACCCCAAGTATACATAATGGAACTTCACTAGATGCACACTCAACTTCAATGGCATTTTTGAGAAAAATCGAGAGAGAAACCTTCTTGTTTTGCCCTTCACTGCCCTGGGAAAGGGAGGTCCGGCAGGCCAAAAAGCCAACAGAAACAAAAATTATTGTATTGTCTTGCATTGTCTTGGGAGCTCCTAAGGACTCAGAAGCTGGGAATTCCAGAGATTTCTGAGGGTAATTTTGACTGCACTTGGGTCTCCTCTTACACAGTGGTTTTGAGCCCAGTGCCTTTGCCCTTCTGACCCTTGCTCGAACCACAAGACTTGTCTAAATGCCTGCCCCCCTTGTCAGTAAAGGCCTTAAAGCCAGGGGTGGGGTTTTCAGGCCAGTCACAGGCAAGGTATTCAGCAAAATTGTTGAATGACTGAGTGATGCCTCCTCATGGCCTCTCCTCTTTCTGAATCATCTTTCATCACCTCTGGCCTGGACCCTCTACCCCCACTCAACCTTTAGGACTCAGCTTGGGCATCATCTCCTCCAGGACATTGTCTCTGAACCCCTGCCCTGCCCCTCTCTGTTTCTATAGCACGATGAGCATGCTCATTCACAGCATTTGTCAATTCTCCTGAAATCACTTCTATGCCTGTCCCTTCCACCTAGATGTAAGTTCCTCCATGGCCAGCCTGTTTCATTCACTTGTGGGTTCCAGACCAATTCTCCATGAACAATAATTGCAGAGACTGGATTTAGGAGAGTGCTTCTGAGTTCCTAGGAAACTCACCTATCAGTAAGCTAGTGGGAATGGGGAATGGATGGACACCAAACTTGACAAAGAGGCAGAATGGGTAGGATCAAGGAAAGTGCATTTTATTTTGATGACTCTTTAGTTAGGGATTGTGAGAAATAGAAAAGACTTGCTCCTGAGTTGAGGGAGTTTATAGTCTTACTGGGAAAACTCACAGGAGAATAATATAACCAAATGCCCCAAAGCGTAGTGTCACCTACTGTTGTGACAGGAAGTCAGGAAGGAGAGGGCGGGCAGAGTTAGAAAGAAATGGGCTTGAAAGGACCCCATCTGAGTGGTCAGACCCTTCCAGGCCTCCAGGGGGGTTGCAGAGGCCTCCAGGAGTTCAGTGCGGGAGGAGACAAGCTATTGTGGATACTGGCCTTCCACTAGCTTGAGCTAGGGGAATTATTTCTTCCCCCAGGCCCCTGAGGCAGGGTGATGGGAGGGGTGGGGAGGGGGAGGTTTGTGGCTCTGCGTTCTGTAGGAGGTGTCTGCCTCAGGGGGTCTAGGCTGGTCAGGGCTGGATCTAGGAGATAATGGGGGAAGGGGTCTTAGGTTGGCCCTGGGGATTCCTGAGCCACTCTAGGGATTTTTTTTTTTTTTTTCCTGTTTAGTGTATGAGTTTCAAGGGCTGATTATTGAATAAAAAGCAGAGGCATTGGTCTAGGTCAAAATTAGTCCTCCAGAACTAATTCAAGAGACTTCCAGCTTTCTTTGGGTTCCATAGGACTGAACAGGTGATAGTTCACATTCTTTACTAGAAGAGTACATCGGATTCTCCTTCAGAGACATTCAGTAGGCCGGAGTAAAGCCCAAGTGCATCGTGTGTGTGTGTGTGTGTGTGTGTGTGTGTGTGTGTGTGTAACTATATATGTATTGTATATAACTATATTATATATGTTACATATATAACTACATATAACATACTATGTATACAATTTATTAATACATATTTATATATAATATATAACATGTAGAGTATATATACAGTCGGCCCTTGAGCAGTACATGGGTTAGGGGCTCTGACCCCCCCTCCACAGTTGAAAATCTGTGTAGAACTTTTGACTCTCTCCAAAACTTAACTATTAATAGTTTACCGTTGACCAAAAGTCTTCTTGATAACATAAACAGTTGATCAACACATATTTTGTGTATGTTTTATATACTGTACTCTTATAATAAAGTAAGCTGGAGAAAAGAAAATGTTATTAAAATCACAAGGAAAAGAAAATACACTTACAGTATAGCCCACTGTATGTATCAAAAAAAAAATCTACGTATATGTGGTCCTGCACAGTTCAAACCTGTATTGTTCAGGAGTCAACTGTATGCAGTTACACACACATACATATATACACACAAATATTACATATATTATGCACACACACACACATACACACACACCCTCAGGTGGGTCTGATCCTCATCTGATACAGGGGCTTGGCTGGGACTGACTAGCCTACACTGCAATGGCGTACGCTGGGATGTTGGGATGTTTTGCCACCTCCCTTGCGGGGGAAAGTGTTAGCCATCTTCCTCCTTGATACATGGGAGAAATGTCTAGTTTTCCTTCCAGGATACAACCAAAGAGCTTGCTATCAGGGCTCCAAGAGCCACCAAGAGCTATACAGGTACTTGAAAAATGCCAAAGTCTTCTCAGCTTGGCCAGAAATCCCCAGCTCGGTCTGTGCCTGATGATGGGAGGGCATTCTCCACACCTTTGATCATTTCTGAATCTAGGGTCCCCAAAGTGGCAATGGGGCCTGTAAGAAGGAAGTTGGAAAAAATGTCTCCTTGAGGGCCAACAATCATGTTGTTGCCTCCTGTGGGGCTTTTGGGAAAGAGGGTGGGGTGTGGTGGAGTGGGGTGGGAGAGTGGGGTGAGTGTAGGTGGGAGGCTGATACTAGGAACAGAGCCATTATTTCCACTCAGGACTGGCCACTCTCTGCCTTGGTCAGGGTCCATTTTAGCTCAAGAGGACTCATCTAAGGTACCCAGGGGTCTCTGCAAGGATTTTCTGTCACACTTGCTAGAGGGTCCCAAAGAAGTGGCTTCCTAGCTCCCTTATCCCCCATCCTGGTAGGGAGGGCAGGATTTCATTTTCCTTTCCTAGATTTGACACCGTAAATAAGACTAAGCTATGACCAGCAGGTGGCACCCAGGTCCTGAGCTAAAACCTCCTCAAACATTTCCCCCATCCCCAAATCCTCCTCTCCCTAGCTCAATTTAGAAAAAGAGAGCCCCCAACTTGGATCTGGGCCCTCAAAGAAAAAGCCTGGTTTTGTCAAAAGCTCGTGGTGTCAGGGCACGGGGGGTGGGGAGGGGGCGGTGGGGAATGGAGTGCTCATTCCTGACCCAGACGTCCTCTGAGAGCTGGACCAGCTGGAGTGGCCTGGAACGCTGGGTCTAAGATTCTGGACTGAACCACACCAACCTCTCTGTTCCTCAAAGCTACACATTAAACTCATCAATTGGTACACCTTCGGATGACGTTTTGTATTGGGTGTTAACTCAGACCTAGACTCAAACCAGATCAGCTTCTGGGGGCAAAGATATATAGAGCATTTATCCAAGCATCTGGCCCTTCGTGGTCCAACTGCCTCCAATTAAAGCGGAGAAACAGTCTGAGAAAACTCTTGAAGTTAACACACCTGTTACCAAGAGCTGCTTTCTCTCTTCTGAGACAATGGTAGCCACCCCCACAAGGGGTCAGGCTCTGTTTCAAAGGCTACCACAGCGAGGTCTTCCCTGTCCCTGGGTTTCTACCATCATCTTTGGCACATGGTGAATATCAGGAGAAACGGCCCCTGATGGGGTTGTGGCATGTCACCGTCTGAGCCAGCTGTAAACCCCATTCCGGGACCAGACTGAAAATGCGGCCTCGGGAAAAGCCTGCTCTTCAGAGCCATGACTCCTGCTACAGGTCTGGAGTCATGGGAAAGACAAGTTGAGGAGGTTTAAGCTGATGGTTTTGCTAAATCATTTCCCGTGCTAGGACTATAAGGTTCACGGTGCGTTTACTGGAGATGGGAAAGGTGGCCACAGGTCTCGTCCAGAGAGGCAGAGCCGCTGGTCACTCTGTAGCCTAGTGACTTCAAAATGACTACATCTCAACATCCCATAGTCAGCAGAGTTTCTAGAAATCATCCAGTTCCTTCCCAGATACCCAGGACTACATTAGCTCTAAGTATTTATGTTCCTAAATCATAAATAAGTCTACAGAACTCTGAAAGTTCACACTCTGATATTTAATAATAGTATCACGAGCCTAAATCTGATTTTGGCTTTTCGTTTTCAGGTCTTCAGTGGAAATCTATCTTCTACAAATGTGTCTTGAAGCTAATTCAGGGACATCCAACCCCCAGTTCTTTGGTCCCTACAAGAACCCCCTGCAGTTCCCAGGACTCTATCCTCCAGCCAGCACGGCTATGAAAGACACACCGGGTCTTTCAGTCCTGCAGTGGGTGTTGGGCAAGCCTTCGGCAGCCTCCAAAAAGGTGCTGTGTTAAGCATACTGAGCTCCAGTCAGAACACTTGCGTTCAAATCCTGGCTCTAACATTTCCTAGCAGTTTGGCTTTGGGCCTCAGTTTCCTCATCTATAAAATGGGGACAGTCCCCACTCCATCAAGCTTTCATGAGGATTAAGTGAACCACATACACAATGCTGAGCAGAGCCCAGCACGTAGTTTTCAGTAAGTGTTTGTCAGCACCACTGGGGCAGACAGCGGGGACTCCAAGGGCACTTGTTTGAGAAGCAGGGGCTCAACACATACCCAGCTTCAGGTCTCCGAGACCAAGGAAGACCAGTCCAGGAGGGAGAGAGAGACTACAGAGCTCTGCCCTTTCTGCCTGGGGACAGCCATCTGGGCTTCCTGAAGCTGGGCCTCTGACCACAATCCCTCCCCAACTCCAGATTTCCCACATATTTGGCTTTGTAGATTCATCCTACCGGTCAGGAGAACTGGAAGAGAAGCTGTGGGATCAGAGGACAACTCTGAGGAGTCTGCCAAAACGTTTCCTGCTCCTGACATGGGGCTATGCCCATTGTCAATTGAGTTAACCTTTCCTGCCCAGGCCCAGGGGGGCTGAAGTCACCTGTCTGGAAAATCTGCAAAATTGCTACCCCTTGTCCCCTTGGGTCACACATCCAGGTTATTCCGGGGTTGCATGGAGGCAATATGTGCAGGCAGGCATGAAGGGTTCTGAGGGCCTGGAGGAGTCCTGCCAGCGGGTCACAAAGCCCTGGCAGACCCAGCCAATCACCTTCTTCTCACGGCTGAGCAGGGACCTGACTCATATGGAGGCTCAGCTCTCACAGTTGAATTCGTCAAAGGTAGAGAGGGGGCAGGTGGAACAGCTCCAGGGCTGGTGGGGAACCAGCATACGCCCAATCCAGCAGATCCAGGACAGGGATCTGGATGGTACTGGTTCAGGTGGGGACTGGAGCTTCTCTAGGATTCTGTTCTCACAACACTTTTAGGTCATGTGGCTGTGGCTGTTCTCTAAGATCCTGAACCCCACAGAAGTCCCAGCTTCCAGGGTCTGGGACATGTCCTGCTGAACAATGATCTCAACTCTATTTATTTATTTATTTTTTTTAAGAGAGAGCAAGCAAGCAAGCGGGAGTTGGGGAGAGGGGCAGAGAGAGAGAGAGAGAAAGAATCTTAAATGGGTTCCACACTCAGCACGGAGCCTGACACGGGGCTTGATCCCACAACCCTGAGATCATGACCTGAGCCAAAATCAAGAAGTCGGATGCTCAACCGACTGAGCCACCCAGGTGCCCCGATCTCAATTCTTTTTTTTTTTAAGTTTTTTTTTTCAACGTTTTTTAATTTATTTTTGGGACAGAGAGAGACAGAGCATGAACGGGGGAGGGGCAGAGAGAGAGGGAGACACAGAATCGGAAACAGGCTCCAGGCTCCGAGCCACCAGCCCAGAGCCTGACGCGGGGCTCGAACTCACGGACCGCGAGATCGTGACCTGGCTGAAGTCGGACGCTTAACCGACTGCGCCACCCAGGCGCCCCCCCGATCTCAATTCTTAAAGAGGCTTCCCCAGGCTGGTCCGGGTAATGCTGCCATATCCCCGGAGGCTGTGTTCAGCCCCTCTCCCCCGGCCCTGCTCTGCCAGGGGTGGGTTGCTGGCCCATCTGTGGCTAGCCTGAGGACAGACAGGGAAGGAGGCAGCAGCGGCTGCTGTGACATGTTAAGAAGAGAACATTGGTTTCTGCAGCCCTGGTGTGCCTGATTTTCCTTAATGATCCTTCGCGCTTCAAAAGCAGGTGTCTCCCAGGGGGCACATACAAGCTGTGTCACTTTATCTTCCTTAAAACGATGTTTTGTCAGCCTGTATGCCTTGCAGTTGTCACTGGACCAAGTGGCATGTTCTCCCTACCTCTGGAACAAGTGGATCTGACCGGTTGTTTAGCCTGCTTTCCCTCTATCCCAAGCTCAGCCCTCCTCTGCCCTCATAGCTCCTCCTGCCCCATAGCCAGCCCCTCTCAGAATTCTCCAGCTTTATTTCCTTGCCTTTTTGACAGACTGCTCATTTCATCTGCTAGCTTTTCCACCAGAAAGTCTACCCTGGTTATGTCTAGAACTTGACAAGCTTCAGTGTTTGGTCTTCTGTCTTCTCATGCAGACTGTCATTCTTCAGGTCCCCGAGACTCTAGCTGCCTGCCCCGCAGGAAGACAGTGGCCCCCCCCGCCTCAGTGGGGATATGTGCTGGACGGGGTACAGTGCCTACTTTCAAATAGCGTCTCCCCTGGTCTGCCATGGTTCCTGAAATTCCCACCACAGATGATACTCTTCTGGATGATAGCCTTCATCTCTGAAAAGCCTTAGTTATTATCTCAGTTTTGAATATGAGGAAATGAAGGCTCTGGGTTCAAGTAAGTGCCTTGCTCAAGCTCAAGATCAATCACTGGCAAGACTAGAGCATGAACCCCTTCCATTTGAACCTGAAGTCTATGCTCTTGCTTTACCACTACACTGTGGCAAGAAGAGCTGTTTGATCTTGCACAGCCCCAGTGTGGTGCGTGATAATTTGATCTAATGATTTAGGCCCCTGAGCATTAGGAGAAGGGAAAAGAAATTTCAAAGGTTTTCTTCTTTACGTTTCCTTTTCCTGGCTACTGCAGCATTGTCTTAATCTCAGTCACCAACTATTTACTGACCACTGACACAAGGTGCTAAACACTTTGTGAGGCACCATGAGGACACAGGATCATTTTAAGACACGGGTCTTGTCCTTAAGGAGCCTTCGTTTGAAGAAATAAGAGTAATTCATAAAACAACAAGGGATCCCACAAACCAGAACAGAGGAAGTGCGACCCAGTGAAAGTACATTTGGCTTTTAAGTGCTCCAAGAGAGCGCAAAGGATGAGTGTGGGCTCAGTTAGATGATTGCTGGGGGAAGGTGCACCTAACACCTTGATGACAGGGTATCAGAAAGCAGTGAAGAGAAAATGGGAAAGTGGAGACACAGAAAAGAGGTTTGTTGTCACTTTTATTTTTTAAAATGAGCATGAGACCAGTGATTCAATCTTAGAGGAATGTTAGGGGATTCGATCAAGAGAGGAAGTAGGAGAGGTAGGTGATGTGTCTAAGCCAAGGGAGACACCAGTTTCAAGGAGGAGGTCATCGGCCCTGTTGAATGAAGTTACCAGACAGACCTCTGATGGAGAAATGGTCATTAGATTGTGCAAGAAGAAATGATGAACATCTGAGTCACCTTGCTGCAGGGTGGAGAGAGAAGCTAGACCCAAAGACAGTTACAGAGTCCCAGATCATCTGCCCAGATGGATGCTGAGTGGGGAAATCAGGAGTTTGTCATCCAGGCCATTTATGTCTGCTGCCATATCACAGGTGAAGTAACGAGCGACTGCAAGGTGGGGGACACCGCGCTACTCTTAGTAAAGGTTGAAGCAATATACAGATTCAGTGTAGGCTCGTGCTCTAATCTCAACATCCCACACATCCTCCTTCAGACTCCATATCCTGTTCTTAAATTCTAGATTGTATCTGTCCACAGAGGCTCACAAGTACAACCTCTTGGTTTTTCTAAAGCTTATCACAACCCTGTGTCATGAATGAAAGAAAGAATGGGGGAAGACTTTAAGTATAATAAAATCTTAACTAATTTGAATGTTTGGAATATGTTTTAAGTATTCATTTACTGTCCTGTTTACCTGTAGTTAATCAGAACAGAACCCCTTTTGATCTTCAGTTTCGTTGAAAATCTTGTTGAAAGGTCTATTAAGGCAGGGTAGAATGCACAAAATTATTACTAAGGACTTTCCAGAGCCTCAGATTCACTCACTTACTTACCACCATTTATGGAGGTATATTGCAGGCATGGAGCCAGGCACAGGGCCTCTACAAAGGAATGGGATCCAGTCGGGGCCCTCAAGGCGTTCACGGATAGGGTGGGAACTAGGCCAGTGAACAAATAGCCAAAGGGCTCCACACTATGCTAGAACCCCACAGGCAGGAAGGGCATGCTGTTGGAGCAAGCCTGCTTCTGGGGTCAGGGAAGCCTTTGTAGAGGAAGCATAGTTTGATGCGGTCTTGAAAGAGAAGGTCATCGAGCCAAGAGTTAAGAGGAGAGGAGACTAGGGGGAAGAGGGCGAGGATTACAAATAGTTCACCCAGAATGCATGCTGGGTGCCGGCGGAGATGAGGTTAGAAGGGTACACAGGAGCTACAAACCAGAAGCTCCGTAAAGAGGTCAGGGGGTATTACGTCCGGGGGGAAACTCAAGGAAATTTTGTTCCCTTGTATATAACATATTGGTAACGATACAAAAATACTTGTAACCATACTATAGTTAAAAAACGGAGCATAATTTCCAAATCAAAATTGCAGCAAATGAAATTGCAGTGAATAGAAACTGCATTAAATTTGTAATTCTTGAGGCTTTATTTTATATTATCTTTTCTAGTAAAAATTGAAGAGATTCCCAAGTGCTGCTTGCAGAAATCAGTGCCCTCCAAATTTTTGGAAACACTTTATTTTGAAATAATTTTAGACTCACAGTTGCAAAATAGGACAAAGAATTCCCATGCACCCTCATCCAGCTTCCCCAGTAACATCTTACATAATAATTGTGAAGGCCAGGAAGTTGACATTGGTACATTATTAACGAAGCTATAGACATTATTTGGATTTAATCAGCTTTTACATGCACTTTTTCTTTCTTTTTCTTTCTTCTTTCTTTCTTTCTTTCTTTCTTTCTTTTTCTTTTTGGTGTACAGTCTATGAAATTTTATCACATGTATAGATTCATGTAATCACCACCCTACTTGGACACAGAATGCTCTATAACTTCAAGGAAACTCCCTTGTGTGGCCCCTCTATAGCCATGCTTCGTCCCCAACTCTAACCCCTGGCAACCACAGATCTGTTTGCCATCACTATAATTTTATAATTTTAAGAATGTTATATAAATGGAATTATATAGTAACCTTTTGAGATTGGCCTTTTCTCCCCTCAGCATAATGCCTTTGGGGTTCTATCCAAGTTGTTGCATACATTAATAGCCCTTTTTGTTGCTGAGTAGTATTCCAAACAATGGTACAAGTATGGATATGCCACATCTTATCCATTCACCCACTGAAGGATATCTGAGTGTTTCCAGTTTGGGGTGATTACTAAAAACCCTATGAGAACTTTCCTCAGTCTTCTCTTGCTTTGTCCATGAAAGTATGGCTCTGGGAGAGATCTCGCCATGTTTTTTTGTCCTCTGGAACCACAAAGCTGGTTGGGTTTGTAGCTGGAAGGCCCAGGCATTAGGTTTGGGGACACAGGTACACAAGCAACTCTTTGGACTGACTATTCTCAAAACTATGGGTTTGCTCGATCTAAAGACTGGACCCCTGTAGGCCAGGTTCTTGCTTCTTATATACATTTACTCTGTAACTCAAATTTGTGAACTTATCTTTCTAGATGGCCCAATTTTATCAAGGATACTTTAAAATTATAGTGATCAATTTGGGGAACCTTCAATATGAACAAAATTGAGAAGTGCTTTAGCACAAAAAGGGGACAAAGTTTCAAACATTCAATTGTTTGCAGGGTTACTGGGGCTGAATCCACTGAGGTTCAGAACAGCCTGTCTGAATTTCTACCCAAACCTACACAATACCCTCTTAAAGCTAAAGAAGGACTAAAGTAGTCAAAAGCCTAACAGAGAAAGCACTCATCATACTCTGAGCAGTCCTTATAACACCCCTACCCTTTAGTCAAAAAACCCAGTGGGTGGGGATATAGATTTACTCAGGACCTTGGGGCCATAAATAGAATAGTCATCTCCTGACCAGAACCAAATACTCTTATCTCCAGTGCCTCCAGAGGGTGCATATTTTACAGTTACAGATACATGTTTTGCTTTCTTTAGTGTTCTGTTAGGTCGAAAGGGTCAACATTTGTTTGCCTTCTTCTGGGAAACTCACCAATCTACCTGGACTGTTAAATGCCCTAAAGATTTCCTGAGGCCTCTCACCTACTTCTCACAAGTCCCCAGCCACAACCTTAAAGACCTTAAATTTCTGCATGATTCTTCCGTGGATGATGTTACATTGTGTTCTAAAGACAAGTAAACTCTAAGACTGATTCCAGCCATCTGCTGTTTTCTCTCAGAAAGGGCACAGCGTTCCAAAGAGAAGTTACAATTTGGTCAAAGTAAAGGTTATTACCCAGGACATGATTTATCCCCAGGAGGTAAATCCTATACTTTTGACGGACTCCAGGCCGTTCCCAACTTTCCAACTTTTCTAAATCATCACACTTATAACTTAACCAAGCCCTCAGTCTGCAAACCTCTTCCTTAGGAATCTAAACATGAAGAGGCCTTTTGCAAATTAAATTAGCCCTTCAACATCTTCCCACTCTGGGCTTACGTAGTTATCAAAAACCATTCTACCTATTTGTACATGTGAGATCCGGACAAACTTTTGGTGTTTATGACTCAACTTCGTGGGAACCATCAGACATCAACAATCTACTGCAGCGTCTCTTCCCCTGTGGCAGAGTCTACTCACCTGTCCTAAGGGCAACAGCCCAGCAGCTAAGTTATTGGAGGCTTCTGCACACTTCGCTTTAGGGTCTCCTTTAAATTGGATGGTCCTTCATGGTATACAATATTTGTAGCTCACTGAAAACACACAACATTTCTCAGTAAGTAGGCTTACCACCAGTGAAATCCTATTACTTTCTCCTCACATATTTTTCTATTCATTGCAGTAATGCTTTGAATCCTGCTATCCTACTTTAGATGTCATGTTCTCAATGAGGGGATTTTGGCCCATCGGCTTCTGCTCTAGGAAAAAGAGATCGTTAGATAATTCAAGAAGGAGAAAAACCTGGCCTCGATTTAAGAATCAAAACCTTAGCCACTCAAGGGGGAATCAGGGTTGCTTTCTTTTCTCCTCAAGCCTTCTCAGTTCATGCTTTACAAGAGGCCTGGAAAGTAGGGCAAATCCTACTGAAGGTGGAACAGACAGAATGCAGCACGCCAGCTGGGGGATGTGAAAGAGAGAGGTCAAAGGTGACCCCACAGTTTCTGGCCCCAGCCCTGGAAGGATGGAGGAAACTACAGCAGGAGCAGGTTTAAGGGTGGGGTGGAGACCAGGGGCTCACTTAATATCATATACGAACACTGGGAAGAATAGGTAGGGGTATTAGGAAACATCATATTTAATGGAGCACAATATTCCATGCTTTATTATAAGATTTTTTAAAGTTTGTTTGAGAGAGAGAGAGAGAGAGAGAGAGAGAGAGAGAGAGAGAGAGAGAGCACAAACAGGAGGGCGAGAGAGAGAGAGAGGGAGAGAGAGGATCCCAAGCAGTCTCTGTGCCACCAGCCCAGAGCCTGACGTGGGGCTAGAATCCATGAAACATGAGATTGTGACCTGAGCTGAAATCAAGAATGGGGCACACTGAACCACCCAGGCGCCCCTTCCATGCTTTATTAAATCAGTCTCCGGTAGTTAGACATTTTTGGTATTTAGATAGTGCTAGATTTAACATCTATGAACATTCAATTTTTGTCTAAATATACTACTACCTGTGGGGAGGGAATTACTATGTCAACGGGCATGGCATGTTTTAAGGCTTAACAGTTTTCTAAAAAGACTGTACCTTTTATTTTCCTTCCAGAAGGAAAGAGTGCTTATTTCACTACACTCTCACCAACACGGAATGTTATTATTTTAGAAAATGTGTTGATTTAATAAAAACCAACTTTTTGTTGTTGTTCTTTTAAAAAACATTTCTTTGATTACTAGTGAGGGAGAACATTATTTCCACATTTATTACTCATATAAATGTATTTTTTTGTGAACTGTCTGGGCTGTAGAGTTTGGGGAACCCACAGGTCATTGATGTGGTCTAAGAAACATCTGGATATTCTGATAGTAAATTCTCACTATTCACACCTTTACTGAAGATCTATCTAGGGTTCTGGGATGGATTTGTACTGACCCCAGATTTATTTATTTATTTGTTGGTTTGTTTATTTATTTATTTATTTATTTATTTATTTATTACTAAATGGAAGTTACTTTTTTTTAAAAAACTAAATCCCTGATACTCCATGTAATTTATTCTGAACATGAGATACTAGAAATGTCCCTATATGAAGGTTTTGAAGATTCACTTAAGGTAATTATAAAATGAAAGAAAATACTGTTGCTATACTGCAGCTATGCTAAAATGCATTTTGGTTTGAAAAAAGTGGACGTTTGGTAGCAATGGAGAAAACGCACATGACCAGGGAACCAAGATCAAGCTAGACATTACCCTAGATACGCACCCCCTTCATATTTTTGCCTAGTACATGGGGGAAAGGGGTTAAGAAAGGGAAAATGACTTAGGGTTTCCCAAGATCCTGCTGAAAGTAGGAGAAATAGAGAATTAAGAAAGCAAACTTTAACTGCATCTCCAAAAATAGGGAGCCTTACAGTGTATTTCCTAAGAAATATACTGGCATGTTTAGCTGTGTGAACAGACAGCATGGTACACACACAAAAAGACTCCAAAGGACCCAGCTCCAGCCCCGCCTCTCATGATCTGGGCTCTGGGCAAAGGTGGCCTCTCGAGGCCTCAGTTTCTTATCATGAAATAGAAATGCCTTCCGGACATCACTCACTATGTGTATGGCTCATGGGCACCCAAAACACTGATGCTGTGAACAGACCACTCATGGAAGGAGTACAAATGGCTAACAAACATGAAATATGAAACGTGTTCAACTTTACTAATGATTTCTAAGTAGCTATGCTGCTGGACCGTCATGAAGGTTAAAGCTAACCTGAGTGGGGCACTCGCACAGGACCTAACCAATCCAGCTCTATCGTTACAGTTATTGGTGAGAGGCTGGTAAAGCAATTCTGACGGAGAATTTTTAAGTCTTTGACATAGAACCAGTAACAATGTAATTCGGTAGGGAGAGGCGGTTGGAGACTCTAAGTAATACAGTTAAATACAGTAAGTTGTGAGTGGATCTATTTTGTGGATGTCTTACGAAGTCGCATTCCAGAGTCTGGAAAAGTGAGGGATCTGGGTAAAGGCCCCGAGGTGGGCATTTAACAGCAGTGACTGGCCAGGGCATCACAATCCTGCTTTAGCTGGATTTGGAATAGGGGCTTCATAAATTTTAGTTTCTCTTCCTTTCTCTTCCCTTGTGGTGGTAATAACCGACAGTAGCTCCAAACCATGCCCCATAAGGAGAGCTCACGCGGAACTCCGTTTCCTTAAGATAGCGCTTCTCACGTCTTACGTGTCACTTCTCCGGAGGTCAAGGTGAGGTCCTAAAGCGACCACCAAAATAGGATCCTTATCATTTCCTTCCTGGAACCAGAATTCTGGAATTTTCCTTTTCTTATTTTAGAGGGTCACGGTGTGGTGCTGAGATCTGGCCTGTGTTCCTGCACCGAGCACGAGTGTTGCTTGGATTCATCATTCCCTAATTTGTTCACACGTGAATATATGTCTACACTCATGAATATTTGATACTATGTACCTACTATGTACATAAAGATGACTGGGCCAGAGGAATTCTTCTCTCATCCATGGATGGCTCCTCGTTTAATGAGTAGGACTGTACACAGTGGCCAACTCCTGACTAGTTAATAACTATCTCAAAGGGTAGTGACGTCTAGGGATGATTTACTCTTTTGACCACCTCCCCGGGAACCTGCAGCGTGTCACGAAAGCGGCTTAATATGATTAAAACGCCCCCCAAATCTCCTGATACTGTTTTCTTAGCCCTCTCTCTGTTACAGATCATGAGATAGGCCTGTGAGGCTACCCTACTTGAGGTACCTCAGGGAAGAGTGATGTGTGAAGATACAGGGAGGGCTGTTTCGAAAGAGGCCAGATACCGGGTGCACCTCAATTCCAAATAAGCCAGGCTAGCCCTGAGTTAAGACTAACATGGCAACAGACGATGGCTTCATGGTGGCAGAAAGAACTTCCCAAAAAAAGGACAGATGAGTGAGGTCTATGCTCACCAGGGACCTCACGAGTCCTCTGCGGTGCCTGCCGAGATGAGGACCCACACCTGTGCCTGGGAGCACAGGCCACCCTGCAAACCCCTACCTCCAGGCAGCACTGGAGAAGGGTGGGGGCTGGTTGAAGCTCTCAGCATCCCTGCTCTGGGTTCCCAGAGGCTGCTGAGCACTTTAGAATCTGGTCCACGCTAGCTCAAAGTTAAATCTGTTAAATGGTCATAGGATAATAGCTTACTGATGAACAAACCAACAAACAAAAACCTTTTATTGAGAGTCCAGGGAAATGTGCCCTTTTAAACGTGGTTGGTCAGAGTGTAACTTAGCACAGTCCTTCTGGATGGCAATTTGGTTAAAAAAAAAAAAAAAGACATTAAAAGCCTTTACATTTTCTATATTCTCTGACCTTATTTCTATTTCTAGGAATTTTGTACTAGAGCAGTAATTGTGAGTATGTGTAAAACTTTAGACGTAAGCATATCTATAATAATGAAAAACCGGGAACAACTAAAACGATGAACAATAACGAACAGTTAAATAAATCATGGTACATCTAAACTGCAGCTGCTTAAGACAGCGCTGGCTCAGCGCCCATTCCCAGCACCCTTCTCCCTTGCCTGTCTCCGCTAGAGGGGTCAGAAAGACGAAATACTTTTTTCACAGCTTCTCTTATAGCGAAGAGCCATCTGAGACATGAGGTTAACACCCAACTGGCTAAGGGGCTGTAACGTCCTTCACGGTGTCGTGAGCTGTGGTACCGGCTCGTACCTCCTACTTTCAGACTCCTGCCGCGTGAGAAAAATGCCCCTATTATTTGTTGAAGCCATGCTTAGTTTAGATTGGGGTTTGCTATTAACTAACACTGCTAGTTGTCCTTAGAGTTTATTGTTATTTGTATCAAAACACAATCCCGACTGATAAAGACGTGGAAAGACGTTTACAATATATGAAGCGAAGGGAAGGTATTACAGAGCAGAAATATTCCAATAGGCACAGAAGAATAATGTGAAGATATGTTCTAAAATAATAATTGTGGTTCTATCTGACGGCAGGGTTATAGGGGATTTTTATTTTCTTCTTCAGGTTTACCTGGATTTTCTAAATTTTTTACATTGAACACGTGTAACTTTTGTGACAAGAAAAAAATTCAATAAACATATTTTTAAAAAACAGGGCAGAGAAGTATGGAAGGAAGCTTGTGGTCAGTCAGCCAGCAAGAAGTCACTGATAATAGCTGCCAAAATAACCACTTAAAGGCTTCTCTTGCTTTTTGTCCGGGTGGTTCCGACTTCTTTGAAGTGGTGGTTCGAGCCCTTCCTTGCTAGTCTGTCTGGTGATAAGAGGTCCGCACCAGCTTGTCACCGGGCGGCCGAGACCTGGTCCCAGCAGCAGGCTGCTATCCTCCGGGATGGCCAGAAGAGGCCGTGAGGGCCTCCGAGCTCTCCCTAGCTCCTCTCTCCTCTTCACTGTGGGCCTCCTTTCCCATCGCCTCCCCTCTGTCTCACATTTTTTGCTTTCTCATAAGCTTCTTGGCAGAATCAAATGAGATAAGCTATCTGAAAGGACTTTATACGTTACAAAGTGTCACAAAGGGCAAGGTATTTTTCTTTGTACTTTATACGTTGTTCTTCCTTCTTTTCTCTCCCTGTTTAAAAATCTTTCACTCTTCTTAATCTTCTTCCGTCTTTCCTTTTTCATTCTTCCTCCTGCCTCCTCTGGCCACGGCATAACAAGGACATGCGGGGCCTCCGCAGCCCTGTATCTGTACTTTAATCACATTTCACGTGACCTTGCACTGTACTTATCCGTTCACGGGCCTCTCGTCTTTGCTCACCAGTGTGGTCCGTGAGCAGCGACCATGCCTTTATACTCCCGACAACCTTTCATAACACCTGACTCAAAGTACACTCCTGGCGAATGTTTGTTTGCCCGATACTGCGAACTACACTTCTATTGTTTTGTTATCTGGATAAAGCACAATATGACACAGAGACACTCATTTATGTGTAAAATCAGCCATCCACAAAATGAGTGGAGATGTGTTATTTGCATCTTAAAAATTAAGGTCTTATGGAATCTTTATTTTTATGAGCCAATAACTGAGAACTGGCAGAAAGATTAGTAAGTTGGAAAATGATTTTTTTCTTCCAAACTGAAGTTTAAAAATACTGGGGAATGGGAACATTGATAATGGTAATTTAGAAAAAGTGTTTTTTTAATGGCAAAATATTAGAACTAAATTATATTTTAAATCTGTATTATCCACTGAGACACTTTATTCTGTTTTAAGTTTATTTGTTTTGAGACAGAGCAAGTGAGCAGGGCAGGGGCAGAGAGAAAGGGGGAGAGAGAGAATCCCAAGCAGGCTCCACGCTATCAGTGCAGAGCCTGATGCAGGGCTTGATCCCACAAACTGTGAGATCATGACCTGAGCTGAAATCAAGAATTGGATGCTTAACTGACTGAGCCAACCAGGTGCCCCACCACTGAAATGTTTTTAAAAAGTCTGTGAGGATCCCTGAAATGCTGCATTGAAAGTGCATGTCGTGGGAACCAATCTTATCCCTCCTGCTTTGGCCAAGTTGTTAAATCATTGCTTTTTCTCACCCAGCTCGTCCCAACCATTCTCACTGACTTCATCCTTGTCCAGATTGTTGTCATTCTGTGACCAACAGTATTCCTCCTCTAGTCTCCTTTCAACTTTGTGGCCCCTCACTGCAAGACAAACTTCCCCAAAACACTGCTTTCATCAAACCCCTGCAAAGCTCCGGTGGCCTTTTATGTCTATCTATAGGATAAAGACCAAACATCTTGGCCTGGTGTGCACAATTTCACTCCATACCACCCAACCCCTCCCCCCGCATTCTTTTCTTTGACTTCTCCACCCTTTAAACCCTCAGCTTCAGACTGTTGTTCTCCTTCTTCCGGTCCTGACTCCCACCCTGCCCTTACTTGTTCCTGAATGCCCTACTCCTTTTAAGGTGATGCTTCTACCCCCCACCATTCCCAGGGGCACTGGCTGACAGAGTCAGGATCCCAAACTGCTGTGACAGGCTATGGCAAGAGGCTTAACCACTCAAAAGAGATTCAGACGAGGTTCTGAATTTGGATCTGAAAAACCAAATGGAAGGAAGAGATTAGGCCGATGACATAAGGGTTTGCAACAGAGTGTGCAAAAATACAGAAGCCTTTTAAATGGATACGGGCTTGACGGGAGTTGTCTTTGTGATGGAACTGACAGAAGCTGGGGAAGGGACCGCACTGACTGAGCCCTTGGCATGCGCCTGACCCCCTGTGCGTTTTATTTATCTCATCTGCTCCTTACAACGTGGGGAGGTACTAATGGGCTGAAGGCATCATCAGCTCCATTTTACAGGCTTCATGTCTACTTCTTTGCAGACCACCGTTAAAGTAACCCCTGACTCAATGTCTTCCCAGCGTCTTCTCATTGCGCCTCACTGAACTCCCTGTGACTGGCACCTGCCTGCCTTTCCAGCTTCGCCTCCCATCACCTCTCGCCCTTCTCACTACACCATGTTCCAGCTGTAAGACACCGTACCAACTGAGACAAACTTGGGAGCCTTTTGTTCATGCTTTTCTTCCTTGCCATTGATCTTCACCTGGTAAATGCCCACCTAATCTCAAGATTCATGTCAAGTGTCAACTCACCTGGAAAGTTGGCCCTGATTCCTACTTCTTTCTACTGGGCTGGGTTAGGCTGGCCTTCTAGGTATTTCGGTAATACTGTGTGGGCCTACGTCTAATGCAGACAGTACTTACCATAATTATTTCTTCCACTTCACTATGAGCTTCTTGAGGGCTGGCATTAAGTCCTTGCATCCCTAATGTCTAGTATGGTGCCCAGCTCATGGTATGTTCTCAGCAGAACAGAACTGGGGCTCAGAGAGTTTAAGTAACTTGCCCAAAGTAACAGCTGGTTAGAACTGGTTTGAAGCCAGATAAGTGATTATAAGATCTTTCTAGGATAATGTTCCCCCTTCTCCCCTGGAATACTGAATTCATGGAATACCAGTTCATGGGCAGCCTATTTTTAGAATAACAAAGTGACTGTGATGGTGAATGTAGCAAATATACTCATATTAGGTTTTGTGAGGATCTGCTGGAGAAACTGAGGGTTTAGCTTAGAGATGGAAGAAAAACTTGGAGTGACCAGAGAACTGTCTTTAATTACTTGAAGGGCTATGAGGGGAAGAGTAAAGATTAGATTTCTTCTCTGTGGTCACAAGGGGTAAAACTGATCAAGGTTTAAAGGTATAGAAAGACAGATTTTGACCCACTGAAGAAAAACTTTCCCAACAGGGCTAGTTAAATGCAACAAGCCTATCCCAGGAAGGGGTGAGGTCCTATCATGGCCGGTTTTTAAGCTGGATGACACCATGTGGGATGTTCTAGTAGGGTCAAGAACCAGGTGGCAGGCTGAGCTGAACTAGGTGAGCTTTTATTTTTAGGTGACCTCTTAAGGTCCCTTCAACAGATGCGGATTCTATTACTCTGTCCTGTCTGCCCTCTCTAGCTATTGGCAATCTCTTACTCCTCCATATTTAATAAATTTTATGAGTTTACATAGTTCATTTGGTGATTGAGTACATATGTAGCTTGCCACAAAATATTTAAGTTACCAATCCTTTATGTTTTCATTTAATTTTTTCCCAACATATTCCTAAACAGATACACCCCTTGAAGTCACGGATCATATAACATGTATTAAATATCTTTGGTCTCACATATCTATACTTGTTCAAAATAGAAGAAAAATATTTTAAATGTTCACTTTGTGACTTGACTTTAATTTGTCTGTTAAGAGGACTGTCTTTTATCTCCTAAAAATTCCCTAGGAAAGAATTAATTCTTCATTAGCTACTTTTCTCCAGGTATTTTGCTATTCCTTTTAACAGCTTAAAAAGGAAACATTGGAAGAGGCAGTCTCTGCTAGTTAAGGAAATGCTTGTCATTTATTTATTTATTATTTATTTATTATTTATTTATTTGTTTATTTAACATTTATTCATTTTTGAGAGACAGAGAGACAGAGTGCAAGTTGGGGTGGGGCAGAGAGAGAGGGAGACACAGAATCCGAAGCAGGCTCCAGGCTCTGAGCTGTCAGCACAGAGCCCAATGTGGGGCTTGAACTCACAAACTGTGAGATCATGACCTGAGCCAAAGTTGGACGCTTAACAAGCTGAGCTACCCAAGCGCCCCAAGGAAGTACCTGTCTGTTTCCTATGGCTGCCCAAGGACCCTAGAGGCAGGAGCTCCTCCGTTTGGACCCACCAGGTTCCAAGAGGACCAAATACACTGACAAGGATAACAGAAGGAATAGAGGTAAGAAGCAGGCATGATTGGGCCAAGCAGTCTCAAGAAACAACACTCCCATTTGCTGTCTTTTCATTGTCTTCAATGGAAGAAGAATTGTGGGCTAAGCCCACATATCAGTTGTCCCTAAACAGAGAAGGCTGAGCAGTGTTATCGGGGAGAGCTTTTCTAAACACACACACACACACACACACACACACACACAGCCCTCTAAAAAAAGGCTCAGGTATGTGGAAAAGCTCCCCAAGTGGTTCTGATTGCTCTCCCACATTTGAGAAACAGTTTTTCCTCCTAACCCTATCATTAAGGAAGAGGTTTCCTGGGGTGCCTGGGTGGCTCAGTTGGTTGAGCATCTGATTTCAGCTTGGGTCATGATCTCACAGTTTTTAAGTTTGAGCCCTGTGTGGGGCTCTGTGCTGACAGCTCAGAGCCTGCTTCGGGTTCTGTGTTTCCCTCTCTCTGCTCCTCCCCTGCTCACACTTTTTCTGTCTCCCTCTCTCTCAAAAATAAATAAACATTTAAAAAATTTTTTTAAAAAAGGAAGAGCTTTCCCTTCCTATCCCATTATTATTATTATTATTATTATTATTATTATTATTATTATTTTTATTTTTATTTTTTTACTTACCTCTTTAAATCAGTATAAACTCATAGATTATTTTACGGGTTATAATATGTTACTATCATTTGTTTTTATGCTCAAATTGTCCTGGTATTGGCCATTGGAGCCCCTTCCCATGTCCTTTTGACACATTCCCATCATTCTTGGAAAAGTTCCTTACTTTCTGGTGGAACAAGATGTTCCAGGCTCAACTTGTACTTTCCTTGCCTCCATCTTAAAAGAAGCCATTTCTCAAAGGATTCCTGTTCTTTTAGGGGAGACTGAAAACCACTTTTGAAGACTTAACCATCATATTAATATTTATGATAAAAGAGGACCAAAGCAAAGTCAAGAAAGGACAAGAAAGATCCCTTCTCTGATTATGACTAATAAGCAGGGGTCAGCAATTATGAGTTAGAGCCCCCTCTTTCTTTGTAAGTAAAGTTTTACTGGGATATGGCCATAATCATTCACCTATTATTATCTAAGACTGCTTTCATATTACAATGTCAGAGTTGAGTAATTTTGACTGAGACTGTATGGCTTGCAAAATGTAAAATACTATTTGGCCCTTGCAGAAAATGGCTGCTGATCCTTGCTAACAAGTATTTACATGCTGTAGACAGAATCCCTTTCAGGAGGAATAATGTGACTTGGAGATACTGTAAAAAGATTAATATCTCTCCCTATGTTTCCCTAGATGTCACCAGGCAGTACTTTTATCAATGCAGAATAAAATATAAAATTGTAAAAACTGTCATACAGCATGCTGTAGAACCCGGTTGTAAAGGCAATTATAAACATCAGGGTTGTTTATTATGGAATCTAGAAAAAATAATAGCTGGAAAGTAAAACTATGTTAGTACGATTTTAACACTGTCCAATGAAGTGGCACTCTGTTTAGTTGACATTGGTATTCTGGTCACTAGGACAGAGCAAAGCAAGCTCTGATTACCTTTCTGATTGTCAAGTCACCATGACATAGGAAAGAAGTACATCCTTTTCTATATTAAATTTGCTTTCTGGTACCAGTGTGCCTAAACAAATAATAAGTCAGGTTTTTTTCAGGTCTCAGTGACTTTAAGGAGAACTGAACATTAAGGTATCAGATCTAAAGACCTGAGAGGGGTGCCTGGCTGGCTCAGTTGGTAGAGTGTGAAACTTTTGATCTTAGGGTTTTAAGTTTGAGCCTCATGTTGGGTGTAGAGATTACTTAAAAATAAAATCTTAAACAAAACTAAAGACCTGAGATGCTAGGTCCTGAACTGTGTAAATTCTCTTAGAACATGGCACACAATAAAACAGTCAAACTGACGGATTATTATATATTTTTCAAAGTATGCAGATGCAAAAGTATGCTGAAATGTTGGACAGCTCCCATTCACAAAGTTTAGGGCTCCAGCCAAATCCTGGGGGTATCCTGGGAGCATTCCTAAAGTCAATATTCCCAATAAGTCTGTGTCTTGTGGGAGAAGCCCACCCTCTACCCAGGAGAGCATGATTCTCAATTTGTCCATTACAGTCCTGGCTTTCCTCCCAGACATTAACGTTTGGACCTGACCAGTGGCCAGGACCAAGCTGGGCCTAGAGTAGTAGGATAAAGTGCCAGAACTGCTCCATCTCCTGAATCCAGCAAACAGAGTTGGTAAGGCTGAGAAGGGAGCAGAGGGCTCAGCAGCTGGTCCCTAACTTGGCCATTTCACTAGACAGGAAGTCATACCCACATGCACCAAGTAATTATAGCAGAATGTATTAACGTGAACTTAGGGGCAGAGGCAGTGTCTCATATTTGTATTTTTAATTCCAAAGCATGGTCCAAAGTAGGTGCTTGATGTTTGTTGAATGACCTGTCTTCTCTTCCCCTTAAATAACCCATCTCCAACTCATAGAATAGGTCAGTATGTAAAAAACAAAATATCTGGGGGTGCCTGGGTGGCTAAGCATCTGAATTTGGCAGGTCATGATATGGTAGTTTGTGGGTTTCAGCACCATTATCGGGTTCTGTACTGACAGCTCAGAGCCTGGAGCCTGCTGGGGATTCTGTGTCTCCCTCTCTTTCTGCCCCTCGCCCACTCACAGGCTGTCTCTCTCTCTCTCTCTCAAAAATAAATAAACATTACAATTTTTTTAATTTAAAAAATTTAAAAAATTATCTGACAACATTACTTGGTGAGAATGAGTGTCCTGCTTCCCTTATGACTTTAAAATCACATTTTTGGTGGGGCGCCTGGGTGGCTCAGTTGGTAGGGCAGCCGACTTCGGCTCAGGTCATGATCTCACGGTCTGTGAGTTCGAGCCCCGCGTCAGGCTCTGTGCTGACAGCTCAGAGCCTGGGGTCTGCTTCGGATTCTGTGTCTCCCTCTCTCTGACCCTCCCCCATTCATGCTCTGTCTCTCTCTATCTCAAAAATAAATAAACGTTAAAAAAAAAATTAAAATCACGTTTTTGGTTAAAAAGGAAATTTATATAGCTTTTAGATGTAAACATAATAAATACAAACATATCTCCGTTATTCTTCTCCCTTAATTATAGGAGGAATAGGTTTATGATTTCCCCAAATCATGAGATTCAATATTTATACATATCCAGTTTCTCATTGGAAGTTGGCACAAAGGAAGAGTGTGTGTGGGGTGGTGGTAGCGAAGGACAGGGAACCAATTCTCACATGTGTGGCCTAAGAAGGCCAAGGTTAAGGTCGAACATGATTTATGAGAGTGAGTAGTTTCAATGAGGGAAGGAGGGGAGGAATGCCACTAATTTTAGAGGATTGGAGAAAATACAGAGAGTTGTTACCTGTTTACATTTGGCCTAATTTAGAGTTTGAGAGTCTGATCCAGATATGTAAGACAGGGAGTAGATGCCTAGAGGTTGCCAGGGCCTCTCAGAGAGATTGTTTAGGTAATCCTGATTGCAGGATTCTGGAGGGATTAGGGATAGAAAGGAGATACTATGGACAATGTGTAAAAATTAACCCATTTATTTTACTTCTGTAGGGTTCTACAAAGTGAATGAGGAGTTTTATTCTGTTTTCAAAAACAGTAGGAGTTACTTTCAAGCAAGCAGACATGGATCATAACTATGGAGCAGTGACTTTTAATAAAGCAAATGGCAGTGACCCACAGACCTTTTGTAGCCAATTACAATCTCCAAAGTCTTCTTCTCCCTACCACCACTGTCAAGCTCTTTATGTTTATAGTGATCAAGGCTGTAGGCAGTATTGGTCCAGCCACCACTATCACTTTCTTTTTGCTACTGTCCTTCTTCTAGGACTAGACATGCCAACTGATGGGTAGGCTGAGCCTCAGCGGCAGACCTGATTGTCCCTGGGGTTGATTAACTAAGCCTCCCCAGACTCTGTTTTAGATCTCTTAAATCTGGTAACTATGCACTGTGCACCCACTGAGTGTCAAGGACAGCGCTGGGCACTGGTGATAGGCAGATGAACAGGATGAGTCCCCTGCTATCAAGGAGCTCATAGATGAACTGTGGAGACAGACATACCAATGACAACATCATATACGAGAGCTATAACATCAATCAATTCCTCCCTGGTAATTATTGGAGCAATTCCTCTCTTGGTGACTACTTTAATTGTTATTAAGTTTGAAAAATTACAAAAGCAGTATTCAAACAACACAGATGGGTATAAAATTAAAAAGTAAAGTTTACTGCTATCAGTTACATATATTCTTCAGACCTTTTAATATATGTATTCAAAACATATACACATATTTATTCCATTGTTTAAAGAAAAACAATAAAACCTTGTGACTTTTTTCCTCTAAAAATATCGTAGTTACTTTTCTATGCAGTATATAGAGATTCACCACATTCTCCTTGATGATTACATATTCTTTTGTATTCAGGAATAGTTAATTTCTCTGAAAAGGTTAGGGAAAGTTTTGAGCAAAAGGTGATTTGTGATCTGGGCCTTGAAGGAGGAGCTGGAGTTCATTTAGTAAAAAGCAAAGCCAAGAGATAATGCTTGCGATGTATGAAAGGTGGTTCAGGGAGTGTGGACAGCCTGAGCATGTAAGAGAGGTGTGGAAGTACACAATCTCTTTGGGGACCACCAGTGGTCTGGTGAGGACATGCTGTTCCTCAGACTTTGGTGTGCATCAGAATCACCCTGGGAATTTTTTAAAATTGCAGCTGTCCCATCCCCTACCTTGAGATTCTGATTCAATAGGCTGATGTCCCCCAAAGTCTTTGCTCTTCACCACTACACTAGACTGCCTTTCCTTCTATGAGGGTGTATTCCCCTCATCCTTCATAAGGCAAGGAAGGTAACTGGAGGCCAGAAAGTCCCCATGATAATGGAGTAGAAAGTCCTGACACCTGGGGTGCCTGGGGGGCTCAGTAGGTTAAGTGTCTGACTCTTGGTTTCAGCTCAGGTCATGATCTCATGGTTCATGAGTTTGAGCCCCTCATTGGGCTCTGTGCTGACAATGTGGAACCTGCTTGAGATTCTCTATCCCCTCTTTCTCTCTGCCCCTCCCCCACTCACTCTATCTCTCTCAAAAAAATAAGTAAAAACATTTTAAAAAGGAAAAAAAAGGGGGGCTGCATGGTAGCTCAGTAGGTTGGGCATCCAACTTTGGCTTAGGTCATGATCTTGTGGTTTGTGAGTTCGAGCCCCACGTCGGGCTCTGTGCTGACAGCTCAGAGCCTGGAGCCTGCTTCAGATTCTGTGTCTCCCCCTCTCTGCCCCTCCCCTGTTCATGCTCTGTCTCTCTGTGTCTCAATAATAAACGTTAAAAAATTTTTTTAATAAAAAAATAAAAATAAAAAATAAAATAATATAAAAAGGAAAAAAAAAAAAAAAAAAGGAAAGCCCTGACACCCTTATGTTGTTCTCTCACTTAGTCATCTCATTCTTAGCCTTCTAGCATCCTCTCCCCACCAACTCTTCACTTTGTAATTTTATATTGTCTTTCATTTGAGAAGTTCAAAGTATTCCCAATGCTAACCTCATGATTAAGCAATGGAAACTGGTAATAACCTCATTTTATAGAAGGATAAACAGAAGCACTGGGGGACTCCTATCATGTTGAGTCAAAATTGAAGCTGAGAACAGAATTCAAGCCTGTCTCTCATTCCATTCATGACACTATTGTCCTTTCCCTTGAATTATGCAAACCCTGTATCACTTTTCTCATTAACTGAGGCAAAGTATGGAAAGCATCCTGCATAGGGCCCAGCTCACAGCAGAGAAAAGTCATTTCTTTCCTTGACCACAACAAAACAAAGGCTGCTCAGGGCCTCTGGAGCTTAGTGGATGTTTCTTGATGGTCTGCAAAACAGTCATCAGAAATTCCACATAGCATTTCTAGCCTGGGTGACTCAGTCAGTTAAGCGTCTGACTCTTGATTTCAGCTCAGATCATGATCTCATGCTTCGTGAGATCAAGCCCTGCATCAGGCTCTGCACTGACAGTGTGGCGCTTGCTTGGAAATCTCTCTCCTATCTCTCTGCCCCTCCTCTGAGTGCGCTCTCTCTCTCAAAATAAACAAACTTAAAAAAAAAAAAAAGAAACTCCATGTAGACTTTTCTTCTAAGGGTGTCAAGAAAAGCTTTAGAATGCCATCAAATAATGAAAAAGACAAAGAGAGTTACATCTCAAGGCTTCACTTCTGTGTCAATTTGGGAGATAAGGATGCTGTAATTATAGAGCTGTTTATAAAAACAGTTAAGGAGGTGAAGCTGTCTGCCTGGCTCACAGGAAGAATGAATAATAAACCTGGGATTTCACAGTACATAAGGTGCCGAGCTAGGCCACAACTCTTCTCTAGATCCAAGGGGATACAAAAAGAAGAGCAGGGTTATTCTTCTGCTAAGGCGTAGCCAGGGTCACATTTGGCTTTGAATGAAGCCCTGCAAACCAACGTTCCCCCCACCCCAATACCTCAAGAAGGAAAACTCTCCAGAGCAGAGGTTCTCCAATTTTACCGTGCACAAAAATCATCTGACTGGTGCTCCATTATTAATGCAGAATCCTGAGCCTGTGCCCTGAGAGAGACAAATATGGTCTGGGTCTCAGAAGTCTGCATTTTTCACAGGCTTTCCTCACGAGTCTGTGGCAGGACAACACTAGAGACCACCCTGCTCTAGGGAATATGTGCAAGATTTTCCCATTTACCAGCTCTGGGGCAGAACTGCTGCTGTCACTGTGAACCAGTCAGTGGCCTGACCAGCATTAAGCTGAGTCATGGGAAAGCATGAATCTTATACTGCAGGCTCCCCTCATTTCCAAAAAGCTTCAGTCTCCTTTCTGGTTGGATTCTAGAATGTTGTGATGGGGTAAAGCAACTTCAGAAACAAATACAAAGAAATACGCTGACTTCCTATATGGATGCTGAAAAATATTTCAATGGAGGGTCACAGCTATTAATGATCACTTTAGCTAATTGGTTTCTTTTGCCAACATTTAAAAAGAAGCCAAATGTACACAGTGTTCTTTCTTGAAGATCACGTATGCAAATGAAAAAAAAAAAAAAAAGAGCTAGAGACTAGGGCAGATATTACCTCACACCATTCCAGAATGCTGAAACACTGCAAGTCCTTGTATTAAAGAACTGTCCAGGAGAAGCCTCCCTTTCCATCAAGTCAGGATGCTGGGCCCAAGAAAGACACTGGCGCCCATCGCCGTGGCTGCTCAGCCCAGTCGGCCAAGAGACACACTATGTAACAATGGCCTCAGTCCTTAGAACCCAGCCCCCAGGTGGCCCCCCTGCCAGGATTGACTACAGAGAGATGCCCCAGGATGATGGGCTCTTTTCGTCCCGTACCTTGTACCTTATGCTCTAAACTAGAGCAAGTATCCAGCAGGCTGCTGCTTTTTAAAGTGCAATTCATTAATTGGAGTCTCAGACCTCTGTGTTATAAAAAGAGGAGCTAAAGCAGAATTAAGTCGTTAATTATTTGGCAAGGTTCCGAGGCATTTGCCATAACTCCTCGTCGTGTCTTGCAAGCATGCAGGACGCTTCTGATGCCTTGTCCTAGAAATGAGTTTGAGTGGTTAGGAACACAAACATTGCTGTCTTAAGACTCTTCTCTGGTTGTCAAATTTCTTTGAAAAATTCTCCAACTTTATGTTCAGCCATGAAAAACTTTCAAAATGGTCACAAGTGTTTTCTAGTAGATCACTGTAATGCTGTGAATTAATTATCTTCCCCACTCCCAACTCTACTTCTTTGAAGTTGGCATGCCTTTCATCCGTAAATATGAAAATAAACGTTAATAATTAATGTCTTCTCATCCTTTTCCAAGTAGGAAGTTTTATTTACTTCTGAGGAAGAAAGTATTATTTCTCAGAGCTAGAGAGACAGGCAGAAGCAGAATGAAACTGCTTCTGATGGTCTAGATGAGGATTCAAACTGCCTCAAGTCACTGCACCTGCCTTCAAGAGTAACTATTACTGGACCGGTCTCTCCTCAATTCTTGCTTCTAGATGGAAACCTGTTCCAAATGGTGGCTCTTCAGCTCCTTACTCTCCCTTCTGACCAACACTCTGCACGAAACACTTCCGTCTTTTACGATAGACCCATACATTTCTCATACATTTTCTCACATTCTCTGTAGGTCTCCCATTACAATGACCTCTAATCCCAGTACCATGTACACTTCTTGTGACTCATCCTTTGGCTCATCTTCAGGATGCTGTGTCTCCACAGGCACCGGCTTTATGACTGATGGCTGCATGAAATGCCCTACAGACCCATTTAGCTTAGTCTGCCCGATAAGCACCAAAGGTGAGTGCTGTGGAAGACTCCCCGCCGCCGACACACACACTGTCACCTTGAAAGCTTAAAGGGAGAACTTCACTTTGCCTAGCTCACACCCATACCCCCATCTTTTTACCACAGCTGACCTCAGCCCTTCTACAATTTCTGCCTAAAAGAACCTGTGGGGGCAATGCATTCCATGTTTCCTGCCTCTGTTCAAGAAAGTCTTCCCTTGATATTTTCTTTCTTACGTGAATAAGTTCATCTAATTTGAACACATAGGGATGTGGTGAACAGACCCACCGTTCCTATTCACACCCTTTAGGATTGTATAGATGGTGGTAGGCCCTCAAATGTGTCCATGTCCTAATCCCTGGAACCTGGGAAGAGGTTACCTTAAATGGCAAAAGGGCTTTGCAGATGTAATTAAGTTAAGGATTTTATGATGGGAAGATCATTTTGGAATATAGGTGAGCCTAATGTAATCACAAGGGTCTTTATAAGAGGCGAGTGGGTGGGGTCGAGAGAAGATGTGATGATGGCAGCTGAGGCTGGAGGGATGCAGGGCCCCAAGCCAAGGAGTGCAGGCGGGCAGTTCTAGAAGCTGGAAAAGGCAAGGAAATGAATTGTCTCATAGAGCCTCCAGAAGGAACAGAGCCTTGTCAGCACCATGATCTTTTTTTCTTTCAGTTTTTTTAAATATGAAATTTATTGTCAAATTGGATTCCATACAACACCCGGTGCTCATCCCAAAAGTCAGCACCATGATCTTAACCCTCTATAGTAATTTCCTCTGGCTGCTGTAACAAATTACCACACTGTGGTAATTCTCTCACTGTTCTGGAGGCCAGAAGTACAAAATCAAGGTGTCAGCAAGGTTGTTCTCCCTCCAAAGGCTCTTGGGGAAATCTGTTTTTGCCTCTTCTAGTTTTTGGTGGCTCCAGGCATTCCTTGGCTTGTGACCACATCACTCTATCTCTGCCTCTGGTCACCCTGTCTCCTCTTCTCTCTCAAAACTTCTGCCTTCCTCTTACAAGGATACATGTGATTGCATTTAGGGCCCACCCAGGAAATCCAGGATAAACTCCTCCTCTCAAGATCCGAAACCATACCCTTCCTCATAGGAAGTAATATTCATTCTTTCAGGGCATCTCAGTGGCTTAGTCAGTTAAGCATCCAACTCTTGATTTTGGCTCAGATCATGATCTCATGGTTCATGGGATTGAGCCCCACATGGGGCTCTGTGCTGACAGCATGGAGCCTGCTTGGGATTCCCTCTCTCCCTCTCTCTCTACCCTTCCCTCGATAAATAAATAAACATTTTTTAAGAAGGTCAAATTCATTCTTTCATCATATAAGGTAACATTCATAGGTTCTAGGGAGGACTTTTGGGGAGCTAGCATTCCGCCCACTATTTTGGACTTCTGACTTCCAGAACTGTAAAACAGATTTAAGTTGTTCTAAGCCACAAAGCTCATGGAAATTTGTTGCAGCAGCTAGAGGAACCTACTCCACAGACTGACCTAGTCTGTCCTCAGCTGTACTCTAAGCTGCAGAGCCCCTCTTTGCTCTCACTTGTGGAGGTTTCTCCAGGTTATGGTGATTGCCTGGTGGTCTTGGCACTGGTATGGGCCAAACCTGAGCTGGTGGAGTGGGTCTCTGGAACCTATTTCTGCTGGGTTCCTTCTGTGAGAATGGCCTCACCCACTCAGACCCACACTGTCAGAACTCTGCCTGGCTGTGTTTGCACATGGTGAAATGAGATGCATGGAAGAGAATCGAGAACGAGAACATTGTGAACCATGTCAAGACCTAGCAAGATGGCCCAGGTGGGATTCTGACTTAGTTTGGGGAAAGGCCAAGATCCTTCCCCAAAGGGAGGAAAAAAGTTTCAATGGCACATGGCTTTTAACAATCTGTCTCAGGGCTGAAGCACATGTATCTAAATGGTACTAAGCAGCTGATACCCAGGCTAGGGAAGGAAGAATTTAGGATGTCCCTTCTATTTCTTTACACAAGTTTCAGCAAAAATAGGCAGTTCGACCAGTGATATTGGGCACTGAGACACCTGTAGGTAAGCTGAGCTACGCGGGAGTTTTATTTTGATCTAAAACAAGTCATTGTCCCTAGGTTTCAGTTTTTCCACAAGCACAGTGAAAGTGTCTTCTACGAATGAGTTCAAAACAAAGTCCCCCAACATGTTATGTCAGTGTCTTGGAAACAGTGCTACTGGGGACAAAACCAAATACAATGCTATCTGGAGCAATGGGAAGTGCTTTCAACATGTGTCCTACACCGGGATTTAAAAGTGACTGCTGGAAAAAACTGTAAATGGATAGGATTCTAATGTAGTTAAAAACTGGAAGAAAAGGCAGTGATATGGTCACTGTAGTCAATGGCAATGACAGCAACATGTTTTCTGTAGGGAGGGCTTAGGGCTGGTGGCCTGGTGGGAAGAGGGAGCTAGAAGTGGGTCTTAAAGCTGCCTTGCAGGACTAGCACCAATTCACATTGGGATCGTAGGTTTCCTTGGGGTGGCTCTGGGAGAGGGGCAGCGCCTAAGCCACCCCATGGTTGCCACTACTATCCAAGTAGTAGAATTACAAATGGGTTTCATGTTTTCATTTACTCTTTTCTATCTTTTCCAATTTTTTTGCATATGAAAAATAATAAACTGTCATGTTTTTAAAAAGAAATAATATGCGTGTAGGGGCACCTGGATGGCTTGGTTAAGTGTCAGACTCTTGATTTAGGCTCAGGTCATGATTTCACAGTTTGTGAGTTCGAGCCCTGCGTTGGGCTCTGTGCTCACAGCGTAAAGCCTGCTTGGGATTTTCTCTCTCTCTCTCTCTCTCTCTCTCTCTCTCTCTTCTCTGTGCCCTCTCTTCTCTGTGCCTTCCATTATATAAATATATATATATATGTATATATGTATATATATATATATATATACATATATATATATTTCTGCTTAAAGTGTTTCTGTAGTGTTTTAATTTTAAAATATTTTTAAAGGCAATTTTGACTTACATTTGCTATCCAAAAAAGGAGATTTGAGGATTGCTATACACTAAAGTTTTTAGTTAAACACACATTATTCTTAGAAGCTTCTCTGAAAATATGGGCAAGTTAACAGTGATTTCTGAGAATTTTTTTAATTCATGGGAAAGCTAATGCATGGACACAAATCAGGGGTGAGAGTGGGACAAGCGATCCCAAATTCCTAAAAGTGTCCTTCAGAGAAACAGCTGGAGACCCAGCAGTCTTGGAGGAATGCCTTTCCAAACCCCCAGTCCCCGCCATTGGGAAGGGACCGGAGGGGAGAGGCAACGGCCGCCCAGGGACAAGCTGTCATCGAGGCTTCCCAGTTGTTTCTCTCAGCTCACTTCATGCCTACAACAACCCAACTGTGGCTCAGATACCTGGGAAAGCTTCTGAGAGAAGCTGACAGGCAGCCTCTTTGGAGAGACAGTTAGAAAGGGCTGCCAATTCCAGAAAACCGAGCTGAAAGCAATGTATAAATTAAGATGCTTCACAGTTCTGGGAGCTCTAAAACAACTAGCTATTTCCTTGTCCCCTCCCACCCCCCAAAGAGGTCATCTGCTCCAGGCAGCAAGCAACATAATTTCCACAAAACAGCTAGATGCTGGCAAGGCCATCTGAGTTCTAATGATAAGCTTTAAAGATAAAGATAAATACTCCTCACAGGGCCTGTGTTATCAGTGGGTTCCCAATGTCCTCAAGAGTCACAAGTCTTCTTGAGTTACAACCTTCAGCACATCCCAGAACAGCTCTGGGCAGAGCAGTGCCTGGCTGGGTCTTGCTGATGGAGCCTTCCCGGCCATAGGAGGTTCTCCGGGCTACAATCAGAGGCTTGTTACGTTGTGGAAGGTGTAGTCTATTTGCTGTCAGCCTGGCTAGGTTTGGAAAGATGCCCTGGGAAGTAGATCAGTTGGTGGGCAGGGTGGAGGTGCTGCAGGGAGAAAAGGAGTTCTGAATTTACCCTTGGAACCTGGTGGGCTCCTAGGTCAGGGTCTGGTAACCCACACCCGGGAGAGCCAGAAATGCACCCCTGGGGGAGACCACCCTAGACCAGTCAATTTTCTTTTTATGTAAGTACAAAATTATGTGGTGGGTCTTGCTCTCTGAATGTCTCTGTCTCCATCTTACTGGAAAGTTGACACTGCTCAAGTGAGACCCTGTTAAATAGAGTGGCGATAGTGGTATCTGCTTCCTAGTTCCCTCTGAGAGGAGCTGGGTTGAGACCTCTTGGTCTCTAGTGCCACTACCAATCTGGAGATGAACGTCAGAGGTCTGCTCTTCCCAGTTCTCTTGTCCATTAGGGATGCATGTGCGGGCTTTTTAGTTTATCGTTACAGTCACTACTTACTCACTCCTAGGAATGACTCTACAGAACTAAGGACTGATGGCAACAAAACACACCTCAGAAAGCCACTCGTTCAGCAATTATTTGTTGAGCCTCAACTATTTCTAGGTCTGATACTGATGAGTAAGTCAGTCTTGGTCCTTTACTCATGGAGCATGTTGTCTAGTGAAGTGGACAAACAGTAATCTAATAATCACAGAAATAACTATGTAATCACATTAAGTGCTATAGAGGAAAAATACATGACTAGAGTGTTTTGAAAGCAATGGCTTTCAGCCTTTTAGTAAAAAATACATCTTACATTAAAGCAGGGGTTTTTTTTGTTTTTGTTTTTTTTTACATTTATGTATTATTGAGAGACAGACAGAGTGTGAGCAGGGGAGGGGCAGAGAGACAGGGAGACACAGAATCCGAAGCAGGTTCCAGGCTTCGAGCTGTCAGCACACAGCCCGACGCGGGGGTCGAACTCACGGACCACGAGATCGTGACCTGAGCCGAAGTCGGAAGCTCAACCGACTGAGCCAGCCAGGCGCCCCAATACATCCTACATTATAATCCAAAATACATATATACACATACAGACATGTATAATAAAACAAAAGCTTCATTAATTAAACAATTCTTATTCTTTTTTTTAAAGTTTATTTATTTTGAGACAGAGAGAACCAGAAGGAAGGGGCAGAGAGGGGACAGAGGATCCGAAGCAGGCTCTGTGCTGACAGCAGTGAGCCCCATGCGGGGCTTAGACTCATGAACTGTGAGATCATGGCCTGAGCCCAAGTCGGACGCTTATGAACCAACTGAGCTACCCAGGTGCCTCAAACAATTCTTATTCTTACTATGAACTATGCACTCTGACATTTTCTGGTCTATTCATTACAAAGTGCTGGTTATAACTCAGTGAATTGATCTCACAACCAATTAAAGTCTGTGATCCACAATTTGAAAAGTCCTGTCTTGGAGGCCCCAACCTGTAATGGAGCTGGGGTGGAGGTCATGAGACACTTTCCTGAGGGAATGATACTTAGGCCCAGGCAGGTGAGATTAAGGAGGGTTAGCCCAAAAAGGCCAGGAAAGAATGTTCTGGAGTGGGGGGTGGGGGTGTCGGGGAGGGAACAGCATATACAAAGACCTCTCATTTTACAGAAAAGGAAACGAATCAAAGAGGAGATGTGATTTGTTCAAGGTCACATAACTCTGAGCCCAGGTCTTCCAACTCTAGGTTCAAGGTTCTTTCGTGCACTGCAGCCTACCAGGTGTAGTCTTCCTCTTCATTTAGTAATTATGGGCCAAGCACTAATTATTCTCACCTAGGCTGCCTAGGAGAAAAGAGAAAGGAACAACGGCAGGAGGCTGTGTTTACAAAGAGCCCATTAAATTCTACATGCGAAACAGTGCACGTTAGCTCCTACCCCACCTGGCTCGAGGCCTGCACTGCAAGCTGTTTGTTCCTTCCCGGTAGGGACTGGCAGGGAGCCATACTCCTGCTCAGTCCTGGCTTTAATGAAACAGCATTTACAAAATGGCCAGGCGAGGTTTAGACCCAGTGGAAAGCCCGGGAAAGAATGCAGAGTGCCCCCGCTTTTCCATCTCCCCATGTTGACGCTGGCACCTGACTTTCCACGCATTTCCACCTTGCTCAGTTCCCTGCTATCAGCCCCTGCGACTGCTGTGTCTGGTTAGCCGTGTAGATAGCTCGGTGGTGCAGCCTGAAGGTAATGTGAATCCGGTAAGTGAAATGCAGGCCACGACCATGGGTGTCAGTCTGGGTCAGTGTCAAAGCGGATGATCCAGGAGGACATGAGAAAAACAGGGACCAGGAGGGAAGGGCCTCTTTCAAAGCAGGCAAGAAGAGAAACAGGGCTGAATATACAGATGTACCCATTCGTACACTGCACGAAGCACTCAGGGAGGGGATGCGTGAGGCTGAAACGGAATCCATATTCCACTCACAAAACCGTGTTCCTGGCGAGAGGCTGTATCTGCCTGAAGGAAGAACCTTCGCTGACAGAGGCCAGAGAGGAATGGCTCTGTAGGGCGCCTGGTCAGGGGGTTGGAAACAGCCAGAACCACACCACCTCACATCGAAAATGCTGCCGGGCCTAGGGAAGGCGGGTGTCCTCAGGTTTGAAACAGTGTTGGTCTGTGGGTGGGGAAGGGCCGGTGGCTGGGTGCTGCTCTCTAGTGACAAGCTGTGACCACAGGAGCTATTGGTTGTCAAGCAGAGACACCTCACAGTTTTAACACTTAACAGGCCAGACTCTGGGATGCTCTGCAATCCTCATCTCTCCTTCATCAATCTCAGAGAGCCAGCCGCCCCTGAAGGCACAGCTCTACTCCCGAGATTTTTTTTAAATTAACCATTTGATTTTATTTTCTAACTTGAGAGAGAGGGTGGGGGGCAGAGGGAGAGAAAAAGGTGAGGGAGAGGGACCGAGGAACAGAGAGAGAGAGAGACAGACAGACAGACAGAGAGAGAGTCCCAAGCAGACTCCACGCCCAAAGAGGAGCCTGACACAGGGCTCGATCTCGAGACCATGAGGTCGTGACCTAAACCGAAATCAAGAGTTGGACACTTAACCAACTGAGCCACCTGGGTGCCCCTACTCCTGAGATTTTAATTATCAGTTTAAAAAAATGTTGGGACACCTGGGTGGCTCAGTTGGTTGAGCTCTTGATTTTGGCTCAGGTCATGATCTCATGGTTCATGGGATCGAGCCCCCTGTGGGGCTCCACACTGACGGCATAGGACCTACTTGGGATTCTCTCTCTCCCTCTCTCTGCCCCTCCCCAGCTCATATGCATGTGCTCTCTCTGTCTCAAAATAAATAAATATTAAATTTTTTTAAATGTTACTGGTAATACATGCCCATGTAAAAACACCCAAATCTTACACAGTGGTAAATAATTAAAAAGTCTCTTCAAAATTTTTAAATTAAAATCTTCCATCAATAACCTCTTTACTCCTCATCCCTCATAGTCCAAACCTGCTCTCTGTTCTCACTCGAGCCTGTAATCACTCTGCCCCCTCCTCCTGCTGACAACCAGCACGCCTCAGATTTGTAGCGCTTCCCTCCACCTCTGACCTTAGGGCCCGCGGTGTCAATGCCACCTTAAATTCTGCCTCCTCAGACACCCTGCCTCGAACATGCCCATGCCCCGCACCCCCGCTGCTCGCGGCTTGCTGCTGCTTCCCTAGGCCAAAGGACTTCAGAGACTTAGCCCGTTATGAATCCCCGGGTCCAAGTCAGCCCTCCGCCCTGAACAAGACTTTCATTCATCTCTCGTACGCCCAGGCTCATTTCTCACAGCAGTGAATTCAGACCTTCAAGACTTCATTCACTCTCTACCTCAGCAAGGGGCCCTGGCTCCATTTCACTGAGGAAAAGGTCTCTTCTTAGCAGGAACTCCAGTCACTCCCCTGGGCTTCACCCTGTAAGTCATGGGTAGGAAGAGCCATACCCTCTCCTCCTACCAGTCTCAGTAGAAGGGAACCTTTCCCTCCTCTGCAAAGCTACCCCTTCCCTGGTGTCCCTAAGATCTTTCCTATTTTGCTCTCCTTCTCTCTTGTACCCCAATTATTTTCCTCCAATAACTCCGTCTCCCTTCTGCCATTCCACATATTCAGACCTCCTTATTATCAGAAATCATTCTAAGTCAATACCCAACTCTTACTCTGATTGTAAGTTGGTTGGATCACCATGGAGAACAATGTATAAAAACAACAACAACAACAACAACAACAACAACAACAACAACAACATGCAAGCAACCTAAATATCCATGGATAGAAGAATGGATCAAGAAAATGTGGTGATATACAGGATGGAGTATCACTTATCCACAAAAAAGAAGGAATTCCTGCCATTTGCAACAACACGGATGGATCCTGAGGGCATAGTGCCAAGTGACATAAATCAGACAGAGAAAGGCAAAAACCTACACGTGGAATCTAAAAACACCAAACTCATAGATACAGAAAAGAGACTGATGGGTGCCAGAGATGGGGAATGAGGGGTGGGGGAAATGAGTGAAGGTCAAAAGGTACAAGCTTCCTGTCATAAAAACCGTAAGTCCTGGGGATATGTACAGCATGGTGACTGTAGTTATTTATTGTACTGTATATTTGAAAGTTGCTAAGACAGCAAATCTTAAAAGTTCTCATCACAACAAAAAAATAATTTGCAACTATGCGTGTGGTGATAGATGTTAACTAGACATATATTCTACAAATACAGAATCGCTATGTTGTACAGCCGAAACCACTATCATGTTATGAGTCAATTATATCTCAATTAAAAAAATGCCACAGAAATGGGACACCTGAGTGGCTCAGTTGGTGAAGAGTCCAACTTTGGCTCAGGTTATGATCTCATTGTTCATGAGTTGGAGCCCCCCATCGGGCTCTCTGCTGTCAGCACAGAACCTGCTTCAGATCCTCTGTCTCCACCTCTCTCTGCCCCTCCCCCACTCGCGCATACGCTCTTTCTCTCTCTCAATAACATTTTTTTAAAATGCTGCAGGAAAAGACCCACAAATACAGAGAACAAACTGGTGGTTGCCAGAGGGAGAGGGGTGGGGGGGAGGGGCCAAATGGGAAAATCAAAAACAAAATAAAACAAAGCCCAACATTGTTTGTACCCTTTGCCTCTGTAATTCCGCTTTATGGGATACACCCTGAAGAAAAAACCCACAAAAGAAAAATAGTAGCTTGTGCAGTGATGTTCAGAGCAGAGATATTTATATTTGCAACTTGCAAAATGTTGGAAATACCCCAATTGCCCAATAATAGATTGAGAGTTAAGCATATTTTGGTACCGATATAATGGAATACCACAGAAGGCATGGGATATTTGTTTATTTTGTTTTAGTTTATTTATTTAATTTTAATTCCACTGTAGTTAACCTACAGTGTTGTATTAGCTTCAGGTGTATAATATAGTGACTTAACATTTCTACATAATTACTCAGTGCTCATCAAGATAAGTGTACTGCAATGGGATATTTGAAGTGACAAATACATGAATTATGCTGACACAGAGAAATGTGCAGATGAGGTCATTTTAATACATAAAATCATATAAACAAAAATACCTGCTTATTAAATTTTTATGTACATTTGCTGATAAGGAATAGAATTATAACAATTAGAAATGTGATCGTGCTGCTTCTTCTGTTACTACTTTTCTCTCTTTTCCTGTTGCCGTTCTCTGGTGACCATCCATTGCCTCTATCTTCTCTCTACCCGATTCCCCACTTAACACTACCCAACTTGGCTTCCATCTCCAGGGTTTTACTGGACTGACATTTGCAGCAATCATCATGATCTACTTCTGGATAGATCCTTGAGTCTAGTCAAGCCAGCAGCACCAAAGCTCTCTTCTTGACATCTCTTCTCTCTTCCCTTGCTACTGAATCATCCTAACTTCCCCACCTCTCTTTGCTCTTTCCCTAATTACGGACAATTCTCGAGGCCTGTTACTCGGAGCACTCACCTTCGTGCTCTATACCCAAGACCTCTGGAGAGAGCCCCTTTCAGGGAAGCCATCCCTCCTCCTGTGTTGCTGACTCTCACCTCTGTAGCTCCATTCCCGGCCTCACCCTCAGCTTCTGGGTCTATGGGATCACTCCACTTAGAGGTCTCCAACCGTCACCTCTAGTTCTCTCTGTCTGAAGTGCAACTTCTCTCCAAACTGTCTCTTCGACTTCCTGACTTCTGGCTAATGTCACCAATACTGTCCCAAACTGTCACACCCTCAATTTGGTAAGGGTGACCTGCTTACAGTCCCCATCACACTCGCTCCCAGTCATTCTTTGGCTGTTAGAAAGCCCTCTCTGGGCTCCTGTCTCCTGAAAGCCTGCTTGCTGCCTTCAGGGCAAGTTCAGGCTCTGCTTCCTTTGTGAAGTCTTTTCCAATCACTCCAGTTCACAATGATTATTTCCCTCTCACAATCCTTGTTGAATTTGGACTCTCTAGTACACGCAACGTACTGTTCTTTTCATTTCTTTTACCTGAACTCTCTTACTCATCTGTCCTCTGGTGGACAGGACCCGGCATCATCCTGCTCACCCAGCCCCAGTATGTCTCCCTCTCTGAAGCCCTCCCTGTTCCCACAAGCTCAGGGTCACTCTGCAAGTGTGTTAATAGTGCATTCTGGAAGTGCTTACCAAAGCACCTCTTCCTATTGCTGCTGGGGTTCCCACCCCCTTGTGTTGTAGTGACTTGTACCACTTTTGTTTGACTCTCTGCAGAATGTTAGACAAGTTCCTTAAGGACAAAGACCACATCTTATACAACAAAGCACGACAAATATGTTGCTGACATTCGATGTTGTCATATACACTAGTCATTTCACACATGTGTCTTATCTTCCAAACCAGACTATGATCTCCTTATGGAGACAGGGTTTGAAGCTTATTTCTTTTTCTTTTTCGTTTTTTAAATCTCACTTCTTTTAAATTGCATATGACTTAGAATACAAAACAGAAAGGACTTGGGGAGTACTTGTTGAGATATACTTAGAATAAAGCCTTGAGAAGACAATATGTAAATTTGTATGAATAACCTATAAACCTGGAAACTGTACTTTCTGGGGAATACAAGTCTTATCAAGTCTCAAAACACTGCACCTTGCTATTTTGGGGCCAGCATAACACATCTCTGTACTTAGCAGTGGTCCTGTCACTTAAAGGTGTTAATAGGATGCCCAAACTGGGAGCTCTCAGCCGTGAACCCTACCCATCTAAAATCAGAACAAATCAGAGACTAAATCAGAGTCCCTGATAAGTGGCAATAATCCACAGGAAAGGGGTTGGGGCTAGCAGCTGTCTGCCAAGAGACTGGTGCTGCAGAAAAGTCTAGCTACACAGTGCATATTACACCACTGGAGATAAGCCTTCAGTGAGACACTCCTCACATGGGAACAGATATTTAATTCCATCCAGCGGTCCAAGGCCTGCCCCTTTCACATGGCACAATGCATGTTAGTCCAACTATGGTCTTGCTGACTCAGAGCAGCTAAGGTTTCGTTCTTACCAATCAGGAAACCCCACTTAAATGACAAGGTGACCAGGACAATCACACCCTCAAGACAAGATGAATGCCTCTCTGATAATTACTCTCTCAGGTGATGGAGCATCTCCAGCTAGCCATGCCCAAAGATTTGTTCACTAATAATCCCAGGTGGCTAGGAAGGCCTCCACCCCATCTGGGACAAGGGTTTGGGTACTCAGAACCATCCTGACGAGGCAGATTCTGTTCAGCAAACATTTATGGCAGCATATGCCAAGTTGTGTGACAGGCCGTATGTCCCTCAACTCTAAGACCTGAATCCCCAGTGCTCAGAGGTAAGTAGACACCACCACTGGTGGAGGGCAGGTATCAGTCCTCTGGGCTGGGCCGTGGAGGCAACACACGATGTGTGTGCACAAGAAAGACGAGGTGAGAGGACAGCTACTGGGCCACCCCTCCCTTCACAGCCAGGAGCTCCATGGACCTGGTGTGGCAAAGAGGGGAGCTGCCCAGTCTGTCCCTGCAGGGGGCTTCTGCCCATCAGGTGGCTACTGGTGGGCACCCAA
Source organism: Panthera pardus (assembly GCF_024362965.1). Taxonomy (NCBI): domain Eukaryota; kingdom Metazoa; phylum Chordata; class Mammalia; order Carnivora; family Felidae; genus Panthera; species Panthera pardus. Next base: position 19,692,507 of record NW_026526832.1, read on the forward strand.
CTTTCTCTATCCTTGGAAGAAAAAGGACCTCTGAGCTGATGGCTGAACGGAACATGCCAAAGGCAAAGGGAGAAAGGAGTTTGCGCAGGCTTGAGCACAGTCTTTCAAAAAGAGTTCAGATAGGTACACAACCACCAAAACATGACAGCGAGCCTCAGATAAGGCCTCCAGGACACTGGGGGAAGAAAGCCCACCCAAAACAGAGCTCTGTTATACAGGTTTTACTGAAACCTTCTGATAAATTTAAACAGCAAAAGGTAAGAGGCAAGGAAGACTATCTTAAGATACTTTCTTTTCATATATATATTTTTTTATGTCTCATTTGAGTCAAGCGAGAGTACTTCTCTGGATGATGGACTTGGGCATCTAGGCCATGTTTTTGAGTCACACACCTACACGATATTCCAGGCATGTTCTCTCTCAAAGAAGAAATAAAGTGGTATCTAAAGAAACACATTCAAAAAGTGTTTTTGATAATAGTGAAACCAAATAATGATAAATAAATTAAATATCTCGTGATTTTCTTTGAGACTGTCTACTAATGGAATCTATAAAGCACTGTTTTAATGTTTATTTACTTTTGAGAGAGAGAGAGAGAGAGAGACAGAGACAGAGCATGAGCAGGGGAAGGGAGGGGCAGAGAGAGAGGGAGACACAGAATCCAAAGCAGGCTCCAGGCTCTGAGCTGTCAGCACCGAGCCTGACGTGGGGCTTGAACCCATGAACCATGAGCTCACGACCTGAGCCGAAGTCGGACACTCAGCCAACTGAGCCACCCAGGAGCTCCTTTATATAAAGCACTAGTTTAAAAGTTTTATAATAAAAGTTATAACTGCTTAACAGAACAATTTTAGGAAACAGTGAGAAGCACTATGAAAAAACTGCATCTATTTATAATCCCATGCTTAAGTGATATCACTTAAGATTATCACCTATGGTTTGGCATATGCCCTTCTAACCTCTTTTCAGATTTTTCTTTATAAAATGGTATCATTCTTGACATACTATTTTGCATCCGTTTTTTTCACTTATTATATCTAAAGTTTCCGGTATCAATAAATATTCTGGGGTGCCTGGGTGGCTCAGTTGGTTAAGCATCCAACACTTGATTTCAACTCAGGTCATGATCTCACAGTTTGTGAGTTCGAGTCCCACGTCTGTCTCCTTGCACTGACAGTGCGGAGCCTGCTTGGGATCTTCTCTCTCTCCCTCTCTCTTTGCCCCTCCCCCCTCTCAAAAATAAATAAATAAACTTAAAAAAAATTCTTTTACAAGATTTTTAATGTACGTGCGGTGTGTGTGTGTGTGTGTGTGTGTGCGCGCGCACGCACAATATTTTATCTGGGTAAGCCTGACCAATCCCTAATTGTTGATCCTTTGGCTATTTTAACTGTTTGATATTATTTATAATGTTACATTAATAAAACTCCTTGTATAAGTATTTTTATATACACCCTTGATTTTCTAAACATTCTTAGAATGGTAATTTTTCATCAAAGGATATATGTCCTTTTAAGGCTTTTGACATCCATTGTCAACATTACTGAAGCAATGTTTCTTGCTCAGTTATTTTAAACATACCACACAGTGGCGTGTATCTCCCATACACACGAAAGAGTTTCAGTAAAAAAAGTAATTTTACTTGGAGTTGAAACATTTTAGATAGGTCGAGTCCTATTTACTTCGGGCAAATGAGGCATCCAGAGCTCAAAATGCTGATGTTACATTACGCCTGTTTAGCAAAGCTGATAGGACGTGACGCTAGTGAGAAAAAGACACAGGGCTTAGGCTGGTATTGGCTGGTCAACTCCACACAGAGGAAAAACCATCCTTGGCCACAGGATGCCTCTCCAACCTTAGCCAACTGTCGCAAATTTGTACTTTTGGCCAAAGGGGAAGATTAGGTGATGGAATGTGGATTACTCAGCATAACCCATCCTAACTCCTGGTTGAGCAAGTCAAAGCATGCGCCTGAATGGTAGGTGTGCCCTCTTTCTATACTAGATAGGACATTTGGCTAGGAAACACAATTGAATATTGGAATACTGATGATGAATTCAACTGGGCAAGAGGAAGGGACTGTTCTTAAGAAGGGAAGGAAAAGACGAGGAAGAGGTGGGGAGGCAGCGGGTCAATGAAGCATGCTGGGCTGCCAGGGAAGCAGCCACTTTGGAGTTTCCTGCCCTTACGTAAGAGGCTGGCTTGGTGTAAACTGGCTCGGCCGACCGGAGGGAAGCAGGCTAACCCTGTCTGTCCCATGCACTGAAGGCTCCGAGTAAAGGCAACGGCTTCTTTGGTACCAAAATGTGCTCAGTGAAAAACAACCACTGATGGGGCACCTGGGTGGCTCAGTCGGTTAAACATATGACTCTTGGTTTCGGCTCAAGTCATGATCTCACGGTTTGTGAGATTGAGCCCCACGGGGGCCTCTAGCGCAGAGCCTGTTTGGGGTTCTCTCTCTGTCCCTCCCCCTCCCCCTCTCTGTCAAAATAAATAAATAAACTTAAAAAAAAAACAACCACTGCTAACTCTATTGGTCTGCATTAAACTACAAAAGCATACATGTCTCTCAAAACAATTCACATATAGAAGCACATAAAGTAAAATTTCCCCTTTGAGTCTCCCTTTCCCTCCTCCACACCCAAGTTCTGCTTCCAAGAGGTAAAACCTACTGTGTTTATCTTTTCAGTCTTTAGATGCCTATACCTGGGCATTTTCCTCCCAAGTGACACTTGTAGGACTTCAAGTTCACTTGTGTTCTGGGCCTGACTGACTTGCCCTGGCTCCTTAATTACTCGGTAGTCTCTGCCTTGATCCCATCTTCCCATCTGGAGATGTTGCCTTCCAAGATGACCTCCCTCTACCTCTCCTCACTAGAAAGAAGGCTTCCCTCCTAAGATGGACAGCTCCCTTCCCTGGCCCTCCAGCTCTCCCGGGCAGGCGCAGAAGCTGGCCTGAGCAAAGTCGCCCATGCGGGCTCCATCTCTAACAGTCGAGAAAGTGCATGAAAGCCACGGGAACTCTAGTCACAAGGGAGAGCTCAGCGGCTTTTTCATTTCAAATTAAGCTCACTCCCCAGACTGGCCTCCCCAACTGGAGGACCCACTGCCCCCAAGACACACACAAACACACCAAGTCGGCACTCTCCTAGTCAAGCGCTCCTGCCCTGCCAGGCCTTCAGACAACCAGGTCAGCTGAATCCATGGACACAAAGGGGCATTTCATATACTCCGGTTTTGGCAGTTGGAATAACACTGCAAGTGCCAGGTTTCACAGGACACGTCTTCTCTCTGTGCATGTCAAACATGACGAGAGAGCTGCTGGGAGATGGGGGCTGCTGAAATGAGGGTCCAAGATGCATTTAAGTCATGATACAATTTTGAAAGTAGTGTTTTTTATTTTATGCACTAGCAATACAAAACAGTGGTTGCTATCTCTTGTTCAGCAGGTACTTTACATACTTTCTTTCGTTTAATCCCCAAAACAACCCTGAAAGACAGGTAGGTTATCACCCCAGGCTTGCAGGTGAGGAACTGGCACTCGATCGTTCCACAGCCCCCCAAGGCCAGGAAGTGGCAGGACTAGCATTTGAACTCAGGTCTGTCTGCTTCCAGAGGCCAGACCGCCTCACTTTCTCAAGGAGAGGGGTCAGAGATCTCACCGGGGCTTCCAGGAACTACAGAAGGTTCCAGTCTGGGAGCTGGAAGATAACCCAGTTTTCTCCTCCTCTTGGCCCCTTTCAGCTCTCTGCATCCGGCTTCCTGGGATGCAGCAGCCTCACAGATGAGGAGTTGAGAGGGCTTCAAATACCCACCTTCACATTTGCTTTATATTAGATGATGCAAATTTTTGAAAGCAAAACCTTCCTCAGGTCAGAGTGTGTGAGACAAAATTATTATTTTTAAGGCAGCAAGAATAAATATTTAATTAGACAGCAGGACACTAGATTTTACCTAGCTTTGCAACATCTCAGACCATAAAACAAGTCTTTGTCTCTGGGACTAATTACAGGCTAGTAAATTATTTTTATTAAAAGCCTCTGGAATATTAAACATGAGGGGTGGGGCAGGGTAGTAGTGTAGACTAGCTCTAGTCTAGAAATCTGGGTTCTAATCCTGACTCAGCCACTAATAACCACCAACATTCACTTGTATGGTATATACAGTTTACAAAGTGTTTTTACATACTTTCTACATTAGTTGGATGTCCTCAGGCAAATCACTTAACTTTTAATGTCTCACGCTAAAATCTGGAAAAGAGAACATTGAACTACATCAACTGAAGTCCCCTCTACTTCTAACAACACACAGGGGTTGGGCATGTGCTTTAGGATCTTTCTGAACGTGTCTGTAAACAAGGGCAGATGCATACTACTTTAGAAAAATACTATTTTCTGTTCAGATTCTGAAAGATGTTACCCAGCTAAGTTCACATATAGCTCATAAGACTTTTGCTGCCAGCTAGTTGGCTCAGCTTCTGGAAGGTACCATATTAAGGTCTTGGGTTGGATGCCTACATAGGAGCTTTCCTCTGTTCAATAGTCAACTACTATGCCCACTGGCAGTCAATCATCGTACACACATAAACCCATAAAGTAGGTTGGCTTGGGGGAAGGATTTGACGAAATCCGTCCTCACAGTGCAGGCACCCTCAGGATGGTAGGGCAGTAATGGCATCATCACATACCCAGAAATATTACAAATATCATCCCTTCTCAGTTCTAAGACACGTAAAGCCCCCTTCAAGTCTTGCCACTTCCTGGCTATTTTAATGGTCCTGAAATTAGGATATGCCTTAGAATCAACATACATATTTTGATCTGGTTGTGTTAAACGCTTTTACTAAGAGCTGTCGGTAAATTGCTGGTGTGTCTTAGAATCAGGGAAATATAATGCTATGAAACCACCACCTGGATTACATAGACTTAGGTCTAACTCGATTCAAATCATGCCCCTCTCCCTGATCCTAACAATTACATTCAGTAACAACTGGATAGGCAATGTATAAGGCACAGGTAGCAGTCCTGTTTCCCAACAGTAGCCATTTAAAAGGCATTCCATCATTATCCCATAAAACATTGGTATGGATTTCAAAGGCAAATTAACCCATATAAAAATCACTGTGATGCTCTGAAAATGTACCGTCCCACAGCAAACTGGAAAGGGAACATTTTACTCACACCCTCCTCATCTATCTAGCCGTGACACATTTTCTTGCTTCTTAATTCACAACCCTCCACCCCAGTAATATCGCCGATTCCCAAAATACACTCAACCCAGGAGGAGCAGCTCTCCAGCACAGCTGTCTGCTCCTGCCCTGCCCGGGTATTTCGGTGAGCTATGCAACACAGAGGACCACACAGAAGGAATGCAACTCTCAGGCCCCACAGCTCCCATCGCCCCACAGGCAGGTGCATCCCGCCAAACCCCAGACTGGCATTCGAAACAGAAGAAACTGCATTGCTGCATGGGGGCTGTAGTTTTCCTGAACTTCATCTCTATGTTTAAAACTAGGGCGACAGCCGTCTTTGCTACTGTAAACTAATCTGATGGGCATGGGGGTGGGGAGTGGTTCTGAGGAGGCTGCCAATAGGCCATGATTGAGCAAAGTCAAGGAGCACAACCTTTATTTCTCACTGTTTGCAATCCCCCAAACTCCAAATTGGTGAGTCCTTCACTATGATTTTTAGAAGTAAACTATCTACTCCTTTTGTAGTTTGGAGTGAAAAAACCACAAAGCTTCTTTTAGGGTTTAACTGGCTGATAGTTACACATATTTGCTAACAGCACACTGAAATCTGGAAGCCAAAAAAAAAAAAAAAAAGAATCAAAGGAAGCTGGCAATGAGGAATGAGGTACATGCTTGGTAGTTAAGAGCCCTCAAGTTGAGACACGTTTATTAACAGACAGCTTCTGGCTATGGACACCAACTATGACTTCAGCTCAATTTCTGCTGGAAGAAGAAAACAGTTTGGATCCTCCAAGATCAGGAAATGCAGGGTGGGCAGGTGGATTGGTAACAAACATAACGCAGGGAATTGTCCAAATATGCTAGAACCCCTATCAGGTGACAGCCCCCACAAAGATTCACAGCTGCAGGAGGCAGGGGGTACAGGCCTCAGACCTACACCATGGAGCAACCTCAGTTCTTCCTCTCCACTCTGCACATGTTATGTTCAAACTCACTATCGCTCAGTTGGTTACTACATGGAATTTACAGGTATCAGAGATTGTCCTGCCACAAGCCCTCAACACACAAACAGTAAGCACCTGCTATGGATGATATCAGGCCTATTTCTAAACCTCACATTACACCAGGGTTGTACTGTATTAAAAAAAAAAAAAAGTAGAAACGAAAAGAAAAAAAAAAGAGAGAGAGAGAGAAAAGCATACTAAATAGTACCGAAAGATGCTTATTCACAACACCACACCGGAAGCGCAGTAACTTCAGCTCCCCAATGCAACCTTCCCCCCGCCCCCCACTACCTCTAGTCCCTCTCGGTAGCACCAGCCAAGGCCATAGCCCAGCCCACTAGAAGGCCACCATGCACTAGCGGGTGTTCACTAAACACTAGCTGATCGCCATGGGGCTGAGTCCTCAGCAAAATCTATTCTGAAAGCCCCACGAGCTCTTAGCAGTCAGTCAGAACTGTCCAAACCTGCTTCCCCACACCAGCCAGGGCACGAGCTTGTGGGGTAAGAAACCTGAGGCCCCAAGGTTTGGGCAGGCAGAATGTCCCCCCTCCCCCAGTCTCCCCTCGCCTTCTCCCTTGTCACTCTTTTTCTGGCATATCACTGGGGAAAACCAGAGAGGCCGGAGGTGTCAGGCCCAAGAGGAGTAAGGAGAAGGGACAAGGGCGGACTGGAGGCAGTTTGGGGCTGTGAGGAGAGAATCAGTCCCGCGTGGAGGTGCGGTGGCGCCGCATCTAGTGGGGAAGGACCCCCCCGCCCCGACTCCCCAACCCTGGGGTGGGTCCGGAGGGACGGCAGGGAGGGGGAGTGGCTCGGAGGCCTGACGGCCGCCGCCGGGAACCCAGGAGAGAGGGATGGAGGGACAGAGGCGGCGGGGGTGAGTCGCGGCGGGGGGGGGGGGCGGGGGCGCGGGTGGGGAGGCGAGGGGGGCAGCCCGGTTCCCCTCCCCCAGCCCGGGCCCGGGCCTCTCGCTGACTCAGCCCCACGGCGTCGGTCGCCTCGGCCGGGACTCACAGTGCGCGAGGCGGCTCCGGCGGAGGCGGCGGGGCGGGGAACAGGCGGCGGGGGCGCTGCGGCTGAGGCTGCGGCTCCGGCCGGAGGCTCCGGGGCGAGGGGTCCTAGCAGAGGCCGCCGCGGTCTCCGGCTTCAACGCACAGGGACTGCGGGGGAAGAGAGCACTGCGCAGGCGCGATGCGGCCACCGCTGTCAGTCCGAGAGGGGCGGGGCCAGGGCACCCGCCGTCTCCAAGGCAACTGGGCGGCGAGGAAAGGACAGCCCCAACCTCCACCTCTTAGCGACGGCGGCGGTGGGGGGGGGGGGGTTTGGTGGGGGACAACGAGAACAGTCTCTCTACATTGTCATAGCAACAAGGAGAAGAAACCACCTCATAAATTTATGGTGGTACCGAGGGAGAGCTCTTACCTTGTCACCATGGCAACTGGGAACAGCCCCTTCCTTTTTCCTTAGCAACAGGGTAACAATTCCTCCGCTCTGTCTAACTAAGCGCAGAAGGAACAACCATTTACACCTGATTCCGTAGTAGCCAGATGACGGATTCTTATCTGCCTCACGGCTACTGCAAAGGAAAAAATTCGCGCATTATTTCTTCTCTTTCAGCAACGCATGAGAGCTCTAAGGCTAAGCTCCTCGCGGTTTATGGTTTTTCATCACAGCCCGTTACTCTAATCTCCGAGTTCAATTTTCCCCTCCCCGTGTTAAACATACCTTTTCGTCTTCTGCCAGAAAGTCTATACCTTTACCCCTAAATCGAGCTAACAGAATCGCCTATACACATATCTCTTGAGTTTTTATCAACCTCATTGTCTCTCCCAATGCATTTGTGAGCATTTCTTGTGTCTTCATCTTGTCCATTAGCTGGTTGAGATTCTATCTCCTCATAACTAGTTCCCTCCCTGATATGTTCACTGGTGTCTCCAAATTCCCTATGCTAAGTCTGCTTTTATGGATCTCCCCATATTTTCTAGAGCCCTCTTCTTCCTCTCCACGCCTGCTGTCCTTGTTCTTCAGTGCTCTGTCCAGGGCTCCACTATGCTCACCCGCTTTGTGATTTCATCAGCTTGGTTCTCTTCTTGCAGATGATTTCTGGCTCTGTCTCCCTCAGCCCTGACTCCCACAGATGTCTGAGGTCACCTCTGTACCCACCATGAACATAGCTCTTTTATTACACACATCCAAAGACAGTGTTGTCTTTGGTTTACATTCTGTCTCCCCAATCAGACTACGTGCCCCTTGTGGGCAGGAATTCCTTCAGCATCTAGCACAGAATGTGACACGTAGTAGATTTCCACATAAATACATAGTGTTGATGTAACTGAATCGAATGAAGACAAAGATTTCCTTGAAAATTCTTCAAGATTTTCTTTGACCCCCAAAGAAATGGGTGGAGGGAGTCAAAAGGTTAAAAAAAAAAAAAGGTTTTCATTCTTTCTCACTTTCTCTGACCAAACTGCCTCAGAGTCTCCATCAGTGTTTTCCTTATGATCTTAATGCATATTTAATCTTTAATACTCCTGTTAGAACTCCCTCACTCCCTTAGCTCTCCATCTTAATGCTAAAATTCTAGTCATCTGTTAACTGAGACTCTAGCATTCTGTATTTCCTGAATCCTCGCCTCTAGCTAGTGTCCCTTCTACACTATCCCAAATGTATCCACTAAAGAAAATTTCCTCACTGGGTACTGATCTCCTCCATGACTCCTGTCAGCCTCTATAATCAGTGTAAGCCCTTCACATCTTACCATTCTATCATCTGCTGACCCAGCTTGGATCAAGCCCTCTAGGTGCGGATCACTGGATGCTGCTGGGCTCGTTGGCATACTGGAGACACTGCATTCTCTTCAAATGACTCAGAAGTAAGAATTCATTCTTTTCCCAGTGTCCCTGCTTAGCTCTCAGAGATTCCATCCCAGGACTATTGGTGCCAAAGGATTCTGGGCCCATTTTCTCAGGGGAGAAGGAGAAGGCAGCCCATCATAAGTAGAGTATGAAAAGAGAGGCACACAACAAGTGTTGAGTCAAGACCGTCTCCTCCTATCCAAGGCAACTCTCAGAATGGAGAGGGTTCCTTGTAGAGGTTAATCCTCAGGACAGAGGCGCCTGGGTGGCTCAGTCGGCTAAGCACCTGACTTTGGCTCAGGTCATGATCTCACGGTCTGTGGGTTTGAGCCCCGTGTCGGGCTCCGTGCTGACAGCTTGAAGCCTGGAGCCTGCTTCAGATTCTGTGTCTCCCTCTCTCTCTGCCCCTCCCCAGCTCACAGTCTCCCTCTTGAAAATAAGTAAACATTAAAAAAAATCCCCAGGACAAATCAAGGAGTTAGGAGAGTGAAAACCCAGGCCATACTTTTTCCTAGCAACAGAATTGGAGAATGGGATTGTTCCTAACTGTATCTGTAGGGTGTCTGGATGCTATAAAGACAAGGGGAAATTTTCAGATTCAGTGTATTTTGTGTCTCCATTCTGAAGTTCCAGCTCAGCTCCATGGTTGTAAGTGTAGACTTGGGTGGTGTAGACTGCCCCAAGTAATCGTGAGAAGAGACTATGTCCTTGTAGCCCCACATCTTTGCAGGGGATAGAGGACCACTATACAAAGAGTTCCTGCATACCTTTCACCCAGATTCTCCACCTTAACATTTTACCATGTGCGGGTTATCTGTTGCTACAAAATAAATCACTCCCAGTGTTTAAGATAATAACTGTTTCATTATTTCCGTTTCTGTGGGATGGGAATTCAAAAAGAGCTCAGCGGGGTGGTTTTCTGGCTCCGGGTTTCTCCCACAAGTGCAGCAGTCACATGGTGGCAGGAGCTTAAATGGTAGGGGGCCAGCTAGACAACGCTCTCTCTTCCAGTTGTCTTAGAGCAAGCTTGATAACCACATGGTGTCTTCAGGGCTGTTGGACCTACTCATATGTAGAGTAACTCTGCACCCCCTTTTATAACCCAGCTTCAGATATCACTTCTGGCATATCCTTTGGTTGGAAAAAAAAATCACAAAAATCTACCTAAGAGCAAGGGGAGGGAACCCAGACCCCACCTCTTAATGGGAGAATATCCAAGTCATATAATAAGGGAATGTGGATGGGAGAGATTGTCGAAATCATCTTTGGAAAACATCATCTGTGTTTTCCTATTCTCTGATGACAACCGTTCATATCCCACTCAATGCAAAATACATTCATCCCCTCCCCCAAGAACCCCCAAGTCTCATTCCATGACAGCACCAGCCTGAAGTCCAGGATCCCCTCTTCTAAATCGGGTGCCCGTGTGGCTATAGCTCCTCACATCCAGTTCCTTGGGCATGGCTCCTTGAGGATCAATCCTCCTGACCTGAAGACCCTGCGAAGTAAAGAAACACATCGCGTGCCTCGTATATGCCCAGGAAACACTAGTGGCACAAGCATGGGGTAATTTCTATGGATATTATCATTTCAAACAGGAGAAAAACTGAAGGCACACACAGCAGTTACTAGTTCACAGCGATTCTGAAATCTAGCCGGGCACATGTTGCCAATTCCTAATGTAGTGCTCGGACCCACTACCATTTACTTATATTAGCCTTCGCATGGATTTTTCCCCCCAGTGGGTTATAATCCTTGCCTATGATTATTTGTTTTGATATGCAATTTGTCATCGATTTGGCCAGGGAAAGAAATTCCAAGTTGGCTCTTGTGCCCTTTGGAGTTGTTTTCATCATTCTTTGAACATTTCCTTGCTTTCTGACACAAGATGTTCCGGGCTCATCTTGTGCCTTTCCTGCCCCGCCCCAGAATTGGCCATTCACCAGGGAACCATGGGTCCTCCTGACTTTTTGATGTTCCTTTTTCCATTCCCTCTTGCTCCCTAAATCTGCCCTTAGACTTCGATGTTTCCCTGAGTTCCCATCTCATTTTTCTCTCTCCTTCCTCTGTACCTACTCCCTGAGTGCCTTAATCTGTTCCTGTGACTTCTGCATCTGGGTCTCCAGCCCAATAAGCTCTCCTAGCTATCAGACCTGTTCATGTAATTGTCTTCTAGATTTCCTCCAACCCTGTGTTCCATAAGCACCTCAAGCTCAGTGAGTTTCAGTTAAACTTATTTACCCTTCCCCCCACCAAACCCCCCCTTGCTATATTCCCTATTATTGTTAATGGCATCACTAGGAAAAACGTGAGAATGATCCTATCCCACATCTTCTCCCAGCTCCCTATACCAGAACGTTTTTCCAATATTATCAATCACACTTCTAAATGTCTTTCAGATATGACCCTTCTTTATCCCCATCACCTCTACCCTCTCTTACCTGAGTTATTGCAGAGCTTCCCACCTGGTCTCTCCGCCTCCAACCTCTCCCACCTCCGACCCATCCTCAACGCCACTCCTAGAAAGCTCTTTCCAGAAGGTAAATCTTATCACGCAACGTCTCAGCTCAAATCCCTATGGTTGTCCTTTTCAAACCAGCTGAAGCAACCACTGGCCACGGGGGATTCATGTAAGGAGACAGAGAGGGAGCAGCTATGGAATAGTGACATCTCCCTCAAGTTTCATTTTTATTTGGCGAGTCAGTAAATCATTAAAACTAGTAAGACAAACTGGCGTGTGATGACGTAGAATACAAGAATCACAAGATTTTAAAGGCAAAACTTTTCAAGAGAGTTTGAACTCAAGACACCTCCATGCCTGTACCACCCACTGCCTTTGAGGGGACTTCAGTGGAAAGTTTAAGAAACACCGGTGAGGGTAAAAGGATAAAGTTCAGGTTCCTTCACACGGTGGACAAGCTGTATTATACTCTGGTCCTTACCAGACATGTGGGATGGAGAGCTGGCATGTTCTCCTTGGTACCAGGCATATTCTTTATCATGGCCCAAGGTGCTCACACTCATAGACCACATCTTGTTTTTACCTTTGTATTCTTAGCACCTCACATAAAACACCTCACTAAAAACAGCCAAGCAAGCTGAAAACAATCTGACCTTTCTGCACTTTTCCCAGGGTGACTGGGGAAGCCAAGTGGTGGAGGGAGTCTGAGTGAACGGGTTAACTGGCTGGTGGGGGGCTAGATTTTATTTTATTTAAAAAAAAATTTTTTTTTTAACATTTATTTATTTTTGAGACAGAGAGAGACAGAGCATGAACGGGGGAGGGGCAGAGAGAGAGGGAGACACAGAATCTGAAACAGGCTCCAGGCTCTGAGCGGTCAGCACAGAGCCCGATGAGGGGCTCGAACTCACAGACTGCGAGATCGTGACCTGAGCCGAAGTCGGACGCCCAACCGACTGAGCCACCCAGGCGCCCCAAGATTTTAGATGGGAACATGCAGGGGTGCTCTGCCTGGTGGTGAGGGGGAGGCAGGGAGCTGTGAAGCTGGTAAGCATCACCAGCCGTGTTCATTATTCATTTGAAACTAGCTGAGAGTGGAACAGGCACTCACATACGACTGATTCCCACATATAGGAACCCCTTGACATGGTTTTAAAATTTACAAGGGACTTGTGTAGGCAGTATGTAATTTTGCTGAGGGATGAATTCTAATCACATGACATGATACAGTTGCGTCCTTATCTAGAGAGTGACTCTAACCCTTCACCCTGCTGGAACTGCATAAGCAGTGGGTCCAATACTTCCTGGCCACGTGGCCTTGGACCTTGGTTTTTCTCATCTGTTGTTGTGATGGTCAAGTGTGATAATGTATGAAAAATGTCCAGCAGTGCCTTATACATAGTAAATGCCTAGTGAATGGTAACTATGAGTAATGACCAAACTTTCACTAGGGTCAAGAGCTCACTTGATTTCCCCCTCAGTTATATTCTATTAAATGACATAGGGGCCAATCCGCAAATTTAAAATTTGCAACCATCTTAAGACAAGCCTCGCGTGAACAGTAATGATGTACCGTATCCAGAATGAACAGCAACCTCGGACCAGCGGCTTAGATGGCAAGTTGTTACCCTGCTTTTTGAAGAAAGTGCCCACCGTGACAATCAGGTGGGTAACAAAGGCTGGGATTCATTGGATGAGTTTCCTATAACCTCGCTGATCACCTCCTGAGGTTGGTATCATTTCCGTTTTCACAATAAACAACCGAGGCCCAGAGAGGTTAACTGACTTGCTTAAGATCACACAGCTTGTGACCATCAGAAGCATGATTGGAACTAAAGCCAACACCAAAATCCAAACTTCTTCCACCATCCCATTGCTTCCTGCACTTTCTATACTATAATCATTTGTCAATATGTCTTCTCCAAACTAATCTGTAAATGCAGGCACCATACTCGCTTCATTTTTGTAGTATCTAATACATGCCTGGCACATATTCCGTAAGCATGCATTAAATGCAAGGTGGAAAATGTTAAGTAAACCCGAACTAGAGTTACCAGATCAGTGTGAGATGCCTAGTTAAATTTGAATTTCCGATAAACAATATTTTAATATAAGTTTGCCACAGACACTACTTGAGATACATCTACACCAAGGGAAAAAAAAAACCCTAAAATGTATTTGTTACCTGAAATTCAAATTTAATTGAGCATTCTATATTTTTTTTTTTTCAACGTTTTTTTATTTTTATTTTTGGGACAGAGAGAGACAGAGCATGAACGGGGAGGGGCAGAGAGAGAGGGAGACACAGAATCGGAAACAGGCTCCAGGCTCCGAGCCATCAGCCCAGAGCCCGACGCGGGGCTCGAACTCACGGACCGCGAGATCGTGACCTGGCTGAAGTCGGACGCTTAACCGACTGCGCCACCCAGGCGCCCCGAGCATTCTATATTTTTATTTGCTATATCTGGTAACCTTAACCTAACCCCTGAGGTTGGCCTTGAAAGGGACAAATCCCCCAGGGGTTCTCCTGGCGGGGAGAAGGGCCGTTATGGCCCCTCACTCACACTCAACACTGACCCCCATCCCCAGCTGCTCTGGGGGCTGGGGTTGAGACCGCGGTAACCTGGATGTGCCTGCCTTTCCTGAGCCTTACCCGGTCACCTAGGTTAGGTCCCCTCGGCACTTTTAAATGGAAAAAGCCGCCGCTGATGGGCTTAAAGCGCCACCTGGAGGCCCTTATGGGTAGTACTGTGGCCAGGGGCCCTCCCACGGACCCAGGATTTGAGGGAGCAGGGAAAGGCCAAACAAGGCAGAGACAGGGCAGAAGGGGAGACCCGTCTAGCAGTGGAGAGCGGCAGGTGAGGAAATACCTTCCAGGCATTTTCAGTTTACAGCTGCTGCTCTGGCTGCCTAGGAACTGAAGGCACTCGCCTTCCGGAGGAGGTCATTGCTTAGAGACTTACTTTCCCGTGACCCTCTGCCTTTTTAGCTGTTCCTTGCTTGTCCCCAGGCTGGAAGTCATTGGCTTATGAGAAGCATCATAACCTCCATCCTGGAGGCTTGATGCTACGTTTTAACATGATGGTGAGCAGCATGGAAACAATGCCATGGACCGGCAGCTGAAGGAGTGGGAGCTATTTGCTCCGCTGCGGCTCTTAAAGTTTGGTCCTCAGCACACCTGAAAACTTGTTAGAAGTGCAAATTCTCAGGCCCCACACCAGACCTACTGAGCCCGAAACTCTGGGGGTGAGGCCTGGCAAGCTGTGTTTAAATCACCCCTCCAGGGGCGCCTGGGTGGCTCAGTCGGTTAAGCGTCTGACTTCGGCTCAGGTCATGATCTTGCGACCTGTGAGTTCGAGCGTCGCGTCGGGCTCTGCGCTGCCGGCTCAGGGCCCGGAGCCTGCTTCGGATTCTGTGTCTCCCTCTCTCTCTCTGCCCCTCCCCCACTTGCACTCCGTCTGTCTGTCTCTCTCTCTCAAAAATAAACATTAAAAAAAAATTAAATAAACCCTCCAGGCGATTCTGACGCATGCTGACATTTGAGAACACCTAGAGGAAACATGCGTAGGGTGGGCAGGGGAGAATCCCACAAAAAATGTGCAAATACTGGAAGAGTCCTTATGTGAGTGAGACCCTTTGTTCTACGGCCTCCGGAGGAAGAGCTGGAGGGGGGTGGGGGCACAAGTTGCAGAGAGACAGAATTCGGTTTTCATCAAGGAGATACTGTTGAACAAATAGAACTTTGGGGGAGTGTGACGTATGCCTGGTGAAGGCACTTCTCCATCACTGGACTAAATGTCCTGTGTCCTGGGCCAGATGACCAGTTAGGGATGCCGTAGAAATTTCTGCAGAGGTTAAATCAGATGTAAGGAATCTCCCCACTGAGAGAATCCACGATGAATTCTTCTTGCAAATCCTCTTTTCTCTTATCGAGAGCAAGAGCAATACTTCCTGGCTGTTCTGCCCTGTCTGAGAACCGTGTTTGGCTAACGAAGACTAGAGCAAATGACTTTTCTAGTTTTCCTGCTCAGGATTTTCTCAGGGCTGCTCCATTCTGGACTAGTTGTTCTGTAGGCTGCTGCACAGCTGCCTTCCAGAGGTTTCCCTCTACAACCACTCCTAACCCTCTTACCTATGTGGTATCTCCCATTTCCTCCATCCCATATTTTTTCTATTTTTTGTTATTAGTTTAATATATCAGGGCACATCACCAAGTAGATTCCCAAGAAAGATTACCAGGAAAGTCAATCTTTTCAATCTTGATTGTCTGAAAATGACCTTTTTTAAATGTTTGTTTATTTTTTAGAGAGAGAGAGAGACAGAATGCAAGCAGGGGAGGGGCAGAGAGGGAAGGAGACACAGAATCCGAAGCAGGCTCCAGGCTCTGAGCTGTCAGCACTGAGCCCGATGCGGGGCCTGAACTCATAAACAGTGAGATCATGACCTGAGCTGAAGTTGGACGCTTAACTGACTGAACCACCCAGGAGCCCCCTGAAAATGACTTGTTATTGACACTTGGTGGACAGATTGTTTGGGTATAAAATTCTAGGATGGAAATGATTTTCCCGCAAGATTTAGAAAACAAGCTCCATGATTTTCCATCTTTTCATAGTTTTGTTGATAAAGTCAGGTGACATTCAATTTCCAATTCTTTGTATGCAGCTTGTGCTTTCTTTTCCTGCTGGCTCTTGAAGCATTATTTTCATTGTTTAGAAATGTCATGATGATGTCTCTTTAACCTGGAAACTCTTATCTTTCAGAAAATCTGGAAATTTTCTTCTATTATTTCTTTGATAAACTCCCTTTCTTTGGTTTTTCTGTACTCCTATTTCTGAAACTGCTGTTAGACAGACTGATCATCGACTTTTCTTGGCTTTGTCTCCAATTTTTTTTTCTGGTCTTTTTAAATAAGTCTGTACACTCTGAATGTTTTGAATCTTGCTTTGTGGTGTAGTAAATGGTCAATTTTTATAAACAATTCTCCCTCTTTTAAAATTTATTTATTTTGAGAGAGGGAGCATGAGCGAGCGGAGGAGGGACAGAGAGAGGGAGAGAGAGAATGCCAAGCAGGCTTAGCACTGTCGGCACAGGGCCCGACGTGGGGCTTGAACTCACGAACCACAAGATCATGGCCTGAGCCGAAGTCTGACACTCAACAGACTGAGCCACCCAGGCGCCGCCCTATCTTAACTATTTTTGAGTGTACAGTTCAGTAGGATTAAGTATACTTACATTATTGTTAAATAGATCTCTAGAACTTTTTCATCTTGCTGAACTGAAACCCTTTTTCTACTACACAATTCTCCTTTTACCTGTTCTTCAGCCCCTGGTACCTATCATTCTACTATTTCTATGAGTCTGACTACTTAGATACTTCATATAAGGGGGATCGTATATAACTTGTCGTTTTGTGACTGGCTTATTTCACTTGGCATAATGTTCTCAAGGTTCATCCAAGTTGTAGCATATGACAAGGGTTCCTTCGTTTTTAAAGCTGCCTAGTATTCCACTGTGTGCACATATCACATTTTGTTAATCCATTCATCTGTCTGTGGGCATTTGGGTTGCTGCTACCTTTTGGTGATTGTGAATAATGCTGCGATGAACCTTTTCTCTGGGTTGTCATTTCACTTTCTTGACAGTGTCCTTTGAAATACAAAGGTTTTTAATTTTGATGAACTCAAATGTATCTATTTTTTTCCTTTGTTACTTATGCCTTTTGGTGCCATATCTGTGAATTCATTTCCAAATCCAAGGTTATGAAGATATACTCCTCTGGTATATTTCCAGGAGTTTTACAGTTTTAGCTCTCACAGTGAAGTCTTCGATCCAGTTTCAGTAAATTTTTTTCTTTTTCATTTTTAATGCTTATTTAGTTTTGAGAGAGAGAGAGCAGAGGGAGGGGCAGAGAGAGAAGGGGACAGAAGATCTGAAGCAGGCTCTGTGCAAACAGCAGAGAGCCTGATGGGGACTTGAACTCATGAACCACAAGATCATGACCTGAGCTGAAGTCAGATGCTTAACCGACTGAGCCACCCAGGGGTCCCCATTTTGAGTAAATTTTTTTGCATATGATCTCAGGTAAAGTTCCAGTTACATTCTTTTGCAGGTGGATATCCAGGTGTCCAAGCACCATTTGTTGAAAACACTATTTTCCCCCATTAAATCATCTTGGCATCTTGGTCAAAAATCAGGAGACCATAGACACTTGTTTTCTTGTTTCTTAATGGACTCTCAATATTCTATTCAATTGATCTAGATCTCTACAGTCTTTCAAAAAAAGATTTTATTTTTAAGTAACCTCTACACCCAATATGGGGCTCGAACTCACAATCCCGAGATCAAGAGTTATGTGTTCCACCCGCCAAGCCAGCCAGGTGCCCCCTGTATAGTCCTGTCTTGATTACTGGTGCTTCACAGTAGTTTTTCTTTTAAAAAATTATTTGTTTTCCAAATTCTAGTATAATTAATGTACAGTGTTATGTTGGTTTCAGGCGAACAGTACCGTGATTCAACACTTCCACACGTTACTCAGGGCTCATTGCGGTGTGCTCTTTAATCCCCATCACCTAGTTCATTCATTCTCCCACCCACCTCCCCCCTCGTAACCACCAGTTTGCTTCATAGTAGCTTTTACATTAAAAAAAATTTTTTTAATATTTATTTGCTTTTGAGAGAGAGACAGAGCGTGAGCAGGGGAAGGGCAGAGAGAGAGAGAGAGAGAGAGACACAGGATCCGAAGCAGGCTCCAAGCTCTGAGCTGTCAACACAGAGCCCAATGCGGGGCTCGAACTCACGAACCGCGAGATCATGACCTGAGCCGAAGTTGGGTGCTCAACCGACTGAGCTACCCAGGCGCCCCAGTGTAGTAGCTTTTAAAATCAGGAAGTGGAAAAAATTATGTATCAATTGTACTCAAATTTTTAAAAATTAAAAATATTAAAAAAATAAATTCCAGGATAAAAAAATAAAATAAAATCAGGAAGTGGCATTCCTCTCTCTCCAATCTTGGGGCAGTATTTTTCCTGTCTTTCCCTTCTTTACAGATCCAAGAATCATTGTTGATTTTTTTCAGTCTGTTCAGCTTTTTTCTTATTGTTAGGCTGGAGTGGTGACCTCCGAGCTCCTTACATGCAGCACGGGTCACTGCCATGCACTCTACTGTAAACCTGTTATACTCAAAGTAAAGCATTTCAATGGAGAAAAAAAAAAAGGTGCATTCTTAATATTTTACCCGGGCAAACACTGTGACCCTTTTCGGATGTATATTTTGTCACTCCTTCAAATGGCCTTTTCCAATCTTGATTGTAACCATGATATATAACCTCCTCCAACTGAGTATCATCAGATCTTCCTTCCCTTTCCTGGGTTTTAAGAAGCCTCCTTCCTTTAGTGGGCATAAGGCAGTTCCCAGAGAGGATCTTAGTTTATACCCATGGATCAAAGAAAGCCTATACTTTTGATTGCTAAGGATTTGAGACACGACAGTTCTTCAAGCTGCCACTTGGTGAGTGCTCGACTTCCTTCCTTCCTATAGGCAGAGTCCCAGGAAATGACAAAACCTAATAATGATCAATTCTGTATCTGTGGTCTCTTATTTCCCGCAACATTTTAACGTAATGATGGCAGGATCTGGCACAACATGGACCCTGACAGTGGTTTGTCAGATGAGGCCCGGGCATACACATGGTGAGACCTGTTGATGTCTTACTCTGGAGGCATTTTTCTTACCTCCCTTCTGCTGCCTGGGGATGCTATGGTTCAGCTCCACTCCTGGGGTGTTTTTAGTTAAAAAGCTTTGCCATATAAGATAGGTATCATAAACGAAGCTACTTCTCCCCTCCTGTTAAATTTTTCCCACATGATTAAAAAAAAAAAAAAATGATCGAATGCCCTGTTTTCACCCTGAGGCTAGACCAGGGTTTCTTAAGCTTGGTGCTATTGACATCTTGGGTCAGATAATTCCTTATTGTGAGGGGCTGTTCTGTGCACTGTAGGATGTTCAGCAACACCCCTGACCTTTACTCACTGGATTCTCTCACGCTCCCAGTTTTGACAACCCAAAAACTGTGTCCAGATGTTACCAAATGTCTCCTGGGGGACAAAATGGCCCCTGGTTGAGAACCACTGAGCTAGACTGACTTAATGGGTAACTTCAGCTCAAGAGCTTGGAAGGGATGCCCCATCCCTGCTCAGTTCGTGTTTAACTGTCATAAACCCCCAACCTATCCAATTTGCTTAAAAAATGGAACTGGTACAGCAGAGATATCCAAAATGACAATTTCGCCTTGATAGCTCCTATGACCGCGATGCCAGCTGAAAGTCTGATAGCTATGAAAAGGCGAGTTAACAAAGAAAGGCAAAACCCTTTCATATGTTTCCACCCAGATACCAAGGAGAAATTTCAAAACCATCTTATGGACATCAAGTAAAATCTATAAAGTGCCCCCAAGGCACAAGTTTAAATCCTCACAACTTAAAAAAGAGACAGGCCCTGACTGTCCACCAGCCCACAGTGGGGAAAATTTCACTATACAACCCCGGCCATTGGAAAAATGAGCAAATAACCTTCAGCAACCCCTGCATGTGGTGCTTTGTCCTAAAATACCTTTGATGCAGCTTCCAGATCTCTCCTTCTGGGGGTGTCAGGAAATCTTCTGTTGTACAACAGAGACAGGAACAGGCCCTTGAGGTCCTGCCACTGATGTCTCCTTTCCCTTGGGGTTCAAAATACCAAGGGTCCTCCCCGGAGACATTGTTCCCCAGTGACTTCTCCCACAGCAGCGAAAGGATCAAAGACTAACTCCGCGAGATGGTCTGGTTTACCGCAAAGGGCTGCTCCAGTGCCTTGAACCTTAGTGTCGAAAGGGATCAGCTCCCTTCAAGGTAAGGGGGCTGCAAAGCTTCCAAGGATAGTTTAAAACCAAGAATTCTAATAAAGGGAGAGGCACTGAGTAGCCGATTAAATTTAAATATGCATCACTGTAAGCAATTGCCTTTCATTTTGAGGCGATCTTTAATTCACAGTTGAAGAATCTATTTCCTCCCAAGGGGGCTTAGAGGGCTGTAATTCATGTAACATGGAGTCAGTCTGTAGAAAGGAAACTAGTGTTCAGAAAAGCTCAGGGTCTCAAGAAAGATAATTTGCTTTTAATAGTAAAAAAATGTGAAGAATTTGCATTTCCAGGAAAATATTCAATGCACTTGTGTGATTCGAGCCAGAAAGACAGTCCGACAGCATGTGCCTATTTTGGTAAAGCTATAAACTATGATAATTAAGATGTTTTTAAGCCAAATTTTTAGCATATTCTTAAGCTCAAAAAGAAAACTTCCTGATAAGAACAGGTCACAGGGCAAAGAATAAATAAAAGGCAAAAGGAACTTTCTAGAATGTTGGTGGTTGACTCAGTCATCTCCACTCCCTTTATTGGTAAGAGAATCATTTATAATTCTTATTGCTGCTTTATTTATTTTAAAAGTTTTAAATGTTTACTTTTGAGAGAGAAAGAGCGAGCAGGGGAGGGATAGGAGGAAAGGGAGACACAGAATCCAAAGCAGGCTCCAGGCTCTGAGCTGTCAGCACAGAACCCGATGTGGGGTTCGAACCCATGAACCGTGAGATCATGACCTGAGCCAAAGTCAGACGCTCAACCGACTGAGCCACCCAGGCACACCCTTATTGCAGTTTTAAAATGCACCCTAAGGGGCGCCTGGGTGGCTCAGTTGGTTGAGCGTCCGACCTCGGCTCAGGTCATGATCTCACAGTTGGTGAGTTCGAGCCCTATGTCGGGCTCTGTGCTGACAGCTCGGAGCCTGGAGCCTGCTTCCGATTCTGTCTCCCTCTCTCTCTCTGCTCCTTCCCTGCTCGCACGCTGTCTCTCTCTCAAAAATAAATAAAGATTAAACAAAAATTAAAAAAAAAATAAAAATAAAAAAAAATAAAAAATAAAATGCACCCTAATGCAGTTTTAAGATTTCAAGTTTGGGAATTCAGGATTAACTGCCTCTCAGATTCAAAAGGTGTTTAAAACATTAACAAAGCTGGGAAACTCAGTGAGTTTGTTTCTTTAAAATATAATTTTGCCTCCCTCCCCTCAAGGTGATACTATAGAATGTGAAATCAAGAATTTTGAATATGGCATAATTGATTTCAACACGAATTTGAATTTTTGCACTAAAATGAAATAGCTAAAGCATTTTTGTAAATATTATGTAAAGCATGTTTTTTTTTTACCATTTAATTTATTTTTTTAAATTTACATCCAAGTTAGTTAGCATATAGTGCAACAATGATTTCAGGAGTAGATTCCTTAGTGCCCCTTACCCATTTAGCCCATCCCACCTCCCACAACCCCTCCAGTAACCCTCAGTTTGTTCTCCATATTTATGAGTCTCTTCCGTTTTTTCCCCCTCCCTGTTTTTATATTATTTTTGCTTCCCTTCCCTTATGTTCATCTGTTTTGTATCTTAAAGTCCTCATTGAGTGAAGTCATATGATTTTTGTCTTTCTCTGACTGACTAATTTCACTTAGCATAATACCCTCCAGTTCCATCCATGTAGTTGCAAATGACAAGATTTCATTTCTTTTGATTGCCGAGTAATACTCCATTGTGTGTGTGTGTGTGTGTGTGTGTGTGTATATATATATATATATATATATATATATGTCACACCTTCTTTATCCATTCATCCATCGATGGACATTTGGGCTGTTTCCATACTTTCGCTATCGTCGATAGTGCTGCTATAAACATGGGGGTGCATGTGCCCCTTCAAAATAGCATACCTGTATCCCTTGGATAAATACCTAGTAGTGCATTTGCTGGGTCATAGGGTAGTTCGATTTTCAGTTTTTTGAGGAACCTCCATACTGTTTTCCGGAGTGGTTGCACCAGTTTGCATTGCCACCAATAACGCAAAAGAGATCCTCTTTCTCCGCATCCTCACCAACATCTGTTGTTGCCTGAGTTGTTAATGTTATTAGCCATTCTGACAGGTGTGAGGTGGTATCTCGTTGTGGTTTTGATTTGTATTTCCCTGATGTTGAGCATTTTTTCATGTGTCGGTTGGCCATCTGGATGTCTTCTTTGCCCGTTTCTTCACTGGATTGTTTTTTGGGTGTTGAGTTTGATAAGTTCTTTATAGATTTTGGATACTAACTCTTTATCTGATATGTCGTTTGCAAATACCTTCTCCCATTCCGTCGGTTGCCTTTTAGTTTTGCTGATTGTTTCCTTTGCTGTGCAGAAGCTTTTTATTTTGATGAGGTTCCAGTAGTTTATTTTTCCCTTCGTTTCCCTTGCCTCCAGAGACGTGTTAAGAAGTTGCTGCAGTCGAGGTCAAAGAGGTTTTTGCCTGCTTTTTCCTCTAGGGTTTTGATGGCTTCTGGTCTTACATTGAGGTCTTTCATCCATTTTGAGTTTATTTTTGTGTATGGTGTAAGAAAGTTGTCCAGGTTCATTCTTCTGCCTGTCGCTGTCCAGTTTTCCCAGCATCACTTGCTGAAGAAACTGTCTTTATTCCATTGGATATTCTTTCCTGCTTTGTCAAAGATTAGTTGGCCATACGTTTGTGGGTCCATTTCTGGGTTCTCTATTCTTTTCCACTGATTGGTGTGTCTGTTTTTGTGCCAAGACATGGGGTTTTGATGGTCGTTGAAAGATATTGAGACTAATATGGGTTACAAATGGAAAAAATGTATCCTTTATCAATTCATTCAGTAAAATTCAGATAATCCAAAATCATATAAATCCATAGAAAAGTTGCAACCTAACTTCCTGCATTGCATTAAAATAATAATATGTTTCCTCAACATTAGCTTATTAACTTTATCTGTTTAGTGCCATTTTTTCTTAGAGTTTCCTTTTTGTTGTTTTTTGTTTGTTTTAACATTTATTTATTTTGAGACAGAGAGAGCAAGCAGGGGACAGAGAGAAAGAGAGAGAGAGAATCTAAGCAGGCTCCGTGCTGTTAGCACAGAGCCCAACGCGGGGCTTGATCCCATGAACTATGAGATCATGACCAGGGCCAAAATCAAGGGGTAGACAATCCAATGACTGAGCCACCTAGGCGCCCCTTTCCCTAGAATTTCTAATTGGATTTTGGAAGTATGATTCAAACAGCATTAAGCTAATGGATACTTGTATTTATCCAAAGGCCTCATGAAGTTGGGGTTATGTAGTGAAATAAAAATATTGTGTGCTGTGCGTGTGTATAAATGTCTAAATTTTGACACAGGAGTCAGAAGTTCAGATGAAATCTCAAGAGCCTGTGTTTAATGTGCATATTTCTTGTTGATCAGGTGCTGTTCTAAGATACCAGAATCTTCTTGTTCTCCCATGGTCAAAGTAAAGACTTTACAATTGATACTGAATAAAAAAAGAGTCATAGCTAGGAGAACCATTTAGCAAATGCCTGTAAAATTTAGCGCAGCACATAGTATATTTAGTGGCTTAAGAAAGTTACATTTTGTAAAAAGAGGAGCTGGTGGGGTCTTAAAAGGGAACAATGTAAATTTAAAAAGTGATGCCAGGGGTGCCTGGATGGCTCAGAACGTGAAATGTCTGACTTCGGCACAGAACATGATCTCACGGCTGGTGGGTTCAAGCCCCACATTGGGCTTTGTGCTGACAGCTCAGAGCCTGGAGCCTGCTTCGGATTCTGTGCCTCCCTCTCTCTCTGCCCCTCCCCTGCTCACGCTCTGCCTCTTTCTCTCAAAAATAATAAACATTAAAAAAATTTTTAAAAACAGTGATGCCAGACTTTATCTGGGTGATCAAGGTCAATATCAATAGTGATAAATCATGTACTCAGTATTATCCTTAATATGATGTGATTAAAAGCACACTTCATTTCTGTGGCCTTCCTCCTAAAAATTCATAACCCCAGTCTAACCATTCATTTGAGAAAAACAGTGGACCAATTCTAATAGAGAAGCCTTCTATAAAACACCTGATCAGTACTCCTCAAAACTATCGAGGTTATTGAAAACAAGGAAAAGTCTGACAACGGTCACAGCCAAATGAAGCCCAAGGGGACATGACAAACAAATGTACTGTGGCATTCTCGATGGGATTCTGAAAGAGAATAAGGACGGTAGGTAAAAACTAAGGACATATGAATAAAGTATGGGTTTTAGTTAATGAGAATGCCTCAATATTGGTGCTTTAATTGTAACAAAAGTGCCATATTAATGTGAGATGTTGATAATAGGGGAAGCTGGGTGTGGGGTATGTAGCATCTCTCTGTACTATCTTTTCAGTTTTTCTGTAAATCAAAACTGTTCTAAAAAAAAATAAAGCCTATTTTTAAAAGAAAGCTATACAGGAACAGAATTTGTTCAGTTAAAATTTAAGGAAACCTTAAAATACAAAGCATCTAATGTATTCAGGAAAAATTTTAAAGGAGGCAGAATTCATCTGGCTAGAACTTAACGTAGGAGTCTTGCACTAATAATTATGCGGTTGGTGTAGAGGGACCGAATAGTGGTAAAGTGAGAATCTGGTACCTAACTTTGGAAATTTGAGCCACTGGAGTGGAGCTAGGAAGCAGGCCTTCCTCACATCCTCTTAGATGCCCAGGCTCCCAGCCAAAGATTTAGGACTTCGAGGTGAAATCTAAGTTTATGTGTGGCAGTGAAACATCTAATGAACCTCTAAGCTCACTATAGCTGTGGGTTTAATTGATTAGATTGGCGATAATTATTTAGCTTTTAGGAGAGGTGCTTAAGAAGGAGATGGAATTTCGAATGTAGTTAGAAATGTTGTAAAGTGTTCAATGAAGCTGTTAAATGGGATCATAGTCCCCTTAACAGTAAATGATGAAAAGTGGTAGACTTATAATTTTTAATGGAATAATAAGTCTATACACTAAACTGAAAAGCTTAGGGAAGCGCCCCCAGACCTTCCCCATTCTGCTGTACCCATGGCAGAGCTGTGAAGACTCGGGGCTTGTCACAGGACACCCTTGTCCCCACTCACAGTAGAAGGACCCATTTTCCCCACCTCCCACGATGCCCTGCCCTTCACCTTTCAGTGATGGAATGAATTTTAACTCCCGATCAGGCATCTTTATAGCCTAATGAATATATAGGGATGCATGAGGTGGCCAAATAAGTTAGTGCCCAAAGCATGACATATATGAAAGGTGGCACCACTAATTACCCTGGAGCGACAGACTTAACCCGGAACTGTCCCGGGAAAAACAGGACAAGATTCCCCATAGGTATAAATGTGTACTTTGTAAATATACCAGGGGAAGAAAGTGAAGAAATCAGATTTCATTGTAAGACAGCGTCAAGTACCAACCAAATGTTAGATCCTTTACTGTTTTAGTGAGAAAGCACTAAAACCCTTATCTTACTAGATGGCTTTATTTTAAAGTCTGTGGTCTTTTATTTTCCCGCAACTACATACACACAAAGGCATGCCATGTCTTCCCGGGTAGCTTTTATTTTTTTCTCCATAAACCATCCAATACCATGCACATGGCCTGCTGAACATGTGGCATGCTTTTCATCCAAACACAAAAGATTTTTGGCCGCTAGTCAAATTCTGGTATGCTCCCACGTGATGGGAAATCAGGGTAACAGACACTTTGGCCCAGTACCATCCCAGGGACTCGGCATCCTTTGCAAGCCAGGTAACAGTGTTTCCATCTGGCTCAGAAACCCCACCAGAGTTTGGGCATACAGCTCACTTCATTACAGCCGAGTGCTTGGTCCCAACGCAGCACCCCAGGGATTTCTTTCGGTTCTGGCCTTGTTGGCAGGGTTGTTTATTTGGCGAGAAGTGGGAAAGTTCCTTTGCCACTAGGGTTTTGTCTTTGGGGGCTAAGAAAAAACTACAAGTGACCCCGTAGTACTGGAAACAATTTCACCCTGTAGTGTGGACGAGTTTGATCTGGTAATCCCTTCCAACATCTGGCTGAGATCTAGAGAGACGGTGGAGGTGATGCAGGTGGCAGGGGTTAGAGGGTATAGTAGACCAACCCAAAAGGTGGGGTTCTGGAGAACCAGGGAGCAGCCTGAAAAAGACACACTGGCTGGGGCGCCTGAGTCAGTTAAGCATCTGACTTTCGCTCAGGTCATGATCTCACGGTCTGTGAGTTCGAGCCCTGCGTCGGGCTCTGTGCTGACAGCTCAGAGCCTGGAGCCTGCTTCAGATTCTGTCTCCCTCTCTCTCTGCCTCTCCCCTGCTCACGCTCTGTCTCTCTCTTCCTCAAAAATAAATAAACATTAAAAAAAAAAGAAAGACACACTGGCCTTCGGACAGCTCTGTCATGTGATTTTATGAGGTCACAGCTCCATTAGCCAAGAGTTCCATTGTGTAAAGGGGGAGGGGGGTCTATGGGTCTATGGGTTTCCAAAATGGTAGCCAAGGCAACAAGGGATAAGTGGGGGAAGCCTAGTTTCCCCCACCTCCTTTTGTATGTAATGCTTTCTCCCAATTACGGCTGTTTCAGTTAACTCAGCAACCTTGTCCTGGGAATCTGGCATCCAAAGCCTTGCTTTTGTCCCCACCAGGAAGAGGACAGAGCCCTGAGTGCCGGGCACTGAGGCTCCCACCTCTCAGCGAGCTGCTACCTGCCACCCGACACGAGTGAAAAACCAGAGCTGAATTTTCTTAGCAACCGAAGCCTCGCCCCTGCCACTGTGGAAGAGGTCCCCTGTCAAAGTCCCTCTTCTTTGAAGAAACACAACTGAGACCAAGTGAGAAGTAGCTACAGTTTAATACAAACCTGCACCAGAACACAATGTGTCGGGCTGTTTTGTTTTTGCCTCAAACAGGTGGCCAAAGCACAGGACCATGTGTCATCTTGGGGTTGACACGATCTTAGCACCATGACGTTTACAGAGGAGTGAGAAGTCACTTGGGTGCTGGAGGCTCCATCCTGACCCCAGGCTGTGCCTGCCGCCCGGGCAGCTGGAGAGGGTGGTTTGGGTTTTCGCGTGGTTCTGTGGTTTCTGGGTCAGTATCGGAAAAGCCCTCATCGCGGCATCGGCTTGACAGAGACCTACTGTGGACTCCTAGCACTACACACACGCACACGCACACGCACACACAGTAGCACAATTTTCTGGTAACTTATTCCCACAAACCTAGAGAGCAGCTAAGGCAAGAACAACAGTATTTATTCAGCAAGTACAAGACCAGTTTGAGAGCTGCATTCAGTGCAACCAGAGACCCTTTTCGTTCCAACCAGGGGCAGTGGGGCTGCCGATGGAGCCGGCTGGAGCTCTGCACAGGGGCAAGGAGCGGGTGGCGGAAGCGGACCGTTCATGTGGTCCCCTGAGCCTCCTTCTGATCTTCATCTAGAAGCTCCCGGGCGAGGGTGGGGTCTATGAAAGATCGGGGGTGGGGGTGGGGAGGGTAGATGAAGCGGAAGGCCTGCGGTGGACCACTCCAAGACGTGGTCTCCTAGAGCCACAGACCATGCATCTCTCAGGCAGAGGCACTCAGAGAAGGTAAAGCTTTCCTGGCCCAAGCAGGGACACTCTGCCCGCCGGCCACCACCACTGCTCGGCTCTTTGGCATCTTCCCAAGGCCCGCGACCCAGCAAAGGGCTGGAAGGGATAAAGATGGTGATGTGCACCGTACCGAGGGATCAGGGTCACAGTTTCCCAGGCCCAGATCCCTACCTCCTGTCCCCGTGGGTGCCTTTGCTCCCTCTGCTCCCTGGGGTACCGTCTCTGTCCTCTCAGCCCCTGAGTGAGTGAGGAAGATGAGCTTGAAGGGAGAAGTGAGGGTGTGGGGGCAGCGCAAACCACACGGCAAGCCGCCAACACGGATCTAGTTCTGGCTCGAGCAGTGAACACGCGTTAGTTTGTCTACAAGGAAAATCTAGCTATCTGTGCAAAACAAAGCAGAACGCCTACCAAGGGAGTCAGTCTTCCGGGTGGTGGAATTCTCGGGTGGCATCTACAAGAGACGTCACCCCTCCTCCTTTCCACAGCGGGGGGAGGCAGCCACGCCCTTAGGGGTGGTCCTGGACACTTCTGAGGTCGAAGGCCTAAACCTTCTGGGTCTCATCTGCGAAATGGGGACCACAATACACGCTCTGCCGTTGCGAGGAGCAAGCGAGCGCTCGTAGATGCAAGCGCTTTGACGACACGTAAAGCACGAAAGAAACGTGCAGGGTACGACCGCTGGCCCGAGTCCTGGAACAAGCCTGGGGTGCGCAAAGCGATGTGCGACATGAAATCACTTCCCCGAGGGGAAGGCAGAGCTTAAGAAGGGCAGGTGGCTGGGCTGCTTCCCAGCTCGCTCAGGGTGGATGGAGATCACCCGGCCTCTAGCGTCTCCATGGAGACCTCCCGGTGCTTCCGAGGCAGGGAGGGCTGGGCTGGAGGTGGGAGGAGAGGGAGGCCACGGGCAGGTGAAGGTGAGGTGCTGACCACGGGGCTCCACGGCACCTGTGCAGCAATGTGGGTTCTCCAGCCCCGTCCCGCTGGCCTGGCCTCCAGCCCACTCCCTCCCTGGTCCCGCTCCCCCTCTCTTAGCAGGCACGAGGCCTCTCGCCAATCACACAGGAAGAGCGGCCGGGCCTCCGTCCAGCAGGGGGAGGTTACAGGAAGCTGGCTGGGGGTGTGGGGGTGTCAGGGCTGGGAGTGACCAGAGCCAGAGATGGGAAAGGTGACTCCGCTCCCCGACGGTCCCCGGGGCACCCTCTCAGGCTGTAGGGAACTATACCAAGAGGGGAGGGGACAGGAGGAGGGCCTGGGACAAGGCCTCGGCAGCCTGGAAGGCCCCAGGTTGGGAGAAGAAGGGCCTGTGAGTCCAACCCCTCACCGCCCCCTCCTCGTCTGTGCCCTAGGCTGTCTGGTTGGTGTCGAGTGCAGCATCTCTTAAGGTCCACATCTACTCCTGTTTCTATGCTATGCTAGTGACACGAAGCACCGTTATTTTTCACAGGATGCACAAACAAGTCAAACCAAACCACTGCGCAAACCAAACGTGCAAAACAAAATCATGTACACGCGCCTGGCACCAGCCCCGTGCCCCACCCAGCTAGCCCCTCTGGGCCTGTGACTCCCAGAGGGTGGGGTGGGGGGGGGAGGAAGAAGCTGGCGGAGGGTGCGGAGCGCCCCAACCACACCCACACAGGGGCCAGCGTGGAGTCAGGAAAAACGGGACCCCCTGGGCACGGCCGGGAAGCCAACACCTGTCTGACTTGGGAAAAGCGACCGCGGGGCCTCCTTAGGGGGAGGGGGTCCTTTTCCTCTAACACACATCTGCTAAAGTGCTCCGGACAGCTGGCGGGTCAGCCAGGGGGCAGGGCACTAAAGTCTGGGCTTTCCCAAAGCCAGCGCATGGAGGCGGGTGTGAGAGGAGGGGCTGGGCCGGGCTCTATGCATTGGGCTCTGTGCATAGTGTGGGTTTCCTGGGCCCCCCAAAGCCTGCCGAGGCCAAGGCAGGAAAGGACTGCAGCGGGAGGGACACATCTCAAAGTGCCTGTTAGGGTTGGCTCGAAGCACAGTGAATCGCGTGTCAGACATGGGGAGGGCTCCCCGGGTCCCGTGGCCCCCTCAGGTGGTGTGTACTGCCCAGCCCAGCCTCTCCCGCCCCCTGCAGCTGCGGCCGGAGGGTGTGCGGGCTGGTGGCAGTGGTGCGTCCTCACGCGGGGGGCTGGTCAGTGCCTTTACCAAATGCCGCTTGACCTGCCTCCGGGGGGAGCGAGGATCCGAGCCGAAGCTCGCTTTGGAACATGGTCATCGATTTGAGAACCTGCAGAGAAGGAAGCAGGGGGTGAGCTCGGCTGCACAGCCACCATTCCCCGGCGGAGGCGTTCAGCCCTCTGTGGGGACGATCTGTCTGAACCCTCACAACCCCATCCGGTTTTACAGGTGAGGAAAACGAGGCTCAGGGAAGTTAAGTGACTTGCCCAGTGTTACACAGCGTGTAGGTAGGTGGCAGAGCCTGGATTTGAACCCAGGTCTTTCTGATTGAGGGCCTCTCTGATGAACTGCTACTCTGCTACCTTCGCTGCTCCCAAACCTGGACATGTGGTCTCTTGTCAGGCACATGGACCGTCAGTCAGCCCGTTAGCACGCGGGCCTTTGTATACACGCCTCAGTGAGTAAGACAGGGAGACGGCTGGGCCCTCCGTTGTTCTGGAAAAATCAAAGAACCACACCCCAAAGGCCCAGCATCTTGAAATCCCAAGACTCAGAAAGTGGCTTGGTGCCCCAGGGAGTGAGCGGGACATTCTTCCGCCTAGCCTGCCCAGGAGAGAGGAGACTGGGGTGGAGGGATATTTGCCGAGTTGGAGAGAGGCCTGCCCCGAGACCTGGGAGCCGAAGCCACTGGCCGCTCCGAGGGCCTTGTGGCTTCTCGTGGGCCTGGCTGCTGCAGGAAGGGCCGTGCCCAGGCAGCCGTGGGAGCCTACACCTCCTGGGATGGCAAGGCCTGACCACGACACTCGGCACCACGGACTCCCTCCCGACTCCCAGCACACGTGTCTTGTCCCTGGTGGGACTGGCAGTGGCCTTCAGGGCGGGGGCAGGGGGATAGTTATCTTGGCACTGAGATCGCCTCTGAGGATGGAGAGAGTGGTGGAGAGGACCCCTCCCCACAGATCACAAAGTCCTCAAAACCTCTAAACAGGAACCATGTGTCTTCTGCCCCCAGCACATAGGGGGACACACAGGAAGCTCAGCGGGGAGCCCCCTCCCTCGGCCTTTCCTATCATAACAGTAAATGCCACACCCTGTGTGGAAGGATCTGGATCTTGCTCCTTTCACTGTTTGGGTCCCGGTGTGGCCCTTGCAGAGTGATGCCAGGCCTCCACCCGGTCCGACTCTGAAGGCCGCTCAGCGTGTTCAAGGAGACCCCGTCCTGCCCCTTTCAAGCTGGGGTCGGGGGTGGGGTCCCAGTGTCCATCAAAGCGGCCTGGAGGACCAGGCCACCTTACCGTGCTCATTCTCCACGGAGGGCTACCATTTTTGTGGCAACGACCCCCACCTTTCGCTACTGCAGAGCACCGGGGCTGTGAGTTATTGACAGGAAAGTCCCAGAACAACCCCGCCCCCCATATATTATATGTGGTATTACATATACTACAATTGCTGACAAAAAAGAAGGTGCCAGAGGGACAAACACGGGGCTGAGGCGGGGGAGGAAAGGGAATAGGGAAATACCTCTTGTAGAGGCTGGCAAGGAGCAGGGATGGGGACAGGGAGACTGCATTGGGGTACAGTCCCATGTAGCAGAGAGGGTTAACCCTTCAGAGCTCTGATCACCCCTGGGGCACCCACTGTGTGCAGGGCCCCGAAGATGTTTCAAGGGAAAAATTTTCTGAACTTAGAAACTGCGGGGCGAGCAGCAGACAAGCCACGGCCTCTTGGAATGACTGGTGCCCAGGGACCCGAAGAGCCTTCCCGCCCCTCCTGATATTTGTGTCTCTATGTGGGACCCAACACCCATCTGCAGATGTGGGATGGGGTGGTGGGGGGAGGGAGAAGACAAAGAGAAAAAGCCACAGAAAAAGCTGCCAGGGTGGGCCTGTCCTCCGGCCACCCCGCTGTGGTAGAGCCACGCATCCCAGCCGGAGCGGCTCTTGCTCTTACCAGAGAGGCTGAAGCTGGACTCGTGAAGGTCCCTCATGCCCCCGTGTCGGGTAACGGGCCGAGTAGGAGTGTCTGCGAGTGGCGTTCCCATCTCTTTTTTCCCGGGATGCACAACGATAGCTACGTCCCCCAGGTAGGGAGTACGGTCTACTCCTCTAACCTTTAAGGTCTAGCGAAGGATGGAGAAGGAGGAAATGGGAAAAGAGCACACCATCAGAACCCAGACACCATCAGAGTCCAGACGCCATCAGAGCCCAGACACCATCTCCACCAGAGCCTCCCCGATGGCCGGCAGGAGGTTGGATGCTGCCACTCTTCTCAGGACCCAAATGACTGCCCGCGACAAAAGTTTCTTACGTCTTGAGCTCAGGAGTGGAGTCTTTTACCTCCCAGTGTGTGCACGTGTGTACGTGTGTGTGGGCGCCCTTGCATAGAGGGGCCCCCGCTGGCTCCCCCTCAACATTGGTGGAATCCCTTCCAAGGCGGCAGGTGGATTTCTGGGGTATTCCCCTCCCACGGAGCAATGTTATCCCCTCACACGCCAGGCTTCCAAGAGGCCATGCCTTTTACTGTGATCTGACAACTTTGTGGGGAGAGACACCAAATACGGCCGATTTGGAGAGGAGAACCCCCAGTGGCAATGTTAGTCACTTTTGTACTCACAAAGGCAGCAAAGTTAAGAGCCTATGTTCGGTATCTAGACAGCCTGGGTTCCAATCGCAGCTCTGCGACCTTATGCAAGTTACCTAACCTCTCTGTGCCTGTTTCCTTATTTGTAAAAATAGGCTGACCGTAGTGCCTATTGGTACTACATATAGAATTGTTAGGGGATCAAATGAATTAATACACATACAGCTCTTCGAACTGCTCTGGCACATGGCAAGTGATGTGAAAGCACCGGGAGCTGTAATTAGGGCAGAGATCATTTACGTGTGCTTATTCATGCTGCTGTGAGGACAAAGTGAGTTGGGGTGTGCTCAGAAAGTCTGAAGGAGCAGCGTGGATGATCTACATGCCAGGCACTCGTCCGGGGCATAACCTCCACCTCCTTGCTGCTTCCTGAAAATCTTGTTGCAACAATAGACAATGGGGGATTTCTTGAAGGATCTTCAGCCTCCGTATTCCTTTATATTCTCCAACAACAGACCTAGGGTTTAGCTCAGCCCTCAGAATGTCAAGCCTGGTCTGAACTGTTTTGGCCTCTACCAGGCTGGCTGCACGTTAGCATCCTAGCTTGGGAAGCTGGGGCCCCAGTGGTGAAAGGTGGAAACACCAGCTGAGTGAAAACGGAGTTTGTGACCTTGGCAGGTGACAGCCGTTGCCAGCCCCTTCGTTACTGGCTGTATACCACACCCTCCCAGAGAGGATTTCTTCCCTGAGCCCCATGCTCTTTAGGGACTGATCACTGACAATTTTTGGAAAATGAGACTTTTTGATAGTTTTCTTTTTCTGCATGCAAGTGCTCCTTTACTTTAACAGAACTGGCTTTTTCTTGGGACCCTTACGTTGTCGTTGTAATAAATGCTTTAGATAAAGAGACTCTGGGTTGAATTGATACCAATCCTGGAAACTGGGGCTCTTCCATGGTGGCTGACCCGAGGGGAGCGGTGTGTTGTGAATTGGGATCTATCTCACTTTTTTATGAGGCTGCCTTTTAGAAGGGCTTGAAATACTCTCTCCGCTCTCTTTTGACCCAATTTCCTGAATACCAAATGCCTTTTTTTTTTTTTGGAAAGACCGCAGAACCGTCATTCTTTTTGTTTCATACTGAAATATAATTCACATGCCATAAAACTTGCCATTCGAAAGTGCACAATTCAGTGGCGTTGAGCGCATTCCCAACTTTGGGCCACCGCTGTCTAATTCCCAAACATCTTCATCGCCCCCAAAAAGCAATCCCACACCCGTCTGCAGTCACTCCTGTTCCCCACCCCCCGGCCTTAACTAATCACTAATGGATCTTCTGTCTATGGACATTACGGACACTTCACATAAATGGAATCTTAAGCTATGTGGTATTTTGTGACGAGATTCTTTCACTTGGCATAATGCTCTTAAGGTTCACGTGTGTTGAATGCAGCATATATGAGGACTCCATTTCCTTCTCGGGCCAAATAATATTTTACTGAATGGCTATACTTCATTATGTTTATCCATTCAACAGTTGATGGACATTGGAGGTGTTTCCACTTCTCGGTCTCTATGAGTGACGCTGTTATGGACGTGTACGAGCTTTTGTGTAGACACCTATTTTTACTTCCTTGAGGATTTTCGCAAGAGGAGAAATGCTGGCTCCTCTGGTAACTCTAATATCTAACTTTTGGGGACGTGCCAAACTGTTTTCCAGAGCGGCTGCACCATTTGACATTCCTTCCAGCAACGAACAAGGGTTCCCCTTTCTCCACATCCCAACCGACACTTGTTTTCCAGTTTCCTTCTTAAAATGACAGCCACCCTCGGTCAGACATTGTGCTGTATGAACAAATCACTCTCACTGCTCTTGCCAGCGCTCCCTCCAGAGGCTGGCTGAGGCCTTGTGCTGCGGGTTCACATCTGAGGAGCTTTCTGGAGATAGATGGCACCATTCACCTCCTGAGAGACCCTGAGTTTGCTTTTGGATTGAACGCGGTGATAAGTGAAATCATGGTTTTTTCTTTTTTTTTCAGGGAACCCAAGTCTGTTCCCTCTCAGCAGATCTGGCTTTGGATTTCTTCCTTTGTTATCCTTTGGGAGAGAAGGATGTTTAGTCATTCTGAGAACTCTGGGCCCTCACGTGTGGAAAGCCGGCAGAATTGATCTTCTGGTGTTAACATGGCCTGCTTACTTTTAGGCTTTAGATGACTGCTTTTCTTTTCTTTTTTTTTTTTTTTTTAATTTTTTTTTTAACGTTTATTTATTTTTGAGACAGAGAGAGACAGAGCATGAACAGGGGAGGGGCAGAGAGAGAGGGAGACACAGAATCTGAAACAGGCTCCAGGCTCTGAGCTGTCAGCACAGAGCCTGACGCAGGGCTCGAACTCACAGACCATGAGATCATGACCTGAGCCGAAGTCGGACGCTTAACCGACCAAGCCACCCAGGCGCCCCAGATGACTGCTTTTCAAGTATCAGTTTTACGTGCCGTTACTTCAAGACTGGGAAGCAACTGAGCAATGGCAGTACCTCAAAGGCCCCTGAGCCTGCGAATCGAGAGGAACTCAGGGGTCACAGACATGCTCATGTTTCGCTCTTGTGCCTTCGGGAGCCCAGAACTCCCCGTTTGCCTGATCACTTAAAATGCTATGTGACAGTCAAAGATGGGGAATGGAAAGCAGCACTATCCGACTCTGGCGTTCCCTCTGTCCCGTCACACCACACCCCTCTCAGCCCAGGAGAGCTGGACCACAGTTTAGGAAAGAATACTGTAGTTTTTTGTGAATGAACTTGTACAGAGGGGCTCTACTGAGGACCACACTCAGGGTGAAGCGAAGTCTTGGTTAGAGGCCCGGAGAGTGAAAGATAGCCTACCTGCCCCCCGCTTCTCCTCCCACCCCACCCCCCGTCCTGGTAGAGCTTTCCTTCTAGGGCTGGGGCCTCATAGGCCAGCCTGAGCAGTGGACAGAGAACAGCTGGAAGGACACAGGCTGAAGCGGCTGCTCCCGAAAGCCTTTGGGCAGTTCAAGGAAGGAACAAGAATGGGAACAAGGAGGGGAGGTCCGAGGCACTGGGCAAAGAAGCTTGGCTTTTGCATAAAGGACTTCAGAATCGCGATGCTAAGAAAGTTTGGCTGAAGAGGAGAGGTCATGTGACCGTCTCGTGGCAAAGTGCGCCACAGGCAGCTCTTAAAAGGCCTATTCCGAAGATATTATTGAGCAGATTTCTAGAGCTCAGTAATAATGGCAGCTGAGTCTGTTTTCAGTCAAGGTGCTTTATAGCTCTGGTCCCTGCTACAGGCCAGAGCTGATGATGAGAGGAGAGCATGGGGCCTGGGAGTGGGAAGAAGTTGATGCTGGTCTGGGACAGGAACCACAATATGGGTGGGGGGTGGAGAGGTCACCTGGAAGGGGCCAGAAAAGGCCTCCCCACCAGCTGCTACTTAGGGCCTCCAGCTAAAAAACACACAGACCGTTTTCCTGGGTCTCACCTCTGGCACAGACAAGCAGCTGACCGACAAGGCCAGACTGGGCAGTTTACAAGAAAATTTCTCTGCTACTACCTTCAGAACACACAGCAGGCACCTGCTGTGTACAGAGGACTAGAATGGCAAAAGGAATAGAACAAGTGAACAAGAGAAGCTGGGTAAGGAAATTAAAAAAAAAAAAAAAAAAAAAAAAAAAGGATCAACGTTTCTTAAGTGTGCCATGATTACAACCATGAGCCTAGGCAGGAGTGCGGCTGGACCAGTGAGGCTGGGGCTCCTGGGCCCTCAGGCGTGACAGAAGAACACCCACCCTTTCTGCACAGGAGCCTTCTGAAGTCACAATAATATTGCTTTATGCCCGAGG
The DNA here is from genome assembly GCF_024362965.1 of Panthera pardus. Taxonomy (NCBI): domain Eukaryota; kingdom Metazoa; phylum Chordata; class Mammalia; order Carnivora; family Felidae; genus Panthera; species Panthera pardus. The sequence continues at coordinate 19,729,065 of NW_026526832.1, forward strand.
AAGGGGAGGAGAAACCACGATGAGAACCACGTGCTTTCAGCTGTCAATGTGTTAGATCTGTTCTTTTCCGATGCTCTGGGACCCCCTCCTGCCCCGGCTGAGGCCACGGCTGCAGTCCCCAGCACCCGGAGTTGTCAGCAAGAACTCAGGCCAGGTTCTCCAGGGCAGCTCTCGAAGATAAGTCTGGGCAGTCAATCCCTAAGCAATGAGGCAACAGCCAGTCTTTTTTTGGGTGAATGTGTCTACTTAGAGGACAGGAACCCCTGGGGATGAGGTGAAGCCCAAAGATTTAGGGAACATCCAGTGTGCTTGTGGAACCCAAGGACTGGGTAGGACCCCTGGGATATGAAGTATTCTAGACTCGGCCTGATCACATCAGGGTTGGGGGGCGTCCAGACCCAGAAAATCCTACCAACCTCACTCCGGTCACAAGGGAGGGGGAGGCTTCAGGGAAAGAACAACTCCAGGGCAAATATGGTAACCCAGGCCGAGCCGGGAGTCCCATCTGAGGGTTGGTGACAATCCTCCCAGAGACTAGATGTTGGGGACATCTGCGAGCATCCTGTAGTATTTCCTTAGCTCTAGGGGGATTTAGGGACTGTTCCCGATACATTTTTACTCTGTTATAGGTACTCCCTTTCTGCTATTTTGGTTGTCCCCAAAGTGACCATTCTAGGCGATAAGGTTCAGTGGGAAAATGGAATGAGAACATCTTTGAGGTTTAAAACAGTCATTATAGAATTTCCCCAACGGGGGGCTTTAACCTCTTCGTATACACCTTCTTCCCCTTCCCTCCTCTTACCTTTTCTCTCTGGACCAGCTTCTTGTAGACAGTGTCTGGGAAGGACCTCAGGGGATAGAACTTGCCAGTGCCCTCAGCGCACATGAAGACACCGTTCTCATACACGACTCGTCCCCGGCTGATGGTGACCAGCGGTACGCCGTGGCAGCGCATGTTCTCGTACAGGTTGAAGTCTCCTCCCTGCACCTGGGTGCTGGCTGAGATGGTCCTGGTGGAGAGGCAGGGGTGGGAGAGAAACCTCTGAGAAGAGGTGACGATGTCACAGCTCAGCAGGACGAATCGATGGTCAGTGGGAGGGGGTGATGCTCAGTGACAAGGAATAATAATAGACCCCAAAAGCTGTCTGCTGCAGACCGAATCCCATCACCTCCCCAAATGTATATACTGAAGTCCTCACCCCCAGCCTCTGAATTTAGAGACAGGGCTTTTAGAGAGCTAATTAAAGTAAAATGAGATCATACGAGTGGATGATCCACTAATCCAATCTGACTGGTGTCTTTATAAGAGGAGGAAATTCGGACCCCAGACATGCACACTCATAGAGGAGAGACCAGGTGAGGACGGAGGCGTAAGACAGCCATTTACAACCCACGGAGAGAGGCCTCAGATGACACCAAACCCGCTGACACCTTGATCTTGGACTCCCAGCCTCCAGAACTGTGGGAACATACGTTTCTGGTGCGTCTAAGCCACCAGTCTGTGGTAGGGCCGGAGCAGCCCCAGGAAATGGATCAACTGAGCCAAACTCTAGCGGGTTTCCTGCCAACAGTGATCATGAACACCCACACCTCTGCAGCAACAGGGACCAGCCCCAGGCTTCAGGAGGCAGAACATGGCTTCTCGAATGCTCTAATGGAGAAGACAGCGTGGGTATCCCGGCCTTGGGGTGGGTGGCGGTGCACCAAAGAAGGCGAACCTTCTTTCCGATTCAACTTTTTATTTTCAAAATTCCATTAAATTTTTACTTATCTTCTTTACTTCTAGCCTGTACACCGAGAAAAGTACCTGGCCACCAGTTAGCACTTAACAAAAATCTGCTGAGCGATTAATGAAATTTAATCGGAAAGAGTGGTTTCCATCTCCCCTGCCCAAATCTCTTAGTAAAAACCAGGCTCTGTAGCCCGTGGCCTGGCAACCCCCTTCATTCGTTCACTCAACTCGCGTGCGCTAATGCCGTGGCTGTCAAGCTCTGTGCACTCCAGAGTACCCAACACCCTCAGTGAGGGGAGCAGGGGGCTGGCGGAGGAGCCCGGAGCGTCAGGACATCTGTCTGGTTCAAGTGCGTGTTAGCTATGTGATGCGGGGAGCCTCTCTACTCTCTGGGTCTTCGTTTCTTCGATAGGAAAATGGAAATAACACCAGCATGAGTGCTTCCTGGGGCCGCGTGAAAACCAAACGAGATCACTGATGTGAAGCCGCTCCGCATCACTGTAAGGAGCTATGCGCACGGTGATACCCTGCAGCCTGTCTGAGCCTGTCTTGTTCACTGCCGCATTCCTGGTGCCCAGACTACGGCAGGCCCTCAAATACTTGTCGAACCGAACACACCACAGGGTCACACTTCGCTACGCTAGATGCAGCGCAGAGACGATAAGCTGGTGGAGTTTTGCACTGCGAGCGCCTTAAAATCCCAAGTCCCTCTAGCCCCGGCGACTAGCAGCAGGTTTTACTTTGTGGCTTCTGGATCCCACACCACCACGTCGGCATCGGCCCCAGGGATGATGCGGCCCTTGCGGGGATACAGGTTGAGAATCTTCGCCGCGTTGGAACTGGTAACGGCCACAAAACGGTTCTCGTCCATCTTTCCTCCAACCTGAAACATTGCAACAGTGCCACGTCACCCAAACCCTGCGCGTGCCTCAAAGCCACGGCCTCCCTTGACTCTGGCCTGCGGTCTTTTAGTTGGTCACGACAACAGTGCCGAGAAGGACGATGATGTGAGCACCGTCTCAGCTGAGCCAACCTGCTGGCCGGGTTCCCGGCCATCGCCTCAATCCTTCCTCCGGCAACAGTGGTGAGTGGGCTCTTCGCCAAAGGCCGCCTACCTGGTGGAAATCTACCTCCTGTTTGTACAACCGGCTCTACCCATGTGTCTACTAGGGATGGGTCGGGAGCCTTCCTTCGTCCACAAAGGGACACAGATTTCTGGGCTCTTGAAAAACATTTTACTGCCTCACCCACCAGCGAGAGCACCGTGGACTCCCTTCAAGGGGGATTCCACAGCCACTCGTGGGCCTCTCTGAGTGGCTGGCTTCCCCTTGAGGACTTTGAATCTCCTTAGGCTCGGATTTGCTGCAGCTAATCTGTGATAGGTCAGGACCAAAAATACTTATTCTTCGTGGGGAGAACAGGTGGTATTCAAATGAAGTCCTAGTCCCTGTTTTTCTCAAAAAGCAACTGGCCAAAATATGTAAAGAGCCTTAAAAAAGGTTCATTCCCTTTGGCCCAGAGATCTGCTTCTAGGAATCTGTCCTAAGGAAATAATTAGAAACGCTCACACATATATACTCCCGAACAAAGAAGCTCTCTGCAGCATTATTTGTAAGTGCAAAACTCCGGAAGAGCTAAAAGCTCCAAACTCAGGGAAGGATTAACTGAAATGTGCTACTTCCACTGGAGGAAATACTATTTAGCTACTAAAAAGATGCTATCGGGGCGCCTGGGTGGCTCGGTCGGTTAAGCGTCCGACTTCGGCTCAGGTCATGATCTCACGGTCTGTGAGTTCGAGCCCCGCGTCAGGCTCTGTGCTGACAGCTCAGAGCCTGGAGCCTGTTCCAGATTCTGTGTCTCCCTCTCTCTCTGCCCCTCCCCTGTTCACGCTCTGTCTCTCTCTGTCTCAAAAATAAATAAACGTTAAAAAAAATTGAAAAAAAAAAAAAAGACGCTATCGGGGCACCTGGGTGGCTCAGCGGGTTGAACGTCCGACTTCGGTTCAGGTCATGATCTCACAGTTGAGTTTGAGCCCCTTGTCAGGCTCTGTGCTGTGAGTGCAGAGCCCGCTTTGGATCCTCTCTCTCCTTCTCTCTCTGCCCCTCCCCTGCTCATGCTCTCTCTCAAAAATAAATAAACATTAAAAAAAAAGAGAGAGATGCTTTTAAAGAATTTTTACTGGTATAGAAAGACACTCAAGGTATGCTGTTATGTGAAAAAAAAAGATGAACCCCGTTATTACAATAACATCCAGAACATACACAGAACTAGAAAGAAAGAGACCAAAATATTAATACTTTCACTTCTCGGTATGGAATTAGGGGGATCTTTTTTCCTCACACTTTTCTGCATTTTCCAAATTTCTATAGGAGGCTGTACTACCTTTCTGGTTGGGTGAAAATACAAACTTTCTGGTTTTGTTTTTAAGTGAAACAAGGAGCCATGGCTATAGCTCTCCTAAGAGTGAAAACCCTTGCGAGGACTTGAGCAGAGGGGGGTCCCCAGAACATACCACTCCTCTCTCCCAGATGACGCTCATGCGGTCCTGGACACCACTCACTCCATGCGGGATCTTGGTGAAGTCCTCCTTGCCCATAGCTTTCTGCTTCGTGGTGAAAGGCCGGTGATCTGATGCCACAATGTTCAGAGTATCACTGGATAAAGAGAAAGATGGGCCAGTGAGGGAGGGAGGCCAGGGTCCCGGAAGGTAGGGACAGGTGCAGGGAAAAAGCCTTCCCTTCGGATTCAGGCAAAGCTGACCTCTAACAAGTTACTTCATTTGTGTGAACCTCGGTTTACTCATCTGTAGAATGGGTTTGTGGGCTGAGGGTTGACACTAGCTGTCAGTGTCACAGGAGACACTGATGGGAGCCTTTGGGGCATCAACTTTTATTAAGAGTTAAGGCAGCCTGCAGAGAAAAATTCAACCCCTAGTTTTGCTAACCTGAGGTGGTTTTACTGCCAGAGGCTCAGATGCCAAGCTCTTATCGTCTTCTCCCTCAACCCCTACCGGTCCCTGCTGGTGACAAGCATGTGCTTGGTAAAACATTTACAAGTTCAATGTTAGGCATTGCTAAATAACTTGCGGCCATAGCCTTTCTTGGATGTGGGGACTCTGACGGCACAGAAGAGGAAAGGAGGGACAAGACAGAAGAGATGTTTGCCTTAATAAACCAGCGATGCTATGCAAGCCAACCGGTTCATCACCCCCGCCCTCTATGATCATTGTCCTCGGAAGGTTACTGAGGCCGACCTCCGTGCAAGGCTGTGGGTGGCTAAGGCATGGTGGGGCTCTCCGGGGGTTCCAGCCTCGCTAGGATTCAGGGCAGAGACTTAGTAGGACGGTGCGACAGTACACGAGGCAGCAGACCCTCGACCAAATGAGGGCGGCAGATAGCTGGCCCATGTGCAGAGATCTCTGTAGGCCGAGGGCTCAGAGGTGGTGAGGGGCAGAGGAGGAAGGATGCCCACATCGCCCAGGCCAGGGCAACCTCATGAGGAAACACCATTGGAGGGCAGGGAGGGTCCTGGCTGGAGCATGAGGGTTGTGTGGGAGAGGGGGACAACTGCTGGGACCACACAGCGGGGGCCCCGAGAACCTAATTTCTTTGTAGGAGGCACCAAAGCCTGTGAATGCCTGTGGGCCATCTAAGCTACCCACGTCAGACTTGGTGATGAGACATCTCCTTTTTTAAAATTTTTTTTAAGTTTATTTATTTCGAGAGAGAGAGAGAGAGAGACAGAGAGAGACAGAGAATCCCAAGCAGGCTCCACACTGTTAGCACAGAGCCTGACGCAGGGCTCAAACTCAGGAACCATGAGATCATGATCTGAGCCAAAACCAAGAACCAGATACCCAACCTACTGAGGCACCCAGGCGCCCCAGTGACGAGGCATATTCTTAAGGCTCTCAGACAATTCAGGGTCAGGCTGCATATTGGGCTGTCTCCACTGGGGGCCTGGCAGGGTTCATCAGTCACAACTGTTGCCAAATGACTGACTTCCTTGGCCAAATCCACAGTGAGATGACTTAGCCCTTCCTGTGGCATGGGCTGGTGTCTCCCTTAGCCAAACATGCTGCTCTGGGCCTTCTCAGAGATTGCAGGGGACACTCTCCACAGAGCAGAGGGTTTGTTCTAGGGCGCCCCAGTGCTGCCCACATTCCCCGGGCCTGCAGAACCCATCAGAGTTTCACCTTCTCCTCAGGGGTCCTCCAGACCCCCAGGCAGGGCTCAGATCAGAAGAGGTGCCTGTCAGAATCATTGGCTCAGGGTCAGGAACCTCAACTCCCATTCTTGAACCAAGTCCTACTGAGCAACCACCTTTCAAAAAAGGCTCCTACACAAGTAGGTGCCCCTCGGGGAGTGTGGTCACATTCCAGAAGGGCTTCTGAGGTCTCCTAGTGCTGCCCTGAATCTAGGAAATTCGACACCCACATCCATACCCTTTAAAGTTTAGAACATGACTGTCTTTAAGTAGGTGAAGAAATTTTTTTTAATGTTTATTTATTTTGAGAGAGAGAGACAGGGCGCAAGTGGGGGAGGGGCAAGAGAGAGGGAGACACAGAATCCGAAGCAGGCTCCAGGCTCTGAGCCGTCTGTGCAGAGCGCAACGTGGGGCTCGAACTCACGAACCGGGAAATCATAACCTGAGCCGAAGTCAGACACTCAACCGACTAAGCCACCCAGGCGCCCCTCAAGTCCTTTAAAATTTTACATATTCAAATGAAGAGAACTTCTGGCCCCTTTCAGAAATGAAATTTTACACAGAGAACAACCTGGTGGTTGCCAGAGGCGGGGGGTGGCTGGGAGACTGGGCAAAATGGGTGAAGGAAAGGGGGAGGTACAGGCTTTCAGTTATGGAACGAGTAAGTCACAGCCACGAAAGGCACAACGTGGGGCATACAGTCCATGGTATTGTGACAGCGTCGCACGGTGACAGAAGGTAGCCACACTTGTGAGCACAGCATAACACAGAGACTGCCAAGTCGCTGCTGTACTCGCGTGTAGCACGTCACATCATGTGTCAACCACATGTCAGTAAAAGAAGAATAAAACAAGGAGAAAGAAATTAGATTTGATTTTAGGGATTTTATTTTTAAGTCATCTCTACCCTCAACACGGGGCTGGAACTCACACCCCCAAGGTCAAGAGTTGCGTGCTCTCCCGACGGAGCCAGCCCGGTGCCCCAAGAAATTGGATTTATTATTTATTTATTTATCTATTTATTTATTTGTTTGTTTATTTATGTCAACACCAAAATTTTAATTAATTAATTAATTAATTTTTAATTGAAATTTTAGTTAGTGACATTAAATTTTTTTTAAAAGTTTAAAAAAAAAATTTTTTTTTTTTTTAAATTTTTTTTTTTCAACGTTTTTTTATTTATTTTTGGGACAGAGAGAGACAGAGCATGAACGGGGGAGGGGCAGAGAGAGAGGGAGACACAGAATCGGAAACAGGCTCCAGGCTCCGAGCCGTCAGCCCAGAGCCTGACGCGGGGCTCGAACTCACGGACCGCGAGATCGTGACCTGGCTGAAGTCGGACGCTTAACCGACTGCGCCACCCAGGCGCCCCAAAAAATTTTTTTTTTTAATGTTTATTTATTTTTGAGACAGAGAGAGACAGAGCATGAATGGGAGAGGGTCAGAGAGAGGGAGACACAGAATCCGAAGCAGGCTCCAGGCTCCGAGCTGTCAGCACAGAGCCTGACTCGGGGCTCGAACTCACGGACCGCGAGATCGTGACCTGAGCCGAAGTCGGCCGCTCAACCGACTGAGCCACCCAGGTGCCCCAGTGACATTAGATTTTAAATAAAGGATAAATCCTTACACCCATAGATGGTGCTTTCCCCCCGATACAGAAGAAGTCACATGCTAACGTGGGTCGTAACAAAGCAGTGCACGTTTTCTTATAAGAATATGGTAATTGGTGTCTGGGTTTTCTGTCAAGCATTTTGTATGATATCAATTATCACCAATAAGGTGTCCTAAAAACGAAACGACAGTACCACAAAATCCTATACACAACAAAAATGTTCAAACGCTGCTCCAAATTCCGTAAAATTACACACTTGTACAATATGCACCAATCTTCAAAAGGGATTCAAACTACTCTCAGGACAGTTAGCATGAAACTACAATTCGACTTAAGTGAATAAATGTATTTAAGTTACATTACAAATAGGCTAGTTTAATATAAAACCTTAAATGATTCCATTAACAGCACTATTTTCCCCTGCCTATTTGAATGTGTTGGGGCCGCTGTCATCTGGGTAGGTTGGGGCAGTTGCCACCTATTTGTTCTTCCAGCAAATATGCCTGTGGCAAGCAGAGGTACTTCAAAAGATTTTTTTGACCTTGGCACTGAGCCCAAATTACTACAGTGGGCTCCTGGTTCTTGTCTGTTTTGTTTGTGTTGATAAAGATGGAAAAGAGGCTGGCTGGCATTTCCCTGTGAAAAGCATTTTTAAAAATTATTTCCTTATTTATTTTTAATATATATATTTAAAGTTTATTTATTTATCTTAGAGAACAAGCCAGGGAGGGGCAGAGAGAAGATCCTAAGCAGGCTCCCGCAGGTCAGCGCAGAGCCTGAGGGGGGGGTGGGTTCGAACTCAGAAACTATGAGATCATGACATGAGCTGAAATCAAGAGTCGGACGCTTAACCAGCTGAGCCACCCAGGTGCCCCCTGCAGTGAAAAGCATTTTTAAGTCAGAGCTGATCTGGCATTTCTCCTCTCTCATACTCCCTAATTTAAAAAAAAAAAAATTTTTTTTAATGTTTTATTTATTTTTGAGACAGGGAAGACAGAGCATGAACAGGGGAGGGTCAGAGAGAGGGAGACACAGAATCTGAAACAGGTTCCAGGCTCTGAGCTGTCAGCACAGAGCCCAACGTGGGGCTTGAACTCACGGACCGAGAGATCATGACCTGAGCTGAAGTCGGCCGCTTAACCGACTGAGCCACCCAGGCGCCCCATCGTACACCCTAATTTATCTAAATGTGTAAGGGGTGCTGCTGCTCAGGATCACAGCAATATTGTGGGACAGAAAGCAGGTGCTGCACTGGGCCATGCATATACTGGCCCTCCGGGGCCACCTGCACCCCGAGACCTTACTGACTGCACCCTATACTCCTCTTTCAGGTGTTAACACAGCAGGATGCTGAGTGGGAATTTGCCAATTGTCGGCGACCAGGAGGGAACATTAAGGACCTGGATAAAATAAGTGCCCCTTTTTCTCAAGACAGCCATCTTCAGTCGGGGCTGGCTACTTCCCTCAATCATCCTCACCATCACCCTCGAAGAGAAGAGGGCTGTCACCTCCCCCAGGTATATAAAAGCCTACGACAGGGAGGGAGACTGAGGTATCACAGGATGGAGAGTCCTGTAGTCTTTTCCTCTTCCTTCTTTTCGTGTTTGAGTGCGGTTTCCCTACCCTCTCTCCTAGCAGTCTCCTCCATAGTCAAGGAGGGGACATTGCAACAGGTTCACCCATGGAAAACAGAGGTGATGGCTGTGGGCTTCTTGCTTGGGAGGGGGCCGGTGGACCCGCCCTGAGCCTCTAGGTGAGGAGAGCCAGTGGGATGGGGACAGACTGCCCTCCCACCGTCAAGAGTGGCAAAGCTGTGTGAGCTTTCTCTGGGCCCCAGACACTGTAGAAGGTGGTCAGGCTGGAGTTGCCTTCCAGGGTCCTTGTTCACAGGGACACCACTAGTTCTAGAAGCAAGGAAGGTGTAGGTGGAAGAGGTTGGGCTGGAATCCATCTTCCATATCAGGGGATTGTATGAGGGCTGCACAAAAGAGCCCACAAGGGCATGTGTCCTACATAAGGAGGGCCCCAAAGGCCAGTCACGTTGAGTCTGAGAAGCAGGAGTATAGACTGGTGCTTGGGTATGGAGAAGAATCCCCCTACTCAGGGACTGGGCACGGGGAAGGGAGGAGACTGACATTTAAACTAGACTAGACTTGGGGTGTCTGGGTGGCTTAGCCGGTTAAGTGTCTGACTTCAGCTCAGGCCATGATCTTATGGTTTGTGAGTTCCAGCCCCACATCGGGCTCTCTGCTGTCAGTGTGGAGCCGGCCTTGGATCCTCTGTCCCTCTCTCTCTATCTGCCCTTCCCCAGCTCTCTCTTTCTCTCAAAAATAAACATTAAAAAAAAAAATAAACTAGACTTTAATAACCAAGAGGGAGAGAAAACAATGGATTCTATGCAAAATGTCACTAAAGGAAAGAAAGAAGCTGCAAGCAGTTTGGGACAAAACAAAATCTTTTCATCTTTGTGTCCCACTGAATTCAGACTATTCGTTAAAACTTTTCCTTTAGATTTGGATCATATGGGAAAAAGTCATGTTAGAACAAGAGGAGCTGGAGAAAAGGAGATCTGGAGGGGAAGAATGAGGGGGAAAGAGGAAGAGAGGGCAGAAGGAAAGGAAAAAGGGGAAAGAAAGGGGAAACCACATGCGAAACAACGAGGAGGGGGAGGTAAAGAAAAAAGAGACAGAAAGGCCCACATATATTCTAGAATAAGTCAGCAGCCACATCCTACAGCCCTGAAGTGGTCCTCAGTGTAAAAGCAATGTCCTTGGAAATTCTGAACAACCACCATTCACCGTTTCATATATGCTCTTGACTCTTACACTGCAGAAGCTCTCACTCCAAATCAAGTGGTCGGAGAAGCCAACAGGTAATTGGGATGGCAATTAGCTGATGGGCTCTGGAGAAGGTAACAAAAGTAGAGTCATCCTACGGGCACAATGGAACCAGACCTAGGTCAGATTTGGGGCCTCTGCGACATCACCTCGAAGACGTGTACGTTCCCAGGACGGCATATATTATGATTAAGGATGTGCTACGGGGCCCACAGAGGTTCTGCCAAAATGCCTTACTTTGCCAGCAGGCTCATGAGGTAGGTGGAGGTGTTCGTGTCCAGTCTCAGCGGAGGCACCGTGACGTAGGCGGCCGCGTGGGACCAGTCCTGGTGGTAGTAGTGTAAGCCTGTCAGAGTGGCATGGGCGGTGGTGGTCTCGGCCAGCACAACCTTCCCTAGAAGAAGAAAGGTCAAACCATGACTAGGAAGCCAGTGACCTGAGAGATCACTGGTCTGAGCTTCTCATTTCATAGGCGGAGGAGCTGAAGTTAGAGAGAGGAAGGGACTTGCCCGAGCTTACATGGGGGTTTGAGGGCACAGCTGGGTTCAAGGCTGGAGGGCTCCATATTGCCATGCTGGCTCCAGGCAAGGAGAACAGAAGGGCAAGGGTGCCGAAGAGGGGCAGCACCGCCATTTCGGGGACCACGGGTGCTTCAGGGCACTGATGGGAGGAAGGAGGGCCAGGGGTGCGGGTGAGACACCCAAGGGCTCCCACTGGGGGAGAGGCGGGAAGCAGGATCTCGCAGGCAGTTCTACCAGAAGGCTGAAAGCCCTTGCTCTGATTTATCTCCCCAGGTCTGTGACCATGACTTTGTTTCTCCCGTTTCCAGGACCTCACTGGCACCCTGAGCCGGGCCAAGACTATAAGTATAAAAACCTTCAGGTGCTGCCCAGTGCTCAGCAGCAGCCGACACACAGGTATCGGGGCTCGCACACAGGGTGTGGGGTGGCTGGAAGGGAAGCTGGGTCCATACACTGTTACTCCTCCGGGGACTTCCCTGGCATCCCCTTGAAATGTCCACTGGAACCGGTCCAGGATTTTATGTTAGTTGCCAAGGCAACGACCAGTAAAACCCAAGAGGCCAAAAAGATACCAATTAAGGAGCTGACTGAAAACGTGGAAAACTTTCCCAGACCCCGGAGAGGTGACAGACACTTCTGCAGAGCTGTTATGCATGCAAATGCACAGAGGAAAACACTGCTTCTAGCGCACCGAACCCAGGCTAGCGCAGTGCTTCTGCAGGCGGCGGGAGAGAAAAGGGAGTACTCCGGGGGACCCCACAGGGCTGCAACCCCACCACACGTGCGCACGGTCCACTCCAGCCCAAGGACTCGCCTTGCATCTTAGCAGCTGCGATAACGTCACCGGCCGAGATGCTGGACACGTTGACCAGGTATATTGGACAGTGAGTCTAAACAAGGAAACCGGCAGAAAGGAGAGCGCATCAGCCCCATGAACCTAACAAGCACTAGCACAGCCCCAGCCAAACCAGTCCGGGCCCCGGCACCTCCCTCTGCATGTCTTAGCCCCACTCGCAGGGAGAGAGGGTCTTCTACCGGGAAGGCAGGCGGGCGGCCAGAGCACAGACGAGGGGAAGCACGGAGGAGGCAAGCACCAGGGCCCAAGGGGAATGTTGGGGCCGAGCCTCAAATATTTCACCAGCCGGAGTCAAGATGATTTATAACTTAACACCAGGGACTTTTTAAATTTCCTGCTCATGAACGTGACGACCTAGAGACAGTCGTGGATCATACTTCGTATCTAAAATTAAAACGAGGGCTGCCTTATCAGTAGACAGAATGTACCCTCAGAAGAAACAAAATGGAAGAGGTTCAGGGTTCAAAGTCTATGTCAGGCAGGACTGGTCTTGCAAATGGACACCTGGGTTGTAATATCAAAGAGATTTTCCTCTGCTGAGCGGTGCGACAATGGTCCCTGGCTTCACCTGCCTGGGCATATGTTTGAGCTAAAAAACAGGAAGCTGGCTTTTTGTTGTTGACATCTTTCCTTATCCTGGGGTCGGTCTCCGTCAGGAAATCATTGGTATCATAGCCACTGGTGTGCCAGTAAATCAATGTCCTCGACCGGCACCCAGACTTGTAAACTGCTCATGGGAAACTTTTCCCAAATGTTACTCTGATGCCTTCTCTGCTCATCAAAATGAGAGGACAGAGAGCTTAGGAACTGGCCTGACATTTGACGTGCTTGGTGCAACTTTACTAATTCTGAGATCCGCTGGACCTCCAACCTCTGCCTCGTCCCCGGCGTTCCTAACACCACGCCGTCGTGCTTACTTACATCCTTCAGGATTGCCCATGTCTTTTCAGAGAAGAGGTTCTCGAGCATTAGTGCCCGCTAAAACCATGGGTGGGCTTCTTAAAACAGACTGCTGGGCATCGTCCCCAGTTTCTGATTCAATGGGTATGGGCCCGAGAATCTGCAATTCTAAGTTTCTATTTCTAACAAACACGGGTGCTGCTGGTCCAGGCGCCACACTTTAGAAAACTGGTGTTCTCGAGGTGACAGCACAGATTATCTGAGCAAATCGAACTCTTTAATGACGGTTTAGGAGAAACAACCTTGGTATATTTCTTGGTATATATCTACTGTTTATAAAATGCCTTACTTTCTCTGCCCCCCTTTGACCCTCACAATCCTCCTGTGAGAAGTGTTATTATCATTCCAACGTTAGATAACAAAATAGTGTATCAGAGTGGTTGAATGATGCGCATACACTGAGAGCTTCGTGTTTGGTAAAGGTCTCACGTCTTGTTCGTTTCCTACACCGTGTCAGCACCCCCTCGCCCTGAGAGATACCAAGGAAAACTTCTAAGTGGTCTAGAGGCAGAGGGTTCGATCACGGTTCTCTAAGCAAGCCATCTACCGAATTCCTCTACAGGAAACAGAGTTCATTTGCAGTGAGGCTCTGTGGACACCCAACTCACCCTGCCTCCCATGGGAGCCATTTCCACTTGAGCAATGAAGCCAGACTCAGCAAGCTCACGGCGGTGGGGGGGGGAGGACAGAGAGCTGGCAGCTAGGAGGACTTCTGCCAGGTCTGTGGAAATAACAACACCCAGGAAACGGTTTTGGGGTCCTGTGAACCAGGCATGGTGGTGGCACCCAGGGCAGAATGGGACCCCACTGTGTAGACTGAAGATGCTGGTTTCTGATCCCAGAGTCAAGAATGGGTTTAGGGCGAGCCGGGGTCTACTTACCCTGTTTGCAATGGTGATAACTCGGTGAGTGGCTTCAGCCTCCAGCTGTAAGAAACAAAGGACAGGAAGAAAACAAGCTTCAGCCTCTCTCCCAAGCAAGCCCACCTCTGCTCAAGAGCCCACTTTGTAGAAAGTGCTGGAATATCCAACATTGGGCCGGAGGGGCCAAATGCACCCACAGGGGCTGGCTCGGGGGGTAAGCCCTGGACAGGGGCACCAAGCTCCAACCACCTCTTCTCACCCTAAGAGAATCCGAGGATTTACTACACCAGGCATATCCTCGCTGGATGCTACTCAGGCCTTAAATAAAAGGCAACGAGGGGCACCTGGGTGGCTCAGTCAGTTAAAGCATCTAACCCTTGGCTTCAGCTTAGGTCATGATCTCATGGTTCGTGGAATTGAGCCCTGCATGGGGCTCTGTGCTGTCTGCTTGGGATTCTCTGCCCCCCCCTCTTAAAAATAAAGAAATAAACTTTAAAAAATTTGGGGGGGCGCCTAGGTGACTCAATCAGTTAAGCATATGACTCTGGCTCAGGTCACGATCTCACGGTTCTCGAGTTTGAGCCCCACCTCAGGCTCTCTGCTGTCAGCCCGGAGCCCACTTTAGATCCTGCTTTGGATCCTCTGCCGCTACCCGCCCCCCTCTTCTTCTTTCTGCCCCTACCCCACTCACGGGAGCTCTGACACTCTCTCTGTCAAACTGAAACATTAAAACAAATTTTTAAAAATTCTTCCCTATCTGGGGCACCTGGGTGGCTCAGTCGGTTAAGTGTCTGACTCTTGATTTCAGCTCAGGTCATGATCTCATGGTTCATGAGTTCTAGCCCTGCATCAGGCTCTGCGCTGGCAGTGTGCAGCCTGCTCGAGATCCTCTCCCTCCCTCTCTCTCTGCCTCTCCTTAGCTCATGCTCTCTCTCTCTCTCAAAAAAAGAAAAAGGCAACAAAAGGAAACAGAACCTAGAAACCCCTCCGTGTTTTCTGGGGTATTCTTTCCACAGCCACCTCAGCGCAGTAGCAAGGAATGATACTCACTAATATCAAGCTGGAAATTAACCTAGATCCGAGTTTCTGAACTTCGGCACCATGGATATTTTGAGTCGGGTAACTCCTTGTGGCAGGGGGCTATCTGGGCACTGTAGGATCGAACGTCAAGCAGCATCCCTAACCTCTCTCCACTGGATGCCAGCAGTACCACACCCTCCCCCTGCCCCCCCACCCCCCAAGGTGGGACAACCAAAAATACCTCTGGACATTGTCAGATGTCTGCTGGAGGGCAAAATCTCTCCTGGCGTAGAGCCTTTAACCAGTAGATGATAACAGTGGTGACTCTCGCTATTAATACCCTACAGTCAGAGCTTGGCTTTTTCCCTCATACAACTGAACAAAGCCCAGTCCTGTGCCCACCCGCCCACTCCTGTCCTTACAGGTCCTCGCAGGGCCTTGCATGTCTGATGGCAGTGCCATGACATCTGGTCTCTGGCTCCTCGTCCCTCAGGGCCTCCCATCGATCCCTCATGGACATCCAGCCACCACTCTGCATTGGACGCTTCGAAGAAATGGGAAATAGCTTTCTCTTCACAAACGGCAGGTGTCGGAATGGGGTCGCAGGACGAGAAGGCACGATTTGTCCAGTGAGGTCCCCTCCAGAACAGACATCTTTAGCGGGGGGACCGCTGGGGATTTGTGTGGGCACCCTGCCAAACTGTGCCAGGATTAAACCAGAGGGCAGAGGAGAGCAGGGCTTTTCATGATCACCGCGGTGGTTAATATGGTAACAAGGGGGCAAGAGTATAGACACGTATGTGCTTCTGGTTTCTGGCGGGAAGGGTCCAAAGTTTTCCTCAGATGCTCTCATTCCTACAACACTAAATCACTGGCTTATAATCTGGAATTTCTTCTTACACCCGAAAGCGCTTTCACTCTGTCTTTTCTTTCCCCATTCAATTTTTGGGGAACGCAGCCCCCGATGTGCTCACATGGTCTCCCTCAGATCCCTGAAATCAGAATCAAATTAGGTGGGTCTGGTTTCCTCCAAACAGTCTTTCCCAAGGAAGCTCAAGGCCAAGGCAGCCTCCGCTGGGCGATGGCTGTTCCCTGAAAAGCTTCCAGATGCGAATTTCACCCATGGAGAAAGCGATAATATGCAACTTATATTTACTGATGCCTCTTCTATCCTAAAGGTTCTGTGAATCCACAGGAAAGAAGCTGAGAAGAGGCAGAGTCAGTTTTCCTCACCTCCTCTGGGCGGCTGATCTCGATTCCTTCTGGGCCCGTGATTCCCAAATCTAGCGCCTCCTTAGCACCCTGAATAACAGCAAAAGAAAGAAAATTGAGAGAACCATACAGATACGAGAAAATCACGAACCCCAGGGACACGAAAGCATGCCGGACACCGTGCATTCCAATAGGCTGCCGCTTTGCTCACTTCTGCAGTATCCGCCTTCCAAAGAGGGCAGAGTAAGTATGGGGTTCCCTGGCAGCCAGGCTCTCCTGCACCTCACTTCCTAAGGACTGAACGTATTTTTTTTTCCTCTTAAAATTCCAGTTCTAGAACTAGCCAATAGGCTTGGGACATCAAAGACCATCGGTCTGAAAAATCAGAATTTCCCCACCGGAAATCTAGTCAAATCTCTAGTTTCCAGCAACACCTAGAATAACCCTTACCAAGCATCCTATTTAAGATCCAGGAGGTACAAAGGGATTCATCTACCAGTGAGCAGATTGCTATAATATCTCAGTTCCTCGGGGGTGGTGGGGGAGAGGTAATAGGAAAGCGGAGGAAAGAGGAGAGCTGACTGTCATTTATTCTGATGTCAAATCTCATTAAAAATATTTCTTAGAGGTGCTCCAAGTTCTTTTGCTATCATGGAATTTAAATATCATATCACTAGAACTAAGACATTATCATCTAAGACTTAGAAACCCTTTTGGACTATGAAGAGATTTTTTTTTTTTTTTTTTTTTTTTTTTTTACAGACAGACGGTAGACAAGTTTGGATTTTCTGACGAAGATTTGTCACCTGGGGTGTTAACATCTCACACTGCCTTTTATGACTCATTTTGTGTGGACAAAATTGTGGGATGGGCGATGGGTGGTCAGGAATCCCGCTGAGAACTGTCTCTATTGGTGCCCCAGCCCCCCTTCCCCAATATTCTCTATGGCCTTGCCTCAGCCACGAGCTCCCCATTCTCAGCGTGGACTCGGGGGATCGCTCCAATGTCCTTGCAAGCGTGCAACACTTGATAGAGCTCACTGTCCCGAAGCATATACAAGTCTTTGTAGGTCATGAACATCTGGAAGGAGTTGACACCCTTCTCCCTTACCAGTGTCTCCATTTCTGCTTTCACCTGGAGAGCAAAATGCAAAGGCAATGCCACGTGAGTACAGATGTTCAAGAGGCTGACGGGCCCAGGATGGAGGAGATGGGGGCCAGTGGGAGGAATGACCATACGGCCACCTGCAACCTTGCAGTATCTCACTTTCTGCCCACCCCCCGGGCCTCTGTGAGGTCAGGTGAGCAAACGGATGCAGAAGGACTTTGAAAATTGCCAAGCATGGGGCTCCTGGGTGGCTCAGTCGGTTAAGAGTCCGACTTCGGCTCGGGGTATGATCTCGCGGTTTGTGAGTTCGGGGCCCGCGTCGGGCTCTGTGCTGACAGCTCGGAGCCTGGCTCCTGCTTCGGATTCTGTGTCTCCCTCTCTGCCCCTTCCCTGCTCGTTCTCTGTCTTTCTCTCTCTCAAAAATAAACAAACATTAGGACAATTTTTTTTAAATAAAAAAAAAAAGAAAATTGTCAAGCATGACACAAACGTAGGAACCATATTGTGACCATCTAGGCATGTTTCTGCTGTCGTATAGGCTTGTCTTGTGTTTCTAACTCCAAGTCAGCCTTATTGGTGAATGCATTAACAGCGTTTACCCCCAAGGCCTGTGCTCCCCACTCCCATAATGGAAGTGGTGTTACAAAGAAGGCACAATAGGGGCGCCTGGGTGGCTCAGTCGGTTGAGCGTCCGACTTCGGCTCAGGTCATGATCTCACGGTCCGTGAGTTCGAGCCCCGCGTCGGGCTCTGTGCTGACAGCTCAGAGCCTGGAGCCTGTTTCGGATTCTGTGTCTCCCTCCTCTCTCTGACCCTCCCCCGTTCATGCTCTGTCTCTCCCTGTCTCAAAAATAAATAAACATTAAAAAAAAAAATTTCAAAGAAGGCACAATAATGCTGAAACTCCTGAGACCCAGGGCGCCTGGCTGGCCCGCCTGGCTATATGAATATGGAGATTCATCCTAATGTTGTTCACATTGGGGAAAAATGGAAGCAACGTTGGTCTGACAGCAGGAAAACAAATTGAGGTTTATCTTCTTGATAGGACATGAAGCGGCCACTGCACCGATGGTCATGAAGACCATGCAGCCACACAGAAAATGCTCACACTTAAGTGAAGGAGTTACTATGTAAAAAGCACACATGGAAAAAAAAAAAAAAAGACTGGAGAGAAATAAGCCAAAGTAACAAGAGTGGTTGTGTTGGGATAACCAGAATGATGGGCTTCTTTTCTCTTTCTAAAATCGATAGGAAAAAAATTATTTGATAATAACAAAAAGAATTTAAAATTCTAGATGCATGGAAGTCCCCACAACCTCTGGGGACTTAGGGAGGGCTGGCCTGGCCTCAGTGTTGCTGAGAATCTGAATGGACGCCCTATTCCAGGCCAGCTCCGGGGGGAGGGAATACAGAAGCTCGGGGTAAGGTCGTCCCCCCAGGAGGGTGTCGAGAATAAATAAAACCCCCTCCTCCGATAAGGGCCGGCTGCCATTCAGGGTGGGTCTGCACTTTTACCCAATGCCAGCAGGGAGGTCTTCATGGTGTGAAGGTTGGAGGGCTCCAAGGCCTTTCATAAGGACCATGTCTGACATAACAGAGGAGAGTGGGGGAGCTCCACGCTCAAAGCTAAAACCCAAGGGCAGAAGGACACAAGGCTTTTAATTACCACCTCAGAAGGGACGCAGGCCCTTTAGACCAGCCTCCCTAGCTGAAGAAGTTTGTAAAACGTCAATGCTTGTTTCGTTGTTGTTGTTTGTTTTTTTTGTTTGTTTGTTTGAAGTAAACTCCATGCCCAATGTGGGGCTAGAACTCACCACCCTGAGATTAAGAGCCTCATACTCGACTGACTGAGCCAGCCAGGCGCCCCAGTGCTTGCTTAGGATGCCCACACAGGTCCTGGCACCTGTACCAGTACAGAATTGGTGGTGGAACGGGCATCCAGGCTGCTTCTCTGGGGTAATAAGTGGTAAAACTCCAGAAATGAAGCAAAATCTAAATGTCTGTTTTTAGGAAGTGGGAATCTGGGTGGAGGGGACTAGACTCTGCCCCTGGGGCCTGGGGCAGCGGGGGGACGGGAAAGCCAGAAGCGAGGGGCACAGGGGCTGAAGTGAGAAAGGGCTCAGTGGGAGCCAGCCTCAGCCACAGGCCAGAAGCAGCCTCGGGGCTCTCAGAGCAGGAGCCGGGCCCCAGGAGGAAAAAAGTGGCCCAGTCCCATTTATCCAGGTGGCACGGAGCCAGGACAGGACTCTCTTGTTCTGTTCGGAGACCTCAGGTCCATGCCGTCACTTCCGGCATGAAAACAGTACGTCCCCGGGAGCCTGACTCTTGCCAAGCCCGCTGCTCAGCAGAAGTGGCACCCGATGAAGAGTATCAAGACACGTTGAGAGCTTTGTGGTCTGAGCAAGGAGTCAGCCGGCGTTCCCCAGGCCTCTGGTCTCAGGCCCTCTGGGTCTGCTGGAACACTGGCTCTTGAAATTAAGCAGAACAAGCCTTGTCACCCCCTTGTGGAATCATGTGTTCTTTTCTTTTGGCATCTGGGGGAGTTAGGATGGCGGGGGGCGTCCCCTACCTGTGGGAGAGCACCCCACCCCAGCTGACTCCACCCAAATGGCCCCTCTCCCTAAAAAAAGCACTTATTCTTTCGGGATTCTACCCAGCACTGTTACCTTGGGTGCCCACCAGGTGATCCCCACATGCAGGGCGTAGTCACAGCAGACCTTGGGGTCGGCCAGACCCCGACACTTCTCGTAGGCTTCCACGAGGGAGGTCTCCTTGTCAGGCAGGACGTGGCCGATGACCATGGTGGTGCCTCCGACTAGTGCCGCCTGTGGGGGACGGGAAAAGCAGTCTCGTCACATCCCTTCCCACATCCGAGTCACTGACGCAGGGAGACACCTGAGGTCCTTGGGTGGACATTCAGGACAACTACAGACCCTATTAAGCGAGAGGCTGTGAGGCCCCAGTGCAGCCACGCTTGGGAAATTTTGAGGAGCTAGACACACACTGGAGGCCATGTGTCAACCTTCATCACCCCATTGGATCCAGTACACAAACCTGCCTCTTCCTCATCTTGGGTTGTGGCTCAGTGCTTTGGAAAAACCACTTAGTGTGTCACTGGAGCCTCAAAGCCAGCCTCTATTTCCCAAAAAGAAGAGTCCCTCCACTCCCAACAATTTTGACCAACTTGAATATATACATGACATAATCAAATGTTTAGTGCAATATAATGCGTCCATTTATAATGTTTATTTAGTGATACACACAGATTTTTTAAATTTCTAAATTTTTTTTTGAGAGAGAGGGAGAGACAGCATGAGCAGGGGAGGGGCAGAGAGAGAGGGAGACACAGAATCCGAAGCGGGCTCCAGGCTCTGAGCTGTCAGCACAGAGCCCGACGCGGGGCTCGAACTCACGAGCTGTGAGATCGTGACCTGAGCCGAAGTTGGATGCGTAACTGACTGAGCCACCCAGACGCCCTATTACACATGCATATTTAAATCCTAATGAATAAAATGTTAGTTTGGATACATTGTTTTGTCTTATTCTCTCATATTCCATGAAACAATTTTATTCAAAGTTTTCATATGCATTTTCAACATCGAGGCCTTTGTGTTCAGTTTCTCCAAGCATGCTAAGTTCATTTCCATTTATCTTGTTTGAGATGGAGCAGTTTTTAGGTCCCTGTATGATTTATCAATGAAAAATTATCCTATTCACAATCTCCACATGACATCACTTAACAAGAAATCTTTAAAAAGCCTCTCTTGTAATTCCAGGAATAATGGCTAAATCTGTATTAAAGCTCCACCTCCCCCGCCCACACATACGCTTTTTTTTAAGCCAATTTTGTCAGGTGACCCGCACACGCCTCCAGAACTAGCATTGACCAAAGGTTGTTCCACGTTAATGTGTTGTTCCCCAACAAAACTTCATCAAAATAGAATAATTAAGAGAGAGCTCCACCCCTTGGAGAGCTCCGATAGAAGGTGACTCTCTTTTTCCAATGAGTAAGTCTGGACAAACCCTGTCTTTCTTTTTGGGTCCTTGCAATAACTTAGATGAGCCCAAGCTTGAGTCCCCGCTCGCCACCTCCCAGCTGGATAACTTCAGCCACATTACTTAACCTCTCTGAGATGCTTTACCTATAATAGCTACTATAATAGCTACTTAACCTCTCTAAGCTTTACCTAAATTAGCTTCCTTCCTGGATCGTTGGGAAAGTCAACTGCACCGTTCTCTAATAAAATGGACTGAGTGAAGTCTGTCGTAATGTGTGTTTAATCATCCAGATTTGGACTGTTTATCTCTGACAATGAAATTGTCTTAATGATTCCTGCTTCTCTAGTCAGTCAAATCCTTGATCACAAATCAGATCAGAAATATTGCTGGGGAATGGGGAACTGAAAAAAAAAAAAAAGTTCAGCGGCCAAACAATTAAAACTCTCTCGCAACACAGATTCTCCTTGTTGTCCCTGGCTGGGAGACCACTTTCCCTGTTGCCGGGAGTTCAGAGGTCCAACTTCTTGCATGGCTTAAAGCAACCAACAGAGGGCGGTAGTTCTGTGGCGGAGATGGGTAACCAGAATGGCGGAGGGCGGGGGCGGGGGCGGGGGGGAAATGAGAGAAGGGAAAGAGCCGCTGATTGTAGCTTTACTAGCTGGCTTCTATTTGTGATCCCGATCGTGTCAGGCTGATTCATCCTCATAGCAGGTGGTTGTACTCTATTCTGCCCCGAAATGCATTTTTTGCCTTTATATGCAGAGATGGGGGTGCGGGTGGGGTTATCTATTGGGATTTTATACACTAAATTGTTTTATTTTTCTGTGGTTCTAGATTTTTTTTTTTTTTTAACGTTTATTCACTTTTTTTTTTTTTTTTTTTTTTTTTTTTTTGAGAGACAGAGCATGAGTGGGAGAGGGGCAGAGAGCGAGGGAGCCACAGAATCCGAAGCAGGCTCCGGGCTCTGAGCGGCCAGCACAGAGCCCAGCACAGAGCCCTACGCTGAGCTGGAACTCAGGAACCGTGAGATCATGATCTCAGCGGAAGTTGGATGCTTAACCGACTGAGCCACGCAGGTGCACCTCGATGGCTTTCTTTCTTCTGCACTCCCCTCAGTATGTCTGTAGCCTTGGGTAGAAAAAAGGAGACCTGGAAACAGCATGGTATAGGATGATAAGAGAAGCAAGACTTCTTAAGATCTGTGGGTCCCAGAGCGAGAGTAGAAAAGGAGGTCCATGTGCTGAATCTCTAAATAGTTAAAAGTCACAGATCAAGCTAATAGTTAAAAGTCACAGATCAAGCTAATAGTTAAAAGTCACAGAATACCTCCTATCCTCCTACTCTGACAAATACGTGACCAAGAAGACCAGGCCTGGATTTGGAGTTCTTGGGGTCCTTGCAGCTCTGAGCTACACCGTAGGGGATATTGGCCTTCAGCCTTTGCACTGCCCCCAGCCCACACCCCTGCTTTGGGTTCATCCTGCAGCCCGCAGGCCTCTCATCTGCTCACTCCCTGCAAAATGCTGCCCGTGGACCTAGGCGAACAGGCACTGGTGGTCTGGCCCCCAAGGAGGACAGATGCAAGCATACATAGGTCCTAGAAGTGCTCAGGGTCATCTGTTAGGGGATTCCAGGGACCCAGAGTGTGGTCTGGAAGAGGACAGGGGGCTCTGGGCAGACATGGCTCCTCTTGCCTGAGTCTAAGGACAGTCACTGAAGAGTTCAGGTAGGTGTCACTGGGCAGTGGTCCTGACTTTCCCACTTTCTGGCTGTAATCCAGCGCCAGCTGTATACCCACTCGGACCTCCCCTCCCAGAGGAGATCAGGTGGCCATGGATGTGAGAGCCTTTATAAGCTGGGAAGGAGCACATAAATATCTGCAATAATTATTTCTACTATTAACCTCAGGCCTCAAAACAAGAGTTTAACAGGATCAGCAAATACTCCCCCAGCTGCGGGTTCAGGAGCCCAGACCAGATGCTGGATGTACAAGGGTGTATGAGCACTTGTTTCCTCTCAGGCAAGAGACACACATAGCTGGCTTTTAAAATATGTACAGTTCCAACCCACGGGACGAATGCCGACAAGCTCTGTCTTCCTGGGAATGTGATATCACAGATGTGACAGACCTTTTTACTGTCATCCCACATAAAACATCCTTGTAGAAATCAACAGAGAGCATGACCCAATCCTGTTCCCGAGGATTTCAAAAGGATTATGTTTATGAATATGTGACCGTGTGACTACTGAATGTTCCTGTTTTTCTGCAAAAAATGGTGTGGGTTAAGCAAGCTGTGGACAATGTTTAATGGAAGTCAATAGAAATGATGTTCATGGAGGCTAAGTCATAACATGGAAAAAGGGTGATACTGTAATGAGCGAAAAAGACAGAATTCAATATGTGTACCCAAGATGCTTAGAAGGATGTTTAAACACACAGGCACCCACACAAGGAAAAACATGGAAGGAAATATACCAAAACATTAACAAGGACTGTTTTTAGTGATGAGAGTCTGAGTTATTTTTTTCTAGTTTTCTGAAATTTACTTAATAGAATCAATTACTTTATTTATAATATCTATTTTAAACATAAATTTGGAAGAAGCTAAAAATTACTTAAAGTTTAGTTAACCATGCTTGTGTGTTTAAAATATTTTCTTTTAAAGTTATGTAACATTTCAACCATACGGTAAAAGTATAGAAAATAACACACAGGCATGAACCCACTAGTCAAACATAACAGATGTTAACATTTTGCTGTTGTTTAAAACACATTTAAAAAAAAATGAAATACAGGGGCGCCTGGGTGGCTCAGTTGGTTAAGCAACCGACTTCGGCTCAGGTCAGGTTCTCATGGTTCATGAGTTCGAGCCCCGTGTCAGGCTCGGTGCTGACACCTCAGAGCCTGGAGCCTGCTTTGGATTCCGTGTCTCCCTCTCTCTCTGCTCCTCCCCTGTTCATGCTCTGTCTCTCTGTCTCTCAAAAATAAATAAATGTTAAAAAAATTTTTTTAATGAATAAATGTTAAAAAAAATGAAAAAAAAAACAAACAAACCAATACAACCAAAACCCTCCATCCTGTTCCCTATCCCTCTCCCCTGAGGTGGATCATCCCATCTCTGTTTTCATGCTTTTACTATGTTTGTTTCGTGAATTTTAAAAATTTACACCAAGTACTATCCGTACCTTTTTGCAACATGCTTTTTAAAAATTCAACATCTTTAAGATTTATTTCTTCCATTCTAATTAATTAATTGTATGAATACTCCTCCATGTACATATTCAGTTCTAATTCGTGGGCATTTACCGCTACACATGGCGCTTGAGGATTCTTGCACACACATGAACGGTCCCCACTTTCAGGGTATACGTCGCCCAGAAGTGGAGTTGTAGCTTTGTGCACATGCGCACCCCCAATTATACCACGCCGAACCACGGACGGGCTAACTCACCAGGGCCTCCTGGAGCCTGGTGGCTGACGAAGTCTGCCCATTTACCAACGCAAGCCCTTAATTTTTTACATACACTGCTGCCCAGCCAAGCATCCCCATTGAGAATGTGGCATTTGTTTTAATCGTGAATGTGGGACTTCACATCTCTCACTATTAAGTTAACACGGACACTGGGACTATTTGTTTAACCAACAGACACAGCATCATGATGCACATTTGGCAGAGATGAAACATAATTTTAGTGTTTCAAAGGGTTACCATGATTTGTCTCTGACATATTTGATATTCTGCTGGATAAGTCTGGGTTTATCTGATGCCCAGTAATGTCACCTCCATTTGTTTCCTAATAAAACCCAATGTGCTTAATGGGGATCCATTTTCTGACCGACTTTCCAGGCATACACTTGGCAAGAACTTGTACTGAAACTAAACCTAAACCGGATATAAATGTCATCTTTATGCATCAGAAGTCATCGGACGGACCCCTGTGGGGCACGCAGGGTCTCTGTATTGACCAGGGCCATGCTCAGCAAGTTGGAAAGAAACTTCAGAAAAATAGGACTTATTTGCTGCCGTCACAGTATTGGAGAGAAGAGTGTACTGGCCCTCCTTGCCTTTGTCAGGACAGAGCTCTTTGGAGAATCACTCACTTATCTTCTGCATTGCTGCAGCTCGAATCACGTTTTGCTGGTTTCCCAGTAGCAATGGTTTTTTTAATCTTCCAATTTCACCCTCCTGCCCCTGCCCTGCAACCCTTCTGTCAAAGAAGCAGCTTGTTCCAAGGCTGAACCAGTAAGTCAAGGCACAAACTTTGTGCTCCGCTGTTGAGAAGGCACTTGAGCCAGAGATAATTCGTGGGGTTTTTCACGGGGGAAGAGGGAGAGGCTTCCTGGAGTGTATTTTCATATAGCACATAGAAAAGGGGTGTGTTTGGGGGGGGAGGTGATTGGAATCGGAAAAGCAGGATCTGCCGCTACCTAGACCTATCGATCAAGGGCAACTTAATCTTTAAAGGGGGGACGCTACAGCACTGAGAACCAAATAAGTATTTGGATGTGTTTTGTAGGCTGAGCGTCAAGTAAACATTTCTACATTTCCTAATGCAGCTGGGAAAGCCATCGTAGGTTCAGCTAGATCTGCTTCTCTTGGAATCACTGAACCAGTTCTTTTTCTTTGCACATGAAAATTCTCTTCTTTTATTCACAATCTCCCAAAGTACAAGAGAAATAAAATCACCAGCTCGGTGATTCCTCTCTTGCTCGGAGTAACTTCCTGCACCATCAGGGATCTGTTGGTTGCTTACTGGCCCTTTGGAAAGCCTTCCCCCCCACCCCCCCCAATATTTACCTCTGAGAGAGAGAGAGAGAGAGAGAGAGAGAGCGAGCATGAGCAGGGGAGGGGCAGAGAGACAGGGAGACACAGAATCTGAAGCAGGCTCCAGGCTCCAAGCTGTCAGCACAGAGCTCAATGCGGGGCTTGAACTCACGAACCGTGAGATCATGATCTGAGCCGAAGTCAGACACCCAACCAACCGACTGAGCCACCCAGGCGCCCCTGGAAAGCCGGTTCTTAAATACCACTCAAGTCCTGGAACTTGAGAAGCTTTCCAAAAGGAGGACCTGAGCACTTCATCAAGTGAGATGATACATCTATGGTACTTAGAACCATGCCTGGCACTCTAAGTAAATATCTTTCTCATCCTGAAACACAAGCCCACCAGCCAGGGCCAGCTTTGTGGGCTGTGCAGCCCACAGTGCCCTGCATTTAGAAGGGCTCTGTGCTTGGATCGTTTAATGTTTTGCTGTCATCATCTTAAGTTTCTTAATGATCTTTTAAGAAGGAGTCCCACCTCTTTATTCATGACACTTGCCTGATGTAGGGTGATGAGGCTCTTACACTTGCCTGATGTAGGGTGATGAGACTCTTAACTTTACTTAGCTTTACTGCCAACTCAAGCCAGCTCTCTGACAATTCCCTTCCAGGCCGCTTGAGTGCTGACCTCTGCTCTGACCACTGCCCCATCCATTCTCCTTCGGAGTCACCCCAACCTCTTTCTATCAAATGCCTCTTTTCTGTGAAAACAAAACAAAACAAAAACAAAAACAACCCTAGCTTTTCTGCAGAGCATCCATTTGATGTGTGATCAGTTCCCTGGGGCTACCCTTTCTGTCCCTCCCGCTACATACAGCTCTCAAGTCTTTTCTCCACCCATGATTTACAGCCTGTTGAGCAGCTTGCAGCTGACTGGTTTTCTCCAAACTGTGCGTTCGCAATTAATCGCACTCCCAAACTTCCTTTTACTTTCCACGCCTACCTTCTGGGTCCATGGCCTCTCCCACACCATCTGGGGCCTGGTCCCACCTCTGATTTTGCAGTGCTCTTACCCTAAACATTACCATATCTAAAACTCGCACTTCATTCTTTGATTTTTCTGCAGAGAAAACAGGCAACCTTCAGTTACAACGCATTTCGAGAAAAGGACATTTTCCCACATTTAATCCGCCTGTCACGTAAAGGCATATTAATGTCATATTTAGAGGCAAAACAGTATAGTGACAAGAATCAGCCTTTAAGGCAGGCAGATCCAGGTATAAATCCTAGTTGTAAGACACTTACACTTAGTTGTAAGACCTTGGACAAGCTGTTTAATCTCTGAGCTCCATTTCCTCATTTTTTAAATGTTTATTTATATTTGAGAGAGAGAGAGGGAGAGAAAAAGGCAAGAGCGTGAGTGGGGGAGGGGCAGAGAGAGAGAGAGAGAGAGAGAGACAGAGAATCAGAAGCAGGCTCCAGGCTGTCAGCACACAGCCTGATGCAGGGCTCAAACCCACCAACCATAAGATCATGACCTGAGCCGAAGTTGGATGCTTAACCGACTGAGCCACCCCGGTGCCCCTCCATTTCCTTATTTGTAAAATGAGGATAATAATATATACCCATGGGGTCACAATAGTTAAATGAGATAATGCATGTAAAGTACCTAGTGCAGTGCCTGCACATAGTCGGAGCCCAATAAATGGTAGCGATTATCACCAGTAAGCGTCACTTGTAGGTAGCACTAATGTGCACACCGTGTGCCCTCTATCACGTGTATCAGATGGTCCAGAAAGGCGAGAAATGGAAGCACCTGAGGCACTTAGAGTGTGGCTGGCAAACAGGACAAGAAAAAGCTTCATTTGTAATAGAAACGACTGCTAAGTACTGTAAGAGTACAGGGCAAAGATAGCATTCCTCCTGATGACACCATCAAGTGCAAACAGGCGGGCCGAGAGCCGGAAGGCGGGCGTGATGGTGTGGGCAAAGGCGGGGCGGGGGGGGGGGGGGGGCGCGGCCGGAGGACAGACAGCACACCTGTCTGGTTTGGGCCAAGGCAGGTCTGATTAGGACCAAACATGTGAGGACCTTGCCGAACCTGGATTCTGTCCGGTCAGCAAAGTTCAGCAGCTCGTGTGCTGTGCCGGCGGTGGTCCTGAGGGAGCTTGGGAGGGGGCGGTTAGGAGCACATTTACAGACGGGACGCTGGCTACACCCCCAGCCCTGGACGCGTCTGTGGTCACAGCAGGCTTCCGGGCAGGGGAAGAACATGATGTATGGCTTCGGAACATGACCCTGGCTGTGGGGCGCCGGCTGCATTGTCATGGCCCTGAATTTGGGGGTGGGGACGGAAGAGACAGGTGGAAGCTGTTTCTCAGAAGACAAAGAAGAAGAAAGGGAGCTTTCGTTTGCCTTAAGATAGAGCTGAGTGTCAACCCAGTGGAGGCGAACATCACTAACGGTAACCGACGCCCACTGAGCCTGTGCTCTGTGCCCCGTGAATTCTCACAACGACCCTGCGAAAGAGGTGCGTTATTGTGCCCATTACTCCGATGAGGAAACCTGAGGGCTGATCTTCATATCTGTTAGGCTGGGAGGCACCCCTCTTTCCATCCATTCAAGAGGGGCGGGTAACAGAGAAAGGAGGAGATGATCAGAAGGGGTCCCAGACCCCTTAGCAAAACGGGAAGTGGAATCAAATTCCCGGAGGCAAGGGGTGGGAAAATTAGGAGTGTGGCACCGAGCCAATGCTCCTATGGGAGTTACACGCAGAATCAACTAGAGAGGGCTGGAATCAACATGCTGCTCTGAGGGACCGGTGAGGCCGGCAGCGGGTGCAGGGGAAGCAGCCTGGGAGAACTGAGGGAGCAGGGAGCCCAGGGAACAGGGCTGGCTCGAGGCAGAGGTCCAGCGCAGCATCAGGAGGGAGGCATCTCAGGGCTGGCCCAGAGTTTGGTTGGGGCTTAGAGTGACATTTGCATTTTTACGTTCATAAGCAGTGCGTGGAGGCAGGATCTCAACAGGTAGACTCAGGGCACACACGCTACCACCGCGAGCAGCACTGCTGAGGAGTGAGCGAAGGGTCTGGGATGCGGTGTGAGATCCCCATCTCCCCTCCTCCCGCCAGCCTCAGCAATAAAGAACAGGCCTGACAGCCTGCTGCAGGGAGCAGCTGGGTCGCACGCAGGTCAGGAGGCTGGCAAGAGCCCTCCTCCTCCTCCCCTTCTGTCTCAAATTCCTGAGTACAAAGGGGCTCTGACTCTCTTGGGGGCTGCAGCCGCCCGGTGGCCTGGAAGGGCTACCCCGCAGGAAAGACAGTTCCTGAGCTCTGGGATTCCCACCCCTGGAGGCGCCCAAGGCAGTGGAGAGTCACCCCTACTATAGGGACTTTGGATGAAACTTGACCCAGGGAGGATCTCCTGGACAGCTGCCCCCCCAGCCCAAGGACCTGGTCCCTTTCTCCCCCAGGGCACGGGCTGCTCCAGGAGCGGGTCACACAGCAAAGTACTTCCCTCATCTAATCTTCACAACCACCACGGGCGACAGACGTTTTCCTCACCTCAGTGTTTGAGAGGTGGGCCAGAACTGGGGTCTAGGTATCTTCCCTCCAAATCCCATACTCTTCTGTAATGCTCAGAACAGATCTGATGCCTGTGAAACAGTTACGAAGCACAGAATCTCACAGCCTGGGGTGATCTCACCCCTGCATCAGGGTCTCCCAGAGGGAAGACTTAAAATAGACAACCGATAAGGAAGTATATACATCAGCCCTAACATCTTGTCGTTTCTGGAAGCAGGGATACATGCATACCAACTGGTGGGAGAATGTAAAAGCATGCATGAGACGATGCCCGTTTTCATGGTTAAGACATTTCCTTTAAACCACGGAACGAACTGTGTTAATTCCCAGACACGGCAGATGAGCATGTTGCGGGGACACAGAAGCAGCTTGCACAGTAGAAAGTGACATCATTCTCACAGAAGCCAGCAGACCACTGTGGCAGTTAACGCCGCCTGAACTCACACTCAGGAAAGAAATTAACGTTTACTGATGGCCTACTGTGTGCAGTGTCCTTAATATTTATTATCTTTTTTTTAAAACGTTTATTTATTTTGAGAGAGAGAGAGAGAGAGAGAGGGAGAACGCACGCAGGGCGTAGGGTATGGGCAGAGAATCCCAAACAGGCTCTGCACCGTCAGCGCAGAGCCCGATGTGGAGCTCAGACTCACGAAGAGTGCGATCATGCCCTGAGCCGAAACCGAGAGTCGGATGCTTAACCTACTGAGCCACCCAGGTGCCCCTTAACATTGATTGTATTTGCTCCTCAAAATGAGTCTCTAATTGAAAGCAAGGACTCAGACAGATATATGTGGTTGCACCATTATTCATGACAGCCAGAAGCTGGAACGAACCCAAGTGTCCAATGATGGACAGACTGATAAATAAAGTGTGGTATATATGAATGTTATCCAGCCTTAAAAAGGAAGGAAATTCTGACGCGTGCTACAACACAGTTGAAGCTTGAGGGCATTACGCTAAGAGAGATAAGCCCATCACAAATGAACAAAGACTGTATGAACCTACATATATGAGGGACCCAGGGTGGTCAAACTCACAGTGACAAAAGTAGAATGGTAGTTGCCAGAGGCTGGGGGCGGGGAGAGGAGAATGGGGGAGTTATATTTATGATGGGTACAGAGTTCAGCCAGGGAGGATGAAAAAATTATAGAGACAGATAAGAAAACAGGTAGGGGCGCCTGGGTGGCTCAGCTGGTTAAGCATGCGACTTCAGCTCAGGTCATGATCTCATAGTTCGTGAGTTCGAGCCCCGTGTCAGGCTCGGTGCTGATAGCTCAGACCTTGGACCCTGCTTCAGATTCTAGGTCTCCTTCTCTCTCTGCCCCTCCCCTGCTCACACTCTGTCTGTGTCTCTCTCTCAAAAATAAACACTAAAAATTTTCTTTTAATTAAAAAGAAAACGGGCTCAGAGGAAGTCACACAGCCAGACTGAATGAGGGTCCATCCGATTCTAGAGCCCCCAAGTTTCTTTTACATTATGCTGCCCCTTCTGGAGCTCAGGATAGCCCTGACCTGACTGAGGGGCTCCATGGCTCCAAGACTCCTCTGTGAAAAGCTGGAGAAAAGCCCAAGTGAAATTAGACCTAACTGCAGTTTAGAAACAGAGGGGTAGGTGGGGCTTGGGCTTGAATTACAGGGCTCAATCTGAGAATTGTGCCAACATCCAAAATTATGAAATGAGGAGCTCCAGGCTTCTCTCTGATCCAGAATGATTATCTTCACTGCCGAGCATCCAATTTAAATTCATTGTGTTTAATACAAAGCCACAGTACAGAGCAGGCTGTCTCCCGACATGCAGTTACCATGGAGACTGGAGATGATCCTCAAACGGAGTTATGTGGCGGAGAGAATGTGCTGCCAGCTTCTAAGAAGCCAAGGGGCCTGGGGAAACCATTCTAAAATAGAGCCGCACAGAGAGGCCCTTTGTCATCCTCCTCTTTAGCAGAGCCCCTTCTAATCCCAAAGCGGGAAAGTTTACAGGCATCAGGGCACGACCATCTTTACTGTAAGTCCAGGCTGCCCATGGATGCCAGAGAGGAGGGATTTATCAACAATCCAGAAATAAGCCGCATGTCACCCACCTTGCTCTCCTTTCCTCGTCTACTCGGATGTGGGTGAGTTCTCATTTTGGTTCCAAAGCTAATTGATAACAATACCATCAAACTGCCGAGGGAGGCTGCCTTGGGGCTTCCCTGGATACATGGCGTCCAGGAATGGGGCTGGAGTCAAGGTTGGGAGGCAGGCAGACCTGTCCCTGCACTGATTAGCATGGATAGCAAGAATTTCACTCTTCTGAGACTCAGCATTCCCCCCTGGAGAGGAAGGATAATAAGATAATATTAAGTGGGGGGGGGGGGGCTTTAAAGATCAAAATAAGTGGATGATGGATAGAGAAGTGCTCTGACAAATGGGCCTGAGTGCAGGCCTGACAGCTCAGCACACCCCTCTTGTAGGAAGCAGGGGACAGAAGCTCATCTGTGGGTCCCGGTGGAGAGCCATGCACCGCCAGGAGCCACCTGGGGGCCTGGGACCCCAGAGCCCGTCAGAGGCTCAATGTGCTCCATTGTGAACTCTGTATTTTCCACACAGCAGGAAAAAAAATGCTCTTTGATGGTCCAATAAGTCTAGGGCATAGAGATTCGGAGCTAGAGTACTCTCCCAAACATGAGTTCTAGAGTATCTTAAGTCTGGCAAGTGACTCAGGCCAGTCCACCAGGCTTGGTGGTAAGGAGGGACACCAAAAAGAATGGAAACCTGACGGGGGCAAGGATGGGGTGGCAATGGCTCAGTGGTTGCAATTCCAGTCCACAAAAGTTTTATACTCCTCCAGTTCGCTCGGTACTCCCCAGGCTACCCCTATTTGCCATCGACCAACTATAAGGCAGAGAGGGAACTGAATGGCTCTTCCCCATGACGTCATAGCCCAGGATCATGGAGGACAACATCCTCCATGGACCTGGACCCCCAACACCCAATAAAGTTTCTTTTAACACACAC
Organism: Panthera pardus; assembly: GCF_024362965.1. Classification (NCBI taxonomy): domain Eukaryota; kingdom Metazoa; phylum Chordata; class Mammalia; order Carnivora; family Felidae; genus Panthera; species Panthera pardus. The sequence goes on from NW_026526832.1 coordinate 19,761,331, forward strand.
ACACACACACACACACACACACACACACACACTCATAGCTTCCTCCCCCCGCCCCACCTCCAAACAACTTAGGAAAATTGTATGGTTTTTTAAAGTTTATTTATTTTGAGAGAGACAGCACAACTAGGGGAGGGGCAGAGAGAGAGGGACAGAGAGAATCCCTAGCAGGCTCCATGCTGTCATCACGGAGCCCAACGTGGGGCTCGATCCTATGAACCATGAGATCATGACCTGAACCGAAATCAAGAGTCGGATGCTTAATTGACTGAGGCACCCAGAAGCCCCAACTTGAGAAAATTAAAACAATTTTCTTAATGTTTATTTATTTTTGAGAGAGAGAGAGTGTGTGAGCAGGGGAGGGGCAGAGGAAGATGGAGACACAGAATCGGAAGCAGGCTCCAGGCTCTGAGATGTCAGCACAGAGCCCGACGCGGGGCTCGAACTCACAAACCGTGAGATCATGACCTGAGCCGAAGTCAGACGCTTAACCAACTGAACTGCCCAGGCACCCCCCAACTTGAGACAATTTTAAAGAAAGGTCTTAACTTTTAGCTGACAGAAAGGGACCACGCTAAGGGCAGAGGATATTTACCAAGTATGTGATTAATGCACTCGCTGTACAGTCCTCTTCAGTTTTTGGTTTACTGCCTGCACTGAAAAAGTTTGCTCCCAAAGACGAAGTAGCCAAAAGAACTTTGAAAACGAAGAAAAAGCTGGAGGACTTACACTCCCTGCTCTCAATTCTTACTGTAACGAGCATCAAGACAGGGAGGTATTGGTGTAAAGATAGACAAATAGATCAAAAGAATAGAAAAGAGAGTCCAGAAATAAACCCACACATAGATGGTCAACTGCTTTTTTGACAAGGGATAATAATCTTGTCAACAAATGGCACGGAACAATTGGACAGCCATACACAAAAATCCCTCCATCCTTACCATATACCATATACAAAAACCAACTTAAAATGGATTACAGACCTAAATGTAGGGGCTAGGGTTTTCTAATGGAAAATTTAGTAAATCTTAGTGACCTTGAATTTCACAAATATTCCTTGATCACAGTGCAAAAAAGAAATTATGAACAAAAAATCGATAAATTGGGACTTCAGAATTTTAAACTTTTGGGGTGTCTCGGTGGCTCTGTTGGTTAAGCATCCAACTCTTGATTTCGGCTCAGGTCATGATCCCAAGGTTGTGAGATGGAGTCCCACGTCAGGCTCTGTGCTGGGCGTGGAGCCTGCTTGGGACTCTCTCTCTCTGTCTCTCTCTCTCTCTCTCTCCCCCTCTCTCTCCCTCTGCCCCTCTCACCCACTTGCGTGTTCTCTCTCTCTAAAACAATTTTTTTTTAAACTTTTGCTCTTCAAAAGACACTGTTCAGAAAATAAAGAGGTAAGTCACAGCCCGGGGAGAAAACATTTGCAAAACATATACCCAATAAATGACTTGTAACTAGAAAATATAAACAACTTCAATAACCTAATAAAAAGACTAACAACTCAATTAAGACACGGACAAAAGTTGTGAACGCTTCACCAAAGACATACGGAATCTATACATGTAAAGACATTCAACATTAGCCACTAGAGAAATTCAAATTAAAACCACAAAGGAGGGGCGCCTGGGTGGCGCAGTCGGTTAGGCGTCTGACTTCAGCCAGGTCACGATCTCACGGTCCGTGAGTTCGAGCCCCGCGTCAGGCTCTGGGCTGATGGCTCGGAGCCTGGAGCCTGTTTCCGATTCTGTGTCTCCCTCTCTCTCTGCCCCTCCCCTGTTCATGCTCTGTTTCTCTCTGTCCCAAAAATAAATAAAAAACGTTGAAAAAAAAATTAAAAAAAAAAAAAAATAAATAAAAATAATAAAAAAAAAAAACCCCACAAAGGAGAGCTTCTGGGTTGGTGAACACATGGAGGTGTAGGGACAATGGTGCATGCGGAGAGGGCATGGAAGCTCCACATCTCTTCCCCCAACCTCGCCCTGTGCACCTTTTCCATCTGGTTGTTCCTGAGTTATATCCTTTTGTAACAAACTGGTGATCTCGTAAAACAAAACGAAAACAAAAGACAAAAAACTCACAATGAGATATCACTACACACCTGTTAGAATGGTTAAAATTAAAAAGACCGATCATAGGGGTGCCTGGGTGGCTTTCGGCTCAGGTCATGATCCCAGGGCCATGGGATCGAGCCCTGCATGGGGCTCAGTGCTGAACGTGGAGCCTGCTTAAGATTCTCTCTCTCCCTCCCTCTGACTCTCTCTCACTCTCAAAAACAAAACAAAACAAAACAAAAAACTGATCATAACAAGACGGCAAAGATGTAGAGCCTGTAAGGAATATAAAATGTTACAATCACTTTGGAAACTAGTTTGGCAATTTGTTAAAAAGCTAAATATACACCTACCATATGACCTAGACACTCCATTGCTAGGTAATCACGTCAGGGAAATATACATACGTCTGCATAAACACTTGTACACAAATGTTCATGGTAGCTTTATCTGCAATAACCAAAAACTTAACAATGTTGAGTGAAAGAAATCAGTCCAAAAAAAGGAATACATACTGTATTATTCCATTTATATGAAAACATGAGAAAATGCAAACTAATCTATTGTGACAGAGAACAGATCAGTGGTTATCTGGGAGAGAGAAGGATTACAAGGGCCACAAAAAACTTTTGGGGATGATGAATAGGTTTATTATATCAACGGTGATGGCTTCACATATGTTAAAATGTGTCAAACTATAGACTTTAAAAATGTGTGGCTTATTGTATGTCTTAATTTGTTGAAGAAAAAAACCCACAGATTAAAATAAAAAAAAGATGGTTTCCTAGGTTACCTAATCATGAACTTCTTTATTCTATTCATACTCCTCCTCAAAAGAGTTCACCCACAGATATTGTTTAATTTTCATTTAATTTAATTTTTATTTTTTTCAAGTTTTATTTAAGTAATCTCTACACCCAATGTGGGGCTTGAACTCATAACCCTGGGATCAAGAGTCACATATTCCTCTGACTGAGCCAACCAGGTGCCCCTAATTTTATTTTTAAATATTGAGAATGCTGTGGAGAGTTTAAATCTAAACACGAAAATTATTTATGGATTAGGGGATGGATTCCTTAATCTTTAATGGCACTTCTAGCTCTAAAATTGCGTGTGTGTGATTGAGCGTGTGTGTGAGAACGTGAAAGTGTGTGAACGTGTGTATGAAAGAGAAAAACTGATCAGTGAGAAAGTTCTTACTATGGTTGACCCATAGTTTTGTCTGGGCGTAGTCACTAATTAAGGATCACTATAGCTCCTAGTTTTTAATTAATGAGAAATAAAGGAGATCAGAAGGAGAAAAAATGTGCTTGGCTGCAGTGATAACTTGAGGGAACGGTGAGGCGGAAACCACCGGGGGAAGAGATGTGGCATCTCAGCACATTTCTACTTGTCAGTCAGTGTGGGATTTGAAGACACACTTTACATTCAACACAACAACAGGACAACTTCAGACCCGAGGCAACTACAGCAAGGTTTGGGAAAAGAGATATTTTCAGTGAAGATTTTTGAAGTTTTCGGGGTGTCTGGGAGGCTCAGCGGGTTAAGTGTCCCACTCTTGGTTTGGGCTCAGGTCATGATTTCACAGTCTGTGAATCTCAAAGCACAGAGCCTGCTTGGGATTCTCTCTTTCTCCCCTTCTCTGTCCCTACCCAGCTCGTGCTCTCTCTCTCTCTCTCTCTCAATAAATAAAGAAAACAAGATTTTTGAAGCTTTCCGTGGGCTGTGTTCAACTATTTCTTGAACCACTAAAAAATATGCAGGTTTTAAGAAAAGAAAAAGAAGAAAGGAAAAAAACCACATCATTCATGTACTACGTGTCACTGAAACATACATACAGTAGATGATGTATTTTTCGTCTCTTTTTTTTAACATTTATTTATTTTTGAAAGAGTGAGACAGAGTACGAGTGGAAGAGGGGCAGAGAGAAGGAGACACAGAATCTGAAGCAGGCTCCAGGTTCTAAGCAAGCGTTCAGCAGAGTCCGACGCAGGGCTCGAACCCACGAACCGTGAGATCATGATCTGAGCCAAAGTTGGACACTTAACCGACTGAGACACTTAGGCGCCCCTTTATTTTCTTTTTTTAAACCTCAAAGGATGAGAATATAAAAGCAGAACTTCTCGCACGAGGTATGAGAGGTTTCCAGTACATCTAGGATCACAGAGGGGGCGTTTATTTCTATTCTATTAAGATTCAATAATCTCTGTATAGATAAATTCTTTGCAAACACTATTCTAGAAATTGAGGAGTTGCCCGGTCACCACAGGAGATTTTTTTCCAATACAAGATATAAAATTTATAAGAAACGATAGATCTCCTCTTACATTTGTTCTAAGAAGGGTCAACCTGGCCTACATTTTGCCTCCCAATTAATGTGGACATAGAAAGAAGTTGCCGGCAAGGTTTTGTTAAACAAGACAACTGATCTGAAGCAGGGCATCTTTAAATAGCTCCTGAGTGCCTGCAGAGTTTGACTGGCTATTTCTGCTTTTAAGAGAAAGAGAGAAGAGAGAAAATTATCTAGAATTCATCACCATTACTATTAGACTCCATTTGAAATCGAAAACACACATCATTAACCTAACAGTAGAAACAGAATCCAATGTTTTAGTTCCTGTGTGATGCCTAACGGTTGAATATGTAGTAGGCTCAGGAGGAAATTGTACAAACCGTTTTCCAAGGGTTGGTCCTTGATTAGCACAACTGGGTGATTGATGGATTGATTTAATGGACCCTCATAGAGTCCTTAGTAAGCACTGAGTATTATTTTAAGTTCTTTACAAATAGGAACTCAATTAACACGCATAAAATACTATTATAATCTTCCATTTTCCAGAGAAGGAAACCGAGAGACAGAGAGAGATGAATTTGTCCAAATCACACGTCTAGTAAACATGCGCTGAAATGCAGATTCCAGGGGTCTCCCCCCGTCTTTGCTCATTACTACCACACTGCTGACATTCACCTATTTCTGAGAACAACTACTCTATGTTTCAAGCCATGTGGGTCTGTGGTGGGTCATGAGCTAAAGATAAATGGTGGTCTCTGCCCCTGGAATATTCTTCAATCTAGCTGGAAGACAAACTTTCCACACAAAACAATTCGAAAGCCCCAGATGACAAATTATTTCGGCTGCGGAGGAGATAGTGGGATCCAGGATCTGAATTAGCTGGAGGAAGAACATGACAGGAGTTTGGTAGGCCTGGAAGGTTTACATGGATGGTGGGAAGGGACAGTAGTGGGGAGCATGGGATGGTCACAGGGAGAGAAAACCACCTTGCTGATGCACGGGCACGTGTTGGGAATGCGGACTGCATGGACAGGTAAGGTCAGATGGGAGCTGCCCAGGGTGAAGACCCAGACACCCGAACTTGACATCTGAGACCACAGGGAGTCACAGCAGGGTCTCAAGCAGGAGCGTGACATGAGGCACAGAGAGCTGTGAAGTGAAGGGTGGCCAAGGTGATTTTTGATTTTTTTTTTTTTTTAAGTAAATGTGGAGTCTTAAGTAGTTTAAGCAAAATCGGTGAGGTGGGGGTAGACGAGGGTAACAGTCTATAGGATGGCCATGGTTTTGCATGTGTTCCCCTTCACCAACCGTAGGCAGGGGACTCCCAGGGAACCACACTCTGTACATCCCTCCCATTAAGTGTGGAAGGGGCCCCGTGAATCAGATGGGACGCCATTACCCACGGGTTATGTCATATGGGACAGTTGAGGATCTCCGTGCGCCGAGGCTAACCAGGCGAGCTCTTTCTGGCAAAAGAGATTCTAAGTCAGAACGATTTGAAACAGGAGAGGGATTCAAAGTGCCAGTCTCCTTCTGGCTTTGAAGATGGAGGTGGGCACGTGGTAAGGAAATGGTGACAGCCTCGAGGAGCTGAGAAGGGCCCCCAGCAGGTGGCCAGCAAGGAGTCGGGGACCTCAGCCCTCAAGCTGCTAGTGACCGAATTCTGCCACAGGCAGGTGAGCTTGGCAGAGGACTCTGAACTCCAGATGAGCAAGCAGCCCAGCAGACACCTTGACTGTACCTTTGTGAGGCCCTGCGCAGAGGACCCAGTCACACTGTGCCCGGACTTAGGACCTACAGAACTGGGCGCTGGTAAATAGGTATTGTTTTAATTTGTCGTGAAGTAGAAAACCAATACGACGCCTGCCAGGGTGCCAGGTTCCATTGGAAGAGGCAGGAGAAGGGATGACCTCCAGGTGGCTTAGAAGGGGAAGCCACTTCATGAGGCACTCATGGAGATCTTTAGTGTGACTGTCAGTGATTCAGAGGAGGGAGGGGAGCCCAGCTGTGCTGATCCCGACCAGCACAGTCGTGCCAGAAGGGTGGCAGGTCGGTGGGAAGAACAGGCATGGTGTGGCAGCATCTGGCCCAGGATGGGAGGAGGGTGGCTTTTGAGAGATGGGAGGAGGGTGGCTTTTGAGAGAAGGCCCGTCAGGATGTCCTGCTGGCAAAGCTAGGGACCCAGGCAGCACAGGGACTAGACAGGCAGTGGAACAGTTTCATCGCAAAGCTAAAATGGGTGGGTCTAAGAGACGGAAGACAGAGCCAAGGCCAGGCCTAGGGTGGACACAGGCAGTGATACCCTAGGGACCAACATTTATCATTTATCGTACGCACACTCTGTGCCAGGCACTGTGGGAAGTGTCTTTCATGCATCCTCCTTTAAGCCCCACGACACCCGTTTGTAAATGGCAGAAACTGTCAACATCTAAGGAGGATGTTTGTTACTCCTCCAGTGACGGGTGGGGTTTTATAAAGCCACCGTTTCAGGATGGCAAAGAGCTCACTCCGCGGTCTGCAATGCACGTCAGTTCTGTGATGATTTCGTCGGGTCCAGGCCATAGTGTCAAGGAAACTATCTGTATGCAGCCCGCTGAGAGGTAGCTGTCGGTCCGAAAGGGGTGACTATCCAACTCTGGGGTTTCAGGAGAGCCCGAGTGGCCTGGTGAAAATGGTGAAAAGGCCCTCAGACTGAGAAACTTGCGTTCTGGCCCAGTTATCTCTGAGACTTGGGGCAACTCATGCATTTTCCATCGATGGGAGGGTGGAGCTAGACTTCTAAGGTCCCTTCCAGCTTTTTACAGGAATGAAGACATAAGTGAATTCGGGAGCATTAATTAATAAGCCAGACCATAGGAACCTGGGTCCTGATAAACAGAGTTATTGCAGAGCTAAAAGACTGGAAAAACATTTTGGCCCGAATTAAACAGAAATGGATAGAGTACTGGAGTCAAGAGAAAAAAAAAAAAAAAAAGAAAGAAATGGTGAACACCATTGAAAGGTTTAATTCCAAAAGAGCAAATTTCAAAAGCAAAGTAGAAAAACCGCCTGCCCAGTGGATAAATGGGCTCCTTGGTAAGGATGCCGGCAGGCTGGACACCAAAGGGAATTTATTTATGTACTAGCCTGTCCCATTTCATGACTCTACCAGATAGGGCCCGGTCCTCTGCAGTGACAGAAGGGGAGGGAGGGTCAGGACCCTCCACTGGGGGGTGGGATGTGGCAGGCTCTCCAAACCTATGCCATCGAACAGCGCCTTGGCTGATCTCATGCTGGCCCAAGCACTCTTCTCGGATTTGGCTTCTCTTGTAGAAAAGAATAGATGTCCTGCTGATGCTGATTTTGAGTTAATGGGAGGCTGTCTCTGTGACCAGATGGTCCTGGCACAGGCGAGAGGGAGTCTCTGGGACCACAAAGAGGAACAGACCCGGCCGGACTTCCGTTTAATGACACGTCTATCATGGCCAACTTCTCACTCACTGATGATGTCAACGGGATACAGACAGGAGGGGAGAACACAGGGCCAGCGAATTCTAGCAAGTACAGGCATTCTAAGACCCAGGCTGGGATTTGGGAGCCCACTGACGACCCTGGAATGTGAATGGAAGGAGAGAAGCAAATAAATAAGACCGGCAAGGGCAGGCAAAGCAGGCCCCAGCTTTCAAAGAGGACGTGAGGGCCAGCTCGGCAGCAGTAACAGCCAGGACAATACACTATTCAAAACAGCGGAGAAAGTTCCTTATTAATTCACCTGCCAGTGTCAGAATCATTAGGGATGCTTTAAAAAAATTACTGATGGAGGGGCACCTGGGTGGCTCGGCTCAGTCAGTTGAGCGTCCAACTTTGGGTCAGGTCATGATCTCACGGTCTGTGAGTTCGAGCCCCACGTCGGGCTCTGTGCTGACAGCTCAGGGCCTGGGGCCTGTTTTGGATTCTCTGTCTCCCTCTCTCTCTCTCTGCTCCTCCCCTGCTCATACTCTCTCTCTCAAAAATAATAAAATAAAAGATTAAAAAAAAATACTGATGGAGGAAGAGGCAGACCTAGAGGCACGGATTTCACCGGTCTGGCATGGGCCCTGGGTACCGGTGTCGTAAAAAATTCCCCGAGTCGTTCTACTGTAATTTGTTTCTAAGGGTTGAAAACCACTGGCCTAGATGGTGGTGCTTAATATATTTTCGGAGAAGCGGGAAAGCAGAAAAGGCATCTAGGAAGCTTTTTCCGATTGCCCATGCCTGCCCCTCTATCAACATCTTAGTGAAGGGGCTGTGCCTATAGCTTAAAAAGCCCGATTCTGATATTCCCACCTCGCTGCGGAGAGCCATTGGTGGGGTGGATCTCAAGACCCTGCGTTAACATTCTTCATTATGTAGCATTAGCTACACACAAGAGAATAAATATAACTTATAAGTAAGTTAAGGAGAATAACAATAAAAGACCTCATGACCCATCTGAAATCCTGGCCTTGCCTCCCCGCGGGAGACAAGCTCTTTCTTCAATGGGGTCTGCATTATTAACAAGCAGGTGGTCTTGGCGCTCCGCTTCCGGGAAACCTAGGTTCTGGGCCGGGGAGGGCAGCGCCCGCAGGTCGGGAGGGTGTGAGGAGGCGGGGAGGAGGATCAAGGGCCCGCTGTGCGCGTGGGATGCAGAGCCAGGGGTGCCAGGCAGCGCCTGCCACAGCGTCTGAAAGCAGGCGAAGCATTTGTTAAAGTGCTAGAGAAATCCCTTTAGACCCAGTACAATGGAGACCCAGATGCTCTCGGAAGAGCCAGGCTTTCAACTGTTTTGTTTTCCCAGCCCTGGCTGCTGCCGCCAAATTGACAGGCACGCAATAGCTTAGGGGGCGCAGAGTTCAAGGCCCCGCGGATCTGTCGGACAAGAACAAAAAGATGCAACTTGATCTCTCTTTCTCTCTAGGCTAATCACTCGGGTGAGCTTTTCCTTAGGATTATTATTCTATTATAAATCCAGATGCTTCAAGCCAATCAACTGCTACCTTTCTTAGAATGTACAAAGTAGGTCAGCGCTGGTCTATCAGGGTGCACGGCCTCTGAACGAGCGCCACAGGCCGTGTGAATAATTAAATCGACATGTCCCTGGAGCAGCACTGCAACAGGAGAGCATTTTCTCTCCCTGGGAGATGGTCAGCGACTAGAAGAAAGAGGAAGCCCAAGTGTCCCCCTGTAGGAGCACCAAGGTGAAGGGGAAATCCAGGAATGGAGGGGTGGGAGTACTGGGGCAGGAAACCGGCTCTTGGGAGGCTGGGAGACTGTGGCAGAATTTTGGGCAGGGTCTATAGATGCGATCCAGGGAAGGCTGAGTCAGGGGCTACGTTAGGAAACAGATGCTCAATATAAGGGCTCAAGCACAAGGGCGTCAAGATCCAATCTTGCTTAGTACGGACATAACAAAGGGTTGGTTTAGGGGATGCCGGTAGCCAGCGTGGCGTAGGATCTTTGGGCCTTTAAACACTGCACAACTAGGGCCTGACATGCACTGGGGGGCCTTAAATCACAGAGGGGCTTTTACGTGTTTTGCAGAGGCAGCTGCTCCCATGGATGAGAAGCCTGGAAAAGATCAGGAGTTACCCACCACCTTGCACAAAGATGCGTGTGCTGGGGTTTTCATCGGCTATAAAGAGCTAAAGGCTCTCAGGGGAAAACCTGCCACTCCCGGCTAATGAGGCCCGGCTGATGACAATGTGAAAAATAAGACAAAGAAGACCAGCCTGCCCTCTGAGAGGCTGGTAGACAGCGTGGTGACAGCATGGCATCTGACCTTAGACTGAAGGTCTCCCAAGTGGAGACAGGAGCCAGAAAGCTACAATTTTGGGCGCGACGCTCGACCACCCTACAGAATTGACCCCAGCAGGGACCCCGGTGGTAATCAGAGTCCTGTTGGTGGTAAATACTATAGTCTCTCTTATATTACAGCTGGGAGTATTCATTGTTACAATCAGTTGGGAAGATAATTTGGTGGCCTATCCTAAAGCTGAGCGCATGTACCCCTATGACCCAGCAATTCTACTCCTAGGAATGTGCTCAACAGATATGTGATCATACATTTGCTGAAAGATGTACAAGAACATTCACAGCAACGGTATTATTGGCATTGATAATGCCAATATGTGGTACATCAAACAATAAAGCAGTGAAAGTGAATAAGTTCAACATGAATGAATTTCACAAAAATAATACTGAGCAAAGGAAGCTAATGCAAAGGTACAAACCACTTAATTTTATTTATATAAACAGCCAGGACCAATCTATGGTGAATATACCTAAAATCATGGACTTCTATACTTTAGTTACCTACTTACTTTCTTAACTGTATGATGTCTGAATTATATCTCAATTATGCTGTTGGTTTTTTTTTTTTTTTTTGGTTTCTATGATCTTTTTGTAAAAATTTATTTATTTTCAATTTATGTCCAAGTTAGTTAACATATAGTGTAACAATGATTTCAGGAATAGAATTTAGTGATTCATCGCTTACATACAATACACAGTGCTCATCCCAACAAGAGTCCTCCTTCAATGCCCCTTGCCCATTTAGCCCATCCACCCACCAACACCCCTCCAGCAACCCTCAGTTTGTTCTCTGTATTTAAAAATCTCTCTTGGGGCGCCTGGGTGGCTCAGTCGGTTGAGCGTCCGACTTCGGCTCAGGTCACGATCTCGCGGTTCGTGAGTTCGAGCCCCGCGTCGGGCTCTGGGCTGATGGCTCAGAGCCTGGAGCCTGCTTCCGATTCTGTGTCTCCCTCTCTCTCTGCCCCTCCCCCGTTCATGTTCTGTCTCTCTCTGTCCCAAAAATAAATAAACGTTAAAAAAAAAAAAATTAAAATAAATAAATAAATAAATAAAAATCTCTCATGATTTGTCTCTCTGTTTTTAATCTTATTTTTGCTTCCTTTCCCTTTTGTTCATGTGTTTTGTATCTTAAATTCCACATATGAGTGAAGTCACATGACATTTGTCTTTTTCTGACTAATTTCTCTTAGCATAATACCCTCTAGTTCCATCCATGTTGCTGCAAATGGCAAGGTTTCATTCTTTTTGGTTGCTGAGTAATACTCCATCACACACACACACACACACACACACACACACACGCCACATCCACCACATCTTCTTTATCCCTTCATCCATCGATGGACATTTGGGCTCTTTCTATACTTTGGCTATTGTTGATAGTGCTTCTATAAACACTGGGATGCATGTGTCCCTTCGAAACAGCATACCTGTATCCCTTGGATAAATACCTAGTAGTGCAATTGCTGGGTCGTAGGGTAGCTCTATTTTTAATTTTTGAGGAACTTCCATACTGTTTCCAGAGTGGCTGCACCAGTTTGCATTCTCACCAGCAATGCAAAAGGATCCTCTTTCTCCGCATCCTCGCCAGCATCTGTTGTTGCCTGAGTTGTTTATTTTAGCTATTCTGACAGGTGTGAGGTGGTATCTCGTGGTTTTGATTTGTATTTCCCTGATGATAAGTGATGTTGAGCATTTTTTCATGTGTCTGTTAGCCATCTGGATGTCTTCTTTGGAAAAGTGTCTATTCATGTCTTTTGCCCATTTCTTCACTAGATTGTTTTTTGGGTGTTGTGTTTGGTGAGTTCTTTATAGATTTTGGATACTAACCCTTGATTTGCTATGTCATTTCAAACATCTTCTCCCATTCCGTCAGTTGCCTTTTAGTTTTGCTGATTGTTTCCTTCACTGTACAGAAGCTTTTTATCTTGAGGCCCCAGTAGTTCATTTTTGCTTTTGTTTCCCTTGCCTCCAGAGACACGTTCCGTAAGAAGTTGCTGTGGCTGAGGTCAAAGAGGTTGTTGCCTGTTTTCTCCTCTAAGATTTTGAGGCTTCCTGTCTTATGTTCAGGTGTTTTGTCCATTTTAAGTTTACTTTTGTGTATGGTGTAAGAAAGTGGTCCAGGCTCATTCTCCATGTCGCTGTCCAGTTTTCCCAACACCTTTTGCTGAAGAGATTGTCTTTTTTCCATTGGATATTCTTTCCTGCTTTGTCAAAGATTGTTTGGCCGTGTTTGTGGGTCTATTTCTGGGTTCTCTATTCTGTTCCACTGATCTGTGTGTCTGTTTTTGTGCCAGTACCATACTGTTTTGATGATTACGTCTTTGTAATAGGTCTTGAAGCCTGGAATTGTGATGCCTGCTTTGGTTTTCTTTTTCAGGATTGCTTTGGCTATTCGGGGTCTTTTCTGATTCCATACCAATTTTAGGACTGTTTGTTCTAGCTCTGTGAAGAATGCTGGTGTTACTTTGATAGGGATTGCTAAGCTATTTTTTTGTTTTTTTTTTTCAAACAATGGTATAAAAAGTCAGGATAGTGGTTATCCTTGGTAAGAAGTAGTGACTGGGAGGGGGCATAAGGAGGGACACTTTGGTGCTGGTAAAGTCTGGTTTCTCAATGTGGGTGCTGATTACAAGGGTGTGTTCAGTTGTGACAATTCTGTATACTTACAATTTGCATACTTTTCTGTATATATGCTCTGCTTCAACAAAAATAACAGTACGATGACCATAAACCAAACAGGCCTGGCCTGGCTCCAGTACTTGGGGACAGTGAAGTGGATGTGCTCGCTCCCTTCAAAGAAGTCCTGCCACTCGTGTACCCTGCAGAAGTTGATGGGGCTGGGGCTCCCCATTTCCTCAGTGAAGCCTTACTCACAGGCCCTGGGGGAATTCTCAGAAGAGAAAGTAGGAAGGGTCTGCCTACTGCCTCTCTTCTCTGGGCTCTGCTAGAATAGGCAGATTTGGCCCTGGATTCTAGAGTATTAGTCCTGAGCCCATCCTTGCCTTAGAACCGGCTGGGCTACGGCGACTGTGACTCCTCACAGCTCAGCCGTCCGGGGGTCTGGTCTGCTGCTCCTGCAGCAGGATGGGAACATATCTTCAGGGAGACCTTAGAGGCCAACTGCCCTGTGACCCCAAGGCCAGCCTCTGCCTGCCCGAGCCAGACTCCTCAGGGGTGGGTTTGCAGAGCCTCATCGGTCACTGCCTAGCAGGAGCCTCTGAACCCCCAGGAAAATGGATCGTAAGGGGAGACACCTAAGCATGGGAGAAGGGCTCCCTGAGAAGCCCCGGTAGAGCAGAGGTGGCATTTTAGGGTGGAGGGCCGTGGGGATTTGAGGCTGTGGGCCAAAGTAGGACAGAGGGCTAACTACAGCCCCTGGACCAGTAGCTAGTGGATCCCTTTTGCCCGGAGAGTGTTAGAGGCCAAGTCCTTTATTAGGTCAGACAGTAGAAGGGGCTGCCTCCAGGGTCAGGGACTTGTGGTCCTTGAAATTGATTTAATTCTACATTTAAAAAAATCTTCAGGGGCACCTGGGTGGCTCAGTCAGTTGAGTGTCCGATTCTTGATTTTGGCTCAGATCATGATCTCCTGGTTCATGAGTGTGAACCCCACATTGTGCTCTGTGCTGGTAGCACAGAGCCTTCCTGAAATTCTGTCTCTCTCTCTCTCTGCTCCTCCCCTTCTCTCTCTTTCTCTTTCTCAAAAATAAATAAACATTTTTTTTTTAAAAAAAGGTAAAAAACCTTCATAGGTAACTTTGATGCATAAGCACTCTTCACTTATTCAGTCAACAAACATTTACTGGGTAGTTATTTCGGTTCTGGTCAGTGCCAGGATCTGGGAAAGCAGAGGAATATCATCAAGGCCATAAGGAGCCCATACTCTGGTGTTCAGGGAGAGGCTGGCATGTGACAGGTAATTACAATGCAGAGGAGTGACAGCAATAACAGAGGTTCGGGAGCACAGAAGGGTAAAAGAATCCACACGTGACTTTTTTTGCAAAATGTTAATTTCCTCCTAATTCATTTGGTTTTCGTATTCTGCATTCAGCAACATACCACAGCTCTGGCTCAGCTCAATAACAGTAAATATTGCCCATGACAACTCCCTCTAAAAGAGGCTCCACTACCAGGTTTTTTGTTTTTTTTTCCAGCTGTTTTTAAAAATAATGAACAAGCTAGGAGAGATAATCCAAGATCGCTAGCCATGTTTGTTTCATAATTACTGCCATTAAAATCATCTAGAAGAAGCATATCTATTTTTCACAATCTTTGGGGAATTAATTTAGCTGATCATCCATAAAGGAGTTCTTCAGATCAATACCACACTCCCCGTCACATACATGCATAGCAACAAACACCAGCTATAATTCTCTTCTTCTTCTAGGTCTGCATTACATGATGTAACCATATAAAAATAAAATCAGTTCCCAGCCTCGGCACACGGGTAAGTGATGTGATCGGTAAAACAGGCCTACATACCTCCTTTTCGGTAGCCATGGAGATCTATGACATCTAGCCTGGAATTTCCTATGTCAGCTGCCACAGTGGCCCCATGAGAGCACCCTCGTCCTTTTAGCAATACAGCAGGGGCATCCTGTTCACATGGGTCTAGTCTGGAGCAACCCCACAAACAGAAGAAACCGAAAGGGAAGGAAGGCACCTTCAGCGAACAGGAACATTACCTTGGTCCCGTGGTAGAAGTCGTCCACGCATGTAGCGTTCATGAAGGTCTGATGGAAGTGGGTGCTGGTGTCAATGCCTCCAGGGATCACCAACTTCCCAGTGGCATCGATCACCTTGGCCCCTCCGGGGATCATGAGCTCACGGCCCACCTGCTGGATGATGCCATTCTCAATGTAGACGTCAGCCTCGTGGGTGCAGTCATCGTTCACCACCTTGCCTCCCTTGATGAGAATCCTCACGCTGCCTGAATTGGCAAGCATGTTCCTATGGAGGGTGAAAGGGAGGCACCAGTCAAGGTCAAAGTCCCTTTTCACTGTAACCAAGGTCCCACTTCTTCCTATCAGAGTCCAAACCCCATGGGCAGAGTAAGTGAGCAGGGAGGGGGAGGAAGTTTCCCCATGGCCTGAGAACACTGGTCCTACAACCAGCTGGGGTCACAAGCCTCCCACTGACCTCATAGTGAGACTTATTGGGAATCACGACACAGTGGCAGTAAGGGTGCATCCGGGGTCCAAAGAAACATCAGTGTCTACCTTCCCAAAATGATGTGTAGGTTCTAAAGCATTTTCCTATCTACTGTGTTGTTTTAGTCCCAGAACAACCCAAGGAGTGGCATTTTACCAATCAGAAAGCTGAAACTGCTGAGTAAGGGATTTATGGCTTCTCAGTAGCCAAGTCAAACCACAGGTCTTGTGTGAACAGTGTCCCCACTGTACCATATGGTCCCAAAGGTATCAGGGGCTCCCGGGGCGTGTCTCACAGAGCCAAATTCTCCAAGCCTCACAGTTGTTGAATCCGTGTCATTCTTCAGGTGGATTCGGCTCCAGCTGGCTCTCCCATGTCTGCCTCAAGGCCACTACTACCACATTAAGCTCCACAGCTGGCTGCACACGAATAAGCTCATTGGCAGAGCCTTTGCAAAGCACCTGCACTAAAGCTCCACCCCCAGAGATTCAGCTTTATGTGGTCCAGACTGGGTCCCCCAGAACCACTATTTGAAAAAATGTTTGTGGCGGGGGGGGGGGGGGGGGCGCCTGGGTGGCTCACTTGGTTACGTGTCTGACTCTTGGTTTTGGCTCAGGTCATTATCTCACGGTTCTCAAGTTCGAGCCCTGCATCGGCCTGTGCATTGACAGTGCAGAGCCTGAATGGGATTCTCTCTCTCCCTCTGCCCCTCCCCTGCTCTCTCTCTCTCTCTCTCTCTCTCTCTCTCTAAATAAATAAATAAACTTATAAAAAAATTTTAGGGACGCCTGGGTGGCTCAGTTGGTGAAGCGTTGGACTTTGCTTCAGGTCATGATCTCCTGGTTTGTGGATTTGAGCCCCACGTCGGGCCCTCTGCAGTCAGCAGAGCCGGCTTCAGATTCTCTGTCCCCCTCTCTCTCTGCCTCTCCCCCACTCGTGCTGTCTCGGTCTCTCTCAAAATAATGTTTATTTATTTATTTTGAGAGAGAGAGAGAGTGAGTGAGCAGGGGAGGGAAGGGCAGAGAGAGAGGGAATCCCAAGCAGGCTCCGCACTGTCAGCGCAGAGACCAATGTGGGGCTCGAACTCATGAACCCTGAGATCATGACCTGAGCCGAAACCAAGAGTCAGATGCTCAACTGACTGAGCCACCCAGGCACCCCTGGAACCACTATTTTTAAAAGCTAGAGAACTTTACCATATGCTTAAAGAAGAATTAATGCCAATCTCTTCCAGAAAACAGAAGAGAAGGAAATGTTCCCAACTCATTTTATGAAACCAGTATTCCTCAGATACCAAAGCCAGACAAAGACAGTGCCAAAAAAAAGAAAACTATAGGGTAATATCCCTCATGAATATACATTAAAAAGTTCTTAACAAGGGGCACGTGGGTGGCTCAGTCAGTCGAGCATCAGACTTTGGCCCAGGTCATGATCTTGCAGCACGTGAGTTAGAGCCCTGCATTGGGCTGTCAGTTCTGAGCCTGCTTCAGATCCTCTCTCCCCCTTTCTCTGCCCCACCCCTGCTTACACTCTTGTCTCTCAAAAATTAAAAAAAAAAAAAAGTTCTTAACAAAATATTAGCAAGTAGAATTCAGCAACATGTAAATAGAATTCTACACCATGTAAATGGGATTTATTCCAGGGATGCAATGTTGGCTCAATATTTGAAAATTCAATCAATGTCATCCACCATATTAACAGGCTAAAGAAGAAAAACCACATAATCGTATCATTTGATGCAGAAAAAAACATATGACAAAATTCAACATCCATTCGTGATAAAAACTCTCATAAAAGTAGGAATAAAAGTTAACTTCCTAAATTTAATAAAGAACACCTCTGAGAAACCTATAGCTAACATAAGACTTAATGATTAAAAACTGAATGCTTCGGGTGCCTGGGTGGCTCAGTCGGTTGAGCATCTGACTCTTGGTTTCTGCTCAGGTAGTTAGTGATCCTGGGGTTGTGGGATCAAGCCCCACATCAGGCTCCATGCTCAGCACAGAGGTTCTCTTTCTTAAGGTTCTCTTTCTCTCTCCCTTTGCCCCTTTTGCCTGTTCGTGCTTTCTCTCTTAAAAAAAAAAACAAAAAAAACCCACTCCTAGTACAAGTGAGTTCAGCAAGAATGCAAGATAAAAGACCAACATAAGAAGTTAGTTTTTCTATATACTAGCAATGAACACATATACATGATGCAAAAAACTTTAAATGCATAGGCATAAATCTAAGAAAACATATACAGGATTTGTATGCTGATAACCACAAAATGCTGATGAAAGAAATCAAAGATCTAAGTGAGTGGAGAGACATACCACGTTCATGGATTGGAACACCCAACATAGTAATATATCAATTTTCCCCTAATGGATATACATGTTTAATGTAGTTTGTATCTCAGCAAAAATATTTTGTAGATAGAGGCAAGCTTATTGTTAAAGTTTATGTGAAATGACAAAGCTAAAATAATTTTTACAAAGATGAATAAAGTGGGAGGGATCGGTCTACCTGATTTCAAGACTTACTACATTGCTACAGTAATCAAGACTTTGTGATATGAATGGAGGGATAGACACAAAGATCAGTGGAACAGAATAAAGACCCAGAAATATCCCCATGCAAGTATGGTCAACTGATTTCTGACAAAGTTACAAAAAAGCAATTTGATGGAGGTGGGGGGGGAAAGATAGTCTTTTTAACAAATGGTATTGGAGCAATTGGATATCCATAGACAAAAAATAAACCTTGGCTTAAATCTCAAATCTTATAAAAAATCAACTCAAAATGGAACATACACTGAGTGGCCACGTTTGACCACTAACCATTCTCTTCCTCTTGGAACTCCCTTCCATTAGCATTAAATGTGGCCATGCAGTGGAGGGGAATAGGGACCACAAGGAGATCTTGACCAGTTTTGGAGATGAACAAGTCTTTGATAAATGGTGGTTGAAGGCAAGTTTGTGGGAATTTGTCAATTCTTTGTGAATAAAAGAAGCCATAAAATGGGCTGAGGAATATGGCTGAGGTAAGGTACCAATTTAGGACAGAGAAGACCCAAGATTTTTCAAGCAGCTAGGAAAGAGTCAAAGGAAAGACTGAAGTTCTAGGAGAATAAGAGATTATTTGTGATGTAAGGTCTTACAGCATGGGAAGAATGACAGCCATCATCAATGGAAGCCAGGTCCCTGTCAACTTACATAGTTTATTTTATTTGATCCTTCCAACAAATCTGTGAGGAAGCTATTATCATGCCCATCCACAGAAGAGGAAACAGACTCAAGAAAGGCTAAGTTCAAGGCTCATAGGAAGAAGATATGTGAAGATGCAGAAGAGGTAAGAATATACAGCTGTTCTCTCTGTACATCTGGAGGCAGGAGCTCCTGGGAGCATAGAGGAGCAAGAGGCTGTGAGCAGAGTGGGGGATGTATGGGGGAGCCACTGTGGGGCTGGAGGTGTGAAGGGGGAGGTACACAGGGGAAGGGGTCAGTGCTCAGACAGCTGTGGTCACAGTGAGCGAATCAGAATTCCGTCCAGGGAGCCCACTTTGGTTGGATCTACAACTCTCCTGACCCTGAGGTATCTGAACAGAAATGATTTTCATTTAGGCCTAGAAAATATAGGACAAAGTTTGGCCAGGGGGACGGAGACCTCGCCATTGCAGGGTCTCCCCAAGGCTCAGATGAAGCCCACCTTTCTACTTGGTAAACTTCTCATTCCTCGGGACCCAATTCAATTGTCCCCCTTTCTGAGAAGGCTTCCTGACTCCCTGCCCCTTCATAGACTTCATGGCCCTGGAGTCTATCTGCATCTGTGAACTGAGGTCCTCCAAGTCAACAGTATAATCAATGATCATTGTTTCTGTTCCCTCCTCATCCCCAGCCTCCTGTATACGATACTCAAAACCAGTGAACAAATGAATGAATGGCCTTGCTGCACTTGTTGCACCCCCAACATGATCAGGTGGTTTAAAGCAGTGAATGGTAGGCTGTTCCATATTTGTTTCCTGGGATATCTGGCAACTTTACGTTCAGGATAATGCTCAGCTTTCGTCACTTTTCCAATACAGCAAAAACCTGTGGACAGAGCCGAGGCACCAACAGATGTCCTCTTCTTCTTGCCATTTCATTTGCCTGCCACCAGATAAGCTGTGGGGAGGCTGTGTCCCAGGATGAAAAGGCTTTAGAACCTGTTGAAGGAATACCTCTTGAAAGGAGGTAAGTCAGCTATCTGGAGAGCTTAGCCTGCTCTCCTAGATACACTTGATTAAGCAGTTTGTTTTTGTCAAGATGACCAGTCTGGAGTGCCTGGAATCTCAACACCAAGAAAGTTTACTGTGCCTATTCACAGCGTCAACCACCAGGCTCTCCTGCTGTTAGGAGGGGCTGGCCCTTTGGGGGGCTGCTGCTGGGGCGGTGCTGGGGAACAACACAGGTGTTGGGAGTGGACCACAACAGCTGTTTCCCAGGAACATCTGCTCCCCACCAGGTATCATTCCAAGCTCTGGGGAGAAGGGGCCCCTCTCCTAGTGAGGAAGGTACTGGGCAGAGAGGCGGCAGTGAGATGGGAAAATGGGACTGGAGAGATGGGAAAATGGGACCGTCGCGGCCACAAGCTTATTGCCTGAAGCTGGGAGGAAGCTGAACATTATTTCAGATCTTTTGTCCTAAAACCTGAAAACTGGAGTTTTAATTTAATATGCAACTAGGAAATGAGTTTGTTCTCAGGTGATGGACATAAGCACTCTGGCCAAAAGAAACCCGGAGAGCCTAAGAGATGCAATCTCCCTCTCTCTCATTACAAAGTCAAGGCCAAGTGTGACCACGAAAGAAGAGATGCACCTTCTCAGTTTGCACTAGAAGAGGGAAGTGATGGTGGTGGTAGGGGCAGCCGAAAGAAGACACCCCCCCGCCCCAGCCCTCTGTACAAATATATAATCCTCACCTTTTAAAGCTACTTTAAAGAGGAAAAGTAGGAATATTTATGCTGGCAAATTGTTTATGTCAGTGTTGTAAATGAGAATATTGACTTGCTTATTAATCTAGAACACATACTTCAGAGTATACACCTGGAGGGTCGGGACTTTGAAGGGCGATGCGATAATAAATTACTGGGGATTCTTGTCCTAGCTTTGATGCTGCTGTCAAAAGCCAAGGGTATCTTCTTCAAGAGAAACGAGAGCAATAGCTCTTGGTAAGCTAACACCCCGCGTCTGGCATTTTCCATGCATTCAACCACGGGGCAACCCTGAGAAGTGGGAACAAGGCAGGAACATTAGCCCCATCATAAGAGGAGGAAACACAAGTTTTGGAAATTAAAGGCCACACCACTCCAGGAGAAGGATCGGGTTCACAGTCAGGTCTCTCTGAGTTTAAAGAAAGGTCATTAGAGTTAGCTCTGAATGGAAGAGTTACAGGTGATTCTTATGTTATTTATAGTTTTCTGTACTTTCAAACTATATACAATAAACTTAGGTTACCTTTCATAACCTGAGAAGTTATGTTGAGAAGCTTTTTTGTTTTTTTAAAGCTAAAAAGAAGCCAGAGGCATCCAATGTGACCCTTCGTTCAGGTGGAGGGCTCAGTTCCTCCCGATGCCTCCTTTATGGGAGGAGTGGGTAGAGCTACTATCGACTGTAACACTCAATCCTTTCTCTAGAACCCTTGGGTTGGGTCCCCGACCCAACCTGTCTTTTCGTCTTCCTTGTAGAAATCCATGAAGGTTAACCCAGCTCTGAAGGGACTGGATTCCCAGGATACCTGTAGAGGGAACTCATTCTCAGAACGTAGAGGACCCTGTTAATAATGTTAACAATTAGTGCACACCTCCTGTACACTGGGCCCTCACCAACCCTGTCACACGCATGATCTCATCTGATCCTTACAATGCTCTGACGTAGATACCATTATTGCCCCATTACTGCCACAGAGATGGCTGAGGTTTAGAAAGTTAAAGAAACGTCCTCAAGATCACATAGCTAGCTTGTAACAAAGGAGGGATTGAAAGCCAGACACTTGTCTAGAGCTGTTGTGGACCGAAAGTTTGTGTCCTTCCAAAATTCATACGCTAAAGCCCTAACCTCTAGTGTGGCTACGCTTGGAGATGAGCCCCTAAGCAAAATTTTAAGGCTAAAGGAGGTCATAAGGTGCCGTCCTGATCCCACAAGGTTAGTAGAAGAGACACCAGAGGGCTGAGTCCCCAACCCACCACCCCCATGTGCT
The DNA here is from genome assembly GCF_024362965.1 of Panthera pardus. NCBI lineage: Eukaryota > Metazoa > Chordata > Mammalia > Carnivora > Felidae > Panthera > Panthera pardus. The sequence continues at coordinate 19,782,848 of NW_026526832.1, forward strand.
TTGCATAAGCGCTGAAAAAAGGCCCTGTAAGAAAGGAGCTGTCCACCAGCGAGGAAGAGAGTTCTCACCAGAAACCTACCACACTGACACCCTCATCTTAGACTTCCAGCCTCAGAACTGTGAGAAAATAAATTTCATTGTATAAGCCCTGCAGTCTGTGGTATTTTGTTGTGGCAGCCTGAGCAGACTAACACAAGAGCTGACATCCCTGGCCATGCGCCATATGCCAACATGGAGGCCGTGCGACCCAGAGCCTGCATCTCAAGCCGCCTGGTGGAGCCACTTCGGTGGATGCTCTGAGCTCCTTCCCCCACCCTCTGGCAGACTTTCGGCTTCAGACTAGGGACTGCTGTCATCAGAACTGCCTGCGGGCCTTCAGCCTTTTGGGGCGACTGAGGCCTCAGAACACTCTAGGGCTGTGCTGTCGTGTTTGGATAATATCATAGCACGGTTCCTTAGTATACTCACTCCCTGTCCGTGATGCTTTTGGAGATTGTCTTTTTAAAATGAACATTTGTGTGCACTAAAATACTCTAATTGGGGCACCTAGGTGGCTCAGTTGGTTAAGGTCTGACTCTTGGTTTCGGCTCAGGCCAGGATCTCACGGTTCCATGAGTTCGAGCCCCATGTTGGGCTCCACACTGACGGTGCAGAGCCTGCTTAGGATTCTCTCTCTGCCTCTCTCTTTCTCTCTCAAAATAAATAAACTTAAAAAAAATACTCTAATTTCATTCTCTCTAGTGGGTGAGAGAGACACAAATTTACAGAGCAACTAAAGTGTAGAGGATATACTTCTTGTCTAAAAACCTGAAAACAAAGTTAACACATATTGGTTTAGGGGCACCTGGGTGGCTCAGTCAGTCGTTTAAACGTCTGACTTCGGCTCAGGTCATGATCTTGAAGTTCATGGGTTCAAGCCCCGCATCGGGCTCTGTGCTGCCAGCTCAGAGCCTGGAGCCTGCTTTGGATTCTGTGTCTCCCTCTCTCTCTGCCCCTCCCTGCTCACACTCTGTCTCTCTTTCTCTCAAAAATAAACATTAAAAAAAAATTAGCAGGTATTAATTTTTAAAATTTTTTTTTAGTGTTTTTATTTATTTTTGAGACAGAGAGAGACAGAGCATGAGCAGGCGAGGGGCAGAGAGAGAGGGAGACTCAGAATCCGAAGCAGGCTCCAGGCCCTGAGCTGGCAGCACAGAGCCCGAAGAGGGGCTCGAACTCACGGATTGTGAGATCGTGACCCGAGCTGAAGTCGGATGCTCAACCGACTGAGCCACCCAGGCACCCCCACAGGTATTGATTTAAACTGGGTGTCTCTGACCCGTGTACCAGAGACCAGAGCTGTGAGTGAGTGAGCCGGCTGTGTGATGATTGATGGTGAGACTGTCTTGCTACACCAGTATCCTCCCCCCCAATTTTAGATTTCCAAATTGTCTACGTGGCCAAGATGCCTCATCCCACCTAGTCTCCCTCACCATTGACGGTTGACACTCATTATGCTTCTCACCTCCCCCAGTAACCTCATTAGCGCCACCTTCCCACAGATTTCCCTGCTAGTCTTTGCTAAACTAAACGGAAGAAAAGATGTTCTGGTGTCTTTTTCTGCAGCAAGCCTTCTGTCTGTGTACAGACGAGTTGGTGAACATAATGGGGTAAGGGGGTGGGTGAGTGGGGAATATACCTTGGCTCCCTTAGGAGAGTCCCTCAGAAGGGAAAAGCTTTGAGCACAATTGTGCCACAGGCTATGGCGGTCTTTCCCTCTGTTCTGGCGGGGGCAGTATATTCAGAAAACATTCTTATCCATGGTCATGGTCAGTATCAGATTTACTTACTTGTGATGCTTCAAATCACTCATTTATTCCAAACACAGTTACTGCGTAGACAGAGCCCATGTCTGGCCCACTGGCTTGCCATATAGGCTGTGGACTGAATGTTTGTATCACCCCCAAAATTCATATGTTGAAGTCCCAATCCCAAACATGATAGTATCTGGAGCTGGGGCCTGTGGGAGGGAATTAGGTCATGAGGTTGGGGCCCTCATCAGAAGAGACAGGAGATCTCTCTCTCTCCCCCACCCCTCTCTCTCTCTCTCCATCTCCTGCCTGGGCCCCCACCCCGTGCAAGGACACAGAGAGAAAGGTAGTCATCTGCAAGCCGGGAGGAGAGTCCTCACCAGGAAACAAATTGGCCAGCACCTTGATCTTGGGCTTCTTAGTCTTCAGAACCGTGGGGAATAATTTGTTGTTGTTTAAGCCAGTCTGTGGTATTTTTATTATAGCGGCCTAAGCTAAGATACTACATTAGAAATGAACATTATCATCAAATCATCATTAAACGACAACTGTGCCTTAAAATAGATGTCACCTCCTTTAAGGACTTCTGGCGGTATTCCACATTCCCATTTGTCTAACCAACAACTCTGATCACCCAGCTATGTTGTCTATGCAAATGAAAGAATTCAAACCACATGGCTGTCCTCCCAGGCAGAAATGGAAAAATGCCAGATAGTCAAACGGTATTAGAAGGAATAAATCAGAACTATGGAATTCTAGAGCTGCATAGATTCATCAAGTCTACCCTGACTTTCCCTTCAGTCCCCGGACTTCGCCAACGGTGACCTTGAATAGAAGGGAAGCAGTCCAGCACCAACAGGGGGGCTGGTAAACTGCAAATGTGGAGATCTGAGGAATTCTACAACATATCTGGGGAAGCAACGATGCCTTCCACGGCAAGATGGTGAATATCTTTGATATGCCAAGATTCATCCAACTGTATGCAGCTTGTATTCCCCAATTTCCTAATTCCGTGGCATGGATTCCTCATGCTCCTGAGCCAGTGCTGGGGCAGAGACAAGGTGATGTGCAAGCTGGGGAAACAGCCCTGTCTAACCTGGGAGTGCAGTCTTTCCTGAGAAAGCCTCTTTACGTTTAAAACAGTGACAATAATTGCTATTTGCTATCTAATAACTGTCTTGTTGGATAAAGGAAAATTTCCTGCACTGCCCACCCTTCTGCCCCGCTTAGTGCTGTAAGCTGTTCCAGGGCAGAACTGCACAGCGGGGGGATCCTGCCGGGTGGACAGTCAAGGTTATGGCAGCTGCTGCTTCTCGCTCATGAAATGCACACAAGCCCACGCTCCTAAAAGGCGCACAGGGTTAGCCCTGCCAAGGAAATGCCAACCCCAACACTGTGTCTTGAAATTGCCTGTGTCTGTCATCACCTTTTCCAGCTCCCCTGTGCCTGCAGGGAGGTGCGAGACAAGGAGAGTCTGCAAGGTCTGTCCTGCACAGCTGCCTCCTGCCAGCAGCTCAGCTGGAGGATGCCGGGGGACTCTGGGGCTCGACAAAGACACATGGGGCCAGAAGGGTGCCAAGGGGATCCTTCTTGCATAAAGACCCTAAAACTAACTTGTTAAAGTGGTGCCTGGGTGGCTCAGTCCGTGAAGTGTCCAACTCTTAATTTTGGCTCAGGTCATGTTCTCTTAGCTTTTTTTTTTTTTTTTTAAGTTTATTTATTCATGTTGAGAGAGAGACAGAGAGAGAGGGGGACAGAGAGAGAGTCCCAAGCAGGCTTTGCGCTGTCAGCACAGAGCCCGACGCGGGGCTCGATCTCACAAACCTCGAGATCATGACCTGAGTCGACATCAACAGCCGGACGCTTAACCAACTAAGCCATCCAGGTGCCCCATATGTATTTTCTTTTTAATAGGCCTTGGTTTAAGACTCACATGTCCTCTTTTGGTCAAATCCAAAGAAGAATGTGTGATTTTACAGACGCTCAGTCACTGTGATATGAAGGGACGTGCAAAGCAAGAGCTACACATCCACCTTGTGACATGAAGGACCTACTAAGCCAACCCTAATGGTAAATGGAGTGCTAACTGGAGGGGAAGGAGAAGCCAGTTCTGGTCACTGGGGCTACACTGAATGATGTGGCTTTTCCTTTGCTCCAAGCAGGTAACATTTGCCAAAGGATCAAAAGGCAACACGTGGCAGTGGTTAGAAGACAAAAAAAAAAATACACAGCTGCTTTTCTTCTTCTGATCAGCATACAGGAAAGAGAAACAGAGCAGGGGGAAAGCCGACCCTAAAGGGGGGTTGGGGACAGGTGTGCGGGGGCAGGGCATTGCCCTTATAGCATTCTGGGATGGTACTGGAAGGGGATTCTCTTTGAGATGATAAATGAGAACAAATGAAAGATTCAACAGAACACAAAAGCCACAAAGGGAAGTTTAAGGTGAGTGGGAAACAGCCAAGGCTGTAAGTTAAATACATTTAAGTGTTTAGTAAACTGCCTTTCTAAATAATACAGCACTAAATAATTCTTAACTAATATGAAAGCCGTATAATTTTATCATTCTTAATTGGCTTTATGGACTCTTGAGTAGATTTAAAATAGTAGTTCTAACATACGTGTCAGGTATAAAGAAAAGTGACAAACACCTGTGAATTCACCATTGTCACTACTGTTGAAGTCCCCACACCTCTTTCGTCCTACCCACCCCCACCCTCAGACATAACCACTTCCCCAGTTAATCTGTATGGACTAATGATAAATAACAATTAGGTGACAAGGAAAAATAAAAAAGACAAGATCACAGCTGTTCCCACCCCATGACCTCCTCTCCCCAACATCTCAGGATCACACTTCACCTGCCTTATGACGACTGACTTCTTCATCACTTAGTACCGTGCTTTCTAAGGTAAGCAGGAATCTGGAACCTATTCCACGCTAATAATGAGGATGTGAGTGCGTTTTAACATCTAAATGCCCACTGACCATTCCACTAGCATGTTCCACAGGCACATGCACTCAACCTTTCCAAAACCAGCTGCATCATTCCCAATGGCCCACCCAGGAATCTGAGACTCTTCCTGAATTCCTCTCCCAACTAGGCCACTGTCAGCATCGAGGGCTGGTCTGAGTGGTGGGCCTGGTTTGGGTCACCTAGGAGTTTCGTGCAAAATGTCTTGAGGGATTCTGGAGGCGGAACCCAGCCACGGGGAAGGAGAACTGGGTAAAAGGAAGGTAAAAGGGGGATCTGGGGCTTAGGCATCTCCAGGGACTAGGGGGGGACCTGGAGGCAGGGAGAAGGGCCAGTCAGGCTGAAGGGTAGCACACAGAGGGCAGAGGCTGGACAGGCTGTGGCCGATGTTATGCCCACCCTGAGTCACGCTGGACCCTTCAACCGGTAGCCGTCAGCCATAAGAGTCCAGCACCCGGGCCACACTGGGAGGGCAGGCAGGCAAAGAGGACCCATCTGTCCATAAGATGGGTGAGAGTGTGGTGAACAAAGGCTTCTTCTTAAGAAGGGTTAAAAACAAACACACAAGCAAACAAACAAAGACAAGGGAGCTGCTATAGCGAAGCCCAAGAGGTGGGCCTGGCTTCTGGGGAAGGTGTACGCGGACCCACTTGGGGGGAGTCCTTAGGCTAAGATCCAGCAAGAAGTCTTAATCCCGTGGCTTCATCCGACCTGGCCTGGCACAACGTGGCCACGCGCATTAGGGCAGAGAGGGCAAAAGTGAAATTCCAAAGGATTAGCCCAAGAGGGTGGTAAGCAATGGAGCCGCAGACCGCCTGTTCCAGGTTAGCTGTGCGAGAAACCGGGCAGTTGTGGGAAGGGGAAGCTGAGTGCTTGTGAGCGGGCGTGGCGCCGCGACAGAACAGGCCAGCCGTGTGGCACCAGGTGCACGCGGCCCATGCCCTTGCTCCTTTCAAGTGCTCGCCTGCTCACTGAGGTCAGGGGGCTTTCGTTTGAGGCTGGGGGAGACTGAGTACCAGCAAATACCAGTAAATATGAGTCAATCCCCACCTGTGAGCCCAGCTAGCTGCTCCAGGGCCCCGGAAGAAAGTCAGGGAGGTGTAAACACGCTGGAGACAAGAGTCCCAACCTCCGGACTGAGGCTTCAGCCAGAAAACACCAGGCTCTTGTGACTGCTAGTCACCATCACCAGCATAGCCCTTCCCCAGGCGGGCCTTCTGGCAGATTCCTCAGCCCTGCTGTGCTTTCCAGGCTCTCACCAGCTGTCTCCAGGCCCCAGAAATAATTCCATCAGCTCTCTTGGAAGGAGACCAGCTGCAGCTCAAGGGCCCCCAGAGTGGCTGCTTCCTAGAACGCCAGCCAAAGGACGGAGAGGCCAGCGGCCACTGCCAGAAAGGGGGGTGGGGAACGACCCTTCTCTGTCCGAGACCCCCATTCTCAGGTGGGGGGTGTAAAAGCAGGAGAAAAGAATGCGTTTTCCTAACTAAAAGTATCCCAGGGGCACCTGGCTGACTCAGTCAGTGGAGCACGCAACTCTTGGTCTCAGGGTTGTGAGTTCGAGCCCCACACTGGGTGTAGAGATTACTTAGAAATAAAATCTTAAAACATAAAATCAAATCAAAGAAAAGTTGGGGCACCTGAGTGGCTCAGTGGGTTAAGCATCCAACTCTTGATCTCAGCTCAGGTCTTGATCTCAGGGTCGCCAGTTCACGCCCACCTTGGGCTCCACGCTGGGTATGAAGCCTACTTCAAAAAACTAAAATAAAAAAAAAAATAATAGTAAAATAAAATAAGAAGTGTCCCAAACCTGGGCTACCTGATAAACTCTAGATTTGGGATAGATACTAAGTGAAAATACACAAAAATTCTACCTTTTCTTATTTATTTGTTTATTTATTTATCCCTTTTAAACTAAAACTTGATATGAACTAACTACCGCCATATATAACATCTCCCCAACAACAATTGAAGGAAAAAGCAAGAGACAAAATAGTAAATACAGTGTAAGTTCCTTAAGAACTTTCAAAACCAGGCAAAAGTGAGCTACAGTGTTTAGGCATAAAGTTGAAGAAGAGAAACCAAAGAAAGGATTATTATAAAAGTCAGGGTGGGTGGTTATCTCTGGAGGATAGGGAGGGGCTGTGTTTGGGCAGAGGCACCTGGTGGGGAAAGCTTCTGGAGAGCTGCAAATGTTCTAGTCTTTCAGTTGAAAAGGGTGGGAGTTACACAGGTGTTTGCTTTAAATGACTCTTTAAATTAGACATTTTCTGCGCTCTTCTGTATGTATCTCATAAAACTCTTAAAAATTAAAAAAAAAAAAAGAACTCCATGTCAATATACGGAATGATATGCAATGTGTTACTACAATTATGTAAAAATATCACACACACAAAACAGACCAGGTGAGGGGTGCCTGGGTGACTCAGTCAGTTAAGTGTCTGACTTTGGCTCAGGTCATGATCTCGCGGTTTGTTGAGTTCAAGCCCCGCGTCAGGCTCTGTGCTGACAGCTCAGAGCCTGGAGCCTGCTTCAGGTTCTGTGTCTCCCTCTCTCTCTCTCTGCCCCTCCCCCACTCACACTCTGTCTCTCTCTCTCTCAAAAATAAACATTAAAAAAATAATTAAAAAAAACAGACAAGGTGAGAATAAATAACGAGGTTTGTGTTTATGAGATTATAGGTGATCTTACTCCTCTAATTTTTCAAACTTCCTATATAATATTATATAGATTTTATAATGAAAAATAATAATGGTAACTTAAAACTACATAAATTGTTTTATACTGTTAGGAAAAAAATTGAAATAAGGTGCAAAAAATGTTTCCTTTTCTTTTCAGGAAATCTTGCCATCATCCTGCCACCTCCAGGGAAATTTCCTAAAAGGACTGGGCTTTAGGACAAACCAATCTCTTTCCTTACTTTGACTCCAACAGATTTTAGAACGACACAGACTTTTTTCTCTGTGATGTGAGACTCCTTCAAAGAGGTGCCGCACATTTCATCTTGTGCCGCAGATGTGTTTCCAGCTCTCTCCCCCAAATGAAGTGCTTTCACCTGCCATTGACTTTTCACCAATAACGCTTCCGCCCAGGCAATGACATCCTCCTTCCTGCGCCTGTGGCTGCCAGCTGCCTTCTTATGGACCTGATTCACCTCCATCACTAATGTGAAGAGGTACTTTTACCTTAACCCAGAATCCCTGGAGCCTGAAGAGCAAATCTCCTCAGTGCTTGTAGCAATACATGGCTAATGGAGCCAAACCTTGGGGAGATGGGCAGAAGGCGGGGAACCACTGTGAGCTCCATCATCTCCCATGGTGATCCCCATCTCCCAAATTCTCATGGGTGATGTCCCCAGGCTTGTGTGGGAAGCACCATGACTGCCTGGAGTGGCAGGCTGGGCGGGCACTCCCAGGAGGCTTGAAGGCAGGCCTGGGGTGAATATAATCAGCTTCCTTCAACTGGGGCAGTGAGGCCACTAGCCTGTGTCTGCATTTCAGTGGCCTGTTTTACAGCAGCCAACAGGAGCAAATGGGGAAGCAAAGGGCGCGAGGGGGCAGGAAGAGGAAATGGAGGGGGGGATGGGTAGAGCAGTGCCAGGAGCCCTGAACTTGCCTTTGCGCCTCTAGCCACGTGACTAACTGCTCCACACCCATCTTCTCAGCTGTGAAGTGGATGTCAGCACCATCAGCCCATCGTTACCACTGAGCTCTTTGTGTGTCAGGCTCCCACATAATTTCATAGAAATCTTACAACCGCCTGTGAGGTGGTTAGGCATTATTATCCCCATTTTATAGCTGGGGAGACTGTGGGTTGGAATTCATCCGTACTAGACTGCAGCTCCTTGAGAGCAGAGCCCAGGCATCACTTTATCCTTCTAAGGGCTCGGCATGCAGAGGCGCTCATTAAATGCTAGCTGAAGGAAGTGAGGGTTGGCAGAGAGAGCGGGGTAGAAGCAGTCTCTGTGCACAAAGGGTTAGCCACAGTAAGGAGCTGTTAGCAACAGGAAGGAAGGCTTCTCCAAAGAAGAGTTCCATGCTGGTTGTGAGGGCGTTTGGTACAAAGCTTAGGGCAGAGCAACAAAGCTGGCGTTGGCTGGGCTGAAAAAAAGACAGGAGGCAGAATAAGCAGGTATGGGCTCGGCACAGCCAGCACACGAACTGCCTTGGGGCCAAGAGGCCAGACTGGGCTGAGCAAGCAGCTTGGGGAGCCAGGGTATGAGGTCAAGGAGCACAGAGCAAGAGGCCCAGCCTTCTGAATGAGACCCGTGTGGCCCAGGATGACTTGGAGCACGGAGAGCAGGATCCTGAGTCTGGCCAGGGGATGAGCACGTGGTTTGGGGGCTGATCTCCCCACTTGTTTGCCTGTCACAGGTTGAGTGGAGGCCGAGAGAACGGGGACTATGGTAATCCGGGCAAGAGGATATGGTGGGCTGAACTGGTGGTGCCTATGGAATAGAAAAGGAGCAGGGCCGAGAAAGGACTGAATGCTGGTGGGTTCTCCGAAGGAAAGGGAGAACAGACTGGGGAAGACAGTAAGAATGGAAGCACGGGCAAACAGAGCAGAGCAGAGAGCTGGTGTGGACAGATGGAGACCAGCTGTCGGGGCATGCCTGTGCTTTATGGACGCCCAGGAACGAAAGCCGATTTCAGCTTCCCTCTCTAGGAACCCTTTAGATCAGTCAGAAGATGGCAACTGACCCAATCAAGGTAAGGAGATGGCAGGAGCAGGAAACTAACACCTACTAAATGCTACTCAGTGTGCTAAGGCTCTTAACACATGGCATTTAATGGAAACAACCTCACAATTGCTCTTGGAGATGAGGGGCTGTCTCCACTTGACAGCCAGTGACTGGAGGTAATGACTAGTCAAGGTCACACAGCTTCATGGAAAGGAAAAGGAGTAGAGGTAATTCTAAACACCAAATAATACAAGGATCAAAAGGTCTGACTGTGCTAATGGGCTAACCTTCTGATTTATTCGTGCGTTGAACACTTAGGAGACACTTGAGACAAAACACTCTACTCAGGCATTGCCAGTTCTACCTACTAAATCTGCTCCTTATCCATCCTCTCTCTCTTTTTTAAGTTTATTTATTTTGAGAGCGAGAGTGTGAGCGAGAGAGGGGCAGACAGAGGATCCCAAGCAAGGCTCCGCAACGTCAGCAGGGCCTGACGTGGGCTCGAGCCCGCGAGCTCATGACCTGAGCAGAAATCAAGTCAGCCGCTTAACCGACTGAGCCACCCAGGCGCCCCACTTACGTTTTCTTTTTTCTCCGAACCAACTGCCTCGGTTCGGGCCCTATCATCTACCTGCATTAAGATGATATCACTATGATCTGGATACTTCTAACTGGTCTCCCGGCCTCCACCCTGTCAGCATACTGAGCTTGTAAGTTGCCAATAGGATCACAGAGACACTCGTAGCACCTACGCGGTACTATACTAAGTGCCAGATACTGCACTGACCCCCGACGAGCTCCCAAGTTTGGAGTGCAAAGAAATGCATGAACAAAAAGTTCAATATGAGTTAAGAGAAGGGCTGTGTCAGTACCAGGAAAGGGGGGGGGGGGGCGGGCGGGAGAAGCACTTCACCCTGAGTGGGATAGAGTACTGCTCCTCAGAGGAGGTGCCTTGGACATCAGTCTGACGGCTGCTTAGGAGTGCACCATGGGGGGCTGGGGGAGCCAAACCTGAGCATTCCAGACAGAAGCAGGGCGGTGTGATCTAGCTGGGTGCCTTCAGGATGGCTGGTGTATTTGAGGAGCCCCAGGAGCCCCAGCCACTCAATGCCTGATGGGACACACTCAGAGTGTGGACTCTAAGGCTTGCTGGGAGGGCAAGCAAAGAAGTGACATGATTAGATTTGCATTTTACATAAAAACTCAAAGGACAGAGTATTAGAAGGAAACACAGAAAGATATGTTTATAAATTTTGGATGGGTTAAGGTTTTTAAAGCATAATCCAAAGCCAGAAACCGGAAAAGAAGAGATTGATGCAGGTGTGACTATAGAACAACAACAAACTGTAATACAGCAGAAGATGCCACAAAATACTTTTAATAAAGACAAAAACTGGGGCGCGTGGGTGGCTCAGTCGGTTAAGCGTCCGACTTCAGCTCAGGGCATGATCTCACAGCTTGTGAGTTCGAGCCCCGCGTCGGGCTCTGTGCTGACAGCTCGGAGCCTGGAGCCTGCTTCGGATTCTGTGACTCCCTCGCTCACTGCCCCACCCCTGCTTGTGCTCTCTCAAAAATAAATAAAAAGATTAAAAAAAAAAAAAAAGACAAAAAACTGGTTAAGACATGTTTGCATGGTTTAAGAGAAAGATAAGTACTCCAGTAGAAAAAATAGGCACAGGAGGGGTGTTTAGGTGGCTCAGTCAGTTAAGCATTCGACTCTTGATTTCGGCTCAGGTCATGATCTCAGTTCGTGGGTTCGAGCCCCGCATCAGGAACTGCACTGACCGCGCGGGACCTGCTTGGATTCTCTCTTTCTCCCGATCTCTCTCTGCCCCTCCCCACCTCATATGCTCTCTCACTCAAAAAAAATAAACTTAAAAAAAAAAGAAAGAAAAAGTAAGCAAAAAATATAAACAGGAAATCCGTGGGGATGGGGAGGGCGTAAATAGCTCATAAGCAAATGAAAAGACGTTTGTCTTATTAAGAATCCAAGAAATGTGAGTGAAAACAAGAAAATTACATTTTTCACCTGTCGTAATGGCACAGAAAAAAGAGAATAATGCCCACGGGGAGAGGAGGATGCACTCTCATATGCTGATACAACCTTACCAGAAGGAAATCTAAAAATCTACATGAAAACTTAAAATGGGCGTTTCACATCTAAGAATTTCTTCTAGGAAATAATCGGACCATTGCACAAAAATGGATTATGAGGGTGTTTCGTTATCATAACATTATATATAATTATATAATTATTCTGCTGTTATAACAGCAAATGATTTGAGAACAAGGTTAGGGTGTGTCAATGTAAGGACTGTTTCAATAAATAATGGTACATTCACACACTAGAAGGCGATGCAGCCATTGAAAAGGATCATGTAGATCTTTAAGTACTGACATGGGATGTTATATACGATACAGTACTAGGTGGAGAAAACAGATTACAGAACCAGACCCCATGGTATGTGCCTCCGGTTTTGTGTATACAGGTGACATCTCATATATATTTGAATATAAATGAACATGACCTCTCACTTATACATAAACTTCACTTACATACGTATGTGAAAACTCACATATATAAACAAGCTTTCTGCATAAAACACTGGGAAGGTTATTCACTAAATTAGTGACTGCAGTTGTCTCAGAGAAAGGGACTGCAGCAGGACTCAATCTCTCTGCACTACTTGATTGTGAAAATGTCTGTATCATAAACCAGCTGTGGAATCGACAACAGCCCCGGTCAAGGGGGCAGTAGTACAGAACACACTAGAGTAGGCTCTGAGGAAGTCTGTGCCAGGACGGGCAATTCACTAGCAAGTTAACGTCTCTCGTACATTTATTCAACCACCATTAATAGGTACGTCTAACGGCCTATTGGATCCTTCTAATTTAACGTCTCACTGGGCCTCCCAACGGATCGCATCTAAAACCGAGCTCGTTACACTCGGTCTCCTCCACTCGGCTCCTCTTCCAGTGTCTCCCATCCCAGGGAAAGACACCCCAGCTCCCACCGCAGGACCGAGCCAGCAGCGAGGGCGAGGAGAACAAGTGATAGCTCCACAGGCCATAGCACGCAGCCCGCTTCCTCCTTTTTGTTCACTGGCGCCCCAGACGAGGCAGTGTCTTCTCAGATGGCTGCTTAAAGGAGCAGAACACCCTCTCAATCCCGGACCATCTGGCTGCTGCCTTCCACAAATGAATGGGTGGAGACAGGGACCAACTGACTGACTGGGTTCAAAGGGCTTTTCCTGGTGGTTGAGTCTGAAAATGTGGAGATGCCCTCATTTACTTAAACAAAAAGAGGTAATGAGCCTTCAGAGGCAGGGAGGACCTGCTGAGTAACTGTCAACAGAAGGGATGAAGTCTCCATCTTGAAACAAGTAAATGGGAGCACATGGTTGTCCTCCCACCTAATTCATCCTGAATGCTGGCATTTCCTCGTTTTCTGGTTCACCTGCTTCTGCCAGAAGAGAGGTGGGGTTGGAACTGATGACAGATACCCAATTACTTGTATAAATACTTACAGTTTATTCCCTTCTACTCTTCGGAAGAGCTGGCCAGATTCCCTTGGTTCCCAGTCCCTGCCAGCCTCCTCCCCACCCCCAGCCCAGGCCGAGGACCTATTCCTGAAGGCAAATCTGAAGGCTGGATGGCTCAATCGGTTAAGCGTCTGACTTTGGCTCAGGTCATGATCTCATGGCGCATGGGTTCGAGCCCTGTGTCGGGCTCTGTGCTGGCAGCTCAGAGCCTGGAGCCTGCTTCGGATTCTGTGTCTCCCTCTCTCTCTGCCCCTCCCTTGCTCATGCTCTGTCTCTCTCAAAAACAAACATTAAAAATCTGTTTTAAAAATAAAGACTGGATCCAGAGGCAAGGGAAACAAAAGCAAAAATGAACTACTGGAACGTCATCAAAATAAAAAGCTTCTGCACAGCAAAGGAAACAATCAGCAAAACTAAAAGGCAACCGACGGAATGGGAGAAAGTATTTGCAAATGACATACCAGATAAAGGGTTAGTATCCAAAATCTATAAAGAACTTATCAAACTCAACACCCAAAAAACAATCCAGTTTAGAAATGGGCAAAGAAGACATCCAGATGGCCAACCGACACATGAAAAAAATGCTCAACATCAGGGAAATACAAATCAAAACCACAACGAGATACCACCTCACACCTGTCAGAATGGCTAATAACATTAACAACTCAGGCAACAACAGATGTTGGCGAGGATGCGGAGAAAGAGGATCTCTTTTGCATTGTTGGTGGCAATGCAAGCTGGTGCAGCCACTCTGGAAAACAGTATGGAGGTTCCTCAAAAAATTGAAAATCGAACTACCCTATGACCCAGCAATTGCACTACTAGGTATTTATCCAAGGGATACAGGTATGCTATTTCGAAGGGGCACGTGTACCCCGATGTTTATAGCAGCACTATCGACGATAGCCAAAGTATGGAAACAGCCCAAATGTCCATCGATGGATGAATGGATAAAGAAGGTGTGGTATATACACAACGGAGTATTACTCGGCAATCAAAAGGAATGAAATCTTGTCATTTGCAACTACGTGGATGGAACTAGAGGGTATTATGCTATGCAAAATTAGTCAGAGAAAGACAAATATCGTATGACTTCACTCATCTGAGGACTTTAAGGCACAGAACAGATGAACACAAGGGAAGGGAAGCAAAAATAATATAAAAACAGGGAGGGGACAAAACTGAAGAGACTCTTAAATATGGAGAACAAAGAGAGGGTTACTGAAGGGGTAGTGGGATGGGGAATGGGTTAAATGGGTAAGGGGCATTAAAGAATCTACCCCTGAAATCACTGTTGCACTATAAGCTAACTTGGATGTAAACTGAATAAATAAAAATAATAATAATAATAATAATAATAAAATAAAAAAATAAAGACTGGAGCCCAACATGCTCAAGATTAGGACACCTGGTGCTTGCTTGACAAGCCCTGACTGAGCATCAACTTTTGTATATATCAGTGAGATTTTGTATACATAAGTGTCCTGCTGAGGACTGGACCCCAGACTGCACATCAGGTACCTGATTCCCTGTTTGGTAATGACCTACTATCTCGTGGCCAATAGGCTGGCACACGCTTCCTGTTTGTTGCCTGTCCCCTTCTCCAGGGAATGGAAGCCTGCCCATCCACATCTGAGGCCTCTCCACCTCCTGACACCAACGCTCTCCTGGTGACACGACCTGGAGTGTGGACTCCTGTCCCTATGACTCAGGTATGTAAGTATATCCAAACCCTTTGAAATGTATACTGTAAGAGGCTGTCTACCATATGTAAATTGCACCCCAACAAAGCTGACTGAAAAACCAACGAAAGGGGTAACTGGATGGCTTAGTCAGTACAGCATGCAACTCTCGATCATGGGAAGTGAGTTCAAGCCCCACACTGGGCGTAGAGCTGACTTAAAACAAAACCAAAACCAAAACACATTTAACAGAGAATTGCTAAAGGGGGATCAGAAAAAAACAAGATAGAACTTAATAGGAATTACATTTAGTGCTAAGCTTCCTGGCAGTCGAAGTAGAAGTGGAAATGGTTTGGGAAGGAAAAACTTTCTATTACTGGATAAAAGGGAGGCCCTGATTTACCCACCAGGAAGAGCCTTTTGAATCCCAAATAATTCATTGCTCCCCTCCATCCAACTGAACATTTAAGAGAATGCTTTAGAGAAAGCAGATCTGCTCTCTATGTAGATAATTCTAGAAGGGATTCATTGGATTCCTCTCTAAGGAAAGTAAGAAACATGACGGATATATTTAACTGCAATTTTGCAGAAGGTGCAGAAATATTTTTCCAAGCCATTTTTAATATAGAGCAAACATCAATAAAAGGTTGAAGAAATACCACTATATTTTTACTTAGAGATGACATTTCTGTGTTAAAGTGTTAAAGAGTCCAAAGGTGTTAAAGTAAAAGAGTCCAATTATCGGCTTTTATCTGGTGCTCCAACCTATGTTATAAAGAGAAGGCAAACATGTCCTTTCCATCCTTTAACTGGTAATGGTAAGGAAGGTGTCTAAATAGTACTCCTCTAGGGGTGCCTTCCTGGCTCAACCAGAAGAGCAGGTGACTCTTGATCTCGGGGCTGTGAGTTTGAGCCCCACGTTGGGTATAGAGATTACTTAAAATTAAATCTTTTTTTTTTTTAATGTTTTTATTTATTTTTGAAGCAGAGAGAGACAGAGCACGAGTGGGGGAGGGACAGAGAGAAAGGGAGATACAGAATCTGAAGCCGGCTCCAGGCTCTGAGCTGTCAGCACAGAGCCCAATTCGGGGCTCGAACTCAAGAGTGTGAGATCATGACCTGAGCTAAAGTCGGACGCTTAACCGACTGAGCCACCTAGGCGCCCCCAAAATTAAATCTTTAAAAAAATACTACCCCTCTAGTGGGGCCGCTGCAACCCCAGCCGTCACCTAAGCCAAATTCGTGGTCCTTTATTTCCTCTCCCCTCAGCCTAGGGTTTCACAATTGAGGAAAGTGTGCACAGATGGCTTTAGAAGGTATACATATTTGGACATAAAATGGTGTTGGATCATGAGCTCTCTTTCTTCAAAATTCTGTTTATTTAGAGGCGCCTGGGTGGCTCAGTCGGTTAAGCGTCCGACTTCGGCTCAGGTCATGATCTCGCAGTGTGAGCTCAAGCCCAGTGTCGAGCTCTGTGCTGACCTCTCAGAGCCTGGAGCCTGTTTCCGATTCTGTGTCTCCCTCTCTCTCTGCCCCTCCCCGACTTGTGCTCTGTCTTTCTCTATCAAAAATAAACGTAAAAAAATTTTTTTTAATTTTATTTATTTATTTATTTATTTATTTTTATTAAAAAAAATTTTTTTGAAGTTTATTTATTTTGAGAGAGAGAGAGAGCATGAGCATGGGAGGGGTAGCGATAGAAGGAGAGAGAGGATCTCAAGCAGGCTCCACGCTGTCAGCGCCCTGAGATCATAACCTGAGCCGAAATTAAGAGACGCTTAACTGAGTACCCAGGTGCCCCCTATTAGAATTCTTAATGCGTTTATTTTGAAATGGAAAATAATGGAATTGAGAAGAGTCAACAAAATTATGAAAAGGAATACTACGGGGTAGGTGAAGGACTGTCCTAGGAATATTAAAAGATGCTATAAGAAATTACTGTCATTAAAACTGTGTGGTGTCAGCATATGATTACACAAAAGATGAGAGGAGAAGAAGAAGGTGCCTGGTAACAGATTTCAATTAAATTTAACAAAAGTGGTATTTCAATTCGGAGGAGATAAATGATTTACTTAATAGATGGGGCCGGCATTTCTGGCTCTTTGTCTGGAAGAAAATTAAGTCGGCTCCCTACCTATAGCCCAATCTGTAATCCATCTGGAATTTATTTAAATGTAAAACATAAAGCAATAAAAGTATTAAAAGCAAGCCCAGGAAACTACTTGTATAATTGAGGAGTGGGGGAGCCCTTTTAACTCAGTCTGGAAACCCAGAAGCCATAAAAGAAAAGTCCCGTTTCTGACTTTATATGAGTTTAAAAAATTGGTAAAGTAAATGATATCATAGAAACAAAAAAAAAAGCCGGGGGTGCCTGGGTGGCTCAGTCAGTTAAGCATCCGACTTGGGCTCAGGTCATGATCTCAAGGTTCATGGGTTCGAGCCCCACATCGGGCTCTGTGCTGACAGCTCAGAGCCTGGAGCCTGCTTCGGATTCTGTCTCCCACTCTGCCCACCCTCCCCCGCCCCCAGCTTGCATTCTGTCTCTCTCTCTCAAAAACAAATAAACATGAAAAAGAAGAAGAAGAAATAGAAAAATATCCTGAGAGAACATATGCAGTGCATATGACAGCTATGAGGCCTTACAAACCGATAGGAAAAATACAACCAAGAGAAAGATGGGCTCATCCATAAGCGTGACACAGAAGAGCAAACTGAAATAACCAACAACATATGAAAAGATGTCCAATCTCTCTAGCAATCAAGAAGATGCAAATGAAAGTCACAGTGAGGTGTCATTCCACATCCATCAGACTGGCAACAATTCTAGGGTGATACCTGACCTTGACAGGACTTGGGGGAGGGAGTGGGTTGGGAGTAGTTGTGAGGGTGCCGCTGCTGCTGAAAATATGGATGATCGCGCTTTTAGAGAACAGTCTGAGAAGCCCTTTACTAAAATTTGAAAAGCTCTGTGACTTGGCAAGCCCACTCCCAGGTCTCTATCCATAGAAACAGAAGCAAGAGAACATAAGGAGATGGAAGGTAAGGGAGGCCCATTGCAGCAACGTGGGGAGGACAATAAGCCAACAAAAACCTGGAAACAAAATGAATGCCCATCAATGGGGAACAGTACTATCTAAAGGAAAACTGTCTGGGGCGCCTGGGTGGCTCAGTCGGTTAAGCAGCCAACTCTCGATTTAAGACTCACATCATGATCTCACAGTAGGTAAGTTTGAGCCCCATGTCGGGCTCCAAGGTCACAGCTCAGAGCCTGCTCAGGTTTCTCTCTGCCCCTCACTCTCTGGCTCTCTCTCAAAATAAACACATAAACATTTAAAAAAATAAAGGAATAGTGTTCCTCTAGCCACTTCTGATGCTAAGCACCAGGCGTTAGTGTAAACCCCCCAGGCTGAGGGCTCACTCCCAAAAGACTGACCCCACTGCAGACGTCAGCCACCTGGCCCAGGTTGTCGCCTCTACCCCTGATGACCTGACTACAAATCAGGGGTTCCCATGAGCCCCTCCTCAAGTTTGATAATTTGCTAGAACGGCTCACAAAGAAACGCTTTATTTACTATTACAAGTCAGGATCATCCACGTGGAAGAGACACAGGAAGACCCATGGAACAGGGCAAGACACGCGGAAGAGGGGCCACGTAAGGGCAAGAGACGTGGAGCTGCCGCGCCTTCACCCTCCCCGCACCTCGAGGTGTTCACTGACCTGGAAGCCTCTCCCAACACCTCTCTTCGGGGGTTTTTCTGGTGGTTCCATTACCAAGAGTGATTCGATCATTGGCCATGGGTGATTTACTCAATCTCCAGCCCCTTTCCCTCCCAGGAGGAGGGGTGGGAGGTTGGGGCTGAAAGTGCAACCCTCTAATCACCTGGCTGGTTCCCGTGGCAACCAGCACCCGTCAGGAGAGTCACCTCATTAGCATAACTCAGGTTTGGTGCTAGAGGCTTATTATGAATAACAAAAGACGCTCTCCTCACCCCGGTCAATCTGGAAGTTACAAGGGTTGTAGGAGCTCTGTGCCAGAATTGGGGAAGAAGACCAAATACAGATTTATTATTATATCACAGTATTGCATTATCCATGCCATAGAATAGCATGCAATTTTTTATTTCTTTTTAATGTTGATTTATTTTTGAGAGACAGACCACGAGAGGGCAGAGAGGGAGGGAGACAGAATCCGAAGCAGGCTCCTGGCTCTGAGCTGTGCCCCATGCGGGGCTCAAACCCACAATCCATGAGATCATGACGCTTAACCGACTGAGCCACCCAGGTGCCCCTAGCATGCAACTTTTAAAAAGTTAAGTCTATACTAATTGCTTTCAAGCTTCTCCAGGGGCACCTGGCTGTCTCAGTCGGTAAAGCATGAGACGCTTGATCTCAGGGCTGTAAATTTGAGCCCCACGTTGGGTATAGAGATTAAGAATAAAATCTTAAAAAAAAAAAAATTAAAAAAAGCTTCTTCCAAGATGTAATGATAAGAAAAGACAAGTTGTAGAGATAATGTATTTTACCAAAATGGAACTCCAATACATGTAATCCATGACATCCACACACAGACACAGACATAATAGGATCCCATTCTGATAAAATGTGCAAGGACAAAAAATATCTTTGTATCTTATTTATACACGATAATGTGTAGAGAGCAAAATATGGGTGAAAACATCCGTTTGTTTACACTGATTACCAGAGGGTGAGAAGGGAGCATTTAGTTGCAGAGGAGTGGAAGAGAGGGGAAAAGTCTTTTCCTTTTTTTTTTTTTAAAGAAAGAAAAACGTTAACAAGTATAACAGGATGGACATGTGTGTGAGAGTGTGTGTGTGTGTGTGTGTGTGTGTGTGTACGAGTGTGTGTGTCATAAAGATGATCACCCAAATGCTAACGGTAGCTGCCTGAGGGTGCTGGGATTTCAGGTGACTTTTACTTTATTTCATTGACATTTAAATATTGTTTAAGTTTTTCACAGTGAAGATGTATTATTCATAAAACCGGGGGAAGGGGAAAGCAACAAAATCACTTTCACTGAAGCAAAGCATACCCATCTGACCTTGAAGGCCAGTCACATCTACGGAGCCCCTGTTTCGTGCCCTGCACTGTACCAGATGTGTTCCATTTTGAATCCTCGAAGCAAAACTGCAAGGAATTGGGATAATGGTGCTCAGGAAGGGGTAGACAGCTTGCTTGGCATCACACAGATTATTAGCAAGTCTGGAAGACAAGATCTGCACCCAGATTTAACTCCTACGCATTCTCTTTCCTGCCTCTGCACTGCACTCTCTCAGTATGGGCTGTACCGGTCACAGGACGTGTACCTTCAGGCTGGCTAACCCATGTGTCCTTCCCCCACAGGAGTCCCTCGCTGTCCTTGACGGCAGTCTTCAAAATGAGCTCCACAAGAATCTCAAGTTTACCTCCCTATTAGCATTTCAGCCCCGGTGGCCGGAGGGGTGAGGACTCTGCATTACAGATCTCTAATGTTCATTCAGGTCGTTGACTGCTACTTAAGAGTTGAAAAACACAGAGGCACCCGGGGTGACTCAGTCAAGTTAAGCTTCCCACTTCGGCTCAGGTCATGATTTTGCAGTTCAGGAGTTCAAGCCCCGCATGGGGCTCTGTGCTGACAGCTCAGAGCCTGGAACCAGCTTCGGATTCTGTGTCTCCCTCTCTCTCTGTGCCCCTCCCCCGCTCATGATCTGTCTCTCTCTCTCAAAAATAAAAATAAAGACATTAAAAAAAAAAGTTGAAAAACACAAAAGAAAAGACGTGAGCTGTGTTTTCCAGGCTCTTGATGTTCTCTTCACACACAGGATCTTTCTCATGAGCCGCGTTCGTTACTTTAAATTCTTTTTTTTTCTTTTTTTAAAGTAGGCTCCACGCCCACGGTGGGGCTTGAACTCATGACCCTGGGATCAAGACTCGCATGCTCTACCAGCTGAGCCAGCGAGGCGCCCCTGCCTTAAATTCTTCCACAAGATAATCCGATGCTTACTCCAAGCTCACCATAAACTTAAACAAGAAAAACATACACCTATTTACACAGCTGAGAACAGAGGATTCTACAATTCGGAGCAAAGACCACATTTTCCGTGCTATTTATTGGCTATTTGGAGCATGAAGGATGTGAACAAAAGGCTGTAAAATAAAAGAGGAACAAAAGAGGGTATTTTAAACACAACCCGAGGAGGAGAAAAGGCATTGCGTTTATGCACACGAATTTCTTACTTTAAACACACACACTAAACATAATATATTTTAAAACTCGTCATTGTACTGTCCTTGATTTTCAGTAGGAAAGAAAAATCGCTGCGGGTGGTCTGGGGGCCCAGGGAACTGGTCAGTCTGTGTAAACTCATGCAGATAAAGACAAGGCCTCATTTGACACCCTCTGGG
The DNA here is from genome assembly GCF_024362965.1 of Panthera pardus. Lineage (NCBI taxonomy): Eukaryota > Metazoa > Chordata > Mammalia > Carnivora > Felidae > Panthera > Panthera pardus. The sequence goes on from NW_026526832.1 coordinate 19,803,914, forward strand.
CCCCCTCTTTGTCACAACACTGAGCGCACAGACCCCCAGAGGGGGAGAGCCAGGAAGGGACAGAAGCGCGGGGGTGGGGGGTGGGGGTGGGGGCATGTGCTCAGTTGCCCCTAACGACCTTCAGTCTTCCCCCTCCCCCTGCTGTCCGAGCCTCCCGCTCTGACACCAACCAGCACAGCCCCTTACCTCCTTGGCCCCATCCTGCAGCTTCTACACCAAACCCTCTGCCCTAATGTCCTCTTCCCCAAATCCTGCCCTAACACCTTGTCAGAAAAGGCTTTTGATGTATCCTAAGGGCGAGGACCATTCTCTCAGCCTGAGGGAGACATTAGCTCTCCTCTGCCACTGCTCGGAGGGCACAGAGTCTGCAAGGCCCGGCCTCCCTCCACCTTTCTCTTCCCGCAGTGCTTAGCATGGTGCCTGGCTACAGGCAGATGCACACAGAACGTTAATCACCTTCCCCTTAAAGCATCCACTCAAATAATCCAACTTTTGGATTTTTATCTGCTCTGGATAGAAAGATCTAGATGCTGTCAGAATTATCTAGGCCCGCTTTTTCAGACCCGAGCCCAAAGAGAGTGGCATGAATGAGGCTTGGGGGCTCATTCCTGGAGCGCCACTTCCTGGAGCACTTTGGTGGGGTTAAACGTTTTAACGGTGGGTAATTCCCAAAATTCGTCTTTTTTCTAAATTTTTATTTTTATTAACTTTGGGGTTCAGTGTTTTTTTGTTTTTTGTTTTTGTTTTGAGAGAGAGAGAGAGAAAACACGTGCATGCGTGTGTGTTGGGAGAGGGACAGAGAGAGAGAGGAAAGAGAATCCCAAGCTAACAGCGAGGAGCCCCACGCAGGGCTCGATCTCACCAACTGTGAGATCGTGACCTGAACTGAAATCAAGAGCCGGACACTCAACCTACTGAGCCACCCAGGCACCGCCCCCCCCCCCCCACATCCTTTACAATTTCATGTGAACACACAAAAAATTGGTATTTTGTGAACTGGAGTGTAGACCTTGCATTCATTTTTTTAAGATTAAAAAATGAGAACAGCTGGGGTGGAGCTTGCTTGGGATTTTCCTTCTTTCCCTCTCTCTCTGCCCTTCCCCTGCTCACACTCTGTTTCTCTGTAAATAAATAACTTAAAAAAAAAAAAATGAGAACAGGGGCCCTGAGTGGCTCAGTTGGTTAGCTGTCCGACTTTGGCTCAGGTCACGATCTCGCAGTTCGTGAGTTTGAGCGCTAGTTGGGCCCTGTGCTGACAGCTCGGAGCCTGGAGCCTGCTTCCAATTCTGTGTCTCCCTCTCTCTCTGCCCCTCCCCTGCTCGCACTCTCTCTCTCTCTTTCTCTCTCTCTCTAAAATAAGTAAACATTAAAAAAATGAGAACAGTTATGAAACACCATACATGATTCCATTTACACGAAATGTCTGGAACAGGCAAATCGATAGAAAGTGGATTAGTGGTTGCCAGGAGCTGGGGGTGGGGTGGCGGGAACGGGAAGTGACTGCTAATGGGTAAGGGGTTTCTTTCTGGGGTGATGACAATGTTCTGAGATAAGAGTACGGTGATGGTTACACAATTATGAATACAGTAGAAACCATTGCATTGTATCCTTTCCATGGGTGAACTTTATGGTACGTAAATTATACCTCCATAAAGCTGTCAGCAAGGCCTCAAAGATTTCAGACTTGCATCAGGGTGCTTCTAAGTTTCGAGAAGCAGTAACAGGAAAGAATGGAAACTCCAGGCAGGTCTACAAGTCAAGAAACAGGTCCCCAGGAGGGCATCTGGGGTACAGGTCTGAGGGGAAGTGTCAAGTAATGTCCCCACGGCTCCGGGTCAGCAACTGAAACTGAACCAGTGTAAAGCAAGGAGGGCACCAAAAGCATGGAGCCAGTTTCTGGAGTAGATCTGCGGCCCCTATCGGAGCTGTGCCAAAGGGTGTAAAGAGAGTATTGCTTGCCAGAGCTGAGCACGGAGGGGTGGGATGGGCCAAGGGCAATGCAGGTGGCTGGCTTGGTATGAAAGTAAAAAGACGTGGGGCGCCTGGGTGGCTCAGTCGGTTAAGCGGCCGACCTCGGCTCAGGTCGTGATCTCGCGGTCTGTGAGTTCGAGCCCCATGTCGGGCTCTGTGCTGACAGCTTGGAGCCTGGAGCCTGCTTCTGTTTCTGTGTCTCCTTCTCTCTCTGCCATTCGTGCTCTGTCTCTCTCTGCCTTTCAAAAATGAATAAATGTTAAAAAAAAAAAAAAAGTAAAAAGACGAGAAAAAAAGTAAAAAGAGCGAGAACCTGCCTTAAGCTTCCGCAGGTTGTTGACAGAATTCATTTCCTTACGGTTGTAGGCTTTCAGCTAAGGGCCACTCTCAGCTCCAAGAGGCCACCCAATTTCTTGCCAAGTGGGCTTCCCCAACATAACCACTTACTTCTCAAGGGAGCAAGGAGAGTCTTTAGAGCAAGTCTGCTAGCCAGACGAGGTCGTGTATCATATAGTCAGGGGAATGACATTGTCACCTCTGCCATCTTCTACTGATTAAAAACAAGTCACAGGGGTGCCTGGGTGGCTCATTCGGGTAAGCGTCCGACTCTTCATTTCGGCTCAAGTTATGATCTGAGTTCGAGCCCCGTGTAGGGCTCTGAGCCGACCATGCGGAGCCTGCTTGAGATTCTCTCTCCCCATCCCCCTCTGCCCCTCCCCAGCTCGCACGTGCACACTCTCTCTCAAAAATAAATAAACATTAAAGAAAAAAACAAAAAAACAAAAAAAAGTCCCAGGAAAGCATTACACAGAGGTGTGAACGTCAGGAGCTGGGGATCATGGCACGGGACACACCAAGAGACCTTCTTCACAATCCTTGGAGAGAAAACACGCCCACAAGTAACCAAACCATAAAGCAGAATGGAACTAATTCTACAGGATGATCCGGAGGCTTCTTAACCTGTTGTCATTTGAGACCAAAGAGGGCAAAAATCACCAGATGCTTTCTCTGCACTGATCTAGCTCGTTGGAAGTTAAATTGCTCTGGAGGTTCCTCCTCTGTGAAATGATGAGATGTTGTCTAAGGTTCTTCCGATGTCCTACGACGACACCTGGCCCACAGTAGGTGTTCAATAGCACCTCTTCCGTAAAGGAAGGGATAAAGGAATGAGCACCTGTACATATTAGAATGCAGACATTTTTTAAGATTAAAAAATGATCGTGATGTCCGGGTAGTGTTTCTCATCTTCTATCCTAAGATTTACACCAAATTTTCCTGAATAAAAATGATCGGAAGGGAAAATACTAGATGCTATTTGTTAATTGTCGTAATGGCTCATCCTTAGTCTACCTGGTCCCAGCACCTTCCTTTTTTGAAGGAGTTACACATTCTGTCTCTTCAGCGGCTCGAAAGCCCTACTCTGCATGCTTGTGTCTTATTTTTAGGGGTCCTCCATGTGGGAGACCATCTGAGAACAGAAGCCATGAGCATGGGGCCAAGAACTCAACTCTTCTCAAGTTTTCTGGAATCCCTTCCAAGGTGAGCCAGAGCCAGGAAAAGCTGCCAAATTATTGTTATTACTGTTTGAACAGGTAAAATATACACATGATAAACATTTAAGACCATATAAATAGTCCCCTCCTCTGAAGATAAGCACCATCACAGGTTTTGCCGTGTTTCTTTGCATGGACAACCTATGCATATTTAAGCATATACTTATCTATTTTGTATTGCACAAAATAGCAGCATGCATGAAATATCACTCTGCCTGCTTTCTTTCTGTTGTGATATAAATTGGCCCCTTGTTCTATATTAGAACATAGGGGCGCCTGGGTGGTTCAGTCGGTTAAGTGTCCGACTTGAATTCAGGTCATGATCTCACAGCTCACGGGTTCAAGCGCCGCATGGGACTCTGTGCTGACAGCTCAGAGCCTGGAGCCTGCTTTGGATTCTGTGTCTCCCTCTCTCTCTGCTCCCTCTCTCTGTCCCTCTCTCAAAATAAAAATAAAAACATTTAAAAAAACAAGTGTCTGCCTCGTCTTTTTAATGGTTGCATAATAATTCTTTGTAAGGATGTATCAGAATGTATTTAACTAGCTCTCCAATGATGGGAATTTAGGTTGGGTCTGATTTTTGGCTAGTATAAATCATGCCGCAATAATAGCCCTTGGTATTTTTCATTGTGCACTTGTTTGCATACCTTTAGGGTACACTCTTAGAGGTGGTATTGCTGGGCGAAAGGGTATGTGCGGTTTTAATGTCGACAGATAGTGCCCCACTGCAGTCTGCAGGTTTTAGCTGGTAAGGCATCGCGACACGACACTCCCAGCAGTGACACAGCATGGCTGTCACAGAACATCAAAGCTGTCAGATAGCATCTAGTCTCCACTTCTTCACGGTACAGAGGGAACGAAACCGTTTTGACCGAATTTCTCATGTGCTCTCTATTATCTCTGCACCAATGACCATACAGTCCAGCCTATTCATTTGACAATCATGCGCCTTGGAGCATACTTTTATATACCGTTACATATCCACCAAACTCAGCCCCTAGAGAATACCATTAGCTCCGCTTACTGAGTATCTCCCACACACCCACCAGGCTCCGTGCGTGAATGCCATTAGTCCTCCCTACAAACCTGTGAGGAAGATATTAACATTCCTCCAGATCACAAAACCAAGGCTTGGGGAGACGGACTTTGCCTGAGATCTCTGACACCTAGAAAGCAGCAGAGTCTGGATTCAAACCCACCTCTCTCCCATGAGCAAGCTCGTTCCTGGAAATTGCTTGGCCCCCTGCAGACACTGAGGAAATACGTGAGTGGAGGCTCATGGCCATCTCAAATGACAGCTCAATGCAAGCCAAGTCCAGCCATTGGATGGTTAGTAAACCCTCGCTCACTTGCCACGCTGCTCCAACCCTCATTTCCAGTTCCTGGCTATTTGCATTCCACCCGGGTATTTAGAATTTAACTAAATACTGAGTGTTCCGCATAACTGTGTGATCCCTACACAACTCGGAGACCACAGAATGTCTTTCACAGTGGCCAACTTTGGGTGCTATTTGCTATTAAGAAACGGCAGACTTTTACAGAACTTATTGATGAAAGTTGGCTTTACTTACAGTCCTTTGCCTTCCAAGTTATTATGGCAGTCCTGTTTTTAATTTATCTTTTATTTTTATTTTATTGTATTAAAATTTTTTTTTAATGCTTTTTTATTTTTGAAGGAGAGAGAGACAGAGCATGAGCAGGGGAAGAGCAGACAGAGAGGGAGACACAGAATCCGAAGCAGGCTCCAGGCTCTGAGTTGTCAGCACAAAGCCCGACACGGGGCTTGAACTCACAAACCGTGAGATCACGACCTGAGCCGAAGTCAGATGCTTAACTGACTGAGCCACCCAGGCGCCCCTATTTTTAATTTTTTTAATTAAAAAAAAAAATTTATATATATAGAGAGAGTGCAAGAGTGTGAGAGAGGAGTGGAGGCGGAGGAAGAGAGAGAGAGAGAGAGAGAGAGAGAGAGAGAGAGAGAGAGAGAGACTCTCAAGCAGGCTCCACACTCAGCATGGAGCTTGACATGGGGCTCCATCCCATGACCCTGGGATCATGACCCGAGCCCAAATCAAGAGTAGGACATTCAACTGACTGAGACGCACAGGCATCCATCCCACTGCAGCCCTGTTTTTAATGACTATTTCAGACAATTTTATTCCTACATTTACACAAATTCTTTGATGATCAACTTGCTGACGAAGACGGATGAGAAAGCAATCAGGGAACTTTGTGAAGTTGGTCCTTAAGTCAAGGAATTAACATACATTCATGCATGTGTCTTTATGTGCAAACTATATCAGGTATTATGATTAAAACTGCATCCCCCACACCAAAAATTCCTTTTAAGGGAATTCCAATTCTCAAAAACATTATCAGCTCGGTGATAAAATCATGTATGTGATGTTCACTCATAAAGATGTGAACAATATTTAAGATAATAGAAAAAATTGGACATAATCTAAATGTTCACCAATAAGTAAATGTTTAAAATATTTTTAATGTTTGTTTATTTTTGAGAGTGACAGGGAGACAGAATCTGAAGCACGCTCCAGGCTCTGAGCTGTCAGCACAGAGCCCGATGTGGGGCTCAAACTCACAGACCACGAGATCATGACCTGAGCTGAAGTTAGACCCTTAACCGACTGAGCCACACTGGCACCCCAATAAGTAAATGTTTAAATACAACAGTGTTTCTTCCAATGGAATGGCAGATAGCCATTTAAAAGTTCACATTTCTAAATTAGGTAGAGACATAAAAAAGCTTTTTTTTTTTTTACATTTTTAAAATGTTTATTTATTTTTGATATCAAGAGACAGAGCATGAGCAGGGAGGAGCAGAGAGAGAGGGAGACACAGAATCTGAAGCAGGCTCCAGGCTCTGAGCTGTCGGCACAGAGCCCGAGGCGGGGCTCAAACCCATCAACCATGAGATCATGACCTGCGCCAAAGTCAGATGTTCAACTGACAGAGCCACCCAGGCGCCCCAAAGAGCTTTTTTTTTTTTTTAATGTCAAACAACAGAATACCAATAGTATCCATGTTGTGGTCATAATTCTGTAAAAATTCACCCGTTGGGATGAGCACTGGGTGTTGTATGGAAACCAATTTGACAATAAATTATATTTAATAATAAAAAAAATTATGTGAGGCATATGGACAAAACTTTGATGAAACAAGCAGTCATTACGTTAGCTGTATTAGCAAAATGGCCTATGGGTGGTTTATAATTGATTAGGTATCAGAATATTATATTATACGTTTTATTTATTTATTTTTATTATTTTATTAAAAAAATTTTTTTAATGTTTATTTTATTTTCGAGAGAGAGAGAGAGTGAGCACAGGCAGGGGAGGGGCAGAGAGAGAAGGGCTACAGAGGATCCGAAGTGGGCTCTATGCTGACAGCAAAGGAGCCTGATGCGGGGTTCAAACTCACAAACCGTGAGATCATGACCTGATCTGAAGTTGAGGGCTTAACCGACTGAGCCACCCAGGCGCCCCTATACATTTTAAAGTACAAATTATCTCAAAATAAATAAACACTTAAAAAAATAAAGTACAAATTAAATCTTACAGTATTGCCTAAGCGCTTAAGGGACTCAGAGTCTAAGCAGTAAACCTAGGTGCTTAGGCAAGGATAAATCTCGTCTCCCTCACTTGCTTGTACGAGGATGGATACAGACGTGGCAAGCCACGTGACAGGGAAAAAATCTTTCTCCGTGAATGGGTCTCCTAAAGAAAAACCTGAGGGGTTAGGAATTCGTGACGACCTTGTCATGCTCCCTTGGTAGTATAGGCTTCATTACCACCATCCTGTAATCACACCTAAACTGCCGCCCTTGATCTATACTGGCCATGTTATCACTGCCACCTCTCCTAGACCAAGGGTGAAGATCAGCCATGGCGATGAAATGGGTTTGCCTTATATCCGCAATCTGAAGGCTGTTGCTCTATCTCTGTGCCTCATCTTTATTGGGTTTCAGTAGTTGCAGAGGCTTTGTCCCATTATAATCCAGTTGTAAGAATCATGTCCGTTTTAAGTCTTTTTTAGAAACCCACAAAAAAAAGGGGGTGGGGGGAATCTATGCTAGAATTCTAACTCCCAAGTGAGAAATCCGAACTCTGTGATTCCAAGCTGCCCCCTTTTGAGGAATTTTTTAAGCCAGAGAAATGACACAACTCAAAATCGCTATTTGATGTTAAGAAACGCAAAATAGTTAACAGAAGAAAAAAATCACTTGTTAATCTTGTTCAAGGCTGATAGGACATCTCTGGAATGATTTGGGGACCCATGTTGCAATTATAATCTGTTCTCATCTTTTCCTTAAGAAACAGGAGTAAGGAAATCGCTGTAGCAAGACTAAGGCTGAAACACAACCCTTAGTTTAAAAATGCTCATTTCAGGGGCACCTGGAGGCTCGGTTGAGCGTCTGACTCTTGATTCTTGTTTTCAGCTGAGGTCATGATCCCAGGGTCGTGGGATCAAGCCCGAGCATGGAGACTGCTTAAGATTTTCTCTCTCTCTTCCTCCCTCTGCCCCTTTCCCTTGGTTGTGCTTTCTCTCTCTCAAATTAAAAAAAAAAAAAGAAAAGAAAAGAAAAAGAAGTTCATTTCAGCTACTGTGGAATCAGGCACAGCTTGAAGTTCTATTTTTTCCTGAAGAATGAGAGTTGGAAACCAACCTCTGATCAAGCCACGACATTATACCAGCCTCTAGGATTTCTAAAAATGGTTTAATCACAGCAGTACATCCCTCAGAACGTCTTTTAAAAAACTCTTCTTAACAATGTTTTTAATCACCATTAATCTTACTATTTGGCACAGTCTACTAAAAAATAACATATGCAAACCCTCGACCCAGCAGTTCTACTCCTAAGGTTATACCCAACAGAAACACACATATGTTCACGAACAAAACGCGTACTAGAATATTCACAGCAGCACTATTCATGATAGTCTCAAACTGGAAACTACCCAAATACCCATTAACAACACAATGGATACTACGGTACATTTACACAATGGGACAATATATAGCAATGAAAATGAGCAAATGAAATGCAACAAACATAACATTGAGCAAAAGAAGCCACCCATGAAAAAGTTTCCACTGTAAGGATTCCATTTGTAAAATAGTTCAAAAACAGGCAAAGCTGATCTGTGCTGTAAGGAGTCAGGAGGGTGGTTATTAACCCTGGAGGAAGGACAGTGACTGGGAGGCGACTTAAGAGGGAGACTTTGGGGGGATGACCGGCTGGCTTAGTTGGTGGAGCACATGACGCTTGATCTCAGGGTTGTAGATTTAAGCCCCACACTGGGCGTAGAGATTACTTAAAAAGGGAGGGGGAGGCGAAGGGCTTTGGGGTACTGGTAATCTATTTCTTGGCCTGGTATGTTCAGTTTGCAAAAATTCATTATGCTATATGCTTATGATTCATATATTTTCTAGGTATCTGTTATAATTCACCAAAGAGTTTAAAAAACAAGAGTATTTTCAAAATACACCCTCACCCCACCCTCCCAAAGTCACCATCTTAAGCCTATGTATTGCCCACACCCTTGGCAATAGGGCGGACTTAGAATAATCCAAGTTGAGTTTCACATGTATTGCAAACACGGCTAAAAAAACCATTGCATGAAAAAAATTTGGAGGCTATGTTTGAATTTTATAACAGAATGAACCTATCAATCCACAAAGACAAATCTGGATGAAGTGGTAAAAATGAGAAAGGAGGGGACCTCTCCATCAATAGTGGATCATGCCCCGCAGAGGGACAAAGGGAAGGGCAGGACCAGACAAAAGCAGGGAGAATAAAGACCCAAAGCCTGAGAAATTAGAGTGAGCCCATGGCGGATTTGAAATCAACAAAGGGGCTGCCTGTCAATGGACACTGAAGTGACACAAAGATGGTGTGACTGAGTACTGGGCACTGCTGGTGTGTGGGAGACACATTCACAGGGAGTTGAGGCAGCGACAGACCCCGAAAAACTTTGCTGGCAATGAAAACGGACAGATGTTGGGGGTGGGGAATGACACAACACTCAGTTCAGAACGTAGATACTCTTCTTTTCTCAGGAGAATCTCCTCATTCATAAAACCTCAGCTTCACTTGAGCCCAAGGATTTTCAATTTAAATGGGGAGCCAGAGGTCTCAATGGCTGGAAAATCCTGTAAACACATCATCTAGATCATTCACTCGGCCGTTCTTTCAACGTTACTGAATGCTCACTCTGAGCAGTATTTCGTGCTGGAAGCTATGTGGATGAAAAAGAGGTCCAGATATTATTTTAAACAAGAGGAGGGAGAACCATTTGGTCACGGAACAGCTCATTGCTAAATTCTTTCGTTGACTGTAAACCTTACACCCACCGGGTAAGGTTCTTGGTTGGAGTGGTGTTTCAAAAGCCTGGACTCTGTGGGCGCGCCTGCGTGGCTCAGTCGGTTAAGCGTCCTACTCTTGGTTTCATCTCGGTTCATGATCTCACGATTTGTGAGATGGAGCCCAGCCCCGGGTTCTGCGTTGACTGTGCGGAACCTGCTTGGGATTCTTCCTCTCCCTCTCTCTCTCTCTCTCTCTGCCCCTACCCTGCTCACACACTCTTTCTCTCTCTAAGTAAGTAAGTAAGTAAATAAATAAATATTAAAAAAAAAAAAAGCATGGACTCTGTCATGGTTGGTTTCTTATGTCAACTTGGCTAAGCTATAGTACAGTATAGTATAGTATGGTGTAGTATAGTATAGTTATTCAGTCAAACACCATCTATGTATTGTTGCTGTCGAGATATTTTGTAGATGTGGTTAACATCTACAATCAGTTGACTTTAAGGAAAGGAGGTTTTCTTCAGTAATATGGGTGGGCCTCATACAATCAGTTGAGAGGCCTTAAGAGAAAAACCGAGGTTCCCTTGGAGGAAGAAGAAATTCTGTCTTCAGACCTCAACATCAGTTCCTGGCTGAGAGTTTCCACCCTGCTCGCCTGCCCTAGGCATGTCAGACTTGCCAGACCCCACAATCATGTAAGATAACCATTACTGGTTCTGTTTCTCTGGAGAACCGCAAGTTATACAGACTCTAAGCAGACCCCTGGGGTTTGAAGGTTGGCTCTGCGACTCCTCTAGCTGGGTGATTTCTGTACTGTAAGCTGGGGATAATAATAGTACTTAATTCATAGGCACTAGAACAACCCCAGCACAGAGTAAGTGCTTGGAAAGTGTTTGTTAAATAAGTAATTCTGTGATGCTGAGTTTATTTCTTAGCTGGAAAACTGCAGATATTTTTATTCCCAACAATTACCATCAACCAAACATGAACGCTCTTTCCCACACCAAAACCAGAACAGCCTTGGAACAACAGCCCCTCACCAGTACCTGATCTTCTAGATGATGAAGGGGCAGGTGAAATGCCAGGCCAACACCACACATTGTGATGATTTGGCAAAGCTGGAATCAGAGCACTTCTGGAACATTCTTAACTACAAGTTCTCAGCTGCTGACAACAGCTGTGCTTAAAGAAGCTCAGACTCAGCACAGAGCTATTCCTACTATTTGCAAGGGTGGGGGTTCATGAAGTGGTCCTAATCATTCTTTCTGTTCCCACTGGTGATACCCCACTGCAGCCTGCCCCAGCCCCTTGCAATGAAAGATTAGATGGGGGAAAACGTGGGGTGCCTGGGTGGCTCAGTCAGTTAAGCATCTGACTTCGGCTTAAGTCATAATCTCAGGGTTCTTGGGTTCGAGCCCCACGTCGGGTTCTGTGCTGACAGCACAGAGCCTGGAGCCTGCTTCAGATTCTATATCTCCCTCTTTCTCTCTTCCTCCCTTGCTTGTGCTCTCTCTCTCTCTGTCTCTCAAAACTAAATAAATGTTAAAAAATAAATAAATAAAAATTTAAAAAATAAAATAAAAAATAAAAAAAAAATTAAGGCAAAGTGATCCTAAAATTATTTCTCATTTATTCGCTAGAAGTGCAATAAAATCAAACACCTGACTTGTTATTCTCATTTGATTTCACATTATGCCAACTTCTTCCTACAGGTTTTCATGCCGACAAAGATTTTCAGTATTATTGTTCTCCTATAGGTTCCTGTGTACTAAGTCTTACAAGGTGTTTCTGAAATTATTTTCTCATAGCTCGGAAAACAAAAATGAACAGGATCAGATTCTATCAGAATTTGGTTAATTTTTACACCAGCAAGATAGACAGGTTTTTAGATTTTTTTTAAGTAATTTCTACACCCAAAGTGGAGCTTGAACTCACCACCCCAAGATCAAGAGTCGCATGCTCTAATGACTGAGCCGGCCAGGCACCCTGGGTCTTAGATACCAAGCGTCCAGCTCTTGGTTTTGGCTCAGGTCGTGATCTCACAGTTTGTGAGTTCGAGCCCCAAGTTGGGCTCTGCGCTGACAGCGGGGAGCCTGCTTGGGATTCTTTCTCTTCCTCTCTCTCTCTGCCCCTCTCCAGTTCATGCTCTCTCAAAATAAATAAATAAACTTAAAAAAATAAGAATACCGACTTCTCTGGCTCTGTATAATTATCTAAATCCTCATTTACTCCAGAGATGTGGCCAGTTGTGATGGCCCTCGGCCTACAGTTCCCTGGAGCTTTCTTTATGTAGGATCATGCTGAATCCTGGGTCAGAGGAGCAGTTATTATTATTTTTTTAATGTTTATTTATTTTGAGAGAGAGAGAAAAACTAGTGCGAGTGGGGGAGGGGCAGAGAGAGAGGGAGACACAGAATCCAAAGCAGGCTCCAGGCTCCGAGCTGTCAGCACAGAGACCGATGCGGGGCTCAAACCCATTAACCACAAGATCGTGACCTGAGCTGGAGTTGGACACTTAACTGACTGAGCTACCCGGGCGCCCCCGAGGAGTGGTTATTAAGGAGGGAAAACTCCCAGGTATCCATGGTAGAAGGACAGAGAGGTGTGGAGGTACCACAGAGGAAGTCAACACCAAGTCCCCAAACTTAACTTCTGCCAATTGTGTATGCTCGCCTTGCTGCGTAACCATTCCCATAGGAGGAAACGCACAGTGCATAAAGCATATTGAAACTATCCTGGCTTACAACTCCATCTTGGAGGGGCTATGCTGGAAACAGTCAGGTTCATGTCCTATGAACATCTTGTATATACCTAGCCAAGGTCCCCGAGGTCAGGGAGATGGAAGTTAACAATGGCACCCCAGAATTCTGGGGTCGCCTGATTCTTCCCTCTGGGCCCTATCTCCCAGACATTTTCACAGGAGGTAGGAGAAGGATGCTGCTTTCTCTCCATCTTCCCTATACAAATGGGCTGGTCATACGGATGCTGGCCTTCCTCATCTGTGGACTCTCCAGGAGGAAACTATTGGGATGGATGTTCACACAGGGCTCAACAGGATTACACCTTTAAATAAACCCGTAAAATTCTTTCAAAAAGAATAAACCAACAAGACATTCCCTTCTGAAACTTTCCCCCTTGGGTACGACATGAAGACACATTTCCCCCTGGAGCTCTTTCATAAGAAGAAAACCTCTGTGTCAGATTGTAGGTTTTCCAATATTAAGATTCCTGGTTTTCATCTACTCTAGAGATAGACAGGTCTATTAACTTAGTTTAAATCATTCAGTGAACAGCATTCCAATTAATCCTTTCAGACCAGTTTTGTAAATTCTGAGAGGCACCTCTTAAAAACACCATCCTTGAAAACCAGCAAGATACAGCCGACTGCTGCTTTCCTGTGTCCACTCGGTATTGCCCAAATAGGAGGCTTTCGGGTTGGCAACTATCGAATATTCTGGGCAAGAGCCAACAGTGATATCACAGCCTTATGCACCAACCTTATGCATCAACCTGGTTAAGAAAGAAAATCCTGGGGTTTCAAGGCTAGAGAGAGCCAAAGGCTCATCAGTTAACTTAAGGGCAAATACAAGTCACAATGATTGAGTCCTATGATGCTCTGTCTTTTATCCAAGCTTCCTTCACTCTAAATAAAATAAAATATGAATAAAAGAAAATAATCCTTCTGCCTTGCCCTCCCTACACATCTTTTTTGCTAAATGAATGACAATTTAAAAGTAGAAGCCTGATGCCAAAGAGTCACCTCTAATATAAGCTAAACAATGATTAAAGAAAACCTATAAAATGAAATTTTAGGATTGGGTAATCCTTTCACATGTCAAGATGCTGCAGTCTGGCATGAAAGATGCTTACACAGCCAGCAAGACTATGAGCGCATGGAAAGGTCTGCTGAGCCCTGGTTTGTGCTTCCATTTCTGTTCATCCGCTTTCCCATGGGCAAGCAGCCACCTCCTATCACAGAGCCGTCCCTGTCTTAGGTCAGCAGACAATACAGGCAAAATCTGCAAAGGATGGACACACTGGCTTGGGTGTGGTCACTGGCAATGGGAAGCTTTGGTGCCCAGGCTGCAGGCTGTAAAAGCCAAGAGCCGCACCCTTGACGGGTAATCTCCAAAAGCCACTTGTCCGTTTTTTGGTTTGTTGTTTTTGTTTTTAACCACAATCCGCAACAATCCTGACTGCTCCTTCCATGAACACACAGCAGACCTTAGACGTGAGCCCGCAGACAAAGCCGACTGCTCAAGGGGGCTCGCTGTGCACGGAGGCAACCTCCAGGTCGCCGCCGGGCCGCCACGCCACGTCTGGGCTCCTGGTCAATAGCAAGGGGCAGGCGGCGGCGCGGAGGCACCTAAAGCCGGTGGCGGCGGCTTTCAGCCCGCCTCACAGTCTGGGGGACGCGCGACTCACACCAGGGAATTAACAGCGGGGCTTGGTCCCCAACACAAACCCCAAAAGACGAGCGCACGCCCTGAGATTTCTACCAGAGCATTTTCTGCACCAGAAAACTGAACACTTGCAATTCTGGGGATGGGGGGGGGCCTGGTACGGAGTCGCGTGGATACCAGTGCCGGCTATTGTTCTCCGGGTCTCTCCGGCGGGAGACTTCCCCCATCCCGCCTCCCTGCCAGCATCTGCCACTGGACCAAGCCTTTCAGCTCCGCGAAGAAAAGGGTGTGCCTGCGGCGCTGCGGATTATCGCAAAACCTTAAGCTAGTCCCTACGGGCTGTGTCAGGCCGGGAGACAAAGCTCCTAGTGGGGACAGCTCAGCCCAGTCTCGGATCCGCCATCCTAGGTCGGTTGCCATTCCAACGGCCACGCCCAGCTGGCCACCTGGATCTGGCCGCCAGGATCTCCAGGCTCCACGCCTGGAGCCGAGGGTCTTCAGGCCCGAGACCCGCCTCCCAGCCGCCCACCGCCTCCCTTCCCGGGAGACCTTCCTCCACTGGGAGACCTCCCTCCCCAGAGAGACCCTCCCCCGGCCGGCGCGGGTCTCCTCCTCCCCGGCGTCTACCCTCTTCAACCCCGGCGGTCTCCACCCTCCAGCGTCTGCCCTCCCATCCTCATTCTTCCTCAGTCCCAGACTCGCCCCGCCTCGCGCCACCTGCACCGCACTCTTCCCTCCCGCCTCAGACCCGCCCCCCGCCCCCTCTCTCTTTCCTCCTCCAACCCTGGTCTCTACTTCCCCCTCCACCCAGACCCAGTCACCTGTCCCCACCCAGCTTCCCCATCTCCCCGTCTTTGCCCAGACGGAGGCCCCGCGTCTGCCTCTCCCCATTCCAGCTTCTCTCAGGCTCGGGCTCTTGCCCCTCCCCAGGCCTGGGGCGTCGGTGTCTGTCGCCCACCAAGATCGATGCTGCGGGGAGAGATCCCGCAATGGGCTCCAGCGAAGGGACCCAGCTCGGCGCCCGCTCTGGGGCGGGCAGCCACAGGCGGCCTTTGTAGTTCAGGCAGGTGCCTCGGAGGCGGCAGGCGAACCGTCCTTAGGCGACCGCTGCGTTAGCCAGTCGAGTGGAACAAGCCGTCGGGTCTGGTACAGGCTGGGCAAATCCCAACCCGGAGGCGAGATGGACGCAGGGTGTGTGTGCCGGTGGTGGTGGGGGGCCAGAGATAGCGCCGATCTAGGGACTCGCGCAGGACCGGCCGGTAGCCAGAGAAGCCCCCGCCCAGCCTCCAGCCATTCACTGCACCTCGACGAGAGAGGCTGGGCACCTACTATGTGCTAAGAGTGAAATCCCTTCAACCGAGCCGTCTCCTCACCTCAGTTCTTTGCAATCCCACAAGCACACATGAAACGCCTACTATGAGCCAGGCACTGCACGGCGCTCCGTGGGCGTACAAAGAGGACCCCATTCCGGCCTCAGTGTAGCCCCGATGGCCGCCCCAATCCCAAACCACACCTCCCGCCGCGTCCCCTGCAGCGGGGCCCCTGGGCGCACCCCGAACCCTGCCCTTTTGTGCGCCTCCCAGAAAAACAGAGGCCATGAGATGGATGTCCCAGCCCAGGGAGAATAAGCCCACCGCCCGCCCCGCCATCACGCACTCCTCCGGGATGCTGCGGCTGCGAGGGTCCGTCGGTCGGTCCGTCTCTCCTCGGTCTTGACGCGGCGCAGGAGCTGCGGGTGCTCGGGGCGGCGGCGGCAGCACGCGCGCTCGCTCGATCGCCGCCTTGGCGCGCGGGGCGCTGGAGTCGGAAGCCGCGGGCTGGGGAGGGGACGTGGGTGGGGGCTGGAGGCGGTCTGGGCCAATCACCGACCCGACGTCTCCTCCCCAGTGCTCCCCCACCTCGCGCTAGCAGGTTAGGGGGAGGCGGGGACAGGCGGCGCCCCGCATCTTCGCCGCCGCGCGCGGCCGCAGCCTTGGGACTACAACTCCCGACAGGCCCTGCTGCAGGGCCGGGGTCCGAGAGGGGAAGGAGAGTGAGGCCGGAGAACCCGCCGACCCCCCGCGCGCCCTTCTCCGCGTTCCTTTGGGTTTCCATGGTGACTCACTACACTTCACAAAGCCCCAGCGCTCACACGCGCTGATGCACGAGTCCCCTGGGAGGGCTACGGGGCGGGTCCCTAGGATACACCGCCTTCCCTCCCCTCCCCCTCCCTGCAGGATCCCACCCGAGGGGTTGAAACAATGCCCCGGCCGCTGCCGGGCCAGCCCTTTGCCGCCTAGTTCCCTCCAAGACCCAGTGTGAGGCCTCTAAAGTGGGCGCTCGGCGGGACTGCACGATGGAGAGGACCGGGTGGTCGTTATAGCGAAATGTTCCGACGTACGGTACACAGTGGACGGACCCTCGGTGCCAACTAAGTTCGCCTCTGTCCGCTCTGGGGGCTCGAACCTGGAGTTCATTCTCTCAGCTGCGCTGAGCTAGGGCTTCTCCATCCGGAGCTCTCAGGTCCAGCTGCCTGTCCTATTTCTGGACACCTCCTTTCAGGACACGGTGAAGCCTTTGGAAATGTTTTATAACTCAATTCACATTTACTCACCTTTTTTTCCTTCACGTTTTAAACACACGCATAATTGAACTAAATCAACAAATCTGAAAAAGGAGAGGGCGGATCATCAGGCCTTTCTTTGTACCACTTCCCTAAACCTCTCTCAAGCCTTTGCTGTAATCTGTTATTTTATGTCGTTGTAGTAATAATAGCTTAGATACGGTTTAGCAATTTGCCTCTTTTCACTTAATGCCACTTCAAAGGTGTTGCTGTTGATTAAAATGCACCATTGAGTCCTCCCCTCCCACCCCATCCCACGGTCCCTGGAGGGGGGAGGGGAACCCCAATGGAATACTGCAGAAACCCCTCTCCTCCCAGCTTTGGAGAGGGGGGGAAGGCAGGGGAGCTCCCAGACGAGCGGGCTGTACAGTCGCAGCCAGAGAGGTAGTTCACGCCTCTCTGCAAGTTATTTTCAACCAATATAGCGCTTCATTATTCCCGAGGGTGCTCCCCTCCTCCTCTCAGCAAAACCTACAGGTGCATCCCGCCTGCAGAGCCTGCCGAAGTGGGGTGTCCATGGACCACTTACCCTGCAGTCCTTTGCCGTGGGTTCGGGGCCTGGAGCAGGCCAGGCTGGCTTTGGGCGGGATGCATGCTGATTACTCACATTGCGTCTCTGCTTCTCCAGGGAGGAAGGCTTACTATTCTGCCCTCTGCCTCACACGTCCTGAGCTATGCAAGGAGCCCCCAAATGAGCCTAGGGCCTACACCAAGGCATCCCCAATCCAGGGGGCTCAGGAATGACTTGTCCTCCCACTGCTCCAGCTTGGGGCACTGCCCTATGGATTCACAGGCTGGCCAGGTTCTGCAGGGACCCAGGGCTTTAGGCAAAATGGATTGAGCCTCAGGGAGGCGAAGCGAAGCCCCCAGCAGGCCAGCAACAGCAGGATCGCCCGAGTACCATCTTCCCCGGAAGCTGCGCTTTTTGCCTAAGGGGAAGGGAGTCCTCTAGTGGCAGGAAATGTTTTCTGCAGCATTTTGTGGACCTCAAATTTGGAATCTTGTTTCTTTGCTTTCTGGGGCCTACCTCCCCTGGTAAGAGAAAGAGTGGCCATCTCTCTGCCTGGAGCATTGAAAAGTCGCACACCTTAGACCTGGGGGTTGTAAATGTCCCCAGTACTTGAGTTTAGTTTTATTCATATACTTTTAATCTAGGCTATCTCTCCTGGGAAGTAGAAAGGACATAGGGCATGGAGTCAGACACCCCTAGGTTGGAATCATTGCTCTACTTTTTGGATAATTGACTTTGGGAAAGTTACTTATGCCATATGAGCCTTAGCTCCCCACAGAACGTGGGGATCACGGTATTTTTTTTTTTAATTTTTAAAAAAATTTTGCTGTGATAATTACATAAGGAAACGCATGTAAAGGGCATAGCACACTGCCTGGCCTATAGCATGCACTCAACAAATGTAGCTATTATCATTAATTTATTCAACAACAAATGGTCATGGAACAGTGTGAGGGGAAACAAGAATATGCCAAGATTTCCATTATAACAGCTACGAAAAGCAATATGCTGTGACTTTTATTGTACAGCTCATACGACCAGCTTAGATGAAATAGAATAGGAATTCCCATGCAAGAGAAATCTGGTCTGAACAGATCATCAGGGAATGGAGGAGCTGGATTTGGATTTCACCTGGATATTTATTTGCTAGATGATTCTAAGCAAAGGTCTGGGATTCCAGGAGGAAGGAGTATAAATTTGTGGGTGGGGAAGCTGAAAAGTGTTTGGAAGGCACCTGAGGAACCCATCACGACTTGAAAGTCAAGTCCGTGAATGCGGATGGTGGGAAGAGAAAGAAGATAGTAAGGTAGGCTGGTGTTGGGGCCAGACTTCATGAAGCTCAGGGCTACTGGCTTTTATGAGTAAATGTGTTTGGGGTTCCAAATCGCTGTAACGACAAGCTTCTGAATAAGGGGCACCTTATTCACCATTCTCCCCCCAAACCTCCCCATAAGTCAATGACAACCCTAGCGTGGAGAACACATTGTGACATCTTCTTAGCCATTAAAACAATTGTGAGCCAGCAGTCAAACTTCTATATTCAGGTCAGTGCCACGGAGCAGGAACCAAAAAAGGAGTCAGGAGGATGGACAAATGGACACTGGGGGAAAGACTGAACAGAGGAAGCCTCTAGAAGAATTAAGGCATAGAGCTAAGGGTGCCTGGCTGGCTGAGGCGGCAGGGTGTGGGACTTTTCATCTCAGGGTTGTGGGTTTGAGCCTCATGTTGGGTATAGAGATTACTTAAAATCTTTAAAAAAAAAAAAAAAAAGCATAGCGCTAATCAGATACACAAACAAGGGCAGTGGGGGAATGAGAGTAAGAGAGTTTCAGGTCCTGGTGTGCTGTGGTCACCCAGCCAACGCTGAGACACAGGGGAAGGGACCCAGGGAGGCTGGGGTGGCTGTGCTGGAGCTGAAAATATCAAAGTAAATTCCAGTGGCTTATCACTGCTCTTGAAATGCTGATGAGCTCTCCAAAAATTTAAATCATTTCTTTTGGCCTAGGAATCCTTTTTTTTTTCCTGCTTTTATTTTTAAGTCTCAAAGTTTAATTTTATTTATTTATTATTTAAGTTTATTTACTTATTTTGAGAAAGAGAGAATAATGTGTGTGCAAGAGAGAGGGGGAGGGGCAGAGAGAATCCCAAGCAGCTCCCCTGAGACTCCAGGGCCTGATCTCACGAATTGGGAGACCATGACCTGAGCCTAGATCAAGAGTCAGATGGTTAACTGACTGGGCTACTCAGGGGGCCCCTCAAAGTGTAATTTTAAAATAAAAGTTTGTCTTCTCTTGGAACTAGAATGGCCACAAACCAACCTAAAGAATCACGGGATGACTCCAGCTGCTCTAGCCCCTTGGCAGAAATCTACAATTTGAAATTTGCATTTCTTTCACACACACACACACACACACACACACACACACACACGCGCGCGCGCGCGCGCGCACACACACACACACACACACATTCTCCAAGTTAACGGAACCTATAAACTGCATAGTCTCACAATGTCAACATTTTATAGATAAGGATAAGGAGGTTTTGTTTTAAGACATTTTTCTCCCTTAACAAATACACTTCATCTGGGCATTAGCAAGAATAATAGTGACAGCAAGAAACACAACTTAAATATATACAACCACCTTCAGAGAACAAAACAGGTACTCTAAGAGCCACATCTTTAATCATCTTTTTGTTCCCCACCTGTCACACTCCACAGCACAATGCTTTATTAAACCCTGGATGAGTGGGCCGGGAAGCTGAGAATATTGGAAAGAGTCCCCTTACCCTGCCACCAAGTTGGGTTTTCATTTATAAAAGGAGTCTAAAGAAAACAACACTAAAAAATCCCATTACTGCCTTTACTTGAATTTTTCTGATATTATTTTATAAAGGCTTTCTTTTAAAAAAATGTTTATTTATTTTGAGAAAGAAAGCAGGAGGGGCAGAGAGAGGGAGACACAGGGTTTAATTTCATGAACTTGAGACCAAGACCTGAGCTGAAATCAAGAGTCAGGTGCTTAACTGACTGAGCCACCTAGGTGCCCCTGAAACCAGCCCTTGTTCAGCTAATTTGTCCTCTTCAGTTGCATTTAATCAGAACTTATCTCAATAAGAATTAAAGTGAATATTTATTGAGCATTTCCTGCATTTCCTGAATACTCTAAATTAAAAAAAAATTTTTTTACATTTATTTATTTTTGAGAGACAGAGACAGAGCACAAGTGGGGGAGGGGCAGAGAGAGAAGGAGACACAGAATCCAAAGCAGGCTCCAGGCTCTGAGCTGTCAGCACAGAGCCCGACACAGGGCTCGAACCCACAAACAGTGAGATCATGACCTGAGCCGAAGTTGGACGCTCGACCGACTGAGCCACCCAGGCGCCCCAATTTCCTGCATACTTTATTCATAGGATTCATTTAATCCTCACAGCAGACTTGTGAGAAAGGTGTGACTCCCGCTTTATGAAAGGGGGAAACAGGATCTCAAAGGCAAGTAACGTGCCAAGGTCAAACAGTTCAAAGGGGCAGAGAGAGATCAAAACCTAGGTCTGACTCCAGGATCCATATTTGTTCATTTAGACCACACTGTGTGTTATTCGCAAATCTAGTTTTTTGGGGGGATTCATACTGTAATTTTCAGAGTGGTGGCCATCCCATCCACCTTGGCGATTCTGTTGACTTTGATTAGCTTGCCTCCTGACTTTCACAATGAAAAGTCCCATGTGGGTGCTCTGTGAGGTACCCAGAGAGCCTGTTTCCTGCTGTTCAAAGTTACAGTATCTCAGAGCACTTGGAATTGTCCTACATGCTTGCATATTCTGGGGTTTGTTTTTTTTTTTTTCATTTTTTTCTGTTTGTAGTTCGAGAAATTTCTATTGACATATTTTCAAGTGCACTGATTTTTCCTCAGCTGTGTTCAGTCTACTGATGAGCCCATCAAAGTTATTCTTCATTTGTGTTACAGTGTTTCTTCCTTCTTTATTATTTTTTTTTTATTCTTTGTTAGAGTTTCCATCTTTCTGCTTGAAGTCCCCATCTATTCTTGCATGTTGCCTACTTTTTCCACCAGAGTCTTAACATAATAATCATTGTTATTTTCAATTCCCTATCTCATCATTCCAAGTCTATGTCATAGCTGAGGGTGGTTCTGATGCTTGCTTTGTCTCCTCAGATGGTATTCTTTTGTGCTTTTTTTAAAATCAAGTTTTATTTATTTAAGTAATCTCGACATTGAATGTGGGGCTCAAACTCATGACCCTAAAATCAAGAGTTGCATGCTCCACCAACTGAGCCAGCCAGGCGCCTCTCTTTCGTGCTTTTTTCTTTCATGTTTATTTATTTATTTTGAGAGAGAGAGAGAGAGAGAGAGAGAGAACGCATACATGAGCAGAGGAGGGACAGAGAGAGAGAGGGAGAGAGAGAATCCCAAGCAGACTCCTCAAGACTCGAACACACACACTGTGAGATCATGACCTGAGTCGAAATCAAGAGTCAGATGCTTAACCAGTGGAGCGACCCAAGTGCCCCTCTTTCATGCTTTTTTTAACATGCCTTGTAAGTTTTTGTTGAAAGCTAGACATGACAAACTGGGTAAGAGAAACTGAGGTAAGTAGGTTTTTAGTGTAATGCTTTGTGTTATTCTAGGCAGGAGCTGGGCTGTGTTTAAGAATTGTTGTGGCTCTGAGTGCCACAGGCTTGTTTCCCCTAATTTCCTTGTTTTTTACCCCTCTGTAATTTTTGGGTTTCCCTAAGAACTCCTTCTTAGATAGACTCTGTGATATGCAGCTTTCCCAGTTAATCCACTGTTAGTATCCTGAAGCCTGTTGATGTAGTGGAAAGATGTTGGAAAGAGAAGTGTTCCATAATCTTACGATTAAATCTCATTGTTTTTAGCAGGCCTGAGTCCCTGGGCTCTGACCTTCAGAAGCATTTCTCAGCCTTTTTTCTCCCTTCTCTTACATGAGACAGGGAGGCTAGACATGGTCATAGCTGGCTAATTGTTCTTCCTTCAGGTAAGAGAAGGTTCTGGTGAGGTTTCCCTTGGAGGTCCCTATTAGGGAGAACCTTCTGGGTTTATTTCAAAATGGTTACCATGCCAGAAATATTAAAGGGATCTTCTCTACTCTTTATCATGAGAAACTGGTGGGGTTCTTGGAGGTAAAACCCATGAGAGTGTGAGGGCCCCTCTATGACTGGGCTCTGCTACAGGCTGAATGTTTGTGTTTCCCCCAAATTCATATATTGAAATCGTAATGCCCAATATGATGGTATTAGGAAGTATGGCCTTTGGGAGATGATTAGGTCATAACGTCAGAGCTTTCATGAATGAGATTAATGTCTTATAAAAGGGGCCCAGGAGAGCTGAAGAGGGTCCTTACCAGACCATGTGCCCTGTTGACACACTGATCTTGGACTTTCAATCTCCAGAACTGTGAGAAATAGAAGTGTTTAGATTTAATCAAACTAAGATGAAGTCATTAGGGTGGGCCTTAATCCAATACGACTGCTGTTCTCATAAGAAGGGAGAAATTTAGGGGTACCTGGGTGACTCAGTCGGCTAAGTGTCTGACTTTGGCTCAGATCATGATCACATGGTTTGTGAGTTCGAACCCCTCATCAGGCTTTCTGC
Organism: Panthera pardus; assembly: GCF_024362965.1. NCBI lineage: Eukaryota > Metazoa > Chordata > Mammalia > Carnivora > Felidae > Panthera > Panthera pardus. The sequence continues at coordinate 19,826,911 of NW_026526832.1, forward strand.
TGTCAGTGCAGAGCATGCTTCAGATCCTCTGTTTCCTTCTCTGCCCTCCCCAGCTAGTGCTCATGATCTTTCTCTCTCTCCCTCAAAAGTAAATAAACATTTAAAAAAAAAAAGAAGGGAGAAATTTAGACACAGATACACAGGGAAAATGCCATGTAACAATGGAGGCTGAGTGATGTCTACAAGCCAAGGACCACCAAGGATTGCCAGGAACCACAAGTAGCTGGAAGAGCCAAGGAAGGATTCTTTCCTAGCCCCTTTGGAGAGAGCATAGCCCTGTAGACAACTTGATCCTGGACTGCTAGTTTCCCAAGCTGGGAAAATATACATTTCCATTGTTCTATAATACCCATTTAGGGTTGTGGTACTCAACCCTAGGAAATTAGTAGAGTTCCCTTTCTATGGAAGGCCAGGCTTGGACCTTTCTGGGCTCACCCAATTCTATCATGTCTGTGCGTTTCATCTTTGATCATTCTGTAACTCTCTAGAATAAAATGTAATGTAAAGAATTGATGGTAGTTGTAAATGATTCCTGTTTACAGACATGTAAATACATTTTCTCCAGTAAAGATGCAATCAATTTCATCCAGTGAAAGAGAACAGTCTTGCCTCTATTATTAGCAAATTCATATCAGCAACCTGTCTATAGATGTCTTTGTTATTTGGATTGTCCTTGTTAATAATTGTTATAGCTTGCTGATTCTCTCAGTAATAAGTGAGTTAAAAAAAATTTGAACATATCTTCATTTTATATTTGTTTGTGTCATGATTTTACCCCTTTTTTTATTTTTTATTAAAAAAAATTTTTTTTTAACGTTTATTTATTTTTGAGACAGAGAGAGGCAGAGCATGAACAGGGGAGGGGCAGAGAGAGAGGGAGACACAGAATCCGAAACAGGCTCCAGGCTCTGAGCTGTCAGCACAGAGCCCGACGCGGGGCTCGAACTCACGGACTGTGCGATCATGACCTGAGCCGAAGTTGGACGCTTAACTGACCGAGCCACCCAGGCGCCCCTACCTCTTTTTTTTATCATATTTTCATTACTTAGATTATTTTTGTTTTTAAATTTTATTTATTTTAAATATTTTGTTTTAATATTTATTTATTTAAATTAATTAATTAACTAATTAGTTTTAAAGACCCAATGTGGGCCTTAAACTTACAACCCCAAGATCAAGAGTCACATGCTTTGCCAACTGAGCCAGTCAGGCATCCCTGATTTTACCTTTCTGAAAAAGATATCAGTAAGTACAGAGTGTGAAGGGGGACTGTTTTGAAATGTCTACTGAGGGATATTTCTACATATTTCCTTGGTTCTTTCTCCATTCAGTCAGCTAGGGGACTCAACATTCACTGCTTCAGGAAAAGCAGAAAGCGGAAAAAAGGAGTTAATTCCTGCCTTTAGTGTTTCCAAAGCCTACCCCTCAGGCTAGGAAGGAACTGAGGCATCATCAATAGATTTTGAAGAATATAGGAGTATGAGTAAGTCTTTTTTTTTTTATTTTTTTAAAGTTTATTTATTTTTGAGAGAGAGAGCAGAAGAGGGGCAGAGAGAGAGGGAGACACAGAATCCAAAGCAGGCTCCAGGCTCTGAGCTGTCAGCACAGAGCCCGACGTGGGGCTCGAGCTCACGAACTGTGAGATTATGACCTGAGCTGAAGTCAGATGCTTAACTGACTGAGCCACCCAGGAGCCCCAGAAGTCTGAGTAAGTCTTATTCATGCTCTGGAGGTTGGATTAATATTTCCAGACTTGGGCTGAGTAGAGCGACAGAGAAGGTGACAAGGGCTGAGCACAGCCTCTGTGGACACCAAAGAAAGGGTGTCTATTCCCTCTACCCCGCGCCACTGGGGGGGATGGGAGATTGTCCAAATGACATGGAGAATCTAGAGCAGAGGGTGTTTGCTGTTACTCTGTGTAAGCCTCCAGAATTTAGACACACTCCACAGGAGAGGAGCCATAAATTCTCTGAGATTAATTTACTATTGCTTCTCTCACCCCCACCGAATGGGCACTTGTGATAAGAATCAACTTCAGCTAGGAAACTAAAGTTTGTAGATTTAGATTCAGCCCCCTCACCATAGTATCCCACTTCTTCTATTCAGGCATCATCATTTATTTTACCCATTTCCTAATCTGCTGCACATGTGTCAATCTTTTTGGTCTCTCAGCATCCAAATTCCCTTCCAGCATGAGGAGAAACAGAGCCAGACTACCTCTATAGAAACCAAAAGTCCCAAACTGGTTCCCAGGCTCCCTTGCCAGTGGGGCACAAGCATGGGATCCAGATTCTGCCCATCAGGCACATCCACCCCATATTTGAACTAGGAACTGGTGGCATAAAAGCAGAGAGGCCCTAGAGGAACTCTTCAGCAAGACGGCGCATTGCTTGGGCAGCCCACAGCAGTGGAGCTGGTGGTAATGACTAGAGCTTGGCACCACTCTGGTTGGAAAGGTAGTGGTAAGCCCACTGTACCAGTTCTGTCCATGACCCAGGTACCCACTGATGCTGTTTGAAGTGTTGGGATTTGGAGCCAATGGCCAAGAAAGATTTCTTGAGCAGCCTTCAGTGCAAAAAGGTGGTTTACCAAAGCATGGGAACAGGACCCATGGGCAGAAAGAGCTGCACTTGGGTTGTGAATGGTGACTGATTATATAGCTTCAAGGTGGGAGGGGGTTAGGGAGTTAGGGAGAGCATAAGTTTCTAAGGAATTTTGGAAGCAAGGTATCCAGGACCTTGAGGGGGTTAGTTATTGTTAAGAAAAGGTCACTTATCACTGTCTAGTGATAACCGTAGCCATGAGACCCTTCAGCTGTATATGTATATCTAAGCATATGGGCCATATGCTTAGAGTATGGTTGCCAATGTATATCTTGCGGGGGTAGAGATAAAGAAAGTTTCCAAAGGGATTTTTATATGTTAAAGTAGCCTTACAGGATCCTGAGGGGTCAGGAGAATGTTAAGCTAGGATTCCTTTTTGTTTGTCCTTAGCAAAGTGTCATCATCGAGGCAGCTGAGCTCCTAGAGGAAGGTCACTCTGGCTGTCTCAAGGATGTGTCAATGGGCTGTAGGCAGTAAGGAAATTTTTCATTTGTCTTTGCTTTCCCACATCATCCACCACTCCCAGCTACATACCTAGAGCTATGTGATATCCTTTTAATAAATCCCTTTTCCACCCAGATCAGCCAGAAATGGTTTCTTTTGCTTGCAATTAGGAACTCTACCTATAGACTAGACTATTTTTGGACCAGGTTGTTGCATTTTTTTACTATTATAAACAGCCCAGAACAAACATTTGTGAACAGCTATCTTGGTATCCTTGTCTAATTGTTTCCATTTTTTAAAAATGTTTATTTATTTTTGAGAGAGAGAGAGAGAGAGAGCATGAGCAGGGGAACGGCAGAGAGAGAGGGAGACACAGAATCCGAAGCAGGCTCCAGCCTCTGAGCTGTCAGCACAGAGCCTGATGCGGGGCTCAAACCCGCAAACTGTGAGATCATGACCTGAGCCGAAGTTGGATGCTTAACCAACTGAGCCACCCAGGTGCCCCTCTTGTCTAATTTCATTAAGGAAAACCAAATGGCAGGATTGTTGGGGATTCATACTTCTAAGCGTTTTTTTTTTAGCTTTATTATTTTTTTTAAGAATGGTTTTCCAGCCCTTTTCCCCCCTAAGTTTATTTATTCATCGAGAGAGAGAGAGAGAGATTGAGAGAGAGACCCAAGCAGACTCTGCACTGACAGCACGGAGCCTTACTTGGGAAATTCTCTCTCCCTCTCTGCCCCTCCCTCATGCATGCTGTCTCCCTCTCTCTCTCTCAAAATAAACTTAAAAAAAAAAAAAGAATAAAGCTTTTTTTTTTTAAAGAGTTTTGATAAGGGGGTGCCTGGGTGGCTCAGTGAGTTAAGCACTCTACTCCTGATTTCAGCTCAGGTCATGATCTTGCAGTTTGTGAGTTCAAGCCCGGCATCAGGCTCTGCTCTGACAGTGCAGAGTCTGCTTGGGATTCTCTCTCTCTCCCTCTCTCTGCCCCTGCCCCCTCTCAAAATAAATAAACGTAAACAAAATAATCAAGGTGTTTTCTGTCACATGCTCTCCCCTTGCTGATGACTCCTGAGGAGCCATGTCTGCCCTTCCTGCACTGGGGGAAGCCTCCAAGGCTGAGGCATAGAGTGTAGAAGGGGGGCTGGGGGTGCGCCTGGGGTATATCTTGGTCTCCAGTAAAGACAGAGGCCACTACTTCCTGAGTGAGGTGCCAGGAAGTATGCTTTATACATATTACCCAGTTTAAGTTTAATCCTTTCAACAACTCGATTAAATTTTCAGATGAGAGAATTGAAGCTCAGAGAAGTTAAGTTACCAACTTACTGGTCATACAGCAAGTGGGTGGGGCAGGTAGGTTTCAGGCTGAGGTCTGCCTGACTTTGAATCCTGTGCCTCCCTGGAGAAGTCAGTTCAGGAAGCGGTTTAAGTTCTATAACACTGTCAGAGTGTTTGGATTTGGGAGAAGGTTAAAGTCTGAGCAGGTGTGAGGCCAACATTTTGCCTTTTTTTTTTTTTTTTTTTTAACATTTATCTGGGGGGCCTGGGTGCCTCAGTAGGTTAAGCAACTGACTTCAGCTCAGGTCATGATCTCACAGTTTGTGAGTTTGAGCCCCACATTGGGCTCTGTGCTGACAGCTCAGTGCCTGAAGCCTGCTTCAGATTCTGTGTCTCCCTCTCTCTGCCTCTACCCAGCTTGCATTCTGCCTCTCTCTCTCTCTCTCTCAAAGAATAAAAAAATTTTTTTTAATTAAAAAAAATAAATGATGAGTCTTTAAAAAAAAAAAAAAGATGTTTATTTATTTATTTTTGACAGAGAGAGAATCCCAAGCAGACTCCACGTTCAGTGCAGAGCCCAATGTGGGACTCCATCCCACCACTGTGAGATCATGACCTGAGCTGAAGTCAAGAGTCAGAAGCTTAACCGAGTAAGCCACCCAGGTGCCCCCAACATTTTGCTTTTTAGCTTGTGCTGGGAAATGTGGAGCTCCTGAGACACCACAGCTTCTGGGTTTTCCCTGGCCCTTTCCTGGGTTGACCTCGTTATGTATACTAGAATGATTTTAAAAAACCAGGCATGTGCAGGAGACTTGGGGGGCTCAGGGCTGGGAGTCTCCCAGGCATAGGCAAGGCCAGTGGGAAGGTGACCATAGATCAGCTGTAAGTAAGTGAAGTGAATAAAGAAGCAGTGGTTTGAGGAGCTACAGGGAGAAGGAATATGTGACTGGCCAGGCCTGTGGAAAGGCCCGGCTTGTACAAAAGCCCCAAATGACTGAGAATTCCAGCATCCCTGGCAGAAGTGGAGAAGTGGCAAGGTGGAGACGGCTTTGAGGGGAAGAGGAGGAGTCTAGGTTTGGAGACCTTATATTGCACGATCTCAGGAAGTTGAGCAGCCAAGGAGCTGTAACCTCAAGGATTTGGAACTAGGAGGTGCTGGGAGGCCAACGGAGCATTCAGAGGCCATCTGCAGAGAGCCCTCAGCTGAAGCCTGGGAGAGTGTAGGAGAGTGTAGGAGTGAGTGCAGAGGGACAAAGGAGGAACGTTGGGACACTTGCAGCAGGCCAGGTAGGCAGGAGACAGGAAGCTGCTGAGGGTGGGGTGTGAGAAGGGAGATGATTCATTCTCAGAAATACCAAATCAAAGCTGTGCTAATTAACAATAGGTTTACAACCTATTGGAAATGTGTACACCCCCCACCCCCCACAATGGAGTCCCAAAGCCTTAGACACCGCACTTCCTGATTCTGTTTCCCCTCTCTGGTTAGTGGGCTTATTTTCACAGGCTTTGCAATGAGCATGTGCCAAAGAACAAAGGGAAGAGGGACTGAAAGTCTCATTCCTCAGGGAATGTACATTTGTTCCGATCAGACTACTTTTTGCCTTACACGGGCATAGGCCACATCTGGGTGAGGCTGTAACCTCTGTAACACTCAGCCAATGAGGAACCAGGGGAGGGACTTGCATGCTAGGAGATAAATTGTCTGCTGTAACTGCCCGGGAGAGTGCCTGTCCATCACCTGCTCTTCCAAGAATGTTGATTAAAGCCTCTCTTCACTGTGCTCCCAGTCTCCGCATCCCTCCTTTGATTGGGTCAGTGGGTTTTTTTTCTAACATGGGGGAGGCCTCCCCTGGGCCAAGCACACACACGGCCCAACCAGAGGGGCTGTGGCGGAGCAGGGAGCCACAGTGGTTGTGAGTTCCAGCCCCGAGCTGAGTGAGCCTGTGCTGCCTCGCCTGGACCCTTCTCTCAAGGTCAGATTAAGGGTGGCTGGCACAGCACCCGCAGTGGGAGACCCCCTAGTAGAAGGCCGTCGTGACGGTGTGTGGTGAGCAGTCGCAGTACAGGGAGAGGGTGGAGGTCCCTTGAAGGCTCAGGGGTAGGTGGGGAGACAATGGATGCAAGCACTGTCTTGGGGCCAGGGGAAAGTTGGCAGGGAGAGGAAATGGCCCTGGTGGTGTAGACAGCAGCTGAGGGGAGGGCCAGCAGGGTCGGGGAAGGTTCTTTCCAGCTTCAGGATGTGGCCCTGGCCAAGTCCACAGACCAGGAGAAATGTCCCGTGAAGAGCAAGAAACGAAAAGCAGAGGGGAGATGGAGGGGTAGGATTGGAGAAGGTGAGTCCTGCGGGGAGGGGAGAGAGGGCCGGGTTGACAACATGGGAGGGATTTGGGGGCACCCTGGGAAGGAGAAAATAGCAAACATGGCCATGCCTGGAGGATACCTCCCAGTGTGGGACTGGCTGGGGTCCCAGGGTCCTGCAGCCAGGATGGCTCTGGCCCTCCACCCCCATCAGGCACTGCAGATGGCTGCTTCCACTGTATCCAGCACTGGCTTCTCGGGATTCGGAGAGTGGGTGCTTCCGGCACTGTTACCAGCTGCTAGATTCAAAGGCCTTCCAGGAACCGCGCCCTGCTTGGGATCTGCGTGGAACTCAATACCAACGTGCCGCCCTCACTTTGGAGATGCGCTCAAGCTCCCTGGGCTTCCAGTTACCCACCTGTAACGTGGGGTCAATCTCACCCGTCTGTCTACTTCCCAGAGTGCCACTGGGGATTATATACAAAGGCATTTTGTAAATCATGAAGAATTATAAAACTTCAGAGGCTATGACTGATGTCAAGCACAGTTCATAGGTGAAATGTTTTTTTTCCCACTGGCTTCTTTTTCAGAGAAGTTTAGTGGAAATTATTTTGAAGTACTTTGATCTCCTTGGCAGAAAAGCACTGAATAAATTCAAGATGTCATGGCAGATTAGTCTCTTTGCTGTGGAGCTGAGGGTGACCAATTTTACTCAATAGCTGGTGACAACCTTTCAGAATTGCTTAAAACCCCTGAGCCCCACCGAGTCCTAGCCCCTGAGACTGCTCTCCTCTGAGCCAGCCTTGCATAGCCATCCTGAAATAGGGCCCGGGGCTACCCTTGAAGGACTTTCAAAGGCCAGCACCCCCGTTTGTGTGGCTGTGCTCCTTGCTTGGTGATGTGGAGAACAAAGGCAAAAGGAAGTGTAGATAAAATTAAATTTTCTTCCAGCCTGCAGCCCATTGACAAACACTTGAGGCCACCAGTGTATGACATTCCTCCAGACTCCCAAGTGTCTTCATGTTGATGCTTCGCTAGAGGCAAAAAAAAAAAAAAAAAAAAAAAAAAAAAAAACCCTTAGCTTGACAACAGCCAGGCCTCCAGGATCTCGTAAGTCTTCTTTAACATATGAAAATCCTTTGGGATTTGGAAACTTCCTTCCGTCTCTACCCACCCCTCCCCCCACTTTACAAGTATATCCTTCACAATCCCAATGCAGCTCTTTCTGCCCACGGGTCCCATCCCTGTGCTTTAATAACACCGCTTCCCCCCCCCCCCGCCCCCCCAACTGAAAACATCTCAAGAATCCGTTCTTGGTTATTCACTCCCGGACCTCACATCATACCGCTAGGTACCAGGGGGTCTGGTCCTGGTGGTCGTTCCTGGGACTTGGGTCTGCCGACTGTTCCAGCCCCACTCCTGCCGCGGCCCCTCAGCCTCGCGAAACGCGTCCGTGTGGGACTGCGGTAGGGCAGAATCCCAAGAATAGTAGCAGCTACCCTTTTTTGGGGGCAGACGCTTCCCCCACATCAATGTGTTCAACCCTCACAGTACCCCAGCGAGAAGGATCTCTCATCCCCGTGGCCTAAGAGGGAATGAGCTACTTGCCTGGGTCACGGAGCTGCAGCCAGAGTCTGGGTCCAAACCTGGGGCTGTCCCGTGCCAGGCTTCGGTTCCCTTCTCCTGGTTATTTACTACCTCGGATGGAAGACGGAGATCCCGACGCTCACCTCTCAGACCTGTCAGGAGGAATGGGTGCATATCCGCTCACGTGAAAGCCCTCGGAACATAGAAAGTTCTTTATCGATGTGGTCTGCCTCTCCTTTTTATAATCACTTTCTAATTTCAATGTCTGCACAGGTGTCGCCAGTGGGATGGTCTAATGAGGCTTATTTTCCTTCAGATTTCCCCCTGGACCTGTGGCCTGCTGTTCTTGCCACCTGAGAAGGTGGACCTGAGCCGAGGGGTGGCAGGCTTCTCTTCCTACCATGAGCTAGCTCTACAGTTCTTCCTACTCAAGGGTCTCTGCCTGGGGGTTCCGGTGGAAAAGGCCCCAGACGAGTCTGGGACTCCCTCCCAAGCACGCAGGGACCCATTCCTTTCACTCAGGACACACTCTTCTGTGCACCCCCACTTGGCTGCCCTGAACAGCCCACGCCACATGTCTGCCATGGTGACGTTTCACCTTCTCACCCCACAGCCTCCATACTCGTTCTCTGTAGTGAGCCCCCGGTCCCTTCCTGTTGTCATACCTGGATTGTCTTCTTGTGGATGCCCCTAGAACAGTGAGATCCGGGTGGTAGATGAGGGCTGTTTTCGTTTGCCAGGGCTGACTGACTTACAACGTACCACAGACTCGGTGGCGCCGGCCTGGCTGGCTCAGTCGGTGGAGCGTGTGACTCCTGATCTTGGGGTTGTGAGTTCAAGCCCCATGTTGGGTGTAGAGATTGATGAAGTTTTGGGGTGACGGTGGGGGTCCAGAGCCAACGGCCAAGAAAGAATTCTTGAAGACCTCTTTGGTGCAAAAAAAGGTGATTTTGTTCAAGCACGGGGACAAGGCTGGTGGGCAGAAAATGGTGCCCAGGGGGTTGTGAAGAGTGATTGGTTATAGACTATGGAATTGGGAGGTAAAGACAAAAGGGAGGCCTCCAGAGGGACTTTGATATGCTAAAGAGGATTCTTTAAGATACTTGAGGCCTTGCTACTTCAAGCTAAGGTTGTTTTTCCTCTTAGTAAGGCATTAACATTATGAAGGCAGGGGGTTCCTGGAGAAATGTTATATACTCTGTATTTGCCTCAAGTATTTGTCAATGGGCTGCAGGTTATTAGGAAATTTAACTTTACCGTGCCATTTCCTTCTTGCCTATGGAGGGGTGATGTTGGGGCCCCAGGAAACTGAGCCTATACATTTCTGGAGATGAGGCTATTGATAAGATTGCCTTTTTCTTGTAATTTACTAAGATATTTGTAAACTGATGGAGACTCCTGTCCTGCATGACTGTGATTTCTATCAGTTACTCATTTGTTTCCTTTCCTTTCCTTTGTTTTTGGGCAGCCAGGAGTGCCTGAGGAATATCACCCATATCCCACCTGGGTGGGGGGTGGTGGTGGTGGGGTTTTAGCCTGTACTTTGCCCTCAGCTTGCCTTATGGTCCCTCATCAGAGATGGCTTAAAATTTTTTTACTTAAAACCACAACAAAAAGTACCACAGATTGGGGGTACAACAGAAACATATTCTCTCACAGTTTGGAGGTGGAAAGTCCAAGATCAAGGTGCCAACATGGCTGTTTCTTCTGTGGCCTCTCTCTTTGGCTTGCGGATGGCCGCCTTCTCCCTGTACCTCCGCCTGATCTTTCCTCTATACCCATCTGTGTCCGTTTGTCCTCTTCTTATAAGGAGACCAATCACATTGCCTTGGGGCCCATCCTAATGACCTCATTTTATCTTAATGACCTCTAAAGACCCTGTCTCCCAGGTACCGGGGTTAGGACTTGAAAAAATGAATTGGGGGGATGACACATAATTCAGTCCATAGCAAGGGCCAAAGGGATATTTTAGAGGGATCTCCAAAGTCAGAATCTTGCACAAGTGAGGACAGTGCAGGAGGGAGGGGACTGGGAAGGTCCCCTGACTCCTGCCTTGTTCTGCAGTACCTGGTGGTTGCTACGGCTTCAGCTCTTTCTCTCCTTACAGAGGGGCAGGGGCTGGAGTGCTCCCTGGGGCCCCAGGAGGGTTGGACTCTGTTTTTGGTGGGAATCGGTTCGGGGAACACAAGATCCCCTAGGATCTTGGCAGGGTGATTGGGGGCTGACTCATGTCATAGTCTAATGCTGTCTTTCTTTTCTCTGTCACTTCTCTCCCCTCCCTGTCTCCCTGGTGGGTCATCCCCATTGCTGCAGCAGGACTGAGAATCCCTCCCTTGTCCCACCTCATGCCTGCAAAGTCCCCTTGACCTCAGGCAGGAGAAACTCTTTGCCCAAGAATTCACTTACCCTCCCTGGGCTTCTGTTTCCTTGGCTGTGGAATGGGGAGGCTGGGAGAGGCCCCAGGAGGAGAGCCCAGTGAGGCCCCAGGCCTATGTGACCCCTGGAAATCTCTTGTGGGTTCTTGCAGGACTGGCTTCTCCTGGTTGGTCTAGGTTCTGGGAGAGAGAATGAGACGCACTGGTTACCGCCAACGGCCCCTGGGGCTGGGTGTGCCGACCCATCCATCTAGCTGCTCCTTCTTCCCCAGTAAGCCTTCTGGGGTTGGTGACCTTGGGTTTGGTGTGTCATAATCCTGGTCCAGCAGTTAGCATGGGGGTCACCCACGTGCGGCCTGCTCATCAGCACACCAAATTACCAGGCCATCTCTTCACTGTCGTACGTATTACTAATATGCCTGGGACACCTCTGTGTAAGTTTTACTTGGATTGTGCTTCTTTTTTCTTTTTGATTTGAGAGAGAGGGAGAGAGAGAGCCCAGGAGCGGGGGAGAGGGGCAGAGAGAGAGGGGAGAGAGAGAGAGAATCTTAAACGGGCTCCACACTCAGCAAGCAAGTGCATACACACACACACAGGGTGTGCCCCGTGTGCATATACCTGTACACTGAGGAAACTGAGGAAGCTTGAAAGATTGAAGAGGCTTGGAGAGACACTTGTTACATGCAGGGATGGTTTCATCTTACAGTGGACTGAATTACAGTTCTCTCTCCACAGCCTTGGCTGGCATCTCAGTATATGGCCCTTTGCCTTCTGCTCTGATGAGCCCTGCCTCCACGCAAGCTGACGGTAAGACTAGAGAGGGTGTCCACGTGGACCTCTGGGTCTGGAGTGGTGCGGGGTCTGTCTAGAACTTAGTGAATGTACAGTGAGAGCCATCTTGTGAGTTCTCTTCAGCTCAGCTGGGGACTCTGAAAGTTTCTTGTTTCTCTGCTGGATTGAACTGCATTTGGTTCTTTCTGGATGCCTCTAGAGGCTGGGCATTTGGAACCGGTTGTACATTCTCATCAGTTTAGCCAATAAGAACAACAGCTGTTATCAGCAGGGATTCAAACATATAAACATTGAGGCCCGAGTCTTTTTTTTTTTTCTCCCATTGGAAAGATGTAATAGTACAAAATTTGGAAAGCTATTTTATTGAAAGTTTAAAATGACAAAACTAACATTCTCTGTGCAAAATATTCAATAATACAGACGTGTATAAAGGAAAGTTAATTATCCCCTCTTCCTTTCCTGATCCCAACCCCATATGGACAGCTTGGGGTGGATCTTCCTACCCTTTTCTCTATACCCTTGCAAACATGCACAAACACAAATTTAAAGTTATTAAGGAGGGGCGCCTGGGTGGCTCACCTGGTTGTGTCCAACTCTTGATTTTGGCTCAGGTCATGATCCCAGGGCTGTGGGATTGAGCCCCAAGCTCTTGCTTGGGATTCTCTCTCTTTTTCCCTCTGCCCCTCTACCCCGTTTGTGCACTCTCTCTCTCTCTAAAAAAAATAAATAAATAAAAAATAAACTTATTAAAGAAAATAGCAGCTTTGGGGCACCTGAGTGGCTCAGTCGGTTGGGCGTCTGACTTCGGCTCAGGTCATGTTCTCACGGTTCCTGGCTCGAGCCCCACATCGGGCTCTGTGCTGACAGCTCAGAGCCTGGAGCCTGCTTCGGATTCTGTGTCTCCCTCTCTCTGGCCCTCCCCCACTCATGCTCTGTCTCACTCTCTCAAAAATAAATAAACATTAAAAAAAAAAAAAGAAAACAGCTTTATTGAGATATAATTCACATGCTGTGCAATTCACCCTTTTAAAGTGCAGAATTCTATGGTTTTTAGTACATTCACAGAGTTGTATACCCACACACGATAGTTTTATTACCTCTTAAAATAAATACCATGTTTCACATGTCTATCCATAATACTTAGTAATTTTCCTTTTTTTACTTATTATATCACGAAAGTCCCTCCTGACCAATAGATATAGGTTTTATTTATTACTTTTAATAGCTACATAGGTAATATGTATATGGGTAAATGGGCATACCATATTTCATTGTATGGATATACGATGGTCTATTTAAACATTCAGGTAATTTCCCATTTTTTGTTATAACTAACAGAAGAATAAAGAGTGAGCAGAAATAAATGGAAGTATCTATGGGAGCTTAATATATAGTAAAGGAGGCCTTTTCATCCTATAGAGGAAAATTCAATAGGCACTTTACTTAATAAATCATGCAGGCATATTTTGCTGGCCATCTGGAAGAAGATAAAATTAGACACCTATCTCATACCATGTATATACAAATAAATTCTTCCCAGAAGTCAAAAAATATTTGCAATGTATTTGATTTAGTAAAGATTAGTATCTCTAATATATATAAGTTTCTATAAATTGATAAAGGGAAGTAGGTAAAGAATACGTAGGGTTTATAAGGAGGGAACGTAAATGGCCCATAAACCTGCGTTCAGCTTTTCTGCTGGTTAGGAAAATATGAATAACAGACAATAAAATACCACTTTTTTCATACTTGCATCTATGGCTCAGGTGGCTTCCCCTCCTGGTTGGGAACCTGAGGGTTTACCACTCAGGGCCACAGAGCCACAGTCTACAGGGGACTCTCCACAAGCTGGTTTATGGCCCAGCCAGGCAGCAACGGTGGCTAATTGGACTCTTGGAGGCAGGTCATGAATGAAGGGGTACCTGAGTGAGAGGAGAGTACTAATGTGATGAAGATGATGACAGCTCTCATACTACCCAAAGAACAGTAGCAAAGTAGATCTGTAAGTCCCGGCAAACTCACGGAACTGCGTGGGATGCACCTGGGGGTGGTGTGGAGACGGGTGGTGATGGAGAAACTTCATGGAGGCAGCGAGTGGGGAGAGGAAGAACAGGGGCTGTGGCTTCCCTTTGGATATCCAGTCTACTTTCTCTATTGATTGCTGATGTTCCCAACAGGGGACACTCAACACTATTTCTTTTTTCCACGCTATGATCTGGCACCCTCTGCTTATGGGTCTTCTGTAATGGATAACTTGCTTGACCATAGAAGCAAGTACGTATTGTTGTCCACACCCACCTCTTCAGTGCTCTCTTGGTTACTTTGGGTTCCAGACATCATAATTTTCATAATTTAGAAACAAATTTGCCTAGTTTATTTTTTAATATATATGTTTCATAATGTCCATTTATTTTGAGAGAGAGAGAGAGAGAGAGAGCGAGCGAGCAAAAGCTGGGGAGCAGACAGAGGGAGAGAGACAATCCTAAGCAGGCGCTACACTGCCAGTGAAGAGCCCAACTCGGGGCACAAACTGTGAGATCATGACCTGAGCCGAAATCCAGAGTCAGAGGCTTAACTGACTGAACCACTTAGATGCCCCTGCCTAGTTTATTTTTATTCTTCTAAAGATTTTATTTTTTAATGTAATCACTACATCCGACATTGCACTCGAACTCACAACCCTGAGATCAAGAGTTGTATGCTCTACCAACTGAGCCAGCCAGGCACCCAAAAATCTGCCTCATTTAGACCTCTTGGACTTTGGAGAAATTTCCAGAGGCTGATAGATGCCCAGACATGTAGTCTCAAAATCTCTAACATCTGTAATATAATATGGGTTCTAGCCACAACTCATTCCTTCACCCACTCCCTCATTCATTTGTTCGCTCAGTAAGTAGTTATTCTAAGCTGAGAACTGGGCTAAGAAGTGGGGACACGGAGACAGGGATGACAGAGATTCTGTTTTCCAGGAGCTCAGAGGCCAGCAGGGTTGCTCACCAGCCAGCTCTGTGAGTGAAGAAAAGCTCTTTCCTCTCTCTGTGGCTGAGTTTCTAATTTTTTAAAAATGTTATTTATTTATTCTGAGAGAGAGAGAGGAGTGCAAGTGTTCATGTGCACGAGTCAGGGAGGGGCAGAGAGAGAGGGAGAGAGAGAATCCCAAGCAGGCCCCATGCTACCAGTGCAGAGTCCAATGTGGGGCTTGATCTCAAGAAACCAGGAGATCGTGACCTGAGCCGAAATCAACAGTTGGATGCCCAACCCACTGAGCCACCCAGGTGCCTCTCAGTTTCTAATTTTTATTTATTTATTTTTGGGAAAGTGCAATGGGGGAGGGGCAGAAAGAGGGGAACAGAGGATCCCAGTGGGCTCCACACTGACAGGCTGATAGCAGTAAGCCCGATGTGGGACTCGAACTCATGAACCGTGAGATCGTGACCTGGATCGAAGTTGGATGCTCAACCAACCGACTGAGCCACCCAGGCGCCCATCAGTTTCTGATTTAGAATAGAGAGGCTGTGCAGGATGGCTTCTAAGCTCCGATTATGAAGATTCTAAAATTCTGCATTTACTGAATGCAGAATGCATTTAAGACTTCCCAGGGCACAGGTGTTACCCAACTCTTTTGGTGAAGAGAGTGGCAAATATGGGCTCTTTGTCACGTAACTGTGACTGTCTCCATCTTAGGACCATGAAAAAGGGGTGGTGTTCCGCTGGCATCCAGAGCCATTATTCCACCGCTGCAGACAGCTGACAATGGGTGTTTGCCCAGTGGAACCACAGAAGCACCCTATCTGCCAGCAGCAGGCAGGTTCCATTGTTAGGTCTCTTCAGGTGCCTGGCGCCTTCTGCTGGATGGAGGCTCAATTTATGTTTACAATATAAACTGGCTCATGGATACTATTTAAAAAACCTTTTTTTAAATTGTGGTATAACGATTTAAAAAACGCATAACATAAAAGTTAACCATTTTTAGGTGTACATTTGGATTGTTGTGCAATTATCACCATCATCCATCTCCAGAACTCTTTCCATCTTACAAAACTTAAACTCTGTACCCATTAAGTACTAACTCCCCTTTCTTTCCCCCCCACCCACCCCCGAGCCCTAGGCTCTGCCAAGCACCATTTTACTTTTGTTCCTATGATTTTGAGTGTTCTAGTACCTCATATAAGTGGAATCATACAGTATGTCTCATTGTGACTGGCTTATTTCATGTAGCATGGTATCCTCAAGGTTCATCCACATTGTAGTGTCGGAATTTCCTTCCCCTTTAAGGCCGAATGATGTTACATTGTATGTGTATATCACATTTTACTTATCCATTCGTCTGTTGATGGACACAAGTTGCTTCCACGTTGTAGCTACTATGGATAGTACTGCACTGAACATGGGTATACAAATCTTTGAGATCTTGCTTTCAATTCTTTTGGGTATTGCTGGATCATACGGTCAGTCTATTTTAAACTTTTTTTTAGGAGCCTCTATACTTACTGTTTTCCATGGCAGTTGTACCATTTTGCATTCCCACCAGAGGTGCAGAAGAGTTCCAATTTCTCCACGTCCAACCAACACTTGTTATTTTTTTTGTTTTACTAGTAGCCATCTTAATGGTCATGAGGTGGTATTTCATTGTGGTTTTTGTTGGTACTTCTCTAATGGTTAGTGATATAGAGCATCTTTTCATGGGCTTATTGGCCATTAATAATATCGCTGTTGGAGAAATGTCTATTCAAGTCTTTTGCCCATTTTTGAATCAAGGTATTTTTTTTTTTTTGTTTGGGTTTGGGTTTTGGTTCCCTGTATGTTCTATTAGTCCATTAGTCCATTATCAGATATGATTTGCAAATATTTTCTCTTTCTGGGGGTTGCCTTCTAACCCTGTTGATAGTGCCCTTTGCTGCACAAAATTCTGAATTTTCATGAAGCCCAATTTGTCTATTTTTCTTTTCTGTTGCCTGTGCCTTTGGTGTCATATGCAAGAAATCACAAATCCAATGTCATGAAGATTTTATCCTTCATTTTCTTCTAAGAATTTTATAATTGTTGCTCTTACTGTTAGGTCTTTGGTCCATTTTGATTCTTCTAGATGGTGTCAGGTGAGGGTCCACCTTCATTCATTTGCAGGGGAATATCCAGTTTTCCCGGCAACATTTGTTGAAGAGACTGTCTTTTCCCCACTGTTGGAAATCATTTGGCCATATATGGAAGGGTTTATTCCTGGGCTATCTATTGTATCTTATTTCATTGGTTTGTCTGTCTTTATGCCAGTGGTCATTTGAACCACTCTCCTACTGAAGATAACTGAAAAAAAAAAAAATGGACAAATGTATTTTTTTCTTAAAAGCATTAAACTGCTAACAAGATAGTGATTGTTAGTCATTACTGATCCAAGATCAAAGAGAGGTTGGAAATCTAGAGATGAGTTTAACAGCAGCTTTGGCCTAACTGTTTCTCGTGGGGATGTTTGCCAGTCCTAAAAAAAGTAGCCAAGAAATGAACCATGCTTTTGACAGCCTTGGGGGGTTAGGGAGGCAAAAGGTGAAGTACAAGCTTACTTACAAGGTAAGCAGGATAAGCGGACTGGTTGTACCTTGGGAATAAGGTGAATGAGAAGAAATTCAGATGTGAGATAGACCTTGGCTTTGAATCACCTGGGTGCTTCAGAAAATCTCAAGCTCTGAAATGGAATTATGTTGGTTCTAAATGTTTAGTGCCTCTTGGCACCTGGTAGGAAACAAAACAAAACAAAAAACAAATGCTCTCTAGAGAAAGATCTTCTAAGTTTCAAATTATTTCCTCATATAGATGTGTCAGTCATAGTATCAAATGTAATCAAGCACCAAAGAGAAAAAAGCAATGAGTGAGCATCAACAGAAAACACAAACAGAAACAGATCCACAGGGACCCGTTATCAGACACAGTCTGCAAGGCACTGTGCTTACTATGCTAAAAGATATAAAAACCAAGCTCGACATTTTCAGCAGGGAACCGGGAACCATTATGAAAAGTGACATGACAGCCTGGCTGGCTCAGCTGGTAGGGCATGTGATTCTTGACCTCGGGGTTGGAGTTTGAGCCCCATGTTGGGTGTAGAGACTACTTAAAAATAAAATACAATGTGACATCACAATTTTAAAAACAACCAAATAGAAATTCTAGAACAGAAAAATACAGTAACTGAAATTAAGATATCGGTCAGCTTTAAAAGTGGATTAGACATAACTGAAAGGAAATCAATTAATTCCAAGTTAGGGCAGAAGGAACAATGAGGTGTGCAGCACTGATAGACAAAAGGACGAAACGCAGAGGCGGGAAGGAAACTTGGAGGATGTGGTGTTAAAGTCTGGCAGGCAGAAAACCTGTGACCCAGAAAGTGAAGAGAGAGAATGGTGAGAGAGGCATTATTTGAAGAGTAACGGTTGAGAATTTTCCAAAATTGATGAAAAGACATCATTCCCTATCCAGGAAGCCCAATGAATGCCAAGCTAGATAAATAAAAGGAAGTCCACACAGAAGACAGGTCATAATGACATTGCAGAATACCAAAAGCGCAGAAATCTTTTAAGGAGAGATAAGTCAGAAAAATAACACCGGCTTCAAAGGGGCAACTGTCGGACTGACGGCTGACTTCTCAACAGCAGAAACAGAACCCAGAAAACAGCGGAATCGGCCTTCTCATGCGAAGAGAGAAAATAGGTGTTGACCTACAATTCTCTACAGTCAGAACCTCAACATGAACTCAAGGGAATGGGGAGATGAGGAGAGAGGAAAACTAACACAATCCTAAAAGCCAGAAGGCAGATGGACAACAGAAATTGCCCCCACAAGCCCACGAGAGGGGGATCCCCAAGCCAGCAGTGGGGAAAGTCAGGACCATCACAACCCACACAGCAGAATCTTCTTAAGGCTCGACAACCGGGGGCACCGGGTCCCTCTGCGTCGGGGTGTGCACGGGGTGGGCTAGCAGAGAGGACTGGTTGCGCTGTTCAGGAGGCAGCTCCCTTGGTGTTCCTCTCCTAGCACTGTCACTGGGTGACTCTCTCCCCCCATCCCAACACCAGCCTGGAGACTCATTCTCAAGAGAAGAAAGAAATGAGGGTCTCTGGACCCCAGGGGAATGGGAGGCAAGGCCAGGGAGAATAAGGAAGTGTATGCAGAGCGGATTTTAAATATGGATTTCCTCACCTCTTGCAGCCAGCAGCTAGACCCAGCTAGGCCTGCCTCCTCCCCGCAGGCTGGAGGACGCTCCCGGGGGCCGCTGGTGAGCCTGAGAGAACAGGGCTGCTCAAAAAGGGCCCGGCCGACTGCCCCCCTGCCGCACGGCTGCCGGGCCAGTCTGTCTGCACACTCAGACTCCCCTGTAGCTTCCTCGTGTGCCATTCTTCATTGCAAGGGTTGTTAAACATTAAAGGAAAACCTCGCGCGAGAGACGAGAACAAAGAGGAGGGAAAAAAAAAATCAACTTTGAAAGAATCAGAGACCATGTGGAAAACAAAAACCAGTAACAAAAATATTGCATCTTGAACGTGGGCATCACACCCACAAAACCAGACTGGGACGTTGTGCAGATGAGGTCTCTGTAGGCTCCAAGCCCCCTTCTTGCCCTTTTGAGTTCTCTGAACCACAGAGGGGTTAGGAGGCAGCCAGTTGTATTCCCAGGCTCTCCTGCAGCTGCTTCTGGTTGCCAGTGGAAGATGCTGGTGGGGGCTGGAAGGTGGGAGGAAAAAGGGGAGGTTTTTCTTCTGCGGTTTGGCAGGGCCTGTGGCAGAAGCAGCAGAGGAGAAGGGCATCCTTGGGGTCAGTGGTGGCTCCAGCAGCACCGGATGGAGCAGGGGCTCCCCGAGTTCCTGGTCAGTAAGCAGCAGGTGCGGCTTACACGGCGCTGGTGGGGGTGCTTCTGGCAGAGCACCTGCGGTGGGGGCTGTGGATGCCAGCAGCTTCCTGATCTTTGGGTAGTATCCTCTCTTCCCAGCTGCTCTTCCAGCCCTCCTGGTGTTATTTAACCAGTCCTTTCCACTAAGTTCTTCTTTGTTGGAAATATCCAGGTTGGTTTCTGGGTTTTTTTGTTTTGTTTTGTTTTTTGAGTGAACACCGATTGGGATGCTACAATAAAGAAATATTTACAAAACTAAGAGTACTTAGACATTAAAAATGTGAAAGCAGAAATAAAATCGAACGGAAAGGTTAAAGATGGTGATGGAATCACCCAGAAAAACAAACGCAGAACTCCAACAATGTTAAGTACTGTTTATAGTAAACTGTAACATTATTATATAACATTATCATGATTTAAATTACTTATTCTGGTGTTACCCAGTAAATACTACTTGGTGGGTCCTGCCTGGCGTGTGACCAGTGTTGCATGTGTGTCCTGGGTAGTACATTTTATTTATTTATTAAAATAAATTTTTTTTTTTTTTGGAAAGACGGTTCCATGCCTGACCTGGGCTTGAACTCACAAACCCCAAAGTCAAGAGTTGCATGCGTTGCTGACTGAGCCAGCCAGGCAACCCTGCTTAGTACAATTTAAGAGAGGAGACAGTCTTCTAATTAATAATACTCTGACAAGCATTTTAAATATATTCATTGACAGATAAGCGTTATTCAGATGTCTGCATAAATAGGAATTGATGTTGAACAGGAAGAAGTTTTTCCAAAGGGCTAAAGTTTATTCAATGATAGAACTTGGTCCTTCCCTTCAGCTAGTCTTGGAATTTGGTTGCCAGGCATATCCGTGTCAGAAGTCCACCCTCGCTAATCATTTCCGTCACACGCAAAATCTTAAAAGCCTACTGGTGGCGCTTTCCATTTCTCTGCAAACTTCTTACACTGCTTTCAGTTATGACAACGGAAGGGCAACGTTTTTATCTGCTCATACATACTCTACTCCACGGGAGACAAAAACACACCCCTCAATTCTCTTGTTTAAAGAGTGGCTACTTGCAAAACAGCGTACAAATGAAGAACTGAACATTCACACATACGACACGTAGTATCTCTATACGCTGTAACTGAAACCTTGCTTTACATTTTTGCCACTAAAGAATTAGTCTAATTTTTATTCTCTCTCCGCAAAGTAGTTATAAAAAACACTTGTAAAAACTTTGAAAAGGCACTTTACAATCCTGGAATGACAAATTCTAAAGTATAAAAATGAAGACACGTCTTCTATGATTCACAAAGAAGGATAAAATAAAACCTGCAAGCTAGAATTTCTGAATGCCTTCGATAGGAATTTGCTAAAAGGAACCAGAACGTCAGAACTTAAAGATTTCCTATTTTAACCTGAATTGGGTTTTTAAAAAGCTACACACTTGTGGACAGGTGAAGCTCACACGAGAGCTGGCCGCCGCCGCTAATGATGACAGTAACCGAGGGACAGGGACGTAAGCGCTAGGCGTGCCCGGCTCTTCCTGCAACCGATGGAAGCGGTTGGCTTTTATTTTTTTCCCTTATGTTTTAAAGAAAAGTAAATATACATCGGGCAAAAAATTTAAACGGTGCAGGAAGATCTAAAACCATAAGGAAATATCCTTTTTTTCCCATAACCCAGAAAATCTGAGGTCTTCAAAATCATTCAGCAGTCATGTGAATAATCTGCAAACCAAAGTGAACCTTGGAGTCTCATTAGCTAAAAAGAACTCTGAGTGCTTTGGAATGATGTTGATTTTCTCACAGATCACCTCTGTTACAGAGGAAAGCCACGTAGCCTTCTCCTTCTTAAAACAACCAGTTACAAAAGCAACAAGTCCAGGCATCTCCTCGCACTTCGTGGATCGGTTCTTGGCTCCGGACAGAGTCCCTGGTATCATCCCTGAAATTCAGGCATCACATTTGACACCAAACAAGACATTTTCAAAAGTTAAGAAAACCTCTTCTTAATCAAAACGAGTCCTCTGGTCCTTGTGAGATAGAGGCTGAACTCTGACAGATTCATGTCGCCTGGTGATTACTAAATAGATAAAGATCTTTATTCAACGTTGTACAAAAGCGCATGGGCCATAGAATCCCAAGCGCTCAAGCTAAAACCAAGTCGAACCTTTCCTAGAGAACAAAGCGAAGGTGAGACAGCAAGGGACCAAGGATGGAAACTCCTTCAGAGCAACTCCCATCCCGGCGACGAGACGCTGGGTGCTTCCTCCCCAGAGAGCGCTCTCTCCGGCAAGCAGGAAAGGCTTACAGAGACAGGTGGCGGGAGCTCAGCCAAGCCCTTCCTGAATGCCTCGGATCCTCCTGGCCAGCTGCACATCCTTCGGGAAGAGAGTAACGCGGCCGGCATGTAAGGAGAGAAGATAGGCGTCCTCAAAGAGATGAACCAGAAATGCTTCTGCAGCCTGGGGGCAGAAAGACAAGTCCAAAGACTGCCACATGGGAGGGAGGGGGCATGTGCTGTTGTTCTCTTGGAGCCCTGCTGCACCTTGTCTCCGAGGGCTCGCGGGACTGTGTGAAAGACCGTCACAGAACGAGGGGGAACCCTGCCTGGGAATCCTGCTACCAGCAAATGAGGATCCGGCCTCCAAACCCAGGCGTTCCGTGATGCTCTCTCTCAGGAGGCAAGAGTCAGCGTGTGACATTCCTCGGGCAGCCCCGTGGATTTCCAGAGTGCCTTTCTCCCATCGTCACCCAGCTGTACCTCGGCCCCCCTTCTTACCTCTTGTAGGGCCAACAGGGCCTGGGCTTGCCAGTAGAAGTCCACACCACGAGTGAATTTAACACATATCTCTCTTGCCTGTGAAGGAGTGGGGATGGTTGGGGGGGGGGGGGGCAAGGGAGAAGGGGAGTGTGGGGAGGAGTGAAGAGTTAAAGAAGAGAGATTCAAGCGAAGACGGACTCTCTCCATGAGTTTCCATGAATCTTCACTTCTATTACACCTTCCTGCCCCTTAATCTTAGAACCTAAGCAGTAGCCGGTGTCAACTCCTGGGAGCTTAGGAACGGGTATGTCTCCTATCGGTGGTGGGGAGAGGGGGAGGCAATCTCCCCGGGCAGGAAGAGGGATCAAAGCGGGGATGGATGAGAGGGCTCCTATTTATATAATCCAAGAACACGGTTTCAGAGGTGGTAGGGTTAGAAATTGATTCCATGAAGAACCATAAGGAGCCCTTGGCGGATTCATACTTTCAAAAGGTGAAGAGTCCTCTGCCAGGTTGGAGGGGAGGACCCCTAGCCATTCAGACAAGAGATGATGAGGTCCCCAATACCTGGGGGATTTAAAGAAAGAAGGCAGCACGGGGGTTGGTGGAGCTCACCAGGCGGCCAAAGGGGCTCTTCCTTAACAACAGGTCTGTGCTTTTCTGAAGCTTTCGGATCTCCTTCAGAACCCGACTTCTCCGGGGACCACGCTGACGGGAGGAAGCGCCTGAGCAAAAAAGTTCGGTCATAGAGTGTAGTGGTCAGTAGGTGGGGCCTTGCAGCCTGCCTGAGATAGGCAAACTGTCAGATCACTAGTCTGTAATACGCTCCACAGAAGCGGGCGTTCCGGTCCATTATTTCCTGCCATTATCTTCAGCAACTAGAAATAGCAGTCAGATGCCAAACAAATATTTGTTCAATGAACGCGTGATCCTTTGAGGGTATTCTCTGAAACGCCAACTCTTTTCGTGAAGCCTCTCCTGATTCCCAGTCCCTTCCAAAATGATAGGTTACCTCCCTCCTCTGAGCCCCCTGGTACTTTGGGCATCTCCTCTACCTTTGCCATCTAGGTTGGAAACTCAGTGATTTTGTGTTCAGGTCTATTTTTAGAGCTGGAAGGAACTGGAGAGGTTATCTAGCACAACTCTCTGTCTCGGTTATCCTGAGGCGGAGAGGTGAAGACAATTAGCTAGAGCTTATGTGTGGCCAAGAAGGGACCTCAGATTTGGCATAACTCAGTGCCAGGGCTGGGTCACTGGGCTAATGGAGCCAGAGCCTTTGGCCTGGTTCCGGCCACAACAAAAAAGAAAAAAGATCTTAAAATATTCCCCAAAGTAGAGGTCAAAAAGCCAAACTCTCTGATCTGAAATTAAAAACCCAAGAAAAAAAAAATCTTCTAACTCAAGGAAACTTAATTGAAATTAGACTATTTATTTATTTATTTTAATGTTTATTTATTTTTGACAGAGAGAGAGACAGAGAGACAGAGCGTGAGCAGGGGAGGGGCAGAGAGAGAGGGAGACACAGATTCCGAAGCAGGCTCCAGGCTTCGAGCTCCTAGCTGTCAGCACAGAGCCCGACGCGGGGCTCGAACTCAGGAACCATGAGGTCATGACCTGAGCCGAAGTCAGATGCTCAACGGACTGAGCCACCCAGGCGCCCCTGAAATTAGACTATTTAGAAATGAATCAAAAGTCTACATCTCAAAACTTATGAGATGCAGCTAAATAGTACTAGAAGAAAATGTACAGTCTCCAGATTGATTCTCTATTAGAAAACAAGGATGTTAAAAGACAGCTAAGTGTTCAACTCAAGTGTTAACAACAGAATTATTAAAATAAACCAAAAGACAACCAAATATTCAAGATAATAAAATAAATTAATGAAAAAGAAAATAAAACAAAAAACAATACTGTTGCTAGGTCAATAAAAACAAGGACCAACAAAAATGAATGAACCTCTCATAAGCTGAACAAAGAATAAAAAAAGAAAGAAAAAAAACATGAAAATGAACATTTTGAAGGATAAAATTGTTTCAGAAATGTTATTCAAGGGGCATCTGGGTGGCTCAGTGGGTTGAGTGTCCGACTTCGGCTCAGGTCATGATCTCGCAGCTCGTGAGTTCGAGCCCCACGTCTGGCTCTGTGCTGACAGGGCGGAGCCTGGAGCCTGCTTCCGATTCTGTGTCTCCTTCTCTCTCTGCCCCTCCCCACCTCGTGCTCAGTCTCTGTCTCTCAAAAAATAAGTAAACATTAAAAAAAAAAAAAAAAAAAAAAAAAGAAATGTTATTCAGGGTCCAGTCAAGGAGAGAGAAGCAAACCAGTAGTTCTGCGGAAGGGATTTCATAGTGAACTAATTACAAAGTGTTAGAAGAGCTGCATGAGCAGATGGGGCCAGTGAGACAATCCAGAGACACCTGGGCCACACAGCTGGCCCTGGAGACTGTATCTCTGGTGGTGGGGAATGTGGGTCAGAGAAACAGGGGCAGTGTCCAGGGGACTGGGGACATTTAGGAGAAAGAGGGAGGCCTCAACTTCAGGAGTCAAGCTGCTGGCATCTGCCTCTCCCGACCACTGGTCCACAATCCATGGTCATCTGGAGGCAGCCTTTAACAGACCGGCGCAGCAGTCGCAGAGAATGGAAAGATTAGCACAACTAGGTATCACCCGTGCAAGAAGGACAACACCGCGGAAGGAACCGAGTTCAGCAAATAACCAATGCTGGAGGAATCTGAGTGAATAGAGAAAAAAGACTTTGAGAGCCATATATGTAATAACCTCAGAGGGGTAAGAGAAGGCATGTAATCTATGTCCCAGAACAAGCGGTTTTGAAAATGATCATGGGAAAGATCCCATGATCTTTAAGCGGTTAAAGATCACGGGAAAGAACTGGGATTAAATATTCAGTAGTTGGGGGGCACCTGGTTGGCTCCGTCTGTAGAGCATCTCGATCTCATGGTTGTGAATTTGAGCCCCTTATTGGGTGTGGAGCCTACTTTTTTTTTTTTTTTTAAACATTTATTTATTGTTGAGAGAAAGAGAGAGACAGAGCATGAGCAGGGGAGGGGCAGAGGGAGAGGGAGACACAGAATCCGAAGCAGGCTCCAGGCTCTGAGCTGTCAGCACAGAGCCCAACGGGGGTTCAAACCCATGAACCGCGAGATCATGACCCCAGCCGAAGTCAGATGCTTAACTGACTGAGCCACCACCCAGGTGCCTTCGTGGAGCCTACTTTCAAAAAAAAAAAAAATTCAACAGTTGGGTCTGGCAATGCCAACATAAGGAGTTGGGATTTGATCCTAAATTACAGGGAGCTGAGGGAGTCGGAGAGGTGATCTCCTTACATTTTAAAGAGGAGTCCACCTGCAGTGTAAGGAAAGAACTGAAAAGAGACAAGAGTGGAAGTGGAGCGCGGTCAGGTTAGGGTGCTGGTGGCTGGGACTAGCTGGTGGGAGCAGAGATGACAAGTGGTGCGATCAAGGATGTGATCTGGAGGTAGAATTGCTGCAGCTTACTTGTATACGGGGACAAGAGAAAAGAACGTCTCCCAGGGTTCTGGCTTGAACAGCTGCGGGTGGGGAACGTGCCTGTGCCACTTGCCGAAATGGGGAAAACCAGGGCTGCAGAGTTTGGAAGGGAGTAATCAAAAGTTCAGCTTCAGACAGGTTGCACCAGACGTAACCACGAGCTCTCAGGCAGAAAGGCAGCTGGACACAGGGATGTGGAGTTAGAGGAGAGATCTGGGCTGGACACGTAAATGTGAGCGCCGCCTGTAGGGGTGGTATGCAGAGCCACAGGACGGGATGAGACCACATGGGGGGCCGGGGCGTGGGGGGGGGGGGTGGGGAGAAAGGAACCGGACAGCAAGGAAGTCCAACATCAAGTTGTTAAAGAGGTGACACAGACAGTAAAATACACCAAGCAGGAACTGCAGGGTGTGTGGGTCACGGACGCCAAGGGGATAGAGTGTTTCCAGGAGAAAATGGCCCGCTGTGTCCAATGCTTCTCGGAGCAAGAAAAGGACACAGGCATGTCTATTGGATTTAGCAACACTAAAGTAGCTGGTGACCCTGACAAGAGGACTTCAAGTGCACTAGAAGGAAGGGAAGTAGTTGTGGGGGGGTCAGACTGGAATGGGTTCAAGGGTGCCTGGGAAGAGGGGAGACACACGTGTGTGTGCTCTTACCTCTGGCTATTTCTAAAAAAGGTAGCTATGAAAGGCAGTAGAGAAAAATGGGGAGTATGCGAGAGGCAGGGAAGGTAGGGGCAGGAAACACCCCTGCCCTTTTTCTTTAGACAGAGCATTTGTGGAATGCCAATGTGGGGAGTAAGAATGTAATTCTAAATGCAGGTGGAGAGGATAAGAGAAAGCCCAGGGACGGAGAGAGAAAAATATGACCAAAAGCCCAGGTAGGAGGAGTGGTTTTTGCTAGGAAGGGGATACGTGGGTTCTCTGCTGTGAGAAGACAAGGGAATGCAGTCTGGAGGCTTCTTATTTCCTCAGTGAGGCAAGCATGAGACCAGGTCATCATCAGCTGAGCGTGAGTGGGGCGGGGGGCGGCTAGAGTTGTAGGAATTTGAAGAAGAAAAACAAAGGCGTGGAATAGTCACTGGGGAGAATGGAAGAGCCGGACTGCCAGACAAGTGCAGGGGGACTGCCAGGAAGCGTGGAGATAAACCAGGCATAGCAGGATGCTTCCATATCACAAAGCAACAGCAAACACACTTAACAGCACTCCGTTAAAATCAGGAACGGGACAAGGATGGCCAAAACGCTGCTCGTATTTCAATACTAATCTCAGGGCCTCCTTAGTACAATACACTACGAAATAAAACGTGTAAAAATGAAAAAGGACACTCAGAGGTCCTTATCTGCAGGTAACATAATAGCCTACTTAAACATTTCAGTTGAAGTAACGGAACGCTAGTTAGAACTAACGAGAGAAGTCAGCAAGTTGCCTGGATGCAAAGGTTATTAACGTTCAGGAAAGAAAATAACCCAGAATATATTTTTTTCACCCTGCTCTTAACTATGTGGCAGAAGACAAGTAAAGCAGTTGTTGCCACAAAGGCACAGCTCTCGCCCCGTGGGTCTGCCACCCACCAGACCTCAGTACAGAAACAGGACCACAGACCAGCCTTCCTTCCCAGCCCATGATCTCAGGAAGAGAACAAGGCGAGAGCACTCTACTTAAGGCCCAACACAGCCCTCAATGAAGAAAAAACAAAAATACATACAATACCTGGAAGGGCACCTTCTAAAAGTACAATAGTTCTTTGAAATGGTCACAAAAAGCGGACAAGAACTTTGCAATTTAAAAAAGCACAAACACTTATTTTTTAAAACTCCTGTCTGCTGGAGCAAGCCGTGTGTGACCTTGTTCAAGTTACCCGGCCTGCCCGCGCGTCAGTTTTCTCGTCTGTAAAATGGGCACACTATAAAGTTGAGGTAATTCACGTAAAGAGTTGAACACAAGGTCTAGTTGGTGGTAAGTACTCCATAAATGCTAGTAGTAAGAATTAATATTAGGAGCCAGGCCGCCTGGGCTAGCCCTTTCTCCCCCCCGGAACTGCTTTCCCCCGGTTCCTCGCTGGGCCTGCACTGGGCCGGTCCGAGCAGATGCTCGCCGGCCGCGCGGCTGTGCCCGCCCGCAGAGGAGCGCCAGCCGGAGACTCGAACCCCGGACTCCGCCCGCGAGCTCGGTGTTCTGCTCCGTGAAATGGGCACGCGGATGCGGCCGTGCCCACCCCTCACCCCGGCTGCTCGAGGGCGAGGGGCCGCGGCCGGTTACCTAAGGAGGGGCCCCGCCGGGGGGGGCTGGGGGTCGGGCTCGCGGTGCGCCTCTTCGGGACTTCGGGTTTGCGGCTCCGGCGGCGCGGGCCCATGGCGGGCGCGGAGGGTGGCTGCCCCGCGGCTCCTTCTCGGCCTTCGGGGTCCGGGGACAGAGGCTGGCGTCCGGGAGAAGCCCGGGAGCGTCCTGGCCGCGTGCCCCAACGGGGTGCGTGCTCGGCCGCTCCCGGCGCCTCCGCGGTTACAAGTTCCCGCACCACTGATTCACTGGCGGCGTTTTTTAAAACCCGAATTCAGCAACTCTCAGTGGCTGCCTCTGGAACGCCCCTGGCGCAGAGCGACTGCGGAGAGGACCAATCAGGGCACAGGACGGAAGGCTAGCGGCGCGCGGTGATAAGAGGAGAGCGCGGGGCTGTGGCGGTTCGACGGTAGGAATCAGCCAATGGGAACTTGGAGAAATGAAGGGAGGCGGGAACTTCTCCCGCTGTCTGCTTGCTTGTGGCGCTCATTTTTGAGTGCCCAATGGTCCAAAAAGGAAAGCTCTATTCTGAAAATGGAGACGGTGAGTTAGTAGAACACGTTTCTCTAGAAAAATCACTTTGCTCAGACATTTTATGTTTTGCCCTGTCACCCCTGAGGTGGCTTTTAAACAAGAGGAGGCAGATTCATACGAGAATGTGACAACCACATGTCGC
Organism: Panthera pardus; assembly: GCF_024362965.1. Taxonomy (NCBI): domain Eukaryota; kingdom Metazoa; phylum Chordata; class Mammalia; order Carnivora; family Felidae; genus Panthera; species Panthera pardus. The sequence continues at coordinate 19,855,401 of NW_026526832.1, forward strand.
CCCTGTGACCCTCCCAGGAACACCCCACGAAAATGGTTCAGAAGCCAGTTTAACTGCATGGACGTTATTGATGACTGGGGTCGCGGGGCAGCCAGGATCTGGGCTCTGGATCACACTCTGCAGCGCTGCAATGGAATCCTCCTAGAGAAACGACCCCTTTCCCTTCCTTTTACTATCGAGGATAGTACGCATTCAGGTCAAATGTACATCTGGGTAGTTAGAATAAAGGGAATTTTTATTTCCACACGTTTTCTTGCATCTCCTCAACGTTCTACAGTTAACACGTAATCAGGGGAAAATGTCATTACAAAATCAGTGATTTCAGGGAACCCTTGTTCACTGATGGGAATGTAAAATGCTGCAGCCATAGTGGAAAACAGTATGTTGACTGGCCAAAAAAACTAAATGTGCAATTACCATATGATCCAGCAATTCCACTTCGGGGTATACACTCAAAAGCAGGGACTTGAACAGGTATTGGTACACTGATGCTCACAGCAATGTTACCCACAACAGCCCCCAATGTCCAAATAGATGAATAGATAAGCGAAATGTGGTACATACATACAATGGGATATTATACGGCCTTAAAAAGGAAATGACACGTTACAGCACGAATGAACCTTGAAGGCATTATGTTAAGCAAAGTAAAACAGACACAAAAGGAGAAATACTGTATAATTCCACTTACATGAGTCCACTTTCACGAAATTCATAGAAAGTAGGATGGTGGTTGCCAGGGGCCAGGGGAAAGGAGGAATGGGGAGTTAGTGTTTGATGGGTATGGAGTTTCAGTTTGGGAAGACGAGGAAGTCTGGAGATGGTGTGATACTGCACAACAATGTGCACGGACTCAGTGCCATTGAACACTTAATAACGCTCAAAACGGTCAGTTTTAGGTTGTGTGTATTTTACCACAATTTTTAAAAGGAGGGACAAAAGGGGGCACCTGATTGGTTCAGTCGGGAGAGCGTGCGACTCTTGATCTTAGGATTCTGAGTTCAGGCCCCACATCGGGCATGGAGCCTACTTAATTAAAAAAAAGTGGGGGGGGGGGGTTGGAAAAGGAGCAAAGTAAGGAAGGGAAGAAAAGGGAAGGAGCTGTACCTGGGGATACTCAGTGGGTCCACTGGTGGTGGGGGGAATGGGGTGAACAGCCTGGTCTAGAAGACCCACTCTTTGGTGGTGCCTTATGTGACAGAAGATCCGAGAGCCAAGGGCTCTATAATGTGAGCTTATTCTTTGATTGGCTCTTGTATTCATCCTCTCCATCGTTTCTCTAGTTCAGACTCTAATTATAATCAAATGTTGTTTTACTTGTCTCTACCTTTAGTGATCCTTCCACACAGCAATTTGGATCATGTCACTGCCTTGCCTAAACTCCCCATGGTACTCTACTGTCTACAGATTGAGTTCTGATCCCTCAGCAAAGTCTAAAATGTGCAGCACCATCTGGGCGCCTGCCCACCTCTCTGAACTTGACTCTGGCCACTTTTAGTGTTGCGTGCTTATTGCCAGGCATACTGGTCTCCTTACCTACGGTTCTTGAATACATCACTTGCATGTTTCTATGCTTTTTACAAGCTTCTCCTTTCTCCGGGAATACCCGCTCCCTCCAACCCCACCGGCCTGGGAGACTCCCTGCTCATTCTGTAACACCCAGCTCAAGTGGTACTGCCCCCTCTGTATCTCAAAGGCCTCTTATGCACGTCATGCTGTGCTGGAATTCTTTCCTTCCACATTCATCTCCTGTTTTCTTTCATGGGCTCACAGTCCTTGGAGCACATCAGTTCTCAACACAGTTCAGTAAATTCTGGGATAGTAATCCTTTACTAAAGACTCTTGGACAAGTGTTCCTAATGAAGAAGGGTGATTTATGAACTTCTATAGCTAGGGGGAACTCCTTGCTGACTTTTACGTTTTGAAAGGATGTAGTTAACATAAGGCCCGAAGGGTTCTGAACCAAGGCAACTATGAAACGAGGTCAATCTGTAAAGCAGGTCAGGGAGGTGTACATATTTGGCAATGCTGAGAACCTCTCCTTTTTATAGGTAGCTAAGGTCTTGAGAGGGTGTCCAAGGTCACCCAGCCAAGGTAGAGGTGGGGCTGAGGCACAGCTCTCTGACTTTGGATTCTGCTTCTTTCCTCTATACGAGGTGGCCCTTCGCTCCACTCCTCCTCCTGTCCTCGGCAGGGGTCAGAGCTTCTGACCTCTTTGAATGCTGTTTGCTTGTTAAAGTAGCAGAGACCTTCGGACAAAGTGAAGACAAAACAGAACCACTTGGCTTGGTCCTAAATCTCTGCCTTGTGGGCAGCTTCCTGGAGGAGAGGAGCCTGAGAGCTTCTCCAGGTCCCGGATGGCAGTCCTGCAGGAAGCCCCTGCCCCCCCAGCTCTCCCAGGACCACCCTGCGAGGGGGATGGACTGAGCAGTCCACCACAATGCAGACGCTTAAATTAAACGTCAGTTTGAACCGATGTTTACAGAAGTCTGTTATCAGTCAGTTCTGATTTGGGGGTTCAGAACCTTCACACCAAACTTCCACCATTCAGGGCCCCCTTACTCCACTGAAAATATTCCCCACAACCTTCCAGCTTCAGTGAGAGTGGTGGTCCTTACCCTCCCACCCACCTGACCAGCAAGGCCTCGGGAACTCCCCCTCCAAAGCATCCTTGACAACAGGAGAGAGTGAACCTACTGTCACCGTAAAATGTTCTTGAGGCATCTTGTTGTCTTAAAATAGATGGAGATTTTACACTGGCCTCCATGATGGTGAATTTTAATAAAACCTTTCTTCCCCTCTGAGCAGGACTGACGCTGTGTGCTGGGCTTCTGCTGGGGCTTCCGTGCCCCTGGCGGACCACCCTGGTGGGCAGCGCAGCCTTACAGGACGCTCCACTGTGTGTTGACACTTTCAGGCACCTTCAATTTATTATCTTATGTAATTTTCATGCTCATTCTGCAAGATGGAGGCTGGTTTTCCTATTTGGGAGATGTGAAGACCCAAGCTCCAGAGGTAAAGTGATTCACCCCGGTCAGTGGCAGGCTTGATGTTTAACCCTTGCGCTCCTTCCCTCTCATTAAAAAAAAATAGTAAGATAAAAAAAGAGCTTACACTGCTCATTTCCCTTTTGTTTTTAAAAATAAAGCCTAAAACATTCTAAGGCCCCAGTTTTTTGGACAGGGCAGCTGGAGTCCCAGCACACTCACTCTCTGATTACACACTGTTCCCCGCGGAAGCTCGGGGGCCCCTGGGACTTGGAGCTGCTGATAGGGAGAGTCCCTCCTCACCCAAGAAACCGTAATAACCTGCTGATTCCCACACTGCCTGAAGGCTTTGCTTGTCAAATATCTCTTCCCCCAGAATCTATTTTAAGGAAGGCATTTGGTGTTTTCTTTTATGATGGAGCTGCCCAGAAAAATGGGTCTGAGGCTCCAGAAACTGCCACGGAGTGAGGAACTCAGCAATGAAGGGCTGCTCAGCTCCCCGGGGTCCCCAGTGCCAGTCCCCTCCCTTTGTGGTGGGGTTACAGGGAGGACAACAGCACATGAAGCTTCTAACCCAGCCATGGGAAAATTGCCCAGAGAAACCAGTATGGTGGGTGGGGCTGTAGGTCTGGAATCAGGCAAACCTAGCTTGGAAAGCTGGCTCCGTGAGGAAGTCACTTAACCCTCTCTGGGCCAGCGGTTTCCTCATCTGCATCCACCTGTCAGGCTGTTATGCAAAAGTTAAGCCTTTAACACATGCCTAGGATACCAGAGTTACTTTAAATGGTGGAGTCCCGGTAAATTCATCACCCTGGAGGCTAATCGGTGGAGTCAGGTTGCTGGGGGTGGGGCTGAGGTCCCTGTGCTCCGGATCCCAGCCTGCTGCCAGATCGGATCACGTGGCTGCACGGCTAGAGTCCACAGCCAGACAGCCCTTTGCCAAACAACTCACATCTCTGGGCCTCAGTTTTCTCATCTTTAAAAGGGAAGGTGAAGAGATCATAAAAGCTGCTAGTAAGGGCTGCCTGGAACTCCCCTCATGATCTCTGCCAGGCAGGGAGGCCTTGAGTGTGTGAGCAAGGACAGCAGGACTGGCATGGGGAGGAGGCGCCATGGGCAGAGGGACAATTCCCAAGAAGGGGCGGCTATTACTCCTTTCCCACAGAATGGGCCCAGCTGAGTCTGGAAAGCACCGAAGCCACAGCGTCTACACCCGCTGCTTTCTAGAAGAGGACGCCAAGGCCCAGAGCAACCAGGTGATGGGCTGAGGGAACTTTCGCTGAGTTTATGGGACAGCCCAGCTAAAACTTAGGTCTCCAGACAGGGTTAGGGAATACCCTACATGTTTTAGAAAATATGGTGCTTAATTCTGGTTTGAATTTGCTTATTGACCTCTCTTCTTTGGAGAACCACGTTTAGCTTATGGTTCAGGAGGAAATCTTAGAGTTGTTAGCTCCTGCGATCCCACTTCCTGATTTAGTGCTAGGGCTGCAGGCGGGGTGGTGGTGCTGGGGGGAGCCTGCCAGGGGTGGGTCACTGCACCCAGGCCTGTGGGGGATGCAGGGGGTGGTGACAGAGGAGGACCTGGGTGTCTGGTGGTCTTCTGTGGCAGCAGCTGCCCCGGGGGTCTGTGGGGAGGGGCAGGGTGAGGCCTTAGGGACGGGGCGCTGGAGGCTCCCCAGCCCGTGTGGCCTCAGCCTCAGGGTGGACAAGGCGCATCCAGGTAGCAGCAGAGAACCCACAAGAGGCTCAGCTGGCATCGTTGATGGGAGTCCGAGAGCCGCCGAGCAGTCTCTCGTGCTCGCCCTCCTCTGCGGGGGGCCGGCCCCTGGACAGGCGGGCCAGCAGCGGCCGGTGCAGCCCGTTGTAGAGGGCGGTGCCCAACAAGAGGATGAGGAAGCCCAGGATCTGCAGCGGGTGGAAGGCCTCCCAGCCCAGCGCCAGGCTCAGGGCCCAGATGACGATGGTGCGCAGGCTGTCCAGCACCATGCGGGTGGTGGCGCTCAGTTCTTTGGTGACGCTGATGCCCGCGAAGTTGAAGAAGGCGATGCTGCTGATGTTGCCCAGCAGCGCCAGGGCGATGAGCGGTTGTCGGCCCACCTGGCAGAAGGCGTCCAGCGTGTCCTCCAGCGTCCCTCGCGGGTTTCCGCTGAAGGAGCCGGCGGGGATGTAGTACATGGGCACCAGCAGCAGGGAGAGGATCACGAAGCCGAAGAGGCCTGTGGGAGTGGAAGAAGTATGCGGCACTCTCTGCCCACCCTGAGATCCCCAGCTTAGCCCGCCCAGCAGGGGCTCCCCTGGTGTCCCTCCCGCCACCCCTCCCAGCTCCTCCCTCACACCTGCTCCCCCCTGCAGGGCCTGGGGCTGCCTGCTCATCTGGAATTCACAGCGGCCTGCTGAGGGGGCTCTAGCTGCCCTCTTCCGCTTTAATCGTGTTTTCCGTCTGGACCCAGAGTAAGACACGCGTTATATCGTTACCAGTATATGTGTGCGCAGGCACGGATACGCTTGTATGCGCACTTTCACAAACCAACAGCCACCCTCGCAATGTTCTCTGGCTCTTTCAAATTCTATGGTATTCATTTAAAAAAGAATGGCCGCTGCCGCCACTGCACTGCTCTCCCAAGTGTGGAAAAACACTGTTCTCTAATTCGGTGCCATTGGTCTGTGACCAGGAGCTGGATCTGAATGTAAATCAATGCGCTGCTCCATTCAGAAAGTCTTGCAAGGGAGAAAAAAAATGAGTGGATCCAAACAAACTGCTTGATGATGTGGTTGACTAACTAGTCGATGATCCAGCTGATTAACACTGTGCCAGAAGCCCTCGGCGCCCCGTGGGCCAGGCGCACACAGCTCCCTGACTGGCCCGCAGGCCACACTTGGCTAGGACTGCTCTATTCTGCCCTGCTGGTTTCATACCTTTAAAGCTAATCTGCTTTGGGAGTTACTTTCCTGCTCAAACATCCTTCACGCTTCTAGGCGGCCTAGATGGCTCAGTCAGTGAAGCGTCCGACTCTTGATCTCGGCTCAGAACATCTCATGGTTCGTGAGATGGAGCCCCGCATCGGGCTCTGTGCTGGAAGCGCAGAGCCTCCTTGGGATTCTCTCTCTCCCTCTCTGTCTGCCCCTCTCCCACTGGCATGTGCACATGCACACTATGTCTAATAAATAAATAGAACATGAAAAAATAAAAACCTTTGGCGGTTCCTCCCTGCCCATCACGGATCAACTTCCCGGACGTTCAAGGTTCTCCGGGATAAGACCCTGACCCATTCACTTCCTGATCACTGTCCCAACATCAAACCCATATCTCACCCAACTACTCCTCACTGGTTTCCACATTCACGGCCAGCTCCCCGCGTCTTCACTTTGTCTGGAGTTCCCTCCTTCCCACTCCTGTTGCAGCTCAAGTGCCACCTTCCCTGTCCTAAAGACACTCAGATGTGCTTGGCAAGTGACACATCATTTGAGCACAAGTGGCCTGAGCCCAAATGCACTGTCTGGTCCTTTCTTGCTGGCCAACTCCTCTACGGTGGGGCATGTATCCCCTTCATCCTCCACCTCGGCCCCCCTAGCTCCTGGCTCTGTGCATGGCAGGCGTCAGAATATCTGTCAACACACACGTGGTGAAGGGAGGGAGGAATGGGGGGGGGGGGTCACCCCCTCCCCGTGGACCCTGGCACCTTGCCCCGTGCTCCTGCTTGTGTGTCCCCTCCACGTGCTGCCCTCCGGGGTGTCCCGGCAGCAGTGCCCTGCTCCCAGCCCCCGTGCTCACATACCCTCAGTGCCAACTGCCCGCAGTGGGTGCACATTGTGCCTGTAGACGAACTTCTCCTCTAGCACCATCTGGATGGAGACGATGATCTGGGCCATGATGATCAACAGGTCCCCTGTGGGGGAAGTGAGCCAGGGTGAGACTGGGCTGCATGGGGCCGGGGGGCAGGGATGGAGGATGGCTGTGGAGCCAGAGGCAGGGTGGCAGGCCCAGTGCAGGGTTAGACGGCTCCCACAGGGACACAACCACCCCCACAGCCCCTGCCTTTTGCAGGACACCATATAGTTTATGACGCAATCATGACAGTCCTATGCCTGGTTTCCTAGTCCCTGAGGGGTGGAGTAGCCCCGCAGGGCAGGCACTGTCACCACTCTGGGCCGAGGCTCCAGAAGGCCCAGAGGCCTGCCTGGGACTGCGAGTGGCACAACAGGGTGATAAGCAGGTCTTTTGAGAAGCACAAGCCTTTGTGATAGACATTTCTGGTTTAGTCCGTCCTCGGAGGACCAGAGGGGTCCCAACATCATAGAAGAGGCTACAAGGCCTCCTTTCCAGGACGTGGGGATTACTATGATGATGACCTTCAGCACTCACGCCGGGCTGGGTACTTAGTAAATGCTCAAGAGACATCCGTTCCCTTCCTCTCGCAGACCCAGTAGTTTGTGTGTTTATCATGGCACAGACCCTCTCCCTCCTGACCTCCCCTCCTTAGCCACCCCTCTCTCATGCTGCTTGTGCCTCTGTGCACTCTATCCACCACCTCGAGAGCAGGTGCGTGCCCAAGTCGGCCTGTAGGTCCCCCATGTGCCCTCACCAAGGGCCTGGCATACAGAAGAGCTTGCAAAAGTCTGTTGACGGACTCTGTGCTTGGCTCCCAGGGAGGACAGGACAGGATGGGCAGCCCCTGGGTCCCTGGCCCTTGTCGTACCTGTGATCACTTCGCTGAGCTTGTGCTGATCATCATGCTTGCTCAGAAGGTCAGCCAGGCCGACGACCACCAGCCCCGCGATGGTGGCAAGGATGCCCAGCCACTGGCTCAGCGCCAGCCTCCGCCCCAGGAAGGCCACCGAGAACAGGCCTGTGAATATAATCACTGCTCCCCGCAGCATCTGGAAGCTGGATGCACTGGTCATGTTCAAGGCTAGAAGAGGAGAGACACACAATGTTAGCTCCCAAGGGCCGAGGCTATCTTTTCACTGAGGTGTCCTCAGGGCTGAAGACACACCTTGCACATAGTATGTACTCAGTAAATCTTGTGTGTGTGCACGCGTGTGTGTGTGTGTGTGTGTGTAAGTCTGGGAGTGGGGCAGGAGTGAGATGAACTGGGGTGGGGGTGGCTGTTTCACCAGTGGCCCCTCGGGCTCATCTCAGCCTGGCCCAGCTACTCACCCACATACATGATGCTGGTACCCGTCATGTCGCAGAGGGCTGGGGGCAGGAAAAGAAGGGGATTGAAGGGCTGCTGGGGATCCGTGCTGCCCTCTGGGTGCCTCGCAGCTCTGCACCGGAGCAAGTAGAAGGCAGCCAGGCAGGAGAACTCTCCCAGGAACATGCCCACTGCCTGCAGGGGACAGAACCCTAGAAGTTTAGAGCTGGAAGGAGAATCACCTTTGACAAAATTTTAACACAGCCTTTCTTCAAACAAAAGCTTATCTATAACTTGATGCGTCCAACAGACAAAAGCAGAGCTACTGTGTGTGAAAGGCCAGACACTACCTCCTAGGTCTAAGCCCTCAGCTCTAGAAACATCCAGATGGGAACCTTAAGGCTGTGTACAGCTGGTCTGAAAACCATCAGGGTAGGCCAACCTCTGGTCAAGCTCCAGACTGAGAAACAGAGGCTCAGAGAGGGTTAAGAACTTACTTAAGGTCACAGAGCAAGTCTGCTGGCAGAGCTGGGGCTGAAATACTAGCCTCCCGCTTCCCAGCCTAGCGATAAGGTGCTTTCCATTTATGGTGTCTGCTCTATCCCAGAGGAGTCCGGGCTGCCCATGGGTGCAGAGCGGGCTTTGCTCCTGGGGTTGATGTTTTCCAAATGTGTCCTGACTTGGACGTGGGAGGGCTGGCCTTACAGCATCCGGGGCAGGACTGCTCAACAGGACTTATGCAGGCCTTCCAGAGAGGGCTGTGCCCTCTGCCTTCTTCCGCGGGCACTCACACCCTGGCGTCTGTTCTGGGGAGGGAGGGAGGGAAGGAGATGGTTCTCCCGGGAGCAGGGGAAGGCGCCACCCTGGGTCAGGAAGCAGCAGGGCCTGGTGGGCACATGTGACCTGAAGCCTGGGTGGTCAGAGGTGGGGAGGCAGGGACGGGGCTAGATACCTGAAGGAAGGGATGCTGGAAGCTGTGTTCCTTGCTTCCTCCGCAGCCCGGGGCCACGAAGTTGTCTGCCCACCTGCAGAGAGAGAGAATGTCAAATCCTTGGGCGCGTGCGGGCTCTGCAAGCCTGGCTCTGGGGCCTGCGGACAAGCTGGCTCCTCTCAGAGCCAAGAGGCCAGACTTAGGGGACTTGGCCCAGCGTGAGACTCCTGCTCGAAGGGGCCGGATTCCACAGCACGAAGTCTTCATCTGGGACCGTGGACAGGAAGCGGGGGCCTAGAAACTTTTAGCCAAAATACAGCATTTTCTCAAACTGGGAACGTAGCCCCGCAGTACCTGTGACTTTGTCACATGCACAAGTCACAGTTACTCTCATCAGCCCATCGGAGTCTTTGTGGATACTGTGAAGTGCCAATTACATCCATCGCTACTACAAAATTACGGCAATTAGACCTACTGCTTATAATCTTGTGTTAAGAAGCATATACACACATATTACTCTATCACAAATAGGATTTTTCAATGTTCTGATAACTTTATTTCAACATAAGTGGCTTTTTCTGTAATCCTATCCTTTATCTGCATATTTTAAAACAACATTCCAGGCTTTACCAGACTGTCAAAGGGGCCCATGGCACGAAAAATACCAGGCGCCTGTGGTCTACGAGGGCATCTGGGCCCTGGGAAATGACTGTCTAGCAGAGAGCAGCCGGTCACCTTCATATCACCTGAAGGGTCTGGAGGGTCTTTCTAGCACTGACTGTAAAGCAGGTGGCAAGTGCGTGGCTCTAGCAGAGGGGACGCCCAGCCGGCACCCTGGCAGATGGCATAACCGAGTGTGGCGTGCTTCCCCAGCAACCCCAGGACCCCTCACGGCCCTGTGCCCTGGCAGCTACCGCCAATCATTCTGCACCGTCTGCCGTCCGTGCACTACAGCTCCCGCCCCTGAACTTTGTTTTTGCTGGGCTTTGTCGTGTCCCTGAGGTCTAGTCTAACCTCTTCCATTTGAAAGTCCTTTAGATATTTGGAGACTTTTCCACCTTCTTTTGAATCTTCTCATCTCCTGCCTAAAGAGCCACAGCTCCTCCTAACCTTTTAGTCCCCTGGCTGCTGACTTCTGGAAGCGTGCAGGTGGGCCCGGGCCCAGAGCTGGGTGATCTGGCTTGGACTGAGCCTGGCAGGAGGGCACCCCCACCCCCCTCATGTTGCATATCCTGCCGTTCGTCGACATGGCTTCAATCGCGTCTGTCATATCACAAGCTGACTCAAGCCAATGCAGACCCAGGGCAATGTCCTGTGGGCCGTGGACCTGCTCCTTGTGTAGCACCCCACGCATAGGTGGCGGCTGTCTGTAAACCGCAAGACCCAGGACTTTCTTTTTCTTAAATGTCCTTCCTTGCAATGTCTGTCAAGAGCAACCACACGGTAGTACTTAGCCCTACTCTGCTGGCTCATTTCTGCAACAAGGCCAAGGTCCCAAAAGGTAAGGGGAGGCTTTTGTTTCCTGTGCCCTCCACAGTGCTACAAGTATGGGCCACTGGTTAGGGCTTGGGTTTGACAAAGATCCTGGCCAGCCCTGGCTTCTCTCTGCCTTGAGTTTGAGGAGGGGACCAGGGAGCTCTTTCCCACAGCCCGGGGCAAGGGCATAAGGCCCGGATGCTGGCAGCATGAAGGGCAGGTAGAGCTCCTGGGCAGCCATGAGGGCGAGACCACATCCATTCACTGATCTGACCACATCCCAGGGCCAGTGAACTAAACAGGGCCTGGCAAACTTATCTCACAGTGAATGAGCGGGAGACCCCGGCACTCCAGAGATGCCAACAGGGGCAGGTAGGAGGGCCTGTGGTTCTTGGGAATGGTGAGGGTCAGAGGAGAGCTGAAGGGTGGGAGTTCTGACAGGACTGGTTGGAAATGTAGGGAGAAATCTGGGTCAGGGGACCAGGCTGTGAGCAGTCCCAGTACCAATGTGGCAAAGAAAGCCCCCACTACAGAAACCACCGGCTCTCTGAGGTCTCACTTCTGTCCGATTCGCGGCAAGTTCGGGCTCTTGAATCCCCGGGCAGGAAGGACTACTCTCACTCTGGGAGGACCTGGGGGTGAGGCACCCAAGTGTAACAGAGGAGATGCGAGGAGTAAAGAGGTTAGGCTTTACCAAGGTGTATAGCCAACTGCCCCAGGTCAAGTCAGAGATGGAAATTCCTGGAGCTGGAGCCAGGGCTCTGCCAGGAGGAATGAGGGAGGTCCTGCCAAGTCCGTGAAGGTCAGCCAGAAGCTCAGGGCGAGGGCATGCGTGCAAGCCCCTTCCTCATCATGGTACTACACCCAGCATACATGGTAGGCTCACAAAGTGCCCCCCCCCCCGCCCCACCTCGATCTAGGGGTAGAGCCATCTCCCGGGACTCCCCCTGGGTGACTGCCTATGCAGCTTATAGCAACGACAACTCACATGTCTCACTGTGTGTTCCAGAGTCACTATCACTTAAGAGAGTGGAAGCTCGGCATCCAGCAACTTCTCTATCTCTGGACCCCCAGCTCCTGGCACATTACTATACGGAAGCTCCAACATTTTGTGGTCGGATAAATGGGACTGCCAGACTCCACCTAGCAAATAGGCAGGTACTACAGTCCAGAGGCAACGTCCTCTGGGTCCTAATTGCCCACTTGGGTGAGGTGCCACCTGCTGGTGGGGCCGGCCGGGCTTGTCCCCAGGGGTGGGCAGCGAGTGCAGAGCCGGCTGTAAGGCAGATGCTGAGCTCCCCCTCCTGCCCCAAAGGCCTTCTTTGCTTTCCCCAAGGGGTGGGTCTGCCTCAACAAGTTGGGGCTGGCAGTGTTCCCAGCTTGGGAAATGGAGTCCTCTTGTATCTGAAGGCTCAGAGCAGGCTTGCAGCCCAAGGGATTGGGTGTCAGGACCGGTGGCCCCGCCCAGCCTCTCTGCAGGCAGGGAAGAGTTCGGACCTGCAGGCACTTAGGGCTGGAGTCAGGCTTCTCATCCTGGTCCTGAGACAGGCTTCAGCTCACTGTGTCGGCACAGGTGGACCCCAGACAGCACAGAACAAGAGACCAAAACCAGCTCCAGTTCGTGGGGGGATGACAGCAATGGCCCCTAGGGTGGGGTTGTTGTTTGCAAAACGCTTCACTACGTGTTTTTAGGAAGGTACAAGTCACTGAGCACCGACTTCGTGCCAGGCCTGTGCTGAGCACTTCACGTACTTCATTTTCCAGGCGGGGACTTGCGGGCTTGGGGTGGAGGGGTGGAGGGGTGGAGGGAGCCGGGCTCAGACTCACACAGTTAACAAAGGGCCGGGTCTAGCGCCAAACCCAACTGCTCACATGCTTTCCGAAGAGGCGGTAGGATATGTGGAAAGCTCACGACTTTTGAGCCTCATAGGTAGGACAAGTGAATAGGTTTCTCATTTATAAAATAGGGATGATGATGCCAATACTGATGAACTGTCAAAAGCAATAAATAATAGGAGATATGTAAGAGGTGGCCCATGGCGGGTAGTCAATGAAAGTCCTTTTCTGCCCCTTCTCCCTCTTTCCCCTCTACTGAGCAGGAGTCTCACCCCTCGTGTTGGGTCAACATTGCCTGCTCTGCTCCAGCCCTAAAGCTTCTGGGAGAGCACCCATTCTCTGGGACCCACCCTGCTGGCTGAAGCAGGGGCGGCTGGAGGGGCCACAGGGCCAACAAGTGCCGATACAGGAGAAGAAACGCAACCATCATCTCAGGAAGCACCTTATTTGACAAAGAACCCGGGGACCAGAGAGGGCTGGCTTGAGGGACACGGGGCTCCTCGGGTGCAGAGGAAAGGCCAGCACCCAGGGGCCTCCTCCTCCAGTTCTGTGCTCCTTCCTCAGCACCTGAATTTCTCCCATCACCTTCTTATTCCAGATTCTTCCCACTCCCCTCGCTGAAGTGGAGAGAGGTCAGCTCTGCAGATGGGCCCTCTCTTCTCTCTAGATACTGTACCCTAAGGGAAAGCCACGGTCTCATGGGCAGGAGGCCTGTGGGACCCCGCAAGGGTCCGGCTCACGCTACATGAGTAGATGCCTTCTGTTGGCGGAGACTGGCTTCTTTTAGATGGGGTCTCGGCAGGCCGGTGGAGGGGGCGGTGTGGGCTCCCCGTGCTGGGGGTGGATCACTCTGGCATGGCCAAACTCAAAGCTCAGCATTCTGAGAAGCGTGCACAACCACGTGAGGGCAGGGGGTGCGGACAGACTGAGGATGTGGCTGATGGAGCTCCCTCGGACTGACCGGTTGTGCGTCCCATCCCCCTCACAATCTCTGCCACTTCCTCTGGCGCCCCCGGCTTGTCAAGCCTGGTGAGTCAGCTTCTTTCTCCTGCCTGGGACCTTTGGAAGGGCCACAGAGCTTCTCCACTCTCTGGGTGTCACAGCGGTTGGTAATAAACAGTCACGAGCCCTCTCATCTAAGAATTGCAAAATCTTCCTCAGTGGATCCCTTGTTTCTGGGTGGAAGGTGGGGAAATGACGCCCATTTTACAGATGAACCTGAGGCTTGGGGAGGCCCCATGACTCACCTAATCCCATAGCTTCCAAGCCTTGCAACTCTTTCCACTCTACATATGGCCCTCCTGAGGCTGGCAAAGGAACCCTCTGAAGCTATTATCCAATGCCAGCTCGTGGGATTTAAGGGTAGGGACAGCCACCAAGGCAAAAGTTAGAGCTGGCACAGAAAGGCCATATACAAGTCCTTCCCTAATAGAGGCCCGGTGGTTCCAGGCCTCCTGCCACCTTCCTGCAGGGTTCCTGCACCAGGGGCCTGACTTTGGAGAGGAAGTCACCCCTCCCCCTGCCCCCCACCGGCCCCTCCCGGGCGGGGTGAGCTTCCCAGTCTGCGGCGGTTTAGGTGGCGATCTGAGCCTTACTCAGTGAGTGTCTACTTGACACTGGCTCTTTCCATGCAGCCCCCCAGCGGGATTCAGGAAAAGGGGGCTCTGAAAGGGACAGGACCCCACAGGCAGGCTCTGGTTCAGACAGACAGCCCTAAGCAGTGCTGAGCGGGGGAAACGTTTGGTCTGCAGGAGACACATCAGCAGAAGGTCACGGTGAGGGGGGGGCGAGGGCAGCCAAGAAAGGAGAAGCAGCTACTTCACCGGGAGGGGCCCTCTGCCAAGGCCCGGGGACAGGGCCACGGGGCCAACCTGATGGGCGGCTTTCCCTCTTGTGGGTATGTGCCCCCTGCCCCGGCCCCAGCCAGGGCAGGCCTGTCTCCTGCAGCCTCCCCAAACCTGCTGAGCGGGCAGTGGCCCCCTCCAGGGGAGAGCTGCCCTGTGGTCCCAGGACAGCAGGTGGCATGTGCTCAGCCACTTCCGTCTCTACTATGTTTAGTCTCCCCTGGACCCTGGGGACAGAAACGTGCTCCTTTTAACAGGCCAAGGAACCGAAAGAGGCTACTGGAGATGCAACATGGGAACCGAGAGCAGCCCCTGGCTCCAGGGGGGAAATAAGCAGGGTAACAGCAGGATCCCCTGGGCTGGGACGCAGGCCTGCTGCCCAGTCCCAGAGGTCGAGCACTCTGGTGGCAGGGAGGGGAGCTGCCACTTGCGGGATCACAACTCCCAAGGGTCACGCTTGGCTGCTCTTGCCTGCGGAGATACGAGAGGAGATTCCCAAGGAAGAGCGGCTTTGGGTTCTGCAGCTGTGGAAGGACTGGGCTAAAATGCGGAGACCCAGGATGGGGCGCCTGGGTGGCTCAGTCGGTTAAGCAGCCGACTTCGGCTCAGGTCATGATCTCGCGGTCTGTGGGTTCAAGCCCCGCGTCGGGCTCTGTGCTGACAGCTCAAAGCCTTAAGCCTGTTTCAGATTCTGTGTCTCCCTCTTTCTCTGACCCTCCCCTGTTCATGCTCTCTCTCTGTCTCAAAAATAAATTTAAAAAAATGTTAAAAAAAAAAATGCGGAGACCCAGGCTCCCACTCTGACACCAGTCAGCTGGGCCACAAAAAGAAACTTCTCATGGGACCCCGACCACAGATCGTGGGAATGAGAATGGGTGATTTCTACGTTTCTAACAACTTGAAATGCCCTGAAAAATGAATAGAGAAGTCTCTAGCCTCATCCCATATTGATGGTGAAGAGCCCGGATTCTTGAGCCAGATCGCTTTGGTTCAATTATCAACTCTGCCATTTGACAGCTGACTTGAACTTGGGCAAGCAATTCCACCTTTCCATACCTCAGGCTCCTCATCCGGGGACAACGAGCATATCTCCTTCACAGGCTGGTTACAAGAATTCATTAAACTAACACGTGAAAGGTGGCCGCAGGAGGACCGGGCACGGGATGCTCTCTGGATAGCAGTTGCTTAGTTAGCACTGGCTGTGGTCACATTCTAGCCAGTCTGTCCCTGTCAGAAACTGCAGGTCAGAGTGTGAGTTCAAATTGCTAATTCCCATCAGGATGTACATAGTTGCTCTCTCACATTTTCTCTCTGAGGGTGTCCTTCTCACAGTCTGGCCTTAGAACAATGTTTGGGGCCCAATTCTGGTGGTCCATCTGGGGTAGGGAGGCTCCTGAGAGGCCCCACATCAGGTGACAGGATCAAAGGCTGGGTCCTCACATGGGAGTCTCTTTCCTGTCTCTGAGGCAGCCTCCAAGGGCAAGGCCTCCTGGGGCCAAGGATGCCCCTGGCCTCCTACCTGACCAGGAAGGAGCTGAGTTAGCACAGTTTACCCCAGTAGTAACTGGCAGTCTCAACTGTCCTTGGGGACAGAGGCCCTGGCAGACCCACGGCCACTCTGGAAGCACTTGGCTAAGGCCTTAGCTAGTACGACAGATGGGCAGACAGACAACTTGGCCGCTGTGTTCAGATCCTGAGAATGGGAGCTCTCATGTTGAGTCACCTTTACAGTTAAGGGCTCAGCAAAAGCAGTGACCTTCAGGAGGCCACAGGGCCCAGGAGACCAGCTCAAGGCACAGACACAGCCGGCCATAACCCAACCAGAGACAGTGGGGTTCACCCAGAGCTTTACTTCCTTTGGAGAAGGGAGGACACCGTGGTTGCCAGGCTGTATATTCTAACCCCTTCACCTCTGATTCTAACCATCTCAAGCTTTCTTTTGGTTGCTTCAGCCTCCTTCCCTGAGTCCAGACAATGCCTTACACCCTGTAGGCACCTTATACATGTCTGATCAGCTGAACAGGATGCCTCTCTTCCAAACTCTCCTCTGGAACATGTCTCATATCACTGATGGAGTGTGCTAGGAACAAACACCTCAAAAATGAATAGGAGATGACTGCCCCCCTCCCCCAGCCCTCAGGGGGCCTGGAACACAGCCCAGAGGGTGACTGGCATGCCTCCCCCTTGCTGTGGAGGCTGGCAGGGCCCAGCTGGAAGTGAGGTCTGGCTGGGAGAGGGCCACTGTCCACTGTTCTCCACGTGCACCTTGGAATCGGTTCAGAGAGAGGCCAGGATCTGGGTACTGGGGGCTCTGAGATGGTAAACAGAGGGGGCAGGAGAGCGCTGTCTTGAGGCGGGGGCAGAGCAAGAGACAAAGCACTGCCCAGACAAGGGGCTGCCTCCAGGGTCTCCTGTGCACTACAGAGAGGAGGCCGTGCTCAACCCCTCAGTCTCATGACAGCCCTGGGTCCTCAAGCCCTAACCTCCTCGGGACTATTACCTCTGTCGCACAAGCACCTCACCCTCATGCATCAGGGCTGAACCGCCCACCTGCCTTCCCTGTCTGGGTTAATGACACTTGTATTCTCGCAGGCAGAAACCCTGGACTGGTCATTGTCTCTCCATCCCGTGGGTCAGGGTTTATGGCTTCCTTCTGTACCTGGTCTCTCCCCCCTGTCCCTTCCTTTCCTACCTCCCTCATCTGCTATGCAGCAGGCTTGGAGTGGTATTCCCTGCACCACACTACTCTTCATCTTGACCATCAGGTTCATCATACCATTTGTAACCTGTCACTTTCTGCTCAAAAGCCCTTCTTTGACTGTGGGATTAAGATGCGGCCTGGGCATTTGGGGCTGGTTACAATACTCTTCGATGTGACCTTGCTCTTGCCTGCCTCGACGTCCAGCCACATGTAGATATCCCACCGAAATTTCAAGGCCCAGCTGTAACCTCTCCTCCGTGAGAAGCCCACGGGGCACCCCTTCTCTGTCGCCTCCACGCTCACGGATTACTCGGCCTGCATGGGTTCTACCGCAGCCCGTGTGAACAAGTGTGGGAGTGCCCCTTCACCCCACCTCTGCCTACAGCTCTTGGAGAACCTGCCTCCGAACCGAGCGTTGGGCTCCAACCCTCCCGTTTAAAGACGAGGAAACTGAGGCACGGAGACGGAAGGTGACTCGCCGGGATCAAACACTCAGCGATCAAATGAGCCGGGGCTTGGGTCCTCCAGCTGGCGACCCGGCCTCTGTCCATATTTCCCCGGGCCTCGCGCCCCTTAGGGGCCCCCAAATCGCTTGAACCGACCGGAGAAACTAGGCGAGCCGGTGAAGCCGGGAAAGGAGAGCCGAGGAAGGGGAGGGCGAGGAAGGTGCGCGGGGTCGCTGGCGCCCTCGCGGGCCGCGGCAGGTCCGGCTGAGCCCCCTCCCCTTCCAGCCAGGCCCGGACTCACTTGGCCGAGAGCGTGTTGATGGAGCCGGTGACGAGCATGAGCCCGGCCAGGAACAGCTGGTATTTGGTCCAGGCCATGGCGGCGAATGCAGGGAGCGAGAAACTGCAGGGACCCCCGGGACCTCCGCGCTCGCTCCAGGTAGCAGCTCCCGACCCCGTCACCAGGGGGTCTCGGGAGCGAGCGCTTCCGGGCCGGGCGTCACGTGACCAGTCCAGGTCCCGCCCCGCGCCGTGGTCCCGCCCCGCCAAGGAGGGCGCCGGGCAGCCGTGCGGAGGCGGTGCGGAGCCGCCCGGGGCGCGCCGGTCCCCACAGCGTGACGGTGGCAAGTTACGGACCCAGGTCTCCCCATTTGTAAAAGCGGTGAGAATGCATTGTTGATGTCGGAGCGTTTTGTAAACGGTTTAAAGAGATTGAGCTGAACGATGTCGGAGACGAACCACAAAGTGGAAACGGCCTTTTGCGAGTCTCGTCTGAACAGGGAAGCGCCCGGGAGGCCTGGAACGTGTCCCTAAGATGTGTTGTTCACATCTGCCAGAAAAGTGGCGTAGTCCACTTTTGGTCCCCGGGAGACCATGTTATAGCTGAGGAAACCAAATCAAAGCAAGTCAAGTGATTTGCGTCATTACGATCATGCTAGTGAGTGATGAAGTGGGGGGTTTGCACGGGGGGTCTTCAGTCTCCTTCAGATCCCTACCTCTGACACAGCCCCTCCACCAGGGCTGCCAACGTGCATTCCCAGGATGCTTCTCTGACGCATCCGCGGCAGAAAGACCTAGGTTTGGTTGCTGAGGATTTCCGGCTTTTAAGATGCTAGTCCTAGTTCTCAGCGCCCCCCACCTCCCATGTCCTCTGTTCTCTTCTCCAGGCCTCTAGTCTGCACCTCATGCCTGTCACATCACATGCTGGAGTGCAAAGCCTTGGGGAAACTGCTTAAGACCCAGGGGACACATTTTCCCCATTACTGCAGATCTTGTTACTCGAGGTGCCGACACAGGACCTGTCTGCCAGCTCCTCCTTCTTGCCCTAGCACTGCACTGAACTTGTGAAAATGGCCAGGGTTGAATCAGAAAAACTCTGAAGGGACTGCACCAGACCTCTTTATTGCAGGAAGACCTGAAAGAGAAGGTGCACGAGTGGGGTCCTGGACAAAATGTAGGTTACTAGGGGAAGGGCTTTCCTGGAGGAGGGAATGCCAGTGGGATGGCACGGAGGCACGAGTGGACATGGAGTGTGTTTGGGTCCCACAGACCTGCCAGGAACTTTTCTGCTTCCTTCACTGGAGCTTGCTCTCTTCTGTCAGCGGGAGACGTGCAGATACAGAGGAGGGTTCTTCCCAGCTTCTTGTCCTCAGTAATGCAACTAGTTTCATGTGACTTATATATTTTATTTGTTTGCATGATTATTTTCATTTTTTAAAAATGTTTATTAATTTTTGAGTGAGAGAGCACGAGCAGGGGAGGGACAGAGAGAGAGGCGGGGACAGAAGATCCAAAGCGAGCTCTGGGCTAACAGTAGTGAGCCCGATGTGGGGCTTGAACTCATGAACCGTGAATTCATGGAGATGATGACCTGAGCTGGAGTCAGGCGCTCAACTGACTGAGCCACCCAGGCACCCCCATTTTACTTTATTTTGCAAGTTTATTTATGTAAGTAATCTCTACACCCAACGTGGGTTTTGAACTCACGACCCCAAGTCAAGAGTCGCATGTTCTTCTGACTGAGCCAGCCAGGTGCCCCATCATGTGACATTAAAAGGAATCCATGCAGTTATCAAAATATATTCACCGAGACGCTGAGGCCTGTAGAGGTGCATGAAGGCAGACAGGCAGACCACACCAGCTGGATCGCCCCATCCCTATTGGAGACAGTTCCTACAGGCTATAGTGACATACTGGATGGGACTCTGGACCATTTTCCCGACAAGCCAAGGGCTCTGTCCTGAAGTAAACATTCCTAATGACCAGTGGTGTCACCAGCCCGACATGATGTCACTAACAGCACAGTCTTTGTCTGTGTCCACAGCCACATCATACAATGAATTTTAACTTATCACAGTGTTCTGACCATTCATCAAGCTGCTGTCCCTGGAGCCCAGGAGACAGGAGGATTTTCGGGGCAAATATACATGGAACCCCCTAAGTGTCAGGCCCTGAGTCAGGTGTGGGGCCCCAAAGACAAGCAAGACAAGACCCCTGCCCTCCAGGAGTTCAGGACTTTATGGAGCACACGAGTAATCACATAGTAGTGTGAGTAAGAGGCACAGGAAGTTGGGAAGGGGATGGTTTCCCTAAGAGGGGCAGGAGCGAGGGCATGACAGTGATAGTGCTGTCCTGGACCAGGTGCCCCTGTCTGTGCCCACCTGTGCTTGACCTTAGTCCTCACAGCAGCCCCATGAAGCTGGAATTCTAGGGATATTTGAGCAGGGACTTGAAGGAGAAGCAGGATTGTTCCAGGTGGAGACGGGGGCATTCCAGGCAGAGGCCACCATGTGGACACAGTGGAGGTGGCCAGCCAGCCTTCACACTGACAGCCTAGCCTGGCTAGGCTGTTTACAGGTGAAAACTAGGGTTGACATTAGTGACCATAGGTGGCAGTGAGCCCAGGACAAAGGCACTGGGGTCACAGGAGATAGATTCCGAGAAAAGTAGAGAGGAATCTGGGTGGGTATGTTTGCAAAATCCTCTGGATTCTTATTTGATGAAACTCAGGGATAGAGCTTAATCCGTATGTTGGGTACAAATTTGCCACATAATTTTGGAAGCCCTGGTTTCCTGGGTTAAGCAACATGTCCACAAAGCAAACCTTAAAACTTTCTGAGCCTGCAGAAAGTCAAAGGTGGGTCAGTCTTCTCTGTGTGGTGATCTTGGCCATCAGAGGAACAGCTGTCTTATAATTGCTCAGATTTGATTGTCTTGATTAAAGGCAGCAGCTTCTGTGCTGTGAGTTACATGAAAGGGAAGAAATTTAGCAAATTTTTAGCAAAGGGAGGAAATTTACTAAGCGTTAGGGGTGCTCCTTCCACAGAATCCTGTGTGTGGATAGGCTGGTAGACGGACAGACATACGACGTTCTTCATGATCCTCTAAAGGTTGCAGAACCTAGAGGAATGGAGTAACATCTGTGCAAGTTGTCCTAGACTAGGGAAGAGAGAGAGGGTGGCCTCCAGCGGGCTCTGTCCCTTAGAGTAAATTGACCATGGGGTTAGTCGCTTAATCACTCAGCGCCCTACTTACCTGTCTGTAAAGTGGAAACAATAGCATTCAGAGCTTGTGTGCAAAGGGAAGGAGGACAGACGCAGAAGTGCAGTTGGAGGCCCCATGGGGAGGATCAGTGTAGCTGCTGTGAGGTCAGGGCTGGTCCAGCAGAGAGGTACACAGAAGGATCTGAGGCAGTGCATTAAAAAACACTTCGCATGATTTGCCTAAGTGCGTGATCCAGGCTTCTGGCCGGGGACATTTTGAATCAATTTGCATTACCTCCAAAGCACCTCTAATTTCCGGAGTCAAATACAAAATGTGTCACTGCAAACTCCTGCATTTGTATGCAGAGCTTACTGCCTGCCCATGTCTTGTCTGAAAGATTGAACATTGTCCTGATCAATTTAATCACATTTTGGATGAGGAGAGTTACTTTACCCAGGAAGGGACAGAGAGATACGTGGACAGGGAGTCCAGGACGGGCCTGTTTTGTTCTGAACAGGCTTTTGCTGTATGTCCTTGGGCCATTTCCCTCCTGGGTACTGTTCCCCTGCTAGAATGTGACCTCCCTGTGGGCAGGTGACAAAGACTTCTTTTGCTCAACCAGACTTTAGTCCTGAATCTTCTCCTAGGCTCGTATGGACACTTCCATATAAAATCCAGTTTTGATAAGAGCCCTGCTAAGTTAATGTAACCAGAACCCTGTATTCTCCATATCTCTGATGGCCTTCCATATCTTATCGGATTCTTCATCCCCCACCATCTCCCAGGTGTCTGATCACCTGGGCCTGTCTTCAGCATGAATCCGGTTAGGTTGGTTTAGCCAGAATCCCCGTTTATCGCTGAGGTTTCTTCTTAGTCGTTTTCCATCCGCCGACTCCCTGCCCCCACTCCTTGGTTATAAATTCCCACTTGCCCCTGCTGTATTTGGAATGGAGCCCGATTCTACACCAAGGTCTCTTGTCCTCTAGCGCAATAGTCCTGAATAAAATCTGTTTTTATTGCTTTAACTACTCTCTGGCCCTGGTTTTTCTCTGACACAGGGTTAGGTGTTCAGGTGCCATCACTCACAACAGGGTGGGTGCTTTGGGGCAGCCATCTGAGGCTGGGAGGAAGAGGGCAGGGTCAGGTCCCAGCTGTTTCCTGGGAGAGCAACTGAGACAGTAGATCCCGTCCGACCAGACCTCACCTAGGAAGGGAATGTGAATGATCTATACTGGTGGAGAGGAGGTGGGTGTTGGGGTTCACCAGCTCTTTCCGGCTGACTTTAGTGGTTTCTATGGTGACTGGAGATGATTAGATTAGGAGTCACCTGCTCCTTCCAGCTTCAGACTCTCATAAGGTCATTCTCAAACCTTCTCTCTGCCTTTCTTCCTTAGCGTCTTTTTTTGGAGCCCCTTCCATCTGTCCTTTAGAGCCGGTCACTAGATCCTGGAAGCTGGTGTTTGGGTTGGTCCTCTGGGAGCATGATCAAGTTGGATCCCGATAAAGCACAGACTTCCAGTTAAATTTGATTCAGATCAGCAATGAATCATTTTTCAGTGTAAGCATATCTCCAAGGTTGTGTGGGAGGGTACATTTATACTAAAAGTGATTCATTATTTATTTGAAATTCAAATTTAACTGGGCATCCCGAATTTCATCTGCTCACACTGGCACCCAGATCAGTCCCCTCACTCACAGAGAATGAGCCATGATGGTGGCTGCACTGAATTGGTGTGTCTTAGGTAAACATCGTCCTTTGAATATGCTGCTGAGTAAGCCCATGATGTTTTCTTTTTCTGAGTCTGTTAAGTCTCTAAATTTACATCAGCCTCTAGGAAATGAGCCTCACACAGGGAACCCCCCAGGCTCCTGTGTTTAACACCCTTCCGGCTAGGGGTGAGGGCATCTGTAGGGGATTTTTTTTTTTAAACGTTTATTTATTTTTGAGACAGAGGGAGACAGAGCATGAACGGGGGAGGGGCAGAGAGGGAGACACAGAATCCGAAACAGGCTCCAGGCTCTGAGCTGTCAGCACAGAGCCCGACGCGGGGCTCGAACTCACGGACCGCGAGATCGTGACCTGAGCTGAAGTCGGACCAACTGAGCCACCCAGGCGCCCCTGTAGGGGATTTTTAAGACACAGACGGGGTTGAGCACTCTCTCGCTTTTGCATACGGTTTCCCAGGTCCCTTGCAGCCCAGACCCGGAGCCCGCATAGGGAACACCTCATCTAGCCTAATGTTCTTGCTTTTCAGGTTAGGAAGCCCAGGCCCAGAATGCAGGCGACTTGCCCAGGTCAGTAGTGAGTGACTTTGTGAGCTATATTTATTTATTATGTATTTATTTATTTGGATTCAGTTTTTATTAATTTAGTTTAAACCAGATCGTAATAAAACAACTCACCGGCCCTGTATATGCTTAATTTACATTTAAAACAAGACAACCTGTGGGGGCACCTGGGTGGCTCAGTCGGTTGAGCATCTGAATCTTGATTTTAGCTCAGGTCATGATCCCAGGATCGTGGGACCAAGCCCTGCGTCGGGCTCCTGGCTGAGTGTGGAGCCGGCTTGGGGTTCTCTCTCTCTCTCTCTCTCTCTCTCTCTCTGCCCCTCCTCCCCCTCAAGTTCTCCCTCTCTGTCTCTCAAATATATATATATATATTTATTATATTTATATAATATATTTATATATAAATATATTTATTTTATCAAAATTTATTTTTATATATTTATATATTTTTAAATATAAATAAATAAATATATATATATGTGTATATATATATATATATACATATATATACACATATATATATATACAACCTGTGAACAGACTAACTGAAAAAAGATTTGAAACATTTGGGAAAAATTGAACATGGGCTGGACAATGAGTTATTTCTAATTTTATTGGTTATATTAGTTTCTAATTGCTGCTGTAACCAATGACCATAATCATAGTGGTTTAAAACAATACAAATTTATTGTCTTACTGTTCTGGAAGTCAGAAGTCTGAAATTTAGTCACTGGACCAAAATCAAGAACTGTGTTCCTTCTGGAGGCTCTGAGGGAAAATCTGTTTCCTTGTCATTTCTAGCTCCTAGAGCCTGCCTGCTTTCCTTAGATCCTGGCCCCACGTCACTCTGACTTGTTTCTGTAATCACATCTCCTTCTCTGACCCTGACCCTCTTGCCTGAATGATCTAGGACACCCTCCCCACCACCATCTCAAAAGCCTTAATTTATTTTTTAAAATCTTTACTTATTTATTTTTTAAAGTAAGTTCTAGGCCCAACGCAGGGCTTGAACTCATGACCCCAAGATCGAGAATCACATGCTCCACCAACTGAGCCAGCCAGGTGCCCCTCAAAAGCCTTAATTCAATCACATCTGCAAAGTCCCTTTTGTCACATGAGAGAACATATTCACAGGTTTGGGGCAGTTACGACATGAATATCTTTAGGGGTCCATTTTTCTTCCTACCACATTTATGATAGAGGTGTCTGAATTACATTTCTGAAAAAAGTTCTTAGCAATTAGAGACGGGGTAGTCCCAGGTGAAATGATTTGCTTTAAAATGCTCTTGTTATGGACTGAGTATTTATTCCTGCACCCCCAACCTTTCCATTCATTTGCTGAAGCCTTAATCCCCAATGTGATGGTATTTGGAGATGGGGCCTTTGGGAGATAATTAGGGTGATATTAGGTTAGAGGGTAGAGGCCTCATGATGGGTTAGTGGCCTCATAAGAAGACATTTCTCCTCATGCACACACTAAGGAGAGGCTATGTGAGGACACAGGGAGAGGGTGGCCATCTGCAAGCCAGAAAGAAAGTTCTTACGAAGAAACAAACTGGGCAGCTCCTTGACTTTGGACTTCCCAGCCTCCAGAACTGTGTGAAATCGATTTCTGTTGTTTAAACTCCCCAGTCTACGGTATTTTGTTATGGCAGCCGGAGAAGACTAAGACAACTCTAGAAAAAGGAGAAAAGAAAAAAAAAAAAATCCCCCAAACCAAACAGGGAACAAGAATGGCAGAAATTGCTGGTTGTGGAAGCTAAGTTTTGGAGACGTGGGGCTCTTATACTATTTGAAAGATTTTCTGCGTGTTTGAAATTTTCCACAGTAAAAACAAATATGCAAGTTTTAAAAGAAATTTTAGAAGTTTTAATTGAAGTAGAGCTGACATATAATCTTGTGTTAGTTTCAGGTGTACAACATAATCATTCAGTGATTACATACGTCACAAAATGCTCACCTCGGTAAGTATAGTTACCACCCGTCACCATACCAAGTTATTACAGTATTATTGACTATATTCTTTGCGCTGTACTTTTTATCTCTGTGACTTCATTACTTTACAACTGGAAGTTCATACCTCTGAATCTTCTTCACCTATGTTTTTTTTAAACTTTAAAAAATTTTATTTGAGAGAGAGAGAGTGCTAATGGGGAAGGGGTAGAGAGAGGGGGAGAGAGAATCCCAAGCAGACTCCATGCTTAGTGCAGAGCCTGACTTGGGGCTTGATCCCATGACCGTGAGATCACAACCTGAGCTGATGTCAAGAGTCGGACACTTGGGGCATCTGGGTGGCTCAGTTGGCTAAGCGGCCGACTTCGGCTCAGGTCACCATCTCACAATTCGTGGGTTCAAGCCCCACGTTGGGCTCTGTGCTGACAGCTCAGAGCCTGGAGCCTACTTCAGATTCTGTTTCTGCCCCACCCCCGCTCTTGCTCTGTCTCTCTCTGCTTCAAAAATAAATAAACATTAAAAAAAAAAAAAGACACTTAATGAGCCACCCAGGGGGTCCTTAATCCTCTCCCCTCCAGCAACCACCAGTTTGTTCTCTGTATTTATGAGTCTTAAACATGTAATCTTTATGAAACTAAAACACAAATAGATATGTAAGTCAATGGAAAAGCATAGAATGTCCAGAAATACACCCAAATATTTGTAGGAATCTAG
Organism: Panthera pardus; assembly: GCF_024362965.1. NCBI lineage: Eukaryota > Metazoa > Chordata > Mammalia > Carnivora > Felidae > Panthera > Panthera pardus. Next base: position 19,881,199 of record NW_026526832.1, read on the forward strand.
TAAATAAAAGTGTGGCATTTCAAATCAGTAGGGATATCTAAAAAGTATTGCGACAATTGGTTAGATATGTGGGAAAAAATCTGGGTTCTTAACTCTTGCCTTATACCAAAATTAATTCTAATTTGATAAAAGATTTGATTAACTAGAAAAAAATTAAACCATAAGTTTGCTAGAAGTAAACATGTGAAGCCATTTAAAAAATTGTAACGGTGTTGGTGGGGGGGGGGGAAGGGCCTTTCTAAGTGTGATACAAAACCTTGCCTGGAGGAAAAAAAGCATAAATAAAATCAAAGATAGATGCCTCTGAAAAATATTTGCAACTCATGTCACAAAGGGTTAATTTCCTCGGCATGTAAAGAGGTCTCAGCAATCAGTGTGATAGGCATTTCTCCAAAGACAGTCTATAGATGGCTAATAAGAACAGGAAAAGGTGCTCAGCCATGCTTAGCCATTAAGGAAATGCAAATCAAAACCACAGTGAGGGCGCCTGGGTGGCTCAGTCGGTTAAGCGGTTAAGCGGCTGACTCTTGGTTTTGGCTCAGGTCGTGACCTCACAGTCGAGGGATTGAGCCCCTCGGCAGCCTCTGTGCTGGGCTTCCTGCTGGGTATGGAACCTGCTGAAGATTCTCTGTCTCTCCCTCTCCATCTGCCCCTCCCCCCCACTCTAAAAAAAAAAAAAAAAAAGAGTGGAGCAGGGAGGGAAGATAACAAGTCCTGGAGAGGACTTGGAGAAACTGGGACCCTCATACATTGCTGGTGGGAATGTAAAATGGTACATCTGTTTTGGAAAACAGTTTGACTGTTCCTCAAAATGGTGAACATAAACATAGAGTTACCGTAAGACTAAGCAATCCACTCTGAGGTATTTTTCAAAGAGAAATTAAAAGATACATCCACCTAGGGTGCCTGGGTAACTCAGTTAGTCCAGCAATCGACTGTTGATTTCAGCTCAGGTCATGATCCCAGGGTCGGGGGATCGAACCCCATATCGGGCTTGCACGGAGCATGGAGCCTCCTTGGGATTTTCTCTCTCTCTCTCTCTCTCTCTCTCCCTCCCTCCCTCTGCCCGTCTCCCATGCTTGCTCGATCTCTCTCTGTCCATTACCTCTTTCTCTCCCTAAGCAAACATATGTCCACTCCAAAACTGTTACAATAACGTTCATTATTTATAATAGTCACAAAGTGGAAACAACCCAAATGTTCATCAACCGAAGAAAAAGGAATACCAACTGAGGTGTATCCCTGCAATGGAATATCATTCAACAATAAAAGGGAATGAATTTCTGACATCTGCTGCAACATGGGTGAACTTTGAAAACAATATGCTAAGTGAAAGAAGTCAGCCATATGATTCTATATGTGCGAACTAAACATCCAGCATAGGCAAAACTATGTCGAGAATAGATTAGTGGTTGCTTCAGTCCGGCAGGGGTGGTGAGGACTGGAGTTGGGGGGCAGGGACTAATAATGGGTACCCTGGGTTTCATTTTGTGAGGGAGACAAAATGTTCTAAAATCCAACGGTGGTGATGATTGCACAGCCTGCGAAGAGACTAAAACCCCTGAACTGTACGCTTTATGTAGGTGAGTTTGTGGAATGTGAATTGTTTCTTAATTAAGATGTCAACCAAAATTTAATACAAACAAGACCAGAAGCAAAAAGGAAAATGGACGTGAACATAAGCAGACAATCCATGGAAAGGGAAGTGCCTCTTAGACCCATGAAAAGAGGTTCAACTTCACTCATAAGAAGAGAAATATAAATTAAAATGGTAATGAGTACCATTTTCACCTATTTGATTGGGAGATTTTTTTAAAATAATTTTTTAAGTTTATTTTTAATTATTTTGAGAAAGATATGGAGAGTGTGTTGGGGAGGGGCAGAGAGAGAGGGGGAGAGAGAGAGAATCCCAAACAGGCTCCACGCTGTAAGGGCAGAGACAGATGCGGGGCTCGAACTCATGAATTGTGAGATCATGACCTGAGCTGAAACCAAGAGCTGGATGCTTAACCGACTGAGCCACCTAAGCACACCTGGGAGAGTTTTTAAAAAAAAATGTTTATTTTTGAGAAAGGGTGCACTTGCAGGGGTGGGGCAGAGAGAGAGAGGGGGACAGAGGATCCGAAGCAGGCTCCTTGCTGACAACAGAGAGCCCGATGTGGGGCTCAAACTCATGAACTGTGAGATCATGACCTGGCTGAAGTCGGACACTTAACTGACTGAGCTACCCAGCCACCCCACGGTTGGGAGATTTTAAGCAAAGTGTGACAATGTGAAATTTATTGGCCAGACTGTAGGGAAACACGTTCACGCCAATGATGGAAATAAAGACACAGAACCTCTGAGGAAGGCTATTTGGTGACATCTATTACATTTATATAGGCACACCTGTGCCTGCACGGGACTGCCATGCACCTCTGAAGCCATCTGCCTCTAGGCTTGTCTTACATGAGAGGCCTTCGGTATTAAGCTCCTGTTATGCTGGGTTTTCTGGTGTATGAGTCCTAACTGATAATCCCAGCAATGCTACTTCAAGGAACTTATTCTAAAAGTTGTCCGATATGTGTTATAGGAGCAGAGTGGAACCACCTCAATGTCCATCAAAAGGAAAGTAGTGGGATGCCTGGGTGGCTCAGTCGGTTAAGCGTCCGACTTCGGCTCAGGTCATGATCTCACAGTTGGTGAGTTCAAGGCCCTCATCAGGCTCTGTGTTGACAGCTGACAGCTCAGAGCCTGGAGCCTGCTTCCGATTCTGTGTCTCCTTTTCTCTCTGCCCCTCCCCCGCCCACACTCTGTCTCTGTCTCTCTCTCAAAAATAAATACACATTAAAACATTTAAAAAGTTAATTAAGAAAGTAGTTAAATAAGTGGTGGCACCTTCATACACCCTCCCCCAGAATGCAGCGTGGCTTTACGCGGGAACGAGGATGCTTTTTATGTGCCAGTGTTCGATGACCTCCAAGATGCCTTGTTAAGTGCTCTGTGTCGGAAGTGCGACCATTTGTGTAAAGAGTGTTAAGAAATACAACCCTGTAAAGATACAGGACAATTTGTGGACTGATGTGTAGAAACTGATAACACGGGATGCCCCTGTGGCTGGGGGGCTGGGGTAAAAGACTCACTTGTCACGACACACCCTTTTGGTACCTTTTGGATTTTATACCACGTACCTTTACCTATTCAAAAGTGGTAAGCAGAACAAAGGACGCAGCACCAGGAAGATGGGGATGGGACGGTTCCTTCACACTCGAAACTACCAGGGGTGTCGGCTGCTTCCACGCCCACGGCTTCCCCAGAATACCAGGGGAGTTGGGAAGCACAGTCTTGCTGCCCGAGAGACTGGCTTCTAACTTGCTGTGTGCCTTTAGGCCGGTCACTTCCCCTCTCTGAACTTCAGCCGGACTACCTGACAACTTACGGGCCTCCCAGATCCCGGGCTCCGCACTTGCCGGAGGGCCAATGTGAGGGTCACTGCACTGCCGCTAGATGGCGCGCTGCCCCTGCCGCTGAAAGAGACGCTGTGGCTGAGGCCCACCCAGCTTTTAAAACCAATTGAGTCACCTGAGGGACTTTTTACGTCAAAAAGCCACCTCCCCGTCTTGAGCGTGAGTGATTCAGAGGGGTGCCGAATGACAAAACAGAGCGGCTGAAGGCTGAGGTGGAGGATACAGTCAAGTGGCCTCAACGTGCCTGTATCCTCAGTCAAGGGGGGCAGGGGGGCCTGGCTTGAGAAGGTGGCGGGACCCCAGGCCTGGCTCAAGGTTTCAGGCTCCCTGTCAGTTCAGGGATGCCTTGGCAGGGGGCAGGGAGCCTCGAAGGGCATGCGTCGTGGAATCAGGGGTGGGCGGTCTGCTGACCTTTCCGAGCCTGTGTTTCTCATCTGTAAAATGAGTGTAATAATCACAGCTACCCTACAGGGTTGATCTGACAAAGTGCTACGTGTGGTTCTCTTTCGTAGTCTCTACCCTTGACACATCAGAAGGGTCAGTAGGTATAGCTGTCATGTGGATAAAGAGTGGAAAGGCCGCTTTTACAGAGGACACCTTCTCCTGGGGATTGACATCCTGGGGATTGAGCCCCAGATGGGGCTCCTCAGAGAAAGGAGCTTCCCGGGTTTGAGGCAGCAGTCTTTCCGCACTATTTTGCAGAAGTTGCTAATCGTTGCTGGGCTCGGAAGGCATTCCCTAGCCATCTGATGTCGACGTTTCCCAGATTTTACTTTTTATGGGGACATGAGAGGAAAGTACTGCATATCTTCGCTTAAAAGCAGTTCTGTTTAAATGTTACAAAATGTAAACGCTATGGAATAAGAAGGGAGGATGGCCTTTTTAAGAAGTTTTTGGCCAAAGCCAGCATTTGAAACTGCTGGAAATCAGTAGGGCCGTTAATGTGTACTTTTTAGCGGCTCCGGGGGAAAAATGACCTTTTCTTTGCAGCAGAGATAGGCTTTAGCACGGAGGGGGCAGGCAGAAAACGTGTCAGGGGATGACAGTCTTTTCCTGGCTGAAAAAGTGACCGTGTGGGAGGGGCGTTGGCAGTGCTGGCTCCCTGGCCCAGCGGAGCATCCCCCTGTGCGATGTGCCTGGAGGAAGGGACATCCTTTTTGCCGCACAAAGGGGCTCTTTGCTCAGCCCATGAGGTTGTCCCTCCCAGGAGGGGCTCCTTTTCCGTTCTACCAAAGGCGCATCCCTGCTTGCTTTAGCCTTCAGAGGGTAGAGTGGAAACTGGTTTTCCTTTCCCCAATGGAGAGAGGCCCAAAGAGCAGCAGATCTCAGACTTTTTTTCACTTTGTTTCTTCAAAACAGTGCTTCCAGAACGTTCCTGTTAGAATGTGGATACCCAGGTCGACTACCTGGAGAGTCTCAAGGGGTGGGTCTGGTGAGTTGGTCCTGGCAGGCCTTGGGCTGCCTTAGCCCTGTGTGATGATGGGAATCTTGTGCGAGGGGCCCTGGGGCAGGGGCCAGGGGCCAGGGGACGGCACGGAATGATCCCAGAAGCAGGGGCTGGGGAGAGCCAGCTGAGGGGCCACAGAGGCCCAATCTCAGGGATGCTGGCTGAGCAGATGAAGTGGACCATTCCGTCCCAAAGCAAAGAGCCACCCAGGAGCCCAGGCTGGGGGGAATGAGGGGCAGGGGAACACTGTATTTTCAGTCTGCGCTCTGCTCCTTCCCACCCTGTGACCGCGGGCAAGTTATTCAACCTCCCTGAGCCTTGGCCTCATCTGTAAAAGGGGGAGAGTGATTGCTGGCATCTGGTAGGTATTCAACAGTGACAGCTGTTCTCTTCCCTGTAATAGGTCCTTTTAACTTGGCCCATGGGTCCCTGGGGGGAGGCTTGTGTCTGCCTGTGCTGTGGGCACAGGGGATGGGGGGGGGGCAAGCCTGTGCTTCTCATAACTATGCCTATACCCACCCTTCCCCTTGCCAAGGCCCCCCCTGGGCCAGCATGGCCGGCCTTCTCTGACTCTTTGTCTCTCGGTTCAGAGCAGCTGAAGGTGCAGACTCCCATGACCACCTCCTTGGTTAGTGCCTCAGTTTCCTGATGAGTGAAATGAGACAGGTTGAGATGCCTATGGGGTTCCTTCCAACTCTGGCCAAATTTGTACAATGATTAGTTCTGCGCTACGCTAACTGAGGCAGGGAAAGGGGAGATCCACGCGGATACTTCACGACCCTGCTGTAGATGTGACCTGGGGCCCGCACTGACTCCTGACAGCCCTTAGTGCATCCTTGGTACCACGGGGCATTGTCTGGATACAGGGGTTAGATTTTTGGCCCTGGACTGACAGGAAGGAAGGGGACAAGGACTCTCCACGATTGTGAAAGCCAGAGAGGTCTTTCGGCTCGAGCCTGGCTCTGCCTCTTCCCTTGTATGACTTTGGACACGTTATTTTGGCTTACTACATCGAGTCTCCCGATTCGCAAATGGAGGGGCAGAGTCAGGTGCTCCCTGTCTGGCCTTTCCATAATGGCAGACCCGCAAGGTTGGGATGGGTTGGTCCTAAACTGAATTGTCTGTAAGTTTCCCCATGAAGGTCCATCCAGCCCTCATTGTTTCCAGGCTTGGATGTGAAAGCTTCCTCTTCCTAGGTGTTTTAGCTGTGGGATTTTGGGCAAGTCCCCCGGACTAGCTGAAGTGTGGAGACTTCATCTGCAAGGTGGGCATGACTTCAGCCGCTTCATAGGTTCGGGGTGGGGGGCAGATGAGGGGCTAACTGCAAAGTGGGAGGGCCGGGGATAATGGATTACAAGGCCCATCTGAACACCTCAGAGCAGGATGGAGTGAAAGCGGCTGCTGGTCAGTTGTCGATGCTGGAAGTGGGAATAGTAGGACAGCAGTGTGGTCCAGGCACACAGCTGGCCCCGGCCTCTTGGGAACCCGTTCAATTGCCCACCCCGACCCCTCGCCCGAAGCTGGCCCCGAGGGAGGTGTGTTCAGGGGAACTTGGCTTTCCTGAGTGTCTTCAGCTGTTGGGGGGTGGAGGAGCCAAGTGGACTTCGGGCACCTGCTCCTCGGGTCCTCAGCTCACTCCTGCAGGCCTCTGCCCCTCCTCCCTGCCCTGGAGGCAATGGCTGCCTCCGCCGCCCTGCCAGGGGTCTGATTTGTGGGCTGGAAGCTCCTGTGAAACGTGAGGCCAGGGAGAGCCAGCGAGGTTCCATCACAGGGTTTTAAAAATCTTCTCCCTTCCGGACTCTGCTGCAGGTCCTCCTTGGCCTCCCTGGCAGGGGGAGTAGCTCGTTCTTGGCTCTAGAGGCAGCAGCTGGGCATCCCAGGCCCTGCCAGCTCTTGGATCGCTGCGTGCTCCCCGCCACTCCTCTGTCTAGGCTGTGTGGAGTGGGAGCCCCCCTCCTGGGGAGCTGGTGTTTCCATCAGCCTGCACTTTGCTGCCGGGCTCGTTTTCTGGAAACTCTAAATCATACGCATTGTTGCCCTGTTCTGAAGCTTCCCCTGGCTCCCTGTTGCCTGTGGGCTAAGATACCCACTCCCGGCTGGGTGGAGGCCTCCAAGATCTTTCTTCCATTCTCCTCCCCCTCCTGTCCTTCTTCCTTCCCTCCCTCTCACACTTGCACACCATCGTTTGATGCCTGTGAGGCCCCAGCGACATAACCACGGAGGCGACGGATACAGAGCTGGTCTTCTCAGCTCCACTCCCTTCCCTTCCCAAGGCAGCCTTCCCATTGTTCCAGATCCTTCCGAGAACATTCCTTTGCCTGAGCCCAGCTCAAGTTCCTGTCGCTGAAACCACAGCAGAGTGAAGACAGCAAGTGTACCCATCACCCCAAGCCTTCCCTGGGCTCCCTTTTTAATGCCCCTCCTGGTGCTACCCTCTCTCATAACCATTGATCTGCTCTCTGTCCCTCTGGATTAGTTTACACTTTCCAGACCTTTATATGAATGCAATCGTACGATGTGGGCTCTTTCTGTCTGGTGATTTGTGACCCGTCCGTGCTGCACGTAGCGCTGGCCATCGCTCTGCGTTTCTGAGTAACGAGTTGTGCTCGGCATGGGTATTGCGGTTGGTTTATCCGGTTACCCGCTGGTGGATGTTGAGGTTGTTTCCGGTGTTTGGCTATTACAAATGCAGCCCTGAGGGGTGTGTTGATGTGGAAGGAGCACTAATCAGGGAGGCTGCAGGCCCCAGCTCTATCCCCCCACCTGCTGCCTGCACATCCCCTCTCCTGTCTGAGTTTCAGTAATGGCTTCTGCCACATAAAGAGGACGCATGGTTCCTGAGGTCCCACCAACGCTGATAGTTGGCTATCTTTACGTTTCTGCATTGTTGGAGCACTCCGTGGCCCCCTGCACACTGCTGGGCTCATGGCCAGTGAGGGCCTGGTCAGGACCTGGATGCTGCGGGCACCTCGCCGCCTGAGCCTCACCCTGGAGCCCCGAGGGGGGAACGTCCTGTTGCTCGGCAGCTCCAGGGGCTTAGGCTAAGGACTTTGGAATTTGAGAGGACCCCTGACTCGTGCACGAGTCCCCTGCACTGCTGGCCCCGGCTCTGCTCGGGTACTCCCAGGGACAGGAGTCTCTGCCTCACGTGGCCGCCCCACCCACTGCCCCGCCCTCTGATTCCACCGGCTCCTGGGGACAGGTGGACGGGGTGGGGTGGAGCTGGGTCTGTCCCTGCTCTCTCTCCCCCTGGCTCGCTGGCCTCCCTCCCTGCTCCCAGCAGCCTCAGCAGCGCCCTACTTAGACCCCAGGGAGGGGTCTGCCCATCTGTTCACTGTGACGGGCTGGAGGGGGTGGGGTGGCAGCAGGCTTGTATCGCGTGTGTGGTGCCAAATCTGGAAGATTAATCCCAAATCGCTCAGGACTCGGGAACAATGCAATGGTTTCCCTGCAGCCTGATGTCCCCCCGCAACTTGCTGCTCCCCCCCCCCCCCCCGGTGGGTCAGGAAGCGCTGTGCTCGGGCTCACCCTGCCTTCCAGAGGCTGCCGAAGCAGGACCTGGGTCCCCAGTCACCTGGGAGGGGAACCTGGGAAGGTGAAAAGACAAAGCGGCACAACTGGCCACGGGCTGTGGTGGCTGGGTGTGGCAGGTGGAGCCACACAATCTTGGGCTCAGACCCTGGTTCTGACACTTACTGGTTGGTCGGGTGACCTTAGGCAAGTGATGTGAGAGCCCTGGCCTCCTCTCCTCACTCTGGCCTCCTCTCCTCACTCCTTCCCCTGGGTTATGATGAGGCTCTGCTAACACCTAGCCCAGCTCCTGACACACGCTTAATAAATATTCTTTGTCCCACCCACCTCAGCCCCGACTGACCTAAGGGCCTTGGATATCCGGCAGTTTCCTGTGGCAGATCTCAACTCTTGGGGCCACCTGATTGCTCTAGCGACTGCCCTCCCCTCAGGGACAGACCAGGTGCCTGAGAGAGGGGCTGGGTGTGAGCTGGGAAGCGGGCAGGAAGGGCCGCGCTCCGCTCGGGAGCTGGGGGTCAGGTGTGGAGAAGGGGGTGAAAGCTGAGCCAGGCGAGGACGCGCTTGCTATTTTCAGCAAATTCAAATCCCCGGCCCAGGTCAATGACATCCGGGAACTCAGGAACGGAGCTGATGGGACTGGAGCCCAGCCACCTGTGAGCTTTGATTAAGCAGACAATTTTAGAGCATAGATAAAAGGAAGGGGGTAAGTAGATGGAGGCAATAACAGTTCACCAAGAACATGCGGGAATAAATGTTACCATGAATTAAGGGCCCTCTGTTTTGTCCTGTCCTCGTTGATATTTTCATCAAAGGTTTGAATAATGGCACCGAAGGCTGGATTATCAAATCTGTGGGTGGTATGGAGCTGGGGGAGAGTGGGTATAGATTTAATAGTGGAACCTGGCTTCAACACCTGGAACGCCATCAAAAGCCTGGAACAAACCAGATAAGATCTAGCAGTGCTAAGTGGGTGAGATTGTGCACTGACATTAAAAAGAGCAACCGCCGGGCTTCGCGCAGGAGAGGCCTGGCTCGCCACGTACCTAACGGGCACTGACTTTTTCTCTGATTTGCTACCAGAATGCCCAGTCAAGGACAGAGTGATGTCCTCGGTCCTCCCTGGCTTGGATCAATAAGCAGGAAAGCAGGGAGAGGAGGGAGGATCACTTTAGCTGTGAGTTGTCAGCTTGGGGGAAGAATGCCGTGGTCCCCCTCCCCCAACCTGGCCAAGTGCGGCAGTGGGCTCCAGAGAGTTCCTCATACAAATTACGCTACAGGGGGAGATGGCCTCTTCTTCCCAGGTTGGGCGTCTATGGCCGAAGTGAAATTGCTGCTCTACCCTCTGCCTGTTTGAACAAGGGAGAGAATTCTGGGGAGTGGTGGCAAGGCTCACTGGGGGCCATCTCACTATCTGGCATGGTTAGGATGTGTGAATATCCCTGTGGGTCATATAGACCCTGCGAGGTGGTGCGGTCACCTCGGGATTTTTACAGCGTTCCACAAGAGTGCTGGCTGTGGGGCCAGAGGTAGCTGGGAGGGACCCCCCCCCCTCCCAGCAAAGGCTGGAGCTGTGGGGACATTGGGTTGCCCCTCTGTGGAACAGAACGGTGAAGGGGCTCGTCTATGCCTTCTGAAAATCCCACACAGGGCCCTGGAGGGCCAGCACTTAGAGCCGGGTCACAGGGCAGGCTTCCCTTGTCATTCAGCCCTCTTTGGCAGCCCGACTGTGGAACCACCAGAAATAGAGGGTGGCAGTGGGGGAGAAGAACGTGCCTCCTCCCCTTTCGAAGTCCTTCTGGAGCCGGAGAATATTAGCATTAAAATGGATTTGAGATTAAAGTTGTTAACTGAGCTACACTGGACTGGACTTCCTTATACCCAAGAGTGACCACAAAGCTTTGGGATTGGCCCTGGCTGTTATTTAAGAGACAGGAACAGGGGAACTCAACCTAGTGTTGCTAAGGGCCATGAAGGGAGGGAAGACAAAGCTATTTCTTCCCTGTGGCCTGCCTGGTTCACACTGTGCAATAATCCTGTTGCAGGAGCCTGGGGGCCACGGGGCTTTCAGCTGCGCCAAGAAGGCGAAAATCCTATCCCCGCAGCACCCCTTCCCGCCTTCGGTGACACGAGTTACTGCTGTCGGCGGTTCCAGGGATCGCTCAACGTCACAGTGACAAGTAAGCTCTCCGTCTCCTCCTTCTGCCATCCTCACTGTGTCCACGACGTCTCCTCTCCTGGTCACAAGATGCCTGCCGCTGTTCCGGGCATCGCACGTAGACCTGGCGAGGTCTGGTCCAAGTAGTGGCGTTTCCTCCACCGCGATTTCTTTTAGGAGGAGAAATGCCTTTCTGCCCCCACAGACTTCCCCCAAAGAGACCCTTAACCAGACTTGAGCACACTCATAACTGATCCGATCTTTGGAAAGAATGCTGGAGGTCACCGTGATTGATTTAGTCTCTAGAACTGAGGTTGGGAAAGGGTGAGCACCTGAAGAATGTCAGTCCTCTGCCATCGAGGCAGAGGGGTGCAGGGATGATTTTCGATTAGGTGACCGGTAGTACCTGCCACAGTGGCCCACACGACAAACTCCGGGGAAGGTTGGGTGGGCTGCAAGCTCTGTGTGAGCCTACGAGTCAGATGGACTCCTAGGCTGCTTTAATAAGAGAGTAGCATCCAGAGCAAGAGAGAGAGCGGTCATTGTGTCTCTGTGCTGGCTGGGCCACACGCGGTGTGTCAAGTCCCAGGGGAAGAAGTAAGTGGAAGCTCTTACAGAGAAGGGAGTGGGATGGGTGGGTGTCTAGCACACTGTCATGGGAAGTAGGGCTGAAAGAATAGGGCATTGAACCGGGAGAACACTGGGAGACACCTTTCCATATGGGGAGCCATCCTGAATCCTAGAGAGATGCCCACAACAGAGGGAATCACCTCATGTGGTTCTGGAGGGCACAGCCAGACCCAGAAGCAGTTCTTATCTCAATAGAAGGAAGACATTTATGGTCACTAGAGCTGCTGCTCAGTGAACGAAGGGGCTGCCTCAGAGGGTGAGGGTCCTGTAAATGGAGGCTCTATGACCTGCTGGGAAGCCACTGAGGCAGTTCTTGCTTTGGTAGGGAAGTTGGATTAGAGGCCTTCCAGGCATGGAGGTGCAGTGGAAAGGGCCTGAGCTTAGGAGTCAGAGGGTCCTGGATAGGCTTTGCCGCCTACTAGCTGTGTGACTTTGGGTAAATCACTTAACCTCTCTGAGTATCACCTTTCTCATCTACCAAACTGAGGGTAACAGTACCTGCCTCACAGGGTGGTTGTAAGTTCTGTAAAGTCTGTGGCACATAGTAGATACTCAAGGATGAACGGACCCTTAATTCTTTGGAGAGAAGCTGGCAAGGACACCCGCTGTACCATACCAAAAGTGTCCTTAGAGCTTTTTCTGCCCTGGATGAGGCAGATGGAGAGGGTTTTTTTTTTTTTTTTTTAATGTTTATTTATTTTTGAGAGAGACAGAGACAGAATGTGAGTGGGTTAGGGGCAGAGAGAGGGAGACACAGAATCCGAAGCAGGCTCCAGGCTCTGAGCCGTCAGCACAGAGCCTGACGTGGGGCTCGAACTCACGAGCTGTGAGATCATGACCTGAGCCGAAGTCGGACACTGAACCGACTGAGCCACCCAGGCGCCCCCGGAGAGTTTTTACTATGGAGGTGAGGACAGAGCACAGCAAAGCCCAGGTCAGGCTCCCGGCCCCAGCAGCCCCTGTGGTCTCCCCAGTTGGACCCGTGCACGCTGGAAGGCTAGGGCCTCTCCAACCCCGAGGATAATTCCAAAGCAGACTCAGGGATGTGGACTTTCTTCCTGCCACTCTGATCCGGTCGTCAGACCAGAATATTCTGTAACTGGGGATGACCTGGTTACATGCTCCCTCTTTAGGGAACCAGAACTGTGGAAGAGTGTTGTTTTGGGGAGTTGGTCTGGGTCAAAGGCATGACCTTTTCCCCAGAAACCTTCGGCCCTTTCATCTGAAGGGCAGGGGTTGTTGGCTGGATGTTCTGCTTCCCTCGGTCCAAAGTCTAGGGCTGTGGGCAGTGTTTGCCCAGGAAGTGGGTAAAGTGTTCATGACCCCTTGTCTCCTGGTGCTAATGGGTTCCACGAACCATGTCCACCTGGGGGCTCCCCGACCCATGGAACAGCAACTGCGTGGGACGCTCTGGGGCTGAGCAGTAGCCCCTGCCCAGCACACCTGCTGCCAAGGAGATGCCCCAGTGGTCAGCTTGGCTCTCAGATACAGAGGTCAATGTGAAACAGTCCCAGCTTTCAGGACCTTGGGTCTTTCTGAGCTTTCGTTCTGGCATCTGTAAAACGAGGATGTTAATCCTCACCTAAATCGCAGAGTCTTCCAATGATAGATGAAGAACGGAGTGAGAGAGCCTTGTAAATGGAAAATGCCAGAATGTGAATTCTTGGGAGTTCACGGCCAGAGGAGATCACTGAGGTCAGTTCCATCACAGCCCCTGGCCCAAGGGCTTGGCACCACACACACAGTCCTCCCCTGCAGCTGGGAGACGAAGGGGCAGGGGGGTGTCCTGGTGTCTGTCCAGATGTACATGCGGGAAATTTCCAGCATCAGAATGACTCAACCTCAGAGATTAGCGGCTTTCATCTGGGCCCTTACTCTGGGTGCGCGAGGAGGGGAAAGGAAAGTGAGCCCATTTGGATACTAATCCTGGCGACGTCATTATCTTGCTTCACGACCTTGAGCGTCTCACTTCCTCTCTGTGAGCCAAAATCTCATCCTCTGAAAAAGAGGAGCTGGGCCAGGGATCTAGGGGAGTGTGTGGGGGTGTGGGTGTGTTTCTTTGCAATCTTCCTAGGCAGTGCCTAAGGCTGTTGTTCCAGCATCGCTGCTACCCGGGCAAGAGGAGGGGACTGTGTCCACTGTCCACTGTTTGTTTGGGGGTCTCTCGGGAAATGGAGTCTTTCAGCCTTCAAACCTGAACCCAGCTCTGAGAGTCAGAGAGCCCCCCCCGCCCCCCCCCCCCCGCCACTTTATGCTTCTCAGTGGAGACAGTGAGGTGTGCCCTGGGTGGGGAGGCGGGCATGGCCAACATGGGTAGTTGCTCTTTCCTCTGGCAGCATGTCTGTCCTACAGAAGTCCTCCCCCAGCCCTGGCTTCCTGAGATAAGTTGTGGAGATGCCGGTGGGCTTGGCGGACGGGGCCATGCTGAGCCTGTAGAAAAGACTAGGCTTTAGTGGGAGGTGGGAGGACCTCAGGTAGGACCCTCAGCTCCACCGGAATCTGCCATCTTTGGAGGGTGACGTTTTTAGGTTCGTAGTATCCCCTCTCACCAAGGTTCTGAATTAGAAACGTGTCCCGAACAGCTCTGTGACTTCCGCCAAACCTTCACCGAAGCCGTGGACCACCCTGGGGAAAGGGTGCCTTGAGAGGGTGAGAGCACACACTTGTGGACCGTGGGGCCTGGGCCCGGATCCCTGCTCTGCCACTCATCCACTGCTCGATCTTGGCAAGTGAGCTGCTCCCAAGCCGACACAAGAGCGGACACAAGATTGGGAATAACCTATGTATTTTGCAAAGGTCACGGCCTCCCATTATAGAAGGGCTTATAAGCCAAACTCCTCTTGCAATTTATTGAGGAGGAAGGACCAGCCTCTCTCTTTAGGAGGCAGAGATGTCGCTAGGCCCGCATATCCCAAAACGTGCTCTGTGGAACACAGGGGGTGCGGAGATGTCGTGCAGAGGGTCTGGTGCCACCAACGAGTTTGGGCCGTGCTGGGTTAAGCACAGGTAAATGGCTGTGTTTGCCGCAGGGCTTTTCCTAACCTTTACTAAACCAAGGGGGCTCAGAAAGCTCCATGAGCGAGTGATGTGTGAGCGTTTCCTCAGATCCATTCGCCCACGGAACCCTTTTCCCACAAGGCACACCGTGGGACACGTTTGGGGAAGAGTTGTCATTGCCTGCCTCTTTCTGGGCTCCCAGGAAGATTCTGTCTCTATCTGAAGCTTACACTGAGTAACCACATCAGCGGAGCTCTTGGTATATTTATACCCCACATCCACTCTGCGGTGCTGGTTTTCTATTTTTGTTTTGCTGTACATATATTTTTTAGTGCAGGATGCCTCAGATGCGGTGGGAAGTGAGGAGGGTGGGGACGGCGTCCTGTGGAGATAGAGAGCCCACACTAGTTCCCCAGACAATTCTGGGCCCTTAGGAGCTGGGGGCTGGGGCTGGGGTGTAGTTCATCACTACCATCATTCTGATCACCCCTCGAAAGACGGGGGTGCCTGCAGCCCCTTGGGGACTCCTTTGCGTTCTGATGATTTTGTCCCGGGTGAGGAAGAAAGGAGAGAAGGTGTCAGCACGTTTATGTCCTGCAATAACTGCTTCAGAAAGTAAGAGCAACCTTGTAGTGGTCACTGCTGACCTCAGAAATGACATCGTTTCTGTTGCTGCATTGAGCTTTGCTAAGAAAGACAGAGATAGGTGGGCCATGGGCAGGAAGCCCTGGGTTTTGATGAGGTGGTCTTAGGTGTGGGGGAGCCCACAGGAACTAAAGTCCCGTTCTGCCGTGGCCACCCTCAGAGCCGTGGGCCAGTGAGGGGCGTGTCCCAGGAGCCTGCCTGCAGCTGTGAGGAACAGCCAGGGGCACTGTCACGTGAAGACTGGCTGTGTCCTGCCTCCTGGGAGAGGGTGCAGGGATCACCACTTCTCTGAGCTCTGAGCCCCCAATAAATGGGTCTCTCCCTGTATATTTCAAGCGACCCAAGTGGGTAGAGATGGGGGGACTTGGAGAAGATGCCCCTAGCAACCCCCTCCCCCTTTATTTCCCTGGAGCATTTCAACCTGCAGGGAGAAAACCATTAGTGGACAGAGAAATCAATCTAGTGGGTTGTGACCAGCATTTTATAACATGAGCTAGGAGAGGAAGTATTAGAATGCCTTGGCTACGGTCGGGGTTAAGTATTATCTCATGAAAGAGACATAGGTAGGCAGGGAGGAATGCAGATAGAAATGGGGTTGTGGTGGGCAAGCTTACTGTAGGTTGTACTCAGTGACGTCTGGAAGCCTCTGGCACCAGCTGGGAGCGTGCATCTGGGGCCCAGTCCCAGGATGAGTTGCCCCTCCACACCCAGAGAGAAATAATACCCTGAAGACGGGGGCTTGTGATGTGTCCCCTTCTGGTAAAGACAGTTTTGTGTCCATCAGACCACTGAGGCCAGGATCCCCACTGGGGAAGGGAATCCCCACTCTGGCAGACAGGGAGGTGTCACCATCAGCTGGGGTGTGTCCGGCTGGACTCTGCAGGCTGTGTGAGGAGGGGCAACGGGACTCAGTGTTCCCGGTTCCGGTTCTGATCTTGGGTCTGCCACTCGCTGTTGTGTGACTCGGGGCAAGCGGCCTGCCCTCTCTGGGCTTCGGTGTACTCACGTACGAGGGGAGCACCGGACCAGGTGATTTCTCTTCTAAAGTCTTATCTTGCTCTCATAGTCATTCCAGGATGACACCGAGACAACCTGGAGACCTTGGAGGAAATTACAAAAGGGACACCAGTGTTGCCCCCAGGCTTCTTCCTAAGACCCCCGACACAAAGGGTTCAGTCAGCTTGAGGTGCATCAGCTAGGTGTGTCTGTAGACCTCGGCGGGGAAACGGCTGTTCCCTGGCACGCCAAGGGTATACGATACAGAGGCGGCTGAGCCTGAGCCTGGTCTCCATGGACAGCATTTATTAGGCGCCATTCTCATTGTGAAGACAGATAGGCAGGAGGGGCTGAAGGGAGGCCGTGGCAGCTGCAGCCTTTGGGGTCCAGGGGCTGCCCGGGGTGGGGGTGTGGGCGCGGGGGCACCCACATGTATTGCATATTCTGTGGCAGTGTGCCCAGGCATAAGGCATCGGGGAAGCAGAAAGGCTGCCTGCAGTGGGGGAGGGGGGGAGGGGGGAAGCCACTCTGGCCTTCTAGTTCCCTGGGAAAGGCCCACTGGAGGCCGAGCAGCCTGCCATGCTCTGCTCGAGACCATTTGGCCTCCTTCCTCGCCATCTCCCTGCAACTTTGGTTGTGGCTCCCTCGGGACTGACGGGACAGGACCCCTCGAGGGCAGGGTCACACGTGGGACAGAGGCAGCCAGCACTGTCCCCCAGCCCCACACATAAACACAGAGGTCACCCCTGGGTCCTGGGCCCTCTTCTTGGCACCTGGGCGGCGAGCTCCTCCACGCTGAGACAGGACTCACACACAGGCCAGACTTCTTCTCTCTTAGGGGTTCCCAGAGGCTGGGGCGCGGCTGAGGCTGACCACCCTGTGGGACCCCCACTCCAGCATCCCTGAATACCAGGGCTGGCCTTGCTCAGCAGTGTTAGGGAGCCGCCATGGCAACGACATAGGAGGGCAGTTCTGAGTGGGGAGACGCCCCTCACCCACCTCTGATGCTGTCCTGAGACACGGTACCAGCTCCAGCTGTGGAGTCTAGGGCATCGCCTCGGTCTGCTTGCTCTGCACCTGGGTTTCTGGGTTGCAGGTGGGGTAGGTAGTGGGCACACCAGGTCCAAACTCCCTACCTGAGAGGGGCGCTCCTTGCTGCAGCCTTAATTTATCTCTAGCTACTTGGGACACAGGCACCAACACTGGCTATGAGCCAGGGATAAGGTCCCAATTGGATATGCCCGACAGTTCTCTAGTTCATTCTGCCCGATTCCCAAACCCCTAGAGCCCTTGGCTCCTGCCCTTTTTTCCATGAGCCTCAGCCCTGCTTCCCTGTTTGTCCCCGGCCCTGCCTCCCTGTTTGTAAGCGGGCAGTCTGGACACTGAGGGGGTCCTACTCGGCCTCAGGGGTCCATTCAGAGCCCCTGCCTCCTGGCCAAGTGGAGTCGAGGCTGAGTCCCAGTGCTGGCTCACGCAGTGCCTGGGTGCACCGGGCAGGAGCTCTGCTTTCAACAGTGGGCAGGGTGGTCAGGACGAAAGGGCACCAAAACTCAGAAGCAGCAGCCCGGGTTCTTGTTCTCCTGTGCCTTTTGCTGTCTGTGCCACCTTGGGCAAGTCACTTCACCTGTCTGGGCCTCAGTGTCCCCTGTAAAGTGAGGATGAGAACTCCTGCCTTGCTGACCTAACCAGGTACTGTGAGAATCAGATGAATGGGTAGTCAGGGCAGGGTTTCAGAGGCTGAAACTCATTCCACAGATGTAAGAGTTGGTCATTGTCAGCAGCAGCTGGGCACGGCAGGTACGAAGTTTTCTGTTTGATTCTAAGGGCAGTGTCGGAGGCTGGAGGCCAGTTAACTCTCACCTCCCCGTGGGCTGCCCTGCAGACCAGAGGGCCACAATCTCCCCCTCCCTCCTCTGTCCCTCCTGCAGCCTGCCTGTCCTTGCTTCAGTCTGCCTGCCTTCTGGGGACTAGCTTTAGGGACTGCTGGGTTTCCACTTTCTTCATAACTGCAAAGCCATGCAAAACAACACAAAAGGTAGTGGGAGGCTGGGAGACACAGCTGGGGATGAGGAAGGGGAGTGGGGCTGAGTGGGGGTGACCTGAACAAAGACACCCTGGCTTTTGGAGCCTGGGGAAGGTGGGAGACCTGGCAGGACAGAGGTATAAATAGAGATGCAAACTTACACAGAACACGAAGTTTCCTCCGGATGGAGGAGGGGGGGTGGGGGGTGGTCTGGGTACCAGCAGGGCCTCTGAGAACGGAGGGAGCTCCTTAGATTTCCAGAGGGATGGGAGGCTCCCAGCTTCTGCCTTCCCTCCCCCACCCCCCACCCCCCACATTTCACATTTCTCGGAATTTGCAGGGCGCGGATGTCCTGAAACATCCTCAGAGCCCGGGCTCCTGCCGGCTGGTGCGTGCGAGCAGGCACAGTCGGGAGATGGGGGGTGGGGGGGGGGCGCGGCTGGAGGAGGGTGGTGAGGGGTGTGGGGAGGGTCCCATGGGGCCTCCTCACCCACCCCGGCTGCTCCTCCCGGCAGGAGCCCCTCCCTCCCCCGGCCCCGCAACCCCAGGTGCTCCAGGCCCCGCAGGGCGTTCACACGGAGCTCCTGCGCTTCATGAGGCCGCGGAAGGTGGACAGGCTGTGCAGGCCCGTGGACACCGAGCTGATGGCGGAGCGCTGCGCCCCGCTGCACAGGCAGCGGTGCGAGGGCGTGTCGCTGTAGCGGCCGCCCCCTCCCGGCGACGAGTGGCTCTGCTCGACGCACGTGTCGGACGTGGAGAGGTCCCGCGGGATGATCATGGGGATGGAGTACTGCAGCTTCTCGCGGCTCTTGTACCAGAGGCACGAGCACATGGACTGGAAGTGCAGCACCTCGGCGTAGACGTTGCGGAAGCCGCCGCCGCCCGCCGCCGCCGTGGACGAGGCGGTGTCCGTGGTGTGCGCGCTGCCGCCCGCGCCCCCGCCGCCCCCGCCGCCGCCGCCGCCCCCGCCCGCCTGCCCGTTGCGCGTGAGCAGCGCGCGGTGCTCGGCGTCGCGCTTCTCGTCCTCGGCGTTCATGGTCATGAAGCGCAGCACCACGAGGTTGAGGAAGGCGCCGATGACCGTGAGGCCCGTGAGGATGTACACGAAGCTGAAGGCCACGTACTGCGGCTGCGTCTGCAGCGCCTGGTCCTTCTGCAGCGCCACGTAGTCGCCGAAGCCGATGGTGGTGAGCGTGATGAAACAGTAGTAGTAAGCCTGGAAGAAGGTCCAGTGCTCGTAGTAGGAGAAGGCGGCGGCGCCGATGCACAGCGTGCTGATGCACGAGAAGAAGCCGATGAGCACCATGTTGGCCATGGACACGTCGGCGCGCCGCATGCCCAGCCCCCTCTTGGCGCGGTGCAGCAGGTACTTCACGAAGGTGTTGATGCGCTCGCCCAGGCTCTGGAACATGACGAGCGTGAGCGGGATGCCCAGCAGCGCGTAGAACATGCAGAACACCTTGCCGCCATCCGTGCTGGGTGCCGCGTGGCCATAGCCTGGGGGAAAGCCGGGGAAGAGGAGAGAAAGCACGCGCTGTGGGGCTGGACTTCCAGAAACCCTGACCCCTTTCCCCGAGATCTCTGCCCTCCACCTCCCCAACCTTGCCGATTCGGGCCTCTCCTTCCAACCGGAGAGAAGACAGCACACGATTATGGGCACATCCTTGACCCCCGCATGCCATGCTAGTTCCTTGCTGATGCCCCTGGTTGACACCATAGGGTAGGGAGGAAGGAGGAAGCAGGGAGGATTAAGCGCCTTTTCTGAGGTCACACCGTTTGGAAGTAGAGCAACCTTGCGTTTGAACCAGAGTCTGTTTGACTTCAAAGACCTAACCGTTTTCTAAACCTAAAGAAGGAGCTGATTCATAGTGCTGTGGGAACTTTGTCCAGAGGCAGCAGGGATAGTGTGAAGGGTACTGGTAGGTCATTTGGGAGACCCGGTTTCTAGTTCAGTGTCTGTCGGCTTTGGACCTGTTCCTTGTCCTCTCTGGGCCTCAGTTTCCTTGCCTGTAAGGGGTGGAGCTTGGCTAGCCTGTGATTCAGTGTGGAGGGAGGGACGCTGAGGCATGGTGGCTCCTTGATAACTTCCTTGCTGCCAGCCGAAGCTTATGAGGGGTAGTTGGCAACTGGGGCCATCCAATGTCCCTGAGGCAGCTGGCCTACCAGTGTCAGGGAGAAAGGGGACGGTGCCTGTCTGCTAGCTGGCTGCATGGTGCTCCAGGGTCTCCATTAGCCCCCAGTCTGGTGCCCCCGGGGTCATCCTCTGTGCCCAAAGTAGGGTCTGTCCTCATGGGGGGGGGGGGTGGCATTGCCCTTGTTGAAGCAGGGCCCCTGCCTGTCCTTCCGTTGTTACTATCACCAGCCAGACAACCCCAACCCCCATCTCCTCCACACAATGCCCGGCCCTCACAGAGCCAGGCGCCGGGAGCCGGGCAGAGGCATACCTTCCCTCTGAGCCAACCATCAAGTGGCCTTAAGTCAGGAGTTGTGCCTAGAGACCTGGAGGGGAAAGGACCCTGGATGGGAACTCAGAAGCCCTAGGCACAAGTTCTGGCCCTGTCACTTGTGGCTATGTGACCTTAGGCAAATTACACCCCCTCTCTGAGCTTGTTTTCATCATTTGTAAAATGAGGTCTGCCGGTCCTGGCCCTGCTTGTTTTCACTGGGCTGTTACGATATTTATTACTTTTATTAATAGGATTATTATAATAAAATATTGCTGGCTGGTAGGATTTCCAGTTGTTCCTCCTTTCTAAGCCTTATCAAAACGTAACCCGATGCTGCTTCCTAACCGACTGAGCCATCCAGGTGCCCCAACCCAGTGCTGCTTCTTCTGTGCAGCTGTCCTGAGTTCCTCACTGGAAGTGACCTTCTGTGTTTTGAGTGACACTGAGAATGTTCAGCTTTGAACTCCAGGGCCCATATTACCACCACCCCTGCCCTATCCCCCAGCACCCCATACGTACAGCTAAACACTGGCTTGGGGTGGCAGGGTGGGCCCTGGCTGGACCTTGTCATGTTTCTCTCAAGCTTCCCCCTCCACATTGCCTGCCATGCCCAGGAAGTATGCTCAGAATATGTGCATGGCCAGGAAGGATACCATGTGCTTTGTATCTGATATGAATTCAAATCTTCATACTCTTCCAAGGACTGCCCTTTTTTTTTTTTTTTTTAAACCTCTGTGGGCTTTGGTTTCCACATGTGTAAAATGGGGCTGATAAGTAGAACCTGCCTCCCAGGGCTTTTCGGGAGAAATAAATGAGATAATGTGTATAATACACTTAACCTAGAGTCTGGTACGTATCAAATGTTCAATAATGGCTCGCTATGATTACTAATGAGCGAGGTGCCAGATTTCCCTCACATTTTCAGGCCGGGGGGCAGCTCAGTTCCAGTGAAGCTGGCATCTCTATTAGCCCAAGGCCATTTGAATCTTAAAGCTCAGGGAGATCTGGGGACAGCCGCTTGGAGTGTGTGAGGCTGTGGGCTGCCCTTAGAATGGGCTCCCCTTCCCCTCCCCAACCCCCCCCCCCCCCCAAACCAGGACACCTAGCTGGTTGACTGTGTCACTCTGTGCCAGGGGCCTGGATAGCTGAGCTGTTGAGCTGCCGTGCCCGGCCTGTCTGCGTCCCAGCAGGGTGAGAACAGATTGTGCCCGCCAGCTCGGCCACGGCAGCCAGACCACAACTCACCTCGACAGCTGGGCAGGCCCTGAGCCAGAACTGCTTCTTATCCTGTCCTTCCCTGTCCCCCAGGCCAGCGCCGCACTGGGCGTGGGGGAGGGCATGGCACCGCGGGTGGGGCTGGACAGGGGTTAGGTAGCGTGGGCCCGGCCCCAGCCTGACGGCACGCTGGCTGTGTGACCTTGGGCACAGGCATTCCCCTCTCTGGACCTCTTTTGCCCTGTCTGCACTCTAGGGGTTTGAGCTACAGCTATTAATATCCAGCCTGGTTGCCCGACGCAACATGTAAGCTAGACACGTAAGTACTTCAGAACCTGTGGGGTTCGTGAAGAAGCAGGGGGGACGGGACCTCACAGGGAAAAGGCCGCCCGAGAGCGTGGTCCGGGGTGGGGGACAACCTGTGCGGGCTCAGCGAGAAGGACCCCCTCTCACTGCCACTGCCACCTCTCCCTGTGCTCGCTCAGAGGCTCTGACTTCAGGAAAACCCAGTGTCCACCATAGCTGCGCACAAAGTCCCCTAGCTGCAGAGAGGCCCTCCCTGGTCTCAGTACAGCCCACGTGCCAGCAGACATGTGGCCGGCCACCTTCTTCCCCTGGGCCTGTCCGCACAGGGCATCCGCCCTGCCCCTGCCGACTCAGATCTATCTTGAGTGTGCTCGTGCTTCCCCAGCTCCCGGCCGGAAGTGACAACTCCATTCCCTGCCTTCCCCCTGTTGGTGCTACGCGGTGGCACAGCCAGGTTTACCCGAAGGCTCTTCTCCAGCCAGAGCCTCATGCCCCACTCGACCCACTGTCCTGTCCAGGGTGTCCCCAGCCTAAATGTACCTCACCCTTGGGGTCAGATACCCCCCAGGGCTCGTCGTCCCTCCCTGCCACAGGCTGAGGCTTGAGGTCTTATCCTCCAGACACATTTTGAACCTTAATCCTGAAAAACTTCCACAAGGCCATTCTTCTGACGATCTCTGTTTTATAGCTGAAAAGGGCTGGAGAGGCCTTGTGAGTTGGCCAAAGCCTCTAGGACTTTCTGACTCATCGCTCATTCCGATGCCTCAGAGCCGATTCATCACCCAGGAAGGGTGACCGGGATGGGAAACTGAGGCCCCGAGAGGGGAGTGTTCCACTAGGGGTTGCATCCTCGGGCACTGCTCTGAGACGGACGTGGCCCAGTGGCAACAGGGGTGTGACGCCGGGGGAGCCAGATGCTTCTCCAAGTACCTGGCCCAGGGTCAGCACGGCCCCGTCCCTTCATCTGTTTCCCTGTCATTGGGTGAAAGGGCAAGGGAGCTGTGAGGACCTGCTGACGTGGGTGCCCAGCTGGAAGCGGTGCCAGCTGGGGTGGAGCCACTCCCGGGGGGCCCTGGAACTTCTGGGAAGTAATTGGGAGTTTGGCAAGGCCTGTCTGCCTGCCAGCAGGCCCGCTGCCTGCCTGGTCCTTGCCCACATCAGGCGTGGGTTTTGAGAGAGGGGGCAAAAGATAACCCCAGTCTCCTCCCTGCTGTCCAGCTCTGTGAATCACTGGGCGAGGGGCTCCGTCTGTCCTTGTGTGTCACTGACACACACAGAAGCTGCTGATCCCCTGAGGACCCTCCCTCGCAGGACCTGGTGGACTGACCAGCCAGAACTCATCCCCCGATCATGAGACTCTAGCGGCTGCCTGTCAGAGCACTGACCGGGGCTGTCACTGCCCTCTCCTCTCCCAGCCACCTCTTCCTGAATCCACTAGACTTCTAGGTTCTCAGAGCCAGAAAATCCCTCAGTGATCATATGACCCAGTCCTTATGATGTAGAGATGAGGAAATAGAGGCCCAGAGAAGGAGAGTGATCTGTTCCAGGGCACACAGCCAGCGAATGGCAGAGCCAGGACTATAACCCAGGATACTCGGTTCCCAACGCAGTGCTCTGTCCTCTGCCCTCTGGCTCAGTGTGACCAAGGTTGACTTGTTCATTCAACAAGGGCCCAGCAGCCCCTGCTTAGGAGCAACTAGGCTAAGAGATGGCCCTGAAACCTGGCTGGAGGCATAGAATCTACCTGAGGAAGCCAGGTGGCTGGACATAAAATTAACTATGTGGTTAGACATAAATACTAATTTTGGCTATCTGGGGCAGCAGGAAAAATGAGAGGTGGGACAGGAAGCCCTAGGCCTCAGTTTCTTTGTTTTCCTCCTGGTATCACCAAGGACCTCAGAAACTGGCCGAAGCTGTCTCCCAGGGAAATGCAGGGGGTTAGGGCCTCTCCCTATAGCCTATTTCCTTCCAGTTAAAGCACAGATAGCCAGTCTGAATCCTTCGTGGTGGCCTTGGCCAGACCGGGCTCAGCTGCTGTTCCCCACTGATACCGTGTGCCCATCAGTCTGAGTGCTTGACCTCCTGCCCCTGGCCTAGCTGGCTACAAAGCCAGAACTCTGGCCACAGCCTTGGATGGAGGAAAAAAGCATGGGGCTAAGGAGGTGGGAGATCCAGGGGTCTGACCTGGCCCTGGCCAGAACTAGTTTTGTGTCTCGAGTTAGTCCTTTCCCCTCCCTGGTCCTCGACTTTCCTCCTTTGTGACATGCAGGATAGGGCAAGATAAAAGGTGTCTGTCAACTCCCCCCCCTTTATTAGTTTTTGTATTAACCCACCCATTGGTAGATTCTAAATTTTGAAAGCCTTTATTTATGAAGCGCCACATGTCAATCAGTGTGGTGTAGCTCCTACAGAGAGCGGGCATTGAATAGATCATTGTGAAAGGAATAATTAATTCTTTCCCCACCAAAATTAATTAAGAACCCACCTGCCAATCAGAACTTCTGAATTAGCAGGGGCTAACTGATTCTAGAGACTGAATTAACTTATTGTTATGCTTTTGAAATACTAAAAACAGATATTTCTACTCTCTGCAGGGGATCTCGGCAGCTTACTGGCATAGATGACGGCAGAGTGCCTGGAGCCAGACATATTTCAGCTTGGGCCAAGTAACGGAAGCTTCTAAGTGCCTCAGTCTCCACATCTGTAAGATGGGAATAATGATTATACTTACCTCATAGAGTTGCTGTGGGGGATTTTGAGGCCTTGGCAGGCTTTGGATGCTTAGGACATTGGGATCGATGAATATTAATTATGAGTGTGAATATTTTGGGGAACATCAAGATTAGATGGTCTTTAAAGTTCCTTTTAGCACCAGCAGCCCATGATTAGTGTTTCCCAAAGTTAATTTCCTGGAACAGCAGTTCCATGGACTGTTCATAACTGTTGGATGAGGAGAGGGTTGCTTGGTTCAATTGGACTGGAGGAATGCTGAATTTCACAGGGTTTGTTGTCACTGGATTTAAGTGTAGGCTTTATCAGAGCTGTACATGTGCAAGGTCGGTCAAAGTTGGGGGAATGGGCTAAGTTTTTCCACTTATTTGGCCTTCGAGGGCTTTCCTCACCGTGCGTGTTGCTGGAAGTTTGGAAAATGCTCCGCTATAGCGTCTAGAACTTTAAGGTCTTCCTTCTAGGTCTCTGACTTTGAGATTCTCGGATGTCCAGTCCCTTCTGTAGATGAGAAACACACAGCCCTTGGCAATGCCTGGCTGCATCCCGTTTCCTGGTTCCCCATAGCCCTAGTTATCTAATGTAAATAAGGGCACCAGTGAGGCTAATGTTTGCCCTGAGGGAAGATGGATCTGACCTGTGGCCTCAGGCGCCCAAAGACGGTGAACTCTGGGCTAAGCTGGGCTGGTGCAGAGCTGGACATGGGGAGGGGGCCTGACCTTGGAGCTGCTGCCTGGGCCTGGTGGGGCAGCCAGAGGGAAGTGGGGGCTCGAGGGAGACACCGGCAGCCAGCGGACAAGCTGCAGGACACGGGTGCCCCCCGAGGGAGGCCGGACTCTCCTGCGGGGTCCGCAGGGGGGCAGTCAGGCCTGAACCCGTGGGTCCCCTCAGAAAGGCCCACTGAACACCCTGCCTCCCCAGGGGCCTGAGGCGCAGACAGGGAGCCGCCCCCTTGGTCTGGAGATGCTATGGAGCCAGGAAGTGGGATAGGAGGCTCCGCAGGAGTCTAATTGGTGTGTTAAAGGAGATGAGGCGGAAGGAAGCTGGCAGGAGTGCCCAGGCTCTGGGGAGGAGGGAGGAGGCTGCCTGGTGGAGACAGGGAAGAGAATGCCTGCCTTCTCCTCTAGCCTTAGGGTCCAGCTCAGACAGCGCCTTTTTCCAGAACTTTCCTGGATCCCTCACTGGAGCTGGAGGTTCCGCTCCCCTTGCCTGGCTGCAGTGCTCACCTTTCTGCCCTCAGCTCTGCAGGGCTCTGAGCTCCCAGGGGGCCAGCAAGTCCCCTCAGTGTCCGGTGCAAGGCCTGGTAGGAGCCACTGCTCAGAAAATGCTGTTCAGGGGCATCTGGGTGACTCGGTCAGTTAAGCGTCCGACTCCTGATTTCGGCTCAGGTCATGATCTCAGGGTTTCATGGGTTTGGGCCCCGTATTCGGTTCTGAGCGGGCAGCGCAGAGCCTGCTTGGGATTCTCTCTCTCCCTCTCTCTGCTCCTTCCCCACTCATGCCGTCTCTCTCAAGATAAATAAATAAAACTTAAAAAAAAAAAAAAAGAAAATGCTGTTCAACCCAAGAAGCTGCTAAGTCTGGGGTACAGATGAGAGGAACCTCCCCTCAGGGGAGAGGGGAGGTGGCCTTGGCAGGAAGGCCTTTAGTGACTCACACCTCCTGTCCTTCCAGTGGCCCCGGGCCCCTGCAAAATGAGGTCAGCTTCAGGGGCCCAGGAGGAATCCCCCCTACCCTGGGCCTGGCCAGGCCCTGACTGAGGCCTGGGAAACCACCGGGGCCTCATGGACCTGGGTTGGGGGGAGGGACCAGTGTGCAGAGCTGGGTCTGGAGTTTGTCCCCTCCAGGCTAGAGCTCTCAGGAAGGACAGCTCTGAAGCACAGCACCCTCCCTCCCTCCATCCTGCCCCTTTCCAAGGCCTCTTTCCCATCTCCCCAGCCCCTCTTTCGGCTCTTCTCCGCATTCTGCACTGGCAGGTGCCCTTTTTACTCCTGCTTTCCCACCAGACTTTCCACCTGTAGGACCACTGCTCTCTCCTCTCTCTCTTTTAGCTGTACCCCATCCACAGGTGCCCCATTGCTGTGATTCAGGGTCCTCTGGTATAGGACAGCCCCCGCCACTCCCAGCCCCCACCCTCCCCAGGCCCACGTGGGACTAGGGGGAGCTGGGGGGGGGAGGGTGCTGGTGTCATGGAAAATCCCTGCGGCAGCCAAGGTCAGTGTTTGCAGACACAGCCTGGCCTGGAGCCAGGCCTGCCTACCCGGCCAGCTCCCTCCGGCCTATCCCAGAGGCTGGCTTTGCACAGGGGCCCTCAGAGGCACCCCAGGGCTGCTCTGGGTACCTGGGGCTGCAGCGGCAATCAGTCCGGGAGGGTGAGAGACTATGTAGTTCAACACACTCATTTTATAGATGAGTAGACTGAGGCCCAGAGAGGGACGGAGACTGGCCCTAAGACATAGTGAGTCCCTCACAGAGCGAGGACGGGAATCTAGGGCCCCCTGTCCCTGTCAGTCCTCGCTGCAGAGGGGAACATCCCAAACTCTGTTCTGGTAGGCCAAGGAATAGGGAAGGTTGTTCTAAAACTCCATTAAATCAGGATCTAGCTTGAGGTGGGGCTAGACTTGAGGTTGGTGATGGGGCCAGAGTAAGTAGACTCTGATGATGAAACCATGGTCCTTGACCTCAAAACACATTCTATCTGAAGTGAATCAGATGAAACATCTCAGTGGAAGCACTTCAATGTACCTTACAAAGAAGAGGCTATTATTACACACATTATTAAAATGTGTGGCAACGGTGGGAATTATCTTAGGAAGAACTTAAGACAGGGGCCGAGGGAAGGCTAGAGGTGGAGAACTTTAGTTAGCGTATCAGGAGGGGCTTCATGGAGGAGGTGGTCTTTGCCCTGAGCTTCTCTGAAGGATGGATGGGAAATGCAGGGTTCTGACCGAGGGGAGCTGCTGAAGCAAAGACACAATGCAAAGAGACACAGGGCACATAGGAGGCAGAGATAATATACCTGTCCGAGGCTAGTGGGTATTCTCACAAAGGGAGAGGGGAGGGGGACCAACAGACTTTCAGGAAGGCAGCTTCATGATACATATCAAGAACCTTTAGAAACGTGTCTGCCCAGTGACCCTGGAGTGCCACTTCTAAGAATCTCTGCTGGGAAAATAACCAGAGATCGGAACAAAGATTTATGAACAAGGATGTTTATAGCAGCATTTTCATTGTGAAAAATTGTAAACAGTCCAAATGTTCACCAATAGGGTTTGGTTAAACACATTAAGGTGTGTTTATGTGGTGGGATATTGTGCAGCGATTAAATATACTCCTCAGCAGTCTCTTAATTACATAGAAAACCACCATAGAATGTTAAATAAAAATGGCAGGATACAACACTTTATGTATAATGGGATCCCACGCTAAATATAGAAATATAAAAAAATGTATCTACACACACCTGGAAAGAAATACACGAAAAAGCTCGGAGAGCTTATCTTTGAATCATGGGGCTCATGATTAATTTTAATTTGCTTTTATGTCTTGCATATTTTCTAAAAACTATTACTTTTATAAGTAGTTAGCAGTGAATATTGTAAATCTAACAGCAACAAAAACTCTGGATTTCTTGGAGCAGAAAGTTCACCTGAGCCGCATAGGTTGGTGAGGAGAGCAAGATAGGTGAAGGGTAGGGGCAGGAGTTCAAATCTCAACTTGGAGGCAGTGAGGACCTGTTGATAGCTCCCGAGTAGGGGAGGGATATACCAAAGAGGTGTCTGTTTCTGGGCGGGGGCAGGGAATGGTTGGCAGTAGGAGATGGGGGGGGCGTGGCAGGAGGTTTAATTAGGAGGCCTCTGCACGGTTCCGTTGTCAAGTGCTCAGGCCTAAACTGAGTTCAGTAGAACCCTAAACGAGAGTTCTACCCTTGTAGAGACATAGTGTGCGAGATGCTCTTGCATTTCTGGGTTTAAACTGTAAGCTCCATGTGGGCAGGGATTTTTGTCTCTTTTGTTACTACTATTTTCCCCACGTTCAGAAGAATGCTTGGCACATAGCTGGCACTTAATTAGTCTCTGTTGAATGAGTAAATTAAGGAAGGCTCAACACTGAGCCTGAGAGGCGAACGGGGTAGAGACAGGGAGGATGAACAGAGCGTGAGGTCCGCAGCGGGCTCTGTCACACGTTAGGGCAGCGACTCCGGTTGTCCTTGGAAGCGCACTGACCTGGGGCTTATGGGGTCTGTTATAGGCCAGTCACTGTACCAGGTGGCTGTGGCCCAGGCCCGTGGCCTATCTGCATCCTTATGACCGATTGGACAGGACATGTGTGAACTCAGAACTTCTAACAGATTGGATTTGGGGGGGGTTTAATTAAATGAATTCACCACGGACAGTCTGGCACCGAGAAAGTAATTCTACAGCACAATTTAAAGCGGACTTGGCCACCTCAGCAGATGGCTGGAGATGCCAGTCCTCCTCTGTGGGCTTCTTGAAAGGCTGTGTCTATAACTTTGGCATCTGGCTGGCCTGAGTCCTACACTTAATACTCTCTGGCTCTTTCCGCTTTGCCCATGGAGGAGAAGCAGGCACATGTTGGCATTTCCGTGTCAGACTCCCCCCAAAGGGGTTGAACTGCCTCCAGCAAGAAGCCCTATTTTGTCATGAGGGTAACAGTGGCCCGCCCAGGTGTTCCCTGTTGGCTACACCATGCGTCCTGGAGTTGAGCCTGTGCAGAGCCTGGCTGCCTGAAAGCTCACCCTTTAGGCAGTGTTACAGGGGGCAGCATGGGCCCAGAGGGGCAAGGGTGCATGGAATTAAAAAGCACCCAACCAGGAGTCAGAGGCCTGGCTCCCATCCCAGCTCTTGCCAGTACCTTGCTGTAGGACAGGAGTTGGCAAACTTTCTTCTTTAAAGGGCCAGATAGTAAATATTTTAGGTCTCATAGTCTGTATGGCCTCTTGCAACTACTCAGCTCTGCCATTATATCGAGACGAAAGCCATAGACAATATGTAAATGAAGGGGTGTGGCCATGTTCCAACAAAACTTTATTTATAAAAATAGGTGGTGGGCCAAATTTGGTTTATGGGCCCTAGTTTGCAGAGTCTGCCGTAGGGCCTTTGTTAAGGCACATTGGCTTCCTGAGCCTCAGTTTTCATATCTGTCAAATGGGATGTTAGATCGGAAGGTTATTTCTTCTCTGACCATGTTATAGTTGAAGATTTAATAAATTGCTAGCTCCCCTTGTTTCATGTACCATGCATAGGCCCGGGGGCGAGGGCTGAGTTTCTAGCAGAGTCTGGAGCTCAAACCTGCATGTAAAATTGGGATCCGCGGCTCCTTGGAGGCCCCAGCTGCACCTGCACGTATGTGGATGCTGCTCATGCTTTTTTCTTCCTGATGGGTTTCTACTCTTCCATCCAAGCCCATCTCAAAAGTCACCCCCTCGGTGAAGCCTCCCTGATCCTACCCACCTGAACAAATCAGTGCTCAGAGCCCTTTATTCATCACTCAACACGCCTCAAACCTTCATCCCCTCAACCAGCAGACTTTTTGAGTCCTTAATACATGCAAGTGCTCTAAGTTCTAAAATAGTAATATGTTCTGTGTTTTACTTGTGCAGAGCTTTGTCATTTACAAAGCAGTTTCTTTACCTCCTATCGTTTGAGCTTGCACAGCAACCCTTAGGCATTCTTCTTCTTTTCCTTCCTATTTTACAGATGTGAAAACTAAGGCTCAGAGAAGTAAAGGGTTTTATCTCTGGCCGTGGATGCTACAACCAAAACTTGAAATTCAAGACCTTGCCCTTTTCTTGGCCTGGAGGCCCTCCTGTGGGAAATGAAGAAGCTAGAGATGTTCTTGAGGCCCTGTGACATTCTAGGATTCTGAACCTCCAGAGGGGATGTGCATCCTGCCCCACAAACAGTGGAGAAAGCACCGTTGGGTCCCCCAAACAATGGCACTGGGCCTCTGGGTGCACATCAGACGCACAGTCGCTGGGGCCCGCGTGTCCGCAGAGCTGTTCCAGTCCGTGCTGAGCAGATGCCGTGGGTTGCCTGAGAACGCTTTGCATTTTCCTGCAAGGGGGCCGGAGCTAGGCTGGCCTGGCCGGCAGTGCTCTGAATACGGCCCACAGCTGAGGCAGACTGAAGTCTGCGACCCCACCCCCATGCAGCCTCCTAGCACAGGAGGCCACATGGAGTCAGGGAGGAGATGACCACGTCTCCCTGTCTAGGTCTCCCGGGGCTAACATGGGCCAAGGCGTCAGGGAGTATTGTTGGTCCCCAGGCTCCCCCTACTGACTGCTGAGCCCCCAGGGGTCCCCAATAGACCCCCATCTAGCCCTGGAGTCCAGCCTCCTGGGCCCTGGAATCTTTGCTTCTTTTTACTTTTTTAGCTTCTTCTTTGCCTTTTCTTCCTTCTCTCTCTCTGTTTCCTCCTTCTTTCCTCCCCCTCCTCCTTTAAATTTTTTTTTTAACATTTATTCATTTTTGAGAGACAGGGACAGAGCACAAGCAGGGGAGGGACAGAGAGAGAGGAAGACACAGAATCGGAAGCGGGCTCCAGGCTCTGAGCTGTCAGCACAGAGCCCAACGCGGGCTTGGACCCAGGAACCGTGAGATCATGACCTGAGCCAAAGTCAGACGCTTAACCGACTGAGCCACCTAGGCGCCGCCCCCCCCCCCCCCACTTTTCTCATTTTGTTTTCCCAGTAATAACAGTAATAATGACCAAGCTGACATCTATTGAGCATTGGTGTGCCAGGCACCGTACAAAGTGCTTCATGCACATCATTTACTTTCATCTGCACAAACCCTGTATGAGAGAGGTATTATCTCCATTTCACAGATGAGAAAACGGAGACACAGAAAGTTCCCGTTACTCACTTAAGACCACACAGCCGGTGAGTGGCCGAGTCGGGGCACAGATTCAGGCCTGTGGCCGTGCACAGTCTAGCCAACATTGACGGATTAGATGCTGCACTCTGGAAGGCAGGTGCCTGGGGTGTTCAGCTGAGGAGACTGAGCCTAGGGGCTGGGTGACCTGGACCAGGCCACACGGGCACGTGGCAGAGCCAGGCCTTCCCGCTCTTTCTTCCGCGTCTCGGTGGCCTCCCGGGCTTCTGGACTGGGGTCAAAGCAGGTGCCCCCTCCAGGGCCTTCTTCCCATCCAGGCCCTTCTCCCAGGAGGCTGGGCCTTGCCGTGCCCCAGAAGATGCCCTCCTGGCCTGAGCCGGATGACAAGAGGCAGAGGGGAGCTCAGAGCCAGCCCTGGAAGAGGGGGACGTGGTGCCTACAGAGGCCGAGGTGGGCGGCAGGGGACCCAGGAAGGCTGCAGCACCTGGCTGGTCTCAAGAATATCAGTTGGAAAATCAGAGGGGCAAAGATGGCTTCGTTCCTCTTAGCCTGTCTTAATTAATTGAGCAGACGTTTCTTAAGCATCCCCTGCTTTGAGCCAGCTACTCTGCTCCGTGCCAGGAGAGGACATGGAGTTGAGGGTGGCTCGGTCTTGCCCTCTGGGAAGAGAAGCAGGCGAGTGGGAGGCTGAGAGGAGATGGTCCCTGAAATAAAGACTTGCCCCAGGATGTGTGGAGTCTATGCCAGAGGCACCTTCCTGTGACAGGGGGACCCAGACAGGGGGATCCTGTGGGCACCCGGAAACCGGAGGCAGTTGAAAGGCACAGCAATCCTGCCAGCGCTCCTGTGGCCGGGAACGTGGCACTCATGTTCCCTAAGGCCTCCAAAGGGTGTCCCCAGATACCTGGGTGTCTTGCTCAGGGCTGGAGTGAACACCTGGCTCATGCACGGAGCTGCCTGGCCCTTATTGTCGCCAGAAACTGGGCCAAGGTTACTGTCTGAGGCCATACTCTCTCTGTCCCCCTTTCTCCTCCTTGTCCTCCTCCTCCTTCTACCATTTACTCTTTTGTTTAAGTAAATTTTTAGTTTTAGCACAATCCTCAATTTATAGACTTATGGTGAAGACCTTCCTCCCTTTTTCCACTCTCACCAACTCCCTGTGCCGATGCAACGCCGGCTGCTGTGTTCCTGCCCCCCTATCCCCTGCCTTCTCCCTCTTGAGGAGCCTTCTGAGGAACCTTCCTCCTGCTCTGGCCCCAAGAGCATCCTGTCCTCTCAGCTCTCCACACGGCGTCCGTCTCTGCCACTCTCTTGCCTCTCCTGGCGGACCCCGCCTGCCATATTGACCCAGCTCCTAATGCGCAGTGATGCCTCCGTGAGCAAAGCTTCATCTAGTCAAGTCTGCTTGCACGGAAAGCGGGGAGGGGGCCAGCTGGCCCGGGTGGTGCTGGACACTGGACAACAGTTTTTAAGAGGCGGTCAGGGCCCAGGCTCAGTCTCCTGGTGGAGACTTGCCTCCTGGCCCCCACTGTGTGAGGCTGAGTGTGGGGTGGCAGGTGGGAGTGGGGAGGGGGGGGAGTGTGTGAGGAAGGAGGGAGAGCAAGGGAGGGTATTCCCGGGCCAGAGGGGAGCCTATGCTTTCTCTGCCCTTAGTGCCCCTACCGCTAACGCCAATCCAGCACCCTTACGTTAATTATCTCCAGTCCTCACCGTGACCTTCAAGGTAGGCACTGTTAGCTCCATTTTGATAAGGAAACTGAGGCTCAGGGAGGCTAAGGACCGATAAAAATTGGCAAAGCCAGGATTCGACATAGATCTTTTGGCTTTCGGAGTCCAGACACTCTTGGGTGTCCCTGGGACCGTGCACTTGGTTGACAGCTCATGGAAAACGTGGGCCATCATCCTAAGAGTACTGTAAATGCCTCAGGGCAGGACGGTGGGTGTTCAAACCATGTGAGGAGGGAAATGGTGTCCCTCCAAAGGCTGGTCCTTTCTGTCCCAGGGAGCAGCCCTCCGGAGGTCTCTTTGGAGACTCCTGGGATACTTCAATATGGCCCTGAGCAGGAAGTGGGGAGGGGGAAGCTGGAGGGCAAAGGGACAGGGCCCCGAGGAAGGCTGTCTTCGATGGACATGGCTGGAGTGCCTTCCCCCTTCCTGCAACAACCTTAGTTGAGGGCCTGGCCAGCCCCTTTGCCCCATGTGACCTCGGCCTACCCTGCAGTTGGTTGGACGACTGATGGACACCTGATCCAAGAGGACCCAAACTGTCCGCTGGGCCGAGCCAGTCAGGTTATCTCTTTCAGGGACTGTGATTACAGGCTGACCGGCTGGTCAGCTTTGGGGAGCTGGGTTGCAGGGTTACAAAGAGCTGGGTCCTGGCTAGGACCACTGTGAGCTAAAGTTGCAGGGGAAGAGAAGCCAGGGTGGCTGGGTATAGCAGAGACAGGGGTGGCCCGAGAGAGGGAGGGAAAGGCCTGGGCTTTTGAATACTGGCCTTCACACTGGCAAAGCGCTGCTGGCCCAAAGGGGCTGGGCCTTGACTAAGCGCCAGCGGCTACAGATGGAGGGGCTGGGCTCCCAAGCACCAGACAAGGTGTGCCCTACAAGGTGAGCAGCACAGCGGGGGCCCTGGCTGAGTTTCAGGAGACCCATGTGGGCACAGCACTCTACAGTGTTTAGGAACATTCCTGTTGATCCTTACAGCAGCCCTGTGTGGCCCTCTGGGCAGGGGTGGTCCACGTTCAACAGCTGGGGACAGTGAAGCCTGGGAAAGTGGGTGTTTCACCCAAGGTTAGAGCCCCAGAGCTGGACCTGAGACCCAGGTCTCCTGATTCCAGACCTGCTGCCTCTCCCACAACTCACACTGCCTCTGTGAGCCCCTCTCTTGCTAGGTAGCTGGGTGGCCTGGGCATTAGAAATACAGTGGGTAAAGTGCCTAGCACAAGGCCTGGCACACGGAGAGTCTCAGGAAGCTGGATGTTATTAGTGTTATTACTTTTTTAAGCACAGCTCTGAGCTGCCACCCACCCCTCGGAAGCCTTCTTTTATTCATTCCCCAGATGTATAAATGCAGTCTGGGGTGTCCACAACTAACCCCCTACCTGGCCTGGCCCAACACTTCTAGTACCTTCTGTCGCGAGGCTTCCCTGCATCCTTCCCACATCCCACCTCTGGGCACTTCCTCGTGTTACA
The DNA here is from genome assembly GCF_024362965.1 of Panthera pardus. NCBI lineage: Eukaryota > Metazoa > Chordata > Mammalia > Carnivora > Felidae > Panthera > Panthera pardus. The sequence continues at coordinate 19,915,812 of NW_026526832.1, forward strand.
GCTGCCTGGAATTGCCTCCTCCGTCTCTCCTGCCCTCCAAGGACAGCTCCGGGCCCCCCTCTTTGGACGCACTTTCCCCCAACTGGAAGAATGGCACCATTTCCTGCCCTCGCCACTCTCTGCCAGGTGTTAGGGTTTTGCACGGAGGTGGGTCTCTCTCCGCTGGCCCACCTTGCCCAGCGTCCACAGCGGATTCCCAGCAGATGCAGGGAGCCAGTCTTAATGGAGGGGTTGGGTTGGGTGGGATGGTCTTGGAGTGAGTGTGGCCCCTGTGGCCCCTGTCTCCACCACCTGCTTCCACACTCCCCTTTCTGGTCGTGGCTAGTGGCCCAGACAGCTCTGGGCTGGCAGGGAATTTGGGAACAGATGCCAGGAGATGTGAAGGAGGCTTTTCTTAGGCTCAGCACTCTCCCCAGGGCTCAGGAGCTCAGATGGTGCAGATTGGCACAGTGCCCAGGAGGAGAGGGACTCCAGGCAACAGGGACTTCAGCCTGGAGCCAGCTGCCGGGACCTTCTCTCCCTCTGAGCCGGCCTGCAGATGTGGTGTCCCCACCCCCACTAGTCACACAAGCATGTGTGCACAAGTGCACACACAGACACACGCACATACACGCTGGCTCCAGCACCCCACATGTCCCCACAGTAGCCTCTTGGCGTGACTCTGTCCACCATCCAGGGCAGAGAATGCAAGAACCAGATGGGCGGGCAGTCTGCACCTCGATACAGGAAGAGCCCCTCACAGGACCTGGCCTCTGGGCCCTGCTGTCCCTTCAAGTTGTTTAGGATTTAAAGAAGTCCCCAGATCCAGCCCCTCCCCCACAAAGACAGACTCCGCTCAGAGGCTAAGATTCCATCACTCTCCATGGAAACACATTTCACTGCACCCTACGCCCTGTCGGAAATGCTCCTCAGGCAGAATGAGATGACCAAGGCTCGGACCCTTCCCTTTCAGCCTGTTGTCCTCATTGGAGACAGCAAGCAGCTGTCCCCATCCCTGGGGACGCTGCCCTTCTCACAGAGACATGGATGCAGACGCTCGTCCCCCAGCCTGCCTCCCACTGCCTGACTCACCCTGGGCTTGCCACCTCTCTTCTGACCTCTGATTTCCCAGCCTTTTCAATTATCTCTGCCATTCTGCCGCCTTCTAAGCCCTCCACCCTCACCGCTGTTCACAGCCCAGAATCCGGTATAATAGGAGAATGACTTCATGGCTCCTATGGCCTATAGAGGCTCCTATTTATGCATTGGTGCCCTGAACTTGCTTTTTATGGTGCCAAGAGCTCCAAGCTGGGCAGCGTCCCCAGGACCCAGGCTGTCTCCGCGGGACCCAGCTCTCTCCAGCTACTGCTTACAGTTCTGCTGTGCCCCCCCCCCCCCACCCCTCCTCAATGTGGAATCTGGGCAAGCTAGCTTTCTCTGCACTTGACTTTATTCAAATGATTAAATGCCTCTGTCACGGCTCCCTCCTCCCCAATTCAAAACAATACTAGCTGACTTTTATATGGTGCTTACCACGTGCCACATTGCTCTAAGTGAGCAAATACATGCTCCTCTTTTAATCCCCAAACAACCCTATTTGGTAGGTACTATTATTATTCCCATTTAAAGATGCAGGAGCTGAGCCACAGGGAGGTTCAGTGACTTGCTCAAGGTCATACATCTAAAACATGGCAGAGTGAGGCCCTCCCCATACTGTTTCTCCTGTTCTCTCTGTGGGCCTTGCTCCCTTCCAGCTTCTCCCATTCAGAGGAGGAGAGACTCCCTTCCCAAGGCCGACCCCCTGACTGCACTCTGCCCCGGTCCTGGGCTCTTCCTCCTGGCGTTGTTTCTGGAGGCCCCCCGTTTGGCGGTATTTTCAAACTGTCCTCTCCTAGTGTCTCAGTATTGGCCACAAGTTTGTTTGTTTGTTTGTTTGTTTTTTTAAAGGGAGGGAGACAGGCCTACCATGCCCTTTCCTTGGTCTTACTTCCCCCAAGAATTGCCTCCCCTCTCACCCCTTTAGCTGCCCCCACTTCACCAAGACCACTCTTGCTGAAAACCTCGGGAATTTCCTGAGTGTCAGACCCCGTGGCACAGGGCTGTCCGTACCTATGTGGCAACTCTAGAATAAATAAGAAAAAAAAAAATGGGCCCCTCTGGCTGGATGTAGCCTCTGGGAGTGCATAGTTTGCTGAGCATGTTGAACTTCAGCTTCCTAACCCATCAGCTGGATTCTTTTGGACAGTACACAACCTGGACAACCACACACAGGGTCTTGGATGTTGGCATCCTTACTGTCCTTCATATTCTGGCCACGCTCATCCCCGATGGCCAGTCTTCCTCTGCCTTCTTTGTGGACACTCCACTCTCCTGCTTCTGCTGGTCCTTTGCAGTCTCACCCACTGCACCCTGATTGTAAGAGTGGGGCAGGACTTTGCATGAGCTGCTCTGATGCTGGCTCCCAGAGCGGGCCGCCAAGAACTTGCCTCCAGCTCCACTCCATGCTCTACGTGGTTGAACTGGAACACCCAAGCTTGTTGTGACAACCCGAAAGCACCCTTCTGCCCCATGTTGGCTCTCTCTGTACTGCCCGATTCCTGTTAATGTGCTCATTCCTTAGCCAGACTGAACACCGTCCCTTCCTCCTTTCCCCTGCACACCTTGTCCTAGTCCTCCTAGTCCTGTCCTTTTCTTCTGTTCCTTTAGCCACCAGAGTCATCCAGGCCCTCACCCTTTGCAGTCTGGGCTTGGGCAGTGGTTCCTGACCTCCTTGGCAGCTTTCCAGCCCCTTCCCTAATCTTCCCCACCCCAACTTCCAGATTATGCCCCACTCTGCTGTCTGTGTAAAAACCCGCTTTCGGCTCAAAATGTCACTCCTCCACTCAAAAACCTTCTGTGACTCCCCATTGACTACAGGGAAAGAAGCCCAAACTTTCAACCTGCCTTTCGGTGTCCTCTACCATATGTCATAGCTCTCCAGGCTTAGCTATTGCTCTGGAGCTGAGGAAAGTGTTTTGGAGCTCACCCTTGGCAGTGCTTTTCCATAGCTGAGCTCTCTGGAAGGCTGCCAGGGAGGAGGTGGGTGGGGGTGGTGGGGGTGGGGGCTCTGCCCTCTCCACCCCCATCCCAAGCAGAAGCCTTGTAATGGCCACCAGCAGCCTGACAGCTGCCCCTGCACCCCGGGCAGCCTGGATCAGAGCTCGGCCAGACTGCAAATGTGGAAGGCTGGTCTCCAGGCAGGTGGGTAAGAGATGAAGGGAACCGAGGAGCCTCTCATGGAGGAGTCACTCGCCCAGGGGGCGAGGCAGGGCTTCAAGGGAGTTTAGTGGGACAGTGGGGGGCAGCCCGGCTGAGTGGAGAGTTCATCCCAGCGCTTTCCTGTATGCTCGAGCCTTGCTTCAGTTTCTCACTCTCTTTCTGAGTGTCTGACAGTCAGGGAGGCAGGTATGGCTATCACTCTCCCAGCTGAGCAGTGAGGAAGCTGAGGCCTGGGCAGGTGAGCTGACCTGGTTGAGGTCATGGAGCGTGTGCATCAGTGGCAGGACAGAGATGTGAGAGTTTTCGGGCCGAGTGGGAGGAGGGGGGGGCTCTCCCGCCGCCAGCCCACCTGCTCACCCCAGGCTGGACCTGGGCTTTCAGAGCAGCAGGAACTTCCCTTGCCATCCAGTGAGGGGCTGGTTAACTCTGGCACCCGGTGGGGGGCCCCAGGGGAGGGGCGCATTTTGCCCTGCTCCGTTCCTGGCCCAAATCGGCACGGCACCTGGGAAGGGCAGCTGGCCAGCCGCGTGCCAGTGTTACTTTAAAAATAAACCAGGGAAGAACGAGGCTTAAAAATAACCCCGGGGATGTGTGAGAAGCTAATTACTACCACAGCCCCCTGTCAGGGCTTTGGGGAGTGGCTGGGCCCCGTGGTGCCTGCGTGTCCCCTCTGCTCATCTCTTCCAGTTGGGAGCCGGGTCACAGCACAGCCGGGGGCGGGCAGGGCCTCAGAATCCGAGGTAGGAGCTGAAGGTGGCTCTGGGCCTCCCTTCGTCTGGGTCAGGATGTAGGCAGGGTGGGGAGGAGAGCAGCCAGGCTGGGTGGAGAGTGACGTGGCCCAGGTCCCGGCAGGTTTCCTCTCTACCTTACTTATCTCTAGGCCTTGCCTCGTGACTTTCCGCTGGAATCATCTGGCTCCAAAAGGGACTTTGGGGTCCTGAGTCCCGCTCTTCTCTGGAGGCATGTGGTGGCAGCCAGGTGGCTCGTTTTGTCAGCTATGTCGCCCTATTTGGGACTCCTGACCACCGCTTCCCATGTGTCCCATTCTCTTGAGAAGAACTTTGAGGCCCGTCTTGATCCATCAGGGTAAGAATGCCTGGCCCTTCCAGCTGCCCACTCCTGGCTGCCTCCACGTGCATCTGTGGCCTGTGAGCTCGCATCTCGGGACCCTCAGTGCTAAGTGGGGACTGGACTGCAGCTGGGCCCAGCCTGAAGAGCCCCCAGCAGCAGCTGCGGGGTGGGCAGGAACCACACTCCCATCCCACATACCCGGGCTCCCCCAAGGCCCTTGTGCTTGCAGACCCCCCACCTTTGGGAAGAGGTGTGAGGACATCCTGCATTGACAGGGAGAGGGACACAGGGCCCAGCTGAGGACACAGCTGAGGACAGACTTGCCGGATCAAAGAGAAAAAGCAGAGCTCACCCAGAGGAGGGAGGCAGAGGCCAAGACTGCTGGAAGCCGGCAGAAACGATCAAAGGACAAGGATGGATGGGGAGGTGGGGCAGACGGGGCAGAGGGGGAGGCAGCAGCAAGGAGAGACTGGCAGAACCAGGGGCCGGTTGGGGGGCTGCTGCACGACAAGCAGGGGCTTTGGGGGCAGATGGGCCTGGACTGGATCCCTGGCTGGGAGCCCTGAGCTGATAACTGAGCTGGAACTTGGACCTCGTTTGCATAATGGACATAATGATAACTGCTCACGGGCCTCTGCAGGAGGGTTTGCGAAGCATTTATGAAAAAGGCCTGAAGACGGGGAGCCGTGACGGCCGTGTGTTCTCTCCCTTGCCTCTCTTGAAACCTGGTCCCTCTGTTCCACCTCCGGCTCCACAGATACAAAAGTCGCCCCTACCACCTTCTGCTCCCGGAACAAGCTGTTGAACGTGGCCCTCTGTTTTCATAGTCAGTGTCTCCCATGGCCGCCAGGCTGCCAATTGCCCTGGTGGTTTCCCTGCGGTCATCTGACTTGATTTCCCAGCAGCAGCTGGCAGCTGACAGCTCCCTCTCTCCTGAAACACTGCTCTTGGTCTCCAGGTTCCTCTCCAGTGTCTGGCAGGCCCCCTTTCCTGCTCTCCCTCCCTCCCTCCCCGTGTTGGGGGCGGTGGTGGTGCTGCTGGCCCTGGGCTTTTCTCCCCTGCTCCCCGCTCCTCCCAGGTGATCTCATCTAGCCTCGTGACTTTAAATATTATTTCCATCTGATAACTCCCAGATTTGTATTTCAGCCTTGACCTCTCCCTTGCGCTGCAGACTTGTCTATCTAACTGCCCACAGGGGCTGGTAATAAGCATCTGCAAATTAACTTGTATGTCTGAAAACAGAAGTTCTCGAATCTCATCTGTTTACCAAACCAGTTACTCTCCGGGTTTTACGTTCCGTCTCAGACAATGCTCACCCTCCATCCGGTTGCTTAGGTCAAAGGCCACCCCTGACTATCCTCTTTCCTTGATGTGTACAGTCCTCTCCCACCCTCCTCTTCCCCAACACACGCATCAGGTCCGGCCACTCTGCCCCAACACATGCCCTCAATCCACGCCTGCTCACCACGTCCACAGTCTTCACCTGGGTCCAACCTACCCTCATTCTCTCAGGTCACTGGAAGCCTGGCAGGTCTCCCTGTTTCCCTCTTGAATTACAACCACCTGACCTTCCCCAACCCCTACCACAGGGATCTGGTAAAAACTTTAGTCATATCACACAACACAGCGCTTAAAATCTTCCAGTGACTTCCGTCACACCTTGAGCAAAATCCAAGCTCTTGACCGTGGCCTCCATGGCCCTGCAAGACCCAACCCTTCCACGCTTCCTCCCCCTGGCTCAGTATGCTGTAGCTCACTGCCCTTCCTGCGCTCTTCCTCAAACATGCCCAACTATGGCCCACGGGCAACTTCGCATTTGCTGTCCCTCCCTCTTCTGCCCCCCAGAGGCTTTTCCTGATTTTTGCATCATATAGAACCCTCTGCCCATCCCTGTCTCTGCCACATCCTCTTGTTTTGCTGTCTCTTGGCACTTGTTACCAGTGAGATGACATTGTTTATCTGTGACCGCATAGCCCTGGGTACACCTACCTACTTCCTCTCAACTGTAGACACTGTAAGGACAGGAGCTGAGTCTTTGGGGCCTAGAGCGGTGCCTGACACATGGAAGATGCTCAGAGAACCAGAGGGAGAGGAGGGATGACTGTGCGGGCATACTGAGGGAGTGGAAAGGGCTGGGAGGCTGGGTCTGAGGACTGGCTCTGTGAACCTTCTGGTTCACTCTCCAGCTCCCTTCGCCCCCGCCCTGCATCTCCGTCTCCTCATCTGGAAGAGAGAAGTGCTGCACTGAATCAGTGATTCTCAAAGAATCCCGAGGACCCCAGGGCTCGCTGCGATGCCATCCACTGCCAAGCTGAGCCCTTGTTCTGCACAAGTATGCCAGCGTCAGCACCCTGAGCTCACCCTGCAGCCTCTCTCCTGGCCACCCCCTGTCAGACGGCGCTGGCTGGGGTCAGCCTGCTCCCAGCACCGTGACTGCCTCCCACACCCCACCCACGGACTACTGTGGGAGCTCCAGCTGGGGTGCCGCCCTTTCCGGTGGGAGGTTCCTGCATTCCAGCTGTCCCAGGGGCTGGGACAGCAGACTTGCTCTGCTGATAAGCGCGGCCTCGGCCACAGTCAGAAATGCTCTCTTTCCGAAAGGGGTGACTTGGAGGTCCTGTACAGAGCTCTATTCTTGGGACTGACACAGAGGAAGTCCCTCCAGGGCTCAGCCAGCATGGGGTGAAGTGGGGACAAGCATGTCACCCTGAGTAGTGTGCTTGTTAGGAAGGGCTGGAGGTAGAGGCCAGGAGCAGGTCCAACACAGACGGTCAGAGCTGTACGGGGGGCTCGGACACACCAGTCCGGTCCCTCACGGATAAGGCCGGGGGGATGTGACCTGCTGTGGGTCTCCCTGCCAGAGAACTGAGAAACATGGAGGGGATCGTGTGTCCCACTTTCCTTACTCAACTGCAGTAAGCTGTCGTTAGCCACAGCTCTGAGAAAGGACACATAGCCCACCTCCATGAACCCAGTGGCTGACTCTGAGGGGCAGGCAGGGGACCTCAGGGCCTCTTTGGTCCCACGGAAGACGAGTGTTTCCAACTCTGGGGCACTGAGCTGGGCGTGACACCCTAGGGAAGGAGGCCTGCCACTCAATTTGGGTCCAGGTTTCTCTCTCTCTGGCCCCACCTAGAGGTGGATCAAAGACCAAGGGCGGCCCCAGAGGGTCTTACCATGTTTAACCCTCACTGTTGGAAAACCCATGATGCAAGGTCATATTGAAGAGGGAGTCACATGGCTCAGCTGGACCAAAGCCCCCCGATTTGTTCGCAGGTGAGTGATGCTCACATGGCTGACGGGCCTCGCTGGGGCTGATTCCCTTCCCTGGGGTTAAGAGCAGCCTGAGAGCTAAAGTCATGAAGGTGGAGCCTGTCCCTAGGACCCCACTAAGACTCCCAGTCCCCTTTACCTGGAGGGGGGGTGCCACCTTCTCCTGGGGCCACCCACCGACTCCTGCTGTCTCCGCCACCTGGCTCGCCCCAGGAGCTTTGGCTTGCAAACTCCAAAGGTTCTTCTTTAGCCATCCCTTGAATGTTTCTTAAGTACCAAGGAAACCCAGAAAGAAAATGCTAGAGGCTGGCTGGCAAGTGGCCCAGCCTCCAAACTACAGAATGCTGATTCTAATAACTTCTCTTCTCTCCTGTGCTTCCCAAACCTGGCTGCAGACCCTTCGCTGGGGGACTCTAAAACTTCCAGGCTCCTGGGCTTGGCTCAGGCCTAATGAATTAAGTCAGGCCCTGACACCCATCACTCTGGCTCCAAACAACAGCTGTTACTGGGGACAAGTGTCCTACTCGGCATGCAGGGGCCATCTCACCTGTCCCTACACACTGGGAAGCAGGTGACTTGCCCAAGTGGCCCCTGGCAAAGCCCCCTCTCTCACTCACTGGCCACTCCTAAGAACCGTCACTCTGTTCTCATTTCTAGTCTTGGGCTCCCATCCTGTTCGGAAAGATGGCTTTGGCAAATGTGTGAAACTAAGGCCACCCAGTGACAACTGTCCTCCCCCCCCCCCAATATTTCCCTTTCTGCCCTCCATAGGCTGGCATCTGCAATGTCCCCACATCCGTATCATGGGAATAACCCACCTTTAGCCACTGTGTAGGAGGCGAGGGCACTTGTGTTCTGGGGGAGAGGGTGGTTTAGGTTTGGGGAGGGGTCCTGATTTGACTCTTGCTCCCACATCACTGGCTTAGGATTGTAGGAAGTGACCTTATGCTCTCCAGTCTGGTTTCTTCATTGGCAAAGTGGGAGTAATGATACCCGTGATTCTGGGTCCACAGGACCCTCAGAAGAGATACTATATGAACAAGTGCTTTATACGCCAAGGGCTGTGCGTGCTTTACACATCCCTGTTCTGCCACTTGCCAGCAGTGTGCGTTTGCACACCCTCCCTAACTCCTCTGAGCCTCAGGGTCCTGGTCTGTAGATGGGGATTGTAACAGTGCCACTGGCTGTGAAGATCACATGAGGTGATCGTTGTCACAGGCTCAGCCCAGAGAAACCTCCCAGCTAATGGCAGCTTTGGTTCCTAACCGTGGAAACTGAGGCAGGCTCCGTGGGGAGTGGCTGCTTCTCATCAGGTCTAAGATCAGGACGGAACGGCCCAGGGCAGACCCCCCCTGGTGCATCAATCGGAGGCTTCCTCCTGCCTGTGACTGCCCACACCCCCGCTTGCCCCCAAGGTCCCAGGGAGCCCTTCTACACTAGGAGGAGGACTGGATCCATCCCAGAGGAGAGAGCTGCTTCCTGTACGGGAGTCTGGCATCTCTCTCTCTGTCTCTCTCTCTCTCTCTCTCTCGGCTGCTCCACTGGGGCCTGACAGTTGGGTCACTGGAGAGAGCCCCCCAGATGGTCCTGTGGCTGGAGGGCTGGAATGTGCCTCTCCGGATGTTTCTGAGATGGTTATTTCTGCACTGGGGCTGTGGTCGGGAGAGGCCCTACACATTCCTGATGAGGGACACTGAGTCCATGCCAAGCTGTGAAGTCTCAAGGAGAGGGAAGGGGTCTGAGAGCTGGGGTCTGGGGCTGTCCATGCAGAAGATGTCCACACAGTGTTGTGTGACAGTATCATCTCCTTCAGTTCAGTGCTGCCCTGGGGCTCCTGCATACCATCCATAAAACTGGATTTGGTCTGGGCTCCCGAGTGGTCCTGTGGCCCAGAAAAGGAAGTGTGGTGACAGGAGGGAGGGACTTCCCTGGGGGCTGAGGTCTGCTGGGTGACCAGGGCGAGGGTGAAGGGAGACAGTCGGGATTCAGGTTCATGACCCTGTGGTTCAGCTGGAATCCTGGGGGCACCCACTTGTTCAGCTGTGTTTTGGGGCACCCTCGGGTTCAACCAAGGTCATGGAGGTACCTGCTATTCAATTAAGGTGATCCACTGGTTCATCCAGGGTCATGGGGCACCCAGTGGTTTAATCAAGTCCACCCACCAGAGTCCAGAAGTTACCCCTCTAGGATCTGTCCTTGCCACCTTCCTTGGGTACATTCATGCCCCTCAGACTGTCTCATGCTGTTGCCTCATCCAGAAAGTTCTCACTGCCCATCGTCACCTACTAGAGTCCTCACTCCTCATTCAAGCTCCCTCAAGTGCTACCTGCTCCAGGAAGCCTTCTCAGATCCCTATTTTGAGTCACTTTACTAGGATTTAGCATGGATAACATTCAACTTGTGGTTTCAGGATGCCACTGGACCAGAGGCTCCTTGGGGCAGGAGCTGGGTCTTAGTTTTCTATTCTTTTGGTGGCAAGTACCGTGCCTAGCACTCAGGAGATCTCAGTGATTTTTGGTAAACCGAACTGAAATGAAGGCTAAAGACAGTTCTATTTGGAAGGTGATCTGGAGGCCCTGGGGGCCCCCAGGACACGGCTGAGTCCACTTTGGGTACTTGGGCTCTCCAGGCTGCCCCCTTAAAGATCAAGAAATCAGAGCATCTCAAGGTCGGGAAGAATTTTAAAAGCCATTTATTTTAGTCCCCAATGATCTTTTTAATGTATCTACTTGCCTTAGGTATTAATCAAACACTGATCTAGGGTTGCTGCTGGAAAGACTTCCAGCTTGTCTGTCCTGATGGTCTACTCTAGCCACGACCGTCATGTAAGCCAATTCCCTGTAATATATCTCTTCTACTGGTTCTGACTGAACCCTGACTGATACAGGCATCCTCTGCAGCTTGCCCATCCAGTGTCTTCTTGTATGCTTCCTGTGATGGGGAGCTCACCGCCTCTCGAGGCAGCACAGTCCATCTTTGGTCAGCTGCAACTTTAACAAGTTCTCCTTAGATTGGACTTAATCAAGTCTTTCTATGGATTCTACCCCCTGGTGCTGGTTCAACCCCTTGGGCCCAAGCAGCCTGAGGTCGGGTCTTTAATCTTGCAATAGCCCAGCAAAAATTTGAAGGCAGCATGCATGCTTTCCACACCTGTCCCCATCAAGTGTACCTCATTTGACATGCTCTTCCCTTGCTCTGACTGTTTCCTAGGTTGTTGATGTCTCTCTTAAAAGTTTGGCCTTCACCTGCCAGCTGCATTCCACACTGTCGCTTATGGCAGAGTCAGTGTATCTAGTAGCCAGAGGACCTTGGGCCTGGGGACCTCCGTGGGCCCTAGCTGTCTGGATCCCAGCCCACAGGAAGCTGGGGTTCTTAAAAGAAGAAATGCTCCCAAACCTCTTCTTCTAATGGGGACTGGAGGCTGCACCGCCCCTTGGGACTATGGGTAGTCTCCATGAGGGAGAAGCCAGTTTCCCACTTGGTCATTTAATCTCCAGGGCACCCATTGTCCATGGACCTAAGGAGCTTCCCAGGTGGATGAGCTGAGGACAGCAGACACCTGTTTTCAGGCTTTCCCAGGGGGACAAGCCCTTCTTCACTCCCCTCCTCACTTTCCCCCACCTGCGTGACCGCACAGCTCAGGGCCCCACCTAGGCTCCACGGAGGGCTCCTGTCCTGCGGGGCAAGCCGCAGCCCTGCTCCGGCCTCAGAGTAGGGATCCACCGGCTCCGAGGCCATTGGCTCTGATGCTCCACAACCAGACATCTAGGGATTTTTCCAGTTCTACACACTCTCGTCCTTAAAACCACAGTCTACACCTCATGTCTATTCCCAGGTCTCCAGGTTGTTTAGATCCTTGCTGCTCAAAGTGCGGACAATGAATTAACAGCATCAGTGTCCCCTGGGGGTTTCTGCATTTCTAAATGCAGAATCTCAGGCCCCTGCTCCAGACCTACTGGTTCAGAATCTGCGTTTAAATAAGATCAACCAGGTCTTTCCTTACACAGCGGTGTTTGCAAACCATTAGTGGCTCCACATTGCTGAGCAGGGCTTCTTTAGTTCCCCTGCAGAACATCTCTTCTGTAGAGATGGGAAGACTGAGGCACGCCAGGGAAGTGTCTGCTCCTCCTGTGAGTTCAGGGGCAGCAGAAGCGAGAGAGAGAGAAGGATTTGTCTAAAGAGAAAGAACCCCGTTTCTAGCTCCCAGGCCTGGCTCCTGCTTTGAATTGCCAGCAGCCGTGTGTGCCCTCACTAAGGAGTCCTTGTGTGTCACTGGGAATCAGGGACAGTGAGGAGGCAGGTTTTGTGGGGGTGGAGGGTGGGAGGTGGGCCCCCGCCTGGCAGGGATCCCAGGAGGCCACAGGACCAGGAGGACTGGAGCTGTTTGCTCTAGATGGCAGCGGAGGCCGGCTCTGGACAAGGGGAAGGGGAAGGTGTGACTTGTGGCAGTAGCCTGGGGTGGGGTGGCTCCAGGTGAGGGTGCAGGATGCGTCTCCGGGAGCTGCCTGGGACCTCAGTTTCGGGACAACGTAGTTGTCCACAACGAGGAATTGTGGACAAGTGGGGACGCAGCGGCATCACTGGGACCCTTGACTGCTCTCTCCACGGCGACAACAGCCTAGAAAGGCATTTGTCATGTGGCTGTCTGATGGCCAGAGGCTAACAGGCGGGTCAGGAGGAGACCCAGGGCAAGCAGAGCAGTCTGGCTGGCAGCTTGCTCTTTTATTTAAGAGCCTGCGGGGGGGGGGGGGGGGGGGGGGGCGGTGGGAGGGGGGCAAGAACACCAAGGGAGGCTCCAAGGCCAGCTCTGACAATAACTGCAGCCTTGACCATGCCCCTTCTCCCATCTGAATTTTAGTTTCCACTCTGTAAAATAAGAGGGTTGGAGCTAAAATTCTGATTTCTCTCTGGGCTAAATACTCTTGAGGGCTAGAGATCCCGAAGCTGAGGCCACAGCTGGACCCTGGCACCCATCCGACATCATTTGTGACGTGCATACAGAAGGGGCAGCAGACGTTCCAGGGGCGGGGGTGCTGGGGGGCGGGGAGCTGCATGGCTCTGTGAAAAGATACTCCCTACGGCCCTGGGAGTGAGCCCTGGCACTATCATTTTATATTTGTAGGGTCCCGGGCCAATTTTGGAACCTCTCTGAGCTTCCCTTTCCTTGCCGGGAACAGAATGATAACGCCTGCCCTCTCAGGGCGGCAGTGGGAATGCAGGCTGTGACAAGTGCCCCAGACACTGCCTGACGTGTTATGGACACACATCAGTTCCCTGCATCCAGGGCAGGGATGGGGGGTGAGGGAGTGCCCATCTGGGTCTCTGATAACGATCTCCGTCAGAACCTGGGTCTTTTCCCTTGCTGCTGGCTGGCTGGCTGGCTGCAGGGAAATCATTTTACGTTTTTTTTTTTTATTACAAAATTGACTCGCAGATTCACCGTTTGTGCTGCCAGCTGAAAGCTGTTTATGGTGGTGATTTGCACTACACTCATCTGTGCTTGTTTATGTTTTCTTTGAAAATAGTTATTGTGTTTGTCCTGTCCCCACTGTGGCCAGGCGTGTGTCTTCTATTTCTGTCCTATTCTTGCCCCCACTCCCTCCGTGTCTCCAGTCCCCCACCGTGATGGGTGGGAATGGGACCCTTAGGTAGGAGGCATGACAGTCAGAAGGACCTCTGATCAAATACACCCTCTTTGTAGATGAGGAGACTGATGGTCACAGAGGATCAGCAGCTGGGCTAAGCGGAACTGAACTTCTGCTTCCTCGCTCCAGTCCAGGGCAGGTTCTCCCACTACTGCGTGCCTCACTGTCCTTAGCTGGTTTTCTGCAGGGTCTGCCTGCTCAAAGGAGGGAGCATTGCCTCTGAGCCTGGATGTCAGGTGGACTCCAGTCATGGGTGAGGATCTGGAAAGCCTGGGCTGGGAGAGTGGGATCAGGAGAATAAAGGGAAGGAAGGATGTGGCAGCCTCTGGTCCCCAACCCCCTGTCCCCTACCTGTTAGGAGGGAGCAGAGGTGGCTGTGGTCTTGGTAATCCTTGGGAAACCAAGCAGTTCCCTTCTGTGTGGGGAGTATTAGTAATCATACATGAAAATAATGTTAATTGCACTAATCATTGTAGATATTGCTTATTAAGTACCTGCTCTGTACCAGGCATTCCTTTATATTATCCTTTTAATCCCGGGAGGCAGATATTCTTCTCCCCATTTTGTAAATGACAAAACAGGCTCAGAGAGACTAAGTAACTTGCTCAAGATCACATAACTAGTGGTGGGGGGTGGGGAGGTGAGTGGAGAGGTGGGTCGAGAAACGAACCCAGGCGCTCTGGCCCACCTTCCTACACCGCCACGGAAAAGGCAGAGGGGTGGCCTGTGGGCAGGGAGGAGGGAATTGCCGATTGAAAGTGGGCGGTAGGACCAGTCCAGGCTGGGCTGCCCCTCCACGCCACCCCAGCAAGCCAACGGAGGCCTGGGAACAGTGGAGTGATAAGCAACCAGAGGTCTCGGTGCTAAGAGAGATGGTGGGTCGTGAGGGGAATAGGCTGGGGTGATGGAGGGAACTCCAGTGGGGGCTCCCAAAGACCTCGGTTCTAATCAGGGTTGTACCTGCACCTCTCTGGGTGTTTGGATGACTGCTGATGTCTCCTTTCACTCTTTTATCGGAGGGCTCTGGGATGTAGAGGGTGGCAGGTCACTTGTGTACTTTCCTCCTTCTTGGAAAGATGTAAAAAAGTACAGGTTCCTTCATGAGCTGCCTGCTTGAGTTCACAATCTAAGGACTCCCAGGCCACGTGGTGGGTGATGGGAGCCTGCGCTCAGCTGAGAACAGGCCGGAAGCTGAGGAGAGAGCAGAACAGAAGGTTTTCTGCCCCAGCTCCATCAGCTAATCAATCACCTGGCCTCTCGTTGCCTTAGAGCCCCGAGGATTACGGGGGCCCACATGGGAGCACAGCACCTGTGAGCCCGCGGCAGTCTCAGCTGGGGCCCGGTGCCGGGCACCGCTCTGCCACGTGGTCTGGGTTGGTCAGCGGCCGGGGTGCAGGGAGCAGCAGGCTGGCTGCGGGGCGCTGGAGTGAGAGGCACTCGCCTGGGAAGGGATTTGCCAGGGGAGAAGACAAGGCTTGTCGCCTCAGTGCCCTCAAGATCTAAGGGTCTGGACTGGGTTCTCGAAGTTGGGAAAGAACTGGCGGAAAACCCAGGGCCTGGGAGTCAAAGAGGCCCAGCTGAATCTGGGCAGGTGCCATACTTTCAAGTCACAAGGCCATGGGTGAGTCATCTACACACAGAGCCCTGGGTTCCTCTGCTGAAAAGCGGGGGTCACATAATGCTCCTCTGGAGGGATTGGTGAGAGAATCCAACGAGAGGGTGTAGAGCCTGACAGAGTAGACAAGAAATCGTGGCCGCTATTATTATTGTTGCTGTTACCGCTCCTAGTCATAATATTAAGTAAAGAGTCATCCTGGACAAAGGAGCAGAGACCGGGGAGTCAGGTTTTGCTAACTTCTGGCTGTGTGACTCCTGTCACCTCTCTGGTTCCTTATCTGTAAGAGGAGGGGGTGGCACGAGCTGATCTTGAGTCCCCTTCCAGCTCTGACAGCCTCTGGGCTATGAATAGATGGGGCTGGGGCCCCGGAGGAGTTTAATGACTCAACAGCTAGAGAGGTTAAGCTTTCCCAGAAAAGAGTTTCCATTTGCGTTTGATGAACTTAGGGCACAACAAAGGAAGGGTTTCCTGGCTGGGAGGCCAGGGACGAGGGAGCTGGAGGAATCCTTGCAGCTCATGGAGACTGTGACTAACCAGGTGAATGACTAACTCAGACCCTGCCGACCCTCGACCAATCAGGGCTGCCCAGGAGCGCCCTGCAAGCTGGCATCACTGAGCACGTCTTGGCCATGCCAATTTCAGCTGGCTCCGGGCTTCACAGCATATGGAAGCAGAAGAAGCAGCCAAGAGACCGGCAGGGAAAGAGCACTGGGCTTGGAGTCAGAAGACCTAGCTTCTTGCTCTAACTCTGCTGCTCACCAGCTGCGTGGCTTTGGGGGAGTCCCTTCCCCTACTTTCCCTTCCATGTCTTCATCTATGCCACGGAGCTAACGATGCCTGCCCTGGCAACTTTCCTGAGTGGGGAAGGCTGAGATTCAAGAGGTGAGATGGGAGTGCAGTGTGATCACTAAGTGGCAGGTTCTGTCATTTTCCTATCCCAGTGTGAGTCCTGGTGCCTTGAGAGCCCTATGTGGGTCTCCAGAGGGATCAGGTGGACAGAGGCTATTGCCTTTGAGTTTTGGGTCAAGATCAGCTTAATATAGGGCCCATTCCAGCCATCTGATCACAGCCCAGACAGGCTTTTCTTAGAGCAGAGCCCCTGTGGACTGTTTCCAGCCAGATGGCGTAGCCAGAGAGAGAGGTGACAAAAAGCCAGGGATGGCTGGGTGGGGCAGGAAGTGGGCAGTGCCTTTCTGGGGCCCCCACAGAACTAGGGTGGTGCTTTGATGCTGTCTTTCCTCTTGCCCAGCACTGTATCAACAAATATCACCAGAACTGCACTCTGTCTGCCTCTACCCCCAGCTTTTAGCATCTCTCTTGGTAAGGACTACAGGCACTTTGGGAAATGGCAGGGATAGAGGGGAAGGAGGACACTCTTTCATTTCTGCACACCTTAAGCCCATGGATAGCATTCTCTGAGTGCTCACGCATGGGACAGGGTACTGTGCCGGCACTGGGAGAACAGAGATGGGAACCACAGGGCCCTGCCCACATGGAGGTCAATTCAGTATGTGGTCAAAGAGGCAAAACACATCCCCTAAAATGTAAATAACCATGCCCACACTGGGCAAGAGAGCCCACACTGTGTCACCCAGGTTGTCGTGACAGTAAGTCCCGTAGCTGTCTAGAGTGGTGGCCTGAGATGGTCTGGAAGACTTCAAGGAGGAAGTGGGATCTGAGCTTGACTTGCAAGATTAGCTTGGACAAGGTAAATAGGAGACCGAGAGAAAGGTGTGCCAGACAGGCACGCTTAAGGTGTTCTCAGGAGACAGACCGCATGGCTGCAGTGGAGGAATCATGCCAGTAAGAAGTGAGAAATGAAGTCGGACATAGAGTTGGTGCCAGGTATGAAGGTCCTTAAAATTTGGGATAAAGAGCATGGGCCAGATTCCACGGGCAGCTGGAAGTCACTGAGGGCTCTGAGAGGGTATTGGTATGGTCAGAGCTGCACTTTGGGGAGACTCTTTCTGGCGGCATTGTCCAGGGGCGCTCGCTCCATGGGAGAACGAAGCTGCAGGCAAAGTCAGTTGGGAAGTTACTTGTGGACCTAGGGACCACAGGACTAAGAAAGGGGACACATAATCAGAGGCACCACATGGGGGAAGAGATGGGGGGAAGGCCTAACTTGCTTGTTCACTGCTCCTGAAACCTTGGCAGGTAGCAGGGAAGTGGGGAGGGGAGGCTTCTTTTTGGGCAGATCTGAGTCCGACTATTCTGCCCTGTCAGCAGGACTCAGAGGTACCCCCATCCACTCCGGGGGCCCTTTTCTTCCTCTTCCAAGAGGGGAATGCAGAGACTATATAGCAGAGTTCCCCATGGACCCCAGAGAGGAGTGGAGCCTTGGAACACAGTCCCAAGTGGATAGACTGCAGGAAGAGCATCCAGTCCTGCCTTTTACTCCCTCAACTTCTGTGGATTCCCAGGGAAACACTGCCATCTTGTCATGGGCTATGCCATGTGGCAATGAGCCCCTGGGAGCTCAGCCAAGGCAAGGAGGGGGACCAGAGAGAGGAGAAGGAATGGGAAGGATCGAGGTCTGGAGACATCCCAATGGGCTTTGGGGGAAGGTGGGCTGAGAGCATGCCAGGACTAGGAGGGATGCTTGAGATCATTTCGGCCAACCCCTGATTGTGTGGACGTGAGCCTGAAACCCAGACAGGAGAAGGGACTTGCCCAAGGTCATATAGTGGGAAAAGTGATGGAGCTGGGCTGGAATCACAGAGTCCTGGGGAGCGAGTAAGGTGTTTACTCCTATCTGGACACCTTTGAATAGCACGTCAAGGGCCTCTCTGGAGATCCCTTTCCTGGGTATCCATTCGTGTGCTTTGTGTGTACGTGTGCCTGTGTATGTCCTGTGTGTGCTTGTGTGTGCACCTGTGTGTACATGTGCCCGTGTCTATGTTGTGAGAGAGTCTGAGTGTGTGTGTGTGTGGCCTGCTGCACCGCTGTTTGGAGAAGAGAACCGAGGCCATTCCTGCGAGGTGACTGTTTTCCTGGGACAGCAGAGAAGGCAGACAGCTGGATCTGGCTTCCAGCATCAGATTTGCTGCCCTAAGAAAATTAAACGCACTGGCTGGCTTTGCCCAAACTCTGGGATCTGGACACACACACACACGCGCACACACACAGACACACACACACACAGACACACACACACACACACACTCCAAGCGGCACTCACTGAAGCAGTTACGGGTTGTTTCAGGCACCGGGAGTAGGCGGGAGTGCCGCGGAGTGCCAGAGTACCTGCATCCACACGTCTCCCTGGAGCCCTAGCCTGTGTAGACACGCCAAGGTGCGGAAGCCCATCTGCCAGGGACACGGAGGAGTCGCGCGCTCCCCGCCGCTCTACACTCAGCTCTCTGCTCCAGGGCCTGGCCCGGCCACACCCCTCCTCCCCAGCCTCCGCCGGTCGTTCCTGCCCCTCTCACACACTTCAGAGTCCCTTGAGGCCCTCGCGCAGCCTGGCAGGGACAAGTTAGGGCTGGCCCGGCCAGAGAGTCAGGTCCGGAGCCAGGAATCGACGCCTCCCCCGAGTCCTGTCCCCGCGGAGCAGACAAGCCAGGCTGAACTCGGGTTTCTGGCAGCGCGGGGTTCGGCGCCTAGACCCTCTCCGGGGGATCCCCCCAGCCCTGGCCGGCTCGGGACTACCCCGGGACACGGCGCCCAGCCCCCGGGTCCCCGCCCCCCGTCGGCGAGTAGTTACCGATGGTGGTGATGACGGTGATGGCGAAGTAGAAGGAGCCGGCGAAGCGCCACTGCACGCCGGCCTTGTGCGGCTTGAGGCGCAGCACGACGCGCTCGAGCTCCTCGTAGCCGCCCTGGCTGAGGTTGTAGCGCGCCCGCAGCTCCTGCTGCCGCAGCTCCAGCCGCTGCCGCTCGATCATCTCGGGCTCCGACTCGAGCGCGTCGAAGACCGCGGCGCCCACCAGCAGGTAGGTGAAGGTGCACACGATGAGCGCCAGCGTGCGCACGTTCTGCCGCTTCATCGTCCCGCCCGAGCCGCCGCCGGCCCCCCGGCGCCCCCGGCCCGCGCCCCGGCCCCGGCCGCCGCTGCTGCTGCCCCGGAGGCGGCCTGGGGCATGGCTGCGCTCGCCTCTCCCCGCGCCGGGCACCCGCTCCGCGCCCCGGGGCCGCCGCCGCCAACGCCGCCGCCGCTGCCGCCGCGGAGCTGTCCCTTCAGCACCACCCACCGCCCTCCTCCGCCCGGCCCCGCTCCCGCCCCCCGCCCCCCGCCCGCAGGCCGCCTCCTCCCGCCAGCCCTCCCGCCCAGCCAAATAAGGACTGGGGAGACGCGCCGAGGGAGGGAGGAGGGGGGCTGGCGGAGGGGGAGGGGTGGGGGAGCGAACGGGAGAGCCGCGGAGAGACCGGGCAGGACCGAGGGAGAGAGACCCAGGGAAAGAGATAACTAGGCACAGAGAGAAACGCCTCTAACTACAGAGAAAGAGAGGAAAAAGAGACAGAGGGGGGTGTGACAGATAGGGAGATAAAACCAGAGGTAGACTCACAGACACAGTAAAAGAAGCGGTAGGCAGAAAAATACAGAGCGAGAGAGGCAGAGAGCGAAAGATGGAAACAGAAAGAGCGACAGAGACAGGGAGACCTGGGTAGCTGGAGATAAATTGATGACGGAAAAAGAAGAGCAAGGAAGGGAAAAGGAACGGGCAGAGCGACCCCCACCCCCAGCCTCCACCGAAATCACAGCATGCTTTAACTGGAAGGGACCTTGGGCCTCGCTGTCCTGCCCTTTATTATGTCGGTGAGGAAACTGAGGCGCAGAGAGGTCGAGTGACAAGCAAGGGCACACCGTGAATTAGTGCCAGCACTGGGACTCAGCCAAGCTTCCCTCCGCCCAGGCCACACCCCCCACCCTGCGCCCGGCCACCGCTGTCTTAGAAACAGCAGGGCGCAGCTGTGGACCTGGGCACGGTGGGCCAACACCCAAGGGAAAGCCCTGCTCTCATGAAATGTGACCCTTCCCAGGTCAGCATGGCTCCTGGAACTGGCTGAGAAAGCACAGGCTGGGAGGCTGGGCCGGTAGCACTCAATCCCAGGCTCTCCTCCTCTGCTCCCCCCGCGGTTATCCGGCTGTCCAGACATCCATAGCCCCTGTCCTGCACCAGTGGGCCAGCCTGGGCTTGGGATGGGCTGCCAGAGAGAGCACTGGACATCAACATCAGGCATCCCACCCGAACAGAATAGGGCAGCCGGAGCCCAGACCAGGCTTGCTGAAGACCAGGAGGCCTCCCTATGCCTCAGTTTCTTCTTCTGTCAACATGGTGGCAGTGGTGGTGAGGAGGCGCAGGCTGTGGGACCTCAGATGAGGCGTCACTGCCCCTCTCAGAGTCTCACTTCCTTATCTCCTCGATGAGGTGCCGTGGCAGATGATCCCGCAGGCCTTACTTAGCTTCAAACAACTCCAGACTTGGATGGGCTGAGTGAGCAGAATGATCGGAATGCAAATCCCATTGCCAAGGAGGGTCAGAGAGTCTTTCACGGGACCCTGGCACGGGCCACGAGGAGAGACAGGATGGAAGAGGCCCCAGGCCCCTGACTGGGGGTAGGTTGAGGAGGCAGCCATCCAGAAGCAGGAGCGCCATCTGCCCACATCCGGGCCTGACCTGTCACTGTTGAGCCTTTTAATGCTTCTCTGAGGGAGACCACCAACCCACTGCTTCTTTCAACCATTCATCCAAAGAGTATGCATCAAACATCTGCTGTGTGTCAGGCTAGGCACGTTACATTTATTATCTCTAGTCTTACCACCATCCTGAAAGGTGGGTATGGTTATGTCCATTTTATAGATAGAGAAACTGAGGCAAAAGGAAGTGCAGAGAATTGTCCGAGGTTGTTCGGCAGGAAGGGACTTCACTCTGCCTTCCAAACCCATTCTCTTCTCCATAATGACTCCTGGACCCTCAGGTTTTTTTCACCTGTAAATGGGATAGGTAATCATACCACAGTCATTGATCTGACACAAACTTCCTGGGCCCATACCCTTGGTCGTTTACTCAGCCCCTTTCAGGCCTTCCCCCTTGGCATCTTCTGGCTCCCTAGAAGACAAGAGCTGCTTCTCCTGGCTTCCTAGGGGTGAGGGTGCAAGTTAGGTTCCATCCTCCTGGCCACACTACCCCAGAAGCCAACTCCCCCAAAGCCAGTCTAGATGAGCAAGGCTCAAGAGGCCCGGTTTTCAGTGTGAAAGACTGTGTGTCCAGGGTCTGCTTGCTTCTGGCTGCCAGGCCAGGCTGCTAGGCAGATGAACGGTGATATTATGAGTGAAAGAGCTTTGGAAAAGGGAAAAAGCTCTCTTTAGGGGCAGGGCATTAATTATTAATTATGATGAAGCTTGTTCTCATAGCACTTCAGAATGGGAAGGACCTTTAAAGATCAGCTAACCTGATCCTCTCATGTTACAGATGAGGAAACCGAGGCCCAGAGAATAGGAAGGGGGTTGCTCAGGGTCACACAGGGAGTGAAAGGGGGCCAAGACTTCTGTCCCGTGGCTGGGGTCTCTCCTGTAGCCCCCATATATATGGGATCAGAACACCTGCTGCCAGGAGAACACAACACATCCACGGCATGCCTGGAGCCCAGGAGGGAAGCTCGGTTCTCACTCCCCTGCCCCTTTTCCCTTTCTACTCTTCAGGAGGGGAGACTGGTTGGTGGGGAGCGATGCTGGTGCCGGTCTAGATTTCTGAGAAGGCCCTGGGTCCTGCAGACAGGAGTTCCATCAGCTCACCCTTGACCTAGGTGGGATAGGGCCAAAGATCTAGAAGCCTATACCTCTCCCTCTGTCCAGGACTCCTGTGACCTGCCTGTACGTCCCCACCCCTGATGGGGCTGCCTTACCTTCTGCCCAGGGCCAAGTGTCAGAAAGCACCTCTATCAATCCTGTCTTTTATAAATGGCAAAATCTGCTCAGCGATGGCTTCTCCATGCTCTATTTTTTCCCACTCCATTGGTGACTCCAGTGGAGGAAGCCTTGGGCTGGTTAGAAAGAGATATTTTACATCCCTCCAATCATTATACTGGTCAGCCTCATGTGTGATTATTTTCTGGAATCTGCTGCAGCGTAGAGAACATGGGGCAGAGAGTTGGGGGGCCTGGGCTGGGGTCCCGTCTCTTCTACCTGCTTCCCGTGGGACTCAGGGCCAGTCACTCTTTTTCCCTGGGCCTTGGTTTGCATGTCCATAAATGGAGTGGTTTGGACCAGGACATGTCTCTGCTCCCTTCATTTATAACATCCCATGACCTTCCTGGCCCGCTTCTGCTTCGCTAGTTATTCCAAGAATCAGGTGAAAAGATTTAGTCACTGCTTTTAGGACTTTAGTTTGTGAGGAAAAGGGCGCAATCAGAGGTAGGATAAATGGTACAGAATTTAACTATCATTCGTTGCTGCGTATTATTATGCACTCAACATTATACACATATTATTTTCCAGCTTTATCTTCCACACCATTCCTCTCTAAGCTCTAGACACATCTAAGTACTTTCATGCTTTACTTCTGACTCATGTGGCTCCCATAAGCTGGGATGTTGGTACTTCCTCTACTCCTCCATTTTTTATCTATTGAACTCCTGTTCAGGCTTCAAGACCCAACTCAAGGGCCACTCTCTCTGTGAAGCACTCCCCAGTTACCTCCAGTCAGAACCCCCAGCACCTTTGTGCTGCCATAGCACGTTGTCGAAGCTGCAATTCAGCAGACGTTCCTCTTACCTAGTAGATCGATCAGTTCTTTAATATCTGTCTTCCCCACTGGCTCATTATCTTCTCCAGGGTGGAGTCCCTTCTTGTGCCACGCCTCGACGCAGTGGGGAGCTCGGTGCTTTGCACATCAGAGTTGCTCTTATGTTTGTCGTGTATTCAGTACACGGTGAAGTCCTTAAAGCCTCCTACACCTGCGGGGTTAGAGATCGGTGTCAGCGGGGACAGAAGCACGGACAGCAGAGTCTGGAGGGAGAAAAATCCACGCAATTTGCTTCTGTGACTCTTTGCCAACAGACACCTCTAAAGTTGGAGCAAGCCCTACCTGGCTTAAGGAGAGAAGGCAAGACCCATGTGAGTGTCCTAAGGCCCAAGGAAGCATGTGGAGAGGGCACTGAAGTGGAGTCCAGACATCTGGAGTTTGGTCCCAGCTACAACCAACTACCAACTAGCTGGTGGACTTGAGAGACTCACATCGCCTCTCTGTGCCCCAGTTTCCTTTTCTGTAGAATAAAAGAGTTGCTTATCTCAAAGAGTCCCCTCCCTGTGACATTTTGTGATGTTAATGACAGACTTGGCCCTATGATTAACAACTGCTCATCCTACAATGGCCAAGAATGTGGTGTGAGGGATGAGGGGCCCAGGGCCCTCTCTGTCCATTGTTTTCCAGAACCAGGCCCCCATCCTTGGCCAGTTTGGCTGGAGGATGGGGGAAAGGGGTGAGGTAGGGAGTAAAAAGGCCGACCCTGACTCAGACAAGCTCAGGTTCAAATCCTGACCCTATTCATTACTAGCTGGAATGGAGCCTCCCATGATATTCTGGTCTGTCTTGTCTAGACCAGACCATAGGCTCCTGCAGAGCAGGGATAAGGCCTTGGGATAGGGTCCCTGGTTTGCTGTAGGAAGGAGTATCCAGAACCATCTCGAGATCCAGCTAGATGGAGGCCTGAGAACGGGGAGGGGCCTGGTGGGCCCAGGAGCTGCAGCACAGACAGGGACACGGTTGGTGGAGGGCGGCACCAGAAATCATGGCCTCTGATGGCTGGGGGCCGGTTGATCGGATTCAGGGCGCTTCGGGTACGACTGAGGTGTTTCTTGGTGTATCCCTGAGGGAGAGACACAGAGGATTAGTCTGGATTTACAGAGCGTAACCAGTCCCAGTGCAGCCGGCTTGCATTTGTCAAGAGACACTATTTATTTAACATCTCAAGCCCAAACCAAACACAAAAGGCAGCTGTTCACAAAGGAGAGGCTGTGGGAGCCGTTGGGGAGAGAGCGCTGTGCTAGGGGGTGGACACCTGGCTCTGTCTTAGTCCTGCCCCAGATGAGCTGGGTGAGCAGCTCTGCGTACAGACTTGCCTGTCCTATTAGTGAGAGTGGGAACCAACTGGTCTTCCCGGAGTGGCTGTGGGGAGTCAGGCTTGCTTCGTTGTTCATTCACAGAAAACCTGCTCCAAAGTCTACAGTCTCCACGTTTGGCGAATCCCTTCCCTCTAGGGAGGGCTTCCTTGTTGGTCTCCATCTCTGGTCCTGGATACCACACTGAGATGAGCCTCCTGGCATGTGTGTCCTTGGGGACCTGTGGAGAAACTGCATTGGGACGCATACCCACAAGTGTCCCTAAACACGGCCAGGCTGTCCTCAGTGCATCTGTCTTGGTGTTTACTCTCCCCAGCAATGCACAGGTTTGCCTACTTGGCCCTCACTTCCCTTTTTTCAAAAAAAATTTTAAAGTTTATTTATTCATTTTGAGAGAGAGAGAGAGAGCGAGAGAGAGCATGAGCTTTAGTGGGGGTTGGGGAGGGGAGAGAAAGAATCCCGAGCAGGCTCTGTGTTGTCAGCTTGGAGCCCTATGTGGGGCTTGAACTCCTGGACCGTGAGATCATGACCTGAGCCGAAATCAAGAGTTAGACACATAACCAACTGAACCACCCGGTGTGCTCCTGATTCACTTTTGTTTTTGCCATTTGTATGCCTCCCTATTTTCTACTAATTTCCCACTTCTCTCCTTTCCCTTCTCCCTTTAACACCTTCCTCTCTTCCACACTTGGGTCAGGGGCAGTGAGCAAAGCCCCCAATACTGGGGGTCTTGGGCAGGCCAGCAGGTGATGAGAGAGGTATGGGAGAAAACCAGCCACTGTTCTCCAGCCCGGGGAGTGTGTGTGTGTGTGTGTGTGTGTGTGTGTGTGTGTGTGTGTGGTGAGAGGAGGCTGTGAGTATTAGACTTTTGGCTTTGGTCCTAGTCTTCCCTTCTTCCATCTTCCGGTCCTTCTTTTCCCCTCCACTCACATCCTCTCTGTGTTTGGCCATGGCTCCAGAATAGTTCAAGCTAGAGGAAACCTTAGACCATGCAGTCCGATAAGGAAACAGGCCCAGCGCGGGGAGAGAGCACCTCCAAGCCTCACAGACTGTGGGCCAGAGCTGGGACTCAAGCCCTGCTCTCCTGACCTCCAAGCCTTTGGCTGCAGGGTAAGTCCCTAGACTTGCTTCCTTCCCATAGCAAGAATTAAGTCCCTGAGAGCCTGTCCTCTACAGAGATTCTGGACTGGCCATGGCCTGTATTTCCCGACAAACATGTTGCTGCTAAGGAAAAAAGAGAGTCTGAAGATCTAGTCAACATCCTCACAAATCTTGAAATCCTTCTTTGCAGGTTTATAGCTTCTGAGAAACAAGCAGAAGCAGCCTTGTCTCAGGACCAAACGCAATAATTATAATAGCACTTGCAATGATTAATCAGCCAGTGAGTATTGAGTGGCGCCCGTGAGCGTGCACAGCAGTGTGTGTGCGCATGTGTGTGTCCAGGTCGGGGTGGGGGGAGGGGGAGAGCAAGAGAGGTGACTTTACTTCCAGTGAGCAGGCTTTGGGTATCTTTCCCTCAGTGGAGGGGCTGGGTCACCACCGCGGCACTCCTTGGGTAGTGTCCTGTTCTGGCTGGGGCTGTAGTTCTTTCTGTTGGGAGAGGACTCCTGCCCCCTGTGGTGCCTGTTGCTGGGCTCCTGGCCATGCTGGGAGACAGGAATCGACCCACAGAAGCAGGGTTCAGACCCATCAATGATTACTGAGATTAACGAGGGGCCTCACCAGCATGATGTACCTGGCACAACCAGAAGCACTTGGGATGTTCAGCTTGGGGCAAAGATGCAGGGGACATGTGAGCCGTCCTGTGGAGGAGGGATTAGCCTTGCTCTGGGTAGCCTAGGAGGGACCAGTGAGCAGTGGGAGATGCCACAGTGGAAGACCTTTCAGCTCAAAACTGGTCAAACTTTCTCTACAGCTCTGAAGAAGGAATGGGCTGCCCGTGAGGTAATGAGCTCCTGGGCAGTGGAGGTATGCAAGCATAGCCGGATTTGTCCTTTGGGTTGAGGTTGTTTTAGAAGGACCCAAGGAGCTAGTACAGTGCCTGCCACATAGTAGGTCTGCAAGAAATGCCTTTCGACTTGGTTGCTGAATGTACTGGGTTTGGGGCTGGACGACTTGCCCCTTGAGGTTCAGTCAGACTCTGGTCAACATGTAAGGAGCGGTCCCTCTGTGCCAGGCACTTTGCCCCTCCGACCTTGAAAGGCTGCAACTCCCTAGCCCCAGGGAAGGCTGCACCCAGAGTCCTTGCTAAGCCACCACAGCTCTGCTTTCTCCCAGCCACCCCAACCCGACCAAAGCCCCGCCGACTTATATCCCAAGTGTGCCTGCAGAGGCCCGATGCTCACAGGTTGCAGTAAGGGCTTGGAAGCCCTAGGACTCCAGCAAGGGAAATGGGCCTTTGGCAGGCTAATTACTGGGAGCTGATTCTATTAAGCAGATAGCTCGCTCTAGGCAAAGCAATTACATCTAATCAGCCCCTTGCAGCAGTCCAAAGGGACAGCCATTTGAGCCAGACATGTGTGTGAGTAGGAACATCAAAGCAGCGTGAGGCTCAGGTCTAGGCGGGCTGGTTTGGGGCTAGGGGCTGCTCAGGAAGTGGTCCCCTGGTCCCTTCCCCAGGTTGCCAGATCTCAGGCCACAGTGGGGCTGCAGCATATGGAGGTGGCCTTGAATGAGGACTCAAAGATCTAGGTCGAGATCTGGCACTTCCACTAAAGAGCCAAATTTCACTGGGGAGAGCACTTCTCTGACCTGAGCCTCAGTTTCCCGGTCTGTCAAGCGAATAAGATAACCTGAAAAGGAGTCATTCTGAGTTTGAAACTGTAGTCCATCTCAATATTGTACTGTATACTTAAAAATTTCCCAGGAGGGAAGATCTTTTGTTAAGTGTTCTTGTGACAAATAGCAATCATAGTAAGTGAGGAGAGCAGAAGGAAATTTTTCGAGGTGATGGTTATGTTTATGGCATAGATTGCGGTGATAGCTTCACAGATGTATACTTATCTCTGAACTCAGCAAGTTGTATACGTTAAATATATATAGCTTTTTGTATGTCAATCAAATCTCAACAAAGTGGCTTAATCAAAACAAAACAAAACAAAACAAAACAAAACAGAAACGTGGTCCATCTAGTCCGTATTTGGATTCTAGTCCAGGATGGAAATATATGCTGCAGGGTCTAATTACTCAGACTATGTTTTTAAAAATAACTGAAAAGATATATTTAAAAAAATTTTTTTTAATGTTTATTTATTTTTAAGAGAGAGAGAGAGAAAGAGAGAGAGACAGAATGTGAGCAGGGGAGGAGCAGAGAGAGAGGGAGACACAGAATCCGAAGCAAGCTCCAGGCTCTGAGCCATCAGCACAGAGCCTGATGTGGGGCTCGAACCCATGGACTGTGAGATCATGACCTGAGCTGAAGTCGGACGCCCAACCGACCGATCCACTCAGGTGCCCCTGAAATGATATATTTTTTAAAGTGATGGATGCCCTCCTCTAGAAATTTAATGAAGTGTGTGTTTCTGAAAAACTAGCCATGATTTTTTTTTAAACCACAATGCAGTGGCTTCTGAGTCCCAGATTCTTGAAGGAAGTTAGGTGATGCTAGAGATGGAGAAAATGAGAGAGGAGGTCCCTGGAGATGAGATGAGCAAGACGGAGACAGGTGACATCCGGGCCATGGCAGGGCCCCATCTATCTGTGCTTGCTCCCTTCCCAGAGGAAGAACTCTGTGAAAGATCTCCAGATACTGGTAGGATGTGGAGGAGAGATTTTAAACATCAGCCCCTTCCAGCCCTGAAATTCTGGGTCGGGACCAAGCAACTGGTGTGTGACCCCAACTCATCTGAGGAGTAGGCTCATGGAGGAAACAGAAGGCAGTGACCAGCTGTGGGACCTGGGCCAGTCATGGCCCCTCTGTGAGCCTTGGTTTCCTCCTTAAACGGTGGAGCAGTCTCCACATTGCCTCCCTCACATGGTGGTTGGGGGACTCCAAGATGATGAATGTAAAACTAAGACTAATTATTTTGATTATGAGGTGAGACTATGCACTAAAAAGCTCCTGCACAGTGAAGGAAATCATCCATAAAATGAAAGGGCAGCCTATGGAATGGGAGAAAATATTTGCAAATCATTTATCTGATAAGGGTTCAGATCCAAGATATATAAAGAACTCATACAACTTGGTGGAAAAAACCCCCAAACGATCCAGTTAAAAAATGGACAGGGGCACCTGAGTGACTCAGTCCATTTAAGCGTCCGACTTTGGCTCAGGTCATGGTCTCGCAGTTCATGAGTTCGAGCCCCGCATGGGGCTCTGTGCTGACAGCTGGGAGCTTGGAGCCAGCTTCGGATTCTGTGTCTCCCTCTCTCTCTGCCCCTCCCTTGTTCATGCTCTGTCTGTCTGTCTGCCTCAAAAATAAACATTAAAAAATTTTAAAAATGGACAGGTATCTGAATAGACATTTTCCCAAAGAAGACATAAATGGCCAATGGGTACATGAAAAAGTGCTCAACATCACTAATCACCTGGGAAAGGCAAATCAAAACCACATTGAGATTGTTGTGCCCCACCCCTGTTAGAATGGTTATTACCAAAAAGACACGAAATAACAAGTGTTGGTGAGGAGAAAAAGGAACGCTCACGCGCTGTTGGTGGGAACGTAAGTTGAGGCAGCCATTAGGGAGACTGTATGGAGGTTCTCCAAAAACGTTAAAAATAGAACGACTGTATGATCCAGCAATTCCATTTCTGGGTATGTGAAGGAAATAACGTCACTATCTTGAGAAGATACCTGCACCCCCATGTTCATTGCAGTATTGTTTACAAAACCAAGACATGGAAACAACCTAAGTGTCCATTGATGATGAGTGGATAAAGAAAATATATACACAATGGCATATTATTCAGGCATAAAAAAGAAAGAAATCCTGCCATTGGCGACAGCATGGATGGAACTTGAGGGCATTGCACTGAGCTAAGTGAGTCAGAGAAAGACAAACACCCGTGATCTCATTTATATGTGAAATCTGAAAAAAAAAAACAACAACCCAAAAAAACAACAAACTGAACTCACAGATTCGGAAAGCAGAGTGATGGTTGCCAGAGGGTGAGGTGTAGACAAAATGGGTGAATGTGGTCGAAAGGTACCGACTTCCAGTTATAAGATAAAGAAAGCCTCCTGGGATGTAACATACAACACGGTGGCTGCAATTAACAATGCCGTATGGTGTATTTGAAAGTTGTTAAGAGAGTAGACCTTCAAAATTCTCATAATAGGAACAAAACTTGTAACTATGTGTGGAGATGGGTGCCAACTAAATTTATTGTGGTCATCGTTTCATAGCGTACCCAGATGTTAAGTCATTATGTTGTACACTAAACTAATACAATGGCGTATGTCAGTTATATCTCAATTAAAAAAAAGAAAAAAAAGATGAGAATGTTCTTGTTAACAGCCGGGACCCAGCTCTCCCTCTCCGGCCCTTCTCTCTGTTTCAGTTTTCATGATTGTAGCTTTGAGAGCAGGATGGCCTTGGGGGAGCAGACCGTGAGGGCCACCTGACTTCCAGCTTTCCCTGGCCTTGGTGATCTCAGAGAGCTGGTGTAATTAGACCAAAGCTTTGGTCTGTCCTCAAAGAGGAGCCCTCGTGCTGACTGGCATCCAGTGGCCTTGCTTGGCCATGCACAGCCTTTGGGCATTTGTTGCGGGGAGAAGAAGCAACCTTGATTGAGACGCTGGGGTTGAGGAGAGCTGAGTCTCCTGGATTAGGCTGGCAGGGAGGAGGACGGGGGTAGGATATGCAGGGAGGTGGAGGCACCAAGAAAGCTTGGATTGCCCTGCTCCTCAGCACCCCACACGAATCATTTTCCAGGAGAGAGGCCAAAAGGAAGAAGCCACTTTCTCCCCCATGTTATTCCAGGAGTGGTGGGAGGGAAGCCTGGACCCAGAGCTTGTTGGAAAGCCTGGAGCACCAGCCTGAGAATCTGCAGTGCTGCTTGGAGGCAGTGGAGGGGCCTGAAAGGTGTGTGGGCAGAGCTATTCCAACACGAGGTCGTGGCCCTCCGAGCCAAGCCTGCATTCCTCGGTGCGGCCTCCACAATCTGCCCTTCCGACCTCTCTGGCCTCATCCCCTCTGGTCCACTTAGGGCTCTTGTCACCAGCCATCCTGTATCCTTCACGATCCTTCCAAATGCTCCAGGCTCTTTCTTGCCTTTCTGCCAGAAATGCACATCTTCCCAGGTACATATGTAACTGCACTTAGTGCTCCCCGAAGCCCTTGGAATGGCAGCATTCCCATTTTGCAGATGATGAAACTGAGGCTCATCGTGAAGCAATTTGTCTAAGTGCTTATAGGTAAATGCACGACAGATACAGCATTCAAGCCTAGATCAGTTTGACTCCAAAGTCTATGCTTTGACTTTTCTGCCACATTGCCTCTCTAGAAAATGATTGAGGGCAGAACAAGGTAGCAATAGGGGGGAAGAACAGAAGGTGCTATCAATACAGGACCTGGCACATAGAGCTTAAAAAATACCAGCTGTGTTGGGGTGCCTGGGTAGCTCAGTTGGTTAAGTGTCTGACTCTTGATTTCAGCCCAGGCCATGATCTCATGGTTCGTGAGTTCGAGCCCCGCATCAGGCTCTACACTGATAGTGTCTAGCCTGCTTCAGATTCTTGCTCTCCCTCTCTCTCTGCCCCTCTCTGGCTCTCTCTCAAAAGTAAATAAACACACATTAAAAAAAAAAATACTAGCTGTGGGGCGTCTGGGTGGCTCAGTTGGTTAAGTGTCTGACTTTGGCTCAGGTCATGTTCTCACAGTTCTGGGTCCGAGCCCTGTGTCAGGCTCTGTGATGATAGCTCAGAGCCTGGAGCCTGCTTGGATTCTGCGTCTCCCTCTCTCTCTGCCCCTCCCCTGCTCACGCTATGTCTCTCTCTTTCTCTCAAAACTAAATAAACATTAAAAAAAATACTAGCTGTGTGAATGAATAGGCAGCTCAGAGAGGATGGCCATAGAAAGGTCCAGGACCCAGCACCCGGGTTTGCTCCAAGAGGGACAGACGCTTGACTCTGAGTAGGAAACAGGGCAGAACTGAGGGGGAGGCCAGCTTGCCAAGGGGCTGGGAGATAGGACTGTCGTGAACAATTGGGACTCAGTGACCAATCCGAGGTGACGGAGGAGGCCAAGCTGCCCATGGCCCAGCCCTAGCACAGTGCTCAGCACCTGGCCCAGACAGGAATTCTGAAGGGTCTCTAGACTGTGCACAAATTGGAGGATGGCTTTGAGGCTTTGAGTTGGGTGCCTGGGAGAAGGGCAGTGTTTTCAGTGCACCAAGGGATATGACAGGGAAGAACCATTCAACCACCTGGTTGAGGGCGGGTCTTGGTGTTGGGTCATCCCGGGCAGGCAGAGGTGGGTACCTGATCTTTGCACTGTGCAGATCTCAGATGGTCCAGAGACGGTGCATGGAATCCATAGCACGACGGGGAGATGTAGATCAGCTGGGAGGCGGCACTCAGGCGGAAGGGCACCACGCTGTCAGGGAGATGGAAAAAATGATGTCGTTAAGGAACAATGTGGCCAAAGGAATGAGCTGTAACTTGTTGGATCCAAAAGGACAAATGGGGAAAACGGCTGCCAGAGGCACAGGGGTGTCTGATGATGGCCTGACACTGCCCTGGGGGAGGGACTGAGCCCCAGCCCAGAGGCCAGAATAGAATTACCCTATAGGCTTCGCGGACCCTTTCTGTCCCTTAATACCTTGGCAAACAAACCTTCTGGTCTATTAATAAAGGCTTGATGAATTGAGTCAGGATAGACCTGCTGGTCAGAGAACTCTGCCCTGTTTCAACGGAGTAGATCTAGGGAGGCTGCTGTGAGGCAGAGGAAAAAGGCCAGGTTCTGGGCTTGGCATCCCTGGGTGGGTCTTACTCCTGCCCGGCTGTGAGCCTTCCTTCTTTTTTAAAAATATTTATTTATTTTTGGAAGAGCGCAAGCCAGGGAGGGGCAGAGAGAAGGGGACAGAGGATCGAAGTGGGATCTGCACTGACAGGCTGACAGCCGTGAGCCCGATGTGGGGCTCGAACTCACGAACTGCGAGATCATGACCTGAGCCGAAGTCGGATGCTCAACAGACTGAACCACTCAGGTGACTCTGAACCTGCCTACCTTCTTAAGATGGGTTGGAAGGATTGGGTGAGATACTGGACCACTGGTCCTTAAATCAGGACTGGCATGCCGAGAGGACTTCCTTCCCTTCCTTCTGTTCCCTCTTTCCTGGATAAGGGCTGGGGAAAACCAACCCCGAGGCACAGCCCAGGGAGGAATCCCCAGTGGGCTGAGGCGATCTGGCCTAGGGAAGGGGCTTGCTGGGTCTGACTGGGGTGGGTGGGCCGTGGAAAGACTGAGCTGGTTAGAGGCAGGCGAGACACTCAGCAGAGACCCAGTGGAGATTTAGAATCTCGAGATAAGCGCCAAAGGGAACTTACATGCGTGTGTAAGTGGGTTGGTGGGTGTGGGGGGTTCAACTGGCCTAAGTTGCCACTTAGGTGAGGAAACAGGCCCAGAGAGGGGAAGGGTCAAGGGAATGCAACATGATGACAGCGCCTGGATCTTGATTGAGTTGGAACCCCATTGCTGAGTTTCTGCCTAGCGCAGAAGGTGATGGGCCTCCAGGCAATGGCCAGGGCACCAGACTTGAGAGGAGGTAGTTGTGTTGACCTTCGGAATCTGGAGAAACTGGAACCTACTTTTTTACTGTAGTCAAATTGTTGAGAATCCGGTTAGCCCTGTGTGGGGCTCCAGCTCACCTCCCACTGCCCTGGTGGGGCGGGGCGGGGGGGCCCAGCCTTCTTCAGAGGGGGGTCTTCTTCTGGG
The DNA here is from genome assembly GCF_024362965.1 of Panthera pardus. NCBI lineage: Eukaryota > Metazoa > Chordata > Mammalia > Carnivora > Felidae > Panthera > Panthera pardus. Next base: position 19,948,597 of record NW_026526832.1, read on the forward strand.
AATTTTGGGCTAGGAAGCTTTGGGGTCTGGTAGGCAGGGACTCCAAAAGGTGGCTGACCTCCAGGGGCTTGGCTGGGGGATACAAATGGCCACACTAAGGGGCGCCTGGGTGGCTTAGTTGGTTAAGCGTCTGACTTCAGCTCAGGTCATGAGCTTGCGGTCTGTGAGTTTGAGCCCCGTGTCGGGCTCGGTGCTGACAGCTCAGAGCCTGGCACCTGCTTCAGATTCTGTGTCTCCCTCTCTCTCTGCCCCTGCCTTGCTCATGATCTCTCTCTCTCAAAAATAAATAAACATTTAAAAAATTTTTGAAAATTAGGGAAAAACAAATGGCCACACTAAGGCCTCTGTCCACCCGCCAGTGATGACCCCAGAAATAATTCTCCTATTTTCCCCCAAACTCAGTTGTAAGAGCACATATCCTGTGCACGTATGGTCGCACTGTCACATCCATTTTCCCAAGGAGGGAGGAAGTCTCCACAGTCCACCAGGACAGTAAATGGTGGATGTAGGACTCCTGGGTTGTTCCCCACAGCACCCTGTGGTCTTTGCATCTTCCTCCTCCCTCTGCATACGCCTCTAGAGTCTTCCTTGTGGCCTGTGGTTCCCTTCAGCTGGTAGACCAGGTCCCCTGAACTCCTTTAACTGAGTCCCACTTCTTAGCTCCTGTGTCTGAGCCTTTTTGCTTTCTGGCTGGACCAACTTTCTCCCCAAGAATGGAGAGAGGGACTCAGGAAGGGAAAGCTCCATGCCTCTGTACACAGAGGGAAACTGAGGCACAGAACTGGTCTGCACCAAGGCCAGGAGCCAACGTCCCTGTCCCCAGGTCCAGCAAGAGAGGCCTAGAGCTGCAAGAAATATAGCAGACAGAGAAACACTCTTCTGTTTTCTTAAGCTCCCAGCTGGGACTCAGAACACCAAATCCTCTTTGAAAAAAACAGGAAGAGGACTTATAAAAAAGCAAGATATTGACCTTATGAAACTGGACACCCCCATATAGAGATTAACTTCTTTCTTAAGCATTTTTTTTTCATTTCCATAAGCATCTTAATTCATGCCAACATCATGGCCAGCCTGGATTGTGGATGGTTGGAGAGAAGGATGGCCTTGTCTTAGCCACATATTTACATATGTTCTCTCTGTCTCTGTCTCTGTCTCTCTCTCTCTCTCTCTCTCTCTCTCTCTCTCTCTCACACACACACACACACACACACACACACACACCTGGGGCAGTAAAAAGAACATTGGAAAAAGAGCCAAAAACCTGAGCTTTATTTCCAGCTCTGTCACTGAACCTTGAACCTCAGTTTCCTCGTCTGTAAAGGGGGTGGTTGGACCAACCAGTTCTCTAAGATTCCTTCCCAGCCTGCCCTCTGGAAGCTGCTTGCTTGAGCACTGTGGGTTGCCCGCTCCCTTATTTCCCACTCTTTCTCCTCCCCCCAACTTCTCAGGGGCCCTGCCTGTGACTTCCAGAACTTCTCGGACAGCCTTCAGGCCTGGTCAGGCAAACCCTGGGAGGGAGGGGACGGAGAGGCATGCCTTCTGGATCTGTGCTGGGCCAGGATGACTTTTATGGTTCTTTCAGCTCTGCTGTAAGGTGCAAAGTCACATGGAAGGCACTCAGCATGAGGTAGGTGCTTCCCAAAGCCCACTTTCCCCCTCCTGCTCCCTCTTTTTAGTTCACCTGGATGCCTATCCACATCTGGGGCCATGTTCCCTTTCATCTGCCTCACCCACGAAGAAGCCACATCGTTTTTTCTAGTTTAAGTTCTCCTCAGCCTGTGTCGTGTGGGTCCAGTCTGAACCCACCGGTGGTTCTCTGTGCGTTCAGGTTGAAGACCTGGACCTCACTGTGGCCTGTGGGCTCTTAGGGATCCTCTCCCCCGACCTCCCCAGCCTGGCTTTGAGGTCCACTTGCCCTGGCCCTCTGGGCTTTGCGAGGCTTCTGTCAGGTCCCCAAACTCACCATGTTCCTTCCATCTCAGCGTGAACCCTACCTCTACCCGGGCTCACCCTGTCTCCACCCGGCACACACCTGCTCTTCTGATGGTCCCTTCCCCAGGGAAATCCTCCTTGGCCCCAGAGAGGTCAGGTCCCTCATGCTATGGTCCTCTGGCTCCCCTCTCCTCCCTGACGATGAACCACCATCCCAACGAAAGGACCAGTTGCACCTCTAACACTGGATGTCTGTCTCTCCCACTGCACCGTAAGTTCCAGGAAGGCAGAGACAGGTCGGTGCGTCTGTTTGGTTCAACACTGTCTCCCCAGCACCTGCACGTCTGATGCTCAACATGTACTTTTGAGTACACGAATGACTGGCGTCCAAAATTGCTCTCTTTAAACACACCTGAAACACGGCTCCACACCTTCCCTGAAATCGGGGCACAGAGTTCCCTGAAATAGCTTTACTCTTCTCTGGGTAGAGAGCTGGCCTTTCCTAAAGCTTCCTCCTTTTCCCTCAAGTTTCTTTTTAAACGTTTCTCTGACCTGCCAATATTATCGGCCTGCGCAAGCAACAGAGTTCACATCCGCGTTTCGGTTCCTTCCATCTTCCAACAAGCCCGATCGTTTTCACCCTTTGATTTTGTTCCGCTCTTAGGGCTGGAGCCAACAGTGGTTATTCTGGGCCCTGGGGTGGAGGGCAGCTGTGGGCTAGCCCTGACTCCACGAGGACCAGGAGAGAGGTGCGGGGTATCCTCGGTGGCCTTGGGGAGAGGTAGATCATGACGGTGGTCTGGTTCTGGCTGGAGCAGAGGTTATAGGAACCCCCTTTGTCATTCTGGTCAGTATCCCTCAAGGTAGGCTCATGGAACAAAGGCTCCTTGAGATGTTCTCCAGAAGAAAGGATCCTGTGTCCAAATGTATTTAGGGGAACTGAGCATCACTCAGAGTTCGTTCTTGTTTGCAAGCATCAGAAGCCAATTCTGCTAACTTAAGTTTAAAAGGGGTTTATTCTAAGGATCTTGGGTAGCTCAAGAATCTCCTGTAGAGCCAGAAAACCAAGGTCAGAGGCAAAGCAGCCAGGAACAAGGCCCAAAGGACTGGCCCCACGCTGCCACCACTGGGCACAGATACATTAGCTTGTGCCACCAGCTCTACCAACACTGAGTGCCGCCTCTAGAACTGTCACCAGTGTGGGCTCTGGAGGTAGAAGGTAGCCGCCGTCCTCTCCAGAGTGGCTTCTGCATAGTTCCCGCCACTTTGCATCACGAGTTTGGGGTTCAAAGCCTGGGGAGATGCATCCTGTCGGTTGGGTGAGGTCATGCGCCTGCACCCTACCTCAAGAGAGGCTGGAACAGTGTGAATTGGCCCCTTTCAGCTTCTGTACTGGGCGGCAGCCGCCGCTTCACAGCAGAGAGGAGAGCCTCACATACGGCAGGGGAGAGCAGACCCTGAGTGTCCCCCAAGAATCACAACCGTTCTCTTCACTGTGGACCCTGGACACTTCCCTTGGGAGTTTGCAAAGCTCCAGGCCAGGGTTTCTGGATCTCAGCCCTGTCGACGTTTTGGACTAGATGGTTCCGTGCGGTGGGGCCGTCCTGTGCACTGCAGGATGTCCAGCAGCATCCGGCTCCCTACTCACTGGATGCCACCAGCACTCCTCCAGTCGTGACAACGCAAAATGTCTAAATATATTGCCGAATGTTCCCCAGGGATGGATTTGCCCCTGGCTGAGAACCGCTGCTTCAGGAGATCTGTGGGAAATCTGTAATATGTTTGAGGAACCAGGATTGGTTTAACCTTACTGACCACGGAAAATTTTTTCCTGTAGCACCCTTTGATTTTATCTCACAGAACTTATTTTGGAGAAATGCTGGGCTGGAAACTGGGGACGTCATTCTAGGAATTTCATGGGGCTTGAAAGTTGCATGAGCCAAATGGCCCTAGGTGCAAAAAGGTCTCCCTGCCATGGCCTCCCCCACATTTACCTCCCCGAACAGAGTTCCAGAGTTCCAGCTTTGTGAAGACCCCCACTCTGGGGTGTTCGTTATGACTCTGGGGAACATTCCCAGGGTCCAAGGGAGGAGCCCGCAGAAGGCCATCCAACTTGTAAGTCAGTTTTTTCCCCTTGGCTGTGAACCTGGTCTGCAGGCATAGGTATTGCTCGAACCACCAGGGACCGTGCCTTGGGGACAAACCTCCTGCCTGTGGCAGCCTTCTGCAGCCCCCTGCACAGTTTGTCAAAGATCCCACAAGAATCAAGCTCCAACATGTGGGCCCGGCCTCTCTATCTGCATTTCGCGCATGTCCACCAGCTCAAGGCCCTTATTACTGCCCAAGGAATGCCCTGGAAACAGGGTCAAGTTCACCCCAACCCGGGAAACCTCCCCACCGCTGTGATGCAGGATGAGAGGGTCACGGGCCCACGAGGGGGGACAGCAACCCCTCCCTGGCCTTGCCTTTGAGAAGGAGCTACTGAAGCTGTCGCTAGGCCAAGAGAAGGGGTGATGGAAGGCGCGTGTCCTTGGCGACTCAGTTGTCCTTTCTGGGGTCTTCTCCTGAGATCTGGCAGTTTCCCCACATGGGTGGCTCAGCTCCTGCTTACAGCTTCATCTTTGAGACTCCCTCCCGTGGCTTATGGTGTCTCTAGGTGACCTTGGAAAGTAGTGTCAGGGTTAGACAAACCTGTGTTTGATCGTGGTGGCACCACTCACTGGTGCAGTGAATTCGGACATAATGTCACCTCTCTCTCTGAGCTTCAAGTGCACGGTGGAGAATTTTTAAAAGCTCTTTTCTGGCTCCTACATTCTAGAATCCTATATTTTAGTACTAACCGGTGGCTCCAGGGTGGTGGAAGGTGGGGGTCCCTGAAGCCTCCCTGTGAATTTAGGAACCCATGCTCTGGACCCCAGAGTGCAACTTCACAGGGCAGGGGAGACACCTGGGGGGTGGAGAAAAAAGGCTAAAGAATGCCTTGGATCCCAACCAGCCAAAGGATGCGCGAATGGAAAATTCCTGCTGTGTGTCAGAGGCCCACCTGGCCCGGGTGACAGCCAGCCGAGCCAGACGCGCAGGCCCCACTGTGTGTTTAGACAGCACTTTCCTGCCCTGGCCAGAGTTCGCCCTGGCCTTTACCAACACTCATCCCCGGAGAGTGAGTAGAGGTGTGGGTACGCACCTAGGCTCAGGAAAGCTGTGCCTCCATGTCTGAGCAGGGGCTCCGGAGCGGTAGGGTGAACTGCACGAGAAAGAGGAGCCCAAGGTTCAGCCCAGGGCTGCCCGGAACCCATTTCTGTGACCGGGGAGTAGCCGTGTCCCTGCTCTGGGTCTCAGGGTCCTTGTCTGCGTCGTGTGTGGTACGGACAGGGAGGTCTATCAAGCCTTCTTGGCCAGCCCTGGCATTCTGTGGGCGGAGGCCTACATTTTCTCAGGGATTCCACATCTGCCTTGGGAGAGCCCAAGGCCCCTTTCGTGGGCAGGACCTGGGGCAACTCTCAGAAGCCGCCCTCAAGAGACTTACGCTCACCCTCTGGAGAAGTCAGCCAACGGTTATCTGTAGCTGTAGGACAATGACTTTGACAGCTTTCAGCACCCGCTGAGTTTTCCGGGGCGGCGGGCTCAGGGTGAGTATAATGAAATGGACTCACTCCGCTCAAAGACTGGGGGCAGAGGCTCAGCGGCGATGGACCTGGGAGAGGCAAAGAAGAGACCTGAGCCACAGGGGGCGATGCTTGTTTAACACCATGCAGGGGCGAGTCCTTGAATCTAGAACACTCCAGGAATCAGGCCTCATGTTCTGATGCGGGCTGAGAAGGTCATCGTGTTTCACCATAGCCAGGAGGGAGTGGCCCTCAGACTTGGCCCAGATCCCACACTCGCAGCCTCAGCTGTCCACGGGGGTCCAGTGGCAGGCTGGGGGCAGCCTGGGTGGGGGCTGTGGGTATTCAGAGCCCCCCTTAGAGTTGAGTGCACTGGCCAAGGCTGGTCTACAGATTCCCAACTTTGGGCAGTTCGATTGGCAAGTCAGCTCCACGGATTGGATCAGTCCTGAGACCCTGGCAAGGTCTGGTCTGGAAGAATGGTCAATTCACCAGGGCGATGCCGCATGAGAGGTCCCCTGGTCATGCTGCCTGGCTTATTGGATCCTCCTCTCATTGTTAATCACCTCTTCTTGGCTCAGGTTCCCACAGAGAGAATGTGTCTTTTACCTCGCCCTTTGATGCTGAGGAGATGTGACAAACCTTGACCCCAGGCCACCACTGCTTCTGAACTCTGCTTGTCCCCAGCCTGCCTCTGCTCACACCCCCCCTCAGGCGCATACTTAAAGGAAAGCACTGGAATGGCCCTGCACACAAGCCAGGGCAAGGACAACCTTGGCCCCTGTGATTCACTCCGGCTGGTTGCTTACGCCAGCCCAGTGGGGAGAGGTTTCCAGACCTTGCTGTGGGCCAGCCTTCCTCCATCCTCTAAGGCTAGAGCACTTTCTCTGAGCTCCCCGTCAAATCAGAAAACGCGGTCCCTCTCTCAGACCCAAGTCGTCCCCTGGGCGCCAGGCCGAACCTGCCTTCTGGAAGGCCCCAGCTGCTGGTGCTACCAGTTAGCTGCAGGGCAGGAGGCCCTCCTGTCAGTTCCAGGAGCCCTACCACTCAGGAAATTTCTCCTCCTATTTCTTGTTTGCTCTGTTTCCAGCCCATGCTCTCCCCCACTCTGCTTCCCTACGTGCTCCGCGGGGATTCAGGTCACCCGGAAATAGCTTTTGCTTCTTCTGAGGCCTGGAGTCAACATCACAATGTGCAGCTCTGAAATTCAGGGAGGCTCAGATCAGTATAGAGGTATAGATGAGAGTGTGTGCGTGTGTGCGTGCGTGCGTGTGTGAATTCGCCTGATTTGAGGACGTACTTGGTCCCCAGAGAGCACAGTCTCCCTTTTACAAGGGTCCTCAAAGACCTTCTGCCTCCCTCCTTCCAAGTCAGCTGGGTTGAGTGAGTGCGGGGTCTGAAGGGATGTTGGGTGTCGAGGGAGGGGGGTTTGAGCCCAGATATCCTTATGGGGGGTGGTGGAAGATGGCTTAATTCAGGTGATGGGTCTGAGCTCTGGGGTGTGGGATGGCATTTGGAAATGATCATCAAAGGATTCTCTCCCTTTTCCAGAGCACTCTTTTGGTCTCACCGCTCAGGACGCATCCTGATTTATGGGGCACAGGATTCCAGCCGCTCTGGGAAGGGTTCTGGTTTTCGCTGGGCTTGAGCTCCTGGGGAAAGGCAGAAGGGAGGGGCCTGCGCTGGAATGTTCGGAGTTAGGAGGTTGAGGGACGGAGCCTGTGGTGGGCCTGAAGCAGGCGCCAAAGGATGCTTCCTCCTGCCTTAGTGACAGACCCCCACACAGAAGGAGGCAGGACAGGAGCCCCAAGGGCGGCGGGGAAGCAGTGTCCTCAGAGCAGAGAGGCTCCTTGGGGAGCAGTTCCTCGCCCTCATCCCACTGGGGGGGGGGGGGTGCTGCTTTCGTTTCAAGACTGAGCCCACAGAGAAACCATGTGGATTGATCACACACTCCCATTTAACAGATGAGGAGCCTGAGGCCTTAGGTTCGGAGAAGCCAAGTGGTGCCACTCGGCCTCACAGCTAGAAAGTGGTAACTCCAGGCTCCAAATCTACATCTCCTGATTTTAAATTCTGACTCTTTCCGTGAACACAGTCCCCCTCGGCCTCAGCAGAGAGGGTTTGTGTGGTGCGGGGGGGAAGGGGTAGCGAGCTTGCAGGCAGTCAGGCCTGGGTCTCAGTCCCGTCCCCTGCTGGTATTGATTGTGTGAACTGGGGTAAGTTTCTGAATCTCCACGTTCTCTTACATAAAGTGGACGCCGTCAGTGATGCCTTGGAACCGGCTCGTTGTGGCTCCTGAAAGCCAGCTGTGCATATCCTTTGCGGTTCCGCATCCCGTAACACAGAGGTTGGTTTGCCCGCTCTGGACCACGGTAGACGTATTTATACCACAGAAATGAACAAACTTGACAAGTCCTTGCTTTCTTCCATTGAACAAGCATGCGCACGAATCGCCAGTCTTCTGTCAGGCCCCAGCGTGGTGCTAGGGAAGCAAAGATGAGTAAGCTAAAGTCTTATCCTAAAAGATTTCACAGGCGAGAAGGAGGAAACAAACGTGAGAAAGAGCCAGAATCTGTCCGGGAACCGGGGGGGCTCACAGGGCACTGAAGTAGTCCACTGGGGGTGGCGTAAGGAGGAAGGAGGATACTTCTTTGCCAAAGAAGCAGTTTAGATTATTGCACGCTGGAATGTTCTGGAAATTGCAAACACGGGCTTGGGTTTGAAGGCCTAAGCTTTGGTTTGGAGCTTTGGTTTGGAGTCACAGTGGTGCGGGACTCTCCCTGTGTCATCCTGGCCAAGTTATTAAACTGCTTTGAAACCGTTTCCTCGTTTGTAAAATGGGCTGATCATTTTTACCTCGCAGGGTCAGTGTGAGAATTAATCGAGATCATTTAGTCAGCAAAATACCTTTTGGGTGCCTACTCTGTGCCAGCCGCCATTCCAGGCACGAGAAGGCACAGGTGAGAGTCCTCGTGGCACTTATGTTCTAGTGGAAAGGGACAGACAGTGAATGAATAAAACACAGCCCAAGTATGGGGTGCCTGGGTGGCTCAGTCGGTTAAGCGGCCGACTTCGGCTCAGGTCATGATCTCACGGTCCATGAGTTCGAGCCCCGCGTCGGGCTCTGTGCTGACACCTCAGAGCCTGGAGCCTGTTTTGGATTCTGTGTCTCCCTCTCTCTGACCCTCTCCTGTTCATGCTTTGTCTCTCCCTGTCTCAAAAACAAATAAAATGTTAAAAAAAAAAAAAAAAAAAAAAAAACTTAAAAAAACAACAACAACAAAAAAAAACCACAGCCCAAGTAGCCGTAAGTGGTTGAAAATAATAGAGCAGGGGTTTGGGGTGGGCTCCCCAGGAGCAGTCGCTGAGATGAGCATTTGTTAGGGAAGTGCTCCCAAGGAGAGGAGTAGGGGAAAGAGAAGCAGGGCAGGACCGAGGAGCCCAAGCTAGGGCAGAGGAAGTCCCTCAGAAGGCAGCTCCCGCCGGATCCCTCAGGGGCTCTGGAGGGTAAGTTGTGCTCCGGAGGCCCAGCCCTGAGGCAAGAGAAGGATTCCATGAGTTAGCACGCGTTTAGGATTGTGCCTTTCATCCACGCTGGCCATCACACGAATGTCTCTTCAGCCTAGCCGGTCCCAGTCTCTGCGCCACGCCCCCTCCCCTGCCTCTGTGATTCAGTGATCCAGAACATCTTGTGGTTTCTGTCAACACTCTGCGTCCTCTCATGCTGGGTATCTCTGCCCATGTTGCTCCCTTCCTGGAATACCACTGCTTTCTCTGGAAAATTCTTAGTCATTCTTCAAGTCTCAGCTCAAATGCCGCCTCTATGTCTGTGAAGACTCTCACAGGTCACCCTGGGGGCTTTCTTCAGTGTAATCTCTGGATTGGTACAGATCACCACCAGGGAAATAATATTTCTTTAGAACTGCGTGCTCTTGACCGACACTATGCCTGGGAGCTCCCTGATGACTCCTCAGGTCTTTCAGCTCTGGGCCCACAGTCAGCCCTCAGGAAACATTGAGTTAATGAATCAATGGCTCAATCACTGAGTAGTTTTTTGCCCTTTGGCAAGCCAAATCATCTCTTTGAGCCTCAGTTTCCTCCTCAGTAATTATAGCTGCACCTAAATCTTAGTGTTTTTAGGAAATCAAATGAGGTAATGAATCTAAACTCTGACATGCTATCTGGATGCTTTATTATAAAAAGGTAGAGAAGAAAAGATCCAGTCCAGAAGTCAGCAGTGGCTGTGGGGACCCAAATGTCTCCAGACATCTTGGCTCAGTCCAGAAAACCTATGGAGAGCATTTCCAGTATGAAAGCTCTAAGCAGGTGCCAGGGTAGCTCCCTGCCTTCTCCGACACTTCCTCTGCCACCAACCAGAGCTTAAAGCTCTGACTCTGGGAAGGAGATACAACCCCCCATGGACCCTCATTCCCCACTTGCAATGAGTCACCAATAACAAAAATACCCAAGCCAGTGGTATTGAGAACTGAAGTTCTTCCCGCCGAGGAAGGACTGCTTAAGGAAACTTTGCCAAAGGGTATCTTTGCCCAGATAATGGACATAAGACTAATCTGTGGTCACGATTGTAGGTGAATTTTGCATAGGGATGGTATGACTTTATAAATCTTCTTCCAGCCCACATCCAGTCTCTTTCAAGACTAGTCCCTCTTTTCCCGACTCTCCGAAAGTCTGTCTTCCCTTCCCAGTCTCACTTCAGTCTCCCATAGCGTCTGCCAAGCTGTCTCTCAGTTACCTTGGTCTTCAGGGAACCAGAACCTGATCTTTTCCTCCATTCCTCCCTAGCTCCAAGTTCTCTGGAGGCTTCAGTGTTGTTTTTTCTCCAACCCATCTTGATGATACCTAGAATTTGGGAGCCTTTTTGGTTACATCAAAGAGATAGTTCTCATGGAAGAGTTCATGACTCCAGAGTCCCTTCTTCAGGCATGGTGTATGGCTTAAAGTTCTTCCTTTCTATGTAAGATGGTTAGTTCCCTTCAATATATTGTCATCAAACCACTTCTTAACTCCAGGTGGTCTGGTTTGCATTTTCTCCATTTTGCAAAACTTCTCTCACTCTCTCTAAGATGCCAATAATCTACTTTTTGCCAAGTTCATTAGGCTGGTATAGCCCAGTGCCTTCAAGCTTCAGGCCCACTCCCAAGCCATTTAGCTAGTACCTAACATAAATGGGCACTGGTGAAGATCCAATATTGTAGAGTCGCAAGTTCTTAAATTAATCGATAAATTCAGTGAAATACCAATAAAAACTTAATAAGGGTTTTTAAAAATGGAAATTTACAAGCTAATTTTATAAGTCACCAAGAAAAAATTGCACAAGAATAGCCAGGCATATTTTTATACAGTAAGAACAACAGGGAGGAAATAGCTGTTTCACATGTAAAGATTTACTATAAAGCGGTCAATGTGGAGTGATATTGGTGTAAGAACAGATAACACAGACAATGGAACAGAGTAAAGAAAGAGATCCATGGAAATCTACTGTATGCTAACAGAGCATTTTAAATTACTGGGAAAGGATTGACTGTTCAAGAATGGTTTTTGAACAATAGATTATCCACTTGGTAAAACATTTAGATATTATATTGGTGAAGATTTTACTTCCTGAAAAGAGAATTCATTCTACTTATTTTAATCAGAAAGGAATTTGTGGAAGGTATGTATAGATGCCAGAATTGCAGGGAGTGTAGGAGAAAAAGATTTCAGGTTGAATTTATCAGAACAACTTCTAAAGCCACAGCACAGAACTGAGCCACTGAAAGATGCTGTTGCTGCTACAATCTGGAAGCTGCCAGATAGCAGGAAGGTGTTTTTTTTTTTTTTTTTTTTTTTTTTACCATGATGCTCTTCCAAAACCCTACCACCACTGCCAGAATTGGTGCTAGTAGAACGGAGGCTGTGTTGCCTTTTCCTCATATAACTCAAAGCTTCATGTGAGTTCTATCTGCCTAGGCCTTCTAGGAAGCAGACACCAAGATGAAGCTAGAAAGCAGAAGGTTTGTTGGGAAAATTCCTGTAAATGATAAAGGGGATAGGAAGCAAGAGTAGCAAGCAAAGCCTTCAGACTGTGGTATCAGTCTGACACCTGTGAAAGGAAAGGGAGATGAATGAAGACTGGGTAGAAAAAGGCTCAGACTGTGATGCAGCCTTGAGAAAGTCTTGGCCACCACAAAGATTGCCCATAGAGGAGTCCCTCTGTGTGGGTAAGAAATGACCATGCCCTATTTCCTCTCTGTGCTCAGTCATTGGCTCAGGGCTATTGCAGATCCTGAAGACATTTAACTGAGAGATCCATTACATCTGGAATTCTAGTTTCAAGGGAGTCCCTGTAAAACAGTGAGACACACTAGAAAAGGGCTGATATGAATTTTGATCCAGCCAATATATAGTGTTTATCTACCATTGACCCCTACCTCACACCATATACAAAATAAATTTCAGCTGAATTGAAGAGGTGCAGGTAAAGAACAAACTTATACAATTACAATAAGAAAACATAGGAATATATTTCCATCACCTTGGAGTAGGGAAGGCGTTTTCTGGAATCTTAAGAATCTTCTTGAGCCTGGGCCGCTGTATAATCTATCAGGAACAGGCTATTGACATGTACTTTATTGCCTGAAATCTAGAACTCTGCATAACATGTTATTATTTTGTTGTTTTAAATTTGCTTTTCAAGAAAAACACAAAATCTAAAAAATACAGAGGCATATTTTAAATTAGTTTTGATTTATTTTTATGTTTTAAAAAAGTAATTAACACTAACATAGTTAAGGGTAAGAAACTAGAAGCTTTTCTTCTAAGATTGGGAACAAGAAAGTCCCCTCTCCCCAGTCCTAGTCAACTTGTTCTGAAAGACCTAGCTAATGCAAAAGGACAAGAAAAGGAAATAAAAAATATAAAAAAAGGGAAGGAAGAAATAAAATGATCTTTGTTTCCATTTGCAATGATGTGGAGAGAGCTAGAGTGTATTATGCTAAGCAAAATAATTCAGTCAGAGAGAGACAAACACCATATGATTTCACTCATATGTGGAATTTAAGAAACAAAGCAGATGAACATATGGGAGGGGGGAAGAGAGAGAGGGAAACAAATAATAAGAGAACCTTTTAAAAAAATATTTATTTATTTTGACACAGAGAGAGAGAGCATGGGCTGGGGAGGGACACAGAGAGAGGAGAGAGAGAGAATCCCAAGCTGGCTCTGCACTGTCAGCACAGAGCCCTACCTGGAGCTTGATCTCATGAACTGTGAGATTTGCCAAAATCAAGAGTTGGAGGCTTAACCGACTGAGCCACCCAGGTGCCCCAAACTGTAAGAGACTCTGAAACTAGAGAACAAACTGAGGGTTTATGGAAGGAGGTGGGTAAGGTGGGGGATGGGTAAGATGGGTGATGGGTGATGGGTATTAAGGAGGGCACTTGTTATGATGAGCACTAGGTATTGTATATAAGTGATGAATTACTGAACTCTACTCTTGAAACCAAAACATTGCACTGTATGTTAACTAACTAGAATTTAAATGAACATTTGAAAAGAAAAACAAACAAAAAAATGATTTTGTTTGCAGATAATATGATTGTCTGTATAGAAGAATCAACAAAAAACTCCTGGAACTAGTAAGTGATTATGGCAAGGTTGCAGGATACAAGGTTAATATACAAAAGTCAATTGCTTTACTATATACCAGTAATGAATAATTAGAATTTGACATTAATAACACAACACTACTTACATTAGCATGAAAGAAAGAAAGGAAGAAAATCTTACATATAGATCTAACAAAATATGTATAGAATATATGTGAAGAAAACTACAAAACTCTGATGAAAGAAATCAAAGAAGATATAAATAAGCGAAAAAACACATGATCATGGATAGGAAGACTCAATAATTGCAAAGATGTCAGTTCTTCCCGACTTGAGCCAAAGATTCAACACAATCCCAACCCAAAATCCCAGCAAATTATTTTGTGGATATGGACAAACTGATTCTAAAGTTTATATAGAAAGGCAAAAGACCCCAAACAGCTACCATGATATTGAAGATGAACTAAGTTGAAGGACTGATAGATAATACCTGATTTCAAGACTTATTATAAAGTTACAGTGATGAAGACATTGGTGAAAGAATCAATAGACCAATGAAATGACTAAAGGTCCTAAAAATAGGCCCATACAAATGTAGTCAAATAATCTTCAACAAAGGAGCAAAGGCAATACAAAGGACAGTCTTTTCAACAAAGAGTGCTGGAACAATTGGACATACACATGCAAAAACAATCTCGACACAGACTTTACACTCTTCGCAAAAGTTAACTCAAAATGAATCACAAAATTTAATCACAAAAATTTTTAATTTCTAAAAGATAGCATAGGAGAAAATGCAGGTGACCTTGGATTTGGCAATGATTTTTTAGACACAAAATCAATCCATGAAAGAAAAAATTGCTAAGTTAGACTTCATGAAAATTAAAACTTTCAGCTCTGTGAAGGACACTTGAGAGAATAAAAAGACAAGACACAGGCTGGGAGAAAATCTTTGCAAAAGACATATCTCATAAGGGAATTGTATTCAAAATATACAACAAATTCTTAAAGCTCATCGATAAGAAGAAAACCCAATTAAAAAACTAGCAAAAGATCTGAACAGATATCTCAACAAAGACAACAAACAGATGGCAAATAAGCATATGAAAAGATGTTCAACATCATATGTCATTAGGGAACTGCAAATTAAAGCAACAATGAGATACTACTACACATCTATTAGAATGGCTAAAATCCAAAACACTGACAACACCAAATGCTGATGAGGATGTGGGGAAACAGGACAGTCATTTATTGCTGATAGGAATGCAAATGGTATAGCCACTTTGGAAGACAGTTTGGTGGTGTCTTGAAAAACTAAACATAAACTTACCGTACAACCCAGCAATCACACTCTTAAGTACTTACCCAAATGAATTGAAAACTTTGCTTACACAAAACCTCGCACACAAATGTTCATAGCAGCTTCGTTTATAATTGCCAATAGTTGAAAGCAATCGTGATATTCTCAATAGGTGAGTGAATAAACAACCAATGGTACATCCACATAATAGAATATTACTCAGCAAAGAAAAAGGAGCTATCAAACCATAAAAAGACATGAAAGAGCCTTAAATACATATAGCTAAGTTAAAGAAGCCAGCCTGAACGGCTCTATATTGTGTGATTCCAACAACATGACATTCTTTCTGGAAAGGGCAAAACAGTAGAGATGGTAAAAATATCAGTGGTTACCAGGGGTTCTGAGGGAGGCAGGGAGGGGTGAAAAGGTGGAAAACAGGGCATTTTTAGAGTGGTGATATTGAATGATGTTGTAATGGTGAATACACGATAGCATGCATTTGTCAAAATCCATAGAATGTGCAATGCAGAGAGTAAACCCTAATGTAAACCATGGACTTTAGTTAATAATAATATAGACGTTTTGGTTTATCAGTTGTAACAAATGTACCACACTAATGTAAGATGTTAATAATAGGAAAAATTGTGCATGAACAGGTAGAGGGGGAGTAAGGGGAATTTTGTGATGGGGGAAAAAGTATATGGGGAAGTCTTTATATTTTTTGCTCAATTTTTCTGTAAACCTGAAACTGTTCTAAAAATAAAGTCTATTACAAGTTTTACAAATAATTAATATGCTTAGAGAAAAAAATTGGCAGCAAATATAACAGACACACACTCTAGTTTCCTCAGGAAAGTTCTGGTTTATACCTGTTGTCCTGGTGTCCCATCTGGTTTAGTACTTATCATTCTCTAAGTGCCTTGGTTCATTTTCTTTTAAGTTGTTATTTATTTATTTATTTATTTATTTATTTATTTATTTCTAGAAAGAGAGAGAGCACAAGGTGGGAGGGGCAGAGAGAGGGAGACAGAGAATCCCAAGCAGGCTCCACACTGTCAGCACAGAGCCCAAGGCAGGGCCTGAACCCACAAACCTCAAGATCATGACCTGGGCCGAAACCAAGAGTTGGACACTTAACCAACTGAGCCACCCATGCGCCCTAAGTGTCTTGGTTTAAGTGATCAATTATCTGGTCACCCTAGACAAAAGGTTATTATTGGTCATATATGAAGAACTCTTGTAAAGCAATAAAGAAAGATAAACAATCCAGGGGAATAATGGGCAATCTATATGAATAGGTGTATTAGTTTGCTAAAGCTTCCATAGCAAAATACCATAGGTTGGGTGGTTTAAACAACAGAAGTTAATTTTCTCACAGTTCTAGAGGCTAGCAGTCCAAGATCAAGGTAGTAGAAGGTTTGGTTTCTTCTGGAGACCTCTAGCAGATGGCTGCTTTCCCACTGTGTCCTCATCTGGTCTTTCTACTGTGCATGCACAAGTCTGTGTCCTAATCTCTTCTTATAAGGACATAATCACATTGGATTATTGCCCACCATATGACCTTATTTTACCTTAATAATTTCTTTAAAACACTTATCTCCAAATATAGTCCCATCTGAGGGTTAGGACTTTAACATATGAATTTTTTGGAGGTAGGGACACAATTCATCCCATAACAGTAGAAAATTCACAGAAGAAGTACAAATTGCCAATAAATTTATGTCAATATGTGTAATAACATCCAAAACCAGAGACAGGCAAATTAAAAAGAGTAATAACCAACAATCTCCCCAGTAGAATGACAAAAATAATAATAGGGTTGGCAAGGATGTAGGGAACTGCTTCATGTTGGTGGAAAAAATTGATACTGCTTTTGTTGAGGACAATTTGGCAGATTCTATCAACATATAAAGTACATACATTTGGACCTAGAAATTTCACTTCTGGTACTTGATCCTACAGAAATACAGAGGCACAAAGAAGCATGCATAAAGATGTTAATTGCAGTATTTTTTGTAATATTTAAAAATTGAAAAAAATAGGGGTGCCTGGGTGGCTCAATCAGTTAAGTGTCCAACTTCAGCTCAGGTCATGATCTCACTGCTTGTGAGTTCGAGTCCTGTGTGGGGCTCTGTGTCAATAACTCAGAGCCTGGAGCCTGCTTCAGATTCTGTGTCTCCTGCTCTCTGCCCTTCTCCTGCTTGTGCTCTGTCTCTCTCTCTAAAATAAATAGACATTAAAAATTTTTTTTAATTGAAAAAATATTTAAATTTCTATCCATAGGCAAATAAGCTATGGTATATCCACGCTATGGAATACTACACTATGGTTAAAAAGGAGGTAGACCTGTGATAAAACAAGTACCATATTATATCTTATGAATGGATAAAATGGAATCTTAAAACGTATTAAGTAACTCAAAAAAGAGGAAATCGAGAACAACAGATGAGATACATGGAAGACAAATAGCAAAATGGTGGATTTAAACTCAACCATATTAACAATCTCATTAAATATAAATGTTATAAGCATCACAATTAAAAGGCACAGATTATGAGTTTGGTTTTTTTTTTAAAGGCATGATCCAATTATATACTGCTTATAAGAAACCCACTTTAAATATGGCCATAAGTAGGTTAAAACTCAAAGGTTGGATAAAGATATTCCATGCTAATACTAATCAAAAGAAAGCTATATTAATATCATACAAAACAGATTTCAGAGCCAAGAATATTTCCAAGGATAAAGAAGGTCATTTCATAATGATAAAGGGATCAATTCATGAAGAGGTCATAGCAATTCTAAATGTATGTGCACTTAATAAGAAAATTTCAATACATGACACAAAATACATGACACAAAGCACATAGAACTGCAAAGAGAAATGGACAAACACAAAATTATAGTCAGAGATTGCAAGTCCTCTTGTCTTTATTTCACAATTTTCTATTCTACTGTTTCTTTATCTCTTTAAATCAAAGAGATATCTCTTTAAATCAATCAAAGTTTAGGCCCTTTTTGGATAATTTTTTAGTCTTTAATTTCTCTTGTGTGAATTATTCCATTTGTTAGGATGGAATGTCTATCTTGGCATTGGACTTCTCTGTATATTTTATAATTTTTGTCTATGAGCTCATCTTCAACAGAGATTATTTTCCATGTGAGTCCTGTAAGTGTTCTGAGTTATTAAGGCCTCTTATGTGGTGATTTAACTATTGTTACCTCCTATTCTTTTTTGGGTTCACCCCTTATGACCCTCTATGGTTATAGGTTTCTGTTTAATTTCTGGTGCTGAGAAATTTTCCTTCCTTCCTTCCTTTCTTTCTTCTTTCTTTCTCTTTCTTTCTTTCTCTTTCTTTCTTTCTTTCTTTCTCTTTCTTTCTTTCTTTCTTTCTTTCACTTAGCTATGTTTTAAAATAAAGTTTTAAACAATCATATAATATTTTGCTATTTAGAGTAGGTTTGGGAAATTCTCATGTCAGATTAGTTTTTGGTTTTGATAGAATGTGTCAAAAGGTTTCCTATGATAAAACTTTGAAATTATCCTTAGCCAATCTTTTTTCTTGTTGTCCTTTGTCCTGGAATTCTAAAATTACTTTTTAATGAGTTTGTAATAAGTTGGGTATTGTTAAACTGGGAAAAATGTCATTTTGGGATTATAAACTGTGTGCCTTTTAGGATGAATATTAAAATTTGCTTTATGGAAGATGTTCCTTTGTTTTAGTCCATACTGCTTGGGTTGGCCCTTTTAGCTATGCTATTCTAAAGTGAGGACCTGCCTATCATTCTTGGTGAGTATGGGAGAACACTGATGGGGCCCTAAAGGAGATTTCTTAGATTGTTAATACCTTTTAGTAATTTACATTGGATTAATTTGTGAAATTCTGCCCCTGAGCATTGTTTTATTTAGAGCACCACCATCTCCTAATTTGGAATCAGACTACCCTATCCCTGAAATTGGTGTGTTCTTCCAAAGTGGTGTGTGTTACTCTGGGAACAATTGTTTGCAAAAGACGTGGGGCTGGGATGGAGAAGAATGTGGGAGAGGAGTGCTTACTTCTTCACCTTAGACTGGAGAAAACAACTATGCAAATGACCACATTGGGCCTGGCACAGCCCAGCCTAGACCTTGGGAGTGGGAGTCCCACATGTCTTCTTCTTTAACCTCACTGACCATGCCGATTTTGGAGAGATGTCCTGACAGGTATTTTGTTTTGATATCGCTATTGTCAGTAATGCTTGGAAAAGGCAAACTCTGGGGCAGGAAAGGAAGACTTGGAAGGCAGATCTTAGATGCGAGTGAGAGGGAAAAAACTACTTCCAGGTGCTGGGGTGAGGGCATTACTTAGATCTGGACTCCAAGGAAGGGGAATAATTGGGATATCACTGGCCACATAGAGGCAGTTAGTCCACATAGCGGACTTGCAAAGGACTTTGAAGTTAGCTTGGGGCTGTGGGCTCAGCAGAGCCTTTTCTAAGAATGGTTATAGTATACTTTCTAGTATGTACTTCCCTCCCCACTTCTGCCTATGAGTTCAGGTGGCATTGTTAACTTGTCTTTGGCTGTGGTGTAAAGAATTGGGAGAGATCCTGGCCCATGCTTTGGGTGAGGAACCAAGGCCTGCCTGGATCTGGTTGTCGTGATGCCTGGGAAGAGAACAAGGCAGAGAGTGGTAGGCACTGATCTGAGCAGGAAGCCAGGGCCAGAGCATAGAGGGCTTTATAAACCTTTCCAAGGAACTGCACTTTACCTTGTAGGCTCTGGGGAGCTATTGAAAGATACCAAGCAAGATGGTGGCCTCTTCTGCCTTTGTGTGGCCAGCACTCTTTTATCCCCCTCTTTCCTGTGGTGTACTTATTCCGTATGATGTGAGTAGAGCTGAATTTAATCTTCTCGAGAACAGGGAATGTGCCTGTGACCCAGGCCAGGCCAACAGGAGCAACTGACCTCCTGGCCACAGGGAGGAGTCTGTGATTCAACTTTGGGTTCGCGAATCAGGCCTAGGACTTTTCTGACAGCTGTTCAAGAGACCATCTGTTTCTAGTGGGGTCTCTAAACTGATAGAATATGCATCTAGGTCTCCTGATGGCCAAGAGGCTTCCTGCCATGTGGAGTGCAAATAATTGAGAGATGGTGTGAGACAGAGCCCTCAGGCTGTAGTTGGAAGTACAGGATCCAGCCGTGGGTAATGCCAAGTGGAAATAGGCACTTGGAAGAGAGAGAGAGAGAATGAGAGAGAGACAGAGGAAACCCCAAGGACATTGTTGAGCTGCTGGATCCCAGCCAGTCCTTTCTTTCACAGAAGCCAATAATTTTTTTCCTGCTTAATCTAATCTGTTGTATTTCTCTCGCTTAGAAGTAAAAGTTCTCACTAACAGTTGTATGTGCTCCTGGTTTGTTCTTCCCTAGATTCAATATTCCTAATTCTTTTGACAATTTGAGATGGTTCCTGGATCCTTTCCACCGTGGTCATGGTCCTCTGGATGGAGATATCCACACTAGTGTCCCTGGGAGACCTTCTCTGTAAGGGTTATATTTACAATAAAGTACATGATTAACTCTTCTCTGAAGAAATCAAGATATAAGGTTGATACCTGTGGATTAGGTGCTGGGAGGCCTTTTGAGGGGGCTCTCGGTCGCAGCAATATATGACTTGAGGTACCTACATTTCTATAAAGAATGAAGCACCTTGGCTGTACCATGGGGAGTTCCCAGAGGCCAGCACCTTGAGCAACTTCAGATTCTAAGTGGGAAGAAAAGTGGAAAAAAATGGGTCCTCGTTTATGGCCAACAATATCCCAGCCTGCCCTAAAATATAGATGAAACCATTCAGTCATCTTAACTGGCTGTTAATGAGCCAATCAATAATTTAAAAGTGGCTTTAAGAAACAGCAAGAGGAAGGGGGCAGGGAGACTCTAGGGCCAGACCTTATAATCTGAGTGTGTGTGTGTGTGTGTGTGTGTGTGTGTGTGTAGAAGGGAATAGTGAGTCCACTTCCTTTCTTATCCTCCAAGGGTCTGTAATCCTTCTGGTTAAGGTGGGCTGAGGACCTGACTTCAACAGAACAGTCCTGGGCTTAGACTCCCAGGTGATGAATCTTCTCAAGTGCCCCTTATAGACTGCTCTGAACCTCACTGCATCCTGCTTTTCTCTTCTACTATGATCACATAGTAAGTTACACACAAGAGTAAAATCCCAAAGTCTACCATTTTGGGTGTTCCCAAGTCCTTGGCCATATGGAGTCACGCTGCCTTTTAATAACCAAGAGAAAATGGATCAAACCCTCAACCCACCATAGAGCAAAACTCAGGTTTCCCCCCTGCCCCCCCTGGGCTTCTGGGGATTTGTTCCCAATCTCCTCTTACTGTTTCTATTGAATTCCCTTCCTTCTTTCCATCCTTCTCTCCCTCCTCTTTCCCCCCACACCCCTCCCTTTCTGAGGCTGTTTTCTTCTCTCCGCCTTGTGTCAAGTCAAATGCAAAACCGAGATCCTTTTCCTTGATTTCTCCACAGTAGCCCTAGCACAGAGCATATGTAACACATTTTCCCTACACAAATCTGGGAGATCTGTGCTGCGTCTTAGCTCAGAAAACACCTTAAAGTTGGATGTCAGATATTCTCTTGGCCAGCCCGCCCCATCCCCAGCTAGCCAGGTCATCCTCTTGAGACCCAGCATTCACCTGTTCCAGGTCTCTCTCTCTCTCTCTCTCTCTCTCTCTCTCTCTCTCTCTCTCTTTCTCTCTCTCTCTCATCTCCCCACCTCCAGAGCAAGTTTCTCCTCCAGAGCAGCTCTTTCCCACCCACTGCCCCAGACTGCCTCTGGGCCAATCTCTGTCTGCCCAGAAAACATTAAGGACCAGCTGTGAAATTACTTTTTCCTTTAACACAATCAAATTATTCATCTCAACTCCTTCGCCTACCCATCTCTACAGGCATGTGAAGATCCATCATCCCTTGATATGAAGTACGCCACTCCCTTGGAAGGCAGAAGTGGCCAGAACAGTTTTGTTGTTGTTAAAATTGCAGCATTGTCTTTCCTACTATAGCTCAGGGACGCTTCTGTCGGCCCCACCTGCCTAGTCCTATATATCCATCCCCCACCCCTCCCTTGTCAGCACCTCCTTAGCCCCATCCTACCTCCCCCATCCAAGAGCCTCTGGAAACAGCACAAACTCCTATTTTCCCAGTTCTTGCTGCCCAGGGGTACCCTGAGCCGTAAGAAGGTTCTCTTCCCCCTCCAGCAGCGAGATCTTAGGAGTTCTGCCGCTTCGGCTTACCTGGGACCACTCTGTCTCTATGTGGCTGAGGGTCTCACAGTGTGTGATTCAAACCCAGGGCCCCTAGAGCCCTACATGGTGAAAGAATGGTGAGCCCTGGCAAATCCCCAGTACTTGCTGGAGCACCCAGCCGATGGCAAGCATCAAGAAATGTTCATCTGTCTAAATCGGAGCTCCATTGCAGCCAGGCCCCGGAGGGAAGCAGTCAGACTGGAATTTGGTCTCCCAAATGTTGCACAAACTGCAGACCTGACTCCCGTCTACTCCTGCACTGCCCCTGTGGGTCCGTGACCTGGCAGCCTGGGGTGGACAAAAGGACACTACCCTGAGAGTGAAGGAAGACCCAAGGCTTCTGGGCTGGTTCTTCTATAAACTCGTTTCAGCCGTTGGACACCCCTGCCCCTATATGGGTCTCTGTCTCCTCAGCTGAAAAACGAGACGTTGGACTAGATGAGGTCCAGAGGCCTAGAGCCCAGTCCTGGGTGGGTGGGTGGGTGGGGGGGGGGGGCGGGGGGGAGGCGGCCATCTTACCTCCGGGTTGGAGCTCATTACTTTGCGGGCCACCGGGCTCACCTGTGTGGGCAGCGGCTGTGTAGCCCTGAGCTGGGGGCAGAGATTGAGGCTGTGCTGGTGCCTGACCTTGGAGGATGAGGACGCCGGAGATTTCTGAGGGACCGAAGGGAGGCCAGTGCGGCTGGGGGGGGGGCGGGTAGTGGGGGAGGGAGAGTCACTCAAGGTGCGGCTGGTGCAGTGGCCCAGACAAGAGAGGTGACCAGGGTGAGGCAGTGGAGTTGCAGAAACATGCATGGATTCAGGATATGTTTGAGGCAGAAATGGTTGGCTGTTGTAATAAATATGGCAGTGGTGAAAGTTCCGGATGCCTGGGTCTCTCAGCACTTTGTCTAGGGCCATGCTCGCTAGCACTCACTTCCTTCCGGCCATTTATACATCAGGGAGGCTCAGCCAGGCTCCAGAGGAAGGATGGTCAGGGGGATTGAGCTGCCAGCTTACCTTAGAGACTGAGGTGGGACCCTCTCGTCTCCCTCACAGGGGCACCAGGAAGGGTAAGAACTGGTGGCAACGGAAGGTGGGAAGGGGGTGGCACTTGGCTTCCCCACTGGATCGGCGCGGGGCAGGACACCCCAAATGTCAGTGGTCTCCAGTCCCTGAACTGTCTTTATTAGCTGCCTGTTGTCTACGGCAGTGAGGAATGGCTCCCAGCTGGCCAGCTGATCTAATTTCAGGAACCGTCTCTTCCAAGAGATGGTTCACACTCAGCTTGGTCTGCTTCAACTCCCAGAGGCCTCTGGGCTGATTTCCTGCTGCAGGGTTCTACTGGCTGGGTCTGGCAGGCAGGGTGACTCAATCGTTTGGCTTTGCCCGGCAGGAGATTGGGGGCATCTTTGGGAATGGAGAAGGAGGGAGGGTCACCGGGGACAGGAGAAGAGAGAGAACGGCAAATAGGGGCTTGGTGTGAGAGGGGTGGGCTATTTGCTAAATAAAATTTAAATCCTTAGCATGGTTTCTGCCAAGAAGAGAGAAGTGCTGATAAAAACCATATGTCTCTAAGTAAGTGGAATGAGGAACCCTGCTTTGTGTGCGCGTGTGCGAAAGATGCGGCTGTCGGTCTCCCATGCAATGGAAAAATCTCTATTTTAAAGAATACGATGTTAAGAGGCACTCTGAGACAAACCACATTTCGCAATTAAGTAGTTTACAAGGTCAGCAAAGGAAGGACAAAATAAACCGGCTGAAAACAGTCTTGCTCAATACCAAAATTTGTGTAAAAGTTCAATGTTGCAGTCAGAAACTATATTACAGGCTTATTATGTAGTTTTATAAAAATAGCCCCAAAGATAAGACTCTTTCAGGATGGGGAAGAAATTAAAAATGCTTTAAGTACTGGTGCAGATATTGTATTTCCTGACGCTTGAAAAGAAGAGTAATTTTTGTAAAATGTAAACGATGTCGTTTTTCTGTTTTTGCTTTTTCTAAACGGACCCTGCAGCAAACTAAAGCCAAACAGAGACGCAAATGTAACTACTGTTCATTCTGCAGAACAGGAATCGTATTTCTTCCTCCAACATTCAAATTCCAACATAACATGGTTCCAACTGGCCTGCCCTGAATTTCCTCCCTAGAATGCTGGCCTTGCCAGCCCCGCCCTGTTCTCCATCCTCCTCACAGGCCGAAACCCACGGGCCCCCGGGGGTGCCCTTCCTCCTGGCTGATGGAAGACGTTAGCCGTTCTTCAAGGATGTTAATTTCCAACCTCCGCCCCTTCCACTTTAATTCCCATTTGACGCTTTTGCATAGAGATTCCAGTTCCCTGGTGAAATTGTCGATCTTGTCACTTACTTCCTTGACCGGATGAACCCCAGTTGTCTGAAAGTCTGGGTCAGATGACGCCAATACCTGGATCACTTGTGGATCTGCTTCTGGGATGGAGATGCTTTGTTGGCTCTGACTGATGTTATTTTTCATCAGAGGATTTATTTTGGCTCTCTGAAAGGCAGTTCAGGCATCGGAAGGCCATCCTGGTCCAGTCTGGGTTGAGCTGGTCTGAAGCTGCCTGTTGGACTTTGAGAGGTCTGCCCTGTTTCCAGCTCGCCCTTCCTCCTGGTGCCTCACCCTCTGGGGTTCTCCCTGGGAGGCTGGGTTGTTTTCTGGGGCCCTTCCTCTTCAGTGGGGCTCTGATTCCCCGTTTATTCCCCCTGCCCCATCTGACTGCCAGGAACTCGGCTTGGCTTCCCAGTTTCTCAGCGGTGCTTTGGGTTCAGCCCTTTACTAACCCGGCCCCTGCTGCTTATGAATCTGCAAATGCCTTCGGGGAAAAGGGCCTGGCATTGACAGCTTCTCTTCTCCCAGATGACTTGGCTTGCCTGAGCATCTGGAACTCCAAATTTGTTTCCCTGCCCCTTGAGATTGCTGAAACCTCCAGCTGAAGTTCTCAGGCTCTTATCTATCACTCTCTGCTTGGTTCTTAGCCTCTTGGCTCCGTGCAAATCACTAATCAGTGGTGCTGGAAGGAGGAGGGTGGCACTGAGTGTCACCTCTGTGAGCTCCCCTTCTCTCTGGGGTGCTGACCTCTCAAGTCCTGGCTACCTGCAAACAGGTGGCTTTTGGATTTTGTCCAGATCATTCCTAGCAGGAGCACTAGCCTTTAATGGGTTACTCTGACATTACAGGAAGTGGATTTTTCTATCTACTTCCTTAGAATGTAAGCTCCCTGAGGGCAGGGTGTTTCCATCACCACTGTGATCCCTGGCTGATCTCAGCCACAGCTTTAAATATCAACTATGCCTGGAAATTTTCGCATGCTGTCTCCAGCCCAGAGCTCTGTTCTGAACTCTCAGCCCTACGTATCTATCACTTGTCATTGCCACGTGGCTGCTGTACAGACACTCAACATGTCCAAAATCTTGTTCTTCCCTCTTAATCTGTCCCTGTCCCAGGCTCCCAGCTCAGGAAGAGGCCTCTCCTCTATCTGCCTGCTGCCTTTGTCTGAGACCCAAAGGTCACATTGACAATTGCCGCCGCTTCTCTTCCCACATCAGTGGCCCACGTTGCTGACTCCACGTTAAAATGTCACATGACATCATCCAGTCCTCTCTTCCCCACCACAGCCCTGTCCCAGGACTGTTCCTTTCCCCTGGGACATTCAGTAGTCTCCTCACATTCTTCCCCAAAGCCACACTGGTCTCCTTCCAGCATGTTCACCAGCCACCCGACAGCAGAGTGATCTCTTGAAAGCAAAAATCTGATTATGTCATTTCTCTGCATCATATTGTTCAATGACGTCCCATTGCTTTTTTTTTTTTTTTACTGATCTCATGAAATTTATTTATTTTTTTTCAATATATGAAATTTATTGTCAGATTGGTTTCCATACAACACCCAGTGCTCATCCCAAAAGGTGCCCTCCTCAATACCTATCACCCACCCTCCCCCCTCCCTCCCACCCCCCATCAACCCTCAGTTTGTTCTCAGTTTCCCATCGCTTTTAAGAGAGCTTTGAAGATAAACCCTCCAGGAGCCACCGCCCTGCGTGTTCTACCCCCAGCTCCCTCCCGGGCTCAGCTTAACTGACTGTTGCCCTTGGCATGGCCCATCCTGAGGGCTTTCTTGGTTTTGCCAGCATCTTGAGTCCCTCTCGGCCCCGCGGGCCTTCATGCATGTTCTTCTCCTGCCAGGAGAAGTTCATCCTTCAGGTTTCAGCTTAACGTCCCCTCCTCATAGGAGCTTCCCTACCCCCAGAGTTGGTTAGGTGCCCATACGAGCTCGCTGTCACTGTATCCTGCACTCTGAGTTCATAGAACTCAGCACATCAGAATAAACAGTGAATCAGGTGATTATCGAAGATGCTTTTCCTCTCCTGGGCTCTAATCTTGAGGCCGGAGGCTGTTTGTCTTGGTCAGCACTCTATCCCCAGCTCTAGCAAGGTGTCTGGAACATCCTAGAAGATTCATAAATAATTTTTGGAGTGAGTAAAAGACCAACAAGGACAGCCAGCCACCTCCCACCCCTAGCTCCCCAGCAGAAAAAGCAACACGGGGTATAGGGCAGAGAGAGGGCGGCTGGGATATGGGGTTTCTAGCTAGCGAGTGTCAGAGTGTGGCTATAAAAATGAGGAATTCTAAACAGTCTAATGAAGTCTTCTTATTGTCGGACTTAACGCACTGGCTGGGGAGCCAGCAGATCTGGGTTCCAGTCCCAGGTCTGGCACAAATCATGACAAATAACATTTGTATAATGCTTCACAGGGCATTTCCACAGATAGGATTTCATTGGATCAACTCAGTGACCTCTGGCAAGCAACTCTTAGAGGCTTGTTGGGAGGGAGGACACCAGGGAGGAGTGGGGTTCCAGAACCCTCCTCTCTCCCCTGGGATCACAGGCAGGTTTCCTCCTGGGCCCTGAGCCCACGCATCTGTAAAATGAAGGAGTCCGACGAGATGACCTTTAAGCCTTGTCAATGGCGATTTAGAACTCAAAACTCAGAACTACTCCAATCAGAAAGCAAAGTAGCACAATAGCAGGGTAGCGTATCCCTCGCCCCCGGCTCCTGATAATACCATGGGCGCCCCAGCGAGGGTTCACAAGAAAGCAGGAAGCAGGACAGAAAGCAGGACTTTTGTGTAGGTGGTGTTTTTGAGAGCCAGCCCCAAGAAGCAGGAGTGAGAGGCTGGGGAGAGGCAGAGGTAGAGGAAAAAGCCCAGCTAGGTTAGTATGTGTAGATCATGGCTTCTGTCTTGAAGGGCCATGATCTCACTGGGACCTCCTGAGAAGCCACAGAGCCCATCCCAGAGCTGTCACCCAGAATTACAGGCGCGGGAGCCTTTCTCCAGCAGTGTGGATATTTGCCCTCGGGAGTGTCAGCTGAACTTCTGGGCTGTGCTCACCCACAGACTGAGGAGACTTCTTGGTAGAGACGTCGCAGGGCAGAAAGTTCAAGAATCCTTGAGGGCAGTTGGAGGCAGGCCAAGCTCACGGAGACCCGTCCCCGCAACAGCACCCAAAGTCAAGGTGGGACCTGGGGCACCAGGATGTTTGACACAGGTCGCAAAGGGGCAGGGGCACCGCCATCTGGGCCCTTGCAACAGTGGTCCTGGACTTTCCTCCGCTGTCCCCACCGGTCCTCTGCCCTGGGAGTGCTGATGCCCCCACCCTCTTTTCTGTGTAGTTCTTAGTGTACAGGGCCATCAAAATGGGGGTGGCGAGGTGTCTGTCCACCCAGGCAATTCAGATGGGGCTCCGGCAGAGCCTTGGAGAACAAGCTGTGGTCCTCCTGGGCTATCCTTGAGCACCGATCGGCTGGCTCTGTGATGGAGAGCCCTGTCTCACAGTGAGGAAGTGGGTCGCTCACGACGCTCCTCCCTTGGGCAGGAGGGGGCACTCCCCGAAAGGTTAACAAAGGGTCTGCCTGCAGGCCTGGGGCTCCCCAGGCCTGGCAGTGGCGGTGCTCCCAGCTGGGAGACGCTTGCTCCTCCTCCCTGATGCTGTGATGCTCCTTCTCTGTCCTTCTGTTATAAACTCTGGACCCAGCTTCCCTCAGCCTTCCCTTTGGGTCCTCAGAAGTCTGATTTGTTAATAAAAAAAAGGAACAGTGGCTGCTTCTAGCTTTTTTCCTCTGCTATAAAAATTCTACTTGGTCCCCAGGCAATGCGAATGGGAGACTAAAGGGGAAAAAAATGTCTTTTATGGGAAAGTGGATAAAAAACGCAAGGATTTAAGGTTTAAGATATTATCTGCCCACGTTCTTCCTCTGAGGGAATCTGTTCGACCCCCAAATAAATTTCATCCTCCTCCAGGAGAGGAAAGGGCCTTTGTTTCTCTGACCATACACCCCTTCTGCACCCCAGATTTCCTGGTGTTGTATAATAAAGAATTTGGGTGGCTTATGTCCCTGACTCCTGGAAGGTAACCTCCACATTTGGGGAATTTCCCAAGTGATAGGAGTGTCTTCATTATTCTCTGTGGGCCACTCAGACCATGACTGTGTTCATGCTAATCAGATGACTCAGGACAGAAGGACCAACCGTGTGATTAGAGGGTTGGGGTTTCGAGACAGGTGACGTCAGTCTGACCTCTGGGAAGGGTAGAGGGGCTGAGGATGAAGTTCAATCACATGACCACTGATTCCATCAATAATGTTTACATCAAGAAACACTCTGGACTGGGGCTCAGGTCAGCTCTTCCTAATTTGTGTTACACGCATTCGTGATCCAGGATTGTGATGCATCCCGTGAATGCAGAAGCTTCACATTTGAGACTCTTTCAGACTCACACTAAGAGGGGTCTCTTCATTGGCTCGTCCTGATTTGTGCCCTTTATAATAAAACTGTGGTCACTGGTACGGTGCTTTCTCAAGCGCTGCGAGTTGTTCTAGTGAATTAACAAATTTGAGGGGATAAAGCTTGTGGCTGGTGTCTGAAGTGGGGGAAGTCTTGTGGCTGATGGGGTCTTTAAGCCATGAAGTCTGTGCTAATTCCAGGATCAGAGCTGCATTGCCCTTAGATATCTCTATCTGCTTCCTACCACTGCCTGGGGGAGGCTCAGTCTCCCCCAGACATAGGCTCTTTTCCACCTTCTCCCCAGAAGGCAGGCCCAGAGGCTTGAGTTGGGCCCGGGTGGACCCGGCCCAGCCAAGGAAGGTGATGTGTGGTGCGGAGAGCAGCCAGCTTGCTTGAGGGCAGTGGGAGGTATGGGGTGTGCCTGGTCCCCTCCTCTTCCCTGCTGCTGTCGGTGTGCAGGCTCCAGCCTAGCTCATCTGGGGACGGTCACTGGGGCCGGCTGGATCCTAGGCCAGAGCTCTCCCTTGCTTCCCTGGTCCCTCTAGCTACTCATACTCCAGCGCTCTCTTCCTGGCTGAGTCTTTCCCGTGTGTGTGTGTGTGTGTGTGTGTGTGTGTGTGTGTGTGTGTGTGTTTGTGCGCGCGCGCAAAGGAAAGAGAGTTTGTTCTCTAGAACTCCTCAAATTCCCTCAAGCTTCCACTTCCTGAACTTGCCATTAATAATATTTTGGTGTCTTCCAAGTTGAATGATTTCTTTCCCATTTAAATCTTCCATTTATTCTCCCTCTCTCTGCCCCTTCCTCTCTCCCCCCGGCCAAATAAATAAATAAACATTAAAAAACAAAAAAAACCCTTACTCTTTGGGGCACCTGGGTGGCTCAGTCAGTTAGGTTAGGCGTCCGACTTCAGGTCATGATCTCACAGTTCGTGGGTTCGAGCCCCGTGTCGGACGCTGTGCTGACAGCTCGGAGCCTGAAACCTGCTTCGGATTCTGTGCGTGTGTCTCTCTCTCTCTGCCCCTCCCCCACGCCCACTCTGTCCCTCCTTCTCTGTCTCTAATGTTTAAATAAACATTAAAAATTTTTTTAAAAATAAAAATCTTCCATCTACTCAAAGATTTATTCTCTGTTTCTAGCCCCACTCGGAACAATCCTACTCCCCCAGGGCAATGTAAATAGAAAACTAAAGAACTGGTTTAAATAGTCTCTTTGGATGAGCCAGTCCCCTCTATGCAAATGTTCAAAATTTCAGATTTTGCACCCACTTCTCTACCCCATGTCAGTATCTGGCCACATGAGGACACTCCCCTGGCCATGGGGAGATATCCTTGGATCCATACTTGTTCTATACAGTTTTGCTGGAGTCCCATGAGGCACGATGGTCACACCTGGCCTTCTGGGTCATGTGCTGACATGCATTATGGGAGTTGCAGTGTCCCATTTCTTCCTGGGAAGGTGCCTTAGTGGACTCTTCATCCTGGACAGGCCTTTGCTGGAGCTCTCTGCCTCTCCAATCCTCTCCCTGGGGCATGTGAGAGCTTCTGGGTCCCCACAATGGCCAGGGAAGGCAGGGTCCTGCCTTGGTCTTGCCTCCCCGGCCACTAAGGCACCTTTGTTCTGCACCCCGCTGGATGGGGCGGACTTCTAGAGGTGTCAGGCCCCCTCCTCCACCCTCCACAATCGGTGAGCTCAGGGAAGCATGACTCAAGCGCCTGAGATTCTCGGCACCCCTGCACCCTCGTCCTTGGGTAGTGAGCTCATGATGGTGTGATGTCCTTGCTATCTTCTTCATCCTCTTTGTCCCCAAGACCAGGAGGGCAAACCTTTCATCCTTTTCCTCTATGCCTGCTGGGGATGCCCCTACAGAGTCCAGGATCTACACTGCCTAGGCCTGCCTCTTGCCACAACAAAGGAATTTAGAAAATCCTTTCTCCAGACAAAGGGTGGCTTTCCAGTCTCTTTGGTCGCTGGGAACTCAAACAGAAATCTAGTTGATGTTCAAAGCTGGGCAGTGACTTGCTCTAGCAAGATCTACCCTCGCCTCCCACAGTGGGTGGGACCCCTTGGGCTCCAAGACTCACAGGCTGAGGAAATAGATCTGAAACTATTTCAAAATATAATCCCATATACATGCTCCTCTAATGATATATATGGTGGTTTACTGTGTGTCAGTTGCTAAGTTAGGTCATAAACACTCCTTGAAATTATTTTTAATAACTGCTTTATTAAGCTATAATTGCCATACCACACGGTTTAGTCTTAAAGTGAACAACTCAATATTTTTCACTATATTCAGAGAGTTGTACAAACATCACCCCTATCCAATTTTAGAATATTTTCATCACCCCCAAAAGAAACCCCATACTCATTAGCAGTAAACCACCCCCGCCCCCCGTATTCCCTCCCCCCAGATCCTGGAAATTACTAATCTACTTTCTGTATCTATGGATTTGTCTGTTTGTAGACATTTCATGTAAATGAGCTTTCCTCATTTAATATAATGTTTTTAAGCTTTATCCATGTTGCACTGTGTATCATTACTTCATTTATTTTTATTGCCAGTTAATGCTCCATTGTATGGATATGTCGTATTTTATTTATGCATTCATCAGTTGGTGAGCATTTGGGCTGTCTCCACTTTTTGGCTATTATGAAAAATGCTATAAACGTTCATGTACAAGTTTTTATGTGGACAAATGTTTTTATTTCTCTCGGGTACATAGCCAGAAGTGGAACCGCTGGGTCATATGGTAACCTGCTTAACATTTTGAGGACGTGTCGAACTCTTTTCCAAAGTGGCTGCACCATTTAACATTCCCACCAGCAGCATGGGAGGGTTCCAATTTCTCCACATCCTCAGCAACACTTACTGTCTTTTGGTTTTGGCCATCCTAGCGGGCGAGCTATGGTGTCTTGCTGTGGTTTTTAGTCTGCATCTCCCTGATGGCTAATGACGTTAGCATCTTTTCATGCACTCATTGACCATTCGTGTATCTTCTTTGGAGAAACATCTATTCAAATGCTTTGTCCATTTGTTACTTGGCTATATGTCTTTTTATTGTTGAGTTGTAAGAGTTCTTTGTATATTCTGGATACAGATTCCTCTTTGGGCCCTTTTGGATTTTAAGAGATCTCTAAATCAAGGTCAGACCAGGGGTTGCCGCTTTGATAGTCTGTAGAGTTCACCGCAAGGTAACAGAAACCTTGCAAAGAATGCATTCCACCCCACGCAGAGGGTTCACGCAGGGGCGGACCTTGGAGAAGAAGGAGTTGGAACTGCCGGGGCAGGCCTGGGCCTGCTCTCTGTTCAGTTACACCCTTTTCAAAACCCCTGTTGGAGAAGAGTCTGAGAGATTTAACAGGCTGGAGGTGGGTGGGGAAGCTGGTTGGTTAGTGTATTGAAGGTGGAATCCATTTGGGGCATGTTTTTCCTTTCTTTTCTTTTCTTTCTTTCTTTCTTTTTTTTTTTTTTTAGCATAGGCTTTTATTTCTTGGGCAAATGAGATGGTACATAGAAAAGCATTTTGGAATTACAAAGGGATATGCAAATGTAAGGTGATATTCTTGCTTCTAGTGTTCTATGTAGGAACCGATGAAAACGCTCTCTAGAAAGAAATCACAGAGCCTGCGTGGGGGGTGGGGGGTGAGCAGGGTTTTAGGGGCAACGTGGGGGATGAAAAGTAAAGGGAAGAGGAGGGTGGGAAAGTTTCCAGACATTAGTTACTTCTGTGTGTGCGTGCATGTGTGCGTTTGTGTGTGAGAGAGACGGACAAGAAGACCTTTGTGATTTCTGCCATGTTCTTTTACCACCTGCGTGATTACCTATTTGATATTTCTCTTTGAATGGGCTCCTCTTTCTTTTAATTAAATATGTTTACAAAGGAAACTTTATATCACAGTTATACATGGCAGACCTGCTTCATTTTCAAACTGGAATGTGCCATATAAACAAATAGAACAAAAACCAAAGTGTTATTTAATGCTATCTGGATGCCGTTGTCTCCTAGGCCTGGAAAACTGCTCCCTGCTGGCTCATCTCTCCTTGTCACTCAGGCCTCTGCTCAAAGGGTGCCTCCCGGGGGCGGAGGGCCTCTCTAAGCCTACCCCTCTCCATCCTTGCTTTCTTTCTTTGACAGTGCTCATCACTATCTAAGGGACTTCGTTTTTCCCGTGTGTGTCTGGCTCTGAGCAGGCAGGGGCTGTCTTATTCCCTATTTCCACTGCCTAGCTCAATAAATAGTTGCCGAATGAGTAGCTCATCTAAGCTGCAAAGTTATTCTCTAGTTTGTTTTTCTCCTCTTAGCGTGTGTCAACCGGGTGTTAAAGGACACCCCGGACAGTGCCACACTGCTACCTGCACCTTGCTGTGACGGGGGGACTGCGCAAGGCTTGAGAACGAAGCGGCCTTTCTGAGTGTGATCCCACAGCGCCTCCCCCCACCCCCAGCCTCCCAGGCCGCGCTGTGGGAACCCCCCAGGCCACAGCCGCAACGCAGGCTTCAGATCCTCGCTTGCCCATTGGCCAGCTGAGTGACCCCACGGCATCACTGAGCCACCCCTGTGTCCGCCTTCCCCAGAGTTAAAGGACTCATTCCGTCCCCTGCCAGCCTCACAGACACACCAGGCGGAGAAGCTGTTCAAAGGGAGCAGCAGCTCAAAGGACTTTCCAGAAGATGGGATGCAAGTGCTGACACCGCCCGCTAAGATATCCTACCCCTTTTGCCCAGGCCCAACTTTTAAAAGTAATGATATAATTCACCTCTTTACTGAGCACTCAGTAAATTTACAATTTCGTTGTATTCTTTCAATAATCCTCCGAAGTGGGGATTTATTGTTCCCATTATACAGATGAGTTTAGAATATAGTTTGGTGATTTGCCCGAGGTGACGCAGCCGGCTTAGGTTCTCGACCATGACGTTGTAACAACCACAGAAATGTTACCATCTCCACAAAGACTTCCTGCCCCGCATGGTTTCCACTTCTAAATACCCATAATTCTGCACTATTACCTCTCTGGTGGAATCCACTCAATCTCCCTTGGGGTGTGTGTGTGTGTGTGTGTGTGTGTGTGTGTGGCAAGTATCTGTTTCTTGAGGGCTGAAATCATTCACAAATCTCTCCCAGGGTCAAGCCGTGTACTTGGCACACTGTGGCTACTCCACCTGTGTCCCCAAGTAAATCAAGGGCTGGAGGCTCCTGGATTTCTTCCACCAGGCTCCGTCTCGGAGGAGGACAGATGAAGAAAAACGAGCAGCTGGATTTCCAGAGATATAAATTAGCTCCATCAGAAAGCCCCTGGGATATTTACCTAGGAGAGCATGTGGAAAGACATGGGCTTTAACCAGGAGACCGACACTGGCACAATGAGGGCGGACGTGAAGACCCTCCCGGAGGCAGGGCGGGGAACAGGGCTTCGGGAGGACCCTCCTGGCCTTAGCATTGATGGCCTGTGCTGGACTTCTCTACCTTTCCAGATTCACTCTCTATCTGTTCCTCGTCCTCACAGGAGAGTAGAGGAAGAGGAGAGAGTGATGTCGGGCTCTTTACTCCGTGTGCATGGGTCAGGGCAGATAACAGCTCTGTGGTTACTAGCCCAGGAATCTGCGCTATCCTGGGTGGTTTCCCTACACCCGGACCTTGCCGTTGTGGTGAGTCCCTTTGTCAGACCCGCTTCAAGTTCTCCTTTTTTGAAATATCGTTTGTTGTCAAGCTAGCTGACAACAGCGTGCACCGTGTGCTCTTGGCTTTGGGGATGGATTCCCATGATTCATCGCTTTACATACGACACCCAGTGCTCATCCCAACAAGTGCCCTCCTCAATGCGCATCACCCATTTTCCCTTCTCCCCACCCCCATCCACCCTCAGTTTGTATTTAAGAGTCTCTTATGGTTTGCCTCCCTCTCTGTTTGAAACTATTTTTTCCCCTTCCCCTCCCCCATGGTCTTCTGTTAAGTTTCTCAAGTTCCATAGATGAGTGAAAACATATGGTATCTGTCTTTCTCTGACTGATTTGTTTCACTTAGCATAATACCCTCCAGTTCCATCCACGTTGCTGCAAATGGCAGGATTTCATTCTTTCTCATTGCCAAGTAGTATTCCATTGTATATATAAACCACATCTTTATCCATTCATCAGTTGATGGACATTTGGGCTCTTTCCATAATTTGGCTACTGTTGAAAGTGCTGTTATAAACATTGGAGTACATGTGCCCCTACGAATCAGCACTCCTGTACCCTTTGGGCAAATTCCTAGGAGGGTTATTGCTGGGTCATGGGGTAATCCTATTTAAAAAAAATTTTTTTTAATATAACGTCTATTCATTTTTGAGAGATAGAGACAGAGCATGAGCGGGGAAGGGGCAGAGAGAGGGAGACACAGAATCTGAAGCAGGAGAATCTGTGCTGACAACACAGCCCGATGCGGGGCTTGAACTCACGAACTGCAAGATCATGACCCGGGCTGAAGCCGGACGCTCAACCGACTGAGCCACCCAGGCGCCCCTGGGTAGTTCTATTTTTAATTTCCTCTTCAAGTTATTCTAATTTTTTTTTTTTCAACGTTTTTTATTTATTTTTGGGACAGAGAGAGACAGAGCATGAACGGGGGAGGGGCAGAGAGAGAGGGAGACACAGAATCGGAAACAGGCTCCAGGCTCCGAGCCATCAGCCCAGAGCCTGACGCGGGGCTCGAACTCACGGACCGCGAGATCGTGACCTGGCTGAAGTCGGACGCTTAACCGACTGCGCCACCCAGGCGCCCCTCCTCTTCAAGTTATTCTGATTTGAGCGTGCCTTCTATTCCTGAAGGGACCCTGGCTGATGGCGGGGAATGCCCTTTTCTGTGCTCTTTCAGTCATTTCTTGAGGTAGGGGTCTATGCTTATTCATCACTATGTCCCCACACTTGGCACCGTACTTGGGATGTGGTTCTAATAGCTAAGATTATTGAGCACCTATAATGTGCCAACATTGTTACCTGTATTAACTCAAATAATCCTCACAAGAATCCCACAATTATCACCTTCATTTTACTGTTGAGGAAAGTAAGATCCAGAGAGGCTGAGTACCTAGCCCAAGGTCACATGTCTTGTCAGCATGTAGCAGAGCTGGGGTTTGAACCCAGCCGGTGTGACTCCTGAGCCAACGGGATGACTCTCAACCCCGCCAGTGGGTTGCCTTCTGGTTGTCGTTTGGGTGTAAGGCGGGTGAAGCCTATTAGTCTTGGGAACCCAAAGAATCTGTTTCTTTGCCCACTCAGAGGCTCAGTCGAGTAGAATGGGCAGAAGGTGGAATGTAGGTCACCATGGCAACCGGATCACCTGGTCACATTACCTGCTGGGCCCTTGGGGCTGTGGTCCTACTGCAGCACAGAGAAGGGGGGGTTGGCATGGGGCAATGTTTGAGGCACCAGATGCACTGGGAGGACCTGGAAGAATACCAGGTGGGTAGATCGGCCAGGAGATTCTGGGAAGAGCGGGGAGCTTCCCGAAGCAGGTGGAGAGTTTCCCAGGCAAGGATGTGGTGGCCATTGAACCTGCGTCCATGTGAGCCCTGGCCAGTAGCCTGAGGCTCCCTCCCCCATTTGTCTCCTGCTCCAGAGCCCAGGGTTTTAGTTGTGGCTTCAATCCTCTCTCCATGCTGTCAGAGCCTGGGGAGGAGAGAAGGGCACCATTTTCTCCTCTGCCACCACTGGGGGCGTCCCCTGCAGAGGGCTGGGGTGCCTCCATTTCACCAGCTATGGGATGAGAAAATGGGCTTCTCCTTCCCAGTCCGTGAAGATCCCCATTCTGCAGGGGGCCGGGGTAGGGCCGGACGGAGTGGGCAGGTCATCTCTCTGTGGTTTGTTGTAGGCCCTGACCTTCCTGACCAGGAATGAAATCCTGTGGTGAGTAGAGGGGCCCCTTTCCTCCCCTTGAGCTGAGGTCTCATCCTGGTACAGCCCCGTGCTGGTCCCTGAGTGTGGTTCCTGCCCAGTGCTGTGGAGCCCCGGAGCTGAGGCTGGAACAGGGTGGGCAGAGACAGACCCCAGTCAGGAGAGCTGACACCGTGATTCCCAGGGCCCAGCTTGAGTTGAGTGAAACCTCAGGCGTTAAGTCACTATGGGATCCAACGCAGGATTTCTTCACATAATCACGGAAGTGGACAGGGCCTCCTCGGGGTGATGGGGAGAAGGAAGAAAGGACTTAGGAAACAGGTCGGAAGCCTGGCTGGATAAACTTGGATGCATTACTGAATTGCTCTGAGCCCAGGCTCCCTCTCCAAGCCTCTCTTCAGGGCCTGGAATGTGCCCTGTGAGGACCCTGGGAGCATAATGGGGAACAGCCCACAGTCCCTGTTGTCATGCGGGTTGCTGTCCAGCAGGGAAGGCTCCTGGCCAAAGACAAGCGTCATGCAGCATGGAGAGGCTGCAGGCGCCCTCCTCATCGGATTGCAGAGAGAGTGACTGGCTTGGTGTGTAAGTGCTCCGTCCAGGCCCAGAAGGTTGACTGGAAGTCCCATGTGACTCCTTCTCTTGCTCTCCCATCCGCTCAGCACCCCTTCCCCAGCCCAGCAGAAGAGAGGTGCTTACCATCTGGACAGAGCTGAGCACACAGGCTCCAGCCTCAGGGCCGCCAGGCCCAGTGATAAGCAGGGACGAGCTCCGGGTCAGCGTTTTTGAGCCCCACTTGTTAGGTATGAATTGGAAGCTGAGGGACACTAGCTATTTGAAGAGAACAATTTAAAACCTACGTTAAATCATGTCATCATAACATTTCAGAACACCAGAGATAATAAGAGCCTAAAAACCTCTGTAGAGAAAAAAACGGAGACAAAAGACATACAGAGGACCAGGAATCAGAATGGTTTGGGACTTGGAAAGGTTGGAAGACAGCAGCTAAAGACCTTTGGAATTATTATTATTTTTTAAAGCTTTTTTATTTATTTATTGAGAGAGAGAGAGAGAGAGGAGAGAGAGAGAGAGTGAGCGAGCCAGCGGGGGAGGGGCAGAGAGAGGGGGAGGGAGAGAATCCCAAGCAGGCTCCACGCTGTCAGTGCAAAGCCCGATGTGGGGCTCGAACTCACAAACTGTGAGATCGTGACCTGAGCCCAAGTCAAGAGTCAGATGCTTAACCAACTGAGCCACCCAGGCGCCCCAAGACCTTCAAAATTATAAGGAAAAAATCCCAATATAGAATTAAGTCATAGCTAACCTATTAATCAAAAGTGAAGGTGAAGTGACTATTTTTTGACATGCAAATTATTTTTAAAAAGTACCTCTTATGCATGCTGTCTGAGGAAGCTTTTGGAGGACACGCTCCATTAAAACTAGTAAGGAAACTGTGTTCCTCTGGTAAACTAGACTGGTATATACAGGGTACTTCCGTTTTTGTAAAACATAAGGTTCTACATGCACATACACACACACAAAGGGAAGATCTCTGGAAGGACACACACAGCGTGCACGCGGCGATCAGAGGTCAGCTTGTCGGAGGGGACCCGGAAGACTGACCGTATCAGTGTTAGTGTCGGTGCCTTGTCTGGAAAGCGAAGGGGCAGCTTTGACACGGACACCCAGTGGCACTTGCAGTGGCTTAGGAAGCCGATGGCACCGGAGAAAGTGGCCAAGTTCGGCTAGACTAAGCCCCAGTCGCTTTTAGACAGTTTTCCTATGTGGCCTCTGAAGACGTGTTGTGATTTTCCTACTAATGTGACAAAGAAATGCGGCCTGGATGGCAATGCAGTTGGATAGATCAGTGCATTTGAAAAAAAGTATCCAGGACAGCACCAGACAGGAGTAACCTCCAGAGGGTGGCTCTGCCTCATCTAGGATGTTCCCACGCTCTTACCTGTGACTTGCATAGGCCATAGAGGCCTGGTCACCAGATCTGCAGGGGATGCACACTGGGAGGGCAGATCACATGTGACAGGCTCTGGTCCTCGAGCCCGCCTCTTCCCTGTGCCAGGCTGCCTGGGCTTGGCTTCCAGGAAGGGGTCTGTCCACCCTAAGTTTCTAGCCTGTGGGGATTTTCTATCTCATCTCATTTGTCTTTTAAAGAGAAAGTCCCTTTCAGCCTCAGTTCCAGGTCAGCCCTCCCTGACTTCTGATTGAATTGCTCCCGGAGAAGCCTTCCAGATGTCTCTTTGGGTTCGGTGCACCAGCCCTCGCAGGCTCTTATCTGCAGCTGTGGCTGCGGACTCTGCCTCTGGGGCCTGAGCCGAAGAGGGCACGTGTGGCTTCCTTTTGACCTCCACGGTTGGAGCCCAGGTCGGCCCGCCTCCGTCTGAGCAGTTTGGATTACTCTGTAACCCTCAGTGACCTCTCCTGTCATGACCTCGGGCTGCATGTAGGTCCGCTTTGGGAGCCTGAAGCTTTGCCCCCAGCCCCTGCCATGAGGCCGCTCTTTCCTCTTAGCGCCCCTGAGTGCCCAACACTTTCTAGCCTCCAGGCCCCATCCTGGCCATTAGCGCTGGTCCTCCCGGGGCACCAGAAGGTCAGCAGGCAGAGTGGTTACAAGCTTGCTTCCTTGAAGCCAGAGGCCTGCGTTCGTTCGAGACTCAGCTCTGCCACCTTCTAGCTCTGTGACATTTCTTACCTTTGCTGAGCCTTTGCTCAACCTGTTCCCACACTTACAAAAAGCATGATATCAAGTCCTGGAACCTAACCCCGCATGGTTGTTATTAGGACAATTAAGTGATCGAATGCATGTCAGGGGGTTAGAGCAGTCCCCCGGCACGTGGGTCAGTGTTGACTGTGTGGTATAGCTGTTATTTTCATGCTATTATTATCTCTCTCTCTGTCTTTTTTTTTTTTTTCTTTTGCAATGAAGAAACTGGCTCAGAGAAATGAAGTGATTTGCCCAAGCCACACAGCTTGAAAGGAGCAGACCATAAAAGCCACCTTTTCAGGCTAAAGATAGGGCTATTTATAAAATACCTGCAGGCTGTGCTGTTGGGCAAAGAACTATTGACCCCATGGCCCGGGGAGCTGAGCCCAGAGGAAAAGAGTAGATGCAGAGACTGGCAACGGAGCCGTGTTCTCAGTCCTGCCTGGACAAGAGGAACACGAGAGCTCGCGGGACTTAGAGGTCCTGCCCCCTCCCTGGCCTTGAATGAGAGCCTCTAGGGGTGGGCCCGGGTCCTTTCACAGAGTCTCCACAGGTTTCTAACGTGGGACCCAGTTGAACACCACTACAGAGGGCCTCAGAGGCAAGGGTGCAGAGAAAGGTACAGAAGCAGCCGTAGGATGCCCGAACTGGAGGGCGCTGGGGGCGGGAGGGATCGTTGAGTCTCTCATTTTACAGAGGGGAAACTGAGGCACAAGAAGGGATTGTGGCAGGTCCAAGGTCCCGCAGAGTGTGAGCTGCAGGGCTGGTCTCCCCTGTCTTGGGGCCTCTGAGCCCGCCGACGGCCCCTCCCCTCGTCTGGGAGGGAGCCACAGCATGGGCTCCTTGATTTCTGGCAGGCTGAATGTGTGAGTTTTTCAAATGGCTTTGACTCTTGAGTCCATTAGTGATTAATTCAGAGTTCCATTTAGAGCCGGCTGATCCATATTTGGAGGAGGAGAACGTTTTGTGGCAGCTGAGATGCAGCCACGATTCATCTGCGGGCAGCCCACCCACTCAGAGGCCTGGGATGGCATGAAATCTGGGCAAGGCCCTCCCCACAGCAGCCCTCCCCGCCAGAAAGCTCGGGAGCTCGGGGAAGGGGGGGGGGGCCGAGGAACTCACACCTGGGTAGGGGTGGATCCTTGGGGGTGGGGGCTGCACAGCCTGAAGAACCCGTTGTGGGGTTTGGGCCACTCCCGTGGGGACCCAGGGAGCAGTCCATCCTGGGCGCCTGCCATAATGGCGCAGGACCTCAGAGAATTCTTTTTTTTTTTTAAATGTTTATTTATTTATTTTTGAGAGAGAGAGAGAGAGAGAGAGTGCTCACAAGAGGGGGAGGGGCAGAGAGAGAATGGGAAATAGAATCTGAAGCAGGCTTCAGGCTCCAGGCCCCAGGCTCTGAGCTGTCAGTGCAGAGCCTGACGCGGGTCTGGAACTCGCTAACTGTGAGATCATGACCTGAGCTGAAGTCGGAGGCTTCACTCACTGAGCCACCCAGGCGTCCTGGGACCTCAGAGAATTTTAAAAAATTAGTACAACTTACTGAAAGTCAGTCTGCTTGTTCTCACCTCAGGCTGGAGTTCTAACAGTGACAGTGACAGCTCCTGCTGCCCCCTCCCCCCGTCCCTTCCCCTCGTGGGCCACTGGGTCCTCCGGGGATGATGGCCTTCCTTTTCTCCTCGATGCCTTTTAGTGTCCCGCGTGCTTTCCTGGAGAATGTTTCCCCTCACCTTTTCCGTACCCCGCTTTTCGGCTCCCTCCCGAACTTTCAGAGAAGTGTCTGGTGACAAGTTCAGGGCCCCTTACGAGGCTGATGGAGCCTGTTCTTCACGAATAGCCATGCACCGGTCTGGCTCCTGTTTCCAGGCCCTTGACATGAGTCAGCACAAGGCCAGTGATGGGGATTAGCTCCCCATCCGGCAGAGTCAGGATTGAAGCCTAGGTGTCTCTGCTCAGAGAGGTCAAACAACTTGCTTCAGATCACACAGCTAGTGGGAGAGGGATCAAGGTCCAAATGGGTCCCCCTGACTGATCTGGCAGCCTTCCAGCAGGAAGCGGGGAAACAGATCATACGTTCAGTTGGGGTCTTTGAAGGGACTTTGTAGTGAAGGGTCTGCTCTCAGAGGCTGAAGGAAACAGCCAGGGACTAGCGATTACTGCCCCCGAGGCCCACGGCCCAGTCAAGCGCCAGAGCTGAGTGAACGTTGGAGGGATCACACAGACACAGATGCTACCAGAGCCGGCCAAGGATGGAAGGGGGAGGGGGACACACCCCACCAGGCTCTCTCACTACCTCCAGTCTCCCTATGGTGCCTCCCTTGGGCCAAAGCCATCTGGAAGCATCTGGAAGCCAGAGGGCAAGGGCGGTGGGAGGCACCATAGAGATCAGAGCTGCGCCTGGGCAGCCAGTGGGAAAACAGTAAGAGCACAGACACAGCTGATGTTCTTTCTACTCTCCCACGGCCGGGATCTAAAGGACATTTTCCCAGTCGGTGAGCTGTGAAAACATGAGAGGCCGGATGGGGAGCAGATCCTGGCTGTCAGTTCTCCTGGTGTTGGGCCTCCATTTACCATAATCAGGGCCCTGGGAGGGCCTCTTCTCTACCTGCACATCCTCACTTGTAAAAT
This sequence comes from Panthera pardus, assembly GCF_024362965.1. Classification (NCBI taxonomy): domain Eukaryota; kingdom Metazoa; phylum Chordata; class Mammalia; order Carnivora; family Felidae; genus Panthera; species Panthera pardus. The sequence goes on from NW_026526832.1 coordinate 19,990,329, forward strand.
CACCCTCTGAAGGCTTCACTTAGTCACATGTCCCTAAATCCCACCAATCAGAGGTTCATTTGGGTCACCAAACCACACACCCCGCAGGTGACAGTGAGGGGCTGTTAGTCACTTTCCCGAGTAGGGATTAACTTGGCCACATGCTTGCCTCCTAGCGCTCGGCCGAGATGAGAAGCTGGATGGTGGGCAGAAGAGAAGGAAAGGACCAGAGGAGAGAGGGTAATTTTGGAGCAGGAAGGATCCTAGGGGAAGAAGAAAGGGCAGGCCCAGGGACCCAGGTCAGGTTAGAGGGCACCCACCATCATGGTCTGGGGCCGAGCTCTGGGAGGCAGGGCACAGCGTGTCTGAGCTGCAGGACAGGAGCACAGACAGGGGTGTGGAGAAGCTAGGGATCTCCTGAGGGCCTACGCAACGCCAAGCTGACCTTTATACACCTCCTCCCGTTTACTCCTCACATATTTGTGAGGGGAAATTGGCCCCACCGTGACATTGAGGAGACTGGGGCTCAGGTGGTGTCAGAACCCTGTTCAACGTCTCAGAGCTACCAGAGGGCAGAGTCAGGACTTGAACTCAGGTCTGTCTGGCTCTAGAGACCGTTTTTCACCAGTGTGTGTTAACCCCCCACCCCTCACACACTCACACACACACACACACACACACACACACACACACACACAGTCACACGAAGGCCCTGCACTCTCCATCATGTCAACACCCACCCCCGCCTCCTGGCCTCCCAAGAGAGATATCATTATTGCCCATTTTCCCGATGGTGAAACTAAGGCTCAAGAGTAAGGCGAGGTCACGGCACTGGAGTGGCAGGGCGGGAACTGGAGTGTGGGCCTCCTGTGTCCCAGGCCACCACATTTCCTCTCCACTTTCTGGGTCACCCGTCCTAACAGACCCAAGACCTGTGACCAGGATGGGGTAGGAGGGCGGGAGGATGAGGGCTTGTGCTCTCTTGGCCTGGGGCTCCTGCCCTCCCCCCCACTCGAAGGTCACACAGCCCCTTCGCCCTCTGCCTGCCCCTCACAAGCAAAGCCTCCAGCACAGTATGGGCCTGCGACAGAGACACTGACTCAGCCACACCCACCTTCTCAGGGCCAAGGGCCGGGCTGGGCAGATGGCTTGGGGTTGCGCGCTGGCTTCCCCAAGGCCCTGCGGGCTTCTCCATCTGCAAGTGAGGGACTGGACGGTGTGACCACAGATGTCCCCTCCAGCTCTGACATTCTATAACGAACACCTGTGGCGTATGTTCCATGCTATAGAGCACACTCACACACCTTTCCTCATGCCCGGCTCATCTTTGCACCCCCTACTGTGTGCTGGGCACCCTGGACTCCTCCGGGATGTTTCTAGAAGGGTGGAATGAAAGGTCTAACTGCCTTTGCTATGTCACTCAATTGTAAGTCCCCTTCCTCCAGAGATCCCGGGGGGACAGAGGCACACGGTCCGCAGTCCATGAGCTGAGCCTGCAGTTCATCATGCCTCTCTTCTTAGCATCCATGACACCTTCCTGAAGCTCTGTCCCCCTGGGAAGCACTACAAGGAGGCGACACTGACCACAAACCAGGTCAGCTCCCTGCCGGCCCTGAGGGTGAGTGCTGGATGGGGGCAGGGGGAGGTGTGCCACTGGGGGCCATGGAGGGGTGGAGGACACTGGGGGAGGGGAGGGCACTCTGGCCGTGGGCCGTCTGGTGGTAACATCTTCAGAGGGGCTCTTGGACCTCCAGGCACGGGCCCAGCAGGGCATGCTTCCCCAGCACTTTTCTTTAAAAAATTTTTTTTAATGTTTATTTATTTCGAGAGAGAGAGGGAGAGACAGAGCACGAGCAGGGGAGGGGCAGAGAGAGAGAGAGGGAGGCACGGAATCCAAAGCAGGCTCCAGGCTCTGAGCTGTCAGCACAGAGCCCAACGTGGGGATTGAACTCACAAACGGTGAGATCGTGACCAGAGCCGAAGTCAGACACTTAACCGACTGAGCCACCCAGGCGCCCCCCCGCCCCCCCAAGCACTTTTCATATGAATCTGGCCTCACTCTATCCTTGTATCAGTCTCATAGGCAGGACAGGCATGGCAACAGTCACCATTTCTCGGTGAGGGGCAGAGGTGCACTGGGGCAATGCCACTTGTTCCAGGTCCTATCGGTGAAGGTGGCAGGCCTAGCCGAGGTCCCCCTGGCTCTGCTGACTGATCTTCCAGAGCCTGCTTGTGATTCCCTTTTGAACCTCAGCTTAAACACCGCACCGCACCCCCCTCCGGCTTCCTGCCGGCCATTTACCTGACGCCCCCTCCCCCACCAGAGGACCCTGCACCAGCCAGCTCTCTCTCCTCTCTTTTATGCCCCAAATGAGATAAGCAGGAAGGTCGAGGATCCCCTGCAGAATCATTCGGGCCTAGGGGAGACCAGGGTGCCACCCCAGGTCATTCTCCCAGCCCCCTCCTCAGCCCTTCTCTTCTGCTCAGGCTGCCTCACTGGACTAGGGCTTTTCTAGAACGACTGAGAACCTTCTCAGTTTCTTCCCTGAGAAGCCAGGAGCAAGACTTGGAGCCCGGGGACTGTCATCCCAACCTGCCTCCGTCTATCTCCAGGTGTGACTACAGGAAAGAAGGACACGTGCATTTCTGTTCTTGGTCCCTTTATCCTCTCCCCCTGAATTTAGCTGATCCTCCCTGAGTGAGAGCCTGATAGATAAGAGAGGTGGGCCAGATGTTCATATCTTCTCCTAGATTTCCCAGTTTCCTGGGCCAAATCTCATAACTCATATACCCAGTACACACACACACACACACACACACACACACACACACACACATCTTGTGCTTGTTATAGCAGAGTCCTTGTACAAACCACTCCCTGTGCCTCAGTCTCCCCACCTGTGAAATGGGTGGAGTGGTGGGGGTGGCTGGGGGTTGTTTGCACATGCTCCCGAAGGCTCGCCGCATCCCCCCGGGCCGCCCACCGCCACCAATCTTTTAAGGACCATCCTTGAGTTTTTTGTTCCTGCTGTGACAAGGCTCTGCCCTTCCCCGCAAAGCACCTGGAAGAGGCCAGAGAGTCACAATAAAAGGGCTCCCCAATCACTTCTAAGATTTTTAATTAAAATTTGTGCAGTGCGTAGCGAGGCAGTGTCGGGTTAACAAATCATGGCGGTGTCAGTCTTCCCGATTTTTCATTCGGATCTCGGCAGAATAATGGTTTGAATTTGTCATTGTGCGACGAGAGCCCGTCTTCTCTTCTGTCTGGAACAAGACGGACTCTGAGAGCCGTGGGCGCCTCTTGGAAGAGGGCTGGGGACTCGGGTAGGGTCCTAAGGAGGAGATTGCACAGGTGGAGGGGACACACATTCAACTAGGGCTCTGCAGCATCTCCGAAGCGAGGGAGATTGTTTTGGGCAGAGAACAAGAAAGAGCACAGAGCTGGGGCTTGACATGGAGGCAGGAACAGAAAACAAAGGAGTGAGAAGGGGGGTGAGGGGGGGAGTAGGATCGGGGAGCTGGGGCCGGGGTCTTGGAGAGGAAAGGAGCACAATCCTCAAAAAGGTGTAATAATTGGAGGGTGTGTCTGGCCCAGGCAGACGGGAGCCTGTCCTTCTGGTACCCCCTGCTCGCACACACACCCCCACCCCCTCACCCCCGACACACACACACTTCCATGTCCCCACCGCCCCCCGCGCACCCATGCACGCACACGCGTGTGCTCAGACACCCAGACATGCGCTGGCTGGGGTGTGTCTCAGAAGGAGGCTATCCACTCGGGCCCTGGGACCGAATGGGAAACTTGTGCCCTCCGCTCCCCAGATGGGGGACAGTGTCACTCGGGCAGTCTCAGAATATCAGAAGGTGAAACCTTAAAATCAGGCACCACCAGGGAATCACTGCCAAATGCTCTCTGCCCCGGCTTTACCCCTCAGAAAACTGAAGCCCCAAGAGGGAAACACCTTGCTCGGGCTACGTGACCGCAGAGCCTGGCTGGCTCTGACCCCACTTCCAACCGGGGGCCCCCGCTCTGATCAGGGCTTGGCTCAGTGCTGACTGAGCGCTGGGTCTGCAAGGTGCCCTGGGGGCACAGGGGGAGCGCCTGGCAAAGACCAGCCATGGAGGGCCGGCTTGGAGAGTGAGGGGTGACGCGTGGGCTGGAACTCCACATGGCCCCAGAGCACCCTAGGCGGGCCTGGGGGCTCTGTCCTGAGCCCCAGAGGAACGCACGCCGCACTGGCATCAGAGGGCCGGGTCAGGGCCCGGCTCCATCACTCCACCTGTGCCGTCTCCCTCTAAGCATGAATCCCTGTCTGGAAAACAATGTGTGTGCCCTCTGCTGTGTAACAAGTGCAGGGACGAGCCACAGTCCTCCGCACCCTCCATTTTTTCCCCCTGTCCGCTGCTCTCTTCTGTCTCCGGGGCAGGGAGCCAGGTGAAGGGTGAGAGACTGCAAGGCTTGAGAACAGAGGAGGGGCAGAAGGGTGACCTGGGGTCTGCATCCCACGGTGGTGGGAGGGCTGTGGGGGTGTGTGCAGGCAGCCGCTGCCCACAGGGAGCACCAGCCCAGGCCGATCTGGAGCGCCAGACCCCCAGGCACTTTACTGGACAGTGGCTGGGAACTGAGACGGGATCTTGGGACCAGACTTCTTTAATTTTACTTATCTCTTCCCTCTGAATGGCCATCGCTTTACTCCATTGTACAAATATAAACCAGATTGTTGTAGAAAAACCGGAAAACAGGGGCGCCTGGGTGGCTCAATCGGTTAAGCGTCCGACTTCAGCTCAGGTCACGATCTCACGGTCCATGAGTTCGAGCCCCGTGTCGGGCTCTGGGCTGATGGCTCAGAGCCCGGAGCCTGTTTCCGATTCTGTGTTTCCCTCTCTCTCTGCCCCTCCCCCGGTCATGCTCTGTCTCTCTCTGTCTCAAAAATAAATAAAACGTTAAAAAAAAATAAAATCCCAGAAAAGAGAAAAGTCAAAATGCAATACAAACTGTCAGGGTAGCTCACCTCAAGGGATGACAGTCATGACTCTTTTGCCTTATATCCTTTCAGATTTTTTTCTAAGCAGCTATGTGAAGTGTTTATTGGGATCCCCTGGACTTTTTTGCATCGTTCCCTGCCCGCCCCCCCCACCCCACGTTGGTTTCTTTGTTCCTTTTCCAGCTGGTTCTGAACAGCCAGAACGATCTCACACATTTGGGACACCCGACCACTGCCGCTGGGTTAGAACTCGCTTGCTGGTTAAGTGATCTGAGGCCAGTCACTTCCCAAGGGGAATGATTCAGGGTGTGAGGAAGCAAATAGACCCCAAGCAAAGGAGACTGGGCGGGAGGGGTGCCGCGTGGAGAGCCCGTTTTCCAAAGCAGGTGAGAGGCCTGGCTCTAGGTGCTCCCAGGCGTAGACCTGGGTCTAAGGATACAGGTTTCGTGACAGTATGAGGAGGCGCTTTCTAATCAGTAGAGTTGCATGCAGAGGGCATGAGTTCCCTGTCACCGAAGGGTGTGAAGCGGGGCCAGACAAGCATGTGGCCGGGGTATTCCCTCCTCACCTCCCGAGCCTGTGGCTCTGGCCCTGGCACTCGTTCTTGCTGTCTTCTGTGTCCACCTCCATAGTATGTCCCAGACTTTGGATGTTCAGTGTCCGATAAAACTCCCCCCCACCACCCCACCCCCCCAAATTTTTTTTTCCTCTTTTTGAGAAAGAACTATTAGAGACGCCAACTTTCCAATTTTGCCAAGTAAGGACATTTACAAACGATGGGATCCACAATCACCATCATTTCATTTTTTAAACGTGTTCATTCTAGATCAAAAATATAAGAAGGATCTAATCCCAGAAGCAAGAACAGTTCTTCCCGTACACATCTCTTTTTTGCGCTTCTGTTTCTACTTTTGCTCCTGGTCATTAAGCACTTCGTCACCGGTCATCACTGGTCCTCAGACTAGCTTTTGGGGATCGAGGACTAAATTGCCCTCCAGGTCTTTCCAATCTTGGTCGCAGAGGGAGGCTCGTTTCCCGAAATGAGCAAGGAGAGGCTTGCTGGGGGGTGAGGGCCCGAGTGTCCCTGGGTCCTCAGGGCCCAAGGATGGGAGCAGTCTGACTCACACTGCCCAGAACACATCTCTGGAAAAGGCTGTGAGAATTGGGCTCCAGGGAGCTCCGGGTACAGCTATAACTTGGCTCAGGGGCTTGAGTGGTCTGGGAAGAAAGTTCTGTTTTCTTAACTTGGATTCACTGGTGGAAAAAGTGGGTTGGTTAATATTGGGAAGGGTCTGCCCGTCAACAGATGAACAAGACGAGAGAGTTGCCTGGGCAGCTGAGGGCCGCGGGGCGGGGAGTGGGGGGGGGGCCCTGAGGACGGGGACACAGTGGCCCTTTTCCACTCAGAAGTTTCTGTTTTCTCTTTGCGGCTTTCTTTGGTGTATTTGAAAGCGAATTAGTTCAATGTTTCTGTTCTTGTAAATAACCATCTTGCTTTCTGTAAACTTGGATGAGTAGTGGCACAGTGTGACCCAGGTTTCTGGTTTCCGGGCCCAGAATGGCGGGTGGAAGGACCTGTGGGAGATCCCGGGGTCTTAGAGCCAGTAGGGTGGAGGCTCGCACACTGAAGGGGCCACCACACTGCTCTCGGGCCTCTTCCCGCCTCCCCCTCCCGGGTTCCTGACGGCAGGTGGGGTGTGCACAGCCTGGCCTCTTCTGCATTTGCCTCCAGCATCAACTCTGCACTGTAAGCACAGAGAGGTTAGGAAACCTGCCCGAGGTAGCAGGAGGCCCTGTGGGTGTGGCTCCTAAGGTTCCAGCTCCGTGTCAGTTTCTCTCTGCCCCCAGTTTCTCTGAACCTTTCTGATGCCCACTTATAGGCTGGGCCTATCCACTTCAAATACTTTGCAAAGAACCCACTCCCAAGGCTTTCAGCAAACGAAGAGTCCTCATACTTATTCAGACTTTGGAGAAACTACCAGGGTAGGAGGGGGGCAGGAATGGGAGTGTATTTTTTTATTTAAAAGGGTTTTTTTTGTAAGTTTTCAAATCAAAATTGTTTATGCACGCCAAGAGTCAAGTTGCCCTACAAGGGTTACCCGCATTTCCCTTTTCTGGAAGCAAACATTTGCAGCTCTCAGCTGATTCTTGGCTCTTGCCTCCATATCCCTGGAGAGGGCTCTTGTATGGCCCCCTCTTCATACCTCGGCCTTTGACCTCCTAGAGAAGAGGCTTAGCTCTTCCCTCCCCCATGTCCATCCCCCACCTCGCTCCTATCCCCCACCCTCCCAGTGTAGGTATATAAATGTTTCCATTGGATCAGTATTCAGTGTATACGTTGTTATGACTCCATATGCTACTCAGAGCTGAGCCAGGAAATCGGCTATGGTTACTTCTCCCTTTCTGCACGTTTTTTGTTTTTGTCTTTCCTGGATGTAATCATTGCTTTTGATTATGCTCCTACGTACTTATCATTAAGTTCACACTAAACCTCTGCCAATTACCTGAAAGTCTCCCCTAAGGCTTTCAGAAGTGAGATGCTTTCTATACATTCCATTTTCTTTTTTTTAACTTATTTATTTATTTTGAGAGAGGGAATGAGCCGGGGAGGGGCAGAGAGAGAGATGGGGACAGAGGATCTGACGCAGACTCTGTGCTGACAGCAGAGAGCGCGATGCGGGACTCGAACTCCCGAACCATGAGCGTGAAGTCAGCTGCTCAACCAACTGAGCCACCCAGGCGCCCCTGTACGGTCCATTTTCTTGGCTAAATTTCTCTCCGTGTACTCCCTTGTTTTGGTGACGCACATCCCCTAGTAGCTTCCTCCTAAAAGGTTCACGGAGGTAAACGTCTTGCCACCATACCTACACCTGACCCAGGTGATAATGTCTTTATTCTCCCCTCACACTTGATGGAGCGTTTACACGGAATTGAACTACAGGCTGGTTGTCACTTTTCCTTGGAATTGGAAAAGCAGCACTGGGGTGCATTTTAGCTTTCGCTGTTGTTGCTGAGAAGTCCAAAGCCTTTCCGTTTCCCGATTTTATTTATTTATTTATTTTTTGGTAACTTGAGTTTTTCTTTCTGGAAACTTTGTCGGCTCTTCTCTTCGGCCCCAGTATTCTGAAATTCCCAGTGACGTGAGTTGGCGTGGGCCTTTCTGTCCGTGTACAGGAAACACAGAGGACCCGCTCGGTCTGGAAACTCGTTCAGGTCTAGGATGTTGACGCAACGTCTTATCCCATCTTTTCTCCATGGTGCTTTCTCCCCCGGCTTGTTTGGGTCTCCAGCTTTGTGTCAGAGGCCTTCCTTGGCTATCTGGAAATCGTCTGCTCATAATGAAGAGAGGGGGTCAAAGCTGGAGTCCCTGCGTGGGCTTTCGACGGGGAGCTTTCCTGGAGGGTGAGCCGAGGGGGGCTATTTCTTGAGGTCTTCCTAGAGAGGATGGGGGTAAAGTTCTGCAGAGAGGGCTACCGGGGTCTCAGACTTCAGCACACGGATATTTATTTGATCCCTGGGTCTCAATGTGGCTGACATCACCGGTGCAGAAAGCCTCTATTAAGTCTCTCCTGAGAACACCTTTCCCGGTGTTGTGCAGGGGCTGGGAGGGCCAGCCACCCGGCATCGAGTGGAGGGTTCTAGAACTCCAGTGCTTTCAACATCTTCAATCGATCCTTCTTTCCCGACCTCTATGAATTTCCAGTGCGGCCAGGTGCTTCCGGCTCCAGAGCCTTCCAAGGGTCCTGGGATGCAGAGCAGGCTGCTAGCTGTTCCCGCTGTGGGCTCAGGGTTGGGCTGTCTCTTGTCTGCCGGGTCAGTTACCGATCCTGTTCCCACCTGCTTCCTGTGTGTGTCAAGGCGCTGCTCTTCTCTCGTGTTCTCTCTGTTTCTGTGGGTGATGCCTCTAAAAACTCCCTTTCCTAGTAGTTTTCGTGGGTGTCAGAGAGAGTGAAAATAGATGCAGGCGTTCAGCCCGTCATCTTTACCCAGGAATAACACCTGCGTTCCTGACGTTCAGGAAAGCTTTACAAAGACAGCCTCTCCTCACTGTTGCTGTCTCAGAATATGCCACACGCAGCAGCTGCCCCCAGAATGTTCCCGCTCCCCACTCCCAGCCTCTTGAATGCTCCACTCTGCTCGCGTCCTCAGAGCTCCTGTGCTGCTCATTCCCTCCTCCTGTCCCCACATCACCCTCCAGCGTAGCCAGGCTTCTCCGGGAGCCCCTCCCTCCCTGAGGACCCCTGGGAAATGACACTCCTTGTCCAGCTGATTTCCTTACCAGGCAGAAATTCCCACGGATAAGACACATTTGTGGACTCAGTCTGATGAACGGGCTTCTCACACCGGGTTCCATCCATTTACCCTATAATAGTTATTGTGCGTTTCCCATGCATGGCGCGTTGAGTGAGGTCTCGGGGGCTTCCTTTCTCATGGAATTCTGGGTAAAGAACAAATAGAAGAATCACAAACTGTGGGGGCTTTGCGGAGCTCTTGACCCCAGTGCCAAATGCTGGAGCCCAGACAGGCACACCCAGGCCCCCTCGGGGGCGGGGGGGGGGGGTTGTAGCGTGCCTGGAGAGACCCTGCCCAAGATGCTTGGTCATCTCTGTGAGAGTCTCCTCCCCACTTCTTAGGATACCGAGTGGCTTCTGGGGCAGCCAGGCACGTCTAGGCACAGCACCCCTCCCTGAGGGTTCTGGAAGGACCCCCCTAGAGCTGTCCTGTGGCTGGTCCAGGGCTGTGGCTCGGCACAGAGACACCTGCACGTCAACTCTCCCAGCAGCCTTGGCTGCTGAGTCATTATCCGAATTGACAGCTGGGGAAGCAGAGGGTCAAGGGGAGTCGGCTGAAAACTCCGTCCACTGAAAACTCTGCTACTATAAATGACCATCCCGCTTCATCTTTCCGAGCCTGAGCTGGAAGGGGTCCCAGAGGCCCTTTTCCCTGGCAGGTGGATGGCACAGCTGGAGAGACTGGAACCTGCCTGTCCAACTGAGAAGAGATCGGGCCGGTGGGAAGGCTGTACCGGGACTTCGGGAGTCTTCCTGGTGCACTTTTTGATCTACCTTGTCAGAGCCTTTCAATGGCTACCACCTCGCTGCACCTCCCGAGGGTGGACAGGCATTTGCAGCTGAAGAAACGGAGGCCCACAGGCAGCGCGTGACCCATACAAAGTCGCGGGGCCCGTCAGAGGCCGAGTCAAGGTTGGAACCCAGGCCTCCTGCTTCAGACTAGACCGTTTCCACGCCTCACTTCTGAACTCCCACCGCCTCCTGAGGAAGCTCCTGTTGAGGTTAGATCCCTGACGGGGGGCTGGCCTGCCCGCTGCTAACATTCACCTCTTGGCTCCCATGAGCTTAGGGCAGTCCTCTCAGCATCTCTATTCAGCCAGAGGACAGAGACCGGAGCGCGGAGGGAAGCCTGCATGCCGGAGGGGCTGTCTGATCACCCACGGCCCAGGCCGGGACAGCTGGACCCAGTGGTAATCCTCACGCCGTATTTAGGCCACTGCCCTGGGCCCTCCGCCCCCTCGGATATCCTCCCTGGCTTGCTGACAATAGAAGCAGATTGGACGGTTGTAGCAATTCTACTGTCCAGCCCCACGTGTCCCCCGCCACTAGTTGTGTGTTTCATGCAAAGCACACAACAACAAGCCCCTTGGCGTGCCCTGCCTCATTTGCTTCTCACAGCAGGAGGGTGAAGCACGGTGGTACATCCCCATTCTACGGATGAGGACACTAGTCCACGAGAGGTGAAACGCTCTCCCCAGGTCCACACACAATTGCAAAAATACTTCTTTCTCCTCCATCTTCTGGGGGCAGATGAAATCAAGGTCACCGAGCCGGTGGCACATGCACGGGTGCGGCCGAAGGAGGAAGGAGGACGGGCAGGAGCTGGTGGCCTGGACAGGTGGTGATTGAGGGAGGAATGGCTTTTCCCATCTCTAGCCGAGATGCCCTCCTGAGCCCTCCCTTGGCGACAGATCACACATGTGGGTCTTGTATGTTGGAGAGGCCTGCCTTTAGGTCCAGGTCATTTTGTCAGGGCCCCTCCCAGAGCCCAGCCTCCCGGGGCTCCTGTGGCAAGCCTGGGAATTGTCTGATTCCCAAGTCCCCAAGCCACGCCCCCCCCCCCCCCCCAGTGCCCAGACTCCCCAGTGGAACAAATATTCCACTGAGAAAGAAGAGACAACCCAGGGGCAGCCCTGCCCCGCGGACACCCCAGCCCAGCCTCCCAGGCTCCCACCCGGAGGCCCCACCTCACAGGGCAAGAGGTCGCTCTGAGCCTTTCAACTCCTAGGAGAGAAGTAAGCTAGTTCACAAGCACCCCCTCCCAAGATAAATACCGGGTGCTGATCAGAGACCCAGCACCTCCCCAGAGGGGCGGGAGACCCAGGGCCACGGGGGTCCATTCAGCAGCGTGCAGGCCAGCCGGCCACCCCGTCTGTCCCATCCTCCCGGCCTACCCTGAAATCTGTGCTGTGCCAGGCACTGTGTTGGGATATCACGGACACATCATCTCATTTAATCCTTAAAGTTCCCGGCGAGGAGGAAGTTATTATCCTCCCCTCCAGCTGGGAAGCAGAGGAGCAAAGGGGTTAAGCAAACTGTCCACAGTCACACAGCTGATGAAGGGCAGCAGCCTCCGCCAGCAGCTCCACGGCCGACTCCCTCCTCCTCCCCGGGGGGAGGGTCCCGACTCTGATGCAGAGTCAGAGCTGGGAGGGCAATTTGGCAGCTGGCTCACTCCCTGCATTTTCAAGCATCATTAGATCTTTTTCTGACAACTTCATCAGTTAGCAGGGCTCAGAATTGGCAAAAATCCGTATTTAGACATTCAGCCAAAGAATTAAGAAGTGGTTGGTTTCAGAAAAAGCTCAGCGATGTGGGAAGCTGCCTCTGCTGCGGGTGAGCAGTCAGCAAGGGGAAGACGGATCTGGCCCTCGGCGTGGGTCGTTGCATGGCGGGGCCACACCAGTGGCCCTGAGCCCATGTCGCTGTCCACCTCGGAGCCTCAGTTTCCTCATCTTCCAAATGGGGGTGATAATGCCTCCTACACAAGCAGTTAGGAAAGCCTGGGAGGCGGGGGAAGGGCTCTGGGTTCCACTTGTGGCTCTTTTCTCCGCTGACTGACTGGCCTTGGGTGAACTTTGGCCTCAGCTTTCTATCTGGACCCCGGAGCGAGGCACGGATGCCCTGTGGCTCTAAGCTGGGGGTGCAGGGGGGAGGAGGGAGCCTGTGGGATGGCCAAGGGCAGCCCCTCCCCCAGTGGGTCCTGATGGGAGATGCTGAGGGCTGCCTCTGTGGGGGGCCTTTGGGAGGGGGTCATGCGTAGCACTCCCCTCTACTCACAGGAGTGACGGTTGTTCAGCCCGTACGTCACATTGTCGTCCGGGGCAGGGCGGGAGAGGTGTTTTGGGTTCATCTGCAGAGTCTGAGCATTCTCCTGCCACCTCACGTGCCACATCTTTTTTTGGGCCCTCTCACTGACCTGGGAAGTAGATACTGTTCGTTGTCTCCAGGTCAAACCCCAGTCAAACTAGGACTGTTGCCCACAAGTCCTGCTCTGCTCCCCTGGCCTCTTACCACACCTCTCACTTCTGGAAGGTATGTCTCCTGCAGCCAAACCCACTCGGGCCTTTACCTGGTTCTGTCCATGATTCATGATTTCTCCCAAAGCTCCCAAGAGCAGCAGCTGTCTTACCCTTGAGAGCACTCGAGGGGCAGTTTGGCATTGTGGACCAGCCAGGCCTGGGTCTGAATGCTTCGGGGAGTCGTTCAGACAAACCCTCAGAACCTCAGCTTCCTTACCTTTAAGATGGGAACGCCAAGGGGCCCCTGGGCGATTCAGTCGGTGAAGCGTCTGACTTTGGTGACTTTGGCTTGGGTCATGATCTCATGGTTTGTGAGTTCAAGCCCCACATCAGGCTGTCTGCTGTCAGCACAGAGCCTGCTCCAGATCCTCTGTCTCCCTCTCTTTCTGCCCCTCTGCAACTCTCTCTCTCTCTCTTTCTCTCAAAAGAAATAAATTTTAAAACAATAAATAAATAAGATGGGAAGACCAAGTCTCCTTTCCAGGGCCGTCAGGGCTGTGTTAGGATCCAGTGAAGTAAGGGTGCCAGCCTTCCCCAGGTGACACATCATCTCATTGCCTGTCCCTGTGACAGGCATCTGGAGGTCGAGGCAGAAGTGGCCAGCCCTGCTGCCGGATGAGGAAATGGAAAGTCAGGCAGGTGGAGGGGCTGTGTGGCCACAGAGCCAGCTGGTGGCCGGGTGAGGGCTGGGCCTGGGCGCCATGGGGGCAGTGGCCTCACCGGGCTCCCTGCCCCTGGGAAAACCATTCCCGAGGCTGAGGTGAGAAGGGAATCCGGATTTCCTTCCCGAGGTGGAGACGACACTGATGGGATCAGTTAAAAAGCATTGCCTGCGCCCGGATTCCCTGGCAGCACCCAAGGGAACGGGCCGCAGAAGGCTTGGGGACATGTTTGTCCAGCACCCTGGTCCCAGTCCTGTGTCCGGGAGTACAAGGTAAACAGACCCCATCTCAGCTTTTCAAGAGTCCTGGTCCCAAGGGCCCTTCTCAGCCTGCTGGCTTGAGGCTTTATTCCCCTCATGTCTTTTCTGATAACTTCATTTGTGCCCCCAGAGACCTCAGACTTGTTTAAAAATAGAAAAATAAACAACAATGTTCCTGAAATGCCCCCTCCCCCCAGCTTTGGGCCACCTAATGAGGTGCTGGCTGGGCTGGCTGGGGCTCGGTTCCCAGGATTTTCCACCCTCCGCAGGCCTCAGGCCTCCCGCCGCCTCCACAGGGACAAGACGCCCCATAGCTCTGGAGGCTTCCCAGGGGCATGAGCGACAGCCAGTGGGGGCTGGCGTTGCGCAGCCTGCCCGGAGCCGTGGGCCGCTGGGGCTCCACACAGCTGGGGCCGGGGACATATCCACCCAGGTGCAGAAGGCCAGGCCCAGCACGGGCCCAACCACAGAGGGACCTGCCAGGGACCTTCCCCTCCTCTTAGCCCCTACGGAAGCCACGGGCCCTTCCTGTGTGCCAGGCACTGGCTGCGACCCCCAGGGCTCTGCCCACAAGTCTCAGGCTGACGGGCTTGTTGTTCACGGTCCTGGACCAGGGTTTGCAGTTTGTGTAAGACTTGGGTTTTCCCCGTCTGAAGGATGTAGTGATAGCTTCTCTGCCTGCCTCCAGGGCTTTTACAAAGGCTGGATGAGACGATGGCCGTGAAGATGCCGAAATGGTCTGGGAAGGTGGAGAGGATCTCGGGCAGCCTCCCCAGAGGAAGAACTTCTGGAAGGGAGGCAGTGGCTTTGCCCCTCTGACCTTGCAGCAGGGGCTTGAGGGAGTGGGGCAGCAACCCCGGTTAGCACCAGGCTGTCGGAGGGTCCCCAAACGCCGCCACCACCAGGAAGGCAGCTAAGAAGTGGGCGTGTCCCACCTGAAGAAAGACTCAGAGGATATAGGTGGAGGACGAGTTGGATCACTTGGATTAGGTGAAAATCCCTGAACACATGACACTTTTAGAAGCCGGAGCAGGCTCGTTCGGACGGCAAGCTCCTCGTCCCTGGTTGTCCCTGGAGGCATCCCGGAGCGAGCTGGCCAGAGAGCAGTGCAAGGGGATCAGACTTAAGGCGGGGGTGGCCCACCTGCCTAGGACGCTGAAGCAGAGAGTAGGAGCAGAGATGATCGATGTCCTTCCATCCCCTGAACGTGCACGTCCCTGCATCCAGAGCTCCCGCCAGGCTCTTGGGAGAGGGTTCTTCCCCCTCCTCCTCTCTGCCTGATGCCTGAGGGAAGTGCTACCCGCAGGCCAATCCCGCATCAGGGGGAACTGAAGCAGATGTCTAGACCAAGACGGCACTTCTCAGGTGGCAGAAAAGGCAAAGAGTAGAAATGGCTTCTCTTTGGAGATGGCTGGAGGCACCTAGTTCATCCTGCTCCTAGGCCCCTGTTGATCCAGAGCCCCTCCTTCACCCGGCACCCCCAGGACTCAGATGTCCCCCGTTTTCAGGAGGTCGGTCAGGGAGAACAGCTGGTGGGCAGCTCTGGGTCAGGGACAGGTCGGTCGCTTCTCAGCACAAGCAGTGTCCTAGCTGGCCGGCCGCTTCTGCTCTCTGTATTCCCGGCAAAAGGCCTCCGGAAACAGGGAGAATCCCGGAGGTAAGGGTAGGCTGCCCAGCAAGGCCAGGCAGTTGAGGTGGGGGACCCCCCCCTCCCCCTCAGAGAGGCCTCTGAGCCAGCAGGGACCCTGAGGGGCAAGGGAGGCCGGGACCACTGTGGTTCCCCAGTCATGCAAACCAAGAGAGCCGATAAAATCCCATAGAATTCTCAGGAAAAATGCTATCTACTTAGTTACCAACCCGTGGCTCTCTACAGTGTATCTGGAAAGGTACAGTGACCTTCTTCCACTGAACTTTCAGTCCAGTCGGGCCCTTCCCTGCTGGCCTTGCAGGAGAAGTACATCCACCGGCCCTCTCGCTGGGTCTGGGAGCCCAGTCCAGCTCGGCCGGGGACCCAGCCCTTGCTCTGCAGAGAAGGAAGCAGGAAAGCAAAGCAAAAGCCCCTGCTTCCCACCTCCTGGGAAGGAGAGTTTGTTTTTAAGCTTAGCAAAATGTCTCTGAAGCACACGTTCTTTTTTAACTCTCTTTTTATTTATGTTCAAATGCTATGTCAGCATTAACATACGTTTTCTACAAATGAATTCCTTAGCATCCGACCACCCTAACGGAAGTTGTCATTGCTTCTGGGACCTTTCCCTCCTGGGCACACTATTTTACATCACTGTAGACACACAGGCATGCAATTTTATTTTGTGCTTTTTCTACCGTTAGGCGTAAATGTTGGCTTTTTTTTTTTCCGTGTTGTTACATAGTTCATGTAATTGTCATTTTAATGGTGGCATAATTGCATTGCGTTCTGATTTACTAAACCACTGTCCCATTGCAGGACATTACCATGGTTCCCAGTCTGGGATTTTTCTTTTCTTTTTCTTTTTCTTTTTTTTTTTTTTGCCACTATAAATAATTTTGCAATACACATCCTCATGTATTATTTTCTTCATTTTAGGGAATTATTTTCTTAGTTTAGATTTCCAGGTTCCCCTTGGAGGCAGGAGAGAGATAGGGCCGTCCACTTGGTGAATTTGAACTATGCAGCCATTAAAATGATAATTATACTAAGTAGCAACACCAAGGAACATTTATGCCTCTAGGGGGGAAAGAGGGACAAAATAAATGTAAAACCTGGGCTCTGAAATATCCCTAACCCAAGTCAATGGTGAAAGATAGAGCCCTGGAGACCGCTCTCCAAGTTGACGGAAAGGTCGCTTTGCGTGTGGTTTTTCGATAGGCGTGTGTTGGGGTCCTATCCATTTTCCCCATCCTCCACGAGGGTCCGGCGTGAGCACCTCCCCAGACGTGCCGTGCACCAGGGACTTGCTCGGCATTTCCTGCTGAGATGTGGTGGCCCTAGCTCTGGGACTCCTCCTTCTGCGCTGCCGTGAACCGGGGGCAGGGCTCCACGTCCTTGCTGTGGCCCAGCATCAGTGCGTCCTGCCACCACCACTCCTCCCCCCACCCCCAATGCCAGGACTCACAGGACACTTTTCAGTCCTCCCCTTGGTGGAGGACCAGCACCAGTCACAGCACGTTGCTCGGGGCTCAGCCTGGACCCACCTGCCGACCCAAGAGCCTGACCCCTCCGTGCGCATTTTTTCCATTTTGATGCAGCATCTTCCTGGGACACAATCCGTGGAGGGGGCTCAGGTTTGAGGGTCAGACGGACCTGGGATCTGATGGCCGCTCTCCCTCTTGTTTTGGTTAAGTTCTTCCACCTCTCAGCTCTTGGGTTTTCTTTATCTACACAATGAACTTAGCCATATCTACCGCGTGGATTGTTGTAAAGAACAGATGGGGTCACATATGTGAGTGTGAATGGCACAATATGTGATGTGCAAGAAATGTTTAATGAGCACCGGTTTCCCCCGCGGGCCCAAGGGGAAATGTGGATAAGTCATGGTGCCCAGAGGTCTGGGCCCATAGTAGGCACTTAATGAATGCCTAAGTAATGATGAGTCGTGCTGGCTGGGCCCTCAGCCGCCAAGGACAGCCTGCTGTGGTTGGGGTAACGTTCCCGGGATGAAGGGGAAAGTGAAGGAGAGGAAGTCGGGGGCTTCGAAAGGCCAATAATCCCAACGATCAGGGACCGAAAGGGTCCAGGGCCTTTGAGTCGCTTCGGTTTGGACTTTGTGATGTTTAAAGGATCACTGAGCATCGCAGAGGGAGAGTAGCCGCTACCGGGCTGGGGGGCGAGCCCATTTCGGTTTCTATCGGTTGATGCAGAGTGAGTGACGAGATACAGCAACTGCTGTTGCTTAGATGTGTTGATAAAAGAGAGACTGTTGTCTCCGGGCAAAGATATACATTCTGCAGAGTTCACAGAGGAACATGTTCCCAGGGGGCCCTGGGGTGGGTGGCCCCAAACAGCTGCAAAGCAGCCCCCACACTCTGAGAGCCCCCGCTGCTTACAGACAGGAAGGCTGCTTATAAACAGCAGGCCGGAACCGGGCGGGCCGAGGGGCAACAACGCGCAGCCTGCCCTCCCGTGAGAAGCCGGGGAGCTCAGCTCCGGCCAGCTCCCCGAGCGTCTCGGGCCTGGTCTGCCCTGGGTGACCTCATTGCGTCAGTCACCATGTCCTGCTTTGCACAAAGTGCCCTTCAAGTACAGGTACAGGCCGTTTTTATATTGGCTCTTTGGAACTTTGTTTGCATTTTCCACAGAAAAACGGATAAACTCTTGTTAAGTTCCCAGCCTGAACCACAGGCTGACGCCACTCACGGTTCAGCCTCATTCAAGTAGATGGACCCGTCCTGCTGCGATTGCAGAACGTGGAGCCCTAAGTACCTGGGGGCCTTCCTGTCCCGGAAAACCCAGCTGACTTGGCTGTGAGCCACCTTTCCTCTGATACGATGCCCTGTGAGAGAGCAGAGCCGCCCCCCCCATTCTTCTCTTCCTCTTCTCCCTCCTCTTCTTCCCCTTCCCCTCCTCCTCCTCCTCCTCCTCTTTCTTCTTGGAAGAAGAGGGCTTGCAAGGACAAAGAAGGGCTCTGATGTCTCCCTTTATGCTTATGTCCCTTCTCCTTCCGTCTCCCTGCACATGTGCTTCGCTTCTTATTTACCCAACAAAATCCTTGACCTCTTCACTGATTTCCACTCCACTCACGCCAACCACTGTATGGATTTTGGTCGGCACTGCTGAAGGGGCAGGTAGGTCCCAGGAAGGGTGCCATCTTGAATCATTTGCATCCATTGCCTTTCCCCCCCACCCCCCACCCCGACCCTCTCTCCCATCTGTCCCCCTCACTCTCCACAGCCTAGAGGGCCTTTTGGGGCCCCCGCTTCTCCCTCTCCCTCTCTCCACCCAGACCTCCTGGAGCACAGGGTCCCACTTACAGGACCCCCCCTCCCCAGATGCCAGCTGCTTTAGTATCAAGAGCAATTTTTTTTTCTCATTATCTTAGTAATTCAACATAACAGCGAAGCTACAGGATTGAACTAGAGAGTCGTTCGTTCAACACCAGCGCTTTATTTGGTACTCCGGGAGGAGTGGTTTTCATCAGAAGGTCTAAGGCAGTAAATGGAAACATTTCCGAAATAAATCTGGCAGAAATTGGAAGAGGGAAGTGAGAGGGAAAGCAGCTGAAGGACACGTTTGCAGGAGCGACAGTTTGTCACGGGTGGAATTGACCATGTGCGGCCAGAGTTCAGATAAGGGAGGGCCCCCGTGGGGTGGGGGCGATGGACCCCACCTGCCTCTGCAGGGGCTGGCCTGTGGGATGGATGGGAGCGGAGGGAAGCGAGAGGGAGGCAAAGGAAGTTTGTGAGGTATTCGTGCAAAGCAAATGTTTGCCAGCTGGGCATCTGCCCTGGGGTGAGGCTGGAGGCTGCCTGTGCTGCCCACCGCTTCCCCATTTGGCCCCCATCCCCACCCACGTCTTTGTTGGCTGGGCATGCTGTGTCCTGGAGGGGACACGGTGGGGGGGGGGCAGCATCTGACGTCGTGCCTCTGTCATTGATAAGCACTGTGACTTTGACAGGGTCACTTAGTGTAGTCTAAGGATCCGTGACATAAAAGCCACCTGGGCAGCTTGTTAAGATACAGATTCTTGGGTCCTGCTGTGGCAGGAGCTGATTCACAAAGCCTCTGATGGGGTAATGAGTGCAAGTTCTGGTGACAGGTACCTGTGGGTTCAGACGCAAAGCCAGTGGGTGTGTTAAGCATCTTGGTGAGTCTCTAGCCAGCCCCCCTCGCACCCATCTTCTCCTCAGACTGCTCTTCCTTGAGTCCCCTGGAGATGTCGCACGGAGGTGAGGCCTCTGGCCACAGTCAGCAGTGCCCCTGAGGAAATGTTGGGCCACAGGCATCCCCTGGAGCCAGAACTAACGTTTCCACTCCCCATCGGCAGGCAGGGTGAGCTCCGGGCAACATGTAGGCCCAGGTGACATCTTTGCTTGGGAGCTCAAAGTGTATAAGGGCGCCTGGGTGGCCTAGGTGGTTAAGTGTCCGACTCTTGGTTTCAGCTCAGGTCACGATCTCGCGATGGTGTGATCGAGCCGCACATCAGGCTCCATGCTGGGCATGGAGCCTGCTTAAGATTCTCTCTCTCTCTCTCTCTCTCTCTCTCTCAGTCTGTCTCTGCCTCTCTCTCCCTCTGCCCCTCTCCCCAGCTCTCTATCTCAAAAAAATTTTCTCAGCTCTGCCAGGGCCTAGGGGTGCCGGCGATCCTGGTGCAGGGGATGGTGAAGTTGGGGGGCTTACTAATTGAAGCTAATGCTTATTGAGGTCCCGCCAGGAGCAGTTGTTTTGCAAACATGAGCCCATTCGATCCCTATAAAACCCCATGAGCAAAATTACGATTCTGCCCATTTTACATACGGGAGGTGGAGGGGGCCCATGGTCTGCCCAAAGTCACGCAGCTGGTTTTGTTGTGGCTCTTGTTACCCAGGGATGTGATGTGTTGTTTGGCTTCCAGAGTTGATCTCGAGCTGTTAAAAAGGAAGTGGCGGGATGTACGGATGTGAATAGACATTCATCTATAAAATGGCTAAGTCCGTCTTTCCTGTAATAGGTGTTGGTAAACCAGTGAGGGACAACTGGTCTTTTTGGCTCCCCCCTTTTTTTTTTTTTCCTTTCTTGCTTGGGCAAGTTGCACTTGAGATTGTATAAACCTCAGAAGCTGCAAGATACCAAAATCTTACAGATGTCAAACAAAATTATTCTACTGGCTTTTTAGAGTCAGTCTGACTCTGGAGCCTGTGCTCCTTCCGTTCCCCACCTCGAGTGCCCCACAGCACGATGCCAGGCCCCTGGGCCACCCCGAAAACAATGCAGTTCCCCGAACTCCTCTGGGGTGACAGGTAGCTCTTCTGGGAGGTTCCTCGGGGCAGTGGCAGGTAACTGTGGGCCTGAAATCTGGGGAGAGACGGGGCTGGTGGGCCTGAGCCAGGTTTAAGCCACATAGTCCCATGGATGTTTAATAATATTGAACATTTTTTTACTGCCTTTCTCCCCTGTTTGTTCCTCCAGTGATCTGCCTCCAGCTGCCGGCAGGACATATCCTCAGCCTGTCCCTGCCAACCCATCTGTCACTAGGAGACAGCTCCCATACGGGCCTCTCTGTTTTTAGACTTCAGGAAGGTTGAACATCTAAAACGCAGAGACTGTCCCTTTTTTATAAACAAAGTCCTGGCCAACTTAAGAGTGCGTTCACCTAAGCGCATCGCCCATCCCTCACGCTCTCTGTCCCCAACTCCCCTTAAATGGAAATGTCAGGCTTCTCTCCACCTGGTGAGGATCATACAGACCAGTCTGGGCCTTTGAGAGGCTGGAGGGTCCAGGTTAAGCCCCACGGTTGCTCTCTCCTACAGAACATTTTTATCCATCCGGCTGAAACCTGGCCCGGCTGGAAGGGGAGGGAGGGGCTTCAGGCCATGGGGAGAAGGAAGGGGACCCTGCTGCCTGGCCTGGTTTCCTCATCCCCGCCCCAGAGTCCCACCATATCTTGCTCCCTGCCTGATGTGGCCTTGGCTCCTGTCCTTTCTCTGTCTCCTGGCTGGTTTCTCTTTCCGGGCCCTTTGTCTATCCTACCTTGTAGCAACACTACTCTGTCCAGGCTCTTGTCATTTTACTTGTACTTGATTCAGATACTTCTATCCCCCGCCCCCGCTGTTTCTGAACAGACTTATTTGAGTGCCTGGGTTGAGTCCCATAAAGGACAGAGGTGGCATCTCCATCACTTGGGGGGTCCCAGAACTTGCTCAGTGCCCACTGTGCGGTGACTCACCTTATGCATTTGCTCCAAGGACTTGAAGTTCAGGTCATGAGCTTTGTGCCTTTGTGTCCCTAGCTGAGAAGCCATATCCTCAAGCTCTACTGGTTTGTTCTCTGACCGACTGCCAACTATCAGGGGCCTGGGACTCAGGGTAATGCCTCCAACCCCACCTGCTTTGTGTGTGCAGAAATATGAATTTGAGATATTGTCTTGGAAAAAAAATTAATTAAATACCCAATGGAGTCAAGAGCAGCGGTGCAGACAAAGCATTGAATTAGGAGTGTGAATTCTTCTTCCCTGGGCTTTCCTCTCTTTGTAAAACAGAGTGGTGATGTGTATCCTGCCATCTGCCTGCGAGGTGGGCACAGCCCAGATCAGTGACTTGCACACAGTAGGTGCTCACCCGTGCTGGGTTTGAGAGCTGACTGAACAACTTCAACTCAACACTGCCACCTGCTGGCAGAGTTACTCTCGTGCTGAAGGGTGACCCGGTTCAGACCCAGATCTAGGAATTCCTTCGGGGCAATGGGATGGAAGGAAGAGAAGCCATCTGTGAAGGGACATCCAACTTGTCCATTCTCAGTCCAGCCCAGAAGCTCTATCCACCCGTGGCTTCCAAGCACTGCCTCTGGTGACAAGCTCCTTCATGTCCTCAGAGGCCACCTTCTTGGGGCAAGCAGCCCAGGAGCACCAGGGGTTAGAATGGGCTCCACCTGATAGACCTGGAATCTCTGACTCCCTTTTCCTCCAGTGACCAACTCCGACTCTTGGGTGAAGGGCCTTTTTATCCCATTTACATGGATATTTAAGTCCTTTATTTTCTGATATAAACATCAAATGCTGTTAATTTCCTTGTACACAGTGCTTGTACCAAATACCACAGGTATTGATATATTGTGTCTTCATTTTCGTTTAGATCAAATCATTTTCTGAGTTCCCTTGTGATTTCTTTGACTTTGGGGGTTTTCAAGATATCTTTCTGTCACTGATTTCTAATTTAATTTTGTTGCGGTCAGAGATCATATTCTGTATGATTTAAATCTTTTAAAATTTATTGAGATTTCCTTTATAACCTAAAATGTGATCTATCTTGGTAAATGTGCCAAGTGCACTTGAGAAAAATGTGTATTGTACTGTGTAAGGTGGAGTGCTCTGTAAAATGTCGAGTAACGTAAGTTGGTTGATAGCCTTTTATATCCTTAATGATTTTTTGGTCTATTGTTCTACCAACTATTGACAGAAGGATATTGAAATCTCTAGCTATATATATGGATATGTCTCTTTGAAAAGGATTTAAATATTTTTTTGGTGTTTGTTTGTTTATTTATTTATTGATTTGTATGAAATTTATTGTCAAATTGGTTTCCATACAATACCCAGTGCTCATCCCAACAGGTGCCCTCCTCAGTGCCCATCACCCACTTTCCCCTCTACCCCACCCCCCATCAACCCTCAGTTTGTTCTCTATATTTAAGAGTCTCTTATGGTTTGGCTCCCTCCCTCTCTAACCTTTTTTTTCCTTCCCCTCCCCCATGGTCTTCAGTTAAGTTTCTCAGGATCCATGTAAGAGCGAAAGCATATGGTATCTGTCTTTCTCTGTATGGTGTTTATTTATTTTTGAGAGAGAGAGACAGAGCATGAGCAGAGGAGGGGCAGAGAGAGAGGGAGACACAGAATCTGAAGCAGTTCCAGGCTCCGAGCTGTCAGCACAGAGCCCGACACGGGGCTTGAACTCATGAACCGTGAGATCATGACCTGAGCCGAAGTCGGACCGACTGAGCCACCCAGGAGCCCTGAAAAGGATTTAAAATGAGAAAAAGTTCTTTTATATTGACTCACATATTTATCATTTCTGGTGTTCTTCATTCCTTTGTGTAGATCCAAGTTTCCTTCTGCTGTTTTCCTTCTTCCTGAAGGACTTCCTTTAATCTTTTTGTAGCTCTGGTCTGCGGATGAATTCTCTCTGCTTTTGTTTGTCTAGGAAGAACAAGTCTTTTGCCTTTAAGTTTGAAGGATATTTTTGTTGGGTATAGAATAATAGGATGAGAGCCTTTTTTTCTTTCTTTCTCTCAGAGTTAAAGCTATTGCTCCCTATATTTTGGATTGCCTAGTTTCCTTTTTATCTTTGTTCCCCTATATGTATGTATTCCACCCTAATGATAAATTAAGATTGGTGGGACATGGCTAACTAATGACAAACTTTTTTTACATTTTACCCGTTTTCTCATTTATGTCCTTTATCTGTTCCAGTAGCCACTCCAGGCTCCCACACTGCCTTTAGTCTCCCCTCATCTGTGACAGATTCTCAGTCTTGTCTTTCATGATTTTTTGGAGAGCACTGACCAGGTGTTTTAGTAGAACCTCCCTCAGCTTGGGTCTGTCACCTGTGTTCTCCTGATTAGACGGGCGTTATGGATTTGTGCAATGAATACCACAGAGGTGAAGTGCCCTTCTCATCACAGCGTATCAGGGAAGACATAATATCAACATGACCTATTACTGGTAATGTTAACCTTGAACACGTAATCAAGGTGTTGTTTCTAGGTTTCTCCACTGTAACGTTACTTAGTAGATGGAGCTAGAAAATACACGTATGTATATTAACTCATATATACCACACACCACTATTTCTGTGTATGTATATATATACCGATACCCATGAATTCATACTGATTTCTCTGACTAACCCAACACCACATCCAGACTTCCCCTCTTGCTTATTTGTAACTTCTTTTGACAGTGAGAAACTTGGGTCCTACTATCTGTTATTTATTTACCTGTTTGCTCAACTCCAGTATCCATGTAGTTTCCGCATGGTTAACCCTCCCCCCGTGTGAAAAAAATTTGCTAGCTAGAGCACAGTGTTGGTTTGTGGGTTTGTATTTTTTTTTTTTTTTTAGACTTATGTACTCAGTCAAACCACCATTTCCCGAAGTCATTTGGTCAGCCCCTCCCTCCCAATTCCTTTTGGTGAGGTTTTGTCATACACTTGTAATACAGTTACTTTCACTTATCGTGGTCTCCATGTCATTCTAGGTTTACTAGCATCCTGGGTCTTTAAAACTTTTTAAATTTTTTGTTCACATCCTATAAACTTCACCCATTGTGGGGTATGGTTCTATGGGTTTAAACAAATGCATAGGGGTGTGGACCTACCCCTGCAGTACCACCATACAGAACAATTCCATCACCTGAAAAATTTCCTTGTGAGGCCCCTTTGTAGTTAACTCCGTCCCCTCCCCCAACTACTGACAACCACTCATCTGTTTTTCATCCCTATAGTTTTGCATTTTCCCGGATGTCATACAAATGGACTTAGACGATGCATAGTCTTTTGGATCCGACTTCTTTTACTTAGCAAAACACATCTAAGAATTGTCTACGTTGTTGCACGAATCAACATGCAACAGAGTTGACTAACAGAATCGACATGCAGGAATTGACTAGTTAGCTCCTATCTATTGCTAAGAAGTAGTCTCATGTATGGATAATCTAGACTTTGTTTATCCAGTCACCTGTTGAAGTACCTATCACTTGCTGTGGCTTACCTTTTTGCTCTTTTAATGATGTCTTTTGAATACCATAAATTCTTGATTTTAATATACTCCAATTCATGGATTTTTTTCCCCCTCATGATTAATGCTTTTTGTATATTGGGAAAGAATTTTTGCCTCAAGGTTATGAAAACGTTCTCCTGTTTTTGTCTCCAAGTTTTACTACTGGTTTTCCGCATTAGATCTATGATCAATCTGGAATTGACTTTTGCGTATGGTGTGAGGTAGAAATCGACCCAGCGCCACTTATTGAATAGACTCTCCTTTCTCCCACTCTGTAGCCATGCGATCTTTGTGATAAATCAAGTAGCCCAATATGTGTGGGTCTGTTTCCACAATTTTTATTATGGCCATTGGTCTGTCTCTCCTTGTACCAGTACCACACTGTATTGATTACTAAAGCTATAGCAAGATCTTGATTCATATAAGTGCTTCAACCTTCTTCCTCTTCTTCAGAAATGTTTTGGCTGTTATTCATCTTTTGCATTTCCATATAAAGTTTAGAATCAGCTTGTCAATTTCTACAAAAACATCAGCTGGAAGATTTTAACTAGCATTGCATTAACTCTGCAGATCAATTTGGGAAGAATCAATATCTTAATAATATTGAGTCTGCCACTCCATGAATATGGTTTATCTGAGGGAAGTCTAAAAAAAATTTTTTTTAAAATGTTTACTCACCTTTGAAAGACAGAGAGAGACAAGAGCGCAAGCAAGAGTGGGGCAGAGAGAGAGGGGGACACAGAATCCGAAGCAGGCCCCAGGCTCTGAGCCATCAGCACAGAACCCAACGCGCGGCTTGAACTTGTGAACCGTGAGATCATGACCTGAGCCAAAGTCGGGCGCCCAACCGACTGAGCCACCCAGATGCCCCTAAGGGAAGTTTTTAAAGGCACTAAAATACAAAAGATTTCTTGCACCCTTCTCCTGGGACTTGGTGTTTGCTCACCCAATCTTGCACAGATATGAGGAGTCTGTGTCAGTAACCTCAGGCCTCCACACAAGACCCAGAAGAGACTGGCATCTTCTGTACCCCTCCCAGCAGACACCTCCCTCTACTCCCTTCCTTGACACATGCTTTACACCTGTTTAAAATCTAAAAACTACACACATTCATCGGGTACTTTTAACAAGTATTGATAGAAGGCAAAATGAACAAAAATGAAGCCTTATTCAAAACCAACAGACACGAAAAATTAAGAAAGTTTAATTAGCAATGAGAAGTTCTACATGAAATACTACTATTTGATCTTTTTTTCCCCCTAAAAAACAAGCTCTTGAAAATAAAACTTCATCAGTGACGTCACTGTTGAGTCACTAGCGTATTTTTGTGTGAATTTTTTCCAGCAACGGTAAAAAGCTCCTTTTGACTGTGTGCTACTTGGAGAAATGGTGAGGAGGTATTTTTAAACTAAGTCCAAATATTTTCCTTCTGATTTTCATCTTCAAATCAAATCTCTTGTTCAATAACTTTGAGAAGATCTTTTAAAAATTTTTAGTTTTTTTGGCAAGGACTGCAATCTTTTTATTGTCAACAAACTGTAGTTTCTGTTTCCAAAAAAAAAAAAAATCCCCAGCATTTGGGGTTTATTTTCATCTTTTTTAGTTTTGTCATGTATCAATGGAGATCGCACTACTGAGTTACCTGTATAAACTTCTATGCTGACATGTTTATATTCCCTTGTTCAGAAGGCCTTTGCACTGGGGTACGTGTTATTCTTGAAACGAAGGCATTGCTTTGTCAAATGTCATCTTCTTCCTCCTTGGGAGTATTGGCGGCTTCTAAATGAGTGTGAAATTTAATACAGACTGCAATTCTCTAGATAGATCCCAAGATTCATTGGTTCAGATTTCAGACTTTTAAAGTAATAGCAACACAAATCTGAAACACAGTAAACTGGAACTATGATCACTCAAGAGGCTTGCTCCTCTCCCGCCTCTTCCCAGCTGTTCTGTCTGCTGGTGGCTGGGCTGGACCCAAGGACGCCGGCTGAACTGGCGCTCAGCTCAGAGTGGAGAGCAGGGAGAGGTATGGGCCTCTTCTGGACCCTCAGAAACCATCCCTGCAGCACTAAGAGCATCCCTTTGCATAGAGCTGCAGGCGTGCTGAGGACATGTCGCCACAGGGGAAGTCTGTGCCCTGGGATCATCCCTGGGAAGGGATCAGGCAGGGCACCTGGGAGAGGGGGAAGCTGCCATTGCTGGAACAGAGACAGGCCGGGCACACCCTCCTGGCAGGTGCCCGCCGGGTCTCACAGAGGACGTACCAGCCACCCGTTGGCCTCAGGGCCCAGAAACAGCTCTGGTGATGCCTGGCCCTGTGTGTCATCTGCCCTGACATCCTCTCTGGAACAGCATCCCCCACCCCTCACTCTGGCACCTCCACCACGCCCCAGCCTGTCAGCTCCCTGTTAACTTCACCTCCTGTTGGCTCCACTGTGTTTGCTCTCACTGTCCTCCTCCAGGGCTGCTAACGGGACGGCCACCATGGCCCCTCCCGGCTAGCCGGCAAGACGTGGAGCTCTCACAGGCAGGTGCCATGACTTTGACTTCAGGCTAGCCTCCATTTTGGCATTCTGTGTCAAAAATGTGTGTGTGTGTGTGTGTGTGTGTGTGTACGTGTGTGTGTTGTATTAAAGTAAAACTTTTAAGAGGTTCTAGTTGCAAGGATGTTTATGTTTTAAAGGTCACATGTTCTGCCTCGTTGCTACCTTTTCTTTTATGTTGATTTGCCACAGGGGCCCATAGTGGAAACAGTGCTGGACTCAGAATTGGGTCCTAGGCTGAGTGACCTTGGGTAAGTCACTCCTTCAACTCTGGGGACTCTTTTCCACGTCCATGATTTATGAGGGGATTAGACTAGACCAGAGATCACTAGCTATTTTTAATCATGCCTCCCCAGCACTTAAAAAATGGGGTGCACACCCATAATATGTGTGTATCCCAAACCTATGCCTTTACTATGACACCAGTATGTTACAACAGAAACATGCAAAACAAAAAATTTAAAAGCTAAGGGCGCCTGGATGGCTCAGTCAGTCGGGCGTCCAACTTGGGCTCAGGTCATGATCTCGTGGTCTGTGAATTCAAGCCCTGCGTCGGGCTCTGTGCCGACAGCTCGGAGACTGGAGCCTGCTTCGGATTCTGTGTCTCCCTCTCTCTCTGCCCCTCCCCCGCTCATGCTCTGTCTCTCTCTCTCTCTCTCTCTCAAAAATAAACATAAAAAAATTTAAAAATTTAAAAGCTAATTATTTTATCAACGAAATAAACATAAAATATCTTAAAAACAAATGCCCCTTTCATTTGTACAACAAAATTTCCTCCTCTCATAATTGTATTGTTTGCTTATAATTAATAATCATGGGGTGAGGGCAAGCAACGTGGTTGGATAAGCTTCATTATTCTTTAAAATCTTGCTTTAACACTTGGAGATGGAATCATTTGGGGGTCTGGTTCTAGTTGAGTTTATTTTTAGTGGCTGTCACAGCTGATCCAAAGAGAAGAAATGTATCATCGGCCGCCTGTATTAAATTATGGCACTCATTTTCAATCCCATCCACCAATTAAAGGCCTTTTATTGAAATTAAGCTAGTAGATGTCCATCTTCCCTTATGCCAGTCAGTGGCTCTTAGAAGCTAATTAGAAAACATTGCATTTTTATATTTTTAACAAATGGACCCGAAATCCACTGACACTTTCCATTTGGATGGTTTTCAACCAGATTAGAAAAGTCTGTTTCTAATATGTTCAAGTACACAGATAGAAGCATTATTTTAGGTGACTCCACATGTTTTCCACAACAAAAATCTGATGTTCAAAACATTCTCTCCAAAGCAGGAGTTTTTTTGGAAAAGCAAGGACTTTTCTCACTCACTGTTAAAATGAGTCACCTCTACCTTGAAGATTCAGAAGAATTTGAGCTCATTTTTCGGTGGATATCTGCCAACAATCCCTTGTCATCATAAAACGCTCAGCGAATTCGGAATGTTTGCCTTTTTGTACAAGAAACACATATAATTCCTCTTAAAGTTTGATGGCTATTTTAAGTGTTCTGCCAGGAGATGGCCAGCAAACCTCTATGTGGTTCAAAAGATTTTCAAAGCCACTTCCCTTCTGATCACAAATCACTGTGTATGTTTTACTGTGTTTCAAACTCTTTTCAAAAAAACGAACCACACCGATGCATCCTGTAGCATTTTGTGTACTCCCAGACTTAACCTCTTGACTGTGGTAGCCTGCAGGAAGTTTTGCAGGGCATTGGTTTTGCATGTGGCCATCCCTGAACCCTTACCCAGAATCCTTTTCATCACGGAGCAGCCACTCCATCAGTGACTGCGCTCAGACGGTTTTTCCCATCACTGGTGTTTTCATTAAAGAAGTAATGTACTGTTCAGTCAATATCGCCTCTTTCCGTTAGTGGCTCACAGAAATGTAGTTCTTTATGTATTTCATTATTGAAACCGAATCTAGGAAAACCATGTTAGAAACATCTGTACTTTCCTTCAACTATTTAGCAAACTTCCCACAGTGTGAAATTTGTTCTAATGCTTATTTCGCTACATCTTCTGCAATATTTTCCCCACATCTTCCAAAAGTATTTGCAGTCAGCACATTGCGTTCTATGTCCTATGCTGGCTACCTCCCCCCTTCCCCCACTACCACACCGTCTCCTTCCCAATCTTCTTTATAAGACAAGGTGTAAGGTGTGTGTGTGTGTGTGTGTGTGTGTGTGTGTGTAACAGTCACGTGACGTGGATCTAAGAGGGAGTAGATTGGCTTCCTGGCAACCATCTCCCCTCCCCCATCACTCCCAGAAAAGCCAAGTCCTGAAGGTGGGCCCCCAGGGAAGGGAAGATTGGTATCTCACTCCCTGGCTGGATATATGTTTAGGCTCAATGCTTGCTGGTCTGCCTTGCCCCTGTCTGAGCACAGGAAATGAGAACTGAAGCCGGGACTTCAGTCATTGTCTGACTGGATTCTCACCGTTTCAACTACCAAATAAAGAGGAACTTGTATTTTAAGTAGCAGAGGTTCTGCCCTGACATTTTCTGGTTGATCACCACACTTGCATTATAAGAATTATCTTGGATTGTCATTTCTTTGCAGGAATCTTGTTAAGCCACCATTTGCAAGAGTTAATTGAGTTAAAATTTGGCAAAGTAATTTGTGAAGCCACTTAGCTAGATACACGTGACCTGGAACACATCACAGTGGAGAGCCCTTATCGGCATCCATCTGAGGCCATCACAATAAGCTTTTCAGGGAGTGGGGGTGTTGAAGTGAAAGGGTGAAGGAAGCACACACTGCAGGAGTTTGTTTGGAGGTTCTAGCAAGGTAGCCGGGATTCTCCGGATTCTCCTGGCCCCTGGTCGCTCCTGGGACATATGCATGTATATACATGTGAGACTAACCCTGTCACCTAGGGACCTTATTCACAACGCATTTTCCTAGATACGGTAGTTTGCTAAAGCTGCCGTGACAAAGTACCACAACTGTGTGGCTTAAACAATAGAAGTTTATTGTCTCCCAGTTCTAGAGGCTAGAAGGCTGAGATCAAAGTGTCTGCAGCGTGTGTTTTTTCAGAGGACTGTGAGGAAAAATCTGTCCCATGCCTTTCTCCTAACTTCTGGTGGCGTGCTGGCAATGTCCGGCATTCCTTGACTCACCCCAATATCTGAGATTGGGGTGAGATGCCTCACCCCAATATCTGCCTTCCTCTGCACATGGTGGTCTCCTCGAGTGTGTGTCTCTGTGTCCAAATTTCCCCTTTTACTGAGGACACAAGTCATATTGGATTAGGGGCCCACCCTAGTTCATATGCCCTCATCTTAACTAATTATATCTATAAGACCCCGTTTCCAAGTGAGGTGACTTTCTGAGATACTGGGGGTTAAGACTTCAACATACACATTTAGGGGAAGACACAATCCATCCATAATGCTGGGCTACATCCCAGGCTTTCTAAAATGGGATATCTGAGGGTGGGAGCTCACAATTCATGTTCTTAACAAGGACTTTAGATACCTCGCTTGCTCACAAAAGCTTGAGAGCTACATGGCCACCTGAGGTGACACAGAATGTTCTCCCTCTCATCTCGAATACATAGGAATATCAAATAAAACTAAACCATAGATTTTTTTTTACATTCATTCATTTTTGAAAGGCAGAGAGAGACAGAGTGAATGGGGGAGGGGCAGAGAGAGAGGGAGACCCGGAAACAGAAGCAGGCTCCAGGCTCCGGGCTGTCAGCACAGAGCCCGACGCGGGGCTCGAACTCACAAACCGTGAGATCATGACCTGAGCCGAAGTCAGATGCTTCACCGACTGAGCCACCCAGGGGCCCCTAAACCATAGATTTCAACGTGTAGCTCAGTTCAAAAGAAATGAAAAAGAAATTTTCATGTGTTGTAAATGGGGAAATCAAAACCAGATGGATACGCATTGGCTGTTGCTGGGAAAACCCTAAGGAGAGTTCAACAAGCATACAGGCTGGGGCTGGGGCTCAACTGTCCTTGAGGGAGGTAATAGGCCCATTGGGTGCTTGAGGCAGAGGAACTAATCCATTTGCATGCAGCTTGGAGCCTTGAAGAGGTATCTTGTCAGTGACTAGAACAATCAACCAGAGATTTGTTTCAACTAATTAAAAATTGGGCACAGTTGGCCGTTCAGATCTACTATGTGAACTCACAGAAAGAATCAAATAGCTTTCTTGGCTGAGGTGCATCTAAGGAAAAAGAATCTGGGTCGGTTGAGGGGAGGGATCGGGGTCCTTTTAGAACACTACAGCAAAGTTGGGATCTGATAAGACCTGGCAGCAGGTAAGGAGAGTTTAGAACAGCCAGGACTGGGCCACTGAGCAACTGGGGGAAAGGAGCCCAGGTAAGTGGAAATGAATTAGGCAAACAGAAAGTGGAGGACGGTGCTAAAGTGGAATTTGCTGTGCTTGTGATAGATATGTGAGGGCCAGGGAGGCATGAACCTGATCCCGACAGGCCTCCTCACTCCTCTTCCTCCTTCCCTGCAGGTCAACCCTTTCAGAGACCGAATCTGCAAAGTGTTCTCCCACAATGATGTGTTCTCCTTTGAGGATGTCCTGGGTATGGCATCTGTTTTCAGCGAGCAGGCTTGCCCCAGCCTGAAGATCGAGTATGCCTTTCGAATCTACGGTGGGTGACTAAGTGATGGTGGTGGTTGTGGGGGGTGGGGGGCGGGAAGCACCATAGAGTAGACATCAATCTGGAATCCATCAACCTCAATTCATTGGTGGGATGATGTTCATTGGGATTCACTTGGGCGTTTATGGGTATTATCATCTTTCCTGAGTGCTATAACATGGTTGTGAATTACTACTTCAATGGATAGATGGATGCCCTACCCTCCATGCCATCAGAGTCAAACAGAGTCATTGGTGTTGATATTTCATGGTAGCAGTGTGGACAGGCCAGAGAAAGAGAGAGAGAGAGATTGAGGACTACATATGGGTATGAAGGAGCTAATGCTTGTTTGGCAGAAATTAAGAGATTTGAACACCAGAACTAGCTCAGCCACTGAATGGCTGGGAAGTATTGGGCAAATCACTTCACCTTTCTGGGCCTCAGTTTCATCGGCTTTAAAATGAGGTGTTTGAGAAAGATCATCTCTGAGGTCCTATGCCATTTTTTTGGTCTCTGGTTTTGTCTGGGGTAGCCATAAAGCACTGCCAGAGTTCTGCTTGTTAGCAGACTTATGTGCCCTTAGCACAACTGAGATGGCTGGAATTCTCAAGAGAAGTTAAAAGGAAAGAAACAAAGAAATCTGAGAAGTCTTCAAACAGACCATGTGCAAGGCTTTAAGCTCATTGTGGCAACTCCTTGCTTCCAAAGGACTTGAACATTCAGGCTGGCTCAGTCTGGCATTTCCCCTGTCTCTCTTTCCTGCCAGGTCCTCCTTGTCTCCACACAGTGGACACCGTCTTATTCTTGCTTTGCCCAAGTGGACTTGGATGAAATGGGGTGGAGGAGGAGTTTTAAGCCTGATGGACCTGTGAGGGCTCAGGTTTCTCACCTGTAAAAAGTACTCAGTGATACTTTTGTATCTCCTATGTCCTCAGGCTTAGTAGCCAATAAACTCCAATGAAGTCACGGATTCTCCTATTGAGAATAGCTGAGTAAGTTCCTACCATACTGTCACTTCCACAGATAGCATCTATAAACTCAAAAACTACATATAAAAATCAACTACCTGATGGCACTAGAAAGTTACCAGAGGCAGAGAGTTGACACTTGGAAGGAGGAAATGGTCCTGGATGGTCCTCCCCCTCACTCTTTTCAAATTTCTTTAGCCTAAAGGTGGGCTTCAGTGAGGGGCATCATGCAGGACTGATAGAAACCCTAAATTTTTTCTGACTTGAAGAATCAGAGTTTGGGGCACTTTTCCCCTGGAAAGTGCAAATAGGGAGAGTTCATGAAAGAAAGCGAGAGAAAGGACCTCTAAACCACATATGCAAGGCAAACTCAAAGCAGCTCAGGTAAGGATAACAGAACTGAGATTTTAGCAGCCACTGCATTTTAACAAGGTCCCTGGGTGATGGGGCTTGCAGTTTAAGTCCAGTCAATTTCCTGATAGAATTAAAAAAAAAAAAATCAACACTCTTTGGAAGAATATAACAGAATCCAGAGTTTTTACAATAAATCATTTATAATGTCTAAAATAGAATCCACAATTATTCAACATACAAAAATTTTAGAAAACCAGATATGTCCAAGGTATAATACAAAATTATTCAATATACAATTATAAAATAAATAAAAATTGATATATTCTCAAGAATGGAGCCTGACTCTGGCATGACCCAGATGTTGGAATTAGCTGATAAGTGTCTTAAAACAGCTACTAAACCTTGGCCAGTTATATAAAAGAAATTCATAATGAAAGAAATAGTAGGGATTCTCAACAGAGAAGTAGAAACTATAAGAATCAAACGGAAAATATAAAAGTGAAAAATAAAATATATATCTAAAATAAAAATTCATGGGGCACCTGTGTGCCTCAGTCAGATGAGCATCTGACTTCGGCTCAGGTCATGATCTCACAGTTCATGGGTCTGAGCTCCACGTCAGGCTCTGTGTCGACGCTCAGAGCCTGGAGCCTGCTTTGGATTCTATGTCTCCCTCTCTCTCTTTGCTCCTCCCCTGTTTGCACTCTGTCTCTGTCTGTCTCTCTCTCTCCAAAACAAAAGCATTGAAAATTTTTTAAATAAAAAATTAAAAATTCACTGAATGGACTTAATAGGAAAATTGAGATGACAGAAGGAAGAGTCAGAAACCTGAAGATAGTTCAATGGAAATAATCTAATCTGAAGAACCGAGGAAAAATACATTGAGAGAAAAAGGAAACAGAGCTTCAGAAACATGAAGGACAATAGGAAGATCTAATATATATTCAATTGGAATCTCGGAAGGAAAGAATTAATGGGAAAGAAAAGATATCTGAAGAAGTAATGGCCCCACATGTCCTAAGTTTGACACAAGACATGCATTTACAGTGAACTTCAAGCAGGGTTAAGTGCAAATGAAATCACATACCCAGATTTGGTTGGCTCAGTGGCTCCCACCTGTTCACTATTCTTCCTCCTTCCTTACCCCAAGTACTTCTGGGGCTCCGCGGGGAGGTCTAGCCCACTAGTTGCTGCCCCCTCTGTGTCAGGACTTGTGCCGCATGGCACTTGCTGTGCTGTCCATAGCCTCTTCCGCCTCCTGTCCATACTCTTCTGGATGGACAGCTCTACCCGATGCAGAGCACCGGCCCAGGCTGAGTACTCTCATATTAGCCAAGAGTCTTTGGGTTGCAAGTATCAGGGACTTACCTGTGTGAAAGGCAGCTGATGAGGGACAGTAGTATATTGGAGCCAGTATATCCACAAACCTAGTGGATTTAGGTAACACATTTATAATCTCACAGTTTCTGTGGGCTAGGAGTCTGGCGCAGCTTCTCCGTGCCCTCTCTTAGGATTCTGCAAGGCTTCAATCAAGGCTCTGTCTGGGCTGCATTTGACTGGGGAGGAATTCACTTACAAGCCTACCCTGGTTGTTGGCAAATGCATTTCCTCATGTCTATGGAACTTAGAGCCCTGGTTTCCACTGGCTATGGGCTGGAGGCTGCCCTCAGTTTCCAGAGGCTGACCCGTGCTCCTCACCCCATGGGCATCCCCTGACACGGCCACTTCCTTCTTCAAAGACAGCTAGAGAGAGAGAGTCTCTGGAGCCAGTGTGCTGGTAAGGTAGAGTCTTATACAATATTGTAATCACGGAAGGAATATCCCATCACAGTTGCCAAATTCTGTTGGTTAGTTATAAGCCACCAAAGGGATGTGGGGGTTATATATGCACAAACACCAAGAGGTGCAGGTCATGGGGGGGGGAGGGGGGCACTAGAGCTTGTCCATCAGGAACGGCATGGAGCCCATGGTAGAACTGAAGCAGCCTCCCAAGGATGCAGCTGGCAAGTGGTCAGGAAGTGAGGCGGCTACTTTCTTCTTTTCTCTCTGTGGTTCCCTGGTCTCTCAACTCTGCTTCTCCCTGTGCAATTTCTCTTTCTGCAGACTTTTATGCTTCTGTGCCTATGGGCCAAAGATGAACACTGGTCCCCCATTTTCTCAGGAGATACTGATGGCTCAGCCAAACCAATGGTCTTGCTGCCCCCAGGTTGGGTAAACAGCCTTGTCCAATCAACCACAGCCAAAACGATGCAGAGTCACCTAAATAAACCTAGCTCTAGAGCCCTGTTGCTGGGGGTGGGGACACTTCTCAGAGATGGCAAAGTGTAGGCAGAGCAGATGTTCCCAAAGATGTCTGCCTCAGCTGTCTTTCCATGGTTTCCCGAGCTAAACAAACAAAAACACCCAAGCCTTCAGGGAGCTACAAGAACAGCAGGTTCTCTTTAAGCTTCAAGGCACAGGAGCTAAACTGTGTTCAGCTCAGAAGTAGGGAGGATGTCCTCACTCCCAGGAGGTCAGACTGAGTGCCTCAGGTCAGATCAGGGGTCAGATACCACCTGTCCCCCACACTGTCCTTGTATCTTCCTCCAGCCCCTCTCCCCAGGCCCCCTTAAGGGGTTTCCTTCCTCCTTGAGCTCAAGTACAAAAACAAAAAAGCGCAAAGCCTTCATGCAAATCAGCTGTGCAAATAGATGCCTGGGGACTCATAAACTCCAAGGCTTCATCAGATATACCCAGACAAATCTGAATTCTCTCTGGGCTCAGAAGATCTGTCGCCTTACAGAGCTGTCAGCAGGATTAGGGATGGGACAAGTGAATCTCGGAGCCCGGTGCTTGGCACGAGGTAGCGGCTCAGTACGTTGAGGTGGTAATGGCAGCACTGAAGGCAGACGGGGAGGAATAAAAAGGAAGAGGAGACAAAAAAGGAGAAGGTGGTGGCGGTGATGCCGTGGTGACCCTTGGTAGCCAAAGTCCAGAGACCTAACTCGATGCTCTGACTGACGCCTTGGTCCTCCACTTGTGGTCCATGCACCAGCAACATCAAAATCTCCAGGAAGCCTGTTAGGGACGCAGCGTCTCCGGCCCCTCTGTGCACCTGCTGGAGCCGGGTCCACATTTTAACAAGACCCCCAGCTGGTCCCTCCACATCTTAAAGTCTAGGCAACCCTCCTCTAACTCATTGCTTCTCAAACGTGGCTGCACACTGCACACTATCTGGCGTGTTAAGACCCACAGCTGCTGGGGCCCCCGCTGCGGAGATCTGATGTAAGGGTGTCGGGTGTGCCCTGGTGGGTGGGCGGGCTTTTGTAAAGCTCCCTGGGTGATTCTAAAGTGCAGTGGAGTTTCAGACCCACTATACCAGGTAGGCCTGCATTCAGTTATATGTAAGAGTGTCCATGTTAAAAACAAAAGCCTGGAATTAGGGTGTCCAGAGCCAGGGGGAAGTAACCAAGGGTCTGGCTCCTCCGAGCCATCTTTAGTATGGGACTGTCGTCCTTATCATCACAAGATGGTTTCTGTGCCTACAGACTGTGTCTTCATTCCCGACAGGAAGCTAAAGGGATGGGAGAAGGGATAAGAATCAAGTGTACATTCAAGGGCACAGATTAAGTTGACTCTTCTTTAACGAGTGTCCTTGGACGCCCCACCCAGCGGCTTCATACTGTGTTGTCCAGAATGACGTCACACGGCCACGTATAGCTGCAAGGGAGACTGGAAAGCTGAGTATTTTAAGCTGAACACGGTGTCACCCTGACCAAGAATTGTGCTGCTGAGAGTCGGAAGGAAGGAGTGAATGACCATCAGTCAAGAATCCAGCACCGGGGATGTACCTGCTGGGCTCCACTTTCCGCTCTGAGGGACATTCCTGGCCTCTAACAGATCCACCCCCGGCCCTCTCTGGAGGGACTTTTCACCTGCCAGAGACCAACACCCCAGCGCTGCCTTCCTGTTCCATCAGCACAGCTTCCATCAGATGTGAACGACCCTCAGGCAGGTGCCAGAGTGCCAGCGGGAGATCCTCCCACACCGCCCCAAGATCTGACACGGTGCCAAGGGCCGGGAGAGGCCAGGGAGGCAGGCTCAGTTCTCCTGGGAAATAATGGTGAAAGCGTGCCCTTCCTCACTCAACCACATGGGCAAATTTCTGTAAAAGTACTTTGTAAATTACAAGGAGTACCATGACAGACAGGTCGAGATGACGATGGCAAGAGTGCTCTGGGGGGGACCTGAAGGCGGGGCCCCAGCTCTCCAAGCCGTCTAACCTTCCCGTTGTCGGGAAACAGCAAGAATTAGAGGTGGGCCCTCCCCCCCTTCTCAGAGCGGCCCAAAGCTGCAGGTCTGAGGCTGCCGAGTCTGCATGGGCTGGCCAGCAGCCCAGAGCTCTCAGCCCCCACCCCTTTCCCAGGCTGCTGTGTGCCCTTGCACCCCCAAAGGAGGGGAACTGTCCAGGACTACATTCTACTCTAGCAAATTATTCTGTTTTCAGATGGCCTGGGACCAAAGCCATGTCACTTTGCTGCAGTCTCTGCATATGGGACCTGGGCCAGCAGGACGCCCGGGGACACTGCGGGGTCTCTGGGAGAGGCCGCGGAACTTCTTACCAGCAGTGCAATGTCACTGCGGCTGCCCACTCCCTCTGGTCCGGGTGCTGGTCCCTCCGCCCCTCCACCTGCTCCCAGCCATCACCCACGATGGGTGACAGCACGGCAGCACAGGGAGAGCCTGGATGAACGTCTCAGGCCTTAGCCTCCAGTTCCTGGGGCTGATAAACAGTTGGCCAGGGGAGAGCCACCTGCTTCAGAAGGGAGGTGGTGAGCTGTACTTTCCATATCCATATCCTGTCCAAAGAAGACAGACAGAAGTCTGGGCTCTAACCCTGAAGGAGCCTGGGACATCGGCCACCTCGCCCCTCCATTCTAGGCCCAGGATAGCTCTAGCTTTCATTCTTCAAAGTGAGATGTTACACAGTTTCCGGGGTTTGCGTTTTTAGTGTTTAACAATCATCAAGTGGCATAGAACTGAGCCTCTGCTCTATCTAATACGCGCCTTCTGTTCTGGGCGTCTTCTGTGGTCCAAGCCCCATGCCGGATGGCTTCCCTGTAATTGCATCTTTAATCTTCACAGCCACCGTATGGAAGGACGGCTATTTTCTGTGTTATGGATGAGGAAACTGAGGCCCAGATGATGCATTAGTTAGGATTAAATTTGTTTGCAGATGACAGGGAACCCCAGGTGGTTTACACAAGGCAGCTTCCCAGATCTCTGGCAGCTGCCTGTTATTTCAGATGCAGGAATTCCAATGCGGTGGAAGATCCTCCCGGCCATGGTCCAGGACGGCTCCCCGGGGGTTCTGCAATGTCGGGGTGCAGCAAAGTGACCGCAGCCATGTCGGGGACATGGTGTCACTTTATCCTCCCTTCCTAGTGTCGCCTCACTGTCACGAAGGGCTATGCTTTCTCTTTAAAGACTTCCTGGAAGTTGCTCGTGTCTCGTTGGCCAGAACTCTAACATGCGGGGCCACAACTAGCAGCAAGGGAGGCTGGGAAATGTAGTGTTCATTTTAGATGGTCATATACCCAGCTAAAAAAATGGGCACTTGAATACCATGAAAGCAGTTATGAGTGATTAAGACCGCAGACGGCCCGCAGAGTTGTACTGCCTGGGTTTAATACTGTCTCCATCGTTCATCAACGTGTGACCTTGGGTAGTTCATGCATTCACTTACTCAAGAAATATTCGGTGAGCCCTTACTCTGTTCCAGGCACTGTTCCTGGAGCTGAGGACACAGTGGTGACCAAAAAGACAAAACCTTCTGCCCTCCAGGAATTTACATCCTAGTGGAGAGAAATAAAGCTAATAGGTGAAATATACAATGCGTTAGACAGTGTTCTGTGCTGGGAGAAAAATAAAGCAGGGAAAGGGACAGGAAGCGTAATTTTAGGCAGGTTCTGGTGAGAAGTGGCATCTCAATGAAGACCCAAAGGATCCCTGGGTGAGTGTTCCAGGGAGGGGAAGCACAGTGCAAAGGCCCTGGGGCAGGATCGTGCCTGCCTGATGGGGAAAGGCAAGGAGGCAGAGTGAGGGCAGGGTAAACCTTGGGGAGCACGGTCAGCACCCGGGGCTTTCTTCTGGCTAGAGATGGGAGGCTGTGAGAAGGGGTGCTGAGGGAGGAATGTGGCACAAGGACCACAGGCTGCTGAGTGGAGAACAGACTGAGGGGGGCAGACAGAGAGGAAGCACACTGGTTAGGGTGCCACCAGGGTAATCCTGGAGAGAGGTGACGATGGCTGGGCCATGGTGGAGGCAGTGCGGTGGGGAGGTCATCAGGCTGGGTCCACTGTCTCTCCAGGGAGGAGCTGGGAGGGTTTACTGACACTTTAGCTGTGGGGAGCGAGGAAAAGACGTGGTCCAGGACGGCTCCAAACTCATTGGCCAAGTGATCGGAAGAGGGGAGTTGCCCAGTTGCCAGGAAACACACAGCTGAGAGCAGCAGGTTTGGGGACAGGGAAGAGGGAGGCACATCAACAGTTTGGGTTGGGATCAGTTGAATCTGAGGGACCTATCATACCTCCAAGTGGGGAGGACAGGAGGGGCCGTGGATGGATACATGTGCCTGGAGTGCAGGAGAAGCCCAGACTGGAGATAGATATTTAAGACAAGAGGCTGAAATGAGATTAAGGAAGTAAGTATGGTTATTTAATCTCAGCGTGCCTCACTTTCTTCATCCGTGTTCTGAGGATTAATGCAGTAAATAGAAAGCACTTAGATCATTGCCTGGCACATCTGTGTTTGTCGCGGTGGCCGCTGTATCTGCCTAAGTTTACTGCACTTACACATGGCTGACAAGTGGTTCAGGGACTGTGCTGGGGTTCCCCTCACTCGGCATTCAAGGCTCTATGCAGTTCAGCCCACCTTCCACACTTAACCTCTGACTCTCTCTCCCAGACCTCCAAGCCTCTGCTCCCCTCACCCCAGACTGATCACTCCGGTGCTATTCCTTCTCTACCACTGTCCCTAGTGACCCTGGCACCTCCTCTAGTGGCCATTTCTGTAGGTCCTTCTCTGCTGCCTCTTCCTCCAAGAAGTCTTCCTCATTCACACCCCCAACCCCAATCAGACATGAACTCAGCCACCTGGAAACCCTTGGAACCCTTGGGATGCCCGTTCCTCTCTCCCTGGAGCCAAGCCACTCAGGTGCCCAACTGTCTCCCCTGCACCCCAGGACTAGAAGCCCCAGGAACCAGTCTGGTATATCTGTGTGCCAGAGCTCGGGGATGGGCACCCAGCAGGCACCCACCGTGTCCGCCCACTACACCTGAGTGAGGCCGTGGTGAGAAGCACGTACCGCAACGGGAAGACAAGGCAGTCCTCGGCCACTGGTGCCGAGGACAGCAGTCCAGGAGGACAAGTCCTACGTGAGAAGCTGCTGGAGCTTGAGGAGGGAGCCATCCTGGGCCTGAGGTGTCAGGGAGACTTCACAGGGAGGCCAGGGAGAGCAAGCTCGGGCTGAGTCAGAGCATCCCAGTGCTTGGAGGAGAAGGGGGGCCCTCTCGCCAGGGGGGTGCCTTCTGCAAAGGCCGGAGGCAGGAATGCTCTGGGCCTGTAGAGAAGACCTGCACTGACAGGACCAACGACACCCTTCCAAGGGGTCTCTGTAGGAAACCGGGTTAAACGCACCTTGGCGGTCCAGTGTTCGGGGAGCTGGTGTAATGCCCACGTTCCGCTGTCGTTGACATACAATGTTATATTAGTTTCGTATGAGTGACCCCTATTTTTGAGCTCAAAAAGGAGGACCCAAGGTCTGACAAGGCTCAGGGTGCCCCCTGGAGTGGAAACCGGGCGTTATCCTCGGCGCAGGTGGGGCAGGCGCTCGGGTCACGCCGCGCAGGGGCAGGGGCCGGGACCTGTGCTCGAGTCCAGGCGTCCTCCTGCTCCTCCGTGCCCCCGGCCCCCAGCCACCAAGCCACCTACTGCCTTGTGAGCTGTGAGCTGGAGCTCCCCGCAGCACGGTGGCTGAGGCCGGCTCGGGGCCCAGCCCGGCTGGGTCCCCGTCCCCGCCTTGCACGTGCTGGCAGGGGAGGCCAACATCTGACGCCTCTGTGCTCGTGTCCTTTTGGTAGTGAGACCAAGAACAGGTTGACTGTGTAGATCCAGTGACCGAGAACCGGTGAAGCTCTCAGGATACGTCTGAGCGGGTAGCGTGCGCTCACTGAACGCTCAGTACTGTCGCTATTTCTAGCGTGTTATTTAGCGCTGCTTTCACCTACAGCCGGCCCTGCTGCCGTGGCGCCCTCCCCTCTCGCCCGCCCAGGTGTCACCAGGGGCCAGGCTCTGGGCCCGCCTGGGACAGCGGGGCTCTGGGTGGCCACGGCTCCCTGGACTCCTGGGAGGCCGAGCAAGGCCCCCTCCTCTCACGCTCTGCCTCTTCCCTGCAGATTTTAACGAGAACGGCTTCATTGACGACGAGGACCTACAGAAGGTTGTCCTCCGACTGCTCAACAGTGACGACGTGTCGGAGGACCTGCTGACCGACGTCACGAACCACGTGTGTGCCCGGGGGCCACACGGGCTGGGTTGGGCCAGGCTATCACCCAAAGCCCCTGGGTGGCAGGTGGGGTGAGGTGTCCTGAGGGACGGGCACACGGATGTAGGCAACTACCCCCTAAGTGTTTGTCTTTCCGCCAGGATCTTAACTCCCTTCCGGGGTCCCCAAGAGCAGGTGCCCGAGCCACCCACACTGCAGTCACCGCAGGCAGGTGGCCCAATGGAGGCTTAGCATCAGATGGACACATCACAACGTCCCCCGGCCCACATTATCCCAGCACAACACAATGTCCGGATGTCCTACAGTGACAGCCCCCAGTGTGACAGGCCGTGAAAACAGCCTCGTGAATCTGTTTGTCCTAAGACCATGAGAACCTTCAAGTGCTTTTGGTCTAGGTCGAAACCAGAAGCAAAGATAAAACCAGGAGGGGTCATCACTGCCTCCTCGACCTGACTGGGCCCCTTGCCCTACAAAGCCCCTGCCTGTGTCTGGGTGACAGGTGGGGGTGGGGGAGGCCACCCTGTTCGCCTCCGTGCCCATTTCTACTGCCACGTTTGTGTTAGAGGCACCAAGGGGACTCTTCCACAATGAGACCAGCCCATGAGGTCCCAGGCTTCAGCGCACATAAGCTTGAATTTTCATGCCCTTGTCTGGGGTGGGAAGTAACAAGGGTGGGGGGTGGGGAGAACACCTGTCTCGCAGGGGGTCCCGGGACTCGGATATGTGCCGGGCACTTAGCGGAGAACCTGGCCTGTGGCCGCACTTGGTGAGAGGCACCCCACCCCCCTCTGCCTGTGTCTCCATGTCACTTTCTCACCCTGGGCCCGTCTCTGCTCTCTGACTCCTCCTGTACCCCTGGCCAGGTCCTGAGTGAGTCGGATCTGGACAATGACAACATGCTGTCTTTCTCAGAGTTTGAGCACGCGATGGCCAAGTCTCCAGACTTCATGAAGTAAGGTGTTCCAAAGTGGGAGGTGGCGGTACCCAGCGTGGGGTGGGGGCAGGAAGGGCCAATGGGGAGCCTCCGTCTTCCCAAGGGGGTCATGAGTGTCCAGGGAATTGGCAAAAGCGGGGCTTCTGAGAAGTTAGGTGCCCTAAATTTCTAACCTTCAGAGAGAGGCAGTGGGGTTTTAACCAGCAAAGGCAAGGCTGCATTCCCGGCTTTGCGAATGACGTGGGTGGTCCGGACGTGGGTGCTGTCCATGTATAGCTGGCCTGGCCCACCGGTGTCTTCTCCCCAAGCCCAGGGGGCTCCAGGACTGCCTGGCGGTGGTGGCCTTTGCCACTGCCCATCCTGCTCCCTTGTCCCAACAACTCCTGCGGTCACCAGGAGCTGGGGATTTGCATGGGGGTGTGAAGGTGCTGGTTGCAGAGCTCAGAGAAAGCTCGAGTATTTCCAAACCTTGTTTCAGGCAAAGGGGCCTTAACGGTCTTATATCTTGGTTCAAACACCCTTAAGATGATTGGCCAACTCCATACTGCCCAGGCCACGTTTAACAGTCTTGCTCGGATCCTTCCAGTATCGGGAAAGATCCCGTGCCCCTGGGAGGCAGCCCCTTCGTGATCGAACAGCCCTGTTGGAGTGCCCTCCTTGTGTTGAGTTGGCATCGGTTTGCATGTGTCTGCCGCTCCCGGGCCCTATTCTGCCCTTGGTCTCACAGTCTAGGTGATTTTGAGAGCAAAGAATGCCCACTCAGGATGGTTTGACAAAGCAATTAGAAAGGACAAAGACAGCTACACCTCAGAACACCCAGCCAGGAACCGGGAACCGAGGACAGCATGTTTTCTCTCTTCTCTGTGCCTCGAGTCTCTGCCTCTCACCTCAGCTCCCCTGCACTTTGCTCTACGTGCGAATCGGCAATCTCTGCTTTGTCTGACACGAGGCCGAACGTGGCCTCCCCGCAGCAGTCAGGTTTATATCTCCTGGGTTCTGAATGACCCTCGGCCACTCCTAAGTAGTATCTCTCGGCTCTGACTCCAGATTCCCAGAGAGAGAATCCAATTGGCCCGATGACTCTGGTCAGGTGTCCACCCCTCTTCCCACCACCTGGCTTGGGGATAGGGCTCTCCATTCTGTCATGGCTGCTATGGGGCTGAGGCTTGGGCAGACCCTCTGAAAGAGGGTCCCCACCTGGAACCACCCCAACTAAGGGTAATTTCTCTCCTTCCATAACAGCCCAGCACATTAGTGAGGCCAGAATCCTCTCTTCCTTGACTTTTTCTTTGAATCTCTCCCGTTTCTTTCCATTAGTTTTGGCACTGTGAGGTTCTGACGCCCTTTGCTTTCTGGTGATGCTAAAAGGAGCATAAAGAGGCCTTTGGGTTGGCTTGTGACAGCTGCAAGCTGGCCATCTCTCAGACAGAGGGACATGAGGCCAGGGCCATTACGAACCCAGAAATTGGAGGGTGCTTTAGATTTGCAGCTCAAGGTGGCTCATGGGATGCTTTCCCTCAGCTCCTTTCGGATTCATTTCTGGGGATTTTGATGTGGCTACAAAGACCCGATCTGGCAGCCTCAAGGGGGAACGACTGGAACTTGGAATTCAACCCCCTCCAGGCGCTGGGGGACTTTGATCAGAAGTACGATTCTGTCCCTGTCCCTCCCTCACTTCTAGGCTATTGTTTATTCAATAAAGCAGAAGAAAAAGCCTTTCCCTTGCCCCATCGGTTCATCTTTTGACTACGGGATCGTGTAGAAGTGCTTTTTGTTAATAACCCCTCATTCTGGCACTTAAGCTTGCCAATGACCGTGAAAACTGGATGACCAGTCTTCTGGGGGACAGGGTTCAAATTCCAACACATGTCACAGCAGGGACCAGGCCAAATGGACTGAAGTTCACCAAGAAAATCTACATCCTCCCCTCCCTTCACTGGAGCCACCTCCCAGCATCCTCCGGGGCCAATGTACAGAGACGTGTGTATAGCGGTCACTCCAGTCAGCCTCTGGCTTCCCGGTCCTTGTCAAGGGAGAAGACATCTTGGCCCCATTTGGCACCCCCAGGCCCCGGGATGCGACAGCGTGTGACCAACAACTGGGATTTATTTGTTTTGTATTCAGCCACATCCTGGAATGGATTTGGCCACCACA
This sequence comes from Panthera pardus, assembly GCF_024362965.1. Taxonomy (NCBI): domain Eukaryota; kingdom Metazoa; phylum Chordata; class Mammalia; order Carnivora; family Felidae; genus Panthera; species Panthera pardus. Next base: position 20,035,298 of record NW_026526832.1, read on the forward strand.
GGGACACTTTGGGGCCCAGCTGGTCCTGGGTCACAGGAGCAGCCCCTTATAAGGCCTCTGAGAGCCGACAGATGCTCTAACAGGCACATGGTTTTTCCTGTTTACATCATCCTCTGGGGAGGTGTCTAAACACTGGCTCCCAGGGGAAGGGCTGTTTTGCCCTCACCTGAACCTACAGTGGTGTCTTTGCCTTTTGGTCCTGACTCACCCACTCAAGAGGTAATAGATTTCCCATTGATCAATGAAGTCCCTTGATCAAATCTAAGAGGCACTGGAATGTTGGAGAACTCTTGTCCTGTGGATACACACCTGGCCTGAGGTCCCCATCCCAGATCTTGTCTATCGAGGGGCTGTCACCCACATCCCGTCCCCTGCCCCAGCAGGTCTCCCAGGAAGTGGGGAGCAGCAGCTGGGCGAGCGCAGACACTCCAAACCCCCAACCTCACGCACGTGACCTGGGAACCCATTCCCCCGGTTTCCTTGAAGAGTGGCTTAGTCGGCATCACTCCTTCGTGTCCTATTCTAGAAGCAGCCCCGGGGGTAGATGCCAAGTCAACCTGTCCATTCCGGTCTGGAAAGAATGCAGAAAGTGGTTGCTTTACACAGATCATCCTCTCAGGCACACAAGGTCCTTCAGCACTGTCTCATCCCTACTCCCCAGTCTCTACATGGGCCACAAGCAAGTTATGTAGCGGAAAAACTAGGGCTTGGGTCAAAAAAAACTGGGCCACTTCTAAGCTGTGTGAGCTTGGGCAACTTTCTCAGCCTCTCTGAGCCTCAGTGTCTTCATCAGTAAAGTGAGGCTACTGCTACTTCCCTCTCAAGTTATCGGGTGGATTAGATGATGCCAGGCCAGGGCTCAGACTGGAATTCTTCTGCATCGGACCCCCTGTGCAATTGTTCTGGGGTCACTTCACTTTCATTCTCAGATGTACAATAACGGGGCTTCCTCTGTTACACGAGTGGGAGCCGATGGGGCGTATCTCTGGACCTGAGTGACCCTGCCACCGAGACTCGGGAGCCCTATAGTCCTTGGTTCTACCTGCCCCCACCTCAGAGGAGGGCTGGGTGGGCCCAATGGGTCAGTGGACACTGCTTCCTACTGGCTTGAACCCCTACACTGAGCTTTTGACAGCCCTTAAGACTCGGTGTTGGGTGGGACCCTTGGGCGCTGTCCCGCTATGGCCAAACGTTCCTGGAGGTCAGAGGCGAAGACCACGGGTTTGGACGTGGCTAAAGATTTTATTCCGAAAGGCCGACCTGGTCAGGGCCAGGCTCTCCAGCATCACGCTCTGAACTCAAAGTAGCAGTCTCTCCTCTGCCGCTCGTGGGGGGTGACCCTCTTCCCCGAGGGGAACCTCTGGTAGGTCTTCAAGTTCTCGGGAGATACTCTTAAAAGGTGCCACTTCTTCTCTGGGCTCAGAGGAGGACTGGGGGAGGATGGAGACAGGGTTATGCAGCGTTCCAGAAAAGCTGTGCCCACCCACAGCCCCGTGTGCCCAATTTTCTAGCCCACCCTGAGCTGGCTGCTCATCAGCTCAAACGTCTTGTAAGTCACCCTGCAGTCGAGATCAGAATAATTTGCATTTGCACAATGGCGCAGCGGTAAAGAGGGAGAACGTGGGTGTCAGACAGACCTGGGAAAGATTCCGGCTCAACTCCCGCTGGAAGGGCACACGGATAAAATGGACCAGTGTCGGTACCTCCCATCCCTGTTAGCTTTGTTTTGAGGACTAAATGAGGTAATGCGTATAAGGCACTTAAATAATGCCGGACAATGAACAGATACGCAACAAATGGTATAAGAAATGATGGCAATGGTCAGCAAGTAGTTGGAAACCCAAGATCTTTCCACTGACCTCTTGACCCCTCCTTCCCCACACAACACCTTGGAAGCACAGACTTCCGATTCTCGTGCCTTGGTGACAGGATGGACAGCAAGGGAACCATGTGCCTGGATTATCTCAAAGGGCAGAGCTGGCCTTCCCTGGGGAAAGCATCTCTCTCCGATAAAAGGAGTGAGGTCCAGGCCGTGGGGAACTTTCATATTTTGTTAGATGGACAGTTGGACTTTGAAAGATATTTTGAGGTCCCAAGGAGAACTTTTTCCGAGTCTGGTGGGGACTGGGGGGACGAATTTCCCGCTCTTGTAGTGCCCTCTGTGTCCACCAGAGGGCAGCAGTTCCCTGCTACTCAGAAGCAGCGGTGCCCACGTTTGGACGAGTGTAGCTGCAAGGCTGACACTGCAGGGGGGGAGAAGCCTGCAAGGTTCAGGCCAGCCAAGATGACAGGTTTGCTCCCAAACTCCCCGTGCATCTGGCCAGGAAAGCACTCTTTCAGATTCTGCTCATTCTGCTCATCCCTCTGAGGCTGCCCTAACCTTGACCCCCTTGCTGTGCGACTGTCACCCTCTGCACCGTAGGCTCCTTAGGGTGAGGTCTTCACTCATTTCTCGGCGTGAGTGGCTGTGTGCCTGGCTGGAAGCAGGTGCCTCATGGACATGTGTTTGTAGCATGCGTGAAGGGAGGGAGGGCAGGCACTCACAGGTCGGTGGGGAGGGGGTATCGTTCCCACTCCTTCACAGGCAGCACGAAGTAGGGCACCCGGGGCACCATGCCCGTCCTGTCTAGATAGTACTTCCGATGCTGCTGCGCCATCTACGGCTCGACCCAAAGAAGAGATGACAGGTTGTCAGTGTGCAGGAGTGACCTGGGGCACCCGCAGTTCCTGCCTGGCTATCTATACCTGGGCAGGGGGTGGGGCCGTCTCCCTTAACGCCCCTGTTGGAGTCCCCAGCTGGGTGTCCTCTCTGAGACCAGCTCCCATCTGTCTAATGGCGATGATGGCTCGCCCCACCCCAGCTTTGCTACGGAGAGTAAATGAGGCGAGCGACAAGCGGAGGTCAAGGGTGTGAATCCTGGCTCAGCAGGTGGCACAGGTAAGCTCCGTGTGTTTGTTTCTCCCTTTCCCGCCCCCCTGGACTGGGGGTGCTATGCGTGAGAGCCATGAGGGAAAGCAAAGCCCCCCCCAACGCCCATTGACACGGTCCCACAGCCCCTTGGAGTCTGACAGCATTGACCTGGTCCTCTCCTTGAGGACCTGCCTTCTCATACAGTTCTCTGCCCTGAGGACCAGGGGGCACCTGCGTCTTTGAAATAGGGCTGGAGGCATGTTTGCAAGAGAAGTGAGGGAGAGCCCAGGGTTTCTAGGGACACGGCAGAGAATGAGCCCTGGCCCCCAGTGAGGTGGGCGAGTACCCAGGTGCCTGTGACCCACCGGGACACGTCTGCACCAGGCCCAGGGGAGGCTGTAAGAACCCGAGGGGCAGGACAAGGACATCGGGGTGTAGGCAGTTAGGTTCCGGTCTGGGGCTGAGGTTGACTTGGGGTACGGTTTCAGAGGGGCTGCTAAGCAAGGAGGTGTCAGGTGGGCACCAGGACCCGGGTACAATCGAGACTAGACCTGGGGCTAGAACCAGGGTCGGGGGCTTAGTGGCCCTGTGTGTGAGTGGTGGGGGGCGGGGTTCATCCTGTAGGTGGATCTTTGATGTTTTACTCTAGTAGGAAGTAAGCAAGGGTCCACGGGGTCATGGGGCAGAGGTGAGGGTGGGAACATCTCCCTGGGGGTGAGAACACCTCCCTGGGGGTGGGCTGGGGCAAAAGCCCCAGGAGTCCCTGGGGTGGGGGGTCATCTGGGAAGCAGTCTAGGCCCTGTCCCCGACGCCCCCAGCCAAACTCACTAGGTTCCCTGCTGGCTCAGGGGCTCGGGGAAAGCAAACAAAGTCCCTCTTGGAGGGTGACGGGGATCACTCCAAGCCCCTCCCCCAACCGCCCGGGTTGCTGGGGGGACAGCACCCGGGCCCAGGTCAACCCACCTGGTAGAAGCTGGTGAGCTGGGCGGAGCGGCCACTGTCCAGGTTGAAGCGGGTGTAGCTGGGGGTGTGCAGCCAGCGGTCCCGGGTGTGGGAGCGCTTACTCAGCACGAGGTTGGGGTCTGAGGAGAAGAGGGTGGGGGAGTGGCCGCCTTTGCTGAAGACAGTACGGCTCTTCTCCAGGGCTGCGTTGCGGTGGTCCTGGAAATACTTGAGGGTGGCGGTGCCGTAGGGGGAGCCAAAGGAGGAGGCCACGCCGGGAACATGGCCTTGGTACCTGCGATGGCCAAGGGGTGGGGGGGGGCAGGTCAGTGCACGGTTCCGAGGCCCGTTCCAAGACAGGCCCATAAAGCCCAGGGGCAGGGATGGCGGCAGGCCCCGTGGGTCACTTCTGGGCCTTGAGAGGCTTCCCTCGGGTGCACTGCCCAGCTCGGGGCTCCGGGGAAGGGCGAGCGAAGGAGAATCTGGGCCTCTCCTTCCCGACAGAGGCTGGTCACCCCTCCGGACCAGGGGCTCCCGCAGGGGCCAGAGCACCGGGGCCCAGTCCTGAGCCCTCGGCAGGGCGGCGGGCACATCACTCTCCATATACTCAGGGTTTGGCCCGAACATGGGGAGGTCTCCTGCCACTATCTCATCAGGGGTAGGGAGGATCTAAGAGGTTGGTGGGGACGCAGCAGTGACGTGTGACATCAGATCTGTGGTGGCCAAGGCCTGGGCTCACACGTGCAGCCTCGCTCCAGCTCAGCCACCTCACGAGGCACCACTCAGACGGCCTGCGAGGGGTCCCGTCGCCCTCTGCAGCCACGGAGGCCAGCGACAGGGACAGGGGACCAGCGGGCGGGGACGCTTGGAGACACGGAGGACACAAGCACACACAGTACGCTGAGGAGCCCTGGTCGGGTGAGACTGCCACAGAGAGCCAAAGACTTGCTTTGGCCACGTGACGGCGGAAGGGCATGAGCGTCAGACTTTGTGCGAATGACAGAGAGTCATGCTTCTCCAGTCAGTGGCTTCTCACCCCCTAAAACCTCACCCTGGCCCCACGGTGCCAATGAAATGGCTTTTGACAGGGACACCTGGGTGGCTCAGTCAGTTGAGCGTTCCACTCTTGGTTTCAGCTCAGGTCATGATCTCACGGTTCGTGGGTTCAAGCCCCACGTTGGGCTCTGTACCGACAGTGCAGGGCCTACTTGGGATTCTCTCTCTCTCCCTCTCTCTGACCCTCCCCTGCTCGCTCTCTCTCTCAAAAGAAAAGAAATGGCTCTTGACAAGGGCGCCAGGGGTCTCCCACAGCATTGGACAGCGGTCTTGAAACGCCGCTCCTGGATTTTACGACACTGCTCTCTCCTTGTCTGCTGGCTTCACCCGCCTCTCTGACCGTTCCTTCTCAGTTTCCCCCGTAAGGTGCGCCTCTTCTGCTCTCTTTCTCCGGGGCCCGTCCTGCGCCCACACGGTCCCCTGGGTGATGGTATCCATGCCAGGGCCTTAACCTTCCCGCTTGTGTGGATGACCCTGGTCTACATCTCCAGCCCGGAAGCCCCGTCAGACTCCTGCACACGGCCGCACACTACGCACCCCTTGCGGGTGTCCTGGGCTTTACCCGCACCCCCGCCTCCAACCTCTAGTCCCATCTTGGTGACGGGCACTCCGCAGGTGGCCAAGTCAGAGACTCGGCGTCCGCCCCCCGTCAGCTTCACCCGTCACGTGCAATTAGTCCTCAAGCCCAGGGTTCCATCTCTGCCCTGGGCGTGGGCCACACGACCTCTTAGCTGGGCTGCGGGCACGGGAGCCCCCCATCCTCCTAACTGCGCTCTTACCTCCCGCCCCTTCCCCCTACCTCCACCAGAGCGACCTTTCTGAAGTCAGGCCCTCAGCGTGGCATTCAAGGCTGTCCGCGAGCCGACTATGTCCCCCTCTCCAGCCTCACTGGCCTCCCCGCTCCCGGTTGTAAAGAACCATTTGCATGTTCTTTCTCCCACCGCCCGCCTGCATTTCTCCCCTGGGTTTCTGCCCTGGGCCCCCGGCCCCGGATGCTTGCCCCCCAGGACTAAAGACCTGCCCTGTCACTTTGAAGATCCTTTCCTTGCCGCCTCTTCTAGGTCTAGGCGGTCCTGCTCTCCCTGCTGCACCGCGAGCCGTGCCTGCTCCCAATGCTCGTGTCTGTTCTCATGTCTTTGTCTCCGTCACTAGACTACTGGGAGCCTCTCGGGCACAGCTGGGTCATGTCTTCCTCACCTTCAGATCCCCAGTTTTCCGTACCAGGTCTGGCACACGGTCTGAGTCGGAAATGTCGAGGAAACAAACAAAAAGATGAGTGGGTACGCGCCTAGGGCGCCAGCGACGTTTGCGGCCGGACCTACTCACACAAACGCCGGAAGACCAGGCTGCAGGGACCCCGGCACCTGTCCTGAGGCCTCCCTACTGTGGTGCTTGATGCGTCCCCTTCTCTCAGCCGAGTTCCCTTACCAGGGAAGCCCCAGGGGGTGCGGGGAGCCTGAGGGCCACTGCGACATCGCGGGCGTCCCCCTCTCACCAGGCCAAAGGGCACGGTGGCCTCTGGGGTCAGCGTTTCAGGATCACCTGTGCCGGCTGCTCAGGGCCCCCTTGGCCTCCTCCCCAGGAGAGTCAGATGGCATTGCATGGTTTCCTCCTCCTCGTCTTCAGGTGGGAGGCGAGAAAGCCAAGCACGGTGATTACCGACGGGGCTTCAGATCGCTCCCCACAGCAGGCGAAACAGAAGAAGAGCCCTTCCCGGGCCCCTGGCCCTACCGCCCCTCCACAACGTGTCCCTTCCAGAGCCTCGCAGCATTTGAGGTTCCCGGGCCCAAGCGGGGAGTGAGGGGAGAAGCCGTCCACCACACGCAGGCCTTTGTCCGGCCTCGCCCCTCCTGCCCTTGAGACCACGACCCCGGGGATCCCAGCCTTCTCCCTCCTGCCTCTGCCCTTCTGTCCTGGAAAGATGCTGGGGCTGGTGATGCCTGCAAGGTCACCTTGGCCACTTCTAGGACAGAGTCTTCCTCTCTGCCATGGTTTAGCCCCTCCTGGGTCTGGAGCCCCCCCTCTTGCCCCTCCCAAGGCCTCATGCGTCCAGTCGGCCCCTCCCGGTTTCTCTGGGCCTCTGCCCTCCCTCCTTGCCATCCGTAATCTCTCCTCTCTTGGCTTCTCCTCCTCTGCCTACCGAGACGCACGTTTCTGTGCATTTGTCCCAGGCTGCGACATCCTCCGGCGGACCCTGCGGCCTCACGTGTCCCCCTTCCTCTTCCTTTATTCCCGAATTTCTCTGTGGAAGGAACACTGTACCTTCTGCCTTTGTTTCCTCCTCCCCCATTCTTTCCTCCACCTCCCTCAGCCCGACCGCTGACCCACCCCTTAAACGTGAGCCTGTATTTTTTTCATTAAGGTAACACGAGACCATCCAATCGCCACCTCCAACATCCTCGGCTCACCCTCTCCCTGCGGCACCTGCACTGAGGCAGAGACTCGTTTGCAAGAAACAGCACGCGAGCAGGCCAAACGGAGCTCCTGGGGGTTCTCCGTGCTGTGTATGAAACCTAATAAACATACAGGCTCCACAGCCGGGGGGTCACAGATAAGCAAGTAGGGAGCCGCTTCTTCCTTCCCCGAGCCTCTGTCCCCCTACTTGCTTTGCCACCTGGGGGTGGAAGGACATGGGACTGGTGGGTTGAAGAGGGAAATGAGGCTTGTTGGAGACCACCCCGCCCTCCCCCTTTTCCTTGGAAGCAAGCAAGCCCACGTGACTCCCCTGTGCCCTGTTTTGGGTGGCCACACGCTGCCCTTCAGGAGGAAAGCCTGTCCCAAGCCAGCCCCGCCTCCTCTTTCCGGGGCTCTCAGCTTTCCCTCTTAGGTCATCTTATTCCTCAGGGGGTTCAGGATGAAGGAGGAGAGAGGTGGGGGCCATCAGGTGCTGTCAACCCCCAACAAAAAGACAAGAAAGCAACAGAACGAAAACTAAAGAAAGGTGGCCCGCAACAGTCTGTAGGGACAAGAGCGTGACCCGAGAATATCAAACCGGCCACGCGGTCATTAGCCGTAAAGGCGGCGCCCGGGCCTTTCCCAGCGTGAAAGGGCTCAGGAAATAAAGCAAAACCCATAGGCTCCTGCAAGCAGTGTGCAGGGACAAAATCCTGCCAAGGAAGAGAGGAGTCAAAAGAAAGGAATACCCAGAAATGTAGAAATTGTTAAAATGACTTGTTAGCTTCAAGTCTATTTAAGTACGGAACTAGAAATATCAGCCAGGTGAAGGCTGCTTGCAGAACAGAATGTAAATGTTATAAAACCTGTCAGAGGGAAAAATAATTTCCGCCACAAAAATTGGGGGGTGGGGTGGGTGGAGGGGCATCGACTTGCTAGGAATTTGTAAGGCAGAGTCAACCCGCGGCACCTAAAATTAAAACACGCCGTTGAAAAACATGCAACGCAGTGACTCTCGCCCCTGGATGGTTTTTATTCCCTCTCCCTCTCCCTACTTTAGAGGGATCTTTTACCAATTAATCTCTCTTGAGCTGAATTAGCATTTGTCTAAAGTCCGGCCATTCTTCCCATTTTACGTCCGTATCTTTCTCCTCAGTTGAGTTCTAGTAAGATTACATTTCATGATTTTCATTTTAAAGCAGCAAATATGGCACGATCATATGTTTCTAGCATTGCTTTGTCTATCTTTCTGGCCGGCCGGCCAGCCAGCCGGCCTCTAGTCTTTTAGCTGAGTAGACACGCAAAGAGAAACTTGGAATGCCGTCCCCTCAAATGCTAACCCCGGTTAATTCCAGGCGTTTGGATTTGGGCTGGTTTGTTTCTTGACGCTTTGTACATGCATTTTTTTTTTCTAAGACAGTGGGATAGTGTTGGGAGTTACTTTACTGGGAAGCTACTGTGCCCTGCATACTGGGGGCGCAGAGGTCCACAGCTCAGCCTTTCTTCCTGCAGCCTACCCCCTCATTCCATTATTTACTGAGTTACACGGTGGGTGCACGAGCTGTGCTGGAGGTGGAGGGGCTGATGCTATTAAATGCAGGGAGGGAGGCCCGTTCCCGGGGTGGGGAGGTATCGGGGAACTCCACCAAGGGCCTTCCTTTGTGGTCAGGCTCTGAAGAGGGGTCAGTGTGGAGGGGAATCACCTGGGAGCTGGCTCTCTTCCTCTGCTCATCTACTAGGTGCTTCTGGGTGCCCCAGAGTCCCCTTCTCTTCTGAGGGACCCTCTCCCTCTGGGAGAGCTCATTTATGTTAGACTTCTAACACCTCCCATACACCAGAGATGCCCGGATCTGTGTCTCTATGTTTCTTTTCTTTTCTTAACGTTTTTAAATTTATTTTTGAGAGAGAGAAACAAAGCGTGCGTGGGGGAGGGGCAGAGAGAGAGAGGGAGACGTAGAATCCGAAGCAGGCTCCAGGCTTTGAGCTGTCAGCACAGAGCCCGACGTGGGGCTCGAACCCACGAACCGTGAGATCATGACCTAAGCCAGAAACCAGGACTCACCCCATCCTCCCTTCTCCATCCCCCTCCGCACCCCTCCTTTCTCCCCAAGTCCCCAAGTGACGTTCCCCATAGCAGCCAGCCTCCCTCTTCGCTCACTGGGATGGTCTTGAATCTCCGAGCCAGGCTCCCAGACTGAAGTCTCACCCCTCTAGCCTGTTGTCCATGCTGCTGCCGGAGTGATCTTTCTCAAACACGTGTCACACCACCGTGGTCACCTCTCTCCCTTCTCATTCCCCACAAGCACCCAAGGCCCCGGAAGCATCACATCTCTGGGCCTCACGTGCTGTCCGCACCTCTGAGGCTTTGCACACATTTCCTCTACCTGGGATGCCGTGTCCCGGGGGGTGGGGGGTGGGGGAGTTCCCTACCCACTCCCAGCACCAGGGCTCTCTGGCACCTTCCCTAACCACACACCCTCTACTTAGACTGTGTGTCACATCCTTCGTGCACAGTCAGGTGCACACTCGTCCATCTCCTCTGCTAATCTGTGCTCTCTTTATCCTCGGCACCTACGCGGCACCTAACCCAGGACAAGTGCTCAATAAATGTCTGCTGGAGGAGGCAGAAGTCCAGAAACCCGGGGGCCACCACGTCCCCGAACACTGTTTTAAAGGGGCTTGGCTCTGATCTGCAAAGCACACGCAGTGTCCCACCCACAGGGGCCTTCGCGTTCGTACTTGGAAGAAAGGAGCCATAGACATGTGACGTGTTCCCGGGATTCTTGTCTTCACCACCCCCAGGCTCTCTGCTATACTCCTCCTCTGCTCCCCGCTTTTCCACCTTCTCTGAATGCCAAGATATTTGCATCCCAGTACAATAGAAGCCCTCTCCTCCGCAATCCTCCTAAGGTTCTGCTTCCACTGGGGATCCTATTCAGAACCTGCCGCTCACGGAGGGGCACGGGTGTGTGCACAGAGGTACACACGGTCACATTTCTTTAGCGCTCAGAGGGCATGCCTTGGCTAGCCAGGTCTGTGTCCCCTGGATGCACTTGCGTTTGTGTGCCTTGAGCAAGCCCCTGTGTGGTCCTATGGTAAAGCTTTCCAAAGGCCTGTTTTTGTTGGCCGTGGGGCTGGCTAAGGCGGAGAAAACAGAGGGGAATGAGTGACAGGTTTTGTAACAGGGCATCCAACAGTCCCCGTGGCACTGCCACACCTCCTCCTGGACCCCCTCATCTGCTGCCCGGCTCCTCACCCACCTGCACACAAGCTGGGAGACAGTGCTCAGCTGGGTCCCAGCAGCCACCGTGGGTGCGCACGCGCATGTGTGCGTGTGTGTGTGTGTGTGTGTGTGTGTATCCCTGTGCGTACAGAGAGTGTACAGGGAGCAAAATGGCCCCATAGCTGACATTAAAATTAATTACCAGGAGCCATCAGAGATCCCATGAGCAGCCTTATTAACTAATTAACTTGCAACTATTCGGCACATCCTCATTCCGCTGGCGCTCTCCTCTCCTCGACACTTCCTGCTGAGTGCAGTTCCTTCAGATCCTTCCCCTGGGCAAAAACTTTCAAGGGCTCCCCATTGTCTATGAAATGAGGAAGGAACCAGCCAGGCACTCCAGGCCCGGCCTAACAGGGCCTCCTGGAGGGGGGCCTTCCCAGCTTCTATTTTTTTAATTTTTTTTTTTTCAACTTTTTTTTTATTTATTTTTGGGACAGAGAGAGAGACAGAGCATGAACGGGGGAGGGGCAGAGAGAGAGGGAGACACAGAATCGGAAACAGGCTCCAGGCTCCGAGCCATCAGCCCAGAGCCTGACGCGGGGCTCGAACTCACGGACCGTGAGATCGTGACCTGGCTGAAGTCGGACGCTTAACCGACTGCGCCACCCAGGCGCCCCTCCAGCTTCTAAACCACATCCGTGTCCTTCCTACTCCGGCTCAGTAGGCCATCTGCGGCTTTGGAGGCAGAACCGGCCAGCACCTCCACCCCTGCCTTCCCTCAGGCCATCCCCTCCATCCCCAAGAAGCTTCTCTCCTCCTCTCCGGACCTTGTGACCTCAGCCTCAAGGGCCATATCCAATACCCTCTTTTCCAAGGAGCCACCCACAGACTTGCCTGTCCTCTCCATTGAAACGTCTGTGCCCTTTGTGACCCTCTTTATGTCCCACCTCACATTCTCGCTGTGTGCAATTACCTGGGCCTTTAGTGTAGTCTTCCTTTCTGGAATATAAACTCCATGGGGGGAGAGAGCAAGGAGTTCTATCTGCGTCCCTGTCAGTCCTGGCACTCAGTAGCTGCTCTCCAAATATTTGTTGAAATGAACTGACAAACGGAGGCACATTTTTAAGGGCTGATGATTCTTCTGGAAAGAAGGAGGGGCCCTGTTATGAAGCCTCGGTCTCCAGGAGCACCTGACCCCCTGTTCTCAGAAAGGCTCCCCAGTTCCTTAGGGTTGCGTGAGAGGCTTCAGTGACCTATCTGGGCACGCGGGGTCTCCTATGTCCCTTTGGCAGGTGGCCTTTGTTTGGTAGCCCGGGATGCACCTGCTTGTCCGGGGCCACACCTCCAGTGGCAGGGCTGGGGCTGAAATGGAAGGGGCTCCCCTCTCCCACCCGGAAGGTGAGGTCTCAGGCCTGAAGCAGCTGGCAGGAGGCGGTGGTGTGCTAGAGGTGGCCTGTCTTGACTCATACTGGCTGACGAGAGCTGATGACTAAATTTCGAGGATTTTTTTTCCGGGCTGTGGTTAAACAAGCCCGGCTTAAAAGCGAAATTATACAAAAATACAAGAAATTATATAAAGTCACGGTGAAAGAAATCACGTTGACGGCAAAGGCACTAAACACCCAATGCTCATCACCACCTAATCGTATCGCCGTGTTTCGCTGCCGTCTGTGTTCTTGGGGTTAGCTGTGCCTGTTGTGTCTGGAGGGCGGAATGACTGTGTGTGCTGTTTTGCGTCCCGCCCCGGCTCTGCAGTTGTGACACCATTTTGGCGGCTTGAAGTCAGCCGTGGTGGGGGTGTTGATGCCGCAGATAGTAGATGAGTGCTACAGATCACGACCCACCCTGTCTCCAGAGAGCTGGTTGTCAAACACTTACCAGCAGATCTATCGTACGGGGATCCTGGGGAAGTGGCTACAGCCGCCTTTGTGGGACCGCCGTCCTGGAGGTAACGGCCACCCTCCTGATAGTGGAAGGCACTGACTTTAGGGTCCCGGAGCCCAGGCCAGCTCCGCGGCAGATACGGGCACAGCTGCCACTCCAGGCAAGTGCAGGGAAGTCGGGGGCGGGGGGGGGGGGGGGTTGCTGGTGAAAGTCCTGGCTGCTGGTGAAAGCCCCTGGTGGAGTGGGGGGCATCGGAGGCAGTAGTAGCCTGGCCATGAATGAACGCACAGTGGCAGGTCACGTGCTTGGACTAAGAGCCTGGTGAGGTGTGGTGGGAGGCAGAGACCGGGGGGTGGGGGGGGTGGGGGGGGTGGATACCACTGAGGTCTGACCTGCTAGCAAGAGGCACAGAGCCCCACTGAGGCTGATCTCATCCCTTAAAAAGCTTCACAATCCCAGGGACTCAGACCCAAGAATCTCCCGCTCACGGCAGGGGGGGCACACAGCCCAGACAGTGGCAAGGTGCCTGAGGGCTGTGCTGCCCAGAGCAGCAAGGGACCAGACAGAGCACCCTGGCCAGCGAGTCCAAAGACCAGCATCCTGTTCCCCTTGGTACCGAGAATCAGTCCCTGAACACCGCAGGGATCTAACTAATGATAATAGATGGCAGTTGGAGGGATTCAGAAGAGCCTGGGTGCTGAGGTCACAAAGACACGGCTGGGTAGCTTGCTGAATGACCCGAGGCAAGCTGCTTATTTCTCATCTGGGATGTTGCAAAGGGTTTTTACAGAATGTTTGTAAAGAGCCCAGCACGGTGCCTGGCACGTAGTAGGTGCTCATTACCTGGGGGCTCCCAATGCCGCCACAAGGCATCAGGGACCCGGTGCCAGGCCAGCTCTTCCAATGCCAGCTTGGGGCTCATGCACGTCCCCCTCTCCCCCGGCCCCAGACCTCAGTGACCACATCTGGAACAGAAGAGGGCTGGGCTACATGATCTCCAAGGTCTTTACCACTGTGAATACTCCCTGCCTCTACGAATCAAACTGGTAAGGGGGATGATCGGAGCATCAGAGGAGACTGGCTCTGCTTAAAATCCTGTGATTAATGTTCGAAAAGGCACAAAAATAATAATTATCCAAGTGTGGTGGGGAATCTTGGATTCTTTCATTAAGTTAACAGAATTACCAATGAGGTAGCATTTAGAAACCTAGATAAGTCCATTCATTCCTCACTGATGGGGATCTTTAGGGTGAGCATATGCCTCCCAGAAAGATCCATGCAGAGAAAGCCACAGATACAGGCTCGGCTATCCAAACTAGTCCAGTTCATGCTTGGAGCCTTCTTTATGATTCACTCATTACCACAATTTCTAGATCAATCACAGGCCAAAGTGCTCAAGGGAACGGCAGACAAGCGGTGCGGCGACAGGAGCAACCTAGGATTGCTTCCGAAATATGCAACTTCCCCTGGTAGAGCAGGGGGACATTTTGGGAGGGTTAAATTTCCAACTGGGGACAGTGGGGAGCATCAGAAAAAAATATAATTGTGCGTAGAATGAAACCTCATGATGGACACCCAGAATGCGGTGTAAACACCACTTTCCAAGGCTGCAAAGATGGCTTTGAACTAAACCTTCTGTATCTACACCACCACGGGAACCCATCGAGGGCGGCCCCCTGCTTGTCTTCTCACAACCCCTGGCACCTCCCCAGCGCTCAACATGTCTTTACCAAAGGAATGTCCAAATGAAGCAATAACTACCTGGCCAGATTCTTGGAGCCCACCCAGGGCCCACCCATCTTCTTCTCGCCTTCATCCGACAAACACTACTGTTGCCTGAATCCTAGGTGGGCTGGGGCGCGAGAGGCCAGCTCCGCTTCTCCGGTTCCTCACGTTATCACTCCTGCCCAGGGGTCTCCAAACCCAGCTCACGAGGTGGCTCCCTCTCCTCCCCCTTCCCCGGGTCCCAGGCTGGGCATGCTCTGCGCTCGCTGGGAACTCACTTCCCAGGAAGAGGGACGCGGAGAGAGCCCCTGTCCCGCCCAGCCGCCGCCTGCTCGGGGCACGCAACCCCTCCCAGGAAGGTCACCCAGCCAGGTGAACAACTGGAGTCCTGATTCTTTGAAACCCCAAAAACGCAAGTGCGGAGTTTCCAGTTTCTAGCGAGAGGAGGGTTTTGCGGGGTGGGGGGTGGCGCTCCGACAGAATGGTTCAGGCAGGGGCGGAGCGGGGGGGGGGGGGGGGGGGGCGCGACGGCCTTACCCGGGCATGAGGCCGGGGGGCACGTAGGTGGCATTGAACTCAGTCAGTAGGGTGCCCGCGCTGCGGGAGGCCATGGTGGGTGCCTCGAGTGCGCAGCGAGCCCGGCGCCTGCCCCTCCCTGCCCGACGACGGTAAACAGCCCGGGGTCCCCTGGCAACCGCGTGCCTGGCAACGTGACCGTGACCTGGGCCAAGCCACCGCCCCTCTGCATTGTTCCGGGGCCAGCCCCCTACTTGCTCTCCCTGCGCGCTCTCCCGTGGGCCTCCAAGCTCAGCTTTCACGTCTGGGAATGGGCTCATCTCTGCGCTTCACCGCCAGCAGGGGTGTGGTGCCGCTCAGACGCGGGATGGGGTGGAAACTCTGTGGACAGGCCCGGCCCCCATGCGCCCCAAGTGCCCTTCTGCCCCCTGCAAGACTCGCTGACCCGGCCTGGAGCGTCCTCGCTTTGGAGACAGAGCAGAAAGCAGCAGTCCCACCGTGGCTGTGCTCCAGGAGCCCGAGGGGCTGCAGGGAGCCCAGGAGCCAGCGACCCCCCACCCCCCGTTCCTCAAGGGGAGTTGTCTTCATTAATCTCTCATCTCTCCCTGGGAACTTCCCTCTCACCTTGTCTTGCCCCTCAAACTACTCCACACGAGTGGTTTACAAGTAAGGGGCAAAAAGCAAATGGTGGAAAGGTCTGGGGGTGTGATTCCCACCTGTCCCGGGACCCAAGTTCAGTTGGCGTAATTGTGCCACAGAGCAAACTTGCCAAAGGCCCCGGTGAGGCCTTCTCGTAACAGTGCCCCCCTCCTGTAGCTGGTGCCCCCAGGTCCGGTTTCTCCAGCGATCCTCCTCCCGGCCGGCTGGAGTCTGTAACTGGGGCATGAGAGTGGTGACGGCCTCCAAGGCGACATGCTCTGCGACTTGGGGCCAGACCTGCCTCCCCAGCTCCCCGTGCAGCAGCCCTCATATCAGCAAGAACCCTCTGCGGCTTACCCTTGGCCTTCACGGTTCCATCCAATCCTGTCCACGAGAAGTGTTTTCTTCACAGCTTGATTCTGTAAACGGCAGTTGATGAAGACCACAGACACTAATGAGCTCGCAGGATGCTTTTGCAAGCGGAATTCTCAAATGGCTTTCTCTGGCAGATGACAATGGAGTTGGGGGAGAGGGGGTGCACAGGCCTTCCAAGAAGTGCAAGAAGCAGGAAAACGGTGGCCTGGGGAGGAAAAGGAACTGAAGGGGAGTGAGTGCTCGTAACCAGGTGGAATTCTGTGCCCGCCCTTCAAACTGCGGTCAGATCTGTGTATGTCTAAATCCCCCCTGCAGAATATGAGCAATAATGAGAAAGTTATAAAAAACAAAACAACAACAACAACAACAACCCTCAGGTCAGGTGTGCTATACTCTAGGAAGGTGTTCCCCTGGCCCAGGTCGAGTGCCCACTGTGTCCCCCATTATAATTTGCCAGCCGACTGTGCCCATGAACCTGGCACTCTTGTGTTGCCTGTGTTCCAGTCTGTCTCTTCTGCTTAAGGCTGGAAACTGGATCACATTCGCCTCGGAATCCCCAGCACCTGTTACTGGAAGGAGTTAGTGTATGCTTGTTGAATAAATTTTATACTAAGAGTTCCAGAAATGGATAATGGTCAGGAGAGAGGAAATTAAAAAGTAAGATCTGGCTTAGGTTTCAGAAGGTCAGCTGGGTCCGCCAAAGGGATGCCATGTGTTGGCAGAATGGAATTACTACCCTTTTATCGATATAGAAACTGAGGTTGGGCTGAGCTCAATGCCTTGTTTAGGGTGAGTTCATGGGCTTTTCTCTAAAGATGCACAGACCTCATGAAATTCACCCCCTACAGGAGAGAACCACCCAAGGGCCTAAGGAGGAGATGGAGGGGTTTTTTTTTTTTCCTCTCAAGTGCCACCAAGCCCTATGAACAAAGGTCACCTAATAACCTTATTTATAGAACATGCTAGTTAATTTTTTTTTAAAAGAGACATTAAACTTGCCTGGTTTAAAAATGTTTTGGGACATTCATGCGTATTGAACAAATACAGTATGCTAAAATACTCTTTGCTTCAACATGGTTAAGTAAAAGTGAGAGAGAAGAACAGGAATTGGAGAAGCAAAGGGAGAAAAGAAAATAGAAGATAAATTTAAAAAGAAAAAGGAGGCAATGTGGCAAGGAAACATCTAGAAGGAGGCTCTTGTGACATGCTGCGGGCCACTGGACTGTAGAATTCCCACAGAGTAACCTCTGATTAGCATGCTGTGAAAAATTTAGTATTTCCTTTTTGAACCTTCAGACTCTGTTCCCTCCAGGTCGCCAAGCTCGCCCCCATCCTGTCAACCTGCACTGGGCATCTAACTATACACAGGACTCTGTGTGAGGCTCTGGGGTTGCAAAGATGTAGGACACCAGGGTGTCCCCATGGTGAGGAGGAAGCAGTGAGAGGAGAGGGGCAGGGGCAGCACCCCGGCCTGGGTGGGGGTGGGGGCAGAGACTTTCAGGAATGGGCACCAGTTGGGCTGAGTCCCCGCCAGAAGGCAGCGGTGGGGTGGGGGCATACCTTACAGAGCAAGCAGCAAGGTCAAGGGTGCAGATGGTCCTGCAAAGGCCCCAGGTTCGGGGATCCTGGTCCCCAGGGTCCCTTTCTCTATAAGCGCCTCCCGGGGTATGTTGCTGGAAGAGAGGGCAGTTCTTTTTGGTCCTTGGAAATTCTGCCAGATATCCCTTCCCCACTGCCCCCCGACCCCAGCAGCTTATGGGCTACAAGTCCTAATGGTTCTGCTCCTGTGAGGCTCACCGGCCCGGCCTTCTCCATCCCCAGGCCCCAGGATGGGGCTGGGTTAGTGTCCTGGACCTTAAGCATCGCCCTTCGTGGAACATAAGCCTCTGAGGCTTTCGTAGCTGGGCATCTCCGGTCACGCTCAGCCTGGCTTCCGAGCACGCCATCTTCCCAGATCCAGGGGTCCCAAAGCAGGAGGCCAGGACCCTGCCTCTTGGGGGTACAATCTCTGTGAGAGCAGGTGGAGGCAGAACGTTCCCTTTTTCTCTTAGGACTCTCTTTTCTGACAGCAGCCACCGGGCACAGCCTTAACGTTGTCTGATAGATGCTGACTTTCCAGCTGGGGGACCCTGAGTTGGGATTTCTAGACGGCACAGTGGGACCCAGTGAGGCCTGGCCCATCCAGGCTCCCTGAGCCTCACGGACGCCCGCAGCCCTGGTGGCCAACTTGACTGGGGGGACTGAATCACCACCAAACACCAGTGCGCCAGCCCAGCTTCCTGTGCACGCAGACGGTGGAGCTCCTTCTCCCCCGCAGGGGTACGCGCCCCTGGCCCCCGCCCCCCGCCTTCCACACACACGCCCATCCGTGCCCATCTGCCCACTCCTGGGGCCAGAGCTTGCCTAGCAGGGTGCAGCAGAGCCCTGCTGAGAGGCGGGCAGGAGCCTCTGCTCCAGGAGCTGGGAAAAGACATCTGAAGCTGGGCAGGGCTTTATCTGGGAGCAGGCGGCTGCTGAATAATGAATTCTGACTCTGAGCCTGCACTCCCAGGCTGCACGCAGGGTGCACAACACACACACACACACACACACACACACGCTGGGCTGACAACTTGGAGGGGCGGGGGCTGGCAGGGCTGTGAGTCTCTGTGATCGCTGGAAGGAGCAGCTCGCTGGCTCGGTTGCCTTGGTCTCTGTGGGCAGCATCAGAGGGGGTGCAGGAGGAGGCGGCGAGGGAGGGAGGGAGGCGTGTGAGCCGAGCTGCACCAGGCTCTCTCCTTCTCCAGCTGCTCCCGCCTGGCAGCGCCCAGGCTCTACACACCAGCATGGCCCTGTTTGTCCACCTCAAGACGGTTTCGGAGCTTCGGGGCAGGGGCGACCGGATCGCCAAAGTGACTTTCCGAGGTAGGGAACCCCTGGTCTGAGAGGGTCCCCAGCTCTGCGCTGATGGGGATGAGGCAGGGCAGGGAAGATGGGTGGGAAAAGAAGTCCTAGGAGGGTTGGGGTGATGAGGCTTTTCATGGGCAGCTATCTGCTCCCGGCCCGGCTGGCTGTTGTGATTTCCTGAAAATCAGGGTGCCCTGTGTTTCCATGTCTGCATCTGTGTGTCCCTCGCTGCACTTGCCAATGTGGATGTGCCTGGCGGGGTGCAGGGTCCTCTGCCTGCGGGGGTGTCCTGGGGAGGTGGAAGTAAGGACCCCATCTCCGAGCTCAGGGGGATCCTGTGAGCCCCACTGGCTTCCCCTGTCAATTCTCTTCTTATCCTCCTCCTTTCTCGTGCATCCAGCAACCATTTACTGTGGTCTGTGTGCCAAGGCCGGGGGCTGAGCATGACCCAGGCCCTGCCCTTGAGAAGCCCACATCCAGTGGGACACAAGAACCAGGGAGCAGACAAGTAGGACAGGTGTGTGATATGATGAAGATGGGGACAAGTACAACACTTGAGCCACAGAAGCAGTGCCCCAATCCAGGCTGGGGCAGGATGGTCCAGGAAGGCTTCCTGGAAGAGGTAGCCCCTTGGCTGAAACCCGAGGGACCAGCAGGAGGGAGCAAGGCGAGGAGGTGAGGGCAAAGCAGGAGCAGGAGACAGGATGCTCATGGCTGGGGGAGGAAGGAACTAGAACATGGAACAGGGGAGAGACCGAGGACTCATGAGGCTGGAGCCCAGACCGAGTGCAGAAGCTGAGGTGGGAGAGGCCTGCGGAAGCAAGGAGGCAAGGCTGCCTTCACCCTGAGGACGGAGGGCAGCCCTTGAAGGTTTAAGTAGAAAAAGTAAGGCCAGGGTTACCTGTGCCACCCACCTCTGCTTCCCAGCCCTGGGGCTGGGGCATCTCTGGTGGCCTTTGGCCGGAGGCCAGAGCCCTGCTCACCAGACGCGGCCCTTCCTCCCAGAGAGGGGGTGAGATTGGGGGTGGGACAGGAGCTGAGAGAACCCCACCAGATTAAAGAGCAAAGTGAGCATCGGGGCCCAGGCAGGACGCACATCCACACCTGGGTTAGGAGGGAAAGGGGTGACCAGGGGCAGCAGCCCCGGTGCCCGCATCACCCCTCAGTTGGGCTGGCTCCGGCAGGAGGTCCGCGTTGCCCACTCTGTAGCCTGTTGTGCACAGAATCGGGAGGGGGGCAAGGGATCGCAGTGTCCCCGCTGGCAGGTGCGAGAGGAAGGGCCGGCAGGCTGCCTGTTGCTTCCCACACCAGCCCAAGGACGGCTTTGTCTGCAGCACCCTGGATCTCTGTGTGCCACCTGCTGGCTTTAGAAAAAGCAAGTATGTCCTTTCATCTGTGAAACGTGTCCCTGTGTTCCACAGACAGCACAGTATTTGGCTGTTTCGCTACAGATGGCTATGCTGTTCGGGCCCCGTCAGGACAGTCCCTGGCTGCGCAAACCAGTCCCGTTGGCAGGCAGAGACACCAAGGCCCAGTTGTAGAGAGATCCGCACAGCATCAGTGGAGGGACTGAGACGTCTCACCCCCGGCCCTGGTTGCTCAATCCTGCAAGCCCCTTTACCTCTTCCTGGTCAGCTGGGGGTGAGCACCCTACCTATCTGATGCCCACCTTTTTCTTTGAGCAGTAGGGCCGGCCCTCCAGCCTCAACTGACCACACAGGAATTTGCCTCTTTGCAACCTGTGCCCTCTGGACTGAGTGGAGGGATCCATTTCCACGCTCTGTACCTGCAGCAGGTGCCCAGAGACGGAGCTCTGGGGAAGGAGCTGGGCAGCAGGAATAGGCAGATGACAAGGAGATTTCCAGAAAGAGTCCTTTATAACAACCAGATATGTCTCAGCCATTCGTCTGCTGCAGCCAGCCATTGACAACCATAGATACTTTAAAAGACCAACACTAACAACAATTCAGAGGAACCGGCCCAATCTAGAATGTTCCACAGCACCTCCTGGCATAGGCAACCACTGGTGTCCAGGCAAACAGCTGCAGGGGGAAATGAGAAACCGGAGAACAGCCACAGGGAGATGTTGGCCCCGAGTTCCCCTAATCCCTTGAGTGAAGTTCAAAGTTTGGGTGAGGGAACCCTAGAGAATTGTGTCTATCGG
Organism: Panthera pardus; assembly: GCF_024362965.1. Lineage (NCBI taxonomy): Eukaryota > Metazoa > Chordata > Mammalia > Carnivora > Felidae > Panthera > Panthera pardus. Next base: position 20,056,016 of record NW_026526832.1, read on the forward strand.
CAGTGACCCTGGTAGACCAGATGACCTGGCTGAAATATAGCTTGATTTTCTGTGCTGTGCCACCCAGGAGCCCTATGGGGCTATGGTGGAGAAAGCTCTAGATATGGAATCAGAAGCCCTGGGTCATACCTAGATTCTGCCACTCCCTTCGCCTCTTTGATCCTCAGTTTCCCCATCTTAAAAATGGGCATGTTGATAATATCAACCTCACCAAGTTGCTTCTGTGAAACAACAGGTGTTGGAAGAATTTAAGGAAGGAGCATTCAGATGACTGATATGTCTGTGAGGCGCCCATTCTAGTGCTGCTTGGGGCAGCTACGGGATCCTGAGTCCTCTCTTCTCCAGCCCGATTTCCTTCTTCTGTTGCCCAGAGCAGGAGAGAGGGCACATTGTGAGATACAAAGAGGAGAGGAGAGCCCATCTGAGGGCTTCCCGACCTGTGCCAGGAGCAAGCAAACTGGGTGTGGCCCCTGCTCCGTAGGGACCCCCTGGCTAAGATGATCCAGGCCCGGAGCAGACCGCCCCTGAGACCCCTGTTCCCATGTGGCCGCTGGGCAAGCACCAGCTGTGTCCCTGGCCATCCCTCTGTCCCTGCCACTGGGTCAGCTGGCCGTCCCACCCTCAAGCTCACACAGTGCTCACCACTCAGCCCTGTCTCGAGCTCTTAGCTTTTACTACCCCAACGGCGGCTCCTAACATGATCCTGCCCTTACTCATTAATTCACTGGCCGTCCTGATATCTGTGGACAAGCCTAGGACCCCGGAGGTGAAGACACAGCCCCTGCCTGCCGGAGTTACAGTCCATTGGGTCAGACAGAAGACACCAGAAAGCTTGGCCCCCGGTCCCAGTGGTGCACGCAGACCCCAGAGTCCCAGAGCCTTGGCCTCCCATGAACAAGATGAGACAATGGTCCCAATTTAACTCAGAGGACTGCAGCCAGAATCAGGAGTGCCTAGAAAGGAGCCATTTTGATGGCAGGTGGCTACTCAAAGAGAAACAGTATTCACCTGGGGTTTGTCCTTTTTCAACTGCTAAAATAGTTCTTGGCACCCATCAGAACCAGGGGACACAGGACGGGAGGGTCTCTACATCCCTCTAGTTCAACCTTGTGCCCAGTACTCAGCCCATCCAAACCTGGGGAAATGGTGACAGACTGCCTGGGACAAGTCCCTGAGCTTTCTGTCCAAGACACCGGGTTTGGGGATTGGATGTGTGAGATGAGTGCTGTCTGGGGGCTGGGTCTGATCTCCACTTAATTCACCAGAACTGGTGATAAAGGTCTGCTTTATCAAGGCTTCCCCCTCGGCCCAGAGACTTCTCTCTCCTCCTCTCCCCCCACCCCCCCACTGTATTCCTGTAACTCTGAATTTCCTGCGATTCCCCAAAGATACAAGCCCAGTATATCTCCAGACCTTGAGACATTCATTTCTTTTGCCCGAAATGGCTCTAACCCTCCCTCTTGAAGACTCCCATTGATTCTATCCACCCTTCAAGACCCAGCTCACATGTCACCTCTTCTGTGAAGCCTTCCCCCTCCCTTGTGGTACTGTGTGCGTACACCTGCCACAGCTCAACTAGGGCACTTGGTATTCTGGAAACCGCCCCAGTTCTAGATGCTGCACCCGTGTCTGAGCACCTTTAAGACAGGGGTCCCACCTGAGCTAGCCTAACTGAACCCCATGCTAAGCACTGGGTCCCACCATCCAAATGAGTATGAAACAGCCCCTGTCTTTGAGTATTCACTCACTAGTGGGTTGTCAATCTTCCACGTGGCACTGCCATTCTTGGGTTCAATGTCCCCAAATGTGAGCCCCCCACCCCCACCCCAGCTTTCTATCCAAGGGATAGGAAGAGGCCTCAGAAGCTACGAACCAAGAACCCTCCATTGATGTCCCAGGCCAGAGGGGCTTTGGGGACCCCAGAGGGAGGCTGACCTCATTCTCTAGCAAACACTGGGGAGTCCGGCTCCAGCCCACGGGTCAGATGTCAAAGGGCCGCCCCTCACAGACCGTGCTCTCTCTAAACACTGCTGCCTACAACACATGGTACAGGGTGGGGCTTAAAAGGCAAACCAGGGTCTCCTTGTTGGATAGAGGAGCAGAGGCATGTGCAGACATAATGGGGAAATGTTGTCCTCAGGAGGACCAAGGCGCTCCTCGCTGTGGGACAGGAAGTGCAGCCTGTTCAGGGGATAGCAGCTTACTTGGAGCACATCCGGAGATACAGAAGGAAGCTTGAGGGAGGGTCCTGGCTGGAGGCAAAGACTTTCTGGGTGAGGGACTGACCAGAGGCCAGAGGAAGGAAATCCCAGTTAAGTGCACTGACTGGGAAGCCACAGGTTCGGCTGGAGCAGAGGGTGCAGGAAAGTGGACGGGGAGGGAGATAAATCAGGATCCTTGAGGCCAGGTGAGTGACAGCTTGCTGGGAGGGGGTGGGGCCCCAGCCTAGGCACGGGGGACAAGGTGGCCTGGCTGTAGGGACCACCTGGACTCCAAATTAGATTTTTCCCCATTAAAATGGAGGAGGTCTCCCTCTTGAGAATAAATACGACTTCTCTCTGGAGACTTCTCTGCTATCCCTGGTGAAGGAGGCAGGGTACCTCAGTGCCCCCAGTCCTAGGAGCCACTCCCAGGATGCCTGGGCCTATATGTGCACTCTGGCCCAGCCCCGTGCCTCCTCTCTGGGAGGCTGTGGGATAGGTGTTTCCCCCCACGAGGGGGTGGGCATTGCCCCCGCTGAAGGGGACAATTGGAGGGGACCTTCAGGACAGCCTCTGCGGTCCACGGCTGGCTGTGGACCCAGCTCGTGCTTTTGCTATGCCTCCCACATCCTCCATCGTACCCAGCACACACAGGCCCCTCACCACCTGGGGGTGGGGACAGATCTCCTCTGTCTAAATTCCAGGTGGCAAATGTCCTCCCCCTCCCACCCAGAGCAAGCCAATGTAGGCAGAGTGCACTGAACATTCCCCAGGCTTCTCCCGCTTTGATGAGTGTGTTTTCATGATATGGAAATGACCATTAAATTGTCTTCTGCTGCAAAGACCCTCAGCAAAAATGCTGCTGGAAATGCGCTCAAGAATCGATCTGCAAATGATTCCCCTGAACTGTACGTCTTCCTTGGCTCTCTGATCCACCCTTACTCATAACATAATGCTCATAACATAACATAACTCATAACATAAATGCTACATCTCTCCCACCGATTCCCGTGGCTGTGTTTGGTCCCTTTTTTATTATTAACTTTTTATAATGGAAAGTCTCAAATACATGCAAGAGCTGGGAATGTAGCGCCTCGGCCCCCAAGCTCTCCCCGCACAGTCTTAACAACCATCAACTCCTGGCCAATCCGGTTCTGTTTGCTCTCTTTCCCACTCCCACACCCCACATTATTTGGAAGCAAAGACCAAACACCACACCATTTCATCTGTAAATATTCAGTACATAGTTTGAAAAGACAAAGACTCGATCTTTTTTAACCCACAGATTACATCTTTCCTAAAAAGGAATAATTTCTTAATATTATCAAATTTCTAATTGTCTCATCGATGTCATAATTTTTTCCAGTTCATTAACAGCTACTTTTTTTTTAAGTTTATTTATTTTGAGAGGGGGGGGGTGCGTAGAGAGAGACTGAGAGAGAGAATCCCAAGCAGGCTCCTCACTGTCAGTGCAGAGCCGGACATGAGGCTCAGGGCTCGAACTCTCGGAACCGTGAGATCATGTCCTGAGCCGAAATCAAGAGTCGGATGCTCAACTGACTGAGCCACCCAGGCATCCCTGAAAGCTACATTCTAACGTGTTTGGTAAATCAAGTATTTTATCATTCGTTCACTCATTCTGTCATTCATCCAGAGGATCATATTGGGTGAGGGCCAGCTATGTGCCAAGTGTGATTCTAGACAGTGGGGTGATGGCAATAAATTAGAAAGACGTGATCCCCGCCCTCCAGGCAAAGACAAGTCATGGCACAGGTCACCATGAGCAGCATGATGAGTATTCTGGAAAGGGAGGTACAGGTGCAAGGCAGCATGAGGCAAGGGAAGCCTACTCAGACCAGGAGTTTTGGACAAAACCTACAAAGGATCCCGTTCCGGGCAGAAGGGCTAATATCAGTCCAGATGTGACTGTGTGGATCCTTGTCGAGGGTTGAGGGAGCTGGGAGTGTTTGCTGGGGATGGGGTGGGAGTGGCCTGGTGGGGAGGCTGGGGGCAAACACAGTCTTCAGTATCACACTGTGCAGTTTAAACTTCCGCTTTGTAAGTGAATGGGAGTCGATGATGCTTTTAGCAGGAGAATGGGATGGGGACATCTGGTTTTGAAAGGACATTCGGGATGCCAGGACCCCAGGCCGGGAGCCTCAGGGAGGAACCTGGGGCAGTGGTACAGATGGTGGGTGGTGCAGGAGGCCGTGGGTCTGGAGAGAAGCCATGACATTGGTTCGGAGAAGGAGTAGTGAGTTGGTAGTGAGCAAGAGGGCAGGGCGAGGGTGGCTCTGGATTCCGTACTTGGGTACCTGGATGAACAGTGAGGCCACCGATGGAGCAGGGTAGCATGGAAGGAAGAGCGGGTTTGGGGGCAGGGGGCACAGAGAAGAATAGACTTGCCTTTCAGCCATTCTAGTGAAAATGCCCTCCAGGAAGCCAGAAATCCGATTTAGTACAGTGAGTGCCCAGAAGGCGGATGGAGCCCAGTGGTGTGGGAACCCAGGGGGTACGTTGAAGGTCAAGAGAGGGTGAAATATGCTTGAGTCCTTACAGGGCTGCTTTGGGGTCAAGTGAAAAAGGTGATATACATGAAAGGCTCTACACGCTGTAGGGTTTATGCAAATACAAGGATTCTGCTCTCCGTCCCGGGCTGTCCGAATGCTTCTCACACTGCCAGTTCCAGGAGGGTCTCCTGAGACGGAGAGTGTCATGTGATCATTTTTTACCTTCAGTCCTTGTCTACTTCCTGCCTGGACTGATCCACCCTCGAGATACTGGCTCAACTGTCTTTGTTTCTACTTTTTATTTTTTTTTCCCCCAAAGCAGAAGGGCTCATTGGCTTAGTTGGGAATCAATTTCCACTCGCTTGCTTTACTTTTTTTTAAGCCAAGGTTTAAGATAAAATTGTGACTGTAGCTTTAACAATATTTCTACCCCATTTAAGAATGTGAAAAGTCACTCTCCCACCGGGCTTTATTATATGCCCAGTGCCTGGCACAGAGCGGGTACTCTGTGCAGTTTGTGGATCACTAGGACCGCAAGCTCCTCTAATCTGGCACGGTAATGGGGGAACCTAAGACCTGGCAGTTGCTGAGTGTGTGGCTGGCACTGTTCTAGGCTTGAAGGGAAACACCACCCTCTCTTTGCCTCCGTGCCTGGGTCTGAATAATAAGAACTGGGGCCATCAGTTAGTTACACGGCAAAGTGAGAGTTCGAGGGAGCACCTACAAGGAAGTATAGGCTTAAGCTGGGCCAGAGAAATGGGGTTTATTATCCCTGACCTGTTCCTGCCTCTCTGATGAATCTCTGACACAAGGCTGAGTTTCTGCTGTGTGTACCTGGGTGTTAATAGGACGGGGCAGGGGGAAATACACGAGTGAAGGTGGAAATTATATTTGAATAAGATTTGTGGAAAGTAAAGCGTTGGAAGTAGCTGGAGCCTCCATCTGGCTGAGAAATGGGAGAAAGAGAAGAGACAACTTTCCCCTGCTGGAAACCCAGGGACTGCATAACCCAAATCTGGCTCGCCGAGTTGCTGGTGATTTTAAGAGAGCACATTATTTACGGAACACAGTTGAGAGAAAAGTGTTATTACAGGAGATAATTACAAACAACCAGACAAGATCATTAGGGATATAGAACATTGGACAATACCATCAACCGCCTTGACCTAATTGGCGTTTCTAGGACATTTCGCCCCAAACTGAAAGATACACATTCTTCTCAAATGCACATGGAACATTCATCAAGATAGACCATATGCTGGGTGATTAAATAAGTCTCAATATATCTCAAAAGACTGACATCCCACAAAGCATGTTCTCTGACCCTAATGGGATTCACTTAGAAATTAATAACGATAAGGGATGTTAAAAAGCTCCAAATAATTGGAAATTAAACAATACCCTTCTAAATAACCTATGGTCAAAGAAGTAAACCAAAGAGAAATTATAAGACATTTCCAGCTGAGTGATAAAGAAAATACAACATGTCAACATTTATAGTCTTAAATACCTATGGCAGAAAAGAAAAAAGTCCAACATCAATGGTCTAGGTTTCTGCCTTAAGAAGCTGCTGAAAGAAGATCAAATTAAACCCAAGTCTTAAAAACATCATGATAATTGAAATAAGCCAGACACAAAAGACCACATATCAAACGAATCCATTTAGTGTACTTGAAATACCCTGAATAGACAAACCCATAACGACAGAAAGTGAGTTGTTGCCAGGGACTGGGGCTAGAGAATGGGGAATGACGGCTAATGAGTGTGGGCTTTCTTTTGAGGGGCACGATATTCTGGAATTAGATCGTGGTAAATGTTGTACAACTTTGTAAATGTACCCAAATCACTGAATTGTACACTCGAAGTGGGTGAATTGTATGGTTTGCGAATTAGATTTCAATAAATAGAAATAAATACAACCTAAAAAAATATTAAATCCAAGAGAATTTAAAAAAGGAAATGAAAAAGCCAACAAAGCTGAAAGTTGACTCTTTGAAAACAAATAGGTAAATTGTAGCAAGAATGATCAAGAAAAAAACCCCAAGAAAACACAAATTACCAATATTAGGAATGAAAAAAGGGGTATCATTTTATTAAAAAGAAAATAGGAAAATACCACGAATAACTGTATCTCAATAAGTGTCTATAACTCAGATTAAATGGACAAATCCCTTGAAAAAAACACTTGCCAAACTGACACATAGTTCAGGATCTATTAAAGACATAAAATTTAAAATAAAAATGATGGCGATTGTGATGGTACACTGCTTTCCCATAAAGAATGCTTTAGGTCTAGATAGAATTCACTGGTGAATTCTAGAAAATATTTAAGGAAGAAATAATACTAATCTTACACAACTTCTCGATAATAGAGAAGGAAGAACACTTTGTAACTCATTTTATGATACCAAACCCTGATAAAGACCTTATACAAAAAGAATATTAGAGCCCAATATCCCTCATGAACAAGGATGTAAAATCCCTAACAAAATATTAGTCAGTTGAGTAGCAATCCACGAAAGGGATGACACATCATGACAAGTGAATTTTATCCCAGGGATACAAGGTTCGCTTAAAATGAGAAAGCTAATCAGTTTCTGGGTGTCCTCAGTCGGTTGAGTGTCCGACCTCAGGTCAGGTCATGATCTTGCGATTTGTGAGTTCAAGCCCCGCGTCAGGCTCTGTGCTGACAGCTCACAGTCTAGAATCTGCTTCAGATTCTGTGTCTCCCTCTCTCTCTGCCCCTTTGCCGCTCATGCTTGCTTGCTCTCTCTCTCTCTCTCTCTCTCTCCCTCAAAAATAAATCAACATTAGAAAAATAAAATTAGAAAGCTAATCAACATATTCACCATATTAACACAATACAAGAGAAAAACCACCAACAGATACAGAAAAGCTTTTGACAAAATCCAACATTTATTCATGATAAAAACGCTCAGCAAACTAGGAGTAAGGGGAAACTTCCTCAATCTTTTTTTTTTTAATTTTTTTTTTAACATTTATTTATTTTTGAGACAGAGACAGAGCATGAATGGGGGAGGGTCAGAGAGAGGGAGACACAGAATCCGAAACAGGCTCCAGGCTCTGAGCTGTCAGCACAGAGCCCGACGCGGGGCTCAAACTCATGGACCACGAGATCATGACCTGAGCTGAAGTTGGCCGCTTAACCAACTGAGCCACCCAGGCGCCCTGGAATTTCCTCAGTCTAATAAAGGGTAACTACAAAAAGCATCCAGCTAGCTAGAGGTGCCTGGGTGGCTCAGTTGGTTAAGCATCTGACTCTTGGTTTCAACTCAGGTTCCATGATGACAGCATGGAGACTGCTTGGGATTCTCTGTCCCTCCCCTGCTTTTGCTCTCTCTCTCTCTGTCTCTCAAAATAAATAAATAAACTTTAAAAAATCCAGCTCATATCCTACTTAATCCTGAAACGTTGAACATTAAGATCACTAGCAAGGCAAGAATACTCACACACAGACTATGACCCCGTAATAAAAATAAATGAATTACTGATACATCAACAACATGGATGAATCACAAAAATATTACATTGACTGAAAGAAGCCAGACACAAAAAAGTACATTCTGTATAAGTCCATTTATATAAAGTTTAAAACAGGCAAAACTAACCTTTGGTGATAGAAGTCAGAGCAGTGGCTTGCTTATGGAGGGTAGAGACTGATTGGAAAATGGGGTGAGAGAACATCTTGAGGAAATGGCGATGTTCTATATCCTGATTGTATGATGATTACACAGATGTATTCAGTTATTGAAACTCACCGAGTTGTGCACTTAAGATCTGTGAATGTAAGTTGTACCTTGTTAAAAAAAAAAAAAAAAGACGCTAATCATACCTAAAATATCTAAAACTTGAAAAATATTACATAGCTTGGGAAGAAAATTGTTTCTGATTATAGACGACTAAAAAAAGCTACACAATGTGATTCACAGTAGAAAAGACCATTTTTATATTTAAGACATAACTTAAATGTCAAAAAGAAAAACAGGACCCTTTAATGGAATAATAGCCATTTTTTATTGGGTGATGAACTACGTACTATCTTTTGTTCCAGTTTAGGGATGAGGAAACTAACGAAGAGAGGCTAACTTCTTCAAGGGCGCATGGCTAGCAAGGGGTAGAGCTGGGGTTTGAACTCAGAATGTCTCACCGAAGAGCCTTACCACTATCCTGTGACCCCCTGTGCTTGTGAGGGACTTGACGCTTTACTGAGTTTCAGTTTCCAGTTCCAGGATGCAGGCTGGTCCAGGACAGTTGTCCCCAGTTTATAGATGATAACTCTAAGACTCCGTGGGGTGGAACCGCCAGCTCCAGGCATGGGTACAGGCCATGATGTCCCTGAAGCTTGTCCTCAGGACATTCTCCTTCCCCTTTAGATGGTCCACCACCCCACCCCGAGGTGGGGTGATGCTTTTCATTTTCCCCTTCGCCGTCAGAACTCGCCTGTCCTGTGTCCTGCTCCTTCAGGGCTCCGTTCTCCGCTCACACTGTCCTCTCTGCCTGGACGTCCCTCTCTCTCTCCCGTCTCCCCAGAGTCAATGCCCAATGTCTTCCTTGATCTGCTAAGCTGAGCTCTTTGCTCCTTTTCCTGTAGGCTCACTTTATTCATACTTTGTGCACGCCAGTGATGACATTTTGCCTTGTATAGTAGCCTTTTACGCGTCTGACCCGTCCGCCTCCCGGATGGTAATAAGCTTCTTCAGTCAGCGTCCCAGTACGAAATATCTTTGTAGATCCCCGCCCCTTCCTCCAGGGCCGAATGGCTTCACTGACACAACAGGAGAAGACCCCCTGGCACGTGGGAGTGACTGAACGCACCCCAGCTAACAACCCAGTCCCTATATACCTGCCTTTTCTCAAGGTCTGCCTCTAGCAAGGTCAACTGTCTGGAAGAGGGAGCTGTTCAGTGCCAATGAGGCATTTGTACCCGTAAGTGGCATCACATGAAAGCCTAGCAGAGCACTCCATCCTGCAAATGAGACAAGAATTGAGCTCACCTTCATCTCGGTGAAGTGCAGGAGGGATATTTTCCAAGGCAAACGACATACCAGATACTTTTATTAAGCTTTGGACTCTTGAGTCCCTCCATCTGGGTGTATCTGATGCCACGGCACTTATTATAGTTGTGAACACAGAGTCAACCACTCAACCTTCATTTATTGACTCAGAGAGGAGTTTTTTCCAAACCAGACAGCTCCGCTATCCCGGGAGCAGCTGCCTCCGAAGGAAGGGAGGTTGCTCTTCAATTTTCCCCACCTAATCTCCTGCTCGCTCTATCCGCAAAGCCTCCTTGCTGCAAGGAACAGGCTATTTTCTTTCTCCCAAGCCTCATTCTCAATCTTCTCTGTGGCAAGAAAGGTGATTGGATATTGGGATTTTAAATGGTTTTGTCTCAAAGGCATTGAAAATGGAGCTGAAATGTCAACCGGATTGGTGTTGAATGGAGTAGATGGTTAAGTGGAAATGAGCTTGAAAGGAGAGACAGGGTTAGTAATCCCCACTGAAAACTTGGAAGGGGTGACAAGAGGTCCCTGGCTCTGTCTTAATGAATGCAAAGGACCCCAGGAATGATCCCTGCCACCGTTTGTACAGACCCTCCTAAAAGATGGCGTTTCAAAAATGCTTAAGGGCACTCTGTTCCTGTACAATTGATTCGGTTGTCTTAGCAAACCTTTCTTTTTTTCTTTTTTTCTTTTTTTTTTTTTTAATATCTAGAGGTAGAATTTAGCTCATCCTGTTTGACAATATTCACTACATTTAAATCCCCAGAGCCGGAAGCAGTGAGGTTTTCCTGCATTTTGAAACAGAGCCCTGATGTATAAATTCTGCAGTGGCTAATGTCACCGTATTTTACGTCGTCTCTAACAAGGCTGTAGGAAATACGCAAGCAGGGATGGGTTTGAGCCTCCCTGGCTTCATGCACATGTTGGACTGTCCCTCCCTGCCTCTGCTCCGGCTGGGCTGCTTGGTTTTCGCTCCGGGAAACCCTTGAATACCGCCAGGTACAGGCTCATTACAATCTTCTAGGATGAAGAGGCCTTTGATTATTCAGAGAGGCGGGTCCTTGGGGGAGCCCCAGTGCACACATATGCTCACCCGATTCTCCGTTTATATTGGATGTTTCCTGTGGGGAAAATTACAAGAAGCTCAGGCACCATCTCTCAGGTTTCCCTGTCCTCCCCTGGCTGCCTTGGGGTTCATTGTTAAGATTTTTCTTTTTGGTTTTTTGTTTTGTTTTGTCCCTAGCTAGTGCTAAAGAGTCTTTATTCCCATCTGTCTACTTCACATCTATTTTCTGTAGCTTCTGCTTTACAGCTTCTTCCTCATTATCTGAGATGCAACCCTTCCCCAATATGCCCATCTTCCAAACACACACACACACACACACACACACACACACACACACATTCTTCCTCAGACCATGCACCTGCCTTTGACATCACACCCCCAGCCTCCCTCTTGTCAGGGAGGAGCTACAGACTGGCTCCTAAAAACCAGGCAGGCCCTGGAGATCTCTGTACCAACCCTCTTATCCTGGAAGTGAGGCAGCCAAGGCCAGGGGAGAGAAGTGGTTCCCGGGGTTTGAGCCCCAGCACTGTGCAGGGTCAGAGGGGGCTCACTCCAGTACCCCGTGGCCTGGTGCTGGCCATGCTGGGTCACTGCATGCACCCCCTCTCCATTGCCAAGTCCTCTCCTGATTCCCCAACTTGCCCTTCAGTGACAACCAGAACTAGGCCTCAGAGTGGGGGGCTGAATTCAACCTTGAGACAGCCCTTCAATGACATGGACCACTGATTTAGGTTGGCGGGGATTTAAAAGCATTTTTTGCGGGGGGGGGGGGCACCTGGGTGGCTCAGTCCTCCAAGCATCCGACTTCGGCTCAGGTCATGATCTCGCAGTGCGTGAGTTCGAGCCCCGCATCAGGCTCTGGGCTGACAGCTCAGAGCCTGGAGCCTGCTTTGGATTCTGTGTCTCCCTCTCTCTCTGTTCCTCCCCCACTCACACTCTGGCTCTCTCTCAAAAATAAAGATTAAAAAACATTTTTTTAAGAAAATAAAAGCATCTTTCTTTCAATTTCAAAAGTAAAGCACAGTCATGGAAAAAAAAATTCAAACTTAAGCGTATATGGTGAAAGGTCAAAGTATGCTGCTTTCAATCTCTTCTTCCCCCTGCTAGCCTGAGGGGACCATTTCTAATGGTTTGAGATCTCTGCGTATTCACAGATAAAATACCTTGGTTTGGGTCTTTGGGGTGTGGGAGTTGTATACAGGATCCTGTTATTACACATGCTACCTTTTCTTCCCCCCGCTGATGTGCAATTGACAGACGATAATCATTTCTTTCTAATACCCCTATCTCTGGGTTTCTCCTCAGAAATTACACATCCTTCCCACATGCTCCACCCCACACACACCAAAAACCAACCCTCCCCCCCAAAAAAACCAATATTTAGCCTCCCCGCTTGTACCACTCTCTAGCTCACACAAAATCGTGCCTTGCGGTATGAGTTCTGTGGCATTGAACCGGCAGCCTCTTCCAGCTCCTACTAGACCATATGTGCATTTCATCCACCCCTTTATCCTGAGTTTCCAGGGGGTAGCCTGGTACATCGTAGACTCCAGTGAACGTTTCTCAGAGCAAACCGAGCTGGCCCATGCGCCGCACACATTCGCCCTCCCCAGGCCCCCCAACCTGCCCTCCTTCTCTCCCGGTTACGGTTCTTCCGGAAACAGGGCCGGTTCTGACTGGATGGGCCAGAAGGGCGGGCAGCTTTGCTTCTGCCCTGGCAGGTGGCTTATGGATGTGGGGTGCCGGGGTGCTGGGAAAATGTGGGTCCATATCACCCTCGCTAGTACCCCGGCCAGTGGGGAAAGGAGGGGGCGGCACGGCAGAGAAAGCCCCAGAGGCTTTCCGGTCCAAGGCCCACGGGACCATGAATGAGAGAGCCGGGGAAGGTGAAGGCCCTTGGCTTTGGGGGGAAGAAGGTGTGGGGTGTGGCTGGTTGTGGCGGGGCCTGGCTTGCGCAGCAGCTCCCGGGTCTGGCTGTGGACACGGTCGCAGAGGCGGCTGCCGGCTGGCAGGGCACCCACGGCCCCGGGGACCAGGCTTCTGCTCAGGACAGCCGCAGGCCAGGGAGAGCCAGCAGAGCCAAGGGGACAGCAAAGGGCCAAGAAAGCCACCGGGAGAGCGGCAAGGTGGAGAAAAGAGTCCCGGGTCCCCTCTCATGTCTACCTCTGACCAGCCCGGGGGCTTTTTTACTTTAGTGTTGCCACTTGTAAAATGGAGCTGATGGCAGTTAGGCCTGTGTCGCAGGGATCCCGAGGCGGTCAGGGGAGACAACACGGGAACTTGCCACATCCTGGAGAGTGCAGCACAAGACCTGGGGCCCCTGGTTGGTGCTGTGCGAATCGAAATGCTGCAGTGGTGACTGCCAGGTGGGGAGGTCTCACCCCAAGCTTCTTGTTTTCTTTCCCCACCCAGGGCAGTCCTTCTACTCCCGGGTGCTGGAGAACCGTGAAGATGTGGCTGACTTCGACGAGGTAAGATGCCCCGGGGAGCAACTCAAGCCCCAACCGAGGAGCCCACTGGCCCCGCATTCCCTTCCACCCAGATCCTTCTCAGGGACTTCCGCGGGGAGACACGGTGGGAGAGATTCCCCCAAAAGGTTCTTTTGAACCTCAGGCTTAGAGAGTCGAGTAAATCATGTGCCCCTGCTTATGGTGCATTATCTCAGTGTTCCTACAACCGTGCTCTGGTTTTGATGTTTGTTTGCATGTATCGTGGATGTGTCATTCTCTTTTATCCCCATATTCCTTCCCTCCATCTACAGCCATACTAATGTGCTTAACGTGCATCTTTTGGTTTCTTGTGTGTTCTGACACAAATTTTTGAGTATATAATTTTGTTTCCTTAAATGGCATTGTTAAAGTAAATGGCATTGTTAAAGTAAAATGTTACTTAAATAGATTTTACTTTACTTCACTGTGTAAGATTCTTGAGTTCCATCCACATTGCCTCACTAATCTGTTGCTTCTACCTGCTGCTCAGTACTCTATGGGCCCATCCAACACATATTACGGTGTTCCTCCAGCCTGGTTTGTCTAGGACCCAGGGGGTTCCTGGGACACAGACTCTAAGTGATAAAATGGGGAAAATCCTGGTCCAACTAGGATGAGTTGGTCATCCTGCACATCCTTTGCCTACTTACTCCTCCAGAAAAGAACCTCCAGCTTGCCTCTAACCAACCCCCATCCCTGCCATCAGAAATGCAATGACTATTCTTATGCCTTTCCCCTTTGGACTTGTGTGAACATTTCTCTGGAATATACAGCAGGACATGGAATTGCTGGCTCACAGGGGTATGCATACCCTGCAGCTTACCCAGCACTGCCATGGTCTACACTTCTACCAGCAGTGCATGAGGATCCCTGATTCCCACATCCTCATCTACACCTAGTGTTATTCAGCTTTCTGATCTTCATCAGTCCAACAGTGGTGCCTCACTGTTGTTTTAATAAGACATTTAAAGTTTCCTCTTTTGTAAATTGCCTGTTCATAGCCGTTGCCCTTTTTCTCTGTTGGTATAGCTGTCTTTTCTTTTTCTTATTGATTTGCAGTGGTTCTTTGTATGTCCAAGATATCAACCCGTGTTGGATTTAGAGACTGAACATTTCTCTCAGCCTGCCATCTACTAACTTTGCCCCCTCATTGACTAGAAGTCCTTAATCCTGGTGTGTTTTCAAGTTTTGTTGAAGATGTCTTTCCAGTCTTCTAGGTTACAGATATATTTCCTTACATTTTCTGATTCTATGTATGTGGAATCTTTTACCTTGTGTGTGGTTTTAGAGAGGGATCATTTTATTTTTCTCCATATAAGAAGCCACTTTTCATGACATCAACTTGCTAAGCAATTATATTCTCTCCATTTATTGTATGTTAAGGTCTGTGTCTCAGCCTACTATTCTATCCCTTTAATCTGTTTGTCTGTTTTTGAACTTTCCCACACTGTGCCCATTAATATGGCATTTTTGTATGTCTTAGTATCTAATGAGGCAAGTACTCTCAAGGGAACTATTCTTTTTCAAGGTTGAACTATTCATGGACCTTTATTCTTCCAGATCATTTTAAAGCAAGTTTATGAAATCCTTCCAAAACCCAACTGGAATTTGGATTAAATTTGCAAATTAACTTAGGAAGATATTGACTTTTTATACTATTAAATCATCTATTCAAATTATCCACCATGCTTTACTAGCATTTTTAAGTTTTCTGCATAGGAGTCATATAATCTTGATTATTTTCTAGATGCTTCCTGGTTTTGTTGTTGTCATGAATGGTGTCTTACTTTTACTACATTTTTTAGTTGGTTATTGCTGGCCTAGAGAAGGCTTTCCTCTCCTTTAGAAGTCCTGCTTTCATCTAAGTCTGGATGGTTTGGGGAGGGGGCTCTTCGGCCCCCTTTTCAATTTCTCTGTGTCTTCTTGCACCAGTTTTGGATTTCTATATTTTTCTAGACCTTTTTACGTTTCATCTAGGTTTTCAAGTTTACTAGTACCTATCTGAAGGTAAAGTTTTAAAATTGTTTTAAAATCTTTTTTGTGCTCATGGTTATTTCCCCTTTTGTATTCCATACTGAATTTATTTGTGTCTTCGTTCTGTTTTTCTTGACCTTGCTAAAGATCCGTTTATCTTATTAATCTTTGTTAAGAACCAGCTTTTGGATCATTAATCTCTTCTGTTGTTCTCCATTTCATTGATTTCTGTCCTCTTAAATTATTTCTCTCCTCCTTGTTTATTTTGTTTTCCTCTGTGCCTCTTTTTGTAACTTCCTGAGCTGGGTGCTAAGCCTGTTATGTTTAACTTTTCTTATTTCTTGATAAACATGTTTAAAGATATAAAGTTTGCTCTATATACAGTTTTTTAAAGTTTATTTATTTATTTTGAGAGGGAGAGAGAGCATGAGTGGGGAGGGATGGATAGACAGGGAGAGAGAGAATCCCTAGCAGGGTCTGAAATGTCAGTGCAGAGCCTGAAGCAGGGCTCAATCTTATAAACTGCAAGATCATTACCTGAGCCGAAATCAAGAGTCAGATGTTCAACTGGCTGAAACACTCAGGTGCCCCTATACACAGTTTTAACCACATCCTACAAAATTTTATATGTAGTATTTTCATATCTTCAGCTTTAAACATTTTTTATACTCCTTTATGCTTTTCTTTTATTTTTTATTTAGTAAAAAAATTTTTTTTAATGTTTATTTATTTTTTGATAGAGAGAGACAGAGCATGAGCAGGGGAGGGGCAGACAGAGAGGGAGACACAGAATCCGAAGCAAGCCCCAGGCTCTGAGCTGTCAGCACAGAGCTCAATGTGGGGCTTGAACTCACAAACCGCGAGATCATGACCTGGGCTGAAGTCGGGCACTCAACCGACTGAGTCACCCAAGCGACCCATAATTTTCTTTTAAATCCAAAAGTTAACTCAATAAGAATATGTTACTTCGTTTCCAAATACATATGATGTTTTAGCTCCTTATTTTTTTATTTCTACTTTTATTTCGTGATGGTCAAAAGCAGTCTGTATGATATTGATCCTTTGGAATTTATTGAGACCACGGTGATGGCCTCTATTCATGGTCATAAATGGTCCCTCTGCCTACAAGGAATGTGTTCAGTGCAGGATTCTCTAGAGAGAGCAATGTCACTTCAAGCTTGTATGATGTAAGTTCAGTCTTCATAGTTATACTATTCGGTTCTTCACATATTCTGCTTTATTTTTCTCTACTTGATCTATCAGTTTCAAAAATGATTGCAATGAAACCCACTTCTACAATTGTCCATTTGTGTGTTTCTTCCTGTGGCTGTCAGTTGTTCCTTGATGTGCTTTGAAACTGTATTACTAGTAAGTTCTATACGTTCATGATGGCTATGTCTAGTTGCTTATTTTTCTTTTTACTGGTATTTAATATCCTTCTTTGTCTCTGACAGTGTTTTTTCCATTACTTTCTATTTTATCAGATGTTAAGATTACTATCTCAGCTAATTTTGGTTCACTTGCCTGGTGTATCTTTTTTAATTCTTTTATTTTCTTGGTATATCTTTGTTCATGTTTCCATTTTCAATATTTCTATGCTTTTAAATTCAAGTGTGTCTTTTTAGGGCTTGAATTATTAATTTTTCTCACCCAATATGAGAATCTCGTGCTTTGATTAGCTTTTTTCATTTACATCTATTGTAATTGCTATTATTATAATCGCTATTTTTATTTCTACTATCATTTTATTTTATGTTTTCCATTTACTGAACTTTTTGTTTGTTGTTTTGTTTTCTCCTTTCCAGCTTTCCATTGGCTAGATCAGGTTTTCTTTTGTTAGGTGAAAAGTTATACATTCTATGTTTGTTTCCCAGGCAGTCACCATTCCTTAGTCATGTTTATGTATCTCTGTCCATGGCTGAAAAACAAATCGGTAATTATAGCTCCCCCTATCATGACAAGTATTGTAATACTCTCCTATGTCTTTTTGATTTCCCTTCCTCAGCCCACACAGTCTGGATTATACATTTTTTAGAGAGCGAGAGAGAGAGTGCAAGTGGGGGAGACAGGCAGAGGGAGAGAGAGAGAGAAAGAGAGAGAATCTCAAGCAGGCTTCATGCTCAGTATGGAGCCCAACCCGGGGCTCGATCCCACGACCCTGCCATCATGACCCAAACTGGAACCAAGAGTCAGAAGCCCAATGGACTGAGCCACCCAAATGCCCCTAAATTATACAGTTTTCATTCTAGGTTCTTATGAATGTGTCTTCTCCTTTTCTTTTATTTGTCCAAGCCTTCTTTTTCTTTTTGAGGACAGTAGTAGTCTTTTTACCAAGATATCTGATCACTTTTACTTCTCCTATCTCTTGAAGCCTCTCTTGGCATTGTTTTTCTTCTTATTTGAGTACTTCCCCTAAAAGCGGTTTCAAATTGGGTCTTTGTGTAGCAAACCTTCTAAAGCTTTGTAAATCTGAGGACAGTTTCTTATTCAGATCTCAATGAGACTTTCACTAGATACAAAATTCGAGGCTCAAAATTCTTTCCTTTACAACTTCAAAAACATCAGTGCCTGTTACTGTTGAGAAGTCCGATGGCCATCTGGCTCTTGTACCTTTGTGCGGGATCTTTTCTTTCTCTCTGGAAAAGAAAGTATAATTCTATCTTTGATATTCTCAAATTGTATTCTAATGTGTCTAACTGCAGGGTTTCTTATCTTTCCTGTTTTGCACTATTTTGTGAGCTCTTTTCAAATCCAAGGCTTTTCATCTTTCACTTATTATAGAAAATTCTGTCTCCATTATTCTTTTTCAAATATTCCTTCCATTCAGTTTTTATATTGTTCTCTCCTCTGCAACTCCTATTATCAGATGCCACCACTTGTACCTCTAGCTGCCATTTCTTAGCTTTTATGGTTTTTTTTTTTTTTGTCTGTCAGTCTTTTGCTGCTGTTTTCTGAGAGAGTTCTTCAAAATGATCTTCCAATTTACTAATTTGTTCTTTTTTTCTCATGATCCCTTGTTCTTGTTTTATATTGCAAATCTATGCCAAAATGGTCCATTTTGTTCTGATGATCGTGCTTCAGTTGGAATATCCCATTCAGCGCATGGTCTTGCCTCTTTAAGACATGTCTCTCCAAGTGTCTATTGACTTTGCCCTGTTCAAGTGCTCGTGGTATCAGCCCCTCTGCCTGGTAACCAGTATTGGGGAAGCCTCAGAGGCCAGCTGGGTCAGGCCCTAAGGGTTGAAGGGCAGGCATGAGTAGCAGGGGCGCCCCAGTCACCGCAGAAACAGGCAGGGTCTCATCCCTAAGCCTTTAAGGAGAAGCATGGTTCACAGAAAGCAGGCTAGATTTTTTAACAAAGTAGCTTTGGGGTTTCACTGAGAGGAGGTCCATGAACACATATTCTCTCTCTTTTTCTCTCTCTTTTTTTTTTAAAGTTTATTTATTTATTTTGAGAGAGACAGAGACAGTGCGAGTCGGGGAGGGGCAGAGAGAGGGAGACAGAGAATCCCAAGCAGGTTTTGCACCATCAGCGCAGAGCCCCACGCAGGCTTCGAACCCGTGCAACTGCAAGATCGTGACCTGAATCGAAAGCGAGAGTCGGACGCTTAACCAGCTGAGCCCCCCAGGCGCCCCTCCACCTATTTTCGTCATCGCAGTAGGGCTGTTGTCACCATTTCATGAGTAAAGGAGCAGGCAGCGATCGCCCGAAGGTGATGGCAGGGATTGGTCAGCGCAGAATTCGGGAAGGTTTTTCTCCCATCTGCTATCCTACTGCTAAATCTGCTCCCCGACCGCCTCTGCTGGGCAGCCTCCGTCTTCCCCCAACACAGATCCACAGATCTGCTCAAAGAGGCTTTGGTCTCGTGTTCTCACAGTTGTTTGTTTATTACTTCCTAGAATCCGTATTTCCCTTTGGCTTCCATAGTTTCTCCAGGGTTGATTCTGGGGTGAGAACCAGCAGTCTTAAGTTACCATCTTGGCCTGAAACAAAAGCTCTACTGTGACCCCCAGAATAGCTTGCCCCTACTTTCCTGGGCTTTGCTTCTCACGTTTGGCTCAACTGCACTGGGAAGGGCCTCGTGGCAGACTCTTCCCTTTGACGCTGGTATTTAGCTGGGAAGCCACCAGGCTGAGGGGCCACCCAGAACCCCTGTCTCCTCCTCACATTGGGCCCATCCCACACAGTGTGGTTGTGTCTGTAGGCCCAGAGCCACAAGCACAGAGAAGCAAGCACTTGACCTTCTCTCCTGCGCTCAAAAGCAGCCATTGGCCATCACCGCCTGCAGGCTGTGCCCTCCCCAGGGAGAATTCTGTTCTGGAGGTCTCCCCTCCTTGCTGTGTGACTTTCAGCCTCAGGTTCTAAGCCTCTGTTACCCATGTGTCAAATGGGGCTAATGATGGGTATGAAGTTATTGTCAAATGATGAACAGAATGAAGGATAATGGCAAAGGTGGACCCATTACTGCATACTAAGCCAGCATCCTGGCCTTAGGCTGGCCCGGCTGTGCAACCTATGCTACCTTCCCCTCCCCAGTTCGTCAGTCAGGGCTCCGAGAGGAGAGAGTGGTTGCGTGAAGACACAGGCCGCCTGGCTCAGTCCCTCACAGTCCTGCCTCCCTGGGCCTCTGCCCCCAGTCGTCCAGGCAGAGCGTCTGACTGCCTCCTTCTCATCAAGTCTCCCAGGGGACTTGTTCGCCCAGGCCTCAGCCAGTGAGCAACCTGATGCCCCTTCCGAGGGCGCTACCACCCCTTTCCATTCACGGCACCCAGGATACCTGAGCCACAGGTATACATGACATTCAAAGTTAATCACCGTGTCCTCTCTCTTCCCGATGCCGCCCGACATGGGGCAGGTGGAGAGTCAGTCCCTCTGGCCCCAACACGACACGGCGCCCCGTTCTGAGTGCCTCCTGTGTGACAGGCTAGGATACCCCAGAGGGGGAAGCAGCTCGACAGCACATGAGAATCCACGTAGGAACGTGGCCACGGGGGAGTCTCTGGTTCCATGGTGGGGCGGTGGGGGGGGGGGGGGGTGGTGGCACACAGAAGCCAGGGAGTAATGAGCAAAAGCACATGGCCAGAGTCAGAGAGTAGCCCCAAGCTGGGGAGAAGTGGTCCTCACCTGGGGAACATTCCACCCACTCGCGAGCTGACTGGGAAGCTTCTGGTTGTCACAGTGGGGAGCCCACCGGCACTTGGTGGAATGGGGCCAGGCAAAGCCAGGGTTCGAAGTTCACGTTCAGATTAGATTATGAATCCTCTGTGGATGCAGCCGCCGGAAGCTGCTCCTGGGCCTGACCCTCCCACCACCCTTGCAAGGCCTTACTGGGTCCTTCCGTGCCCCCTGCCACCACCCCTCCCTCTGACAAGTGGCCAGCAGCGCACCCCCACGAAGCAGGGAAGGCAGCCCCCCCACCCCCTACTCAGGGAGGGCCCCGGGGCCTGGGTCAGCTCAGCCCCCAAAGAGAGCCTTGAAGGGCACCCATGCTTATACCTGTCTCTGCAGACTGGGGTGGGCAAGTCATGAACTCTCTTGCTGGTCCTTGAAAGAACCAGCCTGTCTGTGGTTCCAGAACAAGCCTGGAAAAAAAACCTCTTCTACCCTTCGCAAAACTTCTGAAGGCATCTTGGTTTTTCAGAAAGTCTCTTTTCTCACACTAGCTTACCGTGCCCGGGGCCTTAGGAACCAGCTCAGGGAGATACAAAGTGCATTGGCAGGGGAGTCATGAGAACCGAGTTACGGTCCTCACTGAGGTATTTACAAACTCTGTGACCTTGGGCTGGGCCCTCAACCTCTCTGGGCCCCAGATTCCCCTTCTGTAAAATGGGATGTATTCCTTGCACTACCTTGTAGAACAGTCACATGGCTGAAAAATGAAATAAAAGACAAGACAGCAAATGTCTCTCCCTTCTGTGCTCGGACAAGGGTGAGAGGGGCTGTTGCAGGCTGGGCTGAGGAACTTGAGTGGGGAGGAGGTGGCCATGGAAGAAAGACAATGCTTCGGACAACAATGGGTGGAAACAGAACCTGGACAAGGTGTCTCCTTTCCCTGAGGCTGGAACCTGAGATCCTGCATTTAAACCTACAGCTCCGGAGGAGGGAGGGAAGGAGGGAGGGGAGAGGGAGAGAGAGAGAAAGAGAACATGAGCCTTTATGCCAGGCCAGTAGCTAGCAGAGGCCCCTGCCCTGGAGGAATGGGAGTGGTCCCCCTAGCCCACCCCAAACCTGGGTCTAAGCCAGGATTTAAACCCAAGTCTATGTGACTCCAGAGCCTCTGGTCACTTGCAAAGTGAATGCGACTCAGTCCTACCTTCGAGGGGCTCAGTCCAGTGGGGAGATGGACCCGGCGTAGACAAAGGTAGACCACAGGTCTTCTGAACCCAGAGGAGGGAGAAGTCATCAGCCTGGGGTGGGGGACAGGGGCTGGCCTCACCTGCCCACTTTTCTTGTCCCTGGAGGTCACAGGCTGTGAGCTCCATGGGGCCAGGAATGCACCTGACTGGTTCATCACTGGCCTGGTACCCAGCACAGGGCACAGGGAATATTGCCAAGCAAAAGAACGAACATAAGAATGAACCCAGCTTGAGTCTTGGGTCTTTACATTCCCAAACAATCTCTTTTCCTAAAGCTTTGCAACACGCTCCAGTTCCGCCCCCCACCCCCCTCAAATCTGGAGGACTGTCCCTTTAAGTTCATTGTCTTGCTGATTGGGGATGTTTCCAGACCTAGTCAGTGAGGGAAGCTCAGGATAATCCAGGTCATTCTCCGTCCTGCATCAGGGAAACCTTTCCATGGGTTCTAGATCGCCAGGGCTGATAGGAGGCAAAACTTTGCTGCCCTGGCCAGCACCTGCCAGGTCAGGCCCAAGCCTGGAGCTGTCGAACCAGGTCACAGCTCCTCATTCCCGAGGATCCTGAGACCCCTCCTCCTGCCAGGGGTCCTCCTTTCCCCCTTCTGCCCCTAACACTTGCCACCTTACTGTTGTCAGTGTTCCTATCACGGGTGGTAATTTCAGGTCCGTGGGTGTCTCCAGAACTATCCAGGAACTCCCACAGAACTAGGAAACATGCTGGCACTCTGTACTGCCCACAGTGCCATATACAAAGCCTTGCGCAAGGAGGTGCTCAGCAAACCCAGAAGGTGCTCAGGAAACATTTGCATGAGGCTTCCCGGCCCGTGACATCTTGAGTGGCAGTGTTTGGCCTAGCTGCTGTCTGAGTCCCCCCCAGTGTTTAGATGCTGACGTGGCGTGGAATCTTAAATTGGCCCAGTCTCTGGGTCACTAATGTTCAGGGCACCTCCAGAAATAGAAGGCACAACTTTCAGCTGTTGTGGCCACGGAAAGAAAATCGTGCTAGTGCTGTCGCAGGCTGGGGAGAGGCCCTTTCTTCTCAGGAGCCTCCTGCAGTTCCTAGAGTGCCGTGCCCAACAATGCCAGGCCTTGCCCCCGGCTCCTGGAACTGACGATACGAGATGAATCGCGATAATAAGCGGCCATGTTGGTTGCACTCTTACCCTGGGCCAGGCTCTGGGCCGTGTTGCCCCAGCCTCGCGGTAACCCCAGAGAAACAGTACTGTGACCGTCACCCTCACTTTACAGAAGAGCAAGCTGAGGTGTGGAGAGGTGAACTAACCCACCCGCGCTCACCCGCCAGCAGGGAGCAGTGCCACGGCCCAGCCAGCCAGTCGAGGTCCGTTTGTTGAGTGCCTCCTGTGTCCCAGGCCCTGTGCCAGATGTAGGGACACCTCCATGAACAAGATGAAAGAAACTAGGCCTGTCCACTCTGCTCACGCTCTGAACTGCTCGGAGAGCAGCAGTCAAGCTATCCCTGGAGTTCTTGGGGCAACAGAAGGAGAGGGAGCAAAGCATCAGTGTGTGGAGGTCAGGGAGCAAGGTCCACCACTGCTGCCAGGCCTCCCTGACGTGAGTCTGACTGTTTGAGAGATTGGCATGCGTTCGAGAGAGTGTCACAGTTAGCTACTGCTGTGGAACAAAGCAGCCCAAAATCCAGGGACTGAGATATCCACATTCTAGTGTTTCTTACGCTTGTGTGAGTGGACTGGGCTCAGCTGGGCAGTTCCTCTGCGTCCGGCTGGGAGGGCAGTCGGTGCTGACTGTTGTCTGGGGCACCTTGGGCCTCCTTGTGGCCACACGTTCTCCAGGACCTCTCGCTACGTGGTCTCTCCAGCAGGGTAGCCTGGACTCCTTTACCTGGTAATTGACTTCTGAGAGGGTCTAACTGTAATCTCAAATACTAAGCTACATTCCCACTTACCAGCTGAATTACTTTGGGCCAATCCTGTCTGAGCCTCAGTTCCCTCATCTGCAAAATGGGGACTAAATTATGTAATGTGTATGAGGCGTGTAGCCAAAGCCTGGCGCATGGTCAGCCCTCAATAAATAAATGTTCTTGTTCCTGTCGATCTAGAAGGATTGTGAGTGCCACAGACCCCCTCAGCGAATCTCCCTGGTTTTGCTGGTGGGTCAAACCCTGAGCCAAGTATCAGGAGACTTGAGTTCAAATCCTGCCTCTGCCACCAACTGCCTATGTGCCCTATGACATGGCTCACTCCCTCCGCTTCCCCATGTGTAAAAGAATCCCATCTTGGCCACGTCGCTGTGAGCCTCGGTTCTTAGCGGAAAGTGCTCAGAGAAGTATCTCGTTCTACCCAGACATGCTCTCCGGGGGCACAGGCCCGGGAGCTCCTGAGACCCCCAAACCTCCCACTCTGGTCTTGCTTCATTCTCCATACACGTCTGAGCACGACACCCTCCACTGGGGAGGAAGTAACAGCAAAACTGAGGAGGCCATGAGAAACGACATCTTTTCTGGTAAAAGAGAAAGGGGAAACCCACAGGCCAAGGCAGAAAGTGATGGAGGGAGAGGGAGAGGCCGCGGAGGGTCAGGGAGGGGTGAGGGTCAGCCCCAGACAGGTGGAAAGTCCCCACGGGGAAAAAACGGGACCAAACAAAATAAGCCACGCCTCAGATTTCTGCAGTGTTGTGTTGTCGCTTTACAAAATCCACCTGGGTGGTCTCGTTGGGTTCTTTCAACAGCCCCGTGAGGGAGATAGTGTGGCCCTCGTTTGTTTTATCGACAAGGGAGCCGAGGCTGAGACAGAGCCAGGGGTGGCCTTCGGTCACACAGCTAACTGGCGGCACCTCAGGGACTACCCTCTTGGTTGTCAGAGGGGCTGAGAGAAGTGACACAGGGCACGTCCTTCACTGCCGTTCCCGGGGCTCAGTAGGTACTTGCTGCGCGAAGGGAGGTGGCTGGAAATGCCGCGTGGGTCACAGCCAAGGAGACTGTGAGTCCCGGGAAGGGGGATGTAGACCTATTTGGGGAAGCAGCGAGGCAGCCACGGAAAAGTTTTCACCAAAGAAAAGTGAAAATGGAGGGAAGAGCCGAGGAACATTTAGACGCGGACCAAACACCAGGCCTCTGCTTCTGGAAGAGGCCAAGCGGGAGCAGCAAAGAGCTCCCGGGGCCCCAAGTCCTTTCCCTTAGCTGGACACAGCCTGCCTGCTCCGCCTCATGGCAGTGGGGGAGGGAGAGGACGCTGGGGTTTCACTGTCCCGGGAGGGTCCTTCCCTCGAGCAGGGGGCCTCAGACCTGGATTCACGTGGGAGCACCTGGAGGCGCCTACCATCCCGCGCCCGGACCTCCAGAGGCAGAGCGGGATGGTTAGAAACTTCTGGAAGTGATTTTGTGCGCAAGCAGGATGGAGAACCACTGAGGGAGGGACAGAGACTGAGAGAGGCTGGTAATGGGGGCGAGGCGGAGAAGAAAGCAGGGAAGCAGGAGAGGAGGACAGAGAAGGGGGTTGGGCAGACATGGGAGCCAGAGAGGTGAGGGGCGGGAAGAGAGAGTGAGGCTGGCCCGAGGACTCCCTGGGGACTAGGCCGGCTCTTCCCACGTGAAAGCCTCTGGACGGCCCTGGTCCCTGGCGTCCACGCTCCCTGTCCCCTGACCCCAGCCTCACCTGACCATCTGCTTCCTCCTGTTTCCTCCTCCTGGGGCTCCTTCTGGGAAGCCCTGAATGTGATCAGTTCTGGAAAGGGCAAACCCTGATCAATCCCGGAAAGGGCACCCCAAGCTGTGCCCCAGGGCCCATCCTGTGGAGTCTCATCGGCAGACCCAGCTCCCGATGCCCCGCTCCCCGGCCCGCCCGGACTCCCCTGCTCTCTGTGCATCAAGGGCCCGTGACGACCAGCTTGGTGTTCCTGTCACCCCGTGACCCGGTAAACCGCACCCCAGTCACTAGGCAAGTCCGTGCCTAGGGGTAAGCAAGCAGAAGTCTCAAGCAGCCTCCTTGTCTGGGTCCCTTTTCCTCCAGATGACTTCTGCTGATCCTTCGTGGTCACTTTGTTAATGTCACTGCTCAACACCCTTCCCTGTCATGGTCCCACTTCTACAGTCATGTCCTTTTTCTCCTAATCTGTCTCTCCTTCCAAAGCCCAAGATCCCACCCACACACCCTCAGGTGGACCAAACACCCCTGCCCCCTTCATCCCAGGGAAACCGAAACCTTGGAGGTTCCCCAGGCCTCTCCCCTCGGCACCGTGGCTAATGAGTTGGGCCTGAATTCACGAGCTGGCTTATTTCCCTGCAGCTCAATTAAAAGCAACTTCATTAAGGAAACCACATACTCGGCCAAGCTCGAGGCATCTAGACAGCAGGGGCAGAAGCTGCTTAATGAGGCCTGCGGGCCCGGGGCCGGGCTTGCCCACTCATCCTGCCCTCCTTCTGTGTCCATGGCCTCCAAAATCCTCCCCAGGTCCAGCTCAGAACCCTCTCCCTCCTCAGCCTCCACCCCCTCTCCTTCCACTGCTTCTCCCTCCCTCACCTGCCCACTCCAGCCGAATCCTCCCCGGGACTGAAGAGAGGGATGTGGGGCCATTTTCCCGAGACAGGTCTGTCCACATCGGGCAGTGACCTGCCAAGCTGGCCCGGTGCCTCCCAGTCCCCCTTGTCTCCGTTCTGGGGGAAGGAAGCTTCAGAATGGCTTGCGGGGCGAGTTCTCAGAGCGCCCCCCCCCCCCCCGCCCCCGCCGCCCCTGAGCCTGCTCAGCCACCACCAACAGAGTTCTCTGAATCATGTTACCCCTGTGAGACCTGGCTTCTCGAAAAAGAGAACACAGGAGCAGCCTCTTGGGCTGGAGTATTCAGTGAATTAGTGCATCTAAAGCATTCAGACCCCTGCATAATGAAAAGTTCTCTGTAAATGGCAGCTCTGATTCAGATTACTATCGTTACTATTTATTTCTAGCCTATCGAGCAGTCTGGCTTTGGTGGGGTAGAAACATGAAACAAATTTAAAAGTCACCACCTTCCACCTGTTCTGTCAAAATCCCCCTGGATACCGTCTCTTCACGGCTTCGGGAACAGACCTCAGAGCTTTCTGGTCATTCTCAGTCATCCAAAAGTCCGGTCCAGAAAGGTCTGCTACTCCAGCCTGACACCTTCTCGCTTCTGTCAGGCTTGTGGTGGCTCGGCACATGGAGTGGGGCAGGACGCCGGCTCAGGCCCTCCACATCTACCCCCTGCAGCCCGGGTCCCCTTCCTGAAGGGTCAGCCAGGGTCCCCTTCCTGAAGGTGCCTCAGTCTCTCTGAACAATTCTCCCGGCAAGGTGCTGCAAAAACACTGTGCCTAGGATATGACCGTGGCCACCTTTCCCTTCCCCAGTCTTCTTTACACCCCAGGAAGAAGGAGGGCTACGGTGGTGGGGGGGGGGGGGGAGGTGGTGGGCAGCAGGCCCTCGGGGAAGCCCTGAGGAAGGTGCCTGCCTCTCTCTCAGCAGCTGTCTTTAGACCATGGGGTACTTAGCACCCTTGGCCCCGGCTTTGGGCCCACAGTGCCATTTCTAGGGCATCAGGAAAAATCCCACTCAGCTTCCTGCTCATCATTATTAATCGATTTAATGATGAAGCCAAGACAGAAGTGGTGAGAGTAAATTTAGAAACAGGGAATTGGAACCAGGCTGTCCCTCTTCTGTGGGCCTGACCCTGATCACAGCTGAGATCTGTCCCCAAAGTTAACATCACCCGTGGGAGGGGTGATTTGACCTGAATGGGGGAGCCCAGGACCTCCCACTCAAAGCAGAGCCTGGACTGGCCAGCGTGATTCTGGCAGGAGAGAGCTGGAAGCTTACAACTCCACTCAGCGCGCAGCAAAAAACAAGCCCACGCCCACAATCCTTGCTGTTCCCCCAGAGCCCAGCCTCCCCCGCCCGGCTGCACCACCCACTCCAGAGCATGCCCAAGGTGTTGGGCTGAGAGTCAGAAGTCCTGGTCAGCCCTCAGTTCTTCCACTTACCATATGACCTTGGGAAGGTCACTAGACTTCTCTGTGCGCCATCTTTGAAAGAGGAATGGGTCACAAGGTGCTGGTTGGAATTAAATGAGATTCTAGATGTGAAACTTATTCCTGTGGAGCACTGGGCCGATGCGAAGGGCTACCTTTAAGGAATCCCCCTCCTGCTCCTCATACCCCTCCCTGTCATTTCCATTTAAGGCCACAGCTGTCTCTCTCTCTTCCTAGACCTTCCGGTGGCCAGTGGCCAGCAGCATCGACAGCAATGAGATACTCGAGATTCAGATCTTCAACTATAGCAAAGTCTTCAGCAACAAGTAAGTGTGGGGTGGGAGAGGTGGGGTCCTAAGGGGCTGGGGGCCTGCCCTTCTCCTTGGGCTGCTCTCTCCTTTGGGTTTAAAAGGCGACTCACACCCCCAGCCTACCCTGGATTGATCATCAAAGACCCCCCTCCTTGCCCTCTCATGCTGTCTTCGGAGTCCTTCAGCCCTCCCAACCATTGTCAGCCAAGAACGCCCTATCCTCCCTTTCACCCTTTCTGTCCCCAGCTCCACCTCAGCTTCTTGTCCCCTTCTGTAAGTCTCCCCATTTACACCATCCTGGGTGACAGTTACCCAGCAGAGGAGTTAATATAATGGCAGATAATATAATGGGCCATCTGTAGCCTTGAGGACAAACTTGTCATACCCAGGGAGGACGAGAGGCTCTGAGGCAGTTTGGTGTGGTGGTTTGGGAGTCAGGCAAGCCTCACCTCAGATTTCCAGTTCAGTCGTCTATTGTGTGACCAGGAACTGGTTATATAACCTCTCTGTGTTTGATGTATTCACGTGTAGAAAGGGTAGGTACTTATCTCAAAGGAAGCTGTGAGAATTAAAGGATATAGATGTCCATTCATTCATTCCCCAAATGTTAACTAAGTGCCCACTGTGTGTCAGGCACTGAACTAGGTGCTGAGGATAGCGAGTGCCTGCCCTCATGGAGCTTACATTCTTCAATGAACACACCTATGACATGAGCACAATCACTACAAAGGGTTCAGTAAAAGTAGTGCCCATCCTTCTCAGAATTCAGAATGACTTGAGGAGTCTGGAATGGTGGCTGCGCATAAGAAAGGTAAAGTCCCATTTGGGGGGTCAAAAACCAATTGCCTTTATACCAGCTAGAGGGTGTCATGGCTGAACAGCAACATGTCCAGAAAAACATGGAAATACTACTCACTGAGAGTGCAGCATTACTCAACAGCAGGAAGAGACTACAAATAAAAAAAGGGGGGACATAATCCTAGGTAATTTTAATAGAAGGAGGACAATCAGAGCAGGGGTGTTGAGAGAGGAGGGTTCCAATGCTCTCATGCTGGTTGGAGAGAATACCAGTAGTCAGCTCTTTGTGGTTGCCAAGGGAAGGGACTTTAAATCTGACAAGAGGATGAGAACTGGAGGAGAAAACCATAGAGGACATGTTCATCCACCTATATATCCATCCTTCTGTCCATCCTTCCATCCAACCTTCTGTCCATTCTTCCATCCCTCCATCCTTCCATCCATCCTTCCGTCTATCCTTCGGTCCGTCCTTCCATCTATTCATCCATCCATCCATCCATCCATCCACCCATCCATCCACCCACTCTTCTAGTCACTCATCAAACACTTACTGAGCAAATATTCTGTACCAGACAGACACTGTGGTGGTCGCTAGAGGTACTAAAATGAGAGACTAAGTCACCATGCCTGTTCCCCGAGAAAGTTTTCTGCCATTTCCAGAGGCAGGACCAGGACGAGGGTGCATTGCTGAGAGACAGTAGACAGCTGAAAGGTAGCTTGAGCTCTCCAACCAATGAGCTCTTGGGAAGTAATGAGCTCCCCATTACTGGGAAAGGCCAAGCAGAGAGTGGACCATGATGTCGTAGGGGGGTGTTGGATTGAGATGGGCTGAACCACACAGACTTCAAGGATTCTGTGGTTTTTATTGGAAGCCCACGACATCTCAGCTGAGCATGGGATATGGGAATTTCAGCCCGCTGGCAGGCCCACAGGGGAGAAATTTAGGGCAGAGAGGCCTCCCCTTGGCCACTTGGGGTGGCACATCATTCAGGCAGCTGCTTCTGGTATCCACAAGAGAAGTTAGTGAGATACCCCACCAGGGGCCCCCAAGAGGAAGCAAAACCTTCTTCCCTGGGATGAGACATCAGGTGACCTGTGAGGACAGAAGAAATAGGAACAGAGAAGGGCCCACACGCAGACCGAAGTGGGTGTGGAAAACGAAGAATTGGAAGCTGGGGGCCAGGAGAGACATCCAGGAACCCCAGCAAGGACCCACACGCAGATGTCAGAGCTTCCAGAAGCCTCAGAAGTCAGCCAGGGCAACCCTTGCTGCACAGGTAGGGAAACTGAATCTCAGAGAGGCTAGTGAGGCCACTGGACAGTGGAAGGGCCGGGGTAAGGCTGTCTGCTTCCTCATCTCCTTCCTAATCCTGGACCTTCCAGAAACCAGGATTTGTGAGCAGCGACTGTAGAAACCACAGACATGAAAGAGATTGGTACGTTGTTTCCAGCGAAACCTCTAGACAGCCCCCAAAATGCTGGAAACCCTTAGAAATAGCCAAATCCTGGCTACAAACAAATCGAAGAATATTTGTTAAATTGAGAAACTGAACACCATCCCAGTGAATACGCCAAAACTTCAGGCTTCAATTAGTTGCTCTAAAATGCCAGAGGAGACAGAGGAGAGATTCTAACCTAATTCTCCCCTCTTCCTCTCTTCCCATCCTCCCTGACCCACCCACGAGGAGGCAGGAAACCCCTCCCAGGGAGGTCTGGGCCTGAAGGGAGAGGATCCTCTCATTTCCTCGGAAAGCCCATGGAATGTTGAAACACTGTTGGCTACAGGGCTGGGATGGGGAAAGGGGTGCCCATCTCGTGGAGAGCACAGACAGAGTCCATCCTGACACAGGCCAGCTTGGGGGCCGGCGTGGGAGGGCAAGGTACTTGGAGTCGGGTGGGGCCCAGGTCTGCCCACCCTGCGGTTGCCAGTCTGCTTCCCAAGGGGCAGCCGAACGGAGGGGAAGCCTCTGGGGTTTGCACCAGGCTCACCAGCCAGCAAAGCCACACCTGTCACACCTGGCCCCGAGCAGGCCCCCAATTACTTTGTGGAATGAATGAATGAATGAATAAATGCCCCCATGGGGTCAGGAGGCAGAAGGTACGCAGGGTGGAAGGGTCTGGAAGCAGAAATCCAAATGGCCTTTCTTCTCTGAAGAACTCATGGCACCCTCCAGGGTGAGAGCCAGGTCACATGATTGAGGCAGTCGGGGAAACTGAGGGAAAGGAAGCTGGTATGAGAAATAGGATTCATGGCCCTGAGCCCATTAGCACCTATCTCAGAGAAAGACTTGCTCTAGAAGTAGAGGGTGGCTTGGACACTGGCCCCTTACCCAGTGGCTGTAGGGGCTTCCAGGAGGAAGAGACATGGTAGGTCTGCCTGGCCCACCTTGAACGAGGTCTTCCTTCAGGAACCGTGGGCCTCCTGTGAGAACAAGGTGCTGGGTCCACAGGATCTTGTGTGTCCCCCTTCACCTGTCCAGAACTGTCCAGAACCTTTGGGGCGGGGGGGATGGCCTGATGCAGGCGCCAGTCTCCTGGGACTTCTGAATAATTCAGGAGCCAGGAGAGCAGCGGAGGCCTGGCCAGACCTTGGGCACTTGACACGGGCTCCCAGGGGGAAAGCAATGAATTATTGACAGGCCCTGGTGCCTGGTTGCCGCTCTATTGTGGTCAGTCTGTGGACCCATTCATGCCTGAGGCCCCCTCCCTGCTGGCTAATTATCCAGGAATTCTGCCCCCGCCCAGCCTACCTGGCCACTCCGTGGAGGCCAGCCCAGCCTCCTGGGGGGGGACATGGGCTCTGCAGGGGGTGCCTTCTTTGTGACGGGTAACTTGCATGGGCCACATAAGCATGATTTTCAGAGGACAGAACATCAGGTCCCAGGTCCTTCATCTAACAGTCTTGGGGGAAACTGAGGCCCAGAAAGGGCTCTTACCCAGGATCACACGGCAGGGTCGGGGCAGAGGTGATCTTCAACCCAGACCTCCTGACCCCCGGGCCAGTGCTCCTGTCCTTTCACAGGACAAACGGCCTCACACCTCCACTTCCCAGGGAAAGGACGCTGCAGGTGTCCAAGGGCACATGAGCCCACCCTGCCTGGTCACCCTGGGCCCCCTCTCCTAGGCGGCCCCTCCATGCTGACCCACCCAGGGGAGAAGAGGCAACAGGCCGACCTCATGAGTTTGCAGCTAGGCGGACAAAGGGCAGCCCGGCTGGACAGGGTGGTCTCTGGGGTCACCACACAGGCCACAGCTGGGGCTTCCTGCACTAGCTCCTTCCCCAGAGAGCGTTTACGGAGGGAGTTGAGGGGTGGCATTCGGTCGGAAGCAGTATTAGGACACTTGTGTTAAAGCTGTGTTTTCAAAGCAGGCACCCTGGTGTTGCTTAGAACGGTGCGTTACGGACGGACCCACAAAAAAAACAAAGTTTTATAAAAACGCTTTCCTTCATACTTTACTTACGACTGGGATAATAGCAATTGTCCTTTTCAAAGAACACTATTTTTTATTTTCATTTGGAGGAGGTTGGGGGACACTGTTAGAAGTGAAACCCCCCCCACCCCAAGCCACCCCCTGGGTCCCAGGGTCCCAGCCCCACCCTCTGGGCACAGACAGACCCTGGCTCTGTGAGGCTGTGCACCTGCCCACAGAGCCCATCCTGCAGAGAAGACCAGCACTGCCTGGGCCCTCCAGACAGCAAGCCCTGCACTCAGGGGAGGGAGGAGGTCCAGGTGTCTGAGTGAGGCAGTGTCGGAAGAATTTCACTTGAATGCTCTCACCGCCACCCAGTGAAGTGGGTAGTGTCACCTCCTTTGGAGAGCCGTGGGGCTCAGAGAGGTTGGAGAGCTAGCCAAAGTCACACAGCCGCCAGGTGGTGGAATCTCCCCCCTTAGATCCTGCAAGGTGAGCCCACTTCTATCTGACTCCAGAGCCCAGGCTCTATCCGCTGTCTACACTGCTTCTGTTAAGGATGGCACTGAGTCTGTGTGTGGACAAGGCTTAGACCAGGAGTGGGGAATTTGCCAAGAGGTGGACCTTGGCTCACTGTGGGGTTAAAGCAGTGAGAGCAGCCGTGGAGTAGTGAGATCCCCGTCACAGGGTGTATAGCAGGAGCTGGAGACTGCATGCCAGGGAGGATGCTGAGGGACCCTCCTTAACAAAATGCTGGACAAGCCTTCCTTTTGGGCCCTCCAAGGGCAAGGTCTGAGACTGACCTTAGTTAGCACCACCCTGCCCCCTGGGGGTGTCTTGCCACATTACAGCATGTCTGCCGATCCTCTGCGGTGCTAGGAGCGTCTTCTAGGAAAGTTGTGCCTGAGTATCCACAGCTGCCCCAGGTTCCCCCCCACCCCCGCCGCCCCCACCTCGATCCCATCCCGGCACTTCTCCTCTCTGGGCACTGCTCAAGCTGGGGAGAGGCCAGGACCCAGCCAGGGAGGAGGCGTCTGCTGGGCTGGGTCTGAGAAGCACCTAGAAGCCTGGTAAGGGGTCTCCAGTAGAGGAATGGTATGAACAGTCTCGCCCTCAAGGAGGCAGAACAGCCGGCCGAGAGGGCTCTGAGCTCCAGGGGGAAGCATTTCATATTTATCCACGGTGGCTGCTCCCACCACTTTCCCTCCTCACACAGAAAGAAGGGCCTTAAAAAAAAAAAAAAAAAAATATATATATATATATATATATATATATATATATATATATAGTGTTCACCCTCCGTGTTCCTCAGGAGAGTACAGACATCAGATACGTCCATTAAAGTCAGAATTCACCTGATGCCTCACCTGGCTCGAAATTGCCATCGGTTAACGGAGTCCCTTCCTGCTTTCTCGGCCTCGCCTTCCTTCCTCCATGAATCAAGGGCGGCACCGGGTGATCCCAAGGCCCCTCTGGCTCTCACGCGCTGCAGGTGCTCCCCTCGGTCTCTGTCCTTTCAACCAGAAATGGTGTGCACATTTTAATCTACCCCATTTGGAATCACCACGTGAGAACATCTCTCCGACTACCCTGTTCTCTCCCAGAGCAATAACCTTCAAACCGCAGGGTGAAATGGGGTTCAAGTCAACTCGGTCAGCATTTATTAGGCACCCACTGTTGGTCATTAATTCAGCCAGCAGATACTGAGATCTCCTGTGTGCTGAGAAACTCAAATAGGGGCTGGAAATAGGAAACATGGCCCCTGCCCCGGAGAGGCTCAACGTATAGCAACACCCCTTGATATCAACCAGATTGCTTCTGGAATGCTGACTGTGATGGAATGCTAGACGCTCTGGTGAGAACTTGGCACCGAGGCTCTCAGCCCTCTAAACGGCTCTGGGAAGCAGGGATTTTAGTAACTCACCTTAGGAGAACACAGATGGAGAGAGCTTAAATTGTCAGGGAAAGCAGGGAACTGGCTGGTGGCAGAGTCGGGCTTCAAGTCCCCGCCTCCGACTGCAAGACTGAACTCTTCACAGCCCTGCACTTTGTCTGGGAATATGGGGATCCTGCCACCAGATGGACCCTTGCCCTCAATGGGCTTGCAGAAGGCAGGTGTGGGCATTGCTGACTAAACGGGACCAGTGAGCCAGTGGTGTTGGGGCAGGTAGAGACCTTGGTGGTGGTTAGGGCGGCGGAAGGGGGAGATACTGCTCGTGGACCCTCCCCAGTAGCCTCCACACTGGGCATCTGGGCAGGGGCTCGGCTGAACCCCAACTCCACAAGCCAGGGGGTACCCTGCCCCCAGCCTGTTGACATCCCCCCAGGGGGTTCTCTGCCCACGAGCGCCAGGGAAATGGGTCTCACACAGACAACCACTCACACTGGTCGGGGTCACGTACGCTCCTGGACACGTTGCCCTGGCCAGGACCAGCCCTGGCTCTGGGGCCACCTTCTCCAAGCTTAGCCTGGAGCCTGAGCGAGCCCTCTGTCTCTCCAGCCCGGTCCCCAGCCAACCACATCCTCCTGGGATGGGAGCTCCTCTCTCATGTGACGCGGCCATGCCCCCTCTCCCGTCCACAGGCTGATCGGGACCTTCCGCATGGTGCTGCAGAAGGTGGTGGAGGAGAAGCGCGTGGAGGTGACCGACACACTGATCGATGACAACAATGCTATCATCAAGGTGGGTTTGCCCCAGAAAGTCCCTGGACTTGCCCTTTGTGGGGTTCCCTGGGGGCCACACGGGGTGGTCTGGGGGATGCTCCTAATGGATGGAGAGGTGAGGCAGGAGGAAGAGACTCAGGTCAGACTGCCAGAGCCCCTCTGCCGGGGGGGGGCGTGGCCAGAGCCCCGGGCTCCAGGGCTGCCGTCCCAGGTCCCACAGCCCTTCCTGCGGTGAGAGCACAAGACAAGGAGGACTGGGACATCCCCTCCCTTCTCCACTGAGCAGCTCAGGAATCGCCACAGGGGCCTCTCCCATCACCCAAGGGCCAGGCTGAGCCCTGCTGGCCACTCCAGGGCGTGATCTTCACTCTGGATGCCTGCCTCGGAGCCTCCCTAAGACCGGCCATTCTGCGAGGGCAGTACCTTGTTTCTATTCCTGTTGTCACCTCCCATCTCAGCACCTCCAACACGAACACACGCGTACGAACGACGCACAGTCTGTGGGCACTGGGCACCTGTTCTAACAAAGGAAAGAAATGAGCTCATCTGGATGCCCCGATCCCAGACTCTGCTCTGATGCATTTGTCCCCTTCGGCTGACTCATGCCCACTCACAGGCAGGGACACAGCCCCTGCGCACGGACCGTGGTTGGGCCACCAACTGTGGGACTTGGGCAGGCTGCCTATCCTCTGCAAAGTGAGCCAAATTATAGTATCTGCTCCACAGGAATTGTCCGAGGATTAGAAGAGAATATACAGATAGTGCTTAGAAGAGCTAAGCAAGACTTGGGATAAGTCAGAATAGCCTCAGAAGGCAGGGCGGAGGCCACGGGGGAGCCAGAATGGGAGGAGCGCCAAGGGTGGAGCAGATGTTCCCACGGTGCCTTTGTATCTCAGGATACTTCCTTGCAGAGGACAGGAGGGCACTTGAGACTTCTCAGCTGGACCCCAGCCAGCCCGTTCTCTCCAGGAGCAGAGGTGGGCAGGGGGGCTTCCCAAAGTCAGGGGAGCTCAGCCACCCCAGCAGGGGGGCGGGGTGCAGAACAAGCTACGGTCACCAGTGGGAGGAAGTGAGAGGAGAGAGAACAGAGGAAGCGGGCAGAGACGAGCAGGCAGCACGGACCACATGCTGTATTTCTAGAATCGGGTTTAGGAATTTAGCAGAGGACAGGCCTCACAGATTATCTAGTGCACTACCACCCACCTCTGTCACTCATTTTGTGGATGGGAGCCCTGAGGTCCTGGATGGGGAACGAATTTAGTCAAGGTCAGACGGTTGGTCAACAGCAGAGCTGACACCGGGACCCAGGGCTTCCAATTCCAGGCCACCATTTTGCCGGCACAACACACCTGGTCCCATCCAAAGGGCCACGTTGGCTCAGCGGGAAGGCCACGAGGCTTGGAGTCAGTCTGGCTCAGCTCAAATCCCAGCACTACCATTTTCTAGCTGTGTGACTTCGAGCAAGTAATTTACCCTCTCGGAAATGTTAGGTAGGATACGTTGAAGTGTTGAGAAGATCAAATGAGGTTTGAGCTGAGCCTGGCTCAGGCCTGTAAAATGAGTTTACAGTAAAGCATCTTAGCATGACATCTAGAACAGTGAGGGCTTTTCCTTCGACTCCCCCACCCGCCCCGGAAAATCGTTCGGAAGCCCACGTGCCGAGCAAAGGCTGCCTGTGTGGGTCGCCGGAGCAAGCCAACCCCAATCTCTGAGGGAGGGCAAGTGCATCTGGGAGGCATACTGACACCCGTGCAGGTTGAGGAAGGAACTAGAATGAGTCTTCCCTGTGCACCGGGGAGACACTAGAGCTGAAAGGAGGCAAGTGGCCCGAGGACCCAGAGCAAGAGGCCCTCCCAGGATTCTCGGGCGCACAGCCTGGGCCCAGGTGGGCGCTCCGCTTTTCCCCAGAGAAAAGCCCAGAGCGACCCCCAAGTCCCTTCTCCAGAGCAGGAGTGTCAGATGAACAGGAAGATGTGCCGACCCCATGCCTTGGGAGGTGTCCGGGGGTCCCCTCTCCTGGAGGCACGTCCTGCTCACATCCCATCTCGGGTTCGCATCAGGAGTGAGAGCAGGGCAGCCCCGCTTCTGAGGACGAGGGGGAGACCTCTAGCACTGGGGACACTGAATGATATTCTTCGTAGACAGTGGGCCCAGAGAGCCTACTGCCGTCTGGGCTCAGCTTGTCCCGGGCGCGCCCTCCACCTTGGGCACCAGGGAGGAGTAGAGCCAAGTGCAGCAGGACAGGGGCCAGAACCCGTTAAGCGGACTGAGTCTGTGAGTCTCAGTCTTTCTGAGCCTCAGTTTTCTTATCTGTAAAATGGGAGGTGTGGGGAGGCTAACGCGCACTTTGCCTTCCTCCGGCCGGGGGAGGAAGTGAAAGCACTTTGTAAACATCACAAGGAGTGCGCGGGATGGTCCTTGCTATTGCTGTACCCTCGCTCACCACCCGCCCCTCTCCCTCCAGACCAGCCTGTGCGTGGAGGTCCGATATCAGGCCACAGATGGCACGGTGGGCTCCTGGGATGATGGGGACTTCCTGGGGGATGAGTCCCTTCATGAGGAAGAGAAGGACAGCCAGGAGACGGATGGACTGCTCCCCGGCTCCCGCCCCAGCTCCCGGACACCAGGCGAGAAGAGCTTCCGGAGGTAAGAGGCTGGGCCCTCTGGCCTCCCACCACCCCCAAAGACACTGGGAGGATTCCTGGGTTCCTGGGCCTTGGTTCCCCGCGAAGGGCCCTCTCGGCATGACTGGGCTCAGTGGACAGGGCTGAGTTGCTGGAGAGACATACACGAGGCAGGAGTGTATTTCTACAGGGCCCTCGACACCTGTTCCCCCACCCCAGGCTCACTGGGGGGGGGGGGGGGCAGGGTATCTGGAATCAGGCTGAGGGGCCCAGCCTTCTGCTCCCCTGAGGGAGGACTTGAGGGAAAGAGGCTAGACCCCTGCCTCCTGACAGAATGGGTGAAGCAGACAGAAGGGGGCTCTAACCTTTTGGGTCCAAGACCCAGAAGTGCCAGACCAGCCCCAGGCAGCCCGCCGTCCACCCTGGCCCCAGGCAGGCCCAAGAGAGGGAGGCCTTTTCCTGCCGGGGTGAAGCCAAAGGTCCTGGTTGGGAACCAGCCTCTCTCTCGTTGAGAAGAATGTGTCCTGACACCCTCAGTGTCTAGGAGTCACCCCTGCAATGTCCTACCACACACGGGTGTCAGGAAGCTGCGTCCAGGCCTGCTCATTCCAAATGCAGGACTTTTCCCCCAAAAGGAAATGCAATGACATTACTCTTAGAACTCCGAGAGACAGACCCTAAGTTAGTAAAATGTTGGCTACGGATTCCTAGTCTGCTGGGAATAACGTGCAAAATGCAGGTAAGTCAGTGGCACCTCTAAAGTTTTAGAGAAGGGGACCCCTTCCCGGTGATCGTTCCCTCCAATCTCCTGCCCTTTGCTTTCCAAAAAAATGTATTCGGTCCCTGTTCTGAAACAAACCACCTATGTAAATCAAGGTAATTGAATTGATATGTTTTTATTAGACGAATGTGCTTTTCTTCTTTGTACTTGAGCCACTCCTCTCGGGCCACACACACACACACACTATACAAGCTTAAGACCCTGAGAGCCAGGTCAGGTAACAAGGTCAAAGGAACCATGCGTGTGACAAATACAGTGGACGTTGGCTCCAGACCAGCTGGGGGAGGGGTGGCATCGCCCACTCCAGCTGGGAGGGAGCCTGTCCTCCTTAGACTCTGGCCAGCCGGATGGAGAGGGCATGCAATTTGGCCTCAGGAGACTCAGGTCTGAGTCCCAGCTCTGCCTCCAACCAGTCTTGTGGCCCTCGGCCGGTCACACACCCTCTTTACTGTCTCTCCTAACCTGTAAAATGGGGCCCGGAACAATGAGAACGCTCCCCCCATCCTGCCATTAGGAGAGACGAAAGGACCACAGGGGACAGGTCGTAACCGGGGTGCCGAGTGCTGCCCCACATAAGGGCTGGGGACAGACAGGCTCTTGGCAGCTGGACAATGCAAAGGGTCGGGAATCAGGATGGAAATGGTGACGGGAGCCAGAAGACGCTGATGCAGAGGGCACCAACCCGTCCCAATCCTCTGTCCCCATGGAGGAAGAGCACGCGGGGACTGTCGGGGACTCTGCAGCTGGGCTCTAGGAGGGGGAGCAAGACTGGAAGCCAGGTGACAGCCAATAATTGAAGGGAAGGAGCACTGGCCCCGAATCAGGGAAGCTAAGTTCCATTTGGCCCCATCCTGGCTGCCACTAACTAAGCCGAATGACAGTGAGCGAGTCCCCTACCCCTCTGGGCCAATTACAGGAATGGGCTACGTATCCTGGCCGCTCTACAACTGTGATGTCCCGAGGGACCCAGGGATACTCTGGATCTCATGGGTAGCACCAGTGTGAAACAGCTGTCTGGGAGCTCTTGACAGCCGAGGGCCGCCACCCTCTGTGGCTACTGTGGCTTGGGGCTCACGAGAAGGGGCCAGGAGGCTGACAGATGGGGCTTGAGTGGAGGCAGTAGAACAAAGTGAGGAGCTTTGGTCCCCAGACCAGCAGAGGGCCTCTCCTATCCTCCCTCAACCTGGCTCAGGATTTCCCCACCTCTCCCTGGTTTCAGTGGCCACTCCCAGGGCAGCAGCAGGAGGCCGCAGCAGGAGGAAGGGTTTTTTTGTTGTTGTTGTGTGTGTGTGTGTGTGTGTGTGTGTGTGTGTGTGTGTGTTCTTAAGTTTACTTATTTATTTTGAGAGAGACAGAGAGATAGGCAGACAGAGAATCCCAAGCAGGCTCTACACTGTCAGCGCGGGGCTTGAACTCACAAACTTGTGAGATCGTGACCTGAGCCAAAATCAAGAGTCGGATGCTTCACCGATCGAGCCACGCAGGCGCCCCAGGAGGGAGGATTTTATCTGGGATTGGGAATTGGGAGAGGGTGACAACCACGGTCAGAGCCCCCTTGTCTTCCGGATGCCACAGCCCTGTGTTGGAGGGGCTTTGTGAGGGAGCGCACGGTTCCCCTGCTGTCGCGGGGGCCACTGGCCCAGATGCTGAGAGCACCTGGGGGTCGGTGCCCTTGCCAGGCCTAGCCACGCAGCCAGCAGGCCGGGTGGGGGGAAGAGGTGAGAACATTCGGGAGGGCCCTTTGCTGGTGAGGAGAAGGTAGAACAGCTTTAGAGCATTTGGGCTCATCCTACGGCTTAATTCTGGCTGCATGTAAAGGGCATGTGAGCTCTGGGTCAAGGAGTGTGGATGCTGCAGGAACCGGATAGTTGGCCTTGCAGCCCGAGGTGTTATGTCTCACCCTCGTCTCACAAGTACCAACCAGCCAGGCCCGTCAGCTCTGGAGCCTGGGAGAGAGCCACCGTCTTCCGGACTGGCGAGCCCTCCAGACAGGCTTTGGTCAACAAAGGGACGGAGGAGGAAAGGGATATATGTGCCTAGTCTCTGACCCCCAGCGAAGTCTTCCTTCCCCACATCTGCCCCTTGCCTTCCGTTCATTCCTAGAAAGGCCCACCCCTTCAAAGATCAAGGTGCTCAGTCTACTAGGCGCCTCTCTTGTCTCTCCTCTGGCCAACCAGCAGCAGCAGCAGGAAACCCTCACTGCTAGCGAACAGCAGTGTCTCACCTGGTCTTCTGGATCCACAGGGGTCTGGGGCGGGAATCCATTCCTCCCCGTCCAACATGGCTCCGTAGGGCGCTTGCTGGAGGGCGGAGGGGGGGCCCGGTGGAGTGAATGGGCAGGAAACAGCCTCGGCCTTGGACTGGCAGGGACTCTTCCATGGATGACAGAGGAGGCTGATGTGGGGAGGTCCTGGTGAGCCCACACTTCTCCCTCTGGGGCCTGGGCACCCCCCAGCTGGCCTCCAGCCATCTGCTCTCACTACCCCAGGACAGGTCTCGGCAGAGGTACTCACTTAAGGGAACTCACTCTGAAGGCCTTAAGTATCTTCCTGGAAATTTCTCCCATGTGACCTCAGGGAATGTCTGCCAGGCACCTCCGCCTGAGCACCCCCCCAATTCCCAACCCAACACCAGTAGCCCATTAACCCTTTCCTCCCACGGTTCCATCAATCCCAGGCCCCAGTCAGTCTTGTGCCCTCTGAGCCACTCTGCCTACTTCTCTAGTCTCTGCCCCCACCCAGGGGCCTCTGATTTTGGCCAGGTTTCTGTAAAATACCCTGGGAATGTTCCAGAGGCAATGCGATGACGTGGAGAGACACAGGACTCAAATCCCGGCTCTGGTCTCCAGAGCTACACTTGCCCACCTGTAAGAGGGGCATCAGGGACGTGAGGATCAAATGACATGCTTCATGTGAGTCACCCACTGCAGCACCCGGTGTGTGGTCGGTGCTCAGCCAGTGCCTGATGCTTTCCTCCTTCCTTTCCAGTCTCCGTGACCTGCCCCGGTCCCTGAAGGGGAAGGAGACTTCAGCCCAGCACGAGCGTGCACACACTTACCAGCGCCGCTCAGGTGCATGTGTCTTTGTGACACCAGGGAGCCGCACACACCGCTGGCTTCTGGGCTCCGTTGCTGATGCGGCTCTAGGAGCCACATCCAGAGGGACGGAAAGGAGGCCCAGCTTTAATGGTGCAGCTTCTCTTAGGGCTTTCCTGCGGATTTCCTCTATTCTGCGACTCTCTCCTTATTTTCTCCATCTGCCTGGCCCTCCTGCCCTCCACGGCCCCACCCCCTTCCGCCCAGCCCCCCCTGCCTGAGAAGGCAGAGGTTCCCGTTGGGTTCCTTTCTGTTGGGTCTCATCTTGGGAGAGCAAGGAGGGACCACTTTTCTTGTTCTCCTTACGGATCATTCTTCCACTCCAGCAGAGATCCATGGAAGCCAGGTATCCCCACTCCTATACCATGGGTCAGGGGGCAGCAGGGTATCCCCACAGTGTGTGCCCTGGGATGTGCATGGGGTCAGCACGGCCGGCCTCACCCCCCAGTTCCCATGATCCCTCCCCCACCTCAGCACAGAGGAGCCAGGGCCAGGGCCATGCTGGGATAGGGGTGAAGCGATGCTTCACTAGCTCTTTCACCCGAGGTTAGGGTCCCCTCCACCCCCGGCCCAGGGCTGAGTGTTCAAGTGAGGTCTGGCCCCATGAAGCACTGGGTCCCAGCAAGCCTCAGAGCTCCCCAGCGGCCGCCATATTGAATCTCCCACGCAGTGGCTGCTTTCAGTGGCACATCCAGAGCAATGTGGATGGGGGTGTGAGGGAGAGATGGAGTGAAACCCAGGCCCAGAGAGACAGAAGGCTGGCTGAGGAACAGAACCTACCCAACCTACCCGCTGAAAACACAATGTGGACTCTAGGAGGAAAGTTCAGACCCATCCAGGCCTTCACGGAGAGGTCTCCGAGCAAGGAGGACAGAGGCCGGGCCACATCCCATCCCTACTGCTTGTGGCCGAGTGACTGAGGGCAGGCTGAGCACAGAACGCTGAAGCTTTATTATTCATGTTCGTTGTAGTCATTAATAGTGGTTGTGGTAAAATCATGAGAATGTTCTTTTTTTTTTTCACAGAAAGACAGTCCTTTTCCCTTCTCCATTTCCACACTCGGAGTGTGGGCCTGTGTGCGGCCCCTTTGTAGGCCCAGCGGCCGGGAGTGTGTGAGGACGGGGTGAGGCAGGCATGTTCCAGGCAGCCTGTGCTGTGCGGCACCTGGGCCTGCTATGTGCCTGAGAAGCTCCGCCGCTGGGCCAGCCTGACGGCTCTCCAAGATTTCAGAGCAAAACCAGAAGGGAAAGAGATAGAACCTCACGTTTTATTGTTCAGGTGTATCAATTCCTCCTTCCCGTTCCATCCTTGCCCAGTCCTAGGGGATACAGTTCCCCTTCCGGTTCCCCTATTGCAATGATTTTCAAATTCGTCAGGGTCACAGAGTTCTTTAAAAAAACAACAAGCAAACAAACTTGCTTCAAAACTTGGATGGGTAACTCAGAGAAAGACGGCCCTGTTTGGATTAATGTGAGAGTGCAGTCAGTAAATCTCCCATTCGGCCCTCATTCTCAAAAGCTCACTGGGGCTCCTGCTCCATTGGGGCAAGCCCCATGCAGCTCTCAGTGGGTCCCAATGGGGACCCATGCCTGACCTGCCCGCCTCCAAGCCAGGCCTGGGGCCAGCACAGGGCTGCTGAGACTATCTCCCCTTCTCTGCAGCGAGGTGTTCTGTGACCAGCAGAGACCTGGCTAATGCTAAGTACTTTGAAAGGAATTACAAACTGACCAGCTTGCCTAATGGAAAGGACAACTGGCCAAAGCTGGACTTCAGCTGTGATCTATGTAGGCCTGTAGGTTCTGAGCTGTCATGGCACAGAATCATGTCCCCCTGGGCAAGGCCTGTGCCAGTACAGCGTGAGGAGGGGGAAAACATCACTAAAACATCTCCTAATTGTTGTCTGCTTTCTTTTCTTCATCTTCCTTACCATAGCATTAGGGAAGGATTGAGAGAACATTCCAGAAGGCTTTTCTGAAAGCCTCCCTAAAGAGGGAGAAGGGCACGGTTCTTACCCTGCTCTGCGCCCTGAAGTGGTAGCTCTCTTATTGCCACATCCCCAGAATCTCCCTGGCCCACCCTTGCCCTCCAGGGCTGTCAGAGCCTGAGAGCTGCCCACTCCATTGGAGGGGATCCAGGGAGGAGGTGAGGAGGAGCAGGGTGGCCCAGGCCTGGAGGGTGGCCAGGCTCATCTAACCTTGCATTCCCTGAGGCATCTGAGACCCACAGTAGAAATCACCAAGCCCTTGCCTGCGAATGGAGGAGATCAGGTGACACCCTGAGGCCTCCTCCCATTTCAAGGCTCCAGGCTCTCCTGGGCTTGGGAAGTGGCCACCCAGCCCCGCTCTTGTGACCAGGGCAGAGCCTGGGAACCATCAGACCCCTGCCCAGCAGGCTTAGGCTGCAGCAAGAAGCTGTGGGGTGAGGGGGTCCCTGGGATGAGGAGGCCCTTGGGGAGTGGGGGGTCAACAGGGCCAGGGGCTAAATCTGCAAGTGTCTCTGGTCCACACCCTCTCACTCACATCCCCTTGTCTCCTCATTTCTTCCCCCTACTCAGCAAAGGCAGAGAGAAGACCAAGGGAGGCAGAGATGGCGAGCACAAGTAGGTGTCCCAGGCCAGGGTGGAGCCCGTGGGGCCCAAAGGCTCCTCACCACAGGGTGCGGATGTCGGGATGGCCTGTCTCAGAGGGCTTAGGTGTGGGCTGTCCTGGCAGAGCCAGCACCGGGGGATGGCAGGGAGAGGGAGGTCTGTCCATCTGGCTGTGAGGGGTGAGGGTCAAGGAGGGAGGGGGTGGGGGTGGGCAGGCATCTGGGCCTTCTGGTTTCTGCTCCCTCCTCCCTCCTTTCAACATCTGGATTCTGCCTCCACTTCCCTGTTCAGCTCCATGCCCACGGGCCAGGCCCTTAGGCTTTCCTGTCAGGGAAGGTGTGACTGAAGGCAAAGGGGTGGGGGAGGCCCAAGAAGTGGCCACCTCCCGCTAAGAATAAAGGCAGGGCTGGGCAGGTGGACATGAAGGCCTGGAGGCCCACAGACTCTGGGCCTGGAGTGGCCCCAGGGGTGGCTGGGGCATGAAGCGCCAGAGAGCTAAGGAGGGACGAGCATATGTGTACCCTCTGGCCTTCCTCACCGTCTCCATCCCGCAAAAAGCTTCGTGGGGGAGGGAGAGGTCAGGGCCTGTCTGGGAGAAGGGGGGTGGGGACCCCAGATGAGAGAGGCCAGCCGCAGGAGTTGGAAAGGCTCAAGGCCTGGGGCTGATGAGTGGGTCTCAGAGGCCCCCTGAAGCACATGCCATCTCTAGAATTCTCTAGCATTGTGAGGAGTTCACAGAAGCGGTAGTAGTCAGGGCTGACCGGCTGGAGGGGGCGTCTGGTCCAAAGCCCTTTCTTCGAGATGATAAATCTGAGTCCCAGAGAGGGGAAGTGACCTGCCCCGGGACAGGAGCAGAGCTAGGACGGCCACACAGGGAATTTAGCTCCTGACCCAGAGTTCACAAGAGACCTGAGGAGTTTAGAGCACTTGACTGTACTCTAAATTTAATTTAATTCTCCAAACACACCAGTGCAAGCTGAAAAGCCAAGAATGGGGTCTTTATTTTCCAGATAGGGAAACTGAGCTTCAGAGATGTTAAGGGATTTGCCCCACACTGTGGTACCAGGAAGTTAAAAACTAGTTGACAGGAGGACATCATGGGGACAC
The DNA here is from genome assembly GCF_024362965.1 of Panthera pardus. Lineage (NCBI taxonomy): Eukaryota > Metazoa > Chordata > Mammalia > Carnivora > Felidae > Panthera > Panthera pardus. The sequence continues at coordinate 20,100,963 of NW_026526832.1, forward strand.
CAGGATTGTGCCTATAGGGGTCTGAGGTGGTCAGCACAGGTATGGGGTTGAGGCATCCGCCTGCGTTAAGGTCCCAGGGGACTCATCGTGGATCATTGCTTCAACAAAAGCATATGAGCTCCAACTCCCACAAACAAAAGCACACAGAAGCACAACAAGACAAAGGCACCCCATGGGGAAAACTCAGGCCCAGAGACCTGAAGGGTTGAGGAGGCTGTCAGGCTCTGAGCAAGGGAAGAAGAGGGAGCTTGGAGAGGGAGCCAGGGAGCTGAATCCAGGGAGGTAGGGGTGGAGGGTGAGAGATGATGGCTGAGCTGGGAGTCCCTCTTAGGGAGCTGTTTCAAGGGCTCAGGCTCAGTTTCCCGCATGGACGCTTAGACACGAGAGGCCTATTCATGAGATGTAAACAACTTGTCTCTTCCCCAGCCACTGGCTGAGAGTGGCGATGCCCTAGGGCCCTTCTTGATTTCCAGCTCCCCAGTCTGTCCTGGGCCAGACTCCCAGGGATTCACACTGGCCACGGCCGGACTAAGAGGCACCTCACAGTGGCGAGCGACCCGTAGTAAATGCTGGTTCCTTGGCACTACCTGATCCGAGTCTCTTGCCATCCCTAGTCCTCACATGGGATACAGTCATATTTTCATGTGTGGGGCATTAGGAGGATTGAAAGGGGAGGGAAATGAGATTTTTTAAAAATGTTTATTTATTTTTGAGAGAGAGAGATAGAGAGAGGCAGAGTGAGAGCAGGGGAGGGGCAGAGACGGAGGGAGACAGAATCTGAAGCAGGCTCCAGGCTCCGAGCTGTCAGCACAGAGCCCGATGCGGGGCTCGAACCCACTAACTGTGAAATCATGACCTGAGCCAAAGTCGGACACTTAACCGACGGAGCCACCCAGCACCCCAGAAATGAGATTTCTAAGAAGAGACTAAGCAACTTGAAACTCTGTAGCCAGGTGAAGAAAAGCTATAAAAACAGTTTTAAAACTCTGAAAGGTTACCGTGTGGCAAAGCTGGCTAGTTTCAAGCTCTGCTGAGAAGTAAGTAGAAGCGTGTGCAAGTTGCCGTAGGAAAAACGGAAGAATCCAGCCATGAAAGAACTCATGTCCCCTTGAGTACGTGGGATGTTGAGAGAGGTTGGTCTGGGGACGTGGGAAATCTATTTCCCTGATGCTGTTTGCTTGAGACTTGCAAGGGGTTGGGCCACCGAGGAGAGCTGAGGAGCCAGCTCCCTGGCACACAAGGGCCCCCTTAAGTACACAAGGGCCCCCCACGCCTCCTGGTTCCACGAGGGCACGGAGGCAAGCAGGCCAGTTTGGGGACAAGTCCTCGTCTCAAGGGCCAACCTGTCCTGCCCAGATGTGGCAAGATATTTGAAACTAACTGAAATTCAACACACTGTGAAAAAACAACTGTAGAGCCTGCAATTATGAATTAGCTATTGTTGGGGCATCGGAAATAAAAGAAATACACCCACCAAGGGGCACCAGAACACGCCCCCAAGGTTTGAAAACGTGGCTGTTTAAACAATGCAAAGCACCATAGACCCCTTTTCTTTTCTCTTACGCAGGAGTTTCTCCTGATTAGCTGAGGCCTGAGCTAGTGAGCCTGGGTTGTTCTGATTGAAGGCAGTCTCAGATCGTCAGGCACAGCCCCTAAGTCACAGCCTCCAGAAGAATACACAGACCTGAGTTAATGTCACGCCCAGCTCACTAAATTTAGTTTGGCCAATGTTCCCAAGTCATTCTGAACACCAAGCTCCCTCCTAGGACCCCAACCGCGACATCCTTCTAGATCTGAGCCGTGGAACCAGCAATGAAACCATCAGATCCATAAATGAAGACAGAATTTACAAATAAGTGAACTAACCTTAAAATCTTTTCTCTAGAGGGAAAGAGTGGTCTAACTTGTGGGTGCATATCATTCTGACTGCAGCGAATCCAGCAATGGGGAAGCCCAAGCCGGACCGGAAATCCCCAGAGGGCCCTAAGAGGCCCACCTTCCCTGCCTCCCGCTTCTGCTTCCCTGAAGCCAGGAGTAAGGAGCCGCTTGGTGGCAAAGCATTTTTTCACTGAGTTGATTATTGGCTTGTTTTCTTTGTCTGTTTCTCACCACATTATATTTTTAGTTATTGAAGAACTCAGGCCAGCTGCCGCATTTTATTTAAAAACAAGAACAAACACTCAGGACCTCAGCGTACCAGCAACCTCATCAAAGAATTACACATTTTGGAAATCTAAGTCTTTGATACAAGCCGATAATCTTCGAACATCCCTGACTAAATTAACATTGATTTCAAAACTAACCTTTACCCTTGGCCAAGAGAAGCAGGCACGCCGTTTCTGGGAAGCGGTGCAGCACTAGGCAGAAGAGACTGTTTCTATGGTCAATTTCTGATGTGTCATCGACCAGAAAATTCCAAAGGGCAGGGAGAGCTGAGGCCATCATGCTCTAGTGCACACTGTCCAGATGAACTGAAGAACAAAATTCGTACGAATTCTGGACATTACATTCACCCCACACGTTCCACATTTTTCATTAAGGGATAAATCTTCATTTTGAGATACCCCCAGGCACACAGGAGTACTGCCTATATACCTGTCCACCGGAGATGGATAGTGAGGCAGGGTCTGGGAAGAGGGGCTTCTCCTTTGATTGATTTCAGGGAGAGAATTGTAGGATAGTATAGTTTTTTTTTTTTTTTAAAGTCTCAATCTCTGCTTCCAAATACGTTTGTTTTAAGAAATAAAGTGACTTTCAAAATCAAGGGCCATAACTGCCCAGGGGAAGCCCCAGGCCCTTTTCCACTTGGGTGGGTCCTCGAGACCAGCGTCAGAAAGCCGCAAGTCATTGACCTGTGTGATGTTTCATTACCAGTCATTAACTTTCACAGCAGCCTCTTCCAAAATGCGTTGATGCTAAGACCATTTGTGAGTGAGCGCCTTCTCTGTAAGCCTAGGCACCGTCTCTGGGGCTCTTCACAGATGGCACCCCCATCTGCACACTGCGTTGGCACACGGCCCATACGTACACCTAAAAGTGCAGACCCTGGGAACTTTTCACTGAAGTTCCGAACGGTCAGGATGGGATCGCCACTGACAGAGAAGTGCAATCCCACAGGACTCGGGACGTAGCAGTTCTGGCAGAGGGGGCAGGAGCAGTGTGCTTCAACTCTAGCTCTGAGCCTCAGTCTCTTCTTGGGTTGAATGAAGAGAAGCGTATGTCCCTCCCAGGATCGCTATGAAGATGAAATGAGTAAACATCTGGAAAAGGCTTTGGCCCATAGTAGTTGCTCAAGAAAAAATTATATAATGCCGTGTTGGCATATGTATAGATACCTCCCTTTATTAGAAGGGGAGACACTTTCTTTCCCTTCTTTCCCTTCTCCTCCATTATTATGTTCCAGACAACACGATGCTGGCCGGTATAGACACATCAGTGTTACCTCAGTCTTCCTTGACCCACCTCATGGCTTTTTAGGAAGCCATGAACACACTAGTGTTTCCTAAACTGTGAGCTGCTGCCCATGGAAAGGTTCTTGACTGCTCTTTCACTGGGATACAGACTCACAGCCCTCTATGTCTTGCCCAGAAGTAAAGAGAGCAAAGAGTAAAGAAAGGCCCGGGATTAAGGTGGGGCCAGATTTGGGGGAATAAGATTGGCCCCAGCCTTGAGTAGGGCTTGAGGCTTTTAGGCCATCCCTACAAGGACAGAAAGGTTTTGCCCAACCTCACGTTACCCAGAATAATGGGTATCTTGGGATACCCATTACCCATTATCTTGGGATACCCATTACCCAGGGGATCTTGGGAACCAAAGTCAAGCCTCCACGGGGAGATAGACGCATGACCCAAAGGTGGGTGGGCTCTGTTGTAGGTGAGCTCAGAGTTTGAGTCTGCCCTGGCCCCCTCTGAGCCCACATGATGACAGGGCCACACCCAGGAGGAGGGAGAATGGGAAGAGAGAGTCAGGTATCCAGCTCATGCAATATTGATGGGGTAATGGAATACTGCACTTTACCCCCTGCTGATCCTACTCCGGGTCCCTCCTGGCACCAGGGATCACGGGCTCAGCTGCAGGGACATCACTGAAGGGACACTGACGACCCCTGCCCCCTTCCCTCAGCCCCCCTGACTGCGAGGCCCTTCACCTGGGGGCGCAAGGCCACACCAAGCCAGAGAAAGAGGTAGGAACTATGGAGCTTGCCATACGTTCCTGGGGGTTGGTTGAAGTGGGGGGTGAGGGGGGGGATTCCGCAGTGAGCAGGGACAGGCAGAAGGGGTGGAAGCCAGCACCAAAGATAGATGGGAAAGGGCCCATCTCTTCCTTTTCGCTGGGGACCAAACAGAATCTGAGGGTGCGGAGAGATTGGGAAAGACAAGGCAGGAGTTGCACACCAGGGCCATTTGAGAACTGAGCAGCTAGCTTCAACCACATCTCAGACCTCCTCCTTGGCCTCTGCCCCTCTGATCCTGTTCCTGTCTGTCTGTCCTGATGCTTTGTCTCTGGTCATCTGGCTTTCTTCCCGACCAGCTGAGGTGGGGTGCACGGACAAGGAAGACGAGCTCGGAGGCATGGTGGAACTCAGAGCTCTGAGACTGGACTGAGGGAGCTGAGGACAGCCCAGGACCCGGGAGGGCTCCACTCAAAGTCGTTCTTCCCAGCCCAAGATCACCTTCTCTGATCCCTGGGCCCTGACCCGCTCTTCAGTGGTGTGGAGGCATGAGAAAGAAGGAAGCAGTGGGGTCTCCTCTCTGCCCTAATTCCCCCTCGTGGCTCCTGCTTTAGAAAGGTTGGCCCCCACGCTATCTCAGGACTGGTACGTGAGGGGCTGGAGTATGAAGTGCCCTTTCTCTTACGTGTTGTCTCGGGTTTTGCTCTCCTGTGTTTGTGTGTCTTCCTCCCGGCGTCCATCTCCCTCCATCTCATTCTGGCGGCTCGCCTCACAGAGCTGGGAGAAGTGTGTTCTCCGCCATGAAGCTCGGCAAGAACCGGTCCCACAAGGAGGAACCCCAAAGACAAGGTACAGACGCACCCCCAGCCAGGCCAACCCCCGGGCCTTCTCTGCGCACCTTACGGAGACCAAACCCCTCCCCTCCGCGGGCAGCGCCCCAGCAGGCTCGCCTGCGATTGGCCGGTGAGGCCGCTTAGGTGGGCCCTAGCCTCCCATTGGCTGCCGGCACAGCCGGGCCCTGAGGGTGGTCTTCAGGAAGGGGGCGCTCCTGGCACAAAGGGTGGGAAGGGCATCACCACTGGTCTAGAATTTAGCAGTACTCTCTGGTGGGCCTGTGTTTGAAAGGCTCCTCCTGCCCTCTCTGCTCCCCACCCCCCCTCCACCTTTTTTCCTGCACACAGAAGCCTAGAGATTGTTCATTAGAGAAGGGAATAACAAAAAAACAAAAAAAACAAAACAAAAAAAAAAACGAAAGTGGTTTGGCCAATTCCCTATTTCTGGGGAAAAACCAGCGTCCCAGGACCGCTTACCCAGTGTCAAGACTCACTGCCCTGTCTTTCCCCATGCCTTCTCACAAGGCTGCAGGGAAAGCCCTGGGGGAGAGAGGCAGGGTGGAGCCTGGGAGGCTGAAGTGACCGGTGGCCCTGGTGCCACGGGAGCAGCAGCCTGGGGGGAGGGCAAGACAGCTGTTAGAAAGGAGGCGGGGGGACCGGGAGAAGACTGGAGAGAATTGGATCAGATAAGGAAGCAATGTGGAGCTTTCCCACCCAAGTCTGTTGATCACCTGCCCTCCTTCAGAGCTCCTGGCTTCCCCCCTTAGCATCCCCTGGGTGGCCCACTGGCCCCAGCATCTCTCTCCCTCTTGCCTCCATGCCAATTCTAGCGGTGCCCTTCTCCTTCAGGCTGGAGAGGGTATGGTTGCTGGCTGAGGCCCAAACTTACCATTCTTCCGTGGTTGCTCAGTATGGTCAATTCTTCATCTCATTGGATATTACACCTCAGCGCAGCGTTAGGATCTGAATTCCATCAGCTATTTTACATGGATGAGTTACTTCTTAAGCTTCAGTTTCCCAATCTGTGACATGAGAATAGTGCCTATCTTGACAGGACATGGATATGAGGACAGGAGATACGTGCACGAAGTGCCTGACATTGTGCCTGGCATAGAGTAGCCTCTTGATAAACAGTAGCCATCGTTTGAAAGGTACATAAGTATGAATTTTTTATTGCCCCTCCCCTTCTTCCACAAAGGGTATTCAGCACTTATGTAAGAAATACACAACAAGAGTTACATTCAATCAAAATACAAAAGCAAGACTAGGGGTACCTGGCTGGCTCAATTAGGAGAGCATACATACGGCCCTTGATCTCAGGGTCGTGAGTTTGAGCCTTAGGTTGGGTGTACAGATGGCTTAAATAAATAAACTTAAAAAAAAAAATCTTTAAAAAAATAAAAAAAAATTTTTAAAAAGCGAAACTAGATATAATATCAATTAAAATCAAAGATCAAGATCAGGTGGGAAACACTGCAGATAAACAGGCCATACATTCTAAGCAGATACTGCCAAGGAAGCCCGGAAATTGACTGTTAGCTTCCTGGATAGCAAAGCGCAAGGGGAAAGACAGTCACTTGTTCCACCATCCAGCCCACCTAATGGCCTTTCTTCTGCAGATGAACCGGCCGTGCTGGAGATGGAAGACCTTGACCGCTTGGCCGTTCGGCTGGGGGATGGGCTGGACCCTGACTCTGTGTCTCTGGCCTCTGTCACAGCTCTCACCACCAATGTCTCCAACAAACGGTGAGCACACGGGAGTCCCGCAGCCCAAACCGCCTCCACCTGTTCAGGCAGGACCCAGCTTGCCGCGTGTGGAATTCGGATGGGGAAGAACCAGGGTCCCTGGGCGGCTTCTTCCTAACCCTGCCCCTTTCTTCTTTTCCCGGATGTCTCTCACTCTGCTGTTCCTACAAAGGCAGGAGGCTGCTCCCAAGTCATTGCACACCCACGGGCCAAGGGGGATCACAGAGCTGCCCCGCACACATCTGAACCTGTTGACCTACTGTCTATCTCTCCGTCACTGTGCCGTTAATCCTCTCTGTTGGGGCCTCTGAAAACAATTAATCCCCATTCTTTTGGAATGTCTTGGAGTACACGAATACCATGATTCTGTCCTCTGCCCTTCGCCAAGGTCCAACCAGTGCCAGTGCCCTCCTCCTCCCCTGCAAGCAATCCCCTTACACCGGGCCTGACGGTACCTTCTCCTCCTCAGATCCAAGCCAGACATTAAGATGGTGCCAGGTGCTGGGCGGCCCGTGGATTACCAGGTAGGCGGGGCAACTAGAGGCATCGCTCTGAGACTCCACTCCAGTGGGTGGTTCTGGCCAGGCGTGCATTATAGACTCTGGATGCATGGATCTGAGGGTCACAGAGAACCACAAGCTCAGTGTAAGTTCCCAAACGAAGCTCGTTTCCGGGAGGCACTCGGAACTAGAGAGGTACAAACCTAAAGAGCTTGAGAATTCTGCTTATGCAGAGGACTTTGTGTCCAGCACTGGACTTCATCAAGTTGGAGGGACCTGGAAAAACCCTGAAAAGACCAAGGGGCACCACTATCTATCATATATGTCTCTGAAGAAAGATTTTTTGATGTGCTTTTTAAAATTGTTGTTTCCATTATTTGTAATGCCAGAAGTAATGTAATGTCAATCCTGGTTATCCATAGATGGTGAGAATGTGGGTGGGGTTTTTTTTTTTTTTTTTCTTTTTCTTCTCTGGTCTCTGAAATTAACACTTAATGTTTCTGTTTGTATGTTTCTAAAACTCGAGACAAAATGACTGAGATAGGGAGAAATTTGAAGCTGTAGGATTGTTAATGTGGCCACAGTGCAGGCAGGATGTGTCATGAGCAGGGCTGAGCTGTTGAGAGAAGGCCACACAGGGCATCTGAACCCCATTACAGCCCTCCAGGCCTGGGGCCTGATCATGGGCTTTGCAGGGCCACACCCCCAATTTTGTTTCTTCTTGCAGAGTTGATCAGAGCCTGAGATACTCAGTTACACTAACACGATCCACGATGGACTAACGTACAAGCCAGAAGCACCTCGTACTTATTTATAAACTGGAAACCAGAAGGGCCCATGGACGACCCACTGCTCTAGACCCTTCACTTGGGGTCTAACAAGACCCAGTTATGGGTCAGAGGCCTGGGCATTCCTAGGACTGAGTGAGTGTGCTCACTGGTCAGAGGAAACAGCCTTTAGGGGACCCCGCCTGGCTACCACTGTAGCGCCTGCCCAAAGTGTCAGAACCCGGGCCCAGAATCAGAGCGAGCCTCCTCTCCCAGGTTAGAGCTTTATCTCTGAATGCTCATCTCCCCGACCCTATGCACACCACCCCTTCTTGAAGGCGACAGCCCCGCGGCCACCTCGTTCAGGTGATGATATAAAGGACGAGGAGGTATCTGTCTTTGTATCAGGTGCATCTGGTCATGTTTTCTCAAGGACACACCTTGTCTCCCTTAATCCTCGCTTCAGTTTGTTTTCAACCAGTTGGTGGCCATCTTTCCAGGTGCTTGAAAATTAGCCCCAAGCAGTGTCAAGTGACCCTGGCCCTGGCCCTGTGGTTTAGACAGCCTCAAGCCACTGGGCTCCTTGGAGGTTTGGGAAATGCTGCCCCCTCACCTCTCTGCCAAAACCCAAACACAGAATATCGTAAGACGTGTGAAGGCTTTTCTAGGGGGCTGGGCCCAGGGCTCTGCTCCCCTGTTTTCTGAGAACAGGAAAATTCCAAAGGACAAAGATCTGTTTGTCTTTGTATTTCCAGATACTGTTTCCTTTACAGTGTCACCGGCCTGCCACGTAAAGGCACATAGAAAATGGTTAATATAATTGTTATTTTCTAGAAGGCTTACAGGTACTATGCTAGGAACTGTGTGTGTGTGTCTGTGTGTGTGTGTTTTCCATTTAAGTTAATATAATTCTTACAACCTCCTAAATATAAGTATTACTACATTTCATAGGTGAGAAACTGAGGCACAAGGAGAGTAAGGAGCTTACCCTAGGTCGCACAGTTATTCAAAGGTCAACTCAGGGTTCAAGTGCAAGGGTGTCCAACTGAAGCAGTCCGAGTGACTAATTTCTTTCTAATTGAGCCTCTTGGACAGTCACCCCCTCTGGTTCCCCCCCCCCCCATTCATCTTTGGCTCACTACCTACTGCTTGTTTTCAAAGCTCTTTCAAACTGCTTCCTGACAGAGACCTTTATTAAGTGGACCCCACTTTCCCCCGCTAAAGACTTTGCAAACATCCTGAATTGAACAGAACAGTTGTCGTATTTAACCGAGTAACACAGTATTTTCTGACAGGCTCGTTCACATCTCAACAATAAGTATCGACACACTTGGACAGAGCACTCTGAGGGTACGAGCGTGGATTTATTCTTACTTCCAATAAATACAATGTAGAAAGCAAGAAAACCTACCAAAGGAATGTCACTCTCTGGAGAACTTGGCTTTGCCCAGTTAGAAAGACCTGAGAAAGCGCACCCAGCTGGTGGGAGGAGAGGGACTTAGATGAACTCAGATCTGGGAAGGACCCCGAGGACTGGGAACAGGCAAAAGGCCATGGCATACCCATCCCCTTTGTTTCTTCTGGTTAGAATGTATGTAATGTGCAAACCCTTTCCCGATTATTGGCATCTCCGAGGCGAGAAGCCACATTCTCATCCCAGCGAATATGCAGTTTCCCCCACCAGAGTGAGCAAATCTGAGCACTTAGCAGACATGTTCTCGGTGGGTCATGGGGTCCTGAGTGTGTTCCCTGCCCTCTCTTCTGGGCGCCAAGACCTAATACATTCTCACCTCTGTATCATCTCCCTGCCGCTGACCCTCAACCCCAGCCTCAACTGCAATATCGCACCCACTTCCTGTCTGATCTCCCCACCCTCATAATGCCTCCTCCACTCCAACCTCTATGCCACCACTGGACTGATCTTCTCAAAATGCATATCTGGTCATGTCCCATCTCAGCCATCTGGAGATGAGAAAAGGCAAAGGGTGTTTCAGAAGGGCAGCTCTCACAGGCCTGCCACCTGCTATCTCCAGCTCCCCCCCGATGTTCTTGCGGCACAATCGGATCCCTTGGAAGCAGGTCACAGAGCACCATGACTCTTGGGTTCTTCCAGGACAGAGGTATAGGTTTACACTCAGCACTGTTCCTTGTGACAGCCTCATGAAGCCACCTGGGGATTAGGCCCCTTATCTTGGAAGGAGAGGGCTGAATAGGCAATTACCGAGAGTCTCCCCGATCAGCTGATCAGTCAGGCCCTTCATGGGTCTATTTGCCTTCTCCTCTTCTACCCTGGAAAAATCAAGTCCTCTGCTGATGATTGGAGAATGGAAGGAAAGGATGGCCAATCCCCTCCCTCAAAATTTGTTTTATTTGTTTTATTTATTTTTAATTAATTAATTTTTAACTTACATCCAAGTTAGTTAGCATCTAGTGCAACAATGATTTCAGGAGTAGGTTCCTTGATGCCCCTGACCCATTTAGCCCATCCCCCCTCCCACCACCCCTCCCGTAACCCTCAGTTTGTTCTCCATATTTATGAGCCTCTTTTGTTTTGTTCCCCTCCTTGTTTTTATATTATTTTTGTGTCCCTTCCCTTATGGTCATCTGTTTTGTCTCTTAAAGTCCTCGTATGAGTGAAGTCGTATGACATTTGTCTTTCTCTGACTGACTAATTCAAAATTTGTTTTAAATTTCAAGTCCAAGTGACATATGCCCCTCCCCCCCCCATAGAGCCCCAGGTGGGGGATGGGGATGCAGCAGGAATAACACTCCCCTCCCCCACCAACGCCACACAGTAACCTCAATGGTTTCAGGGTTCCCTGCAGGGCCACCCCTCAGCTACAGAAGAGCACCTTCTGGAGCCCTTCTCTTCCCACGCCCCCACCCTTTGCTCCTTTCAACCCTCTGCCCTCCTCCCCTCCCCACCCTTTCCCTCCTGGGTGTCAGAGCTCCAACCAGGGTTGCTCACCATTGTTGGCTTTGCTCAGTAGAAGAAGGTGGAAACTTTGGGTCCTGAGAAGGAAGAGAAGGCAAAAATGCTGGCATCACGCCTGGGCCTCTGGATAAAAACCATAAAAATTAACCAACTGCTCACATTGGGAAGGTTAATCTCTTGATGGCATATCTTACTGCCTTATTATGCCAAAACTGTGTCTGTCTACTTTCCAGTCTTGAGTTACAGAAAGTGTTTTTATTTTTTAATGGAGGGGGTTAATTGTGGGAAAATCTAATGAGATTTTTTTTAAGCCTTTGGCATACAAACTTTCATAGAGGTTAAAACCCTATAAACTACTGTGCAAGAATATTCCAGACGGACTTGTAGTGCCTGCCTACTCTCTTCACAGGCAACTTCCCAGAGCTAAGTTGATTAGCTATATTTCCTTTTTAGCTCCCTGAAGAAATGGTAATTATTAAACTTCTCCAGAGCTCTGGAGTCTGAGCTTCATTGCCTTTGGCACTTCAAGTTCCAAATAGAAATGCTTACTTTTGTAGTTCAAGTGTTGCTTCAATTAGTAAATATTCAGTCTCTAGTTCTGTATACTTTCTTGGCAATGTTCTCATTGGCACTGAAGTTTTTATTTTTCTTAACATCGTTAGTTTTGATGTATGGATTCTTCTTGGCCCTTGGAATATTTATAAGACTTTGATGGATATAGTGGATGATCATTTTCATGGTTACAGTTTTTTTATGAAATGGGAACATGATTTTCTTGACTAAAATCGTATTTAGAAGTTGCATCGAAGCACAACGATTGAAATACCAAATCTCCAAGATGAGAAGTATAAAAAGTAAGGCCCACAGTTTCACTGGAGGAGTGAGCTGAGGTAAATGCTAACACTAGCTTAGCACAGGCTGTTTTGTTGAAACGCAAGTTCGAGAGAGTCAAACGGAACGATTGTAAGCATCTACAGGACCCTACCTATTTGGGAGACTTTGAGAAGCCATTTATAACAATAGCTCATATTTTCTAGAGCTTGTTTATGAGGCTCTGTGACACACATTATCTCAATTAACCTTCACCCAACTTTGTGGATGGATGGTGTTTCCACTTAGAGCTCACTCCGTGAGTCTGCACAGGTGCCTCCTCTCACCCTTGGTCATGTATAAGGTCTGGGGCTGAATGCCAGCCCAGCCAACCCAAACCTGTGTCTCTTTCTATTTTGTCATGGCCACCCCAATGGGGACTGACACCTCCAAATCCAAAGCAAGAACTGATGGCTTAAAATGAAGGTTCACGGGGCACCTAGGTGACTCAGTCGGTGAAGCGTCCGACTCCTGACTTTAGTTCGGGTCATGATCTCACAATTCGTGAGATCAAGCCCCACATCAGGCTCTGCACAAACAGTGCAGAACATGAACACTTGTTGAATGAATGAACAACTTAAAAAGGGCTTCCCAGCATAGACGTAAGATTCCAGGGAGCTGGACGCCCCCTGAAAAGACACAGAACCCACAAAACACACAACATCAAGCCAGCAAAGGTGGCTCAGGTTCCCAAAGAGATTAAACAAAAGAGGGAAACCAAGAATGTGGAAAGCGGGTGTGGGGGGGAATTCCAGAAACACGAAGCACTCTCAGAGGCCTGCAATCTTAAAATGAGAGATGCTGGGGCAGGAAATTAAAGGACATCAATGAAGACATAGAAAGCTTAATCCCTGAGCGCATGAAACCCAGGGAGTGGTTTGCAGCTCTCTAGGCGGTGGAGCCCTGGAGGCTGGGGGAACACTTGAAATCCCTGCGAGCTTTGAAAATACTGATGCCTGGTCCCACTGCCCAAGGTTGGATTGGGCTGGCCTGGAGTTTGGCAGGGACACCAGAGACCCTGGTTTTTAACCAGCGCCTTCCTCCTCCCCGCTGGTAATTACAACACACACTTCCAGCCTATCCAGCCCACGCCCTTCCTTATAAATGAAGACACTGAGGCTTAGTGGGGAAAAGAGCCCGGGATCCACAGCAGATTAGAGACAGTGCTCGGGCTGGAACCCAAGTCCGTTGTTGGCTCCCTGCTCCTGGGCCCCGACTCCAGGAGGACGAGCGGCAAGGCTCACGCGGCTTACCTCTGGCCTCCCCCTCTCCCGCCCGAAGGTCAGCATCACTGTGATTGAGGCTCGGCAGCTCGTGGGCTTGAACATGGACCCCGTGGTGTGCGTGGAGGTGGGCGACGACAAGAAGTACACATCCATGAAGGAGTCCACTAACTGCCCCTACTATAATGAGGTCAGTGCCCCGTGGCCCTGGGTGGGGGGATGAGACTTCCCTAAATGTAGCAGGAGGCTGGGCTCCAGCCACCGCCCCCAACCCAGGCCCATTAGAAGCAGCTGGGAGTCAAGGGGCACGAAGGGCTACCAGCAAGGGGGTGGCCCGTGCTGTTACAACCCATTAAGCCCATTTTACACGAGGGGACATTGAAGGTCCTGAAGAAAGTCCTTGCCCAGATGCTAAGGGCCAGAGTCACCCTGTCTGCCGGGCTGCCTCCATGGTGCCTGAACCTCTGTGGGGATCCTTCCAGAGCACTGGCCTTGACTCTTAGGGCATGAGAGAGAAAAAGCCCACAGGCCGGCACGGCTGGGACACCAGTGCTCAGGAAATGCCCAGCCCCCAGCCCCACGTAGCGACCTTCCCAGGAGTCAGGAAATTCCGCCTCCACATCTCTGATCTTACATCAGGGCACATCCCTCACTGGAAAAGCCTCTAATGGATACGGAGACAGGTGCCCCTGGCCTTCCATGGTTATATGATGTGGCAAAGCCACGTTTGGCTGACTCAGGGACTCACCTTGCACCCGCCCCACACACCTCGTGTTTCGTCCAGCTTGCTTCCTCCGTCCCAAGAAAACAGAGCTGCTCGCCCCACTCTGTGTGTCCCCAGCAAACTCCTACTCCCTCCAGAGCCCAGGCCAAGTGTCCTTGCCGCGGAGTGGTCCTCCTTGCACTCTCTGGGTCAGAAGTCAATGCACTTCTTTTTCTGTGGCAATAATGTCTCTGAATTGCAGTTGGTCCTTCGTGTCTCTGTCCCTGGTGGACTGGAGGCTCCCGGTCTCCTGTATCACTGTGGCCCAGCCCAGAGCCTGGCATGTCCCTGGAAGCGTTGGGTAACACTTTGCAGATGGTTACTCCCTCCCCGCCCCCCCCCCCCCCCCCCCCGAGGAGAGAACCAAACATTGCTGAGTATGTGCTGCGCTTCAAGCCCATGCCTGGCAACGCAGGGGCCGCAAAGATGACAGTTTTTGCCTGAACAGGCCACCGCCTACTTCTAGCCTAGAAACGGTTTCCCAAACTCCATGTTTATATGCACCAAGACTATTCCTTCCGCTCACGTGAATCTTAAATTTGTTCTCGATCACGTTTGTTCTTTTTCACAAACCCAGGTAGCTCTGATTTAATTTCTGTTTCCTCTAAACCAGCGTTTCTCAAACCCATCACTGAGGACATTTGGGGCCAGTTTTTGGTATAAGGGGCTGGACTGTGAATGGTGGGATGTCGAGCGGCATCCCTGGCTCCTACCCACTCGATGCCAGTGGCAACCCCCACCGGTCTCCAGGCCTTGCCAAACGTCCCGCCCCATCGCCCCCGTTGAGAACCACCACTGCAAATGATCTTCCCGTGATTCCTCCTGGTCCCAAAGTGGGGCTTTCTTTTCTTTTGCTTCTTGTCCTATGCCATATTCCTCTTCATTGAAAAATATCCCTGGTCCCAGAGGTGTACTACTTCTGGCTAATTCTCCGAGTTGGCAGGAAGCTTCCTTTGACTCCACTGAACGCAAGGGAGGGACATGAGAACAATCAGCATGACTTAGCAGACTTCTAGGTGGTTAGACAAGGGAAATATGCTCGGGAAACACAAGGAATATGACCACAAGACCACTCAGAGAGTGCAAAATTCTGGTTCTAGCTTGGCTAGCTCGCTCTGCTAGGGCTGACACAGCTCTGAGACAGCTGGCCTAGCCTTTGCCTCCTGCCCAGCTCGAGACCTGTCTTCATGTGGAGGGAGGCTCACGGCCATTGCCCTCCTAGAACAGCCTGACTGTTCAAGACCAGGCCAAGACCGCTTCTCCGTGGGCACATCTGGTCCAAGTCACTGGCATCTTCCTTCTGCCTAAACCACTCTCCCCTCTGCCCTAGATCCTTCTCTTTCTTCTTCCCATAGAATCTAGCATTACCCAGTCCACTCAGCGCCCCCAACTCTGCCTTCACTTTTCCCTCAGCTCCTCCTTTGCCTATAAGGTGTTCTACTCTTGAATATTCTCTCCGAGTACAACTAGGGGAAACCCCACTGCTCAGGGACAGGAACTAGAAGTCTGTCTGTCTATCCACCCACCCACCCCTCCATCTAGCCATGTCTTTCCCAATCCCACGTACTTCCTGGTGACCACCCCTTTCTGTCCTCACACTCACAGTCCAACTATGTGGGCTGTCCCCACTGCCTCTCTTCCCAGTCATGCCTCGATCTCTGCCCCCTGGCTTCATTGAAACTGTCCTCCTCTGGGTCACCAAAGACCATGCGGTCCCCTAAGCATAAGTCCACGTGCCTCTCTCTTGACTGCCCAGCCCTTTCCATCCTCTCCACGACCCACCCCCCCTCCCCCGCCCTGGGGGCCTCTCTGTTCCTTTCCCCTTCTCTCCAGCCCTTCCCCCACTGCCTTTCCTGACATGCTCCCTGTGCCCTCTGCTTCTTCTTGGAGCCCTGCCCTGGACCGGTCCCTTCCCGTTCTCTCCTTGGGTACCGCCCCCAGCCCCAAGGCGTCAGTTGTCACCTGCATGTCTAGATCTCCACCCACCTCTCCAGAGCTTCAGTGCCCCCGGGCAGTGCCACCCGGACATGTTGTGTCACACACAGCAGTTGGCGTGTACGGGGCACTGACTACGTGCACTCATGGGTTGAACGCTTAACAAGGGTCAGCTCGTTCAGACTTCATGACCAGGCCTCCAAACCCCGCCCCCTCTTTGATGGTGCCCCTGGGGCAGTTCAACACGGCAGCCCCGAGCACTATCCCAGGGTGGTAAACTGAGACCCAGGGAGGAAGCGATTGGCCTAACAGTAAAAACTCGGTCGATCTGGTTCTAAAGGCAGCACTCTTACCCACAGTGCTCTAGTGTGAGTCCCCAGAAGCCAGGAACGGACTCTCCTTAGACATTGACCCGAAGCCTGTTGGCAACGTTTCTTCCTTGTCTCTGCCCACACGTTCACCAAAGCAGTGGTCCCTCTGTGCGCTGCCCCCCCACTCTCGTTCCTGGCACCTGCACACCAAGGCCAGGAGAAATGGGGCAGGGGCTGAGTGGCAGCTCCCAGCTCAGGGAGGCAGTTCACACCCACCACATTTTACATTTACAGCAAATTGGGTGCCTTCACAGCCTTATTTTACATTTCAACGCCGCTGAAATCAGGACAGACCTTCTAGGCAGTAGAGCATCGTGGCTTAAGGGCACTGTGTTGCCTGTATTAACTGCACGGTATCTTGTGGTATCTTACCGAGGCTCTGAGCTGGGTGTCGTTACTCCCATTTCACAGCTCAGGAAACAGATTCAGACAGGGTGCTGCCCAAAGCCACACAGCTCTCACCTGCCGCGGGGTCAGGGGGGACCAGTGGCGACCACCGCTGCTCGCCTGAACTTCGGGGCTCAGGGGAAATGGCCAGAGTACGAACGGGCACTGCTAGGAGGGAGGGACTCATCACTGCCCTAGGCCGTTAGCCGCTGTCCGCTGGGTGAGAGCAGCTCTGGGTCCTTCCCCCTCCAGTACTTCGTCTTCGACTTCCACGTCTCTCCGGACGTCATGTTCGACAAGATCATCAAGATCTCGGTGAGTGGGGAGCCACTAGCTCGAACTGCACCTTCGTGTGCCCTCCAAAAGGGCACCCCTCCGGGCGGACCAACCGTTAAAAGGCAGCCCCGTGCCCAGACACACAGCCGGGCTGATGTGGGCCCCTGTCACCTGTTTAGCCAGGTGCCTCTGTATAGGGTCTGACCTAGTGACCCGTACCTGGCAGTCAGCAAAAATGAGGGCAGGAGAGATTGATGCTGAGCCTCAGCGAGCCGTCCCTGCCCTGCCAAATGCCCTCCCGCTTCACCGAAAGGTTCCATGGCCCAGAAAGACAGGTGGTGCCACCATCAGACCACCTCACTCCTACCCCGAGGAAAGCCTCAGCCCTGCCCCACCTGACTGGGGCTGGTGGTTCTGCCCGGAAGGTGATTCACTCCAAGAACCTGCTGCGAAGCGGTACCCTGGTGGGGTCCTTCAAGATGGATGTGGGAACTGTGTACTCCCAGCCTGGTGAGTATCTGTGCCCACAGCTCAGCAAGTGTGGCACACGCCTTCCTTCCCTCCCTGGTGATCCCTGGGCCAAGCCTGGCCAGGACCATAAAGTCAGTGTGAGGCTACTGGGGGGCGTGGCACGATGGGGTGCTGCACACGGCCGCCGTGACTACCTGTGTTCAGGCTGCTGGATTCACAGGAGCCCCGCAGGGTAAGGGCATCGCCCCCTTTTTTTTGACCTGAGGGGCCCGGGGCTCAGAGAAGCGCTGGGGCTTCCCCCCAGTCACCCAGTCGGTCTGGGGCGAAATCAGGCTGTGTGACTGCAGACACCCACGGAGCCACACTGTCCTCTCCACAAATTCAGTGTGGCGGCTTCTGAGGGATGCGGGGCCCGCCGACCATCCATCGAGGGACCCGGGCCTCCCGAGAACAGCCATGAGGGGCTGTGGTGACTAGTAGCATTGTGGGTCCCCGCGGGCCGACACTGGATGCGGTTGGTGAGGGAACCCTGAGGGGTGGCCCAGACGACTCGTGAGGCATGGGCCGGGCAGGGGAGGTGCCCTCAGCCTGCCAGATGATGATGACTGAGCACAAGGCCAGCTCGGGAACCACGGGCATCCAAGCTGGCACCGGGCCCCAGCCCGTGTCCCTGAAGTGAACCCACCACTCAGGAGGCAATAATGACTCCATTGGGCCCTTGGACAGGGACGATACAATGTCACCCAGAGTGTCATATTTGACCCTCACGAAACAGGGAGGTAGGCATCAGCGTTCCTTCCCATTTTACAGATGACACAAGGTGCCACTAAACTATTAAGTTAAATAAATTGGCGATTTCTTCCAGTTCGACCTCGTAGACATTCGGCTGGTGCACGCTCTGTGACTTAGACTAGGGAATCGGAGCCCAGACCCAAGGTGATACACACAAACATCACAAAATCATAGAACACTCAACCTGCAAGAGACCTTAAAACATCTAGTCCAGCTTTTCTATGAAGATGAAGAAACTGAGGCCCAGGGTACTGAAGAGACTTGCCCGGAGCCTCCTGGGAGTAGAACCTGGTCTCCCGGCTGCCAGGCCAGCCTTTTCCACTGCCACACACACGCCGTGGTCCTCAGCAGAGGGTGGCCCCGGTGACCATTAGCGCTGTAGGGAGCAGGGAAGAGAGCCAGTCTCGATCTGGTGCCTCCCAGGGAAGCAGTCCCCGCTGTGGGCCGTGGGCTGGCGTGACACTGGCGTCCTTGAGGAGGCATCCCACCGCCGTACCGGCAGCAGGGGTTTGGAGAGTCAGTGAAGAGCCTGACGTGGGCCCCTGGGCTTCCCGGCGGTAGAGTCCTGGTGAGGAAACCACCGCCACTCAGGGAGCACCAGCTAAGTGCCAGGCACCCGGCTATTGCACACCGTCCCAGCGGGCCTACCCCCCACGGCCCCGTGTAGACATCATCACTGCGTTTCACCAGCAGGAAAACAGGCTCAGCAAGCTTACATAGTGGGTCCAGGGAAAGGAAAAGAATTCGAACCCAGGCCCAGGGGGGCCCAAAGTCCAGGCTCTCCGCTAGGGTAACCCACCGCCAGATTTGCTGCTTCTCCTGAATCTGTTCCTGAGCCTGGTACCCTTCAGAGGAGCCTGAAGTGACATGGCCCCTTCAGCTGGGGCACTGATGTCTGCACTCTGACGGCCTCTGTTTTGGCCTGACCTCCCCGATGAGTCCCTGGTTGCTGACCCAGCCACGGAGTCGTTGGAAGCACGATGCCAGGGGCACGGGACTCCTGGGTGCTGCTGGGAGTCAGTGGTAGCAGGATCTTATGGAGCTGGTAGGCTTTCCCGGGGACCGGGGCCTGTTTTCACCCTGGCAGGACCACATTTGCGCCATCAGATGCAGCCTCGGGACACTGCTCAGTCACCACAGCTCCCTGCTGGAGATGAGGAAGGGTCGTACAAGGCCCCGCCCATCCTCTGGTACCTTGTAGAGGAGGCCTGGAGTGCTTGCAACCTCCCAGCCCAACAAGCCTTCCCTGGCGGGTGTCAGAGAAGTTCGAATGGGGGAAGGGTAGGAAGGAGCCATTCCAAGCTCAAAGAACCGCAGCTATAAAGGCAGAGGGGTATGAAGAGCGCCTTGAATTGTTCAGAGAGGAGAAAGCAGCCGGACCCCGCAGGAGCACAGGGGCAGGGCGGGATGAGTGGGGTGAGCCGGGCAGGGCTGAATCGGGAGGCCCCACAGACCACGCCAAGGTCCGTGGTCTAGATACCCCAAGCACTGGCGAGCCCCAGATGGTTCGAAAGGAGGAGTGAGGGAGGGGAAGCCTCTCTGAAGGTTCTGTCCGGCAGCTGTGTGCAGGTTGTCCGCAGGGGTGGGCTAGGAGGGCTGCAGGCCAAGAAACCAGTCTGGAGGGTCTTCTCTTCAAAGACACCACACTCAGGGATGCGGGACCTTGTCCCAGCTGCTCGCCCCTCTGGGAGCCTCTGTCTCCTCCTGGCCATGCTGGGGACCGGGGGCCTAAAGACGCTCGGCCCCACCGCTCTGCAGCTGTCCCAGGGCGGCAGGTGCAGTCCCCACCCCTCGCCACTGCAGAGCACCAGTTCCACCACAAGTGGGCCATCCTGTCGGACCCCGACGACATCTCCGCCGGGCTGAAGGGCTACGTGAAGTGTGACGTGGCCGTGGTGGGCAAGGGGGACAACATCAAGACGCCCCACAAGGCCAATGAGACAGACGAGGATGACATTGAAGGGTGAGGCTCCCATCCCGCCACAGCCCCTGGACACCTGACCTAATCCTTCCTTTCCCCAGCAGGAGACCCTGGGGAGGACTTGGCCTTCAGACCCCACCCCTCACTTCCCTCACCCCTGTCCTCGCCCACCCCCAGACAGCCCAGCTCCTCCAAGAAAGACCGAGGGCAGGGCTGGTCTCGGCGTCCGCAGACTCTCCTCCCAGGAGAGGAAGGACTGAGGCGGTGGGGTGTGGGGGAGGGGGGCCGGGGGGGCAGGAGTTCACGGAGATTGTTCCGGGCCCCAAAGGTCTGCCGACACCAGGGCAGGACCGGGGTGCCCAGGCCAGGCCACTACAGCCTTAGCTGTATATACTGGCAGGAACTTGCTGCTCCCCGAGGGGGTGCCCCCCGAACGCCAGTGGGCCCGGTTCTACGTGAAGATTTACCGAGCAGAAGGGCTGCCCCGTATGAACACCAGCCTCATGGCCAATGTGAAGAAGGCGTTCATCGGGGAGAACAAGGACCTGGTTGACCCCTACGTGCAAGTCTTCTTTGCTGGCCAGAAGGTACTGGGGTGCAGGATACAGGAAGCTGGGTTTGGGGTGAGAAGCGTTAGAGGTACGGGATGATTGGGGGAGGGGGGCTGGAGGAGGATGTGAGCAAAATCAGAAGCCGGGTGATGCCTTCGATCCCCTGGTGCATTGGAAGAGAGTGAGAGGTGAGGGGAGCTCCAGCTGAGAGGGGCTGGGGCCAAGGCCAGGTTGGGGGTCCTCCCTGCTTCTGTGTTCTAGACACCAAGAGCTAAGGCAGGAGCATTGAAAGGGAGGAGAGTCTGAGAGGCTGGAATGGGGGAGAGCGCCTGCCGGATATAAGTACACACACACATATACACATGCCACACATACACATACACACATGCATACACATGCATATACACATACCATATATACATACACACATCCCCCACATGCATACACGTATACCCCCCACATGAATATACACATACACATACATACATGTGTGCACACACAGCACATATACACATATACATGCATACATACAAACACCATCCATATACACATATACACATACACACACCTCAGATGTACACATGCATACATACATACCACATGCCCCGTATACCTACATATACATACACGTATGCATACATACACACATCCCACACACACATGCATACACACGCATATACACATACCACATATACATACACATATCCCACACATACACATACACACATGCACACATGCCTATATATACCACATACACACATACACACATGCGTGCACATACATGTAGACACACCATATATACATACACAATCCCACATACACACATGCATACATACATGTACACATACCACATATGGATACACACGTGCCACACATACACATGCATACATGTGTATATGCACACCCCCCACACACATACACACATACACACATACACACATGCACACATGCATATATACATACCATGCATACATACATAATCCCACATACACATACACACAAATACACACATCACACGTACACACATATACACATATCACATACACACACCTCACATGTACACATGCATACACAGACCACACCTACACACATGAATACACACATACACCTGTGCACATACACATTGCACATATACAGACACCATGCATACACACGTACACACATATGCACACATATACACAAATGATATACACATACACACACCCCAGATGTACACATGCATACACACATACCACATGCATATATACATAGCCCATATACATACATACAATACACATGGGCATGCATACACACGACGCATACACATGCATACCCACGCATATACACGTACCACATATACATACACACATGCCACACATACACATATACACAAATATGCGCACATCACACATATACACATGCATACACATACTCCACACATACATACATCCTACACGTACACATATGCATGCATACATAATGCACATACACATATGCATCCACACAGTCCACACATACACACATGCATACACACACATATATACATATCACACACACACACACCCCACATGTACACATGTATACATACCCCCCACATGAATGCACACATACATACATGTGTGCACATACACACACCATTATATAATATACATGCACATATACAGACACCACAATACACACATGCATATACATACCACATACACATACATACACCCCACATGTACACATGCATACACACACCACACGTACACACAGGCATACACACATACCCCACATACATACATACACATATACATATGCATACATACACAAACATGTACCCACACACCCCCACACATGCATATACACATATACATGTGCACACATATGCACACCACATAGACACATACACTTGCACACATACACACACCACACATACATATACATATATGCATGCATGTGATATACACACACCACACATATGCGTACATGCACGCACACACACACACACAAACCCTAACCTTCGCTCCCTCCCACCAGGGCAAGACATCAGTACAGAAAAGCAGCTACGAGCCACTGTGGAATGAGCAGGTCATCTTTACGGACCTGTTCCCCCCACTCTGCAAGCGCATGAAGGTGCAGATCCGAGATTCCGACAAGGTCAACGATGTGGCCATCGGCACCCACTTCATTGACCTGCGCAAGATTTCTAATGATGGAGACAAAGGTCAGCAGCAGGAGACTGGGTTAGAGGGGAGGGGACTGAACAGAAGGAGGGACTAAGACCTCCCCCCTCACACCTCCACACCTCCACCATCTCACACCTCAGCCTGAAGGGCCTGGGCATTGTGAGGGCTTGGTCAGCAACCCCTGCCTCAAAGGAAAGTCATGGCTCAGGGCTGCACAGAGCTGACAGAGCCTGCCTGAGCCAGGCTGCTTGGGTTTGAACCCCAGCCCTGACAGTTAGTAGCTGTGTGATCTTTGAACCTGTTTCCCCATCTATAAGATGAAAATAATTATGTGTGTATACATATAGGTTACATATATGTATGTGTAGACTGCTGCCATAGTCCCTATCTACAGACTTGTAGGGACTGACCCCTTCTAGGACCCAGGCACTGGGTACCAGGGAAATAGAGCAAGAGAAGTATCCGTTCCTGTCCTCATGGTGTTCACTGGGGACTAGAAAGGCGGATGTGCTACCAAATGCTCAAAACCTAAGGCCAAAGCCACAAAAGGCCACATATTATATGATTTCGTGTATACGAAATGTCCAGAATAGGCAAATCCGTAAAACCAGGAAGTAGGTTAGTGGTTGTGGGGGAGGGGAAGTGGGACTAACTGCGAATAGGTACAGGGTTTCTTGGGGGAAGGGGTGCAAGTGTTCTGGAATTAGGTGATGGTTGTACAACACGGTGAATATACTAAAAACCTCCAAAATGCATATTTTAGAACGGCGAACTTTCTATTATGTAAAGGATCACATTTTAAAATGGTGAATTTTATATCCTGTAAAGTATATCTTGATTTTTTTAAATGGTATAATTTGGTTTTTTTTTAATATGAAATTTATTGTCAAATTGGTTTCCATGCAACACCCAGTGCTCATCCCAACAGGTGCCCTCCTCGATGCCCATCACCCACCCCGCCACTCCCCATCAACCCTCAGTGTATTCTCGGTTTTTAAGAGTCTCTTATGCTTTGGCTCCCTCCCTCTCTAACTTTTTTTTTTTCCCTTCTCCCCCATGGTCTTCTGTTAAGTTTCTCAGGATCCACATAAGAGTGAAAACATATGGTATCTGTCTCTCTCTGTGTGACTTATCTCCCTTAGCGTAACACTCTCCAGTTCCATCCACGTTGCTACAAAAGGCTATAATTTGTTTTAAACCAGGCAGAACAAAAACCAAACCAACAAAGCACACGCAGCAGAACTGGACCCTGTGTCACACAGGAGACCACAAATTCCAACAAACGGGAGAAGTTAGTAGGGACGAGGCGTTGGGCCGGCCTCCCCGGACAGAGCGGGGATCTTCGGAGAGGAAGGGGGAGGTCAGCGGAAGCGGGTGGGATGCCCTGTGAGGTGCCTATCTACACAGGCAGCAAAGGGCCAAAAGGCCACGCTGAGGAGTTTGAGACGAGCTGGCATCTGTCTTTCGAGTAGGCTGTGGGCAGCCCTGCCCCGCATGCCAGGAAGCAGGGAGCGTGACCCAGGGAAGTGCTCCTGGCCAGGGGGAAGGCCGCCCCCAAGCCTGCCCACGCACAGCAGACGCGAGCTCTCCCTGCAGCCTCCTGTTAGCCGCTCGCTGGCCCGCAGGCTGTCTCTGGCCTCAGACATTTCACCGAGCAAGGCACGGGGTCCTCAGCTCTGCAACCAGGAGGTGCAGGCCGGAGCCCCCACAAGAGGTCCCACCACCCCGGGTGAGCCCCTTGTCCCTCTCCCCGTGGCCCACAGGCTTCCTGCCCACGCTGGGCCCGGCCTGGGTGAACATGTACGGCTCTACACGCAACTACACGCTGCTGGACGAGCACCAGGACCTGAATGAGGGCCTGGGGGAGGGCGTGTCGTTCCGCGCCCGCCTCATGCTGGGCCTGGCGGTGGAGATCCTGGACACCTCCAATCCTGAGCTGACCAGCTCCACGGAGGTGCAGGTGGAGCAGGCCACGCCTGTCTCGGAGGTGAGGTCCCGGGGGCGGGGGGGGGAGGGGGGCGCTGGGCTGTCCTCCAGAGCCCCCAGCTCAGCCCGCTTCCCGCCGTGGCAGCCTGGGCCTGGGCTCTGCCTGTGGCTGTCCTGTCTGCCTCAGAGGGCAAGACCCCATGACGAGGCCTCCTTCCCGGGGAAGCAGGAGCCCGCGCCCTGCTGGGGGCCTCTGTTCCTTCCTACTGCTTGTGCCTGACTCTGCCTGGAGGTTCCCAAATGGAGCCTCATCTTTGCCCGGTTCCTGGCCATGGTGGTCCTTGTCCAGAGATGTCCAGGCTGGAGGGCAAAAGAATTTGGGCCTCGGCACAATGGGGTGGGATGTCCCCCACCATCAGCCCACAAGGCCCGTCTGTAAAGGAGTAGGGAGAAGCCTGGCACCGGGCCCAACATCCTTGCTGAGGTTTGGGGATGGTTTGAACCGCCTTCCCCACAGAGCTGCACGGGGAAAATGGAAGAATTCTTTCTATTCGGAGCCTTCCTAGAGGCCTCAATGATCGACCGGAAAAATGGAGACAAGCCAATCACCTTTGAGGTGACCATAGGTGAGTGCTGGGCTCACAGAGGGATCTTCAGGCCTGGGAGCTGCTGGGTAGTGACCGCCAGGCCCTGCACCACAGGCGGGGGCAGGGGAGGGAAACTTTGACCGCTTCCCTTTGCACGTCCTGAAGCACCCACATAGTACCCAGTGTACCTACTCGAGGGCACACACCCGCCCACAGGGGTACCACCTGCAGGGCTGAGCTGTGTTCCGGACATGAGAAGAAAGTCTTCCCTGCAGAAGGGAGAGGGGACAGAGTAGGAATACAGCCATGCCCGAAGCTGGACCTCGAGCTCAGCAGTCAGCAGGGCCGCTAGCAAGATCTTCGCAAGGGGCAGAGGATGTGGGCACCTTCCCCTGGCTAGCGTTCTATCGTGTCCCAGCAGGTAGACTCGTGGCACCCTCCCCACTCCCTGATTCACCTCTTCGCTCCCACAAACCCGAAGCAGTGGATCAGCTGGCAGGAGCCTGGGGGGAAAAGACTCGAGGCCCTCACCCGCCGCTTTCTGCCTCCAGGCAACTATGGGAATGAAGTTGATGGCCTGTCGCGGCCCCAGAGGCCCAGGCCCCGGAAGGAACCTGGGGATGAGGAAGAAGTAGATCTGATCCAGAACTCCAGTGATGAAGATGCCGGTGAGGGTGGGGACCTGGCCTCGGTGTCCTCGACTCCGCCCATGCGGCCCCAGATCACCGACAGGTGAGCCAAGTGCATGGACTCCCGACTCTCATGGCCTGGCCCTCCCACCTCCGGGGGCCCCAGTCCTCAACCCCCCCACCTCCTCCCACCCAGGAACTACTTCCATCTGCCCTACCTGGAGCGCAAGCCCTGCATCTACATCAAGAGCTGGTGGCCGGACCAGCGTCGCCGCCTCTACAACGCCAACATCATGGACCACATCGCAGACAAGCTGGTCAGGGCCAGGCTGGGGGCACGGGGTGCTTCGGAGGGCCTTGCCCAGCTTGGGAGCCTCCCCTGCAGCACACAAGGCAGCCTGCCCAGCAGCTTGCCATGGGGAGGGTGGGGGACAGGGGGTGAGGATCGCAGGAATAGCCCCAGCGGGACCTCTGTTCCTGTCCCTGCTCCCATGTCCCGGGAGTGGGCGGAGGGCCCAAGGGCTACCTGGAGTGGAGTCCGGGAGTCCTGGCCCATCCGGTCCTGGTGTCCCCTGGGGGCCGCTGGCCACTCCCTCTGTCTGTGGCCCGCACTGCCCTCCCACCCCCCATCTAGCCCTGAGCTCTGCCCAGCCCCAGCAAGTCCACCGGGACCACAGCCCCACAGCCCAGAGGGGGCTTCTTCCTTCTGGAAGAAACAGAACCTGGGGAATTGGTGGTTTCCGTAAAGTGGCAGGACCCTGGGGAAGGGGACAGGGGAGCATGGCGCTAGTGAGAGGTCCCAGGTCGCTAGCCCCGCGGTCCCCTGATGCATGGGGGGGAGATGTCTGGGGAGGCTGAGGTTGGGGGGTTGGAGCTCAGCATACGCCCTCACTCCGGGGCCACAGGAAGAAGGCCTGAACGACGTGCAGGAGATGATAAAGACGGAGAAGTCCTATCCGGAGCGTCGCCTGCGGGGTGTCCTGGAGGAGCTCAGCTGTGGTTGCTAGTGAGACAGAAGGGTGGGGAGCGAGGGGCTGGAAGTGTGTGTGTGGGGGGGTGCTGGGCAAGGAAGGAAGTATCTGCAGGCCCCCTGCTGGCCCGTGGGCTCCGCTGAGCCCTGTCCCCCTTGTCCCCCAGCCGCTTCCTCTCCCTCGCTGACAAGGACCAGGGCCACTCGTCCCGCACCAGGCTGGACAGGGAGCGCCTCAAGTCCTGCATGCGGGAGCTGGTGAGGACACACCGGGGCTGGGGGGGGAGGGTGCCGGAGGTGGGGGGGGACATCTGTCTCCGAGGTCACGGCCACCAGGGCCAGCCCCCTCCACCGTGCAGCATGGCCTGAGCCCCACTCATAGCACCCCCCCCACACACACAGGAGAGTATGGGGCAGCAGGCCAAGACCTTGCGGGCACAGGTGAAGCGGCACACGGTGCGGGACAAGCTGAGGCTGTGCCAGAATTTCCTGCAGAAACTGCGCTTCCTGGCAGACGAGGTGTGGCCCCCGTCAGCGCGGAGAGGGGGTGCCCATCCCCCAAACCGGAGTGACTAGAGCGGAGAAGGGGTTGCTGCACAGGAAGGGGCTGGGCAGGACCACCGAGGAGGCCCCTCCTTCTCTGACAGCCCTCAGGGGACGGGGGTGGTGAACAAGCCCTTCGTCCTGTCGTGTGTTCTCTCCACTCCACCCGTGGGAGGGGAAGGAGGACCCGGCATCCGGGTCCCCTCTGCTCTGCAGACCCAGGCCTGGCCCTCTGAGGCAGAGATGCTGAGGGTCAGTCGGGCCCCGTGGCAGGACCCCTCCCTTAGCGGCCCCCCTCGCCCCTGACACCAGCCTCAGCACAGCATCCCCGACGTCTTCATCTGGATGATGAACAACAACAAGCGCACCGCCTACGCCAGGGTGCCCTCCAAGGACCTGCTCTTCTCCATCGTTGAGGAGGAGCTGGGCAAGGACTGCGCCAAGGTCAAGACGCTCTTCCTCAAGGTGCCAGAAGGGGAGCGAGGCTGGGGGGAGGGGGCGGGGGCGGGGCTAGGGGCCAGGGTTTGCATCTGGCTTCCTTCAAGGGATCAGCCTCCCCTTGGAGGGAGTGAGCCCCCAGCCCTGGGGCTGGCAGGTGCTCAGAGAAAAGCTGGAGAGAACAGCAAGAGGGGGAGGGGGCAGCACCTGGCCCCCCCCCCCTGCACTCTTCCCACCCCAGCCCCCCTCCCCCCCCCACTCCCGTCCCGTGGGACGGCTTTGGAGGGGCAGGGGCAGCTCTGACCAAGGCCTCAGCCAGGCCTCCCGCCCCTCCCTCACCCCACGGGGCCAGGCAGCTGACCCCACGCCCACCCCCAGCTGCCGGGCAAGCGGGGCTTCGGCTCCGTGGGCTGGACGGTGCAGGCCAAGCTGGAGCTCTACCTGTGGCTGGGCCTGAGCAAGCAGCGCAAGGACTTCCTGTGCGGCCTGCCCTGCGGCTTTGAGGAGGTCAAGGCAGCCCAGGGCCTGGGCCTGCACGCCTTCCCGCCCATCAGCCTGGTCTACACCAGTGAGTGACGGCCCCTGGGCCTGGGCCGCCCCTGGCTCCCAGCCCCGGCTCCGGGAGCCTCAGCCTGCTCTACCCCACAGAGAAGCAGGCGTTCCAGCTCCGGGCCCACATGTACCAGGCTCGCAGCCTCTTCGCTGCCGACAGCAGCGGCCTCTCGGACCCCTTCGCCCGCGTCTTCTTCATCAACCAGAGTCAGTGCACGGAGGTGAGGGCCCGGGGCAGGAGGGAGTGGCTCTGCTCTGGAGTACTGGGGAGACTGTGAGTGTGTGGGACCTGGAAGAACAGATCAGCCAGCACCCCAGATCCCTGGAGGACAGCCTCGCAGATGTCTGCAGGCCCCCGCCACACTGGTAAAGGCTTTTTGTGGTTGCATCCACCACAGAGGAAAGGAAAGACATGGGGGTTGGGAGGGGCCCTGGGACCAACATGACACCCTTTCCCTGGAGTCCCTGGAAGCTGCGGCGACTGGGGGTGACTCCTGCTCATGTATCTGCCCGCACCGCCCCCCCCCCCCGCGCATTACCCACCACCCCGCTGCCCGGTGCCGCAGGTGCTGAATGAGACCCTGTGCCCCACCTGGGACCAGATGCTGGTGTTCGACAACCTGGAGCTATATGGCGAAGCCCATGAGTTGCGGGATGACCCCCCCATCATCGTCATCGAAATCTACGACCAGGACACCATGGTACGGGTGGGCTCCAGAACCAGGGACCTACGCCTTCGTCCCTGCGTTGCACCTACCTCGACGGCCACCTCCGGCTGTCTGCACCCAGCACCAGGGTGCTTGCCGGGAAGCTGGGGTGGGGGCGGGTCAGCAGCCACATGTCTCCTGCCCTGTCACTGCCGGCCAACCCCTTCCCGATGCCGTGGGCCACCGGGATCTCAGGGAGGAGCTGGGCCAGGGTGTCCCTACCTCCTGCCACAGACCGGCCCAGCTCAGGCCCAGAATCACCAGGACACCTGCCAGCAAGGCCTGCTACCTCCAGCCTGCCCACGTCCCTGGGCTCCTCAGCCCCCTGCCCACACCTACTGCAGTCAGCAACGGCCCCACGGCTCTCCGTGGGAGCTCTGGAGTGGGCAAGCAAGGATTGAGGCGACCCCTGCAGAGCTGGGGAGCCACCGCTCCAGCTGCTGGGATAACCCGAGAGCCCTGAACTAGACGTAGGACGATCTCACTGCCAGTCCCGAATCTGCCATTCGCTGCCAGCGTGGCCTTGGCCGAGTCTGCGGTGGGCCCTAAGGCCTGGCGTCCCCATCTGTAAAATGGGGCGGTCGCACCCGCCCCTCAGCTGCCGGGGCTACGGCGAGGACTGACCGGGATCCCAGGCGTGAACGTGCACGGTCCACTCGGGACCTGGGAGGCCACCTCGGTCATTTGTCCCGTCAGGGCAAAGTCGACTTCATGGGCCGGACCTTCGCCAAGCCCCTGGTGAAGATGGCGGACGAGGAGTACTGTCCACCCCGCTTCCCACCCCAGCTCGAGTACTACCAGATCTACCGTGGCAACGCCACTGCCGGGGACCTGCTGGCTGCCTTCGAGCTGCTGCAGGTGGGGCCGCGGGGAGGGGGGCCAGGGCCGGGGGCGGCCATCCTCCCCATCCCGCCGGCCGTGAGGCCGGCTTGACCGAAGCTGGTGGTGGCCCGGGGCATCAGGGGCCCGGGGCGTCGGCCATTTCACCTGACAGAGAACTCACGGGGAAGGAGAGTGTGATACTGTGACTCCCATTCCCCAGATCGGGCCTGCGGGGAAGGCAGACCTGCCACCCATCAACGGCCTGGGGGACATGGACCGAGGTCCCATCATGCCTGTGCCCGTGGGCATCCGGCCCGTGCTCAGCAAATACCGAATCGAGGTGAGTGAGGGCTCCGTCGGGGTCCTCCTGTCCCTGCCCTGGACAGGCCCTGCTGTGTTCTGGCTTCCTTGCCCCCTTCACTCTCTTTCCAGCAGGGCTCTTGTGTACACATTACACGGTTGGCACCCGGGAGACTGAGGGCCTAGCAGGGAAAGTGACTTGTCCAAGGTCACACCCAGAGCCAGCACAGAGCCAGGCTCCCCCCCGCCCCCCATCCAGTGGCTGCCCAGCCTGCACTGAGTTACACTGCCTCGTTCCGGGACCTTCCCCAGCCCTCCTGTCCTCACCCCCACACCCACCCTCGCCCCGAAGCGCCTTAAGGACACCTGCCTCTCATCAGCGATCGGGGCCTGCCCCTCCAGTCTTGTTGCCCACCCACGGCTCAGTTCCTTCTCAGGGGGCCCAGCCCACTCTCAAGCGGCCCCACTGAGGGGCTCTCCTCTCCCCCCCCGGCCCAGGTGCTCTTCTGGGGCCTGCGGGACCTGAAGCGAGTCAACCTGGCCCAGGTGGACAGGCCCCGGGTAGACATCGAGTGTGCGGGGAAGGGGGTGCAGTCGTCCCTGATCCACAATTACAAGAAGAACCCCAACTTCAACACCCTCGTCAAGTGGTTTGAAGTGGTGGGTGCCGGGCGGGGCGGGATGCGGCTGGTGTGGCTGGGGGTGGCCCGGCTCCTCGGGTCCCCCCTTGAGCCCGGGCTGCCCTCGGCCCGCACCCCCCAGGACCTCCCGGAGAATGAGCTGCTGCACCCGCCCCTGAACATCCGAGTGGTGGACTGCCGGGCCTTCGGCCGCTACACCCTGGTGGGTTCCCACGCCGTCAGCTCTCTCAGGCGCTTCATCTACAGGCCCCCAGACCGCTCGGCGCCCAACTGGAACACCACGGGTACGGCCACACCCCGAAGCCCGGGCCCGGCTGCATCGGCCCACGGGAGGGGCTCCTGCCCGCAGTCCAGGCCTCGAAGCCGCCAGCTGGCTCCGCAGGGGGCATCCCCAAGTGGGTGTGGGGGAGGCCAGGGGAGGCCCCATCCTGGGGGCCAAGGCTACCCTTGGCCCCCCCTCGCTCTAGAGCCAGAAAGGGCTGCAGCCAGACACACCCTTAGAGGGCCCGAGGGCAGGTGGCTTCCTCCACCAGCTCTTGGAGGAGACCCAAGCCTCCCTTCCAGCCTCCCTCCCAGCCCAACCTCCCCTGTTTCACCGCAGCTCAGCCTTCTCTCTGGCTCCCTTTCTGCCTCTCCGTATGCCCAACTGCTCTGTCCCTCCCTCTTGCCTCAGAAAGTTCCAGAATCAGCTTTAGGCCTCTGGTCCTTCCAGCCGCTTCCGACTCTCACTGTTACTCCTGCTCCTTTCTGTCCGTCTGCCTGTCTGTCCATCTCTCTGTCCAGGCAGGCTCCCTCGGGGTCGCCGTGTGCTGTGCGATGGCGGTCCCTCCTCTCACCCCCCAGGGGAGGTCGTGGTGAACATGGAGCCAGAGGTGCCTGTCCGGAAGCTGGAGACCATGGTGAAGCTGGACGCGGTAAGGCGCGTGGGGTCAGTCCTGCGCCTGCTGGGAATGTGTGACA
The DNA here is from genome assembly GCF_024362965.1 of Panthera pardus. Taxonomy (NCBI): domain Eukaryota; kingdom Metazoa; phylum Chordata; class Mammalia; order Carnivora; family Felidae; genus Panthera; species Panthera pardus. Next base: position 20,132,697 of record NW_026526832.1, read on the forward strand.
CTTCTCGCGAGCGGGGCCGCCTCCTTTGGCATGTCACGGTCGAGGGCCCACCCTGGCTACGTTGTGCAAGCGGTCCATCCAAACACTGTCCTGGAATGTAAGACTGTCGGTCCTGCGTGTGCGTGCCTGAGTGTGCATGTGAACGTGCACACGTGCACGAGCGAGTGGTGTGCACGTACGAGAGACAGAGGGAGCAGTGACCGTTTGAGGTGATAGCCTGTAATTATTTTTACTCCAACAAGCCACACCACGTAGACACTAGGCTTTGTGTGAACACCAGCGTTCTTTCCAGAAGGTCCCTGGGTTTCCATCCCAGCCTTTAAAGAGCAGCCCTGCCTAAGCCTGGGCTGGGGAAGGATTTCCAGGTGGAAGCTCCTTCTTCCTCTTGGTCTTGGGACTAGGGGACGTTTATCTGCCAGAGGGGGACCTGGCCTCTGGGGTTTAGATGCAGAGATGGCACCTGCAGGGGAGGGTGGGGAGGAGGCCGGCCTGAACCAGGCCATCCTGAGTCCAGACGGCACCAAGGGGCTGGATGTGGGCTTCTTCCCTACCACGTTATCTCCATCCCATTCCTGACCTCACGTGCTCCACACAGCCTGGGGCTCCTCCTAGCTTCTGAGGTCTGAGCTTGGTCTGAAATGACCTCCCTTGGCCCACAGTCCTTACTTAACCCCACAGAGTCCCCGCCGGCTGGCTGAGTTAGCACTGGGCATGGTTCTCAAGAAAGGGGAGCAGGTACGGGCCAGGGCCTGGCCCACAGCACTGCCGGGAAAGCCCACTGCTGGGGGGCTGGGCCTGGAGATCCCATGCCCCCTCAGCTCCCTCCCCGGGGGCTCCTCCTGGGGCCGGGGGTGGGCCCTGTCATTTCAGACCATCAGTGAACAAGACAGAGGACAGCACAGGCCCAAGCTTCGTCACCTTTCCCCAGGCCCTGGGCTCTGCTGGGGCATTTTCACCAGGGCCCTCTTCAGCTACGCATTTGTGTGTGCATCCGCTAAATTTTTAAAGCCCTTGCCCTGGTAAGGGGGGAGAGTAGGGTTGAAGTTGACCCTGTCCAGCCACCGTTACCGAACTCCCAGCACATGTGGGTCAGGCTCCCTGCCCAACCCTCAATGCCCACTGAAACCATCTGGGGGGTTTACAACTGTGCAGGTGCCCAGCCCCCACATTTGGACTCAGTGGCAACATGGCACTGATCGTTTGTAAAGCAACTCCCCCCTCCCCCCCCCCCCGCCGGCGATTCTGACGTGTAGCCGGGGTTGAGAGCCACTGTCCTTGAAAGTCTGAGGAGACATCTGCCAAGCAGACCTTTTTCAGGTTCACCAGGCAGTGTGCTCGTGTCAGGGCAAGGCCCACAGAGCACAGGGGCTCGTGGTGAATGGCCGTGCACGAGGTCCCTCTCAGCTCCCGCTCTTCTCCTCTCCTCTTCTGGATGGACACCGCCTGCCGCTTCACGCCCTTGGTAGCTAATTCTGCCCCTGTCTCCTTGGTTCCCCTCTGCAGACTTCTGATGCCGTCATCAAGGTGGATGTGGTGAGTGCGGGCCCATCTGGGGGCTTTGGGGAGAGAGGACCCTGCAGTGACATAGCGTATCAGGCCAAAGGGCCTGACATCAAGGACTGAGTCACTCCCCAGCCCCTGGATGCTCGGGGCCAACACACCCTTCTGAAGAGGCAGAAGGAGAGAACTACTCAGGCAGCAAAGCCCCTCACATTGACAGGTCATGAGCCTCTCTGGGCCATGGCATCCTCCTCCACAAAACATGGCCCTTGACCCTTTGACATTGGTGGCCCCAAGAAGCCTCATGGAGTCTAAGGCTTCCCAGAAGCAGATGGTCAGAATGGATGGGAGAACCCTGGACAGTCTAGGGCCCTGGGAACGGCCAGGGAGCAGGGATGTATGCGGGACTCTGGACCTGGCCACCCCTCCAGGCTGACGAGGAGAAAGAGAAGAAGAAAAAGAAGAAAAAGGGCAGCTCAGAAGAGCCAGAGGAGGAGGAGCCCGATGAGAGCATGCTGGACTGGTGGTCCAAGTACTTTGCCTCCATTGATACCATGAAGGAGGTGAGGCCTCAGGCCCGGGCTGGGGAGCCAAGGAGGAATGGGGCTAGGGAAGGTGACCCAAACTCCACATCGGCCCCTCCAGTCCAGCTTCTTTCCCATCCCCACCAGGGCCAGTTCCCCGACTCCATCAACATGAGCTTGGAGCACACTTGTTTCACATCCTTCAAGTTCTAGCTCAGGCCCCACCTCTTCCAAAATGGCGGTCCAGTCTACCTTCCCTGGCCAGGTTTCCTTTTGTTTTCACTCACTCACTCCACAAACATCTCTTGAGTATGTATGATGAGTCAGACACCTTCCTAGGTACTGTGGGAGCCAAAGATAAGTCCATACCTGCCCTAAGGAGCCCTCGGTCTACTGGGCAAATGGACACGTAAGCTGCTACACTACAGTGTGATGACAAAGCCAGAGCAATGCCTGGGGGAGTCAGAGAAGGCTTCCCGGGGAAGGTGACCTTTGAGGAAGAAGAGAAACATGTGCGCCGAGGCCGAAAGGGAGCAATGGTTTCTTAGTAGTTCTTGCACCTCCTCACAATGCTTCATTCTGCACATCTCAGTCACTGTGGCTGTGAAATATTCTTCCCCGACTGTGCGCGTTCAGTTTCTGTCTGCTGCCACTGACTGCAAGTTCCAGAAAGTGCATTTCTCTTCTTCCTCACGTGTCCCTCTCCCTGGCTCAGGGCACTCCCTAGCTCAGGGCACTCCCCGACTTACTGACCGACCAGGAGGGACGTGTGCCCATGATTGTGCTTCCTCAGTAGGACCTGAGCTGATCCAGTCATCCTCTCTCCCCAGGCCCTCTCTGTGGCCCAGGCTGTGTGCAAGGTTTCCGATGCACGTTAGTTAGCAGGCTAAGCTGCTGTAGCAAGTTAGATTGGTGTGAACAAGACAGAAGCTTCTTTCTGTCTCACATAATGTCTCGGAGAGTGGAGTTAGGCTGGTATGGTGACATAATGGTGGCAGGCACTAAGACCCTGTGTGGTTGGAGATGACTGTGTGGTCATCTGTGTGGTTGGAGATGACTCACCCTCACGTCCGAATACCAGTGCCCAGGAAAGGGCAAAGAGAAGAGGAGGAAGCATAGCCCTTTCCTCTTAAAGCCCCAACCTAGAGGTTGCACATATCACTTCGACTCATGTTGGCCTAAATCTAGTCCCTGGAGCCACACTTAGCTGCTAGGGAGGCTGGGAAATGTAATCTTTACCTACATGCCTGTGTGTCCAGAAAAACTTCTAAAACTCAGGAAGGCAGATAATTGGGGGTCGCCTAGTAGTATCTTCTCCCACCATCATCTCCTGGATTCAAGCTGGCCAGGCTCGAGCTCCAAGGGGCTGCCTGTTGACTCCTGGTGTCTAATCCTGTAATTTGCATAGGTTGCCACCAGGTGGCGCCTTGGTTGAAACCCGGGGATTTAGTTCCCAGCAGGTGCTGTGAACTGGGTAGAACAGAGAGCACATTTTTTCATATTCAGTTATGCTTTTCTACTATACTTTTTCTATTAAAAAAAAAAAAGAATACCACTAAGAATCAACATTAAAGGGCATTTTATTTTTAAATGGTGCACAATTTAAAGAATCATAAACTCCTGACCACAGTTGGTCATACTGTACACAATATCATAAACTTTTTTAACCCACTCACACAGAGTGCATGATGGGTTTGAACCCCAACAGGAAAAGGCGTCTGTTTCTTTTTTTTTAATTATTTTTATTTGTTTATTTTTTGAGAGAGAGAGAAAGGGAGAGAGAGAGAGAGTGCAGGCCGGGGAGGGGCAGAGCGAGAGGGAGAGAGAAATCCCAAGCAGGCTCCGTGCCGTCAGTGCAGAGCCCGATGTGGGGCTAGAACTCACAAACCGCGAGATCATGACCTGAGCCAAAACCGAAAGGCCAAGACCCAACCAACTGAGCCACCCAAGCACCCCCAAAAGTTTCTAAGCATTTAAGACTGGTCTGAGACCACAGGATGGGGTCGAAAGACCCCTCCCCAGGAAGCCCACCTTCTCTCCTCTTCACCTCATCTTTTGGCAGCAACTTCGACAGCAAGAGGCCTCCGGCATTGACTTGGAGGAGAAGGAGGAGGTGGAGAACACGGAGGGTGAGCCCGGGACCCTGGGTCTCTGCCTCCCTGCCGCCCTAGAGGGCTGGCTCCTCGACCCGCCACCCCAGCTGCTTGTCTTTCCCAGCCCAGGGCCCTGCGCCGCTCTAGCAGCCAAGGGCAGCTATCACCAGCCATCCCTGGGCACCAGGGGGCAGGCGTAGGCTCTAATCTAGAGTGACCAGTTCAGCCACCATGGTGAGAGACATTTACAGCCACAGAACAACAGAGCTTCAGCGTTTTCCAGGCCTTTTCCGTGGAACGCTATTAATGGGTATTCCAGAGGGAAAGAGGATTCTTTGGTCAAATGGATTAAACAGGTCTCTTGGCACAGGACTTCCCAGTGCCTTTAATATGCAAATGTTATTATAAGTCTCTAAAAGGAAGATAGAATATAAAATATTTCCCCAGCTTCTTTGACCACAATAGGCACTCTCTTCTACAACATTCCAAGAACATCCACAGTGGCTGTTCCACTGAGTGCGGTTTGGGAAATGCTGGTGTAGAATAGCCCTCTGGATATGACAGACGAGCAGATTGAGGCTCGTCAATTGCTCAATTGCAGATTGAGCAGAGAGAGGAAAGTGAAATGGCCAGAGAGGAAAGTGCTGTGTGGCTCAGGCCTCCCGACTCAAGACCCACGCCCCTTCCCTGCTCTGCTCTGCCGGAGGGCATGGCAGCAGTCTTTGTACACAGTCCCAGTGTGGCTTTATGGGTGCCCTGCACCTACCCGTGGGAGGCAGGCATGCCAGGGAGTATTGTCTGCATCTTACCGATGAGTACACAGGGCCCAGAGGAGTTACATCAGCAAAGTCAATTAGCAGCCGATCTGGGTCTCTAACCCAGAACTTCCTGCTTCATCGTTTCTGCCCCAAACTGACCAGGGCCTCCTTTTCTGGTTCTGGCCAGGCCTAAAGGGGCCGATGAAGGGCAAGGAGAAGGCAAAGGCAGCGAAGGAGGAGAAGAAAAAGAGAACCCAGAGCCCCGGCACTGGCCAGGGGCCTGAGGCCCCAGAGAAGAAGAAACCCAAGATTGATGAGCTTAAGGTGAGGGTCTGGGGGCAGACCCACCAGGGGTGTGGGGTCCTGCCTGGGGCGGGGGGGGGGGGCAGATGGGACAAGACGGGGCGCAGTGATCGTGCCGTGTCCCCCTGATGGCCTGGCCTGGCTCAGGTGTACCCCAAGGAGCTGGAGTCTGAGTTTGACAACTTTGAGGACTGGCTGCACACTTTCAATCTGCTGCGGGGCAAGACGGGGGATGACGAGGACGGTTCCACGGAGGAGGAGCGCATCGTGGGCCGGTTCAAGGTGAGGCAAGGAGTGTGGGCCCAGGCCCTGAGCATCGTACCCCTCGCCCACCAGCTCTTCTCCCCACCCCAAGCCCAGGGCCGACAGTCAAGTGGAACTGTCGGCTGCACTGATTCGTAAACATGAAAATATTTCTATGCTGCTTAAAAAAGAGCATCTGCCCTGAGTGCCCCACCCCCAACGTTGCCCTGGCCACTCCCTCCTCAGCCCCTGGACCCCCCTCAGATCCATCAACCCTGAGCACAGGATGCCGTCCCTCTGTACTGTGGACCGTTTGGAACGCTACCCGCACCTGAGCCCCTGCCTTGCCCCAGGGCTCCCTCTGCGTGTATAAAGTGCCACTCCCAGAGGACGTGTCCCGGGAAGCCGGCTACGACCCCACCTACGGCATGTTCCAGGGCATCCCCAGCAACGACCCCATCAATGTGCTGGTCCGAGTCTATGTGGTCAGGGTAAGACTCCCCTCGAATCCCCTCCCCCCGGTCTCCCAGTCCTCCTGCCCAGGAGGCGCTAAAGCAGCGCTCTGAAGTGTCAGTGTACAGTGTCACAGCCCCAAGTGGGAGGCACCAGAGAGGTCACCTGGCCTAGTTCCCACCTTCTCTAGAGGAGGAAGCCAAGACCTGAGATGGGCGACAACTTTTGCCCCAGGTGACACAGCAACTCTCCTTTCTCCGGTCCAGTGCTCCCGCCCTTTGCTATCACGGGACCATCAGAGAAGGGTGAGGGCACTGGAAGGCGAAGAGGGTGTGTGGGGAGCCTGCTCAGGAGCACCCCTCCCCCATCCCAGGCCACGGACCTGCACCCCGCAGACATTAACGGCAAAGCCGACCCCTACATTGCCATCCGGCTGGGCAAAACTGACATCCGAGACAAGGAGAACTACATCTCCAAGCAGCTCAACCCTGTCTTTGGGAAGTAAGGCCTCCTGGCGGCCCACGGGCCACCGCCCCCTCCGGCCCCACCCGGCTTCCCCGGCCAGACGCCCTCAGTCCTTCTAACCCCCACCCCGCCAGGTCCTTTGACATCGAGGCCTCCTTCCCCATGGAATCCATGCTGACAGTGGCCGTGTACGACTGGGATCTGGTAGGCACCGATGACCTCATCGGGGAAACCAAGATTGACCTGGAGAACCGCTTCTACAGCAAACACCGGGCCACCTGTGGCATCGCCCAGACCTACTCCATGTGCGTGGGGCGGGGGGCAGGGGCAGGGGTGGAGCAGGGGCAGGGGCTGGGCGGGCGCACCTGCCGCATCTTGACTCCAAAACCCAAGACTCAGAGATCGTGGTCTGGGAAGGTGGATATATTACAGTTTCGGTCCCAGTCCAGGCGTCCATCCGTACAGACCGAGCAGACCACAGATTCTAACACAAGGAGAGAGCCGGGGGCAGGGTGGGGGGGGGGCTTCTAGGACAGGGGAGGCCGGGCAAGGAGAGAACCCCAGGGCTGGGAAGAGGCCAGGCAGAGGCCACTGGGGATCCAGCCAGTCTCTGCCACTGACAGGCTGTGTGACTCTCGACACGTCCCCAAACTCTCTGGTTACCAGTGTCCTCGTGGGAGTCTCTGAAGTTCCAGAGGAGAGGGCACAGTTGGGGAATGGGTTGGGCTGTGTTGAGGGAGGCTGAAAGCTCATCCTCAGGACACGGGACACGTGAGGCCGGAGCCTGGGGTAAGAGGGATCAGCCTCGAGCAGCCCTAGTGTCTCGGGCAGGGCCTGCTTGCTGACATGGGGCAGCAGCCAACTTAAGAGAACTGGCGGGAACCAGCTGCCACCGGGGGATGGGCCCCAGCCCCACCCTGAGCCCCACGAAACCTGTGTGCCCCCTCCCACAGACATGGCTACAATATCTGGCGGGACCCCATGAAGCCCAGCCAGATTCTGACCCGCCTCTGCAAGGAGGGCAAAGTGGACGGCCCCCACTTTGGGCCCCCCGGGAGAGTGAAGGTGTCCAACCGTGTCTTCACTGGGCCCTCCGAGATCGAGGACGAGAATGGTAACAAGGCGCTGGACACGGGGGTGTCAGAGGCCAAGAGGGACCCACGCTTCCTGCGGCAGGACTTCAAGGCCTAGACTGGGGCGTCCTTAGACCCTCTGCCCATCAGCCTAGCGCCCCGCTCCCCTCTGCCCAGCCTCTGCCCTCCGGCACAAGCGCCTGGACACTTGTTGCCTTCTCTCTCCCTCCCAGAATTCCTGTGGGGTAGGGAGCTTCTTCCCCTTCTACAGTGATTTGCCCAAAGTCACGTGGCCCTTCGGGGGCAGGGTGAGGGTGTGGGCCCAGGTCCCAGCTGACTCTCCCCACTCCTTTGTCACGTGGCATTTCCAGAGAACAGAGGAGACGCGTGCTGCGGAACTCATGCTGCGGCCCCGCAGGGTGCTGAGACAGGAAGTGGATTCCTCCCCTCCCTGCCCTCACAGCCCAGCAGGATTCTCCGGTCAGATTCCCCAGGCAGGGGAAACCCAAGAGCACAGGTCTCGCTGGGCCCCATGGGGCAGCTGAGAACTCGGGCAAGCCACGCTGCCCCGTGCCTCAGTTTCCCCAACAGTAAAAGGAGACAGTATGGAGGAGTGATGGCTCAGGGGCCGCTCTGTGCCCCCGAGTCTAGCCCCAGCACGGGTCTCTTGCTGTGCTGAGGCCCTATGTGCCGCTGACCCACCGGCACCCACAGGTCAGAGGAAGCCTACGGAAGAGCATGTGGCTCTATCTGCCCTGAGGCACTGGGAGGACATCCCCCGCGTGGGCTGCCGCCTGGTGCCCGAACACGTGGAAACCCGGCCCCTGCTCAACCCTGACAAGCCAGGCATCGAGCAGGTGACGCTCGCCAGGCCTAGATCTCAGGTTCTTTGGTATCTGGGATCAGGGAGTCCCTACCTGGGCCCATAAAAATGGATCCTCCAACTATTCGCTGCCTTCCCAAAAGCCTGGAAGGCACTTTCCTAGCACGGCCCCTCACGGTAACTCCAGGGGCCTGTGCCTTTCCTTTGAGTGTGAGCCCCATGAGCTCAGGTGCAGCCTGCAGTGTCTCCCTTAGACGCTGTGATTGGCTGTTGGTGAGGTCATAGGGATTCTGGCGTCCAAGGACGAAAACTGATGAACCGGGTCCTGAGGGAACAAAGGTTGGGAGGGAGGAGAGCTGGCCTTCCTGGGCAGGGAGGGAGTCCCTGGGGAGACCTGCCATGCCCTCTCTTCCATAGGGGCGCCTGGAGCTGTGGGTAGACATGTTCCCCATGGACATGCCAGCCCCTGGGACGCCTCTGGACATCTCCCCCCGGAAGCCTAAGAAGTGAGCTTCTGGGGCCCAGCACTACCTCCCCCATCTCTCGTCCCTCCCCCCATGGCCTTCATTCCTGTGGGAGCCCCAGGCCCAGACCACCTACATCACCTTGGTCAGTGGTGTTTCCCATGTGGCCTTCAGGGGGGAACAGGCAACCCATGGAGACGGCTATGGGGCCTACCCTAGGTGGGTCCCCTTTGCCAAGGCACAGCCATCCCCCCAGTGTGAGGGCAATGAGGTGATGTGTACTCACCAGCACCCTCCAGGGGACTCTCTTCCTCACAGCGGCATCACCCCTGAGAGCCCGCTCCCCTTGTCCCCACTCCAGGCTGTCATTAAGCTCTGCCAGGTTTTCTTTACAAGTGTTTAATGTTTATTTATTTTTGAGAGAAAGAGAACAGAATATGAGCAGGGGAGGGGCAGAGAGAGAGGGAGACACAGAGTCCGAAGCAGGCTCTGGGCTCCGAGCTGTCAGCACAGAGACGGACGTGGGGCCCAAACTCATGAACTGTGAGATCATGACCTGAGCCAAAGTCAGACACCTAACCGACTGAGCCACCCAGACTCCCCAAGCTCTGCCAGGTTTTCTTTAAAACCCTTGCCGAGGAGGTATGTAGGAGTGAGCGCCTGGAAGAGGGGGGAAGTTGATAGAGTGGAAAGAGCACTGGATCAGGAGCCAGGCCACCTGCCTCTCCTAGTTGGCCCTGGCCAGGTCATTTTACCTCCCTGGTCCTTGGTTTTCCCATCTGGAAGGGGGCAGGATGGAGTTGCTGCCGCTTCTAACATCCTAGTGCCTGGAACCAGGGCCAACCGCATGGGTGGGGAAGTAGCACAGACCCCACACTCAGAGGGGCCCCACGCTCACTTCAAAATGGAAATATTTAAATTCTTAATGATTTTTTTAATAAAGGGCCCCACCTTTCCACTTTGCACCGGGCCCTGCAAATCATATGGCAAATTCTGCCTGGAATCGCCTCCAGGTCTGAGGTCACAGGTGTGCTGTCCCAGGGATGGCCACCAGGGGACACCCGACCCCATTGTGTCACCTGGCACTTGCAGTCCGGGGCGAGAGCCCCACTCTGAGGAAGGCGGAGGGGGCGACCCAACCTCACTCGTAAAGGCTGAAATGTACCTATTTATAATGACAATAACACCGCAAGGGGGAAAATCTTCTTCTGGGACAAGGACCTAAAGGAAACCAGATGCCACGAGCATGCCAGCTGCTGGGCCCACACGTAAACTTGTGTTAGACACAGTGTCTTCTGGCCTCTGGAGACTGAGTTCCTGCTGAGCCACCCCGCAGCAGCCACCCCTGCCCCTCCCAGGCCTGAGTCAGCCTCCCTGCCCGGGAGCGTGCTCTGTCCTGGCGAGCCGGCCAGACGGGCTTCCCCTAGGGTTCTCCTCACGACAGCCATGCCGGCCGACTGACCCTCTCTCCCTCACCCGGGTCCCCTCCGCTCCCCTCCTTGCCCTCTTACCCGAATGGGCTCTCTGCACCCCAGCCTGGGCCAGCTCCCATGCTCACGAGTCCCAGCACTCCCCTCAGGTACCTGCCCCATCTACACCAAGACCCTGGGGCCGCCCCCACCCCCAGACTGCGAGCCAGCCTCTCCCCTGCCCAGGTATGAGCTCCGGGTCATCGTGTGGAACACAGACGAGGTGGTCCTGGAGGACGATGACTTCTTTACTGGGGAGAAGTCCAGCGACATTTTTGTGCGGGGGTGGGTGAGAGGGCCCCTGGCTGGGGGGTAGGGGTGCTGGGACGGGTGAGCCCACCTTCCCAGGAGGCCAGGGAGGAGGGAGGGGGCTCCCTGCGGGTGGCCGCGGGTCTGGAGCTAACGGCACCCGGCAGGTGGCTGAAGGGCCAGCAGGAGGACAAGCAGGACACGGACGTCCACTATCATTCCCTCACCGGCGAGGGCAACTTCAACTGGCGCTACCTGTTCCCCTTCGACTACCTGGCCGCTGAGGAAAGGATTGTCATCTCCAAGAAGGAGTCCATGTTCTCCTGGGACGAGACCGAGTACAAGATCCCCGCGCGGCTCACCCTGCAGATCTGGGACGCGGACCACTTCTCCGCGGACGACTTCCTGGGTGCAGGGCTGGGGAGCGGAGGGGTAGGGCAGGGGGAGGCAGGGGCAGAGGGAGCCCACCCCGGTGGGGATCGACGGGACCCAGGCTGTCAGAGCTGACTCCAAGGTTGCCACAGGGGCCATCGAGCTGGACCTCAACCGCTTTCCCCGGGGCGCCAAGACAGCCAAGCAGTGCACCATGGAGATGGCCACGGGGGAGGTGGACGTGCCCCTGGTTTCCATCTTCAAGCAGAAGCGCGTCAAAGGCTGGTGGCCCCTCCTGGCCCGCAATGAGAACGATGAGTTCGAGCTCACGGTGGGGACCGCCGCGGCTCCCGCAGAGGGCGAGGCAGGGCTGGGCCGCGCACCCCGCCTGAGCCCTAGGATCCTTCTGTTCCTTTCCACAGGGCAAGGTGGAGGCAGAATTGCATCTACTGACAGCGGAGGAGGCAGAGAAAAATCCGGTGGGCCTGGCCCGCAATGAACCTGACCCTCTAGAGAAACCCAAGTGAGTATGCTGCCTTGCCTGGCGCCCCTGCCACGCTGGTCCCTGGGGCCATGGGGGCAGGAAGGAGGGGCCAGAACTTTCTGGTCTTCTTGCTCCCACGCTGCAGGCACCTCTGGCGTTCTCTAGCCCTTTCAGGGCAGTAGCCTCATTGCGAGGGAGCCTCCTCCCTTCTCCGCTTCCGTCTGGAATGCACCCCTCGCTCTGAACCGGGGCACAGGCGACCGGGCTTCCGTGCAGGGGCTCAGCCCCTCTCCCAGGGAAGGCCCCATTTCACAGACTGAAATGCTCTTCCTCGTTTTTGCCAGAAGCGAGCGGGCTAGGGCCCCAGGGGGGCCCTGATGGCTGGGGAGGTGCCAGGAAGTGCGCACGCTCAGCCCAGGGTGCTCAGCCCAGGGTCACCCGCCTGTTGCAAGACCCCTGACCACACCCTGAGCCTTCATCCTCTGTGTCCTCTTTCCGTGCTCCCTCCACCCTCTCACTGCTCCAGGCGGCCAGACACGAGCTTCATCTGGTTCTTGAACCCTCTCAAGTCTGCCCGCTACTTCCTATGGCACACAAGCCGCTGGCGGTTCCTCAAACTGGTCATCCTCGCCCTCTTCCTCTGCTCTGTGCCTGGCTACCTGGTCAGGAAGACCCTGGGGGCCTGAGCCTGGCATCCTGCTGGCTCTGGTCCTCCTCACTTCTTCCTCCGGACCCAGGGCCGATGAGCTTGGCAGCATGCAGAACACACACACACACGCACACACACATGCACACACACACAGGGCACGCACACACACACACAGCAACTTGCAGGCTGTCAAACGGTACCACGGGCTCTCAGAACTAAAATCACTGTTTTACATGAGCGCGTGTCAGGCCAGAGAGGCGAAGCAACTCGCCTAAGGTCGCCCAGCAGATTAGGGCTAAGACCCAGCCTCGGCTTTCAAATTGCCACCCAGTCTTCTGAGCACCACCCCACCTCCTGTCCTCGTGACAGACCAACAGATACTAACCCAGGGCCATTGGCAGAAAGAGTTGACATGAGGACAGGGAACGGGGAGAGGGTTTGGCTAGGATTAGCCAGCAAGGCCTGACTAGTTCCTACCAGCATTCCCCTCTGGGCCCAGAGCCATTTTCTGCCAGGCAGGGCGGTAAGGAACCCCATCCAGTTCCCACATTTTTGCAGCCAGCTGAGTGGCTATTCAGGGCCGGGCACCGCGCCTAGCGTTTCACATGCACTTTCTCTCCTTACCCTTTCACTGACCCCGGAGGCAGGGTCCACTAGGCACCCCACTGCGTAAGGGAGGAAACTGAGGCTCAGACAGGCGTCCAACTTGCCCGTCACCGCTAAGGCTGGAAACCAGGTGCCCTGCGCCTGGCTCTGGGAGGGCACGGTCTGTGTCCTCCGGCGGCCGCTGGCCCAGGAGGTTGAAAAAGCATACCCGGTACTGGAATTTTATATCTTGACATCTTATAAAACCTACCGTTCCTGTAACGTAAACCACAGAAGGTAAAGCTTAGCAAGCCCCTTTTGGCCGGGAGTCTGTGCAGAAGGCAGAGCCGTAACCCCACCCCGACAGCAGGCAGGTGGTTGAGTGTGGCTGGCGCCCCAACCGGGGCTCCTCAGACCCTGGGCAGGGCCTGGTGGGGCCAGAAGCCCCTGTTCCTCAGAAAAGGGGGAGAGGTTGAGGAACACGGATTCACAGAAAGACAACGGGGGCCGAGCCTGGAGCACGTACAACGAGCCGCTAAGTAGACGAGGTTCCCGGGAATCAGAACAGCCTGCAGCCCTGCGGCTGCGTCTTCACATGGTGAGCGGCCAAGGCCAAGGCCAAGGCCGCCATCGTCCAGGTGTTGGCTGGACGGCTGCCCGACTGCCAGAAAGCCGTCCAGGCCTGGGGAGGAGGCTGGGGGCCAAAGAGTCCCACCAAGCGCACAGGAACGCAAGCAGCAAACCTACTGCTTAGAAAGGGCTAGAACCTGGCTCCGGCACTCACTACTTTGGGGACCGGGGCTGCGTCAGGGCCCGTGGGAGTCTAAGAAGGCTGAGGGCCTGGGGTGCCCTGGAGAGGCCCGCTGCCTGACCGCGGCCTCCCCTCCCCCAGCCGGCCCGACACCGCCTTCGTCTGGTTCCTCAACCCCCTCAAGTCCATCAAGTACCTCATCTGCACGCGGTACAAGTGGCTCATCATCAAGATCGTGCTGGCGCTGCTGGGGCTGCTCATGCTGGCCCTCTTCCTCTACAGCCTCCCCGGCTACATGGTCAAGAAGCTCCTGGGGGCGTGAAGCACCCCCCCCCCACCGCCCCCCCAGGCCTAGCTGCTGCTCCCCGCCCCACCCTCCCGCCTGGACCTGTGCCTTTGCCCCTCCTCTGGCATGGACCTTGCACTCTCCCTGGGGAGCTCGAGAAGCCCAGTGTCCCCCCCCCCTTGCAGCCTCCTGCTTGCCGGGGTGGTGACACCCCTGCCCCTGCCCCACCTGAGCCGGCTGCGGGCCTCACCCCACCCCTCTGACCCCTGCCTGAGGGGTGGGAAGTGTGGGCAGGGGTGGGGGTCTGCCCCTCCTTGCTGAGGCACCACTTTCTTCAGGCCCTGGCTCCGGGGAGGCCACCCCAGATGCCCCCAAGGCCCTCCAGTGGAAGAGTAAAACTTTAATGGAATTGACTGAGAATCCCATCGCGGGCCAGTGCCCAGAGCTATAAAAAAGAATGAGTAAGCAGAAAGCATCACCCTCCCTCCCCAACAGAATCCTGTGAGGACAGCCACACCACCAGTCTGTTCTGCAAACGTGGGCCAGGCCCTTCCTACCAATGGTGGGGAGGTGGCTGCTTCCTCCCTGCCGCCCTCCGAGAGTGGATCTTCTTCCCGCCCGGGAGGCACCCCGGTGGGAGCACAAGCCCAGTCCCGGCCCTGCCTGTGGGTTTTCATCGCTTCCCAGAGCTTCCTCCACCCAGACCAGTGCTCAGAAGCCTAGATGAGGAGCAGTGAGAGTGAACCCCTGTGCCCCACCCCCACCCCAGTGCTGACCCACCCGCCCTGCCAGGACCTCATTTCGGCCGGGCAGCGGGATGGTACTTGCAGTGAGAGCTGGGTTTCTCCTGGCTGTTGTTCCTTTCTTGCGTGGTGATTTTTCTCTTAATAATAAAAGAATGAAACACTGAGCTGACAGGTCTCCAGTTGGCCAAGCTGGGGGACCAGGATAGGGGCGCGAGGTCTGTGAGCACTCTGAGGATGGCAAACTGAGGACCAGCTGGGCCCCTCTGGCTTTTCCCCTTTGGGTAAGTGGCCTCAAGGCCCAGGGTTGAAGGAGGGCCTAAGGCACTGGGCCACCTGCCCAGGACACCTGCCCAGGGCACCTGCAGGCTGCCCACAGGAGGAGCCTCACACAATACCAGGTGGAACCAGGGACCCCAAAAACTCACAAAAAGGGTCCTGCAGGCCCAAGGACAGTCAGAACACTTAAGACCTTGCAAGAGCCCCAAAGCTCCAGCCTCCACTCACAGAGCTGCTCCAAATGCAAGAAGGAAGTCCCATGCCACCGGCCTGGGTCCAGTCTCACAGGGACTCATACCACAATCTGAGGTGGGGACAAAGTCCCCTCGTGACACAGAGGTGGGGTCACCGGCCAGGGTCTCACTGGACCTGACCTCTCTGAAAAGATTCAGCCACAACCTTTTAAAGACTTTAATCAATCACGACTACAGGATACAGGTAACCCCTCCCGTGGCCTTATTTTGACAGGCCCTATCCCAGTAGCTCTGGAAAATCCAGAGTAGTCCCAGGCAGCTCCCCAGGTGAAACATGCCAGCCCTGGCACCCACATACACCGTAACAGCAGCCTTTGGAGGTCCGGCTCTATTTGGTGGGCGCCCGTAACACCTGAGTTGGTGGAACATGCAATTCAGAGTTTATCTGGAAAAGAGAGAGTAAAGGTCATTACAGTTTCCCCAGGGCCCTCCTGCTTCATGACCTCTGCGGGTCAGGTGCATGTGTCGGCTCTCCTAAGGGCTCCAAACCTCAGCAAGCGTTTCCCCCCTGCCGAGCGCTTCCGGATGCCTGGGAAAGCCCATGGTCTGCCTTCCTTTGGAAGAGAAGTCCTAAGGTTTCTTGTTTGGCTTCTGCTCCAGCTAGCTGACCTCTGGTAACGTTCTGAACCTTCTGCCCTGAGCCACTCTCTTACATCTTCCCTCTACCCCCTCCCACCACCTGCGCATCCCGTCCCCAGTCTAGCCCTGCCTTCCTTCCTCCTCCCCCATCCTCTGCATGCAGCGGCATCGACGACAGCATGGACAGTCCTCTAATGACTGTTACGGGGCCACACATCCCCAGTTCCCGGGCTTGTGGCTGGCCTCGGTCACCTCTCACACACACAGCTGATGATGGAGGGCGTACCCCCAGCCCAGGGTGTCATGACCCTCCCGGCCCACGGTCTCAGCACCGCGTGAAGCATCCCACACTAGCAGAGCGGAGCCAGCAACTACGTTACGAAGGGATTCTAACCTTAGAAGCAGAGACGGTGAGATTCCTCCCTTGCAGGCCATGGGGAAGTTGCCCCAAATATCACCGGAGTGGGCAGGAGTGAGGACCGGGGAATACCTGCCCCAGCTGGAGCCTCCTCTCGCCATGTCACATTCCGGGCCAGACAATCTGGCCCAGCAGAATGGGCAAGAGTCTTCCAGTTTTGATTCTCCTCTCTGGGAGAATGACTTGTGCCCTATCGACCTCACAGAGGGGATGTTAAGACCAAAGAAGAAACTCCATAAGGAAGGGCTCTCTGGGCTGTGACGCTCTCGGCGGGATCGGGTCCCGCTTCTGAGAGACGTCCAACAAGCATCTGGCACCAAGGACCATGGGCATCAAAAGGGCACTATTACAACCCACACGTCCTGGAGGAGACTTGGGGCAGCGTCCAAAGTCCAAAGGACTCCCTTGTCGGATAATTCGGGCCCAACTTGAGGTGTGACGGTTGCTATGTCATGGCACATCCCAAGCCTCCCTTGCTTCCAGTGAGGGGTGGGACTCTGCTTCCTAACATCGGCTCCAGTCCCGCTTCCTGCCACGGCCTCCTGCCCACCCTCCTCGTCCCCGTCGCCCACCTTGGAATCTAGATACTGCTGAAGCAGCATCTGGAGCTCTGTGTTCTGCTTCTCCAGGGAGTTGTTTTCTATCAGCAGCTTGGCCCTCTGCGTCAGGACGAAGCTTTGGGTGGAAAAATCCATTAGAGGCTCATCGAACGCTCCAAATCTACCAGGCAGGGGCCAGGATCTCTATGTCTCTGTGCCGGTTGGAGCTGGGAGAGGAGCCCTGAAGCTTCACCCGCCCGAGCAACCTTCCTGCCCCGAACACACCGGGCTAGGAACCGAATAAGGAGCGAGGGGCCAGCCACCCAATGCCACATGACCCCCCAACAGGAGCTTTCCCTCCAAAGACAGCTTTTGTCTCCAAGCCAGGGGGGTGGCCACCGCAAGCAGGATCCTTCTCCACCCACTGCCTGGCTCCCTCCTTCTCCTGGGCTGTGACCTACACACTTACTGGTATTTCTCCAAGGCCGTGTACAGAGCGTCCCAGAGGTTCTGCGTGGCGTAAGGGATAACCGTGGCCATGGCCTCCCAATACGCAGAGTCCTTTGAGGTGTCTCGCACATACTTCACCACCTTCACTGGGGCCGGGGGGTCCCTGGGGGTTAAGAGCAGCAGTACCGTCACCCCCACCTGGCACCCCCCCAGGATCCCACGCAGCGCCAGCCATGGTGCCTGTCCCTCCCGGACTTGCTGCCTGCAGACCTGTCCCCTTCCCACTCAGCTGTGCGAGTGTCGCGGTTTACGGCTGATTCTCAGAAAGTGCACATGCCTATCATCAGTGTCCCTGATTCTGGTGCCATTGTCACCTTTGTGAAAGCATCACTGGGGTTCTATCCACCCCCCTTTCTCTCAGCCAGTTTACCTCATTGGCTTTACATCCCACTACGATGCCCGTTTCCTTCACTAGTGCATCCAAACGGCTCTCAAATTCCGGCATCCCCTCGAGGATAGCCTTGACCCAGGATATCAACGCCTCCACCTAGACGAACCTTCTGGCTGCTCTCCTTGTATCCAGCGTCACCCCCATCCCTGCCACCAAATGGATCTTTCTAACATGCAAGCCTAATCATGGCTCCCCCACCGCTTAAGACCATGTTGTGGCTCCGGTCCACCCAAGAGTAAAGGCAAAGGTCCCAGCCATGGCAGGCGCAGCTCTCCAAGATTTGGCCCGGCTCCCCTACCCACCAGTCCCACTTCCCAGGGAAGACCCTGACACCAGCCACACCTCTGCCACGATTCTCGAACACACCAGGCCTTTCCCCACACTGTGACACCTTGAAATGCTCTTTCCCCCACTGTATCCATGTAGGAAAAGCCGGTTCTGGTGCATCTCTTCCTAAAGCCCTCTCTGACTGCTGTTGGTAACACCTGGTATAGGCTCTGACCATGGTCCCGATCACAAGGTGTGATCTCTGCGGGCCGACACAGTGCAGACCCCAGTGAATGGCTGTGGAATGAAAGACGAATGAGAAAATGCAAATCGCTTCTACGCCCCTTCCTTTCATCCGTGTCCACTGACGCCTCCAGCCCTCCCCATCCCTTTCCTCCTGCCCAGGTGCTTGCCCGGCACTGGGATCTGCTCGGCCCTGGCTCAGCCTGGCTTCCCCAGGCCTCGGGCAAGCCCTCCAGCACCACACCTGGGCTTCCTCAGACCCATGACAAAGGCCTCCAGGATCTTGAGGACGTCGTTGGGGTGGATGAGCGTGGGAGAAGGGGGGACCTCCTTCTCTTCTGGCTCCCCTCCCACAAGGCTTTCCTCCTTCTGTCTCTCGAGGTCTGTCTGCTCTCCTGGGTCCAGGGCCGACATCAGGCTTGTTTGCTCCTGTGGGAGTGAAAGATTCCAGGGGCTGATCTGGAGAAAGGTGCCAGGGTGACTACGGATTGGGGCACACAACAAGCCTAAGTGTATGAAGACAGAGGAAAAAAAAAAAACAGAGAAAAGTTTACAGAAAGTTACGGAACAGATGCAAAGGTAGATGTTTTCAGGAAGGAAGAAATGGTGAGGGGAAAGAGTGGAAAAGAGGGGGCATGGGATCTTCCAAACAGTGATAATCTTCTATTTCTAGATCGGGATTCATAGGTGTCCATTCTATTGAAATCCATAAGGCTTATGCTGGATGTATGTATATTTTTGAATCGTAACACATGTTACACTTGAATTTTTAAATTCAAAAGAAGTCCTCCTGTCTTGTAGTTCATTCAGTTCACACCCCACAGGCAAACCTACATCATCGGTTTCTTATGTATCCTTCCAAAGAAATACTACGGTCCACTCGGGCACATGCTTTCCCTCCTGTTTTGACAAAACGATACTCTACTACATGCACAGGTCTGCACGTTGCATTTTTCACATACCAATAAACCTTACAGATCTTTTCGCATAAATACGTAAAGAATTTCTTTGTTCTTCTTCTTTTTTTTTTTTTTTTTTTACATTTATTTATTTTTGAGAGACAGAGAGAGACAGAGCACAAGTTGGGGAGGGGCAGAGAGAGAAGGAGACACAGAATCCGAAGCAGGCTCCAGGCTCTGAGCCATCAGCACAGAGCCCGATGCGGGGCTCAGACTCACAAACCATGAGATCAGGACCTGAGCTGAAGTCGGACGCTTAACCGACTGAGCCACCCAGGCGCCCCTGTTCTTTTTTTTTAATTGCATTAATATTCTGTTTTGTAGATGCACTACTTAGTAGGTAATCAAGTCCTATAAGATGGAATTGTAGGTTGTTCTCACTATTCTCCCATTTCGAGCATTGCTGCAGTGTATAAGCTACAAATAAACACATTCTTTCAAATGTATTGAGACATATCTGCAGAATGAAATCCTGGAAGAATTGCAGGGTAAATACAGTTTTGTAATTGGTGCCACCAAACGGCCCTCCACGGAGGCTGCAACAATCTACTCTCCCAGCAGTGCCTGTTTCCCACACCTCGGCCATCACTCTGTGCAGTCAAACTGGCAGAGTCTTGCCAACCTGACAGGTGAAAATGGAATTGGGGCAGTTTTAATTTGCACTTCTTTTATTACGACAGGCCTGCTTACCTTTTCATATGTTTAAAAGTTATTTGTATTGCCTCTTACAGGAGATATTTGTTCATATCCCTTATCTGTTCCATGAAGTTGTGGCTGTTTTTTCCTGATTGGTTTATATGAGTTCTTTGTATATTAAGGAAACTGGCCCTTAACTGCAATGTAAGTTAAAAAATATTTCCCCCCACGCCTGGGTGGCTCCGTCAGTTAAGCGTCCGACTTCGGCTCAGGTCATGATCTCACGGCTCAAGGGTTCGAGCCCCATGTCGGGCTCTGAGGTGACAGCTCGCAGCCTGGAGCCTGCTTCGGATTCTGTGTCTCCCTCTCTCTGCTCCTCCCTTGCTCTCTCTCAAAAATAAATAAACATTAAAAAAAAATTTTTTTTAATTCCCCCAACTGTCATCTGTATCTTCACTTTGCTTATAGTGATTTTTGTCTTACAGGATTTTTTGGTTAATGTCATCAAATAGATCTTAGTTTTCCCTCTTTACAGCTTCTAGGTTTTGTTCACTCAGGCAACACTTTTTCATTTTTTTTTCAATCCTTTTTTTAAATTAAGTTTAAATTAAGTGTAAATTAAGTTTATTTTGAGAGAGAGAGCGTGTGCACATGGGAGGACAGAGAGAGGGAGAGAGAGAATCTCAAGCAGTCTGTCAGTATGGAGCCTGACGTGGGGCTCGATCCCACAAACCATGAGCTCGTGACCTGAGCAGAAATCTGATGCTTCGCTGACTGAGTCACCCAGGAGACCCAGCCAACCCTTTTTGAAAGCATGTCAGGATACTCCCCCCAGGGGCCAGCAATACTAAAAATAATTTTTAGTCAAGTGTTAGGGATCAAAATATTCAGAACTTGGTGGGCCCAGGGCTCATAGTGGCTGAGGCCTGGCTGTGAGGGAGAACAGCCTCTCATCCCCAGCCATCCTTCCCACCGCAAATAGAAAAAGTGACAATATTAAGGAAAATACTAAGTTAGCTCTCTCTGACATAAAGCCCTCACTATTTTTCCAGGAGTATTACTCAAAGACAACAATGCCCTCTGGAGGCTTCCAGAATTTCAAATGCTCTCGTTTTGATTGAACTTCACATTACCTGACTGGAGGGTGAATGATGAACTCGGTATTTGAGGAAGAAGTTCACCAGTTTGTACAAGTCGTCCTCACTTTCAATCCCAAGGGCCTGGGGGAAAACAGGAGGATGGCTCAAACACCAGAGCAGGAAGGCCCCCGGCTGCTGCGGGAGTTCAGAGACCCTCCGCTCCTAAGAGCGGGAGGCTTGTCTTGTTCCCCTGAACATCCCCAGCACCCGCCATGGCCCAGAGTGAGGCCATTCAACACTGGGGAAGCACAGCGAGACCACGGCAGAACAGAACAACGTTGCTCAGAGTCAGGAACAGCCCGATACAGGCCTGGTGGGTGTAAGAATGCTGAAGGAGGCTGAACACACATCCGACTTTAAGGGTGTAGGGGAGAACCCACAGTCTGAGAGCGGAGTCGTGAGGGAGAGAAGCTGGTAGAGGAAGCGTCGGGGGTGGGAGACATCTAAACTCCATGGCCAATTTGTTGCATGGAGAATAAGGAAAGGGAAAGATGTGCCAGCCCAGGGAAGCCCCGGAAGACCCATATCTACTCCCAGGACTGAGGAAATGTTGCAAAAAACATAGGGGGCTGTCTTGGAATGAGGCCCCCGCCACCCCCGGTCAACTCAGCCCAGTGGGACTCACTGAGAAGATGGCGTCCAACTTGAGCAGATAGCACTCGCTCTTCTCCAGGGGACGGAGAAGGCTCAGCAGCTTGCTCTCTATGAGGAAACCCTGAGAGGGAAGAGGGTTGTCTCCAGTCAGACACAGGTTTCAGAAACCAGTGCTCGGGTGTGCAGCCTACCTCTGTGTGACGAGCCAGCGGTGACTCCACAGAGCAGGACCTCAGGGATGAGACTGGGGCAGCAGGGGCCCCAGAGGAAGGCCTTCCTAGGATGCCTAAGGGGCCCTTCCCAGGGGCAAACCCAACGCTCACCATGGGTTTAGTCCCCCAACCCCCCACCTAAGAAAGGGTGCTGCCTCATCTCACCCACAAGCCACTGGGCAAACACCTGAGTTCTGCACAGCCGCCCAGACCTCATCGAGTCACAGATTCTCACCCGTCCAGTGTCACTGCACTCCTGTGCTAGCCCTCAGATATCTACAGGACGGGGCAGTAGGCACAGAGCTGGAGGAGGGGAAGGCACGGAGGCAGATGAACACGCCGTGTCACAACACGGTGCGCACAAAGTTGGCAGTGAGTGGGAAGACTGGGGGCCCGGCACCCACTCTGAGCTGGGAACGCCTGGGGGAGGGCCCCTGGCCGAGGGGGCCGCCGGCACAAGCCTGCAAATAGAGAGAGGAGTACCTGCCTGCCGTCCCGTTCAGCGGGAGCCCCCTCAGCGGCAAGAGTCAGCTCTTGGCCAAAGACAACTGTCCCAAGGGGACGGGAGGCCGGCAGGCCTTGCATCTCCTTTAATCTCCGCTCAGAACTGCAGGACCTAAACGCACACCGGTCACGTCCCGTGATGCCGCCCCCCGCCCCCCCCCCCCAAGCTGAGCCAGCCCGGCACACCCTTCACACTAAATCTGGTGGGTTTGCTAACACACACAGCGGGTGGCCAAAGCCTGACACACCCAGAGTCATCACAGACTGAGCTCCCAGACAAAGGCCACATCAGGTGGCCACACTACTTGGCAGGTGGGTTCACAGATGGGAGGCTGGCGCCCCTTCTCTTGCAGAATGAGCTTTTTTTTTTTTTTATCAGCAAGGTGTCTGTGGACCGACCTGGCCCACACCTGACCGACCCACTAAGGGAGGACCCAGTTGGCAGCTGGGGCAGCTCTGAAGCATGGCCTCTCAAGGTAAACGACCCCAGCTCTGCTCCCAAATGCCTGTGCACCCCTGCCTCCGGGCCACGTCCGGCCGGGCCAGGGTCGTCAGAAGCAGCACACGAGAAGCAAGGGCAGAAGGTCAGCAAAGCCACCGGCCGGGAGTCCCTGTGGCGCAGCCCCGTGCACCCGGCCTCACCGACTCGTCACACAGGAGCATCAGGATCTTTCTGGTCGTTTTCATGGAAACTTGCTTTGGCAGGTCGAGGTAAGACTCTGCTTCTGAGGTGGCCTCCTCCGTCCCCTCCTCTTCTGCAGGCGGGGCAGAGAGAAGAGAGGGTGGGAGAGAAAAAGAAGATAACTGCTTGGGCTTGTTGACTTTGAGAAACAGCCGAACGTCCTTCCTTGAGAAAATTTACCTCTTAAAAAGCCGAAGAAAGCCTGGTGTGTGGGGGAAAACAGGAAGGCTGGGGATTGGAATAAGAGACTAGCCGGAGAATTCTGCCATTCTATAACCCTTCACTTTCCTAAGTTTCATCGACCTGGAAACATCATACTCAAAACCCGGCCGTGACCAGGGAGTGGAAGGGAGAGGATGAACCCATTTATAGGTTTTACTAGTTTGCTCAAAAGATAAAATGAGATAAGATAAATGAAAATATTTTTGAAAAGTACAAGATGCCAACTTGCTGGTGGAACTACAAAATGGCGCCATCCGTATGGAACAACACCCAGTAACGTCACAGAGGCATTTGCCCTTTGATCCAGCAGTCCTGCTTGTAAGGGGCTAGCCCAACAATTCACCAGGAAACACATGCGAACACAAACGCACGCAGCTACTTATCGCTGCGTTGTTCGCAATAGCACAAACAAGCAGACAAAAACCTGCCAATATCCCAAGTGGCCACCAACAGAACACTATTGGAATAAGTCATAGCACGGCCACACGACACCATACCAAATAAAAACGGAGGAAAGCATGTTTCTTCTCACTACCATAAACTGATCTTCTCCAAGATATTTTGTAAGTGAAAAAAGCAAGACGGAGAAAAGCGTCATTTAAAAAGTGAGTCTACATGGGGCGCCTGGGTGGCTCAGTCGGTGGAGCGTCCGACTTCGGCTCAGGCCATGAATCTCATGGTTCGTGGGTTCAAGTCCCGCATTGGGCTCTGTGCTGACAGCTCGGAGACTGGAGCCTGCTTCGGATTCTGTCTCCCTCTCTCCTGCCCCTCCCCCACTCACACTCTGTCTCTCAAAAATAAATAAACGTTAAAAAGAATTTTTTTAAGTGGGTCTACATAAATATAAACAAATATACATACATACATATACATATTTGTTTTAAAAAAGCAATGGAAAGAGAAACCATACATATTTAGATAACTACCTATAGGAGAGGGATAAAATAGAAGAGAGAGGATAAAACTTCTTTGAGTATACCTTGTTCTGTACATTTGACTTTGGAAACATGTCAGCATTCTACATAACTATAAAACAAAATTAAGTTGTAAAAAGCAATCCTTAATTATCAAAAGTAAAACAAAACAAAAGGACCTAAATATGTATTCAGATGGTGACCTAACCAAATAGAAACTATTCGAAGTGACTTCAAGAGACAGCCATCTGTGGGGCACCTGGGTGTGCCAGAGGGACCCATAAGCCAACAGGAGGAGACTCCCACGGGCCGAAAATGGGACAATTTGGGCACCAGTAAGGGAAACTAAGTGCAATAAACCAAAACACATCAGATGTGTTTAAATCCAATCTGTTCGTAATGATACTCGCTTTAGAAAATGCCATTGGTCACTCTTGGAAGATGCTAGAGACCCAACCCATTTATTCTGAAAGCTACTAAATAGAGAAAGGACAAGCATCTATTCTGCTTTTCCTGTATGAACTGTACCTCGGGGTAGCAAATAGCTGATGAGGACAAGAGTCTCTTTTCAGAAGTATTCCAGCTAATAAATGAAGACATCTGATAGAATTTAGAGTGTCACCGTTTTGCAACCCCTAAGGCCATTAATGGATCTTAGACAAGGACTCCCAATGGTTGCTAGCCTCGCAAAGAGACACCCTGATGTTAGTTTATCCCAATGGAAGCATGCCACAGTGTACTTAGCAAAACTACACTGACCCTGAATCTGATCAAGCTTCTAGATAGAACTACCAGACTATAATGGAGGAAAGAGGGTAAAGCTATAGGTTAAATTAGAGACTCTGAACCTCCCAGCTACGAGACCTCTTCTCCCCCTTCTCTGGCCTTCAGTTGGCTTGTCTGTGAGATGAACGTGTTGACCCTACAGTTTTACGGGCCCCCCAGCTCCAGGACTCCATTCCAGATACCTGTTTGAATCAGCACTTCTTCTAATATCTGTGTAGCAGACCTCTGCTGCTGCTGAGATATAGGTCCCACATTCCTCAGGAACCAGAAATCAGGTGCAGTCCAGGGGAGCCCCAGATGCTGGGTGTGGATGATCCTGTCCACATCAAAGGCTTTGCTTATCAGATCCTTTGCCTCTTCTTCATTCATCAGCCAAATCTCTCGGAACCGCTTGTCATCAAGAAGAGCAAAATGCCTGTGAAGGAGAGTTGCTCAGCATGGCCAGCGGACCCCGGGGCCTGGCCAGGGTGCCCTCCGTTAGCAGTGGGGCGAGAGCTGGGGCAGCGCCGGGGTGCAACCCGGGCCCCGGGCCGCCGGGCCTCACCCATGATAGCCTGGAGGCCATCCCCACAAGTCTCGAGAGAAGGCGGGTGACAAGCCAGTACAGGGGGCGGAGAAGACGGCCCGCTAAGACTCTTAGTGCCTGGGCCCACCTCTGTTCTAGGGCACGTGCCGTGGGAGCCAGGTCCCCAAGATACCTCATGGCTTTCTGTAGCTCCTTGAACTGCGTCACAAGGCGTATGTAGTCGGAGGTTAGTGACTGGTTCTCCTCCTGAAACTGTCTGATCTGCTTGGTGTATTTTGATCTCAGGTTGTTAAGTATATCATGCAGGCTGGGAGGAAGGGGAGAGAAGTTCATCTGTAGCTGAACAGAAGCCGTGACGTACGTTCCCCTCAGCGTCCCATTTACACGGGCATAGAGAGTCTGAAGGCCTACATGTTTTCAGTTTAAAAATTCTAAAAATAAGGTTTCCTCTCTTAAGCACCATTCTGAAAGAATCATAAGCTCCCTAAACACACAAACACCCATCCTTCGTGTTTTTATCCTTAATAAAATGCAAAAACAACTTAACTTGGACTCTGATAAAAAGCAGTATGGAGGGGCACCTGGGTGGCTCAGTTGGTTGAGCCTCCGACCTCGGCTCATCATGATCTTGAGGTTTGTGGGTTCGAGCCCCATGTCGGGCTCCGTGCTGACAGCTCAGAGCCTGGAGCCTTCTTCAAATTCTGTGTCTCCCTCTCTCCCTGCCCCTCCCCTGCTCGGGCTCTGTCTCTCAAAAATAAATAAACATTAAAAAAACTTTTTTTAAAAAAGCAATATCTAGTTCATTTTCTTAACTACGGAATTCCAGGAGACGATCCACATATAGGTGTAAAAAAAAATCTTTTTAGGTAGCCATCCCAAAGTCTTTTTCCCAATGTCACCTGGTAAAGGAGCGCCTATGTGTCATCTAACCACAGAAGCTAATAAAACCAAAACATAACTCCAGGTGCATGCTGCAGGTCTGGGCAGGACAGGGGACAGACAGGAACAGGTGGCTGCAAGGGGGAAGGAGCTCAAGAAAACATCACACACCGTCCTTAGTGACTGGCTGGCAGCTAGAGATGGAGGGGGCAGGGGTGGAGGAGGGGGAAGCCGGGAAGGTAGGCAAACTTGGTTTCAAAACTTGTCCACTGGCCTTGACAGCAACTGTGCAAGCTGCAATGTCTCCTGGAAGTCCCAGACAAAGCAAGGAGGTGGGGTCGGGACTGGGGAGATGAGCTGGAGTCATCGAGAAAGAAGTCCTACTCAAAGCCATGAGACTAGTGTAGAGGGTGGATGGGATACAACCAGAAAGCAAAAGGGGGGAGATGCTTTCTGGAATATCCTATCAGGCAAGAAAACGCAGAACCACCAAAGGAAGCCAATTAGGAATCTGCTGAGAAAGAAGAGTAGGTATTTTAGAGTCATAAAAGCCAAAGCAGAAAAATTCGGAGATTCGGTACCAACAACAATCGGATGAGGCCTGACCGGGCAGCAGCAGGGTCTGCTGATAAGGGAGACTCCAGCTCAAAGTCAGAGGACAGAACCAGGGAAGGGAGGGTGGGGATGATGCCACTCGTCCTTCTGCCCTTCGGATCAAAACCAAGGTTTGCCTCACGTACCTCGGCCCACCTCCCGTCCTACCAACCTCCCCTCTCCCAGGATGCAGGCTCTTCCTGCCTCCTGCTTCCTTGCCTTCAGACCTTCATTCCTGGCTCTCGCACCGCCAACCCCAGAGGCTTAACGCCTTTTTCCCAATTCGTATCCCTCCCCCCTTCCCTGTTTCAGTTCTTCTGGAATCCTTCCCAGGGAACTCCTTCTCACTGACTGTACAGATGTGTGGCCATCACAGATGGATGGAGAGAGGGCGAGAGAGGGCGAGGGAGAGGAGAGATAAGGAAAGATACACACTACACACTTAATCCCTGGTGGTAGGAATATGGTGTTTTTTATGTTTTATCTTCCTTTCACTTGGGGTACTTCCTAACTCTCTAAAATGCACATGTACCGCTTCTGTAATAACAAGTTGAGAATGTATTCTACAGACAGCTCTGTGCGTATGCAATGTGAGACAGCGACACGAGTACCTACGTCGGTATTATTTGCGATAGCAAAGGATTAGAAGCAATCTAAACGTCCATCCACGGGGACATTAAGTCACAGTATATGCAAGTGGAGGTTAGGCAACCTAAGAAATAACGTGAAAACTCTTTACGAACCGGTATGGAAACACCGTCGGGATATAAAACGGCGTGTACAGAAGGCTATCATTTGGCTTAAAAACAGAGGGGGGGTTGGTGAGAGGATTTGTGCTGGTATGTGGTTCAAGAATTCTGGACGAAACAAAAGAAATGAATAACGATTACAGAGGTGGGAAAGAGGGACCACACAAAATGGGGGATCAGAGACAGACTTTTTGCTGCACATTCTTTCTGGAGGGTCGGGGGGGGGGCGCTGAAAGTATTACCTTTTGCAAAAAGAACTCTTTTAATGAAGAATTAGCTAAGTTATTAACAGCTTCCGCTCCTCCGGAAGGGAAGGCTTCATCCCCAACCCCGTTTTCAGCATGGAAGGGTCGATGGTCTGCGGGCTAGCTCACCGACTGATCTTTCTCTTCTGCTGGGATTTGATCACCACACTCTCTTCGTCTCTCTTCTTCAGCACTTGGAAGTTGTACTCCAACTTCTCTTGGTTTAGCTGGTAGGTTGCTTTCATCTGCTGAAGCTGTTGCTCAAGAATCTAAAGGTTAAAAAACAATAATAATACGGACTGGCCCTGGTATCATTTGCCGTGCCCGGGGGTTCCTGATACTTGATTCTGGAGTCACGTCAGACGACACAGAGGCACAGGTGTCTCCACCTGAATTCTTAGAAAATCTGTCAGTAGAGACAAATGAAAGGCCAGCCAGAAAAAAAATACATCATTCGGCTGCAAGCTCAAGCCTATGTCCCTAAAGCCTAAGAGAGGGGACAGACCCCTCAAGTGTGGCCCCCTCCGCTGCTCTGCACCAGACCCTCTGGAGATACACGGCGCCCCACTGAAAACACCATACAATATTGCCACAGACTCTTGCAACGTCCCACTCTGACCTTCCATTGGCAGCGTCAGTGTTTAGCAAATGGTGTTCATTTTAAAGGAGGACAGACACAACCATTCCTTCTTTCTGGATTTCTGTTAGCTATGTTCATTCATTCAGCAAATATTTCAGTGCCTGATAAATGTCGACACTTTTCCAGGTGCTGCTGAGGAAACGCTGGTGGAAAAGGCACAGTCTAGCCCTCGCTAGGGGATATTAACAAGCGGTGGGGACAAGAAGTAAGAGGTGGGGTAGGCGCAGGGAGGCATGCGACTCTCTGTGGCCTCGAAGGCCAGGCAGGCATCCCTGAACAGTTGGCATAAGCGTGTCTAACCGAGACCCAGAAAACGAGCAGGAGTGACTCAGGTGGCTACTCGAAGGGACATTTACTCCAGAGAGGCAAGGGGAGTGAGGTGCTTTGGGGAAATCACGAGCAAGGTAGGGTGTGAGGTACGAGGCTGGGAACGGTCAGAAAAGAGGCTGACAGAGCAGCAGGGCCCTATCAAGTGAGGACTTAAAGCTTTATCCTGAGAACCATGGAGGGCCACGAAAGATCTCAAGCAGGAAAGGGCAGTGACCAGTCCAGGCAGTATAGAAAGATCACTTTGACAGTTGGTTAAAAAAAGACAAAACCAAACAAACAAAAACTGCTGAGAGCAGGGCAAGGCTAGAGGCAGGGCAAAACCAGGCAAGCTCGCTCCTGCCTCTCCGAGTGGAAATGCAGGAACAGAGGGTGCAATTAAGCGTAATCAGATCTTGGCAAAGCAGGGACATGTGACATGTGGCGCTCTTTCAAGCCTCCTTCTCCCTCATCTGCCTCCACAGGGCTACAGAGCCTTGCCAAGGAATCAACAGAGGAAGTGATTGGAGCGCCTGGGTGGCTCAGTCAGTTAAGCATCTGACTCGTGATTTCGGCTCAGGTCATGATCTCACGGTTGTGAGACGGACCCCCATGTCGGGCTTTGCACTGAGCGCGGAGCCTGCTTGGGATTCTCTCTCTCCCTCTCTCTTTGCTCCTTCCCTGCTTGCCTTCTCTGCCTCTCTGAATAAATAACGTTTTAAAAAACACATAGGAGTGGTTCCAGGCAGCTCCCCCTAGACCCCTGGGTCATCCTCAAGGAAAGTAACTGGCTAGGAGGTGATGCAGAGAACAAAAGCACTGATATTGATCCCCTGTTGTAAATGAATGAGTCCAGAGTATCCAAATATCTACCTATCCCAGGGAGTTCTGAATCTCCATTATGGGGCAGGCATTTGGATGTCTTTTCAGAACAGAAGCCTGTGATACCTATCACAGGTGGCCAATGAACATACAGGTCGCCGGGATTATAACTAACTGTATCTCTCAATTTCCATACTGGCTTAGTCAACTTTTTAGTTACTTTCTTCTAATTATACGCTTTTCTGTATAAAAAGTTTTCCTGCTTGTGAAAGTAATATTTGCTCGTTGTAGAAAATGTGGAAAGTACAGTAAAGGAGAAAGAAGAAGACACAGAAGGGGAAGAAAAATTACCCAAATTCCATCTCAAAGAGGCATCTTCTGTTAACATATTGGCATGTTTCTTTCCAGTGTTCTTTACATAGCTGAGATGAAACCATAGCTACAATTTTATATGCTATTTTTCTCCCTTAATATTATAACAAGAGGGGCGCCTGGGTGGCTCAGTCGGTTAAGTGTCCGACTTCAGCTCAGGTCACGATCTTGCGGTCCGCGAGTTCGAGCCCCGTGTCGGGCTCTGGGCTGATGGCTCAGAGCCTGGAGCCAGCTTCCGATTCTGTGTCTCCCTCTCTCTTGGCCCCTCCCCCCGTTCATGCTGTGTCTCTCTCTGTCTCAAAAATAAATAAACGTTAAAAAAAAAAATTTTTTTTTAAATAAAAAAAAATATTATAACAAGAATTTTCCATGTTAGTTTTGGCGATGTTATTTTAATGGTGCGTAATATTTTTATATACTATAACAATTTACCATATATAAAATACTTGCAATGTTTATCATATGCCATACTATTTTACCATTTCCCTACTGTTGTACATTTACATTGTTTTGATAATTCTTGATATTATAAAAATAATGCTGGGACCAATTCTACTTAAAACTTTTGGGGTATTTTGTTTATTTTCTTAAGGTAGATTCTCAGAGGTAGTTACTAGGTCAAAGGCTGTCAACAAATTGCTTTCCAAAAAGCGGTCTACAGTTTCCACTCCCACTGGCCGTGCGTGCAAGCGCCCGCTTTCGCACACCCCGTGGGCATGGAACACGGTGAGGGGCCGGCCGTGAAGCTCCAAGCACAGGCCCTCAGCCCTCAGGTAGGGCGTGGACTTGAACAATTTCCCGAAGTGGCGAATATGCCGACAGTACAGAAACTGCCTCATTTCAAGTGTGATTGTCCTGGGTGGTCCCAGGCTGAATCACCCTCGGCCTTGTCCCCTTCTAGGGATGGGCCTACATGTGTTCAAGGGAAAGGGAATCTCAGCACCTCTTCCTGCAAACTCGCAATGATTTATGCCCCCGTGCTCCAAATGAAAACAGTGCCACTGCTTTAAATGTGGTCAGCCCTGAACACCGGGAAGGCCACTGACCTGTGAGTTGGCTCAGGACAAAGTCCAATAGAAAAGCTTCTTATTGGTGCATAGGGGCACTTGTACCCCAATGTTTATAGCAGCACTCTCAACAATAGCCAAATTATGGAAAGAGCCTAAATGTCCATCAACTGATGAATGGATAAAGAAATTGTGGTTTATATACACAATGGAGTACTACATGGCAATGAGAAAGAATGAAATATGGCCCTTTGTAGCAACGTGGATGGAACTGGAGAGTGTGATGCTAAGTGAAATAAGCCATACAGAGAAAGACAGATACCATATGTTTTCACTCTTAGGTGGATCCTGAGAAACTTAACAGGAACCCATGGGGAGGGGAAGGAAAAAAAAAAGAGAGGTTAGAGTGGAAGAGAGCCAAAGCATAAGAGACTCTTAAAAACTGAGAACAAACTGAGGGCTGATGGGGGGTGGGAGGGAGGGGGGGTGGGTGATGGGTATTGAGGAGGGCACCTTTTGGGATGAGCACTGGGTGTTGTATGGAAACCAATTTGACGATAAATTTCATATATTGAAAAAAAATTTTTAAAAATAAAATAAAATAAAATAAGAAAAGCTTCTTGTTGGGTGGAGACAACCTGGGAAGGTACGAACACCCACAGAGAAGGAAGGTCTCCAGAGCTGCCCTGACTTAGAATGACAATGAGTGGCTGTTCGGTCTTGACTGACGCATCAGGGACCCCGAGACCCAGGGTGAGAGAGACCCTGGTGTTTCCTCTGGTGACGTCCAGGGACCTCTTTTTTTCTTGCAGCTTTGCAATAAGCCCCTGTCACTATCACACATTTCCCAAAGGGATCTGGCCATGGAACAGTTTTTGTGTTTATAGCAAAGTGAGAGCACGCGAGTTACAAATACAAGCTCTATCAAGTGAACATTCATGTAAATTCCACACTTGCAGGCAGATTGTTAGATAACACCATGAAAATGGACTCTGTAGTTTTCCTACATAATACATCTTGAAAGACAAAAAAGAAAAGCACCGGCTCACTTTCTTTGTTCGTTTTATGGAACTACCACCAGTACCTCACGTAGCCGAACGCAGTTCAGAGTTCAAAACTCTGAACTGAAGTAATCAGGCCACGTCTTTTCTGTCGTGGCCTGAAAGAACTCACTTCTGATCAGATCTTATAGGCAAAACAACACACAAAGAAGCCCTGTCACCTGACTGTGTTAATTTGCATGTCTCTGCCTGAGCCTGTGGTTAAATATTTATTAGCTTTCCCTTGTGGAACACATCAACTCCTGCTCTTCGCTAGACTATGTCCCCAGGAGACCGGTGCCTAAAAGGACTAGCAATGCAACATGCACTATGAGATCTCGACCGGATCACAGATCAGCCCCTCTGTCCCCCCAGCTCTGGTCCAAGACCTCTGCTGGCCCCACAGTCATGATGCCACTTGGGAGTGATTGGCAGTGCAGTCAACGAACTTTCAGAACTAACAGGCTTGTAGTCTCACAGAACAGCAACCACGGCAGGATGTTCTATGAATTACATCACCCACTACTTGTTTTCAACACCTTCCACTCAAGATAATTTTGCTCCCAGGGACTCTGTCGTTAACTATCTCAGGTTTGAGTCTCACCGTGAAGCCGTCCTTGGTGGCCACACACCGAAGATAGTTTTATATCTTTAAAATTGTAATTGATTGTGTTCGCCGTCTGGACTTATTCTTCAATTACCCAAAGGTATTTTTGCCAAGTTGTACTTTATGTTCCCAAGATGGATGGTGACCCATTGTGTTTGGTTTTTGTGAATAATGTACAAAGATTACGATCTTTACGTAACAGTTAACGTTAACAGTCCCTAAAGTTGAACTAAACCACTTTCCAACCTTAAGAGCACGTATAGGATCTAAAATAAAAACATTTGCTTCCTGCATCAAGAACCAAGTGTTTCCAGTAGTCCAATTTGGGGGGGGGGGGGGCGCGCAGTGTGCTAAAATCCTTCTCGAGGGCATCATGTCTATAGGCTTCTCTCTGTTAATAATGCAACCTTGCTGGCAGGAAGCGCTCGGGAAGTATACATTCTCTTTCTTACTTCTTGTACTTTACCCATCAAACCAAATCTATGCGTGTTGGATCCTTCGTACTTTTGCGGTTTGCAAGCTTTTACTTCTGTATTTTAGAACGGAGCCAGTGCCACGAATGACTTAGGAAGGGTGAATCTCACGTGAGCTGCAAGTTGTATCTTCTTGACAAAAATCGCTGCTATCTGACTTTCCTGGCTAGTGAAAGTATACCTAAGAGGCACGAGGGTAAAGTTTGATCTACTAAAATATCCCACATATTGCAATATGGTGACCCCCGATTTGACTATCTGTTCCTGGTTAAAGGGTAGGAGGGTACAGTGTACTCCTGGCTTCCGTTCTAACACAGGAAAGAACTGTTGTGCACAGGAACTGCACACACTTCCCCACTCCGATTATCTCCACCTGCCCGCCTCCTGCACACCCACACTCCACGGGGGGCGTCCAACCAGACAGGGTGAGCCGGGAGATCTGGTCCCCCAGACTCTGCCTCTCTGTCCCTCATCTCCCTAGTCTTACTTCACTCCCCACCCCCAAAATCTCCCCACGTTCCAGGATTTTTTGGCTTTGTTCAAGCATTTGAAGATTAGATTAACAACATGAGGTTGCACTCCTACAACTCAGTAGCAAAAATAATAATAATAATAAATTAACCAATTAGAAAATAGGCAAAGGTGGGGCGCCTGGGTGGCTCAGTTTGTTGAGCATCCAACTCCTGGTTTCGGCTCAGGTCATGATCTCATGATTCGTGAGTTTGAGCCCCTCATCGTGCTCTGTACTGACAGCGCGGAGCCTGCTTGGGATTCTCTCTCTCTCTCTCTCTCTCTCCCTCTCTCTCTCTCTCTCCCTTCCTCTCCATCCCCCACTCACATGCACACACTCTCTCTCCAAATAAATAAATAAATAAAATTTTTAAAAAATAGGCAAAGGACTTGAATAGACATTTCTCCCAAAAAAGACATACGAATGACCAATAAGTTTATGGGAAGGGAAATGCAAATCAAAACCACAATGATATATCACCTCACACCTCTTAGGATAGCTATTGTCAGAGACAAGTGCTGGCAAGGATACGGAGGAGAGAACCCTGCGCGCTGTTGGTAGGAATGTAAACTGTTGCAGCCCCTATGGAAACAATATACAAGTTCCTCAAGAGATAAAAAAAAAAAAATAGAACTACCATTTGATCCAGTAACCCCCCTTCTGGCTATAGATTCAAAGGAATTGAAATCTGGATCTTGAAGAGGTATCTGCACTGCCATGTTCATTACAACACCGTTCACAATAGTCAAGATAAAGAAAGAACCTAAATGTCCATCGAGGGGCTAACAGGAAAAGAAAATGTGGTATATGCACACAGTGAAATATTATTCAGCCTTAAAAAGAAAAAAAAGGAAATTCTGCCATTTGCAACATGGATGGATGTGGAGGACATTACGCTAAGTGAAATAAGCCAGACACAGAAAGACCAATACTGCATGGTCTCACTTGTACGTGGGATCTAAAACAGCCAGACTCGTAGACGCATAGGGTGGAATTTCTGCTACCAGGGGCTGCCAGGGGCCGGGGGTGAGGAAACAGGGAGGTGTTGGTCAAAGGGCACAAAGTTTCAGTTACGGGACGAGATGAATAAGTCTCGTAGATGAATAAGTTCTGGGGATCTCTAACGGTACAACAGAAAGTCTATGAGTAACAATGCTGTTATTGTACGTTTAAAAATTTGCTAAGACAGTAGATCTTGTGTTACACGCTCTTAACACAAAAGGAAAAACAAAGCAACAAATAAAAGAACATGAGTTTCCATTATTTCACTGTTTGAGGCCAGGGACACGAAGTGTTGTCACATAAATTATCATAGAACCAAAATAACTTAAGAAAGCAGAACAATAGCCATTTTTATTAAACGTGTAATGTATACGGCCCACATAAACAGCGCTGCCCTCACAGACCTCCACTGTTCTTTGTCAGTGACTCTCATTTTCATGACATTGATATGAGAAAGGCCCAGGAAAATTCTCAAGGCTGGTAAGAATATTTGTAGTCTGGTGGGGTGTTGATTCAACCCTGTTAGATAAAGCCACAAGAGTAGTAAGACCGGAAATTCTACCAAAGGCCATGTGGAAAAGCTTTAGTCTAACACATTTGTCAAGACAGAAATTCAACTGAATAGACGGTGCTTAAATATTAGGAGGTAATTACATCACACCTAAATGTAATTAGAAATGAGCTTTTTTTTTAACTAACTTTGAAGCACGGAATCCTAGGCTTAGAAAGAATTTAGAAACCAGAAAATCTAACCTCCTTCCAGCTACAAGAATCCTTCCTCAGCATTGAAGACAGACACATTCATGTGGCCTTTAAATACTTTATGAGAGAAAAGAAGCCTTGTTTTGTGGGATGACCCTTTCTGTATGGGGGATAGGTCTATTAGAAAGCTCTTTTTTTCACTATTTATTTTTTTTAATATTTATTTATTTTTGAAAAAGAGAGACAGAGTGAAAGTGGGGGAGGGGCAGAGAGAGAGAGGGAGACACAGAATCTGAAGCAGGCTCCAGGCTCCTGAGCTGTCAGCACAGAGCCTGACGCGGGGCTCGAACTCACAAGCTGTGAGATCATGACCTGAGCCAAAGTCGGAAGTTTAACTGACTGAGCCAGCCAGATGCCCCTAGAAAGCTCTTTCTGATGGCAAGTCGAAATCTGCCCTACTGCGATGTCCACCCATCAGGCGGGGGCTGTTTGGAATATTAGGAACATTATCGGTTACTGAGCCAGACAGAGCTGGGTTTGATTCCAGGACCCACCATTTACTAGGTAAGCAGCCTTGTCCTGAGTCTATTTCCTGGCATATAGAACACTGTGATTCCTCTCCTGCATGTTAGTTGAGGACTGGAGATACTGTGCCTTAAGCAGATGGTGGCTCAGTAGATGGTGACTGGGGATAAACTTGCCCTGGGGATACCCTCCCTTTGCTCGGCTAAAATGCACAATCCTCTCAGAGATTCCTCAGGTCACGGTTGCCAGTGTTGCCTCCTGGCAGCTCTCCATGGTTCATTAAGGAAAGAATTCCTCCACATACATTCTGCCCATGAGCTCCTTCAGAAAGCATCACTTGAAAGAGAGCAGATAACGAATACCTATCTGTTGAACAGATTAACTCTAGAACACGCGGGGCAATCACCAAGGATAAAACGCACAGGCGCTCCGTCTGCTCTGCCACCCAGACGCCGAGCAACAAGTCAGACCTGCACGTCCTGCTCCAACTTGATCTTGATCGTGTTGTACTCTTCGCAGTCCCACACCCGCTGCTTGTTCAGCTGCTTCTCATAGTCCTCTACCTTCTTGATGCGACTCAGAAGATACTCCAGCTGAAGGCACAGGAAGACAAGGGAAAAGTCAGCCCTGTCCCTGCCCCGACTCAGGGGGCCTGACAAGCATGACACAGGGAAGGGTCTCAAAGTGTCATGGCCCTAGAGAGAGCTGGTCGGCCCTCAGAAGCTCCTGTGCCCCCAAGACTTTGTATTGTTTCACTTAATCTGGAGCTTCCTTACTTGAGAAACTCCAAGAGGAATGTTCCTTAAGAAATCAGACACGGGGGCGCCTGGGTGGCTCAGTCGGGTAAGTGTCCGACTTCGGCTCAGGTCATGATCTTGCAATTTGTGAATTTGAGCCCCAGGTCGGACTCTGTGCTGATAGCTCGGAGCTTGCAGCCTGTTTCACAGTGTGGGTGTGTGTCTCTCTCTGCCCCTCCCCGCCCCCCTCTCTCTCTCTCAAAAATAAACAAACATTAAAATTTTTTTAAAAAATAGAAATCAGACACAGACGCTGCGGTCAGACGTTTGTATTTCTCAAAAAGGACCCACTGGATCCGGGTCAAGCTATTTCTTTGTTCTTTGTGCCTCCCAAGTAAAGTGATAACCCCACACCCTTTTAAACATCTTAAAACATCTTGCTGGGCCACAGATATCCATGACTGGAGTAGATGCCCAGGTTGAAAAGAAGAGAGCCACAGGACCATGGTATTCACCACCACCAGAGACAAATGTCACCACCAGAAGCAGCCACCAGCCGCAGGGCCACACTGATTAACCATGAAGGGCAGTGGTAAGTGTCTGCCATGGCAATCCTCCCCAAGACACAGAAAGGCTAGCAAATTCAGTCCCAGTAGAAACTGTCCCAGCTCCATGGGTCGCCCTTGACGCGTCCGCCAGCCCCTCCCCTACCCGCCGCCCCTTTACCTCTTTGGCGTTGTGAGCCTGCAGGGCCCGCTCCCATTTCTTCTTATTACTGGTCAGCAGTTCTCGTCGTTCCACCTCAAACGCTTTCTATGACCAAGAAGGAAGAGGGCCTGGTGTCTGTTTTGATTAGGCAGGTCTCACAGCATTAAACAACTCATAAGTAATGGCACAGTCAGAGCCAAATGCAGACTTGCCAAGTCTCACGGAACCAAATGGCTATGGAAGGAGTTGCGTGTTAATTAGTGTTATCAAGTCTGGGCTTCACACAAATTTAGGGAGGAAATGTACCACCTGTGCTGTGGCTCAGTCGGTCTCTGAGGAAGGAGCTGGAGGAAGGGCCGTGTGCCCTTGGTGGCAGTCACAGGGCAAAGCCTGGCATACAACTCAGTCATGCCCAGGGCCGCTGCACTGCTATGGCTGGGGTTCCCACGAAAACAAAAGAGCATGTTGCTCACAAGGGGTAGGCCTGGGAATGCAGAAATGGGTCTATAATAATCCAAAGAGAGAAGTCTCCACCCTCTTGGCTCCCTTCCATTTTGGAAGGCCGGTCTCAATCTCAATCCTTAACATTTCATTCAAATTCAAAGTATTGATTTCTGAACCTGTGTGACCCCCCGCTTTCCCATGCCCCAGCCCTGGCTGCCATAAATACAGCAAACAGCTCACATACCCCCTTCCTCCACTCTTCTTACCCTTACATGGTTTTATTTTCTTTCAAAGCACTAATCTCCACCTGCCCAAGGATATACTTAGCGATTTATCTGTTTGTGGTCTAGCTGTCTTCTACTAGAATACAGATTCCCTCGAGGACTTTGTTTTGTTCATAGCTGTATCCCCAGCCCCTGGTACAGTGCCTGGCATAGTAGCCACGTGAAGAATATTTGTTGGACGAGTGAACGAATGGGTAAATAAGTCAAGGGGCAGAAAGCAGAGGACAAGACAACCGGGCCCCTCCCAGATGTCCCGGACATCCCGGACAGACCCAGCTCTCCTCCCAGAAGGCAGTTCGTTCACACCCCGTTACCTCAATGGAACTGAGCTCCTGACGGAAGGTTTTCATCACATTCTTCACTTGCTCTTCCATCCTCTCCAGGAGCAGGCAGATGTCATCTGACTGCTTCTTCAAATCCTTCACATACTGGTCATCTTTTGTTTTTAACTCCTAGAAAAGAGCATGTCAAAGGTTGGTCACAAAGTGAGACGAAAGCAAGAGGTGCCAAGCACGCTCCACCTGGACCTCGCGCGTCAATATTCGAGAACACTAGGAATCGCAACTGTACAAAGCAAAAGTGGCTTCAGAAGAATCTGAGGACGCCTGGGAGAAGGCACAGGCAGATGGACCAGAGTGGCCTCAGCACGGGGCAAAGCCCGAATGAGCAGCACGGGATCAAACCATCCGTGACCACTTGCTGCAAATCTCCCCGTAAGCTCCCAGAGAGCTAAGGCATCCCAGCTGAGCCATTAACACCCAGGTTCCAGCACGGGAGCACAGCTCCCGCAGACTAAGCTCCATTCCTTAACTGAGAAGACGAAACCTGAAAGAGCATTCGCTATGAACGTACGTCTTTCAAAGGTCACCAGTGATTCTCAAATTGCTAAAAAGCTTTTCCCTCTGGGTGAGTTTGTTGCCCGAGGTGTGCGATAATCTGAGTAATGAAGTAAGACCTCCACATTCTTCCATTCAGGAAGAGCAAACCAATAAGGCAGTCAATTCCCCCCATCAGAGCCCACGTGGCTGGGGGCGAGGGGCCCCGGACCCTTGCCTGCTGTAACTCGCTGATGAGCTTGTTCTTGTCTTCTATCAGCCCGGCGCAGTGCACCTGCTGGGTGTTGAGCATGTCCCACAGGTCCTGGGGAATTCTCTTCCGTTTGCCCTCCTCCCACTTCATGGTGATTTCATCAAATTTGTCCTGGCTGGTCTTGACTTCGTTCTCCAGCTTTTCAAGTCTGCAAATACAAACACGCTTGCCACGCCAGCCCAGCTGTGGCCCTACCTCCGGCTAGGGCAGGCGGGTTCTCGAGAGTCTGTAATACGAGATCCAGGTACCAAGCACTGCCTCCAGATACCTTCACCCACAATCAAACCAGGCTGTCAGTAATCTTCTTTAAGTTTAACGCTTGACTATCAGTAAGAGATCAAATAAACAAAGCAGCACATTACAAAAACAGATCAACCTTAAAGCTATACCTACTTACACACACACACACACACACACACACACACACATGCAGATCAAGAGTCACTTTGCCACATCCCTCTGTGACACACACACTTGATCTCTGGAGTCGTACAGCTTGTGTTCAAGGCCTGACTTTGCTACTGAGTGACTCTCAACTTTAGACAAGTCACTTAACCTCTGCAAGCTGCATTTTTCTCACCTGTGAAATGGAGAGGATGAAAAAAATCTACTTTCACTCGGCTGCTGTGGCATTAAATGAGGTGATGCTCAGCACGGGTGCTCAGCACGACAGTCCCATTATTATTTTTGATTATCAACGTGACCTCAAGTATCTGGCCATTCCTCTCCCAAATTAAAAAAAAAAAAAAATTTTAATGTTTGAGAGACAGAGAGAGAGAGAGAGACAGAGTGCAAGCGGGGCGGGGCAGAGAGAGAGGCAGACACAGAATCCAAAGCAGGCTCTGAGCCGTCAGCACAGAGCCTGAACTCGCAAACCATGAGACGATGACCTGAGCCGAAGTCCGACGCTTAACTGACTGAGTCACCCCGGTGCCCCTCCTCTCCCAAATTATTAAGAAATGAATAGCGGGACACACAAACAGGGAAACTCTACAATTAGCAATGGAGAATAGGGATGGCCTTTCCAGAAATTCCAAAGAGACTCTGTGATGGAGTATTCTGAGGATGGGACCAGACCGAAAGAAGAAGGCATGAAGGCTGAGAGACGAGACCCCTCCTGAGCACAGGCGCTAGGACAGATGCAGAGACTCTCTGTCTACCTTAACCACACTGTGAGCCTATGAGACTGCCTCCAAACAACAGTTCAAACCCCTGAGGGACAGGAATCACCACTGAACCATTTTGTGCTCCCCTTTCTCCTTCCTTCCGAGCTAGAGCACAGAGAACACGTTACATTGCACTTGACTTTTTTCCTCAGAAAATGAAAAAGAGCCGGGTCATCTTTCGAAAAACCCACACTGATCCTGTAACCCTGCCACCTAAAACCTTCAGTTTTTCTGGGGCGCCTGGGTGGCTCAGTCGGTTAAGCGTCTGACTTCAGCTCAGGTCACGATCTCGCGGTTCGTGAGTTCAAGCCCTGCATCGGGCTCTGTGCTGTTGGCTCGGAGCCTGGAGCCTGCTTCGGATTCTGTGTCTCCCTCTCTCTCTGCCCCTCCCCCTGCTCGCAGTCTGTCTCTCTATCTCTCAAAAATAAATAAACATTAAAAGAATTATATTTTTTAAAAAGACCTTCAGTTTTTCCTCAGTGGTTACAGATCAAAGCCTAACTCTTTGGCAGGGCTGGGAATCAACCAAGTCAGTTCCGGCCACAGCCCAAGAGAGGCAGAGGGAAGGTCAAGAATAAAGTCACCAACTGTATACTGGTAAAGCTAGTCAAGTTGCTGACAGAATTCCTTATGCTGGACAACTAAAAATCTTGTTAAGATCATACTGTGTATGTACTCGTGGACATGAGCCACAATGGTCTGGTGGGGAAAGGAGGAAGAAGGGAGGAAAGCAAGGAAGGAGGAACGGAAGGGATTCCGAAGGGGCGGTAAAAGGATTCTACTAGACTGTTCGACACAGCCACTTTCCCATAACTGGGGAGAATTCGGGGAGGCACAGAGGAGATGCCCTCATGTCCCCAGGCTGCAGAGCACAGGGTGGGGGGTCCTCACCTCTGACGCCTTATCTCCCCTTCTTCCACTCTCCTGTGGATCTCCCTGATATCCGCGGCCACCTGGATATTTGTCACCAGCTCAGTGCCACAGAGCAGCAGCTTCGCCAGTTTCTGAAAACGGGTAAGAATTTACGGAATTGGAAACACTTTGCACAACTGTCTGCAGCCGTTCTATGCAGCCACGCAGGGATCAAAAGCTACCTTAAGACCCTTAAGAGTAGCGTCTATTTGGCAATCCATTTCCCTCAGGACGTTTGGGGTGTGGTGTCAGGGCTGACGATTTCACAGCACATGTGACTCCGGAACCACCGCTGTGTATTCTCGTTAGAGTGTGGACCAGCCAACCTGCACGCCGGCGGGTCCTCCGGGCGCATCTCAGCACTCGCCCCCCCGTACGCCTCCAAAGTGGGTGACACGGCCAGGGGTCTTTCTGAGAATTCAGCGGGAGGGGTGAGGCAGAAAATGGCAGTCATCCTCCGACATCCCTCCTCTTCTTTGAGTAACAGAACCCCCGACATTAGGTGGACATTTGGCCTCCCCAAGTGGATACACTTCCCAACCTCCTCTGCCGCTAGAATACAGTCCGATCAACAGGACACGAGCCCGAGTGATGTGTGCCGCTTCTGAATCGTGCGGTGAAGGGAGGAGGCGTACCCTCTGCTGCCCCGTCCCCCCATCTCCCGAGCTGGCGTGTGGTGCTCGAGTACGACGCGATGGGCAGATGAAAGCCACCTAAGGACAGGCAGGAGATGAGGGCCCCAGTATCCAGGAACACCCATATCAGCCCTGGACAGTGTACTTATGCTCCGAACTATTAAGTAAGGCAAGGGAATGAGCTTCCAGGTTTCAGCTCATGTTACGTGGGATCTTCTGAGAGTCTCTGAAACAGGAGAGAACCACTGCGGCTGGCCGCCCCACTGTCGCCAATAATGGCTCAGGAAGTTTGCAATTTGGACCCCCCCCCCCCATTAACTCCCTCTTTGAATTCCACACTCCGTGTCTTTACTCCTGGCCTTTGGGTGACCACGCGCTTTCAACAAAAAGTTCAGGTATCCTTAGGCTATGCCTGGGTTTTTCCAAGTCCGTTTTGGAACTCACAAATTCTCCAGCTCTCAAATCGTTTCTGAACGAGAACCAATAAACATCACCGCACGAAGGAGTCATTGAGACGATCAGAGGTTCTATCTCATCTCATCCTTCTAAAGACATCTGGAAATGCACTTTTATTGAATACAGAACGGAGCCTTCACCTAGATATCCGGGGTATTCCAGACTTTTTTTTAAATGGCTGCAGTTTTATCACTGGTACCAAATGGTTTTCCATGCCTATGGAAGTAAAGGCTTTCCTGTAGTTTTGAGCGATTCTCTGTTGTCTGCTCAGACGATGTAAACATGAGAAATTTCTGCATCGAGTATCTCAGACTCAAAGTAAAACTGAAAATGCTACAGTCACCAACAGATCAACAGACACAGGAAAAGCTAAAACTGTCATTTTCAGATGATATGATTCTATATGTAAAAAATAAACACACAAACAAAAGAAACCGCAGGTAAACTCTTAGAATTAACAAGTGAATTTGACAGGGTTAACTGAACATCAGGTCACTATATAAAAACCAACTGTACTTTTATTCGGGCGCCTGGGTAGCTCAGTCTTAAGGTTAAGCATTCAGCTCAGGTCATGATCTCGCAGTTTGTGAGTTTAAGCCCCGCGTCAGGCTCTGTGCTGACAGCTCAGAGCCTGGAGCCTGCTTCGGATTCTGTGTCTCTCTCTTTCTCTGCCCTTCCCCCACTCATGCTCTGTCACTCTGTCTCTCTCAAAAATAAATAAACATTAAAAAAATTAAAAAAAAAACAATTGTACTTTTATATACCAGCAGTAAAGAGTTATAGCCTCAACACAGTGTGTGAAACATTGTTGAGCAAAATTGAAGAATACCTAAATAAGTGGAGGGCTATTTTATACTCATGGATCACAAATCTCATTGTCGATATTAATTCTTTCCCAAATTGATCTATAGATTCCATCTGACCTCAATTAAAATCCCAGCAGGTTTTTTGGTGGCAATTGACAAGCTGATTTGTAAAATTTATATGGAAATCCAGAGGTTCAAGACTAGCCAAAACAATCTTGAAGAACCACAAAGCTGGAGCGCCTACCTTACCAGATGTCAAGATCTGTCATAAGGCTACAGTAGTTAAAATCATGTGGAATTGTAATAAAGTCGGACAAATAGGCCAATAGAACAGAATACAGAATCTAGAAACAAACCCACACATGTGATCGCCTGATTCACAACAAAGATGGGGAAAATGATGCAGTGGGGAAAGGATGATACATTCTTTTTCTTCTTCTTCTTCTTTTTTTTTTTTTTTTAGGATGATCTTTTCAATAAATGGTGCTGGGTCCATTAAAAATCCATAAACAAAGCAGTGAACTTTGAGCCTGACCTTTACACCACATACAAAAATCAATTCTAGGGGCGCCTGGGTGGCTCAGTCGGTTAAGCGTCCGACTTCGGCTCAGGTCATGATCTCACGGTCTGTGAGTTCGAGCCCCGCATCGGGCTCTGTGCTGACAGCTCAGAGCCTGGAGCCTGTTTCCGATTCTGTGTCTCCCTCTCTCTCTGACCCTCCCCCGTTCATGCTCTGTCTCTCTCTGTCTCAAAAATAAACATTAAAAAAAAATCAATTCTAGATAGATTATGGACCAAAATGTAAATGATAGAACAATAAAGCTGCTAAGAGAAAACTTGGAAAGACATCTTTATAAAATTGGAGCAGACCAAGATTAAACAGGAAACAAAAGAATCACCAGTTAAAAATGATTGATAAGGTGCAAAGCCAACGACAGGGGCCCTTCCTGTCCAAGTCTTAGGGCAAAACTGGTGATTAATATCTGGATATTGAGGAAGGGAGCATTTGGTTTTTATACATTTCTTTTCTATGCCAACACGTTACATGACTTAAGTCCCAAGTGAAAGGGAGCTGGAGAAACTACTAATGAAAACAATATTATCTCTTCTGGTTTACGCTCAAAGAGTGCTCAGGATGAACTGCGTATCGGTAGTTTCAAGATCCTATCAGTAGAAACTATAACAGTACATTCCAGATTAATACAATATCCTTTTTATCCTAACCAGCAATGCCCAGAGATCCTCGACCCTTTGATGAAGTAACATCAGTAAAAACACATGGCGTGACTCTATTTCACAGGAAGCACCAGATCTGGAACAAAAGCACACAGCACTGCGGTCTTCTTTCCACGGCCGTAAAGTATCTTATCCTTAACACCATACCGTGCAGTGCTCTCCGTGTATCTCTATGCTCTGTAATGACCTGCAGTAAGTTGATTATTTTTTTTCTCCAAGCGCACTTCGATTTCTGCCAGGAATCATCTCTCTCCTCTCTGTTTTTATCAGTCCCACTTTTTTTCCCAAGACGCAGCTCAAATCCCACTTTCTCCATATAACCTTTCCCAATCAGCCCCCCCTTGGGGAGCCCTCCTCCTTACCCCAATTCCTACAGTCCCAGTGCCTCTGATATTCACTTAGCAATTAATTAAATGCAGCACTTTGCCAGTTTTGCTTGCTGTTTGCAACTGTTGTTTATTCTTCCTGCACCTCTTGTTCCAAGTCCTTTATTAAGTATCCCAGGAGCCCTGACATTGCTGTGGGAGAGCCATCAATAAATTTCTTTTTATATGGAGTCCGAG
Source organism: Panthera pardus (assembly GCF_024362965.1). Taxonomy (NCBI): domain Eukaryota; kingdom Metazoa; phylum Chordata; class Mammalia; order Carnivora; family Felidae; genus Panthera; species Panthera pardus. The sequence continues at coordinate 20,177,148 of NW_026526832.1, forward strand.
CTCTGTACTACTCCACAGGCATACAGAGTTTACACACTGGGGACACTGCAGGCACACACATTTGAAGTCACAGAAGGGAGAAAATGGTCTAAAATTAAAGTCGTGGCACAAAGAAGTATTGGACGTGTATCAAGTTGGGACTTGAGATGGTCTTGAAATACGGGAAGGCATCCTGATGAGAGGAGATGAGAAAAGAAGGGTAGAGGAGAGGGGGGAAGAGAGGAGGGGAGGGGCTTAGCATTCTGGATGATCAGAGGCACACAACCGGAAGACCAGAGCCCCACTGGAGGTCAGCGAGTGGATCAGCCAAGCCAGAGCCAAGGCCCAAGGTAGGTACCAGTGGGACCGAAGACTGTGAAATTAGTTTGGGATCGACTAGGGTGGGAACGGTAGGCCCTGAATGGGCAGCCTAAACATTTGGACTTGAGCTTAAGAACAGTCCATCAGATAACATGAAAGCTCACTCCTAGAGAGCTCTCAAAACGGGAAAGGTTCAAATTCACTTCCGCCTACAGGCAGGAACATGGGATCTCTATTGAGATTCTTCTAGCAAAGTACGAAAGCCATGACATCACACCCAGCTCCCTAGTGTCACAGGCTGATGGGACCCATGCGCCACCCAGCTCATACCAGTCTGCTTTCTTCTTTCTGCTTGTAGCTCTTGCTTTGATCTTCCTCACTCTCTTTCTTTCCATCTAAATATTCTCCAAGCGCTTCCCTATGATGGGAGACAGTGGAAAAACTGAAGTTATTTCTAGTACGTAGATTCTATATTTAGAGTTTCCACAGTACGTCACGCCATATACAAAAATACATCCCACATGGATAAAAAGTTAAATATTTTTAAAACACACAATTATAAAAACACTAGAAGTAAACACAGGAGGGAACCCATCTGAGAATAAGACTAAAGGCGGGGGGAGGGAAATTGAAAGACTTTACTTCCTAACATTTAAAACTCTTCTTGAAAATCAAGGCATAAACTGGTAAAAGATACTTAACAAAATTTTGCCACCTAGAAAAATAGTATGGGCTCCTTCAAATCAATACAAAAAAGATAAAATACCAATTAGAAAAACCGGCAAAGGATGTGGACAAGGATTTTACAGAAGAAACACATATAGTAAACAGACATTTGGGAATATGTTCAACTTCACGCAGAACCAGAGAAATGAAATTGAAAAGCCTGTGAGGTATTATTTCTCTCCATATCAGACGAGAAAAGATTTTTTTTATTTATTTTAATTTTATTTTTTATTTTTTAAAATTTACATCCAAATTAGTTAGCATATAGTGCAACAATGATTTCAGGAGTGGATTCCTTAGGGTCCCTTACCTATTTAGCCCATCCCCCCTCCCACAACCCCTCCAGCAACCCTCCGTCTGTTCTCCATAATTATGAGTCTCTTGTGTTTTGTCCCCCTCCCTGTTTTTATATTATTTTTGTTTCCCTTCCCTTATGTTCATCTGTTTTGTCTCTTAAAGTCCTCCTATGAGTGAAGTCATAGGATTTTTGTCTTTCTCTGACTAATTTCACTCAGCATGATACCCTCCAGTTCCATCTACATAGTTGCAAATGGAAAAATTTCATTCTTTTTTTTTTTTTTAACATTTATTTATTTTTGAGACAGAGAGAGACAGAGCATGAACAGGGGAGGAGCAGAGAGAGAGGGAGACACAGAATCTGAAATGGGCTCCAGGCTCTGAGCTGTCAGCACCAGAGCCCGACGCGGAGCTCGAACTCACGGACTGTGAGATCATGACCTGAGCCGAAGTTGGACGCTTAACCGACTGAGCCACCCAGGCGCCCCAAGATTTCATTCTTTTTGATTGCCGAGTAATATTCCAGTGTGTGTGTGTGTGTGTGTGTGTGTGTGTGTGTGTGTGTGTATCTTCTTTATCCATTCATCCATCCACATCTTCTTTATCCATTCATCCATCGATGGACATTTGGGCTCTTTCCATACTTTGGCTATTGTTGATAGTGCTGCTGTAATCATTGGGGTGCATGCGTCCCTTCGAAACAGCACACCTGTATCCCTTGGATAAATGCCCAGTAGTGCAATGCTGGGTCGTAGGGTAGTTCTATTATTAGTTTTTTGAGGAACCTCCATACTGTTTTCCAGAGTGGCTGCACCAGCTTGCATTCCCATCAGACGAGAAAAGATTTAAAAGGTGATTAATAACATCAGGTGTGGGCTATGGTGTGGGTGCCCAACTATTCTTATCACTCCACGGCTGAGGGTGTGAACTGTAACAGTGTGTCTAAAAGGTGCCTTGGCAAGATTTATCACAAACTTAAATATGCCTCCCCTCTGACCCAACCATCAAGAATTCTCTACAGAAAGAACTCGAAGAATTCTGTGCAAGTACTCTGAGAAACGTGCAGAATGATTATTACAGCCCTGACTACACTGGAAGGAATATGGAAACATTCTTACACACATATCAATACCGGCCTGTTTAAGAGTTTAGGAGCCAATAGAAGAAAGTATTTTGTAGCCTATAAAGAGTACTATGTGATATCTAGCAGTAAGCAAAGATGTCCACAATAGTTAAGTAAAAAGAGCCAGTTGTAGAACAATATGTAAACTATAACATCAATTTTCTTTTTAAAGTAGGCTTATGTACACATAGGAATATTTTTGGAAGGTGACAGTAGTTATTTAAGGAAAGGGAACTTTACTGAGGACTTCTATTTTCTATATTTTTGTATTACTTGAATTTTACAGTGTGTATGTGTGTGTGCGTGTGTGTTAATCAGAAAATGAGACCAAAGCGGAGGGGGTAAAACAAGGTTCTAGATTATGGGCTTCTTTAGAGGAGGCATGGGGGCATGACCCCACCAACCACACCATTACAGCATGGAGGTCCACTCTCTCCTCTGGCGAACAGTGACCACCAGGACTCCCAGTACTGCCTTAAGACAAATGATGGGGCACCTGGGTGGATCAGTTGGTTAAGTCCATGACTCTTGATTTTGGCTCAGGTCATGACCTCAGGGTTCATGAGATCGAGCCCCGCATTAGGTTCTTCCATGACAGCGTGGAGCTTGCCTGGGATTCTCTCTCTCCCTCTCTCCCTCTCTCCCTGCCCCTCCCCTACTTGTGCATGCTCTCTCCCTCTATCTCTCTCTCTCTCTCTCTCTCTCTCTCTCTCAAAATAAATAACCTTTTTAAAAATCCTCTAAAAAAAAAAAGAAAGAAAAATGAAACCATCATCTTAGCATCTCATCCACAATGAAATAAGCAGATCCCTTTGTCTCATTTTTTCTTGATTTTTTTAAATGTTTATTTTTGAGAGATAGGGAGGGAGAGAGGGACAGAGAGAGAAAGAGGGAGAGAGAGAGAGAGCATAAGGGGAGGGGCAGAGAGAGAGGGAGACAGAGAATCTGAAGCAGGCTCCAGGCTCTGAGCTGGCAGCACAGAGCCGGACACGGGACTCAAACCCACAGACCAGGAGATCATGACCTGACCTGAAATCAAGAGTCAGACACTTAATGACTGAGTCACCCAAGAGCCCCTTTTTTCTTTTCTTTTTTTTTAATGTTTACTTATTTATTTTGAAGGAGAAAGAGGGAGAGAAAGAAAGAGATGTAGGACAGAGGAAGAGAAAGAATCCCAAGCAGGCTTCACACTCAGCTCGGAGCCCAACTCCAGGCTCGATCTCGTGAGCCACAACATGACCTGAGCTGAAATCAAGAGTCAGATGTTCAATGACATATCAGATAAAGGGCTAGTATCCAAAATCTATAAAGAACTCACCAAACTCCACACCCGAAAAACAAACAATCCAGTGAAGAAATGGGAAAAAGACATGAATAGACACTTTTCTAAAGAAGACATCCAGATGGCCAACAGGCACATGAAAAGATGCTCAACGTCACTCATCAGGGAAATACAAATCAAAACCACACTCAGATGTCACCTCACGCCAGTCAGAGTGGCTGAAATGAACAAATCAGGAAACTATAGATGCTGGCGAGGATGTGGAGAAACAGGAACCCTCTGGCACTGCTGGTGGGAATGCAAACTGGTACAGCCACTCTGGAAAACAGTGTGGAGGTGCCTCAAAAGATTAAAAATAGATCTACCCTACGACCCAGCAATAGCACTGCTAGGAATCTACCCAAGGGATACAGGAGTGCTGATGCATAGGGGCACTTGTACCCCAATGTTTATAGCAGCACTTTCAACAATAGCCAAATTATGGAAAGAGCCTAAATGTACTTCAACTGATGAATGGATAAAGAAGATGTGGTGTATATATACAGTGGAATACTACTTGGCAGTGAGAAAGAATGAAACCATGCCATTTGCAGCAATGTGGATGGAACCTGGAGGGTATTATGTTAAGTGAAATAAGTCAGGCAGAGAAAGACAGATACCATATGTTTTCACTCATATGTAGATCCTGAGAAACTTAGCAGAAGATCATGGGGGAGTGGAAGGGGGAAAAAAAGTTACAGAGAGGGAAGGAGGCAAACCATAAGAGACTCTTAAATACAGAGAACAAACTGAGGGTTGATGGGGGTTGGGGTAGAGGGGAAAGTGGGTGATGGGCATTGAGGAGGGCACCTGTTGGGATGAGCACTGGGTATTGTATGAAAACCAATATGACAATAAATTATATACATATAAAATAAAATAAAAAGAATTTAAAAAATGCTCAACCAACTGAGTCATCCAGGCGACTCTTAAATTTTTTCCGTAATACTGACTTCCATTTCCACTCCCTTGTTCAAAGTTCAGCACAGCGCTACATAGTGTTACATCATTTTTGAAATCTGCAGTTGAGATACCACCACCCCCCAACTCCAAATCGAACCAAAAACTCATTTTCTTTCTTGTCATTTCATTCACTTCCCTGTTCTTATTGAACCTACTCTTTGCCATTACTAAGAAAACTAACTGTTCCATTTTACTCAGGTCTTCAGACGTTGCAGGTTAATGGCTTTCCCATTATCAGACAAAACGCACTCATTCTCTTGACTTTCTACTTAAACCACCAATGAATTACCAACTCTATTTAAAAAGCCTTCCAACAACTTCCTGAAGCAAAGACCAGTGCTCCAGAAAGAAAAATAACTATGCTACCAACTCTTATTACCTAGTTTTAACGTGAATCCCATTGCTTCCTTTTACTTATCATTTTTAACTTTCCTAGCACTGCACTGTCCAATATGGTAGCCGGCTGATCCAAACCGAAATATGCTGTGAGTATAAAATACAAACTACGTGGATTTTGGAGACTTTGAATGAAAAACAAACAAACAAAAAAAGCAAACTATCTCAATATGATTTATACTGATCACATGTTAAAACAATATTTTTATATAGAAGATTAAATAAAACAAATTACAAAATTTAATTTCACCTCTTTTGTTCACTTTAATAGGGCTACTAGAAAAATTTTTTGTTTTGTTTTGTGTTTTGAGAAATTTACTTATAAGCTTGGTTCAGCAGGAAATTTTAATTACATATGTGGCTCATATTGTATGCCTTTTTTAAAAAGTTTATTTATTTATTTTGAGAGAGAGAACAAGCGGGGTAGGAGTGAGAAAGAAGGGAGAGAGAAAATCCCAAGCAGGCTCTGCACCACCAGCACAGAGCCCCATGCGGGGCTCGAACTCATGAACCGTGAGATCATGACCTGAGCTGCAAGTCGGTTGCTCAACCAACTGAGCCACCCAGACACCCCTCATGTTGTATTTCTATTGTTTGATGCTGACCTAGCATATTCCAATGGAGTTGTCCCAGGCTTCTCTCTCCTCGGGTTTGAGTGGAATCCCTCTTTCGGGAAACTGCTTCCTCACTGCTGCCATACATGTGGTCTCAATGGAGCTGCCATCTTCTTGAATATCCCACCTCCTGACCAATCAAAGTCCCTTCTCAGGAGTAAAAAACTTGGAACTTCATTGACTGTTTGGCTGGGTTGGAAATCATTGCTACTTCAAAAACCTGAAGTCGCCCTGTTTCTTAATCCTTTCTTTGCATGTGACAGTTGTTTCCACTCTGGAAACTTGTAGGCTCCTTCTCTTGGTTCTCAGTGCTCTTGAAGCCACTGCCTCGGCCCCTCCAGCCACCTTAGTAGTCTTTACATTTTAGCAAGCTCCTTTAGCCTGAGTGATCGATTAATTAAACTTTTCTTTGTGTATCTATAGATTATGCATTGCATTGTTTCCTAGAAAGACTCTGGACCAAACCCTCTCACACAACCTTCCCCCACCCCTCCACCCCAGGCACCACCTCTGACCTCTCACTGCCATGATAACGTCTAGCTGGCACCATTGCGTCTGCTTGCAATGAAGAAGTGTTAGGGACCACTGTGTTCTCCTTTTACTGATTCACTGCGCTAAAGTTACTCTAAAAATCTTTGGGCCAGGCAGAAACCTGAGGTGGTTTTTGAACTAGAGTCTGCCCTCTCCCCAGGTGGCCAGCCCTCTGAATAAAGCTCATATTCTTTTCCAATCAAAACTTGTCTCTTGAGTATTGGCTTTTCAAGCTACAGGCAGCTGAAACTTGGGTTTTTTTGGTAACACTGAACTTTCTCAATGGTGTGCCTGTGCGTGGGTCTACTTTCAGCCATTGGCTGCACATTTTCAGTCAGGTGTTCCCCACCAGCTGGAAAACTCATAAACTTCAGTTCTAATAAATTTTCTCAAATACTTTCAGTGATAATTTCCTCCCCTCTGTTTGCTCTGCCCTTTCTTTAAGGATCCAGAAAGGAGATCCTAGGGGCATCTGGGTGGCTCAGTTGGTTAAGTGTTCGACTTTGGCTCAGGTCATGATCTCATGGTTTGGTTCTCGAGTCTGAACCACTCATCAGGCTCTCTGCTGTCAGCGCAGAGCCCCCTTTGGATCCTCTGGCCCTTCTCTCTCTGCCTCTCCCCCACTCACACTCTCTCTCTCCCTTTCGCTCAAAAATAAACACTTAAAGAATAGAAAGAAATACTAGATCTCCTGGACTAGTCCTCTAATTTTCAAAAATCTTTTTTTCTACTAGTTTCTCTATTTGCTCTATCTTCTATGTGATTCCATGACCTTTACTTCCCAACCCTTCTAGAGTTTTCCATTTCTATCACATTTTTCAATTTCTAAGAGCTCTATTTTGTTCTTTCAACAGCATCCCATTCTTGTTCCATGGTTGCAATATCATTTCTTTTTTCTCCTTGGATCATCTTAATGATAGGCTGTTGTATCAGTATTGACTGCCCTTTCTTCCTACATAGTCTCAAGTTCCTCTGAGTTGTTTTTTTTTGTGTGTTCATTTTGGTGTCTACCTTTCATGGTAAAGACTTTCCTCAGACATCTAGAAATCATTGGCTACCTTACCCCCATAAGACTGAAAAGCTGAACGAAAGCTCTGAATGCAAGGGTGTAGCTTAACAGTGAACTTCAGTGCAGGACGATCTACTTGGATGGCCTGGTGTGCAAATCTGGCTTTCAGTGCCTTTAAATCCTTCCTTGCAGGCTGCTCAGGTTCTACAGAGAGATGTCAATCTCCTGCCTGCGAGGTGAAGCTCCAACTGCCCAAATTTCCGGAATGGGCAGAAGGAAAGCAAGGTCTCATCTCCAGTGTACACATGGTCACAGAACCCCCTTGCTTATTTTTTTAATTCTTTTTTATTTGAGAGAAAGAGAGTGGGTGTGTGTGAGCAGGAGAGGGGGGCAGGAGAGAGAGATTGAGAGAGAGAGAGAGAGAGAGAGAGAGAGAGAGAGAGAGAGAGAATCTTAAGTAGGCTCTATGCTCGGCCAGACACAGAGCTCGATCCCATGACTCTGGTATCATGACCTGAGCCAAAATCAAGAGTCAGACGCTCAGCCGACTGAGCCACCCAGGTGCCCCCCTTTGCTTTGAGGACAATGCTCTTGCCTCTTCTCTGTCCAGCATGCCCCAAACCACAGATCCTCCATTTTACTTCCTCCAGACTCCCAGTCTTTTGTGCAAGGTGGGGAAAAGGTTCTTGACACCCAACTATTAACTTTCCAAACCTTATTTTAGTCCCCTTCTTCTCCTCTACTTCCATATGAAGGTGATGCTTCCGATCTCCTGGCCTTTTGCAGACTTACTGCAGAGTAAATCAAGGGGGCACTCAGCTTTCCTCGCTACCAGTTTATATTTCCATATTCTTGAATCTGCTAAGCCATCTACCATCTGTCCTTATGCTTCTCAGCTCCCGAAGTGTTGTTGCTATTGAGTCCTTCTGTTTTGCTTGACTTCGTGGGTTTATGTCTTTTTTATTTAATCCCTTTAAATGTCACGCTAATGGAGTTTTGATAGAGATCCAAGATAAATGTATGTGTTCCATCTGTCATTTTTACTCCAGAATCACATCTCCCAGGAATTTCAAATTTCAACCGAGACGGTAGAGATTGGGATTTTCAGGAGCTTTAGCCTATTAATTCTGTTATTTTTATATGACATTCGATTCTATTAACAGCTTCTTCCCAAAAGCTCCACCTCCGTGGCATATCAAGACCCAAGCAATTAGGGCAGTGGGCACCAGAGGCAGTCAAGGAGCCTCTAAATAATTTAAAACAACACAAGGGACTAAAAGTCTGCTTTTTATTACCAGCACGTGCCAGGAACAAAACAAGATCAGTGATAAAAACACTCTTTTCTGAAAAATCTTTTGTTGCTCTAAGTTCTAAACAATTTCTGCAGTTACTGTTGACTTTTAATAATATATGTGTAGGCTTCGATATAGCACCTTTCTATCTGTTATCCTTTAAACCAACAAGGAAGTTAATTCACAGAACATGGAGAAGGAGAATAGAGTTGGCCTGTGACAGCCATGCACGTAGCCGAGTTAGTTCAGTTCTGCCATTTATGTACAATCATTCTCTACATCTTGAGGAATTCTTTTGAAAACACTTGTGGAAACTTTTCTTCGTGTTTTTTTCTTCCTCCCCCTCTCCGCCGCCAAAAAAAAATACATTAACATAATTAAAAGGTATTGATCCATTACTATTTTCTTATTTCGTATTGCGAATTTTACTTTTATTTGTAGAATTATTTTGCTGGCCTGTTTATATTCATAGTTCAGTCAAAGAAAACGTTCACTGTCTGCTTTTCTTTCCAGGCTATTATTATTAGCTGTGTTATAAAAATTACCGGCTCCAGGTGTTAAATTAGGTGCACATCACTTATTTTCCACGAGCACCAACTGGCCCTTCTGTGTCGTCCTTATAAAATGAAGACAGCCCTGGGGCGCCTGGGTGGCTCAGTTGGTTGAGTGTCCGACTTCAGCTCAGGTCATGATCTCACAGTTCGTGAGTTCGAGACCCACATTGGGCTCTGTGCTGACAGCTCGGAGCCTGGAGCCTGCTTCTGATTCTGTGTCTCCCTCTCTCTCTGCCCCTCCCCCACTCATGCTCTGTCTCTCTCTCTCTCTCTCAAAAATAAATAAATATTTAAAAAATAAAAAATAAAATAAAATGAAGACAGCCCTTTGCCAGAGTTTCCTTTTCTATCCATTTCTAAATGCAGACCTTTCCTAGGGCGTGGCCTGAGCTCTCTTCTCATCTCTTTTTATCCTCTTTTCCAGTGTAATTTAATCCATTCCCATGGTTTTAAATACAATCATAATGCTACTGACTCTTTTAACTGACATCCCTAATCCAGAATCCTCTTCTGAGTTTAAGACCCACGTCCAACTGTCTAATGGACCTCTAGGTTTTAATGCCTTCCCCAAATCCAGCTTCACTTAATATGTCCAAAGCCAAACTCTTGATTTCCAAAACCTGCCTCACTTTCCCCATCACTGTCTTCATTATCTCAATAAAAGGCACTACCATCTACTTAGCTGTTCAAGCCATTCTTGTTTTTCCCCCGATCTCTGACCAGCATATCCAAAATCAGTAAATCCAGGAAATTTAAGCTCTAAAATATGTCTTGAGTAACATCCACTTTCTCTCCAAACCCACTGCCACTAACTAGTCCAGACCAGCCATCCCTCACCTGGACCAATGCAACTGCTTCCCAACTGGTCTCCTTACTTGCACTTCTGGCTTCTCCAACTATTCCCTCAAAGAGCAACCAGAGTGACCTTAACATACTTAGAAATTTGAGAAATTCCCACATTAGTCCTTGACCTGTAAGAGTTATCATGGCAGGGAAGGACAAATGGACACCTCTACAACTGCACCTGAGTACATACGAACAATCAAAAACCAGAAAGGGGGGGGGGGGGTATGGTGGGGGTTAGTGTCACCCTTAGGGATCTCAAGGATGCAGGAGGGGTGGTCCCTATCAAGTCTCCATTTAAGTCATGGGTCTGGCCACTGCAAACACTGGATGGCTCTGAGAAAATGATTGTCAATACTGCAAGTTCACCCAAGTAGCAGCCCTGATTGCTGCTGCCACACAAGTGTGGTATCTTTGCTAGAGCAGATTAGAGTGGCCTTAGGTACATACAAGGTGGCCGCTGATCGGGCCAAATGTATTATTTTCTACCTCAATCGGGAAAAAGGATCAGGAAGTTCACATTTACATGGAATAGATAATAATGTATACTCATATAATCCTCACATTCACAGGGTCATGTTAATTCTAATCGCTGTCAAAATATAGTCTGAATAGATCAGGACCATCTAGATATCCCACAAAACATCACACGGATCCAATACATTCAGACTGGCAGGTGAGTCAAATATGACCCACCTGTTTTTGTAGGGCTCACAAGCAAAGAATGCATTTTACACTTTTTAATGGTTAAAGAAAAAGATCAGATGAATAGGCAGAGCACAAAGGACTTTTAGGGCATTGAAACTATTCTGTATGACATTATAATGGTAGATACTTGTCACTCCGTCTTTGTCCAAATCCACAGAACACCAAGAGTGAATTATAATGTAAACTATGAACACCGGGTAATGATGATGTGTCAATGCAAGTTCATCATTTGTAACAAAGGTACCACTCTGGTGGGGGATGTTGATAGTGGGACAGGCTGTGCGTGTGTGGAGGCAGAAGGTATATGGGAAATTCCTGTGCTTTCCATTCAATTTTGCTGTGAGCCTAAAATTTCTCTTAAAAAGTGAAGCTTACTAACGTAGAAAAGCAAGATCAAAATACTAAGAATGTTTTGTGACACATGAACATTACACGACATTCAAATTTTAGTGTCCATAAATAAAGTTTTGTTGGAACACAGCCACACCACTCTGGGCCCCTTGTGTCCAATAGCCAGCAGACAAGAAGTCACCATGGTAGGGTAGCTGACCCCGAGCAGCAGGACAAGGTATAAGTGCTGTTAGGCAATGAAGGTGTTCAGGAATTCAGAAGATTATGCAGGTGCCTCTTGGCACCCCCTTATGACAGCCCGCTGTGTCTGTGAACGGACAGGTGCAACAACCCTAGCCTGAGAAGGTCATGATTATCAGTCTCAGACCCTTCAGGAACGAGGGAACGAGGTTGTGTGTCACACAACCAGATAAGCCCCTGGGACCAACAGAAGTGACAGCTGAGGTCCACTCCAGAAACGCATGTGGAAGGCAGGCAGGTTGGGATGGAAGGAGGAAAGAAAGACCTCTGAGGGCAGGTCACGGACGGCCTGTGTCTTCAGTGTATTGCTCACAGTGCATGGCACAGCAGCGTCTCAATAAAAGTGCTGAAGGGACTATTATTTCCGTCTTTGACTTTACAGGTGTATCGAATGTCTTAATATCCCATACTTTGCTTGAACCCTCTGGAAGAAACTTTTCCTATTTCATCCAGAAACAAGTCCCGCTCACACGTGGGGCCCGCCGGGCCCTCCCCGCAGGACCTCCCGCCCCAGGAAGGCGCCCGCCTCGTCCCCGCCCTGCGACGCCGTCACCCCGGGCGCTCCGCTGCGGACACGCCCGGACCCCCGGCTCACCGCCTCCGGGCTTCCAGGCGCGCCGCGATGCGGAGACGCCGGGCCTGGATCCGCTCCTGAGGGTTGTCGGAGTGTATGGACGGCCCGAGAATCGGGGTGGACGAGTGTTCCTCCTCCTTCTCCAGGGCCCCCAAGGGCCCCGGCGGATTCATGGCAGGTGCCTCCCGCCGCAGGCAGCTGCCTAAGGAACACCGCGAGACCACCGCCCGGTTGCCAGCAACAAGCCGTTGCCAGGGTGCAGTCACCTGACCCGCAGCTGGAGTGCGCGCGCAGGCCTCCTCAGGCTCCGCCTACCGGCATCCAGAACGTGGTGCCAGTTGGTGGTTTTTATCCTGGAGATAATGCGCCTGAGGCTCTACCTTGGAGGGGTGAAAATTACATCACTCAGCCCTGTACAAATAGCGCCTAGCGTAACACCTAATGTGTAGTAAGTGCTCAACCAGTGTTTGCTGAATGACAGGTACACAGATGTATCTGTATGCTCACTGCAGTTATTATATTAAAAAACTGGCATGACCCCAAAGTCCATCCATCAGTAAGGGAACTGATCCAGCTTTCATTGGATAGAAGCCAATGCAGCCACCAAGAATGGGGCTGACCTAGAAAGGCATAAAGCTGTATTACATGAGGGAGAGATGCAGCCCAGTATATGGAATGTGATCTAAATTTTACTTGAAATATATATAGTACCGACAGGAGAAAAATGAACACAAAGCAGGGCCAATATCAAGTTACTGCCTGTGTTCTCTTCTAGGATCTTTATGGTTTCAGTTCTCACATTTAGGTCTTTAGTCCAGTTTGAATTTATTTTTGTGTGTGGTGCAAGAAAGTGGTCCAGTTACCTTCTTTTGCGTGTTGCTGTCCAGTTTTCCAACATCATTTGTTGAAAAGACTTTTTCCCATTGAGTATTCTTTACTGCTTTGTAGAAGATTAATTGACCATCTAGTTCTGGGTTCATTTCTGGGTTTTCTATTCTGTTCCATTGATCTATTTTGTCTATTTTCATGCCAGTACCATAGTGTTTTGATGACTACAGCTCTGTAATATAACTTGAAGTCCAGAATTGTGATGCCTCCAGCTTTGCTTTTCTTTTTCAAGGTTGCTTTGTCTACTTGGGGCCTTTTGTGGTTCCATACAAATTTTAGGATTGCTTGTTCTCGCTCTGTGAAAAATGCTGTTGGTATTCGGATAGGGATTGCATTAAACGTGTAGATTGCTTTGGGTAGTATAGACATTTTAACAATCTTTGTTCTTCCTATCCAGGAGCATGGAATGTCTTTGTGTTACAGTTTTCAGAGTATAGGTCTTTCTCCTCTTTGGTTTATGTCTAGGTAACTTATTGGTTTTGGTGCAACTGTAAATGGGATTGATTCCTCAATTTTTCTTTCTGCTGCTTCATTATTGGTATACAGAAATGCAACAGATTTCTATACATTGATTTTGTATCCTATGTGTTGTATGCAAGTGTTGAATCACTGTATTGTACATCTGAAACTAATATTACACTGTATGTTAACCAGCTGGAATTTAAATTAAAAATTAAAAAAAAAACCGGATACATGCACCCCAATGTTCATACATTTTCTACAATAGCCAAATTATGGAAACAGCCCAAGTGTCCATCAACTGATGAATGGAAAAAGAAGATGTGGTATATATACAATGGATTATTACGCAGCCATAAAAGTAATGAAACCTTGCCACTTGCAACGATATGGATAGAGTATTATGTTAAGCAAAATAAGTCAGAAAGACAAATATCATATGATTTCTCTCATATGTGGAATTTAAGAAAACAAACAAGCAAAGTGGCGGGGGGGGGGGGGCAGCAAACCAAGAAGTAGACTCTTAACTATATAGAGAACAAATAGATGGTTACCAGAGGGGAGGTGGGGGGAGGGGGTGGTTAATAGGTGATGGGGATTAAGGAGTGTACTTGTTGTAATGATCACCGGGCATTATATGCAAGTTTTGAATCACTGTATCGTACACTGCATGTTAACTAATTGGAATTCAAATAAAAACATGGGGGGGGGGGAGGGGGATAAAGAATTAAAATGTATATTTTCCCAAATATACAGTGCTTTCATAAAGCTTTCGATTTGGCAAGAAAAGAAAAAGAACACAAAGTAGTGGGTATCTCTGGGGGCTGGGTCCACAGGTGGTTTTAACTTTCTATTCTAAACAAAAAGTTTACAGAGGCACCTGGGTGGCTTAGTTGGTTGAACCTTCAACTCTTAGTTTCAGCTCAGGTCATGGTCTCGCGGGTTTGGAAGTTTGAGCCCCACATCCCTCTCTGCACTGACAGTGTGGAGCCTGCTTGGGATTCTCTCTCCCCCTCCCTCTCTGCCCCTTCCCTGCTTACTCTGTCTCTCTTGAAATAAACTCAAAAAAAATTTTTTTTAATTAAAAAAAGTTTACAAATAACAAATCACTTTTGACATAATAAAACAGTTGTTGTGTTGTTGTCTTTAAAGGGTCGTAACAGGAGATCCTGAAGAGACTGCAGCAGGCCAATGTCACGGGTGAGAGGGATGTGGGGGAGGGTTGTAGGTGATGTCTGCCGTGATGACTCACAAGCATCCAGAGTCTGGTCCGCATTGGTAGGCACTACTCCAAAAGCAGAGCTGATTTGAGAATGGACTTACACTAATGAGCTCATGAAAGAAAAAAAGGATACCCTAATTCGAGCAGGACACTGCAACTGACATACAAAGCTTGTTTATTTATGGCTTGAGACCAGCATATGTCTGTGGCTGATCTACAAATGGAATCCAACTATAACTGGCAAGTTTCTTGATGCTGTGCGATTGGCTGTAATGAACTCAAGGGCCCACAGTGGGTATAACTTGCCACAAAGACTAGGTAGGTCAAGTCCTTTCACCCCCATCCCTGGGTAAGTTTGGGGTAATAACATGCAAACCCTTCTGGCTGATATGGGCTTCCTTTGCCAGGCTACAGGCTGGCCATCTACCTTCAACGTACAGTCTTTTTCCAGACTAGATTTAAGTATACCAAGTCCAGTCACATACTTAATTCCACATCCATAAAATTACACCAGATCGCCTTAATTGGGGTTTGGGGATTCATCAGACATTTACATAATTTCTTGGCTTATTCTTGTCTCCCAATTTGTGCGAATTTTACTACGATTCTCAGCAGGCAATCTTACTTTATTCATTTCAAGTTATTTTTAGAACTGCCTCACCATCATCATGTACTGACAACAAAAGGTACAAAAAGGAAAGAAGGGAAGTCATGAGTAGGTCATCAGGCTTAGGGAAAAGTTCAGAGGCAAAAAAAGTAGAGAACTAGATGTTAGTAGAAACTGTGCACCTACCTCAGACCACCCACCCACTGTGCCAAGTACCTCCGTGCATCATTCACAGCACATGTGCATGATCACAGTAATGTTACTAATCCCATTTTACAAGCAAAGAATTGGAGGCTTAGAAAAAGTAAGTAACTTGCCCTGGGCCAAAGCTTGCCAAGCTGAACATGACTAAGAAACAGTCATGGCATTAAAAGTTTGGGAGGTCTTGAGAAACTTTCAGAATGAAAGCAAAAAGACAAGTGGAAGGAGCAGATACCAAGTTTTCCTTAAGGAAATTTGGGAGCAAGGAAAAAAGATGCAAAGTAGGAAGAAAAGCAAAGACACTTTGGAGGCGCAGGGTCTAAGCCTGGACGGACCCAAGCTGCTTACCTGGTGCGTGCCTGCTATGTGTCAGGTACCCGCTAGGTGTTCGAGGTTTGCGAACAGAAGGGCAGGAGGAACTGCTGGGGCGACCGAGAGGCTGGGTGGCGCAAGGGATTAAAAGCACACCGCTGGAGAGGCAGCCCCGGGGCAAAATAGGGGGCATCTTCCCCTCACCTTCTTCAAAGCCTGTTAGAGACAAAAACTTTAAATGCCTGCTGCCAGAGCTGGGAACCACTTCCGATGTAAAAGATAGGAAATATTCTCAGAAGCAATGTTAGAAAATAGGAGTTTTTAAAATAAAAGCTTGTGATTTATAAGCTGAACTAAAGTTTGGGTGTACTAAGTGTATGTCATTAGATTCTTGTGGAATTAGCCTGGGAAATTAATACCATACGTTTTTCTGTGAGAAAATGTGTTTAAGACAACCACCTTCCCAACTAATTGAAGTGTGACCCGGTTATTATTATACACTGCCCAGCACCCAGTTCTGGGGCAGTCAAGAGCAGGACACTACGAACAGCTGTTACTGCCACCTGCCTGGTACTCGGCTTTCTGAAACAAGTCACAGGGTTGTAGAACACCCAGGAGCAAGCAGGCGGATCACTCTTTAAACACACAAAACAAAAAACCTTGCACTATGCTGCTCTAAAGTAATCAGTGATTCTGAGACAGCATCCTTCTCCCTCAGAGCACCCTCCCCTCTTGCATCTACCAAGGAAAAATAAAGAAGACAATCTGAAAACAGTTAAAAGGATTTAAAAATTATTTACTCTTTACTTTTATTACAATAAATATTTATCAATAATAGAATGAAACAATTTTAAATTAAAACCTACTGCATTACTTTTGGGGTTCACAGCAGCAGAAATAAACATAAATCCAGTTCAGAAGGCAAGGCTTCCAGAATCCACTGGCAAGAAACAGTCAGGTCTTGATTATCGATCGGGGCCAGCAATGGGGAACAGTAACACCAACGATGCAAAAGTAACAGTGATAGGATCTATTTGTGGACCAAACTGTCTACGACTTCACAACACTGCAGATAAGGAACTTTTAAGCGAGTTGTAAAGCCCCATTTCTGCAAGAGCTAGATCTCTTCCCCCCCTCGAGCTCTTGAGCACAACAACTGCTCCCAGAGCTGCCTTCTGGCCAGGGATGGGCCCCACCACCATTCAGAGCCAGAAGACTCAAACCCGATGGAAGCAGCCGTCTTCTTCAAAAACTGTCTTTCTGGCTCACAATCCCTGGTGGAAGGGAAACAGAAAGAGACGTATTTCACACGGGCCTTCCGTGGGGATTGAGATGAACTGCAAGTAGGAACGACTGTGGCTCTAGAGGAGGAAGAGGCTTCAGAATTAGGGGCTACGTGCCGATTAGGTCAACAGGAAGAGACAATCTAACGAGGGTGTACCATTTTTGCAGATAATCAAGAGCACACTGCATGTATATATGAATATATCATACATAGATATGCAGAAAACCTATGTGTACATATCAAATACGTATACACACACACACCACACATAACCAGATAAATGCTACATTATTTACCACGAACACAGCAAGTTCTAGACAGACCCATTATGAATATGCTCCATTCAACTACCTGAAAGAGGAAACGAAAGACTTTGTGTTCCCCTTTATCTCACTGACACACTCTGCTTGTGGCACACACGTCCCAGTTGCGTAAGTGGTGTTGCTAATAGGTACCTGAGAAGGCACGGAGTCGTCCTTGTTTCAGAATACCACACACAGCAAACTGCAACGGGTCCGAGCCACACAAGGTACTAACTGATTCGGCAGGATGCCTGCCACCTGTCCTTAGTCACAGGGCACGAAGCCTTACGCAGAAAAGTAGCCATTTCTCTTCCTACAGGTGGCTACAAATTTAACCTGTTTTGTCCTACGGGAGGGGAAGGGGACGAGGTAGGGGTCAGGGAGTCTGTACCTGGGCAGTAACTCACTGCTTCCCCACTACCCAGAGGAAATGCTACTTTCATAAAACAACTAAAATTTGGAGTGTAACACTGAAGTCTGCTTTCTTGGCACGTTTTGGAACGAGCATGTCATTACATGTAGCTGGGTGTTTGTCTCCCGAAAGCTGACTCATTTCGTTTAAGTTATCTAAACAAAATAACCTACAATGTTAATACTGTGGGCAGTTTCAATCAGCAGTTGTTAAAGTCTGATGCTGAATGATACCAGTAATTCACACAGATGTAAAATGCAACATTCATAGATCTTGTGAAATGAACATCCCTCTGGTAACGAGTTAGTAATATCAAGTACTAACTAAATGTGTTCCACGTAAGGTCAAGAACTTACTCCTTAGAATTAAAAAGTGCTCGTCAAGAATATAAGAATCTTGGGATCATGGCGAGTTGTGTATGTTTTAATAAAAAAACAAAATCAATTCCAAATTTTAATGGTTAACCCATAGAAACTGCTCAAGAGAAGACTTTAGCCAAAGAGCCATAAAGCATCCCCAGCAGTCAGCCAATCCTGGTATCTTTAATACTGACTTTAAGTTCCATGTAGCATTAGGTACTCTAAGGCCATGATCCAATTCACAAGCTTTAAAAACAGCACCACTTTGGTTTAGCCTACCTTTCTACAAATGATTCTGTGAAGAGTAAGACAATGTGAATGGACCACACAATCCTTCTGTTAGGTCCATATGGACTTTCTTATAGGGATAAGCCCTTGTTAAGATATTCTAAAATCAGTCCACGTGCCACTTTCCAATTCTGGGAACCCGGCCTTTCTGACCGAATGCAACACAGTCTCCTCACTCCGGCCACCTGTGAGAAGGCTACAGATGGCAGAACATTTTCTGCTTCCCTAAATATTAGCTCATTGAAGATCTCTCTGTCTTAAGAGCAGGTCCCCGCTTAAAAACAAACCAGAAAAATCCGCTAGATTACTATCTCTCGCATATTTGTTTATTGAAGAGCAAAGCGTAGTACTAGCATGTGGGTTAGAAAGTAAGGTTACGTTTATTTTGCACTGTGGAAGCCCTGCAACGAATCAGCCAGCAGATTCCACTCCCATGGCTTCACACGAGGAAGAAGGTACATGTTGCCACTCTCTCTGGAAAAGCTCGACAACCAGGATTTACCAGAAACCCTAGTGTAACTGCTTGCCAATGCCAGTCATCTGGGCCACTGTCAAAGACGGAAAGTAAACTACACAAGTCACATGGGTCACAAAATTAATAAAAGAAAAATCAGAAATTTACTTAAGCTTCCTAAGACATAGAGAGCATCACACATTCAAGTTTCACGGTGATTAGTTTAACACCATTTGCCTGTTAAAACTGTCACTTAAAATATACATGTCAAAGTGCTTCAAATGCAGCATACTAATTAAAATTCCTCTTGGAAGGTTCCAGTACCGGCAGCTAATTTAGGAAGGTTATTCACCCACAGGGTGTTCAAGAAAGGGCATGCTGCCTTACAAAGACACTTGAGAAGAAAAAGAAAATTCTAACTGGACTTCACAAATCTCCCACAGAGTGCTCAACCAAGTCCAGAACTGCTAAAGGCCACTCGGAACATAGGAATCAACGCAACCAAAGATTTCTGTATTTATTTTTGGCCTTTCTGGGGACCCACAGCCAAAAGTTCTAGCCCATCGGCTTCATTCTGTTGCCTCCAGCACATTCCCAGTCCTAGACCAGCAAAGAGATCTAAGGCAATCAAGGAGATTGGAATGTGGCAATACCTAGGTGCTACAGAGCAAGTTGGCGCCTCTGTCCTCGGTGGTGGCAAGTTCAAAGGAAGCCCAGAAGAAGAATGAAAGGAAGAGTCACACACAGGCTTCTAGTTAGAATGGAAAGGGGAAATGGAGCCTTTGACTCAAACACCTTCAGTTTACCTTTTTATTTTCCACAGGTGATAGAATCAAAGTCTACTTTGGCAAGCAAGGTACATTCCAAAGGTTTTTCAACGGACTACAAAATAAATTCTTGGAAAACTGAGCATTTAGGAAACCTCCAAATTCACATTTGAATTTGAAATTAGTGGCGGAATGATGATTCAAATTGAAATGTGAGAAGTTTAAATTCTGTATTGCACTAGGATCACTGGGCACTAAGGTGACCCCTTTTTCTCCTTAAAGTGGACCCGATGCCTGCTTTTTCTCTTACATGTTCCCCCAGAGCCCAGACTCCGGGTCATGATCAATACTCTTTTGGTACCTACTTAGAATGTGGGCAACCCTAGACGTACACTCCTCTTCCCCAAACCTCTACTAAAATAAGTGACATGTTGGTAGTAGCACAAGTACATTCTAGACTAATCAGCACGGAGCTTTTTTAAAATTAGAATTAAGAGCATTTTAAGCATGGTGCGATTCAAATGCCAAGGACGATTTTGCTGTTTGTGTATTACGCGGTTGTGTGCATCGGTTGTGTGCGAATGGAGGAGCGCTGCCGTAACCCGTGACAATTTTAAACTGTGCGATGCACTGACGGTCACGAATGTTAGTAAAGGACTGGGAAAGATGGCAATAACATACTCTAGTCAGGTAAAGATTTTTCTATCCCATGCCCCCCTCAAATGTGGGGGAATTAATTTCTGTCAAGCACCGAAGAGCACGTTTCATACCATAACCGGACAAGAAACTTCTCACAGGTCTGGGTAACTCTGGTCCGCAGAGACACAAAGGAAACCTCCGGCCTGGCTAAGGCACTCTACTCTGAAATGGACAGAAAACATGCATGTGTGGCCAACCACGCCATTGCTCCCCTAAAGGCAGCTCAGCGTATGCTGGGAGAAAGGCTGGGGTGGTCCACTCACCCCCAAAATATCATGCAGAAGCCTGAAAGATCTTGTATATTTATATTTATACTTTGGAAATGTGGTGGTAATTGGCAAGACACAAATGCTCAGAGCTATTTGTAATGAAGTCCTGCTTCAGCTGCTGTATCACTACGTAACAAATGGGGCTTTTGAGATGCACTTCAAGATGGCAGACGAAACCAAGAAAACGTCAGCAGTATACCAATGATGCACAAGTCCACAGTATTCTGAAACAGTTACTCAGTTTCACTTTTATCTTGCTGACGGCCACCTTTCTTTCATCTAACGGTGCCAATGAAACTATGGCATAATTCTTTACCACTGTAGGGAAATATACAGTACAGGCACAAATAATTTCAAATAAACTTAATGCAGTAGAAAAAGAACAGAAACACACTTTGAGGTAAAACAGCCCCAGAAGTACAGGACACGACCCCATGCCAGAAAGGGTGTGTGTGTGTGTGTGTGTGTGTATGTGTGTGTGTGTGTGTATAACTATACTGTACAAGGTGAAGAAAGCCTGTGGTCCAAATTTGTCATTTAATAAATATTTATCAGTTCTTTCCTTATATAATACAGATTACTCTCATTCTGTGTACAAGGTCAACAAAATAGTAAAATGATTAGCTCAGAAACCTTTGAATGAAGCTTTGTTCCCGGCCCAAAATAACACTTGATCCAGTTCAATTTTGCAGATGACAAAGAACAAGGTATACAAAAAATAGAGTTACCGTTACTTAATTCATTCATCCTCTGACCTCCATGATGGCAAGTTACTAACAAACATGGAATCACTACCCACATTTTCCTGCATCAATTTCTCACCTATTTTCAGTCTCAGAAAAAGTCACCAGATATACCTCAACCTTTACGAGCCGTTTTTAAAAATGAGTACAGAACCATGAGTTAGCTCCTTGACTCCTCATTTCTAATAAACTGGATGACAATGATTAGAATTTACAAACTTAAAAACTGAAATATCAATTATAGTTATTTTTACAAAGCAGCAGACTGAAATTTAAAAAGGAATACATTACAATTAAATTTAACGATGGTCACATTCATAGATAAATAATGGTAAAGAATTTAATTACATATCAACACAGTGGTGCCAGTTTTATCCAAGTGCAATCCATCCAAAAAAAAAAAGGGTTTAAGATACACTCTTCATTCAAGCACAAACTTCATTCAGTGGAAAATAAAGGAAAATCAGCAAGTAAATTTCACCACCACCAAACTACACGGAGACAAAGTCAAGAAGAAAGTCATGAGAAGGTGTCATCTAAAAAACAACCACATTGAAGTCAAAGGGATTTTTACCCCTGTCAGTAAACCTCAAAAATTATTCCAAGTCATTTTAAAGAGAGTAGATACTAAGTAAGGCATATATCTCAAAAGTTTTCTTCAACTGGGGAAGTGGAGAAGTGGGCAAGTTGGGGAAGAAAGAATTTCTACTTCCTTATCCTGTATGAAATAAAAACACAGCACTCTCTCCTCCACAAAAAAGAGACAGGACGGATGAATGGAAGAACAAATTGAATCTGGAAACTAATTTCAGAGTGAGGTTCATAGCAGTAATTCATAGGGAGGTTCGTGAGATTCCTAACTCCAAGGTAAATTTCTCTTATAAGGAAGTTTATCTGTGTTCCTTACGAGTAATTATCACAGGACTGGGACTGTCACATGCATTCATATAATCATAGTTCGCAGGCACCAAATCTCACCAACTTGCCGCTGAGGGGGAAAATACATTTAAACGATGAACCATGTTAATGTGTGAGCTACAATTATGATCCATTCTCTACTAAGTCTCAATAGAATATTTCTCTTTAAAAGAAAATTAAACCGGGGGCACCCGGGTGGTGCAGTCGGTTAAGCGTCTGACTCTTGATCTCAGCTCAGGTCATGATCTTGGCAGTTAGTGAGTTCGAGCCCCGCATCAGGCTCTGCGCTGATTGCATGGAGCCTGCTTGGGATTCTGTCTCTCCTTCTCTCTGCCCCTCCTCCACTTGTGCTCTCTTTCTCTCCTCTCCAACTAGGTAAATAAACTTAAAAAAATTTTTTTTAATTAAATTAAATTAAACCATTTGTCAAGATCTGTTCCCAAGAAAGAGAGCCAGAATACTAGAGAATCTAAATATATATATTAGCTCTCTTAGCACATGAGGACAAAAGGCATTTCCATGGGAAAGAGAAATGAGTATTTGGCAACTGTATATTGTTCTGTAATCATTTGGCATCTCTGGCTAACAGTAACTTGCTCTTATCTTTTCCCCATATTAGATTTGGGCTATTGATAACTTCCATAGCAAAAGACCTACTACTGAAACAGTATCAAATATGAAAACATTTTGTGGTTTTCTTAATGTTATCAGTGTTCCTAAACCAATCTTGGGGCTCTAAAAATAAAAACAAAGCATCTTTAACTCTGTACGAACCAAAACAGCATGGACTCATGAAGCTAACATCACTAGAAACATTTTGCTGGTCTAAAGTACATTATGCCTAACCAAAATGCCACACAGTTTTATAAAAAGTAAGTTGGGAATTAGTAGGTCCAAAATTTCGTAAATTCAGATCATTTGTCCAAGTACTATACACACTGAGTTCCCGTGTCTGTTAAGCAGATCAGTTTAGTTCAATGGTGATGGATGAAATATTTACAAGCATCTTATTTACAGTACTTCCTTCTGTAGATTACAGGCCAATACTCTTTTCTTCCGTTCCTAGTCAATCCGAGTTTGGTTTCCTCAATGAGAAGGGATAAATCTGAAAATGGTTGCTCAGCTGCTTTACCTATATAGAAAACCAGAACATGAGACGGTAACAAACACATTCCTAATTATTTTTAAAAAGCACACAAAATTCACCCACTGGAGACAATTTACCGACTGTAACAGCAAAACTCAGCAGAAATAATGAAGAGGCTTTTGTGGACTAGGATAGCTACTGAGCTAGAGGGCTATAGAATTCTACAGAATACTAGAACTACCCTGGGAAAGTTAGGACTTAACATGGGTCTGCCTAACTCCCAAATCTAGAATTTCTTCCAGAGCCCTCCAGACCACCCAGATTCACACCCAAATCTACTGGGTTAGTTGACACAATAATATCTAGTAGGTCAAATATTTACATATATAGACTCTCTATTCAACTGCTTACAGCATTTCTAGATAATCATTCCTAATCCTGATGAAACAGTATAAAAGCAGATCTCTACATTTTAGGTTAGGGTATCCCTAGTGGGCAGGCAAGACCTTGGTTATGTGTCAGTTACCAAAGTTCTAGTTCTGTTGCTGTCATTTATATTTCAATAGTTCAAATGAATGTTCTGTGTAGCTTTCAAGTTTCACCTTCTGGTCAGAAGTTGCAAAACGTGGCAAGAGAGCACAAAGACCGACAAAAAAGATATTCCTAGAATTTTTTTCAATTACTTTGATTTATTTTCCAGATTTTTAACAGTGAAAATATACTGCCTTCGTAATTTAACAAAAAAGGTTTTTTGGTTTGGTTCGGTATATGTATGGTTTCTTAAAGATATGCTTCTGAAGGGTTGTAAAAAATTAGAACAAGTATAAAAGACATTTACAACTATATTCTACTTCATGCATGTGAAATATAAAAGCCTAAGAGTGTTGACATAAAGCATTTATGTTAAGTATGCATAAATAAAAACATAAATGATTATGTCCTCATGTCACAATCCATAGTTATCGTGGATTTTTTTCATCTACTTTGTTCTAACAAATGTAGGCTGCTTTGGGGAGAACACTAAGGGAAGAAACCTAAGTTTAGCAACATATACAAGGTAAAAGGCATGACAGGTGTGCTCATTTAAAAAAATTTTTTTAATGTTTATTTTGAAGGAGAGACAGAGCGTTGAGTGGGGGAGGGGCAGAGAGAGAGAGAGACACACACACACACACACACACACAGAATCCCAAGCAGGCTCCAGACTCTGAGCTGTCAGCACAGAGCCCGACGCAGGGCTCAAACTCACGAACCACAAGATCGTGACCTGAGCTGAAGTCAGACATGTAGCCGACCAAGCCACCCAGGTGCCCCTAGGTGCGCTCATTTTAAAATATTATGACAGAAGACATGTGTCTCAAACTGAGTCACGGTAGAGTTCCTTTCAAAACAAGCATACCAAATAGAAGCAGTATTTTAAGAGCCATAAAAACATGAATACCCTTTTACATAACCTCATTGCTATGAAATTATCCTCAGAAAATAAAGAAAAATATATTACTCCAGATTGTTATTTTTGTTGTTGTTGTTATTCCAACCTTATTTGTAATGGTGAAAATGTGGAAACAACCTAGATGATTAAAATAACTGGATCATAATTAAGTAAACTGGGTAATTATTAAGTAATCTCCTTGCTGGAACACTGTACAATTAAAAACCATAATTATAAGACCATGCTAAAATACATGATTAGAAAAGAATGTTAAAGTGTGAGGAAAAGAAAATAAATTGCATGGCTCTGATTTTCATTTTATTATATCTACCTTAGTCCATTTGCCCTGAAACTAGTCTCTTTTTAGAAGAGAATATTAAGGTTTGCAAAATACTTCTTAAATCCATTCTCTTCTATAAGTCTCCTGATAAAAACTCCCCTAAAGCTAAAGAAGCAAGTATACAGGGGCACCCGGGGGGGGCTCACTCGGTTGCACATCCGATTCTTGACTTCAGCTCAGGTCATGATCTCACCGTCTGAGTTTGAGCTCCATGTCAGGATTAGGATTCTCTCTCTCTCCTTCGCTCTGCCCCTTCCCTGTTCACACTCTCTGTCTGTCTCTGTCTCTCAAAATAAATAAATAGGGGCGCCTGGGTGGCTCAGTCGGTTAAGCGTCTGACTTCGGCTCAGGTCATGATCTCATGGTTTACGAGTTCGAGCCCCACATCGGGCTCTGTGCTGACAGTGCAGAGCCTGGAACCTGCTTTGGATTCTGTGTCTCCCTCTCTCCCTGCCCCTCCCCATTTGTGCTCTGTCTCTGTCTCTCTCTGTCTCTCAAAATTAAATAAACATTAAAAATAAATAAAATTTTTTAAAAAGTATAGAAATAGATAATCAACAAATGGGATTACTTGGTCTCATATAACTAAAAGCACACAAGAGCTTACAATTCCATTCACCAAGAAAACAGTTCACATTTGTACCTAAAAAAAAAAGAACTCCTCATAATAACTATTGAGTTTTAAAGTTATTTGTAGTTACTGTAACATACTCATCAGAGAAACAATATCTGACATTATGTACCTGGATATTATCCAATATTTATAGGGACTATCCCAATTCTTCCAGCTACTTTCATAAGCAACTTTCTTTTGAAATTTTTCCTTCGCCACTTTTCTACTACTTACAAGAACCAAATAGAACCAATTTTGCTCTAGATGACTCACCACTCGTACTCCATAATGGATGTGGGCCAGAGTGAAAACAGCTGTTAAGGTATACAGGAGAATGCTCTCAACGTAGGAGGCTACTCCTAAGTTTACCACCAGGACAACCAAGAAAAGAGGAACCAGCAACCAATTCAAAGTTGGGCACCGAGTACTGCTCATTTGACAAACAATCAGCTGACACTTGAAGTTAGGGAAAAGGAAAAAAAAAAAAAAAAAAAGAATGAAAATTTAATTAGCAAAGCACTTCATTTTCTTAAAATATAATTTATTGTCAAATTGGCTTCCATGCAACACTCAGTGCTCATCCCAACAAGTGCCCTCCTCAATGCCCATCACCCACTTTCCCCTCTACCCCAACCCCCATCAACCCTCAGTTTGTTCTCTGTATTTAAGAGTCTCTTATGGTTTGCCTCCTTCCCTCTCTGTAACTTTTTTTCCCCCTGCCACTCCCCCATGGTCTTCTGTTAAGTTTCTCAAGATCCACATATGAGTGAAAACATGGTATTCGTCTTTCTCTGCCTGACTTATTTCACTTAGCATAGTACCCAGGTTCCATCCACATTGCTGCAAATGGCATGATTTCATTCTTTCTCACTGCCAAGTAGTATTCCACTGTATATATAAACCACATCTTCTTCATCCATTCATCAGTTGATGGACATTTAGGCTCTTTCCATAATTTGGCTATTGTTGAAAGTGCTGCTATAAACATTGGGGTACAAGTGCCCCTATGCATCAGCACTCCTGTATCCCTTGGGTAAATTCCTAGTAGTGCTATTGCTGGGTCATAGGGTAGGTCTATTTTTAATTTTTTGAGGAACCTCCACACCGTTTTCCAGAGCGGCTGCACCAGTTTGCATTCCCACCAGCAGTGCCAGAGGGTTCTCGTTTCTCCACATCCTCGCCAGCATCTATAGTCTCCCGATTTGTTCATTTTGGCCACTCTGACTGGCGTGAGGTGGTATCTGAGTGTGGTTTTGATTTGTATTTCCCTGATGAGAAGTGACGTTGAGCATCATTTCATATGTCTGTTGGCCATCTGGATGTCGTCTTTGGAAAAGTGTCTATTCATGTCTTCTGCGCATTTCTTCACTGGATTATTTGTTTTTCGGGTGCGAAGTTTGGTGAGTTCTTTATAGATTTTGGATACTAGCCCTTTATCTGCTATGTCATTTAGCTAAGCACTTCAAAACAAGTCACTCCAACATTAAAAGCATTCCAGTACTTGAGCCAACACAGTTACACAACATTATTAAGTTCAGAAGTTCTCAACTGCTCAGAAGCCCAACGGAACCCCTGTCCCACCTCCAAACCCGTGGACTCTCAGAGTGTGGGTCAGACAAGGCTGGAAAATAATTTAGTAAGGATGCTATAGAAGGGATTCTTCCACTAGGTAACAGTTTGGATAAAAGGAATTTCTCCCGATTTTAAGATGGTGTGATATCTGAAAAGAACTTTCAAAATAGCCCTGTATAGCTCCTCCATACACCTAAATTTCTTTATAGTGATGAAGAGATGCTATCTCCAATTCAGTCATATTGTCATATTAACACCTCAAAACCTCTCTGGCTTCCTTTACTTCCAATACCTTACTCAAATCTACTTTTATTCCTTCAGAGATAATTTTTTAATACAATGTATTAATATTTTCAGATCTTTAAACCCTGTGAAATCAGTAGGACCGGTGATAATGAACACATATTACACACATGGAAACATAAGCTCAGTGGCTAGCTTTTAAAGTAAAAAGTTATTAAGGACCTGACCAGAGCTAGAGCACATGCTCCCGGGTTGTCAGGACTATTAAGGTCTTTTCTCAACTGCGCCCGATCTCTCCTGGCTGCTGTCTTGCTGGGCCATGGCAGAGAAAGGGCTTTTGAAAAATATGTTGTATTTATTACAAAGTTTTTACACCTGTTCTTAATTTTAAAATCAGCTGATTTAAAAATGTGTGCGTGCGTGCGTGTGTGTGTATGTGTTTTCTCAAAAACCCTTTTTAGTTTCCCTAAACTAATCATTAGATCTGCAGCCATCTGGAAAAGGTAAAAATAATTTTTAGCATGTTCGTGTTTGGGTTTATTACTCTTTAAAGTTTCTACTGTAAAATATCTTTAAATTAAAATCTGTCTATTTTTAATTCTAAAGATTTCTCCAATTATCACATTTTGTCATATATTCCTTAGATAGGACTTAAATGAAAAAAAACCTGGGGCGCCTGAGTCACTCAGCTTAAGCATCTGGCTCCTGGCTTAGGCTCAGATCATGATCTCACAGTTAGTGAGATCGAGCCTTACGTTGGGCTCAGCGCTGACAGCGAGGAGACTGCTTGGGATTCTCTCTCTCCCTCTCTCTCTCTGCCCCTCCCTTGCATGTGCTCTCTCTCACTCAAAATAATAAACATTAAAAAAAAGAAAAAGAAAAAACCTTACTGTGATGTTGGCAAAGGCTGTTCCAACCATAAAGTAGAATAGTCTAGGATGTATCTCTAAAATATCTGAAGGTGACTGAAGGATCCATGCTGTAGACAAAATGAATAGCAAACATGGAGAAAAAAAGGGAACCATAGCTTCATAGACTGAATTGTGTTTCAAGGTGTTATTTTTATAGCTTCTGAAAAAAAAATCAAGTAATACAAAGAACATTATTACAATATAAAAATCATTCCGTATTTGTAACTTTTGTAGTTTTGAAACTTTTTTCACACTTATCCTCTTAATTTACACTCACAATAATCCCACAGCATACATAGAACCAACATTACTAAACCCCATTTTACAGACAGGTTAAGTGACAACGTGAGAATTCAAATTTATATAACTTCCTACCAAGTGGCAGGGCCAGGACTAGAATGGAAGTGTTCTGACCCCGGGGCCTCCAGAACGTAAAGATAAATAAAACCTGATCTTTTGTTTTACAAGGTTTATGCTCTAGGAGGGGAAATAAAATGAACACAAAACAGCACTAGCAAGTACCTGGCTGTGTTATTATGATACAAAGTGACAGAGAATCTAAGAGCGGACGACTCTGCACTGAGACTGTCCTAGCATATCTCACTGTCTCTGGCCACACACTCCCATACGTGTTTGCTCATCTGAACAAAGCCCCAAATTCTCGTCTTGGTTCTGTCACTGACAACATGATTCTGGACAAGATATTGCCTGATGAGGACCTCATCCTTAGAAGAAGAGGAAATGTCTCAATCTCTAAGGCCTTCAGAGCTTTAAATTTTATGGTTTCTATGAATGGCTGCCAGCTGCCATCGACAGGGAAGATTCACAGAGTGTGGCTTGACAGAGAGGATTCTGCAAGACAGATCTGAGAACTGAAGGATGAAGTGGGAAGTACAAGTGTTTCACGTAAAGGAGACAGCACTAGAGGGAAGTGGGGGCCAAATTACCAAGGAGAGAAAACAGCAAAGTACTTCCAGGGCCCGTAAGAAAATTCAGTGGGGCTGAGCAAAGGTGAAGTACAGATCAGAGAAATGAAACTCTGCCCAGGCAACTCCCACAGTATCCCCGGCCCCACTCCTCGGGGCGGGAATTTTTATATAGTGCGACTTGGAAGTCAGCATAGATCCGGGGTTTGGTCCTAAACTACACAAATTC
Source organism: Panthera pardus (assembly GCF_024362965.1). NCBI lineage: Eukaryota > Metazoa > Chordata > Mammalia > Carnivora > Felidae > Panthera > Panthera pardus. The sequence continues at coordinate 20,206,528 of NW_026526832.1, forward strand.
AGAAATTTAATTTTATGATCATGCTGACTAAACTTATACAGAATCAATTCATAAAAACTTACCATCAATTTCTAAAAAGGACGTAAACCTGTCACTATTCAACGGGAACACACTCCTTCCCAATTCACTCACAAAAAATGACAAATTAGAAGACTTGTCTGGTGAACCAAAAACTGTAACAAAAGAACTAGTAGTTTGTGCTGTGGTTGAAATGACCACACAGCCACCGTAGATACCCTAAACGGTCTTAAACTCATCCCAGATTCAAAATACAGCTTTTATGACCTTCTCAAAATGTCCAGATTCCAAAAGCAAAACAGATCCTAAAATTCATCTGAGTAACAACTGTCACACTTCTTGCCCAAAAATAATAAGGTACTTACCTGAAAAAGTTCAATAAACTCATCGGAAGAGTCACACATAATGCACAGCCTAAAAGGGAGAATATTTAAATTACTGTGAATTATTATTCAAGAGAGATTTTTATAATTATCGAATACATACAAAATATGTAATAGTTTTAGACCCAGTAATTCGCAGGTTTGGGTTTACTTCTGTAATGAAATTAAATACATTTCTGAACAACACTGACAACCGGAAGAGCAGCAGGGCAGTCTGGTGGTTCAGTGCGGAGGCTCGGGAGCCAGACTGGGCTCGAGTCTCGGTTGTGCCAACAGGTTACGTGATTTCAGGCAGATTAACGCTTCCGCGCCTCAATTTCCTCTTTTATAAGCCAGAGATAGAACTGGCCCCGCAGGGTTTTTGAGAAACAAATGAGTGATTACACGCAAAGACACCTGGAGCAGGGCTTGGCATACAGGAAATCGCACGAGTGTGAGTTACCGATGGATTCCGCGGTTTCCCGTTGCCACTGATTTTTCTTTCCCAAGCATTCTTCATTTCTCCGCCCGCTCCGCCCACAGACACCAGTTCTTTCCCCTCAGACCTAATCAAGACAGCCCTCCCAGGAAGCCCTACCATTGCTTCCGCTGCCCTCGCTCTCTACTAGCTGACTCTGCTATTCCCAATCACTCGCCAGACTTTTCCATGGCCTTCCTCAGTACTCTTTTATTCCTTCTGCCTTCCCTCTGCAGAAACTGCACTCTTGAATTTACCAAGCTCTCCTAATGATCAAATTCGATATTCTTTCTTCATTCCTGGCTTCTAAGTGAGAGGACTCCATTGACTCTCCACTAACTGTAATTCTTTCTCCCTTTGCCTTTGTGATTCCATCCTCCCAATGTTCCTGTCAGCCATCCAGCTACTACGTGTGGTGTCCTTTATTGGCAACTCTGTCTCCTGCGCATTCCTAACTGGGCATTCACCTGTGCTTCTATCCTCCCTCAGAGAATCCTCTCTTACAGCTTTAACTAGACGCTTCTTGCAGATGACTCCAAAAGCTGGCAACGTACTCTTGGGCAAATCAGACAATCTCTCTGAGCTTCAGACTCCACAGATGTCCAATGTGGATGGGTTCAATGATTTCCTAATATCCCTTGCAGTTTTAAAATTCTCTGATTTGCTGGGGAGGGGGGGTGGTGGTGGCACCGGGATGGCTCAGTCGGTTGAGCTTCCGACTTCGGCTCAGGTCATGATCTCACGGTCTGCGAGTTCGAGCCCCACGTCGGGCTCTGTGCTGACAGCTCAGAGCCTGCAGCCTGCTTCAGATTCTGGGTCTCCCTCTCTCTCTGACCCTCCCTCATTCATGCTCTGCCTCAAAAATAAATAAACATTAAAATTCTCTGATCCGGGGCACCTGAGTGGTTCAGTCAGTTTAGCATCTAACTCCTGATTTCAGCTCAAGTCATGATCTGTTTGTCTGAGCCCAATGCACTGACAGCATGGAGTCTGCTTGGGATTCTTTCTCTCTCTCTCTCTCTCTCTCTCTCTCCACCCCCCCCCCCATGCACGTGCATGTACTACTCTCTCTCCCTCCCTCAAAATAAATATTTAAAAATAAACAAAAATAAAACTCTCTGATTCTACAGATTATAGAGATGTAACTTCCTGATCTTTCTCTCTGTCAAACTCCAAATCAACACATGTGGCAAGTTTCTGGATACTTCATTTGGATATTTCACTGTCACTCAACAGATGAGCCCCAGCTTATGCACTCCAGACTCCCACTGACCACACTTGGCCTGGGGTGAGAAGGTGGTCAGTACACCTGTGGCCTGAAGGATCAAACGACAGAAAGAGATTCCTTCAAAACAGCTCCTAAGACATTTTGCTAAAATGAGATGAAAAGACTGGAATCCACCAAACAGAAATCCCATCTGGGAAGATGAATTACTCTGCCACTCCCGAGCCCAACTGGAACAACGTTCCTCAAGTTAGAAGAGCTTAGAGAGAAGGAGAAGACAGGCTGGTGTCCTCAGAAATCTTTAGCAGGTGACTCGGCTTCGTGCTGGGAAGCACAGGTAGGGAGCCAGGGCTGAATCAATTGACCCAGAATCACTGCGACGCTGAGGTGTCGGAAGCAGGCTGACACAAACTGGCAAAAGATTTGCTACCAAGAGTATTTTTAGTTTAAAATATCTTGAAATAGCTCTAGCTTAAATACAGCAAGCATGTGGGAAGCTTGAGCTCTATACGGGTTGCCAAAAAGACATACCACATCTTCTCTTACTCCTCTCAACGGCACCTAACGTGCTTTCCGTAAAAAGGACGGGCATATCGCAGAGATATTACAGGTTGACTCCATACCACCGCAACAAAACAAACATCGAACGGCACAAGAAAGCCACGTGAATTTTTCGGTTTCCCAGTTACGTTTATGCTATAATGTACTCTATTAAGAGTGCAATGGCATCATGTCTAAAACAGATGTGCTTGCCCTAATTTAAAAATACTTTATGGCTCTAAGACTCTAACCATCATCTGAGCTTTCGGTGAGGTGCAGTCTTTTTGCTGGTGGAGGGTCTTGTCTTGAGGCTGATGGCTCCTGACTCATCAGGGGGGTGGCTGCTGAAGATTGGGGTGGCTGTGGCAAGTTCTCAAAACAAGAAACAGTGAAGCTTCCCAGTGAAGCTTCTGACTCCTCCTTTCACAATTTCTCTACAGTAGGTGAGGCTGTCTGATAGGGTTTTATCCACTGTAGAACTTCTTTCAAAACAGTCAATCCTCTCTAATCCTGCCACCGCTTTGTTTCAACTTAGTTTATGCAATATGCGAAATCCTTTGTTGTCATTTCAACAATCTTCACGGCATCTTCACCAGTAGATACTGTCTCAAGAAAACCATGTTGTTTTTTCATCCATCAGAAGTAACTCATCTGCTACAAAGTTTGAGCACCAGATTGCAGTAATTCAGTCCCAGCTTCAGGCTCCACTTCTAATTACAGTTCTCTTGCTGTTTCCACCACAGCTAGTTACTTCCTTCACTGAAGTCTTGAACCCCTCAAAGTCATCCATCCATAAAGGCTGGAATCAACTTCTTCCAAATTCCTGTCAATGTTGATATTCTGACCTCTCCCCATGAATCACAAATGATCTTAGTGGCATCTACAATACTGAATCCTTTCCAGGTTTTCAATTTACTTTGCCTAGATCCATCAGATCTTACAGCCTTATAAACCTGTATTTATTTCTTCAATAATAAGACTTGAAACTTGAAATTACTCTTCAAGCTCCTGCAGGATGGATGCTTTGTTAGCAAGCAGGAAAACAACGTTAATCCCATTGTACGCTGTAATCAGAGCTCTTGGGTGACTAGGTGCTTGTCAGTGAGCAGTAAGATTTTGAAAGGAATCCTTTTTTTCTGAGCAGATCTCAATAGGGGGCTTAAAACACTCAGCAAACCATGTTGTAAACAGATGTGCTACTGTCCAGGCTTTGTTGTTCCATGTATAGAGGACGGGCAGGGTAGATGTGGCAAATTCTTAAGGGCCCTAGGATTTTCACAATAGTCGATCAGCACTGGCTTCACGTCCAAGTCACCAGCTGCATTAGCCCCTACCGTGAGAGTCAGCCTGTCCTTTGAAGCTCTGAAACCAGGCATTGACTTCTCCTCTCTAGCTATGAAAGTCCTAGATGGCATCTCCTTCCGATATTAAGGCTGTTACAGGTACACTCAAAATCTGTTGTGTCGTGTAGCCACGTTCTTGAATTATCTGAGGCGGATCATCCGGAGAACTTGCTGCGGCTCCTGCATCAGCACTTGCTGCCTCATCCTGCACTTTTACGACACACAGAAGTCTTCTTTCCTTAACCGACTGAGCCACTCAGGCGCCCCAAGCCTTCTTTCCTTTAAACCTCACGAACCAACCTCTGCGAGCTTCACGCTTCTCCTGCAGCTTCTTCCCCTCCCTCGGTTTTCCTAGAAGTGAAGAGAGCTAGGGCCTTGTTCTGAATCAGGCTTTGGCTCAAGGGAATGTTGTGGCTGCCTTGATCTCCTATTCAGAACACCAAAACTTCCTCCATGTCACAATAAGGCTGCTTCTCACTTTCGTATCATTCTTGTGTTTAGGAAGGAGCACTTTTCATTTTCTTCAAGAGCTTTTCCACTGCATTTACAAACTTAGCTAAATGTGTGGCGCAAGGGGCCTGGCTTTGGGCCTATCTCGGCTTTCGACATGCCCCCCTTACTAAGCTTCATCACTTCTAGTTTGTAATTTAAAGAGGGAGACATGTGACTCTTCCTTTCACTTGAGCACTCAGAAGCCACTGGAGGGTCATTAACTGGCCTAATTTCAATACTGTATCTCAGGAAATAGGGAGGCCCAAGGAGAGGGAGAGAGATGAGAGGGAGAGCGGAGGGTGGGTGGCACAGTCAGACACACACATTCGTCTATTAAATGGCAGTCTTCCGTGGGCGTGCTTTGTGTGTCCCCAAAACAATTCCAACAGTAACATCAAAGACCGCGCGTCACAGACCACCATAGCGAATATAATAATGATGAAAAAGTGTGAAATACTGTGAGAATTACCAAAATCTGACAGACAGAGACATGAAGGGAGCCAATGCTGTTGGGAAAATGTTGCTGACAGACTTGCCCGACAAAGGGCTACCACAAGCCTTCAATTTGTAAAAGAGACAAGTATCTGCAAAGCACAATAAAGTGCAATAAAACAAGGTATGCCTGTATGGGGAAAGCTGCTTTATTTACTTATACAGAAACATGTGGGCTTTTGTTTTATTTCAGAAAGAAGAATTCAGGTAAACTCGTAAGTTACATGGAAAATTATGTGCCTATAAAAAGTATCCACTTTACCATCCCAAAATATATCTCACACCTCAGAGGATTCCATCTTCTCGTTAAGTTTAACACTTCAACGTAAATTCAACAATCCTGCCACAAGACTAGCCACTTAAATCAGAAGATTCACTATGTGGTGGGAGTGAAAAGAAGCTAGCCTTGTCAGGCTAAAGAAATCCGTTCATACAAAAACCCCCGAAAAAAGAACATTTGGAAGATTACAGCAGGGTTCTAAAATATCTGTAGACCAGAGCAACAGAGAACGGCCCAAACCACTGCCTAAAAGCCAGTGCCTGACGGATCAGCTTCTCAGCCGTTTCTAAGCTTTATCTAACGCCCATTCTATTAGCAAGGTGCACTGGGTAGCGAGGGGGGTTATTTTTCAGATAAGGGAACAGAGCAATAGCCGACAGCTTGCTTTTTTTTTCTTTTTTTTTTTCTTCTACAGAGGTCCTAATGCCACTCCTAATGCCCCGAAGTAACAGCCCAGATAACTTCCTCTTTGCATAGAAAACACTCCCCCACTCAGTTAATCATCCCGTAGATATTCCCTCTGGCTAAAATCAAAAGGGAAACATTACCACAATCCAAATTTTTTACCAAATAAAACATTGTTACCAAAATCCTTTACCTATTATCCGGTGGCAAAAAAGAGTATCGGAGGAGAATAGCACAACTTTCCAATGAATGTATTACAAAGTAATCTGTGTCATCTATTTCCTACAAACTAATGGTCTTCAATTCTGAGATAGGCACGAAATCTACACCAAATGTCCACCTAAATGTGGATCCTCTCCAACAGTCTAGATTCATTTAAACAGTTAGTTTACGAGGTTTATGCGATTTTGGTATTTATTTTCTTCGGACTGGAAACAGCTTGGTGCCACACACAAAAAAACCACAACACAGGAATTTTATTTTCCTTACTGGTTTGGTTGAAACCCTACAGGGCTATAGGGCTGTTCTGCTCGCTGGAGGGAACGGGAGAGAGGGACAGGTGTTACTGCTCGTAATCAATCAAACACTGGCTTGGATAACAAAGTGATGTTAAAATAGGCTTCAACATGGAGCTTCTTACCAATAATCATTGCAGTGAATAGGTCTCTATATAAGAAATTAAACAGGAAAGGTTCATACCAGGCCTCAACTCCCACAATCGCAGTCACTATGTAGACAAAAGATATAGTCTGGAAGGAAAATGCAGACAAAAGCATACAGAGGCATTAACAGCTGGAAAGGTCAAGGAGCCCGCAATGCTGTATGCAGCGTTAAATCTCGTAGTTTTAGTAAAAGCAAGAAGTACACTTAAATTTGATAATGTGGCAAGTCTTCTTCCCTTTAAAAGTTGCGGGTTTTTTAGCCAACAATGCCATAAAATAACTAACTTCTACACAATGCAAACAACTGGCCATAATTTAGAACACTTTAAGGCACTTCAGGAATCGGTTAAGGTACGACACGGTCCAATTTGCCTACCCGATCACTTTCTTCAAACATTCCAATGTCTGAGGCTTTACTGGGACCTTAGGTACAAACGGGCAAAATGGCAACACAAAAAGCTGGGATTCAAAGGCAGGGAGAGTTAATAGCAAGCCTCTTAAGTAAAAGAAAACAAGTATCTCTACTCATTGAAAGCTCCCAGTAAAGACAAAAAAGCAACAATTATATGTGCATCTCTCTCTTTACAAAATCAACAGTTCAAAGGAATATTTATTAACATTAAGAAACTGCTCATTTTTTAGTTAATAATGACATTGTGATTATGTTTTTTTAAAAGTGCTTTTACTACTTAGAGATAGATGGGAAAACGTTGATCACATAATATCAGGAATTTCCTTTAAAATAATTGGGAGGAAGGGTATACATGAAACTAGACTGGCCATATAGCTGTTGAACCTAAGGAACAGGTACATAAGGGTTCACTATGCTATCCCTACTTTTTTATGTGCTTGAGATTTTCATAAATAAGCAACAAATAATACAAGATAAAAAGGAAATTTTTTTAAAAGCACACATCAGTTCTGGCCAAAAAAGCATAAGGGCAATAAAGAAGGAATGACAATGACAAAGACTACTCCCTTCCCCCTCCCCCCCCCAAAAAAAAATTCATAGCACTGTAGAAAATTTAAGGCAGAACACATACTTACCACCTGGCTAATGTCATATCCCCACGGCAGGAAAAGAATCCCTGTATTATACTTCTCCCAGTGGGACAGGATAAAAGAAAACAAAACTACCCATAGTAGGAGGTAAAGAACAAAAACACTGACACCAGATGGTCCTCGTCCAAAGATGGAATACACAGTCACAACAAAGTAAACACATGACCAACTATCAAGGCCATGGTCAAAAAGCTCCCCTAAAGGGGTGCTGGAATTGGTTCTCCGGGCCTGCTTTCCATCCACACCATCTGCAACAGAAACACATTACCATGGGAAAAGGTCAACATCGGTACCGCAGGGAGAAAATCTTCTTTAACAAACTGGAGAAACACAAAACAAATCAGCGTATCATAGGAATGTTGATGAACTAAAGTACAGCGACCAGCCAGGACTGTAAAAATCCAACCTCTAATTCCTACAATTCAAAGATTTCAGAAAAAAACAAACAAACAAAAAAACCCACCTTAATTTCTTAGAGTTTAACCTAAAACTTAAAGTATATTACATCAACTAAATGGTGTCAATTTTAGATGTGAAGACAAAGCATTGTAGTTGGACTCTGAATTCTTCCAAATCGGACTAACAACTGAGTTGTTCTGCTAGCCACAAATTCTCAGGCCTCCAGAGAATATGCAAGTTATTCATCACAACTGATCTAACCACTCCTTGCTCTAGGATCCAAAAACATCCCGAACTTCAGTCGTAACACCTATTTCATCTTGTTTGAAATTACAGTCACTTTGTTACAGATGTGCTCCTTCCCCGATTTTAAGTGCTTTCAGAAAAGGCTTTGCACACAGCAGGTGTTCAGTAAATATAAGAATTAAATGTATTGAAACTGTGCAAGGCACTGTTCCTGATGCTGTGAAGATTATCATAAGAATAATCTCCGAATAAAGTAAGTTTGCGTCCTCAGTGTTTATAACTGAGAATGGAGACAAAACATGGCGATTAAAGATACAGTACATCCCAAACCACAAAAGAGTTCGGAAAAGGGACAAGCACTCTTCAGGCTAAGATAATCAAGAACGGCCTTCCAGACCAGATGAAACCTGAGTGGGGACATAAAGAATGAGTTGGATTTCAGTAGATAAGAGTATGCTGTTTCAAGAGGAGGGAGTGCTATCAGCAAAAACACCAAGATGGAAAAGCACATGCGTGTTCAGAGAATGCCAAAGTAGTTTAGGTCGACCAGAGGAAACCAGTAGGTAAAGAGGGCGGTAGAGAGGCCAGAAGGGAGGTTGGAGCCAGCTCAAAAGTTTCAGGGAGTACGGGGGGCTACGAAAAGGATGTGAGTACGGGAATGACAGGGGTAAAGGTAGTGACGTGCTTCAGGAAGATTCACCTGGCAGCAGTGTGAATGGCAGAGAGAACACTAACCAGTAAGGCCCGCACTGACATGGAATACAGCAGGAATGAAAGGCTGGAGGCAGGTGAGATATTAAGAAAGTCAAACTGGCAATGCAGCAAAAGATGAGTGGTGAGGCTAAAGGACCAGAAGATCCTCCCGATTTCCCATCTGGGTAACTAAGAGAGTGGTAGAAATGGGGAAGTCCAAAGAGCCTGCCTGACGGAAAAGATGCTGAGTACAAGTTTAGATGCTAAAACTGAACTGTTGGCAGAATTATCCACATGATCATGTCAAGCAACTCAACCTCAGGTACTTACTAACAACTCAGAAAATATATGAGGGCTAGATAGAAACACAAGAGTCATCTCAATAGTGATAAGAATTATCGAGGGAATAAGAGGAAAGGGAAAGTTGAGGATACAGCACAGTGAAACACCTTCATTTAGGGGCAGAAACAGAGGAGCTGGGGCGTGAGGGGTGTAGGGAGAGAAAAAGAGTGGGAGAACAGTAAAACCTAGTTACAAAGAAGAGTCTGAGGGGCGCCTGGCTGACTCAGTTGGAGGGGCACGTGACTCTTGATCTCAGGGTTGTGAGTTCGAGCCCCACGTTGGGTGTAGAGATTACTTAAAGAAATAAAACTTAAAAAAAAAAAAAGAGTCTGAAGCATAGCTCGGCACGCTTGTGCAAGAACCAACCACCCTGCTATAAATAAGACACAATTCCTGTGGTCTCTCAGGAACCGTGAGTCTAGTAGGAGAGACAATATTAAGGAAAAAAAAAAATCTGGACTATAAAAATTTCTCCCCAAAAGAAACAGTTCTATTAACAAGTGCAGCAGGATTAGGCTAATAGTAAAGATTCAGGAATTAAAAATTCCTATAATTACCTGTGCTTATCTTGCTCACTATAGTATTATCCCAGTGTCTAGCTCAGTTTGTTGCAAAGAAGGCCTCTAGGGGCACCTGGGTTAAGCGTCTGACTCCTGATTTCAGCTTAGGACATAATCTCACAGTTAGGGAGTTCAAGCCCCACGTCGGGCTCTGTGCTGATAGTGGAGAGCCTGCTCGGGATTCCCTCTCCCCCTCCTCCCTCTGCCCCTACCCTGCTTGTGCTCTCTGTCTCAAAATAAATAAATAAACTTAAAAAAATCTTTTTTTTTTTTTTTTTTTTTTTTTTTTTTTCCCAAAAAGAAGGCCTTTAAAAATATTGTTGAAGGAACACATGAGAGGATGAATTCCAGATTCCTGCCCAAATACGGCAGATCTCTGTTATATAGCGTTAGGAACATTTCTGCTAGCTGAAGTATTTCCAAAAAGTCTTTTCTCATTATTTGCTGGCTTAATTTACTATTTGCAGCGCAACTCCTGTGCATTTGTTACAAATACTAAATCCGAGAACTGCATACTAATTAGGTCTTGTACATCTTCCCACTGAACCCATTCCAGCTCCACCAGTCTGGGGTGTGCGAAGTTACACAATGTTTTTTCAGAAAGGTAATTCAGGGTATATAGCATATATTATGACAAAAGAACAAAACAAAACAAAAACACCTCAGGCGGACCCAGAGCAGCACCCTGTGATCAAACACATTAATATTTCTGCAGCAAAATGTAAGAACAATCACACTAGTAGGATATAGTTTAAAAGTTGCCTCATGTTGGTTCAAGGCAGTTTTGCAACAAACAGTTCACGTTCGGTGAGGGCTTTTGCCAAAACTGTGGATGTGAAAAAGGTAGATAATATGGTATATCAAAAAGCTCTTATGACCTGCCGTTAAAAGTCAGAGCCCTCAGGCCACTCTCACCTTCTTCCCTATTCCTCCCTGCCCTTGGCAACCAAACCCTAGAGCAGATTTTTTTTTAATGTTTCGAAATGTTTATTTATTTATTTTGACAAAGAGGGAGAGAGGGAATCCCAAGCAGGCTCTATGCTGTCAACACAGAGGGGCTCGACCCCATGAACCGTAAGATCATGAGCCAAAATCAAGAGTCAGATGCTTAACTGACTGCGCCACCCAGGCACCCCTGCAGCAGAATTTTTTTATTTTTAATTTTTTAATGTTTTTATTTATTTTTGAGAGAGAGACAGTGTGAGCGGGGGAAGGGCAGAGAGACAGACAGACAGACAGAATCTGAAGCAGGCTCCAGGCTCTGAGCTGTCAGCACAGAGCCCTGGCGTGGGGCTCGAATACATGAACTGAACCATGAGATCATGACCTGAGCTGAAGAGGGACACTAAACTGACTGAGCCACCCAGGCGCCCCTACAGCAGAATTTTTAAACCTGCTCATATTTAAGAACAAATATGCAAAAGCTTCTGCCTAAAATGTAATTTTTCACTAAGCTTTCTCCTAATTCTTCTGGACTTCACTCTCTTCCTTCCCCAAATTCTGGCAGTTCTGGTCACCTGCAATGTCAGCGTGTAATCATATACCAGATTATACTGGTTTTATGAGTCATTTTTATCTGAGAGATCTAAGCAACTTTAAGTCAGGGTCTGGTATTTTATATTCACTTAAAAACTATATACTTAAAAAAATCATGAAAAGCTGGGGGGGAGGGGTGGGCAGGGTGGCTCAGTCGGTTGAGCGTCCAACTTCGGCTCAGATCCCGATCTCGCGGTTTATGAGTTCAAGCCCTGTGTAGGCCTCTGTGCTGACAGCTCAGAGCCTAGAGCCTGCTTCGGATTCTGGGTCTTCCTCTCTCTCTCTGACCTTCCCTCACTTGTGTTCTCTCTCTCTCTCTCTCTCGCTCTCTCTCTCTCAGAAACAATAAATGAATAAACTTTACAAAAATCATTTTAAAAAGTAATAAAAAAATAAATTTTACAAATAAAAATGAGAACTATATACTGACTACCTACTATGTGTTAGGTACTGTTCTAAATACTGGGCACAGAGCCCCCAAAGAATGTTCGCTTTAGAGTAGAGAGACAAGTAGGTTATATGGTTTTGAGTGCTATGGAGAAAAATAAAGCAGGGAAGGAGAATAGGAGAATGCAGGACAAGCCATGCAAACAGAACCAACAAAAAGCATTCTTGGCAACATAGACAGTTATGGCCTAGCACAGGGACCTCCCTCACCACCTCCTGCACCAAATAAGAATTAATTACTTTCTTATTCTCCCACTCATTCCTGTTTCCCCGCTGTGCTCTATTGTAGCAGCTCTCTCCATACTCCACAATTATCTGACAGGTCGGCATTGTTTCCCAAACTGAAGGCAAAAATGACGTCTTATTCCAGTTGCTGGTAAATATTTTTTGTAAGGAGCCAGATAGTAAATAGTTGAGGCATTATGGGTCATCAGGAGACACCGTTGCTACTACTCAACCTTGTCTTTGTTGCAAAAAGCAAGCATAGAGCCCTTTTGGCTCCCCGAGCAGAGCCATGGCAATCAGTAAGAAGAAGGGCCTGACAAAAGGCAGCAAAAAAGGGGGCCAAGAAGAAAGTGGTTGATCCATTTGCTAGGAAAGATCAGTATGAAGTGAAAGCACCAGCTATGCTTGATATAAGAAATATTGGAAAAACACTAGTCACGAGAACTCAGGGAGCCAAAACTGCATCTGATGGCCTCAAGGGTTGTGTTTTTTAAGTGAGCCTTGCTGATCTACAGAATGATGAAGTTGCATTTAGAAAATCCAAGCTAATAACTGAGGATGTTCAGGGCAGAAACTGCCTAAGTTCTATTGTGTGGATCTCACCCGTGGAATTCTAGGAAAGTTCCATGGTCACAAAATGGCAGACCACGATTGAAGCTCATGTTGATGTCAAGCCACCGACAGTTACTTGCTTCATCTATTTTGTGTTGGTTTTACTAAAAAACCCAACAATTAGATTTGGAAGACCTTTAGGCTCAGCACCAACAGGTCCACCGTGTTCAGAAAAAGACAATGGAAATCATAACCCGAGAGGTGCAGACAAATGACTCGAAAGCAGTGGTCAATAAACTGATTCCAGACAGCATCGGAAAAGACACAGAAAAGGCATGTCAATCTATTTATCCACTCCATGATATCTTCATTAGAAAAGTAAAAGTGCTAAAGAAGCCCAGGTTTGAGTTGGGAAAGCTCATGGAGCTTCATGGTGAAGGCAGTAGTTCTAGAAACGCTACTGGGGATGAGACCAGTGCTAAAGTTGAACGAGCTGATGGATATGAGCCACCAGTCCAAGAATCTGTTTAAAATTCAGTCATTTAATGGTGACAAATAAGAAGTCTTATTTGTGACGTTAAAAAAAAAAAAAAAAAAGAAAGCAAGCAAGCAAGCAGGCAGGCAGGCATAGACAACAAGTAAAGGAATGAATATAGCAGTGTTCCAACAAAACTTTACTTATAAAAATAGGACAGAGTCGGCCTGCAAGAGGCAGTTTGCCAACTCATATCTTATTCTCTGCATCCCTAGCAATGAATGACAATATTTTCCAGAGAGAAACTCAAAAACATATTTATTATACTGAATAGGAAATCAGTAAGCCTTAGTTAAAACGAATTAAGCATAGGAGAAAATGTTAATTTAGTGGATGGCTATCCTTGCTGAAAGAGTCACCAGCCATTGACTAAAATGAATATTTGCCAATTTCTTACCTAGAGTGTAGGCTATGAAGTTGAGGATTCCCACCACAATCCAAACCCAGTCGGGTACATGCTTGTGACCCGGTGCTGCAAAGGAAAGCACTCAGACTTCAATACAAAGTATGATCATTCTTACTATAGCACGCACTGCCATTGAGAAATATTTCTATTTATTAAATAGAAGTTCTATTAAATAGAAGTTAAATAGAAGTTTACAATATACTTTTAATGCAGATTTAGGTAAATATTAAAATACATCGGGAAACTGACAAAACCAAAGAAGTAACTGCCCAACCCCTCATAAACAATAGGCACTTATTTTGAGCTTTAATCATAACTCAAAACTGACTGTTCATCTCTACCTGAAAATTACTTACATGCTAAGAATGAAAAGTAATGTTTTTGGAACTTAAAAGATGCTTGTGTTTAATCTGATCTTCACTGTTGACGAATATCCTACAAACATGTACTGAACCTTCAATCTATATTTTCTCACTACATTATTAACTAGCTAAACAAAAGACCTTTTCATTTGGGTGACTAAGTATCAGAAGGTCTGGGTTCCAGTCCTGGCTCTATATTCAAACGACCATGAATAGATCGTTTATCCTTTCCTATCTTCCATTTCCCAAATATACCAGGACTAGATGGTTTATCTGGTCCTCTAGTTTCTATGACTTGGGGAAATACACATAATATTTACATATTTTTAGCCCTCTTAATAACTAGTAAATAATGTTAGAGTAGTTAGAAAAATTAATATTTCTAGTTATAAAAGAAACTTTTGAAGACGTTCTAAAGATTAAAATACAAATTTTTAAAAGCCGCTTAATATCAAAACCATGCTTGATAAAACTTAATCTTATTATCCACATAGTACCTTATGATCTTCGATTGTCATTTTATTACATGTACAAAAGCTATGGCTTAAAATTTCAATTGCTAAAGGTAGGCATACATACAGTTTCAATATTCAGAATTTCTATAGGATCAAGTTGTAAGTTTTTGAAACTCTGAACTTTCCTAAAAAAAACAATGTTGTTGGTGACTTAATTTCTCCAGGTCAGTCCACAAAAGTCTGCTAACCCCACAACACCAGTGAATTATAACACTAAGACTATTTACTACATCATTTATAAATATTCTTACTGGAAAATACATACTCTGACTTAGAATGCAAAAATTATTCATCTACCTCCATCTTTCTATTCCTCTCAACCCTATCAACCGGCTGAGCAATGAAAATAAACTCTTTTGGCCACTTATCCCCCCTCATCCCAAATACAGCCAGATTCTGTCCTATGGCCTGGGGCAGAAACAGGGCAAGGGAATGTGAAGACAGGAACAGCTATGAAAGAAAACACTGGAGTCTGGGGTGGGAGCAGGCCAACAACTGCCTCCAAAAGCATTTCTCTTCTCCCTTCCCCAACTGACTTCTGTCAATAAACGTTCACGGTCTAAGAACCATTTTCACAGGAAACTTGGAGTTATTCAAGGCAAATGTGGATGCTGAGCAGAGGGAAAGAGAGATCACATTCCCGTCAAAGGCAGGGGGTGATTTTTCTTGCATCATTAGAAAAAGAGAAGGGATATTTCTGGAACTGGTAAATATGTTGGACCCTGCTTATACTCACTTTCAGGCAAAGTGTCAGTCCTAAATATTGTGTCTTCTTGTAAATCCAATTATTCTTTATTTATCAAAACCCCACTGCTTTTTAGACAGCCTATCTACATTAAGTAGCCAATTTGGTTTCTAGAACTTAATGGAAATATGCATAACAGATTGTGAAAACACAACTTAGCTTTTACACCCAATTCTAACATTTTACATACCTTTAAAATATCCAGAACTTCTCCAACAGACAAGCATATCAATTGAACCAGAAAATAACCGCATGTCATTTTTCTCCATTTAGGCATTTTAAATTTTATATTAAAGTAATAATCTTACCTGAAGCATAAAAGTCAGGATCAAAGTATGCCATAAGTAGGAAATTGAACACAACCAGCAGAAAGCCAGAGAAGGTTATCAGATTTGGAGCCAGCCAAGTAGGAAATACCTATTTGTTTCAAAATAATTACAAAATAATTAAAGTAAAGGAAGCGCTCTGACCACTATGCAATATGAAATTGAAGTCATAATAAAAGCTATAAACTTGACAGATCATATCTAGGAGGTATATATATTAAAACGTAAACCACAATGTTCAGTTGATAGAAATAAGCATTTCGTTCTTCTGTTTTCTGTATTTTAAATTCTATAATCAACAAACTTGTAATCATAATATTATTTATTTTAGAAAATGTTTAAATGCATTTTATAAAAATGATAAATTCTAGTATAAGAATATAAACTTATACTTCAACAATAAAATAAATCAAAAGGTATGTGACTAAGGGAAAGGAGAATGAGAGAGTAATTTCTCTAGACATCTTACTAAACAAACACTTGTATCCATAACACTCCTTAAAATACTTACAACTTACTAAAACGTAAGTACAAGCCTATTAATCGTCTTACCTTTACTATAGTATTCCAAAATGGATGCATGACATACAGAGAGAGTGGATTGGTATCCACGGCACTGTACTGTTAAGAAATGAAAAGAAAATATTCAGTTCTCCTTGCACACTGGCAAGTAGTACAATAATCCTCGAGCGAAAGTAATACTACAAAAATAACCCAGAGAACATGTCTGTTTACATGATGTCCTGGTCTATATAACAAAACTGGAGGAACAATATAAATAGGGCAAAGACACAGCCACGTTTCTCTGTTTCACTCAACCAACTTTTATAGTGTTACACTGTTTCGGTGGGGATATTTATATTGCTTACAAGGTCTCACTCACAATGCAAGATCAAAAACGCTCACACTGTGTACATTCAAACACTGACTTTCTCAACCTCCTCCGAATACGCTTACTAAGTGTGCAACCTCGGGCAAGTTACTTCATCTCTGCCTTAGTTTGTCCGCTTGTAAATGAGGACGAGAGCTTCTACCCCAAAGGTCTGCCATAAAAATTAGGCAAATTAACCATACGCATGAGTGCTACATATTAGATATTACTAACTGTGCCTTAACCACCAAAGGATGACAGATCCCTTTACAGCAGGAAAACGGATCACACACATAAGCAACGGAAGACAACAATAGGTTAGGGTTCTGTGGTAATCAAGTTTTTTCCCTAATTATGGAGTTATTCAGTAAAAATTCAAAGGAGATTTTAACAAATAGACACACACATACTGGAGTACCCGGCATGCTGGAAGCACTCCACTAGGTGTGGGGAAGAAGGGATACTTAATTGGTAAGGGATCATTCCCACCTCAAAGAGTGGGAATATTACCTAATTCGTCCAGTTGACATTTACACAATGTCACAAAGAGTCAAATGTCTGAAAAAAAGTTTGTGTTTGTTTTTTTTTTTAATTAAGTCAATTTATTTATCTTGAGAGAGAGTGTGTGCAAGAGACAGCAGGGGAGGGGCAGAGAGAGAGGGAAAGAATCCCAAGTAGGCTCCGATGCGGTGCTCAGTCACACAACGGTGAGATCATGAC
Source organism: Panthera pardus (assembly GCF_024362965.1). Lineage (NCBI taxonomy): Eukaryota > Metazoa > Chordata > Mammalia > Carnivora > Felidae > Panthera > Panthera pardus. The sequence continues at coordinate 20,223,367 of NW_026526832.1, forward strand.
TTGAGCCTCAATCAAGAGTCAGACACTTAACAGACTGAGCCACCCAGACACCCCAAAAAGTTTTGGGTTTTGTTTAATTAATTTATTTTGAAAGAGACAGCAAGCAGGGGAGAGGCAGAGAGAGAGAGGGAGAATCTCACACAGTCTCCGCTGTCAGCACACAGCCCAACGTGGGGCTCAAACCCACCAACCGTGAGATCGTGACCTGAGCCAAAATCAAGAGTTGAACGCTTAACTGGCTTAGCCACCCAGGAACACCCACACCCCCCCCGAAAGGTTTTGTATTTTATATTTATGCTTAGTATGTACATAAAATTAGTAGTAAGCGTTTGAATATCTAATTTTTTAAAAATCATAAAGGTCAAATTTCTTCCTGAATGCTTTTGAATACACAGAAAATGTTTCCTCATCAGTGTTTCAAGACTCACAAGTGTGATGGAACAAAAATAGTAAATAAACAGAAATAACTTAAAATACTGGAGCAAAGACAGATAACTAGTTAAGTCAAAATGATCGAACAGACTCCATGTCTGAGTACCTTCATTTCTCCAACCCATTCCAACTGAAATGGGATCAGTGGGACAAAGGACCTGAGCTAGACAGTGGGAGGAAAACGGAGAAGAACTCTGCCAGCCACAGTGAGAGGCTGTGCGGCTTCAGCCAGACTCCAGGCAGGAGCCTACTTAAATGCATGTTACTGTTCTGACTACAATCAATTTGTGGGGCACCCGGCTGGTTCAGTTGGAAAAGCATGGGACTCTTGATCTCAGGGTCACGAGTTCAAGCCCCACATTGGGTGCAGAGAGATACTTAAAAAAATAAACCTTAAAAAAAAAAAAGAAGTTTTCTCTAAAAAAGTTTTTTTAAATCATAACATAACATAACATAACATAACATAACATAACATAACATAACATAACATAACATAACATAACATAACATAAAGTGGTACTTGCACGGCTCTCTACAGGCCACAAAGCCTTTCCACATAATAGCTACAGCTACATCTACACCTCTGCAGAATGAGGGGTCCTCAACTGACAGGACTGCTTGGATTTAAGTCTCTGCACCTGAGGACACAGAACGAGTAGGAGCCCCTGGCAGCTGCCAATAACAAAGGGGAGGCCCTGGCCGCACCCAGACCCACTTGATGTAGCCAGCGGGTCAGATAAACAGGGAAACCACACATTTCAAGTCCACCATCTACTGCAAAGTACAGAAGTTGTAAGAAGTCCAAATCAGAAGGAAACTGTTTAAGACATCACATGAGTACCTAATATGGTGTACAAAGTACAATGTTCTTAATTGGAATGTTTGCTGAATGAGTGTCTTTCAGCAGTTTTCCATTATTTAATTTAGAACTACAAAGATGTCCTTAAATGACAGTATTTTGATCCGAAAAGCTCCTCTTTTTAAACCCTGAAGTTTCACCATTAAACTTCTACTTCAGGAGATCAGTAGTATGAAAAGAACAAACAGCTAAATTTAAGAAAGTCAGTCTGCCTAAATGGATCTTCCACATTTAAGCTCAAGTAAGCAAGAAAATGTAATAGGAGATCACAAAAGGTAGCAAACAATAAACCTAAAGAACACTCCGTGCTCTAGCCTTACCTGAGTATTTTTCAAGATCACGTATCACTTAGTATAAACAAAGAAACTTAAAACTGTCTTGTGAGTCAACAGGAGGAAAAAAAATGATTCAGACCTTCCACATGCATGAAAAAATAAGTAAAACATACACTTTTAAAGATGTTAAACTAGATTTAGGTATTTGTTAATGCTCAGTAAACATATTTTTATTTTCTATTGGAATGGTATATATCCGAGTATCTTAACCCAGCAGGCAATCCACTGTTAAGCTCACTGTGACTCGCTTGATCTCCAGGCTGCAAGGCTGGATGAAGCTATCACCCTGGAGAAATGGCTGAAAACCATAGCCTGGGTTTGAGAAAATCTCAGAATCATAAGCGTTCAGGAGATGTCTAGGTCCTTATGTGCCTGACCCTCGCTTATGCAAACAGGTACAACAATCATCCGGCCTCCTTTTAAATGCCTCTGGGGCAAAAAACTCATTATTTCCAGAAGCAACGCAACCCATGTTAAACTAACTTCTCTATACACTAACAAGATCCTCCCCTTGCCCCGTATTTTCTATCCTGTTTTCATTTTGTCTTACAAAGTTAAGCAGACAGGGGTCCAATTTTTCTTCCAAACAATAGTGCTTCAAATATTTGAAGACTGCTCTCTCCCTGTCCTACCCACTTCTTCTCTTCACCTGCTTAAACATCTCATGTCCCTCTTGCTGCTCCTCTTGCCATGCCTTCAATCTTCTTCCTCATCTAGGTCTAGTCTTTAGACCAGAGGTTGGAAAGCTTTTCCGGAAAGCATCAGATAGTAAATATTTTAGGCTCTGCAGGCCATAGAGTCTCTGTAACAAACACTACCACTGAAGCAAGCAAGCAGTCACAGAAAATAAGTACACAAATGGGCACGGCTGTGGTCCAGTAAAATTTTATTCACAAAAACAAGTGCCTGAGGGCTTTAGTTTGACAATCTATACTCCACATGACCCAAAATGTTGTTAAGCCAACACGAACATGTGATCGGGGCAAAAGAAACATTTCATGTGGTGCAGGAGTAGAAAGAACATGACCATAAGCCCCTCTTCCTCAATGACTTGTTTCTCTGATGCCCAACATACTACTTTCCTACGGCAACAAAAGCATTCTGCAGAGTTAAACACAACCGCACAGTTGGACTGCTAAACTACCTTTCTCTACACTAATATGATGACTGTTGGAACCCAGTACTAGACTCTACACTTATCTTATCACATTTTATCTTATTAGATTCAACTCATCCTTCTATCCCTTCCAGATCTCTTCAGATTCAGACTCACTTATCAAGGTGATAGTTATGCCTTGCCAAACCCTCAGCATGTCAATGTGTCATGCTAATAACAGTACCTTCACTGAAGTCTCTGTAAAAATGCTGATCAAGATAGAACTTCTGAACATTTCCCTCAAGATTGCTCTTAGTATACCGAACAATTGTTACTTAGGTATAGAATTCGGTACCGTCACCTATGGCAATTAGTCCATCTTGCCCATGAGAAGAAATTTTCTTAAAATCTTAGTAAGATCAGAATTACTTTAGATTACCTTTTGCCAAAAATCAGAAAGTTTCAGAACTTTTTTTTTTTACTTCAGTACAAGGCAGAAAATAGAGCAGCATTCATTTTTCACTCATTCATTCAGAAAGCCAACAAATATTTATGATTGAATACCTATGACTGTACCAGGCAACTTTTTGCTAGGCCCAGTGAAGAGAATGATGAACAAGACTGAAACGTTCCCTATGCTCACCAAGTCTATGGTCTTTTGTGAGATAGACGATAAGCCCAAAAACAAAGAAAAGTCACACGTTGTGTTAAATACTGTGAAGGAATAAGAGGGTATTTTGCAAGAGGCCAAGGGGTAGGGAGTATGCCTAGTCTGAGTGGCCAGAGAAAGCTTCACTAAGGAAGGGACACTTCGGCTGGGTCCTAAAAGATGAGAAGACCGGCAAGGAACATATGAGATATTATAGGGAGTGAAGAAGTGAGACACTAAAGAGAACATGCTGTTGTAGATTCCATTTATATGAAGTTCAAAAACAGACAAATTAATTTATGGCGAAAGAAGTCATAATAGTAGTTTGATGAGAAAGACTGAAAGGGGGCCTTCTGAGTTGCCAGAATCAATTCGATTATCTTGATCGCAGTGGTGGTTATATGGGTATATACATATGTAAAAATTCATGAAATTAGGGGCGCGTGGGTGGCTCAGTCAGTTGAACATCTGACTCTTGATTTCAGGTCATGATCTCACGGTCTGTGGGATCGAGTCTGCAGCGCGGAGCCTGCTTGGGATTCTCTCTCTCCCTCTCAAAAATAATAAAACAAATCAAAAAAAAAATTTTAATGTCATTAAATTAGACACTTAAGATCTGTGCATCTATATGTAACTTATACCTGAAATGAAATAGAAAATAAAGAATACGTGTGTGGCAGTGCGTGCATGTGTGCATGCACACACCCACGCATATTGCAGGGAGGGGAGTGCGTGCCAAGCTACCTTCCAAGCAGAGAGAACAAAATGTGCAAAGACCAAAAAGCTAGAAATACTTTGAATACTGGAAGAAGGCCAGCGCAGCTATGGTCTAGTGAGCAAGGAAGAGAGGCGTGTAAATGAGACTGGAGAGGTGGGCCTGCACCGCCCGGCCAGACCACAGTGAGCCAGATTTTATTGTAAACCCAGTGCATGTCCTGCTTTACATTTTGAAAGGGTCATACTGACTACAGTGCAGAAAATGGACTGGAAGGGTACCAAAGTGCAAACAGAGACCAGTTATGAGACTTACGGTACATCAGGCAGAGAGGATTATGGGTTAGGCTAGTAGCAGTACAGTAACTTCTACATTATTTCCAAATATGCTGTGAGGTACACATTTTTGAGGACAGTAAAAATGTGAGACTCCCCTTAATTTAAGAATGAAATGGGCTCTAATGAAAGGAAAACTATGAAACCACCTCCTTAGACATAGGAATATTTCCTTTATAAAGGTACTGTGTTTTAAATCCCTTCTCTGTACTGATAAGAAAACGGATACGAACTGACACACCTTTGCACTAAATACAGAGCTTTGGACAAATGATTAATTAGACTGAGGCCACTGTCCCAAGTAATGCTCTACTATCTACAATCAGCAGCAGATTTCCCCTGCTTCGTTTGTCTTCTAAACAGCATAAGGAGAACCGGGCTCTTACCGTCAAATCAATTTTAATATAAGGCCCGTCCTTACCCACCTGAAATATAAGCTTTACACTTATAAAACACATTTAGTTTGCTGCAGTAATCCACAAAGTGGCTCAAGTACAAGTTAACAGTAGCTCATAAACTGCACTTCATGTTAATCACTTCAGAATGCAAGCAAACTCAAAATGACATTTCTAATTTTTAAAAATTACTTCCAAAATTCTTGAGTTCCAAAATTATTCACGTTTTTGGGAGTGTAAAAGACTGTAAAATTCAAAGATCCCAACAGCTAATAAACAGAAAGGTCCAAACTGTGAGTCCTTTCTGATTCATCCTGAAACACGTCTATGAAATTGATCACTTTGTTTGAAACCAGACTACACTTCCTTGGCTCAAATACAATCGTGACCTACCTAAACCCAATTTACTGAAATCATTATTCTCATAATATCCTCCAAAACACACTTTTTGTCTTCCAATTTGTGGCAGGCACAACCTAAAGTAATCCCCAGTGAGTCGAGCCCTTGTATAAGCAATCCCTTCCCCTTGATGGTTCATTCCACTCCCCTGAGGTGGACCCTGTGACTCGTTTCTAACCAACAGAATATAGCAAAGGTGACAGATGGCACTGCCTATTAGGATACACTCTACGACAAGGGTGATGAGATATCCCTTCCGTGATACATTTCACTATGTAAGTCTTCATCTTAGCAGTTTGGAGGAGTCTCTTGCTGGCTTTTATGAAGGAAACAGCAAGGATGTGAACTGCCTGTGGTGAGGGCCATGGGGCAGGGAAAAATGGGAAAGCTCTAGGAGCTAAGAGCCTCAGCCCTAGAGCTGGAAAGAACTGAAGACTGCCAACGACCACACAAGCCTGGATGAGGGCCCCAAGCTCCAGATGAGAATACAGCCCAGATGACACCTTCATTGCAGCCCGGTGAGACCCTGACCAGAAGCGCTGGCTAACAATGCCCAGACTCCCAACAGAGGATGTGAGATCATAAACCTGTGCTGTCTTATGCCACCAAGTCTGTGATAATTTGTTACCCAGCAATAGGAAACTAGTGCACAGTCCGGAAAGCACTACATCATCTTTTCTACGAAGAGCCATCTTGAGGCTCCTACCCACAAAATCAAGAACACCTGATGCCTGAGAGCTGCCATACTACATTACGGTAACAGAGTTTCTTACTGCTCTACACCCATTTCTTGGTTTCAACTGCTCTTCAGATTGCAATAGAATTGAATATCTCTTTGATGAGGTGTTCTCAAACTGTAATCACCAAACTGAACCCAAATTCTCGGGCCCTGCCCCAGACATACAGAATCAGACACTCTGAGCACAGCCCAGCCATCTCTTTTATCGGACCCTCCTGGTGATTTGGAAGCACGCCTAGGTTTGAGGAGCACTGCTCTCCTCAATGTTGAAAACAAACATTAACGGCACTTCCACCACTCCGCGGCTGAGGGATAAACCACACCATTAGTCTAGTGACCAACACCTATTCCTCCTTACGGTAACTTCAAATACTGCAGTGCAAGCAAGAGACACGATATAATAAAATTCAGCAAGTACTCACTAAATTTACTAAGTCCAAGGCATTGTGCTAGAACAATCTGTGGTATAAAAACACCAAAGCTAAACTTAAAATGCAAAAGAAAGGGAGGAAGGGAGGAAAGGAAGGAAGGGAGGATAGAAAGGAAGAGAAGGAAAAGAGAAGGCGAGAAGAGAAGGAAAGAAGGAAGGAAGGAAGGAAAACAAAGAAACAGGATGAAGGGAGGGACCAACCAACCCAAGGACAAAATTTTTTAATTTCTTAAAAGACTTTTTTATCAATACAAGATTTTAAGAACTACAATAACAGAACATGACTCCGTGGGCAAGGAGATCTCATTTCAGTCAATATTATCATTTCCATCTGCTAACAAGTCAGAGGGAAGGTGGTGACAGAAGATTGGAGAAGCTAGAGCAGCAAGAACAAGCAAGTCATGATGACAGATTTGCTTGCTAAACTTAAATAATCTATAATAAATTCTAAGAAGAGAGGACAAAAGCAGGGGTCGTGTAGTGAAGAAACTAGAAATCCTTACAGAGGAAATCTGTATTATCAGATGCATGGGAAACACATGGAAGGTATTGCAGATTCTTAAACAGGAGAGTAACATTTGAGAAGATTTACCTACTCTGCCAGTTGATATGACTAAATAGAGGAGAAATCTGAAGGCCAAGACTATCAGTGGGACCCAAGCTAGACAGTGACCTGTCAGTTACTCTTCCCATTCATTAAGTTGTCACCCTTAACTTACTTTCTTAAAATACCCTTTCTCTTATAAGTTCTTGTGGTGTGGGTTCACATGTCCATTTATGTTAGCCAATGCTGACAAACAGGGAAGCACAAATGTCAAGTTTTATTTCCTATTTACTTAACATTAATATAGCACTATGTGCCAGGTGCTTTACAAATAGTAACTCACTCAATTTTGATAATGATCCTATGAGGCAGATCATTATCAAAATTGAGTGAGTTACTATTTGTAAATGTTACAATCTGTGATCTATTCACAGATGAGGAAACCTGGTCAGAGAAGACACTGTTACTCACGGTCATAACGCTAATATGTAGTTTCTAACTTAATATTAGTCCCAGGGGTGTCTGGGTGGCTCAGTCGGTTAAGCGTCCGACTCTTGATTTTGGCTCAGGTCACGATTTCACAGTTTCATGAGTGCGAGCCCTGTGTGGGGCTCTGCACACTGACCAGGCGGAGCCTGCTTGGGATTCTCCCTCTCTCCCTCTCTCTCTGCCCCTCCCCGACTTGCGCTGTCTCTCTTAAAATAAATACTAAAAAAAACCAAAAAAACAAAAATTATACCCAAAGCTACTTATTTAATCGAAAGACATTTACCTCAATTAAAGCTAATACTATATGAAATGTTCTTAATACTCAACAAAATGTAAGACTAGTAAATTTACAGTCATCTATTCACCTCTGGTAATAATTTTTAAATGGGGGGAAAGAAAACAAAAACACGTCTTTCTTTTTCACTGTGCATGTTTCCCATCTGCGAATATTAGACACAAACCCAATCAGGCATGTCATTGAAGGTCTTTACTGGATGTTTCTATATCTGCTACAAAACACCCAGGAACTGCAAGGCAAAGCCTACCTTTCATTCTTAGATTTGAGAGGAAGCAAAGCATGAAGAAAATGGGCTCCGAACCCAGACCGCCTGGGTTCAAATCTCAGGTTTGGGACCTTGAACAAGTTACTTAAAATCTCTGTGTCTCAGTAAAGTACTAGTGCCTACACCTCAAGAGGCACTTGTGAACATTAAATGAGATAATATATGTAAAGCACTTAAAGCAATGCCTGCCATATAGTAAATGCTATATAAATGTCTGCTATCACTGTCATTATTATTACTCAGTATTTACAACAATATTGCCCTTGCCATTTCAACTTTCCTTCACTGGGCTCACCCGGCTCAGCCCGGTACCTCACAGAGCCACTTCCTTATGCCTAATTTACCATGGTCTTCCTGGTCTCTGTGCCTTGGTTCCCACTACCAGTCTCTCTAGAACATTTCTCCAACTCTCCCTGATGCGCTGGGCAAATTCTTTTTCAGCAAAGTTCTTCACATTTTAACATTACAGGAGTTAGGAAAACAAGCCATCATCAGTGAATTGATATTTCAGAAAAGAGCAAAACAACCAAGATGCTTCTTCCAAATAGTACCTAAAAGTAGACCTACCTTCTTCCCACCACCTTGACTTTTCTCCGTCATTCTGCAGAAGTCCCCCCACCCAGCCCTCTTTCGCTCCTTCTGAGAGACTCCTCTGCCTCTGCCAACTACAAAAATAATTCTCTCCGTGAGCCATTTACAAATCTATACCTAAGGCCACTAAAATGCTTTTCAAGCCTTATAAATGTGTTTATAGGTGGCAACGGGCAGCTCCCCCGATCTACTTAAGGAGACCACGCACAACTAAAGATGAGTTACGTCTGAACTAACTGTAACATATCTAGATAATGCCATCACCAACATGTCATACTATAGCTGGCCTGCAGCCGTAAGTGAAAATCAGGTTTAAGAATTTCTCATGTGTCTACTGTGGCCCAGAAGAAAAGTGTTCTGATATTTGATATCATTACAGAATATTCCTCTAGTAGAGAATAATGCATCCATAAGTGCTATTTCTTTAGAACATGAAGTTTTCTTTGTTTCAACTCCCTGTCCACAAACCACACCTTCACAGGGCCCCATCCAAGAGAAGAGCCCTGCGCAAAAGATTTCTGTTATCCGGCCAGATTCAGCATCATTTATCACTTAAATTATTCTGTGCTAGAAGGGTCAGTCTCTCATGAGTTTGTTTACTCAGGAGATAGGAAATCAAGAAAGTTAAATCTTAGACAAAACAAATGTCAGGTGCTATTCTTGCCAAGGTGCCTTTCCAGAGTTAATGCTTCACAAAACCCTTATTGCGGTGACTGCTGCCTCTACCCACCCAGTCATCTTACCAGAGAACCTGCGTCATCCCAGACACCTACCCCCCATCCCTCATCCCTCCCCTCACACCACCAACACCTCCAGCTGGTCACTCATCGTGTTCTGTCAGTTTGCAATCTTAAATCAGGGATCACAAACAGGGATCGGGAGGATAAACTGAACATAGCAGGCCTGAATGAAGTTTGCGGACTGGTAGGGAGATGGCAAACTGGAGAGCAAATACCTTTTTGAAAGAGGACAGGCACTATTTAGCTCCAGGAGAGTCTTGCCAAGAGGAAGTTCTGGGCCGATGTTTCCACTCTTCTAGTTTTCCTTTTTTCTTTTTTTAAGTAGGTTCAGGCCCAGCACAGAGCCCATCATGGGGCTCGAACTCATGACCCTGAGATCAAGACCTGAGCTGAGATCAAGAGTCGGCCGCTCAACCGGGCCACCCAGTAGCCCCTCACTATTCTGGTTTTTCAAACTAGCCCAGAAATCTGGATTTTTTATGGGGAAGACGCCAATTTTTGAAACAAAGTACGTGTGGGCCAAATTAAACATATCTGCTGGCCAAATTCAGTGGGCAGGTTAACCAGCTTTTACTTCTATCTTTAAAATACCCACGCCACTGCTTTTAGATTCAGGCCTTCCTCATTTCTTACCTAAGTTTATGCAGAAGGATCCTAAAAGGTCTCCAGATTACTCCATCCGTTTAGGAAGCTGCCAAGGCAACCTTCCTAAAATTAAAATCTGCTCCTGTTTAAAATCAAACAGCTGCCCCAAGCCTAGAGCATGACAGTGTGCCTAAAAATCACCTGAGGTATTAAACATGCTGATAACAGTAAGTTACCTAATCTGGATCTCCCAAAGTCAGGCTAGGAATCTGCTATTTAAACACTTTCCCAGGCGATGCTGATGCTGATAGTCCTTAGGCCACAGATCTCCCTAAAGGATAAAATCTAGAAGCCCTTTCCACCAAAGCATCCCCTGTGACAGAGCCCCACCTCCCTCTCTTCAGCCTCATCTCCTGCCCCTCCACCATTATGCCTAAAATCTGCCTTCTTAGGGTTCCCAGCAAATACTCCCGGGCCTTCACTCCTTTTACAATCCACTGCTCCTCTGTTCCTTTACTCCCGAGTCATCATCTGGTCACGTGAGACCCACTCAGCTTGATCTTTCTAGATTGAGCTCTGCCTTTCCCTCCATCCTCTCCCTGAAGCCTTTCTCAGCTTTAACCCTCACTCCCTGGAGCTGCTTCCCTATCCTCTCCCACCTTGCCCGGCACTTACCTAACTGCACTTACTAACTATCTATAGCCGTCTATCTACTTGCCCATATGCCACTAGCTTAATTTTGCAGCCCCAGTGCTATGCCTGACACAGACCAGGCCCTCAATAGATGCTTACTGAATACACGGAATCAAACTGTATGAACCAGTAAGGGTGAAGGCTAGATTCTTTGAGCATTTCCATCAGGATGCACACAGTCTCTCTTTACAACCTGTTAACTGCGATATACTAATTAATTCACAATTATCATAGGTCCCGTAATCAGGCTGTTGTTGACATGCAAGGTAGAACTACCGTAACAGCAGAAACCAATTCATCATAAAATTATTCGCATGAAACCAAACAAGATATTTCAAAGCACACTTACCTCCTCTCTGAAGCAAAATGATACAATTTCAAACTGACTGTTACACTGTCAATTAACCTATGCCTCCCCTAGGCCAGATTACATAAACCACGATAGACGTTTCACCCTTAGCTAAGTGGCAAAATCCTTCAACTCTAAAGACCTGTCCAAAGAAAGGACAGGTAGAAAGGAGGACTAAGCCTCACAAAGGTAAAATCCCTCAATATAATTGTCCAAAGGTACATGAATAAGCAACAGAGAAAATGGCAGTTAAACCCCTGACATCTTCACATTCAAAATACAGAAGTATCCTTCTGATATCCAGGAGATGGACAGCTCCCTTTTACCACACTTCCAAAATGTTTTATATTCTTCTACACTTTCATTCCTTCGATAAATATTTCTTGAGCGCCTATTCTGTTCATACACTAGACCCTGGTCATGTTGAATAAGACAGCTATAGGCCCTACCCTCCCAGAGCTCATATTCTAACAGAGAAGACAGACTCTCAAGTAATGATTCACCTGCTTAATAAAACTGTGGTAACTCGATGGAGAACACAGGTGTTAAGACAGCACATAACATACAATCCATCCCATGCTTTCTTCTGCACCGAAAAGCAATGGTCGTAGTTGCTTACTACTGAAATCTAATTACCACTCTACGTGTGCACAACCTATCCGCAGTTATTCTGAATAACAGCCAGGTTCCCAACCGTAGCTCTCAGATGTACCTCTAGGGAGACAAAGAAATTAAACTAACCAAAAGTAATTTTGCCACCAGCAGCTTTTATACTATCAAGTTTTCTCTACATCTCTTTGCTGTCATATACAGGGTCACCTTAGGGAATAAAAATCTCTTGACTGTTTTGAGTCTTTACCCATTTATGGGATGATCTTCTTCAGAAGCTGTTTTAGAGGCACCTGGGTAGCTCAGTCGATTAAGCGTCCAACTTCGGCTCAGATCATGATTTCATGGTTCATGAGTTCAAGCCCCACATCGGGCTCTCTGCTATCAGCGTGGAGCCCGCCTTGGATCCTCTGTCCCCCTCTCTCTCTGTCCCTACACAGCTCGCATGCACGCACACATGCGCGGTCTCTGTCTCTCAAAAATAACCTTTTTTTGAAAAGCTGCTTTAGGGGCGTCTGGATGGCGCAGTCGGTCAAGTGCCTGACTCTTGAGCTCGGCTCAGGTCATGATCTCACAGTTTGTGAGTTTGAGCGCCACATCAGGCTGTGCTGATGGTGCAGAGCCTGCTTGGGATTCTGTCTCTTCCTCTCTCTGCCCCTCCTCAATTTGTGCTCTCTCTCAAAATAAAAAAATAAACTTAAAAAAAAAAAGCTGTTTTAATTCAATAAGCATTTATAAAGCACTTACTGGTGAAGACCACACAATGGGAATGTGTGATCTTTAGGAAGGAAGTGTCTCTAGGGCAATTCACATTCCAGTGAAACTGACTACACAGATTCTTCCTGAGACACCTTTAGATTCATATTTTTAATATAAACACAATACTCAGTAAGGAACCCTCTACTAGAAGCAGCTGAGGTTATACATTTGTGACCCTCCTTCTTTTAAAATAACATCAACGCACTATATTTTCGTGAACGTTGGACACTTGTTAAAATGACCTTTGTTTTCCAGGATGATAGGAAATCTGCTGTCAGACACAGGAAGTGAGTCAGATAATGGAAGAGTGGAAAAGATAGGAATAGAAAAGCACACTAAAATTTCCTGTAGATTAGAACACCTACCTAGTTGGAAATATAAATTTAGGGAACACTGTTTATAAGAAAAAGTAGATTCCATATTACAGACACTGCTGCAAAGGAAACAGCTATCCTACTGGCACTTACCCAGAAAGCAGATCCTAGTAGGGGAAAAAAGTTTGTTTTTTGGTTTTTGTTTTTTTTAACATAATTGTCAAATCGGCTCGCATACAACACCCAGTGCTCATCCCAACAAGTGCCATCCTCAATGCCCATCACCCATTTTCCGCTCTCCCCCCTCCCAGAAAAAGTTTTATATGTCAATATTTACAGTGCAGAAGAGATAACAGAAAGGGGGGTAGAGCTGAAGGCAAAATAGGAGGTATCTGGGTTAATGACCTTCTTTAATGAAGTTGTAAAGCCCTAGTCATGGTTACCGAGAAGGCTCTGGAACTTCTTTCCACTTAAGTTTTAAGACATGTCAGCACCCCAGGTCAAAATTGTATGATACTACATTGCTTGAAAGCATTGGAATGTATTATATGACTTGCTACGGTCCTTTACAGTTTTTCCAATTCCAACTAGGCCAAATCCATTATGATTTCCTTCAGCAATCCATTCATTCTACATATGTTTAATGGGTTCTTAGTATGCACAACAGTACTGTGCTCAGGTCGTGGTGGTCCGTACAAGTCTAACCTTGGATATTACGTTCTAATAGGGAAACACACTAACAAATTCCATAAGGGAGCAGAGGGTGCTCTGACAGCACACTTAAGGGGAGAGGAGAGGGGCACCTGGGTGGCCAAGTTGGTTAAGTGTCCAACTTCAGCTCAGATCATAATCTCACCATTCGTGGGTTTGAGCCCTGCATCAGGCTCTGTGCTGATAGCTCGAAGCCCAGAGCCTGCTTCCGATTCTGTGTCTCTGGCTCTCTCTGCCCCTCCCCTGCATGTGCTCTGTCTCTCTCTCTCTCAAAAAATAAACATTTTGGTTTTTTTGAAAAGAGAAGAGAGGAGAGCTTAGGGAATGCTTCTCTGAGGAAGTAACATTTAAGACATGAAGATGAATATAAATGGGAAGGGAAGCTACATTCCTGGCAGAAGTAACAACGTTACTTAAAGATCTGAGAAGAGAAAAAAAAAAAAAAAAATGGCAGGAGGGAGGAGACAGCTACTAATGCTGTCAGGGGCAGAGAGTGAGAGGCATGACATGGACATGAAGCTGAAGACCGGCAAGGACCATGACATTCAGAGTCATGTAGATCATGTTATGGACTGTTTGGATTTCATTCCAAGAGCAATGAGAGGACCGTAGTGGGTTTTAAGCAAAGGAGTGATGTGACCAGATGCACATTTTTTTTTTTTTTAAAGATCACTATGGGGGCGCCTGGGTGGCGCAGTCAGTTAAGCGTCCGACTTCAGCCAGGTCACGATCTCACGGTCCGTGAGTTCGAGCCCCGCATCAGGCTCTGGGCTGATGGCTCAGAGCCTGGAGCCTGTTTCAGATTCTGTGTCTCCCTCTCTCTCTGCCCCTCCCCCGTTCATGCTCTGTCTCTCTCTGTCCCAAAAATAAATAAACGTTGAAAAAAAAAAATTAAAAAAAAAAAAAAACAAAAAAAAAACAAAAAACAAACAAACAAAAAAAAAAAAGATCACTATGAACCAGAGAAAAGACTATGAGGGAAAAGGGAATGTGGGCAAGCAACCAAATAAAGTAGTACCAGATTATAACCCCAAGTATAAACTAAATATTCATATTCAATATTAATATTGATATAAATAGTTGGATAAATATACAATGGGAAGAAAAGACAAATCTCCCGTACATAATTGCAAACAAATTATGTCACTACTCTGCCCTCAAGGAGGGAGGGCATAACTCTCCACTCTCAAGTGAGGGCTGTGCAGAGTGAGTTCCTTCCAAAGAGAGTAACCTTACAGGGAGAAATCTAACAAACACTACGTTGGTCAGGTGATCCAAATCAATATCAACAGTGAGTGACAAGTCATACTGATAGCACGTACTTATCACATGACGCAATGAAATGGCACTTCATCTAATGCTCTTCCTCCCCAAACCCCATAACCCTTACCTAATCATGAGAACATCAGACAAATCCTAAGTGAGGGACATTCTACAAAATACATAGCCAGAACTCCTCAAAACTATCCAGGTTACCAAAAACAAGGGAAGTCTGAGAAATCGTCACAGCCGAGAGGAGCCTAAGGAGACAGGACAACTAAATGAAATGTGAGCTCCTAGATGAGATCCCACAACAGAAAAAGAGCATTGGGTAGAAACTAAGAAGATCTAAGTACAGACCTCAGTTAATAATGTATAAATATTGGTTACTTGTGACAAATGTACCATACTAATCTAAGATGTTAATAGAGAAAACTGGGTATGAAGCATAGGGGAACTCTACTATCTTCACAATTCTTCTGTGAATCTATTCTAAAAGTATTCTAAAATAAAAAGATGACTTAAAGCGTACGTGGGAAGAGTGGTAATGGAACCACTCGTCTAGCTTTGCCTAAAAATGATAGAAGGTACAGGACCTAGTGATTCACTAGTTGGTGGGTGAGGTAGAGGAATCGAGAGTGAAAGCGACACAGAGAGCAAGGATGAAAGGTTACAGCCCAGATTTCAGGCTAGGAAAACTGGATGGGCAGGGGAGTCATTCACTGATAAGGGAGCAGCAGAGTAAAACCAGATTTGGAGGAAAGTTAACAACCAGCATTGACTGGAGGCTCATTACGTGTCAGGCCCTTCTCAAATTCCTATAATCATTTTGCACCATAGAGACTATTATTTGGCCCAAAGCCAACTAAAGAAATTAGAGTTTGGGATCAGGTTTCTATGTGCTCCAAAGCCCGCGCTCTTTCTACTACACAGTTCGTTCGGTGCACATTTACTTCATCTGGCAGCCCAAGCGCCACAAGCTACTGAAGTGGAGTGCATCAGCAGTGCGACCTCATACTCCTACTGCCCGGGCCTCATCTGCCAAAGACTAGCTCCATCTGAAGTTGTGTGTAAGAGGCGGGTGGAGATTTCATTAAAATGAAGACAATTAAGACACCACGAAAGGAACTGCATCAGCAAATAATGATGATGGTGGTGATGATGAAGATGAAGTAAAGAAGCGCAGGGAATTCTCTGGTTCCACTCCCGTGGAGAGGTCTCCTAAGGTAGAGGCAATTCCCCGAGGAGGGTACCGAGTCAAGGCGGCGGCCCTAGGATGCTCCCACGCACCTTGACCCCTAAGCCCCAAGTCTCGGCGAGACCCCCGGGGAAACGCCGGCCAGCCCGCCCGCCCAGGTCCACGCGGCACAAGGTGACACGGACCGCGCCTGCCCCTCAGCCGCCAGGGAGAGGCCGGGACGAGAAGGGAGAGGGACGTCCGCGGGGCCCCGCGCTACCTTGTACTTATCAAAGCCAGCCAGCTGCTCCGGGCTCACGTATTCGTAACCAGCCATGACGACCCGAACACCGAGCGCCCACTCGGCAGCGACTCTCCGCGACGAGGTGCGGAAACACGAGCACCACACCGGCAGAGCAAGGATGGGAAGGCTTGGGCAGGCAAAGGTGGTAGGAGAGCTGCGCTCCGCCCACCGCGCACGCGTAGCGGCCTCAGGCCACTTCCGCCGCCTCCCAGGGCGCAAGCGCAGCCTCCACCTCTCCCCGCCCGAGGTGGGGATCGCTAGCCTGCTCACGAGTTCCGCCCCCTCACGCCGTCGCAGTCCAATCAGCGTGGATCGGACAACACGAAGTCCCGCCTTCCAGGTCTTCTCGTCTCTTCATTCGCTAACGTCAAAATTGGTGAGCTGAAGTAAGGCGAGAGTGGAGGTAAAAGGTCAATTTCCCAGGGGGCCTTGCTCCTCCCTCCGGGGGTTGGGGCGGTTCTCTGGTTTCGTTCGGGTTGCGGTGGTGGTCTACGAACCAGTTCAGAAGTACCCAGGGAAGAGCCGTGACGTGAACTTGCCAGAGAAAGGGTGTGTGCCCGGCGCGCTGCGGCTCCCGGCAGGCTGTAGGAGCTCAGGGAGGTGATTGGACGTAGAGAAACCAGTGGGGAGCCTCGGGGAAGGCTTTTTCCGTCTGTAAAGTGGCGTGGAAGGGCGCTGGAGACGAACCCCTCAGACCTCTTCGCTCTCCGCTCTGTCAAACTGTTGCAAATTGAAATTGCTCACGTCTCCAACCAGATAAAAGCACTGGTCTCTGAGTCTCTAGGGATCTTTAAGTGCGTTTGCAGGAAGTGCATGCACGTAACTGGAGCCAAAAGTAGAAAGAACACTAGATCAATGGCTAGTGTGTATCAAGCTAATAATAAAATTTAATAATAGTAATAATTGCTCCCTTTTCTTTTTTTGAGCACCTTCTATAAGGGGAACTTTATATACATTATCACCAACCCCCATAACAAAACTATTAAGTGGAAGGCACTTTCCCTATTTCGCAAATTAGGAAATAAAAATTCAGATTACCTAACTTGACCAGGATCAGGCCATTAATTATACAGCTCGGGAGTGGTCAACCCAACACGAAATGAGGTTCTTCGTGTCGGAAACCACTACCTAAGAAAGATTCTCAGTCTCTGGGTCTCTGAAACAAGGGTGATTCTTTTAAGATCTCTTATGTTCCTTATATTAACTCGTTAAACATAATTATTGGGTGCTCAATCTATGCCAAGAACATTATTTTTATTTCTGCGTGTGTCTCATCTCACTTTCTAAAGTACAAGGTTCTTATGAGGTAATAGATATAAAGCATCTATCATCACACCTGATACATGGCAGATGATCAATAAACTTGAACATCATTTTCCTTCACTTGTCCTAAGGAAAGGACCTGTATCTTGTACACCTTAATTTTCCCTTGTCCTTATAGTCCAGTGCCTTGCAGATAATACATGGTCAATACCTTTCCTTGAATGAATGAGCAGCGATCTCTTTGCTATGCTGTGCAGTGCCTGCTTTGAGGACATTAGAAATGTGGATCTCCCTTTAATCTAGGAACAAAATTGCCTCTAATGAAAGGAAAACTATGAAACCACCTTCTTCGACGTGTAAAAGTATTTCCTTTGTGCATGTACTGTATTTAAATCCCTTCTGTGTACTGATAAGAAAACTGAATTGACAAGGTCTCTGCCCTAAATATGTGTTTTGGACAGTGTATTAATCAGAGTGAGGCTACCGTCCCAAGTAATATGCTACAGATTTCATCTGCTGTGTGTTTCTTCTAATCACTATGAAGAGAAAAAAAAAAAAAATCTTCGCATCAAATGCTTGTTGATATAAGGCCTGTGCTTATCCATCACCCACTGACGCTTATCTGTCCTCTATCTCATACACTGACCACGCTTTCCGCTTTCCAAAATAATCATCATAGAAAATATTTGTGCTAGAAGCAATGTTACCACCTTTGTAATATAAACTGGAAAAAAAAAAGTGTTTTCATTCGTGGCATTCCTGCTTTATTTAGTTTTAAGTATGAGGGTGTCAGATAAATAGATACCTAGAAAATTGGAAGTTAAGGACTAACATAGTTAAAAACTCCAACATAAGTTATTAAAGCCATAAAAATGGCCGAGGTTTCCCAAGGAAGGTTATAAAAAGGTACTGATTTGGTTAGCATTTTAAAATAATTCTGATGCCTTATAGTAATAAGTTCTATGATTTTCAAAGGAATTTGGTATCTCACTAGATCAGCTTAACAAGCCTGAGCCATGGGCCAGATAGTTGTTCTAATTGTACAGAACAGAACGGCAGAAGTATTCTATTACATCTCATGCAAAAATTACCCAGTTTGTGGTAAAATTGGAACAAGAGCACGGGTCATCAAATTTTTAAATAATTTTAAAATAATTTTTCCACTACACCTTGCTTCTACAAGTTACCACAGTAAGATATTTAAAAAGGGAAAATTCACAAGTCAGTTTTAAATCAAGGCTAGAGGGGATTAAAAAAAAGAACTAGGAAAGAACTGAACAGACTCATTAAATTGCTTATTGTTTCTTAAAAATAGAATTCCCTTGCTAGAGTGAACCTTCTCTAGTTAAGTTTTGTCTGCTTGGTTTTTGCTGTATTTCACATTTTTTAAAAACATAATCCTAAGTAAAAATGTGTAGAGAACTCTATTTGAATGGGTCATCAATCAATCATCACAGAAAAGATCTGTGCAACATACTGAGATTCAGTATAAGCTAATACTGCTTTGTACTTCCCACTCCCCAAGTCAGTAGAGGCTCTCTGCTGTTCTGTGACTTGTCATCCCACCTGCCTCCCAATGGTTTTCTGGTCATTTTTGTTCCCTTAACCTTTGAATACAAACTCAATTGTGTCCATAGTCATTCAAAACCCAGATAATCACTGTAAAGTTTCAACCTAGTGTCATATGAAGTAAGAATAAAATGACAGGGGCGCCTGTGTGGCTCAGTTGGTTGAGCGACCAACTTCGGCTCAGGTCATGATCTCATGGTTTGTGAGTTTGAGCCCCGCGTCGGGCTCTGTGCTGACAGCTCAGAGCCTGGAGCCTGCTTCCGATTCTGTCTCTCTCTCTCTCTCTCTCTCTCTCTCTCTCTCTGCCCCTCCCCCACTCACGCTCTGTCTCTCAGAAATAAATGTCAAAAAAAAAATTTTTTTTTTAAAGAATAAAATGACAGGTCTAGTAATTTATTTACACTCTCTACATACTTACCATTCTTTGTTTTGGAGATGGTGATTATTCTTTTATAGCCATTATTCATGAGCATGGCTATTATACATAAAAGGAGAGTTATTTTAAAAAATTGATCTCAGGGGCACCTGGGTGGCTCAATGGGTTAAACATCCGACTCTTAGCTTCAGCTCGGGTCCTGATCTCACCCTTCGTGAGTTCAAGCCCTTCAATGGGCCCTGTGCTGACATTGCAGAGCCTGCTTGCAATTCTGTCTCCCTCTCTCTCTGCCCTTCCCCCTGCTCACTCTCTCGCTCTCGATCTCTCTCTCTCTCAAAAATAAATAAACTTAAAAAAAAAAAAAAAACTGATCCCAGGCAGGAGCATCTGGCTGGCTCAGTCGGTGGAACATGCAACGCTTGTTCTCAGGGTCATGAGTTCAAGCCCTATGTTGGGTGTAGAGATTAAATATAAAATCTTTTTTAAAAATTGATCTCAGGCAAAATTTTATAGTGGGAAAACTCTTATTTTGAGCATTCTTGAAGTTCTGGCAATGACCCAGCATCTGATTTTCCAAGCAGAGAGTTGATACCCCTCCTACACAAACAGCCCCCCGCCCCATTGTTACCGCACTAGAATGGAAGCAGAACTCTAGGTGAATCAAGTACAAATCATTCAGATGGGTAGCCAGAGTGCCATCACCCCATCTCCTTATTCCTTTTTGCTTCATCTAATGCCAGGTCTGCAGATCTAACCAAATGTAACCACTATTCTTTTCATTATTATTATTATTTCAATTTGAACATAGAGCCATACAAGACACCCCATTTTTGAGGAAGGATTATTTTTGTCTTCCTGAAACTTTGAGTCATTGGAGTTGAGATCAACAGTTATTTAGTTTTCCGTGGAAGAGAAAGATACTAGCAGAGAAACCTAAGAGGAGCAAGAGAGAAGGAAAGATTGCTGTAATTCATTTTCCTGTAAGAATCCCCAGAAATCTAGGGCAGGAGTTCAGGCAATAGTTGTCAACATAGATATCTACTGCATAGGGCTTTGAGATCTGCCTTGATATACCCAAGGCTGTGCCGCCTGCTAGACCAGAACTCTAGCAGAAGCTGGTTCTATTTTCAGGAAACAAGGCTTACAAATATGAAACAATGTGTAGAAATAGCAGTTCGTTATCTCCTCCTGTATCCTTGTTGCACTCCAGCCATGTGCCAAATACAGATACCATTATAGACCGTGGAGATGCAAAATGGAATAAAACGTGGATGCCACACAAGCAATACATTATTACTGCATTCTGTGAATGACCAGTACCATCCAATGCCCTAGCTCTTCAAAGTTTCTCTCTTCCCGCCTCCCACCACACCCCCTTTAAAAAGTTCACTGTTAGGGGCACCTGGCTGGCTCAGTCGGTTAAGCGTCCGACTTCAGCTCAGGTCATGATCTCGTGGTCAGTGTGTTCGAGCCCCGCATCGGGCTCTGTGCTAACAGCTCGGAGCCTGGAGCCTGCTTCGGATTCTGTGTCTCCCTCTGTCTCTGCTCCTCCCCCACTCACTCACGCTCTGTCTCTCTGTCTCAAAAATGAATAAACGTTAAAAAAAAAAAAAAAAAGAAAAGAAAAGTTCACTGTTAAAAGTTTGAGATATTTTGTTTCAGAGAATTGACTTGAAGATTGGAAACAAAGGGTTGGAACCAAAACTAAACTTTCTAAAAACTCTGAAATCTCATAGATGTTGATTTAACATTTAAATAAATAATCTAGGGGTGCCTCAGTCGGTTGAGTGTCTGACTTCGGCTCAGGTCATGATCTCACAGTTCATGGGTTCAAGCCCCACATCAGGCTCTGTGCTTGCTCAGAGCAAGCGGTCAGCACAGAGCCTGGAGCCTGCTTCAGATTCTGTGTTTCCTTCTGTCTCTGCCCCTCCCCCGCTCACGCTTTGTCTCACTCTGTTTCTCAAAACTAAATAAATGGAAAAAAATTTTAAATAAATAATCTAGAGGATGAGATACAGAAACAGCTCTTCAAGTGTACTAATGATACTATGATAGTCTTTCATAATGAAATTCTGTATCAGTTGGCATAAGCTGCAAGAAAATAAAAGGTTTTTTCTTTAATGTTTATTTATATTTGAGAGAGAGAGACAGAGACAGAGCATGAGTGGGGGAGAGGCAGAGAGAGAGACACACACACACAGAATCCGAACCAGGCTCCAGGCTCTAAGCTGTCAGCACAGAGCTGGACGCGGGGCTCGAACTACAAACCGTGAGATCATAACCTGCGCCGAAGTCGGACGATTAACCAACTGAGCCACCCAGGTGCCCCAAGAAAATAAAAGGTGAAGCAGATGTAAAAGTTATTTATCACCACATAACAGATCATGCAAAACCTAGTAGCTTAAAATAACAACCATTTTATTTGCTTATAATTCTGTGGGTTAGCAATTTGGAGTGGGCTTAGCTGGGCTGTTTCAAGAGGGGGTAAGTAGGAGCTGCAAGGCCTTTCAAAGCCTAGGCTCAGAAATCACACAGTGTCACTTCTGTCTCATTCTCCTGGACAAAATGAATCACAAGGCTAGCCCAGATTGGTGGGAAGGAAAATAAATTTCACTTCTTGCAGAGAGAGAAGGAGACCCAGAATCCGAAGGAGGCTCCAGGCTCTGAGCTGTCAGCACAGAGCCCAACGCGGAGCTCGAACCCACAAACCGCGAGATCATGACCTGAGCCAAAGTCGGATGCTTAACCCCGACTGAGCCACACAGACGCCTCTAGATTTCACTTCTTAATGGATGGAATGACAAAGTCACCTGGCAAGGGGGCCTGCACAGAAGAATGGGAGCGCATTATTGCAATCATCTTTGCAAACTCCAGATTAGCTACAATGAAGACGAGACAGTAAGTTATGCTTCATCAGGAAAAGATTTCGAAACCACTAAATTGCACGTGAATTCTTTTAAGGTATTGATCAAAAAGAAGTCAAAACAAACTAAAACAGTAAAACCCCTTGTCCCAAGGCTTTAATTAACATAAGCTGTCTCTTGCTTCCAAATCTCCCACCCACTCTCAACCCTCTCCACTCTGGTTTCCAACCTCACCAGCTCTCCTGAAATGGTTGCCTCGGGGCTCCTCACTTTGTTGTTAAATCAGATAGACTCTTGAAGACTTCTTATCTGACTTTTCATCGGCTTACACTGCCTGCTGTCTTTCCTTGAAACATCTTCCTCCCATGATTACTCTGAATTCCGTTTTTATTCTGACTCCTCTTAACTCACACACACACACACACACACACACACACACACACACACACACGGGCTTGATCCCACTGTTTCTCTGCGCTTCTAGAGCATCCTGTGTGATGGGGCTCTTGAGCAAACGGCTAAGAAAGAATTCTTGAGACATCTTTGGTGCAAAAAGGTGATTTTATTAAAGCATGAGAACAGGACCTGCGGGCAGAAAGAGCTGCACTGGGGTTGTGAGGAGTGACTGATTATATACTTTTAAGTTGGTGGGGGTTAGGGATCGCGTAGGTCTCTAAGAAACTTGAAAGCAAGGCTTTTAGGACCTTGAGGGGCTAGCTACTGTTAAGATAAGGTTACTTTTAGTCTTTAATAAAACAAAACCATGAAGGAAGTAAGGCAGCCACGAGTTGCTTGAGGAAGGTCACGCTCTGCGTGTTTCAGGTGTCTATCAGTGGGCTGCAGGCTGTAAAGAGATTTAATTTCAGCTACATTTCTCTTGCCTTTGTTTCCCTCATCATTTCCCCCCCTGAACAACTTGGACCCTTAAATCTTTAAGGTTGTTGAAGGCAGAAGGTCTCATCTTTGGTAGTTTCTTCCTGCTGAATAGGGGCATAGAGATATTTCTACCTATGGGTCAAAGTTGGTCAGTTGAGAATTTAATAGGAGTTAGGAAAGGCTAAGGCAGATGTATCTAGAGTTGATAACATATGGGAGTTTCCTTGAGTAGAAAGGATCATCTGTTGGCTTGAAGTTATGGCAGTGAAGGAATCTTAGCACCAGGTGGAGAGACATGGGAGAAAACAGCAAAACACAATTAAAATAACAAAAAGAAACAGAAGCCCAAATAAGAGTCCTTTGGTAAATGGGGTGCCTGGGGTGGCACAGCCGGTTAAGCATCTGACTCCAGCTCAGGTCATGATCTCGCTGTTGGTGGGTTCGAGCCCCAAATCGGGCTCTGTGCTGACCCATCAGAGCCTGGAGCCTGCTTCAGATTCTGTGTCTCCCTCTATCTCTGTCCCTCCCCTGCTTGTGCTCTGTGTCTCTCTCTCTCAAAAATAAATAAACATTAAAACAATTAAAAATCAAAAAATTTACAAAAGAGTCCTTTGATAGTTGACAAAAATTTTCCTTTAGTCCAGGAGTTTAACCAATTATTAAGGGAAAGAGAGAGATAATTTAAAGAGCCAATTTGAGTATTTGTCAGTTAGAAACTCAGAACTATTTTTGTGATAATCTCGGATGTATATACAGCGTTCTGTTTTTATAAAGGCATAAGTTTTACCTCGTGCAGCAGTTAAAACATCTAATGCCATTTTATTTTGTAGAACTGTGTGATGCATTTGAGTTATTTTAGTGTTTTATAATATAATGTTATTTTGAGAGTCATTTAAGGCCTTGATTGTGTAATGAGTGGGGTTAACCATCACATGGACTCTGTTTTGCTTAGTAAGCAATCAGGTAATTAATAAGAGGCACTTTTATAGAAACAGGAAAAATACAGGTTAATGGTTGGAGCAAAATTATAAACTGAGTGAGTCTGAAGTGCCGCCAGTGAGAAGATTTCTAGATGTCAGGCTTGAAGCATCTTTGAAGTTTACCTCGAGTTGTCTAGCAAACAACAAACATTTAAAGACAATCAGAATTGGAATTTAACATCTGCAAAGGTGAGTTACTGGAACACAAATTTTCTAATAACCCTTATTTCTGAAGACAGCCAAATCAAGACTAATTCATTTGTAGAACAAGTCCACTTTTAACAAAGAAGGCCTAATTATTTACATAAGCTCAGCAAGAACAGCAATTGGGCCTGTGGATCTTTTAAAATTTGCTTTGCTGGAACTTTTGATAAGGAATCTAGATTGAACTTTAGTAGCCTCTCCAGGCCAGAAGCCAAGCCAAGTACTTGCCATCAGACATGCCTGCAGTACCTGTAGATTTGGGCAAATTCCTTCCGCGAGGTCCCCAAGATATCCTGCACCTGCCAGGAAGTGACATTCTTTACTTACCTGGTAAGGCTGCTGGGAACTCTACGAGCTATAAGCAAGGTACCAGAACAACTTTCCCAAGGGGCTTTATTGGCAGCAAGTTTCAGAAAGTCAACTTCAGTTCCCTAAAGCTGTCTGGTCACATCTGAGTCTATGAACGTCACCCTCAAATATGACATTCTAGTCAAAGCCTTGGTAAAATAACGAGTATTTCCAATGGTGTCCTATTACAAGAACAGGTTCTTACTGAACTTAGGCGAGCAAGTGTAATTGCCATGAAGGAGAGAATACTTACTGAGAGCTTTTGACTTTCTGAGGGTTCAGGTAGGTTCAGTTTGTTCACAAGTGAATACTTTATCACATTTCTGTATGTCATAGATATTTTAAGAGAAAATTTCCTTAATATGGAAGAGCAAACATTATAGAATCAGTAATATTTCCAACAAGAGCCACAAAAACTACAATCTTCCCTAATTTATTTAGTCCCATGTTACTAATTCTTGTTCAGTTTGAATGCAGCTTTTTAGTTCTGAAAATTTCTACCCATTTGTTTTATGATCTTAAAGATGTCAAATACCTGTTTGTCCTAAAAGTCCTTTTTATACATCTCCTTGAAGATGAAACACGTTTTGTTAGAGCATCAGAACAATAACTATAAATAGCAAAAGACTCAAAAATGGACATGGTTAACAATCTGATATGAGAGTTCATTATGATGCAATTAATAAGGAAATTCAGTTATTTCTGTGACACATAACACTTTGATAATTAGAATGTTAAGTGATAACCTCATAGCAAGCATATTAAAAATTTAGGAATTTTATATATTTATATATACCAAATATACATATATATTTATTTATATATACCATATATATATTTATATATACAAAATATATATATATAGTATCTATATATCAAATATATAATATATATACATATTATATATATTTGAGCAGTTATAGCATTTACCCAAGCAATACAACCTAAGGTTTACCATTATTTGTTTGACAGGGCTTTCCAAGTACCATACCAAATAAAAAGGCCCAATTGGTCAAAAAGATTTCATCTACAATTCAAATCCTGGGAAGTTTGTTAAAACTTTAGAAAGTTATAAAGCACATCCTAAATAGAATTACAGATCATTACAACCCTTAATTATTTATTTAGCCAAGACAGCAATAAGAAATTCTAAAGGGAAATATGTAGGTTTATATAGTCATTAGCAAAACCTAGCTCCTTTAGCATTGAGACGTTTTAATGAAGTAATCAAAGGCCTGATAAAGACAAAACATAAAGCTTTGATTTTCCCATAAGACAAAAGAGAAAAGACCTTTGTTTACATTTTTTAAAATCAAGAGCAGATCAACAATCCAAGAAAACTTTGTCTTTTTCACAGAGAGAAAAGCAGAATTTTAATCTTATACCAGTGTATTTTTAAAATCCATTCATTTCAATCTTAGTCCGTCCTAACTGCACATAAAATTCCTTTCCAAAGATTTCCCTTTATGAACCTTCTACAACTTTCCTTTGCATTTAGGTTTTGTCCCAAGCCATTTCTCTCCAAACAACCAGTCTCATTTAGGACTAAATTACTTACTTTTACCTGCAACGAAAATGTATTCCTTATTACAAGTGTCTTCTACTTTTCTACATACAGAGTTGCTTTCCTTATTTCCATCAGTCTTAATTACATTCAGCAGAATTTTAACTCTTAGAAACCTTAGACTCCGATGAAAACTAAGTAGTAACCAATCGTGAACTGTGACACCAGAATTTTTTAGATGGCAAATTTATGAATCAACTAAGCACAAAGCAGGTTTTCCAGCAGACCCAAATACCCTTAGTTTTTTCTGCAATAAGTCAAAAGCATAAACCTATGTTTAGTAATTAATGCTTTAACACCTTATCCTATTTGGAAAACACCTAGATGTCCAATGAATTTAACTTTAACTTATCAACCAAACAGAACCTTAAGGCTTCAGGTAGCCAAGAACTGAAAGCTGTCTTAACAATTACCCACGAAAACTCCTGAGACAGAGTTAGCCATCATTTTAAGTCGTCTTTTGGTTAACAAATTGCAACGGAGATAACACCAGTTTGTTTGGCCTTCAGTAAACCTAGGTAGAAAGAGTTTTACATATCTAATCCTGATAACTCTACAGACATGTCTATCTTAATTAAGCCAACAAATTTAAATTAGTTTAAATACCGAATACATTCCACCTGTGTCCACTTAAAGTCAATCACTGTGTTCCCCATTGTTAATTTTTACTTGGGACATTGGCCAGGAAATCTAAAATGGGCGGTGTAAGTCCAAGGGGGGTGCCCTTTGCTCCTTGACAGTGAGGGGAGGAGGAGGAGCTGATGGTGCCACAGGTATGGAAGATGCAGACTGTACCCAAGGTGGTGCAGAAACAGGAGGAGGGGTGGCGGGGCGGGGGGGGGGGGGGGGGGCGAAGAGGAGAGGTGCAGCCAGGAAGCCTGGAGGTGGATAAAAGCCCAGAGGACAGAGAAAGACGTCTCCAAGTCCTAAAGCCCAGACAGATGAACAGGTGCAGACTTTTTTTTCCCCCAACAAGTGGAAATGGCTAGTCTAGGTCAGACCACAGAATATAGGGAAC
Organism: Panthera pardus; assembly: GCF_024362965.1. Classification (NCBI taxonomy): domain Eukaryota; kingdom Metazoa; phylum Chordata; class Mammalia; order Carnivora; family Felidae; genus Panthera; species Panthera pardus. Next base: position 20,250,501 of record NW_026526832.1, read on the forward strand.
TTCCCCAAAACAAAAGGAGTTTTGGCAGCTGCTTGAGAATATTCTTCAAAAATTTTTTACTGTTTATTTATTTTTGAGAGAGAGGGGGACAGGGCATGAGCAGGGGAGGGGTAGAGAGAGAGGGAGACACAGAATCCGAAGCAGGTTCCAGGCTCTGAGCTGTCAGCACAGAGCCCGACGTGGGGCTCAAACTCACGAACCTGAGATCGTGACCTGGGCCGAAGTAAGACACTTAACCAACTGAGCCACCCAGGTGCCCCCTTTTTAAAAAATTTTAATGTTTATTTATTTTTGAGAGAGAGAGGGACACAGCATGAGCAGGGGAGGGGTAGAGAGAGGGGGAGTAATATTCTTTAAAGTCTTCATCCTGAGGTAGGCCAACCAGAGACAATTGGCTCCAATTATCATAGTCATTAACCCAAGAAATGAGTGAGCCCCCACATACGGCTAGTATAACCTGAATCTATTAGGAAGGAGGAACAGTGAGAGAGAGTGTCAGAGCTTCATTAAGGATGGCCTTCATTAAGGATGGTCCAGCAACCTAGGTTTATTCAGAGGAGGCCTGTTTAGACAATCATCCAATATATCAGGAGGGAGTTTATCAGCCTGGTTAGTGGTGAAACACATTCTGCAAGAGGCCCTCCATTCTGGATCCTGATCTAGGGCCATGAAAGCCCGGACATAGGGTACCTCAGTCCATTCGCCCTGTTTCCTGCAGAAGAGATCTGATAGATCTTATTAACACCATGCAGTGTTACAGAAGATCAGTCCCTTCCTAAATTTTGCAATCTGAATTGATTCCAGGGGGTTAAGAGGCAACCCAAGGGAGATTCCTTGGGGACTGAAGAAGATCCCATGTTTCTAGGAAAGTAGAGAAATTCCATTACCAAAACTCCCCCCCCCCCAACTCCCCGGTGGAGTCCCACACAGGATGTGTCAGAGGTTCCTGGTGTCAAAGCGACCTGAGGCATCCCTCACACAAAATCACTATGATCACCGACTAGCCGCTAAGGGCCCCAGAGAAAGGATGCTAGCGTCCCTTCACTTCCCCATTGCACCCTAGGCTACAAATGGGTGCCTGGTGTATGGACCAAAATACCATGCCATGCCTTGAAAGCCATGCCGTAAAAGGCCGTGCTGTAAAGGCCATGCCTTAGTTTACCTTGTCTTGAGAAGCATGCCATGAAGGTCTTGCCTTCATTTCCCTGATGGCTGTGCCATTTTTAACCCATGGAAAATACTAGAAAAGTTTTACAAGGGGGAATTACCCAATTCTGTAATTTACATGTGGATAGAGGACATTGACAGAAAACAGTAAAGACAGAAATCCATCATGATCTAAGCGACATTCCAACACATACAGTCTTTATAGCCAACTTCCTTAGGAAATGGTCCCTGGTTGGGCTTTAATTCAATTGAGTACTGGTTTCAACTGGCTCCCAGTGGGGTCTCCTGGCCCAAAGGGGCTAGACCAGTGATGTGGAGGCGATCACATTAGACCAATATGGAGGAAACCTCACACAGGAGTCTTAAGATTGGCAGCCACTTAGGTGGCTGTCCTGTGCCCAAGACAGACGACTTTGTATAAGGACAGGAATAAAGAGAGGGCATCAAGTTTCTGGGTCTTATTGCCATTCCGGCCAGGGTTACTAACTTCCAGCCAAAAGGCAGGCTTTCTCCTCCCTATACAGTAGCTAGAGGATTGCAGCTGAGCAATTGATGTTCCAATAAGACCATACTCCCTGAAAAGCCCCTGAAGTGAGAGTAAAGGAAGAAAAGAGAAACTCCTCACCAAGTTTGCACCAAGGCTCAGAGTCCAGATAAAAAGACTCAAAGCCCCACGTTCAGGCGCCAAATGATGGGGTTCTTGAGCAAACGGCTAAGAAAGAATTCTCGAGACATCTTTGGTGCAAAAAGGTGATTTTATTAAAGCACGGGGACAGGACCTGCGGGCAGAAAGAGCTGCACTGGGGTTGTGAGGAGTGACTGATTATATACTTTTAAGTTGGTGGGGTTAGGGATCGCGTAGGTCTCTAAGAAACTTGAAAGCAAGGCTTTTAGGACCTTGAGGGGCTAGCTACTGTTAAGATAAGGTTACTTTTAGTCTTTAATAAAACAAAACCATGAAGGAAGTAAGGCAGCCACGAGTTGCTTGAGGAAGGTCACGCTCTGCGTGTTTCAGGTGTCTATCAGTGGGCTGCAGGCTGTAAAGAGATTTAATTTCAGCTACATTTCTCTTGCCTTTGTTTCCTTTCTCACTGTACATACCTCTTTCTTCACACTTACATGTTATAAATTCTCTATTTTTAATGTGTATTTATTTTTAAGTTTATTTCTTTATTTTGAGAGAAAGAGAGGGAGAGAGAGAGAGAGCAAGTGAGCCTGAGTGGGGGAGGGGTAGAGAGAATGGAAGAGAGAGTATCCTAAGCAGGCTCCATGCTGTCAGCGCAGAGCCTGACATAAGGCTTCAACCCATGAAACTGTGAGATCACGGCCTGAGCCGAAATCAAGAGTCAGACACTTAACCAACTGAGGCACCCAGGCACCCCCTAATGTTTATTTATTTTTGAGAGAGAGAGCATGAGCTGGGGAGGGACAGAGAGGGGGGTGGAACAGAGGATCCAAAGCGGGCTCTGGGGTGACAGCACAGAGCCTGACGCGGGGGCTCGGAAGTCACAAACTGCGAGATCGTGACCTGAGCCGAAGTCGGATGCTTAACCGACTGAGCCACCCAGGCGCCCCAGAAATTTTCTATTGTCTTATCTGTCTTACTGGATTCTGAGTGCCTTGAGGGTAAGGACCACAACTGTAAACCCCGGAACCTAGCATAATGCCTTGTACTCCACAAGTCCTCAGTAAGTACCCCACCCCCCACCCCGCCTTGGTACTTTTATGGTTTTATTAACATAAACACAACGTGCATATGAGCTGTCTATTCACTTTTCTTCGTCGTGCAGCCTGGCATCAGGACTGGTGACTCTGATGGACAGTTGGGCTGTTCTTTCCACCATGGCTTCGCGGGTCTCCGGGGGGACACATTGTAGACAATCCCTGCACAGTGAGATTTGCTGCCCATCAGCAGCACTTCAAGCTCCCTGGCATTGTGGACTAGGAACTTCCAGAAGCCACTGGGCAGCACATGCTTGGCTTTCTTGATGCTCCCATAACCAGTGTTGGGCATCGACTTCTGGGTACCCTATTGTCAATGCCTCTGGGTTTCCACCAGTCGCACTTGATTTTGACAGATTCATCTGACTGGTGCCAGATGAACTTTTTGGTCCTCTTTTTAATGATCTCGGGCTTCACCAAAGGTCTGAGGGCAGCCGTGATGCCAAGTAGGAGATGGCTGCTCACCCCCAGTGAGCGGCGAGGAAGAGAGGGGCTTCGTTAAGCTTTCACTGAATTAAATGAACTGTGAGGGGATAAAGAAATATGTGTTGCTGTCACCAGGAAGTCCTATAAAACTCTTCATATTCATTACCCTAGTGACCCCACACTGGAAGAATATACTTCCAGGAGGTAAGCTGAAAGAAAAGAATCTTTATTGCCAAGATTTATAAAGAGCCATATTTATCACTGGAGGGGGAAAATGCAGGCAATCAAAATGTCCAGTGAATTAAGGACCCAAACTGTAAACAATGGTAAACCAATGTGGTAAAATATACAGTCATTAAAAAGAAAAGTGAGTGGTTGCAAAAAAAAAAAAAAAAAAAAAGGAGGAAAACGCAGAAAATAACAATTGTTGGCAAAGATGAGGAGAAACTGGAATTCTTGTGTGTGTTGCTGGTAGAATTACGAAATGATGCAGCACCTATGCAAAAATGTTGGACGGTTCCCCAAAAAGTTAACCATGGAGTTACCATATGACCCAGCAATTCCACTCCTGGGAATATACCCCAAAACCTGTACATGATGCTCACAGGAGCATTATTTATAATAGCCAAAAAATGGAAATAACCTAAATGTCTTTCAACCGATGAATGGATGAACAAAATGTGTATATCCACACGGTGGGATATTATTCACCCACAAAAAGGAATGGCGGCCTGATCCGAGCTGCAACATGGATGAACCTTTAACCATTATGCTGTGTGAAAGAGGCCAGGCACAAAGAACCGTATATTGTATGGTTCCATTTGTATGAAATTTCCAGAACGGGTAAACCCATAGAGACAGAAAGTGGATTAGTGATTGCCAGGCAATGAGGGTGAGGAGGACAGAGAATAACTTCTAACAGACATGGGGTTTCTTTTGGGGTGATGAAAATGTTCTGGAATTAGATAGTGGTGGCACAACCTTGGGAATATATTAAAAACTATTGAAATGTACCCTTTAAAATTCTATGTGAAGTGAATTTTCATCTCAATTTAAACAAGGTAAAACAGCATGGTATTTAAAAGAAAAGCACAAAATAACACATACAAACTTCTTCCAACCAAAAATGTATTGGTGACCAGTAGGGAAAGACAGAAGAATACCAGGAATTGGGTGTTTTATTATTTTATTTATTATTATTATTGGGCCTTTTATTATTTTGGTAGAGTTGCTTCAAATGTACTACCTTTAAAGACATATCTGCCAGAACATTATAGCAAAGCGTGCAGAGCTAACACCGTAGAACTGTAAAGTCCTACAATTTAGCATAAAACCATACAGTTCTAACATTTTATAAAGTGGGAAGGGATAAATAAAGGAATAAGGCTTGCAACTAAGGCAATAGGTAAAAAGCCAAGGGAGAATTAAGTAGGATAAAGCACTCTTGATAGGTTATTTTTAAAAATCCCATCTTTATACAGGCACAGCCTTTAAATTGTATGCAGTGCTAGAAATTTCATTTGAGAAATGAAAGCCTACGTATATATTACAAGAAATAATTCTCTCATGAAGAAGGTGCCTGTGGCTGGGGTCCCTGGCAGCCATGGTCACTGTCACCCTGGTCCTGCAGAAGAATTATTCCTTTTTTTTTTTTCAAAAAATGTTTTATGTTTATTCATTTTTGAGAGACAGAGAGAGACAGAACGTGAGCAAGGATGGGGAGAGAGAGGGAGACACAGAATCCGAAGCAGGCTCCAGGCTCTGAGCTGTCAGCACAGAGCCCGATGCGGGGCTCGAACTCACAGACCGTGAGATCATGACCTGAGCCGAAGTCAGAAGCTCAACCGACTGAGCCACCGAGGTGCCCCTTGAGTGTTCTAAGAATACTTAGCTCTTCTAAATTTAGAAAAGTGTTTAAAAACACATGTAATAATGATGACTGTAAAAGTGCCACTCACCTGCTATAAAGAAAAAAATGTTTTAAGGAGATGGATATGATTGTCATTCTATAATTCATTTAGAAAATTATAAAAACACACACAAATGTAATAGAACTGCCCTACGACCCAGCAATAGCACTACTGGGAATTTATCCAAAGGGTACAGGAGTGCTGATGCATAGGGGCACATGTACCCCAATGTTAATAGCAGCACTTTCAACAATAGCCATATTATGGAAAGAGCCTAAATGTCCATCAACTGATGAATGGATGAAGAAGATGTGGTTTATATATACAGTGGAATACTACTTGGCAGTGAGAAAGAATGAAATCATGCCATTTGCAGCAACGTGGATGGAACTGGAAGCTATTATACTGAGTGAAATAAGTCAGTCAGAGAAAGACGGATATCATGTTTTCACTCATATGTGGATCTTGAGAAACTTAACAGAAGACCATGGGGGAAGGGAAGGGGGAAAAATCGTTACAAACAGAGAGGGAGGGAGGCAAACCATAAGTGACTCTTAAATGCAGAGAACAAGCTGAGGGTTGACGGGTGGGGGGAGAGGGGAAAATGGGTGATGGGCATTGAGGAGGGCACTTGTCGGGATGAGCATTGGGGGCTGTATATAAGTGACGAATCACAGGAATCTACCCCAAAACCAAGAGCACTCTGTACACCCTGTATGTTAGCTAATTTAACAGTACATTATATTAAAAAAATAAATTAAAAAATGTAATAAAGATTGTTATAAGAGTGCTGTGCTACTTTGAGAAGAGTGCTACTTAAGGGAATCGGTGTGATAAACATTCTGCAATGCTCTTAACAATGTTTTTAAACACATGCAATGGAGACAGTTGTAAGTGTGCTACGTGCCTGCTACTTTGACAAGAGTATCATTCCAGAGTCATTTGACTAACTTGAGAGAGAGGGAGTTTAGAAAAACGACCCCATTGAGTTTTATGAACTCCTGAGTTCATCTTCAGTTGTGCCTGCATGAATCTGACCCCAAACAGCATACCGTAGATTGAACTACAGTAAGAGACAGACCGTCACCAGGGCGCAAACTGACCACTAGGGGGCATATACGTAGCAGATCTGAAGAGCACTGTGCGGCTGGTGAAAAGGGAACTGATGTGAAAAATACAATCCACGGTAGGTTGGGCAGATCTCATGACATGAACCAAACCAGTCAGTTGCCTGCTTACACAAAAATAGCAACATTTTCTATAGGATTTAAATTTTAAAAAAATTTTTAAATGTTTATTTCTGAGACAGAGACAGAGCATGAGTGGGGGAGGGGCAGAGAGCGAGGGAGACCCAGAATCCGAAGCAGGCTCCAGGCTCTGAGCTGTCAGCACAGAGCCCGACGGGGGGCTCAAACTCACAAACCGTGAGATCATAACCTGAGCCGAAGTTGGTCGCTCAACGAACTGAGCCACACAGGCGCCCCTGCAGTCTCATAACATAATATCACATGTCCAGATACAATCCAAAATTACTTGGCATATAAAAAAAATAGGAAATCTCAACTCACATGGGGAAAAAAAAGAAAAAAAACAACAATCAACAGGCACCAATGCTGAAATGACGTAGACGTTGGAATGATCAAAAATAAGACATTAAGGCAAGTATTTTAAAAATGTCGTATGAACATTGTTGAATGAGAAGATGAAAAGTCTCAGCAAAGACATAGAAAATATAAAGACCCAAATGGTAATGCCGTAATCATAATTTTTTTTAAATTACTGCATAGACTCTGTATTGGTTTCCTATTGCTTCTGTAACAAATTACTACAAACATAAGGGTTTAAAACAAAACAAACGTCGTATCTTACAGTTATGAGGATCAGAAATCTGAAGTGAATCTTGCAGGGTTAACATCAAGATGTCGGTAAGGCTGCATTTCTTCTGGAGGTTCCAGAGAAGAATCCATCTCCTTCCTTCTTCCAGCTTCTAGCGGCTGCCTGCGTTCTTTGGCTCGTGGTCCCTTTCTCCAGCTTCGAAGTGAATCACTCCAACCTCTGCTTCTGTTGTAGATCGTTTTGTTGTTTTTTTTTTTGTCCCTCATATTCCTGTCGTCCTTTTATAAGGAAGTGTGTGATTACATTGGGCCCACCCAGATAATCCAGGATAATTTTCCTATCTCAACATCCTTAACTAAATCACACCTGTTATTCACAACAGAGAGGGGAAAAATTTGAAAACCTGAACACAGGTCTACGAAAAAATACAGAAAATAAAAGTCTAATACTTGGCATCAGAGTCCAAGAAAGAGAGGAGAAAGAACGTGGTGCAGATAAACTATTTGAAGAAATAATGGCTCAAATTTGATGGGACACATAAAGCTACGTATGGAAAAGGCTCAGTGAATCCAAAACAGGGCAAGCCTTAAAAAAAGGCCCAGCCTAGCCACCTTGTAACAGCTAAAAATTAAAGACAAAGAAAAAACCTTGAAAGCAGCCATAGAAATGATACATTACTTACAAGGGAACAATAACCATGGATTTTTCATCAGAAACCATGAAGGCCAGAAAGAAGTGGAACAACATTTTTAAAGTACAGTTGACCTTTGAACAACTCAAGGGTTAGGGGTGCTGACCCCTAGCACAGTCCAAAATCCACGTATACCGTTTGACTCCCCAGAAACTTAACCACAAATAGCCTACTGTTGAGGGCAAGCCTTATTGATAATATAAACAGTCAATTAACATATATTTTGTGTGTTGCATATATTATATACTACATTCTTATAATAAAGTAACTTAGAGAAAGTGAAATCTTGAGAAAATCATAAGAAAGGGAATGGAGGGGGATGGGTAAAAGGGGTGAAAGGGAATGGAAGGTACAGACTTCCAGGTATGGAATGAATAGGTCATGGGAATAAAAGGTAGAGCATAGGGCGACGTGAGGCTCGAACTCACGGACTACAAGCTCGTGACCTGAGCCGAAGTCGGACACTTAATTGACTGAACCACCCAGGATCATATATGCTCCAAAGATCATATAATTCAACTCCTTCATTGTATTGATGTGAAAGTGAGGTCTCTAGAAAGATGAAGTGATTGTCTTGAATCACAAGGTCGTGTAATCCTGTAGTTTAATATAATAACCACTTTTCCACTGTTATAGCTTCCTTGGCTTTTCTGAGCACGTGTCCATACACATTCCTTTAATTATAAATAACAGAAACCTGCCCTAACTAGCTCAAGCAAGAAGGGAAATCATTGAAAGAAGTTGGGGTCCCTGATGGAACTCAAGACCAGGAGTGCAAATAAGCATCAAGAATAAACTCAAGTTGGGGGCACCTGCGTATCTCAGTCAGTTAAGCGTCAGACTTTGGCTGGGATCATGATCTCGAGGTTGGTGAATTTGAGCCCCGCATGGCCCGCTGACAGCGCAGAGCCTGCTTCGGATCCTCTGTCTCCCTCTCTCTCTGCCCCTCCTCTGCTCGCTCTGTCTGTCAAAAATCAAGAAACATTGAAAGAAAAAAATAAAAGAAAGGATAAACTAAAGTTGAAACGATGGACTGTCCGTTTCCTTCCCTCTTCCACACACCTTCCAATTTTCCCTTCTTCTGTTTCCGTCCACACGTTAGTCTCACTCTTCCTTTGAGCCCAGACCATCTCCCCAGTCCACGCAGCCGAAAAACAGTAGCTGCTGAGTTTTACGTGTTGCAGATCCGACCTCAGGCTCTTACTAGGTCCCAGCTCCCAGAATATCTCAGAAGAGAGAAATGTTCCCAAGGTGGCATTAGATGTGTCCTCACTGACTCCACTGTGATCAGGGAGCAGCATGACGGTGTAAAACGACTAGTTCCACAGTAAACTGGGGATTATGGATAGAAGGTAATTCTAGGAAGCGAGTCAAAAAGTAAGTAGAATATAAGCATGACAGTAGGTTTTCCAGTACAAGTACCTACTATGTTTTGCTCTCGCACACCTTCCTATATGGCTTATATTGAAACGCATTTTCTAGGTTTACCGACTTGATAAAATCTACCCATTTGTATATTTCGTCAATTAGTTAAGTGAAGTTTTCCAGTTTTCTCTTTCACTAGAATATTGAAACAAACCTTGTTATCATCTTGGATGGTGCTGGCAAGGAAGTTTCTTCAATTCTTCTCCCCTTTCTTTCCACTGAAGGGAGGGAAATTCTCCTCCCCGGAAGGATAGACCGTTTGTTCCCCCCTCACCCCCCAACCTCTTCCCCAAGCAAAAAGTGGTTTAACTGCTTGATAAGACATGCAGAACAGGCTCTGGGTGTTCCCTCTTTGGGAGTGGCCCATCCTCCAGACTCGCTCTCAGCAAGCCGGTCCCCGCAAGGGAGACCCGGAGATGCCTGGCCGTGTCAGGGTCCAGCTTCGCAAATTCAGTTTGAGGAGGATGTATTGGGAAGTGCATCTGGCTGAGATCCAAACCATCTTCTCCCACTCAGCTCTTCCAGTAATGAAGCCGATTTGGATCCCCAGCTGTCTGACTCCTGTGTCCGCTTCTCCATTAGTTGCCCCTCATCAAACCTTAATACATAGCTGTTCACTCAGAGGAGAAAAAGAAAAACAAAACAAAACAAAACTTCTTTCACGGAGTTATATTACCATCTGGAAGCCTTTGGTGATTTGTATAAGGTATTTCGTATTTTTCCTTGTAGATCACAGGTTTGTTCCCAATGGTCACATTTGCCAAATTAAGGACCTCTAGATAAGTAAGGTATTCATGAGCTGACTTCCAAAGAACTGCCTGATTCATACCCTCCTACCCTCGCCTGATTTTAGATTGTATTTATTTTCCTCTTCTCCTTAGGAAAAGAAGACTTTTTGAAGAACTGCTTTCTTTGTGGGATCAATGCTGTCTCATATTATCTTTAATTCATTTTTGTAGACAGAAGTTCCAGTTATTCTATATTTAAAATTAATCCAGCTTAATTCCCTGTATCTAAATTCCCTCAATTCAAAGTCAGAACACCTGGCTTCAAGCTTTGGCTCGCCATCCACTAATTGTGTGATCTTTGCCAAGTCAGTTTCTCCTCTTGGCTCCTTTTCCTCCTCTATAAGTGAGAAGGCTGAAGTAGATAATACTGAGATAGGGAAACTGAGGAGACTCCATTTTATTTGTTTGTTTATTTATTTATTTACTTACTTAAACTCAAGTTAGTTAACATACAGTGCAGCTTTGACTTCATGAGTAGAACCCAGTGATTCGTCTCTTACTTATGACACCCAGTGCTCATCCCAGCAAGTGCCCTCCTTAGTGCCCATCCCCCATTTAACACGCCCCCCCCCCCCGCCCCCCGCCCCGGCCCACCTCCCCTCCAGCAGCCCTCAGTTTGTTCTCTGTATTTAAGAGGAAGAGACTCCATTTTTAAAAGGCTCCATCTCTGTTTTCCTGCTCGGCCCTATTGACTCATGTTCTGTATTTCTATTTGCATCTGAGTAAAAACCAGAGAAGCTACTCAGGTTCCCACTCCAAGGGGGGAAGCAAGAGGGTTAATCATTTTTCGTCCTCAGGCCCCAAACACCTGACAGGATCTAAGAAGAGCCGGATCCCAAATACGTTCCAGAACGTTAGCGTCAAACAAACCTGGCTGAAGGTGGCATCGGTAGTCCCCACTTTCAACGATTTATGGAATACCACCTATCGGGGCGCCTGGGTGGCTCAGTTGATTGAGCATCCAACTCTTGGTTTCGCTCAGGTCATGATCTCATAGTTTCATGAGTTCGAGTTCTGCATCGGGCTCCTTGCTGACAATATGGAGCCTGCTTGGGATTCTCTGTCTCCCTCTCTCTCTGCCCCTCCCCCACTCATGCTGTCTCTGTCTCTCTCAAAATAAATAAATATATTTAAAAGAAAGAAAGGAAGGAAGGACGGAAGGAAGAAAACCTATTATTCACCGGTCTCTCACCTTTGATGGGACCGATCCTGGATTCCTGAAGGAACACGTATACAGGACCCCTTTCCAATATAAACCGCTAACCCCAAGCTACAATGAGACTAACTCTCCTTTCCTTTCTGAGTCTCCCAGGCACTCATCTGTTCTCTGTCACTCGTGCTATCCAGTAAACTCTGTTTTCACTTCTTCCTAGCTTGCATTTGACTTCTACCCTGTAGCCTCTTGCCTGGTCCTGCAGGACCCCCCCCCCCCCCCGCTTGCCCCCCACGATGGATCCTTGGACCCAGCCTGCCTGCATCAATATCTCAGCTAAGTTCCCTTCCCAATCTAACAATCTATCATTTACTGTTGCCAATAATGTAATGCCATGTCTGGTGGAAAGAGAATAAGAAGTTAGGATTCTCATGGGATAAAGGTCTAAGCTACATTTATTCTTTAGTAACCTATTAGTAGTTTATATAGTAAAGAAGGTTTTAAGATAACCTGCTTGGATACAGATAAGAGAAGCCCAGATCGCAAACCTTTGTTATCGAAGACCCTGCTGACGTGTCCTGGAGGGCTCAAAGCCCAAAGGAATGGAAAAGAAATTTCTTTTGCCCAGGGTGCAACCGAAAAGCTGCCGGCAGGGGTGGACACTTACTGGTTTCAAAATATCAGTAGGTATATAGAAGGATAGAAGCCAATAGCCATATGGTTGGCCTTGGACTTGGGGAGTACGTTGGTGGCAGCAATAAGTACCTATTTATCTGAACCCCACCCTGAGCCTGAGACCTGAGTCAACCTGCAGGTGCTTCCTGGCAACTGGGGACACCTGGGCAAACATGAAGAACTCTGAACCCGGTTGGTACATAAGAAAGGAGTTGAGACTGTAAGATTTGACATTTTTATTAAGGCTTTTTTTTCCATTATGGAGTACCAAATTGAAAAATACAGAAACACAGAAAAGCATGCCAAATCCTACCATTTAGTTAGAACCACCGTTAACATCTTGGTGTGTTTCATCTGTGGATTGATTCACTTGAAACAAATATTACTTAAGGCCTCTGGTGCATGGTACTAGGTCCTGGGGAATCCTGAGGTCAAGCCAACGGACGCGTTGTAGAGCCTGTAGCATTCCTTCCAATCTTTTCTAGGCATTGTTTTGTGCCGGCACGGATGTGTCGAACTTTAAAATTACGGAAACAGCTCCATTTCTCTCTTCTGTAGTCCCTGCTCCTCGGGAGCCCCTGTTGAGCATTGTCCGGGGCCACTTCATGCTTTGACTGGTGCACTTCGGTGACCGTGGCAGATGCTGTTAGTGTCCTGTATCCCCCAGGAGCGTCTCAGACCACCTGCTGCTACACTGCACGGTTCTCGCCATGCTGATAGCATCCCACGCCCAGCATTGTAGCTTCTCACTCTGGTTCTCAAACCCGATTCTTCACCGTTTTCAAGCTTTCTGAAATGAATTACTTACAAAGTCTTTGTTTCCCATGCATGTATTTGTTCTGTGTGTCCCCTATGCCTTCCATAGCCGTCTAGCAAGGGGAGACTTGAGGAGGTAGTGAAGTAGAAATGTACTGGGGCTGGATTTTTACTCTAGGATCTGTGTGTGTGTGTGTGTGTGTGTGTGTGTGTGTGTGTGTTTAAATCAACCCTTTCTTTTTTTTTTTTTTTGATTACAAAAATACATGCCTCTGTTTAGAAAAAATATATACCAGACACACCCAGATCCTTACTCCCCTTCCCAGAAGCAACACTCGCCAACTTTCTGATGTGTTTTTCCAGAAATAGCCATTCTAGAAATATCTTTTCTAGGTATAGAAAGCACAGGTATTTAATATAGATTCCCTTTTTTTACATAAAGGTGAGCATAATATACACTTTAAAGTTCACCATATATATTGAGATGCAGTCCAAAATAGAGTTTACTTGACTTTTTTTCCACAACAATGTCTGGTTGTTTGGAATTGTCCCTTTTGAATGGATATTTTGGTTGTTTAACTCATTTACTATCACAAATAACTCTGCCTTGAACATCCTTATACACACATTTTTGTACCCACGTATCACTACACTTCTGTCAACACTGAATATGATCAATACATATCTTGTCTTTTGATAATTAGTAGATGACAGTATTTTCTTATTTCAATGTGGATTTTTATGTATTTCAAACTATTGACATTGCTTTTTCAGTAAACTGATTTTTTTTCTTATTTTTATCCATGTTCTATCTTAATGCTGTAAGATAAAAATTTCTTATGTTAAGATAAAAATTTCTTATGTAAGATAAAAATTTCTTATGTTAATTTCTTTATTCAGTCATCATACTACAAACATGTTACCTTTTGCCTTTTTATCCTAATGCCCTTTTCATCCCCAAATTAAAGCTTCATTTTCTTTTTGGCTTTCTGGGTTTTGTGTCTTGTTTAGAAAAGCCATCCTCACTTCAAAACCATTTTGTGAGATTACTTGATAATCTCTCCCAGCATTTTCCCAGGTTCTTTGTTAAATTTAAGACTCTGGAAATTATCTTAGGCTGTATGATACATACAGGCCTAATGTTCGTCTTTTCTGGGCTCTGGGATCAATGATCCAGCTTCCTGGAAGTTTCAGGACAATCCAGATTTCCCAGATCCCTGGAGACATGACTGAACCTAGCTTATTGACACATTGCTGGCTGTGACCTAGGAGCTGCCCACCCCCCCCAAGCCCTCTCCTCTTCACTGAGTTCTTGGTTCAGACCCCAGAACCTGAGCAGACCATTCTCACTGGGGCATGTGGGTTCCAGGTGGCCCCACAGGGACCTAGATGCCCATGTGACTTAGTCACAGGCTGTAGCACTTCCTCTGTAAATTTGGCGACTCCTGTCCCCTCTTCCCTCCCATCCCGGCTGTGCTGGGCCTTGCCAACTCCTCTTGGAGGAAATTTGCATCATGCAGCAGCCTGAGGACTCAGGAGGACTGATTCACTGAGCCATGATCTACTCAGCTGTCCCCCTGCTACTCCTGGCTGTGACTCTCCCTCTGGTGGGGTCACCAGCTGCTCAAGTATCCCAACCTGTGAGTAAAACTGGGGGGAGGACCCAGGTAAGACGCAGCAAGCTGTGGACGAAGGGACAGGTGGAGGGGCAAGGGCCAGGGGGAGAAGTCATGTAAAAAAGAAAGGCCAGTTTGTTGTAAAATCTCTGAGAGGTCAGTCTTATTTTCCAGGCTGTGGGATAGCTTTTATTTCTTTGAGTCACTGTGAACTCCAGTGATGCCAGAAGGCTCTCCCAGTCAAGCTTGCCCTTTAAAAATTAAAAGAAAAGGGGCGCCCGGGTGGCTCAGTCGGTTGAGTGTCCGACTTTGGCTCAGGTCATGATCACCCAGTCTGTGGGTTTGAGCTCCGCATCAGGCTCTGTGCTGACAGCTCGGAGCCTGGAGCCTGCTTCGGGTCGTGTCTCCCTCTCTCTGTCCTTCCTCTGCTCACACTGTCTCACTTTCAAAATAAATTAAAAATAAAAAATGAAAAGAAAAGAAAAATTTTCCAGATTTGGGAACCACCGGCATAGAGGACAGGAGAGAATCTGAAGAAAGACAGCAGAGTTGAAATTAGCACTTTTTGATCTGTTTTCTCCCAGGTAGCGTCTATATCTATATTTGTATCTCTCTGTGCCTGTATTTGTATCCGTATCTGTATCTGTATCCGTACCCATATCTATATCTGTATCTGTCTCTGGATAGATACCCACATTCACGGACAACTTTGGGAGAGGGAGGAGTTGGTGAGGAAATAATTTACAGGAACAAGAGACCGAGGGAAGATGCTGCCTTATGCCCACCCTCGGTCGCAGTTCCTACGGAGGGAGTAGAAGTCCCCAAGCCTCTGAGCCCCAGCCAGCTCTGCCCAGCCCTCCCCACCGGTGTTCCAGACACAGCGTTTCAATTAGCCTAGAGGCCCAGGGACAGGTAAATTCGGGAAGGAATTAAGCAAAGCATGTTGACTCTCCAGGGTGTGCCTGGTTCCTGGGTTCAGGTGGCATTTGCAGGGCCTGGCGGGGTCCTTGGGGCTGTATCCCTGCCGCCTCCTACCAGAAGCCTGCTTTCCCCTCCTGATGTGCCTGCTGGATTACAGGCAAAAAGAAAGGCTTCAAGGGGCATCTGAGTTCAGTCGGCTGAGCATCTGACTTCGGCTCAGGTCATGATTTCACAGTTCAGTTCATGAGTTCGAGCCCCACGTGCTCACTGCTGTCAGCACGGAGGCCAATTTAGATCCTCTGTCCCCCCACCCTCTCTCGGCCCCTCCCCCATTCTCTCTTTCTCTCTCTCAAATGTAAACATTAAAAAAAAAGAGAAGAGCTTCAAAGAGGTAGAGTCATGCCAAATGACTCAGGCTAGTCCCCAAGTTGCTTGGGGAAGAAGGTGTCCCTGGAAGAAATGTGGGGTCAGCCCCCTCTCAGAGGTCTCTCCTCGTGCTCTGTTCCAGGGACAGAGTCAGGCTGGAGGGGAATCGGGGCAGCAACTGAACCAAAAGAGTGGAGCAGGTGGTGAGTGGATGGAGTGGAGAGGAGGAGGAAGGGGTGAGGGGAGGGAGGGGAAGCGGGGGGAGCAGAGGGAGCGGGGAATGAGGCTGAAGAGGGCACACGTGTGGAGGTACCGATCCACGGCTGGTCATGGCGGCCGCACAGGTCCAGATTCCAGTTCTCTGGCTAAGAGGCCTTGAGAAAATCCTCCATCTTGGAGAGGCTCGTCTACGGGCTGAGGGTTTGGGGGGAAGGGTGGCGTGGAGCTGCGTGTGACCGCACCCCAGCTAGCGAGGGCTATGGCCC
The DNA here is from genome assembly GCF_024362965.1 of Panthera pardus. Taxonomy (NCBI): domain Eukaryota; kingdom Metazoa; phylum Chordata; class Mammalia; order Carnivora; family Felidae; genus Panthera; species Panthera pardus. The sequence goes on from NW_026526832.1 coordinate 20,266,438, forward strand.
TCTTGAGGCTTGTCAGCTCCTAGCTGGCCTATGGGAGGTGGGGCCTGCCCTGGGTCCTGGCAGTCACCAGCCAGGTGTGGGAGGCAGAAGGGGACCCTGGCCTTGCTGTCTCTCCTCTGTAGAATCAGTCTTGGTCTCAGTCTATGTACAGCTGGACTTTTCAAATCAGACCTGGCCATTGACACTCTCCAGGACCCTGACTCCCCCCTTTGCCTCGGCCTCCTCTCCCCCAGCAAGTCTCGCTGGCCTCGGCCTCACCACAGGTAGGGGGGATTCTACGGAGCCCTGCCTCTCAGCTCTCAGCGGCCCTTACACTGCCTGTGGGGGAAGGAGGCTCAGACAAAAAGGAACCTGGGCTTCCCAGGCCTGCGGCCAGCTTGCCTGAACGGCTGCCCCTTTCCATCTCCTGGAGGGTCTGCATGGCCCGGCTCCTTCCCCATCTCCCCCCCAGACAGACCCTTTCCTTCCTGTTCTATGCCCCCCTCTTCGAAACTCTGCAGAGGCCCAAGAGGCAGCCGGTGGTGGGCTGGCACTTCTCCGCCCCCACCCCTGAGGACTTCGCCCAGCAGGACCTCCGCTGCTTTGAACCCTGGCCTGAGGAGGCAGTCCCGGATGGCTGAGGCTCTTGTGACTTCGGGATTGTTCCAGGCACCCAGCCCTAGAGCCTCTCGGGCATCGGGTCCTGACTACCTGGCTGTCTCACACAGGCTGCCCACTTCTTGTCCCCTCCTTTTGCCCCAGAGTGTAATGTCCACCACGATGGCTGCACCTACTGTGCCTGCCTCCCTGGGTACCAGTGGAACGCCAGCGTCTGCTCCTGTCGCCGTCCCTGCCGGAGTCCCCGCAGCCGCGGGCCCTGTGGCTGTCTGGTCTTCAGCCCTCCTGAAGCCGGGTACTGCCAGCTGCTGCCACCTGGTGAGGAGGTTTGGGAACTTGGAAACCAATGGGCCCAAGTGAAAGAAAGCCCGTGTTTTCTCCTCTCTGACCCTTGTGTTTCTGCCAGCCGGCCCAAGCCCAGTGGCTCCCGGTGGTGGGAGAAATGCCAGTTATCCTGGCAGATCACAGCCCTGAGCCTGGGGCCCGAGTAGGGAGACGAATGAACAACAGAGCTCCTGAGACATATGGACACGGAGAGAAAGTGCTAGAGTGACTGCTGTTGACCCCGGAAGGCCAGGAAGGGGCTCCGGCGGCCCCAGGTTACCTAGGGAAGTGGAAATCACCGGCCAAAAGGCTTCCCCGTTGGTTCCCAATGACAGATAGGTCTGGACTGCAGCATCCAGGGACAAAACAAAACAGTATTGAGGGTGTGGGGAGGAAGTGAGGAGGAATGGGTTTCGGACGATGGGGAAGGAGTGAGAGCTTAGCCACGTGGAGGGCCACAATTCATGCTCTAAGCGGCCCCTGCCTCCTGCCTCCCCACAGTCCCCGGAACACTGAGCCTGAACTCCCAGGTGCAGATGCCTGGCAACACGCTAAACCTGACCCTCGTCACGAGCCATGAGACCACCAACCTAAACTGGTTCCTGCGGCCTGCGGGGAGCCCCAGACCCATCCTCCTGCAGCCGGGGACACAGGTGTCCCTGACCTCCAGCCCGGGCCAGGCTGTCCTCAGCATCCTCAACATCTCGCATAAATGGGCAGGTAGCCAGCCTGCCCTTCCTCTCATCTCTCTTCTCCGTCCTCCTCTTCTCTCTGTCCTTCCTCCCGCACCTTGCCTTCCCCCTCCTCCCTCTCTTCTCCTTCCTGCTCTTCTTCTCTCCCCTTCTTTTCCCTTTTCATCTTCCCATTTACCCATTCTGGGGAAACAAAGGCCCGGAGAGAATGGGCTTCCATTTCAGCAGAGAACAGACGCCTGTTTTTCTTCAAGATGTTGCAGTGGCAGCGGGCAGTGCTGGAAAGGCATCTCCTGGTGGAGAAGAGGTTCACCTTAGGATTCGAGGTTCCAGGCTATTAAAAACAAAAGTTAGGAGCCTCTTCTCCAGTCCTTTTCCTCCTCGAAACCCCTTTCAAGGCAGGGATCTCTCTCTCTCTCTTTCTTAAATTTTTAATATTTATTTTTGAGAGCGAGAGAGCCCGCGTGCACGCGCACGAGTGGGGGAGGGGCAGAGAGACAGGGAGACACAGAATCCGAAGCAGGCTCCAGGCTCTGAGCTGTCATCACGGAGCCCGAAGTGGGGCTCGAACCCACCAGCTGTGAGATCATGACCTGAGCCGAAGTCAGATGTGCAACCGACTGAGCCACCCAGGCAGGGATCTTTCTTGCTGGGCTTAAGCAGAGGCCAGACCTGGCAGGAGAGCTTCTGCGGCGCAGGGGTGGGGCGGAGGAGCCGGGAGGTACAGCAGGTGTGTATCTGCAGGTGAGTACACGTGCCGCTTCGAAGCTCAGGGATTCAGGTGGGAGCTGTACCAGGTGGTGAAGGTGCCCCTGCAGGCGACAGATGTGGCCCGGCTTCCAGACCAGCTCTCCATCTCCTGCGCCACCAGCCCCAGTTTCCAGCTGAGCTGCTGCCTCCCCAGCACACACCTGGTCTACACGGCTTCCTGGAGCCCCACAGAGGGCAGCAAAGGTACGAGGAGCGCTGTGTCTGGCTCAGGGGACAAGGGGCAGCTGGTGTCCTCCGAGCAGCTGGCTGTTCAACTCCCAGGAAGCAGAGGCTGCAGTTCAACGTGGGGCTCCGGGTCCAAGTTCATTCAATACCGTGGTTACCCCGTGAGCGATCCTAACCCTCCTGATACAGCAGTAACCACATGAGTGTAGATAACTGCTCACAAGATGTTTTCCCACGACCTTAATGAACTCTGGCCACACACTCTGTGAAGTCCTGGGGCTGGTTAGAGACTCCCAGGCGCCCTTCACCAAGATCCAAGCTCCGCCTCTGCAGTTTGATGCTCGCACACAACTCCGCTCTGCCCCACGGTATCATCTGCTTCCGAAGTTGCTAGAGAGACTGCAAGGGCATCTCTGGGCCTGCCGGGTTCTGGGTCTGCTCCAGGCCCAGTAACCGCTCCCCTCTCTCTCGTGTCACCTTCAGCCTCCTTAGTCAACACGCCAGGCTCCTGGTGCCTCGTGCTGACCGTTCAGCGCTGCCCTGCCGCTGACACCACGTATACTTGTGAGCTGCAGAGCCCAGGACTGACCCCTCTCAGGGTCCCCGTCTCTGTCACCATCATCCAGGGTACGTGGGGCTCGGGGTCCAGCTGGTTGGGTCCAGCTCTCACCTGCTCGCCCTGGGAGCTCCTCGACGTTTCCCCCACACTGGGCCACACGGCCAGTCTCCAGACCCCGAACGCGGGGGAGGCTGGGGCTACACCACGGTTGCTGAGCCTCCTTGATATCATTCTTCAGACGGAGACGCCACCTGCCCTGAGGACTCCTCGGCTGTTGCCTGGAATGTCACCAAGGCTGGCCACGTGGCACAGGCCCCGTGTCCAGTGAACAGGACAGGCGTGGTGAAGCGGACCTGCGGGCCTGATGGCAGTTGGGAGCCCATCCACGGCGGCTGCACGGACACAGGGGTCCTGGCCTTGTTTCACAGAGCCTGGGTAAAGCTTCAGGCCCCGCTGCTCCGGGCCTCGCCCTCCATGACCTACCCCTTTCTCACTCGGGACCTAGCTTTAGAACCCTTTCCCCCCTGAGGCCTGGCCTGGAGGCCCCTCACCTTCCCTGAACCGGAGCCTGGCAGAGCCAGGGTGTGAGGGTGGGGGCCACAGATGCCCGGGACTCTCACGGTGGGGAGGGCGCTCTCCTCCAATCCTAATCCCACCAAGTGTCCAGCCCACTAACACAGGTGTGAGTTCCTTCCGTGTGGCTTCCCGCTCCCCCGGGGACTGGAACAGGGCTGGGGAGGAAAGAGCTGGATGGGGGAGGAGCGGCCCCTCCCTTGTGACATCTCACCCATCCCCCCACCCCCCCCACTTCCTGCTGTGTCTGGTCTGTCTCAGCTGCTGCGGGCAGGCCAGGGCTGGCCTGCTGTGGAGGCGCCACAGATCCTGGCTGAGCTGTCGGAGCAGGCGAAGGTGGTGAGCTCGCCCTCTGACTTATTGGCACTGCTGGGCACCATATCCTTCCTGGCCAAGGTGGTGGTGGATGCCAGAATACAGCTTAACCGCAGCGCCCTGGAGGTGAGATCTCTGAGCCACAGCGGGGGGCCGCCGGGGTAGTGGGGGCCCGAAGCTCTTTACCTCTGGGCACTTCTGTCCCTCTGGCATCACCATGGGCTGTCAGAAGGCAGACCTTTCGAGAGAGTCTGAGTGTCTGCTCTCCTGGTCCGTCTCGCCCCTTGGACATCGGTTTCCAAGGCCATGGAATATGGACAAGGTCTGAGGCTGGGAACACGTGGGAGGTCGGGGAAGGCAGGAAGGGATGTGAAGACACGAGTTCAGAAGCATTTATGGACACGCAGAGATGGGTGGATATGGTGTAAGCTCACGCGCCCAAACAGACACACGCACACACACGACACCTACACGGAGGTCCCCACGCCCTCAGCTTTTGCTGGACTCACCTGAACCAGCTCCCAGAGTGGGCAACGACTGATGACCATTAAGCTGCATCCAAAAGAATAACCAGGGCCAATGACAGTGCGCCCTCTTCCTATCTGGGAATGTATGTCACATGTGGGTGGACAGACGTGCATGTGGCCTTCCACTTCAGAACATCGTGCCCGCTAACCACTGGGCCCCACTCCTAGCTTTACAGACCTGTTGGGGTCAAGGCATTGGAGAGGGCCCCCCTTCACCCTGGGTGGCCCAAGGGATGGAGGCGAGAGAAAGGTCGTCAGATGGAGGTGCTGGATGTGCATCGGGAGACCACGTACTTGAAGCCACCCCGGTGGTAACCCGTTCTTCCCATCTAGAAACTCTCCCTTCTCGGGCCTGTCTTCCCCTTCCCCTTTCCCTCCCCTCTTGGGTCTCTTGCGCAAGCCTAGGAAAGGTAGGTCTGGGGCCTCTGGTTCCCAGCGCCCCTGACGCAGCGCCGTGGGTTCTAGCGGCCAGCGCTCATCTCTTTGCTGGGCTCTCTCTGTTGGGTGCCGCAGGCTCTCCTGAAAACCACAGACAAGGTCCTAGACCTGGACACCAGCTCTCTGTGGACCCCAGCCCGGGCCCAGAAGCCCTCGACAGGCTCAGATCTCCTGCTGGCTGTGGAGACCCTGGCACGCAGTCTGTGCCCTCAGGATCACCCCTTCTCCTTCAGCTTGCAAAACGTGCGGCTGCAGACCCAGCTGCTTGGGCCGTTTCCCGCTGACTACAGAGTCTCCTTCCCCACTCGGCCCCCACTGCGGGCCCACATTCCCAGGTGCTCCCTGGCCCCGCTGGGCCGTAACGGCACCAACGTCAGTATTACTAGCCTGGTGCTGCGGAAACTGGACCGCCTTCTGCCCTCAAGCTACGGGCAGGGGCTGGGGGACTCCGTCTATGCCACTCCCGGCCTGGTCCTCGCCATCTCCGTCATGGCAGGTGGGCAGGCCTTCGACCAGGGAGAAGTCGTCATGGACTTCGGGGGCACGGGTGGCACTCCGCACTGTGTCTTCTGGGACCACAGCCTCTTCCGGGGCAAGGGGGGCTGGTCGGATGAAGGGTGCCAGGTGCAGACAGCTCGTGCCAGCCCCACCACCCGGTGCGTCTGTCGGCACCTCACCGCTTTCTCCGTCCTCACGTCCCCAGACACTGTTCCGGAAAACCTCACCCTGGAGCGGCTGAGTCAGGTGGGCTTGGGGGCCTCCATCGTGGCACTGCTTGTGTGCCTAGGTGTGTACAGGCTGGTTTGGAGAGTGGTGGCACAGAGCAAAGTCGCCTACTTACGCCACACGGCCCTGCTCAACGTGGTGCTCTGCCTTTTGGCCGCAGACGCCTGCTTCCTGGGAGCCCCACTGCTTCCTCCGGGGCCCCGAAGCCCGCTCTGCCTGGCCGCTGCCTTCCTCTGTCATTTCCTCTACCTGGCCACCTTTTTCTGGATGCTGGCTCAGGCCCTGATGCTGGCCCACCAGCTGCTCTTCGTCTTCGATCAGCTGTCCCAGTGCCGAGTACTCTCCCTGATGGTGGTCCTCGGCTACGTGTGCCCGATGGGGTTTGCAGGTGCCGCCCTGGCCCTCTACCTACCTCGAGGGCAATACCTGAGGGAGGGGGCGTGCTGGTTAAGTGGGAAGGGAGGGGCGCTCTACACCTTCGTGGGGCCAGTGCTGGCCATAGTGGCCGTGAACGGGCTGGTACTCGCCATGGCCGTGCGGAAGCTCCTGAGGCCTTCGCCGTCAGAGGGGCCCCGGGCGGAGAGGCGCCAAGCCCTTCTGGCGGTGATCAAAGCCCTGCTCGTTCTCACGCCCATCTTCGGCCTCACCTGGGGGCTGGGCCTGGCCACCCTGCTGGAGGAAGTCTCCACAGTGCCTCACTACATCTTCACGATTCTCAACACCACCCAGGTGGGTGATAAAGCGCCGGCTGTGCTTTTGCCCTTTTAGATGGTCTAGGTCACTGCCAGTGCCTTCTCGAGGAGGGGTCGAGGTGGAGCAGGAGAAGCAGTCTCAGGAATTTTAGGAGACTTAGGTCTGGGCCGCAGTCCCTCCACGGACTCGCTGGAGGACTCTGGACAAACCTCTGGGAGCTCTGGTTTTCTCATCTGCGAAACAGTATCTGGTCTGGGCAGAGACGTCAGGGAATTGTCAGTACCCAAACTGATATTGATATTCCCTTGGTAACCAAAGCCGTCAGAGAAGCACCTGAAATGGATTCTATGCACCGAGCGGTGCTAATGCCCAGAAAACCCTAGATGGGAAGCCTCGGGACACAAATTAGACAGGACGACAGAGGCTGAAGGAAGAGGAGGGGGAGGGAGTCGATTTCGGTTGATTCCTTCCTCCATGACTAACTTATCCCCGTATCCCCCCGTTAAGGGCGTCTTCATCTTACTGTTTGGTTGCCTCATGGACAAGAAGGTGAGTCTGCCCACCTAACCTCCGCCCAACTTGCAGTGCCCAGGCCAGGACTTTGGCTGGCGTAACAAGGGCGTTACCTGTCCTGCAGGTACGAGAGGCTTTACTCAAACGCTTCTGCCGCTCCCAGTCCCCCAACTCCACCATCTCCCTGGTGAGTTATTGGCTTCAAATTCTCAGCTCTCCCACTAAGGGGTCAGACGCAGCCGTCCCACAGCCTTCCCGAGAGGAGACAGGCACAGCTAGAGGCTGAGAGAAGCTTGGGATTGTCTTCTAGAATGAGCACTTTCCAGGCTCGAAGTCCCCAACGATGGAGACAGGAGCTCCGTCAGAGCAGTCGGAGTCAGGTTCCTGGGCTCCTGATTACAACCTGGACTGCTGGGGACTCTCTTAGCCCCTGGTTTCTCCATTTGAAAATCTGCCTCCAGTTACTATATGAAGGGAAATGTAGGATCGGTAAGCATGGGAGTCAGCATAGCTGAGAACCAAGTTCCTTAGGGCTACTGCGGCCCCAGGCAGGTGAGAACGTGAAAATGGGCACAAGCTCATCAAAAGAGAGTCGATAATAATAATAGTCGCCCTGCAATTGGGCCTTCCGGCCCCTTCCTAGGCTACATATGAAACCTACATCCCAGAGCAGAGCCAAGGAAGAAGTGAAGACACCAGGTGAGAAGCAGGCCTTCCTGGGGGCAGCGTGCGTGGCATGGACGGAAGCGGAGGCTAGCAAAGGGCTTCCTGGCCAAGAAGGCTCCTCTTCACATGATTGACGGTCCCGGCCCACGGGTGGAAAACAGACTTTTCCAGCAGAGACATTTCTTGATGGGACGGGGAAGGTGGAGACCTCAGAGAGCAGGGAGTTTTACCACCACCAAGCCTTGGTTCAGTCCACTCTGAAAATTCCTTTGTGCGTTGTCAAATTCTTAATCGTCCTAGAAAACCCTTGCCTTGAAGGAATCGCCATTGGTGGGCTTGGTGTCCAGAGGGGTGGGCAGCCTGCAGAGGCGGTGAAAGGTCTGCTTCACCAGCCCAGAGCTTCAGGGTGAGCCCTTTTGCGGAGAAGGCAGAGGCTTTGAGTGAACCACACGCAGAGCCCATCCGAGGGAGTTGGGGGAACGAGAACCCACCAGGATGAGCCATGACCCGGGGCTCTGAGCCCTTCCCCCATCCGAGAGCTCAGCGCCCCCCCCCCCGCACAGACAGGCTAATGTCTCCACTCGTCACGTTCCCTTCTCTCGCAGGTCACCTGCCCACACCCCTAAACTATCCAAGCAAAAAGAGCATGAAAAACTAGCTAAAGCTACCTGTTGAATAAGCCTGCCTTTGCTGTAAACGTAATCGACAGATATTAAAGTTCAAAATAATTGCAAGTAAAACCGTCTCAACAGTTTTTGACCAATCGACAGTTCCTGGTACAGATTTGCTAAAAATTGTTTTATTTTTAACTACTCAGTGATTTCTTTTCTGATTATTTCTTCTCCATAGCTATGATGAAAGGATGACTGATGACAGGAACTCTAGTCTTGCAAACATTAAAGGTGAAGGACAGATTTTGGTTTGTTTCTTTTCAAAGTTTAGGAAAAGATGAAGTTAATAGGTCCCTCTTTCTTTAACTTTTCCAACAATATCAGTATAACTGTAAGTTTCATCGATGTACGAATGTATACAATCACCGATCTAAGAACGTTTGTAAGAGCGCATTAACGATTTTAAAGTAGAGAGGAAGTTGCCACAGACCGCTAAGAATTAAGGCAACAAGATGACAAAAAGGGCATTTAAAAGTGACAGGCTCAGGTCACCTGGGTGGCTAAGTCGGTTCAGTATCTGACTCTTAATTTGGGCTCAGGTCATGATCTCGCGGTTCATGAGTTCGAGCCTCACATCAGACTCTGCGCTGACAGTGCAAAAAAGCCTGCTTGGGATTCTGTGTCTCCCTCTCTCTCTGCCCCTCCCCTGCTCTCTTTCTCTCAAAAAGTAAACAAAAACATAAACTAACAAATCAATCAATCGATAAATGTGACCGGCTCAAGCTAAGACCAGATATGGAGAAGAAAAAAAGTGTTTTTTTAAAGCCTTGAGAGGATACCAAGACATCTAATTGAATTAACTCGTGGAATCCACAAGATGATGGGAGGGTTCTGAAAAATTTTTCAACTAGAGAAATGGAAAAAAATTCTTATGAATGAGCCTTTGTTAAATTACAAAAGTCATGGCTATTTTTATAAAATGGAATGGGAATGCTTTCTGTTGAAATGAATATGCTCTTGAAAACAGTTTTCTTATAAACATGGATCTGTGTATTTTCATTGTACAGACGTCAGCCTAAATAGTTCCCTACATGGATTCAATTGTTTCGTTCAAATAGAAGATACCAACTCAGCAGGGCACTTGCAAACCGTTCTATGCTTCGGACCTGTTCCAGCCCCCACGGGAGGCGGGCAGCCACTGAAACAGCGAGGGCTTTGCCTGCTGGTTTCCCTGGCCACAGGGTCCTGTCTCAATTGCCCTTGTACTTCATTAATATTTACAGTCTTAATTTTTTAAGTTATAAAACGATTTGTGAATAGTTCAAATAATACGCGTTCGCTTTAAAAGCAGCAGAGACCCCTGAGTGTGCTTCTGTCGAAATATACGTTCTCATATTTCCTTCTCAAATGACGGACACACTCAATGCATGCTTTGCTGCTAAAAACACACGTTAGGATTGACAAATGAAGTGACATTAAGCCTTCGTTCCCTTGGTTGTCACATAAAGAAGGACTGAAAAGAAAGTTCTGGAGGTAAATATAAAAAAGTAAAGATTTCATTTCTAAATTCTAATTTCATTTCTAAAAAGACGGCCTAAAGAAATAAGCAGACAAGTGAGCAGATGAATGTACCAAGGATGTGCGTTCCAGTGTGTTTATATCCTCCACAAAGCGCACTTGGTAAAACCAATGAGGATATATCTACCAAAGGAGTGCTATGTGGTCATTTAAAGTGACGACGTATAGCTACACCTACTGATACGGGAAAATGTTTAGGCTCTACAGCTAAGTAAGACAAAAGGGTTCCAGAATAGCATGATACCAGCCAATTTTGGTCCGTACCAAAATTGGGTCCCTTTGTGTCCAAATATGTGTGCACTGAAAAAGAGAGATATCAAAATATTAACAGTATCTTGCTACTTGATTTTTCACTTTTTTCTTGCTCTGTAAATATTATTTGAATTATTTTTTACAACGAGCATGTGTTTCTATGGTAGAAAAAACGTTATTTTGAAAGAGTTCTTCTGGACATTTTGCATATTTAAAAATAGAAACTTGTCAAGCAAAAAAAAAACAACAACAACAACAAAAAAAAACAAACCCATAAACAAAATACCCCCTGGAATTTAGATTTGTACAGAAGGGTGGACTACATTAGAGGTTCTCGAGGAAGCTTGGACTTCTGTTTTGGGAATCAATTCTGTCTGATCGCTGGCAGTTCCCTAAGCGTGGAGGGGGAAAGGGGCTCCCGGTTGAGTTTAGGGCAGGCACAAACATTGCCAACATGTCTAAATGCTTGGTCTCTTTCACAATGATGCATTTCTTTCCAGAGTAGTATTTTTCCTCAGTGTTTTTGTCCTTCATCCCCACATTCTCCCATTTCCTCTCAACCAATGATCCCTCTTCATTGAAAGAGCATAACATACCAGTTCAGAGTCCCAGATAAACCACAGCAGACACAGACAGAGGACCTCTGAGTCATCCATTAAGTCCCAGAAGAAGACTGGAGACTCTGCTACTGCTTTTCATTCCTTGAGAGAGACTGGAATTTGAGAGACCTGGAGAAAAAATTTAAAACGTAAATGAGAAAGGGTAGGGGGAGAAGATAGGCTGAGAATTAGGATTCCTCTCTCTGGAAAGATGGATGCAAAGGTGCAAAGAATGTGTCTGGTTTGCTGGTTGCTGTAGCTTCAGCATCTAAAATATGCTTAACATGTAACAGGCACTCAGTAAGTATTTATTGAATGAATGAACTATACAGACCACAGCAAGAACAGGGACTTTTGCTCAGAATCAGAGACCATGAGAAGCAAACAGCTGGAGGGCCTGTGGGGGTGGGGGGGTGGGGGGGTGGGGGGGGTGGTGGGTGAGGGAGGGGAGCACAGGGGGGAAGTGCACTTCTGAAGTGTGAATGAAAGATGAGGGCAAGTCAAGGCTCTCCTCCCAAATGGTTATTTGGTGGAACAAAGGGTCTAATTAAAGTTTTATATGAAAAGCGAGGCACTTAAGTTGGGATCTTTAAGAAGAGCATAACGGGGGAGGGGGGCAGGCACCTGGGTGGTTCAGTGGGTTGAGCATCTGACTTTGGCTCAGGTCCTGATCTAACGGCTTGTGAGTTTCGGCCCCGCCTACATCGGGCTGTCTGCTGTCGGGGCAGAGCCCGCTTTGGATCCTCTGTCCCCCACTCTTTGTCTCTCCTCCACTTGTACTCTCTCCCTGTCTCTCAAAAATGAATAAACATTAAAAAAATAGCGTAACCTGTTTGAGGTACCTGAGAGCAAACAGCAATGTGTACTTTATTTTTTTTTTAATGTTATTATTTACTTTTGAAGGAGAGAGAGACAGAGCGTGAGTAGGGGAGGAGCAGAGAGAGACATAGAATTTGAGGCAGGCTCCAGTCTCTAAGCTGTCAGCACAGAGCCCGATGCAGGGCTCGAATTCACGAACTGTGAGATCATGACCTGAGCCAAAGTCAGATGCTTAACCGACTGAGCCACCCAGGTGCCCCAGCAATGTGTACTTTAGATGGAGGCATCTGTAACCATGACAGCCAAGGGTCGTCTTTTGTAGCAGTCACACTACCGAAAATCGCTGTTTCTCTTAGGCATAGAATGTTTAGAAACAGTGCTCGCTTTGGCAGCACATATACTAAAATTGAAACCATACAGAGAAGATTAGCATGGCCCCTGTGCAAGGAGAACACACAAATTCGTGCAGTGTTCCAGATTTTTAGAAAGACAGATACCATATGTTTTCACTCATATGTGGATCCCGAGAAACTCAACAGAAGACCATGGGGGAGGGGAAGGGCGAAAAAAAGTTACAGAGAGGGAGGGAGGCAAACCATAAGAGACTCTTAAACACTGAGAACAAACTGAGGGTGGGTGGGGGGGTGGGGAGAGGGGAAAGTGGGTGATGCGCACTGAGGAGGGCACCTGTTGGGATGAGCACTGGGTGTTGTATGGGAACCAATCTGACAATACATTATATTTAATATAAAAAAAAGAATGTTTAGAAATAGCATGTAACTTACATAAAGTTGGGTGAACGTGACCTAACTGCAGACCTAGAACTTCAGAGACGCCACGAAAGCCCTCTCCAATCCGATCCCACTGCCTCCCGCCCAGAGGTAACTTCTACTCTGAATGTGATCAACATAACACTAAGAAAATTTTTTTGTGGTGAAACACGGAAAATTTCCCACTTTAACCAAGCGTACAGTTGCATAGTGGAAGGTACGTTCACAGTGCTGTGCGACCAATCTCCAGAACTCATCTTTCAAAACTGAAACTCTATACCTATTCGGCAACTCCCCATTCTCCCCACTCCAGTCCCTGGTAACCACCATTCTACTTCCTGTCTCAACGAAGGTGACTATTTTGTATACCTTATATAAGTACAACCATACAGTGTTTGTCCTTTTGTGACTGGTTTATTTCACTTAAGGTTCATCCATGTTGTAGCACGTGACAGGATTGCCTCCCTTTTTAAGGCTGCATAGTACTCTACCATGTGTATACACACATTCAGCTGTCAATGCACATTCGGGTCGCTTTCCCCTATTGGCTATTGTGAATAATGCCACGATGAATGTGGGTGCACAAATCCCTGCTTTCAATTCTTTGGGGTACGTACCTAGACATGGAGTTGCTAGATCATAGAATAATTCTATTTTTAATCTTTTGAGGAACGATCATACTGTTTCCCATAGCAGCTGGACCATTTTATATTCCCACCAACAGCGTACAAAGGCTCTGGTTTCTCTTACATCCTCACCACCGTGTGCTATTTTCTGTGTTGTTTTTTTTTTTTTTTTTTGAATATTATTTATTTTTGAGAGAGAGAGCAAGCGAGCGAGCGAGCAGGGAAGGGGCACAGAGGGAGACACAGATTCAGAAGCAGGCTCTAGGCTCTGACCTGTCAGCACGGAGCCCGACGCGGGGCTTGAACTCACAAACTACAAGATCATAACCTGAGCCAAAGCCAGATGCTCAATAGACTGAGCCACCCAGGTGCCCCTATTTTCTGGTTTTTTTGATAACAGATATCCTGATGGATGTGAGGTGGTATCTCGGTGTAGTTTTGATTAATGATGTTGGACTAGTTGGCTAGTGATATTGAACATCTTTTCATGTCCTTATTGGTCATCTGTATATATTTTTTAGAGAAACGCCTATTTAAATCCTTTGCCCATTTTTTTTTTTAATATTTATTTATTTTTTTGAGACAGAGAGAGACAGAGCATGAACAGGGGAGGGTCAGAGAGAGGGAGACACAGAATCTGAAACAGGCTCCAGGCTCTGAGCTGTCAGCACAGAGCCCGACGCGGGGCTTGAACTCACAGCCCTCACGGACCGCGAGATCATGACCTGAGCTGAAGTCAGCCGCTCAACCGACTGAGCCACCCAGGCGCCCCAATCCTTTGCCCATTTTTAAACTGGGTTATTTCTTGGTTGTTGAGTTGTAAGAGTTCTTTGTATGTTCTGGATATTATCAGATATATGACTTGCAAATATTTTCTCCAATAGGTTGCCCTTTGATGCACAGAAATTTTTAATTTTGATGAAGTCCAACCTATTTAGTTGTTGTTGTTGCCAGTGTTTTTGGTGTCACGGCCAAGAAAGTATTGCCAAATCTAATGTCATGTAGCTTTTCCTGTTTTCTTCTAAGAAGTTTATCAATTTAGCTCTTATGTTTAGGTCTTCGATCCACTTTGAGTTAATTTTTGTACATGGTGTAAGGTAAGGGTCCAACTTTCATTCTTTTGCAGGTGGCCCATTTTCCCAACACCATTTGCGGACAAGACTGTCCTTTCTCCATTAAACGGTCTTAGCACTCTTGCCAAAAATCATTGGACCACATCAGATTTATTTCTGGGCTTAAACAAAAACCAACTTATCTCCAGAAGGTTCTCCTTGGGCCAGTGATGGGGCTCAGCCCTGCTGCCCCCTCCAGCCGCCCCTCCACTGACTGCCTCTGCTGGGTTCTGCGTCTGCTCGCTGAAGAAGCTGAACAGGCGAGAGGAGTCTCTTCCCTTGGGCGCGTGGGCCCCAGTTAGCAGAGGCTTTGAGTCCTAACACCACAGCTGATGGCTGCAGGGGAGGGAGACCAGAATACTCCTTTAGAAATGAGTTGCACAACTGACAAGGCACTCACTGATGCTGATGCGCTTGCTGAAAGACTGAGAGATCATGATGACGCAGCAGAATCTCCGACCGAGCAAACCACCGCTCTCAACAAGTGAGCAGACGTGATGAGCAGGATCAGGAAGAAATTCGAGAGCTTAACGAAGTTGCAAGACATCGGCCACAGTCCGAGTTGGTTATGGGAATCCAGCAAGAAAGCAGGCAAATCAGAGAAGTACAACCAAAGAACAAAGAATTGCATACATTCCTGGAAGAACATCCATAGACTGCTAACGGCTAGCAAAAAAGATGATCTGGATATAATGATGAAGTCAAAAGAGCAGCACTCCCAGACTGACATGGGTTGTTGTAACAGCTCTGGAGTCTTCCTTGATGCATCCTGACACATCTTTGAAACATCTCAACATGGACCGGAGAGGAGGCACTTGGAAGCAAATCAGAAATTCCAACTGCATGTTGATCAGATAACGGAAATGACGGCAGTAATGAGGAAAGCCATTGAAACTGATAAGCAACAGGGGTGCAAGGTACTGGAACACATATTTCAACTTGAACAAGAAAACAAAGGCTTGAGAGAGATCCTTCACAGGAGTGCATGTGTGCATGAGCAGGGGAGGGGCAGAAAGGGAGAGAATCCCAACTCAGGGCTTGAGCCCACAAACTGTGAGATCATGACCTGAGCCTTAATCAAGAGTCAGAGGCTTAACCGACTGGGCCACCCAGGTGCCATTTTTGAACCTTAGGAAAGATGTGTCTGAAAGTCCATCTTTGACAGTATTAGTGACCAGAAGCAACCAGAGTCTGAGGAAGAGCTGAAGAGCCTGTAAGTCTTTGAGTTTCATATACTTCAGATGGTCACTGGGACTGGTCTACTAAAGTGAATGAGTTAACAGAAAAATCAATCTCAAGGTATGCTTTTTTTTTCCCTATAGTACGCACAGTGGATTGGCAATGACATTTTCTTTTTTACTATTTTAGAGACAGAGAGAGAAAATGCAAGTGAGCAGAAAAGAGTGGCAGAGGGAGGGAGGGAGGGAGGGGGAGAGAGAGAGAAAGAGAGAGAATCCTACGTAGGCTCCATACTCAGTGTGGAGCCCAATGCTCAATCCTACGACCCTGGGGTCATGACCTGAGCCAGAGGCAAGAGCTGCTGCTCAACTAAGCCACCCAGGCGCACCTATAAGTATTCATTTGATGTTTTACAAAATATATATCTAGTATGTAAATTTTTAAAAGCCACTAGAAATAGAAATGGACTTGAACATCAACTGAAATCTAAACTTTTCTTATTTTGTGATTATAGGATTAAAGAGGATAAAACGGTAAAAAACAAAACACCATTATTTCCAGATCTTTCCACTAATGTCCTTTTTCTGTTTCAAATCCAACCCATGATACCATAGTACATTTGTCATGTCTCCTTAGCTTCCTCTGGTCTGAGTTTCTCTGTATTCTTATTTTTTGTGAACTTGATAGTTTTGAACACATTCTGTGTAGATGTCCCTCAGTTTGTGTTGCATGCTTTTTTTTTTATGACCCAACTGGGCTAATGGGTATTTGGAAAGAATACCCCTGAAGTGAAGTGCCCCTTTGATCACATTATGCCGGAAGTATGTGGTATCTACATGCCAGCACTGTTAACCTTGGTCACTTAGTGAAATTAGTGCTTGCCATGTTTCTCCACTGTAAAGATGCCTTGTTTTCCCTTCTCATACTCTATTTGCTGGAGTTGAGACATGAAGTCCAGCCCACACTCAACTGAGGACGGACATGTCCTACTTCCTGGATCACGGAGTCTACACGCATTATTTGGAATTCTTCTGTATGAAAGACCTCTTTTCCCTTCCCTTAACTGTTTTAGAAAACATTTTTATCTCATATGTAGGCCTCTCAGAAACAGACTTAAGTTTTGCCTGTTTCTGAACCTGTCCTGTCAATGAACATTTGTTATTTACAATATTTTGCATTAAAGAGCAATGGTGCTATGCACTCTCTTGCACGCGTCTCCTGGCATTCCTGTGCTGGGTCACAGACCGTGTGTCCTATTCAAATGTGCAAGATGCCAAGCTGTTTTCCAAGTGGTTCATATCAATCTGTATTCTCACCAGCGGTGTGTCATAGTTCCTATTGTTCCACATCCTCATCAACACCTGGTATTGAGTCTTCATTTTTCCTGATGGGTATAAAAGAATAGCTCATTATGATCCTAATTTGATTTTTCATTACTAATGAGCCTCTTTTCATGTTTATTCTCCATTTCTACATTATTTTCTAAAAAATGCCGGTTCATATCTTTTGCCCATTATTTTGTAAGTCATCTTTCTTCTTTCTGATGTACGGGAATTCTTCATATAACCTGGATCCCTTGAAAGATAGATCTGTATCAGGGTGACATAGATCGTGAGAGAGAGAGATGTATCTCCTTTGTAGGATGCATCTGTATCTTTGTCCCTTTTGTGGTTTGTCTTTCCATTCTGTCACATAAACAAAAGTTCTTATTTCAACATAGGCAATTTTTTTTTTTTTAAGGTTTATTTTTGAGAGAGACAGAGTGCAAACGGTGGGCAGGCGGGGGGGAGGGGCGGCAGAGAGAGAGGAGGAGACAGAATCCGCAGCAGGTTCCAGCCTGGAGCTGTCAGCAGAGTCGAGCGTGGGGCTCAAACCCATGAACTGTGAGACCATCACTTGAGCCAAAGTCGGACACTTAACTAACTGAGCCCCCCAGGCACCCCTTTTTTAAAAAGGTTTTTAATGTTTTTATTTATAAAATTTCTTTACACTTGACTTAAATCCTTGCAGAGACATCTCCAAACAGTGAAATAAATTTACCCCCAAGGAGCAATGGGGAAAAAAGTGTCATTCTAAAATGTTTTTTGTTTTGTTTTTTTTTTTAACATTTATTTATTTTTGAGAGACAGAGCATGAGCAGGGGAGGGGCAGAGAGAGAGGGAGACACAGAATCAGAAGCAGCCTCCAGGGTCTGAGCTGTCAGCACAGAGCCCAATGCGGGGCTCGAACCCAACGAACCGTGGGATCGTGACCTGAGCGGAAGTCAGATGCTTCGAATGAGCCACCCAGGAGCCCCAAAAAGGTGTTATTCTAAAGCAGGACCTTCTTTATACCCCTAGCAGCCACATGACTGACTAAAATGGCTAAAAGTTACAAATGAGTAATTAAAGGCAAAATCTGCCCCCAAGCCAAGAGAACAACCCTTTATCTCTGGTAAAAACTAAGGCAAACAGTTCTTCAATACTCCCTCACTTTATTAAGTGTAACAGGGTACTTATATATCTAAACATTTACTGTAAGTTTTCAGTGACATTTAAACTCTGAATTACCTTTCCATAATTAAGTTTCTTTAGGCACATTGGTTTGTATTTTATAGAAAACACTCATCTTTAGGTCACAAATAGGAAGGAGTATACTTTGCAAATGTTACAAAGATGATTCCAAATCTCTCCTGAACTGCAACCACTCATTTAAGTATTTAATGAAAATAGAGCCCCCAAACAACTGTTTAAACATAACACTGAGAGATTCTGCTGATTAAGAAATCCCTGAAAGAGTAGTAAGCCGTGATTACTGGAAAGCTCAGAATACTAGCAAGGCTTAATTGCAAAGTATTGAACAGAAGGCCACAAATTGTCTTTTCCTAAGAGGAGACAGGAACTAAGGATGTCAGTTAGTAATGCATTGGAATGGCATTGCCTAGTGCGAGTGTTGCGCAGAAACTCCAGGTCACCTCTCCTTTATTATTTCGGATAAGCTTCCACTATCATCGCATGGCCCTGTAAAGGAGAAAAAAAAAGAGCTCCATTAGAGCAACGGAAGGCAATGAATCCAGCCAGTCCTGAGGCAAAAGGGAACAATGGGAAAAGTACGGGCTTTGGAGTCCGATCCTGGGCCTGCCTTTCAAACACTGTGTGATCTTGTGTGTATATGGGCAAGGGGAGTGTTGCCACTGGCATCTAGTGGGTAGAGATCCCGCTAAACATCCTACAACACGGAACACAACCCCCCCCCCCCCCATAACAAATAATTATCTGGCCCCAAATGTTAATAGAGACAACGCTGAGACACTCTACTCTGTATCCATAATGCGGGATTCCTCCTCTGGTCTCCCAGTCACATTTGTATCACTTATTTGGCTCTTGATGAAACAATGCCAAGTTTAATCTACTTAAAAAAAATTTTTTTTTTTTAACGTTTATTTATTTTTGAGACAGAGAGAGAGCATGAACGGGGGAGGGTCAGAGAGAGGGAGACACAGAATCTGAAACAGGCTCCAGGCTCTGAGCTGTCAGCACAGAGCCCAACGTGGGGCTCGAACTCACGGACCGCGAGATCATGACCTGAGCTGAAGTTGGCCGCTTAACCGACTGAGCCACCCAGGCGCCCCTAATCTACTTTTTAATCATCTCCTCTCGCCTTCACCAGACTGTAAACTTCTAGAAGAAAGGTACTGGGTGGTATTCTTCATTCATCCACAAAAGCATCCCGTATTGGGTTTTACTCTGTGTGCTAGGTGAACAACCAGGGAGCACACACTAGAAACCACAAGACACTAACCCACGTGGGCTGCCCACTCCGCACGATACTGTGCCCTCGTTATCTCCCTCAGTTAAGCCTGGCACAGAAAGATGGGAGGGGGGGCTCCAGTCCTGACTATGGTTTCCTCTGGACAAAGGTACACAGACTGAAAAGTGCTTTTCATCATGAAGTCTGAAATACTCTAGCCTACAAATAACTGACCCCTTGTTTCTTCAGTTTCTGAGACAGGTCATAAATAAAGGCTTTTAAATGCAAGATGTTTAAACTTTTATATAGCTTATTATTTATCTTGATCAGCAACAGAAAGTTTCTGTAATCTGGAAGAAAACCAGATCTGTTTCCCTCAGGACTGGGGACAAAAAGATTACAATCAGCCCTCCTTTTGGATTTTAGTCCCAGAGTGAAATGCCATATGTAGCAGGTAGGAAGTTGTGTCTGTAATGCAAGTAAGGCCAATGAGAGAAATCTGTAGAATAACAAATTCCCCCCAAATAAACAGCAATGTTATCCAGCAGTAAATTAATTTTCCAATTAAGGTATAATTCAGTTTTCAGGAAAGATAATTTACTTTTCGGAGAGATTTTATAAATATGACCTCAGGGTGACTAGATAAACGAGTAAAATTTTATCTAAAAAAAATTTTTTTTTAAGTTTAAGACAGAGACAGTGCAACTGGGGGAGGAGCAGAGAGAGAAGTAGAGAGAGAATCCCTCTTCGCACTCAGCACAGAGGCCGATGTGGGGCTTGAACCCCCGAAACCATGAGATCATGACCTGAGCTGAAACCAAGAGTCAGACGCTTAACCGACTGAACCACTCAGGTGCCCCGGCTCTAATTTTTTTCTACATGCTTTTTGTATATAGAAACATAATGAGGATGTGTTCCTTTTAAAATTAAAAAATATATATAAACATTATTTTAGGAATAGAAATAGCTTGAGTTTAAAAACTATCTTCCTTCCAAAGTACTATCAAGAATTAAAGTTGTACCCTCTTCTCTCAAAATAGGCTGCTTTTTTTTAGTTGTCTGTCATGAGAAATACTGCTCTAAGGATGTTTCAAAGTGAACCAAATGAAACGTGCTTGGAATGAGCTAGTTTGGTTTCCAAGAAAATGACTTTCCAGAAGCACCTCTGAAGCTGCTGTGACATACCTGCCCTCCAGCGGCACAGGCAGCCACCAAGCCATACTGGCCTCCCTCCTTCCGTAATCTGTTGGCAGCTGCCATGACCAACCGGCAGCCAGTAGCTCCAAATGGGTGTCCCAGGGACAGCGATCCACCCCAGTTGTTAAACTTCTCCAAAGGAGGTGACCCAACCTGGCTCCCACAAAAACAGACACAAATATAATGATGAGTTTACTTAAGATTAAGAATCAGGCCAGACTCCTAGCAAGAGGAAGGTAACAGAGATGGAGAAAATGACTAACTTGAGACACGTCACGTATTACTTTATCGTAAAGAAAAAAATTCTAGGTCAATTCTGAAAGCCGCTGTCTATTTACCTTCACCTAACACCAGAACTGGAAGAACAAAAGACAAAATAGAATTTCACTTTCATTTTTTCTAAAGATTTCCAGGAACTATTTTCCAACTAAGAAATAAATACATTTAATAAAATAAAAAATTCTTCATAAAAAGGAATTGCTTTCCCCTTCATATTCTTATTAACAGCCCAAATATTACTGTGCTTTGGAAATTCAAGCATACTTTTAATCACTTACCTTGGTTTTTCTACCCATGTAATTTTGTGCAAACCAATCAGAATCCATGGCTTTAAAATTAGCCAAAATCTGACCCTACAAGGGAAAGGACCTTGTTATTAATGTCCCTTGACATTAAAGTTGAGCAAGTCTTTACATCAGTTTTCAGTGAAATCTTCCTAAGGAAACATTTGCTTCTTTTGAAGGGCCTCTAAGAGATCACAGCAAAAGGTATGTCTTCAAAACCGCACGACTGGATTCCCCCCACTTAACACCCCTTCCAACAGTATAGGTCAGTATTTCAAATATAAAGCTCCACTTGTGTTTTATAACACTATCATAAAACACACTTGGATCTCCCCAACACAATACATTTTTTATGATTACAGTCCTTTGATATGTTATCTTTTAAGTGACTTACTGAGAATGCTTCATGAAATTCAAAAGCATCGATATCAGTCATTGTTAATCCTGCCCTTTCCAGAACTTTTGGAGTAGCGTAAGTTGGTCTAAAAAGAAAAAATAAGTAATGTGTTAAAACTTTAATTTTTAACCTAAGAACTCCTTATTCTCCAAGGTGAGTTTTACATAAGGTATTATAATGCCCTCCACTCATTCACTGCTTCTGTACAGATATTAAATATTGGGGACACAATAGTGAACTAAACAGACATAGCCTCTGTCCTTACAAAGTTTACATTCTAGAGTCAGGGATATAGCTAATAAACAAACTATGAAAGAGAAGGGAAAACAAATAATGTGAAAAATTAAAAAAAACACAGAGCTGTGAGGGATGGGAAGACAGTCTAAACACTAGGAGGCTTTCATAAAAGGCCATTATAAAGACTATGTAGCAATATGAAAAAATGCTTATGACACCTTAATGAAAAAAGAATACATTATATATGTAGAATTGTATACAAAAAAGAGGAAAAAAAATCCAAAACTGTAAAATAATATACCAACATAAAGGATTATTTTTAAGAATCCAACACACAAAACAATTATGAACTCAGAACTTAATGTACTTTAAAATCTATATAATAAATGTGGGTAATCAAATACTTCTAATGATAGTCCTAGGATATTTCTACACTGTTACCTACCCAAGTAAAAGTTGATCTTTTGGATCCTGAGACACATACACAAAATCCCTAGGTAAAAAACAGAGGGGTTAGCTCCAGTAATAAAATAAAGAAACCGAGGCGGCCATTTATTTGAACATTTACTTTACCTCAAATATGCCTTTGGCTTATAACCCATGGCCAGAGCTTTCTCCTCTGCCATTATCAGCATTGCAGATGCACCATCAGTCTGAAATGTTAAGCAGAACAATAACGTTAAATTCTTCAGCCTTTCTGGAAGTCTCTGTACAACCATTTTCTATGTAGTGTTCCTGAATCTATCAACTAATTACACTGTATACAGAGATTTTATAAAACAAAACTATTTTCATTTTATCCATAATTAATGGGCGACCCAAATACACACACTGACCCATTGTTTTAAGGAAGAGGGTAGAAAAACCTGTCAAAAAGCACCATCATTATCAAAATGGACAAAGAATAGGTAACATTAGAAGTATGTATTCATAATAAACTTAAGCCAAAAGAGTTTTGCTTTTGATAGAATATGAGAAATCTTATGAATTAAAATAGTCTCTCATTTACTTACTTATTTTTACATTTTATGGACTGTTTCTGAACTTGTTTCCTGCCTGTGGAAGGAAACACAGGCTTCGAGGTGATATGAAAGAAACAGGCAGGCAGCTGAGAACATTAGAACCATGGTCTTTCCTCTCTGGACACACCCCATATACTTCTTACCAACTGAGAAATCAAGTCGAGAGACAAAGAGCTACCACTGAAAAAAAGCCTTATACCATGACTAAAAGAAAGCTCAAAAAACAAAAACAAAAACAAACAAAAAAAAAAAAATCCAGGGGCACCTAGGTGGTTCAGTCGTTTAAGTGTTCAACTTAAGCTCAGGTCATGATCTCATGGTTCATGAGTTTGAGCCCCACGTTGGGCTCTGTGCTGACAGCTGGAGCCTGCTTCGGATTCTGTGTCTCCCTTTCTCTTTGTCCCTCCCCTGCTTGCCCTCTTCCTCTCAGAAATAAACATTAAAAAGAAAAAAAAATCCAAAACCCACTACTTTGGAGTTTGCAACATAAGAACAATTTCTACCACATTCTATGATATTATTTTAACTTAGTAACCCTGAAGTCACGATGGAGCTACCTTACCACCAACAGAGGAGCCATAAGGTCTGGAAACAGCGGTGACCATACATAATAATGGTTTATGGACATTACATTAATATGTTCAATGTGCCATTGTGCAAAGTTACAATGAATGTGGTGCATCAACACATCGCCCAAAACCCACCTATCTGTGATGTGCTGCCTCTGATGATTTGCATTTCTGACTTCCAATGACTAAACCTGCCCCTTTAGCACACACCAGAAGTAATCAAGGAAGTTCAGATCTGGCAAGAGTATAGCCCACCCCATGTGGCCCTATCATTCAATTTGGTTGTGGAAATGATTATCTAACCAGTCCTTCACCGCTCACGCCTAACAAGATGGTGGCATACCATCCTGCTGGAACCATTCCAGGCACCCCTCCCCTAGCCCAAGAGTGGGCGTTAAGTAGTCACTTAACAAGGTCAAACATGTCAACATGTACCCAGGTTTCCGGACATCACGTGCAGGTAAGGAAGATACGTTGTAAAAGAAATGCTGACCAGCTAGACTCTATCCAGAGGACTATACCCCAAGGTGGTAGGAGAAAAGAAACCACATCTTATGAGCAGAAACAGAATCAAAGGGATGTTTAGTTAAGGAGGAGCCAAAAAACAAGGAGGGATATGAAGCTATATGCTGATAAATAAAACCACCACCCCAAGAAATGAGGGTAGATATACTTATTCTATGTTTTATAGGAAAACGCTTATAGAAATTGCTTATAGTAATGTAATTGGGGGCCAGTATAGAGCAACATTTTCTAACAAGGGGAGCTAAAAGATAACTTGTCACACTCTCTGCCTACTTTCCACATCTCATACAACTCCTCAAATTCACATCCTATGCTCCAACCAAGCTTTTCCCCAAAGAAACCCTTGCTCTCATACCTCTTTGCTGTTCCCCTTGCCTAGAATGCATTTATTACACTTCTTGAACTGGCTTGTACCCTTCCTTCAAGATTTGCTGCTCAGATGCTACGTCCTCTACGGAGCCTCTCTGACTCCTCCCGTGCGCGTCTTCTCTGTTAGCCTGCGCTTACAACCTCCATCGCATCTTCTCCTGGCATTATCATCACTGGCCTTTCTACCCCCAGTGCTTAGGAGAGCTAATCAGAGTTTTCTGACTGGTTAAATGCCTGAAGTGAACAGCTTTTTGTATCAGAATCGTGGCTAGATTAGGTGACTCTGAAGGCCTTCAAACTAGGCTTCTTTCTGTTTTTTTAATAACCCCATTTTAATATTTTTATAATGAATAACTAGATGTTTACGCCTCTATTTATAATACATATAAATAGATCTATTGTAGGCTTTTCTACTGAAAGGCCACAGATATAAAAGTCACTAGTAAACACATAGAGCACACATAGTTACCAGGAAAGAAGAATTTGCAGCCGTCACTGTGCCATAGGGCTTGATGAATGCAGGTTTTAGTTTGGCCATCTGCTCCAGAGACGAAGGACGAATGCCATTATCTTTGGTAACTGTATCTTTTCCTAAAAAAAACATGAACTTTTTAACTCTAAAGAAGTACAAGCTTTATATATCTTCTCCAGAGAAATATGTTTTAAAAACTGTAAGAACAAGTGAAATGTAAACCATAGCTATTTACCAAAAAGAAAATCTTTTACAGTTATTAAGATGTCATCGAATCTTAATCAATACTTTTAGATTTTTTTTTTTAAGTAATCTTTACCCCTAACATGGGGCTTGAACCTACAACCCTGAGATCAAGAGTCGCATGCTCTACCAACTGAGCCAGTCAGGCACCCCTGAACTATATTTTTAAGACATCTGGGAAATAATCTAAATGATCTAACAAAAGGACACCCTACTTTCTTTCTTTTTTTTTTTTAAATGTTCATTTATTTTTGAGAGAGACAGAGCATGAGCGGGAAAGGGGCAGAGAGAGGGAGACACAGAATCGGAAGCAGGCTCCAGGCTCTGAGCTGTCAGCACAGAGCCCGATGCGGGGCTCGAACTCACGAACCGTGAGATCACGACCTGAGCTGAAGTTGGACGTTTAACTGACTGAGCCACCCAGGCGCCCAGGACACCCTACTTTCTTAAGGTATTTCTTCACATTTGGCTATTCTTCTATTCAGAAATCACATGAATGAAGAATTTTTAAGTGGGCATCTACATAAAAACTAAAATACAGCAGGAAGACCTAAAAGCAGACTCATGAAAACTTCTCTTTAAAATGTTGTGGGGCACCTGGGTGGCTCAATTGGTTAAATGTCTGACTCTTGGTTTCGGCTCAGGTCATGCTCACGGTTGTGAGATCAAGCCCCACCCCTTGCACTCTTCTGCACTGGCAGTGCAGAGCCTGCTTGGGATTCATTGTCTCCTTCCCTCCCTCCTCTCTCTCCCCCTCCGCCCCCACCCCCACTTGTGCACATGCTCTCTGTCAAAATAAATAAACATTAACAAAAATAAAATAGGGGTGCCTGGGTGGCTCAGTCGGTTGAGCGCCGACTTCGGCTCAGGTCACGATCTCGCGGTCCGTGAGTTCGAGCCCCGCATCGGGCCCCTGTGCTGACAGCTCAGAGCCCGGAGCCTGTTTCAATTCTGTGTCTCCCTCTCTCTGACCCTCCCCCATTCATGCTCTGTCTCTCTCGGTCTCAAAATTAAATAAACGTTAAAAAAAAAAAAAATTTTTTTTTAAAAATAAAATAAATAAAATAAAATATTGACCTATTACAACATAAATCGAACCTTGAGTCCATGTTTAAAAGTGAGTGTTCTGGAAACAGAACCAACTACTTACTGAGAAGTCATTTGGGGCTTTTGGAGTTTCAGAAGCGATTCAGAACTCTCAGAAGTCCCTAACAGGTGGCATGAAGCATCCTCCTTTATAAAGCTGAGGAAACCATTTTACCTGGTACTTTGAAGGGCACAACATCAGACAGGAGTCCTTCATCCTGGGCCTTCTTGGCCAGGCTGTGAGAGCGCAGCGCGTACTCATCCTGGTCCAGTCGAGAAACAGCAAAGGCAGCGGCCAGTCGGTCTGCAGAGTGGCCCATAGTCTCACTGGTGGAGAACTCGGCCACCGCAGGGAGCTGGGGAAGGGAACGTACAGGATCAGGTACGCTGTCAACAGGTGTTATACCATGCCCAGGGTTATCTGGGAAAGTCAAGACCAAGACAGGAGAAGCTTTTTGTGAGCAGGGTGTCTCTCAGGAGGGCTTACAAATTCAAATTTTCTAAGCACCATCTTTTTTCCCCATCTTGAGCAAATAATTAACCTTTCCCTGTAACTAATAGAATCTACAAATGAGCATAACCGACCGTATAACTAATTATGTATCTTTGCAGTGGGATGCTTTGGAAGCACAGGTCTTTACATAAGAGGTCCCAAGTCTTACCTCGGGTGACAGGAAATTCAATCTGAATTTAGAGATTAAAGACAGTCGCTGACCCAGAGTCTTGGCCTTATTGAGATCAAGCAACATCTTCCTCATTTTCCTTGAATGACGAATAGGGACATCAGACATTAACTCTACACCACCTGCCACGACCACATCGCACTGCCCAGAGGCGATCAAGCCAACACCTACAGGGCACAGGTTACAGGAACATGAACATCTTTTGCAGAAATTAACAGACCACTGATAATTGAAGCTTCTTGATTAAATTCCTGTTGTATGACAGTTATCAGCATTCTATAACATGTGTAATTACGCTTTTAACTTTTTCAGAGGGATTAAGATAATTTTTTTGAATGACTAAAACTATATTCAATGCACTAGAGAAAAACAAGTTTCATTCAGTCCATATGGACAACAGCTTCTGGAAATATCCACCGGACCAACCCTCAAATCAGTCTAAACCAGAACATTCTGCATATTTTACAAACTCCCAGCTTTAGTTTTCAGAAAGATTTTTATCCCTACAACAGGAATTTTTACTACAAGCTAGAGAAAGTCTAACTTTTGAAGATGTAAGGCAGCCCCTGCTCCTCTTTCTGGCCACTGGCGAGTATTTTGTTGCTCTATCTGGAAGTTGTCACATGCTTCATAGAGTGGTGAATGCCCCCAATCACGGCCTGTGGCATCATTTTCTGCCACTCATGAGGCAGGCTGCAACCTGGCCTTGATGTTACTAAAAGAGCACAGTCATCTTTCAGGTTTCGGTCTTTTCACAACAGGCACTGCCACTGCAAAACGTCCCACTATTTTGTTAGAGTTTGTCAGGAGAATTTGTAACTAATTATTAAAATTCCACAGGTGTGGGGAGAAAGCAGAGGAAAGAGTCTGTTCTTCTTACACAGTGATTTATCACTTGGGCCACAACCTTCATGGGGGTGTATTAGACTCCCCTAACTTAACCATTTTTTTTCTAATTTTTTTTTTTTAATGTTTATTTATTTTTGAGAGGAGAGGGGAGGAAAGAGAGAGAGAGAGAGAGAGAGAGAGAGAGAGAGAGAGGAGAGAGAGAGGGAGACAAAGAATCCGAAGCAGGCTGCAGGCTCTGAGCTGTCAGCACAGAGCCCAATGCGAGGCCTGAACCCATGGACCGTGAGATCATGACCTGAGCCAAAGTCAGATGCTTAACTGACTGAGCCACCCAGCCGCCCTGGGATTCACCTGACTTTAAAACCCAACAGGTTATAAATTATTCATGGCTCAAATTCAGAAGCACCCTCCTAGAGACATACTTCTCCAGCTGATAATCCCTGCTGTGGCCAGCCACATTACTGATGGAGAAACTACATGAATGGTTGTGTCCCTCAGGCATAGACAGCAAGAAAAGATGAGAACTACTTCAAAAATCGCAAATGTTAAATATGACCTTATTTTTGAAAAACGACACCAATTCAGAGATCTCTGCTGATCATATACTTTGGTTGAGAGTACTTTTTTTTATGATCGTATAAACGACCAAGGAGAATTAACATGTACCTTCTGCTTTCAAGTAAACATACCTGTGGTCATGGCTTGGTTGGCAGAGATGCAAGCCATGGTGACAGTGTGAGCAGGAGTCTTGTCAGAGAAGCCAGCTCCCAGGGCAGCCTTCAGGAAATACAGGAACGAAACGGTCACTTCTAAAGGAAGCGTTAACGTGGAAATGATGTCATGTGAGCACCACTTCTCCGTGTGGTGAATCAGGAAAGGGTTTGAGGTTAATACTCTACAGAGTAACATTCAGAATGAAATTAGGCCCATCATGGAAATGGCCCACTCATTTTTCATCTAGCCATTAACCGACAAGCGCTCTACGAAATTCTTGGTAGCCGGTTTCCAGTGTGGTGAACAGGCTATAGGTCACCTAATTCCTTAGCAATGCTGTGCTCTGGGCCTTCGAGAATATCAATACATAACTGGATTTTAATCTAAATTTCCAAATAGCCTTGAAGTAAACCTTTTAAATCCACCTGGTGGAAGGATGAAATAGGTCACGGAGTAAGATCCTCACGATCTGTGTTCCTGCACTTGAAAGGCTTGGTGGCAAAGCAAAAGTTACCAAAGCAGAAAGTGATTTCTAAAGAACCAACCACTCCCCTAACAGCCTTCCCACTCAGGTCCCTGCCTGCTCTCCACTCATTCCTCCCACTGCTAATCCGTCTCTCTTTGTGACTGCCACAGAATTCAGACAGCACCCTGAAGACCCAATGCAAAGGCAACTTGGAAAACTTGCCATTAAGGAGGAGTTCAAGTTGATGAAAGAAACTTTGCAAAAGTGCCTAAGCCCCAAGTAAGCATCTTTGAAATAAGGTCAGACCAGCTAACCAACTGGAAAAAGACAAACCTGTCCAGGATGATGGCACAATAGTTGCTTCAAAAGAGAACAATTTGAGGGGTCTTGACAAGAACTGAGGCCCTCCAGGGGCGCCTGGGTGGCTCAGTCGGTTGTGCATCCAACTTCAGCTCAGGTCATGATCTCACGGTTTCTGAGTTCGAGCCCCGCGTCGGGCTCTGTGCTGACAGCTGGGAGCCTGGAGCCTGCTTCGGATTCTGTGTCTCCCTCTCTCTCTGCCCCTCCCCTGCTTGTGCTCTCTCTCTGTCTCTCAAAACTGAATAAATGTAAAAAAATTAAAAAAAAAAAAGAACCGAGGCCCTCCATTAATCTTGCAAAATGGCCTCTATCTCTATCACTAAGGCACAGTAAACGTTACACATAACATGAAGACACCTATTATTTTATTATAATACTTATTGGGGAAAATAATGCTGCCAAAAAAAATCAATGTCTGATTCCATTTTTGCTTAAGAATTAATGCATAGATACAATAACAAAATATTTCATAACATTAAAGTTACGTTTTAAAAATAATGCTCTCACTATCCCCCCACCAGCCACCACCACCACTATTTAACTACGAGATTCTGGTTCCCATGAGGGGAATTCTTTTTTAGTGGCCCTTTTCTGAAACTACTTAACTATGCTCAGAATACAAGATCTCCTGTAATTTGGTAAAATAAACCTGCTTCCAAAGTCTAGATGAAGGAGGCTGAATGTTTCTTAAATAAGTTTTACTTTTTTAAAGTTTATTGAGAGAGAGAGAGAGAGCCCACGCGTGGGAGCGCCTGAGGACGCATGAGAGTGGGGGAGGGGCAGAGAAAGAATCTCAAGCAGGCTCCACACTGTCGGTGTGGAGCCCGACATGGGGCTCAAACTCAAAACACCGTGAGATCATGACCTGAGCTGAAACCAAGAGCCGGCCGCTTAACCAACTGAGCCACCCAGGCGCCCCGCTTTTATATTTACACTACCCATGTATCATCATCTGTAGAAACAGAAGTACGCCATAGTACATACTACATACAGTATAACCTTATTCTGGTCTTTTCAGGTAGACTTGATTCTCAGTGCCCAACATACTCTGCTGAAAACTACACCCTGGCAACGGCACGTCAGCCTCTCAATGCAGACCGATTCAAAAAAGGAAGAAAGAAGCAAATCTCCAGGGGCCGGGGGAGGAGAGCACACCAGTGGGGCAAGTGTAAAGGGCACTCAGGTCGTATGGCCCGATCCTCATAAGGTCCTTTCTAGCACGTATCCCACCCTTGGCCCCAGGTGACTCTCAGCCCTGAAAGAGCTTTAAATAGAAGTGGTTTCTGGGGAACCTTGTCCACATGCTTCTATTTAAAGCTTGAACAGCTCTCAAGGCAGGCTTAGGCTCTAGACAGCACACTAAGGGAAAAGGAGGAAGACGCCTCTTAGTCAAGGAGGAGAGCAGGGAAATCTGCAGAGGCCTTTCAGTAAAGTCAGGTTCATGGGAACTCAGCAACACAAGTCTTTAACATTTCCTATAAACATGACGAATACAGACAACAGGTCCTTCAAAAGCTCTCTAGTCGGAAGGTACATTAGCTTTTAGGTTACAATACAACTACGGAGAGACATCCTCATAACATCCTCCCCCAGGGCAACCTTCCCCTGGAGTGAATGCCCCTGGTACTGGTACAGGGCAGGGAGAGGCAACTACCACACGTCAATTCGTAGCTGCGATTTGCACATGGATGTAAAATTTTCTGACAGAATTTAGGGAAAAACATTATGGCTTTAAGTATTAGAACGGAAATACTGAAAAAACTGAAACGCTTGGTAGTTTTCAAGTGCTCTTATAAGAGCCACTTTGCTTTTTGCAGAATATAAAAGTTGCAAATGTATTATGACTAGCTTGATGCAGTTGTAAAATTGTCATATTCGACCCAGTCAGAAACGTGAAAGCCCAGGGAAAAACCAAAAAAATCAGGACGGGAAAAAAACCATTTTCTGTTCATAATTTTTTTTCTGCCTCCCTAACATCCTACAGTCGATTCTATGGGCTTAAGTAACACCAGATGTTCAGCAATATTAGCATTTACTGGCAGGTAAAAATGTGGGGCAGAACCAATACTTCCGGCCCTGCTCATGTCCCCTCCTGGCTGATAGTGATGGAAATTATTGCCCCCACAACTGTACTGAACATAGAGATACGGCAGGCACAAAGCTAGAAATAAAGAAAATGCTTAACACGCTGAAATGTGCTTTGGAGCCAACTTTATCCAAATAATCACTTTCAAATTGAAACAAAGCCCAGAAGATGTGTTTGGACTCTTCACCAGGAAATGCCTGTGTGACGTGTCACACAAGTTTTAAGGTCTGTTATCATCTCAGTTGCCACCAGTGAACGCTACCTGGAGCTATGCCAACTAGGGTAAAGGTAAACTCCTATGAGATGGTTTTAAACACACACCCTATGTGTCATGTCGTTAAAGGGAACAAATGAATCAGCAATGCCACCTCCAACAAAAACCACGTTGTGAAATAAGTTCTTTGCATAGTGTTGAAATTTTGAGTTAATTAGTAGCCACCGTAACATTATCAAAGTCACATCAGCCATACTTCCCTACGGTCTCTATTATCCTAAGGGATAGAAAAATGAACATATCCTAAAGCAGCTCAAATAACTGATTTGACTTACAGTATGAATATACACTAGTACAGTACAAGTCATTTGGTTTATACTATAATTCTCTCAAACATTCACATTCATTATTCAAATTGTAAAATCACATTTTAAGTCAAATATAACCTCACTTAAAACTTTTTAATAACTTTTGAAGAATAATTCTGTTCACTGAAATTCAATCGATTCTCCTATCAATCTCCTGGAACAACATGAAGTTCGTTTTACTCACCTCTCTAGCCACATTGCTAGTCTTCACTTCCTGTATAACTGTGCCAAAGATGATATAATCAACAACATCCTTCGGGACATTGGTCCGATGCAGCAAACCCCTGAGAGAAGTCCAAAGCAATAAAAACCGAGACAGTGCAGCAGGTCATCACATAAAACACTGTAATTCTTTTAAAATGACAAGCTAAATAGGAAGAATCAAAAATCATTTTGAGGGGTGCCTGCGTGGCTCAGTTGGTTGAGCGCCTGACTTTGGCTCAGGTCATGATCTCGTGGTTCATGGGTTCAAGCCCCGCATCGGGCTCACTGCTGTCAGTGTGGAGTCCACTTTAGATTCTCTGTCCCCTTTCTCTCTCTGCCCCTCCCCATTCGCACGCATTCTCTCAAAAATAAAACATTAAATAATTTAGAAAAAGATAAAGCAGATACATAAATATAGTAATGTTAATAGGAACCAAAGTTTCAGTCAAAAGAGAAAAGAGAGACAAGTATAAAATCAAAGAGATGAAATAAAATCCCAGGTATATTAAATTTAAATTTGGAGTACCAATATAAACCCATAATTGAAGCTATACATTTGTCTAGTTTTACCCACTGATAGAGACTAGAAGCAGTCACATTCCAGTAGGAAAGGAAGGAGTCAATCTTTTGGGTTTTTTTTAAATGTTTATTTTCTTTTTGAGAGAGAGAGACAGTGCAAGCAGGGGAGGGGCAGAGAGAGAGGGAGACACAGAATCCGAAGCAGGCTCCAGGCTCTGAGCTGTCAGCACAGAGCCCGACGTGGGGCCCAAACTCATGAACTGTGAGATCATGACCTGAGCCAAAGTCGGACGCCCAACCGACTGAGCCACCCAAGCGCCCCAGGAATGAGCCAATCTTGAACTCAGACTTGGTTCTTTTTTTTTCAGACTTGGTTTCTAAATGCCATTCCCCACTAAAGGAATCAGCTTATTTACTTTTTTTTTTAAAGATTTTATTTTGTTTTTTAAGTTTACTTATTGGAGAGAGTGGGGGAGGAGCAGAGAGAGAAAGAGAAAGAGAGAAAGAGAAAGAGAGAGAGAAAGAGAAAGAGAGAGAGAGAGAGAGAGAGAAAGAGAAAGAGAGAGAGAGAGAGAGAGAGAGAGAGAGAGAGAGAGAATCCCACGCAGCTTCCCTGGTGTCAGTCTAGAGCCCGAGGCAGGGCTTGATCTCATGAACCATGAGATCATGACCTGAGCCTAAACCAAGAGTCAGGCACTTAACTGACCGAGCCTCCCAGGTGCCTAAATATTTTATTTTTAATTAATCTCTCCACCCAACACTGGGCTCAAACTTACTTACAACCCTGAGATCAAGAGTCACATGCTCTACCAACTGAGCCAGCCAGGTGCCCCAGGAATAAGCTTTTTAAAAAAAATGACTGAGGCTAGGTCTAAGGCAAGACAAGTACAAACTAAATCTCACTGATCTTTTTTGTGCCAAAAAGAAGAAAGTACTTAAAGACTAACGGGATATCAAAAACAGGAACATGGGTGTACACATTTGTCAAAGTTCATCATACTATACACTTAAACGTGTGCATTTTATTATATTCAAGTTATACCTCAGAAAATAACATTACGCTAAAAAACAAAGGGACATAAGAACTTGGGGGTGCCTGGTTGGCTCAATTAGTAGAGCATGCGACTCTTGATCTCAGAGTCGTGAGTTTAAGCCCCACATTGGGTTGAGAGCTAACTTAAAAAAAAAAAAAAAAGAAACAACTTGACAGGAGCTCCCACAGATAAAATGCGTGAGCTTCAAAAAGAATATTGACTAACCTTAGCTATGACACAATAAGTAAAATGGGGCACCTGGCTGGCTCAGTCAGTGGAGCATTCGACTCTTGATTTTGGGATTTTAAGTTTGAGCCCCATGTTGGGTATAGAGCTTACTTAAAAATAAAAAAATCTTTTTAAATGGTTATATATTTTATTTTTTGAGAGAGAGAGGAAGGGTGGGGCAAAGAGAGAGGGAGACAGAGAATCCCAAGCAGGCTCCACACCGTCAGTGCAGAGCCCGTCGCAGGGCTCAAACTCATGAACTGTGAGACCGTGACCTGAGCCAAAATCAAGAGTCAGATGCCCAACTGACTGAGTCACCCAGGCAGTCCAAAAATAAAATCTTCAAAAAAAAACACAGTAAGTAAAAATTCGTAAGTCTTAAAACAAAGAAAAGCTGTTCTTTACAGAAAAATACCAGCCGATAAATGTAGGAGGAATAACAAAATTAGAAAAATCATAAATTTGTAACCTCTGATGTAATAAAACTGATTCAGGCAGGGGCGCCTGGGTGGCGCAGTCGGTTAAGCATCCGACTTCAGCCAGGTCACGATCTCGCGGTCTGTGAGTTCGAGCCCCGCGTCGGGCTCTGGGCTGATGGCTCGGAGCCTGGAGCCTGTTTCCGATTCTGTGTCTCCCTCTCTCTCTGCCCCTCCCCCGTTCATGCTCTGTCTCTCTCTGTCCCAAAAATAAATAAAAAACGTTGGAAAAAAAAAAAAAAAAAACTGATTCAGGCAAAACTGTCAATGAATGCTAAAAACCATCTGGTGAAAGACCATTGGGGAATGGGCGAGTCACACGGTGCTATGATACCACTTTACAGATTACTAATTGCAAAGGAAAAAAATGTACGTTTATAATCAAAAGACCTGGCAGTCTGACCATGACTGAGTGGTTAGATTTAGCATCACATATCATGTGCCTCCTGACATGACAGAATACCACGTGCGTAAACCCATAAAGCATTCTTCCCAAATACTGTTTAACCTGAAACTAATCAAGCCTCTAGAACGCGTCTCCAGTTTACAGGAAATTCGTAAGGGAAGTTAAATATCACCATGAAGAAACATTAAGAATACGGGACATTCCATCAAACAGGTGGCCTAGAGTTTTCAAAAGTCCCTGTCCTTTGGGGCATGGGAATGTTGGGGGAGAAAGAAAATGTTCTAAACTGAAGAGACTAAAAGAGACCTATCCATTTGTAATATGAACCTCGACTACGTCCTGGTTTGGGGGGAAAAAAAAACTAATGAAAGAAAAGACATTCTTGGAACAATTATGGGGGAATTGACTATGAACTGAACATTACTAGTTATGGAATCACTGTTACTGTTTTAGCTGTAGTAACAACATCCTGGAGGTCCTTATGCTCAGGAGATAAACACTTGAAGTATTTAGGGCTGAAGTTTCAAGATGTCTGCAACTCACTGTCAAATGCTTTATTAAACTATATAGACATGGCCAAATGGTTAACAATTATTAAATCTAGGTGGGAGGTATTTAGGTGCTCACTATATTATTCTTTCAATTTTATTGTACACTTGACAGTTTTTAAAATAAGAAGTTGTGGAAAAACTTGCAAAGCACCAGTCTGGGATCATAATCAGAAATAGGACGGGGTGCCTGGGTGGCTCAGTCGGTTAAGTGGCCAGCTTCGGCTCAGGTCATGATCTCACGGTCTGTGGGTTCGAGCCCCACGTCAGGCTCTGTGCTGACAGCTCAGAGCCTGGAGCCTGTTTCAGATTCTGTGTCTCCCTCTCTCTGCCCCTCCCCTGTTCATGCTCTGTCTCTCTCTGTCTCAAAAATAAAACATTAAAAAAAAATTGAAAAAAAATAAAAAATAAAAAAAAAGAAATAGGAAAACAAGGGGTAACCAGGTGGCTCAGTTGCTTAACCATCCATCCGACTTCAGCTCAGGTCATGATCTCACGGTTCCCTGAGCTTGACTCCATGTCAGGCTCTGTGCTGACAGCTGGGAGCCTAGAGCCTGCTTCAGATTCTGTGCCTCCCTCTGTCTCTGCCTGAGCGCCCACGCCCCCCCGCTACCCCCATCCCACTCGCATTGTCTCAAAGATAAACATTAGAAACATTTTTTAATGGAAAAATAAGCTAGTTTTAGGGAAAAGATAATTTTTATTTTTCAATTTTTGTTTATTTTTTTTGAGTAGGCTCCATACCCAATGTGGGGTTCAAACTCACAACCCTGAGATCAAGAGTCACGTGCTCTACCAACTGAGTCCAGGCACCCTGGTAAGTTTTATTTTTGATACACTGCACTTGGAAGTGTCTAAGGGGTCAAGTTTAGAGATTTGGGACCCTCCACATAGCAAAATAAAGATTAAGTAGATGAGATTTTTTTTAAGGAAAAGCATGCATACATAGAAATGCAATGCTGTAAGAACTAAAACTTGCCAAATACTTGTAAGAAAGTTAAAAAGATCCAGTTTTTTAAAGTAGGGAAAAATCATTCAGAAGATGGAAGGAAAATCTTAAAGGCATAATATGAATAAGTCAAAGGAAGACGGGGTCAAGTACAGCTGACAGGTCAATGCTAGAGAATACAAAGAGACCAAGGCCTGGGAAAAGGCCTGGGGAAAGGCCTGTGCATTTAGTGACCACAAAAGCCATTACAGAGAGAAGCTCCCGAAAGTATGGTTCCTGAAGAACAGTAGGAATGGAAATAATTATTATGAGATTAAAGGAAATGAATGGTAAGAAAAGAGAAGTAACTGCTGCTTTCATTCATTTTTAAAGTCTGGCAGGAAGAGAAGAAAAAGAATCAGATGGGCAGAAATGTCACCTGAGGGTTTTTTCAAACTAGAAGAGACCTGTGGCTGGTTTCTGAAGACACAGAAACAAGGCACTGATGAAAAATGAATGAGGTGATGCTTCACATGCTACTCCCACTGCAGAAACAGCCACACATTGTAGGACTTTCACCAAATTACTCACCTGGCTCAATCTCCTGTAACCGTACCTAATTTTACATTCTTACTTGGCTTACACATGGATCTTCAAGTCTCATTCTAGGCTTCTTTGTAGACAAATATTAGCTCCCATCTAAAACAATCATCAGGGGCGCCTGGGTGATTCAGTCGGTTAAGTGTCTGACTTAGTCGGCTCAGGTCATGATCTCCCAGTTTGTAAGTTCGAGCCCCATGTCGGGCTCTGCGCTGACAGCTCAGAGCCTGGAGAGTGCTTCTGATTCTGTGTCTCCCTCTCTCTGCCTCTCCCCCGCTTACATTCTGTCTCTCTCTCTCTCAAAATAAATAAATAAAATAAAATAATCACCAAATACATACATTGTATTTGCATTGATCGGTTATAACTAGCTAGCTAGCTACAGTGCTCGTGAAGGAATACTGTCACACTAAGAAACTGTTTGTCAAGCCCGCAAAATAAACACTGCTGACACCTACCAGCTGCTTGAATTTGTTTTGCACACATGGCCAAAATGGAGCGTCAGTAAATCTTGAAAAAGCTAGTAGGCGTGTGTTTCTCACCACATAAAAGGTAATATATCCTAGATATGGAAATCCTATTAAACATGTTTCACGTGTAAAAACTAGAGTAACAACTAAAATAAAACTGCATTTACTTACAAAAGTGCTGCTCTAGCCAAATCATGTGGCATCAGTTCCTTATATCTGAGGAAAGAAAAGAAACAATTTAAACTAAAAGCCTAGAACATTAACAGTGTTTTCATTCTATTTGAAACACCTAGAGATACCATCTAATATGCTCCTGCAAATGAACTTCATGATCTAAGGCAGTCCAGCATTCCAAATGAAGCAATATTGTGACTACTATTTGTCATCCTTCGCAATCTGGCGGGCCTGAACTCCTACTGAGCTGGCTAAGAATCTAACCAAGATGTGGCCCGGTATCTTATTGTTTATCATGACATATGTTACACGCTCTTTAAAACTAAACTCCACCTTCTCAGTTCTCTTTACTTCATTTTTTAAAATAGATTATTTTTCAACGTCCAAAGGGACCTGAGGGATGTATTAGGACTTTTTCAGAAACTTTTTGAAGTAATTTAAGATCTACGACAGAACTGGAAAGACCGAACAGAGATCCTGAATACCCTTTGCCTGGCTTCCTCTAATGCTAATATCTTATCCAACCATGATGCACCAGTCGACACTAAGAAATTGGTACTGCTACAACATTCGCTAAGCTGCTAACTTTATCTGGATCTCACCAGTTTTTCTACCAATGCCTGCTTCCTGTTCTGTTCTAATACCAAATCCATGTACTTAGTTGTCATGCCTTTGTTTCCTCCAATCTGTGACAGTTTCTCAGCCTTTCCTTGTCTTTGTGACCTTGACATTTGAAGACTAGGGTCATGGGTTTGGGGGAAGAATGCCAGAGAAGTGAAGTGCCCTTCTCATTGCTTCATATCAGAACGTGCATGATAGCAACATGTCTTATTACTAGTGAATCACTTGGTTAAAGCAGTATCTGCCCGTTTTCATCACTATTTTTCCCTTTCTGTACTCAAGTTGACTATAGAAGTGAGTCACCAGTCTGGACCTCACTCGAAGGGAGGAGAATTCAGCTCTACTTCCTACTGGAAGGAATAACAAAGGATCTGTGGACATGTTAAAAGCACCACAGTAATTAATAAATATTTAGGGGGAGAGAGTTGAGGCAACGCAAGTATCTCGTTTCTCAACATTTCTCACCTACTAATTTTAGCATTCATTCATAAATCCTCCTTGCAGCAATTACTACTGTGGTGTTCCAATGGTGATTCATTTCATCATTCCTTCTATATTCATTAGCTGAAATTCTTTGGTAAAGATGATGTGTCCCTTCTCTCTCATTTATGTATTTATTCAATTATTTATTTATTTATGTAAGATAGGATTCACATAAATATTTATTCTTTGGGTTACGATGTAATACTCTATTTTATTGGTCAAATTGTTCTAGCTTTCATCATTGGAAGTTATTTCAGATTGGTCCCTTGTCCTTTTCCCGTGTCATTTTTTTTTTTTTTTCTTAAAGCACTTCTTCACTTCCAGGCACTACAAAATGCTCCAGCCTCATCTTGTATTTTCTCTGGCTCAGCCCTGGTCACTCTTCTAGGCAGGCCTGGCTCCTTATACTGAAGAACGGTATTTAGAAACCAAGCTCTGCATGCAAACTCTGTTTAAATGTCAAAAATAAATTCCCTTTAAGTCAAAGATTAGGCCATTGGATTGAATAAGTTCATTCTACAAGTTCCTGAAAATCAAAACCTAAAAATCCAAAAATGTTTTTATTTTAATTCTGAATCACAGAAGAATTATCTGTAGTTTTCCAAATCTTTCAGAGGTAAAATGAGTTCCCTCAAATTTAGAACAGAATAATCTGGGGAAACATTGTGTGTCAATTTTAAAATGTCCAAACACTAAATTATCATTTTACAATGTTAACGCTCACATTCCTACCCTTCTCTACAAGGATGATTAGCAGATTCCCAAATCCCACTGCTGGCATCCATTCCTACGAGTGCTTCCCAAATGCCCTCCCCTTTTAAGAACCTTGTCTTCCAAATAGCACTCAAGTTAAAAGCAAAGTTTCCTCAAATTGAACAGAAGATCTTTTTCCACCTAGAAAATCATCTATTATATATAGAAGACCTATTTGTCACCTCAATCATAACATCAATCTCATGACTTGATTATTTGTCTTCTTTATAAATTCTTCTCCCTATATTGCCACTTTTGTTCTTTACATAAATATTACCTTGAAATTTTTTCCTTCTTTTCTATCAACTTTAATTTCTTATGTTATTCCAAGTTTATCTCTTCTCTGTACCACTAAGTTGCCCACGTACTTTGTCATCTCAGTCAGTTAAGATCCTGAATTAAACTAAAACACAACCACTAACAACAAAAGGAACCCCATACCAATGTGCTGAATATCTCAAATCAAACTTTAGGCAAATACTAATTACCAAAGAAAGTGTTTAAATAACGTAAGTAAATGAGATAGCTGAACGTGTTCAAATTTCTTAATAACTAGTAAAACAGCTGGAAACAAATACCTACATAGTATATAAGCAACCCTTACAAAAAAAGAATTGTCTTCCTAGCCTAGAACTTTCTACTCTTGACAGAACTTTCTTTTTCTACCCTGCTGCTGCGAAGTACGAGGCTCTCCTGTCCTCAGTTTCCTGCTGCTACAGCTTGAGATTCTTACTTTTACTGCTCTTGTCAGTAGAGGAAAAGATTACAGAGAAAAATGGCTTTACGATGCTGAGACAAGAGGGTGAGTGAAGAATCTTCACCACCACTCACTTACAGCATTAATTCTGTAAGAAAATACTCTCCAGGTTCTAAACCATATGTTTAAAAAAGAACGTGTACTGTTTGTGTATGTACACACACACAAAGGTATGCATCTTTGACAAACACACTGCTCTGCGCCTTGCTCTTTACACTTAACACATCCTCAGAAACTTTCTATATTAGTATATATTGATAGGCCTCACTCCTCTTAGCAGATGCCCAACATTCCCCAGTGCAGTAAGTTAGTGACTGCTTGTTCAAAATATGAGTATCAAAACAACCTAAACAAAACAGAACTAGTGTTTCACTTAGTTTGAACCTAGTTACCAAAGCCCATTATCAGCTTTTGGACAGACTAGGCCCCACTTGGGGATACAAAGCAGCAGACAAGTCTAAGGAGAACAGCAGTTTGGTTCTGGGAGATTTCTGTGCTCATCTAGGATCATTCTGGTTCTATTCACTTGGGGTTGTGCTATGCTGGGATTTCGACCAGCCTGTCAACTGCAATTCTGATCAGGAAGCCAAAGCAATGAATTAAAGGCCCTTCTGAATACCCACTGGCCCACAGCCTCGGTATTCAAACTTCTGAACAAGGACAGAAACAAGGTACTTATCTCCAGACAAGGAAAGCATACCTCTGCTGGAACCAAGGCATCTGGATCCACACTAGGTTTTCAAAATTGGTCTGGTTCAATCTAAAACTATACTAGGCTTGTTCATGAGAAAGGATGAAAAACAAATTTTGCCATTTTATTTTACCACTGGCCTTATTCTGTATTAATTTCATAAAGAATGCTATGCGTACATTAACCCACTAGCGACAGTATTACCGACTGGGTTACATTTGCAAAGACCACTTCTGAAAGTGTCTTAAAAGAAGAAATAAATAAAGTTACGTGTTAATTAACCGGATTTTAGTAATCATTTCACAACGTATACACATATGAAATCATCACATTGTATACCATAAAAAATCATGTCGTACAACCTAAATATATACAATTTTTATTTGCCAGTGATACCCTGAATAAAGCTGGAAAAGAAAAAAGAAAAAAAGAAGAGAACACAATCATTTAATACTTACGAAGTGCCCGACTGCAAAAATGGAATGCGAACACCCTCCACCACCACAATATTCCTTATATTGGGTTTGGCTAAGGTTTTCTTTGACTTGGTCTGGGCGGCTTTAAGGTAAAGTTCAAAGAACTATTAATTCAAATATATGAAGTCAGATGACTTTTTACCTTTTCAAAAATAGACATTCTAAGAATTACAACATTCAATGCCAAGCTGCATTTGCCACTTACCAAACCAGTTCAATTAAAAATTTTTAAAAAAGGCTAAGAAACTGACTAGCATTTACAAGTTTCCAAACGATATTTAAGGTAAATACAGAGATTATACCTAATAATGGTATATTCATTAATGAGAGTATTCATGCCATTAACGAAATTGTTTCTTTTTATCAAGTGTTTGACAATCACATTGAGAGCAGCCAATGTGTCACAGGTCTTCCCTTAATATTAGAAGTCCCGGGGTGCCTGGATGGCTTAGTCCTGCAACTGAGAGCATGCAACTCTTGATATCAGGGTTGTTAAGTTTGAGCCCCACATTGGGTATAGAGATTACTTTAAAAAATAAAAATCTCAAAAAAAAAAAAAGGAGTCTCAATAAACGATATCTACTCTTCACATAGCTTAGTATTCTTATTTTTATGTAGAAATAAAAGCCATTTGGTTGGTGATTATTGCCATTCTGCAAAAACCTAGAATGCCTCCTGATTCTGTTTGACTCAATTTATATAGTTTCTTTCCAACATCAAAAGAGCAACCTTCGTGCCAGTATAGGACTGGCACAAAAATAGACTCAGATCCCATAGAACACAACAGAGAGCCCAGAAATAAACCCATGCTTATATGGTCAATTAATCTATGACAATGGAGGCAAGAATATACAATGGGGAAAAGACAGTTTCTTCAACAAACGGTGTTGGGAAAATCAAACAGCGACATGCAAAGAATTGAAACTGGACTACTTTTTCTTACACCACACACAAAAATAAACTTTGATGAGTTAAAGACCTAAATGTGAGACCCGAAACCATGAAGTTCCTAGAAGAGAGCACAAGAAGTAATTTCTTTGATATCGGCTGTAGCGGTACGTTTCTAGATACGTCTCCTGAGGCAAGGGAGACAAAAGCAAAAATAAACTATTGGGACTACATCAAAATCAAAAGTTTTTACACAGCAAAAGAAAACATCAACGAAACAAGGCAACTTACTG
This sequence comes from Panthera pardus, assembly GCF_024362965.1. Taxonomy (NCBI): domain Eukaryota; kingdom Metazoa; phylum Chordata; class Mammalia; order Carnivora; family Felidae; genus Panthera; species Panthera pardus. The sequence continues at coordinate 20,308,241 of NW_026526832.1, forward strand.
AATGGAAGAAGATATTTGCAAATGATATATCTGGTAAGAGGTTAATATCCAAAATATATAAAGAATTTATACAACTCAACACCAAAAAAACCCAAATAATCTGATTAAAAATGATAGAGTGTCTGAACATTTTTCCAAAGAAGACATACAAATGGCCAACGGACACATGAAAAGATGCTCAACACCACTAATCATCAGGCAAATGCAAATCAAAACTACAATGAGATCACCTTACACCTGTCAGAATGGCTAAAATCAAAAAGACAAGAAATAACAAGTGTTAATGAAGATGTGGAGAAAAAGGAACCCTTGTGCACTACTGGGAAAAAACACAAATTGGTGCAGCCAATGTGGAAAATATTATGGAGGTTCTTCAAAAAATTAAAAACAGAAATACCGTATGATCTAGGGTCACCTGGGTGGCTCAGTCAGTTATGTGCCCAACTTCGGCTCAGGTCATGATTTCACGATTCGCGAGTCTGAACCCTGCATCGGACTCTGTGCTGACAGCTTGGAGCCTAGAGCCTGCTTTGGATTCTGTATCTCCCTCTCTCTCTGCCCCTCCCCACTCACACTCTGTCTCTCTCTCTCAAAAATAAACAAGCAATGAAGAAAAGAAGAAAAGAAAAGAAAAAAGAAAAGACAAGACATACCATATGACCTAGGAATTCCACTTCTGGGTACGTACCCAAAGAATACAAAAACACTAATTCAAAAAGATATACACACCCCTGTGTATACTGCAGCATTACTGAGAATAGCCAAAATATGGAAGCAACCCAAGCGCCCACCCATAGATGAATGAATAAAGATGTGATGTGTACACATACATACACGCACTCAATCAAATATTACTCAGCCATAAAAAAAGAATGATATCTTGGCATCTGTGACATGGATGAACCTAGAGGGTATAATGCCAAGTGAAGTAAGTCAGAGAAAGACAAATACCATATTATTTCACTCATATGTGGAATTTAAGAAACAAAACGAATGAACAAAGACAAGAAGAGACAAACAAAAAAACAGACTCTTAAATACAGAGAACTGGTGGGTTGCCAGAGGGGAGGTAGGTGGGGGAAATGGGTAAAGTAGACGAAAGGGATTAAGCATACACTTATCTTGATGAGCACTAAGTACAGAACTGCCGAATCATCACGTTGCACACCTGACCCTAATATAACAGAGTTAATTATACTTCAATTAAAAAAGAGCAACCCGGGGGCGCCTGGGTGGCTCAGTCGGTTAAGCGTCCGACTTCGGCTCAGGTCAGGATCTTGTGGTCCGTGAGCTCGAGCCCCGCGTCGGGCTCTGGGCTGGTGGCTCAGAGCCCGGAGCCTGCTTCCGATTCTGTGTCTCCCTCTCTTTCTGCCCCTCCCCCATTCATGCTCTGTCTCTCTCTGTCTCAAAAATAAATAAAGGTTAAAAAAAATTTTTAAAAAGAGCAACCTTTCTCTAATTTTTTAATTAAAAAAAAAAAAACATGAATACATGCTTGTGGCAAAGACACAAAAACAAAAACACACAACTCTAAAAGATGGAGAGTAAAACTAAATTTCCCTCTTGATGCCCTCCCCTGTCCTATCATTTCCTTTGAAGGAGATACTGCTAATTTGGCGTATAACTTTCAAACTTTTTTCTCTTTGAAGTTACATACATGCATACACTTATGTGTTATGTACAGTCTTCTGACCTGACCACGCCTACTGATATCATAGAGAACTATTTATGATAAATATCCACAATCAACTTGAAGGAAACAGTGGTCAGAGCTAAGAACCACGATAAAATGGGGTACAGATTCCCCTGTCAGCTGTAACAGAGGTGTGCTGGTGCAGGACACAAAGGCACAGGGAGATCAGCAAGGAGACTCTGGCAGACTCAAGCATGTGGTGCTAAAAGCCAGGATACAGGCAGTCTCAGTGTATGAATGGAAGGAAGGGACCAAGACAAGAGATTTTATCAAGGAAGACGAGGCATCCCGGTGACCAATCAGATATGGAAAGAACGGACAACAGGATTATAAAGGAAGTTTAGAGACTAAGAAAACCTAACTATTCTACACAGAGTAACAACTGGTTTGGGAAGAAAAATGACTTCACTCCTAAATATGCTGACTTCGAAGTGACAGAGAGACACCCAGGTGGGTATGTCCGCTTGACGAGGTAAAGCTCTGAAGACAAATGGGGTGTAGATGGGAGACCCATGAAGTACTTGCGGTTCGGAACACGGAAGAACAAGAGGCAGGTTTGACAGCAGCAGCTCACCCATCCCCCCTCTAAAGGGAGCTGGGCAGCCACAGACACCTCATCCCTGAGCCCACGGCCAAAGCTGATTAGATTCCAGGTGGGTCCTGGACCACCAAAGGACAATCCAGAGAGTGGCCAGCCAGTAACCCATGTCACCCACCTGTAAGTGATAAGCTGTGCCAGTCAGATTCTCTCTCTTAGGAATCTATGCAAAGAAGCACGAAGACAAATACTGATTAGTGGAAGCTGAAAGGATGCTGAGGGAAAACCAGGGTACTGGTAAACTGAAGTCACTTGTAAGCCAGTTATGGGGAAGCAAAAGCCTCGAGTGAGCAAAGCCAGCAGGCAGAGTGAAGAAGGATGTAAAGAAAGAAGAGAAAAGCCAGGAAAGAAGACACCACATGTCCAGGAGAAGACAGAGTAGCTGGTCCCTAGGGCTTCCTGGTTCCTACCGCCTTCCCAGCTGCAGCACACTCAAGCCCTCTTATCCTTCACTTGAGCGGGTCCATTACTCACAATTAAGGACTTGGATCTGTTGACCTCCCTACATTCAGAGGGCAGGGGGAAGGTGTGGGACAGAAGGTGAACTTGAGAGACAGCAGGAGACTCAGTAGAGATCAATGCCTGACAGCAAAAGCAGGAGAGAATCAAGGAGCACAAGATGGTCAAATGATTCAATACTCAAGGAGAATGAGGACTGGAAAGAGGCCATGAAATTGGAAGATGTGCAGATTACTCGTGACTGACCTTGGAGACAATAAAGAAATAAGGGGAAGTCAGATGACATGCCATCGTGTCCTTCCACTGACCACATGTCCCTTTTACACACTTCCAGATACAATTCAAATTCCTAACTCTTCTAATGAATTCCTGGCTTCACTAGGTTCCACCTCAACTCTCCCAAAGCATTTTCCCCTATTCAACACGTAACAAGAAGAGTGAGCCCCAGTCCCTCACACTGCTCGTGGGCTCATTTCAACCTCCCTGCCTTCATTCATGTACCCTCCCATCCGAGTGGCCTCTGCTAATTCTTACTTATCCCTCAAGGCTGGTTCACATTCCACCTCCTAGGAAACCTGTCCCTGATAACTAAGGTTACCTATAGTTTTTGCCTCTGAACTTCTGGCAACCTCTGAGGAAAAAATTGGCTATTCAAAACAATTTGGCATATTATAAAGCAATTAAACTAATGTTACAAGCCACATTTAAAAATAATATTTGCTACTCATTATGTACTGAAGTCACCCAATGGTCTCTCATTCTGTTTCTTGTGCACACTGGCTCCCAACCACATCAGAATTTTCTCAAAGGCTCCTTTTTATGTATTCCACAATGTATTCTAAGAAACTGAGTTGGGGATTAAAATATCTGGGTTCAAGTCCCTGCCCTGCCAAAACTTTACTATTTGCTGAACTAGATGGCCTCAAAAGTCTCCTCCCAACTCCAAAACCTAGGATTTTATGGCTGATACTCATTCTATATTTTACATATATAATTAAAGTCAAAGCAGATATGTTACATATTATCCCAGTGGTATACACATGTGTGTATATAGACACATAACATATATAGATATAAACACTGAACCAGCCCATAATCTCCAGTCTAATGACTGAAAACACCAACAAATTCTGTATCCCTCTACTCTAAATCCTTCATCCTAAGAGTTGTCAAGTAAGGACATTCACATGAGCTTCAAGAGGAGTAAGTTATAAAATTACTGCAACCTAAAACCTGTTCAGCATATGCCTCCCACCCCCACCCCCACCAGCTGGTCACATTCCTTTGTCTTATCATGTGCCTTCCTGTACATGATCAGCATCAACAGAAATCACTGTTATGGCACAAAAACAGACACTCAGATCAATGGAACAGGATAGAGAACCCAGAAATGGATCCACAAACGTATGGCCAACTAATCTTTGACAAAGCAGGAAAGAAGAGCCAATGGAATAAAGACAGTTTCTTCAGCAAGTGATGCTGGGAAAAGTGGACAGCGACAGGCAGAAAAATGAACCTGGACCACTTTCTTACACCATACCCAAAAATAAACTCAAAATGGATGAAAAGACCTAAATGTAAGATAGGAAGCCATCAAAATCCTAGAGGAGAAAACAGGCAAAAACCTCTTTGACCTTGGCCGCAGCAACTTCTTACTCAACACGTCTCCGGAGGCAAGGGAAACAAAAGCAAAAATGAACTACAGGGACCTCACCAAAATAAAAACCTTCTGCACAGCAAAGGAAACAATCGGCAAAACTAAATGGCAACTGGCAGAATGGGAGAAGATATTTGCAAACGACACATCAGATAAAGGGTTAGTATCCAAAATCCATAAAGAACTTATCAAACTCAACACCCAAAAAACAAATAATCCAGTGAAGAAATGGGCAAAAGACAAGAATAGACACTTCTCCAAAGACACCCAGATGGCCAACCGACACAGGAAAAAACGCTCAACATCACTCATCATCAGGGAAATACAAATCAAAACCACAATGAGCTACCACCTCACACCTGTCAGAATGACTAACATTAACAACTCAGGCAACAACAGATGTTGGTGAGGATGCGGAGAAAGAGGATCTCTTCTGTGTTGCTGGTGGGAATGCAAGCTGGTGCAGAAGCTCTGGAAAACAGTACGGAGGTTCCTCAAAAAATTAAAAACAGAACTACCCTAGGACCCAGCAATTACACTACTAGGTATTTATCCATGGGATACACGTGTGCTGTTTCGAAGGGACACATGCACCCCCATGTTTATAGCAGTGCTATCGACAATAGCCAAAGTATGGAAAGAGCCCAAAAGTCCATCGATGGATGAATGGATAAAGAAGATGTGGTATGGTGTAATACAATGGAGTATTACTCGGCAATCAAAAAGAATGAAATCTTGCCATTTCCAACTCCGTGGATGGAACTGGAGGGTATTATGCTAAGTGAAATGAGTCAGAGAAAGACAAAAATCATATGACTTCACTCATATGAGGACTTTGAGACAAAACAGATGAACATAAGGGGAAGGGAAACAAAAATAATATAAAAACAGGGAGGGGGACAAAACAAAAGAGACTCATAAATATGGAGAACAAACCGAGGGTTGCTGGAGGGGTTGTGGGAGGGGGGATGGGCTAAATGGGTAAGGGGCATTAAGGAATCTACTCCTGAAATCATCGCTTCACTGTATACTAATTTGGATGTAAATTTTAAAAAATAAAAAATAAAGTTAAATTATAAAAAAAAAAAAAGAGAAATCACTGTTAGACACCAGGGATGTAAAAAGGTTCAGGTCTCACAAGGGCTTGCAATACAGTTGTGGAGACAGAAACAAATATAAAGAAAAATAGTCTAAATGCTGGGTAAATGCTTTCCCTCTGTTGGTATTCGGTTTGACCTTCTCCCAGTTGGCAAGAATCAGGTCTATTTATGTGACTGCATAGCAAAGGCATCAGGGCAAACATCTGAATTAGGGAAAAGGTAAATGAGACAGAAAGGAATTATTCTTCATGAGACTAAAACAAATCGATACTCTAGCTAGACTTTAGAGGCTAGAAGAAATCTATTTGTTATATGACAACATTAAACTTCGCTAGATGGGATTAGGCAATAGACCTCTGAGAATATACTATATGTAAAATATAAAAATATCAGGGTGCCTGGCTGCTCAGCCAGTGGAGCATGCAACTCTTGATCTCAGGGTTATGAGTTCAAGCCCCATGTTGCGCAGGGATCCTGCTTTAAAAAAATTTTTTTTAATTGTAAAAATATAGGGGTGCCTGGGTGGCTCAGTCATTTAAACATCCAACTCTTGGTTTTGGCTCAGGTCATGACCTCGTGGTTTTGTGGTTTCGAGCCTCATGTGGGGCTCTGCACCAGCAGTATGGAGCCTGCTTGGGATTCTCTTTCTCACTCTTTCTGTCCCTCCCCCACTCCTGCTGTCTGTGTCTCTCAAATAAATTTAAAAAAAAACAAAAGCTTAAAAAAAAAATTTTAAAAAATTGTAAAAATATATATGTATCTAAAAATACCATTTTTCACTTATATTTAGTTTTCAAAGTGCTTTGAGATACCTTCATAACTATCTGAGACTCTAACAAGACTACAACTGTTATTCTTTTTTAGACAAAGAAATTAAAGCACAGGGAAGTAAAATGACCAGTTCAAGGTCACAGTGACCTGAGACAGAACTGGATGGAACAGAGTAAAGGTCTTCTGAATCCTGGTAAGATGCTTTTCTATTAAGCTATCGTCGAAGTAGAAATAGCATAATAAAACCAAAATCGTTAAATCATAGGTCAGTATAGGATCCGGGCAAAGAGAATAATGGCATGAACACGTCAGACTGTTTTTAAGCTCTGGTCATTGAAGATACATACCTACAGCAGATTTACATACCTACACTGGGCTTACCAAGGGTCTACATGACCATATAAATTCAACACATTTCCCGACTAAACAACATTCTTTTATTAACGACTTCCCCAATCACCCCTATTTCAGGAATGGGTCCTCTCCCACATGTGGATTGACAGAGAAGCCCATCATTAACCGCAAATGTAAAAAAGCGAACTTTGTCTCAAAATGTCTGTATCCTAATCATCTCCAGGACTGACAGCCGACTACACTGACCAGCAAGGTACACAGAACTGCCGTGAGTCCATCAGTAGCCTCCTGGCAACCCTACACCATGTAACGTTATTACTGGCTAGCCCTATATTGTTTTAATGTGAAGGCAATCGTGATGTTCCTGTTGCTCAGAAAAAAGAGAGAATTGGCAAATTAGTCCTGGTTTTTATTCATAATTCACAAATCTAAAAATCTAACTTTTAAACCAGAAGTGTTTATTTTATAAATTACTGTACCTGGGGCAGCTCGTAGCTGGGAGGAACAGCTTAGAGGTCTTAAAGCTGGAAGATAAAAACAGACTGTTTACAAAAAGCAGAACAATTCAATGTCTGTGTAAATTACTTATAAATCCAACTCTAATCTTAAAAAGAAAGAAGAAATACTTACAAAATCTGAGGGCCCATTTTGATGTACTGGGAAGATTTTTAAGCGTGTAAGTCAAGATGGAAGTCATTGTGAAATCTAAAAAGAGGAAACCAAAAATATACCCTGGGTTACTTGAACAATTTTGTGGCTTATAGTCTATGATCTCATCTTATCCATGGTGGCTATAAAGTACTATAAAATTACTGTATTACAAACTATCCTTCCTCTGATAATATAGCTACATTGACATGGCTTTCACAGTGCGTAAACCACTACTTTAAGCATTATTATTACACTCTTTGTAGGGACGAGAAAACTGAAGCACACGGGGACTGAGTGATTTGCCCAAAGATGCACAGCAGGTAAGGGGCAGAGCTGGGATCTGAAGCCAGGCAGTCTAGCTCCAGAGGTTACATCCTTCTCTTGGGTCAAAGGAATAGAGAGATTGCTGGACATGACCATGAAGCCACCAATGTTAATTTGTTGACTTTGAAGGTTATGCTGTGATTAGATATAATGCCTTGTGCAATGTTTGTATGTGAAGAAATGCACACTAAAGAATTTAGGAATGGTGTAGTGTCATGTCAACAACTTACTATCAACTGCTGTAAGAAAAAAAAGGTCATGTATTGTACTTGCGACTTTTTTTTTAAGTTTATTTTGTGTGTGTGTGTGTGTGAGAGAGAGAGAGAGAGAGTGAGAGAGAGCGTGAGTGAGCTGGGGAAGGGCAGAGAGAGGAGAGACTCCCAAGCAGGCTCCTTGCTGTCAGCAAGGAGCCCAGTGCAGGGCTTGAACCCACAAATCCTGATCTGAGCAAAAACCAAGAGTCGGAAGCTTAACGGAGCCACCCAGGTGCCCCTGCACTTATATTTTTAATAAGCTCATTATTGTTTCAAAATAACAAAAAAATGAAAAGACCCTACATATTAAAAATATTTAAAATACACTGCTTCCCTAAATTCTTCAAAAATGAATTCCTACAAATCAGTAAGAAAAATGGACAAAAGATATGCACACACTATTCATAAAAACAGAAATACAAATGGCTCTTAGATACATGAAGAGAAGTTCCTAAGGGAAAGGCAAATTGAAACCATAGAGACAGAATATTTGACCTGTGAAACTGGCAAAGGCTGGAAGGTTTGATACACTATCTGTTAAGAGTATGCACAAGCAGGAGCTCTCCATACTACTGTAGAGAGGGCAAACTGGGGCAATCCCTACAGAGGGCAATTTGGCAATTCACTGTCACAACTACAGTTGCCTAGAACTTTTGACCCAGCAATTCCACTTCCATGAATCTATTTCAAGGACGTTAGGTACACATGAGACAGGAGGCATTTCATTACTGCGTGTAACAGTGAAAGATCAGAAGAGTCAATAGGGAAGTGGTTAAGTAAACCAAACCACCACCACCCAGTGAAATATTATGCAGCTATGAAAGATAAGGAAATGGTTATGTACCACACAGTATATTGGTAACCTGTATTAAATGGAAAAAGTATAAAATAGGGGACAGCAGGTATTGTTCATGTTAAAAAGAGAAAAAAATAATGTATGTTATTTCCTTGTATCTGTGTAAAAATATCCCTGAAAGTAGAAAAACACATTAAAAAGGAAGAAAACTGAGGAGTGCCTAGGTGGCTTAGTTGGTTAAGTGTCCGACTCTTGATTTCAGCTCAGGTCACGATCTCACGGTTTGTGAGTTCGCTGGGCACGGTTTGTGAGTGTCACTGTGTTGACAGTGTGGAGCCTGCTTGGGATTCTCTCTCCCTCTTTCTCTGCCCCTCCCCACCTCTCTCTCAAAATAAGTAAATAACCTAAAAAATAAAAAAAGAGGAAAGAAACTGAGTAAGTAGGGGGCAAGGTGTAAGGAAGACTTGTCATTTGTCCGTCTTTTATAATTTCTCAATTTTGAAACATGTTTTAACTTAAAAAAAAAAAAAAAAAAGCTGGTGAGATTTGCCTATGAAGACTGTGGTAGCCAGCCTCCAAGACGGCTCCCAATAACCTCCACCTTTTGGTATTCCCATCCTTGTACAGTTGCCTCCCACATCATACAGCAGGTGGCCCATGTAAACAAAAGAATACAACACAAGTGACTGTGTCATTTCTGAGATCAGGCTATAAGAAACACTGCAACTTTGCTCTTGGTCCTTGTGATCCCTCACTCAGGGGGGAAGCCAGCTGGCACATCTCGAGCCAACACCTGTGAAAGGATTCACATGGTGAGGAACTGCCACCTCCTGCCAACAGTCACATGAGCTTGGACGTGGACCCTCAAGTACAGGCAAGCTCTCAGATGATGACAGCTCTGGGCAACATTCTGATTGCAACCTCATGAGAAATTAAGTCAGAACCACTGAACTAAGTCACCCCCCAAAAACTGTATGAAATAATAAATTTTTGTTTTAATCTGCTAAATTTTGGGGTAATTTGTTACAAAAATACAATAGAAAATATAAAAGTCTTGTTTAACTTCTCTTGGGTCTTTACAGACTAAAAAGAGGATGCCCTATGACTTCAATAAAGAAAAAAAATTACATTTTTCCAAATATATGGATTGAAAAGAGATGAAGGAATCCAAACTCCAGGCTCACCAGCCTAGGGATGCTCAAAAGACTTTGGCCAGGGAGAGACAAAGTGGCCCATGAGATGAGCACCACTGTTTCCAGAAGCTACCCATGATGCCACATGAGTCCTGGATACAAATTCCCTTAAGTTCATCTTAAGCATCATAAAAATAATCAAGCAAATGTCGATAAAGAAAAAGGAGTGGGTGTGGGGGACCTTGCTCCAATAGATACCAAAACTTTCTATAGAAATACCAGGAACTGGGGCACTTGGGTGGCTCAGTCAGTTAAGCATCCAACTTCAGCTCAGGTCATGATCTTGCTGTTCATGAGTTTGAGCCCTGCGTCGGGCTCTGTGCTGACAGCTCAGAGCCTGGAGCCTGCTTCAGATTCTGTGTCTCCCCCTCCCCCAATCACGCTCGCGCGCTCTCTCTCTCAAAAATAAAATAAACATTGGGGCGCCTGGGTGGCTCAGTCGGTGAGCGGCCGACTTAGGCTCAGGTCATGATCTCGCGGTCTGTGAGTTCGAGCCCCGCGTCGGGCTCTGTGCTGACGGCTCAGAGCCTGGAGCCTGTTTCAGATTCTGTGTCTCCCTCTCTCTGACCCTCCCCCGTTCATGCGCTGTCTCTCTCTGTCTCAAAAATAAATAAACGTTAAAAAAAATTAAAAAAATAAAATAAAATAAAATAAACATTAAAAAAATAATTAAAAAACAACACGAGGAACTAATAGTGCAACGCTGCCACAGGAGCCAATAAAACTAGTCAATAGAACAGGATGTAGCAAGTTCAGAAGCACACTCAAGTGCAAAAGAATTAAGTATGTAATGAAGATAACATTTGAAATAAACAAGAGAAAGATGAATTATTCAATGGATTTGTTGGGGAAAATGGCTAATCATTTGGAAAAAACTTTAGGCCCATAACTCATACATGCACAAATCAAGTCCAGACAGATTAATCTAATTATTCATAAGTTAACTATAAAAGTACTAGAAAAAAGTGTCAGAGAATATTTTCGTAATCTTATATGGGGCAAGCCTTCCAACATATGTCATAAAATCCCGAAGGCATAAAGGAAAAGAGAAACTAATGGATATGATTAAATTAACATGTAAATATCTACACAGCAAAAGATACTAAAAGAAAGTTAAAAGGCGAACAATAGATTCAGAAAAAATATTTGTAACACATAAAACAAAGGTTTAAGTAAAACAAAGGGTTAGTATCCATAATCCATAAAGAACTGTTACAAATGACAGAAAAAAGAGAAATAATATACAATGGAATCTGTGGTTTTCACCCAAATACCCATTTCACCCCGGTATGCAGTTGCCATATGTCGTTTACATGGGATTGAATCCAGCCCAACTCCAGGGTTTAAACCAATTAGAATAATTTCATTTTCTTTGTCAAGATCATTGGTTCGGATAACCAAGGCCTAAAACAATTGTGCATGGTATTGACTTAGGGATAATCTAGTCAGTCTGACATGCAAATCTTCTGCCTGGAATTCTGGAATATAAATCTTTCCTTCTGCAGCTTGGCACAGCTACCACAGTTTGTAAACATGAAAAAAGTTAGTCTAAGCATAGAGAGCTGACCCCCAAAAGAGGACAGAGCCGAGACTTTCAGAAAAGGAAACTAGAAAAAAGGAAAACTGCATCATATCTGAAGTCCATCCTCCCTTTGTGCTTTTCAGCTATTAGTCAGTAAATCCCCTTTAATAACCCAAGCTGAGTTTAATTTTGTTCTTTGAAACTAAAAGCCTCCTTACTGATACACCACTAAAAAGACAAAAACAAATGAACAATTCACAGAAGTAAAAATGTCAAATAAACAAAATATTAAATGTTCAACCTCACTAACAATAAAAATATTTTTAAAATCAAAACAAGGTATCATTGTGGGGTTGTAAGATTGGCAAAAATTAAAAATATGGCTAATACATAACTCTAGTAAGAACGGATCCATTTGAGCACTTCCATATACAGTTGGTAGTGGTGTAAACTGCTAAGGCCTTTTTGGAAGGCACTTTTTAGTCATCTGACAAAATCTGAATTGCGAATCCTCGAATTGGTCTTTAACCTGTAGAAATACTCAAGACGTATATGTAGCATACACAGATCTCTGGCCTACAGAAAGAGTCAAGATGTTCATTGTAGCACCGTTTGCCTCAGTGGAACACTGGAACTAATGTAAAAGCACACCAGTAGGAAATGGTTAAATACACTACAGACATACCATGGAACACTGCACAGCAGTTTGGAAAGAAAAATGAAACACAGTATACATGTAAATACTGACAGTGGAAAGATGTCCACAATATACATTAAATGAAAAAGCAACGCGCAGAACAATATATACAGTAAGACACCCACTTATTGCAGAGGGAGAAACAAGTCCATAAAGCTACGAGTCTACACACGGAATGAATAAAGGGCTTTCATTTTATATTCTTCTGTCTTCTCAAAAAAATTTTGTTACAATGAGCATTTTACTTTTTATGTACAGTTTAATTCTAGTTTTAAAGTCTACATAAATTAATATTTATATATATGTAAGTACACAAATGCATAAAAAATGTCCAGAAAAATACATTGCAAAATGTTAAACAGTAGTTATCTCTGGGTAGTGGAATTATAGGTATATTTATTTTATTCTCTGTAGTTTCTGAAAAATACTTAATATTATGAAATCAATAATTAAAAATATATTTTAAAAAAAGAGACAAAGCAAACTACCCTATGGAAGGCTGACCTTTACTGTCATTTGCTCTAACCTTTAGGAAAGAGACATTTGAACTCAAGAATTTGGGAAGCGTGGAAACTCAGCAGAGTAGTCTAGAGCAGGGTGTGGAACTACAGAAAGATGCATGAAGTTACAGGCACCTGGGTGTAAAGAAAAGGAAAAACACCCTAGGTAAGTAATGAAAGCCAAATGGAGCGGCTTAACAGTTCACTGTTACAGTGTCATTAAGACAATATGATGGTGGCACAAAAACAGACACTCAGATCAATGGAACAGAATAGAGAACCCAGAAATGGACCCACAAACGTATGGCCAACTAATCTTTGACAAAGCAGGAAAGAAGAGCCAATGGAATAAAGACAGTTTCTTCAGCAAGCGATGCTGGGAAAAGTGGACAGCGACAGGCAGAAAAATGAACCTGGACCACTTTCTTACACCATACCCAAAAATAAACTCAAAATGGATGAAAAGACCTAAATGTAAGATAGGAAGCCATCAAAATCCTAGAGGAGAAAACAGGCAAAAACCTCTTTGACCTTGGCCGCAGCAACTTCTTACTCAACACGTCTCCGGAGGCAAGGGAAACAAAAGCAAAAATGAACTACAGGGACCTCACCAAAATAAAAACCTTCTGCACAACAAAGGAAACAATCAGCAAAACTAAAAGGCAACTGGCAGAATGGGAGAAGATATTTGCAAACGACACATCAGATAAAGGGTTAGTATCCAAAATCCATAAAGAACTTATCAAACTCAACACCCAAAAAACAAATAATCCAGTGAAGAAATGGGCAAAAGACAGGAATAGACACTTCTCCAAAGAAGACGTCCAGATAGCCAACCGACACATGAGAACATGCTCCACATCACTCATCATCAGGGAAATACAAATCAAATCCACAACGAGATACCACCTCACACCTGTCAGAATGGCTAACATTAACAACTCAGGCAACAGATGCTGGTGAGGATGCGGAGAAAGGGGATCTCTTCTGCGTTTCTGGTGGGAATGCAAGCTGGTGCAGCCGCTCTGGAAAACAGTACGGAGGTTCCTCAAAAAATTAAAAATAGAACTACCCTACGACCCAGCAATTGCACTATTAGGTATTTATCCAAGGGATATAGGTATGCTGTTTCAAAGGGACACATGCACCCCCATGTGCATTGACAATAGCCAAAGCACTATTGACAATAGCCAAAGTATGGAAAGAGCCCAAATGTCCATCAATGGATGAATGGATAAAGATGTAGTATATATATATACAATGGAGTATCACTCGGCAATCAAAAAGAATGAAATCTTGTCATTTGCAACTACGTGGATAGAATTAGAGGGTATTATACTAAGCGAAATTAGTCAGAGAAAGACAAATATCATACGACTTCATTCATATAAGGACTTTAAGACACAGGACAGATGAACATAAGGGAAGGGAAGAAAAATAAAAACAGGGAAGGGGACAAAACATGAGACTCTTAAATATGGAGAACAAACAGAGCGTTACTGGAGAGGTTGGGGGGGGGTGGGCTAAATGGGCAAGGGGCATTAAGGAATCTACTCCTGAAATCATTGTTGCACTATATGCTAACTAATTTGGATGTAAATTAAAAAATAAAATTTAAGAAATAAATAAAATAAAAAATGAAATGAAATAGAGAAAAAAAAAAAAGACAATATAATGGGAAGGCACAGACTCTAAAATCAGCCTAAAGCCAAATCCTGGCTCCACCCTAGTTTTCTGACCTCAAGCAAGTTAATCTTTCTTAGAGTAAGATGTAGATAATTCCAGTACATACCTCATAGGGTTGCTGTCAGGAATAACTAAATTAATACAGACAAGCAATTAGAACGGTGCCTGATACGCACAGTAAGGGTCAAAGATGTTTGTTATTAATATTAATGGATGGTGGTAGAAATACACTTAGTTCCTCTCTATGTAAGCCACAATAAGCATAACATTTCTGCTCTGATGGAATTTATGATTTTGAGAGTACAAGGAACAAAAAAGTCAAGAGCCAAAAGGGGATGGCAAACTACAGTCCACAGGCCTTTAGCTAAGAAGAGTTTTTATATTTTTAAAGAATTGTAGAACTGAAGAAAACGAAACAACGAATATATGAGAGATCAATATGGGTCTGCAAAACTTAAACTATTTACTATCTAGCCCTTAATATAAGAATTTGCCACCGTTTATCTAAATAATGTGGCTAAACGTAATTATATGCAGAAGATAGCATTACGACGGCAGGAGACAAGCTTTTAACTGTAAAAAAAAAATCTTATGAGCTGGAGGGCTTCTGGAGATCATCAAGAATCCTTTTTGCAAATTAACGTTATTTCGTTTTGGAATCAATCGCATTAAGGCCTCGAACCCTTCTTTTCAACACACAAAAAACTATTATGCAATGTAGAGCTCGTGACTAGAAGTTAGTAGAGCGGCTCTAGTGCTATTTCCACCACCTGTGGCCATGGATGAGCCCGCTGACGCTGATTCACGGGCTTCATCGATAAAGTGGATAAATGACCAGATGATGGCCAGGCCCCTCCTACGTTAGAAAATCCTCTGGAGCCCTGGCTCTCCCAGCAGGATAGAAGAATAGCTCTACTCCTCCCACACTGGAGGCCCGAAAGGTCACGTGACCAAGCCCCGCTCCAGGTAGCTGGTGCAAGGTAATCCCAACTCCCCGTTCTAAATTTCTATTGCCGCTGACCTGGCTACAGGCAAGACGGATGAAACAAAAACACACAACGCAACATAGCCCAGCGCTTTATGCCGACACACGAGCAAAGAATTCGTTAACTTGCGGTGATAAGTTTAAAGACACAGATGACACCGCTACTCAGAACTACCGACTTCGAGCAAGTCCCAGTTACTGTCCTTATTGCACTGGTCCTGGAGACCCTGTCCGAGGGGCCTCCTTTCGCTCCCTGGAACTCCACTCCCCGCGAGAAGGGAGGCGGCCGCGGCTACTGATGCAGTAGACGGGAAAGAAAAGACAGATGTCGCCGCTGGGAAAGACCAGGCGGAAAGCCAAGCGCACGCCTCGACTCACCTTAGCCTCAGTCCTCTCCGGCTCCCGCTGCGGGCAAGCAAGGTTTTAACCCAAATGCCTGGACTAGACGTGACCAAGGGGCGGTTCCTGCCCAAAAGGACCCCTCACTCCCGCCAGCGAACTCCGCGGGCTGCCCACTGGCCGCCTGTATGGAAAAGCGGGCACTGCGCCTCCTCCTCTATGGGCCTCCTTCCTTCTAGCGGAGAAAGAGTCCTCCCCGCCCTGTTAGCTGGAAGCGAACGGCACGGCAAGGAGCCAGGGCAATTCGACATTGGGGGTTTTAGTCAGGCAGTATGTCGGGCGCCTGGCTGGGGCCAGGCTGAAGGAGAAAAATCCTCCACCCGCAGCCCCCACCTGAGTGCTTTCCACTCGTCCTCTTCAGCTCAAGATGGTGGCCTCCCGGGCGATAGGCAGTCTCCGTCGCTTCACTGCCTCCAGGACGCTCCGCTGCCCAGGTGAGACCTGGGTGGGAGCACCCCGCAGCCTCAGGCAGAACTCTTGGGGAGGCGCGTCTCCCTTTCGCTGTCGCCTTCCAGCCCCGCCTGGGAAACTCTGTCCTGGCTGCAGGGAAAGGATGCCCCTCTTGGACCCCCTTCCTGTGTCCTTGCGCACACTGACACCTCTTCTCTCGCTGCTCCCATGCCCTGCAGCGATTTCAGGCTCCGTAACCCCTAACGTTTCTGAGTCCTGTCTCCCGGGTCTGGCACCTTCCGCAATTCTCGTGGCACTTCTGTGCTCACGCCCATCTTCTTTTCTTTTACGATGGCCTCGGACCTGTCCCTTCTAGATCAGGAGTTCCAGGAGGACTGGAGCAATCCAAATCCGTCACATGTTTGTGGCCCCACCGCACCTTACTCTTAACAAGAGCTGTCTTAAAAGCTTCTTAGGTGGTATTAACCAGCTTTGCAAATTACTGCCACTCCCCGCTGCTTTCCCACAAAACCTTTTTTTTGTGTGTGTGCCCCTATTACCACATTTCAATAGAGAGCTCGACTCTTGCAGTTCCAATAATCCCGGTGTGAATGTATAGTATATTAAATTTCAAGGGAAGGTTCTGCAGTTTACCAGAAGAAACATTTTTTAAAAAAATACTCAAATACCACTGTCCTGCCTGTGGACACACTGGGGGCGGAGTGTCGACAAAATAAGATACGTGTACCTTAAGGAATAAAATGTTAGATAATTTTAAGAACTGTTCTAATTTTGTTTCTGATGGTACCCAGTTAGGCTTGCGTTAGCTATATTATCTTTTTTCTTTTCAGACTGGCAGTGAAAGGGTTAAAGTGGGTGCCTAGGGAAAATCAAGCATTTTCCTCCCATCTCAAATCTGTAAGGTGAAAAGTGACTTTTTATTGCATGTTACACTTAATACCGGCTAGTTTGAATTTTAACTCGTAATATGCCTTCCTCCTGGACCACCGAAATAGTATGCTTTTTGTAGACGTGGCTGGGGTCTGCTGTAAGGGATTAATTTTGGATGATTCAGTCTTTTTCTGCCTTCTTATTTCAACGTGTGATTTTAGTCTCCCCCGGACTGCTGTGTGTGTATATACAAATAATTATATTACAAAAAATTGAAATGTAAAGTTTGGGGAAGGGTTAAGAAAAAAGAGTCACCCATTCTCTTAATACATACAGTAATTGTTAGCATTTGGACATGTTACCTTACAGTTTTGTCTTGTTTTCTTTTCCACATTTGTGGCTTAAGGCTTTCTGGAAATCAAATATGTATGTTTGAACTAGCCTCCTCATTGGTTTTAAGGTACTTCTTATGGATTAGCAGCTTGTGTAACACTGAGGTGGTGGTCAGGTCGTGTGATTTCTGGTCACTAACTAGCTGTGTAACTTTGAACAAATATCTTAGTGTAACCGAGCTTTATTTTCCTCACCTGTGAAATGAATGAGACTTTTGGATTTTCTTAGACATTAGAAATACCATGAAAGAGCAATTCAAAGCATTTAAATTTGGAGTCTTTTAGGCTTGAATCTGGCTCTGCCTTTTATTCTTTAGTGACCTGGGACAATTAATTTCTATGTCTGTTTTCTCATTTGTGAAATGGAGAGTAATACTTTTGAGAACTTCAAAGGAGTTATTTTAGGTTAAAAGCAATTTTTCATTAATTCTCAGTACATGCTGCTATTAACTCTTTCCTGCCCTAAAGAACTATGATTCTGTATATCTGAGAATAAATGACAAGCTTAACTTTTCTATATTTTTTGTATAGAAATATATATACCCATATAAATGTTTATATATTTTGCATTGTTTTCACCAATAAGAAAATGTGGCTTATTATAGTTATTACCCCTTTGAATAGCAACTTAGGAATTTTGAAAACATGTCTAGAAAGTGAATTCAAAATTGCCTGCGACCTGGATTGCCATTTAGACTCAACATAATACTGAGTCTAAATGAAAGTCTGTGCCATGGTCATTAACAAATGTTTAATGATTATAACATTTACTGGTGGATGGGTAAATTTTCTTGAAACTGATTTCTAATCCTCAAAGTTCTAACCCATTCTTCCTCCACAAATTCTGTAATTATGAATATGACTGTGAAATTCAAGCCACAACTTGACCAAGATATTTTATTTAATTCCTACTCCTCAGTGTCGATTTTTTTTTTTTTTTTTAACGTTTATTTATTTTTGAGACAGAGAGAGACAAAGCATGAACGGGGGAGGGCCAGAGAGAGGGAGACACAGAATCTGAAACAGGCTCCAGGCTTTGAGCTGTCAGCACAGAGCCCGACGCGGGGCTCGAACTCAGGGACCGTGAGATCATGACCTGAGCCAAAGTCAGCCGCTTAACCGACTGAGCCACCCAGGCGCCCCTCCGTCTCGATTTCTAATATGTAAGTGGTAAAATAATTTCACAGGAAATGAATTAGAGGCAAATACTGTAGTAGAAGATGTGTATTTAAATTTGACTCACTTCCCAGGGCGCCTGGTGGCTCAGTTGGTTAAGTGTCCGACTTTGGCTCAGGTCATGATCTCGTGGGTTAAAGAGTTTGAGCCTAGTGTCAGGCCCCGTGCTGACAGCTCAGAGCCTGGAGCCTGCTTCCGATTCTGTGTCTCCCTCTCTCTCTACTCCTCCCCTGCTCGCTCACTCGAGCTCTCTCTCTCTAAAATAAATAAACATTTACAAAATAAATAAATAAACAAATTTGATTCACCTCCTTAATCCTATGTCTTCCCCCAGGGTTGAATATTGAGAAAAGCTTTTGATTGTATAACCCAAGTAACATTTTTGTATTGAAATTTGTGTCCTTGTAATCCAACTCTCTCCACTGCTGTAGTTTTAGGTCTTATAGGTATCTTTTGAGTTAAGTTATTGGGATGATTAAGAAGTAGGACAAAGGCTTATGCTTTTGCTGGCACAGTTGATATAGGCTAAAGTTCACCTAACTGCTATGGAGTAAGCTGTCCAGATTTGGTAATGGATACGGCTAGATTCCAAAAGCAAAGCTACCTTGTGGCTACCAACTTAATTTAGTTGCCTGTGGTTTGAATTCAAGATACATTTATACACTTATTTTCTCTTGGTTCTTTTTTTTTTTTTTTTTTTGTCTCTACTATGGCTTGAATTCGTTTCAAGATATGTTTGTACCCTTATTTTCCCCTTCGTTTTTTGTCTTTATTGATTTGGAGGAGGTGTTTTGTGTATATGTATATGGGTGTGTGTGCAGCAAAGGCAGATTAGTGGTAAGAGTTTAAAATGGTTTGACCCATGGGGCGCCTGGGTGGCTGAGTCCATTAAGTGTCCGAGTTCAGTTCAGGTCATGATCTCACGGCATGCCCCGTGTCTGGCTCTGTGCTGACAGCTCAGAGCCTGGAGCCTGCTTCAGAATCTGTCTCCCTCTCTCTCTGCCCCTCCCCCACTCACACTCTGTCTCTCCCTCTCCCTCAAGAATAAATAAACATTTTAAAACATTAAAAAATGGTTTGATCCATAAGCTAATGAGCACCAACCTCTTGTCTCAAATAGTTGGTCTTTAAAAATGCAACCCATGCCCGAGCCCTGGCACCTGCTCTATTTTCTTTTTGCTTAGCACTTACCTCCTAACTTACTTTTTTTACATATATTTATGTTTCTTGTTTTTCGGCTGTTTTTCCACCCTGTCCCTCCCACCCTGCATTCCTAGTCAGTCCATCCCCACTCTCATCCACTCTACCCTGTTCTATTCCCTGTTCCCCTCCCACTGGAATTTCCACCCTACGGGCAAAGTTCTTTTTATGCCAGACCTATTTTCACTTCTTCATTTATCTCTACTGAGGAGGAAGTGATTCTTCCTACGATATTCTTCCTGATATATATAATCCCCTGCTGCTGTAGAATATAAGCACCACAAAGACCAGGATTTTTATCTTTTTGTTCAGTCCAAGTGCCTAGAACAGTGCATGGCAGGCCACAGTGATTTTTTGGTGTTGCTGAATCAATGAATGATTGTGAGATGATGTTGGAAGAGCAAACTCTTTAGTTGGGGGAATGCAGTGATTAAAGAACAAAGTAGTAAATAATAAGGATCAAAATTGGCGGGGGAGAGAAAGATCATTACAGATGGAATCTCTTGATAACGCCTTGTGGAAAAGGTTGGGGCCATGATGCAAAACATAAAGAAAGAAGACTGGTAAATACAGATGGTACAGATTTTAAAAGGTGGGAAAGCAGAGAAGGGAAGTATATCATTAGTGAGGCAGAGGCATGGGGGTTAAGGAGATGGCTGGCTGGCTTCTATCTTAATTTATTTGGTTGTAGCCCTGTGACTTACAGATACGTTTATAATTATTATATCACTTTTACTTCTATCTTTATAAGAATGCCAAAATGCTCTAAGAGACTTGTTCATACAGCTAGTAAATGATGAACTTGATGTTTGAACCCAAGTCTTTTAACTCTCAGGTCCTTTGTCTTTGCTGATTTGGATTGCTTAAAGGAAAAATGCAGACAGAGCCAAAGATCACCTGACTCTGGTGCTTGTGTCATCCACACAGTTTTCTTTAACATCTTGCTTGCCTTTCAGACCAGTGTAAAGCTGCTATTTTCTGCGCTTTCTCTTCCTCTCCCTTAAAGAACTGCAGGATAGAGGGAAAGAAAGAGGAAGCAAGAGGCTTGGCTACCGCGACGGTCCCTCTCCTAATCCACTGCACCATCAGTGGGTTCTCCAAATCAGTGGCTCCCACATGCCCACTTGTTTGCTATCTGTTTCAGTCTCCTTTCTAAAAACTGCAGATTCTGAGGCCCAGCCCCCTTAAATTCTGATCCTGTGGTTCTAGGTTGTATGTCGCCCAGACATCTGTGAGTATATTTGAGCCTCCCCAGCTGATTCTAATGCCTGGAATCACTTCTCAATACTGCTGTGGGAATCCCAGTCCAGCTAGATATGGTGCATTGTCTCTTGGGTCCTGCTTTGGCCATGTGTATTAGTTCCCTAATCCAGAAGGGTCCCCGCCTCCTTGTCAAATATAGACCATCCTCAACATAAGCCCTATGTTGGGATCTGTGCTAATAGCACAGAGCCTGATTGGGATTCTCTCTTTGCCTCTCCCCCAATCATGTTCTCTTTCTCTCTCTCAAATAAAGTTTAAAAAATAAAAGTTAAAATCCCTAGTAACCTCTCAGCAGCTGAACCTTTCCACCAGCCTGTGACCATCTGTCTCTCTCTGTGACTACTCTCTCATTCTCCAAATCCCTTACCTTTATCTGGCTTAGATTTTGAGGGATCTCAAGAGTCTAAAACTGCCTTAGCATGCAGTGATAATCAAAGGTAATGAACAATAAAATTAAACCATGTTGGTCATTTTATGTCATGGTAGTATTCTTTTTTTTTTTTTTTTTGGAGAGCACAAGTTGGGGAGGGGCAGAGAGAGGAGGACAGAGGATCCCAAGCAAGCTCTGCCCTGACAGGCTGACAGCAGTGAGCCCGATGTGGGGCTCAAACTCTCAAACTGAGAGATCAAGACCTGAGCCGAAGTTGGAGGCTCAGCTGAGCCACCCAGGTGCCCCAACCTCTTTTTTTTTTTTTTTAATGCACTCCTAAGTTAGGCAGGCACTCCACACTCTCTTTAATTATGCTTGTGGATTCCAAGACTGTATATAGCCCCTAATGTAGTCCAAATGCAGTATGGTTTCACTGAAAATTAGACATAAAAAAAAGTTTTAATACTAGTAACTAAGAATGAAATAGTGATGGAATATTATTCAACCGTAAAGAATAAAATCTTAACCACTTGCAATAACGTGAGTAGTGCTAGAGAGTATAATGCTAAGTGAAATAAGTCAGAGAAAGATACCATATGAACTCACTCATGTGGAATTTAGGGAACAGAACAAACGGGCGCCTGGGTGGCCCAGTTGGTTAAGTGTGCCGACTTCAGCTCAGGTTATGACTCATGGTTTGTGGGTTTGAGCCCCGTGTCAGGCTCTGTGCTGACAGCGCGGAGCCTGGAGCCTGCTTCAGATTCTGTGTCTCCCTGTCTCTCTGCCCCTCCCCTGCTTGTGCTCTCTCTCAAAAATAAATAAAGATTTAAAAAATTTTTTTTAGTTAAAAAAGAACAAACAACCAAAAGAAAAAAGCGACAAACCAAGAAACAGACTCATAACTATAGAAAACAAACTGATGGTTACCAGAGGGGAGATGGTAGAAGGGATGGGTGAAATAGGTGATAGGGATTAAAGAGTGCACTTATCGTGAAAAAATATATAAAAGGAAAGAAATTAAATTTACTAATATTTAGTGTATGAATTGATAAAGTTAAATGTACACAAGTTATTTTAAAAAGAAGGAAATAAATACTGAGGGAAAGCTAGCACAATTAGAGGGATACATGAAGGAGCCACTGGATATTATTAAAGTACCAATTCTTGGGGCGCCTGCGTGGCTCAGTCAGTTAAGCGTCCTACTTAAGCTCAGGTCATGATCTCACAGCTCCCAGAATCGGGCTCTGTGCTGACAGCTCAGAGCCCGAAGCCTGCTTCAGATTCTGTGTCTCCCTCTCTCTGCCCCTCCCTCGTTCATGTTCTATCTTTCTCTGAAAAATAAACATTTAAAAAATAATAAAGCACTAATTCTTTATTGTATTTGATATTACTTTAAAACTTATGCCTTTTCCTGGATACATGTGTTTCCTGTGTACTGCTATTACGGTTAATAATTATTAAGGGATGGTTTTTTTATTTTTAGAGCTAAAGAGAAAACTTCTCTAAGATATTGGACAAGGTTTGGAAGATGTGGATAAGGAGGAGTAAGCAATTAAAGAGGCGTATTTTGAAGTGGTTTAATATGGTTTGAAGTGACATGTGGTCTGAAGTGCAGCATGAATATGAAAGAGAAAGGAAGAAAGAGCAAGGTGTTTTTAAAGAAGTTTGGAAGTTGCAACTAACAGATATGGACCCAGTGCTGACCTCCAGAATAGCTTGGTTACTACTTAGAGCAACACGTTTGTATGAGAGCAGGGCAAAGGTGACCCTTCAATGCTAGAAAGGAGTTAGAGTAATGCCCAGAACAAACTGAATTTTTGCATAGGAATTTCCCAGTGTTCCTTACTTTCGATCTGTAGTCCAGTTTGAAAGACCCCCTGTCGGGACTCCTCTCGTGATGACTTGTGCTCAGTATGTCATGTCATCAGTGTTATGCAGGAGAGCGTGAAGTAGTGAAGTGACTAGGAAAAAGGGAGAAGAGGAGCTGGTCTGTGTCATCCCCAGGGTAGGAATATCCTTGGTGGAGTGCAATATGGACCTGTTCAGTTGGAAATTCTTAAAAGAGTATGACTGGACTATTCCATAAATGGCCACTAGTGCCCGTTGATTTCACTTTTTTTTTAAAGTTTTTGCTTGAATTTTGTTTGAGTTTATTTTCTTATTTTATTTTTATTTTAACTTATTTGAGTTTAGCTAACATACAGTGTAATATTAGTTTCAGGTGTACAATATAGTGATTCAGCACTTGCATACATCACCCAGTGCTCATCACAAGTACATTCCTTAATCCCCATCACCTATTTAACCCATTCTCCCACTTACCCCCTTTTGGTAACCATCAGTTCTCTGTAATTAAGAATCTGTTTCTTGGTTTGCCTCTCTCTTTTTTTCCCTTTGCTCATTTGTTTCGTTTGTTAAATCCCACATATGAGTGAAATCATGCAGTATTTGTCTTTCTCTGACTTATTTTGCTTAGCATAGTACTCTCTGGCTGCAACCGTATGGTTGCAGATGGCAAGGTTGCATTCTTTTTTAGGGCTAATATTCCATTCTATATAATTTTACTTTGGATCATTTCTCCATAAAAATACAAGAGGATGTGGGGTCAGTTGAGCGTCCAACTCTTGATTTCGGCTCAGGTCATGATCCCAGGATCATGGGATCTAGCCCCGTGTCAGGCTCTGTGCTGTGCATGGAGCCTACTTGGAATTCTTTCCTATTGCTGCTCTAACAGATTCCCACAAATTCAGTGTCTGAAGCAATACAAATTTATTATGTATGTCAGAAACGAGTCTCATTGGGCTAAAATCAGAGGTGTTGCCAGGGCTGTGTTCATTCAGGATGCTCTTTGTTCATTCTGGAGAAGTCATTTTCTTGTCTTTCCTAGCTTCCAAGGCCACCTGTATTCCTTGACTTCTTCAAAGCCCGCAAAGTAGAGCTAAGTTCTTATGTTGCCATCTATCTGGTATTCTTTGACTCTCTCTTCTTTGAGATTAAATCGGGCCCGTCTGGATAATCCGGGCTACTCTCCCTATGTTTGGGTCAATTTTAATTCCATTCGTACCCATGATTTCCTTTGCCGTATAACCTATTTACAGTTTCTGGGACCTGGACATCTTTTTTTTTTAATGTTTATTTATTTTTGAGCAAGAGAGAGAGGGAACACGCACGCAAAACGAGGAAGGGGCAGAGAGAGAAGATCGGAAGTGGGCTGTGCACTGACAGCAGAGAGCCCAATGTGGGGCTCGAACTCGTGAACCATGAGATCATGCCCTGAGCAGAAGTTGGATACTTAACCGACCGAGCCACCCAGGTGCCCCAGGGACCTGGACATCTTTGAGAGGGGATTCTTCTACCTACCACATTTAATATCTAAATAATTTTATAAGCTGATAATTAAAATGAAAAAGGTATGGTAGTAGTCACAATCATCGTCCAGAATACATTAATCTCATTTTGGTTTTTTGTGGTTATAAATTCCAGCTTTGTTATATTTAGCAGGTACTACAGAAACTCTTAATTTTGTAATTGAATTTGAATCAAAATAGTAATTAAATTTGAATACCTTTTTCTTGCAGGTTATACCTGCCGCAACTTTTCAGCATCCTCTGCTTTGCTAAGTAAGTTTAATTTCTTGTCGACATGCTTACATTGCTTTTTAGATTTGTTTAGCAATAAACATGTTTACGAATAAATTATCCTTCTCTTTTTAGCCAGAACCCATATTAACTATGGAGTCAAAGGGGATGTGGCTGTTGTTCGAATTAACTCACCCAATTCAAAGGTACCTAATTTAACTTGCTGCAGTCTATGTCTACTAACTACATTCATGAATCCAGTGCTAAATAAAAAAGAAAGAAAAATCCACCAGTCTGACAGTAGTCTTATATGAATTTGTACTTGTAATAGTTTGACAGATTGCTCAAAGGAATACAGTTTTCTGGAGCAGAGGTCCTTGACTAAGAATTCCTTCTAGTTGACCTTAAGTGTCAGGTTAACATCAAGGATTAGTGAAATTAGCCTTCTGTTACTGTGTAGAATATGGAGGTGATTTACTAGATAAGAACCAAAGCGCATGCTCTGTTTAGGAGTCAGAACTCACCTATCCATCTTAACTACCAGGTTGTTAAACAGGCTTTCTTCATTACCTGCCCGCTGTAGTCATTATTCATAGAAAATTGCCTGGGTTAAATGTGGGTGTTAAGATTCCTGAGGAACTGGAATGACAGTGCAGTTCACATGTTGGAAGTCAAGTTCTGTTCTAAGTGGAGCTTCATTTGTTTTTGGCAACTTCAACAAAGCATTAATCCAGTCTTTGCCAAGAAGACCTCTGTTGCAGGAGCTTATGCTTTTCCCCCATCTAAAATGGGTGTCAAGTTTTGTTATTAGAGGTCTAGAGGGAACAGCAGTACCTAGATGGAGGCAATTAACAACTATCACAAATTAAGGAAAACAAGAGCCAATCTTCTTCACTAGAGTAAATTTTGGTGCCCACTGACCAATGATTCAAACTTAAGCTATTTTTTCCAAATTTTCTAAGTTGAGCATTTTTTCTGAACACAAAACAACACATGCCTACAGTGGGAAGTTTTAAAGCTATAAAGAAGAAAATAACAAATCATTCATACTACAAACCCAAAGATAACCACTTTTAACATTTAATCTAGTTTCAACAAATAATATTTACAAAGTAAAATCATACTATAGGTCTAATTTTGAGTTCTTTTATTCTTAATGTTATACAGACTTTTCCATACCAACAAATTCCATAGACTTATTTGTAGCCTGCATATGTTTTGAACTCTTTAAGAGTATGACCCTGAGTTCCTTCTTTGAGTAGATCTATTTTTAAAGGGAGGTTGCTTATGGTTGGCCGAAGCTGAATAGAAAACTACTGGGTTTAGATTTTTCCCCCCTGCCTCTCTTGCTTCTAACAATATATTTCTGCTGGATAAACAAATTTCCTACGATCAAAATAGCATTTCATGGTGATTTGCACATCTGGTACTTCAGATTTAAACCCTTAGATTTATATGTATTTCCCTTTGGCAGGTAAATACACTGAGCAGAGAACTGCAATCAGAGTTCATAGAAGTAATGAATGAAATCTGGGCTAATGATCAAATCAGAAGTGCCGTCCTTATCTCATCAAAGCCAGGCTGCTTTATTGCAGGTGCTGACATCAAGTAAGTTTTCAGAAATTTGAAGTCACCTTTGATCTTGGCTAATAGTATGTTTCTTAGGCCTAATCATTCCTCCATTTAAAAGGAGACAGAAGTAAATTCTCTGAAAGTTGTCTTTTTTAAAATTATTTACACAAATGTGTTAAAGTTGGTAAAAAAAAAAAAAAGGGGGGGGGCTTGTTGCTTAAACCATGTGAGACTAACCTTTCCTTAAAGAAGTTGAAAGCAGTTCTAAGAAAAATATTTGAGTAGAATAAAAAAATACTATAAAATTAAACTAACAATGTGGTGCCCCTCTTTTTTTTTTTTTAAACCCAACAGACCGTTAAATATTTAAAAGTTTGAAAATACCATGTTAACAAGGACTTGGAGAAATGAGACAGTTAATATATTACTAGTAGGAATGCCAGTTGGTACAGCAACTTTGGAAAACATTTTGGCAGCATTTAATAAAATTGAAAATGCATGTATCATATAATTCAGTGATATTCTTCTAGCTATACATGCTAGAGAAATCCCACCCTTTGTTTTTAAGGACCCATTTATGAGGATGTTCAGCCCTGTGTAGTTAAAATAATGAAGAATTTAAAGCAATTAAGTGTCAGTCCGTAGGGAAGTGGATAAGTAAACTGTGGTATTTTTACATGATAAAATACTACAAAATGATTCAAAGGAATTAACTAGATCCACAACATAATGTTAAAACTTAAAGACATAATGTTAAGTTTAAAAAAAAAAAGCAAGTTGTAGAATGTTCTATACAGTATGTAGTTTATGTAAACATTTTAATATTTTTTCTTAAGTTTATTTATTTTGAGAGAGAGAATCCCAAGCACTGACAGTGCAGAGCCTGACGCAGGGCTCGAACTCAATGAACCGTGGAGATCATGGCCTGAGCTAAAATCAAGAGTTGGAAGCCTAACCAACTGAGCCACCCAGGCGCCCTACTTTATGTAAACATTTTAAAATCACACATAAAATGTCTTATGTTATTTATGGATACAAATGTGTCGTTGGTCTGGAAGGATACACTGCAAACATTCGAAAATGGTTGTTTCAGGGTAAATGAAGTGACTGTTAAAAACTTGAGTTTGTCAGAGTGAACTTTAGTGATGCAGCTAATATTTTGTTATTTTTTAATGGTAAGATTTATGCATATATAATTTGTTTACAGTTCTTTAAAGCATTTATAAGGACTCTGTCTCTCAAAAATAAACACTAAAAAAATTTTTTTTTTAAAAACGGGCGCCTGGGTACTCAGTCGGTTAAGCGTCCGACTTTGGCTCATGTCATGATCTCACAGTGTGTGAGTTCAAGCCCACATCGGGCTCTGTGCTGACAGCTCAGAGCCTGGAGCCTGCTTCGGATTCTGTGTCTCCCTTTCTGTCTGCCCCTCTCCTGCTCGCAGTCTGTCTGTCTCTCAAAAATAAATAAACATTAAAAAAAAATTTTAAAGCATTTATAAGCAGGTGAGATGCTTAGTGTTAGTTTAATGGCTTAAAATGTTAACAGTTGTTAATTCTGTCAAAATATGAGTATTTGTTATATTATTCTTTGTACCTTATACAACGATAGCCAGCATTATAGGCTGAGTAATTTGTACCTAAGGTGTCTGTATAGTTTCAAACCTTGCTCCACATTGTGTACTCTTTTTGTTTATGCATAGTAATTAAGAATTTATAAATATTTAATGTGTATTTCTTAGAAAAAGCAAAATTATCTGTATCAAGTGCTTTTTATTCTAGCTCAGTTATTTGAGCCTAGCAAGACACTGATGTCTCAGGGCGCCTGGTTGGCTCAGTCGGTTAAGCGTCCGACTTCAGCTCAGGTCATGATCTCATAGTCTGGGAGTTCGAGCCCCGTGTCGGGCCCTGTGCTGACAGCTCAGAGCCTGGAGCCTGTTTCAGATTCTGTGTGTCCTTCTCTCTCTCTCCCCCTCCCCTGCTCATGCTCTCTTTCTGTCTCAAAAATAAATAAAAACATTGAAAAAAACAAAAAAGACATGGATGTCTCACTAAGCTACCTGGCTGTAGCTTTCTGTATCCATGGGAAAATACTTGTAGCTTCTGTGAAGCAAGCTGAGCAGCTCCCAGTATATAAAATGACAAAAACTTGTTATCTTTGACCAAACATACAAAATTCACAGTTTAAATGTTCTCAAGACCAAAATAACAAGTGAAACAAACTGAAATGAAAGGACATTGAATGCAACATTAGTGTGGTGAATCTTTTTTAATCATTAGGAGATCTAAAAACAATTTGAAAGCGTTTTTTTTCCACTGTCATTTTGATTAGCGTTGAATCTGAGGGTTACTTATAGTGAACATGTTTAATGTGATAGGAAAATATTTACCAAAAGATGATTTTTTGCATGTACAGAGTTTTGTAATCTAATGATTTTTTTAATAGAAAATAAAATTTTGCAACATGTTTTGTTTCGTGTTCTCTGGATCCGGAAATCTAACATTCTTTATGGAGAGGTGATGTAGCTGATATTAGTGCTATCTGAGGCAAAACCATTCTTAAACTTCTGAGTATTTGAAGATTCACTATCAAGTATTGACATATGATAGGGTAAGGATACAGTGGATGACATATTGAACCAAAGTACGGTATAATTTCATCTTTGTTTCTTTTCTCTGCTTTCTTGTTTGCTGCAGCATGTTAGCCTCTTGTAAGAGCGCGGAAGAGGTAATGCAGCTATCGCAGGAAGGCCAGAGAATGTTTGAGAAACTTGAGAAGTCCACAAAGCCTATTGTGGCTGCCATCAGTGGATCCTGCTTAGGAGGAGGACTTGAGGTATAGATTTATTCCAAAGTCTTTGAGACACTGTTGAGCCTGTTGGTGGGAATTACAAGCTGCTAACCTGTAGGCTACTCTTTTGCCTGCAAAAAGTTCTTGGAGGAGAATCAGCTTTTTAGTCATCCTCATGGCACAGAGCAAGTAAACCAAAGTGTGATGTATTCATTTTTATAAGTTTAGAAGTTTTGAACTAGATCTCTAAGGTCTCTTTCAATTCCAAAAACCTGGTTCAGGTTTGCAGGGCAAAGATTCAGAAGTGTGATTCATGCTCTTGAGCTACTGAAGTCTGGAGGAGACACACAGAGCATAATATGTGTGTAAGTGCTTTGTAAATAGTAAAGATGGTGAATAATGTCAGATCTGAGAAGAGATGCTTACTAGACTGGAGCATGTAGGAAAAGAGAGGGAAAAATAAAATAACATTTATTGAGCATTTATCACATGCTGAGCTTTGCGATAAACACTTTGATATATATTAATTAAGGAAACATATGCCTGGTCCTAAAAGACAAAATCATTCCACCTATGGGTATGGTACGAGCAAAGACAAAGGTAAGCACAACCTATTAGGACATCATAAGTAGGCCTGCTTGATTGAAAAGGAGGGTCTCTAGATGGTACTTAACTTAACTTGGCATGCAATGGACATGGTGTGTGCACTTTTCTATTGAGAGCTTCCATAGCTTTCAGCAGATTTTTAGGGAGATCCGCAACCCCCCAAAAAAGGTTAATAAATTAAGGGGAAAGTATGAAATAAGGCTAGAAAGAGAAATTATAGAAAGCATCAAATGCCAGCCTAGTGAATTTCCATTTATTCTGTGGGCACATTCCTGCATTAAGTAATCTTTAGACCCTCACATAACCTAAGGTTTTATAAATTTAAATTTTCTAACATTCTGATTTTCTTTCATTTGTTTGAAGCTTGCCATTTCCTGCCAATACAGAATAGCCACAAAAGATAGGAAAACAGTATTAGGTAGCCCTGAAGTCTTGCTGGGGATCTTACCAGGAGCAGGAGGCACACAAAGGCTGCCCAAAATGGTGAGTATAAGCCCCCTTGTGACCTTTAGAACCTCATTACCTATAGGCCCCTTTAGATCTATTTCCTCTGGTACAAAAGGCGCAACATGGGTATTCATTGTAGAATTTAGAACCAAAATAAAATATGAGTGTATAGGATCCACAACAAATTTTAGGGGCACCTGGGTGGCTCAGTCAGTTAAGCATCCAGCTTTGGCTCAGGTCATGATTTCCTGGTTCGTAAGTTCAAAGCCCCATGTCGGGCTTTGCACTGACAATGTGGAACCTGCTTGGGAGTCTCTCTCTCCCTCTCTCTGCCCCAACCGATTCTCTCTGCCCCAACCCCTTCTCTCTGCCCCTTCCCCACTTGTGTGTATGTGTGCACAAATAAACTTTAAAAAAAATAACAAATTTTATTCCTGGTGTTTAGTTTTTCAATTCCACTTTTTATTTTTTTAATTCCTTGATCAAAATGATTGATCAAGGGGGCACCTGGCTGACTCAGTCGGTTCAGCATCCAACTCTTGATTTTGGCTCAGGTCATAATTTCACAGTTCACGGGATTGAACCCGCATCAGGCTTGCTTGAGATTCTCTCTCTCCCTCTCTCTGCCCCTCCCCTGCTTATGCACGTGCTCTCTCTCAAAATAAATAAATAATAACATTTTTAAAACTTAAAAAAAAATTTTTTTAATTATTTATTTATTTTATCAAGGTTCTTTGTTAGTCTCTGAGGAAGTATAAAGATAAATAAGATATATGTTTGTCTTTCTGGAACTTACAGTTTTTTAAAGATTTTATTTATTTTTTACCTTTTTACCTTTTTTTTTTTTTTACCTTTTTAAAGATTTTTTTAAGATTTTTTTTTTTTTTAAGTTTATTTATTTTGAGAGAGACAGAGCATAGGCAGGGAGGGGCAAAGAGAGAGGGGGGCAGAAGATCTGAAGTGGGCTCTGTCCTGACAGCAAAGACCCCGATGTGGGACTCAACAGACTCACGAACTGTGAGATCATGACCTGAGCTGAAGTCAGATACTTAACTGGCTGAGCCACCCAGGCGCCTAAGATTTTATTTTTAAGCGATCTCTATACCCATGAAGGGGTTTAAATTTCCAGCCCCAGAATCAAGAGTTGCATGCTCTACCGACTAAGCCAGTCCAGTGCCCTTTGAGCTTACGGTTTACTTTGTTCCTTCTGTGCACAGTACCATTTTACTGGTTTTTCAAATCCAAAGGTCATATTTCATGATAAATATAAGAGGCAGCCCTTTCTCCTGACTTGGATGATCTCATTGCTGTATTCTGTAGAACCAGCAGCCAACCAGACTTCTGAATTCTTAAGAAGAAGGGAAGCATATCAGACCTGGAGGCCGCAGAGCAATCTTAATATCCGACTTGAGGGCCCGCTGAGCCTTACAGCTTTGGGCACCATTGACTGCTCAGTGAAAACAAGGCTCCGCAGAAATACTCTTTGTAGGGAAGTTGATATCAGCTGGGCACAGAAAAATGGGAAGATTTATGGTGTTAATTTTCTGATAATAAGTGTGTATTCCTTTACTGAAATTTTCAAGAGAATTTATTGAAAGAATGGATATGGGTATAGAAAATACTGCTGAGTTTCTTTTGTTGTTTAATTGGTATTTGAATGTTGCTAGAAACCATTCTTCTAGTAACTGCATAAGAAGCCCTGGCTGAGTTTTGTTTTTAAGCCTAAAATGCTTTTTACATTTTTTTAAGTGTGTATTTATTTTGAAAGAAAGAGAGAAAGTGTGCACAAGCAGGGGAAGGGCAGAGAGAGAGGAAGAGAATCTCATGCAGCTCCATGCTGTCAGGGCAGAGTCCAACATGAGGCTCAGTACCCTAAACTGTGAGATTGTGATCTGAGCTGAAATCAAGAGTCGAACATTCAACCAACTGAGCTGCCCAGGCACCCATTTAAGCCTAAAGTTCTTTATCGAAGACATTATCAAAACTACCAGGTTTCTCGGGGCTCAGTCGGTTGAGCGTCCGACTTCAGCTCAGGTCACGATCTTGCGGTCCGTGAGTTCGAGCCCCGCGTCAGGCTCTGGGCTGATGGCCCAGAGCCTGGAGCCTGCTTCCGATTCTGTGTCTCCCTCTCTCTCTGCCCCTCCCCCGTTCATGCTCTGTCTCTCTCTGTCTCAAAAATAAATAAATGTTAAAAAAAAATTTAAAAAAAAAAAAAAAAAACTACCAGGTTTCTCAACCTCCACTAGTTCCAATAAAGGAATTTTAAGTATCGGGGCACGTGGCTGGCTCAGTCAGCTAAGCATCCGGCTTCAGCTCAGGTCATGATCTCGCAGTTCGTGAGTTCGAGCCCCACGTTGGGCTCTGTGCTGACAGCTCAGAGCCTGGAGCCTGTTTCTGATTCTCTCTCTCTCTCTCTCTCTCTCTCTCTCTCTCTCTCTCTCTGTTCCTCCCCTGCTCATGCTCTCTCTTTCTAAAAAATAAAGATTTTTTAAAAAAAAGGAATTTTAAGTATTATATAAATGACATAATATGTAAGTGCAGAATTTTAGGAAACATGAAATTATTTCTCCACCTTATCTATTTCATAAGACAGAAATCTTAACATTTGAATTAAAAGAAGAAATACAGACATTTTAGCTTCCACTGGAGGTGTCTAATCCCAAAGTTACCTAAAACGTGTATTGGTGTGTAAAAATTGATTGGTAGATAGCATAGAAATCTGGTTTGATTTTTCTCATTTTAATATTTGCTCAGTTGAATGAATTGTAAACTGTAATTGTCACTCTCATATTTTTTCCCCTGTACTCTGATCCTTGCTTGCATGTTAGGTGGGTGTGCCTGCTGCTTTTGACATGATGTTGACTGGTAGAAACATTCGTGCAGACAGAGCAAAGAAAATGGGACTAGTTGACCAATTGGTGGAACCCCTGGGTAAGTGGTAGCGTGCCTCAGAGTTGGGCCTTATGAATTTATTTGTTAAAGAGTTAATGTCTTGAATATTGGTTAGAGTAAAATTCATACTCTTAAGAAATGAGTCATTCTGAAGAGTAAAGTTTTCTAAGTATAGCTAATACTAAATCATTTCCAACATCACCCCAACTTCTTGTTTTATTTTATAAATTACACATCAAGAGTACAGAATTGAATCAAGTCATTATTTTTGGTTCTTAAATTACCTGTATCATTATTCATAAAAACCTTCCTTCAGTTTTATGCATCTGTTTTAATACTACAATAAACATGTATGAAACAACCTGAGGATATTAACAGCAGTTGACATCTACAATGTGCTACTTCCTCCATACAGCATCTTTTCCTCCTCTGACCCAAGGAAACCACTATTCCACATTGTGTGTTTGTCACTGTCTTGCATTTCTTAAAAATCAGCATTACTGAGGGACACCTGGGTGGCTCAGTCAGTTAAGCATCCAACTCTTGATTTCAGCTCGGGTCATAATCTCGTGGTCGTGGTTGTGGTCATAAGAGCAAGCCTTGTGTCGGGCTCCACACTGGGTGGAGCCTGCCTGAGCTACTCTGTCTCTCTGCCCCTCTCCCTCCTGTGCATGTGCACTTTCTCTCTTTAAAAAAAAAAACAACAGCATTATTGAGATGTTATTTATGTAACAATAAATTTACCAATTTTTAATGTACACTTTGAGTTTTGACAAGTGTATATAGCTGTGTAAACACTACCCCAATCATATAATAGAATGTTTTTAGTATATAGCTTTTTGTGTCTTCTCTGATTTAGCCTAATGTTTTTGAGATTCATCCGAGTTGTCACACATATCAACAATTCCTTCCCATTGCTCGACGTTATGCCATTGTATAGATATACCATAATTTGTTTATCCGTTCAGTAAATGATGGAAATTAAGTGTTTCCAATTTGGGGCCGTTCAAAATAAAGCTGCTGTGAACATTCATCCACAAGTCTTTACGTGGATGTATACTTCATTTCTCTTGGACAAATACCAAAGCGTACATTGGCTGGATCATATGATAGATGTGTGTTTAGCTTTTAAGAAACTGTCAAACTGTTTTCTCAAAGTGGTTATACCATTTTGCATTCCTACCAGCGGTGTATGAGAGTTCTAGTTACCAACCACTTTGCAAGGTCAGTCTTTTTAATTTTAGAGCTTTTTCTTTTCTTTTCTTTTTTTTTTTTTTTAACGTTTATTTATTTTTGAGACAGAGAGAGACAGAGCATGAACAGGGGAGGTGCAGAGAGAGAGAGGGAGACACAGAATCTGAAACAGGCTCCAGGCTCTGAGCTGTCAGCACAGAGCCCGATGCGGGGCTCGAACTCATGGACTGTGAGATCATGACCTGAGCCGAAGTCGGACACTTAACCGACCAAGCCACCCAGGCGCCCCTCTTTTTTTTTTTTTTTTTTTTTTAAGAGAGAGAGCGAGCACGAGCATGAGCAGGGGAGGGGCAGAGTGAGAGAGACTGAATCTTAAGCTAAGTGTAGAGCCCAATGTGGGGCTCAATCTCACAACCATGAGATCATGACCTGAACTGAAATTAAGAGTTGGACGCTAGGCACCCCTAATTTTAGACCTTCCAATAGAAGTGTAGTAATATCTCATTGTGGTTTTAATTTATATTACTCTAATGACCAGAGTCATTAAGTTTCTTTCATGTGTTTATCTGCCTCCTGTATATATTCTGGTAAAGTGTCTGTTGAGATGTTTTGCCCATTTTGATTGAGTTTTTCTTTTTGAGGTTTTTTTTTAATGTTTTTTAAATTTATTTTTGAGAGAGAGACAGAGTGTGAGCAGGACACAGAATCTGAAATAGGCTCCAGGCTCTGAGCTGTCAGCACAGAGCTCGATGCGGGGCTCAAACTCGTGAACTGTGAGATCATAACCTGAGCCGAAGTCAGCCATTTAACCGACTGAGCCACCCAGGTGCCCCCTCTTATTATTGAGGTTTTGGAGTTCTTTTTATTAGGATACAAGTCCTTTGTGAGATCCGCAAATATTTTCTCCCTCTCTGCAGCTTGTCTTTTCATTTCTAAATGCAGAAATTCTTAATTTTGAAGGAAGCCCATTGTATCAGGATCTTCTTTCATGGATCATGCTGTTGGTGTTGTATCTAAGAAATTTTTTTCTTTCTTTTTTTTTAATGTTTATTTATTTTAGAGAGAGGGGTGCAAAGGGGGCTCTGTGCTGACAGCAGAGAGCCAGATGCAGGACTCAAACTCAAGAAACGTGAGATCATAACCTGAGTGAAGTCAGACTCTTAACCAACTGAGCCACCCAGGCACCTCTAAGAAATCTTTTCTTAACAAGACCACAAAGATTTTCTCCTGTATTTTCTTCTGGAAGTTTTGTGGTTTAGCTCTTTCATTTTGGTCTGTGACCCATTTCAAGTTAACTTTATGATGGTATGAGGTAGATTGAGTTTTGTTTGGGGTTTTTTTTTGCAAATGAATATCCAATCTCTTGACACAGTTTATTGAGAAGACTCTTCTTTCTCCCTTGAATTACCTTGACACCTTGGTCAAAAATCAGGTGTTTGGGTCTGCATCTGGATTTCCTGTCTCCAGTTATCTAAATGTCTTTACTTAAGCCAATAGCATACTGTCTTCATTATTGTGTTTTAGTGAATCTTGAAATCAGGTTGTATGACCCCCTCTATCATGGTTCTCTTTCAAAATTTATTTTGCCTATACTAGTTTCTTTGCATTTGCCTCCAAATTTTATAATCCTCTCATCCATGTCTACAAAAATACATGCTAGGATTTTGACTGAAATTGCACTGAATCATTGTATCAATTTGAGGAGAATTAACATCTTTAAAATATTGAGTCTTTTCATCATGGGTATGGTATAACTTCATTTAGTTCGTCTTTAATTTCTCTCATCAGTGTTCTATACTTTTCATTGAATATATCTTACATTTTGTTAAATGTATACATTAGTGCTTCATACATTTAGGACATCATGCTATTTTCACTTCAATTTATCATTGCTGATCACTAGTATATATAAATATAATTGACTTTTGTACATGGACCTTGTATTCTGTGACTTTGCTAAATTTATTCTAGTAGCTTTTTCTATAGACTTCTAAGGAGTTTCTATGTAAATAATAATGTTGTCTATAAAATATAGACATTTTGGCTTTTTCCTTCCCCATCTGGTTGGCATTTGTTATTTTATTCTTAACTTACTGTAGTGACTAAGATCCATAGTACAGTATCGGGTAGAGGTGGTGAAAACAGGTACTGTTAACTTGTTCCCATCTTAGGGGAAGAACATTCACTCTGATGTTGTGGAGTGTGTAGGGTTAGCTACAGCTTTTTTATATATGCCCTTTGTCAGATTACAGACATTTCCCTTTATCTATAGTTCGCTGAAAATAGATGTTGAATTTTGTCAAATGCAGAGTACGGTTGAGCCTTTCTGCATCTAAGAAGATGATTGTGTGGTTTTTGTCTTTTTTAGTCTGTTAGTAATACCAGTTATACTGAGTTTTGATTATTCAACCAGACTTGCATTCCCGAAATAAATTTCACTTGGTCATAATGTATTATCCTTTGTATAACATTTTGTACAGGACTTTTATGTCTGGTCATGAGAGCTAATGGTCTCAAGGATAATTTTCTTGTGATATTTTTGCTTGGTGTTGGTATCAGAATAATGCTGGCTTCATAAAATGAATTGGAATTTTTTTTTCTATTTTCTGGAAGAATATTTGTAGAATTGGTATTATTTCTTCTTTACTTGATAGAATTCACCAGTGAAGTCAGGTGGATGTGGAGTTTTCTTTGTTGGGAAGGTTTTTTTTTTATATATATATATATATATATACAAATTCACTTTCTTTTATAGATATAGGGTTATTGAATAAGGTTCTCCAATTGTTTTGCTTTTGAGTGAGAGCTGTAGTAGTTTGTTTCTCAAAGATTTTGTCCATTTTGGGGACGCCTGGGTGGCTCAGTTGGTTAAGTGTCCGACTTCAGCTCAGGGTATGATGTCACGGCTCATGAGTTCGAGCCCTGCGTTGGGCTCTGTGCTGACAGCTCGGAGCCTGGAGCCTGCTTTGGATTCTCTCTCTCTCTCTCTCTCTCTCTCTCTCTCTCTGTCTCTCTCTCTCTCTCTCTCTCTGCCCCCTACCCCGCTCACACTCTGTCTCTGTCTCACTCTCAAAAATAAAACATTTAAAAAAATAAGAAATAAATAATTTTTAAAAAAGGAAAAAAATATTTTGTCCATTTTATTTAACTTTCCAAATTTGTTACAGTGCAGTTGTTCAAAATACTTCATTATTATTCCTTCGATATCTTTATGCTCTGTAATGATATATATCATTTATACTCTTTCATTCCTGATATTGGTAATTTGTGTGTTCTCTATTATTTCCTTGAGAAGTCTGGCTAGAAATTTATCAAGAAATAGCTTTTAGTTTCATTGATTTTTCTCTGTTTTTTTTTTTTTTTTTATGTTTATTTATTTTTTGAGAGAGGGAGAGTCAGAGCTGAGCAGAGGAGGGGTTAGAGAGAGAGAGAGGGAGACACAGAATCAGAAGCAGGCTCCAGGCTCCCAGCTATCAGCACAGAGCCCAATGCAGGCTCAAACTCACGAAGATCATGACCTTGAGATCATGACCTGAGCCGAAGTCGGACGCTCAACCAACTGAGCCACCCAAGCGCCCCTGGTTTTTCTGTTTTTTGTTTGTTTGTTTGCTGTTTTATTGTTTTCGGCTATCTCATTATTTCTGCTTGCTTTTGGGTTTAATTTGTTCTCTTTCTAGTTTCTTAAGGTACAAGTTTAGATCATTGATTTTAGGCCTTTTTTCCTAACATAAGCATTTGAAGCGATCAACTTCCCTCTTAGCATTGCTTTATCTATCTGCATATTTTAATATTATGTTCTCACTTCCATGAAGGTCAGAATATTTTCAGATTTCTCATTATTTTTTTGACCCGTGTGTGATTTGCGAGTGTGTTACCTAATTTCCAAATATTTGCAGATGTTTCAGATACCTTTCTGTTACTGATTTCTGGTTTAATTTTGCCGTGATTACAGTTGAGCCTTATTATTTACAAGTTCCTTATCTGTAAACTTACCTACTCACTAAAATCTGTTGTGACCCCAAGATAATACTTATGGTGCTTTTGCAGTCATTAAGAGACACATACAGAGTGGTGAAAATTTCACATCTCCCAGTGCACGTGTTCCAGCTGAAGTCAAACAAGGCAACATTTTGCGTTCTTATTTCAGCTCTTAGAGCCAACAAGTGTCCTTTTCATGGTCTGTTTAGTGCCATGCTCTTCTCTTTGTGTGTGTGTGTGCTTTTCGGTTGTGATTTCGCTATTTAAAATGGTGAGAGCTAGGAGTGGAAAAGTACTGACTCAAGAGTAGAAGTATCTTTAAGGTTTCTCTTACTTCCCCCAATAAGGAGGCCTCATCAGAGGCACCTGAAGACGACCCTGATTGGAGGTCCCAAACAGACAGAAATGAGGCACTTGGGCAAAAAATGCAAATATATGGAAGAGCAGAGCCTGCAAGAGGTACCTGAGTTACTGACTACAAGTCCCATGAAAGTCTGTGGTGCATTGGCCGTGCCCCAAGTCTATTGTGGGAAGGACAGCTTTCCCAGTGAGGCCTGCTGGATAAAAGCCTTTCTAGTTGCCTGTGGTTGGGCCTGAAAAATCACACTTAACGGTTTTTGGCCAGGGGCTGGATGCCTCGATTTCTACAAATAGTCATGTGGCCATAGCAGGGGTTTATAACTACCTATTTCTGCTTCCCGTTCCATATTCCTTTTGCCCCCAGGAAGTACCTCAGTTGGTCATGGTTCTTTGCCTAGTAGGGTGACTTTCATTCCTAGAAGGTCTGGGCCACTAGCAGTACTGCGTGAATTGAGTTGTTGTAGTTTTCCATTAACTAATTACAGGTCCTTGTAGCACTAAGAGACCCCCGAAGAGATCTGTCACAGTCAAGCCATACTCTTCCTTACTCCCATTGTGCAGTAGCAGCCCGCACCCCCTTGGTGACCAGGGTTCGTCGTCCTGGAAAGGGACTGCAGCAGTGCACTTTCAGATGGCGCCTGCATATCACACAGAGCTGTGGACAAACCGGGCCTGAGTTTTCTCTTCCCCAGTCATCTATCTGGTCATAAGACACTCCCTGTGAGGCCCTAGGGGCAGACCGGGACAGAGAATGAGTAGGGATATTTTGGCCACCTTTTCATACAACTTGTGCCTTTAGGGTCTCCTCAAGCCCATTTTCCCATATACCACTTCCATTCGGTAATGGAGTACTGTTGCACACACGGAACTTTATGGTTTAGTGGGCCAGACAGCATCCGTTTCGTGATGGGCAGCTCAGGTCACGTGGTGATTTGCTGGCCCATGGTTAAGCTTTGAGTCTCTACTTAGGCCCACTAACAAGCCAAAAGCTGTCAGTAGGACAGTAGTTATTCACAGAGAATGGTAGGGCTTTGCTCCAAATTCCTAAGTGTCTGTACTCCAAACAGCATCTCTATCTAGCACTGACACTTCATGCCCCATCAGATCTGAATCATATGGTCTAAATAGTTTTTCTTCCTAGGCCCCGCTCAAAACTAGCAGCCTCTGAGTTACTCAGTAAAGGAGCTAGAGTAGCACACCCGAATGAAATGTTGCCTCTAAAATCCAAAAAGGCCCAGGAGGCGTTGTGCCTTGTTTTATGTGGTAGGATGGGCCGGGTGTGACGATGTATCCTTCACCTTGGGAGGGATGTCACCATGCCCCACACCACCGGACCCTAGAAATTTCACTTAGTTGGATATGTCTAGAGTAGTTGGTACTTCCTGTTCACCAGATTCATTTAGGATAATACCATCAATATAATGAACAGCATGATATCTTGTGGAAGGGAAGGGCAATAAACATTTAAAAAACAAAACAGGGGGCGCCTGGGTGGCGCAGTCGGTTAAGCATCCGACTTCAGCCAGGTCACGATCTCGCGGTCCGTGAGTTCGAGCCCCGTGTCAGGCTCTGGGCTGATGGCTCGGAGCCTGGAGCCTGTTTCCGATTCTGTGTCTCCCTCTCTCTCTGCCCCTCCCCCGTTCATGCTCTGCCTCTCTCTCTGTCCCAAAAATAAATAAAAAACGTTGAAAAAAAAAAATTTAAAAAAAATAAAAAACAAAACAGTTATCTTTTAAAGAGATTAAAAGTGAGAAAGGAGTCTTTCATATCTACCCACATATTTAGCATTTTTGGTGCTCTTTCTTCTTTGTGTAGCTCCACGTTCCCATTTGGTTTGATATTATTCCAACATGAAGAGCTTCACTTGACATACTCTGTAGAGTAGGTCTGCTGACAATTCTCACCTCTTGGTTTGTTTGACTGAGTCTTTATTTCAACTTCATTTTTCAAAGATATTCTTTTTTTTTTTTTTTAATGTTTATTTTTGAAAGAATGAAAGTGGCAGAGTGCAAGTGGGGAAGGGGCAGAGAGGGAGAGGGAGACACAGAATCCGAAGCAGACTCCAGGCCCTGAGCTGTCAGCACAGAGCCCCAGGCGGGGCTCAAACTCGTGAACCATGAGATCATGACCTGAGCCAAAGTCGGATGCTTAACTGACCTGAGCCACCCAGGTGCCCCCAAAAATATTCTTGATGGCTATAGAATTCCACGTTTCTAGTATTTTTCTTTTAGTACTTTATAGATGTCAACGTTAGTGGCTTGCATAATTTCTAATAGAAAGTCTGTTGTTTTTATCTTTGTTCTTCTGTATCTAGTGTGTCTCTCTCCCCGCCTCACCCCCCGCAGCTGCTCTCAGATTTTCCCTTTTTTACTGGTCTTATTTATTTATGATGTGCCTTGCTTTGTTATTGTTGCTGTTGTTTGTTAATGTTTGTTAGGCATGGGACTCATTGAGTTTCTCGGATAGTGGGCTTCTAGTTTTCATTAAATTGGAAAATTTTGGCTATTTCTTCCAATTTTTCCTATCTCCCCCCACCCTTTTTCTGGGGTTCCAATTTCACGTATGTTAGATTACTTGATATTGTCCTAAAATGAAGCAGTTTTTCTTTTTCAGTGTGTATATTTTCTATATATAGAAATAGAATAGAATATATAGAAATAGAATAAAACATATATTCTATATAGAGAATATATATAGAATACTTGCCATGTATTCAAGTTTCCTGATTATAATCTATTAATCCACTCCTGTGTATTTTTCATTTCAGGTGTTGGGTTTTTTCATATCTAGAAGTAATACTTGACTCACTTTTATGTATTCAATTTCTCTTCATACGTCTCTGTTTTCCTCTACCTTCTTGAACATATGGCATGAATTTACAATAGCCTTTCTAACATTGTGTCTGTTAATTCTGTCTTCATTTATGCATCTGTTTCTGTCAGTCAATTTGCGTCTTGTCTTTAGGCCATTTTTTTCATGCTTCTTTTCATGCCTTTATAAAAAGAAGCCTCAGGTAGTTTTGTTTCGTGCATGTGGAGAACAGTATTCGGCCAAAGTTTCGAGGGCCCCTCTGTAGATCTCTGGAGCTCTCTTTTCGTGGAGCAGCTACTCTCAATATTCTCCTTCACAAATTCCAGTTGCGTTGGCCTCTCTACAAGCTCATTGTGACT
Organism: Panthera pardus; assembly: GCF_024362965.1. NCBI lineage: Eukaryota > Metazoa > Chordata > Mammalia > Carnivora > Felidae > Panthera > Panthera pardus. The sequence continues at coordinate 20,350,146 of NW_026526832.1, forward strand.
TTCGTGGGCCTTGTGCACATTTGCCATTCAGAAGTTTGGGGCTTAGTTCTTTCCCTTCCTCCTTCACATACTTTTAAAATAGTACAAATGTCTTAAGGGAGAGATTGCTTGTGTATTTGTTTCAGCCTTCTCCACTCTCAGGATTTTGTTTCCTAAATACTGCAAGATTGCACAAGATTGCCTTTTCAACTGCAGCTACCCCCTCCTTCCAGGCTTTTGACTGAGAGCCTGATAGATGTCTGTTTTTACAGCTCTGTAGAAAGAGCCTTTGAATTTTTGGGGCCTAGCTCTTTAGTCTCTTGCTTCAAGCAAGTTCAATATTGGGCAGATGCCTGAAGTGGAAAATGAGTTACATATTTTTAGCATGCCCCTTTCTGTATAGAAGTGTACTTTGTGTACTAAATTTTATGATAACTGAAATTTCTCTCTAGTTTTTTGACACAGCTCTTCCAGCTTCCTATACCACCTTAGAATTCCACAAATGTTCGCTGAGGAAGACTAGCTTTGCATTTGGCTTCTTCTAGTTTCTGATCTTTTGTGCATGACCACCAAAAACTGATCATTTCACTTGCCCACAGGAGCATCCTTCTGCTTGAGCCAAGTCTGATCTTCAGCCGACACCCAAAAGCATAACATACCCTCAGAAAAGAAAATGTCCAGCAATCATCAGTTCACCTCAGACAGGCTTATCTCTCTCTGGAATTTTAGTTCATATGGTCCTCATTGCTTCCACCACTCTCTAGTTTCTTTACAAATGTGATTTTACGATTTATTCATTCTTGTCCAGTTTTGCAGCAAGAATACAGGCCTAATGAGACCTTCTTCATCTGACTCAGAATTGTTGGAAGCCAGACTGAAAGGGCTTAAGACCTTGTTTTCTATCTAGAGGACATTGTTGCACCATTGCTCAGGTGTTTTTTGTTTGTTTGTTTGTCTGTTTTTGAGTCCATAGTTCATGACTCTGACTTGGAAAGCTGTGCTGAAAGTGATTTACATTCCAATCTATTGTGTTCATTTTTACAGGACCAGGACTAAAACCTTCAGAGGAACGGACAATTGAATATCTAGAAGAAGTTGCAGTTACTTTTGCCAAAGAACTATCTGATAAGAAAATCTCTCTAAAGAGAGACAAAGGATTAGTAGAAAGTGAGTGTCCTTATTAAAGAACAGAGACAAAGGTTCTTTCCAGGGAGTTTAATTTTATTTGCTGTAAATTTGAAATGAGAAAGAGGTAATAAATGCATTATTTACTCCAAGCATAGAGGCATCCTTAAGGAGTGTAACAACAACTCTGCTCTAGGGTTCTGAACCTTACACTGGTTGGTTAAAACCGTTTTTTTAAACTTTTTATTTTGGAAAATTTTAAGCATTAATATGAGAGTGGAATAATAGTATAATAGTGTAATAAATACCCGTGCACCCAACACCCAGCTTTAGCATTTATCAACTAATTAAACCATGTGTATAGAAGTGCTTAGGTTGCAATTTGGATTTTTTATATCAGAGTAAAGAGAAGTTCTTTCAGATAGCTGCAGTTATTGCATTTTTATGGAGTTTACAGAACAAACTAACAAGGAAGGCTAGGCTTTTTCCATGAAGTGTCTAAAAGCATTTTTTTTTTTTTTTAACAGAATTGACATCATATGCCATGAGCATTCCATTTGTCAGGCAACAGATTTATAAAAAGGTGGAAGAAAAAGTACGAAAACAGACCAAAGGCCTTTATCCTGCACCTCTGAAAATAATCGATGTGAGTCTTCACCCCATATTCCCACATTTCTCATATTTCCTCCCTTTGAGTAGAGCAGTATCCTTTATTGCCATTCTGAATCATGTGTGCCAGTACTAAAGTTCTTAATTCTGCTAGTGCAGTACTCACTAAAAATGAAGGAGGAGCATAGCAAGCTATGTGAGGCCTCATAAACTGACATATTTGGTAATAAGTAATGCCAGGCATAATGCATTTAAAACTAACTACCGGTTATAAACCAGGAAAGGAACCTATATTATATCAGTATAACAAGGCCAGTAAAAGATTGGGCATTAAGAGGTAGTCAAAATTAATGGCCTCAGTCTAAACCATTGTCAGTACCTAAAATATTTCATTGACTTCTCCTTTGCCATTATTATAAAAAAGATGTAGTGATACAGAAAAGTTCTGAAAAAGATCAAGGAGGGGGTGCCTGGGTGGCTCAGTCAGTTAAGCCTCCTATTCTTGATTTCAGCTCAAGTCATGATCTCTTGGTTCGTGGTTTTGAGCCCTATGTCAGGCTCTGCTGGCAGTGCAGAGCCTGCTTGGGATTCTCTCTCTCTCCCTCTCTCTGCCCCTCCCCTGCGCTCACTCACGCATTCTCTCTCTTCCCCCCACAAAGTAAATAAACTTTAAAAAGAAAAGGTCAAGGAGGATAATTAAAATGATCACAGGGTTAAGAACTTCTGTCTAAAACTCTTCAGTCTTCAATCCAGAAAGTCGAAGATTAAGAGAACATATAATCAAAGACTTCAAATATGGAGAATAAATCAGTCAACAGATATGTTTTGAGGAAAAGACACCAAAATGTGTAAAATATGACACGTAATTCCCTTCCCCCATTCATCTCCCAGCCTGGGCTGGGGAGATTAGACATGTGTATGTGGTAAGGCAGGTAACTGGAGTACAAGAGGCATTAGATGCCAGCATGGGATCACTGTCAGATAATGGGGAAAGAGGAAGATTGTTAAATGCACAGAGGAGGGAACAATCACTATGAACCAGAGAGATTAGGAAGAGCCTCATAGAATTTCACCTGAGCCCTGAAAAATGTATAGAGAGTAAACGAAGAGAAAGTAGTACCTGGTAGGATGGGCATTTTGAGCAAAGTCACAGAGGCCAGAAAGCATGAGGCTCTACAGGGAACATTTCATGAGGTCGTTTTTGTAGGAGAATAGTGAAATGTCTGCCAAAAGGCAGAATGAGCCTAGATTTTAGAAGATTGACAGGTAATGAATTTGGAAATTTGACTTTTGTTCTGGATAGATCATAGAGATCATGGTAGTAGCAAGTAAAAACAGGTTAGAAGGAGAGACAAAGTAGACACCTGAAGTCGGAAGCCATCTTGGTAACTCAGACTTGATGTTAGAGTGAGATCCCAAGGTCGAATAGTAAAAATACGAAGGTAGTAACAGAATTGCCAAAGAGAAGAGATCGTGAGTTAAATTTTAGAAGTGTTGAGTTTAGATGTTTCAGGAAACTCAAGCAACAGGAGTGTACACAAGTCAATTAAGAATGTAGGTTTATTTATCTGTCTGTTTTTAATCAATTTGTCTTTCCCATAAATTATGGTGAGTGATTACAGGGTCACTTCTTCGTCGTTTATACTTGCCATTGTACTTGAGATAGTACTTCCCCCAAACGTTAAGTTGAATCTATAGAGTTCATGAGCCACATGATAAACTAGATGATGTGCCTAGGGAAGAATGCACAGAGGGAGAAAAGGGCTCTGGGGACGTGCCTGTGTTAGGAAAGCAGGGGACAGTCTGGAAGAGCAATTTAAGCAGGAGGGAAGGGAATTAAGAAGAAAAGGGAAATCTTTTCTTGGACTTGGGCAGCGCTCCAAATCCAAGAAATGGACAGAGCTGATGACAGCTCTTTCTCTCTCTGTGTGTGTCTCTCTCTGACAAGATAACAGGATCTAGAGGTGGATAAGGAGGTAGAGTTTGAGCCGTGGAAACTCTGTCTTCCTTTCCTACTCTGACTTTTATTTATTCCCTTCTGTTTCGTTTCCTTGGATTTTATGCAAGGACTTGGAGATGGACAATAAAGTCAGTCTTAAGCAGCTGCTCAGTCCTCCTGGCTTTCTTACTCCAATTCCAGACTTTTGACTTACTGTTTGAATACTAACAAACTAGCAATTTTATTCAGCATTATTGGACATCTTGCCTGCCCATCGCAACAATGAACAGGTGCTTTATGTATTTTTTAGGCAGTAAAGACTGGAATTGAGCAAGGGAATGATGCTGGCTATGTCTCTGAATCTCAGGTAAAGTTATTTCCTTTCAACTTTTTATTACTAGATACAGGAAAGCCAAGATCTAAAACTCTGTATAAAGCTGAAAAAAGAAAAAGTGCCCAAAGCCTACCCCAAATTTTTTTCTTCCAGTGATTATCACTGCTTAGGATTGATTAATTTCAATGAGTGAGTAGATATTAAAGAACACCTTGGTGGTCCCAGCTGTTCGAACTTCCTTTCAGTAATGAGGGTTTAACTAGGGAGAGCAGGGCCAGAGTTCTAATCCTTTCAAAATGAATCACTTAGATATTTTTGTTCTGAGTTGAGCTGGTTTTGTTGTGATAAAATGAATACATTGATAGAAAATTGTGTTTCTTACTTGTTAGGGCCTTGAGGTAAGACTTTGAAGGCCAGCCTCTCTTGGTGAATTAGAAAATGGAAGGAACTGTCACATACCCACTAAAAGAAGACAGAGGGGCATATGAACCAGCCTTACCTCTTCCCACTTTTCCAACAAGTTGGTGACATTGCAGATTTAAGTGGTGTGGGTTGTTTTTTAAGTTTTAAGCAGTCCTTGAAGAATGGATTGCTCTCTGATAATAAGACAAAAGGTATCTGAAGAGCTTGGGACTAGTTCAAGAGAAAACATGTATGGTACTGGGTCGCTTATTACAGTCCACTCTGATTTAGACTTTTGTCTCTGATCCAGGTACATGTATGCATATATACAGAAAAATTGAAGCATAGGTTTCACAGATCAATTGTTGGCCTCACCACGTACGTTGTATGCCGTATGTCCTATGTGTCCTACTTACCACAGCCCACTAAATTTACGACAACTGATGGATCTCTACCTGCACTTTGAATATCACTGGTTTATTGAATAGACTCCACATTATTAGGGGCGCCTGGGTGGCTCAGTCGGTTAGGCATCCGATTTCAGCTCAGGTCATGATCTCACCGTCCGTGAGTTCAAGCCCCGCATTGGGCTCTGTGCTATCAGTTCAGAGCCCGGAGCGTGCTTCAGATTCTGTGTCTCCCTCTCTCTCTGCCCTTCCCCCACTCACGCTCTGTCTCTATCAAAAAATGAATAAACGTTAAAAAAAATTTTTTGTAATTAAAAAAAAATTAGTAGAACATTGTTTTATGTTCTATTGTTTCATGTTATATTAGGACATGAGAACAACTTTATTATGGGGATTCCTCCTTTGAAATGCTATCTGTAACCATACCAGTTAATTCTAGTAATATTGATGATGATGATAGCTGACATTGAGACCCTAGTCACTTTACTAGCATTCTCATTTAATTCCAGCAATACCGTAAAATAAGTGTTGTTTTTCCCGTTTAAGGATAAAGAAAGCTTCACAACTGGGAAATGGCAGGGTCAGGATTCAAACCCGGTTCTGTCAAACCTAGACTCTAAGTCTCATGCTGAGATTTGCCCTCCATAAGTATTAGGGCACTTTTCAAAGTGGCAGGTGTCACGTGGGGTGGACCAGAGTTGGGAGTCCTACCGCCTGGGTGTGAGTTCGATTTCTGTCACTCTAGGTGGTGTGGTCTTAAGCTTAATTTGTCCGGGCCTCCTCTTTCCAGCCTTTAAAATGAGAAGGTTGGTTGAGATGACTGTGCGGGTCTGTTTGGGCCCTGACACTCCAGTTCCATGAAAAAGGTTGGTTACTGCCACCTCAGGTGTACATAGTCTGAGAGCTCCGATGTATCCATAGCGTTTTCAAAACAGTTGTCGGAAAGTGCTGCAGGTGAGAAGGCCCCACCGCACCCCAGAGCACCCAGAGCACCACCTGTGTTACCTCTGCTCTGCAGACAAACCTGACCGAAGGAACCCCCGTCACTGAGACTGTGAAGTTCCACCTTTTCTTGTTCTCCTTTACTTTTCAGAAATTTGGAGAGCTTGCAATGACCAAAGAATCAAAGGCCTTGATGGGACTTTATCATGGTCAGGTCCTGTGTAAGAAGAATAAATTTGGAACTCCGCAGAAGGACGTGAAGTAAGTTAAATGCCACCTAGGGCGCCTTTGTGGGTTTCTCTACAGAGCTAGATTTATACCTTCGGTCTTCCCTACGCCTCCTCTGTCCTGAGCACATTAGATCCCTTTTCCTACTAAGAACTTTTTGACTTTCAAAGTGCTGCCTGGGCTGAGTTTTCTCCAGGCGCCCCCCCCCCCCCTCCACCCCCCCACAAAAGGGCTCCTATAGAGGCTTTCTTGTCTCACTATTGATGTCCCCTGGAAGTCTGGTTTACATCCCCTGTTCCCAAACCAAACACACTCTGCACTGTTTAATGGTCTTGTCTCTCCCTGTGACTTGAGATACCATCTCTGGGAACTCATACTTTCTCATTAAAAAAAATAAAGCCTCGTTCAGATTATTAAAGGCTTTTCCTTCCTCTAGCTTACAGCCTAAACATTAAAGATTCTACTTGCCTGTTTCATGTCTATTCTTTTAAGCAAGCCTTTCAATGCTATACTGCCCAATAGCTCTTCAGCATTTTAAATTTAATAATGCTCCGGGGTGCCTGGGTGGCTCAGTTGGTTAAGTATCCGACTTCGGCGCAGGTCACGATCTCACAGTTTGTGGGTTTGAGCCCGGCATTGGGTTCTGTGCTGACGGGTCAGAGCCCAGAGCCTGTTTCAGATTCTGTGTCTCCCTCTCTCTCTCTGCCCCTTCCCTGCTTGCTCTCTGTCTCTCTGTCTCTGTCTCTCTGTCTCTCTCTCTCTTTCAAAAATAAATAAACATTTAAAAAACAAAATTTAATAATGCTCCTAAACTCACCTTCTAGCTCAGTGGTTTCCATCCTGGGCATTGTTGCCCCCCCCCCTCCCCCCACAGCATCATTTGAAGATGTCTGGAAACATTTTTGGTTGTCACAGCTGCTGCTGGCATCTAATGAGCCAGAGGTCAGGGATGCTACTAAACACCCTACAGTGCATGAAACAGGCCTCTAGTCTGGGGCGCCTGGGTGACTCAGTCAGTAAGTGTCCAACTTTGGCTCAGGTCATGATCTCGTGGTTTGTGAGTTCGAGCCCCGTGTCAGGCTCTGGGCTGACAGCTCAGAGCCTGGAACCTGCTTCAGATTCTGTGTCTCTCTCTCTCTCTCTCTCTGCCCCTCCCCTGCTCATGTTCTGTCTCTCTCAAAAATAAACATTAAAAAAATAAAAAATAAACGGGTACCTAGGTGGTTCAGTCGGTTAAGCGTCTGACTTCGGCTCAGGTCATGGTCTTGTGGTCAGTGAGTTCAAACCCCATGTCGGGCTCTGTGCTGCCAGTTCAGAGCCTGGAGCCTGCTTCAGATTCTGTGTCTCCTCTCTCTGCTCCGCCCTCTGTCTCAGACACTCTGTCTCTCTCTGTCTCTCAAAAATGAATAAATCTTAAAAAAAAAAGTTTTAATAAAAAAAAAAGAAACCTAATGAGCCACTCCAAACTCATATATGAGTATGATTCATATATGCAGACCCCTGTCTGCATATGCTTTTTACTGTCATATGTAGATAGCATATACCATCTGGAAAGGTGTTGTTATACCAAATACACAAAAAAGACAGGCAACATCCACATGAATCTCCTATAAGAAGAAATAAAAAAATGAGAATCAAAATACAAAAAGCAACCATAATACAGAAGAAAACTGTAACACAACACTTCCAAACTTGAATTAAATATCCTTAAATAAGTATTTGCAGATAAGAAAAAATCACCTTGGCTCAGAAATGCAAAAACTTAGGGACGCCTGGATAGCTTAGTAGGTTAAGCGTCTGACTTCGGCTCAGGTCACGATCTCACAGTTCGTAAGTTCGAGTCCCGCATCAAACTCTGTGCTGACAGCTCAGAGCCTGGAACCTGCTTCAGATTCTGTGTCTCCCTCTCTCTCTGCCCCTTCCCCTGCTCATGCTCTGTCTCTCTCTCTGTCTCAAAAACAAACATTAAAACAAAAAATTTTTTAAGACATTCAAAAACTTAGAACTAAATGGGCAGAAAAATAGGATGATATAAGAGTTGATCTAACTTGGGAAATCAATTGAGGAAAAAGGTAACATCATCTTAGAAATGAGGATTTAATTGGGAATTCATTATAGGGTACTCAGGGCAGAATAGGTTGAACAGAATTGAATAAAGAACCGCGAAGAACTGAAGAAAGGGGATCCCTTTTCCTGCTTTCCCAGTTGTAACACCTCTGCTTCCTCCACTTCTGTCTCTCTGGGCTCTTCCCCCTCACCTTGGATAATGACTTGAGTTCCTTATCTGTGTTCTCTTTTTATAAATTAATTTCTTTATGCAGAGAATGCATTCTTATTCTCTTTAAGAAAACTGTTTTAGGGGCGCCTGGGTGGCTCAGTCAGTTAAGCGGCCGACTTCAGCTCAGGTCACGATCTCGCGGTCCATGAGTTCGAGCCCCGCGTCGGGCTCTGGGCTGATGGCTCAGAGCCTGGAGCCTGCTTCTGATTCTGTGTCTCCCTCTCTCTCTGCCCCTCCCCCGTTCATGCTCTGTCTCTCTCTGTCTCAAAAATAAATAAATGTTTTAAATGAGATTAAATATTAACTGATACTGTTTTGTGTTTATGGTTTGAATGTTGTAATATAAAAGGGACCCTTCGGTATAAAGCCTGTAACTTGCTCTTTTTATTCAGTGGTATGACTTGGAGACTATGTATATTGGTACATATCAATTAACTCCTTCCTCTTAATCTTTTACTGCTAGATTGATGGCTGTTTCCAATTTTTCATTATTACAAACATTGCACAACTGTTCATCACAGCCTGTCATTGTGTACATAAGTGCATTTCACTAGAGTACAGAATGAGATGTAGAATCATTGGGTCATAGAGTATGTGATTTTTTGCTGTAAGAAATTTGCCCTCCAAAGTAGGGCAAAGCATATTTCCATCAGCCATGCAGTGAAAAAAGCAGTTTTTGTACATCTTCACTGATGCTTTTACACTTTTTGCTAATCTGGTAGGGGAAGAATATCCCATTTTAATTTGCATTTCCCAGGGAAGCTGAGCATCTTTATTGGCAGTTTGAGTTTTTTTCTTTAGTGAATTGCTTTATATAAGCCCTTGCCCATTTTACTGGGTTGTCCATTTTGTTTTGTTTTTTGTTTTTTTTAAGTATATTTATTTTGAGAGGGGGCTGGAGAGAGAGAATCCCAAGCAGGCTCCATGCTGTCAATGTGGAGCCCAATGCAGGGCTCAAACCCACAAACCATGAGATCATGACCTGAGCCAAAATCAAGAGTCATGCTTAACTGAGACACTCGGGCACCCCGTCCTTTTTTTGTTGTTTTTTAAGTAATCTCCATGGCCAACTTGGGGCTCAAACTCATGACCGTGAGATCAAAAGTCACACACTCCACTGAGTAAGGCAGCCAGGTACCCCTGGGTTGTCTTTTTTTAATTGATAATATGCATGTTCTTTATTTCCCAAGTTGTAATTCTTTGCCGCTATATGTTGCAGATTTCCTCCTATCCTATGTTTATCTTAATTTTGTGTGGTCATTTGTCTAACAGAAATTTTTAGTTTCCACACAATAAATGTATCAATCTTTTCAGTCCCTGTTTTTTGTTTCTTGTGTTTTTTTTGAGAGAGAGAGAGAGACAGACAGACAGACAGACTGAGCATGAGTGGGGAGGGGCAGAGAGAGAAGGAAAATCCCAAGCAGGCTCTGCGCTGTCAGCACAGAGCCCCGTGCAGGGCTCGATCATGAAATGTGAGATCATGACCTGAGCTGAAATCAAGGGTCAGATGTTTAACCAGGTGAGCCACCCAGGCGCCCCTCAGTCTGTTCTTTATATGTATGTCTCTATCCTGTTTTCTCATTGTTCTCCAGTTTCTTAACATTAACCATGTAAGTGTGTTACTACAAAGTTACATTTGAAAGTTGCTTCCAGGACTTGAAATTAGGTTTCCTTTTTTGGGTCATAAATATGATTTCTGAACATTATAATCAGAATTGTTAGGAATGAAACTTTAACCTGTATTACAACTCTAATTTATGTCTACATAGTGCTGTAAATTTAGGCTTCTTTTTTGAAGGAAATCGTTCTGGAAAAAATTTTTTATTTGCTCTGGGAGTATGGCACATTGCTCCGGAACTATGGAAAACTAAAAAGAGGGGCTCCTGGGTGGCTCAGTCAGTTAAGCGTCCGTCTTCGGTTCAGGTCATGATCTCACAGTTTGTGAGTTGGAGCCCCGCGTCGGGCTCTGTGCTGACAGCTCAGAGCCTGGAGCCTGCTTTGGATTCTGTGTTTCGCTCTCTCTCTCCCCCTCCCCTGCTCACACTCTGTCTCTCTCTGTCTCAAAAATAAATAAAACATTTTTAAAAATTTAAAAAGAGTAATCAGGTATGATCTCTGGCCCATGAAATGCTTAGAATGTAATTGAGAGGACAAAAATAATGTGGATATATGGAGGTATTGGGGGATAGCGGGGTTAGGTCTAGAAGCAAAGAAGCCATCCAGGAGAATTTGATCTAATCCATGTAAGGAGTAAAATTGGCACAAATTTCAGGAGAAATGAAAACTTACTGGAAAATGGTAAAATCACTAACAAGTTAAGTGGAAGAAGTGGTATGTCTTTGGACATATCACTGCAAATTGGCTTTTGTTTGGAAAACAGAAATACTCATGTTGACTTCAGAATAAACCAGGTTGTTTTGTTCTCAGTGATCTTAAGGTATGATTGAAGATCAGTATAGTTCTGTCTTCTCGTGTAGGCCAACTCTTGTAGACCTAATGGATTTTTGCATTTAACTCCAAAAATCAGTCACTTATTAAAGGCATATTTTTATAGATAAAAATTGTTTAAAATACCTTATCGTTGTGCCCACTTTAGTTGGTGTACTGGATTATAACTTGGACAGTCTCCCACTTTTACTGAAGCGATAAGTTCACCAAAAGTCATTTATGCTTTCCTTCTAGGCACCTAGCCATTCTTGGTGCAGGGCTGATGGGGGCCGGCATCGCCCAGGTGTCTGTGGATAAGGGCATAAAGACCATCCTTAAAGATGCTACACTAGCCGGGCTGGACCGAGGACAGCAACAAGTGTTCAAAGGGTGAGCCAGCTCTCTGCCTCTGTCAGCAGAATACTGTTTGTTTTTTGCCATTACAGGTTCCTTTTTCCTGAACGTGGTGAGTACTGGATGCTCAGTAGTTAAGCTGTTTCCTTTGATTTTTAGAAACCGTGATTCCTTTCCCTTCATATTGTTGTACGTATTATAAACCATGAACATCACTGGAATCTGTAATGTCTGAATGCAGAAGAGAAAACTATCAGATATTTTTAAATGCCATTTATTTTACGCTTTGGTATCAAGACTAGAAATCCTCGTGTTTGTGAATTTTGATAGTTTCCATTTCACTGCTGTATTGTCATGGAACATTGAAACAGCATGACTCTGTGGAAGAAGAGGATGTGAGGAAATGTGTCATAACTGCAAATTGAAGGTTGGGGCTGGGATCAAAACTCGTGTACCTTATATTTCTTGGCTGCGTAACTGTGGAGAAGCAGGTAACAGATTTGGTTCCACAATGTCTGAGTCTTTACAGAATGTGTCTCCATCTTACCTTTGAATTAATAAAAGGTGAATATTATTCTCCCTCCTGCCCACATACTCCTCCTCCTCCCCTGGTCCCCACTCCCTGTTTTGCAGAGGGGGAAAAGCAGAGCAGCAGCTTGGCCAAACTAGGAACTGGTTTCAGCTCAGTTCTCCGCTCCAGTGTAATGAATAAGCTTGCTGCACTTGGACTGCCCTACACGTGACTTGTAGTTGAATGAGCTTTTTTCTTCAATGCGTTATGTAGCTTAATCATGTTTGACCTCTTTTCTGCAGAGACTCTTCTGCTGCTACTACTGTGCTACCCAAGGCATGGCAGGTTTAATCGTTTTGGCAGATTATTGTAAGATAGCAAGGAGTTGGAGTAAACGATTCTGAGGCCCCCCCCCACCAAAATTGGCATGTGCTAGCTAGATAACAGTGTTGCCCTGAGACTAGCATGTAAGCATCCCCAAACACCATCTCCTACGGTCACTGAAATGAGAAATTGCTGCTCGAGAACAGATGCCACTCTGTCTCTCTTGGAGTTAGGTGCCCCAGGTTTCCCTCTGTGCTTCAGAAACGTCAGCCTCTGGCAAGTGCCCCTCACCATACTGCTGACTGGGCATACACGTGTTTCCTAGCCTCTCTTGAAGACAGTTTCAAGATTAGGCATTAGAATTAGAGCAACTAATGATGTTTTGAACTCTGATGAGCATTTTGTTTGCTGACTGCTGACACAGTTGTCAGAAGCCAAGAAATTTGATTGAATACTTGTTTGAACTTACCCTGTGGCTTGAATTTTTCTTTTGGTTAAGGAAATTAGTGAATGTGATTCAGCTCCGTCCTTCATTCAGAGGAAAACTCTAGGTCAGTTATTCTGAAAGTGTGGTCAGATTAAAACCTAAGAGAGCCTGTTTTTCTTGGCAGTGAAAAGTAATCCGTTAAATGTCTAAATCGCAGAAATCCTTTTTAACTCCCTATGGGAAATAAGAAACCTTGAGTTAATATTTTATGTAATCAATACAAGGTGCTACCACATGCTAACTGGGAAGTGGATTTAAGGATAAAAGAAATAGGGGTGCCTGAGTGGCTTAGTCAGTTAAGCATCTGAGTCTCGATTTCAGCTCAGATCGTGATCTCACTGTGAGTTTGAGCCCCGCCTCAGTCTCCATGCTGACAGCACAGAGCCTGCTTTGGATTCTCTCTCCCTCTCTCTCTCTCTGCCCTTCTCCCCTGCTTATGCACTCTCTTCTTCTCTCAAAATAAATAAACTTATAAATAAATAAACAAGAAAGAATATAAGAAGTCATGCTCGGTCTCTTTTCCAGAAGGTTCTAATTATAGAATAACAAAATGATGCATGATCAGGTAGAAGTCCATGTGGTCTAGGACACGTGTGGGGTGTTCCCTCTGTTAGAGAGTTACTAGAGCTGCTCCTTTGTTTTGCCACTCTAGTGTTTGCGTTTACTCTTCTGGACAAATTTAACTGTTTCAGGAGTAATAGAGTTTATGTAAGTTCTGCATTTAGTGGCATCTTCTAGGAGAAAGAATGTGGATTTGGGGGCCATCCTGTCTTTGGCCCCCTAGTACCTAACCATTTGCCCACGAATCCCTTTGAGCCTGTTTGAGGAACTCTTCTTTCTCAAAATGGGAGTAAAAGAACCGCCTCACAGTATTGGTTGAAAATACATAGTGTGCCGTCTGGCCCCTGGACGCTCAGTAGGTGTTAAGTTTCCTATTCTTCCACTCTGACTAGGACTGTGTTTTTTCTAGATTGAATGATAAAGTGAAGAAGAAAGCTCTAACGTCATTTGAAAGGGACTCCATTTTCAGCAACTTGACTGGACAGCTCGATTACCAGGGTTTTGAAAAGGCCGACATGGTGATTGAAGCTGTTTTTGAGGATCTTAATGTTAAACACAGAGTGTTAAAGGAAGTAGAAGCGGTAAGTGAGAGGCCTGTTGTACTTGAATCCCAGTGAGTGGAGGACACGGGTTGTTTTTTGTTTTGTTTTTTAAACAGAAACTCATGGTTCCCTTTATAGGGCTGTTCATTTCCAAACATCAGTTTTTATGTCAATTCGTGCACACTACGTAGTTACAAAAGTCAAATCTGAGTCCTGAGGGAAGAAAATCAAGTAGTTTATTAACCTAAGCACAGGGTTCATTAGCATTCCGTGGGAGTTCAGTCACCCAGACCTACAGATAACCTCATGGAGTATAGCCAGCTTTCTTGACATTTTTGGTTGGCTACAAGCCGTAACTATACTTCTTCAGGTCTAGTCCACAAAGGAAGTAGGGGAGAAATTTTTTTCCCCTGGCAGGTTTCAGATGCTCACTTTGTGGAAATGTTGCTTTGGTTTTGACCCCAAATGTTCTACCTCCCATAAATAAAACAAGTGTTATAGTGGGTGGTATAAGAAAAGGCCCAGAGAAGAAATGACAATAATCCAGACACAAGATAGAACCGGGGTCTTGACCAGCCTATAGTTATATCAATAGAATGTGGGCTAATAAATTGTGCAAATGAAATGGCACAGACTTGGCAGTACTCTGGGTGTCTTGAGTAGTGGCTGTACCCTCACGACGCCCTTCTGTGTGAGGACGGTCGCTGCTGTGTGATAGACTGAACCTAAGGGGGGTTTGGAAACTAAAGACAAGCAGCTCTTTTGGGGACAGCTTCCACTTTGAAGTCCATACGTTGCAAAATCTTCCCTTTTGACAAAGTGTGATGTCGATTAGCTGAGGGGAAAAGTTCGAAGAGCCGGGTAGATTTATGTTCCGTCTGTGCCGGGTGGCACGTCAGCTCACGTGTGTAGGTGGTGTTCCCACGGCTCCGGGGGCACCTGCCGAGGCAGTGGCAGGTAGACCCTCAGGACCGGCAAAAGCAGACACAGGCAACATGGAGAGAAGAGCGTCTGCCGGGTGACTGGGTGATGGTATTTGCTTCCGGAGTGTCTGGGTTTGGGAGTGCCGGCATGGAGAAAGGTTTGTTAGTTTTAGCGGCTGGGAAACTAGCGGCCAAGGAGAAGAGAGGGAGGAGGGATCAGATCAAGAGAAGTGCAGACTGTGAACGAGCCTGTACAGCGGTGCCTCTGGCTGCCGAGCGAACAAAAGCAGAAGCGGTGGGGGCTTCTCAGGGCCTGGCCTGGACGGTGGGGGCTTCTCAGGGCCTGGCCTGGAGCTCAGCGCCTCACTGCTGCTTTCCGTTGGTAAAAGCAAGTCACGAGACTCGAGGGAGGAAGCGGTCTCCACCTCTGGATGGGAGGAGAGACGCCGGAACGAGGAGGGGGGGAGTTGTTGCCAACCGCCTTTGGAGACACTGGTTTGCTCTTCATAGAGAGTTTCACCACCAGCATGGAACGCCTCACCGCCAAGACATGCCCCCGGAGAGTCCGTTAGCTCCTTGCACTTACGCTCTGCTGTCAACTCACTGCTGATTAACTGAGATCATGGGGGCCTCACCACAAGCTGACCGCTAAGCCAGGCTTCGTCCACCAGGGGCCTCTCTAGAGTTTTCCCTTTTTTCTTTTTAAAAAAATCTTAATGCAGTATTTTGCCGGGTTACAATATTTTAGACTCACCTTTCAGTGTGTTGAATGTGTCTTGAACCTGATTCCCATCTCTGATGTTAAAATTTTGCCTGTCCCAGTTTGCACAAATTTGACAGATGCGCTGTCCATGTTTTTATATAAGCAGCTGAATAAAAACATGAATAACTTGCGATCATGGACAGAATGATGACATAGTCTATATTAAAGACTATTCTCCAGGTTGATAAAGCTAATAGTTAATAGTATTCACGTGCCATAGATTAATTACTGTGGTGCAACATTTTCTAATAACACCATAAAATGAGCTAGGCACGCACGGTATGGCTTGTTCTTATCAAAGTGAAGGGTGGGGGTATCATGAGCTTTCAGACTTGAGTGCAGATCCAGACAAGAAGAGGAATTGGCACCCATGCCAGATCTTGAAACGAATGAGATTTGATTCAAAGCCATCTTGTCAGTGTTTATCTGAGCTGTCTCATTTACCTAACTGCCGGGGTGTAGTCTCCAGGTTAGGATGCCGGGCCAGAGCTAGAAGGCAGCTGAATGGGAAAGAGAACAAGGCCGACACACTCCCCATCTCGGAAGCCCTGGGCAAATAGTATCCACTGTCTGAGTGGTTCTGGGGGAGAGCGGGGCTGGACCCAGGTGTCACCTTTAGCTTTGTTTGGACTGCAGTCATCTCTCAGGCCTACGTGACACGTTCTCAAATGCTTTTCCTTTGCAGGTGGTTCCGGATCACTGTGTCTTTGCCAGTAACACGTCTGCTCTCCCCATCCGTCAAATTGCCTCTGTCAGCAAAAGACCTGAGAAGGTAAATTCTGAACAGAGGGAAAACCCTGAAATGTTTTCCCACCACAGGCTTCCTGAGGAAGACTTAGAGCATGAGAAGGGACTGGTGTGGACTGTGAAGTAGAGGGGTGGTGGGCTCTCCCCAGAAACTGGGCACAGAGCAGCTCATCCCATGGCCACTGTGAGATGCTGGCGTAAGAGAAACACAGTGAAAGTGTACTCTCACAGGTGATTTGCATCCCTAACGGCTCTGATTTTTTAGGTTCGGACTATAAAACCTACCTTCTTTGGGGCGCTTGGGTGGCTGAGTCAGTGAAGCATCCAACTCTTGATCTCAGCTCAGGTCACAATCTCATGGTTTGTGGCTTTGAGTCCCACATTGGGCTCTGTGCTGACAGCACGAAGCCTACCTGGGATTCTCTGTCTCCCTCTCTCTCTCTGCCCCTACCCCGCTTACTCTCATTCAAAAATAAACATAAAAGAATAATGAAACCTACCTTTATTATAATAGGGGTTTTTTTTAACATCTATTTATTTTGGCGGTGCCTGGATGGCTCAGTCGGTTGGGTGTCTGACATTGGCTCAGGTCATGATCTCACAGTTGGTGAGTTCGAGCCCCACATCAGGCTCTGTGCTGACAGCTCAGAGCCTGGATTCTGCTTCGGATTCTATGTCTCCCTCTCCCTCTGCCCTTCCCCCATTCGCGGTCTGATTCTCTGTGTCTCTCAAAAATGAATAAACATTAAAAAAATCTTTTTTTAAATAAGTAATGTCTATTTATTTTTGAGAGAGAGAGGGAGACAGAATCCCAAGCAGCCTCGAACTGTGAGATCACGACCTGAGCCAAATGTTTAACTGACTGAGCCACCCAGGTACCCTATAATAAGGTATTTAAAGATAGGCCCAAGGGACATCTGGTTGGCTCAGTCTGTAGAGCTTGTGATGTGTGACTCATGATCTCGGGGTTGTGAATTTGAGCCCCATATTGGGTGTAGAGATCACTTAAATAATATCTTTAAAAATTTTAAAAAAAAAAACTTTTAAAAATAAAAATAGACCCCAAAATAAGAGGGGATACTCCAAAATCTCACATAAGCTACAGAGCAGACACCGGTGACTGAGACCTGTTTGGTTCCAACTTCATATCCAGGAATGGAAAATCAGGAGGTGTGTTGAGATGTGTCCACCTGTGGGTTCACTCAGACCTCCCACCAGGACACGAAAGGGTAGAAGCACTTTCAGTGTGCATTTGGAATGATGCTTAGAGATTCATCTTTGGGCTTCTGTCTACCGGAGTAACACTAGGAAAGTGAAATCACCCAAGGAGAAATAAAACACCTCACCTCTCTGGAGGGTAGCAATTAGCCTCAGCTAGCCAGAGTCAGCCAAAAGTAGGCAGGAAATATAAAGGACCTTTAAGCAGCTGGATTCGTTAACACAAAGTCCTTGTACTGAAAACACAAAAGTCTGTTTATTCCTATTCTAATAGTTTGCTAATGCAAGGTAATCTCATTTCCTAGCACACAGCAGATCGGAAGTGATGTAGGACCTGATAGAGGCAGGTTCAGGGATGGCAGGAGAAGGTCATAGGGAGAAGTGGCAGCTGATAGTGTGACACCGAGGGGAGACACAAAAACAGTATAAAGGTAGATGGACAGTCTGGCCATGTCCTATCACTCTGAGCACCTCTGCAACATTGAAAGTCCATAAAGGAGGGGCGCCCTGGTGGCTCAGTTGGTTGAATATCTGACTCCCGATTTTGGCTCAGGTCATGATCTCACAGTTCGTGAGTTCAAGCCCTCTGTCAGCACAGAGCCTGCTTGGGATTCTCTCTTCACCTCTCTCTTTGCCAATCCCCTGCTTGTGCTCTCTGTCTCTCTCAAAAATAAATAAGTAAACATTTTAAAAAAATAAATGAATAAAGTCCATAAAGGAGAATCTTCGATGCTAACTTCTCATCTTCCCAGTGGAGTGGAACAAGCATCATGCTTTGCAGTCCTGGCCTCCAGGTATCTTGGATAGCTTCTGCCACCTGCTTCTCCTTTGCTATATAAAATTAAGGTCAAAGGGGCATAGGTAGGGTCACCAGCCATCTGTTGGCTTTCCTGGGACATAGGACCTCCAGTGCTCCAACCAAGAAAGTCCCGGCAGTCCAGGACAAGTTGGTCACCTTTGGCACAACTTTCTTGAGTGATGTAAATACATTTTGCTTAGGGTAGTAATTACACGAGTGTATATGCAGTTGTTAAAACCCATCAATATGAACACTTTAAAGTCTGTACATTTCGTGTATAAATTATATGAAATATAGGCTAATTCCTTTTGCTCAGAAGTACTGAGTCTGAATAAGGACCTGCCTTTTTAAATGCTTTAGACATCAGTTAAAGAACAGTTGAGGGGTGAAAAGTAACTTTTGGATTGGTAAGTTTATGGAACATGTAAATGATGTGTGTATTACATAATGGAGGGTAGGCAGGCTTTGGAAACAGGCCAACTGTGATAGAATCCCACTGCCATTCACTAACTGACCCTCAGCTACCACTTTTAACCTCCTGATGTCTTTTTTCCTCATCTAGATAAGACTGGCTAGTTCACAGAGCGATGGGTTAAATGTAAAGAATAATGGCAAATGTATTAAAGAACAGTGCATAGCCAGCAATCAGTATTGCTGTTGTTATATTAGTTATATTATTAGATATTATTAGTTATATCTTACAATTAAGGTGAGGGTAGGGGGAGCAAAACTAAGTTCTATGGTGAAATTGTTCTCTCCCACAGCATTCAGTTTGGGAGGACCAATTGTTAGCTTAAGAAGGAGGTTCTCAACTTCAGCGTGAATCAGAATCACCTGGAAGACTTCTTAAGCACAGCTCTGGACCCTGCCCCCAGTCTCTCATTCAGTAGATGTGAGTCTGGGGCGGGCCTGAGAATTTGCAGTTCGAACATTTCCCAGGCGATGTTAATGCTACTGGTCCAGTACTTCACTTTGAGAATTATTGGTTTAATGAGTCTTCAGGTGCATTTGAATGTTGATAACTGTTATTTAAACCCGGTATCCTGGTGGTGAGGCCCATCTGTAAACTCGAGATCTAGCTCTGACGGTCTGGCATACTGACTCTTCTGCCTCCCTCTGCCTCCCCACCAGAAGAAGTGGGCCCTCTCACCTAAACTCAGTATCATTAATATGAGTGGAACCTTCATTCATTCTTCCCTGATAAATCTAATCTGGCCATTCGCTGTGATTTGGTGCTAATTGTCAGTAGGATCTGTTGCCCTCAGTGAAAAGCCCTAGAAGCAGATGGAAGAGGATTCCAGTGAGCCCTGTGAACACACTGAACTTTTTCTCAGAGAACCACAGTGCCACACCACACCGCTCGGCGGTGCCGAGCAGCATTCCTGTATCCAACTGCCTTTCTCTCCCTTGCTCTCCTAGCAAAGCGTGCGTGCTGGCGGGTTCTCTCCTCGGTGTTCTTAGATGTTGGCTTTGCCTTCCCCTTGCCAGGTGGTCGGCATGCACTACTTCTCTCCGGTGGACAAGATGCAACTGCTGGAGATCATCACAACCGAGAAAACTTCTAAGGACACAACTGCTTCCGTCGTGGCAGTCGGGCTCAAGCAGGGGAAGGTCATCGTTGTGGTTAAGGTAAAGAGCTGTGAAACAGGTGGCAGATTTGGGGAAAGTTCCGTCAAGACTCCTTATACCTCCAGGCTTGTTTACACCTATTCTGGGGCAAATATGTCACCTTTGGGTAGGATTTCCCCTTGGTTGTCTGCCGCATGGACAGTGCTGTGGACGGTACTGCTGAGTCACGGTCTGAGAGGGGAGTGTCTGGGACACGGCAGATTCTCCCAGCCATTCCAGACCTTTCAGGTGACTGTGAAACCCTGTGCTGTGACATTTGGTTGAAGCCGTGCTGCTCTGGCTGTGGCTTCCCCTGCAATGTAATTTTAACGATTCTGTTTGAAAGTATAAACCGCCTTGAATTTTGAAGCGACACCTGGGGAAGGGAGCCTGCTTTCACACTTGGGTGGCACCTGAAGCAGAGGAGCCGCCGAGCTCACGTTCTCTCCCTTGGCAGGACGGACCTGGCTTCTATACCACCCGGTGTCTCGCACCCATGATGTCTGAAGTCCTCCGAATCCTCCAGGTTGGTACCGCTCTTGGAATGTTGGAGGCATCTTCCACCCCTTACACCAGTCCTCCAAATTGGTTCTGTCGGGATGAGGAACGGGCTTCCTCCTAATACACTAAGTCCTGGTGCATCCCCGAGATGCCTGGGGATCTTTTTGCCTGGTCCTTCCACACGGTGGTTGGAAATCATGGGCTTTGCTGCCCTACAGCGGGCAGAATTTTAGCTCCGCTCCCTTAACCGCCTCCCTGCTCCACTAGGCCCAGGGCCTCCCGACATGCTCTTCACGGTTTCTGCATCCCCTTTGAGGCAGGGACCATCCAGAACACGCAGGCCCGTTGGCCTGATGGGTGCTGGGCCGGCTTCTGCTGCACACACCCCTCCGGTGGCACCTCCTCGCCGGGCACTCGTCAGACGCTGGCTCGGGGGGCTCCGCAGCACTGCTCCGTGGCGAGGCCTCTTCTCTTAGTTATGGGAGACTTCGCCCTGTGCGCCGCAGTATCTCATTACTACCGAGATTCAGAATTGCAAACGAGAAGGAAATGAACAGTGTGTTCATCTCTAAATGAATTTGTTCATTCCTTAAAGTGCTGTGGGTTCGGGAAGGCTCAGACTTTCCCCTTGCTGACTCCCAAAGCTCCTTTGCCTCCCTGGGTGGAACAGCCCCGGTCCTGGGCCTGGCCAGGCGGCGCCCGGGAGAGAAGCGGGTGTCGCGGCAGCCCGGTCTCGGAGGGCCAGCCTGGGGAGCCTTCGTGGGAGGGCCCAGGATGCCTTTCCTTGAGGTCCCTGCTTACCTCCCGTTCAGGAAGGAGTTGACCCTAAGAAGCTGGATTCCCTTACCACAAGCTTTGGCTTTCCCGTGGGTGCTGCCACACTGGTCGATGAAGTTGGCGTGGACGTGGCAAAACACGTGGCAGAAGATCTAGGCAAAGCCTTTGGGGAGCGGTTTGAAGGCGGAAGCGTAGAACTGCTGAAGCAGATGGTGTCCAGGGGCTTCCTGGGTGAGTAGCCTCAGAGACACGTAATTCCAGTTTCCTGAGACACAGTCCCAGAAGGCCCGTGTGGGAGAGTTCTTCCTAAACACAGAGCCCAGTGTCCAGGGAGTTTTTTAAATGACTTCACGACAACCCCTTAGGCTGGGCCCGTAGACCACAGACAAAGGCAGGACTCTGGCCTGAGGCTCCGCCACCGCCCAAGGTAGGCAAGACTGACAGGCACTCTCATCGGGGCCCAAGGCCTGGAATACGCCTGTCATCCTGCAGGAGCAAGTTCTGCACCCAGGCGTCCCCATGCTGTCTGGCCACCCGTGCAGAGAAGGTGATGCTTCTAACACAGAGGATATGAGGGAGGCCCGGCAGAGGTGGCTCGCTCGCTCTCTCGTCAAAGCAGCGGCAAAATCGGCACCGGGAGCACGGCATGCTAGGGCCTGGCGTTGCACGTCTGGACTTTAAAGCTGATCCAGGTGGCCTTTCCCAGCCACATACACAGAGTTCCAGGCTCCGGGAAACACAACGTCATTTTTCCTTCTCTGCCAACGCTGCTGGCAAACACCGAATTTCCAGGGTTAGCCAGCCAGCCAGGTCAGGGGTACGGTCGAGATGTTAGAGCTTCGCACAGACTGGCGGAGGAGAGAATCCTCAGGCTGGCGCTCTGAGAGATGGTAATCCTCCCTTTTCCGGCTTCTTTTAGGTCGCAAGTCTGGGAAGGGCTTTTACATCTACCAGGAGGGCGTGAAGAATAAGAGTTTGAATTCTGAGATGGATGGTATTTTGGCAAGTCTGAAGGTGCCTCCTAAGTCTGACGTGTGAGTTAACTTGAGTAGCTAATAGCGTGGAAACGTGTTTCTCTCCAAAGTTTCTCAGTCCTCTTCCATCTTCGTTATACTCACCTTGCCTGACCGAATACTCCTGCCCTTCCACATGCCTCCTCGCTTTCTGCCAAGCATCGGGGTGGGGACTGCAGCCAAGCCTTGGAAAGACCCCTGTTCCGGCCTTCCCTCTGAAGGTCTGGAGGGAACTCGAAAGACGATTGTCCTGGGTCCCTTCAAGCCCCAGGCCATTTTTATCATTTGTAATTGGCAGCTGATGAGGTCAAGAGATTCTGTCCACCCTCCCCTCCCCTCCCCTCCCCTGGTCTAAGCGCCAGTTTCAGGCCGATTAGGACAAGCAGCCCTAAGACTCTATTCCAAGGGTGAGGGCGGCTTCCCAGTGGCTCCTCCTCTCCAGCATTGGAAGTTCCGTCCTGGCTGACCCTCTGGGCTCTGGCGGCAGCAACCCTCTTTCCCGCACGCGCAGTTCCCGCGTCCCTCCCGTGACACTTCCTCTACCTCAGTGTCTCTCTCTCTCGGCAGCTGCTCTGACGAAGACCTCCAGTACCGCCTGGTGACAAGATTTGTGAATGAGGCCATCATGTGCCTGCAGGAAGGGATCCTGGCCACGCCCGCAGAGGGAGACATCGGAGCCGTCTTCGGGCTTGGCTTTCCCCCGTGCCTTGGAGGTTGGTCTCGCAAGTTGGGAAAGTAGCTTGTTTTACCCCAGAGCTCGTTTTGCTGTCGCCTTCAACGAAGTCCTGTTTCTCCATTTAGGGCCCTTCCGCTATGTGGATCTGTATGGTGCCCAGAAGATAGTGGACAGGCTCAGGAAGTACGAGGCTGCCTACGGAAAACCGTTCACCCCGTGCCAGCTGCTCATCGACCACGCTAACAGCCCCAACAAGAAGTTCTACCAGTGACGGGCCCTCACACCCTGCTCCCCGGCTAACACAGCTCCTGGCAGTGCTGGCTCTCCAGGAGAGTGGCATCTAGATTTATCAGGGTAACCAGAAGGAAAACAAATTCTGGCATTGGGGTGTGCTGGGATTCAAGTGCCTTCAGCAGGACTGTCTCTCCCTCCTGGTGAAATGTGGCTGTGAATTAGTTTGCACTTCATGTTAGAAGGTGGAACCCACCGTGCTCGTGAACCCATAAGCCTTGACGCTCAAAATGGCAGAGTCTCCGGAACCATCCTGCCCCCGCCCCCGGGCCAGTGGCGGGGAGGGCAGTTTTGCACCCTACCCAGTACACGAGAACAATAAAACCCAACTCTTCTCAGCCTGTCTACGTGCTCCTTTTTCTTCGGTCTTTGCCCTTCTGGTTTAAACCTGTCCTTCAAGGAGTCGGAATAAAGCCTTGGGCTCTCGGGGTGTGCATGTGTCGAGAGAGTTCTAGACAGCCCCTTAAGAGAGAGAGAGAGACCGTGACACGGGGGGGATTTAGGGGACTTCACAAACTAAACCCAGCTGTGTTTACAGACTCTGGCAGGCTTCTGCTTGCCGTGAGAAAGAGGCCCGACTGACCAGAGCAGGTGAAGGGCGAGAGGCCTGGAGGCCAGGGTTCAAGAGGCTTCTTTCCCCAGACGGCATTTCCTCATGGCACAATGTCATCCAGGGTTTATTGTGTGTGTGGCGGGACACATATTCAGGATGTCAGCATGGGCATGAGGCACAGGAGTGAATATTTTCCTGGCCAATAGATCCTGCACGTCTTGGCTGCCCCAGAGCACGGAAGGATGGATGCGTGGATGATCAGCGCGACGAGCGGGACGAAGGCCGAGCGGCCTGCCAGCACCACACGCTGCGAGAGCCCCCCCCCCCCCCCCCCCCCCCCCCCGCGCGGTGCCCTCTGGGCCGGAGAGGCCCGACGCTCACCTTCCGGCAGAAGCGCTACCCAGTCTGTGTAAGCGGCTAGGGGGCCCCCGACCAGCCTGGCAGAAGGACCCCCACTGCGTGTGCACAGAATCCTAACAAGTCACACCGTGTCGGGCTCTGAACCGTGACCCATTGCTCCTGCGTCTGCTCCAGCTGCCGGGATTCCAGACACCATCCCGGACCCAGCTCTGCCGGGACCAGTGGGCAAGGAGCTTAGCTCCGGCTTGACTGACTACTCACCGTTGGTTGGCTGGTTGGTTGGTTGCCACAGAGCCAGACTCTAAAATCAAGCCACCTCTGTGCTAGGGGTTCTCAGGTGACCAAAAGGTAGAGAACGGGTCCTCACACCAGAGCCATTAACGGGCTCCTAAAGGGCGCTCTGGGAGAGCCTCAGGCAGGCATTTGGCCAGTGCAGGAAAAACCTGGGGCCTGGCTGGCGAGCTGGAGTTTTCCACTCAGCAGCAATGGAAAGTAGGAATGATGTTGAAACCTTTGAGGGAGCTGGAACGTTCTTCTAGGGTAGGGGCTGATGAGGGGTTTTCAGAAGAGAACCCAGGAGTGGGCCACGGGCACACCCATTCCAGAGCCTTCTGCCTGGAGGCCTACACATTGTACCTGTCCGTCCCCGTGGTCCGGAAGAAGAGAGCCGCCGACACCCAGCATTCCACCTGCACTGTCCAGTGCTCTAGCATTTATTTCACTAGTCCCGGAGGATTCACTAAGGGATCGACAAGGAAACCAAATGCTTCATCAGTTTGTGTGTCCTGCTTCCTGACTCCCCTTGCCCTGGAGCAGAGGCATCAGCTCAGGGCCTGAGCACCGGCATGGCTTCACTACTCTTAAGAGAAAAACAGGAAATAAATATCTAGGAAGGCTAGGTAAGGCAGAAGAGAAGGCCTGTAACCCGGGGCCTGAGGCCAGCGGCACAAGAGTTAGTGTGGTCCTGGGTGATGAGACGGAGAGCCCGGGGGCTGGGGAGTAACGGGTGCTCGTACACCACGGCCAACCTCCGGGTGCCAAGCAGGTCGTCGTGCCCGAGATCCGGGGGACGAGGGCCTGCTGTGAGGCACATGAGCAAGTGCAGGAGGCCTGGGCTCCAGGAACGGGGAACGAGCAGGTTTCCCCAAACCACCGTGCTTTCTCCCCACCCACGCCACCTGTGCCAGCTACAGAGAGCAAGAGGACGGCACCGTGTGCTGGCCAGAATCAAGCGAAGTGGGAGCAGAGGGGAAGTGGGAGAGACTCGCCTCCAGAATCCAGGAGCGGCTGACCTAAATCTACCTGCTCCTCCGCGGAGTGAGAATCTTCGCAGACCGGACCCAGCCTGGCAAGATGGAAGGCGGAAGCCTGGGCACCGGGGACGTCAGGGGACCACCCGGCTCCCCGACTAGAGCACGTCAACAGCAGGGCCGTTCTCGTCCAGGGTCTTCACCTGCAAACCGGCACCGAGAGCTGGAGCCTCCGAGGCACGGTGGCACAGGCTTGTACTCGCTATCCCAGTGCTCGGGGCCGGGGCCCTGATTCACAGAAGGGGGAAGGAAGGGCGTCCCAGAGATACAGAAACGGCACCCAGACTCTGGGGCAGCTTAGGCCAAAAGCCCACAGGGCAGAGGGGAGAGGGCACTTGGGGAATTTGTGCTTAAGTTACGGACCACTGTCTTCCCTGGTCTCTAACCTCAACCTACAAGCTTGAGAAGTGCAAGAGGCCTGTGAAGTTCTGCACAAGGACACGGGAAGATGTTAGGTCACCGCGAAGGCCAGCTTTTGATGCCCTTCCTCCACGGGAATCACAGCAGTGTGGCCCCAGGCCCAGGTGTGCCCCGGTGCCTCCAGCCTCCTCCCCACATACTCTGCACAAAGGCCAGATGTCCCTGTGTAGGGGTCTGACCCCAGAGTCCCCCACTTCCAAGTGTGTCTGGATTCACTCTGAGGGGCTGCCTGGCCGCCTCAGTCTTGGCATAGATTCTCCTCGCAGGCGGGACCGGCTCCTGGGTCCCGCAGGCTGTCCCCCTGCAGCCCCGGGGCCTCCGTGCCAGCTTCCGGTTGCGCAGCTACGAGCCGGGAACATCAGATCTTGGGCCGCCAGCCTTTGATGAACTGCATGATCTTCTTGACCTGCAGCTTGGTGAGGTGGAAGTCATCTGCCAGGATGTCCTCGCTGAGCTGCACGAAGATGCTGCCGTCAATGCGTTCTCTGGCAAAGAAGCTCACCACGTCCTCTGAGAGCCCGATGAAACGTAGACTTCGAGAGACTTCCTCCAGGGAGAGTGCAGACAGGTCAGCGGGGGGCTGCCAGGAGGAGGCATCCCGGCCTCCCCAGCCTGCGACCCCCTCCCGGGGACTGGCAGGAGGCCCCTCCAGGCGCCCTTGGGCGAGAAGGAGCCGAGCTCCGCCCGCCTCGGGCCCCTGCAGGGCCACCGGTGACAGTGGGGTGGGGACCTGCCGCAGCACCAGACCTTCTGGTTCAAAGGCCTTGGGGGGTCCGAGTGGCGAGAGGCAGGGTCCGGGCCCAGGTGCCCCCACAGCTCTGGGCTCCTGACAGCGCAGCAGCTCGGGCTCCGGGGAACCGCCCTGGCCCAGCTCAAAGGGCTCCAGGGCTGGTTCCGGCCACTCGGAAGAGGAGGAGGAGGAGGTGGGACAGGAGGGGGGAGCAGCCGAGTAGGCCTGGCCTGGTGAGCCTGGGCCTGGAGAAAAAGCAGGGCTGGAGGTAGCCAGGGGGCCCGAGGTGGTCGTGGGCCCAGGAGAGGCGGCCACGGAAGGGCCCGAGGGGTAGGCAGGCCCCGAAAAGGGGTTGAGAGCTCCGAAAGGAGCAAAGCGTTTCTGTGGGTGAGAGGGCTTGAACAGAGGCGGGCAGCCGTGGTACGCCTTGACGGGGGTGTCAGCCCCCAAGACGGAGGCAGCCCGACTGCTCGGGGGCTCTGCGAGGGCCCGCGCGGCCTGGCTGGGCTGCGTGGTGGAGGGCAGGGGTCCCGGGGGTGGGCGGCCGGAGGCCTCGCCGGCCTTGCAGTCTCCCCAGGTGCACGGGTAGCAGTAAAGGGAGTAGGCATCCGGTGACGGTGAGCCGCTGCCGCTGCGGGAGGCTGCCCTGCGGGCAGAGACACAGATACGCGCGGAAATGCGACAGGCCGCTCTGCCAGGGCAGAGACTGCCACGCTGATCTCAGCAACGCCGGCTCGCGCCCCGGCCCCCAAGGCCTGAGACACCCCCCCCCCCCCCCCCCGCCCCGGGACTGCCCTAGTCTTCCTTCCAGCCTCTCCCACCCCTGGGAAAATGAGACTATGCTGAATCACGTAAAATTTTCATATGGCAAGGAGCACTCCATCCCGTGGCAGATCCCAGTCTGGAGGGAACCTGGGCCGTGTCCCCACCCAACCGACACCAGTTAGGAAAGGAACAAACTGAAGCGAGAAGGTGGAAAGCAAGGCGTGGCCCCAGCCCCCTCAAGCTCAGGTACTGCTCAGGAACATACGCCCTCCGAACCCCCAGGCCTGGACTCTTCCTCAGCACCGGCTCCCCTCCCTAGGCCCCTTCCCGAGGACCCAGCACCGAGAGAAGGAGGGGGCTCACCCATCCTGGAGGCCAGAGGAGTAGTAGGAGAGGCTGGAGCTGGGGGAGTGGATGGGCTGCAGCTTGGGGAAGCGTGGGGGCACCGGGGGGCTGCCCGAGGGTCGGCCGCCGCCATTGCCACCCCGGGGAGGCACAGGTGGGGCGTTGAGCAGGCGGCACTCCTCCTTCACCTGCAGGCAGAGGGCCGTGACTCCGCGTCCTGTCCCCAGGCGGCGGACACCCCTTGCCTCGCCCTTCCCAAGCAGCTGGGCAAGGAGGGCGTCTGGGATGGACACTGCCCCACTTTGCCAAGAGGCTATCTCCGCCTTACTCACCTCTGCCAGTCACCCACCCCGGCCCTCTAAGTCTCTCCAGCCTGTTTCACTCCACGAGAGCCCATGACATACACACCATCTCCTGTGGCCTTGGAAAGCCATCGTGAATATAAGAATATGTATATATGAGGAGATCCAAAACAGATAAGTAAACCTAGTCCCTCCTCAAGGAAAAGAAGAGGAAGAAAATGGTGTGACAAGGAGAAGAAAGGGCCATTGGTCATCAAGATCCCTTCCTTATAGGTCAAATACTCCCAGTGGACTCCCTGATGTTAACGGCTGCAGTCCACTGCTGTGGACCAGTGCGGTTGCAAAATTCTGCAGTAGGCACAGATAGGGTTCCTTAGTGCAGGACTTCTCAGAGCCTTTAATGAACCAGCGTTCTGTGGTTCCTAAGTGAGGAGGGGGTGGGTTAGGAATCATCCACTACATTTTCTAAACTTATTCCACCAGGGGACCTTCTTTTCCCTGGACAACTTAAAGGACTCCTGTTCTGTGGAGCCTTCTGAGCTCATCCCCAAACTCTCTCAAGCTAGAGACCTACGAGCATCTTTGTCTCCAGAACTCCCAGTGCCACCGCCCCTGGTTATCTACAGACCATATACATCTACGTCCCTGGTATCCACACCGGCCCTGGTATACCACAAACGCTCCAGCGTCCTTCTCCTTGTCCTTCTCTCCTTCCCCCGCCCCTGGGACACCTTCTGTCACAGGCTCCAGGGGCTGGAGGCGGAGCTACGAGGCTGGGGCGCAGGAGAACTTGCTTCTGGCCGGCCACCTCCCTGGAGCAGACACCCCCAGCCCCCCTCCCTGCCTCCCACCCCCGGCCACTCACCGCCTCGGACTTGGGAGGGACGGGAGGCGGCGGTGCCTCCGGCTCCAGGCGGGGCGGCCCGGCGGCCCCGAAGGAGATGAGGTCGGGCCCGGGGGGCGGCCGCGTCCGGCCCTCGGCGAGGCCCTCGGCCGCCTGGTGCGTCCACAGCTCCTCGTAGGGGATCTCGGCGGGCGGCGCGCCGGGCTCTGGCGGGCCGGCCCAGTCAGGGCTCACGTACTCCTGCTCGCCGTCGCCGGGCGGGCCGGGCGGGCCGGGCGGGCCGGGGGCGCGGGCGGGCGCCGGGGCGCGCGGGGGCGCGGGCAGGCAGAGGCGCGCGCGGCGCGGGCTGGCGCAGTCGTCGGCCAGCTCGGCGGGCGCCTCGCGCACGGCGGTGGAGTACTCGTCGGGGTCGAAGCGCTCGCGGCAGTAGGAGGCGCTGTCGCGCACCAGGCGCTCCACGCGAGGGTCCCCGGCCAGCAGGCCCTGCGGCAGCGCGAAGCGCGGCGTGTCGGTGAGCAGCAGGAAGTGCAGCGGCGCCGGGCCCTCGCGGCGCAGCGCCAGCCCCAGCACCACGGTCTTGGAGATGATGCTGACCAGCTTGTAGCAGTGGCCCTCCCGCACCGGGTGCAGGTCGTAGGGGTTGCGCGGCGGCCGGCTGGGCACCAGCACGTTCACGGGGAGCCGCACGCGCTCGATGATGGCGCGCACCGTGTGCTCGCCCTCCTGCATCTGCAGCTCCAGCGGGCTGCGCGTGCTGAAGCGGCCCTGGCACTGGAAGGGCAGGCTCAGGCTCTCGTTGGTGCGGTGGTTCATGCAGATGAGGCAGGGCATCTTGCCCTTGACGGGCCTGGCGCCGCCGCCGCCGCCACCCGCGGCCCCCGCACCCCCGGGGCCGCCGCCTCCCACCCCGGCCAGCGCCCCGGCCCGGCCCAGCTTGCGCAGCAGCGTGGTGAAGCGCGAACGCTCCTTGGTGGTCTTGGCACACAGGATCTCCGCCTGGCCCATGAGCGTGAGCTCGTCGCCCGCATGCAGCGTGAAGTTGTACACCTCGCTGTCCTCGCTGAACTCGCCCGACACCACCTGCGGATCCCAGAGACCGGGTGGGGCTTTAGCCGGTGGCCCAGGCAAAGCCCTCCTTTGAGGCGCGAGCACACCCCCCCACTCCCCGACACAGGAGCCTTTCCCAGGCTGAGACCGGATCAAGAGCACCGGACCGCAGGGTCAGGAGACCCACCTTCCCTCCCGGAGAGGCCACGTAGGAGCCGTGCAACCTTAAATGAGCTACTTCTGGGGCCTGAGTTGCCTCGTGTGTTAACTCTTGGAAGAACTGCAACATGTTGGTGTGCCATACTTTTAAAATATCCAGTAAATGGCAGCTTTTATTATCATTGCCTATACGATCTGGGCAGTAACAATACTCCATCTACTCAAGGCTACCGTGAAGAGGAGTGAACTGGTGGATAAGGGTTTGTAAACAGAAACGAGCCATCCGTACACCAGTGGGGGTCTGCCGGGACTGTGTGCCCCCAACGACCACTCTTCCTACAGAAGGGACGGGCTGCCCTGAGGATCTCCAAGTCAGGGCAGGACCCTCCACACACACTTCACCACCTATTCCGGGAAGTTCTGCAGGCCAGTGGGTCATACACCTGGCTCTTCTGACATGGCCCAAGGCCCTCAAGGGGCACTGTGACACCTTCTGCCTCCTGGATCCTAAGGACAACCCTCCAACCAGCGTGGGGACACCAGGCCTGGTGTGGCAAGGACTGACCTTGACACTGAAGGTGATAGCTTCCATCACAAAGATGCGGTCAGGGAAGACGCTGGCCACCTCTTCCACGCTGCTGAAGTACCTCACCGGCTCCCGCACGTCCCGGGCCTGCTCCAGGAGCTTGAACTTCCCTACGAAGGACGAACACAGGCTGCTAGGGCAGGCCTGCCCGCCGGTCCCCCCTTCTTGCTCCCCTCGCGTCAGCCAGCCCCTCTGGAACCGAGACTGCAGAAAGGCAGGTTTGCACAGCCTGAGGTGGAAGGGGCCAGGCAGCTGGCTCAAGGGGGGCAGGTGAGCACAGACCTAGCAACCAGAACCCCATGGAGAGCTTGTGGGTGGGTGAGGAGGCCCGCAGCTGCCTGCCCAGAGAAATCCGAATGCACATTGGCAGCCAAACGCTTGCACACAGAACTGGCCTCCAACCAAGCATCAGTGTCGCACTGGAGATGCTGGCTCCTGGCTTCGTCCCAGCCCCACTCTGACTTGCTGTGACCTTCCCCTCTCGGGGTCCTCGTCGGAGGGCAATGGAGCAGACGATCGGGGGTCCTGTCTGGATCTGGCATCCAACGCACGTACCTCGGGTTGCCGATCCATACCGATGCACCTGGCAGACCAGGGGCTCAGCCCCGGGCCTTGGAGACCCCAGGAGGGCTGCTCAGACTCCAGCTCTGTTCCCAGACCCTGCCCTGGTCCAACATTCAGCCCCTGGTGCAACATCCCAGAGGCCTCTGACCTGAGCCCGACAAAACCGCCTCCCTCCCTCCCTCCGACGAGGCCTTCCTAACCGGCGGTCAGGGGCTGTTTTAGCTGGCCCGGCAGATGCCCCCAGCAGGCACAGACTGTAAAAGAACGAGGATAATCCATGAAGCTGACCCCCTTGTATAAACTGTCTCACCTCACTGGTCACATATACCCTTTATGTGCCCTGAGACAGAGGGTGCAAGCCTAGATGACCCAGATAGAGTTGGTGCGACACAAAGCACCCAATGATGGCAGGATGGGACAGCTGCTACAACAGACTCGTGACTGAAGAGCCAAAGACCCGCCTGACGGTCCGAGGGGATCTTAAGAATGAAAAGAGTTTTACAGGGGCGCCTAGGTGGCTCAGTCAGTTAGGCGACCGTCTCTTGATTTCGGCTCAAGTCATGATCTCATAGTGGTGAGACCGGGCCCCACACCAGGTTTCACACTGTGGAGCCTGCTTAGGATTCTCTCTCTCCCTCTCTCTTGCCCCTCTTCCGCTTGTGCTCTCTCTCCAAATAAAAAAATAAACATTAAAAAAACAAAAAACAAAAAACGCTTTATAGAACGGACAGTCCACATGGAAGAAATAGCACGGACAAGACAGGGTCACCGGGGCGGCTCAGTCGGGTAAGGCTCAGGTCATGATCTCGTGGTTTGTGAGTTCAAGCCCCACGTTGGGCTCCGTGCTGCTGGTGTGGAGCCTGCTTGAGATTCTCTCCCCCTCTCTCTCTGCCCCTCCTCTGCTCTAGCTCTCTCTCTCTAAATAAATAAATAAACTTAAAAATTTTTTTTAAAAACAAGAGTCATGAGAGCAGATTGCCTGCCCAAAATGGTGAGTGCCTATGCCCAGGACTTGAGGAAGGTGCCAACGGCATGTGAAGCAGCAACCAGGTTATGAAAGGCTCTAAATGCCAGGTTAAGGCAGAAAGACTTTGCTCAGTAAGAAATGAGCTTTTGGCTTTCAGCTCAGAGGAAGCCAAGGTGCCACTTTCTCCCATCGTCCTGAATCCGGATTCATCTGACACCAGCCACCTCCGCCAGGCCACCTAAGTCCGACGCCCAAAAGATCGAAGTCACGGAAGGTGCCCTGGTGGGGTAGTCACTGCCATGTCTGCAGAGCCCCCAAGACTGGCCCCCCGGGTGCGCGTCCCAAGAAGGTTAGTGAGGACATCGCCAAGGCAAGTGGTGATCAGAAAGGTCTGAGGACGACAGCGAAACTGACCATTCAGAACAAACAGGCCCACGCTGAAGTGGGACCTTCTTCTGCCGACGCTCTGATCATCGAAGCCCTCAAGGACCCACCAAGACACAGAGAAAAGCAGAAAAACATCACGCGCGGTGGAAGTCTCACTTTTGACGAAACTGTCAACGTTGCCCAACAAAAGCAGCATGCATCTTTAGCTAGAGAATGCTCTAGAACCATTAAAGAGATCTTGGGGACTGCCTAGTCTGTAGGCTGCAATGCTGAAGGCTGCCCCCTTCAGGACAGCCTGTATGACGTGGTGCAGTGGACTACCCAGCTGGCTAAGAACTACAAAGGAAAATATCTCAATAAACGGTCATCTCACAGCCCAAAAAAGAAATGAAAGCCGTCGCAGTGTTTTGAGCAAGAAAATGCCAAGCTCCAAGTTGAGCTCCATAAAGAAAGCAGGGAGGTCATTCTGCAGGAGAGCCGGGACAGCCACTGGGGAAATGGCAAAATCAAGCAGACCAAGAGGCAGACTGGGGCAGCGGATTACGTGCAGGTAGGGGGAAGAAAGGACGCAGGCCACCAGCCGGGTCAGAAATGGAGCTGGCAAAACAGACCCTTAACTACAGAGAACAAACTGAGGGTTACTGGGGGAGGCTGGGGGGTGGGGGGGAGGGGATGGGCTCGATGGGGGATGGGTGTTAAGGAAGGCACTTGTGTTGAGCACCAGGCGCTCAACTACATTCTACTCCTGAAACTAATATTGCGCTGTATGTTACCTAACTGGAATTTAAATAAAAACCTGGCAATACCAAAAAACCAGAAAAACCAACACAACACGGGGCAGGCAGAGCTGCTAGTCAAAACTGGGAACCTGGAAGTAACATGTGGGGCAGAAGCCAGTCCTTGGGAGGCCAAGTGAGGCCCCCCAGGGGGTGCTCCTAGGGGGGTGAGCAAGCGCGGGCAGGGCTTAAGGACTCCGGGTGGGAGGTACAGACTGAACCCACAGGTGGGTCTTCAGCTAGGGCGGATCTCAACCCTTTGGGAACTCTCCTCCCAGAAAAAAATGCCAGCATCCTCCTGGCGTGAACACAAACACCGCGTTGTATACAGTATGTGGGTCCTGGAGCCCCCCAGACCCAGCCAGAATCCCAGACTGAGGACACTCCCCTGCCCCCAACGTGCTGAGAATGAAGAACGAAGGGCCCGGCAGCACCTAGAAGCGGGAAGGAAGTGAAGCTGAGAAAGGGAAGGGGAAGTGCCCAGGAGAAAGAGGAGACCCTTGTAAGAAAATGTGCCACAGCCCTCCAGGGCAGCGGCGAGAAACGGGAGGCGCCTGGCAAGGAACGGGGGTCTGGGGGGGGGGGGGGGGGGTCCGGGCAGCAGGGGCCGCACAGTGGCTACCATCCCACTGCGGGTGCCACCCCTCCCTCCCGCGGCCTCCCCCCCCCCCCCACTCACAAGCCCCCACCACAAGCAGCCAAGCGGGGAGAGCTGCCCGCTGCCCCCTGTGGGGAGAGCTGGAGCCAAGTCAGGGCTGCAGCCGGGAGAGGATGTGGCCGGCGGATCGATGTAACCATGGTAGCCAGCACCACCCCCTCCGCCGCAGCGCGGGCCCAGCACCGGTCATTACCGCGGGAGGAAGGAAGGGAGACCTCCCGGGAGCGATGCGCCAGCCCCTGGAAGCCTTCGCTCCCCCCGGCAGCTTCCTCTCCTGCCTCCCCCCGTAGTGAGACCCCAAGCGCCCCGCACCCTAGGGACCTGCCCCACCCCAGCCTGCCCCTGCTCCCTGCCCTTTCCCTCCTACGTCACATTCGCGCTCCCTGGCGTCCCTTCCAGCCAGAGCAGTCTCCCCTTCCTCTTAGCACCCGACCCCGGCCGCCGTTCCCTAAAGAATGGCGAGTAAATGTACAGGCTTGGGGTCGGACAGACCTAGTTGAATCCCATCTCTGGCACCAACCAGCCTCGCGACCTTGGGCGAATTATTTAATCTCTCCGGGCTTCAGTTTTCCCATCTGTGAAATGGAAGCACAGGGCTTAGCTCCCAGAATGCCGGCCAACGCTGACCTGAGCCACCTAGCCCCTTGTGCGGGGCGGTGGGGGCCCTCTCCGGGCAGCCAGGTCCCCCGAATCCACGGGCGGGCGCTGCACTGCACTCCCCTCCCCCGCCTTCCCTGAGGCTCCCGGGTCTCGCCACTGCCCCCGCCCACGTTATTATTAATTCATTAGGAGGAACTAGCGTCGGGCTGCACGCTCCGCTTCCAGGCTATAACCCCGTCCCTCCCCTCCCCCACTAGGGCCACCGAGCCACCCACCGGAAAGATGCGGCTAGGGATGCGACTCCCCTGCAGGCCAGCCGTCCGCCCCATGACCACACCGTCCACATGCACACAGGGGCACCAGAAGATTGCATAAGGGAAAGGGCCCCAGGCCTCCTGCACTCACTCACTCTTCCCTAGGAGGCTCTGTGCCTTGGTTTCCCTGATGTTTAATAACACAACTGAAATGGGACAGTAAAGTCACACTTCTGTCAGCGAGGGCTTTTTCCAATCTTTTGTTTTTTCATCCCAAGAAGATCTGGGGCCCCTTCCTGGACCAGTACCAGAGAGCCAGGCTGGGAAGTTTCTAGCTGCTAAGCAGGCCTTTCAAGGGCTCCAGGCTCAGGGCCCAACCCCGGGTCAGAAAGACACCAGAGTGTTTCCTCATCTTTTAAATGGGGTGTGGGAGCTATGGGGGTACCAACTTGACAGCGTTGTTTGTAAAGAGCAGAAGCCTTAGTCCTGTCCCCCTGGCTCAGAGGAGACCCAAGAAGGGCTGGGGACCCCAATACCTGGGAGGAAAGGAATGGGAGCCTTCCCAGCTCCAGCTCAGGAGTTCCCGACTTCTACTAGGGCAGGGGAAGGGGACTAGCAGTCACAAACACAGAACTGGGCAAGCTACCAGAGCTCTCGGAGCCTCACTTTGTGGGTTAGACGGAGCTAATAAGACTTTCTCACACGGCTGCCGTGAGGATGTTATGACGAAACACTCAGCTCAGCATCTGGAGGGCGGCGTGTGTTTAACACGCAGGAGCTGTGGGATCTTTGGGGCACACAGGGGCATCTCTGGAGGGGGCCACCAGATTCCCACCCTTCCCACCCAGGTGACAACAGCCCTGCGTCGCTGGTGTGGTGCAGGCGAGCATCAGCCCAGGAGTCCGGTCACCTGGGTTCTAGCCCTTGCTCCGCTGTTTCCTAGCTGTGTGACCCTGGGCAAATCACCTCCCTCTTAAAGCCTCTGTTCTGTCACGTGTAAAATACAAGGGCTGTGCTTTCCAGCAGCAGAATCCTTTCTTCAAACAAAATCGTATGTAAGATATCAACATCATACATATAACAGATAAAAGTACGAGTTCATTAGCATCATCTCATTTAAGTGTAAAATTTTCACATTCGCTGAGAAAGCCAGTCAGTGAAAACAAGGAGTTTAACACAAAAATTGGGAAAAATCAGGATTAGAGTGGACGAG
This sequence comes from Panthera pardus, assembly GCF_024362965.1. Taxonomy (NCBI): domain Eukaryota; kingdom Metazoa; phylum Chordata; class Mammalia; order Carnivora; family Felidae; genus Panthera; species Panthera pardus. Next base: position 20,385,751 of record NW_026526832.1, read on the forward strand.
TGCAGTTCTAAAATCAGCCTGAGCATCCCTTTGTTTCTGAAGAATTTTGGTTGCACACCAACCACTGAGAAGATCCCCGCACGAGACGTTCTCTTCGAGGGTCTGGACAAAAAAAAAGCCTTAATGAGGCAGCTCACAGTACACACCCAAGGTCTCTAGTTAGGGTTAAGGTTTGATTTGCAGCAGTGTGAGAGTGGGGTTAATTTTTAGATCATCAGTTTAAAATAAAATGTGAATGGGGCGCCTGGGGGGCTCAGTCCATTGAGTGTCTGACTCTGGCTCAGGTCATGATCTCGCAGTCTGTGAGTTCGAGCCCCGCATCGGGCTCTGTGCTGACAGCTCAGAGCCCGGAGCCTCCTTCGGATTCTGTGTCTCCCTCTCCTTCTGCCCTTCCCTCACTCGCGCTCCCCCTCTCTCAAAAATAAACGTTTAAAAAACTAAACGAAATAAAATGTGAATCAAAATTTTGCAACCAGAAACCCAGGACTCCCCCAGAAACGGTATGAAAACCACAGGGCCCTAACCGCCACCCGGCCAGCCATGTCCTCGTTCATCCCTGTGGCTCCAGGCAAAGGGTGGTCACTAACAGTTTCCCCCAAGGCCTACCCCCTACCCTCCTGCCTGCATCCCCCAGTGGCTCTATGTTATCTGTCCCTGGCTGGGCACACCTGGGTACTGCAGGGGGATGTCAATCTTGGGTCCGATGACGTAGTGGCCCTCCTCCAGGGTATGGGCTGTCACCGTTGTCCACTGGCGGCAGGAGTGAATGAGCAGGATGTCTCTCTCACTGACACCCTCAGCATACTCCCCTGGGAAGAGGAAGGAAAGGTAAAGTGGACATTAGGAGGGACGAAGGAGGCTAATGTCTTCACCAAGACCCTGACTGGGGATGGCTGCCCACGATCCCTGTCCAGGTCAACACCGCTCAGGGGACAGGCGCGCTGCCAGTTGTGGCCTCAGGGCTGTGAGTCACGCCTGGTCTCCCAGGGCTCTGGCTCCTGACGGGGCCCCAGCAACCACCCCGGCCACAGTCCTTCATTCACCACTTGCCTGGACGGCCTGCTGTCCCAGGCCCTGTGCTGTGAGCCAGGGTTCCGGCAGATGAGCCAGCCCCGCCCCCCCAGAGCACTTGGACCCATGGGGAGGTGGAAAGAGAGGTGAACCCAGAAAACAGGCCACGTTGGAGGTGCTGAGTGGAGGGTGTCTGGGTACTCCCAGACAGGAGCAGCAAACTAGGTGAGGTCTTCCCTGAGCAGACACTAGAGCTGGGCCTCAGGACCACCAGCAGAATTCTCAGCCCCCAAGTCAGTGCCTAAGCCAGGCGAGGAGGGCCTTGTCGGGGGCACAGACAGGGCTGAGACGGGCTATCCGTTGTGGATCCCTGCTTGAGGGGTCCCCAGAGATTCCTGGCTCTCTCTTGGACAGCCCCTTCTCACCCATTGCCACAAGGGTCTCCTACATGCAGGGGACCTCAAAGGAGAGGGGACAAAGTCTCCGATAACCCCTAGCCCCTCTCAGAGAAGCTGTTTCCTGGCTCTCCCTTTGTCAGCCCTTCACCCTCCCTGTCTTCGAAACACAGTGATGAGGTGGGGGCGGGGGGGGAGCTTGAAGGGGGAACCTAGTTCTGGGGGAAGCTGCACTAGGGCAGAGGTATTGGGAGGGGCCTGGGCCCAGAAGGCTCCAACCCCAGCAACGGTTTCCAGGAGAGCAGGAGGGGCTGGCCCAGCTTCCAGGGGGCCTGGTCTCCTGGATGCAGCTGGTGGGCAGGGGGAAGGTGGGGGGACGCCTCCTTCCCAGCCCTCTCAGACACAACTTACTAAATTGCTGCCACCCAAGCAAATGGGAAGTGGTTTATCCTGATTATCCTGATGACTGAGGGCTCCATGAAGGGTGTGGGGAGGATGTGCTCAGGCCCTTTGAGTGGGGCGGGCTCCCACTGCATTGGAGGGGGTCAGAGCTTTCCTCCTCAACCCCTCATGTCCTGGGGCAGAGGAAGCCCTCCTACTCTGCAACCTTCACAACCACACAAGGCACACACCAAAGGGCTATGGTTCACGGCCCCCAACAGTTGAGCCACAGCCCCTGGGCCTAGTGACAGGAGCTTGTCACCCCACTGACACAACTCAGTCCCATGGCTGCAACTACAGGGGCCTCTCCCAAATGCATAGGCTGTAGGGCCTTTAAGACTAAAGACACATTTTTGTTCACGTATTCGCACTCACAGTGACCACAGCCAAAGCCACCACAGACAGGTCACAGACAGGCAGACAGCTGGGCCATCACACCAGTTGTCCATTCACTCATCCCTCCGGTAAGTCCAGAATCTTTGTGAAGCGGGATATCCTCCTTCAAGGAGCCTGGAGCCCAGTGTGAAGGCAATAAACTATAAAAACGCGTGTACAGATTCAAGTCAGGGGTGCTGAGGCGCCACGGGAGCCCAGAGGAGGCCTGGTGGGACTGGGGAGCTCAGAAAGGACCCCCAGGAAAGGGAGATGCCAAAGAGGACGTGTGGGAAGTGGCCAGGCAGAACCTAGGGCCAGCTTATCCCATTCACACGCAGAAGGGGACAGCCTTGATGCTGACTCGGACAGCCTCGGGATCACTCGCTAACGATCTGGAGAGCAAGACGTTGGGCTGCTGAGCTCTCCTGCCCGACGGCCCCGGGCTCGGAAACTGACACGCAGCACGGTCGGTCGAGGGACACGCTGCGGCTCACGGTGCCCGTTCCACCCCGCCGCGGGTCGGAGGAGGGGCTGCGGGCCCCATGGAGGAGAGAGGAGCCTGTGGCCGCGGGCCCCATTAGCATTCAGGGAAGCGAGTGTGCCAACGCGGGCCAAACCCCTATTCTTCTCGCACACAAAACCCCCGGCCTGGCTGCCAGCCCCGGCTCCCGCCCCTCCTCCAGCCAAGCAGCCGCCCCCCCCCTTCCTCCAACCGGTCCCCTCGCTCCGTGCGGCCTCCAGGCGTCCCCTCTCGGGCCCCCATGCACAGTCCCATGGGCAGAGCAGCCTGGGCCCCTGGGAAGTGGGGCAAAACATGAGGGAGGGCCGGGACTTGGGGGCACGGCCGGCAGGAGGGCCCGATCATTCGGGCCTCTCCCCGAGGTGACCTGCCCGCCGGGGGCCACAGACTGCTCCCCGGGATGCGAAAGGAGAACGCAAGAAGGGTGCCAACAGGGGCCGATCGGGGCTGGGGGGTGGTGGCGGCGGTGGGAAGACGCAGTCCGAGGCCCAGGGGATGCGGGAGGATCGAGGTGAGAAGCGGGAGACAAAGGGACGGAGGGGGGCGCGGCCCAGGCCGGGGGTCTGAGGGCTGCAGGGAAAGGGATGCACCGACGGGGCGGCCGCGGGGCCTCCGCCGCGCTCCGGCTTCTAGCTGGCCGGGAAAACTCTGTCCCGGCCTGGTCTCAGTCCCTGTCCCGGATCTCTGTCCGGTGCCCGTGAGCAGGGCCCAGGAGGCGGCAGACCCTCGGCTCGTGGGCCCTGGGTCTCCAGGGAAGGCGTGCCGGGAGCCGCGCGAGGCCGAAGCCGGGAGCGGGAGGGCAGGGGCCACATCGTCACGGCCCCCTTAGCACCTGCCCAGAGAGCCCCCGATTTCCCCGCGGACCCCCAGCCCCCCTTCCCTCACCCCAGTACCTGGCCCGAGGCAGGCGAGCGTGGGCAGGCGGCAGCGGCTGACGATGAGGTCGAGCGGGAAGGCGCCCATGCTCCAGCGCAGGCCGGCCAGCCCGGCCGCCAGCTTCTCCATGGCATGGGCGCCCCCGGGGCCACCGTCCCGGGGCCCCGACGGCCAGTCCCGCGCGGCCCGGGCTCCCGCGCCCCGCCGCCACCTCCTGGGGCCGCCGCGGCGCTCCCCGCCTGGTGGCCCGGCCGGGGCTGCAGGCGTCACGTGGCCGGCCTCCCCGCGGGGCGCCGGCCCCCGCCCCCCGGCCCTCGCCCCACCCCCCGGCCCGCGCCCGCCGCCAAGTCCCGCCTCCCCGCCCGACCCCGCGCGCCCGCCCCTCTGCCCGGGCGTCCAGGTGACAGCCCGGCTCCGAGAACCCCGGGCGCGCGCCTGGAGGGAAAAGGAAGACGCGCGGCGGCACCTCCGGGGCGGGGTCGCGGCGGGGGTCAGCCTCCTGCACCCCGGCGGATGGATCTGGACTCCCTTTCCCCGCCGGCAGCGGCGCCTCTCCTCAGCCCCTCGTGCGGTGGCCTCCTGGAGTCGCCGCCGGCCCTGCCCCGGCCCTGCCCCGGCCCTGCCCTGCCCCGGCCCCTGAAGCTCCTGATCTTCGGCAGCTGCGGTCGTGGTCTCCAGGGCATTTATCACCGCCGGCTTCAAACAGCCTGCGAGGCCGCCTCATGAACCCCATTTTGCTGATGAGCAAACTGAGGCTCAGAGAGGTCAAGTGGCAGCTCGGCCTTGAATTCTGGTTTGGCTTCAAAACCTACTGCCTTCCCGGTACTCACCCCCCTGAACCCCAACTAAAGAGCACTTGCCAGGTTCCCCCTGCCTTCTTACCGCTTTTCCCAAGTCCTGGGGGCCAGAGAGCTCCAGAACACATACACGCGGTGTAAACTGCTCCCCCTCTGCCCAGAAGCGGACAGCTCCGGGCGGGTGAGGATTGGTGGAGTCCCCTCTCTCAGGCAGTTACCGAACTCCTCGTCCCCGCTCTCAGGCCCTGAAGTCCTGCTTCCTTTTCTGCTGTCCTCACCTCCTCCTTCCAACCCCTCGTGGCTCAAGCTCCGGAGTTCCTCTTGGGAAGCCCCTTCTCAGAAGCTGCGGTGACTTCAGCAGGGCCACCCTGCCAGAGGACCCCTTTGGCCCTCAATGTGTCTGCCCGCCTTCTGCAGGTGACCAGGGGCTGGTGCAGGGCTCCCGAGGGGCCGTGGGCCCTAGGTTGGTCCTTAAAGGGCCCCATGGACGCTAGTTCTCAGCCTCTGCACCCAGGGAGCCCACACACACACACACATTCAACACAAACCATCTCTTCAAGGTGACTAACCTCCCACATCGTGTGACCCGACCACCATAAAAATTGGCATCAAATAAGATGAACACAACTTCTCCTTGCGAAGATTCACATCAGGTCACTTGTTCAATCTCCATATTTTGCGGAGGTCAGAACGGGAGACTCCAAGGGCAGGATGCTTCGCTCCGAGACAACAAAACAGGAAAGCCGGACTAGGACTAGGAAGCAGGCCTCCAGCCGGGGCTAACCCCACAACCCCGCTGGCCCCGCTCCCTGTCCCGCCCAGGCCGCCTCGCCCCAGGCCCGCTGTCCACTGGGCAGGGGGTCCCCCAGCTCGCTCTTCCTTCAGCCACCAGAGTTGTGACTTGGGGTGGTCTGTGGGGGTGGGGGTGAGTTCTTTCCTGGGGAAGTGGGAAAGAGAGGGCAGAAGGGAAGGAGGAGGTAGAGAAAGGGGGAAATACGAGTGTCTAAGGAGGGGATGAAGGCGGGAGGATGAGGAGGCCAAAAGAAGGAAGTGAGGGAAAGGAGCCTGGCTTAGTCACTTTTCTTTCCCTCCCCGCAGGCCCTCTCTTGAGTAGGACGACCATATAATTTGTCACCCGAACGAATGAGGACAGTTTTGAGAGCGAAAGAGGTGCTAACTGGAACGAGAGGCATAAACCAGACTCTAGGACAGAGTGCAAACCAGGACTGGGCCATGTGGTCACCCCATCCCCGGGGGACACCTGTGAGCCCCGGATGTAGACGCCCCATGTACCGCCCACCTCAGGTCTGGACCTCAGCTTCCAGCCAAGCGCCCTCACCCCTCCAGCGGCAGAGACCTTCCATTTCAACAAGCCCGCGAGCACTTCCTCCTCCTTTATCTTCTATCCCCACTAAGGAAACACCTTTCACCTGGCCCCCCAACCTGGAAATCTCCTTAACCCTTACTTACATCCACCTGGTCGCCAAGTCCCTGCAGCGGCGCTTGCGCTCCCACCGTGCGTCAGGAGTCGCCCTTCCTCCTTGCCAGCCCTGCTTGTCCCTTCGTGCCTTCGGTGGTGCCTCCTCCAATCTTCTCTCCCCCGGGCCACCCTTCATCTTCCATGCCCAAAGCCCTAGAAGCTCTGGATTTGGGCTGAGTCAGGGACCACACTGGTGTGAGACATCGGGCAGAACCGCCTAACCTGTTGGACCCATTTCCTAACTTTTGTAAATTGTTCCGGAGTCTCTCCAGGGCTTTTGAACGGTTGGCCAACCTCCCAGGGACCCCACACAAGTGCCCAGATACATATAGCCCTTGATTTGCTTGGGCCTCAGGAGCCATGTAGGAAGGAACGCAGCCTCGCTTAGAGTCAGAACTTCTTAGCTCTTAGGCTGAGGTTTCTGGAAGATGGCTGGCAGGACACAGCCAGGAAGTACGGTGAGGGAGGTAGGGGGCGGGGCGGGGGGGGGGGGGGGGGGGGAGACACAGCCTGGCAGAGGCCCGCTGTTGGCCCAGAGGCCAGGCAGCGGCAGGGGTTAGCGGAGCAGGCCTCGAGTGGGGCAGAGAGGTCAACGGAGTAGAAAGATGGCGAAAGGAGCCTGAAGTGGCTGGGGAGGTGTGTGCAACAGCCCTGCCCCATCCCGTCTACTGGACAGAGAGCCGTCTCTGAGTCCGTGAACTGGGGGAGGCCAGAGAGCATTTGGGTAAGCACCTCTGAGAAATCTAGGAAATATTGCATCCAACTTTTTCTTTTAGAAAATTCGAAGCGTACACAAAGGTAGAGGTAATATGCTTATGAACCCCCGTATTTCTATGTAGCTGCTTACTCCCCCTCCTAATATGTTTTTTAAAAGTGTTACTGAGATATCTAATTCATATACTGTAACAACTCATCCATTTAAAGTAGACAATTCAGGGGCCCCTGGGTGGCTCAGTCGGTTAAGCGTCCGACTTTGGCTCAGGTCATGATCTCACGGTTCGTGAGCTCGAGCCCCATGTCGGGCTCTGTGCTGCCAGCTTGGAGCCCGGAGCCTGTCTTTGGATTCTGTGTCTCCCCCTCTCTCTGCCCTTCACCTGCTCATGCTGTCTTTCTCTCAAAAATAAATAAAACATTTAAAAAAAATTTTTAATAAATTATACAATTCAATGTTTTCAGCATATTCATCATCTTGTGCCACCATCACCATGATTTTGCCATAAATATGATTTGTGTCTCCTCATTTGTGTCCAGACTGGGCAGCTGTACTGTCATTAGGCATGTCTAAGGCCACGCACCCATTAGAAAGGATGCTTACAAAAGAATTGCAATGATTTGGGGAAATTCTCATTGTATAGTGTTAATGTAAAAAAAGTCAGGATAGCATTTCACGAATGGGTGAAAATAAGGAAAAGAAACAATCAAAGGGAACATGCTCTAATGTTAAAATGTGTCTGGGTCATGGAGTAAGTGATATTGTTTCTCTAAATTTAAAATATTCGAAGTTTTATACAGTGAAGAGCCATTTTTTGTTAGACGCCAGTTTAAACTTTGCATACAAATGAGGGAGTAGGACCTGATGGTATCCCAGGCCCTGCTCACCTCGAAGATTCTGATATGTGAATATTCTCCAAGCAGGCATCTTGTTGCCCACCAGAGGGCGCAGCGGGACCTCACAGCAGCAGGGCGAGGGCCCTCTGGGGTGGAGGAAGGCCTCCGATGGGGGGACCGGGACCACATGAGGGTTCTGGGGATAGCAGCCAACTTCCCTCTTCATAGGACACCCAGGGAGTGTCCTCACTCAACCGGTTTCTTTGATAAAAGAAATTCTTTCAGAGAAAAAAGAAAAATTCTTTCACTACCTCTTTATTTCAAATTCAGGCACTTACTACATTGCACTAAACATACATAACCGTTTGCTTTTAGAGTTGCCTTTCATTTCACTTACAATCCCTAAGTAATTTCCATGGATATAGCCCAACATTTTGTTCAACCTGTGTTTACAGGTTGTTGCAGATTGTCTTTTGCAACATTAAGAATCAGACAACTGGGGTGCCTGGGCCAATGACTCTTGATTTCCGGTCAGGTCATGATCCCAGGGTTGTAGGACTGAACCCCGCATTGGGTTCCTCGATGAGTGTGAAACCTGCTTAAAATTCTCTCTCTCCCTCTCTCTCTGCCCCTCCCCAATTCGCTCCTTATGGGGTATATGACTTATTTTTCTCATTTAAATACAAGTTACAAAACATATATTGTAGTAATGATTTCAGGAATAAAATTTAGTGATTCATCATTTAAAGGGGTATATGAGTTAATTATTGAATAACATTTTTTAAAGGGGGGGGGGCAACCTGGGTGGCTCAGTCGGTTAAGCATCCCACTTCAGCTCAGGTCATGATCTCACAGTTTGTAGGTTCAAGCCCCACGTCAGATTCTGTGCTGACAGCTCAGAGCCTGGAGCGTGCTTCGGATTCTGTGTCTCCCTCTCTCTCTGTCCCTCCCCGAGACTCGTGCTCTGTCTCTCTCTCTCAAAAATAAACAAAACATTAAAAATGTTTAAATAATAATATGGAGCATCTGGCTGGCTCAGTTGGTAGAACATGCAACTCTTGATCTTGGGGTCATGAGTTTGAGCCCCACCTTGGGTGTAGAAATTAGTTAAAAATTAAAAAAAAAAATTTTTTTTTTTTTTAGTGTTTATTTGAAACAAACGTGAGATCATGACCTGAGCCAAAATCAAGAGTCGGATGCTCAACCGACTGAGCCACCCAGGTGCCCCAAAATAAAAAAAAAATCTTTTTAAATAAATAATATAACTATTCCAGTGAGTGACTCTAGCTACGCGTTGTACAGACTCAGAATTGTGACCGTGTCCTTACATGTCTGTCGGCTGACAATTTTTCCAATTGTTCGTTGCTACTGTATAGACACTGTTGATTTGTATACAGCGAACTTCAACCTTCTTAAATTTACTTACCAGTTTTCATTTCTGTTTTTGCAGTTTCCTCGGGATTTTTCTATGCACATAATTGCTTGCCTATGTAAACAAAGACAATTTTATTTGATTGTCTCCAATCTGTATGCCCTTTATTTTGTGTCTCACTACACCAGCTAGGACCTCTAGTCCTGGGTTGAATCAGAGAGCTGAAAGTGGACATCTTTGCCTTGTTCCTGATTTTCTAGAAGGAAAGTCTTTCATCTTTCACCATTGAGTACGATGTTAGTTGTAGAGTTTTTGTAGGTGACTTATCAGGTGAGGCAGTTCCCTTCTAGTCCTAATATTTTGTTTCTGTTTGTCCCCTCTATTTTTTGTTCTCTGTTCTTCCTTTCCTGCCTCTTTTTCTATTTAAAGATTTTTTTTTTTAAGTTTTCTACTGGCTTTTTAACCATACTTCTTTCCATTGTGTGTGTGTGTGTGTGTGTGTGTGTGTGTGTGTTCTAGGGATTACATTATTCATTCTTACATTTACCCAGTACTGTTCCATACTAAATGTAGAAAACTTGTAACATATAGACCCATCTATCCCCTCTCCAGTATACTATAGTGCTAGATGGATTCCTAGATACATCTTATTGACCCCACAAGACAATGTCGTTGCTTTTACTTTAAAGAGTCACACATATAGGGGTGCCTGGGTGGCTCAGTCAGTTTAGCATCCCACTTCAGCTCAGGTCATGATCTCATAGTTCGTGAGTTCAAGCCCCATGTCAGGCTCTCTCTGCCCTTCCCCCACTCGCACTCTGTCTCTCTCAAAAAAAAATAAACATTAAAAAAAATTTTTTTAGGGGTGCCTGGGTGGCTCAGTTGGTTAAGCGTCCAACTTTGGCTCAGGTCATGATCTCACAGTTCGTGAGTGCGAGCCCTGCATTGGGCTCTGTGCTGACAGCTTAGAGCCTGGAGCCTGCTTCAAATTCTATGTCTCCCTCTCTCTCTGCTCCTCCCCCACTCATGCTCTGTCTCTCTCTCCTTCAAAAATAAATAAAAACATTAAAAATTTTTTTTAATTAAAAAAATTTTGGGGTGCCTGGGTGGCTCAGTCAGTAAAGCGGCCGACTTCGGCTCAGGTCATGATCTCACGGTCCGTGAGTTCAAGCCCCCCTGTCGGGCTCTGTGCTGACAGCTCAGAGCCTGGAGTCTGTTTCAGATTCTGTGTCTCCCTCTCTCTGACCCTCCCCCGTTCATGCTCTGTCTCTCTCTGTCTCAAAAATAAATAAATGTTAAAAAAAAAAATTAAAAAAAATTTTTAAAAGAGTGACACATATAATAATGAAATTAAGAAGAAAATAACAGACCTTTACACTTACCCACTGATGGTCTTTTATTCCTCTCTGAGGATCTAAGTTTCCACCTGATATTATTTCCCTTCAGCCTGTAGGACTTTCTTTAGCAATTATCGTGTGCATATCTGTGAATTCTCTTATCTTTTATCTAAGAATGTCTATTTTACCTTTATTCTTTTTTAAATTTTTTTTTTTCAACGTTTTTTATTTATTTTTGGGACAGAGAGAGACAGAGCATGAACGGGGGAGGGGCAGAGAGAGAGGGAGACACAGAATCGGAAACAGGCTCCAGGCTCCGAGCCATCAGCCCAGAGCCTGACGCGGGGCTCGAACTCACGGACCGCGAGATCGTGACCTGGCTGAAGTCGGACGCTTAACCGACTGCGCCACCCAGGCGCCCCTATTTTACCTTTATTCTTGAAAGACGTTTTTGCTGGATATAGAATTTTGAGTTGACACCCTTTTTTTTTCAGCCTTTAAAAATATCCTTTTACTTTTGTTTGGTATTTACAGTCCACTCCCTAGGGGCTTAATTTAGCTGTGTGTGTGTGTGTGTGTGTGTGTGTGTGTGTGTGTTGAATCCAGAGTTTCTCTTTTTTTTTCTTTCCTGTGTAAAGTTGCTCTGGTAGGATCTTACTCAACCATCACTAGAGGTAGACGACATATCCCAACTTAATTTTCAATTAAGCCTTTTTTTTTTTAAAGTTAAACCAATAGGAAAGTTGCAAGAATATTGCCACAAAGTCCCATATTCACCACATAATACCTATTATTCTTTCTTTTTTCTGAACCATTTGAAAGCAAGTTCTAGACATCATGCTGCTTTGCCCAGCGTGTGTTTCCTAAGAACTAGAACATTCTCTTACACAGCTAGAATTCAATTACTAAATTCAGGAAATTTAATCCTAATGCATAGTATTCAGTTCATATCTAATTTTTATTATCCAATATTGACCTTTATACTTCATAGAGTTCTTTTTTTTTTTCAAGATTAAGATCTAGGCTCATGCATTGTATGTAATTCGTTGTTGTGTCTCTAATCTAGAACAGTTTCTCAGCCTTTGTTGAACTTCTATGAAACTGACCATCTCCAAGAATACAGACCCTTTGCTCTGCAGAATGATCAGTCTGGGCTGATACGTCACTGTCAGGAATACTCAGCACGTTGCATCAGGAGACAGGTGATGTCAGTTTGTCCCATTTTTCATGATATTAACTCGGATCACTTGGTTAAGGCGGTGTCTGCTGGGTGTCCCCACTGCAAAGGCACCTTTTTCCCCTTTGTGATTAATGAAGAATTGGTGGGAAAATGTTGACTGAGTCAGCATGCTGTTTCCAGTACACTCTCACATCCCATGATAGCATCCATTGCTGGTTCCTGCCTCGGCCAGCTACCACTGTGATGGTTGCCACATGCTGATTTCCTAACTATATCATTTCCTCATGAATCAGTTGGCATTCTACGGTAAGAGGACCTTGCCCTCCACCCTCCCTTTACTTATTAACAATTCACGAATTCTTCTAAATTCTTCATTTATTGTGATGCTCACACTGAAGTCTATTTGACCAGTGGGAGCGTCTTTCAGCTAGTTCCTGGGTTCCACCGTCATGGTCCCATAATTCTTTGGAACTTTTCTTACTTTCTGGAACAACAGGACGTTCCAGGGTCATTCTGAGCATTCCCTGCCTCACCTAAGAATGGACTCAGCCATTTTTTCAAGAACTGCTGCTTCCTGTTAGTGATCCGTGGATGGTACTCTAGGGCAGTACTATCTTGAGTCCAGAGGAGAGATGCTCATCAGAGATGACAACAAGAAGCTTGTGTTGTCATCTGAGGGAAAAGTGTCCACAATCCTGCCCACCTGCTGCTTATCTCTGTGGATGCAACACCATAATAATCAACTGCCCTCTCTGCTGGCAGGCTGCATAGACCAAAGAACAGTCTGAAAGTCTTTCTTACTGCTCATGATTGAAGTGCCATGTGGGTACTGTCACCACGTGTTCTTACAAAAAGCTGAGCCAGGGGCGCCTGGGTGGCTCAATTGGTTAGGTGTTCGCCTCTTGATTTTGGCTCAGGTCATGATCTCACGGTTTCATGGGTTCAAGCCCCACGTCAGGCTCCGCGTTGGGGGTGTGAAGCCTGCTTGGGGTTCTCTCTACCCTTCCCTCACTCACGCTGTCTCTGCCTCTCTCAAAATAAATATATACACTTAAAAAAACAAAAAAAAGCTGAGCCACATCGGAGTTCTGGGGGACTCTTGTTCTGGGGGTTGTGAGTTTGAGCCCCACGTTGGGTGTAGAGATTTCTTAAATAAATACAACTTAAAATAGATAAATAATCTTAAAAAGTTTAGCTGAGCCATTCGTAAGGACATTTAAAAACTGAGTTTAATTTGTTGACTTTCAGTCCTCATTCAAGTCAGGACATAACACTGTGGTAGTTTCATTTTTATTCATCCTCTACAGTTAAGAATAGTTCACTGAAGATTTTCCTTCTTATTTCTGTGGTGTGAATTAGGAAATTACTTAGAACACAGCAAGATATAAAAGAACCACAATTTGATTGACTGGCAATTTACTGAATGTAGCTTGTTATTGCAAAAGAAAACATGGAAAGGAACCCATCAAGGGGCTTTTTTTCTTTTGTGTGTTTATGGTTTATCATAAAAAAGAGACTATTGTAAGGAGAAAGAGGAATTGAAACCTAATCCTTATCTATAGGCTGTCTCTGAAATGCTTCTTCCTAAAAATAAATAATTCATGAAATATTTACCTTAGGAAGCTAGAATTTTAAGTTTGGGGTCAATAGTGCCGAACACAGTAAATCATACTATGCCTCTTATAAGTTGTGTATTTTTTAAATGAATATGTTTCTTTATTCATTTTAGTTTAGTTATTATTTTTAACTAAATAATACATGTTTAGGGACACCTGGGTGGCTCAGTGGGGTTAAGTGTCCAACTTCGGCTCAGATCGTGATCTCGCAGTTTGTGAGTTCAAGCCAGGCGTTGGGCTCTGTGCTGACAGCTCGGAGCCTGGAGCCTGCTTCGGATTCTGTTTCCCTCTCTCTGCCTCTCCCCAGCTTGCACTCTGTCTCTCTCAAAAGTAAATAAACATAAATTTTTTTTTTACAAAAATAAATAATACATGTTTATCCTAAACAAAACATTTTGACTCTAAATAGTATTTTAAGCTTAAGAAAGTCCTAAGTGATCAATATGTTTCATTACTTTCTTTAATCCCTATTTTTTATTTTGTAAAATTTCTTCTAATTAAACTTCACTCTTACTAAGACTTGTTTTTTTTTTTTTAATGTTTATCTTTGAGACAGAGAGAGACAGAGCATGAGGAGGGGTGGGACAGAGAGAGAGAGACACACATAATCCGAAGCAGGCTCCAGGCTCTGAGCTGTCAGCACAGAGCCTGACTCAGGGCTCGAACTCATGAAACATGAGATCATGACTTCAGCCGAAGTTAGACGCTTAGCTGACTGAGCCACCCAGGCGCCCTCACTAAAAGTTTTTTTTACAAAACTATTTATTTGTTTGTTTGTTTGTTTAGACAGAGAGATAGAGAGAGAGTGGGGGGGAGAGGGCAGAGAGAGAGGGAGAGAATCTTTTTTTTTTTTTTAGCAGTTTCTTAAAATGTCTATTTTTCTCAGAATAGCCGATGATTTTCTGTTGTCTTTTGGTTCATTTTTTTTTTTTTAATTTTAACTTGTTTTATTTATTTTTTTTTATTTTTTTATTTTTTATTATTTTTTTTAACGTTTATTTATTTTTGAGACAGAGAGAGACAGAGCATGAACGGGGGAGGGGCAGAGAGAGAGGGAGACACAGAATCGGAAGCAGGCTCCAGGCTCTGAGCCATCAGCCCAGAGCCCGACGCGGGGCTCGAACTCACGGACCGCAAGATTGTGACCTGAGCTGAAGTTGGACGCTTAACCGACTGAGCCACCCAGGCGCCCCTATTTTTATTTTTTTTAATTTACATACAAATTAGTTAGCATATATTGCAACAATGGTTTCAGAAGTAGATTCCTTAGTGCCCCTGACCCATTTAGCCCATCCCCCCTCCCACAACCCCTCAGTAACCCTCAGTTTGTTCTCCATATTTATGAGTCTCTTCAGCAGCTGCTCTCCATGTCTTTTTCGGCACAGAGGCAAAGGCAGTGTTAGTGGCCAAGTCCAGGGCCAGCTCCTTCTCATCGTTTCTGAAGCCTGTTCTTGGACAATATCTGCATGACCCCTCCAGGCTGCGGCCTGCAAAGCTGTGTCTCCCAACTTGTTCTGTTGGTTCAGTTCAATGTTTGGCTGAGTGAACAGCATTCCCACCGTATCTGTGTGGCCCCCGTGGCAGGCCCGGTATAAAGTAGCGCTTCTGGCTTTGTCTGAGCCATTAACACCGACCCGGTTGTCCAAACGCTCTCTCAACCAGAGCAAATCGCCTCTGTTTGCAGCCTCGTGCGATGGATTCTGCCCGCTTGGCCACACAGTTGCCTGGGATTAATCCGGTCCTGCCTTTGGAGGTGCCTTTCCACCAGCTGGTACAGCTCAGGTCAGTCGTGTAGACAATACGCCCCTCCTCAAAGTACAGTTCATCTGCAGCTCTGGGTTCAAACGTATACAGAGATCTGAACACTTTAACTGGCCCTGGTTTGACCAGTGTGGGTGGCCGCTTCGACATCATCGCGCTCCCTTGAACAGCAGAGGAGCCTCAAGACCACGCACGAAAAGCCAACCCAACGCCCCGACAGCCCGCACTCCAGGGGCCCCAAGGTTTCTTTTTGTCTGGTCTGCAGCTGTGGGCCTTCAAGGACCTGTGCCCACCCTTGACCGTCAGACCAGCAAGTGCAGGCAGAAGAAAGAGAATCTTAAGCAGACTCCACGTGGGGGCTCGATCCCATGACCCTACAGTCATGACCTGAGCTGAAATCTAGATCTGGCATTCTGACTGAGCCACCCAGGTGCCTGACTTTTTTTTTTAAGTAAGCTCTATGCCCAAGGTGCAGCTTGAATTCAGAACCCACCCCCCCCCCCCCCCCGCCGCCGCCCCCCCATCCCATTGCAACCTCTGCCCAGTGAGCCAGCCAGGTGCCCCCCCCCGCTAAGACGTTTTTAAATCTGATGTTTCATTATCCTTTTTGTGTCTTGCTTTTAAATATTTTTATTTGTACAATATGACAAGTTTCAGAATCCTTTAAGAATGACTTCATTCAAATTGTTTTCTAAAAGAGAGATTCTGCACTGGGTGTCGTTCATACCGTTCAGAACCACATTTGCCTGAATAAACATTTCGGATGGACTTCGTGTCATCTGGGCCCAAGCGACAGCAAACGATGAAGCAAAACTGTAGAAACTGTCCAACATCTTTTGCGTGAATCAAGTCGATGAATTAGCTGAGCATCTAACAGCTTTGCCTTTGTCTGCTGAGACGGACCGTCCAATAATTCCAATGAAATTCCCATCTGAGCAATGAGACAATTAGATCGATGGAAGAGAATAGAGAGCCAGAAATAGACCCATACAAATATACTCAGCTAATCTTTGACAAAAGAGCAAAGGCATTCAATGGCAAACGAAAGAATAGTCTTTTCAACAAATGCTGCTGGACCAACAGGACATCCACACGCAAAAAAAAAAAAAAAAAAAAAAAAAAAAATCTAGAGGCTCTTGGCTGGCTCAGACCATGCAGCGTGTGATTCTTGATCTCAGGGTTGTAGGTTTGAGCCCCAGTTGGGTGTAGAAATTACTTTAAAAATAAGTTGTAAAAAAAATACAGAAAGAAATAATCTAGACACAAACCTTACACCCTTCACAAAAATTAATTCAAAATGGATTCTAGATCCAAATGCACAATACAAAACTATAGATTTCATAGAAGTTAACACAGGAGGAAACGTAAGTGACTTGGGGTGGGCGATGACTTTTTAGATACGACATCAAAAGCACGATTCATGAAAGAAAAAATTCATGGAAGAGATATTGGACTTCAGTAAAATTACAAACTTCTGTTCTACCAATCTGAGCAGTGGATAGAGCGTGGACAATATTCACGGTTACCAAAGAGTGTTAGCTTCCTTCTCCAGATTTAAATCTGACATTTTGAAGAAGGCAACAAATCCTAGGAACTAACATATGGGCCTACATCTGAATCAGAACAGGAAAAGGGCAGCTTCCCCTTTTCCTCGGGAAATGGAATTATTCCCATCACAAAAAAAGTACAACATGGCTGATACTTTCATAACCAGGAAAATCAACCACAAATTTACCCTTACACTGCTTTGCAGCTGTTTACAACAAGGATTCCAGCCACCTGGCAGCAGGGGTGGAAGGCAGCAACTGAGAGGCCCGGGCTTACTGATCTAGTCAAGCCAAGGAGTTTCCAGAACTTGAGCTCCTACCCAGTCACCTACACGGTGACTGGACAGCCCTCCTGGTAAGTTGGATCTATCCTCATGTCACAAGTAGACATCCTGGCCTCGCAAGTAGATACCCAATCAATGCAGAAACTCCAAACTCACTGTGTAATCACTGGCAGTTACATGAGAATTTCAAAGTTTTTGGCAAATTATATATTTCAACTTATTTGTGTTCTAAGTGGAATTCTATTGAAGAAAAGCATTTAATTTACTACTGAACCACTGATAAAATTAAAAACGATATAATGCTACTGTTGAAAACTATGGTAACAAAAAAACTTGTGGTAACACAACATAAAGTTTACCATTTTAATTTTTTTTTATGTTTACTTATGTATTTTTGAGAAGGAGTGGGGGGCAGGGAGGGACAGAGAGAGAGGGAGAGAGAGAGAATCCCAAGCATACTCCGCAATGTCAGCACGGAGCCCGACACAGGGCTTGAACCCACGAACCATGAGATCATGACCTGAGCCAAAATCAAGACCAACTGAGCCACCCAGGTGCCCCTAAAATTTACCATTTTAAAGTGTACAATTCGGTGGCATTTAGTACATTCACAACATTGTGTGCCCATCACTGCTTTCTAGTTCCAGAACATTTTCATCGCCCTAAGAGGAAACTCCACACCCACTAAGCAGTCCCTCCCCAGGCCCTCTCTTCCCCAGCCCTGGCAACCACTAATCTACTTTCTGTCTCTGGGATTTTTCTTTCTTTTTTTTTTAGTATTTATTTTGAGGTGGCGGGGGGGAGCGGGGGGCAGAGAGAGAGGGAGAGAGAGAATCCCAGCAGGCTCTGTTGTCAGCACGGAGCCAGACGTGGGCTCGATATCATCAACCACGAGCTCATGACCTGAGCCCAAATCAAGAGGCAGATGCTTAACCCACTGAGCCACCAGGCGCCCCTAGGATTGTTCTATTCTGAATGTATCATACAAATGACTCCTACACCACGTGATCTTCTGTGTCTGGCTTCATTCACTTAACCACAATGTCTTCTAGATTTCATCCCTTTTGTAGCATATATCAGTACTTCGTTCCTTTTTGAGGCTGAAAAATAGCCCAATGTATACACAGACCACATTCTGTTTATCCACTCACCAACTGATGGACATTTGGGTACTTTCTTCCTGTTGGCTATTGTGAGCAGTTCTGCTTTAGTCGGCGGGAACAGGTTCTTGTTTGTTTCATTTCTTTTGGTTACATACTTAGGAGTGGAATTGCTGAGTCATCTGGTAGGTCTATGTTTCATTTCTCAAGGAGCCACCAAACTGTTTTCCACGGTGGCTGCACCATTTTACGTTCCCACTAGCCAGGTACCTGGTTCCAGGTCCTCCACATCTTAAGCAACACTTGTCTTCTCGGTGGGGTTTTTGGTTGGTTTTGTTTGTTTGTTTTTGTTACGGCCATCCTAACGGGTGTGGAGTGGTATCTCATTGTAATTTTCAAGACAGAAGGGGCTTTTTGATGATTTCAATCTTTTTAAATGTATTGAAACTTGTTTAATGTAGTGCTATTTTGGAAATGACACGAATCTATTATTTTTTTAATGTGAATTCTTATTATTACAGTATTCTGGGAAATTAAATATTAATAAAGACAATCGGTTCTGAAAAAGGGAATTGTAAACGCTAGTCAATTGTATACCTACACCTCTGTGTGATGCAAAGTCCCATTTTGATATCGTAGCATATATACTTTTTATATCATTTCCTAAAGTACTGCTTCATTTTTTTGAAGACTTTATTTTTAAGTAATCTCTATACCCATCATGGGTCTCAAACCCACAACCTGAGATCAAGAGCCACACGCTCCACAGACTGAGCCATCCAGGTCCCCAGTACTGCTTTATTTTTACTATAAATATCAAGGAGTGAAAATAGCCCTTCATGAGGGCATAGACTTCTGTGAGTCAGACCCGCCTGGGCCTGAACCAAAGTTTTTCTCCCTGCTGTGTGACCTTGGAAAATTACGTAACTTTGCTGAGCTTGCATTTATTTATGTGCCAAATGGGGACAATGATGCAAGGAGTATATATCCTAAGTCAGGATTAGTTGAAATCAGATTATAAAAGGTGGCTGGCAGGGGCGCCTGGGAGGCTCAGTCGGTTGAACATCTGACTTCAGCTCAGGTCATGATCTCACAGTTTATGAGTTCGAGCCCCTCGTGAGGTTCTGTGCCGACAGTGTGGAGCCTGCTTGGGATTCTCTCTCTCCCTTTCTCTCTGCTCCTCCCCTGCTGGCTCGCTCTCTCTCTCTCTCTCTCTCTCTCTCAAAATACATAAATAAACTTTAAAAATAAAAGGACAAACATGGTGTCTGAAGCCAGGAGTTTGATGGCATTCCCTGGGGCATGAGTGCAGATAAAGGGGAGACAAGTGCTCTGAGAACTGAGTTCTGAGACACTCTGACACTTGGAGGTCAAGAGGAAGACACCAGCAAGACTGAGGGGGAAGGGGAGGGAGTGGAGAGCAGGGTTCTGGAAGCCAGGTGAAGCAAGTGTTTCAGGAAGGAGAGAGATTCAGGCAACATCTCAAGAGTGAGTAGCCACTCTGACCTTGGCAGGAGCTCTCTGGCTGGGGTGGAGGGGAAGGAGCCCTGAGGGAATGCTCTAGAAGGGTTGGAGACAAGTACACACGGCGCTTTCGGAGAATTTGGCATAAAGCAGAGCAGAGAAATGGCTGTTGGAGCTGGGCATCCCAAGGAGAGGGCTTGTATTTTTTGCTAAGTATTAGAGATATTTCAGCATGTTTTCAAGTTGTGGTCTTCCTGTCCTTGTGTGCAATACTGTGCCCTTAGAAGAGATTTCCCTGTTCTAGGTGGTTTGGAGCCATTTCTCTAGAAAACATTTTCCCTCTGAGTTATCCAGTCCATTTTTGTCAACGCTGAGAATTTGCCCAGAGTAACGGCTTCCTCTCTAATTGTGGCAGCCAGTTTAAAAGGGAGGTTCCAGGGGCTGGAGTTTTGCACCCCTGCTTTCTGCCTCTTACTGCGTGTGAGGATTAATCACAGCCCTGACGGGAAGGTTTCAGGTCACCACAAGCCTGTGCTTCATCCCGCTCGTTCCCCAGTAAGAGTAGAGGCGCCAGGACAAAGTGGAAATGGCCTTGATGGGGAAGAGAGAGCGACCTGGGCCCCCCTGCAGCTCAGGTCCCATCAGCTGTGTGACCATGAGTATGTCCGGTGGCATCTCTTGGCGTCTGTAAATTAAAGCACCACAACCAGATCTCTAGGTGACCTATCTGTCCCTCAGATTGTGCTTGCTTTCTTGAGAATTTGGCTACGCACTTACAGTTCTTACAATGCACCAATATGATTCGTCCTGCTTGTTCTGGAGACCACGTCCTCCGGGTCCACTGGAGGCGGCTTGCTTCCTGGGCCAGCTGCACAGCTGTCCAGGGCTGGCTTCCTGGGACCCGGGGCTCCCTCTTTCTTGCGGCACATTTTCATTTTGCAAGAATGTCCTGTAATAGATTCCTGAGGATGTGAGCAAGGGAAGGAAAAATTTACCTCTTTGTATATCTGAGTATGTCATTTTGTATTTGACAGTAAATTGAGTAAGTACAGAATTCTACATAGAACATCCCTTTCGTTCAGAATTTTGAAGATACTGCCCCATTGTTTCCTAAGTGCCTGCATTACTTTAGGACAACGTATATCATTCAGGTTCTTGATCCTTTGTATTCCCCCCCCCCAATACTTTTTATTTTTTCTTAATCTTTTCTTTTATCCTTGCGGTTCTGAAATGCCACGATGACGTTCCTTGGTGCAGGTAGTTTTTCGTTCTGTGCCAGGCCCTTTCAATCTGGAGACTAGTATCTCTCAGTTTGGGGCAGTTTTCTTGCATTCTCTCTCCAATGATCACCATCCTTCTGTTTTCCTATTTTCTTTTTCTGGACCTCCAATTAATCCGATTGTGGCCTTTGGATTCGCCCTCTGAATTCCTTACCATTTCTTCCACTTTTCTGTCTCCATGTCTCCATTTCCCTCTCCACGCCCCCCCCCCCCCCATCTTTTGCTAGTTTGTGTGTTTTACTTTCTGGGAGATTTCCCTCATTTTCACCTTCTAATTCTTCTCTTGAATCTTTTATTTCAGTTGACCATTTTTATTTTTGTGAATTCTCTCTCATTGTTTTTGTTTCGTTTTGTTTTGTTTTTTAAAATATCATCCTGAAGCACCTGGGTGGCTCAGTCCGTTAAGCATCTGACTCTTGGTTTCGGCACAGGTAGGTTGGTTGTTCGAGCCTCGAGGAGGAGTAGGGCTCTGTGCTGGCAGGGCGGAGCCTACTTGGGATTCTCTCTCCCTCTCTCTCTGCCCCTTCCCCGCTTGTTCTGTCTCTCAAAATAGATAAACATTTAAAATATAGCATCCTATTCTTATTTATTTAAGTAACCTCTACCCCCAACACAGGGATCTTACAACCCTGAGATCAAGAGTCACGCACTTACAGACTGAGTCAGCCAGGCACCCCAGCATCCTACAGTTGCTTTACGAATTCAACATCATGTTGTATCCAAGGATATTCATTAAAGTGCATTTGAGGTTTTTCTTTGGTTTTCTCCAGGTTTTGTTTTGTTTTGTTTCCTTTTTCTGTCTCTCTGTTGGTTGTTTTATTCTCTTTTATGTCACCACGAAGAACTGAATATCTGATTCAATGCAAGTATCGGTTAAGTCTGGGTATCGGGTACGTGGATTTTTATTCATTTTTCTATACTTTTCTGTATGTTTGAGCGATTTCATATATGTTTCAGGTAGATTGAAAACTTCATGTATGTCCGACTAGGTGACTGGAAACCTTCAGCACAGCATAAGCCACAGCGAGCTGGCCTTTTACGTGGTATGACTCCAAGCGCAGTATTCTCTTGTGCCAGGTTTCCCAGAGCAGATCTTCTCATCTTCTGCCTGGATATCCCCAAATTCTGGGGGAATGGAGGCGAGAAGGCAAGAGTCTGAGGAGCCCATCATTCAAGATGCAGCCGTTCACTGCCCTGCTTTTGACCCTGCACCTCATCCCCACCTTTCCCTATGCCTGGTGCCCTTGAGTCCAGAACCTCTGTCACTCCATTTCTGCAGATAATAAACCTTCAGCTTCCCGGCTGCAAGGGATGATCAGGGACACCTGGGGACCCCATTATTCCTTTTTTTAAAAAAAGATTTCATGGGGGGGGCACCTAGGTGGCGCAGTCAGTCGAGCTTCTGACTTTGGCTCAGGTCATTCGGGAGTTCAAGCCCCGCGTCGGGCTCTCTGCTGTCAGCACAGAGCCTGCTCTGTCCCCCTCTCTCTCCGCCCCTCCCCTGCTGGCTCTCACTCTATCAAAAATAAACAAACATGAAAAAATACATATACTTTATTCTTTTAAGTAATCTCTGCGCCCAACATGGGACTCGAACTCAGAATCCCGAGGTCAAGTGTCGCACATGCTACCGACCAAGCCAGCCAGATGCCCCCCATTATTTCTTATACAGACTCTCTACCTGTCCCGTTCCATCTATGGCCACATGCCTGACATCTCAATGGTACCCGGTGCTCCTAAATCCTGGAATTGGGGATTCAGGGCAAATCTCACTCTTTTTTGGCATTCTTTTCTGAAAACATTGAGGTTGTAACTTCTGCTCTAGGACATTTTAGCTCTGTTCCCCATCTCTCATTTTTAGAAGACTTAGTTCAATATTTGCATAAATGAAACTTTTAATCCTCACAGATGTCACTTGCCTTTGAATATATTTTCTAAATTTGGGTACAAATGACAAAGTGTTACATTAGTTTCAGGTGCACAACACGGTGATTCGAGAAGTCTATACTTATGCTGTGCTCACCACGGGTGTGTAGCTCCCATCTGTCACCATGCGACCCTGTTATAATATCATTGACTATATTCCCTAAGCTGTACCTTTCATTCCCATGACTTATTTATTCCATAACTGGAAGTCTGCATCTCCCACTTAATTTTGTGTGGCTATGTTTACCATAAATTCGACAAGACGGGATCTCACACTGACGGGCTCTGGGAAAATTTCTCACGGACACAATGGAGACATGCAGTTCCCAGAAATGGTCACAAGGTGGCGCGGGGACTCTACATTTAATTTCTAGTTTCTCCGCACTACCCCAGCCAACCGGCAAGAGTTAAAAGTACTGTGAATCTTGGTTAAATCCAGCAGAGGGGAACCAGCAATCTAGGATCTTTCTGCGGAAAGGAGTCTCAGATTACTTTCTGGTCCACCCGCTTTTAGAGACAAGGTAATGGAGATCCACAGGAATCAACCAATCTGTCCTATATCCGGAGGTGGTCAGTCGGAAAAGACCCTAGGCTTGAATTTTAAAATTCTCTTAAAGTCATATTCAGAGTTGCCTTCAAATTGTAATACAAATGTGAGTGCATGAAGGTGGCCGTAGGAACGAGGAGGCCAGTGCAGTCCCTGCGGAATGAGGTGGCCTGAAAGAAACAGAAGTAAAAGTCGCCGGTTCACTTACCCCACGTCCTGAGCTCTTGCCGCAGTGTGCGAAGTGTTGTGAAGACATGAAGGGGACAAGACAGGGTCCCCGCCCTGCAGAGTTTACAGTCTGGTAATGAGCCAACAGGAGACAGTGAACTGCAACCAAGGAAGTCTGCCCCGGGGGAAGGTAGGTCACAAGGGCTCCTCTCAGTATGGAGAAGCAGAAGCCCCTTCCCTGCTCAGGAGCGGGTGCCCTTGCTGGTGGGATTTGGGCTGGCTCTGGAAGAACAGTGGAAGTCAACCCTTCTCAAATTGGAATCTGCTGCGCCTAGGGCTTTTGTTTAGACGCAGATTGTAACTCAGTAAGATTGTGTGTGCTGAGATTCGGCATTTCTCCCAGGCTCCCAGGTGATTCCGGTGTGGCCTACCTGAAGGAACAGCAAGGCTGGAGGCACTGGTTCTTGAACAAAAAACTACTAACACTCCAGTCTCACCTGAGAGATACTGTGTTAATTGGGCTAGGGTGTGACTTTGGCATTGGTATTTTTAAAAGCACTTCCCAGGGGCACCTGGGTGGCCCAGTCAGTTAAGCGTCCGACTTCGGCTCAAGTCACGCTCTCGCAGTTTGTGAGTTCGAGCTCCGCCTTGGGATCTGTGCTGACAGCTCGGAGCCTGGAGCCTGCTTCAGACTCTGTCTCCCTCTCTGTCTGCTCTTCCCCCACTGGCACTCTGCCTCTCTCTCTAAAAAATAAGCATTAAAAAATTAAAAAAAAAAAAAAAGCACTTCCCAGGTGATTCTAATGCAGAGTAAGGTGTGAACATCACTGATGTGGGGGACATTTGTCACTCTTTCTACCCAGCACCTGAAACCCCCCCACCCACACACCTAGAGTCAGAGCCCACCCCCACACTACTGAAGCTAAAATCAAGAGATACCCTTTCCCCCACTTCCCAAACATCGGGGGGCACAAGTGTGCACTTTGGGCTTCACCAACCAACTTAACCATCTCAGACTTTGCAGCAAGAGCCACTGAAAGGAGTGGAGGCTGCACGGTATTGACCTCAGCCAGGATTCTGGCAGTGTTGGCAGCTACATTGTTCCCAGAGGCAGCGGTGACAATTCCTGGGGCACGATGTGCAGCAGCAGGAACTGTCAGACCTTAGCAGACCAATTCTGCTCAGCCTGATTTTGAGCAGGGGACTGGGCTGCACAGCCTCTGAAGTTGCTTCTGTGGTCCCAGAGATTGGGGGCTACCCACTGTAAGTTTAAACCCACACGGAGGCTTTATGATTAAATATAATATACACTTTAAAACACCAGAAAACAAATGCATGGGTTAATGAGTTGCTACAAGGCAAACACCCTTATAAACACCCATGCTAGAAGATTTTGCTGTCCCCGAAACTCACTTATAACTCCTCGCTCCCTGCTAAGAATATCCCTGTCCCGACTTTTAGAGTAATCATTTCATTAATTTTCTTTATAGTATATAACTTCTGTGGTTCCCTAAACACCTTATAGTTTAGTCTTTTCTTTTCCCCTTTCAGTCTTTGATTCACTTAGAATCTCTCTCTCTCTCTCTGCCCCCACTGAAATTTAATGGTTTGAAGAGACTGGATCAGTTGTCTTGTAAAATTTACCGGTCTGGATTTTGTTGATTGATGCAGTTCAGTGTGTTCCTCCGTCCTCAGATTTCCTAGAAACTGGCAGTTGCATCCAAACCAAAGGTTTGATCTGAGGCTTGAGATTTTTTGGTATGGCCTCATCACAGGAAGCACTCTGTTAATGGTCAGAAGTACATGTCTGTCTGTCTCTGTTTTGTTGAATCTCCCTTTGTGATGTTAGCCATTAGTCATTCCTAGATCCATTAATTGATTAGCAGTTTCAAAACAGTAAAATTCTGTTGCTTCTCTCTTCTTTGGTGGAATACTTCTCTGTAGACTAACTTCACCTTGTTTACTATTTATTGAGAAGAAAAATGTTCTCTGTCCTCCTAGGGGCAGTTGTTTGGAAACTTGCAAACTCAACCAAAAGACACATTAGCAAGAGAAAAGCAGATTTTTATTCACTATGTATCTGTGCGTTCACGGAAGAATGTGTCTCTTAGAATTTGGGGTTTATATACCACTTTAATGCAGGATAGGGAAGGGCAGAGAGGCACTTCTAAGGGGACAAATGACTTCTTATGGGGGGAGGGGGAGAAGGGGCACTTAAGTGACTTTTTGGAAAGATAAATGATCCCTTAGGAGGACAGGGGGTAAAATAGTCCTGCGACGATGTATTTGGATGTGATACAAATCTGTCCAAAAGCTGAGTTGCTCCTTAGTGACAAGTGAGTTCTTTTGGGAAGCTATGTTTTTAGGCAGATAAGGGATTTCAGAAACTCAGATACTTTTAAGTTCAAAATAATTTTTAGGCCACAGTGGCTTATTTTGGCCCCTTCACTCTTTTAGTCACCCAGTGATATAGTATGCATGGGGAAATCAAGGTAAATTCTTGATTGTTTTCTTTACCAGGGAGAGGTGTGGTCGGGAGGAGAGCGCTGTTTCCCAAGCAACCTCCAGTAGCGACCAATTAGGGGCGTGTGTGCACATACATGTGTATTACATCATTATGGAAACACAGATTTAACAGTATTTGATGTGTTTGAAATGTCCTCTCTCTGGCCAGAGTGGGCTTCTTCAAGCTGGCATCCAAGCCATACATCCTTATGATGAGGGAGCGTGGGGCAGGCCGAGAGCCAAGTGCAGTTCACAGCAAACCCCGCCCCGTCCTGTCCCCCACCCCAGGTGGGATCTGTGTGATATTCCCCGGGCACTCCTGGCTACCCAAGAACAAAGGAAAGGGGCGTAAGTGCTTGCCACGATGATGTGGGAAACTAAGGCAAATGAAACATTAAATTCCCTTGCTGTCTACAGTCCACTGACAAGCCCTTGAAACTGGCAGAGTGACCACCTTCTACGAGCTCAGCTTGCCTGCATGATGACACTGTTAGTGGCCAAAGAGAATCTTGGCTGACCACCCCCCCCCCCCCCCCCGGAACCTGCAAGTCTACCTTAACATATAAAAATTCCTTTGGAAACTTCCGTTATCTCAACTGCCCCAAGATATATGTTGGCAATCATACTCCACGCTTATGGCCCCCTGATATACACCTGAAGGGTCTCATGACTGAGGTTTTGCTAAATGGTAATAAATGGCATTTTCCTAGCACAGCTCACCCCTCTAGGTCCTGGAAACCTTGCTTCCAAAATACCTTAGAGACTTACTCCATCCCTGACCCCCGCCCAACCCGAGGGTATGTAATGAGTGACCTGTCACAACCGCAGTGTAGCAATTCCTGCCCACGGGTCCGGTCCCCGTGCTTTAATAAAATCACCTTTTTGCACCAAAGACATCTTCAAGAATTCTTTCTTGGCCATCGGCTCCGGAACTAACCCCCCACCCCCCATCACCCTAAAACTTCATCGCTTAGATTTTCAGAACTTCTCTGGTATGACATTTTCTGGTTCATCTTACACATTTCCTGTCACAAACATGGACTCTGCCATTTCTTCACAAAACTCTGGTTTCTTTTAGTGGGAAAAAGGAACTTCTGAGGGCCCAGTCTGTGGTAGCCCTCGGTTTATAGAAGATTCCCTGCATTTGCTGTTGGAGGGTGCAAGCCCATGTGAGTGTCAGCTACGGCTCCAACACTGGTTGGCAGAGTTTCCAAGCACTTGCTGGTTATCTTGGAGTTCTTCGATCCATCAGATGCCCCATTTCTTCCCCGTTTTCTTCTGCGCAGATGTTATTATGCAGCTCCCGTTTCTGTCAGATTTGGAGGCTTATGGGGGAACGTCATCAACTACTTTGGCTGTATACATCGTTCGTGGGTTTTGCTGTCCTACGTGCTGTGTTTTTATGGCGGCCTTTGTGGAAAATGGAAAATTATGCCACTGCTACCACCTTCTTATAAAAATGCACCTTTAACAACCTCGTAACAAATGTCCTCCATCGTGTAAGTAAAGCCACACTGGTTTTTACCGTTCTCAGCAAAGAACCAAAACGAATACGGAGGGGTCTTAATTAAGCAAAGGGATGGCAGAGGCAAGGATTTGTCACCTGACCTGTTTTGAAGCCTCCAAAGAGCTAAGTACATTTGTGTAGCACTTTGGTTGACAGTTAAGGCTGTAACATGGGTTGGGGCCTGGAGAAGGTCTTCAACTGCCAGATTAGGTCGACTCACCGTTTTATTTCCCCGGAAGCTTGGATGGTGACAAACTGTGATCAAAGCACAGGACACATCCTTGGTGTAGGCAACTGGGCCACTGGAGATTCTTGAGCAGGGGGCTTCAGAAGGTGAACTTCTGATGCGTGCAAGATGGACAAGGGGTGTGTGAGAGGTAGGCCAACACGGGGTGTTGGGCCCGGAAAGTGGTGCAGTGTCCAGAAGAGAGGACCGAGCACCAAAACTAGAGCGGTGGGAGTATGAAGGGGAAGGCCGGCAGTAATGGGGGGGGGGGGGGCAGTGGGAGAGACTGAACAGTACGCGGTGACGGGGAGAGGAAGGGCAGGCAGCGGCTGAGGTCTCAAAGCTGGGTGATTAATAAGAAAATAGGAATGTAACCTCCTACACGAGGGACCTCGGGCTGAAAGCAGAAAAATGATCCCTGTCCTAGGAATTTATTCTTTACACAGTTCTCTTCAAACATTTCTTTCCTAGGAAATACTTCATCGGCCTGTTAGAAAGCAGAGCGCATGGCCTGTGTTGACGCGGGATGGGAGGAAGGAGAGAGCGGATGGGAGGAGGGAGGGAGCGGGGAGAGAGGACTGTGCTGATGACGCGGAATGGGAGGAGGGCGCAGCCCTCGCTCGGCTGTTCAAGCGGCGGCCCGGCGGCCCGTGGGAGGCACCACAGAGAAAGGCGCCCAGCCGCAGCCCGGCGACCTACAGTCACTCCGGAGCTCGATCTCATCCCACAGCTCGCCCGGAGAAAGTCGGTGCCTTCACCTCACAGGCACTGCTCGCTGCAGCATCCGCCTCCAAAATCTGCCAGACCTAAGTGGTTTCTGTAATTGCCAACGTGAAACTGAAGAGGCTTTAACGGAATACCTGAAGCACTTCGGAAGAGGCACGGGTGGACGGCCTCTCCTTGGGAGTCCGATCATGTGTTCAAAGCAATATCCACTCTGCTACCTGCACATCCGGTCGAAAGTAAATGGACCGTTCTCACCGAACACGAAGACCCTGCACTTCAAGCAGTCACGGGAGAGCGCAATATTGGATTGACTACTCTCTAGCTTCAGTCAAAGGACGAACTGAGCCCATTTCTGAATCAAATGAGAACATGAATTACCCTCTCTTGAAGAACCTTTAAATAAACAGTAAGTCAAATCACCAGAAAGCTACAAATGCCACCACTGGTTTTAATTTACTGTTTTATGGAAATTCTCAAAAAGGGTAGAAGTACACAAGCAAATTTATGCATTTTAGGAACTTGCATTGGAGACGTTTTCACTTGTAGGCCACTGAACCTTAATGGCGGGAATTTCTGAATTTTGTGCCAGAGATTTTTTCCTTAGCAACCATTCTCTTTAAGATGTAACAAGACTACACACCTTTTTACCTCCGTGCTGGAAATCTCAGACCTAAATTCAGTGTCCCAGAAAAGCTTGTATGACTTAATCTTATATGAAGTTATACCGTACTAGTCATTTGTTACAAACGATCTCAAATCCACCTAAGAATTTGGCAAAAACTATATCCAGCTACCTTCCTTCCCCTCTCCTGTATTTTATTTCACCATTACTTGTGGTAGCAATTCATAAGCAACCCAGGTCCCTCTCAAAGTCTACCCTTAGCCAATTAAGAGAAATGTGAAAAGCAACTGCCTTATTGTTGACCTTCAGGCAAAAGACGTCTGGAAGGAGGAGGAAACATAAAATTGGTAGGGTGGCAAGGGGGAATATAGGTTTAAACTAACAAGGGCTTTACTCTATGAGAAAAGTGTCAAGGTTAGGCTCAATGGTTAACATTAGCTCGGTAAGACCTGGGGCACCCGGCTGGCTGTCAGAAGAGCACGCGTCTCTTAATCCCAGGGTTGTGAGTTCGAGCCCCGTGTTGGGTGTAGAGATTAAGTAAATAAAAATTGTTTTTTAAGAACTAGGTTAAGACTACACTCCAGCACTCTGTGGGCTCTGGCACATGTTGATCACTCCCATTATAATCACTATAACCAAACCCTAAGACTCTTGTCCTGAGAAACTGGTAAAGTGAAGATGAAAAGAAGGAGCACTGGCATCACGCTTGTTTTCCAAACCCAACTCCAGCACCAACTGGATGTGCAACCGTACGACTTAATCTGAGATGTTTTATTTTGTAAAATGGATACCATTTCACCAGGTAGTTGTGGACATAACCCAAAGAATATAGAACTGTGTCACAGTATCTATCAGGCTCCTTAGTAGGCAAGAAATATTCTTTCCCTTTCACCTACTGGAACTGAAAACGCTGCATTGCCCTCTGCCATCATTTTAGCCTGGTCCTATTCAAATCTCAATTCACCTAACTTCCTAGGTGATCAATCTCTAGGACCCTCCTGCTTTTTCTCCGTTTCCAACACCTCCAGACTTGTTTTCCTCAGACACACTTCTCTCTTGCCACTTCCGAGAGCTTACCAGGATTCCCCACTGCCAATCATCGACCGGTTGGGCTTCTGGTTTCTCACGTAAGCAAAGCCTGTTACAAATTTACTTGTGGACCCTCCTTCCCCTCCCCCTTAATTCACTTATTTAAGAACCAATTCATGTCCCTATTCCCTATTCCCTCAAAAGCCACCCCAACTATTACCCACCAACTGAACTTGCTCTTAAATATTAATACAGCACTTGGGGCGCCTGGGTGGCTCAGTCGGCTGGGCAGCCGACTACAGCTCAGGTCATGATCTCACGGTCTGTGGGTTCGAGCCCCGCGTTGGGCTTTGTCCTGAGAGCTCAGAGCCTGGAGCCTGCTGCCGATTCTGTTTCTCCCTCTCTCTCTCTGATCCTTCCCTGCTTTGCTGTGTCTCTCTCTCAAAAATAATAAATAAAAAAAATTTTTTAAAGTTTTAAATACAATACAGCACTTCAAACCTGAATCACATCTAATTGGGTAAGCTCTACACCCAATGTGGGGCTTCAACTCATGACGCCCCCGAGATCAAGAGCTGCGTGCTCCACCGACTGAGCCAGCCAGGCGCCCCTAGTTGGCTCTTACATCTGCTTACCTCATTACTGCTTTTGCTTTCTAAACAAAATCATACACTTAAGGGCAGAGACCGTGTTCTATCTTCCCATACCAATATCAAAAAGAGAATCGTGGGCCTCATCCTAGACGTACAAAACAGAGACAGTTGGAGTGAATGGGGAAGCATTAAAAACACTCCCGGGGGCTCCTATCAACATCGCAGTAGGAGAAAACTACTCATTACCCTGCCAGCAGAGATCATCTCGTCAACATTTATCTCTACTAATAACACCCTAATACGGGATCAAGCGTTTTCTCTCTATAAAACAAAGCTGTTGCTGATGGTTCACGAAAAAGGAAATACTTTTTTTCGGACAAGAGGATGGTCACTGCCGCAGCAAGTGCTCGGCCCTCCAGCGCAGGAGCCCACCGCGGTGCCCCCGGGGAGTCTGCTGCGTTCGGGGGCAGCTGGCCTTCGGCAGAGTCCAGCGCTGTCAGCCGCAGAGGGACCATGACCCTATGACCGTGGCGTCTCTTTGGACACCAGGACGATGCTGCTTTAGTGCCCCAGAGAGTTCCGTTTTTTAAGCAGTTTCTTACCAAAGGTAGTTCTTGAACTTTCTGCCCCTCTGATACTCAATTTGCTATTTTGCATTGTTTTCAGAAGTAATCCTCCAACTCCATGAATAAATGAAAACCAAGCCACACAGTTGGAAATCAAGTTTTGTTTTTATATGAACAGAAGTAGACCATCTAGAAATATTTCAGTTTATTTAAATTGTTAAGTAGAATATGAAACCGAATTTGTAGCTAGTACCAGAGAATGGACTTAACTGTTTGGTGTTTAATGAGAACAGCTTCTACACAGGATCCCAAGAGACTTACAGAAAAAGGGGCAAAGCCCTAATATTAAGCAAATAAAACTCATGTTTCAAACAGGTTATACAAAAATTGATTTATACTCCATTTCCCTTTTTTTTTTTGATATTTAGAAAGTGCAGATTTAACAAAAGGTAGCCATATCCTTTCTATGTACAATGCCGATTATAATTATGCAAACAACAAAACTGTCAGTCTGTTACCCAAAAATCCCAGTGTTTAGCTCTCAAACCTTAAGTCACTGAATTGAATAAGGATTAAAGAGGGTTAAAAAATAAAAAAGCTATTGCCACATTCCAGATAAAGGAAAGCAACACATACATTAAAATTAATCTAACGACAGTAGGTTTAACCTATAACTTTTCGAGAAGCTTAACCTCATTTCATTATTATTTTTAGTGGAAAATTAGGGACTATTTGGCAATGCTGCTTTTCCTAGTAAACAATGATAAATCAAGTGAAGGAAAAAACCTAAGAACAACCACCAGTGAGGCATATAAAATTGTTTTTAGGGCACTATCTGAAAAATTCATGGATGTTCAGAGCAGATACGTCCCTATGTTGGTGATGTGAGCCAAGAGGGCATTAAAATGCTACCCACGACACAGAAAGACTTTTCAATGGAAGCTGCTGTCCTAAACTCAGCCTCTGCTAGAAATGAATCATGCTATTCACAATTATTTCAACAAAGGTATCATCTTAGGATGCTAGCAGCGTGGCAAACTTAACTTACCCTATCCTGATGATAAGCAATGAAGCGAAACTAGAAAAACGAAGTGAAAAAGGACAGGGTTAGAGACAGCCGGAGATCTGATCTGTACATGAAAAGCCTTTTGTTGTCCTTTTCCCAAATCCATGGTAATACAAGTTTTCCAAAGGGATGTGAAGATAGGACTTCAAATTAATAATACTCTAAAGTACTTCTAATCTTAAGGTAAAGACAACTTAACACTGAAAAAGTGTTCTTCAAAGGCCAAATCTCAGTATATTTGGCAAACATGTTAATAAATTTCACTCCTCCTTCCCACCTTAAAAAAAAAGAAAACCAACCAAACAAACAAACAAACAAAAAAAACAAAACAAAAAACATAACTTTTACTGGGCTACCAAACTGCTAGAGGAGTTGCCAAAATGGAGACTCTTCAAATTTAGGTTAAGAGATTTATTCTAGGAAAGTGAATAGGCTATACACCTAATTAGAAAGACAAACCACAACACCCTCCAAACACTAGTGCATGCAATTAACTCTTCCATTTCATAAACTCAATGGATAGAAAGGGAACAGAGAGGGAAGAGGAGCATGAAGTAAAAGAGCTGATGAAGGAACCTGGGGCAGAAGTTTTAGGGGAAAGAGAAAATGAGGGAAAGACATTAGATAGTAGTAGGCAGTTAGAATTTCTCTTTCAGTTTACTTAGCAAGTTAAATCAGTACTTTATGTTAAACTTGAAAAACCTACTAGTTTGCCCCTTTCATTTTGAAATAACTCATACCATCGGGTGGTGGTGGGGGGCGGGGGAGCAAATAAAGCAGCATGCAGGAAGACAGCGAGGAGAAAGTGGCCAGACAGAAGAACTGGTGGCAGGAACAGTTTGAAGTATCAAGGCCACTTGAAATTAAGACTCAGCAAACCAAAGCTATCATTTCTGCATTACCCTTTGTCCTCAGTTAACTACTTTGAAAATTATAGCCAAGCAAACCACAAACATCTGAATGGTTTATGTTTGGATGATATGTATGTCTCCTGCACATGCTTCCACCAAAACAAAACAAAACAAAACAAAACAAAACAAAACAAAACAAAACAAAACACAAAACAAAACAAAAAAACCAAAGCGGTTCCTTTCCACATAAGGCACAGGACAAAATTAATCCCATTTACATATTCAAGGCGAAAATGAGTGTTTTCCTGGCTTTTGTTTCTTTTGCTATCACATGTCTATAGATTATAGGGACTCAAGCACATTATCCATGACAGAAAATTCCACTGTTGTACAAAATAAAATTGTTAATTCTAACTTTTATTCTTATACAATTTGCAGAATAGAGTTGAAATGATTGCTATAGGTTTTAATGTTGATAAGAAGAACTGGACTATAATACAACTGAAATGCAGTGGTGAGCTGAGCAAGTACATTTAAAAATGAAGTCACAGACATGATTTTTCTATACATTTTTTTTTTTGGAAGAAAATTATAAAGTCAGCAAGCAGTCACAGATGAAAGAACAAATAAAATAGGTGGACTGGATAATTAAGATGAGGAACAAAAGTATCTGTTTCGAGTTAAAAATGGACAGAGTGGTTTATTTTGCAGCAAGAGGAGCCAACAGGGTGGTGGATGGCAACTGACGGAACAGGAGGATGTTCAGCAACATTTGCTCTTCCAGCCTGTCACGCCTCCTCCACTGCTGATATCTACATTCTCACTGTTGGGCTCTTTTACAGGGGTCTGGAACACACACACAAGGAAAGTAACCCATGAATAAACACTGCTATGAAAAAATCAAGATTCAACACAAATATTCTCATAAATTTAACAAAACGTAATTACGGTCACATAAGATAGGTGTTCTCTCCCACGCAAAAAGTAAAGATTTGGCAGCTTTGTTTCTGATCTACATTTTGCCTGCTCACTCCAAGCTGTGAATGTCTAGAGGCCTCCTGGCATCCTTTTAATAAAGCTTCCAATATCCCTTCTGCTGTCTGCACAGAGGTTTTTCTTAGCCCTGACCCCTGAGTGTTTAGGGCTTAAAAAGCATTATCAGGCAAATGTATAAAACCAATGTTGGGTCGAGTCTAACCTCAGAGAAGTGAACCAGCCCTTTTCTGTCTAGTTAACTTGACTTTTGAGACTGAAGCTTGTGATACCTTACCATACCTTTAAAAAGGCAGTCTCAACAATGATATGCTAACATTAAGTGGAAGGAAATGGGTGGGGCAGAACACAAAGTTGTAGAATTCATATTAAAGATGGACACAGAAAAAAGTCAAAAGGAGAGACATCAAATGTCAACAGCAGTAACCCTTAGGTAGTGGGGTTGAGTGATTTTATTTTCTTCTATGAATACTCCTGGATTTCCCCAATATCCTAAATAGTATTTTTAAAATCATAAGAATATCATCTTCTCAATGGACAGCCTACACTGTATGTATGAAAGGAATATTTTTTAGCAACAGCTTGTATTTAGTAAAGTATACAATTTTTTTTGTTTTTTTAATGTTTACTTTTGATAGAGACAGAACACGAGCAGGGGAGGGGCAGAGAGAAAGGGAGACACAGAATCTGAAGCAGGCTCCAGGCTCTGAGCTGTCAGCACAGAGCCTGACACAGGGCTCGAACTCACGAACCACAAAATCATTACCTAGTCGAAGTCAGATGCTTAACCGACTGAGCCACCAAATCTTAACTGTGCTTAGTATATAATATGAAACTATCAGATCAAAATCTAGAATGTAATACTCCCAGAAGGCTCCCTTATATCCCTTTCTAGCCAGTACTACCCTACTAAAGGTAACCAGTACTCTCATTTCTGTCACCGGAGATTAGGTTTTTTTCTGTTCTTGACCTTCATATACACGGAACCATGTTTTATGTATTCTTTTATGCATGACTCCCTTTACTCAGTATCAGTCTGGGAAATGTATCCAGATTGTTTTGTGTGTTAACAGTAGTTCATCATGAGTAAAAATTTAAAAGCTAGGATGTAACTGGGAATATATTCTCTCCTAGAAACAATATAAAGTTAAGGTAACCCAGGGGGGGAAACAAAATATTTTAAAGGCATGTAGCCCAAGAGAAACCTGCTTAACTAATACTGAGGTGAAATTTCAACTTGCACTTTGAGGTCACCTACCTATTCTCACTGCTTTATGGGATTCTTCTCATTGTACGTTACAGCTATAAGCTTTGCATTTAAAAAACCTTTGTGAGTTTTCCTGAACTAACTTTATTCCTATTGCAGACCTTGAGAAAAATGAACAGAAGAGAAAGAGGCCAGTCAGCATCTCGCCCATAGCAGAAGAATATGACTGCACAGGAAATACTCTTTCTCTGGTAACTTCCAGGTGTGGGTCAGTTAAAAGTACATGGGTGCTTAAAAACAAACAAACATGGGTGCTTGTAAGCAGGGAGGTCACTATATCTATTCACTTAGCACTTCATTCACAGTACATCCCTTCACAATTTAACTTAGAGCCTTGAAAGAGACTCCCTAAAAAAGGGAATTATTCTATGCAGAGCAAAACATTTTAGAGCCAAAAGTATTAATCAAGTTTATTAAGTACAACTCCAAGCTGTTCCCAGCCAAGAATAAGAGAAAGGCCAATAACTACATTTAAAAAGTGAGGGAAAGAATAAAATAAGTTTACAGAAAAGGATATACAAAAGTGATTGTTAAACAGATCTTTAAAAATGCTCACCTTACTCATAAGAGAGCTGCAAATTAAATCCACCTTTGTTTCTTGTTTTTAAACCTGTCAGGTTGGGGAAGATCTGAAGGTCTTACAACCCACTATGTGGTCAGAGTGTGAGTAAACAGACGTCCCCATACACTGCTAGCAGGAGTGTTAAGGTACAACCCTCAGGACAGCATGTGGTGCCATGTATCACAATTATTAAAAAATACATATATTTTCTCTTTGGCCACTTCCAGGTATCTGTCCTTCATATATTTGCACATAATCATGTACTTACAAAATGATTTAAATACAGGATTATTCACTGCAATACAATTTATGAGATCATAAGGTTGAAAATCACTCAAATGTCCTTGAGAAAACCTGTTTAATTATGACAAATCAACTCAAGGGAGTAGCATTCAATTATTTAAAAAGTGGACTTTATGTATACATTTAAAGTGCCAAACAGTGTACACGTTGCCTTACCCAAAGAGTGGGAATAAAAATATATTCATATTAACACCTATATTAATAACTAAGAGGTTAAACTGGTTACCTGTGGGAGAGAAATGAGGAGTTGGGGGAATGCAGTGGGAAACTTCTCTGCACTTTCACTCTCTTTATTTTAAATGTTTGAACCATGAGAATGAATTACCTAGTCTAATAATTAAGTTAAAAAATGGTTTAAATTGCTTTCACTCTGAAGTTAATTTTTCTTGGAGCACCTGGGTGGCTCAGCCAGTTGAGTGTCCGACTTCAGCTCAGGTCATGATTTCGTGATTCATGGGTTCAAGCCCCACATCAGGCTCCATGGTGACAGTGCGGAGCCTGCTTGGGATTCTCTCTCTCTTTCTGCCCCTACCCCGCTTGCTCTCTCTGTCTCTCTCTCAAGCATCACTCCTGTTTCCCATATTCCAATGTAAAACAAGTTCATGTTTGATGTTTTAACTCATAACCTGACGACAATGAAAAGCATTATGTATGTGCATAGAAAAAAAATGCAACCTCACATTTGGGCCTGCCTACATGGGGAAGACTCCAGACTGAGATCTTTATTGGTGTATCCATACTTTTGAGCCTTTAATATGAGAACAAGGAAAACCTATTTCATAGGAAAACAGGTTATATGATTATATAAGCATTTTTTAAAAATGACAACATTAGTGAGAAGTTGAGGGCTACAGTATGGACAGAAAGAAATCAGAAACCATGGAGAAAACTAAAAAATCCAGAAAGAGAACACAAAGAATATTAACAAGTGTTATGGTAGATCCTATGGGTACTGGAATAATTTTTCACTGTGACCCACAAAGCTCTGAAATACAAAGTATATTATCACTAACTTAAAAAGTATTTTGTGGGGCACCTAGGCAGCTCAGTCCATCTTCACGATCTCGCGGTTCACAAGTTCGAGCTCTGCGTTGGGCTCTGTGCTGACAGCTCAGAGCCTGGAGCCTGCTTTGGATTTTGTGTCTCCCTCTGTCTCTGCCCCTCCTCTGCTCGCGCATGCTCACATATGGTCACATGCGCGCGCGCTCTCTCTCTCAAAAATAAGTATTTAAAAAAATTTTTAAAAATATTTTTCTATCCCTGTTATTCCCTTCATTTAAGTAAAAATGCAAACATTTTGGGGTGCCTGGGTGGTTCCATTGGTTAGTTAACTGTCTGACTCTGGGTTTCGGCTCAGATAAGGATCTCCCAGTTTATGAGTTTGAGCCCTGCACTGGTCTCTGTGCTGACACTGTGGAGCCTGCCTGGGATTCTCCCTCCCGCACCCTCTCCGCCCCTTCAGTGCTTGTGCTTTGTCCTTCTCAAAATAAATAAACTTTAAATTAAAAAGTACAAACATTTTTCCTTATCCACCTAGTATTTTAATTTCATAACTGGTTTTTCTTATTTTTTAAATTTACTGTTTGTTTTTCTTCTTTTTGATGCTACTGTAAATGGAATTATATCCTTAACTTCATTTTTGTTAGTTTGTTTTACAGTCACTCTGAATAGCAATAACTGATGACTTTTTTCCAGTTTGAACACACAATTATAGTTGACAACTACATTTTGCTATATACAAAAGTAAGTTGTTTGATTTCTCTGAAATTTCACTAGATTTGTTTTTGAGATACCATTTCTATTACACCTTATGTTTTATATATATATACATATACATATATATATGTATATGTATATGTATATGTATATATATACACACACATAAATTATATATACATAAATGATAATTTCCGGGATTGGTTTTTTGAAAAAAAAAAATATTTCAATTATAAAAATAGAAAAGTTACCAGAGCAATTAAATTTTCTCCTATACAATGCTTGCTCCTCCTATAGGATTTGTGTAAAAACAGATTTGTTCTGTTTTTATGTGCATTTAAATGTACTATAGAATGAATAGAGAACTCAGGATTCATAACCAAATCTGTGTATTGTATCTAACCATCTGAGGAAAAATAGGAAAATCAGATTTCCCAATTTTGCTACAAGTTACTTGTAGTGGTGAGTTTCACAAATTAAACCCAGAAACTAATCTTGAGGCAAAGTTAATTCCCTGAGATTACATTTTATCAATTTTTAACACATCACAGATTGAAATGATTGGCTAAAAGAAATATAGAGATGGATTTACTGTATTTATTCAGTATATAACAGATTGTGCCCTTTACTGGCACATCTGAGAAATGACTATATAGAAAAAAAATGATTCTGTACAAATCACCATTAGCTTAAATTTTAAGAAATTACCTATGGAAATGCAAAGAATGTATAAGAGAAATGAGTCCAAAAGTAAACAAAAGAGCCACAACACCATGGACCGGACAAAAAGTTGAAAAAAGGAGCATGAAATTAGGGACCTGAGAGTCAGTGTGGGAGTTCAGAACAGTGTTACCACTGACCAGAAGCCACAGATTTCTAGTGGCTCTCTGTTCTCCCCAGGTCCTACTTCACTTTGGAGGGCTAGATGTTGGTGATAGGTAAACAGTTACGAACAATACCACCCAAATCTAATTTCTGTATGTTAATCTAGTACTTCAACAAAGACTAAATGCTCAATTTTGACACTGGCACCTTAGAATTAAAAAGTAAAAATACGATCTTACCTTTCGAAGGATATCTTCAGCTAATGTGAGAAAAGCCTTTTCGATGTTTATATTTGCTTTCGCACTAGTCTCAAAAAATCTAATACCATGCTCCCTTGCAATCTAAAACAGAAGCAAAATGTCATCATAAAATTATCAAGCATAGGGTGCTGACTGCTGACGTTAGTATCCTGGAGGAAAAAATATTATTCTAAAGGCAGCAGTCTCTACTAGGTTATATAAAACGAAGTTATTTCAATGGGTCAAGATTCAAATGGTCAAGTTCTTTCAAAAATAAATAAGTAAACAAAAATACTAAAAGAATCCTCTTCTCACTTCAGGAGTCTACTTCAGATAGCCTAAGTGAGGTACTTAAAGTCTGAAGTTAAAAAATTGAGAACCTCTTTGTAATTTAAATAAGGTTAACAATACTACCACCACAGGTTTGATTCTCCCATACATGTTGGACATGCACTGAAAAAATTCACTCAAAGGATAAACTATTGTTTCCCACAGCATTTATAAAACATTGTGAATAGCTCAGCATCCTCCATTACCAGTAGCAGCCAATCGAAAGCAACACCATCTTTACAAAGAAAGCATATTAGTTTCATTCAGAGCTTTTTACCTGTTCTCCTTTTCCTTTAGGTACAACTCTTTTATCATCCATATCACATTTGTTTCCTAGTAACATTCTTTCCACATCTTCATTGGCATGCTACAATGGAAAAAATTTTAAATTTACACACCACCACCAATTATAGCTTAATATTCTCTAAAAATGACTTTATTTTTCTCAATTTTCAGTGTCATTTTTATAATCTGAAAGTTTTAAAGCAATCATCCTGAAATCATCCCCATGCTAAGGCCTACACAAATTCATAAATTACTTAGAAAAAGAAACACAATCCCTAATATTGCTGTCAAATATTATTTTCCCCCAATAAGAGGCTGTATAGTTTCTAATATATTCTCACCAAAAGAGAAGATTTAGGCAAAAGATCTGAAACTGGAATCTCTTATGCATAATCTAAATCCAAGAAGGATGATGATTTTGGAGAACATGTATTACCCTGTAGAAGCCTTAATTATAAATTCTATAAAGCCCTTAAAATCTCAAAAAGCTATACTGCTAGGGTGCCTGGGAGGCTCAGTCACTCTTGACTTCAGCTCAAGTTATGATCTCACCACGGTCTGAGAGATTGAGCCCCGCTCTAGGCTCTGTGCTGACAGCACAGTGCCTGCTTGGGATATTCTCTCTCTCCCTCTTTGCCCCTCCCCTACTTGCGCATGCTCTCTCTCTCAAAATAAACATTAAAAAAAAAAAAAAAAAAGCTATACTGCTAGAGCACTGAAATCCTAATAACATCTTTTGCACAAATAGAAAAACCCATCCCTAAAATTCATATGTAATCTCAAGGGACCCCAAACAGCCAAAAATGATCTTGAAAAAGTACAAAGTTGGAAGATTCATACTTACTTCCTGACTTCAAAACTTATTACAAAGCTACAATAATCAAAACAGTGTGTGCCACTGGCATAAAAAACCATACGCAAATAAAACAGAATCCAGAGCCAAGAAATAACCCCTTGCATGCATCTGACAAGTGCTCTGACAAGAGTACCAAGCCCATTCAATGGGAGAAAGAAGTCTTTTCAACAAATAGTGTTGAGCATACCAAATATCAATAAGCAAAAGAATGAAGTTGGGACCCCCAACTTACACCATATACAAAACTAAATTCAAAGTGGATCAAAGGCCTAAATATAAGACCTAAAACTGTAAAACCCATAAAAGAAAATACAGGGGAACAAGTTTTATGACACTGGATTTGTTAATGGTTTCTTGGATACGACACCAAAAGTATAGACAACAAAAGAAAAAAAAGGCAAATTAATATTTCATCAAAATTAAAAACTTGTGTGTGTCAAAGGTCGCTACCAGAGTGAAAAGGCAACCAACCCCCGGAATACCAAAAGTATTTGCAAATCATCTATCTTTGGCCCAACACACCTTTCTTTCCCTGAATGTCTCTGCAGCCAAGGTACAGGTTTTCTAGATAACGAAGTAATTTGAGATTTGATTGGTCTTAAATTCGAACACATCATATTCTTTTTGACTAGCCCCATTCTTTTCTGGGTCACTTGTACTCATTTCTTCAGGTCTCAGCATAAATGTCATTCCTTATATCAAGAGGGTTTGGCTATTCAGGGTCCCTTCCATTTCCATATGAATTTTATCTTCCAATTCATAAACACGAAGTATGTTTCCAATTACTCAGATCTTCTTTAATTTCTTATAACATTTTTTCAGTATTTAAGTCTTGTACCTGTCTGGTTACATTTTTCATAACTAGTTTTCCTCTTTGTTTTTTTAATTTATTGTTTTTCTTCTTTTTGATGCTACTGTAAATGCAATTATATCCTTAATTTCACTTCTGGATTTTTCACTGCTCGTGTATAGAAATACAACTGACTTTTGTATACTGATCTTATTTCCTCCAAGCTTACTGAGCGTGTTTATTGGTTCTAACAGTTTTATTTTTTGGTGTATGTGTATGGACTCCTTAGGATTTTCTATATACAAAATCTCATTATTTACAAATATAGTTTTACTTCCCAATCTGGGAGCCCCATTTTTTTCCTCTGCCTAATTGCCCTGGCTAGAACCTCCACTACAATTAAGAATTACAGGTGGCATACTTCTCATTTTCTTAGTTGCAGGGGGCAGGTATGATGTTGGCTGTGGGATTTTCACAAACATCTTTTTTTTATTAGTCATTTTTGTTAATTTATTTATTATTGAGAGACAGAGAGACACACAGTGTGAACTGGGGAGGGGCAGAGAGAGGGGGAGACACAGAATCCGAAGCAGGCTCCAAGGTCTCAGCTGTCAGCACAGAGCCCCACGCAGGGCTCAAACCCACAAACTGTGAGATCATGACCTGAGCCAAAGTCGGTTGCCTAACCAACTGAGCCACCCAGGCACCCCACAGACATCTTTTATTAAGCTAAGGAGGTTCTCTCCTATTTCTAGTTTGTGGAGTGCTTTTATCATGAAAGGGTGTTGGTTCTTTGCCTCCTATCAATATGGTATATTACACTGATTGATTTCTTTTTTAAGTTTATTTTATTTTGAGAGAGAGAGAGAGTGGGGGGAGGGGGGAGAAAGAGAGAAAATCTCAAGCAGATTCCGCACTGTAAGTGCAGAGATCAACAAGAGGCTTGAACTCAGAAACCAAACCGTGAGATCATGACCTGAGACAAAATCAGATGCTTAAACCAACTGAGCCACCCAGGTGCCCCTATACTGATTGATTTCTTATATTAAACCACCTTTGCATTCCTAAGTAAATTCCTCTTGATCATGATATATAATCCTTTAGAAAATGTTGTTGGATCGGGATGCCTGCGTGGCTCAGTTGATTGAGCGTCTGACTTGGGCGCAGGTCATGATCTCACCGTTCATGAGTTCGAGCCCCGCATCCGGCTCCAGGCTGACAGCTCAGAGCTTGGAACCTACTTCAGATTCTGTGTTTACCTCTCTCTCTCTGCCCCTCCCCTGCTCATGCTATGTATCTCTTTCTCTCTCACACAAAAATAAACATTAAAAAAAAATTTTTTTTAAGTTTCCTTAAAAAAATAAAAATGCTGTTGGATCAGTTCAGCTTCTTTTCATTTAGTTAAAGCTTTAATTTCTACAAAAAAGTGAAAATTAGGCAGCACCATTCTTCTTTGAGATAAGAACTCCTTTAAAAAAAAAAATGTATATTTATTTTGAGAGAGAGAATGAGCAGTGGAGGCGCAGAGAAAGAAGGAGACAGAGAATCCCAAGCAGGCTCTGTGCTGTCAGTGCAGAGCCCAACACAGGGCTCAATCTCAAGAACTGAGAGATCATGACCTGAGCGGAAATCAAGTCTCAAGAGTCAGATGCTTAACAGACTGAGCCATCGAGGTGCTCCCACCAATATCTTAGATGGCTTATATATGTCAGTTATGTATCTTAACTCTCATGTTGGGAAACTTAAGCCATCCAGCCTTAAGTATGTAAGGCTGTAATATAATAAAAAACATATTTGGTCCCTCTCCCCTGGCACAGTACTCCTAATTTCCAGAGTGACAGATTGTCTTTTGTTATTCATAACAATGCCCTTTCGGCTTATCTAAGTTTATGCTAATGAAGACTAGGGCAGAGGGTACCCACAGAGCTTCACAATGGAAGATGGTCACCAGAGGAACCAAACATGTAATTAAGGAATTGGAACTTCAGCCACTCCCCTACCTCCCATGAGGAGAAGGGACTAGAGATTAAGTTCAATCGCCAGA
Source organism: Panthera pardus (assembly GCF_024362965.1). Lineage (NCBI taxonomy): Eukaryota > Metazoa > Chordata > Mammalia > Carnivora > Felidae > Panthera > Panthera pardus. The sequence continues at coordinate 20,428,677 of NW_026526832.1, forward strand.
GGTCAATGATTTAAGTAACCATGCCTATACAGTAAAACCTAGATTAAACTCTGAAACAATGAAGTTACGGCACCTTCAGGTTGAACAAATCAAAATGCCCAGAGGGTGCCATGTCCAGAGACGGCTTGGAAGCAGTGTTCCCCAACCCCAATACCTATATGCCTATGCATCACTTCCATTAGCTGTTCCTGTACTGTATCCTTTATAATAAAGTATTAAATGTAAATACAGCACTTTCTTGAGTTCTGTGAGACATTCTAGCCAACTACTGAGCCAAAAGCGGGTCCTAGGAACTCCCAAATTTGTAGCCAAGTCAGAGAGAAGTGAGGGTAGCCTGGGGAACCAGGATTTAACATTTGAAGGAAGGGCAGTCTTGTGTGACTGAGTCCTTAAACTTGTGGAGCCAGAATGGCATTGAACTGTAGGACATCCAGTTCATGTCACAGAATTCAGAAAACTGGTTGCTGTTAGAACAACACTGCACAGTCTCTTTATAAACTGCTCCTACTACACATGCTACTTGGCTGAATCATAAAATAAAGGCTAAAAGAAATCGAAAATGGAGCCTTTTGTGTCAAAAATCTGTGAACTGTTAACTGATTATTAAATACTAACAGGCTTCTTGAAGATTTATTGTAGCGATGGAAAAGGTAGTAATGAGCTGTTAGGACTGGTACCATTGAAGATACCATGATCTTGTGTCTAATGCTGGCTTAAGCCTTGATCTTCATGTACCTAGCCAAAAATGCTTTAAAGAGTTATTAGTCTTAATGAAATTAAAAGTCTAGAAGGCAGCAGTAAGACATGAAAAATAATTTCAACAAGAAGCTACCTATGCTGCAGCACAGAAGCAGACATGCTTTGACACATATTTTACCTTATAAAAACTGACATCTTCACATGCAATGGTATGGTTCTATTTTCTTGGTTAGGTTTTTAACACATTACTACTCTGTATCTTTCAAAATGTCTAGAAGTGATATGACCTTTCTGTTGTTTTTAAATTACTACTGAAAAAGGTAGTCATTCATTCATTCATTCAATAAAAATTCACTGAGAAATAATTCATTTAGAGAGAGCTGTGTAAAACCACTGGTAGCTTCTATGTGGGGCCATCTTAGAAGATGGCTGCATAAAGGTTTTGGGTAAGTTAGTAATTGCCTTGGACAGGGTTCTAGACAGACCCAAAACTTTAAGACAAAGGTAGGCAAAATATAACATTAACCTTTAAAAAGGAGAAATAACTAATAAAGACAGTACATTATATACTAAACATCAATTAGAATATTTATTCTTAACACAAAAATGTGTCTTTATAAGGGGTTTATACAATTTCTAGGTCTTACCTCATCTATGTTTCTAAGCCATTTGCTGATGTTTTCAAAACTTTTACCATTGGTGATGTCATATACTAGCATGATACCCATTGCTCCTCTGTAGTAGGAGGTTGTGATGGTGTGAAATCGTTCCTGGCCTGCCGTATCCCTGAAATAAACAGCAATAATTTGTATTGAGCATTTTGATATTACTACATTCTAGATAAAGGGCAAAACAGAATGGTTTGGTAAGAAAAACACAAAAATCCATTATATGCCACAAAGCAAAACTGAACCACTCATTTAATTCTTAGATGTTAATAATTCTGGTTTATTCTTAAGAATAAATATATATAACTTTTTTTTAGTTAAAGAATTTAATGACCTACCTATACTGGATGAAAATCTGGAAGGGAAAACAGTAGAAGAATGACATGTAAAACTCTTGGGAAATTACTGTAATATGAACACCAGCAAGTGTAATAAAAACTCTTAAAATTCTGTTTTATTCAGTGATCTAGTTCCATAATGTAATACAAAAGCATGTGGAATGTTTAGAACATTAAAGGACTACACCGTAGTACAGCCACATTTACCCATTTAGAATCATTTACAAAATGTTATAAAGATAACTTCATTTTTAAGTTAACAAGATGGAAATACGTAAATAGTATTTTTCAGTTCTTTCATGTCAGAGATCTAAGATCTGTATTTTGCTCCTGTAATTTCCCCCTTATTTGCATCACCTATTTCTTCCTTTTATAGATCATTCTCATCAGGATACATACTTGCTTTAGTATCCCCTATCTTTCTTTTAAAGTTAATTTTATTTAAGAGAGAGAGAGAGAGAGAGAGGGGGAGAGGGAGAGGGAGAGGGAGGGAGGGGCAGAGGCTGAGCAGGGGAGGGGCAGAGAGAGAGAGAGAGAGAGACAGAGAGAGAGAGAGAGAATGAATATGAATATCCCAAGCAGGCTCTGTGCTGTCAGCACAGCTCCCCGATGTGGAGCTTGAACTCACGAACTGTGAGATGACCTGAGCCAAAATCAAGTTTCAGACACAACCAACTGAGCTACCCAGGTGCCCCCTCTTTTTTTGTTTACAGTTTTATTTAAACTTTATTTATTTTGAGAGAAAGCACGGGCAGGAGAAGGCAGAGAGAGAGGGAATCCCAAGCAAGCTCCACACTATGAGCACAGAGCCTGACACGAGGGTCAAACCCACAAACTGTTGAGATCAAGACCTGAGCTGAAATCAAGAGTCAGACACTCAACCAACTAACTGAGCCACCAGGTGGGCCCCTTATCTTTCGTAAAAAAGTAAAATTAAAACAAAAAAACCCACTCTCAACCCTACATCTCTTCAACTAACATCACATTTCTGTTCCCCTCCCCAGTGAACTTTCTTTTTAAAATAATTACAGGCTCACTGGAAGTTACAAAAATGTATTCTTGTGTATCCTTCACCCAGCTCTCTCCAATGGTAACATCATACACCATCTCACAAAAGCAAAACCAAGAAAGTTACATTGGTACAATCAAATGACCTTATTTAGAGTTTTTTTTTTAACATGCATGTGCACATGCATGTATTAGTTCTCTGCAATTGTATCACATGTATAGATATGTGTAATCACCACCAGAAACAAGACAGAAAATTGTTGCATCACCTTTCCATCTCCTATAGTCCTACACCCTGGCCAATTATGTTTTCCGTATCTATAATTTTGTCATTTCCAGAATGTTATATAAATGTAATCATGCTGTATACAACCTTTTGAAATGGTCGTTTTTCACTTTTTTTAACCATAAATCTCTTTGAGATCCACCCACGTTGTTGCATATAATACAATCTGTTGTATTATAATCTGTTCTGTGCTATTACTGAATAGTATTCCATGGTATGGACATATCACAATATGTCTAATCACTCATCCATGGAAGGACATTTGGGTTGCTTCCAGTTTGGGGCCATTACAAATAAAGGTGCTATGAATACTTACGTATAAGTTCTTGTGTGGAAATTAAGTTTTCTTTTTCTGTGGGATGAATATCCAGGAATGTGACTGCTGAGCCATATGATAAGTATATGTTTAACTTTATAAGAAACTGCCAAACTTTTCTAGAGTGGCTACACCACTTTATATTTTGACTAGCAATGTAACATAACACATCCGGTTTCTCTGCATCCATCAGCATTTGGTGTTGTCGCTCTATTTTTTAATCTAATAAATAGGTTGCGAGCGATACCTCATCGTTTTAATTGGCATTTCTCTATGGCTAATGATGGTGAACATTTTTTCATGTAATTATTTGCCATCCATGTATCCCCTCTGGTGAAATGCTGTTCTTGTTTTCTGCCCATTTTCTAATTAGATTGCTTATTTTATTTTTTTAAACTGTCGCATGTTTAGGGTTCTGTACCCAGTTTTTTAATTCTCTTGACAGGGTCTTTTGTAGAGCAAAAGTTTCAAATTTTGAAACCTGGGGTGCCTGGGTGGCTCAGTCAGTTGAGCGTCCGACTTCAGCTCAGGTCATGATCTCACAGTTCGCGAGTTTGAGCCCCACGTCAGGCTCTGGGCTGACAGCTCAGAGCCTGGAGCCTGCTTCAGATTCTGTGTCTCCCTCTCTCTCTGCCCCTCCCTTGCTCATACTCTGTTCCTGTCTCTCAAAAATAAATAAATGTTAAAAAAAAATCTTAAAAAGTTTAAAACCAGCTTGTCTAGATCTAAAAAAAAAAAAAAAATATCTCCCCAGCAAGGTTCTGCTCTTCTTCAAAAGGTCTCCAGAAACCACTGATAGCTAAATCCAGGATTTAGTTCCTTTTTGTATATTTTAACCATTCATCAGGATGCCATAAAATTGACCACCTTCTCATTTTAAAACATTTTATTCTCATGACTCTTCTGATACCACCTATTTCTGCTCTTAGCTCTATGGCACTGGCTGCTCATTCTCAGTTTCTCTGGCTAGCATTCTAACATTCAGAAATACACAGGCTGACAGTCCCCACAGAGTAGCCAGAGTGATCTTCTTTAAACTAATGCTGCCACTGTGCAAAATAGTCTGGCGGTTCCTCAAAATGTGAAACATACAGCTACCATATGATTCTGCAATTCTACTTCTTGGTACATACCCAAGAGAAATGAAAACATATGCCCACACAAAAACTCATACACGGATGTTCATAACAACATTATTCTTAATAGCCAAAAAGTAGAAACAATCTAAATGTCCGATAATTGATGGATAAATAAAATGTGATCTAGTCAGAGAATGGAATATTATTCAGCCACAAAACAGAATAAAGTACTGATTATCTGCTTACAACATGGGTGAAACTTGATAACTGATACCATTATGTTAAGTGAAAGAAATCAGAAACAAAAGACCAGATAGTGTATGATTCCATTAATATGAAATGTTCACAACAGGAAAATCCACAGACATTTAGTGGTTGCCCTGGCTGAATGGTTTGGGCAGGATGGGCAGTTTCTTTTTTGGAATATACACATGTTCTAAAATTGTGATGATGGTGAATATATACATTGTAAATACACTAAAAAACTAACTGTACACTTTTAAAATGGATGAGTTACATGGTACATGAATTAAGTCTTATCTCAATAAAGTTATCACAAAACAAACACAAAAGATTACTAGGCTAAAAAACAAAACAAAATTTCCAATTCATTATAACCAGAACCAGTTTCAAAACCTTATCTCGAGGCTTTCAAAGGGCTACAGGACTTGTTCTTTTCTCCAGCCCCCCATATTTTGATATATTCCTTTCCTTCAAAGCTAGAGCCGCGTTTGTTTTTGTTTTATTTAATAATTTGAGCTCGTTGGTCTCACGTTTTTTTTTTTTTTAACGTCACCAAATTCACAAGCTTGCTTTCACTTGAAAACTACTGGCTGTTCCCACAGCCTCACTGGCTCCTCATGTTCACATCTGAACCGTCACCTTAACAATGAAGCTTTCTCCAGCCGCCCAATTTAAATAGTCACCCAGTCTCTCTCCATTCCGACTCCCTACTTCACTCCTCTGTATAAAACTTATTACAGATTTATTTCTTTACTGTCTCCCATGTCCTCTAAAATTTAAGTTCCATCAGATTTGTCTTGTTCATCGCAGAATCCATGGTCTTTACATGGGAGAACAAGCATTCAAATGTTAATGAGTCAGTTCTTCAGAATCCTATCTTGCATTCTTCATTATTTTACAATCAAGCCACTCTAATTCAGTTATATAATCCTTAAAAAACGTATTTTTAAAATAATACTCAGAAGTACTGGGTGGCTCAGTCGGTTAAGTGTCCGACTTCAGCTCAGGTCACGATCTCGTGGTTCATGAGTTCAAGCTGGGCATCAGGCTCTCTGCGGTCAACACAGAGCCCGCTTCGGAACCTCTGTCCTCTCTCTGCCCCTCCCCTTCTCTCTCTCTCTCTCTCGAAAATAAATAAACATTAAAAATATTTTTAGGGGTGCCTGGGTGGCTCAGTCGGTTCAGTGTCTGACTTCAGCTCAGGTCATGATCTCGCAGCTCATGAGTTCGAGCCCCGCATCGGGCTCTGTGCTGACAGTCAGAGCCTGGAGCCTGCTTCAGCTTCTGTGTCTCCCTCTCTCTCTGCCCCCTAATCTACTCACATTCTGTCTCTCTCTCAAAAAGAAATAAATATTTAAAAAAAATTTTTTTTAATATTTAAAAATAATGCTTATATGCCTAAAAATATGTGTAGCCAGAAATAGAACACAACTACCAACACATCAATATTCCTTACGCTCAATCCTGGTGTACAATTACAGTGTTCATACATCTGCCCTCTATCCATCTATCCATCAATTCAAATATGTACTGACTGTCTACTGTGTGCTAAGCATTATACAAGAACAAACAGAGAACATGGGTTTGGAGTCAGATCCAAGTTTATCCTCAGGTTCTAATCCTTCCAGGTGGGTGAACTTGAAGGTACGGCAACCCTTCTGGATCTTTGTTTTTTCATTCACAACTAAAAGAAACAACTCAAGTAAAATTCCATAATTTATTTGTGTATGTGTTATAGATAACCTCAAAGCAATCCGTAGTATAAAAATATACAAAGATGCAATAATGTCATTTTGTGATTGTCCCAAGTCAACACCATCTCTGCAGATGCTCTCTCAAGTTAGTGTGTCAGTGTTTAAGCTGTACTCAAAACTGCTTCACAAGGAAATCCCTGGCTTTCCCTGAAGCCTATTTCTGTATAAAGATAAAATGAGATGATTTTTTATTTAGCCAAGTTAAAGACAACCTGGCTGGACTTTTCAATTTTCAGAAGAGAAAGAATTTCAGGTCTGTCACTTGCCCATCTCATCTCAAAGTACATGGATCTGCCCTTTAAAATAATATAAAATCCCATTTATTCATTCTGTAGGTATTTACTGAACAAATAGTACATGCCAGACACGCTTCTAGGCAATGGAGAGAAAGCTGTAAACAGAACAAAAACTCCTGCTTCAATGAAGTTTATATGCTCCTGGGGGCAGATAACAAACAAATAAATCGTAATTCCTAGAATATGTATCTTCAAGTACCAAGAACACAAAAAGTAAAGAGAATAGGGGCTAATGCTGGAGATGGTGCAATCAAGTAAAATTTTAAACAGGGTGGTGAGGGAAGGCTTCGGTGAGAAGGTGAAGGGAAAAAGGAAGTATCAGGGCATCACAGTGTTCCAAGAAGACGGGAAGAACAAGTACAAAAGTCCTGACACACGGTTGGGGAAGAGTAAAGAGGTCAACAGGACTTCAGCTTTTCCTCTGAGATGGGAAGTCTACTGGAGGGTTTTACAAAAAGAAGTAATTTAACCAGGGTTTACAAAGAATCATTCTTATTTACTGTGTTGAAAAGGGGTGTGTATGCAGAAGCAGAGGTAGGAGGTAATGCAACACCAAAAAACTGTCAACAGAACTGTCATTTAAGAAAAAACATCTAAGACACACTATCAGTTCTTCCAGGTTGTATTCTTACATCAGGTTAGACTGGTAAAGACTACACACACATACAGGCACACATATGTATTTGTATTTACATGTTTATTCACATTCTTAGACCATAGTTTTTATCACCACTACCTCTTAATGTGTTAATTTATTAAAAATCACCACAGGAAGGAGCTTTATGAAAATGTATTCTTTTTTGTTCTGATCTATTTTTTCCCCATTCTTCATATTATTTCTGAAAAGAGTAATGCAATCTATTGTGGAAAGCCCCCCTTCCCAGTCCCCCCGCCCTTTTTTTTTGCCTTGGCCCCTAAGAAGTTTCTAGGTTAAGTTTTACAAATTAAGCATAGCAAGAGGGTTGTCCTTTAGAGATCATGTATTTATATCTTCCATTTTCCCCAATTCCAAATTCTTGTTTTATCTTTTATTAATCCTATTTAGTCACAAGGTACCTGCAATCAGGCATAATTTATGATTTCATGGGGGAAAAAAACCACAAAAATTTTGTTTCAACACATTAGAAATAGTTTAGCTCTTTTCTGAACTGCTAAAAAGTATAAATCAACTAATAATTGTATACCCTGGAAGAGGAGTTAAAGTCTCCTAGCTAAAATCCAGTATGGAAATGTACTCACTCAGTAGTGCCTACTAGCTTTGGTACAGGAGGCATGGAAAACTTTTACTTCATTTTTTGTCATAATAACAATTTAAGAGATTTCTACAGCACCTCACTATGAACAGCCACCCCCAACTCTATCGTTCTTCTTCAACAATGAAAACCATTCACGTTACAAAATTAGCAAATTATACACCCATTTCGGTGTCAAATCTATAACTACATTCTCTGCCAAGAGAGAATACACTGCAAAATAAACTACTTAGCTAAATCTAAATTAACGGCACTTAGGAGGTATAATACTGGTTAGATATGAAATGTCAATATAATAGATACTGAAATGTTAATGGCCCCTCTGAAAAGAGAGTAATCACTATTTAGATTCAGAGCGAAGTTTCTGTTCTGATCCATGGCATTCTACTCCCATCTGCTCTTTGGTCTCCTCCACCTTTCCAAATCTCTTACACCCAAGAACCTTCCTTCCCTCTTTATATGCTTTCCCTGCAAAGTCTTTTTTTTTTTTTTTTTTAAGGCTTTCTATATCCCATTTTCATTTGCATTTACACATGCCATATATTTATACTTCCCAACATGACTGTATTCACCCCACATGATGATCTGGCTCCTCAGCTCCTTGATTTCCAATTACCTTTTTTCTGAGCCGTGCCTGGATACTCTTACCAGCCCCTACCAATTGTTAAGGCAAGCAATCATTTATTTCAAACCAGAAACAGTCCTTGCTCACTACCCCTAAGCTAACTGATGAGCCTCTGCCAGGGCTAAAAAAAGCCACAGCTGCTTATTCATTGCCCAAAGTATTTTTAGGCTTGCATGCACACATACATACACCCAAGATTAAAGACAGCAGGTTGACTCCAATAAGCAAAGCCAGGTATTAAATATCTGAAGAGCAATTAAACATTGTATATACTCACAATATATTTCTATGTACCATAATGCAGGTTTTAAGCCTATTTCAAAATCACTCAACTTGGGGTCGCCTGGGTGGCTCAGTCGGTTAAGCATCCAACTTCGGCTCAGGTCACGATCTCATGGTTCACGTGTTTGAGCCCTATGTCAGGCTCTGTGCTGACAGGTCAGAGCCTGGAGCCTGCTTCATGGATTCTGTGTCTTCCTCTCTCTGCCCCTCCCCCACTTGTACTCTGCCTCTCTGTCTCTGTCTCTCTCTCTCTCAAAAATAAATAAAACACTTAAAAAAAAAAAAAACACTCAACTTGGTTTTCGTCTCCTATTGTAATTGTTTTTCTTCTTGGGAATGCAAGCTGGTGCAGCCACTCTGGAAAACAGGATGGAGGTTCCTCAAAAAACGAACAATAGAACTACCCTACGACCCAGCAATTGCACTACTAGGCATTTATCCATGGGATACAGGTGTGGTGTTTCGAAGGGACACATGCACCCCCATGTTTATGGCAGCACTGTCAACAATAGCCAAAGTATGGAAGGAGCCCAAATGTCCATCGACAGATGAATGGATAAAGAAGATGTGGTATGGTGTAATACAATGGAGTATTACTCGGCAGTCAAAAAGAATGAAATCTTGCCATTTGCAACTATGTGGATGGAACTGGAGGGTATTACACTAAGTGAAATTAGTCAGAGAAAGACAAAAACCATAGGACTTCACTCATATGAGGACTTTAAGAGACAAAACAGATGAACATAAGGGAAGGGAAACAAAAATAATATAAAAACAGGGAGGGGGACAAAAGAGACTCATAAACATGGACAACAAACTGAGGGTTACAGGAGGGGTTGTGGGAGGGGGGATGGGCTAAATGGGTAAGGGGCACTAAGGAATCTACTCCTGAAATCAGTGTTGCACTATATGCCAACTAATTTGGATGTGAATTTTAAAAAATAAAAAATAAAATTAAAAAAAATTAAAAAATAATTGTTTTTCTTCTCAGCCTACATTTAAGGTTTCTAAAATTACAACCCAGTGGCAACAGAACTTCCCTTACAGAAAATAATAGACACATAGCTAAGACAATCCTATTTCCCCCCCACTGACATATTATAAAAGGAGTGATATATGTTCCTAGGAACTAAAATAGCTTATTTCCTTGTTAGTCCCACATGCAGGGTCAAGGAAGCTGTGTACCCTGGCTGCTATTCTGACAGTTATTTTTAGTTTGGACACTGACAGCACTGGAACAGGCCAGAGACAACATCAATCTGCTCTGCAAAGAAGAGACCCCAAATTTCATAACTTTGTGTTTTTGGTAACATAATGAGGTTATTTCTTGCTCTGTAAATTAGATGTCAAATTTCTCACTGAAGTGTTTTTTGTTTTTAAAGATTTTATTTATTTCATTTTTTATTTTTTTTAAAGATTTTATTTTTAAGTAATCTCTACACCCAACACAGGGCTTAAACTTACAACCCCAAGATCAAGAGTCTCCACCAACGGAGCCAGCCAGGCATCTCACACTAAGTTTTACTTTAGCAAGACCTGGATTTCCTCATAGACATGCAATTTCTCTACTCAAAAATATGAGTTTTAATTATGTTTATCTTCATTTAAGAAAAAAGTCTGAAACCTAAGGCAGAGAGATGAAGAATGAAGTATGGGGGAAGGAAGAAGTAACCTAGATAAAATGATCAGGGAGGTCCCTGATGCTTAAGGGGAGTGGGAAGTATGAACAGAGGTCAACCAAACAAAGTCATTTAGTCACCAAATATTTACTGAGCATCAATATTTGCCAGGCTCTGTTCTAGATGGTCATCACAATAACCACCAATCAGACAGAAAGAATCCCCACCCTCAAAAGGGGGGAAATAATGGGCACTTTTTAAAAATATGGTAACTTTAGATACTAAAAACATACTATGATAAAAATAAATTAAGATACATGTGACACTGCCTGAAGGACTGGGCTACTTTAGCTCGGCATCATGCAAGGCCTACCTCAGAGAACGTGGAGCTGTGAGATCTGAATAAGAGAAGGCAGCAGGACAAAGATCTGATAAAAAGCATTCCAAGCTGAAGAACAGTTAAAGCAGTACAAAGGCCCTAAGACAGGAACACGCTTGGCATGTTCAAGGGAGAGAAAATGGCCACACTGTTGGAGCAAAGCTGGTGAGAGATGAGGTCAGAACCAGTACTAACAATCTGACATTTTCAGTTTTTATTTCTGATGACATGGGAAGCTTCTGGAATAACGTGGTACTTCAGAATGTTCAGTCTAGCCACAGGTGGGGGTGTGGAGGTGGGGTTGTTTAAGGGAGATCTACAAGGCATGTACCAAGGTCCCAAACTGAAAAAGAACTTGCCATGTCCATGCAATTGAAAGGAGATCAGCTGGGGGTAGAGACTATATTTACACAAGAGAACACAAACTGATAAAGAGGCCCACTTTGTTAACTGTGGTAAAGAATTTGAATTTGGATTTGGAATTTAGACTTTCATTTGAAATGCAATGAAACGGGGCACCTGGGTGGCTCAGTCCGTTAAGCGTCCGACTTCGGCTCAGGTCACAATCTCGCAGTTAGCTGAGTTCGAGCCCCGCATTGGGCTCTGTGCTCACAGCTGAGAGCCTGGAGCCTGCTTCAGATTCTGTATCTCCCTCTCCCTCTGCCCCTTCCTAGCTCACTCTGTCTCTCTCTGTCTCAAAAAGAAATAAACATTAAAAAAAAAAAAAAACTGAAATGCAATGCAATGAAACTCAAAACGGTTATAAATGGGGAAGGAATAAAAACCATGATCTATATTTGATTGTATTTGGAAAAAAGATTACTCTGGTGTTATGTGGGAAAAGGCAAAAGAGAAGAAGGCAAAAGGGGGAAATAAGAACCTGTTAGGATATTAAGAGCCTACTTACTGCAGTGGCTCAAAGAAGTAGTAATGGTGGCTTGGACCGGGGGTGAGGGTCGGGGGTTAACAATGGAGATGGCAAATTGTATTTGGATTCTAGACATTATAAGATTGAATCATAGGGTTTACCAAAAAGGATGTTGGGATTAAGGGAATGAGAAGAATCAAAGATGACTCCCTTACATAGATAAATGGTTAATTCTACAAAGTGACACTATTGATTTCTGGTTACTATGCTGATGTTAAATTGAAAGTACAAGATACAGATGCCAATAGTAACAAACATTTCTGACCACCCTCCCTTCAAAACAGAACAAAATGAAACAAAACAAGGAAAGGCAAATTTGAAATACTTCACTATGGCCATTTTCCTGGCAAGACCTACAACTCTATGGAAAATGTAGATAGATACTGTGGTGGAATTTCTAGAGATCTGGGATTTAAAAAGCCACAGCTGCCAACTTCGGCTCAAGTCATGATCTCATGGTTTGTGGGCTCAAGCCCCCCATCAGGTTCTGTGCTGACAGCCCAGAGCCTGGAGCCTGCTTTGGATACTTTGTCTGTCTGTCTCTCTCTCTCTCTCTGTCTCTCTCTCCCCCTCCCCCATGCGTGCTCTGTCTCTCTCTCTCTCTCTCAAAAATAAACATTAAAAAATCTTATTAAATAAATAAATAGCCACAGCTGCTTCTCTATCAGCCAAACAAACTAATTTTAGGCCTACTCACATATGCCGTGGCCAGGGTGACACACATCTCCACCCTTAGGCAACAGATACACTAAAAGACCCCTAGAAATAAGACGAGAAGTGAAGATCATTCAAGTAAAGAAAAATAAATCTTTAGCGCAGACTGAAGAAAAGTTTCCCAAATCAATATTCAATCAAAGCACACAAATTTTTCATGCTGAAACAAGAATCTGAAAATATTCATTCAAACCAGAGACAGATAAAGATCACTGTGCTTTTTTTAGGAACTGGAAGCAAAGCATTTAACGTTGAAGACAGCATTTTGAATTATGAACAACGGGTTTTTCATGCTAAAAGCCTTCTTGAATTATTGTGGCATATCCCAGATCTCTTAACTTGGAGCCTTCTCCTTGGATTGTCAGCATGCAAACTTTCAAAACCAAAGAAACAGAATCAGCTAGTACAACGCTAACCTCTTAAAAACTATCAACCTCAAATTTTAACCACTCATTCCTAATCTTTATTGGAAAATGGATATTTCAAATTAAAAGCGGTCAGTTTTATATGTGAAAACCTAGACTAAATGCAATTTTCCTTTTAAGGTGCTTTTACCCAAAAACGGTTATATTAATAATGTCTAAAATCAAACGATTCTAAATTAGAAATGTTACCATTTCTGTGCCATACTTGAGATTTATAGGTACAGTAGAAATCTTTTCTAGATTAATTACTGTTGCAAAACAAAGTGTTCTGGGAAGGCTCTCTTTTTAAAAAAGCAAGTGTTAGTTGTTACTGTTTACTTCTAGATGCTACAAAAACTAAAATGACAGGGAGAAAAAATATTTTAAAGTCACAGGACAAGAAACAGAAGGGAAAGTCTGTGGAAGACAGAGAGTATAGGAGGAACAGGGCAAATTTAGTAGGGCAAAGGTTTTCTGTATTATATAGAGAAAACTGTATCCTAAAAAAGTGGTGTGTGCACTTTTGTGTCCATTGTACATACACTCACATACACATGTACATATATATTGAGTCACAGAGTCACAATGTAAAATATATCTGTTACCGCCAAAAAGTTTGAACAGTATTAGTTTAAGGTGTATACAGAGGAGATGCAGTTGAGAGGAAAGCCAATCAGTGTGGCAGAGCCTAGGAGGAGCTTGGAACACACATTAGATTACCCTGTAGGGTCAATGCTGCTGGGATAAGGCACTGGTGATAAAAAAAGGGGGTTGGGGGAGAGTTGGTTGAAATTGAGAATAACTGACAATCTTCCCCTTGAGATCAGCTTTAATTATAAGGAAACAGAGTATGAGGCACAGTTCCTTTCCTGAGTTATTTCCCAAAGTAAAGAAAAAAATCAGTGATCATCAGGTGGACCATGTGTCAAAGAAAATCTTTAATAAAATGCCTACATTTTAGGGGCACCTGGGTGGCTCAGTTGGTTAAGCATCTGACTTTGGCTCAGGTCATGATCTCATGGTTTGTGAGTTTGAGCCTCGCCTCGCGTTGGGCTCTGTGCTGACAGTTCAGAGCCTGGAGCCTGCTTCGGACCGTGTGTCTCCTTCTCTTTCTGTCCCTACCCCGCTCGCGCTCGCTCTCTCTCTCTCTCTCTCTCTCTCTCTCTCAAAAATAAACATTAAGAAAAATTAAAGAGTGTTACTCTCAACCTTACATTCTGAGCATGTAATGCATCCCTGCTCTACCATTTACATGCTAAAGATCTTGGTTAAGTTATTTCAAAATCTGTCCATTTCATTACCTGTAAAACAGGAATAACCCAAGAGAAAAGAAAATATTTACCTACACAAAGATTTGTAGCAGCTTTGTGGTGAATAACCCACTTATGATGTAACAATGGAATAATACTCAGCAATAAAAAGTAATGAACTTACTGATACACATAAAATCATTCACAATTCTCAAAATAATTAATTATACTGAGTAAAAGAAGCCAGACCTCCTTCCCAAAAAAGATGAGAAAAAAAAAAAAAAGACATTATATGATTGTATTTATATACACTACTAGAAAATGGAAACTAGTCTACAGTGACAGAAACCAAAAGAATGGTTGCTTGGGGACCAGGAACTAGGAGGAAGGAGAGATTACAAAGAAGCTTAAGGTGATGGATTTGTTCATTACCTTGACTGTGGTGATGGTTTCACAGATTTATATATATATGTCAAAACTAACCAAACTGTATACTTTAAATATGTGCAGTTTATTGTTATATAAACTGTTATACCTCAACAAGGCTGTTTAAAAAATGGAATAACACATCTTGCAAGGTCATTTTGAGTATTTAATAGGTTAATACATACATGTAAAACACTTAATATTCACCACACAATACTGCTATTCTAATTGTAAAGTCTACGATTCAGACTTGAATACAAATTTAAAGAATTTCATTTTATTTCTATGGGGCAAACCTTACATAAACTAATTAAAAAGTTATAGGGGCGCCTGGGTTGTGCAGTCAGTTAAGCATCAGACTGTTCGTTTTGGCTCAGGTCATGATCTCCCAGTTCGTGGGATAGAGCCCGTTACTGGGCTCTGTGCAGACAGTGCAGAGCCTGCTTGGGATTCTCTCTCTCCATCTCTGCCCCTCCCCTGCTTGTGTTCTCTCTCAACAATAAAGAAATAATCTTTAAAAAAAAAAAAGTGATAAACACATTAAAGGAAATCTTCTAGCTTAAGAGTCTCAAAGCAATGAAAGGATATTAACTTTTCGTTATTGAGTGTGAGCAAAGTATGGTGCTAAATAAAGGCTCTACACAGATTATTTCATATAATCCTTAGAACAATGTTTTGAGATAAGTGGTATTATTTCTATTTTATATATGAAGACATAACAGCCTCACAGTGTTATGTAACCTGCTCAAGGTTCAAAGAGCAAGTGGAAAAGGTAAAACATCCAGCCAGATCTCATGGACTCCAGAGTCCATGTCAATATTTTTTTTTCCCTTTTATTTTTCTGAAAGAGAGCACAAGTAGAGGAGGGACAGAAGGAGAGGGAGAAAGAGAGACTCTTAAGCGGCTCCACGCCCAGCACAGAGCCAGAGGACATGGGGCTCGAGTTCATGACCGTGAGAGATCATGACCTGAGCCAAAATCAAAAGTCAGACACTGAACCGACTGAGCCACCCAGGCACCCATTTATGTTTAAAGTAATCTCTACACCCAACATGGGGCTTGTACTCATGACTTTGAGACCAAGAGTCACATGCTCTCCTGACTGAGCCATCAGGTGCTCCATGTCAATAATTTTTTTTTACTTCACTGAAAGAAGGTGTCCTGATTGCTGGCTTAACAAAGGAAAGTCTCACAGAATCTAAACAGGTGACAAGGAAGGATTTCACTGCCAATCCTTCAGGAACTTGGTATTCTATTTATAAAGTAAGTAAATTAGCATCACTTACCATATCTGTAGCTTGATCTTCTTTCCTTGTAATTCAACTGTTTTGATCTTAAAGTCTATTCCTACAACACAGAAGAAAAAAAGGTAAATTATATCTAGGGCTCTGAACTTGGCTCTCCCAAAATTAACTGGGAGTAAAAATAAAAATACACTTTTAAAATTTGTGTCTGTTTGGCTCTTGATAGCCTCTAAGTATGCATATTCTGAACAAATTATTCAATTTTAAACTTGAGTAATACAGATCCAACATGGCAGAAGAAAAACAGCTATATAAAGAGTTTTTACACTAAAGAAATGAAAAGGTAAATTTTTAAATATCTAATTTTTTTAAACTAAGCTCCACACCCAAGTGGGGCCTGAACTCACAACCCTGAGATCAAGAGTTGCATGCTCTACCAACTTAGCCAGTCAGGTACCCCTAAAATATCTAATATTTTAATGCAAAAAAAAAAAAAGTTTCCCACTAGGGAAAAAAAATAGCCTTAACTAGCTTGCAAAGCAAAAACCTACTACCAGGGATAAAGAGGGTCATTTCATAATGATAAAAGGGTTAATTCATTAAGAAGGCAAAAATACTAAATGTTTATGCATCTTATAACACAGAGCTTCAAAATACATGAGGCAAAAGTAATACAAATCTCCCAGATGTGTCTACTCCTTAATCAACCAAAATCTTCAGCTTGGGTTGAGTTTCCCACAATCAAATCAAAAGAAAAAAAAGGGCGATGTGCCTGGCATTTATAAACCTCAGACTTTGTCTACAGCCCATGTTTTTGTTTCTCTAGGAATTACTGAGACTCTGAACAAGACTAACAATTCCAATTAGGCATGCAATTTGCTAATTAACCTATATAACAAACCTAACAACCAATACTATTTCAGAAAACTTCTCCAAAGACAAGTGAAATTAGGACACAGTCTGAAAGCTCCAAATCTTTTGAGAGACAGAAACCAGGTACAATTGGAAAATTAAGATTTTTAGGCTGTTTTAAGTCACCTACCTCATCCTAGACTCCATGAGTTTCTCTTTCTCTCTCTCTCTCAATGTTGTCTATCCTCAAACTAATTAGCAGTGGTTAAAGCAGTTCTTCATTCTTTTCTGCACAAAAACTCTCCTAGCCTACCTCTGGGCCATTCATTCTTCAATCTTCATTACTAGTTTCTCCTTGCCTCTCTGAACTCTTCTAAAAACCGAAGTGAATTTTTCTATCTTTACTCATTCCCATGGTGATTTTCCCTAATTTCATGGCTTTAAATTCCAAATACGCACTGGTAACTCTCAAATTTATATCATAGCCCAGACCTCTCTCCTGAATTCCAAACTTGAGATAACTGTTTATTGCCTATCTGCAAATCCCATCTTTCACAAAGACTCAAGCAAAAGTCCTTAAAATGTTTCATAAGGCCCTACACATTCTGCCTACCCCCCCATATTCCATGCTGTCCTCATAATTTTCTGTATCTTTCTTTGATCTAGCTAACTAGATCAGCTTCCTTATTGTTCCACACACAAGTCAGAAAGATTCCCACCTCAAGAACTTTGCATATAACTGTTCTTCCAACTTAGACCACTCTTCTCCATTATGGCTCCTTCCCCTTGTTGTCCTTTCCTAAGTGGCAACATTTTCCCAAGTCCCCCACCCCATGTCCATTGTCTATTAATAATCCCTACCCTTCTTCCTTACTTTTTTTAACATCCCTTAAATATGCTGTATTTACTTATTCCTGTTATTTATTTTCTGTCTCCCTATGCAAAACTATAAAATCCACAAGGGTAGGAATTTTTATCTATTTAATTCAGTTGAATTCCCAGCACCTAGAGCCTGACATAAAAGCAGACATTCAAGAAGTATTTGAATAAAGAGATAAATGATGTTTTCTAGAGAAAGTGAAATGATACCCGAGAAAAGATACATATAGATGGGTGCCTCAGTGGCTCAGCTGATTGAGAGTCCAACTCTTGATTTTGGCTCAGGTCATGATCCCAGGATTCTGGGATCAAGCCCCATGGTGGGCTCTATGCTGAGCATGGAACCTGCTTAAGATTCTCTGATTCTCTCTCTCTCCTCCTCTACCCTTCTTCCCTACTAGAGCACCAAAGAAAAAAATAAATTAAAATTAAAATTAAAAAATATATATATATACATATACACACACACATATATATATACATATTTATTTATTTATTTTATTTCAGCATTAGGGTGAAACTTACCACTTGACAAGCTCCACACCTGTCCACTTAGCATCCAGATTTTTTGAGCCTCAGGCCAAAACACAAAGGATGAAAGTTTCAATGAGATACTAAAAACTAAGCAAACCAAAATAGGGAACCTGAAGGAAACAGGGACAATGCAGAGAAAAAGACAGTTCCTTTTATCTTCTCGGAACAAGAGTGGTGGGGGCAGGAAAACGAACTTGAACCAGAAAAACTCTTGAAAATTAAGGGAAAAGAAAAAGGAAGTGGAAGAAATAATATATTCAACAGGAAGACCAAGAGAAAACTGAGATCTCCTAGAAAATATTAACAAAATGACCAAGAATGGAATTTATGTGATATATGACAAGTTAGAAGATCAAACCAGGAGGTCTGATATTGAACTAACATAAGTTCAAGAAAGAACAAAGAAAATGACACATAGAATATAATAATTTAAAAACTGTGCGAAAGGGCGCTTGGATGGCTCAATCAACCGGTTAAGCGTCCAACTTCAGCTCAGGTCATGATCTCGCAGCTCATGAATTCAAGCCCCACATTGGGCTCTGCTGACATTTGGACCCCAGCCTCTGCTTCAGATTCTGTGTCTCCCTCTCTCTCTGTCCCTCCCCTGCTCACACTCTGTCTCTCTCTCAAAAATGAAAACATTTAAAAATTTTTTAAAAATAAAAAAAAAAACTGTGCAAGAAATCTGCACAGCAAAGGAAACGATCAACAAAACTAAAAGGTAATCTACTGAATGGGAGAAGATATCTGCATATGACATATCCGATAAAGGGTTAGTATCCAAAATATATAAAGAACTTATAAAATTCAACACCCAAAAAACAATCCAATTAAAAAATAAGACATGAACAGACATTTTTCCAAAGACATAGAGATAGCCAACAAACACATGAAAAAATGCTCAACATCACTTATCATGAGGGAAACGCATATCAAACTACAATGAGGTATCACCTTATACCTGTCAGAATGGCTAAAATCAACAACACAAGAAACAATAGGTGTTGGCTAGGGTGTGGAGAAAGGGGAATTCTCTTGCACTGCTGGTGGAAATGCAAATCGGTGTGGTCATTCTGGAAAACAGTATGGAGGTTCCTCAGAAAGTTAAAATAGAACTACCCTACAATCCAGCAACTGCACTACTAGTTCGAAGGGATATATGCACCCCAATGTTTATAGCAGCACTATCTACAATAGCCAAATTATGTAAAAACCCCAAATGTCCACTGAATGATGAATGTATAAAGAATGTGGTGTGTGTGCGTGTGTAACGGAATTTTGCTGAGCCATATGAATGAATGAAATCTTGCCATTTGCAACCACAAGGATGGAGCTAGAGAGTATTAATTATGCTAAGTGAATACCATGTGATTTCATTCATATGTGGAATTTAAGACACAAAACAAATGAGCAAAGGCGGGGGTGGGGGGGGGGCGGCAAACCAAGGAAGACTCTTAACTATAGAGCACTGATGGTTACGGGGGGAGGGGGGGATGTGTTAAATGTGTGATGAGAATTACGGCATGCACTTGTGATGAATACCAGATGACATACAGAAATGCTGAATCGCTATATTGTACTAAAACTACACTGTATTTTAACTGGAATTTAAGTAAAAACTTTTAAAAAATGGTGCATGAAAACTTAACAGAAGCAAAAGAATCTATTCTAGACTAACTCACCAAATGCTTGCATAATGAAAAAAATAGGATCTATACCAAGTAATATAACCATGAAATTTCAAGACACCAGGAATAAAGATATTATAAAAGCTTGCACACACATAAACTAAGCCATATTAAATAATCAGAAGTGACAACTCTGAACTTCTACTTCTCAACAGCCAACAGCAACACTAGAATACAGAAAGATAATGTCTTTAAAAAATATTTCAACCTGGGCACCTAACTGACCCAGTAGGTACAGCATGTGACTCTTGATCTCAGGGACATAAGTTTAAGCCCCACTTAAGAAAAGAAAATTTTTTTTTCAACCTTTTTCCAGTCAAAAATCAAGTGAGAGTAAAATAATGCATTTCCAGGCATGAAAGATCTCAAGAGTTAGCTCCCATGCATCTCTTCTAAGACAACTACTAGGAGAGGTTGCTTTGCCAAAACCAGGAAGAAATCCAGCAAAGAGTGAGGTAAATGGCAGCTCAAACTGGCCTAGAGAGCAACCAGTTCAGAAGCGAATGAGGACATAAAAGGACAGAATCAAATGAGAAGAAAATTCCAAGAAGTATATCTACTAAGAGAGGGAAGGGAATAAATGGTACTAATGGAATTTGTATGAAAAGCAGAAATTCAGAGAGCTTGGCAATTCTGTTGCCGATTTTGGATAAAGTATGTACAGTGTCTTGAAATTTAAGCAAATGTAATAATAAAGGAACTGTAAATTACAGTAAAAACAGAAAAATCATCCAAGAAAGGAAATGTGATTATAGTACACTACTTGGTTTAACAGTTAATAAAAAACATGTGTTATAACTATTTGAGAAGATGAAGAGAGAGGCACCAGGAATGTCTGGAATAATTGATTCTCATTTCCCGTAACAAGAGAGAATTTCTAATGTTAGTTTTTTCTTTTTGCGTGGTTTTTTTTTTTTTTTTTAAGTTAAAAGCCAAGACTAAGGAATATGGTGTTGAATAACAGATAAAAAGGTCATAAAGTGCTTGGAAAAGGAAATACACAGGTAGGCACAGGGCAAAACTCTATTGTTGCTACTGTCCTCACAGACCTTGAAATACTGTGACTTCTAAAATTCTGCTCTATTACTTTAATAGAAATAAAAACTGGGTTAACAGAGGGACGCTTACAATAAGTTCTCTCCACTACTTAACCACTTCAATTTGATCATTGTATTCCTCCCATGGCCCTCAGCCACCCCTGCAGTCTCATTCCCTTCCAGTCGGCCTCCGGTAGTCACCTTCAAACACAACTTTTTGAAGCAGCTGTGTACTTTTTCCAAGTAAATACCTTTGTCACTCCATCAAGTAGTTTCTACATTCCCCAAAACATACACACCTAAGTGTGGAAAAACTTATACTTAAGATAGAGTAGAAAAGCTTTTGATAACATTTAAGAATTAGAGCAAAATAAGTAGCTCAACTGCCAAGAGAAGGTAGGAAAACCTATATCACCCTTTAAGATTCTGCCAGGAGGAAGAGCACCTGGTGGCTCAGTCTAGTTAAGCATCCATCTTCACTGTGCTGACGAGCTCAGAGCCTGGATCCTGCTTCAGACTCTATGTCTCCCTCCCTCTCTCTGCCCCTTCCTTGCTCGTGCTCTCTCTCCTTTTCTCAAAAATAAATAAACATTAAACAAAATTTAAGATTCTGCCAAGAGAAATAATCAGATTCTCCTGCAACACTATCATTTCCTAAATTTTCACAGACTAGAGCAAACATAGGATTTGATCCAACCAGTGTTTCTCTTTTAGGTTGTATTTATACGAAAACACACTAAAGGAAATCTCTTATTTTTACAGATTCCTGGGACCCAGCTCAAACGAGTATTTCAATTTACTGCACTCTAACTTTTATCAATTTTCAGCTGCTCAGAAAGTGAGAAACAGCCAAAATATTTGCCTTAATGATGTTGCAGAAGCACCATCCAGTGGCAAGAAAAGTTAACTGCAACTTCTAGCCACTGTAAATATCCGTTTTCCAAAGCTTAGCTTCTGATGACACACCAATACATAGTATTTAATGTAGGAAGAAATATAATAAACTCCAGACAACTAAAGTTTAACAGCTCATAGGTAAACGATCAATATCTGTGGTTTTTAACAAATGAAAATAAAGTATTTTCACCACATCAGGAAAGGAAATAAGAATCTTATACCTACAATCCTTTGAATATAGCTTTTTTCTGGAATTTAAGAAACATGATTCTTTAACATGATTTAAGAAACATGATTCTTAGTCCTAGCTCTAGCTCTACCATTATAGCACAAATTTTGAAAAGGCCACTTCCCAATACAGCCATTAGTTTATCTGGATGCAGATGTGAAAATGCAGAATGCAGAAATTTCCTCTAAAGCTCTTCTTATTGGGGCGCCTTGGTGGCTCAGTCAGTTGAGCATCCAACTTCAGCTCACGACATGATCTCGTGGTTTGTGGATTCGAGTCCCATGTTGGGCTCTGTGCTGACAGCTCAGAGCCTGGAGCCTGCTTCAGATTCTGTGTCTCCCTCTCTCTCTCTGCCTCTCCTCCCCCCATGCATGCACTCTCTCTCTAAACATTAATTTTTTTTTAAAAGATCCTTCCGGGGGCGCCTGGGTGGCTCAGTCGGTTAAGCGGCCGACTTCGGCTCAGGTCATGATCTCACGGTCCGTGAGTTCGAGCCCCGCGTCAGGCTCTGTGCTGACAGCTCAAAGCCTGGAGCCTGTTTCAGATTCTGTGTCTCCCTCTCTCTGACCCTCCCCCATTCATGCTCTGTCTCTCTGTCTCAAAAATAAATAAACATTAAAAAAAATTAAAAATAAATAAATAAAATAAAATAAAAGATCCTTCCGTATAATAGTAATAGCTTAGTAAACACCTTGAGAATTTATAATGTGTTTAGCCCTTTGGAGTGGATTAAAGCATTAAATCCTCGGGGCGCCTGGGTGGCTCAGTTGGTTAAGCGTCCGACTTCGGCTCAGGTCATGATCTCATGGTCTGTGAGTTCGAGCCCCGCGTCAGGCTCTGTGCTGACAGCTCAGAGCCTGGAGCCTGTTTCAGATTCTGTGTCTCCCTCTCTCTCTGCCCCTCCCCTGTTCACGCTCTGTCTCTCTCTGTCTCAAAAATAAATAAACGTTAAAAAAATTTTTTTTTTGAAAAAATAAAATAAAATAAAGCATTAAATCCTCAGAACAGTCCTAACCTATACTTTTATTTACAAACTACAAATGAAAAATAAAATTAAAATCCAGTAGTACTAACAATATTTACTGGATAACTACTAAGTGTTCTAAGCATTTCCCGTATTATCTCATTTACTATTCAAAATTATCCTCGGTGAGGCAACTGTCAAGTCAGTTGACACTCTTGATTTTGGCGCAGTTCATGATCTCACAGTTCACAGAATCGAGCCCCGCATCAGGCTCTGTGCTTGTTAGCTTGGGATTTTCTCTCTCTCCCTTGATCTCTGTGCCTCCCCCACATCCACTCTCAAAATAAATAAACTTTAAAAAAATCCTCTGCAGCAATCCCTATCAAAAGAACACCAGCATTCTTCACAGAGCTAGAACAAACAATCCTAAAATTTGTATGGAACCAGAAAAGACCCTGAATAGCCAAAACAATCTTAAAAAAGAAAACCAAAGCTGGAGGCATCACAATCCCAGACTTCAAGATTTATGACAAAGGTGTAATCATCAAGACAGTATGGTACTGGCACAAAAACAGACACCCAGATCAATGGAACAGAATAGAGAACCCATAATGGGCCCACAAACGTATGGCCAACTAATCTTTGACAAAGCAGAAAAGAATATCCAATGGAATAAAGACAGTCTCTTCAACAAATGGTGCTGGGAAAACTGGACAGTGACATGCAGAAAAATGAACCTGGACCACTTTCTTATACCATACACAAAAATAAACTCAAAATGAATGAAAGATCTAAATGTAAGACAGGAAGCCAACAAAATCCTAGAGGAGAAAGCAGGCAAAAACCTCTCTGACCTCAACCACAGCAACTTCTTACTCAACACGTCTCCAGAGGCAAGGGAAACAAAAGCAAAAATGAACTACTGGGACCTCATCAAAATAAAAACCTTCTGCACAGTGAAGGAAACAATCAGCAAAACCAAAAGGCAACCGATGGAATGGGAGAAGATACTTGCAAACGACATATCAGATAAAGGGTTAGTATCCAAAACCTATAAAGAACTTATCAAACTCAACACCCAAAAGACAAATAATCCAGTGAAGAAATGGGCAAAAGACATGAATAGACACTTCTCCAAAGAAGACATCCAGATGGCTAACAGAAACATGAAAAACCACTCAACATCACTCATCATCAGGGAAATACAAATCAAAACCACGAGATACCGATACCACTTCGCACCTGTGAGAATGGCTAATAACATTAATAACTCAGGCAACAACAGATGTTGGCGAGGGTGAGGAGAAAGAGGATCTCTTTTGCATTGTTGGTGGGAACGCAAACTGGTGCAACCACTCCGGAAAACAGTATAGAGGTTCCTCAAAAAATTGAAAATAGAACTACTCCACAACCCAGCAACTGCACTACTAGGTATTTACTCAAGGGATACAGGTGTGCTGTTTCAAAGGGGAACATGCACCCAAATGTTTACAGCAGTGCTATCGACAGTAGCCAATGTATGGAAAGAGCCTAAATGCCCATTGACAGCTAAATGTATAAAGAAAATGTGGTATACACACACACACACACACACACACACACACACACACACACACACACACACACACATACATACAATGGAGTATTACTCAGCAATCAAAAAGAATGAAATCCTGCCATTTGCAACTACATGAATGGAACTAGAGAGTATTATGCTAAGCAAAATTAGAGAAAGACAAATATCACATGACTTCATTCACATAAGGAATTTAAGATCCTAAACAGATGAACCTAAGGAAAGGGAAGCAAAAATAATACAAAAACAGGGAGGGGAACAATATAGAACAGACTTTTAAATATAGAGAACAGAGGGTTGTGGGAGGGGGGATGGGCTAGATGGGCAAGGGGCCTTAAGGAATATACTCCTGAAATCATTGTTGCACTATATGCTAACTAACTTGGATGTAAATTAAACATTAATTAATTTTTGAAAATCCTCTGCAAAACTACATATATGCCTATTTTAAAGAAAAGGAAAGTTTAAAGTAATTTTTATTTTTTTTTAAATTTTTTTTTTTTTTTAACGTTTATTTATTTTTGAGACAGAGAGAGACAGAGCATGAACGGGGGAGGGTCAGAGAGAGAGGGAGACACAGAATCTGAAGCAGGCTCCAGGCTCTGAGCTGTCAGCACAGAGCCCGACGTGGGGCTCGAACTCACGGACCGTGAGATCATGACCTGAGCCGAAGTCGGATGCTTAACCGACTGAGCCACCCAGGCGCCCCAAGTTTAAAGTAATTTAAATAAGGTCAGAGAATTAACGTGGCAGAACCAGTACTCAATTCCACTTGTTTTTTCACACCATACAAGCTCTTAACCTAAATTAAGTTCCATAATTCCATTTTTTATTTATGTATTTTCTACTGAGGTAAAATCCACATAACATAAGATGTTCTCAGTTTATTTGGGTCTTAAGTTCTCTCGACACTATTTTGTAGTCTTCAGGGACTAGGTCTTACATTTTGTTAAATTTATCCCCATTTCATTTTTCATGTTTAGGGTGCTATTATAAATAATACTTTTTTAAGAGTTTCATTTTCTAATTGTTGCTCAATACAGAATACATCTTATTTTTGTATACTGACCCCTATCCTGTAACCTTGCTATAGTCACTTCTTAATTCTAGCTGCTCTTTATTTGGGAGGTAGGGTGCTTAGAGTTTTCTATGTATGTAAGTCATATATATAATCAGGTAGTCTACAAAAAGGCACTTTCTTAATCATTTTCCTTTCGAACCTCTGATATCTTTCTTTCTCTCGCCTTATTGTTACCAGCTAGGACCTCTAATACAATGTTGTTTTGTACTTGATCCTTAACAAAGAAAGCTTAGAGTGAAAGCTTCACTATTAAAGTATCATGTTAACTGTACATCATTTAGTAGGCTGAGGAAATGTCCTTTTACTCCTAGTTTGCTAAGGTATTGTGACGCAAATGAGTATTTTGTAAAATACTTTTATTATTTTTTAAGCTAATTTATTTATCTTGAGGGAGACAGAAACAGTGCACAAGCAAGCAGGGGAGGGGCAAAGAGAGAGGGAAAGAGAGAGAATCCCAAGTAGGCTCTGCACTGTCAGCATGGAGCCCAATGTGGGGCTCAAACTCACGAACCATGAGATCATGACAGGAGCCCAAATCAAGAATTGGATGCTTAACTAACTGAGCCACCTAGGCACCCCATCGTATGCTTTTTCTGTACCTATTAAGATGATCATGACTTTTCTTCTTCTTCTTTTTTTTTTTTAGTAGGCTCTACACTCAACCTGGGGCTTGAACTCACAACCCCAAAGAGTCACATGCTCTACCAACTGAGCCAGCCAGGCACCCTTCTTCTTTACCCCATTAAGGGAGCTAATTAAAATTGCTTTAGGGGGCTCATGGGTGGCTCAGTCAGTTGAGCGGCCGACTCTTGACCTCGGCTCAGGTCATGATCCCAGGGTCATGGGATCAAGTCCTGTGCCAGGCTCTGTGCTGAGCAGTGACCCTGCTTAAGACTCTTTCTTTCTCTTTCTCTCCCCCCACCCATGGCCCTCTCCTTGCTCTTGGACACATTCACTCTGTCTCTAAAATAAAATAAAATAAAATAAAATAGTGGCTCCTGGGTGGCTCAGTTGATTAAGCGGCTGACTCAGCTCAGGTCATGATCTCACGGTTCATGAGTTCAAGCCCCGCATACAGCTTTGCTGTCAGCTCTGTCCCCCTCTCTCTCTGCCCCTCCCCTGCTCACTTGCGTGCTCTCTCATTCTCTCTCTCTCTTTCCCTCTCTCCCTCCCTCAAAAATAAACACTTTAAGGGAGCCTGGGTGGTTCAGTCAGTTAAGTGTCCAACTCTTGGCTTCAGCTCAGGTCATGATCTCGTGGTTCATGAGTTTGAGCCCTGCATTGGGCTCTGCACAGACAGCATGGAGCCTGCCTGGGATTCTCTCTCTCCCTCTATCTCTCAAAATAAACAAATCAACTTGAAAAAAATATTAAAAAAATAAAAATAAGTTTTTAAAAAATATTTTTGAGAAAGAGAGACAGAGACAGAGAGAGAGAGAGAGAGAGAGAGAGAGAGAGAGAGAACGTGCACACATGCACAAATGGGGGAGGGGCAGAGAGAGAGGTAAACACAATGTGAAGCAGGTTCCAGGCTCCAAGCTTTTGGTGAAGAGTCCAATGCAGGGCTCGAACCCACCAACTGTGAGATCATGACCTGAGCCAAAGTCAGACACTTAAGTGACTGAGCCACCCAGGCACCCTTATTTTATTTTATTTTATTTTATTTTATTTTATTTTATTTTATTTTATGTTTTATTTATTTATTTATTTCTTAATTTTATTTATAGAGAGAACAAGCATGCAAGGGAGAGGGGCAGTGGAGGGAGAGAGAGAAAGAGAGAGAATGAAAGAATCTTAAGCAGGGTGCCTGCTCAGGGCAGAGCCTGGCACAGGGATCAATCCCATGACCCTGGGATCATGAACTGAGCCAAAATCAAGAGCTGGCTGCACAACTAACTAAGCCATGCAGGCACCCGTAAACAAGCACTACATAAATAAATAGAGAGATAGATAGATAAAATGATTTTTAAAAATTTATTTTGAACGTGAAATCAACATTGTATTCCTAAAATAAAGTCTACTTGGTCATGACATATTATTTTTTATAAGTTCCCAGAAACGCTGTGCAATTATTATTTTTTTAACGTTTGTTTATTTTGGGGGCAGGGAGGGGGCAGAAAGAGAGAGGGACAGAAGATCCAAAGTGGGCTCTGAGCTGACAGCAGCAAGCCTGATGTGGGGGGGCTCAAACTCACCAACTGCGAGATCATTACCTGAGCCAAAGTCAGACCCTTAACCAACTAAAACACCCACGTGCCCCTAGATAAGGATTCTTACATACATGTTCATGAAGGAGATGTCAATGTTCATTAGGGATCTCTCTGTCTGGTCTTAATATCCAAGAGAAGGCTGGTCCCATAAATGATTTAAAGTGTGCCCTCCTCCACCATTTACTGAAATAGTAGTATTTTCTTCCTTAAACATTTGATAAAACTCACCAGTGAAGCCATCTGAGCCTTAAAATTTCTTTCAGAAAAAACTTAAATTAAGATTCTATTTCTTTAATATATGTCTATTCTATCAATCACTACAGAAGAATATTCGTTGAGTATCCAACTATATAATTATAGATTTCTATTTCTCCTTCCAATTCTGTCAGTTTCTGCTTCAAGTATTTTGAAACTCTGTTATTAGGTATATAAATATGATAAACTGACACCTTTATCATTACAAAAAAATTTTCTTTATTCCTGGAAGTATACTCCTTGCTCTGAAATCTACTTTGTCTACTATTAATACAGCCACCTGGGCTTTTTTATGATTATTGGCTTCTTAGGTAGTCCTAAGATATTTTTTAGTGGTTGCACTAGACTTCATAACACACATTTTTAACTTAGCACAGTGCACCTTCAAACAGTATTATACCACTTCTCATATTAATGTAAGAACCTTACAGCAGTGTACTTCCATTTTCTCCCTATTACTGGGCTTTTACTTTTTACATCTACCTTTTACATCTACCTTTTACTTTTTACATCTACATTTTCTGAATTTTACTAGTCAATTGTCTGAAATAAATTTAAATTTGAGAAAAAAGTATTTTGCATTTCCCCATGTGTACCATTTATCCTCTCCATTCTTTTGTGTGTATCTGAGTTTCCACCCAAAATGATTTTCTTCAGCCTGAAAAATTTCCTTTAAAATTTTTTAAAGATTTTTTTTTAAGTTTATTTATTAATTTGAGAGAGAGAGAGAGAGAGAATGAGCAGACAGAGAGGGGGACAGAGGATCCGAAGCAGGCTCTGTGCTAATAGCAGAGAACCCAACGCAGGGCTCAAACTCCAAAACCATGAGATGATGATCTGTGCTGAAGTGGGACACTTCACTGACTGAGCCTCCCAGGTGTCCCCCTTTAACATTTTTAATAGAGCAGGACTGTCAGCAAGAAATTCTCTCAGCTTTTGTCTGCAAAATGCCTTTTTAAATGTTTATTTTTAAGAAACAGAGCACACGTGTAAGCATGCATGAGCAGGGGAGGGGCAGAAAAAGAGAGAGGGCAGCGGATCTGAAGCAGGCTCTGCACTGACAGCAGCAGCCCAATGTGGGGCTAGAAATCAAGAACCACAAGATCATGACTGAGCTGAAGTTGGACACTCAATCAACTGAGCCACACCTGCGTCCTGGAAATGTCTTCAGTTTGTCTTGATTTCTGCAAGATATGCTTGTCAGGATTAAATTCTAATGATAGTTTTTTCACATCAGAACTTTTTTTTTTTTTTTTTTTAGGATTGTATTTTTGGACCGCCTGGGTGGCTCAGTCAGTTGAGCCACCAACTTTTGGTTTCGGCTCAAGTCATCATCTCACAGTTTGTGGGACTGAGCCCCGTGTCAGCTCTGGGCTGGCAGCATGGAGCCTACTTGAGATTCCTTCTCCCTTTGTCTCTGCCCCTCCCTCCATCTCTCCCTCCCTCTCTCAAAAAATAAACTTTAAAAAAAGGATTGATCTATTTCTTAAAAAAAAAAATAAAAAAAAAAAAAAGATTTAATTTTTAAGTAATCTCTACACCCAATATGGGGCTCAAACTTACAATCCTGAGATCAAGAGTCGAATGCTCTACCAACTGAGCCAGCTAGGTGCCCCTCCTTTCAGAACTTAAAAAGTGTTGCTCCACTGTCTTCTGGCTTGCATGACACCCCCCACCCACATACACACCCCTTTTGGGAGGAATCTAGACTTAAGAAACTTTTTATTTTGAAACGGCTTTACAGAAAAGTTGCAAAAACAGAGTCCACATATACCTTTCATCCAGCTTCTAATGTTAACACTTAGATAATCATTATCAGAAAAAAGAAAGTAACACTGGTATAAAGCAATTAACTTAGCTACAAACTTAAATCTACCAATTTGTTCACTAATGTCTTTTTTCCTTTTCTTAATGTTTATTTTAGAGACAGAGACAGAGACAGAGAGAGAGAGAGAGAGAGAGAGAGAGACAGACAGACAGACAGACAGCATAAGAAGGGGAGGGGCAGGGACAGGGAGACACAGAATCTAAAGCAAGCTCCAGGCTCTAAGCTGGCAGCACAGAGCATGACACGAGGCTCGAACTCACAAACCATGAGATCATGGCCTGAGCCAAAGTAGGATGCTTAACCGACTGAGCTACCCAGGCACCCCACTAATGTCTTTTTCTGTTCCAGGATCCAATTCAGGTTCCCAACACTGCATGTAGTGGACACGTTTCCTTGATCTGTAACAGTTATTCAATATTTTCTCATCTTGCATGACCTTAATAATTTTGAAAAATACTAGCCAGGTATCTTGTAGAACCTCCCTCAATTTGGGTTTGTCTGATGTCTTCTCATAATTAGAGCAAGGCTTTGCATTTTTTGGTAAGAACACCACAGATGAAATATTTTGCCTTTCTTAGCTCATTATCAGGGAGTATATACACTGTGAATGTCTTATTGTCGTGCTATTAACCTTGATAACTTGGTTATGGTGGTATCTACAGAGTTTCTCTCCACTATAAATTCATTTTTTCTCTTTGTAACTAATAAATTTTTTGGAGAAAATACTTTAAGGCTATGAAAATATGTTTTTCACCATACCTTCACTCACTGATTTTACCTTCCATACCGATTTGTGCCTGTGACAACTATTACTGTAATATTTGCTAATGGTGATGCTGTGTTTAGTCACTACTTTACACTTAGTAACTAATTCTTTTACATTTTAGTCCTTCTCCCCATTCATTTAGTTATTTATTTATTATTACCAATATGGACTCATAGATATTTTATTCTACTGATTATGTAATACTAGAATTATCTGATTCCAGCTTTGGCCATCAGAAGCTCTTTCAAGTTGGCTCTTACATCCTTTTGACATGTCCCACCCTTTTCTAGCACTTCTTTGTTTTCTGGCACCAAAGATGCTTCAGAATCGTCCTCTTTTGCCTCTATCCCAGCTCTTTCTTCAAAGTGCCATGGTACGTCTTAATGAAGAATTGCTGAGTCCAAGATCTGGGCACAAGATATGCTCATTGCTCCTGGAGTGCCACTGCTTCTACGCATTCCCAGGGGACAGAGCGAGGAAATACATTTATGCACGGTAACCCATGCATATACATACATCTACATTTCTAGACCTATTTATCTGTATATATTACATAAAACCATGAGTTAATACTGATACCTCCAATTCAAGACCAAAAAGTTCATTCTAGCCGTTCTCCTTTCCTTACTTGTAACCTCTTCATTTAACAGTTAGGTATCTGGCTGTCATGATCTAAACTAGATTTACTTATATATTCAATCTTAGTATATACATAAAGTAGTATATACACAGAGCAGTTTCAGGCTTACTAACCCATATCCTTATGAGAAAGGACAGATTTACTAACTAGAATATAATACTTGTATACAGTTCTTTTTATCTTTAGTCTTACAATATCTAGTCAAAATACTATTTTCTGAAGTTACTTTGATGATTTATTCTCTTCCTCCTCCTCAGTGTGGTTGTTGTCCAGTTGTAATAAAGTTAGGTTCATTTGTTGGTTTACATTATTTTTCTTGAAAAGTCAACAGCTGTTATCTTTGCCCTCTGTATATATAATGCGGTTTTTCTTTCCTCTAGTTTCTCTTAAGATTTCTCTTTAAAACTAGTTTTCAGCAATTGGATTAGGATGTGCCTCAGTGTGACTCTCTTTGTGTTTATCCTATCTGGGATCATTAAGTCTAAGGGATTATAGCTTTCATTACATTTAAAATTTTTTCAGCCCTATTTCTTCAAATACTTCTTCAACTGCAGCCTCCAAATGCAAATTGTATTAGGCAGGCTATCTGATAATGTCTCACACATCACTGGGGCTCTCTTTTTCTTCCAGTCTTTTTTTACCCTGTGCTTCATTTTGGGCAGTTTCTATTATCCTCTCACTGATCTTTTCTTCTGCATATCTAATCTGCTGTTAAGGCCCATCAACTGAATTTTTCCTTTCAGATACCATATTTTTCAGTTCTAGAAGCTCCAATGGGTCTTTTTTACATCTTACATTTCTTTCATGTTCATGCTTTCCTTTAAATGCTTCAACATCTGTCTTCTAAATCCATCATCTCTGTCATTTCTGGGTCTTTTTCCAAAAACTGATTTTTCTCCTGGTTAAGGATTACATTTTCCTACTTCTTCATATGCCTAATAACTTCAGATTAGATGCTAAACATCTTACAGACTTTGTTAACGTATAGACTTTTTAAATGTTGAGTTTTGTTAAGATGGGCAGCTAAATTAGTTGAGAATCAGCTTAACCCTATTGAGGTCCGTTTTTCAGCACAGTTTTAAGGAAGGGCTAGAGTAGCCTTTTCTCCAGAGTTATTACTTTAGCCCCACTCCTAATGAATGCCATTTCTAGGGTCTTCCCCAAATGGCCTTTATATTCAATGAGATCTCGTTCTCTTGGGTGGTCAGAACTAGAATGTCTCCCAACCCATTTTAAGTCTCAACACTTCTTCCAACTATCTGGTAGTTGTTCTTTCCCCTAATAGTTGTTCTCTGCTCAGCCATGGAGCCCCACACAGCTTAACATCCAAAGATTCAAAGGGACTCCTTTCTGTTTTTTGTTTTTTTTTTTTTTTTTTTTTTAATTTTTTTTTCAATGTTTTTTATTTATTTTTGGACAGAGAGAGACAGAGCATGAACGGGGGAGGGGCAGAGAGAGAGAGGGAGACACAGAATCGGAAGCAGGCTCCAGGCTCCGAGCCATCAGCCCAGAGCCTGACGCGGGGCTCGAACTCACGGACCGCGAGATCGTGACCTGGCTGAAGTCGGACGCTTAACCGACTGCGCCACCCAGGCGCCCCAAAGGGACTCCTTTCTGGATCTCACTGTCCACATAATGCCATCTTCTATGATAAACAACCCTGCAAATTCCAGCCTCCCCCTCAGTCTTTCTCTGAGTTCTAACTCTTTGGCCCAACAAGACTGCCTTGCTCTGCTTAGATCCTGAATTGGAATCTAGTTTCAGAAAGAAAGCCAGGGGGATTGCAGGGTTCTATTTATTTGTTTTCCTTCTCTCAAGGATTGCAATTCTGCCGCACCTGTTACCAAATATTTAAAAACAGCTGTTTCTTATGTTTTGTCTGGTAGTCTAGCAGTTTATAGCCAGAAGGCTATTCCGGTGCCAGTTACTCTATGATGTCCAGAAATGGAAGATCTCTCAACAGCTTTATTGTCTTTTAAAGGTTAAGTAATCCTTGACCTTTTTTAGAATAGGTTTCAAATCATTTGAGAACCTAAAGAAAATCACGGATCCTTTGCCCATTCCCTTACACCAAACTGTATATATTTCAGGGAGTTTAAAGCCTCTGTCCCAGTCCCCCACCTTCTACTGTTCCACCAGAGGGTTGTGGTTTATAGTACTGGTGCACTACACTATCATTCTTTCAAAGCTTTAGAGGCAATTCACTGAAAACTTGCTAAGGCTGAAATTCAAGTATTTGAACCAAGGAAAAACATTTTTTTTAATCAAAGAAGACACTTTTAAAAAAAGTATTAATACAAAGTTCAGAAACAATACAGCTATTATTCTTTCCCCACATGTGGCAGATAATATTTCTCACATATCTACATGATGATATACTGGCAGTCTGATATTACAGACTAAAGAAACCAAGCCAAAATAATCTAGATTTTTTATCTGATATCCTAATTAGCATTCTTTTGTTATATAATTATTAAAAAGCAATTTTTTATTATCCTGATCTAGCCACCAGCAACAGCAATATTGATACTGAATTATAAATATATACACTTCATATATACATTCATTCTTTGTTAACTACTGTTAAAAACTGGCATTCTCCTAGGTTACTAGTCCTTACAGCAGCATAAGCCAGCTCGGTCAGGCCAGATGGATGTCAGTAAATATCACTTCAGAATTCACCCTAGTCCCACATACTCCACAATAAATACCTGTTGATTTAAATAATGGGAGGGAGTTGGGTGCCTGCGTGGCTCAGTTGGATAAGCATCCGACTCCTGATTTTGGCTCAGCTCATGATCTCACAGTGCTTAAGTTGGAACCCCACATTAGGTTCCATGTGCTGATAGTGTGGAGCCTTCTTGGGATATTCTCTCTCTCTCTCTCTCTCTCTTTCTCTGCCCCTACCCTGTCCTCTTTCTCAAAATAAATAAACTTTAAAAAAAAAGTAATGGAAGGAAGTTGAAAAGATAAAGACAGAAAAGTAAATAGTAAAGGAGAACATTTAAGAGTGCTTGATATTTATTTTTAAAAATTTTTTCATGTTTATTTTTGAGAGAGAGAGAGAGAGAGAGAGAGAGAGAGAGAGAGAGACACCATGCACGAGCGGGGGAGAGGCAGAGAGAGGGGGAGGCACAGAATCTGAAGCAGGCTCCAGGGTCTGAGCTGTCAGCACAGACCCCAATGCGGGCAGAGCTCAAACAGGAACCATGAGATTGTGTACTACCTGAGCTGAAGTGGGACACTCAACCAAGTGAGCCACCCAGGTGCCACAAGAGTGCTTGATATTTAATTATCAAAACTCAATTGGCCAGAATATAAAGGTTTATTTCTGGACTTTTCAATTCTTTTCCACTGATCTGTAATGCCTACTTTTATGCTAGAACCACATGGTCTTGATTACTGTAGCCCTGCTGTAAGTTTTGAAATCAGGTAATGTGTGTCTTCCAACATTGTGGTTCTTTTTCAAAATTATTTTGGCTATTCTGGGCCCTCTGCATTCCTATACGAATCTTATGAGTCACTTATCAACTTCTGCACACAAGCTTCCTAGTATTTTAACAGGAACTGCACTGAATCTGTAGACCAATTTGGATAGTACTGCCACCTTAATATTGTCTTCTGATCCATGAACAATGTGCATCTTTCCATTTACTGAGATCTTCTTTAGTCTCTTTCAATAGTGTTTTCAGTGTACGACTCTTGTACTTCTTTTGTTAAATTTATCCCTAAATATTGATTCTTTTTGAAGCCAGTATAAGTGGAATTAATGTCTTAATTCCATTTGGAAATGTTTCATTACTAATGTACAGAAATACTTTTGATTTCTGTACACTGTTCCTGTATTCTATTTATGGACTTTTAAAAAGCGAAGTAGCTATTCTATTCTGAAGTACCTATACATTGTATTACATTAAAATTACATTACAAATAACAAAAGTCATTCAAACAAAAAATAACTTCATCTAACAAAAGCTGACATTACAAAGTAGTATATAATAAAACTGAAAAACTGCTGAATCTATAGGTGTAAGTCAGGAGGAAGAAAGTCTTATCTGCTATGCACTAATTTTAGAGACACTCCTCTAATTCATTAAGATTCTCAGAAGTAAATATAGTTACAGAAGACAACTGGAAAATCTAATTCCACAATACCAGATAACAGAGGATAAAAAAAAAAGCAAGAGAAGCAATGTCACAAAAACAGAAAATTAACATGTTTGTCTATGCACAAAAGATGTAATATCTTTATTCACCCTGATAAATTTAAATTTTCTTATTTGAAAATTTAAAATCTCCTCTAATACTTTATGTAAGTATTATATATAAGTACATAATACATATATATGTGTGTATATAAGTATATATATGTACATATATATATAAGTATATACATGTATAAGTGTATATATACGTGGATACACACACACACACACATGTATGTATGTGTGTGTGTGTGTGTGTGTGTGTGTGTATATATATATATATATATATATATATATATATATATATATATATATATATGAAGCTCAAATTCACAGCCCAGAGATCAAGTCACATGCTCAGGGCACCTGGATGGCTCAGCTGGTAGAGCATACAACTCCTGATCTCAGGGTTCTTAAGTTCGAGCTCATGTGGGGTATAGAGATAACTGAAAAATAAAATCTTTAAAAAAAAAAAAAAAAAGTGGCATGCTCGACTGACTGAGCCAGCCAGGCGCCCCTAGTAAATATAGATTTATAATACCCATGTAGCACTTTAAGTATTATTTCACAAAATCTGATTTCTAAAAAATCAAAAGCTCTGAATAAGTAAAACACAACCACACTTACTGTGTCTTAATTATTTTGAACTCAAAATTAGTACAGTAGAAATTAATGAGCTTTGTGCTTTGTTTCACATAAGCCATAAGATGTATTTCATTGGAGTCACAGATTTCCAAAAGTAGTTTTAAATTTGGCATGTGTAGTTAATTCCTCAAGTCCCTCATGAATTTCCTTTATTCCTGAGCTCTTTATATGCTCCTTTGACACTTATCCAAAAAAAAGGAAGGAGGAACTTTTTCATGTCAAAGAACTGAGCAAGTAAATTCTTGCTTGTGTGACGCAGTACGTGTGTGATGAAACACTATTCTGCTGCTTCTGCTGTCACTTCCACTGTCCAAAACTTTGGAGGCACCTTCCAGAAGGTGTTCTGCAGAACATGGCAGTATCTCCTTATATTCTTATTTGGTATCACAGCATCAAGAGTAACCCTACCTCAAATACCTATCTTAATCTCTCTACAGAGCTACTCCAATCATATTTTTATGATAGGTTATACACTACACCTCCATAAGCAAACACAAGTATGCTGTTGACAGTGAATTCATTTTAAGAATTAAGAAAGGCCATGTGTAGCATAGTGACTAAGAGTACCCTGATAAACATGGTCTTCTGGCTCTGTCACATACTTGCTATGTGGCATTGGGTGAAACTTTAACCTCTCTAGACCTCTTGTTGCCCACTACAGTAGGAATTATAATTTCCAACTCCAAGATGTTGTAAAGGTTAAATGAGATCATGTGTAAAAAGTCTAGGAGGGTACCTAACAAGCTTTCAATTAAGCTATTCTTAAGGTGGTTCTGAACTCTACTCTGCTCGATTTCAGGCTTCTCCCAGTCTACTGATTTGCCACTAGTAAGTCAAACTATCTATTCTCTTTTTGGCCTGTCCTTATCTTACTCCTCTGCCACATCTCCTTGATCCAGCCCAAACTGTATCCCAGGCAGCAGCATGACTGTCAGGTTAGCAGCTCTCTACTCAACTTGCCCAGAACTTGCTCACTTATCTCCTAACCCTTTGCTCACTTTCCACCTTTATTCCTTTTTTGTGGAAATTTATAACTTTTCACATATGAAAGGTTTTTCTGAATCATTATAAAATGAGTTCATGTATGATCTCCAAAGGTCACCAAATCTTCAGAATCTAAGACTTGATTAAATGCTTCAAACTTATTAATGTATAATGCTGATCTCCATATAATATCATGACAACTTGTCATTTGGCCATTATACTTTCACATTAGAATAATACTTTGCAATGGCATTGGTTTATTCTGTATTAGATAAAACATAGCCACTTTAAATTCCTACTAATTGACTTGACTACCCTCCTCTCCTCTCACTTCCAGTTCAGGTTTTAATGTTTTTTGATTTTGTTTTGTTTTGTTTTTTTGGTAAAGAATAAAACCACACAACCTTTCAAACAGCCTCTTCCCAAGCTTATTTATGAGAGAGACAAAACATCTGCTTAAACAAGTTAAATCTGCGCTGATCCATTCAGGACACCAGCCAACCAAGGCATAAAACCATTTCATTCCAACAGAGAAGTGGGAGGAGGTGGCTGGGAAGGATCTTCAAATGGGATCAGGCAATAAATGACTTAATGGAGGAAATGAGGACTGTTTTCCCTACTGGAAAATGAAAGAAAGTTCTTTTGGCACTAAAGAATTTAGGAGACGTTGGCTTGTTAAGAATGTCTGACGTGGGAAAAGAGGATATACTAATAAAACTTTAGCATAATATTCTCTAATTCCTTACCAATATTCCAACCTTCAATTACCTCTTCTTGTCATCTTTCTTCAATTCTCCAGGAAGCCTGTACTCTCGTACTGTTCTATCTAGCTGCTCCAAAATTTAGAACCAGGCCAGTCTCTTAAGAACTCCAAATTAAGCGCAGTTTCTACTCTCAACAAAAGAGAAAAAGAACACCGCTGCCTTTTCCCCCAACTTCTTATCCCCTTCTGAGGTCCTTGGCTTTTGTTATTCTTTTTGTTTTATTTCACAAACATTTATATAGTGCTTACTACGTGCCAGACATGTTCCAAGCATTTTACAAACATTCACTCATTTAATCCTCATAGTACTTCTCAAGGTTTTGTGGATGAGGAAACCAAAGGCACATGAGGATAAGTAATTTACCCAAGGGTACACGGCTACTAAGTGCCAGGACTGACATTTCAACTTCATCAGTTTGACTCCATAGTCCAGGCTCTTAACTAAGAATGTTTTCTTCTTTTTTTTTAAATTTTTTAGAGAGAGACAGAGTGTTAGCAGGGGAGGGGCAGAGAGAGAGAGGGAGACACAGAATCCAAAGCAGGCTCCAGGCTGCCAGCACAGAGCACAACATGGGGCTCGAACCCACAAGCTGTGAGATCATGACCTGAGCCAAAGTCAGAAGCTTAACTGACTGAACCACCCAGGTGCCCCAGAATGCTATCTTTTCTAAGCTTAAACAAAACCCTGTAACTTACAGAATGCCCATGCAAGAAATCAGAGCAAACAAGAGTTCTCCCTCCTTTATAATCCAACCTTAGGTTTTATCCAAGATGTCAGATGAGAAAAAAAATGATGGAAAGATTTAAAGGAAGGGGCAAGGAGTCCTCAGGATCCAGTGTAACACTACCAATGCTTCCACAGCCTTTCCTTTTACTGTTTCCTTCCAAAGCCCTAAAGTAACATGTAAATTATTTTACATATCATTTTAAGTCACTTTTCTTCCAAATGTCTCAATGTAATGTTGCTTTTTTTCCCAAAGGCTTTAGCTGGTACATTCCTATTTCCCCATACATAGGACCCTACAAACCATCTCTTGAACTGTGTTAATAACTACAACTATAATCCACATAAACCACTTAGTACAGTTGCTGGCACATAGTTAGCCTAAGTGTTAGATCATATTACTTTTATTATAAACAGAAAACTAAGCCCAAGAGATGAAGTCATTTGCCTATTTAAAAAAACTATTGTTGGGGCATCTGGGTGGCTTAGTAGTAAAGCATCTAACTTCAGCTCAGGTCATGATCTCATGGTTCCTGAGTTCAAGTCCCACATCGGATGAGCCCTACTTCTCTCTCTCTCTCTCCCCCGCCCCCCCATCTCCACCCCCCACCCCTTGCTCACTTAAGCTCTGTCTCAAAACAAACAAACAAACAATAATTGTTGACAAAGCTAGTTTTGTTTCCAATACAAGGTTTCATCCACTACCTACATTACCAAAACATTACTACAGAACAGAATAAAGAAACAAAGTATTCTAGTTTATAGCTTCTGGAATTTAAAAATCCAATGATTCAATTAGCATTCAATGCTCAACCTCTTCATCCCATAACTTTCACCATCTGAGTTTTCTTCTACTCTTTGTGCTACAAAATGATGATGGAAGGCATAAATCTAAGAAGTTCAGGGGCGCCTGGGTGGCTCAGTCAGTAAAGCATCCGACTTCGGCTCAGGTCATGATCTCACGGTCCGTGAGTTCGAGCCCCACGTCAGGCTCTGTGCTGACAGCTTGGAGCCTGGAGCCTGCTTCGGATTTTGTGTCTCCCTCTCTCTGACCCTTCCCCGTTCATGCTCTGTCTCTCTCTGTCTCAAAAATAAATAAATGTTAAAAAAAAAAAAAAAATTTAAAAGAAGTTCAAAACCATTTCTAACTCACACTGGTTTACATCAACCTCCCATTAGGGGTCCCTGGCTGGCTCAGTTGGTAGAGCATTCAACTCTTGATCTCAGGGTTTGTAAATTCGAGCCCCACGTTGGCTGTAGAGATTACTGAAAAATAAAAACTTGGGGCGCCTGTGTGGCTCAGTAGGTTGAGCAACCGACTTCAGCTCAGGTCATGATCCCACAGTTCGTGGGTTTGAGCCCTGCATGGGGCTCTGTGCTGACAGCTCAGAGCCTGGAGCCTGCTTAGGATATTGTGTCTCCCTCTCTCTCTGCTCCTCCCCTGCTTGCACTTTGTCTGTGTGTCTCTCTCAAAAATAAATAAACATTAAAAAAAAATTTTTTTTTAATTAAATAAATAAACAAATAAAACGCCTGGAGCGCCTGGGTGGGCTCAGTTGGTTAAGCAACCGACTTCGGCTCAGGTCATGATCTCACAGTTTGTGAGTTCAAGCCCCACATCGGGCTCTGCGCTGACAGCTCAGAGCCTGGAGCCTGCTTCAGATTCTGTGTCTCCTCCCTCTGCCCCTTCCCCACTGGCACTGTCTCTCTCTCTCTCAAAAACAAATAATAAAAACGTTTTTAAAAACTTTTTAAAATAAAACCTTGGAAAAAAAACCCCTCCCATTAACCAGTTATCCCCATTATCTTTCACTGCAAACCTAGAATAAGGAATTATTTTTCCATTTGAGGGGTCCTAAACTGCTAAAAACAAAGCATTCCACTTACAAACTGTTAAAATTAATTTTATTTCTAAATCAAAGAGAAAATGAACAATTGTTTTATACAGAAAGCATTAATTCCAGATTGCCCTTTACATTTCCTGAAACACCCCACCTGCAACCTACACACCCTGCTGCACTAAATGCTTCTACTTAAGTGATTCCATCACTCCCCTACACCAAGTCTTCCTTATCTAAACTCTCAAATCACAAGGTTGCAAAAACAAGTTATAACAATATGAAAATACTTCACTCATCACATGGACATCGTTAGTATATCTCTTACCAGATGGTCCAATAACAGTGTAAACTTAACTACAGAGAGACTGTGACTCCAATAAAAGATGTAGTGAAAAATGTTAGTGTAGAACCAACTGTTAAGCCACTGGCAAATGAGGAATGGAGAGTTAACAGATGAACAGAAATAGATAAGGATGACAGCACAAGTGGGCTTAAAATTAAAATGATATGAAAAGGACTAAAAGAGTCCCCTGAGGAAATGGACTTTTAAATATATTTTTAATGACTTTTATGTTCATAATATAAAAGTCAAAAGTAAGATTAAAGGATCTTATCTACACAATTTTGTCAGAAAAGGTATGCCAACCCTTCCAACACTAGATTCTTTCTCCCAGTGCTAAACAGTAAACCAAGAATTAAATTTATAATCCAATTTTGTCAAATACAAGATAAAGCAAACTTGCTTTCATAAGTTTTAATTTCATTTCTCAACAAGTTCCCAACATCCCCAGCCCCCCCCCCCCCCATTATTTGCTAAGAAAATTTGTTCATGGTTTTGAATGGATTCCCTTTAGGTGACTCTTCTCAGTACAACTGTTTCATATGTTATCCTATCATTTCACTTTTCATTTTGTCTCAGCTTCCTATACTACATTATAGACGGAATTAGGAGGGAATATAGAAGCAATGAAAGAGGTACACCACCAGTTCTCAAACTTTTTGTTCTGAGGACTCCTTTAGGTTCCTAAAATTACTGAGAATTCCAAAAGGCTTTAGTTTATGTAGGTTATGTCAATTTATATTTACCATACTAAAAATTAAAACTAAAAAAATTTTTTTTTTCAACGTTTTTTTTATTTATTTTTGGGACAGAGAGAGACAGAGCATGAACGGGGGAGGGGCAGAGAGAGAAGGAGACACAGAGTCGGAAAGAGGCTCCAGGCTCCGAGCTGTCAGCCCAGAGCCTGACGCGGGGCTCGAACTCACGGACCGCGAGATCGTGACCTGGCTGAAGTCGGACGCTTAACCGACTGCGCCACCCAGGCGCCCCAAAACTAAAAAAATTTTTAACTATTAATGTATTTTAAAATAATAAACCCATAAATAACATTTTTATGGAAAGTAAGTATATTTTCTAAAAACAAACATAAATTTGGTGAGAAGAATAGCATGATTTAATAGTTTTGTAATTTTAATGTCCAGCTTAATTGACAACAAATGGATTTTCAATCTGCTTCTGCATTCAATCTGTTGCAATATGCTGTTATGGTTGAAACATGAAGACTATGACATATGAAGTCTAACTGCATACAGATATATAGCTGAAAAGGGGAGTTATATTTTAAGAGCATTTTCAGATAATTCTATGATGCTACAAAACTCAACAAGTGGTACTTTCTCAAAGATTAGCTGCAGTGCGGAATCTGAAACCATATCAACAAATTTTTCATATTCGATTGCATTAAATCTATCGGTTACTTTATATTTTGAGTGGATCTTTTTATCCATGTCTGATTTTACAACATCATGTATTGGTCATTTGGAAAATACTGGTTCACTAGCAACATAGTTCTTCCACTTGCTGACACATCTCATTACACAACATGGAAAAAAAATGTTCATTAATATCACCATGGACCTCATCAGGAGAATCTCTAAGTACTGGAAAACTGTCAAGCTCATGAAGGCAGACACAAGTTTTCCAAAATTCTAATTTTCATTTAAAAGCATGAATTTTGTCATTAGCAACAAATACTATCATTCATTTGAGAAAGTGTCTGCCAAATACTCAAGGTAGAACTAGTGTGCCAGTTGTTCTTTCAAGAATACATGGTGTTCCATGGAAAAGGTGGGCCAATTCAAAGACTTTCACTAGTGCTTTTCCTTGAGACAACCATCGCTTGTTTCAGAATGAGGCAGAAATATTTTACATTTACTTCCCATTTTGTCACACAGAAAAAAGATACGTGAAGGATCAAGATTTAGTAAAAATAAAAATTATTTCTGCTTCATCAAGGACACTGCTAAGTGAAATTAAGCTTTGTTTTTTTTCCTGTGAGTCCATGGTGGTAAAGAAAACAATGACTAGTCCAGCTTGATGCAACTGTCTTTGTTAATGGCAAGGCCAGCAATTTTACACGCCATTGCTTCTGTACAATCAGTTAAAGCATCAACATGGTGAAAAACAGCCAACATCTTAGAATTAATATGAGGGGCGCCTGAGTGGCTCAGCTGGTTAAGTGGCCGACTCTGGATTTTGGCTCAGCTCACGATCTCACAGTTGGAAGAATGGAGCCCCATATTGGGGTCTGTGCTGACAGCACAGAACCTAGTTGGAATTCTCTCTCCCTCTTTCTCAGCCCCTCCCCTGGTTGTGAGCTGTGAGAGCACGCTTTCTTTCTCTCTCACAATAAATATTTAAAAAAATTAATATGAAATAGTTTTGACTTTCTAGTCATTAAAAGATCCCCAGTCTGTGGAGATTCAAATTTTGAAAATCCCAGAGCTATCACTAACACTTGTTGAGAATTTACATGTCATACCACGTGTTAGACGTGATCATTATCTATTTCATCTGTTCCTTGCAACAATCCTGTAACAGGTTTTTTTTTTTTAAACAAAGAAGGAAATTCAGGTAGGGCCAAAAAAGCAAATCCAACTGTTTCTAACCCCAGAGCTTCCAATCACCATGTTTAAGATCAGGCTCTAACTGACATATTATCAAGGGTGCATCATTCAATTCTGCTTCCTCATCTGTGAAATAGTAATTGGTTACCTACTTTGCCCTCTTCACAGCATTGTGCAAGGCTCGCAAGATGGAAAGTAGTACTCTAAAAATTTTTTCTTAACTATATTTAGCAGTATTATGCAACAAATAAAAATCAATTCCAAGAAGGGGGGAAAATCCTTGAAATTCAAAAAGATGTAGTTACCTTATTAAGTGATTATGAAAACTTACCTGTTTTAAAACAGGTTTAAAAAAATCACCACTGAAATCTTGTGGAAGTTTGAGACCAAGAAATACTACATCACAATCATCAATGCCCCAGGTCACCCGAGGTTTTTCAAGAACATGAGCACTGGGGCACCTGGGTGGCTCAGTCGGTTGAGTGTCCGACTCTTGATTTCGGCTCAGGTCATAATCTCACAGTTCATGAGTTTGAGCCTGGCATCGGGTTCTGTGCTGACAGCACGGAGCCTGCTTCGGATTCTGTGTCTCCCTCTCTCTCTCTCTCTCAAAAATAAACATT
Source organism: Panthera pardus (assembly GCF_024362965.1). Taxonomy (NCBI): domain Eukaryota; kingdom Metazoa; phylum Chordata; class Mammalia; order Carnivora; family Felidae; genus Panthera; species Panthera pardus. The sequence continues at coordinate 20,472,616 of NW_026526832.1, forward strand.
AAAAAAAAAAAAGAACATGATCACAAGTACCTCACAGGTAGAACTGCGCTGTGCTGATTGTGGCAAGTAGTATAGGTTGAGTTTGAGTCTGTTTTGCTCCAATCACAACTTCTTAATATAATCTACTCTTTCCCCCCATTTCCTATTGAGCTCTCCAGCTTATCCCTCTGAACAAAACCTAACTTCTGAACTTCTTAGAAGAACCTAAAGTCCTCTACTCTTTGTGGAAAAGCCAGGAAGCCAAACCCAGAAAAAGGGAAATGTGAGGCAAAGAAGACCAGCTCCCAAGAGAAAGCCAAGGATGCTTAACTTCAAGTCCAAGAAGACTGAGCCCTAAAAACAAGGAGCTCAAGTAGAATACTTACAGCTGTACATCCATTATAGCTCAATATAACAGACAGTCCAAAGATAAATCTAAGACTGACACACACAGAACTACACTGCTCCAAAACCAAAACTGTTACCATTAAACTATCTGAGCAGTTGAAGTTTTTTAAATGCTTTGCTATTTAAGGCATTAAGATCTTCAAAATATGCCTCAAAAAGTTTAAATTGTGGAAAAACATAAATCTATAAATCCTAAGGAACACTACAATCCAGCATCATTCTTGGAACAGCTGAAATTTAAATATATATATATATATATATATATATATGAAATTACAAAGGCATAAGGTAAATTTTAAAATTCTTAAATTCAAACTGCCACTAAAATGCAAAGTGTATCATCAGTCCTGTCCCCTAGTTACAATGTACCATATTCTCTCTCAATGAAGAATCTGCATGAACTGATAACACTGTTCTGCAAAAAACTTTTATTAAAAAACAATATATAAAACATCCATGAAACAACTTCTTTCCTCTGACTTCTACAGGACAGATATGAGATGTCATGAAGTTTGCCAAGCCGGCTTTAAGTAAGCCTTACCCACAGTCTGAGAAAATGACTCAGCAAGACTAACCCCATATGTTAACTACAGTTAAGCAGTTAACATGGTTAAGTTAAACACGTATTTCTCTAACATGCCCAATTTACAAATAAAAAAAGAGGCTCAGAGGTTAGATGACTTACTCAAGCTCACAAATTAACGATGATTAGAACCTTGTCTCCTGGCTTAATATTGTAATATATTTGGCACTAAAAATGTAATTTCTAAAAATTAGATCATTCCAAAAAAATATTCTTTGTGTCATATTTATGTATCTTTATTAGCTTCATCTAATGTCATGTCTCTTGTATTTATTTCTCTGAAAAATGTGTTTTTTCCAGTATGGTTGTGTTTTTTTTAACAGTCTTCTGTAGTCCCCTAAGTTGTATTTAAAGATTGATATATTGGGGCACCTGGGTGGCTCAGCTGATTGAGCATCCGACTTCAGCTCAAGTCATGATCTAGCAATTTGTGGGTTCAACCCCTTCATTGGGCTCTGTGTGGACACCTCTGAGCCTGGAGCCTGTCTAGGATTCTGTGCCTCCCTCTATCTCTGCCCCTCCCCCGCTCATGCAGTGTCTCTCAAAAATGAATAAACGTTAAAAAAAAAAAAAAAAACTTTTTTTAAAGATTGATATATTGAAAATTGTTGACACTTTCATCTGGCACTTACCTGCTTGCAAGGTTTTATTTTCAATAACTTCAATTTGCCAAAAACTACAAAACCTGAACTTTTTGGCATTTCAACTCGCTGAATACTTCAAACACTTCCAACTGATTAAAAAAATGCAACCAAGGGACACCGGGCTGGCTCAGTGGGTGGAACATGTGACTCTTGATCTCAAGGTCAGGAGTTCAAGCCTCACACTGGGTGCAAAGTCTACTATATAATGTGTATGCAATATATACACACAAATAAATGCAACCAAAATTTATAAGACATTTATAAAAAAGCTCAATGCCACTGTAGGACACTTAGGTAGATTTATGAAGTTCTTTAAGAGCTCAAACTTTCCAAAACGATTGATAACATGTAAAAAGTGGAATCACATGCTGCTAGTCATATGTATGTATATATAAATCAGCAGCAGCAGCTTGATCACAAATTGTGTACCTCAGTCATTGTGTGTGTTTCAAAATTTTAACACCTAAAGCTATCTTTTGAATGGTAGATACAATATTGCAGCGCCTTCCCACTCTCCCCCCACCCCCATTTTATTTTTACTTGAATATAGCTAACAGGTGATGGGACATCAATTCCAGGTATACAACATAGATTCAACAACTCTACACCTTATGCTGTGCTCACCACTAGCAGAGTGACCATCTGTCACCAAACAACGCTATTGCAATACCATTTACTACATTCCCTCTGCTCTACATCTTTTTTACTCCCATGACTTACTCATTCCATAACTGGAAGCCTGTTATCTTCCACTCCCCTTCACCCATTTTGTCCACCTCCCCACTCCCAATCGTAGCCTCTTCATAAGCAGTTAGAACAATGTTCATTCCACAGTCATTCCAAGTATATTTTTAGTTCTATAGTTCTTTTTAGCTTAACAGGAACATTTCTGCCATTAACACTTTACACTCCACCCAAATTTATATGCCCATCATCACTAAAAGAAAAACCTTTCCAATAGGGTTTATACAGATTGATAGAGACCTCACAAAAATGAAGTCACAAATAAGGGAGGATGATCCCAAACCTCCTCCTGCCTCTGTCAACTACCATTAACTATTTCAGTTAAAGATAGTATCAGTTACTTAGATGCCCCAGTTAGAAACCTAACTGGCCCCTTGCTCTCACCAATCCTGTCCCCAATATCTAATCACACTAAATCAAGTGTATTTGTTTACTATCTTAATCCTCACCTTTGTAGCTCAGACCCTCATCATCTCTCTTAGATTCTACCCAGCATTTTGCAAATGTCTCTCTCCCTCCATTAACTTCCATGTTAACACTTTGATACATACCTCTTCATATTCTTTTCTACACATATCAAAGTATATATAGTACACACCTTTTAAACCAAAAAAAAAAAAAAAAAAAAAAGTCCTATCTTAAATCTAAAGTCACCATTCCTCTGCTACAAAACTCTTGATGACACCTTAGAAAATCCTTCTACAATCCAGCCCCAATTTATATCCTGCCATACCTCCCATTCTAGGTCACTTTGTTCTACCTGTAGTCTCCAAACACACCATGTACCAATGACTCCATTCCTATGCAATTCCCTCAACCTGAAAATACCTCTAACCCCCTGGCACCTTATTAATCATGCTTTAAGGCTCAACTTAAATGATTTCCTCTGTGAGGTCTATAATCTCAAAGTTTACAAGTCCCTCCCGTTTCCCACATAATAGCTTTATTATCTTTTACACATTTTACTGAAAAATTAGGTGAGTGACTCGATCACTGAATTGTGAACTCTTCAAAAGAGAAACTCTCATATTTTTTTTACCTTTCATCTCTATATAATCATCATGGCCCTTATACACAATATATGCCCAATAAATGCTTACTGAATAAACCAAATACCTTACTGCTACTGGTTGAAAAGGTTTTTGCTTGTTTTGCCATAATTCAGATTTCAACTGGTGGTTCTAAAAAGTTTTAATTACAAAGAAACACACCTCAAACAATCTTCCTTTCTACTGTCAACGATTTCTTTTCTGTAACTCAACTACCAAAAGAGGTGAAACACACTATTAGAGGTGTTCCCATATCTCCCCTATTTCCATATCTCACATATCTAACACACATATTTCTAAAATAGTGGGGTTTTTTTATTTTGAGAGAAATTTATTTTGAGAGAAAGAGATCGAGCACACACAAGCCAGGGAAGGGACAGAGAAAAGGAAAGATAGAATCCTAACCAGGTTCCGCGCCATCAGCGCAGAGTCTGATGCAGGACTCAAACTGAGGTACTGTGGGATCATGACCTGAACCGAGATCAAGAGTCTGACGCTTAACCAACTGTGCCACCCAGGTGCCCCTGAAGTAGTGTTTTTAACCTGAAGATCTGTTGTGTTTTTGATTAAAACCATTTTCTCATTTTTTTTTTTTTGTTAACGTTTATTCATTTTTGAGAGAGAGAAAAAGAGCGAGCGAGCATGAGCAGGGGAGGGGCAGAGAGAGAAGGAGACAGAATCTGAAGCAGGCTCCAGGCTCTGAGCTGTCAGCACACAGCCCAACATGGGGCTCAAATCCACGGACCACGAGATTATGATCTGAGCTGAAGTCGGACGCTTAACCGACTGAGCCACCCAAGTGCCCCACAACCATTTTTTTAAACCTGAAAATTAGCTGACATATGCTGTGAGCTAAAATTTAGCACTGCTCAAATATATTCTAAGTAAATAAGGTTAATGTGAGATAAAATTTAAAAGCTTTTCTTTGGTTTGTTCACCAATAGCAAAACTATTACATGTCCAGCAAGACTTATTAGTACCCAGATCAAGACCCTTAGAAACTTAGACTTTCAAGGTAATTCTTTCTGGAAAATTAGAAATACTCTTTTTCAGGTATGACACTGGACCAATTTACTTCAGATTCTTAGTATCCATTCAAAAACTGAATAGCAACAAATGGCCAAAAATGGAAAATAAGCTCCTAGCACTTAACAGGTACATCAAAAGTGCTATTTTTGACATGAAAAATAACAAGAATGCAGATACAGAAAGGTGTACATAAAAGAAACACTAAAAATAGCAAGTATAGATACTGAGAATATGAAATTACTTACGCATATAATTAAGTTCAAAACATGCCAGAAAGAAAACTAAGTAACTATTCCATTATTCAGGCAGGGAGTCATCTGTGTGTTTATATGTACATGTGTATATGTGCGCACATGAGTGACTTCCGTTGTTTTTAACTGCCCTTTAAAAATCCAATCAAGAAATTGGGGCACCTGGGTGGCTCAGTCAGTTGAGCATCCGACTTCGGCTCAGGTCATGATCTCACGGTCCGTGAGTTCGAGCCCCGCGTCGGGCTCTGTGCTGACAGCTCAGAGCCTGGAGCCTGCTTCAGATTCTGTGTCTCCCTCTCTCTCTGACCCTCCCCCATTCATGCTCTGTCTCTCTGTGTCTCAAAAATAAATAAACATTAAAAAAAAAAAAAAATTAAAAAAAAAATCCAATCAAGAAATCAAAATTAGAACACTAAAAAACAAAAGCTAATTAAAGACATATGAAGGAATATCAGAATTAAGAAGACATATAGGGCAAATAAAAGACCCAGGTACATCCCTAAAATAGAACATTCACCTTTTATAAGACTAATCAGCAGCATGGATTATGAAGCCAGTATGTCTAGGCTGAAACTCTCATATTTCACAAAAGGAAATCAACAGATAATGTCTAAAATTGATAGATAAACAGCAACATAATCATATTATTTAGAAATATGGGACGCCTGGGTGGCTCAGTCAGTTAAGCATCCGACTTCGGCTCAGGTCATGATCTCACGGCTCGTGAGTTCAAGCCCCACTTCGGGTTCTGTGCTGATCGCTCAGAGCCTGGAGCCTGCTTCAGATTCTGTGTCTCCCTCTCTCTCTCTCTGCCCCTCACCCACTCATAGTGTCTCTCTCAAAAATAAACATTTAAAATTAAAACAAAGAAAAAAGAAAAATGTAATAGTAAATACCAGGAGAATTAGCTAGGAGTTGAAAGGGCCGTCATAGGGAAGAAGAACTCATAGTGGAAACAATGGTACAGCAAACACCTATTTTTCATTGCAAATCATGCAGTACAATGTAACTTTTTTAAACTACAAATAGTTATTACTTTGATTAAAACTTTTTGAAATTTGTTTAAAGAAAGAAAAGACTGGGGGCGCCTGGGTGGCTCCAGCTGGTTAAGCATCAGACTTCGGCTCAGGTCATGATCTTGCACTCCGTGAGTTCAAGGCCCCCATCAGGCTCTGTGCTGACAGCTCAGAGCCTGGAGCCTGCTTCCGATTCTGTGTCTCCCTCTCTCTCTGCCCCTCCCCCGTTCATGCTCTGTCTCTCTCTGTCCCAAAAATAAATTAAAAAAAAAAAAATGCTCAATTATGTCCATGTTAACACAATTTTGACTACTGAAAAGTGACAGTAGGCGGCCAAAGGACTCTGGTGAGAGTTTTTATGGTCTTCGAAGAAGACAAAAAGGAATGAGAGAAAAGAGAAATATTTTTTCACAACCCCAAATGTAATCACGGATTCATTCATGGATCAAACCACTGGGTAAAATGTTTTTAGATAATACAATAGTCACAGTCTCAAAGCATCACCACACCTCTTAATTATTAATTACATTTGGGAAAATACCTTAACAATTCCGCAGACTGTATCTTACACAAGGTTCAAATTTATTGTCTCCAATAACGGACAAAATGACATATGCACACTTCCTGATGTGACGTACAAAGACAAATCACCTAGTTAGTATGTTTGCCAAAATGTTTAACTTGAATCTAATCATGAGGAAGCAAATCCAAAATGTGGGACGTTCTATTAACAAAATACTTATACTCATTTGAAAATGTCAATGTCATGATCTGTTTTGTTCTCAATTAAGGAAAATTTATAGAGACAGGACAACTAAATTCAATATACAATCCTGAACTGGACTCTGGACACCTCCACTGCCAACCATCCTCCAAAGAAGTCAAAAGAGGGGTGTCTGGGTGGCTCAGTCAGTTAAGCATCTGACTTTGGCTCAGGTCATGATCTCACAGTTCGTGAGTTTAAGTCCCACCTCAGGTGAACACGAGCCCTGATTCTTTCTTTCTTTCTCTCTCTCTCTCTGCCTCTCACTCACTTGTGCCATCTCTAAAAAAAAAAAAAAAAATCAGAGGTGGGGGGGGTGCCTGGCTGGCTCAGTCAGTTAAGCATCCAATTCCTGGTTTCAGCTCATGTCAGGTCATGATCTCACTGTGAGATCAAGCCCCACATTGGGCTCTGCACTGATAGTGTGGAGATTGCTTGGGATTCTCTCTCTCCTTCTCTTTCTCTCTGCCCATCCCCTACTCTTTCTCTCTCTCTCAAAATAAACTAAAAATAAATTAAAATAAAATAAAATAAGGTAAAATAAGGGAAGAAAAAAGAAAGAGAAAGAGAAAAAAAGAAAAAAAAGAGTTAGAACATGAGAACTTGCATTTCCACCAGGTTTTCTGGTGATGCTGGTGCTGCTGCTGCTAAGAAAGACACTTTGGAACCACTTTCTTCACAGTCACTGCACATTTTTAAAAATGGATCATTATTATCACCTTTAAAGAAAATCAACCCACCACACACTGTCGAAATTTTATAATGGTAAAGGAAGGCCAAATACTACCTAAAAGCAAATCACCCACTGAAGCAGATTCATGGAAGTTATGTGAGAAAACTTAACTGACAAATAGCAAGAAAGATGCGACAAGCTGTAATACTATTCCACGGTGCATGTCAAAATCCACAAAACAACGTATGATATGCAACACCAAGTAAGCACACAACACCGTTGCTTTCAGAAAGATGTGTTTTACAAGTAAAAGAATCAAGGACAAATTTACAAAAAATGTATTTACTCTTGAAATTGTTAGCTATAAGGCTTTCTATAAGATTATCATTTAAGACTTCCAATTCTTTCCTTGCAGCCACTCATTCCCATCAATCAATAAATTCTAAATGAAAAGCTATATTTGAGAAAACAGTTCCCTAAAAAAAATTATTACTCCACTGAGCAGTTTTAAACTCAAGAATTTCCTAAAACTCATTAAGAGATCAGGAAAAAAACTGTTTGAAGAAAGAGTCCCTTCAGCAGAAACGTTTTTATGGTGCTAAAGTATTCCAAGGGTAGATAAAATGTCAAGGATGGAGATGTTCCCCAAGACTGAAGAAAATGTTGAAAAAGCAAACTGTGGTTAACTAGATCACTATTGCAGTTGGAAATCATTATTAAATGAGAAGATCACAACCTAGGGCAAAGGGTAAGAGCATTTATATATATATATATGTATGTGTGTGTGTGTATATATATACATGTATATATATATACACGTATGTATATACATATATACATGTATATATATACACACACACACATACACGTATATATATATATATATATATATATATATATGCTCTTACCCTTTGCCCTAGGTTGTGATATATATACATGTATGTGTGTGCATATATATATATACGTGTGTGTCTGTGTGTGTGTGTATATATATATATACACGTGTATGTATATATATACATATGTATATATATACATACACACACACACACACACACACACACATATATATATGGCCTCTTCATCAGTAACCTAAATAACAATGCCTGCTACGTAGCATCATCTAGAAAAAAGTTGAAATCAGCTCAAGAAAATATGTACTGGGAGCTAAAGAAGAAAGTTTAAAATGTTCTGTACTTAAAAAAAAAAAGTCCTGTTAAGTTGTGGTTCCTACATATAAAAACACCTTGGGGCACCTGGGTGGCTCAGTTGGTTGGGCGCCCAACTTCTGCTCAGGTCATGATCTTGTGGCCTGTGGGTTCAAACCCTGCACTGGTCTCTATGATGACAGCTCAGAGCCTGCAGCCTGCTTCAGCTTCTGTGTCTCCCTCTCTCTCTGCCCCTTCCCCACTCACGCTCTGTATCTCTCCATCTCTCAAAAATGAACAAATGTTAACAAAAAAAATTTTAAATAAAAATAAATGAATAGACATTGTAACTAACCATAATAGATGAAGACAAAAAATCTTATGACCTCAGGGTCCACTAAAGACACCAATGAGAAGCAAGCCACTTCATGTCTCAGAACCCTGAGAAAGGTTTAATAGGAGGTATCAGGTACCAGGCAGAAACTGATTAAAGGTTTACATAAGGACACCCCAAGATCTAGCCTCCATCTCAAATAGCCAGATTTTACCACTCCACAAGACTAAGCAGGAGTCTAAAGGTTTATTCTCCAGAAAATATAAAACCGATACACTTTGAATTCAAGAACAAGAGGCTCAATGGAGTATGGAGAGACAAAAACAGGGAGGTTAAAAAGCCCCACCCATGCTTACAGAGCTTGCAAACATCTTTTTAATGACCCATTCTTGGGGCGCCTGGGTGGCTCCGTCGGTTAAGCGTCCGACTTCAGCTCAGGTCATGATCTCACGGTCCGGTCCGTGAGTTCGAGCCCCGCGTCGGGCTCCGTGCTGACAGCTCAGAGCCTGGAGCCTGCTTCCGATTCTGTGTCTCCCTCTCTCTCTGACCCTCCCCCGTTCATGCTCTGTCTCTCTTTGTCTCAAAAATAAACATTAAAAAAAAAAAAATAATGACCCATTCTTTTTTTTTTTTTTTAATTTTTTTTTTTCAACATTTATTTATTTTTGGGACAGAGAGAGACAGAGCATGAACGGGGGAGGGGCAGAGAGAGAGGGAGACACAGAATCGGAAACAGGCTCCAGGCTCTGAGCCATCAGCCCAGAGCCTGACGCGGGGCTCGAACTCACGGACTGCGAGATCGTGACCTGGCTGAAGTCGGACGCCCAACCGACTGCGCCACCCAGGCGCCCCGACCCATTCTTAATTATGAACATACACCCTGAAATCACCAATCATTTGAGAAAGGCCTCTAAAATACAAAATAAAACAAATGTGGGGAGAGCACAGAAAACTTGAAGGAAAAAACAGGCAAGAAATAGAAATGTCAAACAAGCTATCTCCCAAGAAAAAAATAATTCATGAAAAGAGTACACTTTAAAAAAAAAAACAAGAAAAAACTACTACAAATTTTAAAATATGACAGCTGAACTAAAACCTTCAATAGAAAAGTTAAAAGATAAAGTTGAGGAAATCTTCCAGAAAATAAAACCAATTAGGGGCGCCTGGGTGGCTCAGTCGGTTGGGCGTCTGACTTCGGCTCAGGTCATGATCTCATGGTCCATGAGTTCGAGCCCTGCGTCAGGCTCTGTGCTGACAGCTCAGAGCCTGGAGGCTGTTTCAGATTCTCTGTCTCCCTCTCTCTCTCTGACCTTCCCCCATTCATGCTCTGTCTCTCTCTGTGTCAAAAATGAATAAACGTTAAAAAAAAAAAAAAAATTAAAAAAAAAAAAGAAAAGAAAACCAATTAACAAAGCTGGAAAATAGGAAATTACACAATAAAAAGTCCAAAAACCAATTAAAAACAAAATAAAGGGGGCACTTGGGTGACTCAAGTCAGTTGAGCAGCTGACTCTAAATTTCAGCTCAGGTCATGAGTTAAAGTCCCATGCCTGGCTCTGTGCTGACAGTATGGAGCCTGTGTGGGACACTCTTTCCCCATCACTCTCTGACCCTCCCCTGCTTGCTCGCTCTCAAAATAAATAAATAAACTAAAAAAAAATAAAATAAAATAACAAAAAAAAAATAAAGGGAAGAAAATTATAGGGGGTAAAAATGCAAGAAAAAAACATAAAGACCAAGTATTTAGAAAAATGGGTTCATAAAAAAAAAAAAAAAAGACCCCACCCACTAAGATACATCATTCTGGAATCTGTTACCAGTCATCAAAAAAACTTAAAATTTTTTACATTTTTATTTATTTTTGAGAGAGAGAGAACACAGTGGGGAGAGGCAGAGAGAGAGGGAGACACAGAATCTGAAGCAGGCTCCAGGCTCTGAGCTGTCAGCACAGAGCCGGAAGCAGGGCTCAAACCTACGAGCCGTGAGATCATGAACTGAGCCGAAGTTGGATGCTTAACCAACTGAGCCATCCAGGCACCCCTAAAAAAACTTTTAAATCTAAAAACTTCTAGAGACAAACTAGATCACAAATAATGGATAAAGAATCAGAATGAGGGCGTGCCTGGGTGGCTCAGTCAGGTGAGCATCCAACTCTTGACTTCAGCTCAGGTCATGATCCCAAGGTGGTGGGATTGAGCCCCACATGAGGCTGAGTGGGGAGCCTGCTTAAAATTCTCTCTCCCTCTGCCCCTCTCCCCTACTTGTGCGCTCTTTCTCTTAGGGGGAAAAAAAAAAAGAATCAGAATTGTACCGGATTTGTTAGCAACATCAGAAGCTAGAAAATAGACTAATATTTTCAAAACCCTAAGGAACAATTATTTTCAACTTAGAATTCTATCCCTATCAGACCTTCAATTGAATTAAAAAGAATTAAGATGTTGTCAAAATGGAAAGTCTCAAAAAATTTCCTTTGCCATACAACCTTTTTTCAAGAAGCTACTTAGAAGAGGAAAGGATCCAAGGCAGTAAACCAAAAAACAGTGTCACAAAGAAGAGGCAGTTAAGGGAAGCCCCAAGGCAACAGCAGTACAACAGGCTTAGTTACTAACCAATCTATTACTGAAGCAGGAAGGAGAAAAGATCTAGAAGAGGTGTGTCCAGGAAAAAAAATTATCTCTCTGACAGTATGACTGTATAGATAATCATTCTGAGAGGTTGTTGGAGGATGTAGGAAAACTAGACAATGGGTAAAATGAAATTAATCAAATAAAGAGAATTTTAACTTCAGAGGAAAGAGAGAATCATAATAAATTATTTGGCTTAACAGGGAATATTTACATGAGCATGGAACCACCAGAAACCAATTTGACAAAAAGGAGAAAGAATAAGATGAGATTATAAAACGTTAAAATTCCCATCTAGGGGCGCCTGGGTGGCGCAGTCGGTTAAGCGTCCGACTTCAGCCAGGTCACGATCTCGCGGTCTGTGAGTTCGAGCCCCGCGTCAGGCTCTGGGCTGATGGCTCGGAGCCTGGAGCCTGTTTCTGATTCTGTGTCTCCCTCTCTCTCTGCCCCTCCCCCGTTCATGCTCTGTCTCTCTCTGTCCCAAAAATAAATAAAAAACGTTGAAAAAAAAAATTTAAAAAAAAAAAAAAAAATTCCCATCTAATATTAAATTAATGGGACACGTGGGTGGCTCAGTCAGTTAAGCGTCTGACTTCGGCTCAGTCGTTGAACTTGTGGTTCATGAGTTTAAAGCCCAGCATCAGGCTCTGTACTCACCGCAATGCAGAGCCTGCTTGGGATTCTCTCTCTGCACCCCCCTTTCTGCCCCTCCCCACTTGCGTGTGCGCGCACTTTCTCTCACTTCGAAAAAATAAACTTTAAAAATATAAAAATGGGACGCCTTGGCGGCTAAGTCGGTAAGTATCCGACTCTGGCTCCAGTCATAATCTCAGTTTGTGAGATCAAGTCCCACATCCGGCTCTCTGCTGTCAGCGCAGAGCCTGCTTTGGATACTCTGTCCCCCTCTCTCTGCCCCACCCCTATTCTCACGTGCTTGGTATCTTTCAAAAATAAATAAACATTAAAAAATTTTAAACGGAAAATTAATTAATGACTCAAAAGATATATGGGCATATCATTTGAAAACAGAGGTATGTAGGGGCACCTGGCTGGCTCAGTCAACAGAGTATGTGACTGGGGGTTGTGAGTTTGTACCCCACCATGGGCACAGAGCTTACTTAAAAAAATAAAAATAAGGAGCGCCTGGGTGGCTCAGTCAGTTAAGCGTCTGACTTCTTTGGCTCAGGTCATGACCTCATGGCTTGTAAGTTTGAGCCCCATGTTGGGCTCTGTGCTAACAGCTCAGAGCCTCCGTTGGATTCTGTGTCTCCCTCTCTCCCTGCCCCTTCCCCACTCGTGCTCGCTCTCTCTCTCTCTCTCTCTCTCTCTAAAATAAACATTGAAAATAAAAAAAATAGTGGGGCGCCTGGGTGGTCCAGTTGGTTGAGCGCCTGACTCTTGATTTCAGCTCAGGTCACAATCCCAGGGTCGTGGAATCAAGCCCTGTGTCCAGCTCTGCACCGAGCATGGAGCCTGCTTAAGATTCTCTCTCCCTCTGCCCCTCTATCCGGCCCATGCACACGCGCTTGCTCTCTCTCTCTCAAAAACAAAACAAAACAAAACGAATAAAAACATAGAGGTAGGTAACAGAAGAGCTAGACAATGCCTCTCAAGAGCAAGACTGGGGATGGACAGGGATAGGACGAGAGATTTCTTTATTACTAAAAATCTTATACCAGTATTTTATTTCAAATATTATCACTGATAAAAATTTTGAAAATCTTTCAGAAAGCAGAGTGTAAGTTGCTATTATATAAAAGAGTCACTTGAGTCAACTTTCACTCTTATACATAATCTCTGAAGCCTTCAGAACATCTGCACCACCTGATCATGAGATTTAAAAAAACAAAAAACAAAAGGCCTGTACATTCAATAAATGGTACTGGAGCAACTGGATATCCATTCCATAGCCAAAAAAGATTAACTTCAACCTAAAACTCACACCATATACAAAAAGTAACTCAAAATAGATTGCAGGCTCACATGTAAAATGTAAAACGATAAAATTTAGAAAACACCATGGAAGAAAATCTTCAGGATCTAGGACTAAACAGAGTTCTTAGACACCAAAAGCATGATCCGTTAAAAAAAAAAAAAAAAAATTAGGGGCGCCTGGGTGGCTCAGTCGGTTAAGCGGCCGACTTCAGCTCAGGTCGCGATCTCGCGGTCCGTGAGTTCGAGCCCCGCGTCGGGCTCTGTGCTGACGGCTCAGAGCCTGGAGCCTGTTTCGGATTCTGTGTCTCCCTCTCTCTCTGGCCCTCCCCCATTCATGCTCTGTCTCTCTCTGTCTCAAAAATAAATAAATGTTGAAAAAAAAATTAAAAAAAAAATTAGTTAGACTTCATCAAAATTAAAACTGCTCTATGAATGTCTACATAATGAAGAAGAGACAAGATACAGACTAAGAGAAAATACCTGCAAACCACAAATCCAACAAAGGACTAGTATCTAAAATGTATAAAGAGGAGTGCCTGGGTGACTCAGGTAACCGTCGGACTTCAGTTCAGGTCATGATCTCACGGTTCGTGAGTTCAAGTTCCACATCTATTGGACTCTGCACTGACAGTATAGAGCCTGCTTGGGATTCTCTCTCTCCCCCTCGCTCTCTGCCCCTCCCCCACTCCCACTTTCTCTCAAAATAAACTGTAAGTAAGTAAATAAATAAATAAATAAAATGTGCAAAGAACTCTCAAAACTCAACAGTAAAAACAATCAAAGAAAATGGGCAACTGACATGAACAGACATTTCATCAAAAGATATATAGATGGTAAATAAGGACATAAAAAGATTTTTCAACACCTCTGGCCAGCAGGGAAATGCAAATTAAAGCCACACTGAGAATATCACTATACAGATACCAGAATAGCAAAATACAAAATAGTAACACCACCAAATGCTGGTGAGGATGCAGAGAAACTAGATCACTCACACACTGCTGGTGGGAATGTAAAATAGTAAAGCCATTCTGGAAACAGTTTGGTAGTTTCTTATAAAACCAAACATGCAATTACCATATGACCCAGTAATTATACTATTGGGCATTTATCCCAGAGAAATGAAAACTTATGATCATATAAAAACCTATATACAAATATTCCTAACAGCTTTATTCACAACAGCCAAAAAGTGGAATCAGCAGTGATGTTCCTCAACAGGTGAATGGTTAAACAAACTGGTGAATGCATACCATGGAATACTACACAATAAAAAAGAACTACCAATATACACAACAACTTGGGTGAATCTCCAGAGAATTATGCTATGTGAATAAAAGCCAACCCCAAAAGGTATACCCTGTACAATTCTATTTATATAACATTTACGAAACAACAAAATTTTATAAATGAAAAACAAAGTTCTGGAGTAGATAAATGGGGGCAGGGGTAGGAGTATAGTTAAAAGAACACCAGGGATCTTTGCTTCTTGGAACTGTTCAGTATCTTCACTGTGGTAGTGGCTACATTAACATACACAAGTGATAAAACTATGGAGAATTTAAAACATATACAAATCAAAACAAGTAAAACTGAGAAACAGGGATGCCTGGGTGGCTCAGTCGCTTGGGCATCCAACTTCAGCTCAGGTCATGATCTCGCTGCTTGTGAGTTCGAGCCCTGCGTCAGGCTCTGCACTGACAGCTCAGAGCCTGGAGCCTGCTTCCAATTCTGTGTCTTTCTCTCTCTCTCTCTCTCTCTCTCTCTCTCTCTCTGCCCCTCTCCCACTCACGCTCTCTTTCTCTCAAAACTAAACACTAAAAAAAAAAAAAAAAAAAACCTGAGAAACATAAATATGTAATGTATGTATGTATGCAAATGTAAAATAAGACTGATGTACTGTGCCAGATGTTAGTATCCTGGTTGTGATATTACACTAGTTTCAAAAAATGTTTCCACTGAGAGAACTGGGTAGAAGGCACAAGAATTCCCACTGTATTATTTTTTATAACTGCATATGAATCCACAATTGCCTTAATAAAAATTTCTATTAAAACACGTCTGCATATACATCGCTATTAATATGAAAGAAACAAATCAACACTGTCCTTCTATACTGATTTTGATACATTGTACTATTTGGGTCTCCACAAAACTGTTTTTCCTTTTTCTAATGATTTACGACCTTGGATGCTCTGTTTCTGGGCCATACTGGAAACTCTGTGTTCCACCACCAATGGCTGTTTTCCTCAAAAGAAAAAAAAAAAAAAAAAAAAAATTTCATCTCTGGAAAGAAGGATAAACATCAAGCAATCACTTTTGCTTGTAATCCAAAATATGCAGTACTGTTTTCAAAGAAAATTTTTTCTCATTTCAGATTTCTCTTCAGGTGAGTTTTCTGCACTAATATTTTATTCTAACCATTTATTTTCAAAGTCTTTATCTTATAATTCAAATTTTAAAAACTTATTCCAAGGACATTTGGCTGCTTCAGTAGGTAGGACGTGCGACTCTTGGTCTTGGGGTTGTTAAATTCAAGCTCTATGTTGGATGTAGAGTTCACCTAATTACGTAAAAATAAAATCTTCAAGAGAAAAAAAAAACAGGATTCCATTAACCCCCAATACTCATCGATTTAAAGGAAGCAAATCTATGATCTTTACAAGACTTTTATTGGTCTTACAGATTCAGAAAATGTTCTATTAACATTCTCTGTAGCTTCCTTAAACTCTTCCTTTCTGACCTAACCAACTCCATAAGCATTTTTCCCATGCATATCTCTTTAGCTAATTTATATTTCATATTTATACAGAATACATCTTTAGCAATTTATATTTTATGCTAAATAAAAGTTTATAATTTGTAAATCAACACTCAACGAGCTCTAACAGTTCTCTGTTAATTACAGTTCCTACCACAGCACTGACTGGGCAAACTGGTACTGTTAAAAGTTGAAAGAGATTGCCAATATTTCTATCACTCTTTCTCTTTTTCAAACCGAACAGGCATACAGGTATTCCTTTAACTTATTTGTACACTCTTATACACTGTAATTCTGGAAGTGAAAATAATTATCCTTAACATCAGCTTAGCTCTACTCTGTTAAGCTCTAGGTTTGCAAAGGACAAGTAACCCGAACAAAACTCCTTGATATTTGGTGCTGATACTTGTTACTTCTTCACTCCTGCCAAAACAACAACAAAAACAAAAAACAACACTGCAACTTCATTTTTCAAATAGAAATTGATGAATGGGAGAATTAGCCATCATTAATTTTTTTTTCAAACAAAACCATGAAGTTCTCATAATCAGAAATATGGCCATAGAACTAGATCTGGATTCTAGTAAAAAAGCTTTCACTAATTACCCATAAAATCTTTTGGAACTTACTTCACTTCACCAGTCTGTTTCTTGACTTAAAATTAATTGCAGGATTCTTTTCCTGCATTGATATTTTTTTTTCTAACATCCCAAGGAGCTCCATGTAGGTACACACAACAAAAAGACAGACCAATGATACTAAAGTGTGGGAAAGTACCATATAGGATCCTCTTGACTCAAAGACCACTGGTTAACAGTAACTATCACATGGAACACCGAGGAGCTGCCTGTGATTAAATGCTCTTACAGAGAACTAGGTCAAGTGTTGGGTAGCTTTTGTTTTTTGGATTCTTAGTAAAATACACATAACATAAAATTTACCAGTTTTTAAAAACTGTGGTAAAAATTCATATAAGATTTACCATCATGAGTCGCCTGGGTGGCTCAAGTCGGTTAAGCGTCCGACTTTTAGTTTCAGCTCAGGTCGAGCCCCATGGTTGGGGAGTTCCAGCCCCCTGCTGGGCTCTGCACTGACAGAGTGGAGCCTGTTGGGAGTGTCTACCCCCACCTCTGCCCCCACTCCATCAAAATAAATAAATAAAAGTTAAAAAAAATATTTACCTATCTTAACAAGTTTTAAGTGTATGGTACAGTAATGTTAAGTATATTCACTTTGTTGTGCAACAGATCTCCAGAACTTTTTCACCTTACAAAACTGAAACTCTATACCCATTAAACAACTCCCTATTTCCCCCTTCTCCCAGTCCCTGAGGGACTATCATTCTACCTCTCACCATTCTACTTTCTGTTTCTATGAATTTGACTTTAGATACCTCATGTAAGTGCAAGCATATAGTGAATATTTGTCTTTTTGTGCATTTAACCATTTTTAAGCATACAGTTCAGTGGCATTACATGATATTCTAATCATTATACAATCATCACCACTACCCTCTCTACAACTTTTTCATCTTCCCAAAGTCAAACTCTGTACCCATTAAGCAATAAATGAAATTCTGTACACATTAAGCAATAACTCCCCATTACCCAGTCTCCAGGCCCTGATAACCACTATTCTACTTTCTCTATGAATTTGCCTATCCTAGGTACCTCATATAAATGATTTCACACAGTATCTGTCCTTTTTTCGGTCTGCCTTGTTTCCCTTAGCACAGTGTTTTTAAGGTATCCATGTTGTTGTATATGCGAGAATTTCATTCCTTTTTAAGGCTGAGTAATATTCCACTCTATGCATATACTACTACATTTTGTGTATCCATTCATGTGGACATTTGGGTTGTTTCTACCATTTGGCTATTGTGAATAATGCTGCTAAATAGATAGTAAGTATGGTGAGGATGTGGAGAAATTGGAACCCTGGTGCAGTGACAGTAAGAATACAAAAGAGTACAGCCGCTGTGAAAAACAATAGGGTGGTTTCCCAAAAACTTAAAAATAGAATTACCACATGATCCAGAAATTCTACTTCTGGGTCTAAACCCAAAAGTACTGAAAGAACTTGAACAGGTAACTGTATGACAAAGTTCATTTTTTTAAAAAATGTTTATTTATTTTGAGAGACAGAGTATGTATGTGAGCAGGGGAGGAGCAGAGAGGGAGAAGGAGACTCCCAAGCAGGCTCCACACTCAGCACGGAGCCCAATGCAGACATCAATCTCACAACTGAAAGATCACTACCTGAGCGGATATCAAGAGTCATATGCTTAACCAACTGAGCCACCCAGGAGCCCCTGACAAAGTTCATTTTTGATAAGCCAGTCATCCTAATGGGTTGCAGTAACATCTCATAGTGGTTTTGAATTGCATTTCCCTAATTATTAGTGATGCTGAACAACTTTTCATGTGCTTACTGGCCATCTGTAGATCTTCTTTGGAAAAATGTCTGCATAGTTTTTAATCAATCCTAAAACTAGGTATTAAAATGAAAGATTCCTTAGGTACCCTGGCATTCCTATAGCATGAGCTGCTGACTGAGAATCACAGCAAAGTCCAGGCATGTTTAATATGACAGGGGTTTTGCTCATTTCTCTAAAAAGCAGCCTCCCCATATAAATGGGCTCAGTTCAATTAAATCAACCAATTCTTAAATGCAGGTTAGTGGAACCATCCTACTCTAATAAAGCTTAGCAAAAAGGATGCATTCATTATACCTCTCCCAGAGGCAAGAGCCTTTACCAATTTAACTTCTTGCATGGAGCCCAGACAATCCATTTCCCAACAAAAGATATTCCCTATGGAAAAGGTAATAATACACCAAGGCATGGAATGAGGAATTAATACCAAAAAATAGCACATTCAGTAATACAGCCCACTAAAAAATTCTGCCTTAGGACAAGTCCGTGTAACTACCATTAAAGAGTAATGTTTTCCTGACGTCATACTGCCAAGAGGGCTATAACCAAATGGACCCCTGAATAGCTCTCTTTAGCAAATATTTCTCAAACCAGTTTTACCCTAAAATTATTCTACTAGCCAAACAGCTATTATTCTTAAGCAAAATCTGATTGCAATATACTTCACATATACAATGTTCAGAAAGTAGACAGGAAGGAAAATATTAAAATAAAACTGGCCCCTATTCTATATTAAAGGGTCCTGACTGTATTACTTGTCTGCCTGTCTTCATTCATTATTTATCTCACACCCATTAAGAGAAACTTTTTTTTTTAATTTTTTTTAATGTTTTTATTTATTTTTGAGACACAAAGCGCTCACTTCGGCAGCACATATATTTTTGAGACACAGAACATGAGCAGGGGAGCGGCAGAGAGAGAGAGGGAGACACAGAATGTGAAGCAGGCTCCAGGCTCTGAGCTGTCAGCACAGAGCCTGACTCGGGGCTTGAACTCATGGAGTGTGAGATCATGACCTGAGCTGAAGTCGGACACTTAACTGACTGAGCCACCCAGGCGCCTCAAGAGAGACTCTTCTAAGTGCTTAGCCTCTATCCACAAAAAACAAACAAAAAACAACAACAACAAAAAACCTCTGCCCTCATGCAGCTTATATTCTAGTGCCCTTGGATTCACTTTGAGAATGGTGAGTGTGGGACATAACAGTAATTTGTTTTTGCAACTCTGCAATAAATGTGACCATAAATATCATAATTTCTGCTATAAATGTGTGGGAATTGAAAGTACACAGAAAAATTTAAATACTGTAGTCTTTGTGAGCACTATGGGCATAATAAGCCCATAAAAATTCTTTCTTCTAAGAATCAATGACCAACAAACAACTAAAATGATTCCATCTGAATAATGAGGGTCTGCCTTCTATCGGCAGTTTGGTCCTTGTGAATACCTACTTCTATTTATTTCTGAATACTCACTTAGCAAGGTAACTACTTACTCAAACCTCAAGAGGTTTTAACAATCAAGTAACAACTCAAATTTCACTATCATTCATAATTAGCGAATGCTCTAGATTTTTTAAAAAACAAAACTAAAGAGATAACCCTAGTCAACTGATAACATTTTTTAAAAAGTAAAAAAATAGCATACAAAGTCACTTCTAGCCAACTAGCTAGTTCAGACTGTTCAGACATACACTGTCCAATATGGTAGCCACTAGCCACAGGTGACTATCGAGCACTTGAAACGTGCCAAACCCAAAGTGAAATTAGTTTCAGTAAATAACATACACACTGAAGAAAAACAATAGAAAATATTTCAACAATTTTTAAATATTGACTACATAGTAAGATGATACCATTTGGGGGAAAAGGAGTTAAAACATTATTAAATTCTTTTACTTTTTTAATGTAAAAAAAACCTTTTTTTACTTTTTTCAATATCAAAAAATATGTGGCTCAGATTCTATTTGTTTTAAACAGCACTGGTTTAATAGACTTCTAAACCTGCACACAGAGTGATACATGCAATATCTGTTGGAGCTATACTTAGAATTTCATACTTCTTCACTTCTCAGTTCACACTCTTCAGCCTATCTCCTATACCAAAATACCAAACATATCAAATATTTTTATATCAAAATATGAAACTTTCAGAGTCTGATGTGAAATTGTTTAGCAGAGACTAACAAATATTTGAGTGACCATATGCTCAGGGCATTCAATCCATAAAGTAACTTGTTCTGCTATCCTTCAACAGCCAAAGGTACATATAGTCTGTATCTAGCTAATAAGCACTCTGCTCCTACAGTATGCCTGGCACCATGCTAGACGCTTTACTCTCACTGACCCATAAAATCCTCACAACTACCCTATGTAGTAGATTCTATTTAAAGAAGAAATTGAGAGGCACCTTGGTGGCTCAGTTGCTTAAGCATCCAACTCTTGATTTCAGCTCAAGTCATGATCTCACAATTCAGGAAATCAAGCCCCACATCAAACCCTGCACTGCCAGTGTGGAGCCCACTTGGGATTTTCTCTCTCTGCCCCTCCACTGCTCGAGTGCTCTCTCTCAAAAATAAATAAATAAGCTTAAAAAATAATAATAAAATAATGAAGAAATTGAAGCACAAAGAGGTTAAATAACTTGCTAAAGTCCCACAGCCTGTGGAAGTAGGATTCCAACCAAGCAGGCTCTAACCAAAACCACCACACATTTCCCCTAAAAAAAGGACTACACAAGGGGTGCCTAGCTGAAAGTTGGAAGAGCATGCAACTCTTGATCTCGAAGTTGTGAGTTTGAGCCCCACGTTGGGTACAGAGATTACTAAATAAATACATAAAACTTAAAAAAAAGAAAAAAAAAAAAGAAAGACTACACAAGACTGAGTCATTATCTTATAGGATTGGGTTCTAGTTGTGTGTACGTACCCATTACGAAAAGACTAGAATAGATGGGGCTTAATGCATTGCTTCCTACTCTCATTCCACCCTTCTCAATGGCAGGTTAAAGTTGATCTTGATCTTGCTAAAGGTTTACACTATGCTCCCTTTTCCAGAATTTCTAGGCCCTATCCTATTCCACTGGTCCAATTCCTATGTCCTTCAGGCTTCATTTCAGATACCATCTCCATGCAAGCCTACTCAGATTCCCCCATGATTTAGGCTGGTCACCTCTCCTATGTTCATCCCTTTGTAGCACTTCCCACGCTCTGTTGTGACTGCTCAAGGGGTCTACCCTGTTCACCACTTATAGTACCTAAAACCGTGCCTAGCATCAGGTGCTCAATAAATATTTGCTGAACTATCTAACCATGCGACCCACCCAGTTACAGCTAAAAGTGGTAGCATATTAAAAGCAAACTTAGTGGTAGGAAGTGCTAATCCACAAGCAGAAAACAAGTTCTAAATTTCAGGGAATTTATGACAGGTCAAGAGAATAGTATGATACACATCCAATAATGATTGCAATGTCTCCCACCCATCCCGAAAAAAGGAAGAGTAAAATTAAAAATCTATTTAAAATTATCATTTGCCCAACTTAATTTCAGTATAATTTCATATTAATTAAGTAGCTAACAAAAATTTTGTCATAAATCCAAATTAACCATTCCAATAATGCTGTATATTGAAATCAGCTTAATTTTGCAATTCCCAGAGTTCAGAGAAGGCTGCAGTTGCTTTTTAAAATCTCTCAAATATAAAACTAGTTACATGTATAACTGGGTTTCACTGCACTGCCCCAATGCTGAGTGCTGGGTTCCAAATGACAGGGGCAACCATGTATCCTTTAAGATATTTACTGCGTGTGGTTGGGGGGGGTGGGCATTTTTCGCATACAATTCATTTAACACAAGTCGTCTTAATGCCACTAAATTTTCTAACCAGAATCCAAAGGAATTTTCCCAGAGTCTTCCCTTTTTTTTTTTTTTTCCAAAACCAGAAACCAACTAAAAAGGTCAACCTTTAGTTCTTACTTCCACACTAAGTAATTCTGAAACATAAGGTGAAAGTAAATTAGAAGTTCTACGGCTAGGACGGGCCAAACGTTTTCCCGGAAATTCTAGCGTAAAGTCTAACAGAAGGGAGAACTTCATTCTCTCGGGTTTGAGGACAGAAACTGATCATCTCCCTTAGATTACTGTTTCTGTTGATGTCTGGAAAAGCACTGTGAGGCAAACATGCCATTGAGTCCCACCCCAAGCACTAAGAGCCTCCGATTGTTTGACACATCAATGGATTAGTCAACGCGGGGGAACTCACTTTTCCCCTCTAATTTGCTTTAATTATTCCTCACACAAACCCTCAAGTTTACTCTAAGTTATGACCATACAGAATCTTCTCTTTGCCCTGAAGTATAAATTCAGGCCTTTACCAAATGACCTACGGCTTCAATCCCAACCACTAAAATAAATCCCTTACAAGTATCGTGCATTTAGTAACGCCACACAAATATGGAAAAAGCCAGTGCAGTCGCTTAAAGAAACAGCATTCTGGAACGTGGTTAATGCTGCATATTTTGCATCAGAGGCACCGAACAGAGTAGGAGACTTGAAAGCAAAAGACCGGATGGAAAGCAGGAGAAGACCCCGCCCCAGTAAGCTCGATGTCGATTCAAACAGTAACTTAGGTCTGTCGCTTGGAATCGGAATCACTGAAACAAAGGCGTTTATTACGGGAAGCAAGATGTCTGGAGTAACAGAAACGGTCTGCTGCTACCCAGACCGTACACCATCTTCCCACAGGTCTTACCTATGGTGGAAATAAAGGTGGTATTGAAGGCATCATCCGAAAAACGAAAAAGGACGCAGGTCTTCCCCACTCCCGAGTCTCCGATCAGGAGCAGCTTGAAAAGCAGGTCGTACGTCTTCTTCGCCATTGGGAGGAGCGGCTCAGGCTCTCGCCGCCGGCGGCCCCAAGGGATCGGTCCCTCTCACTACAGCCAACTCCTCGCTCGGGCGTTCTCAGGCCGGAGGACCGGGGAAGCGTGGGAAAAACGAGGGCTCGAGAGGGCGCGGGCGACCTGCGAACTGCCTCGTCGAGGAAGCCCCCCGACGGTGGCGGCGTCCGGTGCCTCCGAGGGCGGCGACCGCGGCTCCGCAGCCTCTCCCAGCCGCTCCGCCCGGTTCCGGGGAGTCGGTCGGGACAAAATGGCCTCCCCTCCCCCCTCAGGGCTGCTCGGCCGGGACGCTCCCACGGGCGAGCAAGCAAGCTCTGCCGTCGAGGGAGTGCGGCGGACGTGAGGACAGTCTCCCTCCCAAGCAGAAACTCCGCGCCAGGACGCGGCGGTGGCAGTGGAGGACCCCGAGCCGACGAGCTCAGCTACATAGCCACAGGAAGCCGAGCCGCCCCGGCCAGAGCCACCTTTTCCCCGTGCCCTCTCACGCCGGCGTGCGCGCTGCCTGAGACGCACGCAAGGACGTACGCCCGCCCTTCCCTCGCGCCCTAGCCCTGCGGATCGCCTCTGCGCACGCGCGCCGGAGCGTGTAGGGGCACGCGGGGGCGGAGAGTGGTGCGCCGGCTCTCCGAGCCTCTGTCTGAGGCCGGACGGAGAAGAGAGAAGGGAGGGGCGAGAGAGGGCGAGGCCGCGGGCGCGCTCCCTGCGGCCGCCTGATAGGGTGCGCCGCGTTAAGAGTACGCCCCGCGGGGAGGCGCTGCCTGGTGACTGCGCAGGCGCTGCACGCTGGAGTAGCCCCTTGACACCCTCTTTCCTCTCGGGGCCGCCTCCCCGGCCGCGCTGAGGATGCCCCCGGTTGTGTGTGTCGCGTGTGTCGAGCTGAGGGGCTTGGCGCAGCAACAGCCCTTGATGGCCGTGAGTTCCTGTGTAGCTGTAGTTCGTAAACGCCAGAAAAAGTGGCGCCCTGGGTCATTAATAGGCTCTTTGCTAAGATGAGACGCATCCTGGAGTGCCCTCCCTGGTGGCTAATGGTAACAGGAGAAGCATTAGAGCTACATCCTGGTTTACTTCAGGAGCAAAAGTTGACGTTCCAGAGAACAGGAGTCTGAAATGGAAAAACTGGCCGGGCTGCTCAGGTTGGAATGATGTAATCCGCCTTCCAGGGCGAGGGGAGAAGGACTGAAGAACACCTGGGTGCAGGGAGAAGTCGAAGCTTCGGTGCTGTGCTCTACGCCCAGGACCCGCTCCAGGCCTTGCCGTCCTTTTGGAATGCCCGAGAGCCCAGCAGCGCCATACGGAGGCAGCAGGGCTGGTCCCTGCGGCCAAAAGCTAACCACCGGTGTCCAGAATTGAAGGACAGTGAAGCCAACCCCAACCCGACGCTGCCTCTTCCTTGCCCTTCCTTTTCCTGTGCCTTACACCCTTTCTTCCCTATTAGTTTTTATCCTTTCCTGTTCCTCTTTTTCCTTTCTGTCGTTTAAAGAGTCACGCCCCTGCCCTGCCATTCTCAATGTGCTTCATCGCTGCCAAGCACACCCAGGATGTGGTGGTAGGGTAGTTGAACCTGGTGGGCTAGTTCAAACTCCTACGAGAGAAAACCCTGAGGCATCTGGAAACAGGGTTTGAGAGAGAAGTAAAAACTACATTTTTACATCCGCCACCACCCCCAAAACGTTTGTGCGTTTAATACGTAATTAAAATTGTTCTTCGAGGCCGTTAGGGTAATCGTATTTCAACCTCCCATTTTTTAAAGACTTGGCTTGCATTTTTCCTTCCCAACCACCCCTGAAGCTTCACTACTGAAAATACTTGTCTTCTCTGATACATCTCGCTCTTCAGTTTGTTTCTGTGATTGCTCTTGTCACTTAAACCTTATCCTCTATGGATCATTCTTTCTATAGTTGGGAATGTCTTATGATAATGCCAACAATTCTAATATAGGCTGGCTATGCAAATCACAGAATGAGCTATGATCAGTGCTTCACAGGTTTGTCGTCCATTAAGAGGCATTACATTGAGCACTCCGGAGTGTTAGCGTGATTCTCCCTTTCAAATAAGTTTAACTCAAGCCCCAGTGTTGTAAAGCATTTCTTAAATGTTATTATTTCTAAATGTAGAAAGCCCAATTAATTCCATGATATAAAATTTGGGAATAAGGGCAGTTACATATAAAAAATAACTTGGGGCGCCTGTGTGGCTCAGTCGGTTGAGCATCCAACTCTTTTTTTTTTTTTTAATAATTTTTTTTAACGTTTCTTTATTTTTGAGACAGAGACAGAGCATGAACAGGGGAGGGGCAGAGAGAGAGGGAGACACAGAATCTGAAACAGGCTCCAGGCTCTGAGCGGTCAGCACAGAGCCCGACGCGGGGCTTGAACTCACGGGCCGCGAGATCATGACCTGAGCCGAAGTCGGACGCTTAACCGACCAAGCCACCCAGGCGCCCCGAGCATCCAACTCTTGATCTCTGCTCAGGTCTTGATCTCTGGGTCATGGGATCCGCCCCCGCATCAGCCTTGTGCTGACAGCACAGAGCCTGCTTGGAATTCTCGCTCTTCTCTCTGTATCTCTGCCCCCCTCCAAATAAACTTGAAAAATTTTTTTTAAAAATTGAAAAATAAATTTAGAAACTTCACGTTTTATCCTAGCTCTTTCTTTTTTTACTGTTTATTTGGTTTGAGGGAGAGCTGGAGCACGCAAGTGGGAGAGGGGCAGAGAGAGGGAAAGAGAGAATCCCAAGCAGGCTCCTCAGTCAGCGGAGAGTCTGACACGGGGCTTGAACCCACAAACCATGAAATCACAACCTGAGCCAAAATCAAAAGCTAGATGCTTAACTGTCTGAGTCACCCAGGCACCCCTATCCCGGGTGTTTGGAGCAGTTACAGCACGTGGAGCCTTTTCTCCATGGGCTCCATATTCTGAAACCTTAGGAGTGAACTGCACTTATTAACAAATTGTATTTATTATTGGGTCTGGATCATAGAATTTTAGAGCTTTCATATCTTTTACATCATAATTCAACTCCTGTGTGTAATTTACAGATAAGTCTAAGGCTTAGAGAGGTTAGAGACTTGCCAGAGGTCACACATTAGTGGCAGAGCCAGCACTATATGCAAGGGGACAGGGAAGAAGACCTCTACGGGACATCACATTGTATGGAGGTGGGAATTGGGAGGCTCAGCCAGTTCTCAATGTTCGGCTTCCCCAAAGTTAATTAATAGTTTTGCTGAAGTAAGACCTAAGCATCAAGCTACGTTGCCCCGGAAGATGGCTGGAATGACCAAGGCACGAAAGGCCTCTGACTTTAGGGGGAAAAAAAGAATAAAATGGGGTCTATGTAGGCCTAAAAGGAAAACATAGTGTTATGAAGTAATATTTGATAAATCCTAAAACTTAGTGAAAGAAAATGCCAATTTAGTTAGTACTAGCTTAGGATTTATGCCCTTAAAAATTTTTCTCTGTAAATCTTGCCCAAATATTTGCAAAGCCAAGAAAGAAAATAGATATATTTATATGCTCATATTATTAGTTAAGGTATTATTTCTATATCTTTCTAGAGAACACACAGCTGACCAAAGTCATGTTTCCAGTCCTCTGCTTCAACTTTTAGGACCTGCCTTTAAAGCTTATAGGAAATTCCTACCTTGGTGCCCGCCCCCCCCCTCATTTGTGCTCCCTCTCTCTCTCTCTCAGAAATAAACAAACATTTAAATTAAAAAAAAAAAAAAGGAACATTCTACCTTGGGACGCCTAGCTGGCTGGGTCCAAAGAGCATGTGATTCTTGATCTTTGAGTCTTGAGTTCGAGCCCCATGTTAGGGGTAGAGATCACAGACAGACACAAACAAACAAACTTTAAAAAAATTCCTGCCTCAGAAGATCATTATTATGCCTCAGGATCATCATTATTCCTCTTCCTGCATGTATCTTCCATCCTCTGTACCTGATTTCTTCCTCTGATTTCTCCGCCCCTTGCTCTCTCTATCCTTAAAAATGGAGTTATTCCCGTGAATGGCAGTCCCACTGCTATGTCGTCACCTGGCCATAAAAGCTACCACTCCAATCTCAGGGATTTTGCCTATTTGCTAGTGCCTACCTCCTGCGTTCACTCTCCCAGCCTTCAGCAGAGATTTCCATGAGGAAGGGCTTTGTTAGACATCCCTGATTGCTGAGAGGCTGCAACCATTCTTCTCTCCATCACCTGCCAATATTCTGCTCTGCCTACATATCTTGACTTAGTCCTACCTCTTGTTAGAGAATGATTGCCCCATGAGCCTTCCCATCCCATTGGATGTGTTTGTCCTAAGCTTCTCCGGGGATACCTCAGTTCTGAAATGCCGGACTACTCAGCTGGCACTTAATGGCAAGCCCTAGCCAACGAGCTTTATCTCCTATCCCAGCTTCCTCACATTAGTCTCCAGACGAACTGAACTAGTCGTTTTTTTCTGCAATTACTATGCATCTTCCTGACTTCATGCTTAGTTTCACGTGGTTCTCTCCATGTGAAATGCATCCCTCCCTCCCCCCACCTCTATCCCTTCAGCCTTCAGCTTAAATATCCTCGCCATGGCCTGTCTTCTGCAACACTCTTGCTGGAAGGAATTTGTTTCTCTTTTGTAATACATATTTATCTTTAGAAACTTAGAACCTACAGATAAACAAAACAAAAATATTTAATTATTAAAAATTCTACTCCCGGGGCGCCTGGGTGGCTTGGTCGGTTAAGCGTCCGACTTTGGCTCGGGTCATGATCTCACAGTCCGTGAGTTCGAGCCCCGCGTCGGGCTCTGTGCTGGCAGCTCGGAGCCTGGATCCTGTTTCGGATTCTGTGTCTCCCTCTCTCTCTGCCCCTCCCCTGTTCATGCTCTGTCTCTCTCTGTCTCAAAAATAAATAAACATTAAAAAAAATTTTTTTTTTTTTTAAATTCTACTCCCAGGATTACCTGGCTGACTCAGAGAGCACGTGACTCTTGATCTTGGGGCTGCGAATTTGAGCTCCATGTTGGACACAGAGCACACTTAAAAAAAATCTACCCCCAGAGATAACCCCTATTAGTATTTTGATGAATAACCATGTAAATATTCTTCCCGTAGCTCTTTATTTAGACACTTCTTACACATTTTCCACATTTATAAAGATATTTGTGTACATATTTTATCCAATTGGAGTCTCCTTAAGAGCTTATGACTATTATATTCATGACTTTGCAAAGAGTCTTCAACATATCAGAAAGTCAAAACATGTTTATTGAAGAGAAAATAAAATGAAAGTCACCAGGTCGCTTTTTTCCCTAGAAAACAATACTAATTTGGAGAAAATTCTCAGTGTCAGAAAAAAAAAACTGAAAACTCAGAAGAGAGGGCGCCTGGGTGGCTCAGTCAGTTAAAGATCTGACTCTCGATTTCGGCTCAGGTCATGACCTCAGAGTTCCTGAGTTTGAGCCCCACGTTGGGCTCTGTGCTGACAGCAAGGGGCCTGCTTGGAATTCTTGGTCTCCCTCTCTTTCTGACTCTCTCCAACTCACGTGCATGTGCTCTCTCTCTTAAACATTTTACTTTACCTTTTTTAACGTTTATTTATTTTTGAGAGAGACAGACAGAGTGCAAGCCGGGGAGGGGCAGAGAGAGAGGGAGACACAGAATCCAAAGTAGGTCCAGGCTTTGAGCTGTCAGCACAGAGCCCGACGTGGGGCTCAAACCCACAAACTTCGAGTTCATGACCTGAGCCAAAGTCGGACGCTTAACCGACTGTGCTACTCAGGCGCCCCAATAAATATTTCTTTTTTTTTTTTAAATTAATTTTTTTCAACGTTTTTTATTTATTTTTGGGACAGAGAGAGACAGAGCATGAACGGGGGAGGGGCAGAGAGAGAGGGAGACACAGAATCGGAAACAGGCTCCAGGCTCCGAGCCATCAGCCCAGAGCCTGACGCGGGGCTCGAACTCACAGACCGCGAGATCGTGACCTGGCTGAAGTCGGACGCTTAACCGACTGCGCCACCCAGGCGCCCCTAAATATTTCTTTTTGATAGAGCGTGCGCAAGTGAGCGAGGGGCAGAGAAAGAGAGAGAGAATCCCAAGAGGGGAAGAGAGAGGGAGAAAGGGAGAGAAGCAGGGCTAGAAGCAGGGCTCCTGTTCACCTGAAGCGGGGCTGGTGCTCACCCAAAGCGGGGCTCTAGCTCACCCGATGTGCGACTCAAACTCACAAACCATGAGATCATGACCTGAGCTGAAGTCAAGATGCTTCACAACTGAGCCACCCAGGCGCCCAAATAAATAAACATTTTTTTAAAAATAGAAATATAAAAATAAATAAAAGTGATTATGGATCCAGTAGGAACCCTCACCAATCTACAGGTTGTATATTTACATATAAAAATGTAAATATGTAAATTAACCATTTGTTCATGTCTTAAAGAAAAAAGAATCATCCAAGGCAAAGGATAATTATTTTCTAATAATTGGCCATTCAACTAGGCATTAAAGTAATAACTGCTCAATTCGCACTACTTAAAAAATGAGAGCAGCAAAACACAAACATAGTAGTTCTCTTTTAACATGAAGATATACAGAGTAAACTCCTGGGTGCATCAATGCAAAATGGGCTACAAGGCACACATGAGCCATCACAGGAACTGGAATTTTTACAGCAGCAAAAGTCAGAGCGCTGAAGAGCAAAGAAGGCTTTAGGTAAATTGAGAGAGAGAGAAGAGGGGAGAGCATAAGGTATGGCAACTTGACCTGCATGAGACGGTTGGAAAAATCACAGAAGCACCAAAAGTAAGAAGAGAACAGAGAGAGGAAAAAGTCACTTTCCAGAGGCAGAACCAGGGGAGGCGAATGCTTTAACCCTTTTCCAAGCCAAGAAATTTGAAGCTACACTTGTGACTTACAAATTTATAGACTCATGGCATGACGTGATGGAGTCACAGTGATCTGATCTTGAAGCCCTGGTCCATCTCACTTAGCTGGGTCATTTTTTTTTTTAATTTTTTTTTTAATGTTTATTTATTTTTGAAGGAGAGAGAGACAGAGTGTGAGTGGGGGAGGGGCAGAGAGAGAGGGAGACACAGAATCGGAAGCAGTCTCCGGGCTCTGAGCTGTCCTCACAGAGCCTGATGCGGGGCTCGAACCCACGAACTGTGAGATCATGACCTGAGCCGAAGTCGGACGCTCAACCGACTGAGCCACTCAGGCGCCTAGCTGGGTCATTTTAAGCAATTACTAATCAAACTGAACTTCAGTTTCTTCATCTGGAAAGTAAGGTTACCAGGAGCTACCAAATCAAGTGATTGTGAAGATTAAAATAATCCATGTAAAGACCCTGGCAGTGGGGCTAGCAGTCCCTTAAACGTCGATTCTCCTCCCCTGGTAAGATGTAAACCATCTAAGGAACTGCTGCTGTGTCTCCTGTAATACCTAACCCAGAGTCTTACATGTACCAGGGGCTCAATACATGTAAATTCAATTGAATCACATCTGCATTAGAGGAAATCTTGGAAGGCATCTCGACTAATTCCCTGCTCCATGCAGAAATGCCCTAGCCAACCAGTGGTCTGTCCAGTCGTTGAGCACCACCAGTTAGCTTGCTGATGCCAATAGGACTGATTACAGCGCTTGGTATTTCATAATTTATTTTGAGAGAGTATGAGCAGGGGAAGGGCGGATAGAGAAGGGGACAGAGGCTCTGAAGCGGGCTCTGCACTGATAGCAGTGAGCCTGATGCGGGGCTCCAACTCACAAACCGTGAGATCATGACCTGAGCTGAAGTTGGATGCTCAACAGACTGAGCCACCCAGGTGCCCCCAGTGCTTGGTATTTCCGACGGAAAAGTGTTCCACACACTGAGTCTAAGCGTGCTTCCCTGTAACATCACCTATTTGTCCTAACTCTGTGCTCCGGAGCAACACAGAGGGAACTTTCCCTCACATTCAGATGACAGCTCTTCAACTATTTGAAGATAACATTGGTATTTTCCTCTAAGCTGCTCCAAGCTAACTCTCTTCATATAAGATGACTCTCAGATAACTATCAGCACTACCATTTTGGTTTGCATATGTCCCTCCAGTGGAATGTGGCACCCATAATTGAGCATTATTTGAGTTAAGGACATGGCCCTGTGGAAATGCCCAGATCAGGCTACCACTAACAGGTTATAGAAATAAGGGCCAATTGGGATACTCCCTAAGACTGAGGTGATTTGGTACCTGATTGAGAAGAAACTACCTTCCAGATCAACCTTGCCTTGTAACCATTCTTTTGTTTTTATTTATTTATTTATTTATTTATTTATTTATTTATTTATTTTTTATTGAGAGAGAAACAGAGAGACAGAGTGTGAGCAGGGAGGGGCAGAGAGAGAGAGAGAGAGGGAGACACAGTATCCAAAGCAGGCTCCAGGCTCTGAACTGTCAGCACAGAGCCCGACGCGGGGCTTGAACTCACGAACTGCGAGATCATGACCCAAGCCAAAGTTGGACACTTAACCAACTGAGCCACCCAGGCGCCTCATAACCGTTCTTTAAGTTACTAAACTTTTCAAACAATTTAGATAAAAATCACCTCTTACATACACAAATTGAAAATAAACAAAGGAGGGAAATGAAGATTCACAGGAGTGTAAGAATGTATGAAGAGTTGTTTAAATTCACTCGTAATCAGAGAAATTCAAATTAAAACAAGATAGTATTGGGGCGCCTGGGTGGCTCAGTCGGTTAAGCGTCCGACTTCAGCTCAGGTCACGATCTCGAGTCCGTGAGTTTGAGCCCCGCGTCGGGCTCTGGGCTGATAGCCCAGAGCCTGGATCCTGCTTCCGATTCTGTCTCCCTCTCTCTCTGCCCCTCCCCCATTCATGCTCTGTCTCTCTCTCTGTCTCAAAAATAAATAAACGTTAAAAAAAAATAATAATAAAAAAAAGAAAAAAAGAAAAAAAAAGAAAGAAAGAAAAAAAATTAAAAAAAAAAACAAACAAGATAGTATTTTCTGCCCATCAGAATGACAAAAAATTAAAAAGACGGATAATACCAAGTGTTGGTGAGGATAGGGTGGGACAAGAACTCTTGCCGTTAGCTAGTGGGAATGCAATCTGGCCCAGCCATTCTGGAAAGCAATGAGGCAGTATTTAATAAACGTTGTACATGCCTATGACCCCACAATACCACTCCTGGGTGTGTCCGTGAGAAATCCTCACATAGGTTCATCACGGCTTTGTTTGTGACAGCTATTGTTGGAATCAATCTAAGCATCTGTTACCGGGGTGGAGTAAATAAACTGTGAAGGATGCACATTGAGGTAGTCCGGATCACAAAGGGTTAGCTTGGTTTGAAAGCTGGCTAATATGACAACTCAGACCCAAGGCTACATTGTTATCACTTCAGTTCGCTGATAAACTAGAAAACAAGTAAAGCAAAGAACAATGCCTTCCTAGTTCCTCCCAGAAACATGCCCAAATTCTGGTGATCAGTGCAGGCCATTTAGAGGGAGAAAGACAGATCTAATGAGTTCAGAGTCGGGACTAAGTTTTTATAGGATTAGGCTTGGTGAGGGACTGGGTCAGCATTCAAGGGCCTATAATCTACCATGTAAGAAAATTCTTTGTTGTATTATTGGGCCAGCCGCAGGCCTGTCCATGGCCTACCCCACATGCTATAAAATACTGTATAGCAATATGAAGCTAGTAACTAGCTGCACATTCAGCAATTAGAACAAAGGAAACAGAAAATGATTTATAGTACAATGCCATTTGTGTAAATTAAAAACATACAAAACTATATTACATGAGGTTTCACACATATTTAATGATGTACATCAAATACATTACAGAGGGAACCTGGAAAGGTAAGGCAATGACAGAGGAAGAGGGGAAAAATATGAAATAAAATGGGAGGAACCTTGCACAGATTAGAAATGTCAGGGGTGCCTGGCTCAGTCAGTTAAGCATCCAACTTCGGCTCAGGTCATGATCTCACAGTTCGTGAGTTCAAGCCCCACATCAGGTTCTCTACTGACAGTGGATCTTCTCTCTCTCTCTCTCTCTCAATCTCACAAAAATAAACATTTAAAAATACATTAAAAGTTTTCAGTGTGTAAATAAATGAGGAAAGTGACTCAGTGCTTTGCCTCCCAGATCCAAATTTTTTTTTAAATTTTTTTTAACGTTTATTTATTTTTGACATGAACATTTATTTTGGCATGAACAGGGGAGGGGCAGAGAGAGAGGGAGACACAGAATCTGAAACAGGCTCCAGGCTCTGAGCTGTCAGCACAGAGCCCGACGCGGGGCTCGAACTCACGGACATGAGATCATGACCTGAGCCGAAGTCGGACGCTCAACCGACCGAGCCACCCACGCGCCCCTCCCAGATCTAAATTTTTAAACAAAAGTGAAGAAGGGATTCAATTGTACAGAGAGATACAGAGATAGATGAAATTAATACTGATACTTCTCATGGATATTAGAATAATAGCAAAGTGAGAAAAAAAACTGTAAGTATTTGGTTTGGCTTGAAAAAAGAATAGATTCTGGCTGTTTGTTTCTATGTCTAATTACCACATAATATAACAACAGTAATGCACATTTAAAATTTGTGACAGATTTATTTGATCACCTTGATTCATAACGGAAGCTCAGACATCATGGAATTGTCTGTTCACGAAGCTTGGAGCTCAGCTCTCAGCGGTCACCTGTCAGCCCTCACCCAGCCCCGCTTCCAGCTCTTCGGACTAAGTACTCAGTTATCTGCAGGCTGTCCCATCTCTTTCCTGGGGCAAGAGAGAGGATAGAAGCACGGGGTGTCAAAAACCTCCATGCTATAGGGGCGCCTGGGCGGCTCAGTCGGTTAAGCATCTGACTCTTGATCTCAGCTCAGGTCTTGATCTTTAAATTTTTTTTTTAACGTTTATTTATTTTTGAGACAGAGAGAGACAGAGCACGAACGGGGGAGGGCCAGAGAGAGAGGGAGACACAGAATCCGAAACAGGCTCCAGGCTCTGAGCCGTCAGCACAGAGCGCGACGCGGGGCTTGAACTCACGGACCGCGAGATCATGACCTGAGCCGAAGTCCGACGCTCAACCGACTGAGCCACCCAGGCGCCCCTCAGGTCTTGATCTTAGGGTCTTGAGTTGAAGCCCTGCGTTGGACTCCATACAGGAAAAAAAAAAAAAAAAAAAAAAAAAAGGAAAGGAAAGGAAAGAAAAAAGAAAAGAGAAAAAAAAAAACAAACAAAAGAGAAAAGAAAAAAGCCTCCATGCTACATACCAGTTGAGTCAGACACTGCCTAGATAATATCTGAGTGCAGCCATCTCAAATGTCCAAAATACTCCAGGAGGAAACCGGGCCTTTGCCACGTAGCTTGTACATCCAGTATTCCCCTCACTACCTTTTGCCTTGCCCTGGGGGCAATGGTGTCCGTGACAGCCACATGGAAGTCCTGCTTTTTCGCCTTGTCCCTACCAGTGCCAGTCCCCCACCCCTCACCCATATTCGCACTCACGTCCTTGCGTAACAGACATTTGTCAGGTCTTTGGCTGCTCGGTACCGCACTCCCTTCCTTTGACAAGGAAACTCCCCACAGTGAGCTTCCAGTATGCAGAGCCCTCCTCCCACTGTATTTCCCTTTCCCGGCACCCGTGCCCCTGAGCACGCATCTAGGCTGTGGGGACATGAGCTGAGCTCTACCAGCCTGAAGCACCAGCCTGAAATCTCGATACAGGGCTGATGACACAAAAAAGAAGGCACAGGGGGAATGTCCTGAGAAGGCAGTGGGGCCCAGCAGCAGCACCTGGTTTCCAGGGAGGCTGTGAGCCCCAGCAGGACAGTATCCCAGGTCCAGGGCTGCCCACGCTGGTGCTGCAAGCTGAAGCACCTCTTTGGTGTGCAGGGGGCAGTGATGGCCCCTACCCCCGTGCCATCTGCAGGTGCAGCCTCGTCTCTGTCCCCTCATCCCTTAGCCTGGTTCTCCAGCCTTCCCAGTAACTCTGAGAGCTTCCCAATAACCCTTCAATGCACTTACTTTCAGGTTCTATCTGCGAAAGCCAGTTTGTGTTGCAACCCAGATCCCTGACTGTCACACTCTCTTCTGCCAGAACTCCTACAGTGACTCCAATTTTGCCTGACGTGCCCATCATGTTCCACTTTGTCTTTCTCATCTTCTGCTGACCTTGCCCCGTGGACCTGCCATACCTCTGCTCAAACTTGGCCCGTGTCCACCAATCTGTCTTATAAGGCTGCTGTACCTTTGATCTCTCTTTCCCATGACTCCATGGCCTCCCTCTCGCCCCCTCCCTAGGACTCAGGCATCCTGAGGTGTCCGGGTGGTCATCTTAACCCTGTTGTGATGTCAGCACTGGCCTAGTGCTGAGAGGGGAGAGATTCCTTAGATGCTACAAGAAGTGTCACTAGGAGGTAAGAGGGGCACAGGCAGAGAGATGGGAGGGTAGCAAGACTGTTCTTATTCTTATTATTTAATTTAATAATACAGATTGTCATTTACTGAGTTCCTGCACTGTGCTGGCCCTTTAGAGCATGACCTCACATTAATACTTGAAAGTAGGGACTATTATAATCCCCATTTTCAGAGGAAGAAACGAGAGTTTGAAGAAGTTCGGTTGCCTGACTAGCTCAGTCTGCAGAGCATGTGACTCTTGATCTTTTTTTTTTTTTTTTTTTAACGTTTATTTATCTTTGAGAGACAGACACAGAGCACAAGTGGGGAAGGGACAGAGAGAGAGGCAGACACAGAATCTGAGGCAGGCTCCAGGCTCCGAGCTGTCAGCACAGAGCCTGATATGGGGCTCGAACTCACAAACCATGAGATCATGACCTGAGCTGAAGTCCCAACACTCAACCAACTTAGCCACCCAGGCGCCCTGTGACTCTTGACCTTGAGGTTGTGATGTCAAGCCCCTCATTGGGGGTAGAGTTCACTTAAAAAAAAAAAACAAAAACAAAAAAAACAAAAACGGGGTGGGATGACTTTGTGGCTCCGTCGGTGGAGCTTCAGACTCCTGATTTCAGCTCAGGACATGAGCCCAGAGCGTGGGATTCAGCCCCGCATCGGACTCCATGCTGAGCGTGGAGCCTGCTTGAGACTCTCTCTTCTTCTGCTCCTCTCCCTCCTCAAGCTCTCTCTCCCTTTTCCTAAAATAAAAAAATAAAAGAGTTTGGGGGAGCCTGGCCGGCCGAGTCAGAAGACCATGCGACTCTTGATCTTGGGATTGGGAATTTAAGCCCCAGGTTGGGTGTAGAGGTTAGTTACATGAATAAAGCGTTAAAAGTTTTTGTTTTAAGTTTGAAGAAGTTGAGAGGGATGGAATGGATGATGCCTGGGATCTCCTGCAAACTAACTAGAGGGGTGGGAGATGAATCAAGATTGACCACAGGCTGGTAATTGCTCAAGCTGCATAATAGATATGCGGAAATTCATTGTACTGTTATGTCTAATACGGATACATTTGAAATTTCCCACAATTAAAATTATGTTTTACTTTCTTTTAAGCTAAGAAACTTGAATAAAGCTATACAGATAATAAGTGATAAGGTTGGGTTTTGATTCCAGATCCGACAGACCTCAACACCTGCTCTCTTAACCTCTATCCTGGATTCTTGACAAGGAACCTGAAAAGATCTAAGAGGAAAATCTTAATGATCTTCAGAGGATTCAAAAGGAATCCACAAGAGTCTGGGTGGCTCAGTTGGTTGAGCATCTGACTCTTGATTTTTGGCTTAGGTCATGAGCCCGGGGTCATGGGATTGAACCCCAAGTCGGGCTCTGTGCTGAGCATGGCACCTGCTTAAGTTTCTCTCTCTCTCTCTCTCTCTCTCTCTCTCTCTCTCTCTCTCTCTCTCCCCCCCCCCCTTTGCCCCTTTCCTCCACTGGTTCTCTCTGTCTCTCAAACAAACAAAACAAAACAAAACAACAAAACAAACAAACAAAAAAGGGGGGGGGGGCATTAAGAGACCTCTTGGCTAATTTCGGCTCCTGTTTTCCAGGTATAATTTTGGCAAGGATCAACAGAGTATAGCCAGATATTAATTCTCCATGCCTAGAGCTTATTATGAAGAAGATGCCCTCATTTTCTCTGCCTCTTTCTGAGGAGGTACAGAAGCAGCCCAAGAGAGAGTCTTTGGCAGCCAAAGTTTTCTAAAAACACCCAGGCAACAGCTGTCCTTGGGCTGTCACCTGACTTGCCAGGCCCTGAGTCAGCGCCACTCCCCCGGCCCAGCCCCCACTGCTGAGCCAGATATGACTTGTCCTTTCCTGGCTGGTCTAAACCGGTTGGGCCAGCCCAGCCCAGCCCTGCCCCATCCCGGCTTCCTCCTCAGTGGATGGCTTCTTGTTCCCTCACTCTTACCTGGGGTTCCCACCTTGGCACCTCCCTTGTCATCCAAAGCAGCAACCTCCTGCCTGAAACTTGAACCCTGAAGGGAGTCAAAAGACCACCTCCCAGCTGTTGGAGACGTGGACAGGACCCTGGACTCTTCCCGGGACAGAAAAAAAATGAGCTGGACACCAGCATCTCCTACTATCTGCAAAGGAAGTCTTCCTTCTCTAGGAGATTCTAGGATTTACTTCCGGTGAAAAGCAGAAAAAATATAAAGACGCTGCTCCTCTCCTGGAGAGGAGGATTCCATCCCTAGGCTCAAGCCCAGAAGAGCCCGCGTCTGGGGAAATATGGAGACCAATTTGGTCTCCAATGGAAATATGGAGACTTAGGGATATGTGGCCTTGGGCTAGTCACTAATGTCTCTGAGCCTGAGTTTTGTCATCAGTAAAATAGAAATCGAAATCCCTACCTTGCAGGTTTGTTGTGAAGGCCCAACAAAGTAGTACATGTAAAGCACTTAGTAAGTGCACAGCACACATCGGTTTCCTTCCCCTAGCCTTGACATTGCCTTCACCTTGCCTTTCCTGCTCACATTGGGCTGATAGCAAAGGTTTCAGGCCTGCGACCAAGCCCTGCTCTTGTGTCTTGATTCTGGACATTCGCACCTAGTTGCTACTGATCATTGAAATCAAAACTCCAAGCATTATTTTTTTTAATTAGGAGTTTTGATCCATCTGTCCATGTGGATTAATGTTGGTTCCAAGTACCCATGTTTCTTTTCCAAAACACCCAAAGGTCATTTATTTTAAGTGACCTAATTTTGAAATGTATAGCATCAAACTATAACTCACTATAGTTTGTCCCCTACCATAAAGCTGGGCCAGTCACACTCCAAGGGCACCCACATGACCCAGGCCATGACAGTCAAAATCTAATCCCGAGTTTTTGTTGAAAGGCAAAGCTTGCTAACTTGGAAGGTTGTAATCCTGTAGACATCGGTGGCCATCTTGCCACCACTTGTAAGGAGTCTGCCTGAGAAAGAAACCAACATAGAAGATAGAGAGCAGAGCTGAGAGATGGAAAGAAAGGATTCTTGGATGACATCATTGGAGCCACTAAACCTAGCTTTGCCTAAAGCCAACAAACAACCCCTGTAATTTTTGGCTACATGAGCCAATACATTGTATTCTTTTTATAAACCAGTTGAAGCTGGATTTCTGTCACTTGCAAAAGCACTGACTAATACAGTGTGTTTTGGGTTGAGCAATGGAATGCATAATCTAAAATGTTGTGTTTCACGTAGAATTTTTGTATAATCATACTGTGTATGCTGCACTATTTTTATAACAACATTATTATTTTCTAATGTTTATTTACTTTGAGTGGCGCAGGGGCAGAGAGAGAGAGAGAGAGAGAGAGAGAATCTCAAGCAGGCTTCACACTCAGCATGGAGCCCAGCTCGGGACTCGGTCCCACTACCATGAAATCATGATCTGAGCTGAAATCAAGAGTCAGACACAACCGACTGAGTCACCGAGGCACCCTATAAAACTTTATTGAGATCTAATCTACATACCATAATGTATATTAAAGTATACAATCCAATGATTTTGGGTATAGTCACAGAGTTGTGCAACTGTTACTACAATCATATTTTAGAACATTTCATCACCCCCAAAAGGAACTGTATCTATTAGCAGTGACTCCCCAACACCCACCTCCCAAACTTCCTTTAACCCCTACCAACCACTAATCTACTTTCTGTCTTTATTAATTTGCCTATTCTGGACATTTGGTATAAATGAAATCATACAGTGGCGCCTGGGTGGCTCAGTCAGTTGAGTGTCTGACTTCGGCTCAGGTCATGATCTCACAGTTGACAAGTTCGAGCACCACGTCGGGCTTTGTGCTGACAGCTGAGAGCCTGGAGTCTGCTTCAGATTCTGTGTCTCCTCCTCTCTCTGCCCCTCCCACGTTCATGCTCTGTCTCTCAATAATAAATAAACATTAAAAATTTTTTTAAATGAAATCATACAATATATGGCTTTTTATGACTTACTTCTTTCACTTAGCATAATGTTTTCAAGGCTCACGCATGTTGTAGCATGAATCGGTATTTCATTCTCTCTTTTTTTTAAGTTTATGTATTTATTTTGAGAGAGAGAGCACAAGCAAGGAAGATACAGAGGGGGAGGGAGAGAGAATCCCAGGTAGGCTCCACACTGTCAGTGCACAGCCCAATGTGGGGCTCGAACTCACGAACCATGATATCATGACCTGAGCTAAAATCAAGAGTCAGACACTTAACCGACTGGGCCACCCAGCTGCCCCAGTACTTTATTTTTTTATGGGTAAATAATATTTCATTTTATGGATACATCACATTTTGTGTGTACATTTGTCATTGATGTATATTTGCATTGTTTCTACTTTTCGGTTATTATGGATTATGCTGCTATGAACATTTATGTACTTATGTTTTTGTGTGAATATATGTTTCAGTTCTCTTGGGTACATACTTAGGAATGGAATTGCTGAGCCATGTGATAGCTTCATGTTTAACTTTTTGAGGAATCGCCAAACTATTTTTTCAAAGTAGCTGAATGAACAATATTAAATTCCTACTAGCAATGTCTAAGGCTTCTAGTTTCTCTACATCCTCAGCAGCACATGTTATTGTCTG
Source organism: Panthera pardus (assembly GCF_024362965.1). NCBI lineage: Eukaryota > Metazoa > Chordata > Mammalia > Carnivora > Felidae > Panthera > Panthera pardus. The sequence continues at coordinate 20,512,892 of NW_026526832.1, forward strand.
TCTTTTTAATTTTAGCTATCCCAGTAGGAGGTGAAATGGTATCTCATTGTAGTTTTGATTTGCATTTCCCTAATGATTAATGATGTTGAGCATTTTTCCATGTTCTTATTGCCCATTTGTATAGCTTCTCTGGCAAAATGTATATTCAAATTCTTTGCCCGGTTTTCAACTGGGTTGTCTTCTTTATTTTATTTTATTTTATTTTATTTTATTTTATTTTATTTTATTTTATGTAAGCTCTACACCTAACATAGGGCTTGAACTCACAACCTTGAGATCAATCAAGAGTCACATGCTCTACTGCCTCAGCCTATCAGATGCCCCTGAGTTGTCTTTTTAATTTGTAGAAGTTACTTATATGTTCTGGATACAAATCTCTTATCAAATATATGATCTGTAAATATTTTCTCCCATTCTGTGGAGTTTCTGTTCATTTTCTTGATGGTGTGTGCACTAAAGCCCAAAAGTTTTAAATTTTGACAGTCTAATTTATCTTTCATTTTTTTCTCTCACTCCTGCTTTTGGTATCATGTCTTAAAAACCATTGCCTCAGACAAGGTCAAGAAGATTTACTTGTGTATTGCTTTTTAAGAATTTTATAGTTTTACCTCCTACATTTAGGTCTATGATCCATTTTGAGTTTTTTTTTTTTTCTCTCTTTTCTTTTAATATGATGTGAGGTAGGGGAGCCTGGATGGCCCATATATATATGGTGTGAGGTAGGGGCCCAATTTCATTTTTTTGCATATGGATATCCTGTTGTCCCAGCACCATTTGTTGTATTCTTTTTCCCATTGATATATTATTTTTATAAGCATGTTTCACTCAGAATAATATTGATGTGAATTTACATTCTCTGAACACACCCCATTTGCTTCTGTCAGCAATATTGCATGCTAAGGACTGGGAGAAGAGTGATCATGTGTGGGCAATTAAACATTGACCACAGAATGTGGTAAGTATTTGTACAATGATGCCCAAAGTTTGGTGTGCATCATAATCATTTAGGGAAATTTTTTTAATGGGAATCTCCAAGCCTCACCCTAACCCACTGCATCATAACTTCCTGGAGGCAGGGTGGGGAGATAGGTGAAATAGATGAAGGGGATTAAGAGGTACATACTTCCTGAGGTACCTGGCTGGCTCAATCAGAGAGCATGCAACTCTTGAACTCAGGGTCCTCTATTCAAGCCCCACATTGGGCATAGAGCTTACATTAAAAAAAAAGTGGGGGGGGGAATGCACTTCCAGTTATAAAATAAATAAGTCATGGGGATAGAGAGTACAGGATAGGGAAGATAGTCAATAATATTGTAATAACTTTGTGCGGTGACAGGTGGTAACTACACTTAGCATGGTAAGCATGTCCTAATGTATATAATTGTCAAATCACTATATTTACACCCAAAACTATACGTTTATATGTCAACTATACTATAATTACATTTTTTAATCTATAAAAAGAAGTTAACAAAAAAGATAGGTAATAAAGCCTAAAAAGATTCTACAGTTCAGAAACAAAAAAAAAAGGAATTTCCTGGTAACATCCTGTTTATACCATATATAGAATCACACAATATTAGAGCTGTAAGACCCCATAAGACTACACAATTTACCTCTTCATTTTTTAATTATATAACCAGAAGATGATTGGCTTTTACTTGTACTGCCTGTACACACCATATACATCAAGGCCAGACTGGGCACTTGTTTGTCTCCTCCTAATACATTCAAATTCAAGAGTATTTATGACTGGGGGCACCTGGGTGGCTCAGTCGGTTAAGTGGCCAACTCTTGATTTTGGCTCAGGTCATGATCTCACAGTTTGTGAGTTTGAATTCTGAGTCAGGCCGTGCACTGACAGCATGGAGCCTGCTGGGGATTCTCTCTCCCCCCCCCTCTCTCTCTCTCCCAAAAATAAACTTTAAAAAAACTATTTATGACTAATGACATTATACTGAAGGTTTCATGGGAAGATGGAGAAGAGGATTGCATCGCATAGCAAAGCTTAACTAGATCCCTTCTTTTGTCTTGCTAGACCTGTTCTTTTTCAAAGTTTTCTCCATTGCGGAGTCTCTTCTCTCCATCCCTCCTACTACCCAACTTCTGAAATTCCCTTCTTTTTTCAAACCATTCAGCTGTGTTATCAAGTTTTTTCTTTTTTTAATTTTATTTATTTATTTTTTTTAGTAATCTCTACACCCAATGTGGGGCTCAAACTCACAACCCTGAAATCACGAGTTGCATGCTCTAACAACTGAGCCAGCCAGGTGCCCCTGGTCTCAAGTTTATATAACACAGTCAACAGAGTAAAAGCCCACTAGTTACTTAAAAAAGCAACCGACTATCTTTCCTCAGGCTGCTTGGGAAAGTAGGGAGGTGTCTCAGGTCACTCTATGGCGATAGAACCATATGAGGATTTCCCACTTATTAAGAACAAGACAATGGGCTAAGTATCAGATAAAATGACTTATTTAATGTCCGGTAGCTCATCAGTGGCAAATCAGGTATGGAACTTTAATTAAAAGGATCGAAGCACAACTTCTGAGCCACCCATATTTATCGTCTTCAATTTCTTTTGCTTAATAGCCTGGAAACACATGGAAAAGGTGTTATTTCATTTTCTAAAGATAAATTGAGATAGAGTGACAACGAGTAACTTTTGCAACCAGAATAGTAGAAGGTTTCAGTCTGGGATCCAGAATTGTTCATCTTTAGCAAGATATGTGAATTATAGCCAAAAATCTCATTGGGAAGCCACAGTGGAAAATGTAACCAGCAAGGGACACTCTGTAATCCTGGGCACAGTAATGTGAGGGAAAGCCTTAAAAAAAAAAAAAAAAAAAGAAAGAAACATTAGGACTGATAAGGCTTGCTGAGAAAGGGGAATGGGGCAGACTGTGTTTCTCCCACAGTGACAGGAAAAGATGGCAGCATTGGGCAAGGCAGGATCCTGTTTGGCAAGGAACGTCTGTCCTCATGTAGGAAAGCATGACTCATCAGGGTGCCCCAGCTCAATGACACAGTCTCTTAAGATCTTCCAAGTCCCCTTAGTCCAACTCTGTATTTACCAAGCAACTCTCAGATCCACTTTTGGCTTCCGCAGCACGCCTTCCCACAGAGTAAAGAATGTGCTGACTGGGGTTTCTTCAGATCTATTGTCAATTATATTTTACAGGATGAATGAATAAAGCTGCATCTGAGCTCTTTCTCGTGGGCTTGGTGGAGAGCGAGTTTGTTCATTCAACATTAATTCAACAAATATTTATTGAGTGTCATCTATGTGCCAGGCATTGGTCCGAGCCCTGGTGATACAAGTCAGATAAGGTCCTATCCTCATAGAGTGCTCTCATTAACAAGAGGTGACATGTAACAAAACAAACAAATCAATAGATAATTTCAAAGTGTGATACTCCCCACCTAGGGTTACTGAACTCCTTCCAACAGGCTCAGCTGTACTCCGGGTTCTGCAACCCTCCCCCTCTCATCTTTCCCAGGTCAACTTAAGAAGCTTTAGCCCAAGGCCAGAGGCCTCAGCATGAAATTTCCTCTCTGATCTGTCCTGGACCCTGAGAATTGAGTTTCAATAACTAAAGACCCACAGCCTCCTTTACCACCACAGCGCTCTAGACCATGGACCTCCATCTTGTTTCCTACCCACAACTTGATAACCTCATCCATTTGTTCATCCAACAGACACTTTCTGAGTTCTTACTGAACACGAAGCATTTTGTTTGGAGCCGGGGATTCAGAAATGACTAAGACATGGTCCCCGCCCTCCAGTTCGCAGTCCAAGGAAGAAGATCCACATGTATGGTTCCCCTGCTGCTTCTATGGGCTAGGAGTGACAAAAATGCAGGGTGACTGTGTGGATAGAAGAGGATCCCTAAGTCATACTGGAGAGAGGTATGATCAGGGAAAATTTCCCTCAGGAGAGGATCTTTAAATTGAGGTTTTAGGGGCGCCTGGGTGGCGCAGTCGGTTAAGCGTCCGACTTCAGCCAGGTCACGATCTCGCGGTCCGTGAGTTCGAGCCCCGTGTCAGGCTCTGGGCTGATGGCTCGGAGCCTGGAGCCTGTTTCTGATTCTGTGTCTCCCTCTCTCTCTGACCCTCCCCTGTTCATGCTCTCTCTCTGTCCCAAAAATAAATAAAAAAATAAATAAATAAATAAATTGAGGTTTTAGAGAGTTTTTTTCCTACGTAACTTCGATTGTATTTTCTTTCCAAAAATAACAAATGTTGCAACTTTAGAAAATACAGAAAACGAAGGGCATTGAAAGCCACCATTGATAACAATTTGGTGGTATGTACCTTCCAATCTCTTCACTATTTGAGCTTGGTTTTGAAGTGAAAAACTTTGAAGGCAGGGACGAGAAAGTATTTGGTAGAGGCAATTGTCCTTAGGTTGCCTTTAAAATCCAGATGTAGGGGGGCGCCTGGGTGGCTCAGTCGGTTGAGGTTCAACTTCAGCTCAGGTCATGATCTCGCGGTCTGTGAGTTCCGGCCCCGCGTTGGGCTCTGGGCTGACGGCTTGGAGCCTGGAGCCTGCTTCATATTCTGGGTCTCCCTCTCTCTCTCTCTCTGCCCTCTCCCTCTCATGCTGTCTCTCCTGTCTCTCAAAAATAAATAAACACTAAAAAAAAAAAAAAAAAAAAAAAAATCCAGATGTAGGGCACCTGGGTGGCTCAGTCGGTTAAGTGTCCAACTTGGGCTCAGGTCATGATCTCACGGTTGTGAGTTCGGGCCCCACTTCGGGCTTTGTGCTGACAGCTGGGAGCCTACAGCCTGCTTTGGATTCTGCGTCTCCCTCTCTCTCTGCCCCTCCTCCACTCACGCTCTGTCTCTCTCTGTCTCAAAAATAAATAAGCATTGGGACGCCTGGGTGGCTCAGTAGGTTGAGCCTCCGACTGCGGCTCAGGTCATGATCTCGCGGTCCGTGAGTTCGAGCCCCGCGTCGGGCTCTGTGCTGACCGCTCAGAGCCTGGAGCCTGTTTCAGATTCTGTGTCTCCTTCTCTCTCTGACCCTCCCCCATTCATGCTCTGTCCCTCTGTGTCTCAAAAATAAATAAACGTTAAATAAATAAATAAATAAATAAATAAGCATTAAAAAATAATAATAAAATAAAAAATAAAATCCAGATGTCATTTTAAAAATAAAATAAAATAAATAAATAAAAATAAAAACAAGACTTAATAGGTAAAAACACAAATATATATCTAGGTTTTGTTCACTGAAATCCTGTTGGCACCTGGCCACAACATGAAAGATAGTAGTTACTCAACATATACTGGTGAGTTAAAAAAAAAAAAACAAAAAAAGGAATAAGATGTAAATGGAAAGATGAACCTTTGAAAATTAAAGCATAAGAATGTGATTCCTTCTCTGAGGCCCAACATCTGCAAAATTGAAAAGAGAGGATCCTGGAAAAGGGCCATGCCAGGCTGAGGTCTCTTGTCATTTGTTAGCAAATTTTTATTTTATAATTTGTGATTTTGTTATCACGCTCTTTGCCTAAGCAAATGTCACAAAATGTTCCCGTTATATGTTCTAGAAGATTAACAGTTTTAGGTCTGTGATCCATTTTGAGTTTAGCATGAGGTATGTGTCAAGGTTCATTTCTTTCCATACAGATATCCTTTCGCTAGAGTACTGTATGTTTAAAATACTATCCTTCCAGGGGCACCTGGGTGGCTCAGTTAAGCGTCCAACATCAACTCAGGTCATGATCTCATGGTCCGTGAGTTCAAGTTCCGCATCGGGCTCTGTGCTGGCAGCTCAGAGCCTGGAGCCTGCTTCAGATTCTGTGTCTCCCTCTCTCTCTGCCCCTCCCGCACTTGTGCTCTGTCTCTCTCTGTCTCTCAAAAACAAATAAATGTTAAAAAAAAAAAAAATACTATCCTTTCAATGCAATTGGATTACCCTGGAACTTTTGTAAAGAAATCAGCTGATCTGATGAGTGAGAGTTTATTTCTGGACTCTGTTATGTTCCTCTGATCTATATCAGGGGTCAACAAATCCTGCCTACTCTGGCTTTTTACATAAAGTGTTATTATAATACAGCCACACTCATCCATTTCTGTATTCTGCCTGGCTGCTTTCAAGCTACAGTATAGTTGAGTAGTTGTTACGGAGACCATGTGAACTGCAAACCTAAAATATTTACTATCTGGCCCTTTAAAGAAAAAGTTTGCTGACCCCTGGTCTATATTTACCCTTATGGGGAAACCACACTCTCTTGACCACTGAAGCTTTACAGTAATTTTTTTTTTTTTTTTTTTGTGAGCTCTACACCTAATATGGGGCTTGAACTCATGACCCCAAGATCAAGACTTGCATGCTCTACCAACTGAGCCAGCCAAGCACCCTCTTCTAGTAAGTCTTTTTTTTTTTAATTTTTTTTTTTAACGTTTATTTATTTTTGAGACAGAGAGAGACAGAGCATGAACAGGGGAGGGGCAGAGAGAGAGGGAGACACAGAATCTGAAACAGGCTGCAGGTTCTGAGCGGTGAGCACAGAGCCCGACGCGGAGCTCGAATTCACGGACCGTGAGATCATGACCTGAGCCGAAGTCGGACGCCCAACCGACCAAGCCACCCAGGCGCCCCTCTTCTAGTAAGTGTTGATCAGACAGTGTAAGTCCTCTGGCTTTGGTTTTCTTTTTCAAAATATTTTAGCTATTCTAAGTCCTTCAACTTTCCATATAAATTTTACAACAGCCTGTCAGGGCACCTGTGTGGCTCAGTCAGCTAAGCGTCCGACTCTTGATTTCAGGCCAGGTTACGATCTCATGATTCATGGGATTGAGCCCCACATCAGGCTCTGTGCTGACAGTGCAGAGCCTGCTTGGGATTCTCGGTGTCTCTCTCTCTCTCTCTCCTGCTCTCTCTCTCAAAATAAATAAATAAACTTGAAAAATAAACACATAAATAAAAATGGCTTGTCAATTCCTCAAAAGAGACTGTTCAGATTTTGACTGGGACCACATAAATCTAAAGAACAAACCGGGAGGACTGCCGTCTTAACAATATTGAGCCTTCCAAACTATAACACTATCTTCTCTATTTAGTTCTTCAACTTCCCTTTGCAATATTTTATTGTTTCCAGTCTATAAGTCTTTCTCCAAATGTATTCCTATGTGAGCTTTTTTAATGTTATTATGAATGGAGTTGACTTTAAAATTTTTATTTTCTAGTTACTTGTTGCTGGTATATAGAAATACCATCGATTTTTATATATTGACTATGTACTATGTCCAACTGGCAAGTTTTATTTATTGTAGTAAGTTCTTTTTGGTAGATTCTTAAGGGTTTTTTTTTTTTTTTTTTCATTCACAAACAGTGCCATCTACAAATAAAGACAGTTTCACCAAATACAGAATTACTCAAGCTTTCAATTTCTTTAATTTAGTTATTTTATTAGTTGCCAGAAAGGGAGAGTTTAAACTCTGGTTATGGAATTGTACGTTTCTCCCTTTAATTCTGTCAATTTTGCTTCAATTTTGATTTTTCTCTTGAGAATATGTTTTATTTTCTTGGTCTTTTATTTGCAAGCAATTTTGGATTGCTATTTATATGAATGTTATGAATGTGAATTTGTGGATCAAGAGTCATATGCTTTTCCGAATGAGCCAGCCAGGAGCCCTTGGGTCTTTTTTTCCCCGGGGTTCCACTCCGGTCAGTTTTCGCTATTTTCCTGGCTTCTTCTTTTCTGGTTTCTCACATCATAAAACCTGTTTTTTCTTGTGAACCTGGCTGCCTTCTGTGTACAACATGGGATGCGTTTCACCCTGGGCTAAACGTCTTGAAGGTGAGAGCTTCTTTGTACACCTGCACCTGTCTCCTTCTGCTCTCCTGCCACCACCTGCAAGATGCCAGCTTCAGCCTCCGTCCAGTGTGCCTTTAGGTGGGCTGCGTGCGTGAGTCAGTGAGGTGGGTCAGAGAGGCAGGGGGTGGGGGGGTCCATCTGATTCTGTTCTCGCTCCGCTATTTTCACGGAGTTCCTTTTTGTATTAAGCTCGGGGTTGATCACTGTTTTCTGCAGTGAAGAGTCACATGGTAAAATCTTTATCACACTCGGAAGTAGAGTCTCAACCTTAGTATTTCTGAAAAAGTTTATCTCACCTTCATTACTGAAAGATATTTTTGGGGGCGCCTGGGTGGCTCGGCCAGTTAAGGGTCTGACTCGATTTTGGCTCAGGTCAGGATCTCACCGGTGGTTCGTGAGATGTAGCCCTGCTTTATGCAATGGGCTGACAGCACAGAGCCTGCTTGGGATTCTCTCTCTCTCTCTCTCTCTCTCTCTCCCCCTACCCCATGAGCACGTGCTGTCTCTCAAAAAAAATTCTTTTTAATATTTAATGTTTATTTATTTTTGAGAAAGAGAGAGAAAGAGAGAGAGAGCTAGCATGTGTGCAGGCATGTGGAGGAGGGGCACAGAGAGACAGGGGACAGAGGGGCCAAAGCGGACTCTGCACTGACAACAGCAAGTCCAATGCAAGGCTTGAACTCGCGAAGCACGAGATCATGACCTGAGCTGAAGTCGGGCGCTCAACCGACCGAGCTCCTCAGGCACCCTAACATGGTTTAAAAAATAATTTTAAAAGGGGGAAAAAAAGAAAGATATTTTTGTTCTTGGTTGGCAGTTTTTCTTTCAGTGGCTTGGAGGTGTCTCTCTATTATCCTCTGGTTTGCATGTGGCCAAGAAGATGTCTGCTACAGTCCTTATCTTTGTTCCTCAGCACAGAGTGTATTTTCCCCTCTGGCTGCTTCTAGCATTTTCTCTTTATCATTGTGTTTTAGCGACTTGACTACAATGCACCTTGATGTGGTTTTTCTTCATTTTTTTCTCTGAGTGGGGTTGTTGAGTTTCTCTGATTTTTGGTGGGTTTATAGTTCTCGCCAAATTTAAGTAATTTTCAGCCATTATGTCTTCAAACACGTTTTCTGTCCTCTTCTCACCTCATCCCCTCTTTCCGGGACTCCAGGTACACGCACGTGAGGCCCTGAATGCTGCCGCCACTCACTGATGTTCTGCTTATTTTTTTATTTTTTATTTTAGAGAGAAAGAGGGAGTGAGAGCAGGGGAGAAGGGCAGAGAGAGAGAGAGGGAGAAAGAATCTTAAGCAGGTTCCATCCTCAGCACAGAACCTGACACGGGGCTCAATGCCACAACCCTGGGATCATGACCTGAGCCAAAATCAAGAGTCAGACACTCAACTGACTGAGCCACCAAGGCGCCCCAATATTCTTATTTTATTTTTAAAAACATTTTTTAATGTTTATTTATTTTTGAGAGAGAGAGAGAGAGAGAGAGAGAGAGAGAAGCAGAGCATGAGTGAGGAAGGGGCAGAGAGAGAGGGAGACACAGATGCAAAGCAGGCTCCAGGCTCCGAAGTGTCAGCACAGAGCCTGACATGGGGCTCGAACCCACACACTGTGAGATCATGACCTGAACTGAAGTCAGATGCTCGACTGACTGAGCCACCCAGGGGCCCCAATATTCTTATTTTAGAGATGAATCTTTTTTCCTATCTGTGTTGTATTTTGGATTTTTCTGTTGCTATGTTTTCATAGCCAAGAATGCTTTCTTATTTAATGTCTGATCTGCTATGCTATTAATTCCATTCACTATACTTTTCATCTCTAGAATTTTGATTTGGGCGTCTTGTAGATTTTCTATTTCACTCTTCCTGATGCTCATGCTGTCCTGTACCTTCTGGAATATATGGGATATATTTATAGTAGCTGTTTCAATGCCCTTGTCTCCTATTAGCTGTATCATTTCTGTTTCTGTTTCTACTGATTGATTTTTTTTCCTGCTTATTTGAGTGACAGGTAATTTTTTATTAGACACCAAATATTTTGTGGGGGTTTTTCCAGTTTTATTGCTGTAATTGACGTGCAATATTGTGTACGTTTAAGGTGTGAGACATAATGGTTTAATACACATGTATATTGTGAAATGATCACCACAAGAAGTTTAGGTAACATCCAAGAAACACTGCTTTTTTAACAGGCTAGTGATTGGACAAGTGTAGGTTATGCTGTGGTCCCCGCAAGCAGCTGCCATCTGTCACCACACAGCCCTATTACAATCCCACCAACTATATTCCCCATGCTGTACCTTTTATCCCTGTGACCTATTCCTTCCATACCTGAAAGCCTGTATCTCCCACGCCCCCTTTTCCAGTTTGCCCACTCCCCCACCCCATTCCCCTATGGCAACCACCAGTGTATTCTCTGTATTTATGGGGCTGTTTCTGGGTTTGGCTTTGTTTGTTCATTTGTTTTGTTATTTTATATTCCATATAAGTGAAACCATATGAGATACCAGATATTTTGAAGTTTATATTGTTGGGTACCAGAATTCTTTTATTTGAGAGAGAGAGAGAGAGAAAGAGCACGGGAGCAGGGGACAGGGGCAGAGAGGGAGAGAGAGAATCCTAAGCAGGCTCCACACTGTTAGTGCATGTTAGCTCCACATGGGGCTTGATCCCATGAACTGTGAAATCATGACCTGAGCCAAGATCAAGAGTCAGACACTTGGAGGGGCATCTGGGTGGCTTCGTTGGTTAAGTGTGCGACTTTGGCTCAGGTCATGATCTCTCAGTTCATGAGTTTGAGCCTCGGGTTGGGCTCTGAGCTGACCGCTCAGTCTGGAGCCTGTTTCAGATTCTGTGTCTCCCTCTTTCTCTGTCCCTCCCCTGCTCATGCTCTGTCTCTTTCTCTCTCAAAAATAAAAAAAAAAAAACATGAAAAAAAAAAAACAAAAAACCAGGGGTGCCTGGGTGGCTCAGTCGGTCAAGCGTCTGACTTTGGCTCAGGTCATGATCTCGCAGTTCGTGAGTTTGAGCCCCAAGTCAGGCTCTATGCGGAAAGCTCGGAGCCTGAAGCCTGCTTCACATTCTGTGTCTTTCTCTCTCCCTCCCCCTCCCCCACTCACACTCTGTCCCTCTCTCGGCTCAGGTCATGATCTCACAGTTTGTGGGTTTGAGCCCCACATCGGGCTCTGTGCTGACAGCTCAGAGCCTGGAGCCTGCTTCAGAATTTGTGCCTCCCTCTCTCTCTCTGCCCCTCCCTTGCTCGTGCTCTGTCTCTCAAAAATAAATAAACGTTAAAATAATTTTTAACAAAAGATCCAGACACTTAACTGAGCCTCCCAGGCGTCCTGGTACCAGATTTTTTTTTTTTTTAATTCTTTTAAATATCTGGTGGCTTCAGTATAGGCTGCGGTTAAATTACTTGGAAATCATCTGACCTTCACAAGGCTTGCTTTCCAGCTTTGTTAGGTGAGTCCAGAACAACTCCCGGACTGGGACTCATTTGGCATGACCCCTGAGGCCATCCTCCTCTGAGGGCTCCAAGCCCCGTGTGTGGGGAGCGCTTTCTGCTCTGGGTGGTGGGCACACCCACTCTTCCCAGCCTCGCACACGCTCTGGGGGCTCGTCCATCTCCTCGCCTCTACGGGGCTTCTTTTCCCAGTGCTGGGCATGTCCACAATCACACGTACCGATCGGTGCCCAGGCAAAACTTTCGAGGACATTCCTCTGCACATCTCCAAGAGTTCTGCCTCTCTCTGTGTGGTAGCCTGGAATCTCTCTCTCCAGGCAGTGAGCCGGGACCCCCAGAAGACTCATCTCATCTGCTTCCCGTCTCTCGGGGATCCCTGTCCGGAGACGCCTGCCATCCAATGTCTTCAAACCATTGCTTCCTATATTTTGTTCTGTTTTATAACTGATGAAGGCAGAGGATAAATCTAGATTCTGCTACTACATCATTGCCCAAAGTCGGCGTTGCTTTTATTCTTTTAAGCAATCTTTTTTTTTATCGAGGCGTAGCATACACACATAAACATGTACGAATCTAAGTGTGCAGCTCGATAAACTTTCACAAAATAAACACACATCTGTGTGACTATCTCCCATGTTAATACATAGAACATTGCCAGCACCGCAGAAGCTTCGTGTTCTTTTCCAGTCACTACCTGCCCTCCCACGGTAACCATCATTCTCATTTCTGGCACCACAGTGCTCGTTTTACATAAATGGAGTCACGCAGTGTATGTATTCTTTTAGGTCTGGGTTTCTTTCACGTGACGTTATATTTGTCAGGTTCATTCACGTTGTTATGCAAAAGCAATGATTAATTCACTTTCATTGCCATGTAATATTCTATTTGATGAATATACCACATCTTTCCTCGAGTGTCTTGTTGGTGGACATTGAAGTTATTTCTAGTTTGGGCCTATTACGAATTGTGCCTTTATGATCATGTTTGCACGTGTTTTGTGTGTGTACATATGCATTTCTGCCAGAACCGCTAAATCGTAGGCTAGGAATCTCTTCCACTTTAGAAGATACCACCAAGTAGTTTTCCAAAGCAGTCATCCCAATTTACACTCTTACTAGCATTGTATGAGCATTCTAGTTGCCCCATATCCTCACCAACACTCGTTATTATATCTTTTTAATTTGACTCATTCTGATGGATTTTAGTTACATTGCCTTTCAGAACACCCCATGTGCATAATCAAACTACCAGGCAGAATGAGCTAACAGTGTGCCAGCTTGAGACTCCTAAATTTTTTTTATGTTTTTCTTTATTTTTGAGACAGAGAGAGACAGAGCATGAGCAGAGGAGGGGCAGAGAGAGAGGGAGACACAGAATCTGAAACAGGCTCCAGGCTCTGAGCTATCAGCACAGAACCCAACGCAGGGCCCGAACCCAAGAACTGTGAGATCATGACCTGAGCCCAAGTTGGATACTTAACCGACTGAGCCACCCAGGTGCCCAGAGACTCCTATATATACGGTGTTTCTTCCCAATGTCTGTGTGAGCATTTCCCAATGCATTCAGTTGTTACATTTGTGTTCATCAACGTCATTTGAGCCGAGTTTGAAAGCTAAGTGTAAGATGATTTACCAGGTGACTATATGGTGAGAGGATAAGCAAACAAGGGCATTCTTGGTGGAGGAAGAAATATATGGGAAAGAAGTCATAAAAGGACTGTCTCAGGGCTGCCCGGTAAAATTTTGCATGATTTTTTCCTTTGTGTATGGAAATGGAACCTCTAAGAATTGTTCAGGGCACAACCCACGAAGCTGTACACAGCAGCCATGCTTGTCATGGTCAGGAATGATAAGAAATTTGTTATGAGCGGAGGGCAGAGTGGGTAGGTTAGAGAAGCAAGAGAAGTCAGATCCAGAGTTGGGGCCCCATAACCCACTGGGATCTTGCCAGAGGTTTACTTTAAAAGTTCACCCCTGGGGCGCCTGGGTGGCTCAGTCAGTTGAGCGGCCGACTTCGGCTCAGGTCATGATCTCGCGGTCCGTGAGTTCGAGCCCCACGTCGGGCTCTGTGCTGACAGCTCGGAGCCTAGAGCCTGTTTCAGATTCTGTGTCTCCTTCTCTCTCTGACCCTCCCCCATTCATGCTCTGTCTCTCTCTGTCCCAAAAATAAATAAAACTTAAAAAAAAAAAAAAGTAAAAAAAAAAAAAAGTTCACCCCACCCCCACCCCCACCCCACTACATGAAGGATTGTACAAGCTTCTTCCTCTTGGATCCTTCAGCCCTCTGAGCCAACAGGGCTGCCACTGAACTGGGGCTAAGGTGAAACCCAAGTCAGGAAGGAGAAATGCTGAGCACACTCAAGTTTGTCTTGCTACACAACTCTGGTCTCAACAAGTTGAGGAACCAACACCCTGTCCTTCCTCTCTTTGGGGCTTCCTCTCTTGCTTACAGCCTCAGCGCACTCCTCTGTCTGGTAAAACTGGGTAAACCTGGATGGGAAGCTGTGCCCCACCTACCTGGCCCTTACCTTCATGTTTCTGAGTCACCAGGGGGTGGTTTCTGAGAGCACAAGAAAGCGAAAGGAAAATCCCAGGGTCCCCACGTATCTTCCCGACGGCCTGCCAGCATGAAGAATACCCCTGCAAAAGAAAAAGATTTCTTTGAGTTGACATTCTTTGTCCCTAGGCCCTCATGGCGCTTTATATGTCTGTCTTGTATGCTTGTTCGGGGCATTAAATGATTGAAGTAGGCCCTCCTGTTGGGCTGGAAGGAAGGGATTATCCACTGTGTACCAGAGAAGGCAGGGTCCCTTCTGGAAAGTGAAGTTCACGCTCAGGCTCTGCCTTCCTTCCAGTTACTTGGACAAAGTATGTTCCTTAAAGTAGAAACTAGGACTGATGGAGGCGTTCCAAGAAGTGTGGGAAGGAGCATCTCTGTTGGCTCTGGCTACAAAGGGAGTAGTTCTGGAGAAGTAAGTGGTAAGAAGGTAACTCCCTAAGGAGGAGGGAGGTTCCAGAACATGGAACCCAGGAAAGGGGCCCACAGTTACACCAGGATTCTGAGACTAGAGTAAATATCACAGGGCCATATGTCAGTGGGAGATTTGCAGGCCCCAGGGACTACGTGAACCAGGCTATGAGTAGAAACCCTTCCAACCGAGCTTTTTTGGCTTGTTTTTCTGCTTCTTTAACAAGATTGACTTTGAAATCACCCAACAGGGATATCAACCAGCACATATAAAATATGTTCACCAGCGCTTGGTCTTATGAGAGGTAGAGAACAGGAGACACCGTTCCTGGCCTGGAGGAGGCTACTAAGGAACTAGAGAGAGAACAAGGCCCGTGAAGCCCCTAAGGAACAGCTCAACTGATAGGATTCTTTGTTTCCATTTTCGGCCAAAATTAAAATTATCATGAACTCCCCGAGCAGACACCAGCTGGGCAACAGTAGGAGTGTTAAACATCCCAGGAGAGGGGGAGGTATCCTGGGACCCAAAATTGTTCCCAGTTCATCTGTAAGTGTTGATGAGCTACGTGTGAACTTAACGGTAATATTCCTCAAAAACAAATAAACAAGACAGTAAAAGACCATAGCTGATTCAATACTAAACTATGCAGGTTGAGGGGGTCCACGGGCACCCAAGAGGCTCTAGGTGCTGAAAAAGTTCCACTGTCACTGGACTGGGGGCTGAAGGGAGGACAGGCCTTGGACAAACAGGGGACCAGTGTGGGGGAAGAGCCAAAGAAATCATCACCTTCAAAAATCACTCCCAGGGGCACCTGGGTGGCTCAGTTGGTTAGGCATCTGACTTCGGCTCAGGTCATGATCTCACGGTCCGTGAGTTCCAGCCCCGCGTCGGGCTCTGTGCTGACAGCTTAGAGCCTGGAGCCTGCTTCTGATTCTGTGTCTCCCTCTCTCTGACCCTCCCCCGTTCATGCTCTGTCTCTCTCTGTCTCAAAAATAAATAAACATTAAAAACAACAACAAAAATCACTCCCATTTCTCTTGAATTTTAAAGTTTTCATAGAGGAGCGCCTGGGCGGCTCAGTCGGTCGAGCGTCCGACTCTTGATTTCGGTTCAGGTCCCTGCCTCGGCCTCTGCACTGAGCACGGAGTCTGCTTGAGATTCTCTCTCTCTCTCAAATTAAACACACACATACACACACGAGAAAAGAGAGACCGCTGCTATGGATGCGGGTGCAAGAGGGCCTGTGGCCGGTGACATTCTCAACAGGACTCTTGCTTTCTGTTCAAACAGTCTTTCCCATCCCCACGCCACCCCCACCCCTCCTGTGCCCTGCGGCCTCCTCCAGACCCCTTACAGGCTTCCCACACTGCCTTGCTGACTCCTTTACCATCACCACCAGCCTGCCCTGCTGGGACTCCTTAGAAGCGTGCTAGTGAGGTCTCCAAGGCCTCTCTGGTTGCTATATCCAGGCCACGATCCTCACCAGTTCATTCATTGTTCATTCATTCATTTATTCAGAGAATATTTGTTAGGTGCCAACCATTTGCGTGGTGCTGGCGATATGATACTGAGCAAGATGAATGAGGCAGAGGTTCTCTGTAGAGACAGCGTGAACCCCTTCCTCCCGAGATGTCATGCACTCATCACGCATGCACACGCATGCATGCACACGTACATGGGCAGATGTGCTTGCCTTTTCTGTTTAGATCCTCCCCAAACTCTCTGACTGGCGACCCAGCTGCTGGGCATGTGATCTATGTAGGAGACACCAACTGGAGAGGAAGTTAGGCCTGTAATCTAAGGGAACTGGGGAGGAAGACGTCCTGGGGCGGGGGGCACCCCAGGTTACACATCGGCCACTTGGCCATTTGCTAGTGGCCTGGGGAGTATGAACTCTTGAGTGGCAGACACCCAGTGGAGAAGAGCACACGGCCAGGATCTCAGGTTCTGGGCTATTTCAGGCAGTCCTTGAGGCAAGGCTCTTTCCAGAAGGCCAGGGAGGACCAGGGGCCTGGTTCCAGCCGTACATGCCTGCTACATCCTACTCCTTCGCTGAATCCTGGCGTTGCTCCTGGAGCATGAAGCTTCTAGAACGCCCCCCCCTTCCCCTGCCCCAGAGAGTGGAGTCTCTGGGCGGGACCCTGGTGTCCTATAAATGCAAGGAGCCAGCCAGTTAGGACTTCAGCTTGATGAACATGCAAGGGTTTTGGTGATGGAAAGTCCCAGAATTTTCCTTTCTTTCTCTTTGTGGGGAATTATACAAAGTAAATGAAGAACAAAGAGGAGGAGGAAGAAGAGGGAAGAAGGAAAAAAAAGGAGCAGATAAGGAAGAGGTGGAGAAGGAAAGCATTTTTTAACAAAACGCAGATCTGATCACAGTATTTTCCTGCTTTTAGTAACTTCCCATTGCTAATGAGATAACCGCAGCCTTCTTTACTCTCTCCCCACCCTCCCCACCCCTTCCAGTCACAGGGGGGGCTCTGGGGCCTGCTAGGATGTGCTCACACGTCTTGTGGGAAATTGCCCCATGGGGTTGCAGTAACTGAAACAGAGAACACCATAATGGGCCCACCATAAGGAGCATAGAGAGCTATCACAAGGGGGTTTTGGTCCTGGCTCTGTGACGGTAGGACCATGGGAAAATGGCCCTCCTTTTCTTTACCTGCTCAGTGGTCAGGGAAAATAATCCCTGCCCTGCCTTGCTAGGTTGTTGTGAGGCTCAGGTGAGATAAAGAACCCAGAATCCCTTTGTGAATTATCAAGCACTGAACAAATAAAGGATTGTTCCTACTACTGAGTAAAGTGCCTTGAGAAATCAGCGGCCTACCCCTTTCATCTGTCCGCGCTTTTCTGTCTAATGACCCTCATGTCAGTACAACGCTCTATTGCAAAGTAATTTTATACACATTGTGTCACTTGTTCTGACTCCATCCCTGTGCAGTGGCTGTGCAGGACTGCCCCTTGCTGGGCATATCAGGGGACAGGCTCAGAGGGGTGAAGTCACCAGGAGGCCGGGGCACACTGTGGCCGAGCCAGGCCCGAGCTCAGGTTTCCTGACTCGGGCTCAGAGCGTGCTCCCAGCCCTGGGGCCACTCTGCTCCCAGCTCAGAACAGCTGTCGTTCCCTTTAGCTTCTAAACCCGCAGAGGGTACAGGCAGGATCTTCCGAGGGGATTGACGTCCCCACGGCAGTTAGCACGGCCTGTGGGTGGAGCTATTGCCGAGAACGCTTGAGCCTTTGCCGGGAGCGTCGGACTTGGGTTTTGAAAGTCTACTTGCCGTGGCCTGTGAGAGTTTGTCCCAGCTCCTTTTTTGTCACTCCTCTGTGACCGCGCTCAGCCAGCAGGGAGGCCAGAGGTGCGCATTTTGGACCACTTTGGAATCCTTCCTCCAAACACCGTCTGGTGGCTCACCCTCACAGCTGGTGAGTATCGTTCCTTGTCCAGCCACGGGGTTGGGGAGGGGCCGAGAAGTGTACGCATGCTTGCTCCCTGACCTGCGGGTGCTCACAGCTGGAGAGACAGCATCGCGTGAGAAACAGCTAGAAGGATGGTGTGAGTGCCCTCTCAAGGCGGGGGAGGGCGGGGCCCATGACCCTCCACTATGAGAGACACAACCAGCTCAGAGAGGCAGAGATCCCTGGGGACGGGGAGGCTCTTAGGAAGCTTCCTGGCTGAGGACACCCGCATCCCCCTCCCCTTAGTTTGTCTCTGTGTCCGGCTGAAACATTGTTGCAGTTTGTGAATCACACCAGGAAAACCGCCCCTGCCACATTCCGGGATGTGAAAGCCAGGACCTTGGCCTCACTGCTGATTGGTGGTGGTGGACCAGGGGAAAGGGCACCAGGTAGGCAGTCTGGTGATGCAGGATTCTGTGCCCTGACCTACACACACCGGTCGGATGAGGCAGAGTCGGGTGCTTTTCCAGTCAAGGTCAATGCCAAAGCGGCCAGAGTCAGGTCTCCTGACTTTCCACCGCAGGTACCTCCCGCGTTTGGTGACGATGGTGAGCTTGGCTGACGGGCATTGGGAGAAATATCTAGAATTCAGGAGAGAGAGTAAGGCTAGACTGTTAGTGGGCAATACCTCCCACCACTTCCTTTCCCCAAGTGCCAGAGGGCTTGGAGGAGGCTGTTCCCACAACGTTTAAAATAGTGTTTGGGGGTGCCTGGGTAGCTCAGTTGGTTAAATGTCTGACTCTTGATTTTGGCTCAGGACATGATCCCAGGGTTCTGGTACTGAGCCCCACATCGGCCTCTGCACTGAATGTGGAGCCCGCCTGGGATTCTCTCTCTCTTTGCCTTTGCTCCTCTTCCCCATTCGCACTCTCTCTCTCTCTCTAAAATAAAAATAAATAAATAAATAAAATAAAAATTTAAAAGAGGTATTTGCAAAAAGAAAAACAAAAAGGTCACCCTAAATGTGCAACAATAGAGAGAATGATCTGAAATGAATTATGATCTGAAAACAGTTATAAAGTTAAGTCATCATTTAAAACAAGGCTTTTAGGGGCTCCTGGCTGGCTCAGTCAGTAGAGCACGCTTGATCTCAGGATTGTGAGCTCAAGTCCCACGTTGGGCATGGACACTACTTTAGAAAAAGAAATAGGGGCGCCTGGGTGGCTCAGTCGGTTGAGCGTCCAACTTCAGCTCAGGTCATGATCTCGCAGTCCGTGAGTTTGAGTCCTGTGTCAAGCTTTGTGCTGACAGCTCAGAGCCTGGAACCTACATCAAATTCTGTGTCTCCCTCTTCTGCTCACGCTCTCTCTCTCTCTCAAAAATAAATAAACATTAAAAAGTTTTTTATTTTATTTTATTTTACATTTATTTATTTTTGAGAGACAGAGACAGACAGAGCATGAGCGGGGGAGGGGCAGAGAGAGAGGGAGGCACAAATTCTGAAGCAGGCTCCAGGCTCTGAGCTGTCAGCACAGAGCCCAATGCAGGGCTCAAACCCATGAACTGTGAGATCATGACCTGAGCCCAAGTCGGATGCCTAACCGAATGAACCACTCAGGGACCCCTAAAAAAAAATTTTTTTTAATAAATAAATAAAACAGTAACGCTTTGAGAGTGTAGGTGACGGTTGAGATTTCACTGTCAAGCTGGGAACCGGAGAGATGCCCCAGTCTGACCCCAAGACGGTGCAGGATCTCACCCAGGTGGTACCGACCCTCCTGCAGCAAAGTGACGACATGGGTAGTCCCAGTGACGATCTGGAGAAAACATTGCAGACCTCGAGGCACAGGCTGGGGTGGAAGAACCGGAAGGTGAAAACCACATCTCTGCCACACCGAAGAGTCGAAGGTTGCTAATTTACACTGAAATATGGAACACCATTTTTACAAGCCAAGAGAAGACCAAATGGCTTTTTGAAAAAAATGTTTTAATGTTTATTTACTTTTGAGAGAGAGACACACAGCATGAGCTGGGAAGGGGCAGAGAGAGAGGGAGACACAGAATCGGAAGCAGGCTCCAGGCTCCGAGCTGTCAGCACAGAGCCCGACGCGGGGCTCGAACTCACAAACCGTGAGATCATGACCTGAGCCGGAGCTGGATGCCTAACCGACTGAGCCACCCAGGTGTCCCCCAAGTTGTTTTTTGAAGCAACTACTATGTGTAGACAGGTTTTCTATGATAAAGTGAGTATTCTTCTTATCACATACTGTATAGTGAGTTGATAGAGTGATTCTCCCCAGTTTCTTGAACATGATAACTTTATATCTTGGATTCAGTCTATTGTGCTGTTAAATATTAAACTTTAGTGGTTCTTGCATAAAATTGTCAAACATTTCAGTGTAAAAAAATTTCTTTAAGTAACACTTTTAGAAAATAATATAGGAGAATATCTTTGTGACCTTGGGTAGGGGAAGAGTTTTAAAGCAGAACACAAAAAATGCTTATCTGAGAAAGAAAACTGGAGACGTGTGTGTGCATTAAATTTCAGGAATACTGGCTATAAAAAGGTGCCGTGTAAAGAATGAAATGTCAAGCTACAGAGAAAATGCTTGCAACACATATAAGCCACAGAAGGTTCAAAGCCAAAATATAAAAGAAATCTTATAAAGCAACAAGAACGAGACAGGCAACTCAGTAGAAAAATGAACAAGAGATAGAAAGAGCAATTCACAAAAGAAGATATGAAATGTCAGCCAGCCTATGAAAAGATGTTTAGCTTTATTTGTCATCGGGGAAATCCAAATTAAAACCATAACGAGTTGCCAAGTATCTAAAACTAAGAACGCCAATATTAAGTGTTGCTTCTGACGTGAGGCAGCCGGAACTCTCACAGGCTGCTTGTAAGTGCAACCTGTTACACCCAGTTTGGCAAACAGTTTGACATCATCAACTGAAGTTGAAGACTGCATTCTCTATCATTCATCACAGGATCATAGAAAATATATGCAACGCTCCTAGGAATATACGCAACAGAAATGGGTCCGGGGTACATGGGTGGCTCAGTTGCTTAGGTATCTGGCTCTTGATTTCGGCTGTCATGATCTCATGATTCATGAGATTGAACCCTGTGTCAGGCTCCCCACTGGCAGCGTGGAACCTGGTTGGGATTCTCTCTCTCCTTCTCTCTCTCTCTCTCTCTCTCTCTCTCCCTCCCTCTCTGCCCCTCCCCTGCTCATGCATGCACTCTCACCCTCTCTCATTCTCCCTCAAAACAAATAAAGTTTAAAAAAAAGAAATGGGTTCAAGGTGCACGAGAAACATAAACAAGAACGCTCATAGCAGCATAATGTGTAATAACCTCAAACTGGAAACAACTCAGATGTCCATCAAGAGCAGATGCGAGGTGGTACAGCCATACAGTGAAACGGTATATGGTAATAACCCTCCACACAACAGACCAACAGCATGGATGAGTCTATCAAATAAACGAAAAAAGAAAAAAGCCAGATACAAAAGAATACATACTGCACGAGTTCCATAAAACCCCAAAATGGGCAAAACTGGGGCGCCTGGCTGGCTCAGTCAGTAGAGGACATGACTCTTGGTCTCAGAGTCAGAGCTGGTAGATGTTATAGGGAGAACCCAGACCGGATTTGTGGATGGATTTGTGGATGGACTGCATGGAGAGTAAGCAGAAAAGGTCAATAATGTGTATGATATATTTTTTTAATTAGGATACACAATTCTATAGACAGTATGGTCAAAACTCTTCAAAATGTGTTCTTGGGGCACCTGGCTGGCTCCGTTGGTGGGGCATGAGACACTTGATCTCTGGGTTGTGAATTCTGGCCCCATGTTGGGTGTAGAGATTCCTTAAAAATAAAATCTTTAGGGGCACCTGAGTGGTTCAGCCGGCCAAGTGTCCAACTCTAGGTTTTAGCTCAGGTGATGATCTCACGGTTTGTGGGTTTGAGCCCTGCCTTGGGCTCTGTGCTGATGGCACGGAGCGTGCTTGGGATTCTGTCCCTCCATCTCTGCCTCTCCCCTGCTCATGCACACTCTCATTCTCAAAATAAATAAATAAACATTAAAAAAATTAAAATAAAATAAGATCTTAAAAAAAAAAACCATATGTGTTCTTAAAAGTATTTCTGTAATGAGAAATTCAAGTATAGAGAAGTAGAAGAAATCCAGTTGGGGAGACAGAATATTTCCGTTGATGGATGGGGGGCACCATTTAAAAAGTTGATGCTAATTGCACATGGTGCAAATGGCCACAGGAGATAAGAAAAGAAAGAGACACCGAGGCCTGGAGAAGGCAGGAAAGTGTTTCCTGGGGAGGCAGGAGTTGACATGGGAGTTGAAAGAGGGGGGCATGTTAAGAGCTGAGACTCCAGGCCCAGGACGGGTTGATAGAGTTGGGGACATTTGACATAAGTCCCAGGACTGCCAGGTACCACCTGGATTAATGTGAAAGTTAGATAAAACGTCTGTAATCCACCTATCAGGTGCTCAATAAACAGTAGCTACTAAGGACAGTGCTTTTTCAATATTCAGATTTTTTTTAATGTTTGTTTATTTTTGAGAGACAGACAGAGTTTGAGTGGGGGAGGGGCAGAGAGAGAGGGAGACAGAATCTGACACAGGATCCAGGCTCTGAGCTGTCAGCACGGATCCCCTTGCGGGGCTGCAACTCGGGAACCATGAGATCATGACCCGAGCCAAAGTCCGACGCTTAACCGACTAAGCCACCCAGGCGCCCCTCAATGTTAGGATTTTTAATATTTCAGATTTTTCTGTATTTTGGGGGGAAGGGGTGGAGAGTGGACTCAACTCTCATCTACCAGAAAATACAGCAGAGAAAGGAGAAAATAAACTATTGGGAAAAGAAGAGCTGCGAGTAAGCTGGACATGGACACAGCATCGGCCGGGCGGGGGCGGGGGGGGGGGGGGTTGGAGGGGTGGGACTCTTGAGTTAGATAATCTCACAGTGATGGAGAGCCCAGAGGTTTGGAGCTCAGCCAGTGATTCTGTCACATGGTCATGTCTCCCTCTGCTGGCAGAATTTGGTTTTGCAGGGTAATCCCAAGTCTTGAAGAACAAGGGAAAATGTGTAGGCCTCAGGATTGCTAAAGACCTAACTCTATCTTCTTGATATAACCTCACCCTGACTGTTACTGGGACCACATTAGAAGAAGATGCCTGTATGGGCATCCCCTGGGAAAGAAGAACTGTCACTGTCACAGAAAATGCAGTGAGGGGAATTTCTTCCTCCCACCAAGCCAACGATGAATCTGGACGTCTATGGAACTGTCATTCAAACCAGGACTGAGAAACAACCATTCTGCCATATCCACAACAAGCTCTTCTTGTGGCATAGGAGAAAGACCACCAGAGTTGAAGGTTTGGAGTCTGAAAACTGACTGTGCCACTTGATGGTAGGATGTCCTTCCCTGGTCAATTAGCCTGAAACATGGGAGTCCTTTTTTTTTTTTTTTTTCTTTTTTTGAGCCTATTTATTTATTTTGAGAGACACACAGAGAGAGAGAGGAAGAGACAGCGCAGAGCCTGATGCAGGGCTTAATCTCACAAACTGTGAGATCATGACCTGAGCCGAAATCAAGAGTTGGACACCTAGCAGACTAAACCACCAGGTGCCCTTGAGTCCTCCTTTTTATGGGGATATTAATATCTGCCCCTTTTCTGGGGTTGATGTGATGATTAAGTGAGAAATGCATGTGATAATGCCTTATTAACCGTAAATCATTCTACAAATATAAAATTTTTTTTTTACCACCGCTTCTTGGTCTTGCCTCCCCATTTCCTTGCCCTGAAGGTCTCGGAACATTCTTCATTCATTTGCTTAACAACCGATTTTGATTACCTAACGTGTATACAGTATCATGCTAGGTATGGGGAAAGGAGACACAGAAGCAAAGAGCATAGCTCCTGTCCTCAGGGGGCACACATTATGGGGAGGGAGACAGACTCAGTTAACCATAACCCATACAAGGGAACCAGTGATGAGTTCTCTAAGGCTAGTTAAACAATGAGCTATGGAATTATGAGGAAAGGAGCGATTAATTAGAATAGATAGAATTAGGAGAGTCAAAGAAGTCTTCCCAGAAAAGGTGATGTTCATACAGGACTTTCACTTTTTCTGTTTATTTATAAAAATATTTATTGAAGCACCTGGGTGGCTCAGGCAGTTAAGCATCTGACTCTTGATTTCAGCTCAGGTCATGATCTCATGGTTCGTGGGTTCCACCCGCACACGGGGCTCTGTGCTGACAGTGCAGAGCCTGCTTGGGATTCTCTCTCTCCCTCTCTGCTCCTCCCCACTTGTTCTTTCTCTCTCTATCTCAAAATTAATAAATTAACCTTAAATTTTTTTTTAAAATATTTATTGAGCACATGCTATGTGCCAGGAATTGGACTAGTCATTGTGGATACAAGAGTGAACAAAACAGGCACCTGGCTGACTCAGTCAGTAGAACAAGCAACTCTCAATCTTGGGGGTGTGAGTTCAAACCCCACATTGGGTGTAGAGTTGACTTTTTAAAAAATGGGCCAAACAGAGATGTTATATCTTCACAGAACAACAAAGGAGGGCAAATATTTATTTAATTACAATTATGCTAAGTTTTATGAAAAAAAAATACAGGGAACAGTGAGAACATATTACAAAGGGGTATAAACTAGGTGGGAAAGTCAAGAAATACACCCATTGGAATCAACATTCAAGCTGAGAGCTGAAGAATGAAGAGCAGGTATCTAGGTAAAAATGATTAGGATAAATGTTTTAGGTTGCAGAAACAGGCCCTATGCAAAGGCCCTGTGGTCTTTACAGGAAGCAAGGTGAAGAGTGGCATGAGATGTGACAGGAGATATGGCAGGTAGCAGACTGCATAGGTCTTTGGAGGCTACATTCATGATTTGGACTTCAGTTCAAGAGCAATGAAGAACATCGAAACATTTTAAGCATGGGGAGACATGATCGGACATGTCTTTTTAATTACTTGTAGGATTACTTGTACAGAATGGACGGGTAGAGGCAAGAGAAGATCTAAGGAGACCAGACTAGAGGCTACTGTGGGGCACCAGGCCACAGAAGATGGTGGCTTGGGTCATGAGATTGACTGTGGAAGGGGAGAAGTCTGTAGATCTGACAAATGTTAAGGAAGTTGAGTTGACAGGATTTAGTGTTTGGAAGGATACATTGTGGGTGGGGGAAGAGCCATTTACAGAGCTAGAGACCATTCTTGGAGGACAAAGTTTGGAAGGGAGAATGATGAGTTCAGTGTGAACAAGTAGAATTTCAGGCACATGGGAGCCATCCAAGTGGCTATGTCCATTAGAGAATTGGATACATGGATTTGGAGCTCAGAGAAGGCAGAACTGGAATACCAATTTAGGAATCACTTAGACATGAACTGAAGCAAGGAACTACGGTGATCATTATAGGGTGACATTGAAAGTAAAAGGGGGCTTAGGGTCAAACCTTAGTGAACACCATTTAATGTTGGAGTTGAATGAGGTCAACCGGTCAGGGAGACTGAACTGAGCCACCAAAAACTCATGAGAGCTGTAGGAGGAAAACCAGAAAAGTGTAGGGTCATGAAAACCACAGGAAGGGAGTGAGAATTTGCTAAAGGAGGATGAGGTGGGTTATGCCAAATGCTCCTATTGAAAGGGGTCCACTAGAATTGGCACCTTGGGGCTCCTGATATCCTTGGTAAGAGAAATCTCTATGGAACAGTGGTAGTAGAAGCCATATTGAGTTGCGGAACGAATAGAAAGTGAGGTGGTGTAGACAGGGACAGTTAGGAGAACATTTCAGGCAGAGATGCAGCATGAGCAAAGGCCTGGGGGCCTGAAAATTTACAGTGTGTTTGGAAAACTTCAAGAAAACCCAAATGACTAGAGACTTGAGTGTGGAACAGGGAGAGGGAAGGAAGAACGGCTGGAGAAGATGCTGAAAAGGGAAACACAGGATGTGAACAATGTTGCCTACAAAGGACAAAAGGAAGGAAAACTACTATTTTTTTTTTTTTATGCCTTCTACATCCAGGGAGTTTTCACATCATCTCTCTCAAAACTCATGTAAACCCTGTGAGTAATGGAAACATTCTTATCTTCACTTTTCCCGCTGGGAAAATAGCTGTTCGGAGAAGCTGAATGATTTACTCAGGATCACACATCTTGTAGGCGTTGGGATTCCAGGCCCCCTCCTATACCCGAGGATCTGAGCAAGTGCCTGGCCAGGTGGCAAGTGTCACATGGGAAGAACAGGGCCAGAATCCCTCTTATCCAGCAGAGATGTAGTGTCAGGTGAGTTAGCCAAAGCAGAGAAAGAGTAGTCCAAAAACCAAAGCCAAGTGCAACAAGAAAGAGTAGTCCAAAAACCAAAGCCAAGAGCAAATGGTTGCTCCATCCAGAAGTCAGGTTGCCAGAGCCAAGAGAGTTTAGTCTACAAAGCCAAAACCCCACCCAGTAATTGGTCCAAAAGCCAAGTTAATCATAAGCAGTAGAGCTTGATCAAAGAGAGGGTCGAGGAAAGCCAGGAGACTTCACAAGTAGGTGAGCTAACAGCTAAGCCTCAAGCTTCCCGTTGAGCTGACATCAAGGTTCCGGGGATTTGAAGATGGGGAGGAGGTGAAGAACTAAACAATTAGGTCCTCCCGAGAATAGCATCATTGGAAACGTTTTGTGCAAAGATTCTGCTGGTGCCTCTGTGAAGAAGGGCCATGAAGGTCCAGATAACACTACCTCCTCAATCTGGATCTCAGAGAGAAAGGACAACTTGGGCTCAGTCCGCAGATTCAACTGCCACTAGCTTGGTCCTTGGACTTGAGAAATTATACTGATTTGTATCCTAGAGGAAAAATACGAAGACCCCTAAAGAGGAACACTAAACACAGACCTAGTCTATCCAGGGTACTCAAGACAGCAAGAGCTGTAGGGCAACCAAGCTAGGCCACAAGCATCTATTAAGGGCTTGCCTAAAAGTAAGTCTTCTCAGGGACATGTGGCTGGCTCAGTGGGCGGAGCATGACTCTTGATCTCAGGATTGTGAGTTCAAGCCCCATGCTGGGTGTAGGGATTACTTAAAAATAAACTCTTAAGAAAAAAAAGTCTTCTCACTGGCACAATAGTTTTTCACTGTTTCATTTGAGCCTTGCAACTACTCCATAGAGTATTATTCACCCCTGCCCCTGGCTCGCCACTCCAATTGTTTAAACAGATGAGGAAGCTGAAGCTAGAGCAAGGTAAGTGACTGCCCAAAGTCACACAGTTGGATGGAGACCAGAAGTGCAAGTTGAGGGGTTCCTGGGGGGGCTCAGTCAGTTGAGGTCCAGTTCTTGATTTCGGCTCAGGTCATGATCTCCTGGTTTGTGGGACTGAGCCCTGCATCAGGCTCTGTGCTGACAGCATGGAGCCTGCTTGGGATTCTCTCTCTCCCTCTCTCTCTGCCCCTCCCCTGCTTGCTCTCTCTCTCTTTCAAAGCAAAGAAATAAACTTAAAAAAAAAAAGGTGCAATTTGAGTTCAAGCTTTGTTTTATGCAAATTCTGTCTCTTTCTGCTTCGGAAAAGAAACTGATCAAGGAAGCCTTCCCAGAGGAGGAGGTGCCTGAACTGCCCAAATGGCAGTCCCAAATGTGAAAGGGTGACAGCATCCTCTGGGCAAAGGCACAAAGATGCAACACAGCACATCCAGTTAAGAACACAAAACATGGTTCTTAGAATGTGAGCTCCTTGAGGACAAGAAGGTGCAGCTCCTAGAATGGGGCCTGGGGCTCAGCAGGCACTGTTTGAAGGAATGAATGTCTGGAACACAGTGTACCTGGAGGTGAGGCTCGGAAGGTGGACCTATATCAGAAGATGGTGGGGCTTGTAGACAATAGGGAAGGCTAGTGGAAGAGGCGAGAAGGGGACCTGGGCGCATGTGCAGAGAACACGTGAGGAGAGAATCGGCTGCAAGGTGGTTCCAGGAGACAAGAGGAAGGCCAGAAGTAAATCAGGCTAGGGTAAAGGAACGACAGAGTCAGGAAACGTTTAGGAGTCAAGGTGCCTGGCACCACTCTGAAGGGGAGGGGTGATCTATACGCGTCTGCAGGCAGAAAGGCAGGAGCAGTGGAATGATGGAGGATGGTACCTGTGGAGGGAACAAGTGTGGGTGGTGGATACCCCCCGCCCCGTCCCCGCCAGGTAGGCTGCAACCTCAGCAGTCACTCCGTAGGTTGCAAGCCAGAGAGGGAGGGGCCTCCCGGACGCGAGAAGGCATCAGCAACCTGCCAGAACCCGGTTAACAAAGGCAGGACTACAATTCCCAGCATGCTCGGGCCCAGTGGGGTGACGGCGGGCGGTGCCTGCGCCGCACCCGCCTGGTGGGCGCGAGACCTGGGTCGGCACCCGAGCCTGTCATTCCGGAGGGGTCCGCGGGGGTGCGGGCGGGCGATGCACCCCTGTCCCCCGCGCTCCGGCCGCGCCGGGCTCGCGCCTCCCGCCCCGCGGCCCCGCCCCTTGCCCCACCCCAGCCGGGCGGCTTAGCTGGGGCCGCAGCGCGGCGGCAACATCACTCTCGCCGCGGCTGCTCCGCCCCATCCCCTTCTGTTTTTCTCTCTCATTCTCCGGTGGCAGCGGCGGGGAAGGTGGAGGCAGGGGCAGCGGCAGCCGCGCTGGCTGCAATGAATGATCCCCCAGCGCGGGGGGAGGACCCCAGGTGAGCCTCTGCCCTCGGGAGGGCCGGGACCCCCGGCCGCCCAGGACCAGCAGCCCCCGCCATGGATCCCTAGAAGAGGAGGAGGAGGAGAAGACAGCTTCGCCGCCCACCCCCATCCCATTTTCCTCTTCCTTTATCTCATTGTTGCCGTAGCTGTTTACGGCAGCGCTCCCTCTGCCCCAGCATGGGGCGGGTTCCGGGCACTGCCATTCGGCCGGTGCGGCTCCCGCGGCTGCCCGAGGATTCTGCCTAATTCTCCCTGCCCGGCCGGTGCAGCGAGGACCGGAGAGCGGTGGAGGCCCGGACTGCAGCAGCGGCGGGGCCACCTCCCAGCATCCCCACCCTAGGAGGCTGCATGCGGATTGAAGAGCGGCGCCTGGGGGCTGGGCCGGCCCCGCTGATCCGGACCTAGAGAGGACAGCAGGACCGCCCAGGCTGCGGAGGGGCCCTGGGGGCAGGAAGGACAGAGCGGCAAGATGGCCAGTAAAACCAAGGCCAGCGAGGCCCTAAAGGTGGTGGCCCGGTGCCGCCCCCTCAGCCGGAAGGAGGAGGCTGCTGGTCACGAGCAGATCCTGACCATGGACGTGAAACTGGGCCAGGTGACCCTGCGGAACCCCCGCGCTGCCCCAGGGGAGCTGCCCAAGTCCTTCACCTTTGATGCCGTGTACGATGCCAGCTCCAAGCAGGCGGACTTGTATGATGAAACCGTGAGGCCCCTGGTAGACTCGGTGCTTCAGGGTTTCAATGGCACGGTGTTTGCCTACGGCCAGACGGGCACTGGCAAGACCTACACCATGCAGGGGACCTGGGTGGAGCCCGAGCTGCGCGGGGTCATCCCCAATGCCTTTGAGCATATCTTCACCCACATCTCTCGCTCCCAGAACCAGCAGTACCTGGTCCGGGCCTCCTACCTGGAGATCTACCAGGAGGAGATTCGAGACCTGCTCTCCAAGGAGCCTGGCAAGAGGCTAGAACTGAAGGAGAACCCGGAGACCGGCGTCTACATCAAGGACCTCTCCTCCTTCGTCACCAAGAATGTCAAGGAGATTGAGCACGTGATGAACCTGGGGAACCAGACCCGGGCAGTGGGCAGCACTCACATGAATGAGGTCAGCTCCCGCTCCCATGCCATCTTCGTCATCACGGTGGAGTGTAGTGAGCGTGGCTCAGATGGTCAGGACCACATCCGTGTGGGCAAGCTCAACCTGGTGGACCTGGCTGGCAGTGAGAGGCAGAACAAGGCAGGCCCCAACACAGCCGGAGGGACGGTCACGCAGTCCACGGGGAGTGGCGGTGGCGGTGGTGGTGGTGGTGGTGGTGGTGGAGAGAGGCCTAAGGAAGCCTCCAAAATCAACCTCTCACTGTCTGCCCTGGGCAACGTGATCGCTGCTCTGGCGGGGAACAGGAGCACTCACATCCCTTACCGGGACTCCAAGCTGACCCGGCTGCTCCAGGACTCTCTGGGGGGGAACGCCAAGACCATCATGGTGGCCACCCTGGGGCCAGCTTCGCACAGCTACGACGAGAGCCTCTCCACCCTGCGCTTTGCCAACAGGGCCAAGAACATCAAGAACAAGCCCCGGGTGAACGAGGACCCCAAGGACACTCTGCTGCGGGAATTTCAGGAGGAGATCGCCCGCCTGAAGGCCCAGCTGGAGAAGAAGGGGATGCTGGGAAAGCGGCTCCGGAGGAAGAGCAGCCGCAGGAAGAAGGCTGTGTCAGCCCCAGCCGGGTACCCTGAGGGGCCAGTGATAGAGGCCTGGGTGGCCGAAGAGGAGGATGGCAACAACAACAACCACCGCCCGCCCCAGCCTACCCTGGAGTCAGCCTTGGATAAGAACATGGAGAATTACCTGCAGGAACAGAAGGAGCGTCTGGAGGAAGAGAAGGCGGCCATCCAGGATGACCGCAGCCTCGTGAGCGAGGAGAAGCAGAAGCTGCTGGAGGAAAAGGAGAAGATGCTGGAAGACCTAAGGCGGGAGCAGCAGGCCACAGAGCTGCTTGCAGCCAAGTACAAGGTAAGGGCCCCAGAGAGCAGGGGTACTCCAGAGGTCCCCAGAGGGATCTGGGTGACAGGCTTTTCTTTGAGGGTCTGTGCCCTGACCTGAGTGAAGCAAGGTGTCCTCCCTCAGCGCCACACACTGCCCTCTTGCCAGATGCTCCCCTGGAGCAGCCAGGCAAATTCCTGCGATTCCGGGCTGCCAGGCAGAACCTTCCAGGAGCGCCTAGGAGGACAGACAAACTCACACGCATACACACACGAAGCAAAGCAGGCAGGTGATCTTTCAAGCCAGTGAACCTGAGCTGGTCTCACCTACTGCCTGTCCATCTCTGCTGGTGCCGTCTGTGTCAGTCGGGTCCACGGGACGACCAGGTCAGCCTCGTTTGGGTGTGGATTGTCTTGCACAGCCTCCTCCCCTGGGACCTCCTCCCTCTGCAGCACCTTCACACCTCACACCATTTTAACCATATCTGACATTCGGACAGCACTTCCCGGTTGACCAAATGCCCCACAAACGCGGTCTCATTTGAGCCTTACAGGAGCCATCCAGGGTCCTGGTTCTTAAGTCCCCACCGTACAGGCAAGGAACTAAGCAAGTGTCAGAGAGGTGACGTGACCAAGGTTCCATCCTACAAAATGGCAGAGCTGAGCTGGAATGCCTGGACCTCGGGCTCTTTCGGTACTTGGATGGCAAGGTAGGACTAGGGATGGATCCAGCTTCCCATGAAAGCAGTCCACGGGAGCCATGCAGTGCAGAGCCTGGTCCTTGGTAGCGTCAGGAGGGAGATTCAGGGATCACAGAGAGGGGAGGAGAGAGCACTGGGCTCTACCCTGGAGCCCTGCAGTCTAGGCCTAGCTATTCAATAGCTCATTAAGTGACCTTGTATAAGTTGCTTCCTCCTTTTCTCAAACTTCAGTTTCCCTTTTTGTAAAACCGAGGTGGTCTCAGTGATCTCTGAAGCTCTTCCAACCTGAGAAGCAAACCGGCCCCCACACCCAGGCCTTGTCCTGGTCCCAGTAAGAGCTAGTTCCCCATTGCCCTGAGAGCTATCTGGGCCTTCCTGAGCCGTCCCCTTCCCGGTGGGGGCCTCCAGGCCCTAGGTGGGGCTAAGCTACAGAGGTCCCTGCCAGGCCAGCCACAGACCTGTTAAATTCACTGCTGCTGATGCCACAACTCAATGTTCCAGGTATTTCCGGGTCCCTGGATTCCTCAGCACTAGGGGTTGGAGGAAGGACACAGGGAACCATGCACTTGCTGGTTCACTTGCTCGAGAGAAAAAAAACATTGCTATTTTTTATGCCCTCTCAAGAGTGTGGGCTGGGGATCAGGGAACCCAGCCCGCGGAAGGAGAGCGGCAGCTGCTGCAAGACGGGCAGATGAGCTGTATGCCATTGTCTGTGTTTATGGGAATGTGTTGCTGCACCCGCGGCTCTGGCCTTGCATATTTAATATTTAATTCACCTCCGTGAGCTCAGCAAGGGTTATGCTGAGGTGCTTCCTCAAAGAAGGGATCAGGGGCCCGGCACCTTTGGGGCCATCCTGGGAGAAGCAAGATGTTAACGGCAGAATAGTTACACTCAGCTCTCCCTAGGAGGAAGGGAATCCAGGCAGTCTGGTACTTTCCACTGGGGAAGCTTACACGGGCAGGAGTCTGTCATTGGTTTCATTACCAAGAGTGCCCCCTTATCCCTTACTTTCCCTTCTCCATCCTCATGTCCCTTAAGGCTGGGAGGCTGTGGAGGCTGAGACGGTGCAAAAGCACACATCGGCCCTGACGAAATGGGTAGAGGGGTTGGAATGAAGGATCCAGTGGATTCTTCCCTCTGGGAACAATGGGATCTCCCATTGTTGGCAACTGACTGGCTCCCTCAGTAAGATTCTTGGATCTCAGGCAGTGTGGGCACAGATAATAGGATGGTCAGGAGATCAGGGCAGCCAGCGCCAGAATTCTTGCTCTAAAGGCATGGTCCAAAGAACCCTCCTTCTTAATGCTGGCAGGGGCTTTGGGAAACTGAGGCCTGGACTTGCCCAGGGCCACACAGGTAAGTTAAGGAAATCCTAGACTCTTTATGCTTGATCTGGCCTCTCCATGACAGCAGCATCCTGATGTTACCTGTGCTACTTGATAATCAGAAAAATTCATTTTTCTGTAACTCTTTGACATCTTCACCTCAGGCAACCCCAAGAGATGGGAACTACTTGTTCCCATTTGACAGTTAGGAAAACCAAGGCTGGGGAAGTTGAGTGACTCTCTCTGTGCCCTCAGCTGATAAGCAGTGGAGCCAGGACTGGGACCCAGGTCTCCTAATGCCCCCAGACCTGTGCTCTTCTCAAGTCATCACGGTCCCTCCATGTTTGCTCACTGTGTGATTCAGGGCAAAGGCCTTCGCCTCTCTAGGCCTTAGGTTTCCGTTCGCCTAATGAGAAGTCCCGCATATCTGACACATCTCCCTGGGGACTGGGAGAAACGGTCATTATGTGCCAGGCTTTCAGACATTAGTGGAGGGGGAGGGGTGGCTGGGAAATTCCAGGAGGGGAATGAGTCCATGTCCTGTGACTTCTTATCACACCCAGCCCAGGACAAACAGCAACAAGCAACTCAAAGTGGAGCCTGGACAGAGGACCCCAAGCTCCTCGTACCTCTAAGGCGCTGGCTGGTTCAATGTTGGATGTTTCTGGGATGGAGGAAACCATTTGAGGACTCTTGAGGGGTCACCGGGGCAAAGAGGGGAGGAGCGAGGTAGAGATAATCCCGGGCCTGCCTATTCCACGGGCTTGTGCCAAAGATTAAATGAGATCATTAGTGGGTGGGCATTTGAAATGCGTTGAAAGAGCCAAATAAATGGAGGGGCATTAGCAGCCACAGGGTGGCTTCTGTCTACCAAGCAGGGGTCCAGTGATCTCCGGGATTGATATCTTTGTTGTTAGCTTGACTCTTTCCTTGCCGAGCCGTCCCCCGAGCCTTGCCATAACCCTGCAGCTCCGGAAGCAGAGCCGGGCAAGAAAGACGTGGGAGAACTCAGAAGGCTGGGAGCTCGGGTCCCTCCTGGAAATTAACTGAGCTTCTGCTCCCCATCAGCCACACTCTCCTCTGGTTCCCACTTCTGGGTTATGGCATCAACTCCCCTTCTCGCCTCCCCCCATCCCCTTCTTCCCCGCTCACACCACCCTCTGGGGGCAACTAAGCGGTAGCTGATGCGACCTAGTGCCCTCGTTCACTCTCTGACTCATCTTACAGTCTGTCTCGCCCGCTTTCTCTTCCACCTCCAGGCTCCCTGCTTCCTTTGTTCTGTCCTCACTGTGTACAAACACAGTGCCTGTCTCCTTGGAGTCTCCTTTCATCTCTCCTTCTGTGTTCACCGTGGGCCTCAGGGGGTGTTAGGTGTGCAAATGTGTGCTTGCTTGTGATTGCGATTGTGACCAGCGCCTGCTTTCTCACGAATCATTAGCAACCCTTATATAGTACCTCCAGGGGGTTGATGGCTTCCAGGGCCTATGGGGAAGGGGGCGCAGGGCAAGTCACAGACCCACAACTGAGGCTGTGGCTTTGCCGACATGTGTCTGGGCACAGTGCACGGACTGCGGCGAGCACTGGTGAAAGCATATGGATTGGTTGGGAGAAGGCCCACTTTATTCACGTTTAATTGTGCAAGGCGTTTTTTTTTTTTTTTTTTAATTTTTTTTTAATGTTTATTTCTGAGACAGAGACAGAGCATGAGTGGGGGAGGGAAGAGAGAGGGAGACACAGGATCAGAAGCAGGCTCCAGGCTCTGAGCTGTCAGCACAGAGCCCGGCGCGGGGCTCGAACTCACAAACCGTGAGATCATGACCTCCACCAAAGTTGGTCACTCAACCAACTGAGCCACTCAGGCGTGCCCCGCAAGACGTTTTTTAAATGACTACTTTAATTTCGCACTGAGTTGTTTGAGGGATTGGACCAGGTAATCTCTAAAACTTTGATCCTGGATACTTAAGAGAGAAAACAGAAGTGTGTCTCGGGGAGGTCAGGGCTGCAGATGACACAAAATGAGGGTTCCAGTTAAAGAGAGGAGGGGAAGAGGCATGCCTGTTGGTCCCCACATAACTAGGTCTGGAGGGAGAAGAGCAGGCAGGTCTTGGCCGGAGCCCAGCTCTGTCTGTGGTGGGTGTAGAAAAGAGACCCTGCAGCAGCCGCTCCCAAAGCCAAAGGGATGAGGTCATTGCAGAGAATACAAACTGCATTGAATTTTTATTGTCCACTTTGTAGGTCCCTCTTCTTCCCCCCCCCCCCCCCCAACTCATGAGCACTGGGATAACCACGAGAAGCTGTGCAAAAAGGGAGTTTCAAGCTCCAGAAATAGCAGTGATCACAGTAATAATGCCGTTTACTTAACACTTGCTATGTGCCAAGCACTATACTACATATTGTATTATAAATTATGCAACTTAATCCACACAAGCACCTTCCAAGAAAGGTGGTGTCACTCTTCCCATTTTATAGCTGTTAAACCGAGGCCCGTGGAGGTTAAGTAACTTGCCCAAGGCCTCATATTTTGCATGTGGCAAATCCAGTCGAGCCCGGGTTGGTTTAACACAAAATTTGATCCTCTTTTATGCTTAAAGAATTAGGAAGATCAGCAACCTGGTTGCTAGGAAGGTGGTGGAAAATGGCAGGAGGTTGTGTGGCTGCATTGAACTTGAGGTGACAAAATCCAATGGGCAGCTAGAGATGGATCGGTGGAGTTTAAGAGGAGGCACAAGACCAGAAATGGAGATTGGGGGCCCGTCTTTAGAAGAGATCTTAAATGGGACCCTCACCCTCTGTTCTTGACACTCTCTCCCTCTATGTAAATGACTCCCAGACTGGGGTCTCCCGTCCTGGTCTCTCTGCTGACCTTGTTCTGTAGCGTGCTGTATTCAGAACAGGTGCATCAGACACAGACCTGAGTTTAGTGACTTACTAGCTCTGAGACCTCAGTTACCTCATCTATAAAGTGAAACAATAACAGTACCAATAATTAACAGGATTAAATGAGATAATCAGTGTTAAAGCACTTTGCACAGTTCCTGGCACGTAAGTGTTCGGTAAATAACAACTTTATTACTGCCTCATGGACAGTGTCTCTTGGCTTCACCTTCCTGATAAGTCAGACACACCACGTTTTAGTCTGGCATTCAGGGCCTGCCAGTGGCTGGCTGCCATATATCTCCTCAATCTTGCCCACCCAAGCCAGCTACTCCAGTGGGAGAACCTCACAGCCAGCTGGGCTACCCCCATCTTTTGAACCCAATAGGCACCTCACTTTCTGATGATTGCACCATTTTTTATTTTTTTTTAATGTTTATTTATTTTTAAGTCAGAGAGAGCCAGTATGTGCAGGGGAGGGGCAGAGAGAGAGGAGACCCAGAATCCACAGCAGGCTCCAGGCTCTGAGCTGTCAGCACAGAGCCCGATGTGGGGCTCGAACTCACAAACCGTGTGATCGTGACCTGAGCCGAAGTCGGACGCTTAACTGACTGAGCCACCAGGCGCCCTGATTGTCCTGTTTTTATATCCTAGATTGTCCTGGTAGCCAGAGGATGGGAATTACAGAAGCAGATTAAAGTCAATATAAAAAACTTCCTAACACTTAGAAATGGGCTGCTTCTAGAGGTAGTGGGCTTCAATCCCTGGGAGGGCTCAAGGAGAAACTGAATGTCAGAGGCGCTCAAAAGGGATTTATGTATCAGCAAAGCCATTGAACTCGATGGTCTTTAAAGCCCCTCCTCCTCCTAAAAGTCCTTAATTGTTGGAAATACTATTTTTTAGAGCAAAATATAAAATACTCAGTTCATCTTTTTGAAAATTCAGATTAGGGGTGTCTGGCTGGCTCAGTCAGAAGAGCATACAATTCTTGACCATGAGTTTGAACCCCATGTTGGGGGTAGAGGTGACTTAAATAAATAAAACTTTATATTATTATTACTATTTTTTCTAAGTAGGCTCCATGCCCAACGTGGAGCCCAATATGGAGCCCAACGTGGAGCTTGAATTCACAACCCTGAGATCAAGACCTGAGCTGAGATCAAGAGTCAGATGCTTAACTGACTGAGCCATCCAGCTGCCCCAATAAATAAAACCTAAAAAAGAAAAAATTAAGACCAGAGGGTTTAAGTTTTAATGTATGCATTCAATCAATAATAAAAAATAATTTTCAGTTCTCTATCGTGGCCAGTTAGAAAAAGACAATGAAATGAAGAAAAGAGAGAAGAGAACGGGGAGAAAGACAGGAAAGAAATAGAAGGGGACGGTGAAGAGGGGAAAGAGAAGTGGGGTCATAAAGGCAGGGAGAAAGAAGGAGAAAGTGGGTAAAGGGGCGAATAGCAGGACTTCTGGGGAGAAGGAGCCCCAGGAGGAGAAAAAGTGCAGTGGAGGGGGGAGTTAAATACCCAGTATCGTTCCGCTCTCTGGTCTTCATGTTGGTCTCTGAATAGGGCGGTTGGTTACCAGTCTCTGGAGAGACTCCCCAGTAATCTAGGAAGTGTCTACTTCCCCGAAGCTGGTCTGGTTCCTTCCACGTCCCCCAGGACACCAGTCCCATGCCAGACACTCGGATTTACGGGGCTGGGTCATCAGGGACTACACAACACACCCCCATCTCAGCTAAGTCCTCCACCATCCTTGAGAGAAGCCTCCTGATAAAAAGTGATGGGTGCCCCGAGCTGCGTCTGACATCTAGGTCAGAGTCCATGGCCTCTTGGCATTGATGGGATCCGTGTCTTCTCTTCCTTCCCATCCCTGGCAGCAGTGTGATCATTTAACAGAACTACCATGAGCTGGGGCGTTTTATAATATAAAGATTTGCCTGGCAAGAAGCATTTAAGACTCATACATTTCCATCAGATGTTTTGGGCTTCAAGTTATGTCGAGGCTCAGCAGTCCTTTTGGTCCAGTGTTGGGTTTCTCCCTATGTGTGTTGACTAGAGGACTGTATTATTGCCCTTAGTCATTTCCAGCCCCCAGATAGCACAAGATTGGATCAAGTGGCTATGATAATGTTCTCATTGTGCTCTGAGGACTAGAGGCAAGGCCTGGAATGCAGCTAGAGAAGGGCACCCTTCTCCTGCCATGCCCTGCCAGCCTGTTGCACCTGGCCAGTCTAGGGCGCTTCTGGAGCCTTCTTGGCCTGAGAGCTGTTGAACCAGGTAGCCTGAGGAGATAAGAAAATGGTCCCTCTTCCCACAAAGCTAGCCATTCTGCCATGCAGCTGTGCAAGGCAGATCCCTGTTGCCAGAGTTCAGAGGGCACCTGTTCTTGTGGTTTGGTATATCTAGAATTTGTAATATGCTGAGAAATTCCTGGGCATTAACTCCTGGTCGTATTAGAGTTATTTCTCAGTCGTCTCCCTTTCCTGCCAGATGTACTTGACAGAGGAGTACCAGGTCCTGGGCTGATCTGTTTCTATAGCACTAGGTGATGGACCTGCAGGCTTTCTCCTTTCTTGAGGTGAGCCAGCAGAATAATAATGACAACAATAGTAATGGTGATGATAGCTACTGTTTCTTTAGTGCAGGTTTCGTACAGCCGAACACGCTGCCTGTGTTCTTTATGTGCATTGTTTTTCTTTAATCCGCACATTAGCCCCATGAAGTAGTACTATTTTAATCTCCACGTGACCAGTGAGGCTACCGAGACTCCTTAAGGAACAACCCAGGGTCACGTGCCTAGGAAGCGTTAGGGCCAGAACAGGAGCCTCTGTCTGCCTGTCTCCAGAGCCCACGATCTTTACCTCCACACTGTAACACCAACTCAGATACGAAAGATTCATGCCAGATCCCGGGCTAATAGGCCCCAGTGGGAGCTCTTATCTGGCGAGATGCTTAACTCAACCCATCTCTGGCCTTCCGTATGATGCCCCTAACTCACCTGGCTCCTTTCATTCATATCATCAACAAATCTTTTTGAGTACCCATGACCAGGAGCATGTATCAGTAGGTATAGTTGAGTAAGTCTTTAAATTATTTAAATTTCTGGAAGGAATGATGAGAATTCACTAATAGTGGTTATTTCTAAGAATTTTAATGGGGAGGGAGGCTTTCATTTTTCAATTTATACTTTTTTTACCTTTATCTTTTTATTCTTACTGCAAGCATATAGTACTTTGTTAAATAAAAACTAATCTAAAAATTTTAAGGGAGGAAAAATATATAAAAGAAATGTGTTAACACCTGGTTGGAAGATTGGCTTAAAAACAATGAATAATTTGGGCGCCTGGGTGGCTCAGTTGGTTAAGCGTCCGACTTCGGCTCAGGTCATGAGCTCACTGTTCGTGAGTTCAAGCCCCGCTTCGGGCTCTATGCTGACAGCTCGGAGCCTGGAGCCTGTTTCAGATTCTGTGTCTCCCTCTCTCTCTCTCTGGCCCTCCCCCGTTCATGCTCTGTCTCTCTCTGTTTCAAAAATAAGCGTTAAAAAAAATTATTAAAAAAAAAATGAATAATTGAGGGAGATCCAGGGTTGATAATCATTCTCAGTGATATTCAGTTATTGGAAATCCTGTGACCGTGGACAAGTCACTTCCCCTCCCAGGGACTGCAAGACATGATCAATAGATGATTCCTTGCTTTCTGTACTATTTGCTGATTCACCTCAGAAGCAGCAGGTCAGGAGCCCAGGGTTAGAGGTCAGCCTGAATGATGGGCAGTGGAGACTGGAGAGGAATGACCAAGCATTGCCTGGGGGCTGGAGTCTGTATGACCCCAGTGACCCACCTAAGCCCTTGGCCCTGTGCCCAGGCTGTCAAATGCTGAGTCTGCCCTTTATGCCTCCTTAGGTCTCATCCAGTTCTGACATTATAGCGTTCTGTTGTTCACTTGCATCCCTGGTGCTGGAGAGACACCCTCTAGAACACTACATCTAAACAAGGGAAGTAGGGGAGAAGGAGGAAGGTAGGGATCAGACGTGAGGTGTTTGTGGTTTTCTGACTGAAGTGAACGGGCTGTTTTTTTTCTTCCCGCTTTTCTCCGAGGGGCATCCGTCCCCTGTCCAATACAAAGCTGGGAGCGGAGTCCAGCTCAGTTCACTCCCCAGCCAATACGCTTCCCGATCGCTAATTTTTTTCTTCTTGATGGGAGAATTCCTAGCAT
This sequence comes from Panthera pardus, assembly GCF_024362965.1. Classification (NCBI taxonomy): domain Eukaryota; kingdom Metazoa; phylum Chordata; class Mammalia; order Carnivora; family Felidae; genus Panthera; species Panthera pardus. Next base: position 20,552,374 of record NW_026526832.1, read on the forward strand.
TTGAGAGACCAATCCTTTCTGTTGTGTTTTGAGCCATCCAAGGAGACTCAAGGCAGGAAACAGACTGAGTCTCCTGATTTCTGTCCCCCGGGGCAGAAAATCACTGCAAATAGCACGGTTCTTCCCTTTACTGTTGTCTCTTTGGTTTCTTTTTCTTTTTTCTTTCTTTCTTTCTTTTTTTTTTTTTTTTTTTTCTCTTACTGCTGTCTTCTCAAGATCTGTAACGAGGGAGCCACAGAAGGAGAAATAGGCCTGTGACAGTAGGAGTGGTGGTAACAAGAGATTTGAGCAAGGACTGTTCCACTGATTGTTTTGTGTTGCTCTTTGTGATGAGTAGACACTGATTGACAAGGAACTGCTGACATTTGATTGTACTTTATCACTTACCAAGTACTTTCACATGTTATCCAACTCACCATTCTTACCCAAAGCCTGGAAGGTTGGTGGTATTCTCTTCTGTTTTACGGATAAGGAAACTGAAGTCCAGGGTCTGATGCCCTAGATTTCATAGCAAATAGATTGTAATAGATTACATAGCAAATGTACCAGCATTCAGGCTCTCTGACATGCCCAGTGCTGTTTATATCATTCCTCTGTGGGACTCGGGAGGTGGCCTTTCCCATGAACATTCCAGGGGTTAGCCTCTCTCCGGGATGCTAGTGATACTGACAGCCTCCCCCCAGGCATGTGGTTAAGACTCTAACCCACTCATCTCAGAGGCCCCCAGAAGATGCCTCAGGCAAAAGCATCTTCAGCAGAGATCTGCCGGTTTTGGCTCAGAGAGAAAGAAATGGCGTCCTGAGCTTTCCTGATGGTTCCCGAATTGGCAAAGGTGCAAATACCAAATGCTGCTTCTCTCCTAGGCTCCTTCCTTCCTGAACCCAGGAGAAAGCTGTGGAACGGGGAAAAGGACGCCAGTGGAGTTAGGAAGCTGCTGTTCAAATATCACCTCTGCCATTTACTGGCTCCATGACCTTGAGCGAGTCTGTTTACCAGTCTGAATCTCAGTTTCCTTTTATGTCAAATGGCAATCATTCTTGTTATCTCAAATGGGATGATTAATCTTAAAAGGACCTAGCCTGGCCACAGGCACATGGCAAGTTGCATCTGTGATTACTGTTGCCCTCAGAATGTCATAGATTAGCTGGCGCTGGCAGGGCAGAGCCTGTCTGGCTTCTGTGAAATCATACCTGATGGTATCTTCTCAGAAGAGTGGCTCTCTGGGCCTGGCTGTCTCCTGTCTTTCCAGATCGGCGCTTAATGAGTACTGAGGCCTCCTTCCTCTTCCTTCTGGTCTTGCACTGGACCCTGCACAGGAAGGGGTGAACCTCTGCATATCCCAAGCTGGGCCTGAAGGCTGACATGGTCCCTGTGATGAAATGGGCCATCAGTTGTCACAGCAGCTGCCTCTAATGCCTGGAATCAAGACCCTGGTCAAACTGGGAAATTATCTGGAAAGAACATAGTCAATGTAGGAGCAGATTACACTTCTTTATTTTATTTATTTTTTAATGTTCATTTCTGAGACAGAGAGAGACAGAGCATGAGTGGGGGAGGGGCAGAGAGAGAGGGAGACACAGAATCCAAAGCAGCGTCCAGGCTCTGAGCTGTCAGCACAGAGCCCGACAACGGGGCTTAAACTCACAAACCGTGAGATCATGACCTGAGCCGAAGCCGGTCGCTCAACCAACTGAGCCACCCAGGCACCCCCAGATTACACTTAAAATTTCCTGAATTATGAGTCTCCAGGCTTAGACTACTCCATCTCTGTTGACACATTTTAGTGTCCCATCTGTAAAGCAAAGGGGGTGGGGTCCATGATTTGCTGAGGCTGCCTTACTTATGCCGTGATTTGTATCAGTCTCTCAAGAGTCAGACCATGGCCCTGGAGCGCCCAGCCCTGCCTCTTCCACCCCCGCAGCCTCTGCTGGCCTTTTAGTTACACTGGACTTATTTAGAACCAGTAGGACCAAACCCAGTCCTGTCCACAGGCCCCACCCACCTGTCTTTTGCCTTGAGAGATCACAAAGGCAGCATTAACTAGGGCAGCTAAGAGCTCCAGGGAACTGTTCCTGGGGACTAGGAACCCTGTATTCCCAGCCCCTCTGTTTAGTAAATCCCAGCCTGAAGTGGGCCTACGGATTTGAGGCATCCCTGTCCCTCCCTGTCCTCCATAGGTGATAGTAAGGACAGAGATCTAAAGAAAAGGAGGAGATGGCAACCGGTATCCTCAGAAAAATGGGGGGGGGGGGACATAAAAGCAAAAGCAAAAAAAAAAAAAAAAAAATCCCACCCATGTTTCCAAGCAAAGAATTGAAGTCATGCATGACATATTTCAGAGCGTGGGGGCAAAGCAGACAGCATGGGTTGAGAATGGGGAGAAGGTGGGGGCTGAGACCTTGCACCTGCCCACAGATGTTGTGCCAGGACCAGCCCCCCCCCCCCCCCCCCCCCCCCTTCTAGCATAAGACAGGCTCTGTCAGCCAGGCTTGGCTGACAGCGTGGGCTGGACAAGTGGGCAAGACTTGGTGAGTCACCAGAAAGGCAAATTCAGTTGTCATTCAGACCACGTCTGTGCTGGGTTTCGGCGAGGCTGGCGGAGAAGCACAGGGGCTGTGGACAAATGGGAGTGGGGTGATAACAGACAGTCAGACATCATCCAGAATTCTCTTCATAGAGCCCAGGGCCCAGCCAGAAGGAGAGATCCTGAAGCAGAGTTCTAGATCCAAGGAGGAGATCTAACATGAAGGCCAATTAGCAAGAACTGACAGAGAAATCAGTCCTGAGAGTCCTATTGTACAGGTAGGGGAGGCTCAGAACCTGGGGGCCCTGGTAATCTTGGCTGGTACAGCAGATTCCAGGCCTGATCGGCAGCTCAAAGTCTGCCTGACTGTCTAAATGGGTATCTTGAATCCATTTGGACATTGTCAGGCAGAATTTTTTTTTTTAATGTTTATTCATTTTTGAGAGAGAGAGGGAGAGAGGGGGAGGGGCAGAGAGAGAGGGGGACAGAGGATCTGAAGCGGGCTCTGCTCTGACAGAGAGTCCTATGTGGGGCTTGAAGTCACAAACTGCGAGATCATGACCTGAGCCAAAGTCGGACACTTAACCAGCCGAGCCACCCAGGCACCCCTGTCAGGCCAAATTTTGAATGAAGAGAGCAAAGGACTAGGTGTGGGTAGCTGGAGAAAGTGGAGGCTGAACAAAGAATTGTTTTGAATCAGAGGTCTGTCTCCTTACTTAAAGATCACCAAGAAAAAAAAATAACTTGAAAAAAGCGTAAAAGGATATGTTGTGAAAGGAGAGCTCAGACCTCCACAAGTCCACCTGAAAGGTATAGAGAATATAAAATAAATGGGAAGGCTCAATTTTATATCTACTATTAGAGCAATTTTTAAAAATAATGATAATACTTCGTGCCTATGACATTGTAATAAAAGCAGCTCCATTATTTATTGCTGGCAGTAAAGTGGTATAAACTGTTAGAACTTGGCAGTATGTTCTAAGATAGACAAAATGTTTATAATCTTTTGTCCACTCCTGAAATTTCCTTCTAAGAAAGTCATCTAAAAAAACCAAAAAATTATATGTACAAGGATGTTTGTAAAAAAAAAAAAAAAAAAAAGGATGTTTGTCATAAACATTGTACACAACCAAAATATCTTTTTTAAAAAATTTTTTTAAATGTTTATTTTTATTTTTGAGACCGAGAGAGACAGAGCATGAACGGGGGAGGGTCAGAGAGAGGGAGACACAGAATCTGAAACAGGCTCCAGGCTCTGAGCTGTCAGCGCAGAGCCCGACGCGGGGCTCGAACTCGCGGACCATGAGATCATGACCCGAGCCGAAATCAGACGCTTAACCGACTGAGCCACCCAGGTGACCCAACACAACCAAAATATCTTCTAATGCAGGTTAATGAAATATATTTAAATTAGCTGCTGTATTATGCAATCATCAAATTTATAGTCATAAACCTTAGTGAAGTAACAGGAAATTCTGGAGAGATTTGATAAAATGGAAATAGCAGGACATGAGTGTATATTTATACCTTGCCTGTTGATGTGAAAAAATGATGTGTGCATATGGAGAAATCTGGAAAAACAGGGAAAATAAAAGAAGCTGAGTATGTGAGGAATATGTATTTTCCTAATTTTGTTTTATTTCTGTGGTTATTCGGATATTAGTGCATTTTTTTTTTCCTGAAGGGAGAGAAAGACAATAAAAGGTTAAATATGTGTCCTCAGGAGGGCACCTGGGGGAGTAGAGCAACTCTTGATCTCGGGGTCCTGCGTTCAAGCCCCACATTGGGCATAGAGCTTACTTTAAAAAAAATGTGTCTTTAGAATCCCTTAATAAACTGTTAGATATTTAATACAGTCCTCCTGAGATAACCAGTTCCATAAATTTATCACCTTTTGTGAACAGAACTTCCCTTTATTTGTCAAAAAAACCCAAAGTATAAGCTCTTCCTCTATGTGCCAGGACTGATTGGAAAAGCCTGGATCTTTCCTTTTCACACCTATTTTAATTTAATTTTATCTTTTAAAGGGAACATTTTTTTAAATGTTTATTCATTTGAGAGAGAGAGAGAGAGAGAGAGAGTATGAGCAGGGGAGGGGCAGAGAGAGAGGGAGACAGAATCCAAAGCCGTCTCTGTCACACTGTCAGCACAGGGCTCCCTCCACCTGATGAACCACGAGATCACGACCTGAGCCAAGGTCAGATGCTTAACTGACTGAGCCACCCAGGTGCCCCTATTTTATTATTATTTTTTTAATGTTTACCATTTTAAGAGAACGTGTGCCTGAGCGGGAGAGGGGCAGAAAGAAAGATAGAGAATCTCAAGCAGGCTCTGCACGTAGCACAGAGCCTGATGCAGGGCTTGATCTCACTACCAAGAGATCATAACCTGAGCCAAAATCATGAGTCAGACACTTAACCGACTGAGCCACTAAGGTGCCCCATATTTTATTTTATTTTATTTTTTTAATTAAGCAAGCTCTATGCCCCAGCCTGGGGCTCGAACTCACGACCCTGAGATCAGGAGTCGCATGCTCTACCGACTGAGCCAGCCAGGCACCCCCACACCTATTTTGATCGTATAGTTTCCAGGTCTATCCTCGTAACCTTTCTTTGTCTTTGCAGACTAAAGAGTCCTAATTTTTAATAGCCCTTGGATGGTTTTAGCCGCCCTTCTCTAGATCACTCTCCTCCGTGTCCCCAGAGACGCAGTGAGGGAACTACACACAGTGCTCCAGATTGAGCTGCGTCACCATTTTATATTAGGGTAGAATGATTTTTGTTTTGTTTCCAAAAAAGCCTTCATGATGGTGCCTGGCCAGAAGCTAGTGGCTTTTTTAGCTGTGGAAGCATATTAAGCCAATGTCTTCTGGGAACAATAGAGAATTACTCCCCCCTCCCCCACTTTTTTTTTTTTTTTAACTCATAACTGATTGCTCACAGCTATCATTTAATGCGTAGAGCTAGGATTACTTTTTCCCAGAATGTAAAACTGTAATTGAAGCTCATCTGACATTTTTTTTGTCAGTTCATGCGGCCTAGAAATTCTCTTGGACGTTACCACTTACGAAGCTCTGGGGGCATCTGTGGAGCTGGGTATCTGGCCAGTGCTCTCTTTCTTGTGTGATTTCTAGTGGAGATCAGTCCTGTCTTTTAACATCTGAACAGTTTTCCATCCAGAGAGATGCCTGTTTCTGTTTCCTTTTCCTAATCCACCCCCCTATTACGAGAATATACTTCCCTTCTCTGTCTCCTTACCGCCCCTCCCCCACACCGGCCCCAGCCCCCCCCATCTAACTTAACCAAGGCAGGGGTATTTTAACCTCTAACGTTCTGGCCACTGGCTTCCCCATGTACCGGAATAACCATGGGGATGAGTCAGACACGATTTTCTCCTGATGGAAACGTATTGCTCTTCTCTTAGCAGGTTCTGCTTCCTAAAACATTGAACAGAATGTCTGGAGTAGAAAGAGCATGGGCTTTGGAGCCAGGCCGACCTGGGCCTGGATTTTCCATTTAAATTTAATGGCCGTGATGTGACTGACGGTGGATGGATTACTTAACCTGTCGGAGCTTTTGTAAGGAAAATGATGGTGCTAACAGCATGCCCCTTAAAGCATGTCACACGGGCCACCTGGGGATCTCCTTACAAAGCAGATTCTGATTCACTAGGTCTGTGTAGGGCCTAAGATCCTGCATTTGTAACAAGTCCCCCAGTAATATTGATTCTGGGGGGAATCTCAAAAAGCAGTGATTCTGGGGCACCTGGGTGACTCAGTCAGCTAAGTGTCCGAATCTTGATTCAGGCTCGGGTCATGATTTCACGGTTCCTGAGTTCAAGCCCTGCATCTGGCTCTGCACTGACAGTGTGGAGCCCACTTGGGATTCTCTCTCTCTCCATCTCTCTCTCTGTCCCTCCCCTGCTTGTGCTCTCTCTCTCTCTCTCTCAAAATAAATTTAGGGGCCCCTGGGTGGCTCAGTCGGTTAAGCATCCAACTTCGGCTCAGGTAATGATCTCACATTTCATGGGTTCTAGTCCCGCATTGGGCTCTGTGCTGACAGCTCAGAGCCTGGAGCCTGCTTCGGATTCTGTGTCTCCCCCTCTCTCTCTGCCCCTCCCCCACTTGTGCTCTGTCTCTTTCTCTCAAAGATAAATAAACATTAAAAAAAATAAAAATTAATTAATTAAAAAAAAAAAAAGCAGTGATTCTTAAATATGAACCTTTAAAAAACACCAATGCCCAGACCTCATCACTGGCTCTCCTGCCCCTTTCCAATTTGATTGACAGTGGGGTGTAGCCTGGGCCTAGTAAAAGCTCCCCAGGTGACTCTAATAGACATCAAAGTTTAAGACCCAATTCTTAAAGGTTTAGTAGGAGAAATAAATATGGAACAGCTGACCAGCAAGAAAATAATGGTTTTCTTCCTCCTGGTTCCCTGTCCTGTACTCTCTCAACCCAGGTCCCCGTCCTTAACTCCATCAGGAAAACCGGGGCATCAGCAGTTGCCCCGCACCTTCCTTACCAGACTCTTCCACGGAGCACCTGGCTTGGGAGTTCTCACGGCCGGTCATGAGCCGAAGGGCCCAAGATTATAATGCGATGTGGCCCCGCAGTGGGAATTTGAAAGGCTCCCCAGTGACTCTAATATAGCAACCAAGTTTGAGAAGTCGTGTCTTTATGAGGTGGCAAAGAGTGAAGAACACTAGAGTCACGTAGAGTACCACGGGAAGTGCAAGGACTCAGGGCTGGAGTGTTCCAGAACGGGAAGCCAGGCCACACACCAAGTCCCCCAACATCTCATTACCCAGTATTTGGAGGGATCAGTTATCCATGGCCCCGGCAGGAGGGGGTTTCCTCCGCATATGACAGAACTGCTGCCTTGTCTCCTTCCTGCCTCTTCACACCCATCCCATCCCTCCTGCCAGGCTTCCCAGATTCTCAGACCCCACTGCTCTGCCCTTTCACCCTGCACCAGTGAGTGTGGGCCAGTCAGTTGAAGGAGGAGAAGGTGCCAGAAAGGGCCGCCGGTTCTATTCTGGATGAGCGGGCCCAGGAAAAGGACCTAGAACCCCCCTCTGGGACCACCTCAGGGATTCCTTTCAGTTCAGCACACATTTATTGAGCACTTACTATGTGCCGAGCACTAAGACACGATTCCTACCCTGAAGGAGCTCACAGGGGAGACAGGATATCAGCAGTAATGGTCCATTCTGGGAAAATGGTAGGGACGTGTCCTAGTTAGGCCCAAAGGAAGAAATGTGCAGATTTGAGGGAATCAGAGAAAACATCCCAAGGTGCTCAAGGTGGGTCTTGCAGGATAAGGAGCGATTTTCCAGGTGGACGTGGAGTGGGAAGAGGAGCCCAGTGTCGTGGAAAGGCACAGCACATTCCAGGAGCTGGAATTCTTCCTTTTTTTTTTTTAATCAAAAATAAATTTATTCTTTTTTTTCCAGGAATAAATTTAGTGATTCATCGCTTACATATAACACCCAGTGCTCATCCTAACCGGTGTCCTCCTCGATGCCCCTCACCCCTTCGGCCCTTCCCCCCACCCAACACGCCGCCAGCAGCCCTCAGTTTGTTCTCTGTATTTAAGAACCTCTTGTGGTTTGTCTCCCTCTCTGTTTTTATATTATTTTTGCTTCCCTTCCCTTATGGTCATCGGTTTTGTATCTTAAATGCCACATCTGAGTGAAATCATATGATATTTGTCTTTGACTTAGTTCCCTGCAGGAGCTGGGATTCTTTGGGTGGAACTGGAGCACAGGGCATACCTGGGGAGTAGGCAGCCAGGGAGGCTGGGGGGCTGGGCCAGCCCGCGGGGCAGGGAGCTGCTGCCGACCTTGGGTTTTATCCTGTGAGGAATGGAGGCCTGTTAAATACTTCTCAGCAGAGGAGGGGCAGGCTCACACTTGTGTTTTTGGTGACTGCCCCTGGGTGTCATGCGGGGGATGGATGGAAGGGGAAACTGAGGCAGCAGGGAGTCCATGGCAACAACCCAGGTTAGTCATGGAGACCGCAGTGAAGTCAGCAGGTGTCGGTCGTGAGGATGAAAAGGTGGGAATGGCGCGAACCCTAACAAGCCAGACTTGAAGGGGTCTGATGACTGGCCTGGTGTAGGGGAGGTGGGGGGTTGCACGCAGGGCAGGGCCTGGGGTGAGGAAGCTAAGGTGCCTGGGGCACAAGATTTAAGGAGTCACTCACTGAAAGGATAGCCCCCTTGGGTGAGAAGGAAGAATCTAGGCTGAGTTTGTGCTTGTGGTGGGGGGGCGGGGGGGCTGGGTGGTGAGATAATAACTCACAGCAAGGCCTGGAGGGGAGGGGCAGTAGCCCAGCAGGTGGCGGTGGTGTGGCCGTGAGGACAGGCAGCTATCGGGGCCCCTTGCTCTGCGGCAGCCCTGCCCTTGGCTTCGGAGGCTGTGTGGGGCCGCTCTGACTGGCCCGGTTTTGCTCAGCGTCCAATGGCGTCCTCACACAGCTCAACCTCTGACCCCCAAAAGCAACCCTTAACCCCTGTCCCGCTTTCTCCACGGTGATGGGGCTCTACAGGTGGCAAAGGGTCTCCTTTCTCCCACATTGTGACAGCACCGTCTGCTTTGAGAGCCCTCAAGCAGGTCAGCCGGTTCCACTGGGAAAATTTCCAGTGGGGAGGCAGCCAATATCTTCTGGTGGCTCAAGGTGATTTCAACCTTCCGGGAAGCCTGGGATGAAATCAGAGGACAGCTGGAGTGCCCTGGGGCAGCACCCTCTGATTAGCAAGAATGAAAGTGCATTTTATGTAGTCACAGGTTACCCAGTTTATACAAATCCATGATCAGTTAAGCTTCAGAGTCAACCAGCACCCCTGGCAGGCGTGTGCCTAGCACTGGGCTGGGGGCTTTCACCCAGCACAGGGGCTCACGGACTGAGGGTGGCGGGTTCAAATCTTCCCTCTTTGTTAACTAGCTGCATGACCTCAGGCTGGTTACTCTCCGTTTCTTCATTTGCTCAGTGGGGAAAGCAATAGCACCTTTCTCTTAGGGTGAGGATGGAGATCAGAGATGGTGTTTGTTAGGGGCTTAGTTCAGCCCCTCGCACATAGTACCCAGCAAATATTTGTCGGCCTCCCTGGAACAGAGCAGTTCCCATGTTACGGATGTGAGAGCCGAAGGGGGTAACTTGGCCAGGGCCTTGCATTTTGTGGGCAGAACCCGAGTCTTTCTGGAGCTCTCCAGGGCTCATGCCGCTTCTGGAACCTCATATTGCCCCTTAGTGCTGCAGAGTCTTCCTTTTCTTTTGCTTTCCGTGTCAGCTGAAGATTACACCTGTGTTGAGAGCCCTCTTCCTGAGTCAGGAGCCAGTTAGCTAAGGAGCTGGGCTGCCTGTTGACTGGAGCCTCTGCTCCCCACTCTTGAACACCGGCTCCAGCCGAAAGCCAGGATTAGGATGCCTTCTGCACGCCCCTCCTAGGCATGGTGAACCAACCTTCCATCTGTATCCAAAGCAAACAGATCAGGTGTCTATATTCCCCGAGGGATGCCCTCTCTTTGCCTCACCTGACAGTCTTCTTGACAATGGGAGCCTTGGGCTGGAGCCCAGGAGGCTGGAGGGGAAACTCTGTTCTCAGTGAGGACCACAGGCCCTGTCTGGGATACATCTTTTGTCCACCCCCGGAAGGACCACGGAGCAGGGAAGCCAAACCTCTCAAGCTGGTGATGCCGTGACCATTTGAAAAGCCCCTCACCTAATCCCTCTGTGTCCCCAGGCCATGGAGAGCAAGCTGCTCATCGGGGGCAGGAACATCATGGATCACACCAATGAGCAGCAGAAGATGTTGGAGCTGAAGAGGCAGGAGATTGCGGAGCAGGTAGGGCTGGGGGCTTCAGGTCTCGTGGGGGTGCATGGCCTTGAGGTCTTGTCTGGAGGGCATGGGGCAGTGAGCCATCATGGACTCAAGATCCCTGGAATACAGTACTAAGAAGCTAAGACCCGATGCCCTGGATCCCATGGGTCCACCAGCCCAGGAGCCTGCCTGTGTCCAGGGCACTGCCCGCCGACGGCTGAGAGGAAGTGGCGGTTCTCCATGACATCAGCCTCTACGGGGCATCTGGTGTTAATTCCTGCCACAAGGGCGAATGTTCTTTTCCATCTGTATGACCACATCTGAAATCTTCAAGAACCACAATTTGTTGGTCCTACCAGTCATCGGTGACACCGCAAGGGGAGAGGGTGAGGAAGCTGGGAAGCCAGTATGATGGGAATCTATAGCTGCTGGACACCCCTAGAATGTGCCAGCTATATGACCCAAGAAGAAGGTTCAAAGAGGCTCCACTGAGGTTGGGGTAGAAGCAGGGGCCACGGGCCATGGGCCACTGTCTTCTCCCCCTGGCATCTGTGGTCACCATGGAGGCAGACCCCATGCAAGGCAGGATGCACCTGTCCCCTGAACTCCCTTGGCCCTCCCCGGTACACGCTGTCCCACTGAGCCCCTGTTCCCTGCCTTGGCCTAGAAACGCCGTGAACGGGAAATGCAGCAGGAGATGATGCTCCGAGATGAAGAGACCATGGAGCTCCGGGGCACCTACACGTCCCTGCAGCAGGAGGTGGAGGTCAAAACCAAGAAACTCAAGAAGGTGAGATGCCACAGGTGAAGGGGTCAAAGTGTGTGAGGGCCCGGCAGCCTCTCCCCAAGACGGTCACCCTCCCGAGGGGTATGTGTCGTAGGGCCCCTTCCCCACTTGGCTTGAACTGCTGAAGCCCCGAGTTACTTTGCCGGGGCTGCCGGGGTGAGGGGTGGGAAGGCAGGGGTCTGGGGCTGGAGTGGAACAGAGCCTTTGCTCCTGGGCCAGGCGGGGCCTGAGAGGCTCAGAAGGCCTTCACTTCCAGTCTCCAGTTGCCATCCTCATGGCGGTGGGTAACTTTCCTCTGTACAGTGTCATCAGTGAGTCACAATTTGGGTAGCCAGGCCTGGGACAGGGCCCTGAGTGTCGAGGAGACCTGAGGAGACACAGCCTGGGGGAGCTCAGGAAGGGAGCCAGAGGCGCCTGTGGACACGGGAAGGGCTGAGACTGTCTGCTCTCCGGGACTCTGCCAAGTCCTTGGCCAGGGAAGGGCATGTATAGGGACAGCAAACTCCGGCCCGGATTCTGGGAAGAGCCTGGAGAACCCTGAGGGTTGTCGACGTGGCTGCCCCAGTGCCGGCCAGGCTGCCCAGCCACAGTGGCAGTTTCCCGGGACATACCTGCCTCTTGGTGGGTTAGGAGTGGGACAGCAGGCTCTGTGCTGCCCTCCACACCCCCATTCGTGAGAGCCCCTGGAGAGGCAGAAGTGGGATGGGTCACCTTGCAAACTGGCTTAGTCCCCCTTCCCCTCCCTGGACCCTGCACCAGCTGTTGTGTACTTGGGTCCCGATTCTGACTCTTCTCTTAACTAGTTGTGTCGCCTTGAGCGTCTCTGTGCCTGAGTTACCTCTTCTATAAAAAAGAGGGTGTTGGATTAAAAGGTCTCGCGGGTCCCTTTCAGTTTGAACATTCCACAATGCTGCCAGCAGCTGAGAGGGAGCAGGTAATGGGCCTTAGTGTTGGGAGGGACAGGACAGCCCTTTGAATAACTTGCCCTGATTTGTGACGGGGCAAGAGGGAGATTCAGACTCCGACCTCACCCCGAACTCAGCTGGTAGACCCTGAGCCTGCGTCGGTGGGGCCCAGGCTGGGTCACAGGGGCCTCGCTGCCACACTGCACGGCCTCTGAGCTGCGCCTGTCTCCACGCAGCTCTACGCCAAGCTGCAGGCGGTGAAGGCAGAGATCCAGGACCAGCATGATGAATACATCCGCGTGCGGCAGGACCTGGAGGAGGCGCAGAATGAGCAGACCCGGGAGCTCAAGCTCAAGTAGGGCCCCCTCCCCTTCCCGGCCCTGGTCCTCACGGCCGTGCCTCACTCCCTGGCCTCTCCCTGATGGGCTTAATTCCTTCCTGAAGGCCTCATTCCAGCCGTCTGCTCACCCAGGAGTCCACGTCCCTTAGGAAGAGAATGTGTCGAGGGATGGGGACGAGGCCTAAGTTCTAGAGTTGCTTATCAACCTCCTCTCCTTGTTCCCTTCTCTTTCCTCTGCTCTGCCTGTATACGATCAGTCCCCCAAAGTGCATGCTGGGTGCTGGCCACGGGTCACCCCTCAGGCCCTGAGCTTACAGTCCTTGCATTGGAAGCAGTGATTTCAAGCTCTGTGACTTCTGTAGGGACCCTCTTCCTCCAATTCTCTGCTTTCTCCTCTGTTCCCTCTGCCTCTTTGCTTCTCGCTTCTAATCCTTCAACCTTCACATGCGCTGTGTGGTCTCTTACCACCCCCCCCAGTTCCCCATCTCTACCTCATTCCTGCTCCCAGGTACCTAATCATCGAGAACTTCATCCCCCCTGAGGAGAAGAACAAGATCATGAATCGGCTTTTCCTGGACTGCGAGGAGGAGCAGTGGAAGTTCCAGCCCCTCGTGCCAGCTGGAGTGTGAGTCTCTCTCCCCCTGGTCTGGGCCTAGGCACTTGCCGGCCCACCCCAGGTTGGGGGTGGCCAGGAGCCTGCGGGAGACAGAGGCTTCTGTGCGTTTGGAGAAGGGTGGGGGAAGTTCCGATGGAGTATGGATTTCTCGAGACCTAACACAGAGGTCTTCACGAAGGAAGGGTGTTTTGCCAAAAACAAAGTGTTTTTCTCGGGTGCCCCATGAGGGACCTACGGAGAGGAAGAGCGTCTCAGCCTTTTGGCACTCCCAGTGAATGATAACATTCTGTCAGTTTGGTGAATGTTCGGTTTTCGGGTGCCAAAAACAGCGACGATAGTTAATATTTGCCTTACTGTATTTTAGACTCTCCAGACGGAAGGTAAATCCGACACAGAGCTCACAGTCCAGTCTGTATTTTCTGAATGCAGAGAAGTAATCAGATCAGGAAATGATAGAGGCGTGATCCAATCTTTATAGTTTCACTCAGCTCAGCGTGGTGATTCAGCATTTCCACCTGTTTCCTTGTAGTCCAGCTCTTGGGTACAGTTTGCGTCCCCTGGCTGTGTGTGTGTGTGTGGCTCCCTCTGCTGGTGGCCGTGAAGATGATCTTCAAACCCGGCAGAGGGACTGCCTCACTCACCTGGACCACTGTCCCTTGATTGAAAATCTGTAGACAGCGGTGTTTAGGAGGCTGGATACCAAAGCACTTCCCTGGAGGTTCTTTGCTCTCTTTATCTTAGGAATATTAATGCCAAGATAGGGCAGCATTCTCCCCAAAGCTCAGTGGGAAGCTAGCCATAGAGGTCTGTGGCTTCTCACTGGGGCATCTGATGCCCACTTAATCTGTCTACTTCCTAAAAGGCCGATCCTACCCAAGCTGACACTGTGCAACTTTGTAAGAGGCAAGTTCGTGAGTAGAGGTCTTTTTTTTTTTTTTACTACTTTTTTCTTAAGGTTTATTTACTTATTTTGAGAGAGAGAGAGAGAGAGAGAGAGAGAAGGAGGAGCAGAGAGAGAGGGAGAGAGAGAATCCCCAGAAGGCCCCACACTGTCAGCTTAGAGCCTGACACGGAGCCTGAACTCTTGAACCATGAGATCATGACCTAAGCCAAAGCTGTTGCTTAACTGACTGAGCCACCCAGGCGCCCCTTATGGGTAGAGGACTTTTCAGTGGTGTCACTTTGGACTTAAAATGCACCTTTCCACTCTAGGTAGGGATCCATAGTAGTACATCATCTAGCACAGAGGTTCTCACCTGTGATTTGGGTTCCAGAGAGTCTGATTTAAAAGGTCTTGGGTGATAGATAGATAGATAGATAGATAGATAGTCTGTCTTGGGTGTATCCCAAGGACTTAAAATTTTTTTCGAAGCTTCCAGGTGATTCTGCAAGGAAGCCCCACTTGAAAGCCACGACTCCAGTGCCCTCTGCTGGAGGCAGATGCTGGTGAGGCTTCTGGTCTGTAGGGTGACTGATTTTGTGCTTGGACAGGTTCCTGAATTGAAAGTTTGCAGGCGGGGGAATTTCTTTACATTAAATAGAGATGGGATGAGAGACTCTGAGAAGTCGTGTGTTTATTACCTTTTTATTTTGAAAAATAAGCATTGCAAGAACGGTGCAAAGAATTCCCTTAATACCTTTCATCGAAATTACCAAATGTTAATATTTTGCCACCTCTTGCTTTATTCCCCATCCCCTAACCATTTGAGATTAAGTTGCAGACATCTTGACCCCTTAGCTGTATTCTCTAAGAACGAGCACATTCTTACATAACCACAATACAGTGATCAAATCCAGGAAATCTTATACTGACACGATACTATTATGTAGGCAATATTCAGTCTTAGCCACTTATCCCAATAGTGTCCTTGAGAGCAATTTTCTGCCTCCCTACCTGAGCTGGGACATGGCATTTAAAGGCAGTGCCTCGTTGGTCTCCTTTAATTTAGACCTGAGAAAGGATCTGGATTGGAATTTTGTAGTTTCATGCTTCAGAGGAGTTTATTCATTTCTCAGAATAGTTTGTATACACTGAAAAATCATTCATAGATTTTTTTTTAATTAAAACAGCTATCTTAAGGGGCACCCGGGTGGCTTAGTTGGTTAAGCCTTCAGCTCTTGACTTCAGCTCAGGTCATGATCTCACAGTTCACGAGGTCAAGCCCCACATTGGGTTCTGCACTGAGAGCATAGAGCCTGCTTGGGATTCTCTCCCTCTCTCTCTGCTCCTCCCCACTTGCACTCTCTCTCTCTCAAAATAAATTAAAAAAAATTTTTTTAAAGTGCTTTAAATACTTTGTTTTTCTTTAAATACTTTTTAAAAATAGATGCTAGTAATAACTATTAAAAAGAAAGGTGGCTCGGTTGGTAAGCATCTGACTTCAACTCAGGTCATGATCTCACAGTTTGTGGGTTCGAGCCCCGTGTCGGGCTTTGTGCTGACAGCTCATAGCCTGGAACCTGCTTCGGATTCTGTGTCTCCCTCTCTCTCTGCCCCTCCCCCACTTGTGCTCTGTCTCTCTCTGTCTCAAAAATAAATAAACATTAAAAAAAAAGAAATACATTCACAAGCTTTTTCAAAATAATGGTTAAGTATGTTCACACCTTAACCATGTTATTTTATACAGAATGTGTATAACCTGCTCAGAATACATACAAAGTATGTGTTTTATATAAAAATACTAAAATATATCTGGGTAAGGATAAAAGGTATTAAGGCAATAATAACATCTTAATAATCTCTACTGTACTTAAAATACAAAGGATATAAACAATTATAGATTTGGCACCTGGGTGGCTCAGTTGGTTAAGCATCTGACTCTTGATTTTGGTCATGATCTCATGGTTCGTGAATTCAAGCCCGGCATCAGGCTCCACACTGTCAGTGCAGTCTGCTTAGGATTCTGTCTCTCTCTCTCTCCCGCTCTCTCTGCCCCTCCGGCTGCTTGTTCTCTCTCTCTCTTGCAAAATAAATAAACTTAAAAAAATAAACAATTATAGATTTCTCTAAGAAAAAACTCCAATAAATAAATTACTTCAAAAAATTTTATTAGGGGAACTGGGGTGGTTCAGTCAGTTAAGCATCCGGCTCCTGATCTTAGGGTCCTGAGTTCAAGCCCTGCATTGAGTTCCACGCTGGGCATTGAGCCTACTTCAAAAAAAAAAAATTGTTAATAAATACCGGGGGGGGAACCTGGGTGGCTCAGTCAGTTGAGCGTCA
This sequence comes from Panthera pardus, assembly GCF_024362965.1. Lineage (NCBI taxonomy): Eukaryota > Metazoa > Chordata > Mammalia > Carnivora > Felidae > Panthera > Panthera pardus. The sequence goes on from NW_026526832.1 coordinate 20,568,589, forward strand.
AGCGTCCGGCTTTGGCTCAGGTCACGATCTCACGGTTTGTGAGTTTGAGCCCCGAGTCAGGCTCTGTGCTGACAGCTCAGAGCCTGGAGCCTGTTTCGGATTCTGGGTCTCCCTCTCTCTCTGCTCCTCCCCTGCTCGTGCTCTGTCTCTCTCTCTCTCTCTCTCAAATAAATAAACATTAAAAAAAATTTTTTTTTTTTTTTTAACGTTTATTTATTTTTGAGACAGAAAGAGACAGAGCATGAACGGGGGAGGGGCAGAGAGAGAGGGAGACACAGAATCGGAAGCAGGCTCCAGGCTCTGAGCCGTCAGCCCAGAGCCTGACGCGGGGCTCGAACTCACGGACCGCGAGATCGTGACCTGAGCCGAAGTCGGACGCTTAACCGACTGAGCCACCCAGGCGCCCCCCCAAAATTTTTTTTTTTAAAGAGAAAAGAAGGCTTTGGTTGGAAAAATGGTTTTCCTCCTCCTCCTCCAGCTACAAGCATTTGACCCTACATACCCTTCCCAGTGCCTTTAAAAGGTGTTAGCTCCAGGCAACTCTTGAAACGCGCCCATATCAAGTTCTTTTGGGAAAACTCCCCCTTTTTCTTTTTTCTTCACTATCTCTGTGCCACCACTAGCTGCTACACAGGTGAGGTGCCTTCCACTATCACAATTTTGTATGAAAGTTACTTTGAAAACCCATTTTTGCAACCAGCTCCAGCAGTAACTATTCTACATGTGGGACCTTTTATTTTTAGTTTCTCATAATGGACTTTATTTTTAATTGTATGGATACAAAATTGTCCTCTAAGGGTCTATATTTGACAATGTCTATAACCATTGGTTTATAGTCACACAATTCTATTTGTAACTTTAGTTCTTGGGCCTTTGCAACCCCAGCCACCAGAGAGTCTTTTCATTTCTTTTTTTTTAAACATTTATTCATTTTTGAGAAACAGAGTGAGACAAAGTGTGAGCCGGGGAGAGAAGGAGACACAGAATCTGAAGCAGGCTCTAGGCTCTGAGCAGGTGGTCAGCACAGAGCCTGATGCGGGGCTCAAACCCACAAACTGTGAGATCATGACCTGAGCCGAAGTCGGATGGTCAAACGACTGAGCCACCCAGGTGCCCCACCAGAGAGTCTTTTGAAAGGCGCCATGGTGCAGCAGAAAGAGACTAGATTTTGGGTTTAGAACATACTGAATTCTAGTCCCTGCTTTGCCACTTGTGGCCTGGAAAAGGTTTTTTTAACCTCTCTGAACTCAAATTTCTTCACCTGTAAAGTCAAGATAGTAAATTGCCCTGCAGGATTGTTGAGGTTGAAATGAGGTAATATGGGGGGAGGGCCTCCAAGCCCCAGAGGAGATGATCAATAAATATGTAATCAATAATCATATATCAATAAGCCAATATTATAATTACAGGGACTCCAGAAAAGCCAGTTTGCCTTCATCCCTTAGAAGGGCCGCAGGAGGGCAGTTTGGTTTGCTGTTTTTGTTTTAAATTTTTTTTTTTTAACATTTATTTATTTTTGAGAGACAGAGCGTGAGTGGGGGAGGGGCAGAGAGCGAGGGAGATACAGAATCTGAAGCAGGCTCCGGGCTGTGAGCTGTCAGCACAGGGCTTGAACTCACGGACAGCGAGATCATGACCTGAGCCAAAGTCAGACGCTCAACTGACTGAGCTACCCACGTGCCCCTTGCTGTTTTTGTTTTAGAATTTGATTTTATATTCGGGCGCTCTCCAAGTTTAGAGAGAGAGCACTCCTTGCTCTAAATAGAATCCGGATAGTTAAACAGGTTTCATTACAGAGGCAAAGTTTACCTCAGTAAGAACATTCTCGGCTCTGGGTTGAGTCCCTAGATTTATTCACAGGTCTGTGACATCGGAGTTGAATCTGAAACAGGGAGAAGTTCCAGCCTCCCCAGGCAGGCTAGGCAGAGTGGAGAGCTGGGACAGAGGGACCAGATTGCGGAGACAAGTCTGGTTTGCTGTGGCAGGTGATTGGGAAAGACCCAGAAGGAAAACTCACCCTATGATGTTGGATGCCAGTTTTCAGAACAGAACAGGAAAAGGCGGGTGTGTGTGTGTGTGTGTGTGTGTGTGTGTGTGTGTATGCTGAGACAGCTGATAAGGAGATTGGGGTCAGTCCCTAAGACAGAGCTGAGCAATGAGATTTTAATATTAAGGGGAAAATACTGTGATGGCAGCCATTGAGAGGGAGGGTCATATGAGAACTCTTAGGATCTGTCCGGCATAGAGTGATTGTGGGTCTCTGTCAGGAGGGGCGGATACATACAGAGCCAGGCCTCCGCTCTGGGCTGTCAGCCACAACCTGCTTACTAGAGAGGGATCAATCATGGAAAGTAGGCCTGGGGCAGAAGAGGGCGTAGATGGGAAGTTTGGTGTCCCAATTACAGACTCCCCTCCCCCAACCCCCTCTTCCCGCATGTCACCCAGAATAGCGCTGGCATCTTTATTGGGTCAGGCTGCCAGCTCACACGATGCACTGCTCCGCTCGCCCAGCCCTGTCCCCCTGTCCCATTCCCAGAGCCTGCAGCCTTCAGGGCGCACTCCGCTCCAGCCTGCTCCGGGTGTTCTCCTAGAAACAGTACAGCATCCTAAAAAGAGAATTTGGCAAGGTCCATTTCGGAGTCTCTTCCTAATTGACCTTAGGCACAAAAGGCATTTTGCTTGTCTTAGCCTCAGGCTCCTTGTCTGCCCTGTCTACACCTCGGGAGAGGACTACAGAGTTCAAATGGGATGTGTAGATGCACCTTATAAATGCTAAATGGTTATGTTACTAATTTCCCGCCCTCCCCTTGAGTTGTGGGCGCGGCTGCCCACACGCACGGGCACAGCCTCCCTGCTCCCAGGGGTTATGCAGCAGCTCAGCGAGCTGGGGTTTCCGTGGTTTCATCCTTCCCTGCTTTCCTCCTTAAAGTGGGGTCCCGCACTCCTTTATAGGCTTGCTAAAATGAACCACAGGAATGCCATATCCCCTCACCCTCTGCTGCAGAAGGGCAGGCCTGGTGCTGTCAGCTCCAAGGACAGGATGTCCTATCTGTGAATTACTCGGCCTGTTTCTTCTCCTCCTCTGTCTTCTGTCTGCCTTTTGGCTTTTTTTTCATGGCTCGTTTGTATCCCTGCTTGAAATTAGCAAGTAGAATTGAGAATAAATCATCATCACAGCTGCCATGAGTTGAGCCCTTGCTGTGAGCTATGCTAAATCCTTATCGCGCTTAATCTCAGCAGTTCTGGGGGACAGGCAAGAGCTGGCTGAGCCGGGGCGCCTGGTGGCTCAGTCGGTTAAGCGTCCGACTTTGGCTCAGGTCCGATATCACAGTTCGCGAGTTTGAGCCCCACATCGGGCTCTGTGCTACCAGCTCAGAGCCTGGAGCCTGCTTCAGACTCTGTGTCTCCCTCTCTCTCTGCCCCTCCCCCACTCCCTCTCTCTCTTCCTCTCAAAAATAAATAAACATTAAAAATTTTTAAAGAAAAAACGAGATAGCTGAGCCTCAGAGGTATTAAGCTACTTCCCAAGGTAACGCAGCTTTAAGGGGCAGAGCCAACATTCAAACTCAGATATGTCTTACTCCAAAATCTGTGTTATTTCATTTTAATGGAAATACTTTTCTTGATTTCTTTCCTATCTTCGTTTCTTTGTTTTGAATAATAAAAGTAATACACCACACTCATCAAACTGCTGAAAGTAAGAAGGCTGACATGCTGTGATTTGGCTAGGATATAGAGCAATGGAAGCTTTCATGTATAACCACTTTGGAAAGCAATACGGCAATATCTAGTAAAGTTGAAAATGCACATACCCTACAACGGAACCATTCCATTCCTTGGTATACCCCAGGGAAGTTTCTGAATATGTACTCGAAGATACCTGTACAGAAATGTTCACAACGGCACTGTGTATAGTAGATAAAAAAAAAATCAACCTAGATGTCCATCAAAAGAATATATATTTTATACATAAACACACACACACACACATATATGATGACATATTGCAACCTTAAAATCGTCAAATAAGTAAACTTTAATAATCTAATCTAGAGGTACATGGATGAATCTTAAAAAGTTGAGTACACAAAAATGTGGTATGTTCACCACACAGTTCAAATTTTAGAAATAGGCATACAAATACCCATTTAATTGTTTATGAATAGCCACATATAAAAATAACAATAAAAACAGGAATGGCATTGGTGAGCACCAAATTCAAGAGAGTGACTAACTCAAGGGAGAGAGAAATAGGAGTCTTAAAAACTGTCTACATTTTCTTGCCTTTTTTAAGCTTATTTATTTATTTTGAGAGAGAGAGAATCCCAAGCAGACTCTGCACTGACATGGGGCTTGATCTCACAAATCTGGAGATCATGACCTGAGCTGAAATCAAGAGTTGGATGCTTAACTGACTGAACCACCTGGGTGCCCCTGCATTTTATTTCTTAAAAAAAAAGATTTAGTTTAAGTATAACAAAATGTTAAATGATTTGACAAAGCTGGATGGTAAGCATACATATATATTATTTTCTACGCTTTTCTGAATGTCTGAGATATTTAGATATAAAGTTATACATTTTCATTGTAAAGTTCAGATTTTTCAGAAAGGCATAAAGATAATAAAAGTCATCTATGATGACACCATCCCAAGATAGTAACTAGTAGCATTTTGTTGAATACCCAGACTTTTTTCTAAGCATGCAAACACGTTTCTTTAAAAACAAAACAGGGGCGCCTGGGTGGTTAAGCATCAGTCGGTTAAGCATCAGACTTCAGCTCAGGTCATGATCTTGCAGCTCAGTGCTGACAGCTCAGAGCCTGGAACCTGCTTCGGATTCTGTGTCTCCCTCTCTCTCTGCCCCCCCCCCCCCCTTGAGCTCTAGCTCTTTCCCTCTCACTCTCTCAAAGATAAGTAAACATTAAAAAACAAAAACTTGGGGGTGCGTGGGTGGTTCAGTTGGTACCCTTATAGAAAATCAATTGATTGCAAATATATGGATTTGTCTCTAGATTCTCAATTCTTTTCCATTGGTCTATATGTCTGTCCTTATGCTAGTACCACACAGCCTTGATTACTGTAGCTTTGTAATAAGTTCTTTTTTTTTTTTTTTTTGACAGAGAGAGAGAGAGAGAAGGTGCAAATGAGCAAGGGACAGAGAAAGAGAATCCCAGGAGGGGCAGAGGGAAGGAGGGAGAGAGAGTGAAGTGAGACTCACCCAAAGCGGGGTTCATGTTTTACCCGAAGCAGGGCTCGAACTCATCCAAAGTGGGCCTTGAACTCATGAACTGGGAGATCATGCCCTAGCCGAAGTCAGATGCTTAGCAGAGCCATCCTGTAATAGGCACCCTGTAATAAGTTCTAAAACTGGGACGTGTAAGTCTTCCAACTTTGTTCTTTTCCAGGATTGTTTAGGCTATTTTGGGACCCTTGCATTTCAAGCCTGATTTTTTTAATCATTTTTTTGTACAAACTCCTAAGAAGAAAAATGAAAACCAGAACAACTAATCATCAACAGTTTTGCATAATGTGTGAAATCAGCATATGAAGCTGAGAGCTGAAAGAAGACTGGATTTCCTTTCTTCATTCTAGCCCTTAATCAAACCTTCTTTACTGTGGGGGGAAAAAAGAACTGAAAAACACAAGAGTAAAGAAATCCATGCTTTCCTGTGTTTTGATAGTGTTTAGTTGTCCAGCTGTATTAGAACAATGAGAAGAAAATTCCTGTGAACCACGGTCTGCGGAGTTTCCTGCCTACTTGAATGATACTTAATTCTTCATGATGTCATTTTCCCCATGTTCAAAAGAAATCCATTCTAATATAGCCTCTTCCCCACAGCAATAACAGCCAAATGAAGAAACGGCCAACGTCAGCCGTGGGCTACAAGAGGCCTATCAGCCAGTATGCTCGGGTTGCTATGGCAATGGGGTCCCACCCCAGGTACAGGGTAAGAAGCTGGGAAATAGAAGGGGTGGGAGGAGAGAGCGTCCAAGGGAGGGATGCTCATAACCTCGGCGTGCTCTATCTACCTCATCACCTTCGCTACACCCAATATTTACTGAGTGCCCGAGGGATCCGATCATCAGGGCCGCTGCTCACGTCTGGTCTGATGTTCCCACCACAGGCTGAAAACATAATGTTTCTGGAGCTGGATGTGTCCCCTCCAGCTGTCTTTGAGATGGACTTCTCTCATGACCAAGAACAAGACCCCCGTGCACTACACATGGAGAGGCTTATGCGGTTGGACAGCTTTCTGGAAAGACCTTCCACATCTAAAGTTCGGAAGTCCAGGTCCTGGTCAGTACCGCTATGGTCAGAGTGGGCAGTGGACTTAGGAGGCATGGAAACCACGTGGGCTGGTTGAGGCTGAAGAGGGTTTGGGTTGTACCTGAAGGGCATTAAGGGAGGGTGATAACTGGAGCCGTGGGGGGGTGGGGGGGGGTGGGGGGAGAGTTCCTACAGCAACAGGATGAGGAAAAGGCAAGTCCTCACTTTTCTGTTTCCTGCCCTTCCCCAACCTCTGCATTTACCTACCTCACCCCTACCTTCTGCAGGTGCCAGAGTCCTCAGCGGCCTCCACCCTCTACCACACACGCCTCACTGGCCTCCGCTGCTCTGCACCCCACAACAGTGCTAGACCATGAGTGACAACCTTCAGTCAGGCTGCCCATCCGAGAGCCTCCTGGGCTGGGGAGCCAAGCCTGGATCATCTCACCTGACGCTCAGTGTGCGTGCGTGTGTGTGCATGTGCGTGTGCGTGTGCGTGAGGGGGTGAGCATCTGGCAGACCGCGTCTCTGCCTGCTCATCTTAGCCTCCTTTATTTAATTAATGTTATTTATTTGTGGAGCTCAGCTGTGGGGGAGATGCCTTCACCTGAGCCTGCCGTGGCCACTGCATAGCCTCCTTTCCTTCTGACTTTAGACCCCCGCCATGTCAGACCTCAAGCTCCTCCCTGTCAGCTGCTCCCAGAAGGGAAGGTAGCCAGTGCCTGAGAAGAGAGTACATTTTCTACCTGTCTCTCTCCATAATCTCCATCTCCTCCTATGCCGACGGTGAGCAGTTCTTAAGCACTTTCTGGGACTAGAAAAATGCTAGATGTCCACAAAGGGCAAGACACGTCCTGACAGTGTCGGGCCGATGCTCCCAGGGAAAAGAGCCCTGCACTCAAGCGTCTGGACCTCAGACAACCTCTGTTGGCCTCTTGGGCTCCTTTTCAAGGACTTATGTGACCTCACCGACACAGCCATGCTCTTTGGCTTTGGCAAGAACTCATGGCTTACCAAACTCTGCTTCCTGGCCACCTTCCCAACCCTTGGATGGGAATTGTGAACCAACCAGTTGCTGCCTGCCCAGGACCTGCAGGAAATGAAACAGTAATGGGACAACATGGACAGTCATCAGAGGAAGTCCCTTCTCTGAGTCCCTTTGTTTCTGTTCCCTCTGAGAAGTAACTGGGGTCAACGAGTGATCAAGCCAACACCCCGTTTTTGAGACGCTGCTCCTTCCTGCTTTGGTCACTTTCCTCCGCAGCTGCCTGGATCCCAGTTCATAGTGGGAGCGATCAATGTCATTCTCCCCCTGGCTAAACAAAGGTATTGGAATCTGTTGCTTCCCCCTTCATTTATCACAGGAGACAGGGACCCAGGCACAATTTATCAACCTTGCCTATTACTCCTGTTTCTGCATCACATTTGTTGAGCACTATTTTGTTGAAAACTGATCCTTTTTCTTTGGCATTGTATAAATTGGTCCCTGGGGAAATACTCCTCGCCTCCCTTTGTGACATACCAAGATGTCTCCAGGTTATCTCAAATAATAAGTAAATTTCTACCAAAAAACAAAAACAAAAAAACAAGAGAGAGAGAGAGAGATTAATTTTCATTGATTTACTTTTTAACTGTATTTTGGTGGAGGAGTGAAGAGGCAATCATGAAAGAAACAAGTGGTTTAAGATTTCAAAATGCCCTAATAGGGGGAGTCTCTAGTTCCCAGAATTTGAGGATTTTAGTCATCGGGAGAACAGCATGAAACTGACTGAGCTGCTTGAAATTGGGTGAGGGGAAGGTGGCGGGGGGTGGGGGCTGATTACCTGGTTCTTCTCTTTCCATCAGGAAGTGAACCCTTCTTATACAGTTCGAGTTCTGCTGTAAGGACCAAGCTATGGTTTGGTTTAATTCAATGATGCTGTCATTTCTGCTGTAATTACCGGACTAGCTGGTTTGGCAACTCAATTGCCATTTGCTCCTGTCCTTCAAGGAAATGCCATTTTTCATCAGAGCCCAAGAGATTATTTGAGACTCAGGATTCAGATCAGAGGTTTGGCTGTGTCTGGGATGGGAATTGCGTGTAGAAATGCCCCAGGTGGCCTGGGCACAGGGGGACCTCCATGCCTACATTGAGTAGCCTCTCCCACTGACCTCTTTCTTGTTTGTAGATGAAACAGCACGTGTCACCCCCATTCATCACTTGGACACATCGACTTCGCATTGTCTGGTCACTTGACCCTCACAGTCTTATAGCACAAAATACCCAGTCTCACCAACCCCAGTCTGAGGGCTGGGCCCTAGGTGTGTCGGACGAGGAGCTCCTGCCCGCAGTTTTGTGTACGTGTGTGTGTTTGTGTGTGTGTGTGTGTGTTTACCTCCACAGGGGACACTCGACACTCAGTGTAAGACATGCTGGGAACAGGGCCACCGGGGTGGTTGGATCTCAGTCTCTCTGTCTCTCTCCTTCCCTTTTGATGTATCAAACATTTGATTGACAAAGTAAGGGCCTTGACTGGGACCAAATTTCCATGTCTGTTGCTATGGTCTTTATTTAGGACAACAGTTAACGCAGTGGCTCATTCTTGTCACTATACATATGGCTATACAGGACATATGTAATATATAAATATATATATAAAACATTACCGTCTGTCTCCTTGGCTTCAGATGAGGCCTGTTGAGCTGAAATGCACCTGCAGCCCAGCCCTGTTCAAATTAACACAGTCGATAATAAAGGAATGAGTATCGTCACCGAGCTGGTTGCCTGCCTTCTCTTTTCTTTGTTCCTACTTTTACTCTCGTTTTCTGTCTTCTCTCTCTTCCTTGTTTTTCCAAGAGTGGTTCAAGGGTATTTGGAGCCCAGCTGCAGTTCCCAGCACCTTGGGGAAGAACCAGCTGCTTAGAAGGGACTGCCCAGTGGGGCTGAGGGGCAGGTCCCAGGCTCTAGTCTGAAGTCCGTGCCAGAACCATGGCAGCAACTGTTTGTGTCCTAGGCGAACGGTCCCCACCCAGTTAATTCTGAGCTATTAGCAGATGTCAGCGCGGCCTAGATTCCAGATTAGCTGTCAATATCATTTGACAGCTCTGCTCCTCCATTGATCAGCCAGGAGAAATGAAAGTGGGCAGTAACATGTGTAAATCGCACAGAGATGCCTGGCCCGCGGCGGGCGCTGAATTAAAAGAGTTTCAAAGACGAACATCCCGTTAGGCTCTCTTCTCAGGGCTTCTTTCCCTCCCTCTGAGATCGGACTATTGCTTCCCCGTAGCATGGGGGTCTTGCGGGAAAGGAAAAGTAGTTACCTCCAACAAACACAAGGCCCCTGACTCCCAGGGGAGCGCCGTGGTTGGCCTGGTGCACGAAACGCAGCAGTGAGCCAGCTGGTTTGGCACAGGTGCTTCTCCCGGAGGGGCTCCCTGCCTGTGCACCGTGCTCCAGCCCTGAGCGCCGGGGCTGGAGTGGCTCTGCTCTTTGGGACTTGCTGGGTGTTGGGTTGGGTACTTTACACGTGCACACTCATTTAGTCCTCCTACGTGGGAGTTATTGTCACTGGGTTACAGACGAGATTGAAGAAAATTAACTGACTTGGGGCACCTGGGTGGCTCAGTTGGTTGAGCGTCTGGCTTGGGCTCGAGTCATGATCTTGGGGTTCGTGAGTTTGAGCCCCGCATCAGGCTCCCTGCTGTCAGCCTGTCAGCACAGAGCCCGCTTCGCTTCAAATCCTCTGTCCCCCTCTCTCTGCCCCTCCCCAAAATAAATAAATATTAAAAAAGAAAAAGAAAAAATTAACTAACTTAGCCAAAGACATGTGGTCAGTGATGAAGCTGGATTTCCAGACTCTAAAGCCCCTGTTTTTTTTCCTTTCTCTGCCTCCTCTCTAGCCCATCCACACCTCAGGAAAACTGATAGGCACACTGTATGTTTTATAAGTAGTGCAAGCCAGGGACAGAAGGGCAGACCCTTCAGACCCTGAACTTAGAGGTCCTATTTTAAAATCACTCGTTTCTGGGGCGCCTGGGTGGCTCAGTTGGTTGAGCGTCCGACCTCGGCTCAGGTCATGATCTCACAGTTGGTGAGTTCGAGCCCTATGTCGGGCTCTGTGCTGACAGCTCGGAGCCTGGAGCCTGCTTCCGATTCTGTCTCCCTCTCTCTCTGCTCCTTCCCTGCTCGCACGCTGTCTCTCTCTCAAAAATAAATAAAGATTAAACAAAAATTTTTAAATCACTCATTTTTCCTGTTAGTAGTGGGGTCACTTGTGTGGTTGATGTAAGTGGTTTTCTAGAGCTTTACAAAACAGCCGAGGGTAGGAATTCTCCCTTGACCCTGACCCTGGTCTTCTGTCAACCGTTTGTTGATAAAGAGGCTGCTGTGTTTCACTTCCTCCTCCAAAGCTGGGCACCTGATCTCCAGAGGGTGGGGTGTGTGTTAGAACTCTTGGCTGCTACTAAAGATTCATTTAAGCTGGTCTGAGTGAAATAAGGACACAGAGAAGCGTGCTGATTTCCACAGACATGGAAATAAAGACCCCAAGGGAAAGGACAGAACGAGTCCTCAGGTACAGCTTAGGACTGGAGGCCCAAAACACCACAAAGACCCTCCCCATTTCACCAAACTCCTTTCTGTGTGGGGTTCATGCTCTTTCCTCAGCTGGTCCAGTTTGTGATGTAGAAAATACGTCTGCCAGCCGCTCTCTAGTTACACAATCCAGTCATCCGGAGAGACTCAGAATCTCAGTCCTGGTGCCAAATTCGTGGGAATGTGATGCCAACTCAGTGGTTTGGGTCACGTGAGTGGAAACGTGGTAGATGGACAAGGCCTCCACAATTTCTGCTACTGTAACCATGTGTATGGGGGAGGGGTGGAAGTAAAGATTTTCTCGAGAAAGAGAGGGGGGGTGGAGTGTGCTCTGTACAGCCAACATAACAGAGGTCCATGACCAGTGCATCCATCACCCATGAGGCCTTAAGAAAGTTTGCTCTGGGGGCACCTGGGTGGCTCAGTCAGTTAAGCGTCTGACTTCAGCTCAGGTCACATCTCACAGTTCCTGGGTTCGAGCCCCACGTTGGGCTCTGGGCTGACAGCTCAGAGCCTGGAGCCCGCTTTGGATTCTGTGTCCCCCACCTCCCCCTCTCTGCCCCTCCCCTGCTTGCGCTGTCTCTCAAAAATGAATAAACATTAAAAAAAATTTTTTTAAACTTTGCTCTGGGGGTGCCTGGGTGGCTCAGTTGGTTAAGGTCTCAGTTGGTGAGTTCGAGCCCCTCACCGGACTCTGCTGTCAGCATAGAGCCTACTCCATTTCTTCTGCCCCCTCTCTCTGCACCTGCTAGAGCTCGTGCTCTCTCTCTCAAAAATAAATGAACATTAAGAAAAAAAAACAACTTTGCTCTGGTATCCCAACTCTTAATTTCGGCTCAGGTCATGATCCCAGGGTTGTAGGATCAAGCCCCAAGTCAGGCTCCACACTCAGTGTGGAGCCTGCTTGGGATTCTCTTTCTCCTTCTGCCCTTCTCCGCAATTCATGCTTGCTTGCTCTCAAAAAAAAAAAAAAAAAAAAAATTTGGGTCGCCTGGGTGGCTCAGTCGGTTAAGCGTCCGACTTCGGCTCAGGTCATGATCTCACCGTCCATGAGTTCGAGCCCCGCGTCGGGCTCTGTGCTGACATCTCAGAGCCTGGAGCCTGTTTCAGATTCTGTGTCTCCCTCTCTGACCCTCCCCTGTTCATGCTCTGTCTCTCCCTGTCTCATAAATAAACATTAAAAAAAAAATTTTTTTTAAAAAATTTGTTTTGGGTTCATCTTATTATTCTCTTTATTTTTCTTACAACATGGTCCAAGGCTCACCTGCATCGAAATCAACACCCTCAGAGATTCTATTAGGTCAAGGACACATCAATGTGGTAGACACTATAGGTTGCCTTTCCAATATCCACTCTTCTAATTTAAAAAAAGAAATTTAATGTTTATTTATTTTTGATAAAGAGAGAGAGAGAATGCAAGTGGGAAAGGGGCAGAGAGAGAGAGAGAGAGAAAGCCACAGAATCTGAAGCAGGCTCTAGGCTCCTAGCTGTCAACACAGAGCCCAATGCTGGGCTTGAACTCACAGTCCATGAGATCATGACCTGAGCCTAAGTGAGACGCTCAACAGACTGAGCCACCCAGGTGCCCCTCTTCCCTTCTATTTTACTTACAAAATAAATTTGTTCAAGGAGGGCAGTGTGCCCAACTAAAAATACTCATATTCCCAGACTCTCTTGCAGCAACAGGTGGCCATGGTTTTGGCTAAGGAGATGTAAATTGAAGTGGCTTAGGAATTTCTGGAAATGTTTTTTGCTTTCCGGTTATAGAAATCACCTGTTTTACCTCTTCCCCTTTCTTCTTCCTTCCTAGAACTCAGGTGTACCTCCTGGAAGTGCATTCCTTCATTGAGCAACTCTTTATTGAGCACCTGTTGCCCATATATTCATTCCAGGCATGGTTCTAAGTGTTGGGAATACAACAGTGAATAGAATAAACAGAAGTGGTGCTTACGTTCGGTTAAGCCTCTGACTTCAGCTCAGGTCATGATCTCATGGTTCATGGATTCAAGCCCGGTGTTGGGCTCTGTGCCGACCGCTCAGAGCCTGGAGCCTGCTTTGGATTCTGCGTTTCCCTCTCTCTCTCTCTGCCCTCCCCTGCTCGTGCTCTCTCTCTCTCTCAAAAATAAATGAACATTTTTTTAATTATATAAAAAAAGATGGGGTGCCTGGGTGGCTCAGTCGGTTAAGTGTCCGACTTCAGCCCGGGTCACGATCTCGCGGTCCGTGAGTTCGAGCCCCGCGTCAGGCTCTGGGCTGACGGCTCAGAGCCTGGAGCCTGCTTCTGATTCTGTGTCTCCCTCTCTCTCTGCCCCTCCCCCGTTCATGCTCGGTCTCTCTGTCTCAAAAATAAATAAACGTTAAAAAAAAAAATTTTTTTTTTAAAGGAAAAAAAAAAGAAAAACACATTGCATGTCATGTCGTGATAAGTGGGGCTGAGAAAAATAAAGCAGAGAAGGGAGATGGGGCGTTCCAGGTACTGGTTGGGGTGGGGTAGGAGGAGTTGCAGTTGTAAAGCCTTTACTAATTCTGAGCAAATTCCTGGTGGTAAGGAAGTGGACTCCAGGAGAGGAAAAGCAAATGCAGACTTCGTAGGTGGGAATGTGTCAGGCTTATTCAAGGAGCAGCGGCCATATTGTAACCCTGAGGCAACAGGCACAGCATGTAAAGGCCAAGGGAGTGGGGAGACGTGGAGAACCAAGGTCCTGATGGAGTTTGGGCTGCTGCACCAGCCTGGATCTGTCCACTTCTGGACTTATAATGGTAGGAGACAGGGGCGTCTGGCCGGCTTAGTCGGTGGAACATGTGATTCTTGATCCTGGGGTTGTAAGTTTGAGCCCCATGTTGAATGTAGAGATTACTTAAAAATAAAATCTTTATAATTTTTTTATTGTTTATTTAATTTTGAGAAAGAGAAAGAGACAGAGCACGAGCGGGGGAGGGACAGAGAGGAGGGAGACACAGAATCTGAAGCAGGCTCCAGGCTCCGAGCTGTCAGCACAGAGCCTGACATGGAGTTTGAACTCACAAACTGTGAGATTGTGACCTGAGCTGAAGTCCAAGGCCTAACTGATTGAGCCACCCAGGCACCCCTAAAAATAAAATCTTAAAAAAAAAAAAAAAAAAAGAAGAATGGTGGCAGACAAATCCCTACAGGTTTAAACCAGTATTAGGGGGATTTGCCAGAAATCTCCATTTAAAATGAGCACCTCCAGGTGGTTACAGGGAACATTCACTAAAGTGTGAAAATCTCCCGTTCAGCTATTTGCAATTCCAAGTCCTGGTCACCATGGGGCCTGCCCTTCAACATGTACCAGCACTGGGGCCGTCGCCTGTGTAGACGCCAGGACCACACTCAAGGATGATAGAGGCAGAGGGAGGGCACAAAGCCACTAAGCCACTCCAGGGCCCCTTGCAGCCCCTGGAGACCCTGTACTCAGTCACAAGTGCTACATTCTTTGGACTAGAAAACCAGAGTGATTATTTGTTCACATTCAAAGCTCCCACTTGACAATAAAGAAAAGTAGACCCAGAAAAGGAGAGTGATTTCCCAAAGTCACACAAATGGTTAGCAGGTGACATGGGCCTAGAAGGCATAAGGATTTCGTAGTCTGACACACTGTTTCTGTTTCTGTTGTGTGTTGATTTTATTTTTTTTATGTTTATTTATTTTTAAATATTTATTTATTTTTGAGAGAGAGACAGGGACAGAATGCAAGCAGGACAGGGGCAGAGAGAGAGGGAAACACAGGATCTGAAGCAGGCTCCAGGCTCCAAGTTGTCAGCACAGAGCCCGTCATGGGGCTCGAACTCACAGACCTCAAGAACATGACCCAGACGCTTAACTGACTGAGCCATCCAGACACCCAGGCACGATTTTATTTTTATTTTTGAAATTATTTTATACTCACGGAACCGTTGTAAGAATTGTACCAAGAAACCCATCTACTCTTTTTTTTTCTTTTTAAGATTTTATTTTTAAGTAATCTCTATACCCAATGTGGGACTTGAACTCACAACTCTGAGATCATGAGTCTCAATGACTGAGCCAGCCGGATGCCCCAAGAACAGCCATATACTCCTCATCTAGACACTGTGTTCAAGTTTTGCCATGTGTTCAAGTTTTGCCAACTGTCCCAAGAATTACCTTTATAGCAACAGAATTCTAACCCAGGACCACGTGTTTCACTTAGTTATCATGTCTCTTTGGTCTACTATCTAGAAGAATTTCTTAGTCTGGTTTTTTAATTAAGCTTTTTTTCTTTTTCTTTTTTTTTTTTTTTTTTTTTTCAACGTTTTTTATTTATTTTTGGGACAGAGAGAGACAGAGCATGAACGGGGGAGGGGCAGAGAGAGAGGGAGACACAGAATCGGAAACAGGCTCCAGGCTCCGAGCCATTAGCCCAGAGCCTGACGCGGGGCTCGAACTCACAGACCGCGAGATCGTGACCTGGCTGAAGTCAGACGCTTAACCGACTGCGCCACTCAGGCGCCCCTTTTTCTTTTTCTTTTAAGTAACTCTACACCTAACATGGGGCTTGAACTCACGACCCGACCCGGAGATCAAGGGGTGCATGCCCCACTGAATGAACCAGCTGGGTGCCACCCTTAGCCTATTCTTGACCTTTGCCCCTTTCACATTCTTCGGTATTACAGGCATTAATTACAGCTATTAATTTGTGGACTGTCCCTCTATTAAGGTTTAGTTTCGTCATGATTAGATTCAGGTGATGCACAGAAGTGAGGCGGTGGCCTTCTTACCGTATCCCATCAGGTGGCACTTGATGACAGTGTTTGGTTCGATTACTGGTGACATTAACTTTGATCATTCATTAAGGCAGTGTCTGTCAGGCTTGTAGCTTCTCCTTGTCCCTTTGTAATTAATAAGCATTTGGGGAGGAGATACTGTGAACTATGTAAATATCCCACTTTTCTACGTTTCACCGCTAGTTTTAACGTCCGTTGATGTTTCCTGCTTGAATTAATTACTGCTATCTGGTTGCCAAATGGTGGCATTATTTCTTCTGCAGTTGTTAGTCGACATTAACGTGAGAAACCGTTTTCTCTTCTTATTTGTTTGCTTGTTTATATCAATGTGGACTCTTGGATTCCTGTTTTATTTCATGGGTTATAATCCATTATTGTCATTTTTTTTTTTTAATTTAAATTCAAGTTAGTTAACATATAGTGTAGTATAGGTTTCAGGAGAATTCAGTGACTCATCCCTTACATGTAACACCCAGTGCTCATCCCAACAAGGGTCCTTCACCCATTTAGCCCACCTCCCCACCCACCTCCTCTCCTGCAACCCTCAGTTTGCTCTCTGTATTTAAGAGTCTCTTATGATTTGCCTCCCTCTGTTTTTATCTTATTTTATTTTTCCTTCCCTTCCCCTATGTTCATCCATTTTGTTTCTTAAATTCCACGAGTGAAATCATGATATTTGTCTTTCTCTGACTTATTTGGCTTAGCATAAGTTCTAGTTCCATCCATGTTGGTGTAAATGGCAAGATATCGTTCTTTTTGATCACAGGGTAACATTCCACTGTATATTTATACTACATCTTTTTTTTAATGTTTATTTAGTTTTGAGAGAGAGAGAGAGAGCGTGCAAGCAGGGGCGGCATGG
Source organism: Panthera pardus (assembly GCF_024362965.1). Lineage (NCBI taxonomy): Eukaryota > Metazoa > Chordata > Mammalia > Carnivora > Felidae > Panthera > Panthera pardus. Next base: position 20,585,057 of record NW_026526832.1, read on the forward strand.
AGAGAGAGAGAGAGACAGAGGATCCAAAGCGGGGCTCTGCGATGAGAGCAGCAAGCCCGACGTGGGGCCCGAACTCATGAACCAGGAGATCATGACCTGAGCCAAAGTTGGTCGCTCAACCAACTGAGCCACGCAGGCGACCTCTGCATCTTCTTTATACATTCATCAGTCGGTGGACACTTGGGCTCTTTCCATAATTTGGCTCTTGTCGATAGCGCTATCAACATTGGGGTGCATGTGCCCTTTCGGATCAGCATTTTTGTATCCTTCTGATAAATACCCAGTGGTGCAGTTGCTGGGTCTTAGTGTAGTTCTACTTTTAATTTTTTGAGGAACTGAATACTGTTTTCCAGAGTGGCTGCACCAGTTTGCGTTGTCACCATAGTTCAAATATTCCCCTTTCTCGAATTCTTGCCAACATCTGTTGTTTCCAGAGTTGTTAGTGTTAGCCATTCTGACAGGTGTGAGGTGGTATCTCATTGTGGTTCTGATTTGTATTTCCCTGATGATGACTGATGTTGAACATCTTTTCATGTGTCGGTTGGCCATGTGGATGTCTTCTTTGGAGAAGTGTCTATTCATGTCTTCTGCCCATTCTTCGCTGCATTATTTGGCTTTTGGGTGTTGAGTTTGATAAATTCTTTATAGATTTTGGATACTAACGCTTTGGATACGTCATTTGCAAATATATTCTCCCATCCCATCGGTTGCCTTTTAGTTTTGCTGATTGTTTCCCTCACTGATGTAGAAGTTTTTATCTTGATGAGGTCCCAATAGTTCATTTTTGCTTTTGTTTCCCTTGCCTCTGGAGACATGTCTAGTAAGAAGTTGCTGCAGGCAGGGGCACCTGGGTGGTTCAGTTGGTTAAATGCCCGACTTTGGGCATTGGTGGTTCATGGTTGAGGCCACACTTTGGGCTTGGGGCTCTCATTGCAGAACCCCCTTTGGATCCTCTGAATCTCACAGGTTCATGGGTTCAAGGCCTGCATCCACACTGACAGTGTGGAGCCTGCTTAGGATTCTCTCTCTTTCCCTATCTATGCCCCTCCCTCACTTGCACTTTCTCTCTTCCTCAAAAAGAAATAAACTTAAAAAAAGAAAAGGAAGTTGCTGCAGTCTGCAGTCGAAGTCAAAGAGGTTGCTGCCTGTGTTCTCTAGGATTTTGATGGTTTCCTTTGTTGTTGTTGTTGTTGTTTTATAGCAAGGTCTATGCCCCCCACGGGACTCGAACTCACACCCCCAGGATCAAGAGTTGCTTGCTCTACCAACTGAGCCAGTCGGGCGCCCCTGTCATTATTTGTTTTGATGCTCAAATTATCCCAGATTTGGTCAGTGGTAGTGCCTTCAAGCTGGCTTCTGTGTTCTTTTGAAATCTTTCCTTTCTTCTATAAGCACTTCCTTACTTTACGGCACAAAAAAATGTTCCAGACTCATCCAAGAAGGCCCAATTCATTTTAGTGACAAATAGTGCCCTCATTGCTAATGGTAGTCTATACTCCCAGGCTCTCTCAGTGGACAGAGCTTGGAAATATACATGTTGTATTCACACACTCGTTCATTCACATACGTTTTACAACTGTATTTACATCTACCTATCTAACCACGAGTGCTCTGAGTGCTCTACTGAATCTTCCAATTTTGACCCAACATCTAAGGGTTTGTTTTGGGGTTCCCATTTTTCATATTTATAACTCCTTTCCCTGACAGTTGAGACCCCTGGCTCCCATTAAACTCAATGTATTTATCTGTTGCCCAATTTCCTTGTATGTGGCCAATTTCTTGACCCCCCACAGGACTGCCACCATTTGTTAGTTGTCAGTTCCCCTCCTCATGTGGGTGCCAGCCTTTGCCAGTCCCTGCTCTGCACAGCCATGCCTGAAGGCTTTTTGACTGAATTTCTTTTTAAAAACTTTCTTTCATGTTTATTTTATTTTTTGAAAGAGACAGAGCACAAGCAGGGGAGGCACAGAGAGAGAGGGAGACTGAGGCCGACTCCAGCCTCTGAGCTGTCAGCACAGAGCCCTACGCGGGGCTCAAACTCTCGAACTGAAAGATCATGACCTGAGCTGCAGTCAGACTCTTAACTGAGTGAGCCCCCCAGGTGCCCCAGCTTTTTGACTGAGTTTCTAAAGGAAAGGAGGGGGAAAAGATTGAAGAGGGCAGAGACACATTGTATTTGAAGCAGGAATCCTCTATCTTACATCGCTTTCCATGTGCTGCAGCAAATTTAGAAAAGTAGGAGATGAGAAGAGAAGGGATGTGAACTGTCCCTACTCCAGGGGTTTATAGATAGAATAGTCCAGAAGAAATTCTTTGTGAATGTTAAGAGCAAAAAGCCAGCATGCTCATCACCCGTGCTACTCACACATCTGGCTTCCAGCTGCTATCTGTCCCTGTTGGTGAGGTAGTTATATCAGGGACCCTTCCCTGTGTGCTCCCAGGCAAGTCAGTCCACATCCTGGGCCTCAGGCTCCTCGTAGAAAAGGTCAAAGTGATGACCTTTCCTCTCTCACCAGCAGCTACTGATCATAAGAGACACTAGAGAAGTTTATGAAGAATAGAGAACCCTATAAATGTAAAGTGTTATTATGGTTGTATTAGTTACAATATAAGATCAGCTGCCTAATGGCAATCCAAAATAATTGGGGCTTAAACAAATAGAAACTCTCCACGTAGTAATATGGGTATGAATGGACCAGAGCTGGCTCGGGACTGTTCCGTGGGATTAGAGACCTATGCTCCTTGCACATTGTTGTTTCAACCAAGACACTCACGACCACATTTGTATTCCAGTCATCGGAAAGGGAGAAAAGAAGTAGAGGACACTTCCTGTTCCTTTATGGGAACCTGGAAGTTGCATACCCCTGTTGGCCAGAACTTTATCACACCTCCCTTCAAGGTGGAAATCCGTGTCTTTATTCTGAGTGGGTAATTATCAGGGATTTTATTATGGTACTATTTTATGTATTGGTCCTGTTCCTGTTCACAGGATATGTCAGGATTCTTTTTTTTTTTTTTTAAGATTTTATTTTTAAGGGGCGCCTGGGTGGCTTGGTCGGTTAAGCGTCTGACTTCGGCTCAGGTGAGTTCGCGGTCCGTGAGTTCGAGCCCCGCATCGGGCTCTGTGCTGACCACTCAGAGCCTGGAGCCTGTTTCGGATTCTGTGTCTCCCTCTCTCTCTGCCCCTCCCCCGTTCATGCTCTGTCTCTCTCAAAAATAAATAAATGTTAAAAAAAAAAAAATTTTTTTTAATAAAAAAAAAAAAAAGAATTTATTTTTAAGAAATCTCTACACCCAACGTGGAACTTGAACTCAATCCCAAGATCATGGGTCGCACGTTCCACCAACTGAGCCAGCCAGGCATTCCTGCCCTATATTCTTTGGGCTTTTCATGATGGCCTCTGCAAAGTCTAGGTGGGTCCTTGCTGGGAACAGCAGAGTCAAGGTCTGCAGGTATTAGACCTTATACAATCTGGGGGAGGGGGAGAAGAGTCCTTATTAAGAAAAAGAATGAATATTATGAAACAAAATTAGATATCCAAGTCAATATTTGAAGGGCACCTGGTGGCTCATTTGGTTGAGCTTCAGACTCTTGATTTCAGCTCAAGTCATGATCCCAGGGTCATGGGATCAGGTTCATGCTGAGCTCAGAGCTCTCTCTCTCTCCCTCTGTCCCTCTCCCCTGGCTTGCGCTCTGTCTCTCCAAAAAAAAAAAAAAAAAAAAAAAAGTTAATATTTGTTTGGAATGAGAAAATAAATCACAACATAGGACACAATTTAAAAGCTGACAAATACCATATCGTAAAATTCAGAAAAATTATACAATATTTTTATTATTTAAACACCTGACAGACCTCTCTAAAACTTTTTACCCTGTATTTTTTTTTCTGCTGTGCATTTTTTGAATGCCTCTGCCTTTGACAGCAATTTTGTAATTGTTTTCTAGCCAAAAAACACAAAAATAATTCTGCCTTTCTCTTATTGAGAGTTTAGAACAGTTTCTTTCTGCTTGAACTCATTATCGGTAATGTCATCTGAATTCTTAGAATTATGGTTAAATTTGGGAAAACCTCTATCAAGTTTTTTCCTACGAGAGCTATAAGATTTCAGGGCATTCCAAGTTGTATGTGTGTGCACAGTAACTAACCTCAAATACGGTTTGAAATAATAATGCTTATTAACCAGTTTGTTGACAGTGTTCTAATTGTGATGGCTGAGTATGAATTTTTTGTATACCTTTATATGTCAGTATCTGTAGAGATGTAGAACACGTGCAAAGTATACACAGATGTACTAGGTCTTTTCTTGTAGCTACAAGAGTGTAAACACAAGAATCCTGATAATTCTCTTGTGTGCAATTTCCATCAAAAAGGGGAAAGATAAGACGAGTGCCTGGATGGCTCGGTTCCTTAAGGGTCTGACTCTCTTGAATTTGGCTCAGGTCTTGGGATCCAGCCCCCTGCTGGGTTCCGTGCCGAGCATGGAGCCTCCTTAAGATTCTCTCTCTCTCTCCCGCTCTCTCATTCTCTGCCCCTGCAGCCCCAACCGGCTCGTGTACTGTCTCTCTCTCTCTAAACAAACATGGGGGAATTAATGAATTTTATGCGCCTGATTATATAGGCTGTATCATGTACATTCCTGACAGGGGGGAGATTCCAATTTGACCAGGCACTGATGAGAACCCAATAGTCCACTTACACTGTTTTACACATCTGATAGAAGAAGTTTCGGCCGACTAGCTTTGGGTTCTGTAAATTTCAGACCTTGTCTCTCCTTCATGCCCACCCACATCTGGTGCCAGGCACTGCAGAACTCTTCATTACCAACTTGTAATGTCTGGCCTGGCACCCTCACATTTTGCTACCGGGCGTATTGGGAGAGTGGATGATAGGCATGTTCCCGGCAGCCATTCTTGCACTCGGTGAGCTAGCAACGATTTATCCATGCACGCAAGTGACTGTGAACCACGTAACTATATCCTACTAAAGCAAACTCAAAGTCTCCAACTCAGTGTCTCCTTAGTTGGATCTCAATGCCTGTAGCCATGCCATGAGACATGGTGTTGTGTTTGTTTTTTTTTAAACGTGTCAAAATTTTCTTCATTTTCTTTTTCCTTTTCAAATTTGTATTTACATTGCGGTTAGTGAACGTAGAGTGCAATATTGGTTTCAGGAGTAGAATTCAGTGATTCATCGCTTAACATATAACACCCAGGGCTCATCATCAAGTGCCCTCCTTAATGCCCATCACACATCTAGCCCCGCCCCCCCCATCAGTCCTTAGTTTGTTCTCTATCTTTAAAAGAGACAGGGTACCTTGGAGGTGGCTCCGTAAGTTAAGCGTCTGACTCTTGATTTGGGCTCAGGTCATGATCTCATGATTCTTGAGATGGGGCTCCACGCTGACAGCTCAGAGCCTGCTTTGGATTCTCTCTCTCTTTCCCTCGCTCTCTGCTCCCCCATCGCTCTCTCTCAAAAATAAATAGACTTAAAAAAAAGAGAGAGAGAGAAGAGACAGTGGTCTTAAGTGACTGCAGTTAAAATATCTTTTAGAATTTACATTGTTAGGGCTCCTCACTGGGCCGTGCAAGCAGGAGGGTCCTAGGGTTTAAGCTTCAGTAGCCCCAGAGTAAATTTACATCAGTCCCTGCAGCCATAGCACAGAGCTTTAATGGCAAAGTGATTCACGTTAGGAAGCAACCTTGCATCCCCTTTGGTACCTTAGCCCTGGTGTTTCTGCCTCCATAGCACTTCACTCCCCAACCTCCATCCCAAAGACTGCTCTCTTCCTGATAAAGAAAATGTAAATAGGCAAGTAAGTATCACCATGGAATTTTTTCTTAATGTGAACTATTTTTTTAAGTTTTTTTTTGAGTTCTATGCATTGTGGGGCTCGAACTCACCACCCCAAGGACAAGAGTCATGTGAACTTCCAATTGAGCCAACCAAATGCCCCAGAAACTATTTTTTTTTAAATTATAAGATCAATACACACCAAGTCAGAAAATTTGAAATAAATAAACATACACATACACATGCACACAGGAAATTAAACAATACCTAGATAAATAATTTTAACATTTTAATCTATGTATTTGGGGGACTTTTTTTAAGTTTTATTTATTGAGAGAGAGAGAGAGAGAGAGAGAAGGAGGACAGAGAGAGAGGGAGAGAGAATCCCAAGCAGTCTCTGCACTGTCAGTACAGAGCCCTATGTGAGACAGGAACTCACAAACTGTGAGATCATGACCTGAGCTGAAATCAAGACCCCGAAGCTTAACTGACTGAACCACCCAGTCGCTCCTGTATTGGAAGGACTGTTGAGGATGGGTGCTAAGAGCTTCCTCTCCCACTTTGGGACTGTGCCCAGTTCATAGGCAGCTTTCACCGAGGCTAAGCTCCAGAGCATTGCTCCTGAGCATGTGGCCGGGGTGGGAGGGTGAGCGTGCACCTGCACTCATGTGCACAAACACTCGTGTGCACACACACAGGTACGGGCACACAGCCGTGTGTTTGGTCTCTCTCTCTCCAAAGGAGAGGAGGAACAATTTCTAGAGCCACATATTCACACACATGTTCACTTTTGATGCCCAGTCTGGGTGACCTCCCTTTCCTCAACTAGCGCCAACCCTGGAATGTAGCTGATTAAAGGACATCTTTGTTTAAAAATAGGCATAAAGTCTGATGACACAATTAAACGGCTCCCACAGAAGGAATCTAAATGTATAGAGCTTCCTCCCTCCCTCCCTCCCTCCTTCCCTCCCTCCCTCCCTCCTTTCATTCCGGCCTCCTGCCCTTCCTTCCTTCCCTCCTTCCTCCCTCCTTCCCCACCTATCTGTCTCTCTCCTTCTCTCTCTCTTTTGGGAGCCAGGGGTCCCCAAGGGATAAAATCGTGATTTAAAAACAAAACAGGGAGGGGCACCTGGGTGGCTCAGTCAGTTGAGCTTCCAGCTCTTGGTTTCAGCTCAGGTCATGATCCCAGAGTCATAGGATCAAGCCCTTGTCAGGCTCTGTGCTGAGCACTGAGTGTGGAGCCTGCTTAAGGATTCTCTCTCTCTCCCTCTGCCCCTCTCCCCCATTTGTGCTCATTCTCTCTCTCGCTCTCAAATAAAATTTTTAAAAATTAAAAAAACTAAAACCAAAACAAAACACATTTAAAAATAAAACTAAAACAGATTTTTTTATTATCTTTGAGAAAGACTGCTAATATATTTTACTTATCTACATTTTTCATGAGCAACAAAGAACACAGAATGAATAGTTAAATATGTTTTTAAAAAGCCAAAGTTCTGCAATTTGGCTGCTTTTGTATGTGGCTGGTTAAGAGACATTATTAGCCAGACAGAAATGGGTTTTCAGGAAAGGGAAAAAGAAAGGTGTGAGAGAGCCATCTAGAAAGCCCAGTATCCCGGAAGGACCGTGCCCGTCAGCAAGGCCACCCTGGGAGACGAGAGCGCGCTCACTGGGAAGCACTCTGCTCAGCTCCACACTGGCCCTCCAGCGTCCTGCCAGCTTAGAGCTGACCTTTGAATCCTTTTGACTGGTGCAACAGTTTCAATGTCACCTCTGCAAAGAAAAATAGGCTTTCTGCTGTTATTATTTAACTTTTGAAATGTATCACTAAAACAATAGATGCTAAAACAATGGAATCGTTTAAGCAGGGAATTCTAAATTTTTTTTTTTAACGTTTATTTATTTTTGAGACAGGGAGAGACAGAGCATGAACAGGGGAGGGTCAGAGAGAGGAGACACAGAATATGAAGCAGGCTCCAGGCTCTGAGCTGTCAGCACAGAGCCCGGCGCTGGGCTCCAACTCACGGACCGCGAGATCATGACCTGAGCCGCCTAACCGACTGAGCCACCCAGGCGCCCCTAAGCAGGGAATTCTAAAAGTTGGGCCAGCATTTGAAGGAGTGACTTGTGTTTCAGATACTTCCCTGCGCCCCCCACCCCCCCATACCTAAGCTTCCTCTTTGGAGCCCTATGACAGCTCGCTTCAATCTGCAAAAGCCGCTTGACTCATCTTTGTTCTTGCAGAGATCAGGGCTGTCGTTTGCCACAGTACTGACAATTTACAGTTGTTCGTGGCCCTTTCCCCTTGTCAAATTAAATCCATATTTTGATTGCATTTTTGTTCTAGCAGGATGAGATGCCGTGGAAACGGTAATAAAAACAGCCGAGTGAAAGTGACTTAGAGGAGTAAATTGATTTTGCCCTGGGTGCAGCAGGGAAGAGTCGTTCGTCACTCCCAGCCTCTCCCGGCAACGGGAGTCCCTGGAGACCGAGCAATGCCTCACACCTCCCAGGGGAATTGCAGAGCTCCCAGGCCGCCCCCACTCAATTTGCTTTACAAAAGGAAAATGATTCCTAGCGAGCTGTTGGTTTGCCTCCTACTGGGAAGAAGGGGGGGGTGGGGGGGAGGGTAACAGTGACATATTTGAAAAGAGAGCTAGAGAGCGAAGGGGCATATGATAAGCAAAAAGATTCAACTAGCACTCACACCCCACACCGCATGCACCTCTACAAAACCCCTGTTACCAACTAGGAAATGGAATCTGGTTTGGGGACTGATGATTTACAGAAGTCTTCCTTTCATCAGGGAAGGATTATAGCCGTGTCATTTCAGAAGGGAAGGGAGCTTCCTTCCTTCACCCATTCCTTCAACGACTACCGGCCGATGCCTACCAGGAACAGAGCACTATGAGGTGTTCCTCCTCACCACTCTGTAGCTCACCATTTCCCCTGCTACCCCCCACCCCCACCCCCACCCAGCAAGAGCCTCCTCCGCGGTCCGTCCGCTCTACCATTGCTTTGACCTTCCCTCCCGCCCCTCCCCCACGGGCCTTCTCCACACAAAAGCTAAAAAGGTATTTCATAGCAAACGAGTTCTATTTAAAATGCAAAGTGAGGGGGCGCCTGGGTGGCTCCGTCGGTTAAGGGTCTGACTTGTGCTCAAGTGATGGTCGCACGGTTCGTAGGTTCGAGCCCCGCGACGGGCTCTGTGCTGACCGCTCAGAGCCCGAGCCTGCTTCAGATTCTGTGTCTCCCTCTCTCTCTCTGCCCCTCCCCTGCTCATGCTCTGTCCTCTCGCTCTCAAAAATGGGTAAACATTAAAAAAAAAAATTGAAATGCAAAATGAGGTCATACTAGTCCTCTGCTTAAAAGTCTCCAATGGCTTTATGTCGCACTTCAAAAACTGGACTATTTTCAATGGCCTACAAAGTCCTACCTGATCCAATTCCTGTCTGCTTTTATGACAATCTTGTATCCCTCTACCTCCTTGAAAGTACTCTGCAGCTACATTGGCATTTTCAAGGTCCTATTTTGTACTTTAAATATGCTATGTTTGTTCCCGGCTCAGGGCCTTTGCGCTTGCTTTGTCTTTTTCTTAGAATTGCCCTCCCTCCAGATTTTTAGGTGGCTAGCTCCTTTCCATCATCCAGGCCTCAATCAAGTATCCCCTCAGAGAGGCGTTCCCGGCCACCCCGGCTAAAGTGACCACCCATCCAGATCATGTTCTACTCCACTCTCCTTTGCTGCTTTCTTTTTTTTTTCTTTCTTTCTTTTTTTTGGTAATGTTTTATTTTTGAGGATTAAATAAATCCGGAGCTGTCAGTACAGAGCCCGTCGCGGGGCTCAAACCCACAGACCGTGATGAGATCATGACCTGAGCTGAGGTGGGACGCTTAACCGACTAAGCCGCCCAGGGGCCCCTCTCCTTTGTTATTTTCTTTCTTCTTCTTTTTTTTTTTTTTAATTTTTTTAAACGTTTATTTATTTTTGAGACAGAGAGAGACAAAGCATGAATGGGGGAGGGGCAGAGAGAGAGGGAGACACAGAATCGGAAGCAGCTTCCAGGCTCCGAGCGGTCAGCCCAGAGCCCTCGCGCCGGGGGGGGGGGGGGGGGGGGGGGGGACATAAAACTCACAGACCGCGAGATCGTGACCTGAGCTGAAGTCGGACGCTTAACCGACTGAGCCACCCAGGCGCCCCATCCTTTATTTTCTAAAAGCTGAAGATATTTTAGCATTTGATTATTGACATCGGTTCTCAGAATGTGCCCCACCCCCAACCAGCAGTTTTAGCATCAGCTGGAAACTTGTCAGAACTGCATATTCTAAGGCCCTACTCCGGACCTATGGCATCAGACCTTCTGGGGGTCGGGCCCAGAGATCTGTATTTTAACAAACCCTCAAAAAAAAAAAAAAAAAAAAAAAAACTCTCCAGGGGACTCTGATGAAAAACAAAGTTTGAGAACCACTAGCTTACAGTGATTATTGTTGCTCTCCCTCGTCCCCCCACAGAATGTAGACTCCGAGAAAAGGGGTGTCCAGCACCAAACACGTAGCAGGCACTCAATAAAATAAATTGTTGAATGGTGAGAGACTGGATGAATGACTGATCTGGTGCCTCGAGTTCTGTCTCAGGGGCCCTGTGGGAGAGGCTTAGCAGAAAGTCCAACAGAACCGAGCCTCGGGGATTTGCTGGCCACCTTTCCACAAGAGCTTTTAACTGAATGGCATATTGATCTCACAGGCTAGAAAAACCTGAAGAAGCGGTTCTGAGATTAAAGAAACACTTGAAAACTATGATTCAAAATGTTATGAATTACAGTTTGGAAACTCCAAGTGTGTGCCAAGGTCCTTCTCAGAGAATCAGAAGGTCTGTAGATTTGTAGATGGTATTCAATTAGAGGGCAAGGATAATATCTTTTTTCTTTTCAATTCCGTAGAGCTCTTAGTGCATTATTCCCAGAGCAGGCTGCTGATTGACAAAGTGGCTTTCTCTTCGCTCGGTCTTTCTGCTTTATATCAATCTTGAAATCTTAAAAAAAAAAAAAAGAGGGAGAGGGAGAGGGGAGCTCTAAACCAATTAATCCTGTCTCCAGTGCTTTCTAAAAGCTTTCAGACTGAAAACACCAGGTCAATCCTCCAGTCCAGATCATGGAGGAAAAACACTATCTTTGCAAAAGACATTGAACTTTAGAAAAGGTTAGATCAACACCAAGAACAATGGAAAGGCCCTGGGAGCCTCTCCTTAGAAATAATACACTGGCTTGAAGCAAATACTTTGGGCCAGGCACCATGCTAGATACCGGGGTTACAAAGACCCAGAGAATAAAGTTCATGCCTTCAAGGAGCTCATAGTCTGGAAGAGAGACAGGCATGTAACCAGACGGAGCAGAGCGTCATTGCTGTAGGAGTGACCAACTGCTTAGTTTGGCCAGGGAAAGGTTGCTAGAGGAGATGATATTTGAACAGATTTGGAAGGCTGGGTCTCACTCTGGAGGTGCGAAAGAAGTGCAGTCTAAGCAGAGGAGACAACAAATGTAAAAGCAGAGATGAGAAGGAGCAGGCAGGGTCCAAACACGGTTAACAGAAATGACTGACTTGGTTAAAATATATATCCACACGTTTGCGGACATTTGAATAATGATTGGTCAGTTAATGAGATTATGGCATTATCGTTAATTTTTAGGGTATGTAAATGCTGTATCAAAACCTTATCTCTGGCTGAAATGTGATATCTGGAATTTGCTTCAAAATAATATTGGAAAGGGTGGGAGAAGGTAGGAATAAAGATGAAATAAGGTTGCTCTTGAATCTCAGGGTCAAGCCCAAGAGTTCAAGCCCCACGTTGGGCACAGAGCTTACTTTACAAAATAATAATAAAATAGGGGCGACTGGGTGGCTCAGTTGGTTAGGCATTCAGCTCTTGATTTCAGCTCAGGTCATGGCCTCACTGTTCATTGGTCTGGGCCCCTTCTCAGGCTCTGTGCTGGTAGTGGCAGAGCTTGCTTGAGTTCTCTCTCTCTCCCTCTCTCCACCTCTCCCCTGCTCATGTGCTCTGTCTCTCCAATCAGCCAGTTGTCCAAAAACAACTTCCTTAAAACACCACAGAGATGAGAAATATCACTATTGGAAAGTATTTCTTTGATACTAAAATTCACAGGAGAGGACATACACGGTGCACTTCTCAGACTCTTATTTTTTTTAATGTTTATTTATTTTCGAGAGGGGGGAGGGGCAGAGAGAGAAGGGGACAAAGGATCTGAAGCAGGCTGTGTGCTGACATCAGAGAGCCCAGATGCGGGGCTCAAACTCATGAACCACGAGATCATGACTTGAGCTGAAATCAGACGCTTAACCGACTGAGCCACCCAGACACCCCTCAGAATATTATTATTAATAATTTTATTGTAGGGACACTTGGCAGCCTCAGTCAGTAGAGCGTGCAACTCTTGATCTTGGGATCATGAGTTTGAGCCCCACACTGGGTGCAGAGATTACTTAAATAAATAATAATAAACATTTATTTTATGCTAGAAGTGTCTTAAATTCACGTAGTATTGTGAAGTTTACAAGACATTTTTATAGTTTTTTTTTTTTTTTAAGTAATCGCTATACCCAACATGGGGCTAGAATTTATAACCCCAGTATCAAGAGTCAAATGGTCTTCCAACCGATCCAGCCAAGTACCACAAGATATTTTGATTTACTTTATCTCATCCAGTCTTCACGAGGGGCCTCTACATTAACAGGTAGTATTCTTTTCACTTTCTTCCAGATCTTGTAACTACTGGGGCTTGAATTCAAACTTTTTAACTCCCAGAATAAAGCTCCTTCCTACAGGTTTCAGTTAACTCTCCCTGCGTAACAAACCGCCCCAACACTTGATCAATGCTCATACTTCTGTGGGTTGCCAGAGGACATCTAGTCTTGCGTGTAGTCACTCACGACAGCACCCAGCCAGTGGCTAGGCTGGGGTTGCCTGCTGGGGTACCTTGCTTCCCCCTGGCCTCTCCCTGTGGCCAGTGCAGACTTCCTCACAGTTGCTTTAGCGTTAGCTGGACTTCTTACATAGCAGCAAGATGCCAACAATGAAAGCAGAAGCAATAAGGTCTCTTAAGACCAGATTCGAAGACCAGATTTAAAGAACCTTTCTTTACATTTAATTTTATTCATGTTTATTTATTCATTTTATTGAAGTATAGTGGACACATAATAAAATAAACCCTCTTTAAAAAAATTATTTATTTATTTATTTATTTTTTTTTCAACGTTTTTTAATTTATTTTTGGGACAGAGAGAGACAGAGCATGAACGGGGGAGGGGCAGAGAGAGAAGGAGACACAGAATCGGAAAGAGGCTCCAGGCTCCGAGCTGTCAGCCCAGAGCCTGACGCGGGGCTCCAACTCACGGACCGCGAGATCGTGACCTGGCTGAAGTCGGACGCTTAACCGACTGCGCCACCCAGGCGCCCCTTTATTTATTTAATTTATTTTTAATTTATACCCAAGTTCGCATACGGTGCAATAATGTTTTCAGGAGTAGATTCCAGTGACTCATCCCCTATGTATAACACCCAGTGCTCATCCCAACAAGTGTCTTCCTTAATGCTCCTTACCCATTTAGCCCACCCCACTCCCACAGCCCCTCCAGCAACCCCCAGTTTGTTCTCTGTGTTTAAGAGTCTCTTATGTTTTGCCCCCCTCCCTGTTTTTATATTCTTTTTGCTTCCTTTCCCTTATGCTCATCTGTTTTGTATCTTACATTCCTCATATGAGTGAAGGCATATGATATTTGTCTTTCTCTGACTGACTTATTTAGATCCATCCACGTTGTTCCAAAAAAATAAACTCTCTTTTGATGGGAGGAGAGGAAGGCATATTATAGAGGGGTATTGACGGGGGAGGCATCGTTCCTTAGGAAGCATTTTTCTTTCTTGTTTAGAATAACCTTTAGTTTTAGAACAGTTTTAGATTTGTAAAACAATCGTGACGACAGCTCAGAGTTCCCATATAGTCTATACTCAGTTACCTTACTATTGGCACCTTACATTAGTATGATACATTGGTTGTAATTAATGAATGAATATTGTTACATTATTATTGGCTGAAGTCCATATTTTATTCAAATTTCCTTAGAGATTACCTAGTGTCCTTCTCTTTCAGGATCCCATCCAGAATACCACATCACATTTAGTTGGCATATCTTCCTAGGCTCCTTTAGGCTGTGACAGTTTCTCTGACTTTCCTTATGCTCTTTTGTTTTGTTTTGTTTGTTTGTTTTTGTTTTTAAGTAAGTTCTATGTGTATCAAGGAGCTTGAACTCATGACCACAAGATCCAGAGTCATATGCTCTACCAACTGAGCCAAACAGATACCTTATAGACTTTTTTTTTTTTAATTTATCTATTTATTTAAGTAATCTCTGCCTCCACCGTGGGGCTTGAACTCACGGCTCCGAGATCAAGAGTTGCACACTCCACCAACTGCGCCAGCCAGACACCCCAACTTTCTTTGTTTTTGATGAGCTTGACAGTTGTGAGGAGTGCTGGACAGGTATTTCTTAGAATGGTTCTTCTGCGGGGCTTTTCTGACGTTTCCCTCATGATTAGATTATGGGTTTGGGAGGCTGGGGCGACAGGTTTTGGGGAAGAAAACCACAGAGGTAAGGTATCCTTATCATTACGTCATTATCAAGGGTACATTCCATTAACATGACTTACCACTGTTGACCTGACCTTGATTACTTGGCTGATGTAGTGTTTGTCAGGTTTCTCCACGTAAAATCATTCTTTTTTACCCTCTTTCCATACTGTGCTCCTTGGAGGGAGGTCACTATGAGCATCCCATACTTACTTGGTTGAGGGTTATGCTATCCCTTCCCTGAGGGTGGAGTATCATCTTTGGAAATTATTTGGAATTCTTTTTTTAATTTTTCTTTTATTTTTTTACATTTTTAACGTTTAAAAAATTTTTTTTAACATTTTAATTTATTTTTGAGACAGGGAGAGACAGAGCATGAACAGGGGAGGGTCAGAGAGAGGGAGACACAGAATCTGAAACAGGTCCAGGCTCTGAGCTGTCAGCACAGAGCCCGACGTGGGGCTCGAACTCACGGACCGCGAGATCGTGACCTGAGCCAAAGTCGGCTGCTTAACCGACTGAGCCACCCAGGCGCCCCTACATTTTTAATGTTTATTTACTTTTGAGAGAGAGAGAAAGAGAGACAGAGTGTGAGTGGGGGAGGGGAAGAAAGAGAGGAAGACACAGAATCTGAAGCAGGCTCCAGGCTCTGAGTTGTCAGCTCAGAGCCCAACGTGGGGCTCAAATTTATGAGCCATGAGATCATGACCTGAGTTGAAGTTGGATGCTCAACCGACTGAGCCACCCAGGTGCCCCCCAATTTTTCTATTTTTTAAATTAAACAAAAAACCCTTCTATTTATTAAGTAATCTCTACCTCCAACATGGGGCTGGAATTTAAAACAAACCCAAGGTCAAGAGTCATATTCTCTACCAACTGAGCCAGCCAGATGCACCTGGAATTCTGCATAGGAAATTTGTCTCCTCCCAATTTGTTTATTTTTCAACCATTTATTTATATCACTTTGGACTCATGAAATTTACTTTGTACTTTGGGTTATTTATTGCTCAAATTATGGGAAGCCATTTTTAATCATCTGTCATTACACTGAAGCTGCCAAGCAGAGGGTTGCAGGATGTTTTTAAACTTAAAAAAATATATATTTGGGGCACCTGGGTGGCTCCGTAGGTTAAGCGACTGACTTTGACTCAGGTCGTGATCTCGTGGTCTGTGAGTCTGAGCCCTGTATTGGACTCTGTGCTGACAGATCGGAGCCTGGAGTCTGCTTCGGATTCTGTGTCTTCCTCTCTCTCCGCCTCCTCCCCTGCTGGTGCTCGGTCTCTCTGTCTCTCTCAAAACTAAATAAACGTTAGAAAAAAAAAAATTTTAAGTATATATTTAAGGGGCACCTGGGGTGGCTCAGTCAGTTGAGCGTCCGACTTCGGCTCAGGTCATGATTTCATGGTTTATGAGTTTGAGCCCCACATTGGGCTTGCTGCTGTTAGCCCGGAGCCTGCTTTGGATCCTCTGTCCAACCCCCCCGCCCCCCGGCCCTCCCCACTTACACTCTCTCAAAAAGTAAGCATTAAAAATTAAAAAATATATATACATATATTTAATATATAAACAAAATTGTACAACCTTAAGCCTACTGCCTAATGAATTTTCAGAGACACCCATGTAATCAGCATCTAAATAAAGAAACAAATGATTCTAGCTGCCCCCAAACCCCCTCATCCAGCCTTCTAGTATTACCCTTCAAAAGTAACTGCTATCTTGACTTCCAATAGCATATGTTCATCCTGCCTATTGTCGCACTTTATATAAAGGGAATAATACAGCATGTACTCTTCTGTGTCTGGCTTCTTTCACTAAACATTATGTTTGTGTTATGCTTTGTTGTAGATGATGCAGTCTCGCTATGTAAATTGCCCACCTTGGCTTCCTCACCCCAAGGTTCTGAAATGTGCCATGTTTCTCAAATTTATTTGGTTGCCTGCCATCTTAGGTTGGGGTCCTCAAAAACAGACTCTGAGACAAGAACATAGTGCAATTCGTCTACTGGGAGTTGATCTCAGGAAGCACCGGTAAGGGAGTGAGGAAGGAAACAGAAGAGAGGAACCCAGGCAGAGGAGTTAATGAGAAATCAGAGCTCAGTCTTGGGGGAGATCCAGGCGACTGTGCAGAATGTGTCTCAGAGCTGTCCCCCAGAAAAGCAAAGAAGCTGGGGTATTTATACACCAGCACCTTTCAGTTATCGGTTGAGAGCTGCCTCTGAGTACATTAACACTCTGGCCACTGCAGTCTGTTCCAAGTCTGGGCCAAATAGGCACCTATAGCCAGAGAAAACTGCCAAGCAGAGGGTTGCAAATACTGGCAGGAAAAAGCCATCAGAGTGAGGAGAGGTGTATGCCAAGGGAATATATGTAGGGCGCCAAGACACCTTCTTCTACTCTGATCTGCTCATATCCCACGTTAAGTTCATTCTGTCACTGACTCTTCAAGGTGGTAGCCAACAATATATAAAATAAAAATTAATTGAGATGAGTTAATAGAATAACCTCAGTCCATGTTATTGCACTGATCCTGCAGCTGTCCTGTTATTTATTATCTCCCTCCCCTACCAATCATCCTTGGTCTCCATTCTTGCGGAATCTGAATCTTTGGTTATGGAGCTCTTGCTTGAGAACCAAGTGCTCTAATCCAGTACTTTCCCCAATTGGGAACCACACTGATGTTTTGAGTTACCTGGTGTCAGTGTCAACTCAGAGCTCTTGAATCGTCTGGATATTCTCTTTCTCCATTGTTCAGTTATTCTAGTAAGTGGCCATAAATCCCCCTGTGGAAGGATTAATGGCATCACTGCCGTCTATACTTGTTGCAGCATTGTAAGGTCCTTCTTCAAGGGGACTTGGCATCCCCTTCAGTTCATGGGCTCTAGATCGAGAAACTGGGTGAGGGATTATGATTTTCCACCATAATGGCTGACCTCAACTTTCTACCCATTTGTATTAGTTTTATATTGCTGCATAACAAATTACCACAAACTTAGAAGCTTAGACCACACTCTATTTTATTCGCAGTTTCCATGGGTCAGCAATCTAGGTGTGGTTTAGCTAGGTCCACCACCTGAGGTCTCACAAGGCTGTAATCAAAATGTCAGATGGACTATGTTCCTTTCTGGACAGAGCTCCCTTCTGGAGTTTCTAGCATTCTTCCAAGATGAAATCGTTGTTGGAATTCAGGTTTTTGCAATTGTAACATAAAGGGGGTACTCTTAATACATGGCCTTCTCTCTTCCAGGCAAGTTCACCTTTTACAACTTCCTTCTTCAAGGCCAGCAGGAAGATTTCTCAGTGCAGTTGGCCAAGATGGTGCCTTTCATAACATAACCTAATTAAGGAAGTGACTATCCCAATCACCTTTACCATACTCTTTTGGCTAGAAGTGAGGTATAGGTTCTTGAGAAGAAGGAATTATATGAGAATGTGACTAAGGGGGATAAGGGACTCACCCTAGGCAAAATGTGTCTCTTTCACATTCGTGCACGATCTTTTTTCTGTTATACAAGTTAAGCAATACCCCTATTGTCTGCCCATCTTTCTTATTTCTAGGTGCACCATAGTCTATTAGCCATTGTCCCTTAAATCCAGGATGATTTGTGACTTGCTTTGACCAATAAAAATGGCAAAAGTGATAGAGTACCCGTGACAGAGCCTAGACCTTGAGGTGCCTGGCAGCTTTTGCCTCTGCCCTCTTGAATGCTGAGACCTCCATGTAAGGAAGCTGGGCCAGTAAAGAAGAAGGGCCATGTGGAGGAATACCAAAGTGTTCCAAGCAAACGGCCAGTGCCAATTGTGAGACATGTACCTGATGCCAGCTTGGATCTTTCAATTACAGTTGAACACAGCTATGTGAGTGAGCCCAGGCAGAAGCAGAAGAGGAATCGCTTGGCCCACCCACAGAATCATGAGAAATAACAAATTGTTGTGTCAAGCCACTGGTTTTGGAGTGCTTTGTTAAACAGCAATAGGTAAGTGAAATATGTATTTCTTTTTTAAAAATTTTTTTTAATGTTCATTTATTTTTGAGACAGAGACAGAGTGTGAGCAGGGGAGGGGCAGAGAGAGAGGGGGCTGGAACCCACGAACTGTGAGATCATGACCTGAGCCGAGGTCGGACACTTAGCTGACTGAGCCACCCAGGTGCCCCTGAAATATGTATTTCTATATCAGCTCCGTCAATCATTGTTTGATGGTTGCTCTGGGGACATTAAAACCCTGGCTTTTCTGGTCAAGCATGCTCCAGTGATTAGGGAAAACTCTCAGGCAGGAAGTCCTAGATGTTTGCCGGAAGGATCTGTCAGCATACACAGGAACTGACTGTTGGGCGGTTATGACAGAGACCAGTGCATTTGCTATGACATCAGAACCTTTTTGTCTCCAACTTGTAAATATTATGTGGAGTAGGGGTGGGAGGTGGAGGGGAGGAGGTTTCTTCGAGGAACCTTGGACATTGGAGTGGATGATGCCCCCTAGGGGAAAAGTTTCCAGAACATAGAGGTAGGGGCTGTGAAAAACTAAGATCGAGGACCTGACTTGTTCTTTTCAACTTCTCTAAGAGCCAGAGTTCTCACAGCCCGCTCTTAGACTGAATGCCTAGAATCCCAGATTTTGCTAGCTCCTATATTCCTCTCCATTGCACTCTTCCTCCTATTGGGAAGCCCACTTTCTATCCCTGGCTGGACTCATCACTAGCCTCCTACCAACCTGTGGTCATTCTCACCTCTCAGCCACCCCCCAGTCTCCCAGCCTCTGTCCTTGAAGTCCCCACCAATTCCATGTCCTGTCCTGTTCAAATCAAGTTCATTCAGGGGTGCCTGGCTGACTCCATTGGTAGAGCATACGACTCTCTGTCTTGGGGATATGAGTTCAAGCCCCACGTTGGGCATAGAGCCTCCGTTTTTTTTTTTAAAGGGATTTGTCAGAAAAGATCTCATTGGTGAGATGAAATTATAGAAAATCTCAGGTGTGATGTTCTCCATTTCTGCCATTGCAGAGGAGATTATATTTAAAGTTGCAATAGATGTGGCATGCCACACTACAGAGTTATTCCCAGGCCTCAAATGTTGTGAATTAATATTTCAAAACACCTTGGAAAGTCACCAGAAGAGATCTTTCTTTTGTCTGAACATGCAGAAAGAGAAAGAGAAGCAAATTTTGTGCATATACTAAAATGAGCTGTGTTCCTGTATTTGGAATATGAGGAAGTGATCCCACAAGAGACTGACAGGAGAAATTTACTTCCAGTTTATTAAGACCACAAGAGCAAAAAATCGCGGCATTTTGTGCTGGGTGTGCAAAAACGTTCAGGTTTAAAACATCCAGATGCTAAAAAACTCCCTTTTTGTGGAAAACTTAGTCTTAAACCAAAGCTCAGAATACATAGCATATCGTTTACCTCTCTGATAAATTACAGATGGTGGCAAAAATAAATGAGTTGGTTTAGTTTTCTTCATCTTAAGATTTTTCTCCCTTATAATAGCTAGTGAACATTTCTGAGCATCTACCATGTGTCAAAAACTTCCATTCACTTCATCTAATTCTCAGCGCAACATCCACTATGCCAACTAGTTCTAGTTGAAATTCATGACCACGCATCTCAAAAGGAGTCTCAATGCTGCCAAGCAACCCTACTACACTTCTCCAGTATGTTCTCTCCCCCATTCTCCCAAACAAGTATTTCACACATTCCCCGGCTCTTCTCAAAGCTCTTACATCCTCCTCCACTTCCTCAGTCCTGCCTACCTCTTCCACCTCTCCCCAGCCCCTCTCCACCTCACTCCATTGTGTATCTTCTTTATATTCCAAGGACACACCAAGTGCTTTCTTCCGCCTCAGGGCCTTTGAAATTCTCTTTCCCTCTCATTGGAATGCTCCACACCCGAATCTTCACGAGGCGAGTTTCTTCTTGTCTTTTTGTCTTCAGTCTCGGCTCCAATGTCAAATTCTTCCTCCTCCAAAGATGCCGCAACTCCATCACTTCTTGCACATCAACTTGGTGGATTGTCTTCCGAGCATTTATCAACATCCGATACTGTCTTGTCTATTTATTTCTCTTCTGTCTTCACTTGAATGAAGCTACCCTGTGTGGTTTTCTTCTGTATTCCCAACATCCAAATCTGAGCATGTCACATAATAGGGACTCAAACGTGAATATTTATTGAGTAAATTATCTCGATTTTGGGGCAGATGAGGAAGCTGAAGATTAGAGAATCCTAGTCAATTGCTTAAGTTCACTTAGGTAGTAAATTACAATGATGAGACTTGAACCTAAATCTATTTAGGTCCAGGCTGTATCCCCATCTATGTAAAAAAAAATCTCTTGCTAGGATGAACATTTAAAAATGAATTTGGCCTCTGAGGAGTATTTGTGAATGTGGACAGCATTTAAGATAACTTCAGAATGAATAGTCAGATTCCTCAGGCAGAAAACCAAGGAGATGCTAGGACATCTGGCTGGACAAAGCCCATGGTAACTAAGGAGCAGTGCAGTCTGGCTATTCCCAGCTTGTTCCTGGCTGGCCTCCAGTTCCTCTGCCTTCCTTCCTGCTTCCTGCGTCTCTTTGCCTTTGACCACCTGCAGTACAGCACAGTTTAAGTCAGGCTCTGGTTTTCCCTTCATATGCTTGAAGTGAGCTAGTTCATGCCTGTCAATAGCACTGAGATCGGTGCTTTAGACAACCTGGAATAAGATATCTTCCTCGGGGACCTGTCAACTCTAAATCTATGTTTGTATATCAGCCTTAATTCTTAGGAAGTTGCCTTTTTAGTTCTTTGCAGAAAACAGGAACCTTGTGTTGACGCTGCATTGATCCTCAAAATGACTAATAAAAAGTGAAGGAGAGAAAATGAGGACTCTTTTGGTTGTTATTTTAACTAGCATTCAGGGAAATCTTCATAAGCAGTTTACAGTCTCAAGGAAAGCTGGATTTAAGGGATCATTCATTGGATTTTCTTCAGAAATCAAGATGATTTGATATTATGATATTTATTGAATATTTATCATACACCTGGCATTATTTTAAATTTTCTATGTGTACTTCTTTTATTTCTACAACACCTTATATTTAAAAAAAATTGTTTTTAATGTTTATTTATTTTTGAGAGAGAGAGAGAGAGAGCAAGCAGGGGAGGGGCAGAGGGAGGGAGACAAGAGAGCCAAGTGTGGGCCTCGAACTCACGAGCTGTGAGATCATGACCTGAGTGGAAGTCAGATGCTTAGCCGACCGAGCCACCAAGACACCCCCCACTTTATAAAATAGAAAACTATCAGTATTACACACATTTTTCACATGAGGAAACTGAGGCCCAAAAAGATTTTGAAAATTTGCCCAAAGTCACACACTGTTATGGAGCACCTGCGTGGCTCAGTCTGTTAAGCCTCCGACTTGCTTTTTGGCTCAGGTTATGATCTCATGGTTTGTGAGTTTGAGCCCTGCACCAGGCTCTGCCCTGACAGTGCAGAGACTGCTTAGGATTCTCTCTTTCTCTGCCCCTTCCCTGCTTGTGCTCTCCCTCTCTCTCTTTCTGTCTCAAAATAAATAAATAAACTTGAAAAAAATGTAAAAAACTAAAAATAAAAAATAAAGTCACACAGTATTGTGTGACAGAATCCCAATTCCTATTTTTGTGTTCATTTGTTTTTACTATGGATTTCTTTGGCAGTTTGTGGAAGCCTATAGACCCCTTCTCAGAATCTCTTTGATTTATTTATATTAAAATTTTTCCCATGCTTCTTTATTCATTTTTGAGACACAGAGACACACACAGAGCACGAGTAGGGGAAGGGCAGAGAGAGAGGGAGACACAGAATCTGAAGCAGGCTGCAGGCACCGAGCTGTCAGCACAGAGCTGGCCATGGGACTCAAACTCATGGACAGTCAGATCATGACCTGAGCCAAAGTCAGACGCTTAACCCACTGAACCACCCAGGCACCCCTCAGAATCTCTTTGAATGTGTGAATAAAATCCATGGGATCACAGAGAAAAACATTTCTATTGAAATATAGTGATTAGCTTATTAGAAAAACAAACTTGTGTTATAGCGATACATGTGCTTCATTATTAATGCACCAAATAACAAGATCCGGTGCCAGGTCTAATAATATTGAAGTTGTGAAATTGTGATAAATGTAAAAATATTTCTAGATGTCTTAAGTGTAATGTAACCTGAAAATATCTGTGATTTCCGTTGGCGACCAAAGTCATAACTTTAAGGTTAGTGAAAATAAACGTAATTTTGTCTAAGCTAATGGACTCCTCCCCTGGACTGCAGGTTAGGAAATAATGTCCTGGAAGTGCTGCAAAACCCTCCCAACTGGTCTCCTTGCTTCTCATTTACTCACTCTGCCCTGTCCACTCTTCACTGGTTGCCATTCCTTCTTGGAGCCTTGCTGGATACCCTCCCTTGTGCTAATATCCATAGGGTTCCTATTCCTCTATGCCATTTTAGGATCTTGTATATATGTTTATGATTGCATGTATAACAATGTATGGTATTTGTTCATAGGTCTTTCTTATTTTCAGATGAGCTATTTTGGAGTAAGGACTATGTCTTCTTTATTTATTCATTCATCTACTTATTTAAAAAAAATTTTTTTTTTAGTGTTTTGTTTATTTTTGAGACAGAGAGAGACAGAGCATAAGCAGGGGAGGGGCAGAGAGAGAGAGCAAGACATAGAATCTGAAGCAGGCTCCAGGCTCCGAGCTGTCAGCACGGAGCCCGACGCGGAGCTCGAACTCACAAACTGTGAGATCATGACCTGAGCCGAAGTCCGACGCCTAACTGACTGAGCCACCCAGGCGCCCCCATTCATCTACTTATTGATTCAACAAAAATGTATGGAGAACTTTCTATCACAAGGTGCTATTCTGGGCACTGCAAATATAATAAACATGACAGGCTCAGTTCCTGTTCTCACTGTTTTGCAGTCTTACACTCATTTCTGGCCCTCAGTATTTGGCTCATGGCTGAAATATACTAAATTGACCTGTTTAATGGAATTGGATTGAGTATTTCAAGATCATATTACTAATTGGCAGAAATTGTCCCTGAAAGAAAAAAGGAAGGGGTGCCTGGGCTCAGTTGGTTAAGCTTCTGGCTCTTGATTTTAGCTAAGGTAATGATCTCATGGTTAGTGAGTTTGAGCCCTGCGTCAGGCTCCATGCTGACAGTGTGGAGCCTGCTTGGGATTCTCTCTCCCTCCCTCTGTCTCTTTTCCCCTCCCCTGGTCTCTCTTTCTCTTTCTCTCAGAATAGATAAACTTGAAGAAGAAGAAGAAGAAGAAGAAGAAGAAGAAGAAGAAGAAGAAGAAGAAGAAGAAGAAGAAAGAAAGAAAGAGAGAGAGAAAGAAAGAAAAGAAAAGAAAAGAAAAAGAAATTGTCCCTAAAAAAATGTTTCTTGACAAGAAACATTTGTATCCTCATATAAATTGCCAGGCATTTAGCAGACATTCAGTAGATTCCTTTCTTCTAGGCTCTTGCTGGCCCTGTCACCAAGTAAACTAAATCTTGCTGCATAATAGAGAAATGGGAACAGCTAGTTATTTTTTAAGTTTTGCAGGGGGGAAGAAGAGTTGAAAAGGTCACTTTTGCCCTTGTGAGAAGTAGGCTCACTGACCCAATCAAAGGAGGGATGCACAGACTCGGAGCACAGGGAAGAGAGGCTTTAATCAACATTCTTGCAAGAGTGGGTGATGGACAGGCACACTCGGGGCAGTTAACAGCAGACAATTTATCTTCTAGCATGCAAGTCCCTCCCCTGGTTCCTCATTGGCTGAGTGCTACAGAGGTTACAGCCTTACCCAGACACTACCTATGCCCATGTAAGGCAAAAATAGTCTGATTGGAACAAATGCAAATTCCCTGAGGTATGGCAGAGATTTTTCAGTCCCTCCTCCCTTTGTTCTTTGGCGCATGCTCATTGCAAAGCCCTTGAAAATAAGCCCATGAAAATAAGTCCTTGAATCGGACAGGGGGAGAACCAGGAAGTGAAGTGTCTAAAGGTTTGGGACTCCATTTTGTTGGGCGGGGATGGGGGGGTGGGGGGGTGGGGGTCGTTCATATATATTTCCAATAAGTTGTAAACCTGCTGTTAACTAGACAACACAGACTTTATTTGGTAGTTTTGAGAATGAATCATCTCCCTTACTTCTCACAGCCCTCTTTTCTGTCCATATAATATAGTATATATACTATATGCTACTATATATGTATATGTATATACTATATATTACTATATACGTATACTATATACATATAGTATATACACAGAAGTATATAAAATATATATACAGAGTATATATATACAGAAGTATATATACTATAGTATATATACAGAAGTATATATACTTGTGGTATAATATAGAAGATACAATAGTTAGCATTTATGGATAGTGTCTAATGTACCAGGTACTATTCTAGGTTCTTTACACAGTATCTCCTCATTCAAACCTCACAATAATCCCTGTAGAGGGAACTGAGACTTAAAGAGTTCAAGAGGCTTGCCCAGCTCCTGATAGGTAGAGTGTCCTCACGTGGGGAATTCCAGACCAGGGAGTGTGAGCCCAGCACCTCTTCCCCTGTGCAGCCACTGACTGATGTAGGGTCAGACGTGAGGACTTCCAATGGGCTCCACCTACAGCCTCCCTGCTGCTCATGACCTAACTTAAGGCAAGAATGCTTGAGATGGCAAACTGGTTAAGGCTGAAGTCTGTAGCAAAGGCAGAGCTAACGAGAGCAGAGCTAACAGCACGTGCATTCTTTGGCATATTCATACTATGCTGTTGATTTAATACTGCATTTTTATTACAATTGCTCAATCTTTTCCCCCCTGAAACTAATGTTGGTTCTACTATCTGCGAAGTTACAGGAAGAAGTCTCTTATAAAGGAAATCCTCTTTGGACTGCCATTAGACAGAATTGGTTAAATTCTACCAAACTGGGGTACTTAAGTTAATTGTAATGCATTGTGACATAACGATATAAATAATGTATGTGCATTATTTACCTAATTTACCAAACTGAAACACAAAGCAGAAATACAATGAGTACCTGAGTATCTTTTTAACATATGGATAGAAGTAACTTTAAAAAGATTTTTTCCTTCTCCAGTCAAAAGATAGTGGAGTGGCGAAATGGATAAAAAAGCAAAACCCATTATATGCTGCCTAGGAAAGATTCATTTTGGCTTTAGGGCACAAACAGATGGAAAGTGAAGGGATGGAAAGAGACATTGTGTGCAAATGGAAACCAAAAGAAAGCAGAGGTAAGCTATACTTATATTATCCAAAATAGACTTTAAACCAAAGTCGGTAACAAGAGACAAAGAGGGTCATTATATAATGGTAAAGTGATCAATTCATCAAGAGGCTGTAACGTTTGTAAATATTTGCGTACTCAACATAGAAGGACCTAAATATATAAAGCAAATATTAACAGATCTGAATGGAGAAATAGACAGCAATACAATAGTAGGGAATTTCAATATCCCACTTTCAACAATGGATAGATCATCCAGGCAGAAAATCAATTAAGAAACATTGGACTTAAATGACCTGGTAGACCAGATGGACTTAACAGACATTCACAGAACATTTTACCCAACAGCAGCAGAACACACATTCTTCTCAAGAGCACATGGAACATTCTCCAGTATAGATCATATGTTAGGTCACAAAATGAGTCTTAATAAATTTAAGAAGCTTGAAATCTTATCATCTTTTCTGACCACAATGGTATGAAACTAGAAATCAATTACAAGAAGAAAATTAGAAACTTCACAAGTATGCAGAAATTAAACAGCATGCTCCTAAACAATCAATGGGTTAAAGAAATTAAAAGAGAAACAAACAAAAAAATCTGTGAAACAAATGAAAATGGAAATATAATATATCAAGATTTATAGAATGCAGCAAGAACAGTTCTAGGAGGGAAGTTTATTTTTTTATTAAAAAATTTTAATGTTTATTTTTGGGGGGGGAGGTACAGAGAGAGGGGGACAGAAGATATAAGCAGGCTCTGCACTGACCGCGGAGACCCTGATGGGGAGCTCAAACTCAGGAACTGTGAGATCATGACTTGAGCCAACGGTCAGGATTAACCAACTGAGCCACCCGGGCACCCCAAGAGGGAAGTTTATAGGAATAAACTCCTGTATTAAGAACAAAGGAAAGCTCTCAAACAGAGAACCTAACTTTATACCCCAATTAACTAGGAAAAAAAGAACAAATGAAGCCCAAAGCTAGTAGAAAGAAGGAAATAACAAAGATCAGAGAAGGAATAAATGAAACAAAGACCAAAAAGACAATAGAAAAGATTAATGAAACTAAGAGATGGTTTTTAAGATAAAATAGGGGGTGGGACAGAAAAAAAAAGGATAAACAAATTAGACAAACCTTTAGTAGACTAACCAAGAAAAAGAGACAGGACTCGAATAAATTAAATTACAAATGAAAGACGAGGCATTACCAAAGAAATTCAATACCAGAGAAATTAAAAGGTTCACAGGAGATTATTATGGACAAGTGTATGCCAACAAGTTGGAAAAACTAGAAGAAATGGATAAATTTATAAAAACATACAAACTTCCAAGATTGAATCATGAGGAAATAAAAATCTGAACAGACTGATTACTATCAAGGAGATTGAACCATTAAAAAAAACACCCAACAGGGGCGCCTGGGTGGCTCGGTCGGTTAAGTGTCCGACTTCGGCTCAGGTCATGATCTCACGGTCCGTGAGTTCGAGCCCCGCGTCGGGCTCTGTGCTGACAGCTCAGAGCCTGGAGCCTGTTTCAGATTCTGTGTCTCCCTCTCTCTCTGCCCCTCCCCTGTTCATGCTCTGTCTCTCTCTGTCTCAAAAATAAATAAACATTAAAAAAAATTTTTAAAAAAAAAATAAAAAAAACACCCAACAAAGAAAAGTCCAGGACTAGGTAGTTTCACTGGTGAAGTCTACCAAACATTTAAGAAAGAATTATTATTAATCTTCTCAAGCTTTCAAATAGAAAGGGAGGAAACACTTCCAAACTCATTTTATGAGGCCAATATGACCCTGATACTAAAGCAGACAAAGACACTACAAGAAAAGAAAATTATAGCCAATGTCCCTGGATGCAAAAATCCTCAACAAAAAAATGAGCTAACCATAGAACAGATCAATGAAACCAGGAACTGCTTCTTTGAAAAGATCAACAAAATTGATAACCCTCTAGCCAGACTGATTAAGAGAGAGAGAGGCAGAGAGAGACAGAGAGAGAGAGAAAAACAGAGGGAGAGAGAGAGAGAGAGAGAGGACTCAAAAAATGAGCGAACAGGGGTGCCTATGTGGCTCAGTTGGTTGAGTGTCCGACTTCAGCTCAGGTCATGATCTCATGGTTCCTAAACATTAAATCTTTTTTTCTAAAAATTAACAAACCAAATTCCACAGTACATTAAAAGGGTCATACACCATGGTTAATTGAGATTTATTCCAGGGGTGTTCAATATCTGCAAATTAATGTGATATGCCATATTAAAATGAAAAATAAAAATCATAAGATCATCTCAATAGATGCAGAAAAAGCATTTGACAAAATTCAACATTTTTTCATGATAAAAATTGTCAACAAACTGTGTACAGAGAACATACCTCAACATAATAAAGACTGTATTTGACAAGCCCACAGCTAACATCATAGTCAATGGTGACAAGCCGAAATATTTTCCTCTAAGATCAGGAACAAGTCAAGGCTGCCCAGTATTTAAAAAAAAAAAAAAACAACTTAGGGTGCCTGGGTCTCTCAATTGGTTAAGCATCCAACTTCGGCTCAGGTCACGATCTTGTGGATGAACCATTCAAGCCCCATGTCCTGACAGCTCAGAGCCTGGAGCCTGCCTCAGATTCTGTGTCTCCCTCTCTCTCTGCCGCTTCCCACCTTGTGCTCTGTCTCTCTCTCCCTTAAAAATGAGTAACATTATAAAAATTTTAATTTAATTAAATTAATTAATTAATTTTTTTGAGAGAGAGAAAGGGCTCAAGTGAGGGGCAGAGAAAGAGAGGGAGAGAGAGAAAGAAACCCAGAAGGGGCAGAGAGGGCAAGAGAGGGAGGGAGAGAGAGAGAGAGAAAGAGAGAGAATTGGCACTCATCCGGGGCTGGTGTTTTTACCTGAAGCAGGGCTGGAGCTTACCCAAAGTGGGGCTTGTGCTCACCAACTGTGAGGTCATCACCCAAACCGAAGTCAGATGCTTAACAACTGAGTCACCTGGGTACCCCAATTTAATTTACTTTTTAAGTTTTTTTTTTTTTTTTTTTTTAACGTTTATTTATTTTTGAGACAGAGAGAGACAGAGCATGAACGGGGGAGGGTCAGAGAGAGGGAGACACAGAATCTGAAACAGGCTCCAGGCTCTGAGCTGTCAGCACAGAGCCCGACGCGGGGCTCGAACTCATGGACCGTGAGATCATGACTTGAGCCGAAGTCGGCCGCTTAACCGACTGAGCCACCCAGGCGCCCCATAATTTACTTCTTAAAAGTAATCTTTACATCCAACATGGGGCTCAAACTCAAGACCCTGAGATTAAGAATTACATGCTCTACCATCTGAGCCAGCCAGGTACTCCAAGGATGCCCATGCTTCCCGCTTTTACTCAACATAGTACCGGAAGCTCTAGTCAGAGCAATTAGAAAGAAAAAGAAGTAACAGGTAACCAAACTGGAAAGGAAGAGGTAAAATTGTCTCTATCTGCAGATGGTATGATATTATATGTGGAAAACCCTAAAGATCCCACCCCAAAACTGTTAGAACTAATAAACAAGTCAGTAAAGTTGTAGGATAGGATAGAAAATCAATATGCAAAAATCAGTTGTATTTCTATACACTAATAATGATCTATCAGAAAGAGAAATTAAGAAAACAATAGCATTTATAATAGCATCAAAAAGAATCAAATACTTAGGAATAAATCTAACCAAGGAGGTGAAAGATCTGAACACTGAAAATTACAAGACATTGATGAATGAAATTGAAGAAGCCACAAATAAATGAAGATATTCTGTTCTCATGGATTGGAAAGATTAATATTGTTAAAACCTTCAGACTACCCAAAGCTATCTACAGACTGAATACAATCTCTATCAAAATTCCAATGGCGCTTTTCACAGAAATATGAAAAACAATTCTAAAATTTGTATGAAACCACAAAAGGCCCTAAATGGCCAAAGCAATCTTGACAAAGAAGAATAAAACTGGAGGCATCACACTTCCTGATTTCAAGCTATATTACAAAGCCATAGTAATCAAAACAGTATGGCATTGGCATGAGAAACATAGATCAATGGAACCTCATAGAGAGCCCAGAAAAATACCCACATGTATATGGTCAACTAATTTATGACAAAGGAGCTCAGAATATATGCTGGGGAAAGGATAATTTCTTCAATAAATGGTGCTGGAATAACTGGATAGAAAGTGATCCTGGCATCAGACAGACTTAGCCCTACAATGAACCTGCTACCTGATGAGGAAGTTAAAGATTATGTAAACTATACTGTGTTCAGTGTCTAGGATTCTGCCCAATATATAATAGCATCATTGTGTACCTTGAAGTGACAATCAGATATCCAAGTCCTGTGAGTAGAGAGGTTGGGATAGTAGGATCCATAGGTACAATTGTGAAAACCTGAGGAACTGGTCATAGGAATTGCCAGTCTTGTCACAGGACAATCCTGTGAACAAGGAGGTGAAAACAGAAAGACTCCTCCGTCATCCCATCCTGCTGAATGCCAAAAACTCTAATTTCTTGGCCAATAATGATTTCCTACAGATGTACAGAAACTGGTGGCATCGGGATGCCTGGGTGGCTCCGTTGGTTAAGATTCTGACTTTGGCTCAGGTCATGATCTTGTGGCTCATAGGTATGAGTCCTGTGTTGGGCTCTGTGCTGACAGCTCAGAGCCTGGAGCCTGCTTTGGATTCTGTGTCTCCCTCTCTCTCTCTGCCCCTCCCCCACTCACACTCTGTCTCTCTCAAAAATAAATAAACATTAAAAAATATTAAAAACAACAACAACAACAACAACAAACAACTAGTGCCATCTTTCTTAATAATAAGATTTCCAGGGCACCTGGGTGGCTCATTTGGTTAAGCGTCTGACTCTTGGTTTTGCCTTGGGTCATGATCACGGGTTCATTAGTTCAAGCCTCAAGTCAGACTCCATGCTGTCAGCCCTCTCTCTCTGCCTTGCTCATATGCATCCTCTCTCTCTCTCTCAAAATAAATAAATAAACTTAGAAAAAAAGATTTCCAATAACAACTTCATGAAAAATAATTCTTTACAAAACTGCTTTAGTGATATTTTTGCCAGTGCCTGCCTCATAAAAGATGTTGAAGATATCACTGCTACCCGAAAAGCCTGGCATGTGGCCCATGGCCATCATGATAGAAGCTGTGTTCCAACATGGGTGTCTTGGCAGATTCTGCACATTTAGACTCTAGCATGATCAACAAGGAAATGTACCTACTTATTTTATCTATGTGTCTATTATCTATATCTACTATTTCTTTTTTCTTTCTTTTTTTAGAGAGAGAGAAAGAGCATGAGCAAGGGAGAGAGGTAGAAGGAGAGAGAATATTTTTTTTGAGAGAGAGTGAGCGCAATTAGGGGATGGGCAGAGAGAGAGAGAGAGAGAGAGAGAGAGAGAGAGAGAATCCCAAGCAGACTCTGTGCCATCAGTGGGGCTTGAGCCCACAAACCATGAGATCATGACCTGAGGTGAAATCAAGAGCCAGACACTCAGCCAACTGAGCCACCCAGGTGCCCTTAGAGATAGAGAATCTTAAGCAGGTCCCGTGCTCAGCACAGAGCCTGATGTGGGGCTCAATCCCAGTCACTTCCTCACTGATGATGTCACTTTTATCATATACTAAGTCCTGTTTATACTAAGGGCTGTTTCTAAATTAACTAATATGTCAGTTTTGGAATCGGTTTCCAAAGTTTTGGTTATTCTTTTTATTCATTCTAAAAGTTTTAATACCTGGTGGGGTAAATCTCCCTCATATTACTCTTAAAAAAAAAAAACTGTATTGGGGCATCTGGGTGGCTCAGTCAGTTGAGCGTGGACTCTTGATTTCCTCTTAGGTCATGATCCCAGGGCCATGGAGTCGAGCCCCATGTCCAACTCCATGCTCAATGTGGAGCCGGCTTCTCTCTCTCTCTCCTTCTGCTCTTCCCCCTTCTCCCCCACCAAAAAAAACCTGTTTGTTTTTTTTTATAAAGAAGATATCCAATTTATTTTTTTAATGTTTATTTTTGAGAGAGAGAGAGAGAGAAAGAGAGAGAGAGCGCACGTGAATGAGGAAGGGCCAGAGAGAGAGGGAGACCTGGGATTAAAAGCACTTAGAATAGTAAGACTTTTTAAGAACGTGGTTTGTATATTTATTTGTTTAGAGTCTTAGTTTTCTCAGAAATTAGCTGTTTACATTATATAGATTATGAACAGTGCAGACATTTCCCCTGGACTTTAGTTCTAATTTTAGGCTTGAGCGTATCAATATATGTGTCTATGTACACACACATATATGTATACACTTTTGTGTAGCTAATGAGAATAGAACTTTTAAAACTTTCTTATCAGTTTTTTACTGGTATATAAAACACTGGTTAATTTTTTTAAAGGATTTTATTTTTAAGTAATCTCCATATCCAACGTAGGGCTTGAATTTACAATCCTAAAATTAAGAGTTGAATTCTCTACTAACTGAGCCAGCTAGGTGCCCCAACACTGGTTAATTTTTTAAAATAATTGTTTAATTGTGGTAAAATATACATGAAACTTATCATTAAACTTTTTAAGTTTATTTATTTTTGACAGAGAGAGACACACACACACACAGAGCATGAGTGGGGGAGGGGCAGAGAGAGAGGGAGACACAGAATCCGAAGCAGGCTCCAGGCTCCAAGCTGTCAGCATAGAGCCCGATGCAGGGCTCAAACCCATGAACTGCGAGATCATGACCTGAGCCAAAGTCGGACACTTAACTGACTGAGCCACCCAGGAGCCCCTGAAATTTATCATTTTAATCATTTTTTTCATTTTAATAATTTTAAGAGTACAATTCAGTGACATTAAGTACATTAATATTGTTATACAACCATCACCATCAACCATCTCCAGAATTTATTCATTATCCCAAACTGAAACTCTGTAACCCATTAAGCCTGTTAATTTTTATATAAGTATGTTTAATCAGGATTCCTGGGGCACCTGGGTGGTTCAGTCGGTTTGGTGTCTGACTTCAGCTCAGATCATGATCTCACAGCTTGTGAGTTTGAGCCCCACATCAGGAGGCTCTGTGCTGACAGCTCAGAGCCTGGAGCCTGCTTCAGATTTTGTGTCTGCCCCCCACCCCCATTCTCTCTCTCTCTCTCTCTCTCAAGAATAAATAAACATTAAAAAAATCAGGATTCTTAAATGAACTTTTTTATTGTAATCATAATTTGGATTTCACTGATACTCATGAAGTACATATTGTTTTTTTTTTTTAATTTTTAACTTTTTTTAAAATTCATTTTTGAGAGACAGAGAGAGACACAGCATGAGTGGAGAAGGGGCAGAGAGAGGGAGACACAGAATCTGAAGTAGGCTCCAGGCTCTGAACTGTCAGCACAGAGCCAGATGTGGGGCCTGAACTCATGAACTGAGTGATCATGACCTGAGCCAAAGTCGGACACTCAACTGACTGAGCCACCCAGGTGCCCCTGAATATTGTTTTTATACATATATTGCTTAACTGAATTTCCTCTTTTGTGAATTGTCTTCTTATATGTATCTGCTTAACTGTACTTGTCTCCTGCTTCTATCTGAACACAGATTCTTCTCATCCTCAGTTGGTGCCTCTGCTGGTCCAGGTGGTTTACCTGGTGATATGACCCAGAGCCTTATGCCCGAAGGGTCATTAGCCCCTGATACCAATGCCCTTTATAGGCCATGGCTGACGTACTTTTCCATTTACAAAATGGGGTAAGAAAGCACCAAGGGATACTCCAGTGAATTACCTGGGTGCCGAACATCGTCCTTCCATCTTCCATTGTGTAACAGAATTCCAACTTCCTCTTGATGATTGGGATCAATCACCCCTGCCAACATGGTGACTTGTCTGGAGTGCCTGGCTGGCTCAGTTGGTGGAGCATGTGTCTCTTGATCTTGGCGTTATATGGCTGCTAGAGCAGCACGTTGGGTGCAGAGATTACTTAAAAATAAAACAAAATTAAAAAAAAGATGGTGCCTTCTTGTCATGTCTGCTGGTCCCTTGATACAAGGCATCTGAAATGCTCAGGCAGCAATTATAGCTTGAAGTTCAATGGGACTCCTGCTGTATCTATTGGTGGAAGCAGTCCCCTTTGGAAACCATGATTTCTGATTGAGTTGATAGGATGCACCAAGCAGGGTCATTCCTACCTTCACCCCTTCATTTCCAGACCCATATATTCTACCTACTGGGCACAAAGCATCATATATTGCTAACTGATTTAGAGTGTATGAATGTGGTCTTCAGGATGGTGCCTTATCCTCACAAGATATTGTTTCAGAGCTGGTGTTTCAGTGTTCCTTCAATGAGCTGTTGCATTGCTTAACATCTAGGGATGGAGACTTCTTGAATGGACTCCAAACCTAGGCCTTTTTTTTTTTTTTTTTTTTTTTTTAAGACTTTAAGTAATCTCTACATTCAACATGGGGCTGGAACACACAACCCGGAGATCAAGAGTCACACACTCTATTGACTGAGCCAGCCAGGTGCCCCTAGACCTAGACTTTAGAGGAAGATGGTACATACCTTGAGTGCTATGGAGAGTGCTGTGAGTTACTACAAGGATTTGTGAAAATATGCCCAAATCAATTATGCTGTTATGGAGCTGTTTGATCAATGTCTGAAGTTGAAATATAAGGAAGTATCTAGACGGCCTCTCAAACTCCCTATTAAGACTTTTTTTGGGGTGGCATTTGGGCTTCTCAGTCGGTTAAGCGTTTGACTTCGGTTCAGGTCATGATCTTACCGGTTCGTTGGTTTGGGCCCTGCATCAGGCTCTGTGCTGACAGCTCAGAGCCTGGACCCTTTTTCAGATTCTGTGTCTTCCTCTCTCTCTCTGCCCCCTCCCCACTCACACTGTCTTTCAAAAATAAAATAAACACTGAAAATAAAAACCCCAAACCTTTTTTTTTTTTTTTTTGGTATAACAGCCCCTTTTGAAAAATTGAGAAAGTCATGAGTTCTTTTCTCAAACATGCACAATTACATTAAAATGCTGTTCATAATTTTAGGGGGTCCATGGGGTTTTGAAGCCTAACCATGGACTCCAAGTTAAGTATTGCTCTCACCTGTCTTTCCTCCCAAGAGGCAGCCCAACTCTCAGTCCTATTTTAGAATATAGTATAGGGCTAAGTTTACTAAACTAGATACAACTTCTGAAAGCAGATGGATTTGAGAGAACAGTAGGCGTTACTGCATATTCTTTTTACCTTGCAAAGTATAAAAACATGCGATGGAAGATGCCACATTCTGGATTTTCCAGGAGGCTGTTTGGACCCTACAGACAATTTTTGACTACAGACAGCTGACTCATTCAGCAAATATTTACTGGGTGCCTGATATTTATAGGCACTGTGCAAGTGACTAAGGTCCCCAAGAAAGAAAAGACACCATTTGGGTCTTTGATGAGACTATTCACTTGAAAAAGTGTGAACGCAGTTACTTGTGGCCTTTAAGAAAGGGCTGAGGGGATCATCTTAAGTTTTAGAGGAATCCTTGGAGATGGAAAAACGGCTCTTGAGCTGGCGCCTTGATTCTTGGTTTCCCCACAGCCTAGAATGGTGAGCTTGGCAGGTCGAACTCAACTTGCCTCATCTATCCAAACGGGTTAAATGAGCAGACAAAAATTGTTGCAAATCGTCACAAAGATAACCTTTGTAAGCCTGAACATGCACTAATGAAAAAACACAAGCACGAGGCTTATTGAAAGCGAAAGCTAGGAAAGTCGCCGATTGGGGGAAAAGCACGGCTCTTCCAAGCCTCTACAGCCACCAAGGCGCCCGGCACGCGGTCAGAATCCGTTCAATAAGCCTTCCGGGACGGATCAAGTTCCGCTTCCGCAGGCAGATTTTCGCTGTAGGCGTGAGCACTGGACGCTCGACGCACTTTAGCGTCGGACCTCCCTCCCGCGCATGCTCCAAAGGATAGGCAGAGAGCGGAAGGGCGGGGGAGTGACGGGACGCAGCGGACCGTCGGCTCGTTCGTCTTGCAGCCCCGCGCGGGAGGCGGGGGCGCGCGCGCACGTTCGCGCGTCCGGCTGCGTACAGTAGTGACGGCCGCGCGGGAGCGGTCACGTGACCGCAGCGGCTGCCTGTACAGTAAGGACCCAATATGGCAGCGGCGGTAGCAGTGGCAACGGCAGCAGGAGGACCGGCCGCCCCATAGACCCCCGCCCCCCCCTCCGCGCACCACCCCCGCCGCTTCCTCTGCTTGGGTGCTCCTCGGACCTGACTTCCCCTTTCTCCCACTTTTCCCGGCACCGCGGGAAAAGCATCGCAGGGCAGAGCAGGCAGGGAGGGCGGCCGGAGCCCGGACACGGGAGCCTCCCAGTCAGTTCAAGACCCGACATGAGGGAAAAGGGCCGTAGGAAGAAGGGCAGGACCTGGGCGGAGGCCGCCAAGACGGTAAGGGGGAGGGAGCGAAGGGGAAGCCCGGGAGAATTTTGTTCCCTCGCCGCCTGCCGGTCGCAGGGGAAGGGAGGTCATTGGCCCAGCGACCCGGCTGAAGGGGGCACAAAACCGCGCGGAGAGGGCGGCGGTTAGTGTCGGGGTTGTGATCCCTGTGGGAATGGAGGCGCCCAGCGGAAGAGGGTCGCCGCGGGGCTGTGGCTTCTCCCTGCGTCTGCGACGAGTCCCCTTAGTGTTTTGAAGCTGCCTCTCGGGGTCACGTCGCTCTCACCTCCACACTGAGGTAGCCCCCGCCCCGGCATGGGGAAGTCTGTTGTGCTTGCACAGTAACCGGTTCTTCTCCCTTGTGCGGCTGAAGAGCCCCCATTGGATGCAGATAGGAGAAGGCTTGTGCGTGCACCCAGCCCCGGAAAGAAGAGAGGAGCGCTGGATCTTGGTAGAATTTACCCGCTATAGCAGACATGCCGCCTGACCCCGGGTCCCCTGCTCGTCTGGGCTCCCGGGTCCAACGTGAGGTCACGAGGCTCTTGTTTTTGTTTGCTGTTGAAGCTGAAAGTGCAGGAGGTGTTTAGAAACGAAGTAACAGGTGGGACTTGTAGAATTTTTTTTTTTTTTTCTGTTTCCGTAGAGACCTACTCTGAACAAGGCAGCAATGCATGGTGGGACGTGTAGTTTACCCGGCCTTGACTTTTCCGTAGCTAAAGTGATGGTGGCCTCACGAAGTTGTGATTAGTGGGTAAAATTGTCATTTCCCCCCACTTCCCCCCCCCCCCCCCCATTTTGTTATAACGAAATTTAGAGGTAGGTTTTAAAAAATGGACAATTTAGGAATGGTGAGACTTTTATTACGTTGTATGAAGAAAACGAAAAGCGTACATGTATGTAGAAATAAAACGTTGGGAGATGCAGCAGAAAAGTTAGAGACGTAAAACAGCATTTTAGTGTTGGAAAGTGAGAAAGTGGAGGCATTATCTTTAATGGTGAATCATGTCAATAATACTTGTATAATATGAAGACCCCTTCTAAATGAACCTTTATGTGATGTATGGTTTATTTTTTAAATGAATTTTTTTTTCTGATTACGAAAGTAATAAATGTTCACTGTGGGAAAATTTGGAAAATTATAGAAACGTATAAAGAAGAAAATAAATCACATATCTCACCCCTCAGTTATATGTTAATGTTTTGTTACATTACCACCCATTCTTTTTTATTTCCCCAAATTTGGATTCTGTTGTTTATTCAATCTTGTGCATTGTTGTAAACCGTGTGTATTTGTTTTGTAAATTTTATGTGATAGGGGATTGATGAGTCTTAAGCTTGTATTTCTGTTTTAGTTGGAAATGTGAAAAAGTTAGTGAATAAATAAAGGCACATTTTATTTATTGAGTGTTTTCACTTAACAGTCTATCTTCATAATTGTGACTGTGCTGATAGTTTCCTTTAAAAGATAAAACTCTAGAAATAATTTTTTTGGTGGTGGGGAAATTGCTTCTTCACAGAAGACTGTTAGACTTTCTTCTACTTGATGAATACCTCGAGACTTTTTCGTTTTATTAAAAGAAGGCTGGCAAATTGTAATTATAGGTAAGCAGACCACAACCCTAATATATTAATTTATTTCAAGTCGCTAGAATCTTAAGAGTATTTTTTGCATTATGATCTCTTTGGATAAAATAGTCTAATCGTTGGGAGATTGTGACAAGTAGGAAAAGTTTGCATCTGCTGTTTAGAGTTTCCTATAATAGGTTAATATATTTGCTCATTTATTTTTATTTTTATTTTTTCAATTTTTAATTTAAATTCTAGTTAGTTATATTTGCTCATTTATAATAAACATTTCATGCCGTAGTTAGCTATGTTTAAAAGATGGAAAGGCTAGTTTAATAAGTAGAGTACTGAGTGAGTTCTTGAAGGGATCAGAATATTAGTGGTTTGGTATTTTTATTTGATTCTGACAAATGTAAAGCCTCAATCTAAGTTAAAATTAGAATGAGAGTGGTGACACTAAAACTTTTTTTTTACTAGCAGGCAAAATCTAAAAAGCACCCTGCTCTTTGGTTCATTTTATCAT
This sequence comes from Panthera pardus, assembly GCF_024362965.1. NCBI lineage: Eukaryota > Metazoa > Chordata > Mammalia > Carnivora > Felidae > Panthera > Panthera pardus. The sequence continues at coordinate 20,623,258 of NW_026526832.1, forward strand.
CTGTAAAGTGAGGAATTAAACTAAACCTCTGCATTCAGAAGATTTCCATTTGTAAGAAGGACTAGGTAGAAGTAAATGTAGGGGGAATAGACAAAAGTCAATCTTTAATATTTCAGAATAATGAGATCAGAAAATTAGTGTTTTGACAAACGGAAGTAACTTTGACCTAAATTAAGAAATGTTGCATATATTTGTAAGATCAAAACGACTAGGAGAAGTAAGTCTTAAGAAACTTATTTCAAAAAAAAGAAACATTTCATAGGCATTAGGGTCAAATGTTCTAGGAACAGTTTCAGCAAGGAAAGAATAAAATTACGAAAACGAGCACTATCTGCTTCTTTTTTCATTGTGTTCTTGGTACCTGCATTGTAGGGCTGTCCTGTTTTAGGGAGCACTGTTAAAATGAGGTTGTATTTCTGACCAATAGTATAGCAACAAATAAATAAAATTAATTATATGTATATGTACATGTTTGATGTGAGGGTATGCATGGAGGTGAGAGCTACATGGATTGATGTAAGGTTGTTACAAACCTGAAAAAGCAAGATAATATTCATAATTACTGTATAATAGTAAAATTATATCAAAAGGCTGATTAAATGTAGAACATACAGACTAGTTCCAATAACTAGGGACAGCGGAGAGAGGGATGATGGAGTTGAGATTCTGTAGAACTTGAATGCTCATTCACTGTACTGGACTGTCTCCCTACTGATTTTCTATTTGCCCTATATAAATACACTAGTTATTAAAAAGCTTTACTTGAGTATTTAAAAAATTTTTTTTTTAAGTTTATTTATTTTGAGAGAGAGAGTGCATGTGCAGAAGGGGAGAGAGAGAGAAAAAGAACTCCAAGCAGGCTCCGTACTGTCAGTGAAAGGAGCTGGATGTGGGGTTCGAACGCATGAATCCATGAGATCATGACCTGAACCGAAATCAAGACTTGGACACTTAACCCACTGAGCGACTTAGGCCCCCCCATTGTTACTCAAGTATTTTGTTAACAGTCTTGGATGTTTTTAATTTTAAGGGTAGCAGTGATGGTGATGAAATGATTGGGAATTAGATCTATAGTGTTTGGTTCGACTTGAATACAAAGATTTGTAGTAAGCCAGAGATCTTGAGAACCATTGCACTGACTTTAGAACTGTGCTCAAAGTTAAGCTCATGCTTTAAAAAAAAAAAAAAAACACACACACACCAAAATGAACATTGTATCATCTAAGTATTTAATGACATCCCTGAAGAATTTAGCTGTTTTTGCAACAGCAGAGCTTTGGAAATACTACAATCTTGTTGATCCTGTTTTCTCTTTTGACTTTTCCCTTGTTACTCACCACAACCAGGGAAGCGTTAAAAGGGGAACATGTCCTAAAAGGACAAGGTAGTTGTGATTGTAGATGGAAAGGACAGGGAGGCAACCTTAAGAGATTCTATACTAGAGGTACCTTTGGATATCTTGGGAGCTAAGAGGTCAGGGTACGTGAAGTGAAGTATGGGTGTTAGAGGTGAGCACAGACTGTCTTGTATAGGTCTTTAGCATGTGATTTGTGGGCAGAAGATTTCCCTTAGTGATTAATGTTATTTTGAATGTACATAGGTTTTTATTTTTGACATTTGCCTAAAGTCATTTAACTTTAGGGAATAAGATGGAAGGTAGAAAAAAAAATCTTTTCTTAAGTTAATTAATTTATTTTTTTGAGAGAGAGGGAGAGAGTGAGAATCCCAGGCAGGCTCTGTACTATCAGCGTGGAGCCTGATTTGGGGCTCAAATTCATGAATCGCGAGATCATGACCTGAGCAGAAACCTAGAGTTGGACACTTAACTGACTGAGCCACCCAGGCGTCCCTAGGACATTTGTAAAAAAGAAGTAATGCTCAGAGGCTAAAAACTTTTGTGGAGGAAGTATAGAAAATGGAAAATAATTTAAAATATGATAAAAGTATATAATGAATAGAAAGATGTTTTCTAGAAAGATGTTTAGGAAAACTCCTTAACAAAATGTACTTTAGTTTCTGTACCCTTAATCTTTACCATGAGTAGTTTTTTTCTTAAAAATTATGTATACAAGTACAGACTTAAAAGCCAAGCCTGGTTATATCCTCTTGGATATATATTGACCAGGCCAGAGTCCTTTTTAGTCTGTATTTGTATTGTATTTGTAGTAGTATTAAAATCTCCAGGAAAGAGTGTGCATCTTGGAAAAAGATATTACATGTATTGTTTATAGACTGTTGGAGGTAAAACTGGGCAAAATCTTGGAATATATAGAAAATAGAATGAGAGAGCATTGTAAGGGGCATGGATTAAAAATTGACAAACTGCTGTGATCCATAATTTTCAAAATACCAAGTGCACATTTATATTTATTATTTCAGCTTTATTGAGTTACAATTGACATAAAATTGTAAGATATTTGATACGTGTATGAAATTGCTATCTGCAAGTCTGTTTGTGCTGGGTGATTTGATGTAACACTCTTGACTGATGTTCCTTCTTGCCATAATATTAAAGTTCCCCTGTGTTTTGCTTCTTGAATTCTGTGTTATTTTCAGTTTGTCTTTCCTTCTGTCTTGTTTTTATGTGCCTGTCTTAAAAGCCCACAAACCTCCTAACAACTGGAAAAAAAAAAACACAAAAAACAACAGACCTCTTTTGAGCACATAAATTAAACATTTCTATGAAAGGTGCTGCTGCTACTGCATCTCCTAGAATTCTGACAGGAGCTGAGAAAATAGCATCACATTTGTAGAATGCCTTGCTATTTCCTCATCTGCAGACTCTTTTTTTCTTAAAAGGCTGTGCAGTTTCGCTGTCGGTGAAAGGGCATTTATGTTTTTACTATAAAAGCTGTTTGGAAGGAGGCCAGTGTGTGGAAGATACAACTGCAGGGAACTCATCAGTAGGGTTCAATACCTGCTATCTTTGTCCTTTTTACCAAAGACCTCTGAATGCCTCTCTAGTACTGTAGTCTTTCTTTCTATATTGCATAGAGACCAGCCTCATAGTTTATAGTAGTGTGCAATTTAGTAATTTTATTTTCATTTATTTTATTTATTTTTCTTTTCTTTTTTTTTTTTTTTTTAAATTTTTTTTTAACGTTTATTTATTTTTGAGACAGAGAGAGACAGAGCATGAATGGGGGAGGGTCAGAGAGAGAGGGAGACACAGAATCGGAAGCAGGCTCCAGGCTCTGAGCTGTCAGCACAGAGCCTGACGCGGGGCTCGAACTCACGGACCGTGAGATCATGACCTGAGCCGAAGTCAGACGCTTAACCGACCAAGCCACCCAGGTGCCCCTATTTATTTTTCTTTTTAAAGATTTTGTTTTTCAGTAACTTCTACACCACCGTGGGGCTTGAACTCACAACTCTGACATCAAGAATTCCATGTTCCATCCACTGAGCCAGCCAGGCGCCCCTTTAGTATTTTTAATACAGTTTGATTTATCCATCATGTTTTTAATGTTGTTTTAAAAGGTTATTGAATATACTAAATTTTATTATTTTTATTAAAAAAAATTTTTTTAAAGGTTATTTATTTTGAGAGAGAAAAAACATGAGTTGGGGAGGGGCAGAGAGAGGGAGAGACAGAATCCCAAGCAGGCTCCAAGCCATCAGTTGAGGGCTCGATGTGGGACTGGAACTCATGAACAATGAGATCGTGACCTGAGCCTGAGCTGAGATCAAGAGTCAGACGCTTAACTGACTGATGACTGAGCCACCCAGGCACCCCTTTAGTATTTTTAGTACAGTTTGATTTGTTATGTTTTTAATGTTGTTTTAAAAGGTTATTGAATACACTAAATTTTAGAATTTATATATGACTTAAAAATACTGGTTTGAGTTACTTTGAGTTTCTATTAAAGCTATATAGGCTCATTTATTTTTTTTAAATGTTTATTTTTGAGAGAGAGTGGAGGGGAGGAGCAGAGAGAGAGGGGGACAGAGGATCTGAAGCAGGCTCTGCTGACAGCAGACAGCCTGATGTGGGGCTCCGGGCTCATGAACCATGAGATCATGACCTAAGCCGAAGTCTGATGCTTACTGACTGAGCTACTGCCTAGGTGCCCCCAGGCTCATTCTTAAAAAAAAAAAAAAGAGGAACAGAAAAGTGTAAAGAGTTAATCTTGGATGAGTCATTCTAATAAAAACAAGATTAAATGAAAGTCTGCATCCTGAAATGTTGACGATATTTAGTTACCATACTGAAATTACAGTTGATAGTTCAAATATAGCTTTCTGGACTTCTAACTCTGTATGTAGAGATAATACATAAATATGTATACCTACTTATATTTTATATACAGTTTTGCAACTTGTCTAGTTGTGAATATCATGGATACCTTTAATGTCTGCCTCATTTTAATATCTGCCTCATTCCCTTAAATGTTTTAATATTCCACTGTTTTTATTTATTTATTAAACATTTTTTTATTTTTATTTTTTAGTATTTATTTATTTTTGAGAGAGAGAGAGCAGGGGAGGGCAGAGAGGAGGGAACGGAGTATCTGAAGTGGGCTCCATACTGACAGCACAGAGCCTGATGTGAGGCTCGAATTATGAACTGTGAGATCATGACCTGAGCTGAAGTCAGCCCCTTAACTGAGCCACCCAGGCACCTTGATATTCCATTGTTTTTAAATGTACCATCATTAAAAAAAAAAAAAAAAAAAAAAAAAATCAGTTATTTATTTTTTGACTTATAGGCCATTTATTTATTTTATTTTGTTTTTTTAAATAGGTTCCATACCCAATGTAAGACTTAAATTCATGATCCTGAGATCAAGAGTCGCATGCCCCACCGACTGAGCCAGCCAGGCGTCCCGATGTATAGGCCATTTATAGCATTGTTTTTTTTTTTTTTTTTTTGCTGTAACAACTAGTTCAATATATACATGTGGGCATATGCATGTACATTGTTTGTGTGTCTGGATGCATGTGCTTTTGTGTGAATAGAATAGTTAAGAGTTTGTAAACTTGAGTTTGTGCCAATTTATATTCCTCTCGAAAATTTTGAAGGTTACTGCCTTTTTCCTACTTTTCTCTAATCCAAGGAATATATCAATCTTTATTCTTTGCCACTTTGATATATTAAAAAAACATTTCTTTTGTTAAGTGGAACTTGATGGAAATGTTCTATATCGGTACTGTCCCAACACAGTAGCCACTTGTCATATGTGGCCATTTAGCACTTGAAATGTGGCTACTGTGACTAAGGAACTGAATTTTGAATTTTATTTAATTTTAAGTTTAAATAGCCTTATTTTTGGGGGTGTCTGGTTGGCCCAGTCAGTAGAGCCTGTGACTCTTGATCTCAGGGTCCTGAGTTGGAGTCTCATGTTAGGTGTGGAGCCTATGTAGAAAACAAAACAAAACAAACCTCAGTAAATAGTCTCATTTGTTTAATGGCTACCATTATTGGACAGTGCAGGTATAAAGTAACTTCCTATACTTATTGGCTATCTGTATGTTTTTCAGTAAACTTGGCTGTTTAGATCTTTTGCCTTTTTTTTTTTCCTGGTCCCTTTTATACTAATTTTTTTTTAAATTTTATTTATTTAAGTAATCTGTACACCCAACGTGGGGCTCGACCTCATGACCCCGAGAGGAAGAGCCAGCCAGGTGCCCCTGTACTAATTTCTAAGGTTGTTTTGTAGATTAAGGAAATAGTTTTTTGTCATTCATGTTGCAGATCTCTTTCTCATTTTTGTCTTTTGATTTGACTGATTTATCCTTTTTTTTTTTTTTTTTTTGCTGCCTGGACATTTTTTATTTTAATGTAAACAGTTTTATCAATCTCTACCTTTTATGCCTTTCTAGGTTTTGAGTCCTGTTAAAGAAGATTATTAAAGATTGTAAATAGAGTATAAATTTTAAAAGATGTTCAGCTTTGGGGCACCTGGGTGGCTCAGTTGATTAAGCGCCTGATGTCGGCTCAGGTCATGATCTCATGACTCATGAGATTGACCCCTGCATCGGGCTCTGTGCTGACTGTTCAGTCTGGAGCCTGCTTCGGATTCTGTGTCTCCCTCTCTGTCTCTGCCCCTTCCCTGCTCACACTCTGTCTCTATCTCCTTCAAAAGGATATAAAAACTTAAAAAAAAAAAGTTCAGCTTCAAAGACATATTTTTCCTAAATGTATGTTTCATTGTGGACAAATAAGGGGAAATTCAGTTTATATATCAGTAAGATTGTGCCCCTTGAAGGCAGAAACTTTTATTTTGTTTTTAAAGTTTTTTTTTTTAAGTTTTTTTATTTTGAGAGAGAGAGAGAGGCAGAGGGAGAGAGAGAATCCCAAGCAGGCTCTGCGCTGTCAGTACAGAGCTTGATGTGGGGCTTGAATCCACAAACCATGAGATCATGACCTGAGTCGAAATCAAGAGTAAGCCACTACTGAGCCACCCACGTGCCTTGAAGGGCAGAGACTTTTAAATGTTTCTGTCTGCAGAGCTTAACTCACTTTTTTGCACATGAGTGCTGAATCTTTTTTTTTTTTCTTTACCTTTTTTTAAATTGGAGATAAAAATGAAGACACTGTTCTCTTGAGTGAGTGCAATTTATTTTTTAAATTTTTAATTAATGTTTATTTTGAGAGAGAGAGAGTAGGGAAAGGGCAGAGAGAGAGAGGAAGAGAGAGAATCCCAAGCAGGCTCTGTGAACTCAGCTTGGATCCCAATACGAGGCTTGAACTCACGAGCTCTGAGATCATGATCTGAGCAGAGATCAAGACCCTGACGTTTAACCAACTGAGCCACCCAGGCACCCCATTTTGCTTTATGTTTTTGAATGAGAAAACTATTGTGAAGATGTTCTTTCTTAGCAAATAAGCACAGAGATTTGAGACTATTGTAATGAAAAGCCCTTTAACCTCAGGGACCCCATTTGCCAGTTGTTTCCCAAGGTGAATGTGGAATCACACAGAGACTTCAACTAGCTGTGAACAACTTTAAGAACTCACTGAAAATCCTTTTCCTGCTCCAGGAGATTCTGCACAAAATTCCACTCTTAGACGTTAGGAACTGCCTATAGAGAGGGCCATGAGGCAAAGAGTGGCAGAGAGCCTCTAGGAGCTGAGTGACTCCTGGCCAAAAGTCAGCAAGGGAACTAACTGAAAGGGACTTGAAACCTGCCAACAAATAAGCTTGGTAGTAGGCTTGGAAAAGAATCCCAAGCCTCAAATGAGTTCAGTGTCAGTCCAGCTGACACTTTGATTTCAGCCTAATGAGACCCTGAGCAGAAGGCTCCGTTAATCCATGCTCAGATTCCTGACAACGTAGAAGCTGAGATAAAATTATGTTGTTTTAACCTAAGTTTCATAATTAAACATAATCACAAAATAAATTTGTATTGTAGAGGCTGTTTAATAGCAAACAAGACTAATACTAAAATTTGGTGGAGAGGGAACATGGCAGGGTTGGTCTCAGAATATTTGGCCTGGGTATTGAGGGATGATTGATAAAACGTTAGGTGAATTCACATAGGTGAATATGGGTAAGGGCATTTTAAGCAGACAGAAGAGCTGAAAAGATGGAACACTGAAAAATGCAGGGGATGTTTGATGCATGGCTAATTCACCTTTGAGTACTGAATGGTGAAATATCAGGCCAGAAGAGGTAGGTTGGGGCCAAAATGTGGATAGTTTAGAAGTTGGGCTGACAACTATTTTGATTTTAGGAACCGTATGGAGTTTTTATGCAGGAGATAGCATCACACCTGTGTTTGAGCAGTTTTGGTCATTTGAGGGATTTTTTGTAAAGAGGTTATGAGGGTTACAGTACGGCTGTCTTGAATTAAAAGGGTGGGAGGGGGTATAAATTTTTTTCCATATCATTCAAATTTTTCTCATTTTATATCTATTCTACCTACACCGATCCCACTTACAGCTCTCCAGCAGAAGCCTTTAGACCTGCTGGTCTTCTGAAGTTTTCACACATACAGGAGGTTATTGAATGCTGTTTAACACAACAAAACCTTACCATTCTTGAAATGAAAAAAGAAAGCAAAACTCTTTCCCCAGTTATACTAGCTCATGTTGATTTTTCTTCTCTCTCTGAGTTCCTGTATGACTGTTCTTTCCATACCATTGTCCTCTGCACCACTGGTCTTCAGGTTTGTGCCAGTGGTAGAATCAATCAGGGCCATGTGTTGCACAACTCCAGAAGGAGCCAGTCATACTGTATTAAATGTGACTACTGCTCCTGGGAGTCGAACATCATAGTGGCTCTGGGTTGCTTGTTGCTTCTTGTGAAAACACATTTAATGTTATTTCTCATTAAAAATTAGACACATTTTTGGGACACCTGGGTGGCTCAGTCAGGTAGGCGTCAGACTTCAGCTCAGGTCATGATCTCACGGTTCATTGCTTTGAGTCCCCCGTCAGGTTCTGTGCTGTCAGCTTAGAGCCTGGAGCCTGCTTTGGATTCTGTGTCTCCCTCTCTCTCTCTTCCTCTGCCACTCATGCTCTGTCTCCCTCTGACTCTCAAATAAATGTTAAAAAAGCCAAAAAAAATTAGAGACATTTTTGCCAGGGGAAAACCTATTACAAGTTTGTGATACAAAAGTCACACTTTGAGGGCAGATGTTGGAGGGGATAGAAGGACAACTTGCCTATTTTTTTTCATTTAGTCCTGGATTTGTTTCATATTTATTTCCCAAGTTTGTTTTCTAGCTGACAAGAGGTAGCAAATGGTAGAGATTTAATGGAAATGATCGTTAAACTAACTTTCTGTAGACCTCCCACCAGGAATTTGTATATTAATTCAAGGGGTTATAAAAGTTGTCTGTGAAGATATTTATGTTTTATGCTTTTAATCTTAAAAGTTGTGTGAGCATGTTTGTGATTTAAATTGTGCCTTAAAACGCTATAATTTTTAAATGGCTTTAGTCTACTTTGTATCATTTTTAGATACTTTCTCAATCTGTATTTGGTCAACATTTTTGTCTTTTTTCTCATTAATGGTCTAGATGAGGGTTGACATTTTATAAATTTACTTCGATTTATTGTTTGTGAATCTTGGTTCTGAGTTAGGATTACTGTCTTACTTTTCACTTTATTGGGCTTAATTTATTATTGAAGAGTAATTGACATATAATATTGTATTAGTTTCAGTTATACAACACAGTGATTCAGTGTTTACATACATTATGAAATGTATATAATTTGTCACCATACAAAGTTTTTATAATATCATTGACTATATCCCCTATAATGTACATTATGTACCTGTGTCTTCTTTACCACTGGAAGATTGTACCTCTTAATCCCCTTCACCTATTTGGTCTATCACCCAGTTCCCTCTCCTCTGGCAACCATCAGTTTGTTGTCTGTATCTATGGGTTTGTTTCTGTTTTGTTGGTTCATTTGTTTTGTTTTTTAGGTTCTACATATCAGGGAAATCATATGGTAATTGTCTTTGTCTATCTGACTTATCTCACTTAGCATAATATTGTCTAGGTCCATCCATGTTGGAATTTAAAATAAATACATTTTAGTTATAGTAATATGTAACATAGGTTTCTTTCATTTTGTAAAAGTTTCATGAATTAGAAAAAAAGATCACTTATTCTGTCTGACACAGTATAAACATTTTGGGATATTTCCTTTTAGTCTTTGATACATTTTTTTCTTTTTGGTTGTAATTAGTCTCTCAGTTTCTAATCTGCTTTTTCTTTTTTCTTCACATTTATTTATTTTGAGAGAGCATGAACGGAGTGGGGGTGGTGCAGCGAGAGGTGGGGGGGACAGAGAATCTGAAGCAGGCTCCAGGTTCTGAGCTCTCAGCACACCTGTCACGGGGCTCGAACTCATGGACCTGAGCTGAAGTCGGATACTTAACTGACTGAGCCACCCAGGCCCCCCTCTAATCTGCTTTTTCATGTTCAAAAATACTTTCATTTGTCATTTTCTGGGTTTGCTAATAATAACCCTTTTTTTTATGGCTGAAGGGTATTTCGTGAAGTGGTTATGTCTTAAATGCTCAATACTATTATGAAAATTGGAAACCTAAAATGACCACTTTAATGCTGTAGTGACTGTCTTTTTATTTTCTACTTACACATACACTTGTTAGCTCATCTCAGTATTTTGAGTTAGAAGTTTTTATTTAAAAAATTACCATGCAGTAAAAATTGACCTTTTTGTTACACAATTGTGTGAATTTAACACATATAACTACCACCACTGTAGTCAGGTACAAGCCTGAATATCTTATATAGTTACCCTCTACTTGTCCCTGACCCTTGGCAACCACTGACATGTTCTTCATCACTAGTTTTGTCTTTCTGAGAATGTCATATAAATGGTGTCATATGGTGTATAACCTTTTGAGACTGGTTTCTTAAATTCACTTTAATGCCTTTGAGATTCATCTGTGTTGTTTTGTGTATTAATAGTTAAATCCTTTTTATTGCTGAGTGGTATTTCATTGTACTAATGTATAATGGTTTATCCATTCACTGTTGAGGGATGTGTAGGTTGTTTTTATTTTTTTGGCAAATAAGAATGGAGCTGCAGTAAAAATTTGTGGGCAGAATGTTGTTTTCATTTCCCCAGGGCAAATACCCAGAAGTGGGATTGCTGTGTAATGAATAAGTGTATGTTTACCTTTACAAGAAACTGGGAAACTTTTTCAGAGTGGCTGTATCCTTTTGTATTCCCACCAGCAATGTATTTGAAATAGAGTTGCTCTTCATCCTTGCTTGCTTTTAGTACTGTCAGCACTTTTTATTTTAGCCATTCTAATATGTGTGCAGTGGTAGATCATTGTGATTTTGATTTTCCTAATGGCTTATGTTGTTGAGCATCTTTTTTTTTTTTTTTAAATGCTCATTCATTTTTGAGAGCAAGAGAGTATGTTCGTGCACAAGCAGGGGAGGGGCAGAGAGGGGGGACAGAGGATCTGAAGGGGACTTTGCACTGACAGCAGAGAGCTGGATGTGGGGCTCGAACTCACCAGTCGTGTAAACAACTGAGCCACTCAAGTGCCCCTGAATTAAGTGTCTTTATTGGGGAAAGCCAGTATTACAATGGACTTCAGAGTTGGCACTGGAGCCTTTTTCTTGCCAAAGGTGGGCACAGCATTGACAAAGCACTGGTTATATTGCATCTGCTGCTTGGCTTGGCCTGTCGTGGTCTTTTTCTCCTGTTTGGCCACCTTGGGAGTCTGCTCTCTTATTTTTCTAGCACAGGCCGGGGAACCGTGGACTTTACCTTTAAGCATGGGGCGGGCTACTTCCAGGGTGGTCAGAGCCTTTACTGCACTGACCTAGGGTAGCTTCATTCTCTAAGGGTGTGCCTGCCAGGAGCACTACTTGATCTTCTGGAGTGATGCCCTCCAGCGAGGCTACATGAGTCTTGATCCGGGTCTGCTGTCTCCTGACTGGTCACTTGGAGGGTGTGTAGCTCCTGGGCACCGACAGAGCTGCATGTCAGTGACTGAACTGTGGCCACTGCAGCTGCTACTGAGATGATGGAGTCAAAAAAGAGGAAGGAGTAAGGTCATGGGTGTCCTCACCGCCTGTTGTGTGCCATGTCACCGTGTTGAGCATCTTTTTACATGCTTCCTTTCCAAGCGTATATCCTCTTTGGTGAAGTGTCTGTTCAGGTCTTTTGCCCACTGTGTAACTGGGTTGTTTGTTGTTCTGCTGTTGAGAGTTGAGAATTCTCTATCCATCCTGGGTGTAAGCCCTTTGCTGGATATGTGATTTGCAGATACTTTTTTTCTGATTACAGGAGAAAGTATTTAGTCTTTTATCGTTAAGTGTGTTAGCTGTAGGTTTTTTATAAGTACTTGTCAGGTTGACCAAGCTCCCTTTTATTTATAGTTTACTGAGAGTTTTTGTCACGAATGTATGTTGAATTTAGTTCGATGCTTTTTCTGAGTGAATTCCTAGGGTCATTTGCTTTTAAATTTTAGACTGTTAATATGGTGGATGACATTGATTTCCAAATATTGAATTGACTTTGCATTCCTATGGGGAAAAAAATCTCACTTGGTTGTGGTGTATTATGCTTTTTAAACTTTTTTAGGGGGAGCCGCCTGGGGGGTGGCTCTGTTGGTTGAGCATCCGACTTGGGCTTGGGTCGTGGTCACGGTTTGTGGGTTTGAGCCCCACATCAGGCTTGCTGCAGGTGGCACGGAGCCCGCTTTGGATCCTCCGTCCTCTTTCTCTATGCCTCTCCCTGCTTGTGCTCTGTCTCTCTCAAAAATAAATAAAACGTCAAAAAAAATAAAAAAAACTTTTTAGGCAGGCTCCACCCTCAATGTGAGGCTTGAACTCATGACCTTGAAATCAAGAATCAGATGTCCCACTTACTGAGCCACCCAGGTGCCCCTGTGGGGTGTGTGTGTGTGTGTGTGTGTGTGTGTGTGTGTGTGTGTGTGTGTTTTAAGTTTATTTACTGTGGCGCCTGGGTGACTCAGTCACTTAAGCATCCGACTCTTGATTTAAGCTCAGGTCATGATCTCATGGTTTGTGAGATCCTGCCCCACTGTGGGGCTCTGTGCTGATGGCATGGAGCCTGCTTAGGATTCTCTTTCTCTCTCTCTTTTTCCCTTCCCAGCTTGCTCTCTCTCAAAATAAATAAATAAACATTAAAAATATTTTAAAGTTTATTAATTTATTTTGAGAGAGAGGGTGAGCATGCACACATACATGCATGTGGAGGAGGGGCAGAGAGAGAGAGAGAGAGAGAGAGAGAGAGAGAGAGAAAATCCCAAGCAGGCTCAATTGCTGAAGTGTGGAGTCCAATGTGGGGCTCAATCTCACAAACTGAGATCATGATCTGAACTGAAATCAAGAGTTGCTTGCTTAACCAACTGAGCCACCCAGGCACCCTATGCTTTTTATATATAGCTGGATTTGCTATTATTTTGTTGAGGACATTTACAGTTATGTTCATGAGAGACATTAATCTTTAGTTGTCTTGTATCATCTGTCTCTGGGTTTTGGTATCAGGATAATGCTGGCCTTATAAAAATCAGTTGGAAAGTCTTCCTTCCTTATAGGTTCTGTTGTTGTTGTTGTCGTGGTTCTTCTTCTCCTTCCTCCTCTTCCTCCTTCTTCCTTGTTTATTTGAGAGAGAGAGAGAGAGAGAGAGAGAGAGAGAGAGAGAGAGAGAATCCCTAGCAGGCTCAGCACTGTCAGCACAGAGCCTGATGTGGGGCTTGATCTCTTGAACCATGAGATCACAGCCTGAGCCGAAATCAAGATTTGGATGCTTAATTGACTCAGCCACCCAGGCACATCCCCCCTGCCCATTCTGTTTCTTAAAGTTTTAAAAAAAAATTTATTTATTATTTTGAGAGAGAATGCGTGTATGTGCAAGCTGGGGAGGGAGAGAGAGAGAGAGGGAGAGAGAGAATCCTGAGTATGCTCTGTGCTCAGTCCCACGAGCAAAACTGTGTTATCATGACCTGAGCTGAACAAGAGTCCATTGCTTAACTGAGCCCCCCCAGGTGCCCCTAAAGATTTTATTTTTAAGTGATCTCTACACCAAATGTGGGGCTCAAACTCACAACCGGGAGTTCAAGAGTTGCATGGTCCACCAACTGAGCCAGCCAGATGCCCCTCCCTGTTCTTTCATTTTCTTGATTTGTCCTTTGGCATACAAAAATTTAGAGTAAAGGGTTTTTATTCAATCACTAGATTATTTGTTTTTCTGTTTTCATGTTTACTTCCTCTTATTGATTTATTTGATGAGGTGGATAAGGTGGGATTTTTTTTTTGTTTGGTTTATTTTTCAGTTCTAAAATTTCCATTTAGTTCTTTTTGTATTAAATTTTTTTTTAATGTTTAGTTTTGAGAGAGACAGAGACAGAGACAGAGTGCAATTGGGAGAGGGGCAGAGAGAGAGCGAGAGAGGGAGACACAGAATCCAAAGCAGGCTCCAGGCTCTGAGTCAGCACAGAGCCCAACGTGGGGCTCTAACTCACAGACTACGAGATTGTGACCTGAGCCGAAATCTGAGCAGATGTTGGGATGTTGGACGCTTAACCAACTGAGCCACCCAGGCGCCCCTCCATTTGGTTCTTTATATTCTACTTTATATCTTTCTCTTCCTTCAAGACTGTTTACCTTTACGGGCGCCTGGGTGTCTGACTTCAGCTCAGGTCATGATCTTGCAGTCCATGAGTTTGAGCCCCTCGTTGGGCCCTGTGCTGCCAGCTCAGAGCCTGGAGCCTGCTTCAGATTCTGTGTCTCCCTCTCTCTCTGCCCCTCCCCCACTGACGCTCTGTCTCTCTCTCTCTCTCAAAAATGAATAAATGTTAAAAAAAAAAATGTTTACCTTTACTTGGGGCATTTTTATAATAGTTGTTTTTAAGTCTTTACGAAATATTTCCCATACCAGTGTTATCTTGTTTTTGTGTTTTGATTTTCTTTCCCAAGCAAACTGAGGTTTTCCTGGGTTTTGGTGTACCATGTAAATTTAAATTGTAATTGACACTCTGTGTCTTGTTTAAATTACATGGAGAATGTTAATAGTTTTATTTTAGCAAACAGTTAGCTGAATTGTGTTTAGGCTTCAGGTTTTGACCAGCCTTCTGTGGGTTGTTGTTTCAATGTCAGTTAGGACTTCAAAGCCTTTTTAGTGCTATTTGGACTTTTCCTTTGTGTGAACCATCATACTATGTGGGATTTGGGGGGTGGTCTTCCCTTTGGGTTATGAAACTCTGGCCTGTGGGCCAGATCTAGTTCACTGCCTATTTTTATAAGTAAGATTTTATTGGAACCCAGCCATGCCCATTTGTGTATATTTTTTGTGGCTGCTTTCATACTTTGGTGGTCACAGTTGAGCAGTTGCAACAGAGACTGGCCCACAAAACGTAAAATATTTACTGTTTGGTTCTTTATAGATAAGTTTGGCTGACCCCGATTTATCCCACAGTTCAATTCTCAAAGTCTGTCTATACTGTTTTAGTGTCCAGTCATGTATGCATAGCTCAGGTGTTAGCTGAGGAGTTCATACACAATTTTAAGGGTCGCTTTCCTGAGTTCTTTTGTTGGCAGTCTTCCCAGTACTTTCTGATTTGGGGGGATTCCCATTTTTCATCTTTGGCCAGAAATGTCTTTATTTTACTCTGCATTTCCTACGACTGTATCTCCCTTGGGCTGAGCAGCCGGAGACGAGAGGGGAAAGAGCAATGGGGTTTTGCTTCATTCTTTTGGGACCGTAAACTCCTCTGATATGGAGGGGAAGGTTTTCCTCCTTTCAGAGTTTTAAGAAATAAAATGGAGAAATTCCTTCTTTGTTGCTGAGTATTAGGAGACTCCTACTCTAATGGAACTCTGTGTACACTAATGCCCATATCCAGGTTTTGGGCTCTGTTGAATTCAGATTGAGAGGTACTGGAGGGGGAAATTTGCTAAACTCTGCCATTTGGTGGTATTTTGAATTCTGGTCTTCCCCAATCTGTGTGCTACCATTCACTTTGTTGGATTTGATTTGCTAATGTTTCGTTGAGGATTTTTGCACTTATGTTAATGAAAGATATTAATCTGTACTGTTTTGTTTTCTGTTTTTGTTTTTGTTTTCTTTTGGTGTCTTTGTCTGGTTTTGATATTAGGGTATTGCAAGCCTCAGAATGGGGAAGTATTTCTTCTGCTCCTGTCTTCTGGAAAAGATTGTACAGAATTGGTATAGTTTCTGCATTCAGTGTTCAGTAGAATTTGCCAGTGAACCTACGTTGGTCTGGTGCTTCCTGCTTTGGAAGGTTATTAGTTATGTATTCTATTTCTTTAAAAGATATAGGCCTAGGGGCACCTGGTGGCTCAGTCAGTTGAGCGTCAGACTCTTGGTGTGGGCTCAGGTCATAATCTCACTATTCATGGAATTGAGCACAGCATCGGGCTCTGCGCTGACAGCATGGAGCCTGCTTGGAATTTCTCTCTCTCTCTCTCTCTCTCTGCCTGCCTCCTGCTTGTGTGCTCACTCTCTCAAAAATAAATAAGTAAACATTAAAAAAAAATATACAGGCCTATTCAGATTGTCTGTTTCTTCTTGTTGAGTTTTGACAGATTGTATCTTTCAAGGAATTGATACGTTTCATCTAGGTTATCAAATTTATGGACATAGAGTTATTCATAATGTTTGTTTATTTTTAAGATTTTATCTTATTTATTTTTTAAATTTGAGGTTTTTTTTTTTAAGTTTATTTTGAGAGAGACAGAGAGTGAGTAGGGGAGGGGCAGAGACAGAGACAGAATCCCAAGCAGGCTCTGTGCCTTCAGCACGGAGTCGGATGTGGGACTCTAACTCACAAACTGAGATCATGATCTGAGCAGAGAACAAGAGTCAGACTCTTAACCATCTGAGCCACCCAGGTACCCCAAGGGTTTATTTTATTTTATTTTTAATTTTTTAATATTTATTTTTGAGAGAGAGAGAGAGAAAGAGAGAGAGAGAAAACAATGGGGGAGGGGCAGAGAGAGAGGGAGACAACAGAATCTGAAGCAGGCCCCAGGCTCTGAGCTGCCAGTACAGAGCCTGACACAGGGCTTGAACCCACGAACCACGAGATCGTGACCTGAGCTGAAGTCAGATGCTCAACTGACTGAGCCACCCAGGCGCCCCTCCCAAGATTTTATTTTTAAGTAATCTCTACACCCATCATGGAGCTCGAACAACCCCAAGAGCAAGAGTTGCAGGCCCTCACCAACTGAGCCAGCCAGGTGCCCCCATAATACTCTTTTATTCTTTTATTGTCCATGGGATATGTAGTGATGCTCTCTCTTTCACTTATGATACTAGTAATTTGTGTCTTTTTTCTTAGTCTTAGGTTTATTCATTTATTGATTTTTCAGAGAACCACCTTTTAGTTGTATTGATTTTTCTCTATGATTTCCAGTTTTCAGTTTCACAGATTATTGCTCTCATTTTTATTATCTCTTCTGTTTAGTTTGAATTTAATTTGCTCTTTTTCTAGTTTCCTAAGGTAGAATCTTGGATTATTAATTTTATATTTTTTCCTAATGTATGCATGTATGTGTTCAGTGCCATGAATTTCTAAGCACTGCTTTTCCTGCATCATGAAATTTTGTTAACTTGTATTTTCATTTTCATTTAGTTCATAATATATTAAAATTTCTTTTGAGATTTTTTTTCTTTAGCCAATGTATTATTTCATTTTAAAATGTTTATTTATTTGGTAGGGGTGAAGGGCAGGGAGAGTGGGAGAATACCAAGCAGGCTCTGTGCTGACAGCACAGAGCCTGACGTTGGGCTGGAACTCATGAACCATGAGATCATGAACTGAGGTCAATAGCTGGATGCTTAACTGACTGAGCCACCCGGGTGCCCCATAGTCTGTGTATTATTTAAAAGTGTGTTGTTTAATGTCCATGTATTTTGAGACTTTCTAGCTGTTTGTCTTTCTTTCTTTCTTTCTTTCTTTCTTTCTTTCTTTCTTTCTTTCTTTCCTTCCTTCCTTCCTTCCTTCCTTCCTTCCTTCCATAGTAAACAAAATACAATGAAAACTATGAAGTATTTAGAAATAAGTTGGATAAGAAATGTGCAGGATCTAGGTGAAGAAAACTGTAAAATCCCTGAAAAGGATGAGGGAAACACTTGAAAAATGGAAGAGAGCCAATTTGTTTTATGTGGATGGGAAGAATCAATATGATAAAATTTCAGTTCTTGTCAAGTACAGTTCTACTTTGGAAAACAAATCAAAAGTTCAACTGGGTTGGACTAACAGTATTTTAAAAAATGTTTTATTTATTTTGAGAGAGAGAGACAGAGAGAGAGAATCCCAAGCAGGCTCCATGCTGTTAGTTCAGAGCCAGATGGAAGGCTTGATCTCATGAAGCATGAGATCATGACCTGAGCTAAATCAGGAGTTGGACACTTAACCAACTGAGCCACCCAGGCATCCCTAAGAATATTTTTAAAAAGAGAAATGTAACCTTAAAAAAGAGGCATAACATAACTTTTTTTTAATTTTTAAAAATTTGTTATTTAAAATTTTTTTTTTTTTGTTTAGTTTTGAGAGAGAGAGACAGAGACAGAGAGACAGAGTGCCATCAGGGAAAGGGCAGAGAGAGAGGGAGACACAGAATCCGAAGCAGGCTCCAGGCTCTGAGCTGTCATCATAGAGCTTCACACAGGGCTCGAACTCCTGAACTGTGAGATCATGACCTGAGACAAAATCAGATGCTTAACCCACTGAGCCATCCAGGTGCCCATAGGCATAGCATATTTCTAGATGTTAAAATGTATTGCAGAGATACAGTGATTAATGCAACATGGCACTGATTTGGGACTAGACAAGATTGGTAAATAGTACAGATGTGAAAATCCAGAGACAGTGACATATATTTAAGAATTCAGTATACAGGTAGTGTTGAGAAACCTAATAATCTTGGGGAAAAAAATATATGTATCTCTGCTTCATATCACATACCAAAACAAATTATAGAAGGGTTGACATTTTTAATGTAAAAAGCAAAGCCATGAAACTAGATGTTAGAGAATTAATATTTGCTTTATAATGGGGAGGATGATGGGTATAGGCCTGGATAAATGTATATGTTTACAATACAGATAATAGATGCTCATGACAAAAATCCCAAATCTTTAAGGGTATAATAGACTTTTACATCTCCAACTCTTTTTCCAGAGGTAAACAGTGATAATGGCTTCTAAGGTGTAAGGCCAGAAAATTTCTTTCCATGTATGTAATCCTGCCCCATTCCCACCCCTTTAAAGGGTAAGAAGTTAAACTTTACTATATACAGTTCTGCAAGTGTCTGTACATCTGCTCATAGAGTGCTGCATTGTTCTTTTTCCCCCATAATATTTTATTATGAATAATTATAAATACAGCAAAGTTGAAAGTTTTACAGAAAATAACCACATATCTACCACCTAGAATCTGTCATTAACATTTCCTATCTTTCCATCTATCCACATTGCTTTTTTTAAAAAGTGGTGGTAAAATAATGTATAACACAAGGTTTACTTAGAATATGCAGTTCAATAGTGTTAAATATATGCACATTGTTATGTGACGTATTTCTAAAACTTTCTCATCTTAGAAAACTGATATTCTGTACTCAGTAAACAATTCCCCATTTTTCCTCCCCACACAGTACCTGGCAGCTACCATTCTGTTTTACATTTCTATGAGTTTGACTATTCTAGATACCTTGTATAAGTGAAATCATACAATGTTTGTCATTTCATGATTTGCTTTTTTTAACTTGGTATATTGTACTCAAGCTTCCATCATCTTGTAGCATGTGCCAGAGTTTCCTTTTTAAGGCCAAATGGTATTCCATTGTATGTGTACATCATATTTTGTTTACTCATCTGTCAGTGGGCACTTCTGCCTTTTGGCTATTTGATAATACCGCTATGAACATGGTGTACACGTATCTCTTTGAGAGACCTTGGTTTTGATTCTTTTGGATATGTAACCAGGAGTGATATTGCTGCATTCATATTATGATTCTATTTGTAATTTTTTGAGGAACCGCTATACTATTTTTTGTCAACAGTGTACAGGTTCCATTTTTTCTACGTCCTTATCAACACTTGTCATTTTCTGTTTTTCTTGTTTGTTTTGTTTTGAAAGCAGCCATCCTAGTGGATATGATTGATATTGCATTGTAGTTTTGGTTTGCATTTTCCTAATGATTAGTGCTATTGAACATCTTTTCATATGCTTTTTTGGCCATTTGTATATCTCCTTTGGAGAAATTTCTGTTCAGTCCTCTGCCCGTTTTTGAGTTTTTTTTTGTTTTTTGTTTTTGTTCTTGAGTTGTAGTTCTGTATATATTCTGAATATTAATGCGCGTGTGTGTGTGTGTGTGTGTGTGTACATACTTTCAAGTTTTTATTTAAATTACAGCTAGTTAACATAAGCTGTGTTAATTTCAGGGGTAGAATTTAGTGACTTATAACTTACATGTAACACCCAGTGCTCCTCACAAGTGCCCTCCTTAATGCCCATCACCCATTCAACCCATCCCTCTGTCCACCTCCTCTCCAGCAACCCTCAGTTTGTTCTCTATAGTAAAGAGTGTTTTTTATGCTTTGCCTCTCTTTTTTTCCCCCTTTCCCATATGTTCATCTGTTTTTCTTAAATTCCACCTGAGTGAAATCATACAGTGTTTGTCTTTCTCTGACTGACTTATTTCCCTTAGCATGGCTTAGCATGATACACTGTAGCTCCATCCATCTTGTTGCAAATGGCAACATTTCATTCTTTTTTATGGCTGAGTAATATTCCATTGTATGTATATACCAAAGCTTCTTTATGCATTCATCAGTCGATGGACACTTAAGGCTATTTCCATAATTTGTCTTTTGTTGATAATTGTTGATAATGCTGCTATAAACATGTATCCCTTCAAATTAGTATTTTCGTATCCTTTGTATAAATACCTAAATAGTGCAGTTGCTGGATCCTAGAGTAGTTCTATATTTAGCTTTTTGAGGAACCTCCATACTGTTTTCCAGAGTGGGTGTACCAGTTTACATTCCCATCAACAGTGTAAGAGGGTTCCCCTTTCTCCATCCTTGCCAACATCTATTTTTTCTTGTGTTGTTAATTTTAGCCATTCTGACAGATGTGAGGTGGTATCTCATTGTGATTTTGATTTGTATTTACCTGATGATGAGTGATGTTGAATATATTTTCATGTGTCTGTTAGCCATCTGGATGTCTTTGATTTAAAAAAAAAAATGCTTCACAAATATGTATGTCGTAGGGGCCATGCTAATTTTCACTGTATTGTTCCAATTTTATTTTTTAAATTTTACTTTATTTTTTTTTTACATAAAAAGTTCATTTTTTTTGAGAGAGAGAGCATGAGTGGGGGAAGGAGAGAGAGAAAGGGAGAAAGAATCCCAAGCAGGCTCTGTGTCATCAGTGCAGAGCCCGATGTGGAGGTAGAACTCCTGAACCATAAGATCGTGATCTGAGCCGAACTCAAGATGCCTAACTGACTGAGCCACCCAGATGCCCCTTGCTTGTATCATTCCAATTTTAGTACAGGTGCTGCTGAAGCAAACACTATTCTGAATATTAACTCTTTAACATATATGATTTGCAAATATTTTCTCCAGTTCTGTAGGTGAGCTTTGCACTGTTGTGACTGTGTCCCTTGATGCATAGATTTTAAATTTTAATGTAGTTCATTTTGTCTCTTTTTACTTTTGTTGTCTCTTATTTTAGTGTCCACATTGCTCTCTTTGATGGCGTATTCTTCTATTATTTGGTTGATTAGAAATCTATTTTCCTAATAACTTACTGGAATTTAGGCCATTCCAGTTTTACCATGATGTTATAAACATAGTTTAAGTAAATGTTGTACATATTATTTGTGTTCTTGTAAGAATATAGCAGTATAATTAATTTTTATATTATAATTGGTGGGTCAGAGATGTACCCAATCAGGGCTGGAGAGTACCAAATTGTGCTTCAAAAGGGTTGTGCCATTTTACGGTAATGGATGACAATACCTGTTTCTCATACACTGACAAATAATGGGCTTTTCATACCTTTTCATTTTTGCAAACTCAGTAGGTGAAAAAAATCTGGTTTGATTTCAATTTCTGTATTTATGGTTGCATGACTGTGGTTGAACATCTTCTGATGTTTACTGACCACTTGTATTTGTTTCTCTAAACTACCTTTTTATATCCTTTGCCAGTTTTCTCTTTCTTTCTTTCTTTCTTTCTTTCTTTCTTTCTTTCTTTCTTTTGATTGTTGGTTTTTTTTCTCATTTATTTAAAAAAATTTAAGTTTATTTTGAGAGAGAGAGAGAGAGAGTGTGCACAAGCTGGGTAGGGGCAGAGAGAAGGAGAGACAGAATCCCAAACAGGCTCCGCACCATCAGTGCAGAGCCCGATATGGGGCTTGAACTCACGAACCATTAGAACGTGACCTGAGCTGGAGGCTTAACCTACTGCACCACCCAGGTACCCCTTTCTCATTTATTTATAACAACTTTTTCTTTGTGTGATATATTTTCCTGGTTTTTATTTAGACTTTGTTTATGGGTTTGTGTGTGTACATGTGCATAACACGGTACCAAGTTTTTCATTTTTATGTAGTCACATTTGGTAATATTTCTCCTCCTGTTTCTCTGGTTTTGTGTCATTCTGTGGAAAGCATACTTAACAAAAGCAGAATCCATAAAGGCGAAGATTTGACTGCATAATAATGAAAAAAAACCCAAACCCTTTTGTGGGTAAAAATAATACTTGCACATGATAGAAAATGTGGGGAGGGTTAAAAGGAAAAAAATCACCCACTGTCCTCACTACCCAGTGGCAACCACCATTAGTATTTCAGCCTAATTGATTTGCACTTTCCCCCCCCTCCTAACTTAGTCTTCTTTTGATTTGTGGAGAATCATTGGTATGTAACATGGTCACTGACCTTGAGGTAACACTGGACTTATTGTGGAGGAATGATGACTCTTATTTCTTTCATGAACTCTAGTGGTTCACTAGACCTCCTGTCAGCTCCTAAGGGGTTAGAAGGGTGGAAGCAAGAGCAGGGAGTATTGGTATTAGAAGGTCATCATGGTGAGATTCAAAAATCTGCTCATGTGAAAGTGACTGCAAATTGTGTTGTCTTTTCCTTCCTTACGTTGTGCAACTTTTCCCTTAATATTTAATAAAGCTCTCTTTTTACAGTGCCTCCAGTTGCTTTTTTTTTTCTTTTTTAAACTTTGCAAAGGCAGAAAAAAAGGTATTTTGACTCACTTTTTTCATGGAGCTTTAAATAGAAATTGTACCTCTGGGGGTGCCTGGGGGTGGCTTAATTGTTAGGCTTTGAGCTCTTGATTTATGCTCAGGTCATGATTTCACGGTTCATGGGAATGAGCTCCACGAGCTCCGTGTGCTGACAGCACAGAGCCCACCCACTTTGAATCCTCTCTCTCCCTCTCTGCCCCTCCCCCCCTCCCTCTCTGCCCCTCTGCCCTCTGAGAGATGCTTGTACATCTCTCAAAATAAATAATAAAATAAAACTAAAAAAATAAAGGAAATTGCACTTCTGTGGGGCTGTTGTGGTGGTGGTGATATTAATCACAGAGGAAAACTCTTGAGTTTCCTTCTGAAAGAAAGGTGAAATTCAGTAAATCTAAGTTGGAATTTCTTGCTCATCTGTCCTGTTTAGATTTTTTTCTAGTTCTCTTTTGATTAAAACCTTGACTATTTTGTCTCAGTGAATAAGTGCATTTCACTGTGTGGAGACAAGAGTTAGAGACTAAAATAAGCAGGAATGATAAAAATATGTATACAATTAAATGGCAAAATTGTCCATTTTGAGTACCTAAAGTTGAGAAGGAAGGGTGTCATTGAGGATGTGAGTGACTTCATGAGTGAGGTGAGACTTTAACTTGGTTCTTTTGAACAAGGATATGGAAGTCCGGGTTGTGTTTGACATCTATAAAATTCTTCAGTCTTAAGACAATTGCCTTGTCTTAAGGCATTTGCTTTCACTGACTTTGGGAATATTTCATCATATAGTTCAGTAACTTACGGAACTTTAAAAATATATAATTTTTTTTCTCCTATACTAGGTTAAAAGCTTTTTGTGACTAGTAGGCTCTAATTATTGCCAGTGTATTTGCCATAATTAGCTTTACTGTTATGAACCCATGTGTATGGATTCAGAATAGATTTGCCTATTTTAGGAGTTCTTAATCTTGATCTAGGGATGGGCTCTATGTCAGGATTGTTTTTGAAAATGGTAGAGGGCATTAAGGAAGACACTTGTTGGGATGAGCACTGGGTGTTGTATGTGAGCAATGAACCACGGGCATCTACCCCCAAAACCAAGAGCACACTTTACACACTATATGTTAGCCAATTTGACAATAAATTATATTTTTAAAAAAGGGGGGGGCATTGTGAAGATATTCTTTCTCTCTCTCTCTCTCTTTCCCTCCCTTCCTTCCTCCCTCCCTTCCTCACTACCTCCCTATCTCTTTTGTTGGTATGTTTGAAAGCTGTTAGCTTCAGTGTCCCATCATTCAAGTTTAAGTCAGTAGTTCCTGTTATTCTGCTCCTGCAGCCTTAGTTTGAGTCTTCTGTCCATTTCTAAGTGAATTACTATGGCCAAGAGGTTGGAAAGTGCTTTTTTTCTTGCTTTATTGCTAGTGTTGGTTCCCACCATATGGATTGAGAATGGAGGAAGGAGGTGGGTCTTCAAAGGTGAATCAGGGCCTTTTAACCAGAGAAATGTTGAATGGTACATAAATGGTTAAAATCACAAATGTACCTTAAACTTCATGGGATCTGGTGACCGACAGAAACTAACCATAAACTTTTTTTTTTCCTCCTTAGAAGAGTTTTCATAGCTATCATCAGACTTTCAAAGGGATATGAACCCCTAAAGAAAGTTAAATTTTCATATGGGTCTGGGAAGAAAAGGCCATTTTAAATGAGGAAAGATTCATTACCAAAGGTGTACGTGAGAATGATTTTTGAGACAGTGGAATTAGATTAACTTAATCCAGTGAAGATAGTATATTGAGGATGGTAGAGTATAAATTTGGATATTTTAGATGCCTTGTTATGTGATCGAACTATAGTTGACTCTTGAATAACATGGGTTAGGGGTGCTGATTCCCTGTGCAGTTGAAAATCTGAGTATTACTTTGGACTCCCCCAAAACTTAACTACTTAATAGCCTACTACTGATGGAAGCCTTACCAATAAACCAACAGTTGATTAACACATATTTTGTATGTTACATGCATTACATACTGTGTTCTTATAATAATGTAAGCCAGAGAAAAGAAAACGTTAAGATCATGAGAGAAAATACATCTACAGTACTCTGCCGTATGTATCCAAAAAAAGTCTGTGTGTAAGTGGAGTTGTGTAGTTCGAACCCATGTTATTCAAGCGTATGCTGTATAGAAGGTGCTTAGATATTGTTGAAATCAATATGGTAAAAAAAAAAAAAATTCAAGTAGTTTAAGAGAATAAGAGAAGTACTTTTAAAAATAATAAATTGCTTCCTTCTTTTCCATAATTATACCTTTCACTTATTTCTTTTCTCTAGATATTATAGTTGTGATTTCCCTGTTGGTCCAAGACTTTTTTTTTGGGTTGAGATAAAAAACAGTTTTAAGGACTTATTTTATTTTTTATAATTTATGATTTTATTGCATTATAATCACAACAAAAAGAACATTTTATGGTTTTTGTAATTATTGAAGCTTCCTAATAGGCAATTTTTCTAACCATTTTACTAGTGATTGGGAGATAAAGTAGAAGTTTTTGGAGTTTGAAATTTGGTATATTTTTGAAATCAACCTTACTCATTTTATTATTCATATACTCTTATCTCTGTCTTGCAGTCATACATGAGAATTGTAGAGGAAAGATTGAGAGAGAGGGGCACCTTAACTCTAATTAGGATAGTGGTTGCTATAGTAGCTTCATTTTTTTTTTAGTGTATGGCTTAGCTCACTTCATTTTTTTTAACTTATTTTTTCTCCCTTTTTTATTTGAGAGAGAGAGAGAGTACAATCAGGGGAGAGGAGCAGAGGGAGAGAGAGAGAAAATCCTAAGCAGGCTTCACCCTCAGTGCGGAGCCTGATGTGGGGCTCGATCCCACAACCCTGGGATCACGATCAGAGCTGAAGTCAAGAGTTGGACATTCAACTGACCGAGCCACCCAGGAACACCTAGCTTACTTCATTTTGTTGGAAATTTTTATCAGGGATGGTGACAACCCTGATAGAATTTAGAACCTACTTTTTATCTTAGACATAGAATCCTTTTACATAAATTCTTTTTTGATAGTAACACATTTGTACAGTGGTACTACCAGCATCCTATTCTGTTCCTTTTCCTTTGTTAGCTGGCTCATCTCTTTGAGGGACTCAGAGTAGGACTTTGTTGATGACAAGTTTTGGACACTTAGCAGGAACAGTAGTTAAGGTTTATCAGTTTTCATGAGAGGAAGCCTCTATGCTGTTGGGCTTATAAATAACCTTCATCCCTGCCACTATGACTTCCTCATTTGTGGGTCTGTTGCATATGTATGGAGTGGTTTAAGACAGTCTGGAGCATTTGTTCACCCTGGCAGTTGGTTTAGGATTTCTGGTAAGGTTGCTAACTTCCCTGGACTTGTGAGCTGCCTTGCTGCTATTTGGGCTTTCGTGGCTTTGGAGAAAGCCCTGAGGCAGAAAAGTGGAGAGACTCATGGACCCTTGGGATAGGCTACTCTCAGCATGAGGTGGGACACTGTCATTGTAAGTGGGAACTGTCCACAGCATATGTGGCTGAATTCCCCTTGGGCTGAGGGGATGTGATACAGGGCACCACCTGTTTCTGCTGTATACTATGCAAAAGATGGGAAACAGTTCCCAAATCTATCATTAGGAGATGGTTAAGTAAATAGTAGTATAATTATACAATGGAGTATTATGCAACTATAAAAAGGAATAGTTGCTTTCTATATACACATAGGGTTCTTCAAGATGCACTAAGAAGGTCATGTATTGAGTATTGTGTGTGACTTACTGCCTTTTGTGTGTAAAAGTGAAAGAAGATAAATATATTTGTGTTTGTTCATGATTGCTTTAATGTTAGGAGGCTACATAAGAAACTGAGTGTCTGAGTAAGAGATGGGGGGTACATGAAGGGGTTGAAGGTGAGGCGGGGAAAGGAATGAAACTTTTTGCTGTATATTTTTTGTTTTCTTTAAATGTGGTATCTGTTCTTTTTTTTTCTTTTTTAAGTAAAACCACCCTGATGAAATATTGAGTTTGAATATTATTTTGAGAGACAGAGAGATCATGCATGGGAGGGGCAGAGAGAGAGGGAGCATCCCAAGCAGGCTCCACACCATCAGTACAGAGCCTAACATGGGGCTCAAACCCATGAAACTTGAGATCATGACCTGAGCTGAAATCAAGAGTCAGACGCATAACCGACTGAGCCACCCACGCACTCCTGAATTTTATTTTCCATGTGGCTAAATAAACTAAAACTTATCATGGCTTTTCATGGCTCTTGTTTTGCCCTCAAATATTCCCATGCCTGGCAACTTGTCACTCAGTTCTCAGCTTAAATGTTGGGTAGTCACTGAGGCCTGATTACTCAGTGGATTTCTCTCTTTTCCCATTCACTGTCAACCTTATTATCCTGTTTTATTTTGTGTATTGCACTTACCACTATGTGAAGAAAAAAATTTTTTTCTTACATATTTGTTGTCTGTTTCTACCATTAGAATGCTAACTTGCCTAACAGCCAGAGCCTGTTATGTATTGTCTACCATCTCTTGGCATTCTTTTTTTATTTTTGTTTGATGGCTACAGTTGATGCAGTATCTTTTTTCCTCCTAAGGATAACCCCCCCCCCCCCCCCCAGCTAAACAGAGAACTTTATCCTTTCTGTTTCTCACCCCTCTTTCCCTAAATTTTTCTGTTGGATATCCTTTCACTGCTTCTGTTATTCTGGTCATTTCAGGTGTTAAGACAGTATCTCAGATGTGAATAAGTGCAGTTTAATACAAACCGTAATTTCCACCCTAACCCATTTTCAAATTTGTTTTTTTCCTTAATTTGTGCTTACTCTTGAATTTCAGGGAGTGTGGCGTATTTTTCCAGTATTCCTTCATTTTGGCTTAATTCCTTTAAAAATCAATTTATTGAGGTATATGCCAGCTTTTTTGAGGTGTAATATTTATGTACTACAATGCATACATCTTAAAAGTATAGCTGAATTCATTTTGACAAATGTATGCAACCATGTGACCACCACCCTAGTCAAAGTATAGAACATTTCTATCTTTTCAAAAAGCTCCTTCGGGGTGCCTGGGTGGTTCAATCAGTTGAGTGTCTGACTCTTGATTTTGGCTCAAGTCATGAACCTAGGGTCGTGGGATTGAGCCCCATGTTGGGCTCCTTGCTGAGCCCGGAGCCTACTTGAGATTCTCTCTCTGCTCCCCCCCACTCTTGTGCACATACATGCTCTCGCTTTAAAAAAAAAAAAAGTTCCTTCATTTTCCTTTGCAGATTTGACAAAGTTTCCTAGTCAGTGCATAAGTGTTCTTTTATTTTGTAGTTTCCTCTGTATTTGAAATACTGCATAATTTTTATAGGAAGAATTAAATGTTCTTTACTTTTGCTTCCATATGTATTTTTTTATGATGTTTATTTATTTTTGAGAGCGAGAAAGAGAGAGAGAGAGAGGGAGTGCAAGTGGGGTAGGAACAGAGAGAGAGGGAGACACAGAATCTGGAGCAGGCTCCAGGCTCTGAGCTGTCAGCACAGAGCCCGACGCTGGCCTTGAACTCAGACTGTGAGATCATGACCTGAGCCGAAGTTGGAAACTTAATCAACTGAGCCACCCAGGTGCCCCTCTGTAGTCCTTTATATCCTTTTAGTATTTCTTCTCTCATAGTTGTCTGTCTCTCCTTTCTGCCATTCTTTCTCTACCCTAGTTGTGAACTGGGCTTGCTTGTTTTTTTGTTTTGTTTTGTTTTGTTTTTTGAGAGAGAGAGAGAGAGAGAGAGCAAGAGAGCGAGTGTGATCTGGGGAGAGGGGCAGAGGGTGAGAGAAAGAATTTTAAGCAGGCTCCATGCTCATTGCAGATCCGGACTCTGGGCTCAGTCCCACAACCCTGGGATCATGACCTGAGCTGCAATCAAGAGTCAGACGGACGCTCAACCCACTGAGGCATTCAGGGGTCCCAGGGCTTGTTTCTTATTCATCTTTGCAGTCCCAGGTTTTGGCACTTAGACAGTTAGTGATTGTGTGTTACAGTGAGAATTAAATTTAGAAGTGGTATGGATGTGTCACTGATTGAGGAAGGCAGTATAGCATAATGCTTAGGAGCAAAGAGTCTTGTCCTCCATCACTTGCTGGCTGATGTGACCTTGGGTAAATTACTTATTTTTCCTGTGCCAAAGTTTTCACATCTGAAAAAAATGCCATATTAGCATCTACCTCGTAGGTTTATTGTAAAGATTAAATGAGCTAATGTATGTAAAGCACTTAAAACGGTACCTGGCACTTAAATTCTAGATAAGTATTAAATCTTCAGAATTTTGAGAGAATGAGCTTTTGGGAACTTTCTTTTTTCTTTCTTTCTTTCTTTCTTTCTTTCTTTCTTTCTTTCTTTCTTTCTTTCTTTTTGGCTGAACTAGGGAGTGTACATAACATACAGACTTCTTGGATAATCAGATAAAAATAACCTAATGTAGAGCAGAATGATTTGATAGAGCTGTTCAGAATTGAGGGACTTTTAGGTAAAACTGTACTTGTGAGCTTGAGAAGCCAGCCCATATAGCTATCTGTAGCTATCTGGGCCCCTATCTGTAGCTATATGGGCCCATATATATAGCTATATGTAGCCCATATAGCTATCTGGCTATCTGCAGCTGCCTCTTTGTATTAAAAAAATTTTTTTTATTAATGTTTATTTATTTTTGAGAGAGAGAGAGGGTGAGACAGAGCACAAGTGGGAGAGGGGAAGACAGAGAGGGAAGGGAGACAGAGAATCCAAAGCAGGCTCCAGGCTCCGAGCTGTCAGCACAGAGCCTGACGTGGGGCTCGGACCCACGAACTGTGAGATCATGACCTGAGCCGAAGTCAGATGCCCAACAGACTGAGCCACCCAGGCACCCCTGCCTCTTTGTATTTAAATATTCTCAGCCGCTTCTTACATTTAAGTTTCTGCCCCTGAATCTACAAACTTATTTGCATTTGCATTCACCTTTCATCCTTTCTTGTTTAAAAAAAAAATTAATTTTTATGGAGCCAGTCTTACCGTCTGTGTTCCTGAATCCGCCAGTCAGCCCTCACGTTTTACACTTAGTATATGATAGGCACTAAGGATACTATATGAACAAAACAGAAGGTCTCAGCCCTTATGGAACTTATGTACCAGTGGGTAAGACAGATGATGTAAAATGCAGTTATAATAAATACAGTATGATAAGAACTATGGGGGGTGTATATAGAATGCTGCTGTAGGAGCGTATTGATTTTTGAAACCGTGAGAGGATGGAAATGTGCAAAGAGGTTAGAAATTAAGAGAATTCTGAAGGAGATCATTATTAAAATACTGTGGAGAATAAAAAGTCACTGGTGGAGAGGGTAGGAGGGAAACAAGGAGAGTCTGGTGTAACAGAGCTGAGCTGAGTGCATCTCAGGACAGAGTTAGTGATCAACAGATACTGCTAAGCAGCCAGGTAAGGTCCTTTTCTGTCTTTCCTTTTCAGATGTTTGGCTCTATTAGTTATTCCTTCTAAATTGCATGTATTGTTACTTTTTGTTTAGCTTCTAAACTCACGTAGTGTTTGCATAGTTAGTTAGGTGGGGGATACTGCATCCTCTTGACTCATCTTGTTTCAAGTGTCAAATTATAAGTAGCACAAGTTTGGGTAATGAAGGATTTGTCAAACTTGATCTGAATAATCTATTTGTCTATTTGAGGTGGGGAGAATTGGATAGCTAGGGATGCTTCTCTTTCCTTTTTTCCTGGTTCCGTGAAACTTGTTCAAGTCCATTTGACTATACAATTTTTCCTTGACTCCACATTTCCTTCACTGTTTTAGGAAGAGTTGTTTTAATTCCCTGTCACCACTTCTGGACCTCCCATTCAGTGCTAGGCCCTGTCAAGTTTGATTTCTTCTCTCTTGGTTAAGTGGAATCTGAACCTGTAAAACTAATTAAAGAGCTCTTTGTTGGGGCACCTGTGTGGCTCAGTCAGTTAACTGTCTGACTTTGGCTCAGGTCATGACCTCATGTTTCATGAGTACGAGCCCTGCGTTGGGGTTTGTGCTGATAGCTCGGAGCCTGGAGACTGCTCTGGATTCTGTGTCTCCCTCTTTCTCCGCCCCTCCCCTGCTTGTGCACGCACGTGCTCTCTCTCTCTCTCTCTTTTTGTCTCTCTCAAAAATAAACATTAAAAAAAGGGTTACTTGTTGCTAAATACAGGGGATTTTGAAGTTGTCTCAGTTTGTAGGCAGTTTTTGACATGATTGACCACTTCATCGTTCTTAGAATGTTTTGTGTTTTCTGAGGCACCATGTTCTTCTGATTTTCTTCTTAGTCCTCTAGCCACTCCTTACTTACTGGCTGGGTTTTCTTCTCTGACTCTTACACAGTGGTATATTGGTTTTGTAGTATAGGCTTACATCATTCTGCATATTTCCTGGGTGACCTTATTCATTACTATGACTTTAGTTACACTAATTGAAACTAATTAGTTAACACTAATTGAAGCTTAGTAAGTAAGCCATATAACACTGATTTAAATCTATAAAGATTATCATATTTTTATCTGCACATTTTAAATGCAAGATAAAATCACCTAGATTATACAAAATTCAGGCTCTGCATATATGCATATCTGGAAGGAACTCATGAGTGCATCAATAATTGAAATGCTGTTGTTTATGCTAGAGTTAAACTTGAATCTTAGGGGCCGTCTAGATTTTTCTTGGTACTTAGAAAGTGTAATTTTAATATCTTACTTATTAGCTGGATGTGAGAATCTGCAAATAAAGAAATAGATGCTTTTTTATAAAATAGGTGTTTTAATTTTTTAAAGTAGGCTCCATGCCCACCATGGAGCCCAACATGGGGTTTGAACTCACAACCCTGAGGTTAAACATGATCTGAGACTTAAGAGTTGGGCACTTAACCGACTGAGCCACCCAGGCACCCAAGAAATAGATGTTTCAGGCACACTTTAAAATTTTTATTTTATCATGCTTTAATTCAGTGTGATGTTAATTTTAATTCTTCTGAGCAGAGGTGCCTGGCTGACTCAGTTGTAGAGCATGCAACTCTTGATCTTGGGGTCATGAGTTCAAGCCCCACATTAGGTGTAGAGCTTACAGTAAAATAAAAAATTCTTCTGAGAAGCTATTCTGATTGTCATAAAGTAGTTTCTTCAGGGGCGCCTGGGTGGCGCAGTCGGTTAAGCGTCCGACTTCAGCCAGGTCACGATCTCGCGGTCCGTGAGTTCGAGCCCCGCGTCAGGCTCTGGGCTGATGGCTCGGAGCCTGGAGCCTGTTTCTGATTCTGTGTCTCCCTCTCTCTCTGCCCCTCCCCCGTTCATGCTCTGTCTCTCTCTGTCCCAAAAATAAATAAAAAATGTTGAAAAAAAAAAAAATTTAAAAAAAAAAAAAAAAAAAAAAAAAAAAAAAAAAAGTAGTTTCTTCAAATTGTGTTTGTAGTAGTTCCATGAACAATGCCAAAGGAATGCTATTTTTGTTTGATAAACACTGCCCTCCTGTGGTTAACGTAAGCTAAATGTTTTGTAAAACTACTATGGTCTTTCTGGTAAAATAATGTAATAGTAATACAATGTAGTAATAGTATTGTAATAGTAATGTATCTAGTGTATCTGCACATTTTTCTCTCTCTGTCTATGCATAATGCATATTTTCTTATTAAAAATTAAGTGAATTAAAAGTTAAATGTAAATGAAAAGTTGGAAAAATATTAAGCTATCTAAGGGAGGGAAGATATAAAATGTAGAAGTGCTAAAGAAAGTCAAAAGAGGGGTGCTTAGGTGGTTCAGTTGGTTGAGTGTCCAACTCTTGATTTCGACTCAGGTCATGATCTCACAGTTCGTATGTTTGAGCCCTGCATAAGGCTCCATGCTGATGGTGCACAGCATGCTTGGGATTGTTCCCCCCCCCCCCCCACTTCTCTCTGTGCCCCTCCCGATGCATGTGGTCTCTGTTCCTCTAAATAAATGAATAAACATTGAAAACAAAAAGCTACCAGAAAAAAAAAAAAGGAAATAAAAAGAGAAGACCAGTTATAATACATGGAGTTAATAAAAACCTCCATGTAAAAATAGCAGTAATGAAAAGATAAAGGATAAACTGGAAAAAATATTTGCAATAAATGTGACAGCAGAAGTTTTAGTATTCATTTTAAAGTTTTAATATATTGAATGTGAAAATAGAACTCATACAAATGGTATATATACTAAGTAGACAGTGGTCATGAATAACCAGTTTACAAGTGAGGAAACAGTTATTAAATCACAGAAATATATTAATTTGTAATGATATTTCATAAAAGGATATTCATAATATTCCTAATGATGCTTCAAACAAACAACCCAACTTCACTGGTTCCCTTTGGAGCATACTAGGAAAGTTGGGTAATTACTCTGAAAATTATTAAATAGGACACAATCAAACACTTACCCTTGTCTGTATGAATTCTCTGCCTTTCAGGTAACCAAAAAGTAGATGGAGGAAAACATTTCTTTTTGGAAGGATTTTAGCTAATGAATGAAGAAGGAATGATAGACTTATCACCATTTTTGGACACCTAAATAAAATAACGAGTCTAGGTAGTGATCATTATGGGTACTAAAACAATTAGGTAGGAATGCTTATGGGAAACTTTTTAATACTTTATAGTATAAAATAGCTTGTAGTTTATAATATGAAACTCTATAGAAGTCATTTCAAAAAAAGAGACCACAGATGTTTTGTGTTCTGACGTGGTGTGATAGGAAGTCTCCAACACTGCCTATGAAGTGTTTTTGCTAAAATAAAATACAAATCTGAGCCAGTCTCTAGGTGTTAATTCTAATATTCAGGAAATATGAGGGACAGAGTACTATACAATTAACAAAATATGGAAATGTGGGAAACTATAGCACAATCTACCTGGTTTCTTCAGTAAATAAATTGGAAGAAAAATGGAAGAAATCTATAGATTAGAAGAGAGTTTAAGACGTATGTTAACCAAATGTGATATGTTTGGGTCTTTGAATACTGATTTGAGCAATCTAACTGTTTAAAAAAGTTTGTTTTTTTCATGAAAATTGGGGATGTCTAAATAATTTGGTATTAAAGAATTGTAGTTATTTTTTGAGGCTTAAAATTTGTTTTTAATGTTTATTTTTGAGAGAGAGAGAGACAGGAGTGCAAGTGGGGGAGGGGCAGAAAGAAAGAAAGACACAGAATCTGAAGCAGGCTCCAGGCGCTGAGCTTGTCAGCACAGAGTCCAACGTGGGGCTCGAACCCATGAACCATGAGATCATGACCTGAGCCGAAGTCGGATGATTAATGACTGAGCCTCCCAGGCGCCCCTAGGGGCAGAGAATCTTTCACAGGTTCTATGCTCAGTGCATAGCTCTATGCCGGGCTTGGTCCTGAGACCCTGGGAGCAGGACCTAAGCTGAAGAGACGGACGCTCTACCAACTGAGCCACCCAGGCACCTCAAGAAAAACATTCGTTTCTTCTCCAAACTAAGTGATTTATGGCTCTAAGTATTGAGAAATCTAGCACAAATAATTTTCTAAATTTAAAATTAATTTTGAGTTCCTAATATTTAAAGGAACTAGTGATAAACTTTTTTTTTTTAAAGGAAAGTAAATATCCCTTATGCAGTTGTAACTAACTGGTTTCTTCTATTTTATTTCATTAAAGACTAGTATATCTAGAAAATCTGGGAAGTCCTCACTAGAAAGGCGTATAAAAATTTTTAGGTCTTTTTTTTTTTTTTTAATAATTTTTAAAAATTTATTTTAGAGAGAGAGAAAGACAGAGCACAGATAGGGGAGGGACAGAGACAGAGAGGGAGGCACAGAATCCGAAGAAGGCTCCAGGCTATAAGCTGTCAGTACAGTGCTCCAGGTCTTTGATTTAAAAAAAAAAAAAAATAATAATAATAATTAATTAATTTTGAGAGAAAGAGAGTGAGTTGGGGAGGGGCAGAGGGGGAGGGGAGAGAGAGAATCCCAAGCAGGCTCCATGCCCTCAGTGCAGAGCTAGACGCGGGGCCCGAACCCACAAACTGGGGAAATCATGACCTGAGCCGAAACCAAGGGTTGGATGCTTAATGGACGAACCACCCAGGCACCCCAACAGAACGAACTTTAATTGCCAGGGGGATGATTGTATCAGTTTCCTTAGAAATTCCTTCTAGTTTTTTTTTTTTTTTTAATTTTTTTTTTTAACGTTTATTTATTTTTGAGACAGAGAGAGAGCATGAGTGGGGATGGGGCAGAGAGAGAGGGAGACACAGAATCTGAAACAGGCTCCAGGCTCTGAGCGGTCAGCACAGAACCCGACACGGGGCTTGAACTCACAGACTGTGAGATCATGACCTGAGTCGAAGTCGAACGCTTAACCGACCAAGCCACCCAGGCGCCCCGAAACTCCTTCTAGTTTTTGACGAGGGCAAGCAATTGTACAAACTGTTTTTCTTTTATCAACTCCAGTGCTTTTCAGAATGGTTTACAAAAACCTCTACATTTTCCCACTTTTCCCAAGCAGAACTTGTAGCAACAGAGTTCCTCAGAGATTTCAGTGGCAGTATGTTTTCTTCAGGCAACCAAATGGATTATTTGAGGGGAAGTTCTGTGTTGGAACTGAATCTGCCTGGAATAACAACTAAATATGGAATATCATTTATACCCTTAACAATGCTTTTAATGTAGTTTTCTGCTTTGGGTTAATCAGTTGTGTATTTTTACTCTTTTAACTTGTTGATGGAAATATATTTTGTTTAGGTAGACTTGGCAAAATCATTTAATGTTCTCCTTTCTTTTATGGAATAAAAGCAGTGTATTTGTTGTGTTCAACCAGATCTCTTTTTGTGATGTAGTTGTTAAGTTGTGTGTGTGTGTGTGTGTGTGTGTGTGTGTGTGTGTGTGTAAGTAGGCTCTATGCTTAACATGGGACTCGAACTCACAACTCTAAGACCCAAGACTGGGCCAGCTGAGTGCCCCTGTAGTTGTTAAATTTTATAATTTATTTTTTATTTTTATATTTTTAAGTTTATATTTGAGAGAGAGCATGAGCTGGGGAAAGGGGCAGAAAGGGAGAAAGAGAATTCCAAGCAAATTCCGTGCTGTCAGTGCAAAGCCTGACATGAGGCTCGATCCCACATGAGATCACAACCTGAGCCAAAGTCAAGAGTTGGATGTTAACTGATTGAACCACCCAGGCACCCCTAAAATTTTAGTTTTTAATTTGATTTTTATTATTTAAATCAAGTAACTTGTTGCCTTATGTCAGGGTCACCCAACAAAGGAAATATAAATGTTTAATGACATGACCAATCCAACCTCATTAGTAACTAAAATTTTAAAATTGTAGCATATGTATATTTAAAATAGTTACCAAAGAGTTTTAAAATGATATAAATGCCGGTTAATGGTGTAGTGAAACTCCCGTACATCTGGCGGATCGCAATTTGACTATATTAAAATAACTTTATGCAGGAATTCCACTTGTTAGATTTAAAAATTTTTTTTTTTTTCAACGTTTTTTATTTATTTTTGGGACAGAGAGAGAGCATGAACGGGGGAGGGGCAGAGAGAGAGGGAGACACAGAATCAGAAACAGGCTCCAGGCTCCGAGCCATCAGCCCAGAGCCTGACGCGGGGCTCGAACTCACAGACCGCGAGATCGTGACCTGGCTGAAGTCGGACGCTTAACCGACTGCGCCACCCAGGCGCCCCCCCACTTGTTAGATTTTAAAAATAATCAGAAACACTTGGCATTTGTTATAATAAAAAATAAAAAAACACAATAACACATTATTGAGAATTGCTATATCTCCAAGTTCTATTTTTTTTTTCATGTTTGTTTATTTTTGAGATAGAGGGAGACAGGATCTGAAGCAGGCTCCACACTGTTAAGTACAGAGCCTGTTGCACGGCTCAAACTCATGAAATGTGAGATCATGACCTGAGGCAAAGTCAAATGCTTAACTGACTGAGTCACCCCACTATCCCCAAGTTCTAAACGAAACTGCTCAAAATAAAATATTCTCTTTGACGCACATGGTCTTTCATAAGTTATAGATATTGTTCTTATTTTCATTTTACTGATGAATTTGAGGCTCAGAGATTGACTTTACAAAGTCACAGAGCTCTAAATGATAGAATCAGGGATAAAATTAGGGTCTGTCTCATTCTTGGCATTTGTTGGTCCAGTGTGTAAGGATAATAATAATAGTGCTTCTTTAAGTGATTTAAAAATTTTTTTAATTTGTTTATTTTGAGAGAGACCGTGTGTGTACTGGCAGGGGAGGGGCAGAGAGAGGGAGAGAGAATTCCAAGTTGACTTTGCAGAGCCCATTGTGGGGCTCCGTCCCACAACCTGTGAGATCATGACCTGAGTCGAAACCAAGAGTCAGATGCTCTGAACCATCTGGGCACCCCTTTAAGTGATTCTAATATGCAACAATAGGAAATGGATTAAGTGATTTAGTGTTTATGTGTGTATAATATTCACTGGAGTATTATGCTGCTATGAAATATATCAATAAATGTCTCAAGATTTGCAAAAAAGGGCTTCTAATAATATTAAAATAGTACAAACTGATATGTGCAGAAGAAATCTCAACTATGTAAAATGTTACTGAAAAACTCCTGGAAGGGGATATGCCAACATGTTAAGTCCTGTTCTGTCATGGCAGAAGCCCTCTGTACATACAGTTAAATAAAACCTGTTTTTTTTTGTTGTTGTTGTTATTCCGAATTTTCTAGAATGGGGATACCCCGCTGGCTCAGTCAGAAGAGCATGTGACTCTTGATCTTGGGGTTGTAATTTTGAGCCCCGCATTGGGTGTAGAGATTACTAAAATAAATAAATGAATAAGTATTCTAGAATGAATATGCATTATCATTGGGGAAACCCTGTTACTTTACATATGGTATATCTGACTGTATATAGATTTAACTCAGCACCTGGAATTAATTTCTTTGTGGAGTACCATGAATTTCACTGGAAGTTAGTGAAACATTCTTATTTTGCCTGATTAATACTAGAATTTGAGAAACACAGTTTTTAAAATATTAGGATCTCCCCAGGCCCCACCAGGATCTTGTTTTTCAGTTTTATGTACTTGCTCATTGCTAAAAACAAAGCCAGGGACCCACTTCTTAAGATATCAACTTACTTACAGACATACGTAGAGGCTGACATTTTCATTAAGCTAATTTTGTCATGTTTCAAAACAGACGTGTGAGAAAAAGGTCTCTATTGGATCTTTACAGTTGAACATCCTATTCCTGTCTTAATCAAAAGAGTAAGTGACATTTCTGTAATCCTGTTAGTTTTTTTGTTTTTGCCTCAAGAGGTAAGAACCTACCCACTATTCAGCAGAGGCAGTTTGTATCATTCCAGCATATTTTAGTTAACAAAATAAGTATTTCTTTTATCATTGAACTCTTTGTTTTGTTTTGTTTTTGAGAGAGAGAGAGAGAGAGAGAGAGAGAATGTGCATGAGCCGTAGAAGGGCAGAGGGAGAGAGAATCTTACGCAGGCTCTATGCCCAGCTTGGAACCCTGTGTGGGTCTCAATCCCACGACCTTGGGATCGTGATCTGAGCTGAAATCAAGAGCCAGACGCTCAACCGACTGAGCCACCTAGGCACCTCTCAACTCTTCACTTTGTATAAAGTGTTAATATTATCCTCTAGTTTGGGGAATTAAGAGTTTTGCCATCTAAGTTCAGGCTGTGCTTTGTAACTTCTGAGTCTTAACTTCCTGGTAAAATAGACATAACTAAACCTGTTTTCCTTCTTGGATTATTGTGAGGATTGAATGAAATAGAATGGCTATGTGATGTTTATAAACCATAAGGCAGTTATAAATATGTGTGAATTAAGGGAGAAATGTAAAAAAAATTTATGTATTATCTTGGCAGCACCATCTGAAGATAATCTTCATAGGAAGTTTTTTTTGTGTGTGAATTCAGGTTTTAATGTTTTAATAGGTATATCAGTCTTTTGTGTTTTTATTTGACCATATTTTATGTGTATATCTCTATATAAAAACTCTTTTTGTGCCACATCAGTTGGTACAGACACTATGGTAAACAGTATGGATGTTCCTTAAAAAATAGAACTACCAGGGGTGCCTGGGTGGCTCAGTCGGTTAAGCGTCCGACTTCAGCTCAGGTCACGATCTTACAGTCTGTGAGTTCGAGCCCCGTGTCGGGCTCTGTGCTGATAGCTCAGAGCCTGGAGCCTGTTTCAGATTCTGTGTCCCCATCTCTCTCTGCCCCTCCCCTGCTCATGCTCTGTCTCTCTCTGTCAAAAATAAATAAACATAAAAAAAAAAAAAATCGAACTACCAGCAATCCCACTTCTGGGTATATACCCAAAGGAAATGAAATACTGTCTTAGAGAGGTATTTGCACCCCTGTGTTCATTGCAGCATTATTCACAGTAGCTGAGACATGGAAACAACTTAGGTGTCATACAGAAGATTTGGGAAAAAAAAAAATTACTGTGTGCAATGGAATACTATCCAGCCATAAAAAGAAGGAAATCTGCCGTATATGACAAGGATGAACCTTGTGAGCTTTATGCTAAGTGAAACAGTCAGATAGAGAAAGACAAATACTGCATGGTCCCATATGTGGAATCTAAAAAAAGTTGTTATCAGAGCACCTGGGTGGCTCAGTCAGTTAAGAATCTGACTCTTGGTTTTGGCTCAGGTCATGAGTTTGAGCCCTGTGTCAGTCTCTATGCTGACCGTTTGGAGGCTGCTTGGGATTCTCTGCCTCCCTCTCTCTGTCCCAACCCTGCTTGTTCTCTCTGTCTGTCTCTCAAAAATGGACGGATAGATGGATAGATAGATAAAAAAAATTGATCTCAGAAGCAGTAAGTTGTTGGTTTCTAGGCTTTGGGGGTGGGTAGGGGAAATGGAGAGATGTTGGTCAAAGGATACAAACTAGCAATTAGAAGAATAAATTCTGGTGATCTAATTAATGTACAGCATGGTGATTGTAGTAAACAATATTGTGTATTTTTTTGCTAAGGATATGGGACTCCTGCGTGGCTTAGTTGGTTGGACATCCAACTCTTGATTTTGGCTCAGGTCATGATCTCACGGTTGTGAGATTGAGCCCTGCCATGGGCCCAGCACTGGGTATGGAGCTTCCTTAAGATTCTGTCTCTCTTTTTCCCTCTGCCCCTCCCGGGTGCTTGTCCATGCACGCATTTTCTCTTTAAAAAAAAAAAAAAAAAAAAAAAGAAAAAGAAAAACCGTGAAATTTGCTACAAGTAGATCTTTTAATTGTTACCATGTGCACAAATAACTATGTGATAGTTAACAAAGCTTAATGTAATCATTTAACTATATATAAGAATATCACATGACCATATTGTATACTTTAAATGTACACAAGGTTATTTGTCAATTATGTCTCACTAAAGCTGGGGGAAAATCAGACTAAGGGAATAAAGTGTGTCTGCATGTGCGGGTGTGTGTGTGTGTGTGTGTGTGTGTGTGTGTGTGTGTGTGTGTAGGTGGTGGCGTTGCTTGTGAGTGTCTGAGTGTATTTTAGAGTGGTAAGGATCTCTCTGAAGAAGTGAAGGGAGAGAGTTAAAGGGGAAAGCATTGCAGGAGGTGGGACAGATGCAAATGGCCCTGAGTTAGGAATGAATTTGTTATATTTGAAGAAGGGCAAGAAGGTAATGTAAGAAGAGTAAGATACAGGATTTCATGTAGAATTTTTTAAGCTCTATCAAGGAATTCAGATTTCAATTTCAGCTAATTAAAAGAAGTGTTAAAATCAGAGGAATAATGTAATTTAAGTTTTAAGGTCACTTGCTGTCCCGTGTCCTGTGGATAGATTGGTCAGTCATATTAGTTAGGCACAGACTTGGCTGTGTGTAACAGTTCCTTAAATGGATTGGATGTGTATTTCTCTTTCATGCAGCGGTCTGGAGGTGTAGTCAGTAGTCTGCCATTCTTAGGGAATGGCCTTACCTGTATGGGTCAGGATGCCTTGTCACCCCCATTGTCAAAGCCTCGGGGTAGAGAAAGGACCAAAGTGGGACGTGCTCTGGCTTTTTGAAAATCTGGTTGTTGCTGTTATCACGTTCTGGTGTCTAGAACTTGAGTTCCATATCTAGTTTTGAGGGAGGCTTAGAGAGGAGGCCTCCATATCCAAGTCATGTTCCCTTTTCATTTATGGCTGTATAATATTCAGTGGTATAGATAATGCCAGATTCCTTGGTGTCCTGTTATTGGATAAGTAGCCTTTAAATTTTTTAGTGAGTAACGTAATGAATATTTTCTTCTATCTCAGTAGTACTGGATTATGTGTACATACTCATTTCATGGTGTTTACTTATTGCCATGTTTTTGCTGTCTAAATTAGCGGGGGAAAAACATTAGAGAATATGAGTTTTATATTTGATTGTTGGTAAAGTCAAACGTTCTGGTTCTTTTATTTTTCATAAATTTTATTATGGGATATTGAATGTGTACACAATAGTTGACAATAATATAATGAATATCTTTGTACCCATTGTGTAGCTCTTATAATTACCAACTTATAGCCAATCTTGCTATATTTAAGCCTCTGTCCTAATTTCCTCTGTATAATTTTGAATCAAATTCCAGACATCATATAATTTCATCTGTAAATATTTCAGTATGTAAATGCTTTTTCATATGATTGCTATCCTATTGTATTAGCTCTTTTATGAATTATTTGTCCATGTCCATGGTGTATTTTTTTTTTTCATTTTCAGTAATTGTATACATTTTAATATATAGACAATAAATAAAGGCTCAGTTTTCTATATGGGCCTTAATTTGGACAAGGATAATAAGTGAAATTTTGGACATGCTAA
The DNA here is from genome assembly GCF_024362965.1 of Panthera pardus. NCBI lineage: Eukaryota > Metazoa > Chordata > Mammalia > Carnivora > Felidae > Panthera > Panthera pardus. The sequence goes on from NW_026526832.1 coordinate 20,664,830, forward strand.
GTTTGAGATGTTTCTGAAGCATCTAAGGTTGATGTTTAAAAGGTAGTTATGGGGGGCGCCTGAGTGGCTCAGTCGGTTGAGTGACCGACTTCGGCTCAGGTCATGATCTCACTGTTTGTGAATTCGAGCCCAGCATCGGGCTCTGTGCTGACAGTCCAGAGCCTGGAGCCTGCTTCTGATTCTGTGTCTCCCTCTCTCTCTGCCCCTCCCCCACTCATGCTCTGTCTTTCTCTGTCTCAGAAATAAATAAACATTAAAAAAAGATTAAAAAAATAAAAGGTAGTTATGTACAGACTGTGCTGCTTTTTCTTTTATCAAAATACGGGTGCTTGGTGAAGACTTGGGGATGGATGATGTTACTCAGGGAGAGTTGGTGGAATGAGCAGCAAAAGCTGCAGATTGATGCTTATAAATTATTTAAGGGTGGGCATAGAAAAAGACATCTGTGAAGAAGACTAAGGAGAAGGGTTTTAGAAAAAAAGTCTAGAGAGAGCAATGTCTAAGAAAAGAATGGTTATTAACCCTGTCAGATGTAGCAGAGAGATCAAGGAAGATGATAAATGGAGGTGTGTTTGTTGGATTTTATGATTAAGCAAATGAGAAAATGGATATAGACACAGGACACAGTGTGCTGTAGTGATGCAAGATAGACTTGAGTTTCAATTCTGGCTACCACTTACCCTTGCTGTCTTGTGTTTGGAAATCTACTTATTGAACCTTAGTTATCCCACTTTTTTTTTTAAAAAAAATTTTTTTTTTTAACGTTTATTTATTTTCGAGACAGAGAGAGAGACAGAGCACGAACGGGGGAGGGGCAGAGAGAGAGGGAGACACAGAATTGGAAGCAGGCTCCAGGCTCTGAGCCATCAGCCCAGAGCCCGACGCGGGGCTCGAACTCACAGACCGCGAGATCGTGACCTGAGCTGAAAGTCGGACGCTTAACCGACTGAGCCACCCAGGCGCCCCTAGTTATCCCACTTTTTGAATGGTGATATTAATGTTTTCCTTTTAAAGTTGCTGTGAAATTTAACTGAGAGAATGTATAGCACTTATTTGTATTTTCTTCATAGGTGGTAGTAGGTGATACCACATTGTGATACCTTAATGGCTGATCTAGGGTATCTGACTTTAATGATTTCTATTATACAAGTCCTGTATCTGTTATTATTGACTTGCTGTACTAAATAATATTCTTTTGGTAGTATAGTATAGAGAACTGGTTCATTTTAGCTTTCATTGGCATCTTTTAATTGCCAAGAGTTCTTTATTTTTTTTTAATTTTATTAAAAAAAATTTTAAACATTTATTCATTTTTGAGAGACAGAGTGTCAGCAGGGGAGGGGTGGAGAGAGAGGGAGACATAGAATCTGAAGTAGGCTCCAGGCTCTGAGCTGTCAGCACAGAACCTGATGCAGGGCTCAAACCCATGAACTGTGAGATCATGACCTGAGTTGAAGTCAGATACTTAACCTACTGAGCCACCCACGTGCCCCTAGTTCTTTATTTCTTTAACAGTGAGAATGGAAAATGATTTAGGTATGAGAGTTCTGCTTAAACTTTGGATCTAAAAAAAGAGGAAACCAGAATTGACTTAAAGGGAGTCATTTTATTTATTTATTTAAAAATTTTTAATTTATTTTTTAAAATAAATCATTTTAAGCCTAGTGAGGTAGTGGCAGACACTTAGTTTTCCTTCATCTGGGAATGTTTAGATTTCCCCTTCATTCTTTTTTTTTTTTCATTTTCAGCATTTATATTCATTTTTGAGAGACCGAGTGTGAGTGGGGAAGGGTCAGAGAGAGAGAGAGAGAGAGAGAGAGAGAGAGAGAGGCATGGAATCCAAAGTCGGCTCCAGGCTCTGAGCTGTTAGCACAGAACCCAATATGGGACTTGAACTCACAGATTGTGAGATCATGACCTGAGGTGAAGTTGGATGCTTAACTGACTGAGCCACCCAGGTACCCCCTTTGTTCCCATTTTTTAAAAAAGTCATGTCTATACTAATATGGGGCTTGAACTCATGACCCCGAGATCAAAAGTCAGATGCTCTACCCACTGAGCCAACCAGGTGCCCCCTTTCCCTTTTATTCTTAAGGGGCATTTTTGCTGGATAGGAATTTTGAATTGAGAGCCCTTTTCTTACAGTACTTTACAATGTTTTTTTCACTATTTCTACTTTCCATGGTTTCTGATGAGAAATGTACAGTCACTGGAATTGTTCTCCTAAATAAATGGTTGTTTTACCTGGGTTGCTTTCAAATTTATTTTGTTGTTTTAGCGTTTGGTATGGGTTTCTTTGAATTTATGTTGTTTGAGATTCATTGACCTTGCTGAAATTGTAAGTGTATATCTTTAACCAAATTTGGGGAGTTTTCTGCTGCTGTTTCTTCAGATACGGTTTTTGCACTCTTTCTCATCTCTTTTTGGGATTCTGATAACATGAATGTTACACTTTGTGATTCTTTCCCATTAGCCCTGTTCATTTATTTTTTCTACCATTTTTCTGTCTATTCATCAGATTGGATAATTTCTATTGCTTTAGCTTCAAGTTCACTGACTCTTTTCTTCATTATCTCCATTCTGCAGTTGAGTGCCTCCAGGGAATTTTGGGTTTTATTTTGGTTAGTGTATTTTTTAGTCCTAAAATTTTATTTTGTTTCACACAGTCATACACACACACACACACACACACACACACACACACACACACACACACACCTTATTTCTCTGCTGACACTGTTTCTTTCAAGAATATTCTTGTTGACTTTTTTTTTTTTTTTTTTTAAGATTTTATTTTTGAGTAGTCTCTACACCCTGTGGATAGAGCTCCAGCTCACAACCCTGAGATCAAGAGTTGCATGCTCCACCGACTAAGCCAGCTAGGTGGCCTGCTTCCTGACTTTTTTTTTTTTTTTTTTTTTTTTTTTAATGTTTATTTGTTTTCGAGAAAGTGTGTGAGCAGGGTAGGGGCAGAGAGAGAGGGAGACAGAATCCAAAGCAGGCTCCAGACTCCAGGCTCCGAACTGTCAGCACAGGGCTGATGTGGGGCTCGAACCCAAGAACTGCAAGATCATGACCTGAGCCAAAGTTGGATGCTTAACCAACTGAGCCACCCAGGCACCCCCCTCTTCCTGACTTGAAGCATGGTTATAATAATTGCTTTAAAGTCTTTGATAATTCCAATGTCTTTGTTATCTTGGATTTATTGTGTGTAGGTTGTCTTTTCCCTTGTGAGTTCTTGAGAGTTTCCTAGTTGTTCAGTTGTCAAGTGATGTTGGATTGTATATAGACATTTTAATGTTATGTTATCATATTGTATGTCTTATTTAAATCCAATGGAGAATAATTTTGCGGGGGGGGGGGGATGAGTTTTAAAGTAGGTATTTATTTGACTTTGTTAGGTTCAGATCACAAGTTTCCACCTACCTTTTGTGCACTACAATTCCAATATTTAGTTTTCAAAGCCTTTGCAGAGTTGTTCTGATCTGTTCTGCATGTGTACCATTTACTGGGTAATTTGGGAACCTGATACTATGATTAGGGTTAGACACACACATGCATAGCTCTGGAGTGACCCCAGGAGTGTTTATGGAACTTTGTGGTATCATTTTCTTGGCTCCTTTGTCTTTGCAATAACTTTCTCCCTGATAACTTTCTGGCTCCTACAGACCCTTCTTCCTTGTCCTATGGCTGGACAGCTGAGGCTTTCATTTCTCTGTTTTGCTGTATATTCCACAACTGCATCTGCCTTTGATGGCAAACAATAGGATGACAGAGAAAGAATATAAGCCATGTGGATTCCCTTCACACCTAGGGGATTAGAAGGGTTCTGTTTTGTTGGAGTTTTCAGTCCCTGTTCAACCATTGCTGGTATCACCACTGCCAAGGATGCTGTCTTGGCTTGTCTGGGGGCATAGGTCAAGAGAAAGGGGGGAAACCTCAGAAAACCGCCTCTCCCTAGGGGACCCCTTTACTGATCCTCAGATCAAAAAAGAGAAGAATTCTCTTGAGAGCCATTTCTGCCTGCTGTTAGTGGACAGTTCTGAATTGGTACTGCCTTTGAGTTTAGACTGAGTGGTCCCAGAGCAAATAAAATCAGGAAACTCACTTAGGGGTTAGTAAAACTTCTAGTTGTGGTTTTGTACTCCAACCCGATTGCTACCTCAGAATGCTGCTCCATGCATTCCGTCCAGGTTTTTAGTCATATTCAGCAGGAGATAAACTATGCTTACTCCTTTTTTACCAGAACCAGGAAATTTTGTTACAACTGTATTGTTCATTTGTTTTGGTTAAGAATTTATTGAGCATTCATGCCATACTCAGCTTTGCTGGGAATGTCAAGATGATAATCTCAAACTACCTATAGTAGATCCACAGTTAGGCATGTGACATGGGGGTGGAGGCAGAAAGTACATAATTTTATACTAAACACTACTAATAAATAATTTAGTTATTAATCTTAATCTTTTTTGATCCATTTCTGTTTCAGGACTTGACATATTGTTTGTGACTAAGAGAGAAGAACCTGTTTATATTCCATTAATTTTCCATTTTTCTTATCATCCCAAAATTAAAGGGATGAAAAGTCCCTGGATATGTATGTGCTGGATGAAATTAATACATAGTTATAAGAATAAGAACTATAATTATACACATAATTATAATAAGAACTTAAAATAAGAAATAATTTATTATTATATACTTGTTTCTCAGGTCTTAGAAAAATACCCCAATACACCCATGAGTCATAAAGAAATTCTTCAAGTTATCCAGAGAGAAGGACTAAAAGAAATCAGGTGAGTTACTTAAATATTATTAGTAATAATTACAATACTTGATTAGAGTGTTTTGTGGTATATAGCAGTGTACTTTAGCCCTGAAGATTGATGATTTAGTAATAACTGCTTTGCTAATTTCTGATTTATTCAGTTGTCAGATCTCTGGAGTTTTCAGTCATAGCACAGTTATAAAACCACAAGTATGTTTAAAAAAAAATTCTTAGAATGTATCTGTTTCCATCCCATGCACTTTAATTCTTAGGAAGTCCCGGAGCCATCTTCAAACCTTCACCTATGAGTTCAGTCTTTTAATTTAATAAGCTTGGTCAGTAGCATGTAACAAGTATTCTCTAGTGCAGGGAGAGTGCTAGAAATAGACAATCTAGGAAGAAATAACCTTGGCCAAAAAGAATAAAATGGAAAAGGTACATATAGAGCAGTATGTATTTCAAGTAATAGTTATATGTACAAATAAAACAGCTTGGGGTCAATTAATACAGGACCAAAGATAAAACACACTTTAATTTCTAAGAGCCTTCTATTACAATAGCACGTAATAGTCACTTCATAAACAAGACCTTCTGTCATCAAGAAATGTTAAAATTGGGGCAACTGGGTGGCTCAGTCAGTTAAGTGTCCGACGTCGGCTCAAGTCATGATCTCGCTGTTCACAAGCTCGAGCCCCACGTAGGGCTCTGTGCTGACAGCTCAGAGCCTGGAGCCTGCTTCTGATTCTGTGTCTCCCCTTCTCTGCCCCTCCCCCACTTGTCTCCTCTCTCTCTCTCTCTCAAAAATAAGTTAAAATATTAAAAAAATAAAAAAGAAATGTTAAAGTTCTGTTCAACATACTTTGTATTGTTAACGTTGAAATCTGGGAGTCTATATGAGAGATATTTTCATTAAGATGGGAAAGGTTGGAGTGCTTTAAAACTGCTACTAGTTTTCTCAAGTGGGGGTGGTATTGTGTAAACACCCTTAGGGAAAGTGTTCAGAATTTATGGGGCTGTGTTTGATTGTCAAAGTGACTAGAAAGTACAGGAGCACGGTGGCATTTAACAGGTAACAGGATGCTAAATGTCTCACATTGTGCTGGATGGTCCTTTACACTGGAGAATTGTTCAGCTCAGATGCCAGAGTAATAATGAGCTATGGTAAAATATTTGTAAACGGACAGTAATACATTTTTTGATAAATAGCTGTTGTGTGTTCTAGATTGTAATTCTCATCTTCTTGAATATAAAATTCAGTTTTTTGCCCTTGTTTGCTAACAGAGCTCAAGAAATTTTGTTTGATTTGTGGCCAAACGTCAATAGGCTGGGAATAAAATAGGTTTGTGTTATGACTTTGAAGGAATGAAGTAAAATTAGTGTATTTCACTTTATGTAACATAAGTCTCTCAGAAATTGTGTGAACATTTAAACATTTTTGTAAATTAAAAAATTAGTCACTTAATTTATCAGTGATATAATTCTAAATTTTTATTTGAATTAGATAAGACTTATTAGATTAAAGCATAATGTCCATGTAATAACAGATCAATTTGTACAAAGCTACAGGAGCAAAAGGTAGTGATTTTTGTGGTTCTGTGGAACAAATTCTGCTAAGGTGTTCTAATATTTTTTTATAACAGTATGGGGTTTTTATAGAATATGAATGGGCAAGAGATTTCATTTTTTTCCTCCTTAAAGTTAGACTTTTGATGCACACCAGGGACATAGACCAGGATATCTGGTGTGTAGAGAGTAAACTACCCTCAGTCCCTTAGGTCTCAGTGACAGGTGCAGGGTCATCTGGCTCCAATATACTAAAGCTCTGTGACTTTACACTTATCGTTATCATTTCTAGGAAGCAGGCAAGAATAGTAAATATGTGAAGAATAGTAAATAAATAAAAGAAGGGGAAAAAAAGAGATTTAGAAAAAAAATAGCAAAATGGTAGAGTCAGCAAAAGTAGCTTCTGGCTTCACTTCGTGATAACAATTTATAAGTAGCTGCTCTTGGTTAAACTACATTGTTGTGATGCAATTGTGTAACAACAAAGCAGTTCTTTCTAAGTCACCATTGACTTCCATTTTGTTAACTCCATGGGACTTCTAGTTACTCTTACTACTTAGCATTATTTCACACAGTTGACTACGCCTTCCTTTTTGAAACTCTGTTACCTGAAGCGATTACAAACATTTCTTCTCTCCTCCTCCTTCCTTCTCAGTTTTTTTTTTCCTTTGCTCACTACCTTCTAACTTAAGTGCGATTTTGTCCAATTCCATAGCTTTAAATATTATATGTTATCAATTCTCAAATATGTAGGGAAGCTCTTTCTTCAGCCTTTGTATATGCTTTTTTTTTAAATTTTTTTCTTAACGTTTATTTATTTTTGGGACAGAGAGAGACAGAGCATGAACGGGGGAGGGGCAGAGAGAGAGGGAGACACAGAATGGGAAGCAGGCTCCAAGCTCTGAGCCATCAGCCAAGAGCCCGACGCGGGGCTCGAACTCACGGGCCACGAGATCGTGACCTGAGCTGAAGTCGGACGCTTAACCGACTGAGCCACCCAGGCGCCCCATATGCTGACTTTTTAACAAGGAATATGCTTTTACCTCAGTTACCTCTTATTTTTTACGTGTCAGTTTGAATATGTCTTTTTCAGAGCACTTTGGCTGACTTTACGAGTTAGAGCATATTTCCTTTTTTAGTGTATTATAGTGTTCTGTTTATTTCTTCATACCACCTAAAGTTTGAAGTCACATATTTTTGTGATCTTAAAAAAGTCATCAAGCTTCTCTATTGCTTACATTAAGGTAGCTCCATGAGGAGTGAAATTTGCTCTTTGTCCCCCTTCTCTTTTGTGTTTGGCATATGTCAGACATTGAAAACCTACTTGTTATATATGTGAAGTATTAGTAGTTGGGAGATCACATTCAGATGCAGTTACAGCTTATTCTCTTGCTGCAGTGATGTGTTAAATGATTGTCTTATAATCATTAAAGTTTTTAGATTACTGAATGAAATAGATAATATCTTTATTAAAGATGTGCTGCTTTTTACAGTTTAATTTTCATTCCTCAATCCATAGTACGTGGCTTTCAGTTCTTTTTTCCCTTTGTAGTTTTCCCCATCTTCCCCATTTTGAAGAAGCTCACTTAAGTTTGATTATTCCACATTCTATTGTTTTATTTTAAAATACATTAAAGTGGACACAGCCTAAATGTCCATTAAAAGATGAGTGGATAAATAAAACGTAGTATATAATTTCAGTGGAATATTATCAGCCTTAAGAAAGAATGAAATTCAGATACATACTACATGGATAAACCTTAAAAACATGCTAAGTGAAATAAGACACAAAAGGACAAGTAGTGATTGACGACAGGAAAAAAAAAAGGACAGATATTGTACAGTTCCATTTGTATGAGATACTTAGGCAGACTGATACAGAGACAGAAAGTAGAATAGAGGTTACCGGGGACTGAGAGTAGGGAAAAATAAAGAGTTATTGTTTAATTAGTATAAAGTTTCTTTCTGGGATGATGAAAAAGTCATGGAAATGGACAGTGGTAATGGTTGCCCAGCATTGTGAATGTACTCCATGCTACTGGAATCTACACTTAAAAATCGTTCAAATGGGGACACCTGGGTGGTTCAGTTGGTATAGTGTCCGACTTTTGATTTTGGCTCAGTTGTGATCTCACGGTTTGTGATGTGAGTTTGAACCCCGTGTCGGGCTCCACTCTGGCAGTGTGGAGCCTGCTTAGGATTCTCTCTCTCCCTCTTTCTCTGCCCCCCTCCCCCCCAAAATAAATAAATAAACTTTAAAAAAAGGTTCAAATGGTAACTTGTATGTTACATATATTTTGTCACAAAAATAGTATTAAAAGGTAAGTGATTGGCTCCTGGCTGAGAAGGACAGAGGTACTGGTTCCTTTAAGAACTTAAGAGTTTTTAAGAGGTTTTCTGCAGTCTTTGAGCTGAACAGTTTTATAAGTCTCAGGGTCTGGTCAACAGACAGAAGCTACATGGTAATTTGAACAGGGAAGTTACTAAGTTAACTAGTTATTAATTTGTTAACCAGAAATTAACTATTAAAAGGGAGCAGCCAGTACCTGCAGGGCTGAGGCAGCGTGACCTAAGGAGACCCCTCCATGTCCCTAGGCTGTTATTCAGATCTTAATGGACAAGGTAGGGCTCTGGTCCCGTGGATGACAAAGTTCACTAGTGCTGTAGCCTGGGCTAGCACTTAGGAAACTCCCTACTGAGTATTAGAAGAACTTGTTGGAAAACCTCCTGCTGGGCACCTGTCCCACATTCACTGGGAGCCAGCTGAGGCTCCAGCAGAATTTTCTGGGAAGCCAGCCACAGGCATTCTGCTGAACCTTGCTGAAGGTGGAGGGCCGTCAAAGTGTCCTTCATGTTGCTGGGTGCTGCCTGTCGTAAGAGCAGGCAGGCAACAGTACAGTAAAACCAGAAAGAAAAGCGCCCTTTCATGCTGTAGTGTTCCTCCAGTGCACTATTGACAAACTTAACGTTGAGCCAACTGGCAGAGGAGAAGTGTTTATAGGGTCCAGCTCCACTACTACAGAGAGGACAAAGGAAGCTGGATTTGGAGCTAAAAGTCAATAAATTGATAACTAGCACAACAGCCTTCAGTAGTTTTTCAGTAGAATAACTAAAATCATTGTCTGGCCCCATATACCATTTTGTTTTACTTGATTTGTTTCCATCTTCACTCCAGCTAAACTGTATAGACAGCACATAGTATTTTTTAAAGAAATACTCTATCTGATAATCATTGACATGATTAGATTTACTCTACCATTTCACTATTTTCTGTTTTTCTTTATATTTTATTTTACTGTCCCCTCTCTGCTGCCTTCTTTTGCCAGTGTTATCTGGCTGGCTCAAGTCTCTCAAAAGGCCTAGTGGATATTTCTTAATCCAAGGGCAAAGACCAGACCTCTCTTTGGGTAAAGGTAAATTCTTTACTACATACTCCCATACAAATCAAATTAGACTTCCCAAATGTGCCAGCTTTCTTAATTTTTAATGTTTAAGGTAGTTGCTTTTTAAAAATTGACATATAATGAACATACCATAAAAGCATTTTAAAGCATATGGTTCAGTGGTTTATTATTTAATGTATTTGTACAGAACATTTCCATTATCCCCAAAAGAAACCCTTCAGTATTAGTTGTCATTCCTTTTCCTTGCCCCACCCTCAGTGCCCCAGCCTTAGGCAACCTCTAATATGCTTTCTCTGACCATGGATTTGCCAATTTTGGATATTTCATAAAATGGAATCACACAATATGTGGTCTTTTTTGACTGGCTCCTTTCATATAGTATAAAGATTTGAAGGTTCATTCATATTGTATTATTTATCAGTACTTTATTCCTTTATTGCTGAATAATATTCCATTGCATGCATATGCCACATTTTACTTACCCATTCATCAGTTGATGGGCATTGGGGTTATTTTCACTTTTTGGCTATTATGAATAATACTACTGTGAACATCCATGTACAAATTTTTGTGTGGGAAGTTGCTTTCTGTATTTTTACAAGTTTTAGTTGCAACCAGCCAGAAAGAGAGAGAGGCTATTGTGGGTCTGCTCTCACCAAGTCTCACTCAATTTTAAATCATGAAATTGGATTGAGCTTTAAATTTGTGGAGTTCATGGAAACATGAATTAATCCACAAATTTCAGTTCAAAATCATTGTGTTTTTCTTTGGCTTAGAATAGAATTCCAGATTTTGGTGTAGCCTTTGTTTTTCAGTCATTTTAAAACTATAGGAAGGGGGTTTATCACAGATAGTCTAGTATAGGCTACTTAACACAAATATTTTATGACTAGTGTTTGAAACCTCCATGTTGAGTAGTTCTGTAATCGGAGCCAGTTTTTTGTACCAAATGAGTAAGTGGATGTGAATAGAACACAGTAAACCAGTATGAATTTAACCAGTGGTTAAATGTTTAAGCATCACTCTGTCCAAACGTGTAGTCAGTTCTCAAAAGGAAATAATACACCTGCCTCAAACATTTGCATCTGATAATTACAAGATGATATGTAGTCTGAATTATGATTTAGATAAATATATATATTTAGATGAATGTAATTTATGAAGAATGGCCTGCAGCAGTAGGAGTTGAAAGGGTTAAGGAGACTAATAAAGGGGCTGCTTTACTGGAGCAGGCAAACTATGGTGGTGTTTTGTTTGGATTTGGTAAGTAGTGCTGGGGAGAATAGATGGATTTAAGATACATATTTCAGGACTTGCTAACGGATTGGATGTGGAAGGTAAAAGGAAAGAGGAAATAAAAAATGATTTCTAGGCTTCCTGATTATATAGCTGCTATTTACTATAGAAAAGAACTGAAGAATGAACTGGACAAGTGAGGAGTTGTTAAAGGATTCACTGAGCATGTATTTGTGGATTCAAAAAAAGTTGTGACCCTTACAAGGGGTGAGGAGGTATTCAGGTGCAGGGCGTGGTTATAGTATAAATTTCAAGGTCGCAGCTAAAAGGTAACAGTGATCTGGAGCTATAGAGTAGGTGTCTATTTTCAGAGATTAATACCTAATACCTGTTTGGCACATCATTGAGTAAAGAGTTCTGGTGTGTTATAGAATCCAAAAATGCATCCTTTCCTTTCATGATAATGTACTTTCACTTATGTTACCAGTCTCGGTTAATAAGATACCGAAGACAGTTACCTAAATATAAATTTTTTTTTTAAATTTTTTTTTTTTAACGTTTATTTATTTTTGAGACAGAGAGACAGAGCATGAACAGGGGAGGGACAGAGAGAGAGGGAGACACAGAATCTGAAACAGGCTCCAGGCTCTGAGCTGTCAGCACAGAGCCTGATGTGGCGCTTGAACTCACGGACCATGAGATCATGACCTGAGCCGAAGTCGGACGCTTAACCGACCGAGCCACCCAGGCGCCTCAATAAATTTTTACTTTTAGAAAATTGCAAATGGAAAGAAAAGCATACATTCTCCAGCTAAATTATAAATTGTCCTCTCACCCTGGACTGTTTTGAAGTCAATCTTAGGCATTTTATTACTTCAGCAATGCAGTATATATCCAACAGAGACGAACTCAAGAGACTGTGCAAATTGAATATTTTGGCTTATCAGAAAAGCAAACAACTAAACATAGACATTAAGTATGCAATACTGTTGGTGAAACATACACAGAATACTCCATAAGTCAAATGTTTGTGTATGTTTTATACAATTCCCATGAATCCTTTACTGTTAATCACTCTTCACTACTTCTTTCCTTAGTCTTGTACAACAGGTTTCTCCCCTTCATCAGCTGTGGCAGCCATTAATGTTTAAGTATAGGACTTCAAGCCTTCCTTCTAAATTAGCCATTGCTTTTAGTGCCTGCGCCCCCCGCCCCCCAGGTTTTCTTAACCTGCTTTGTTCATCCTTTAGCTGTATTACCTTGACTCTTCTTATATCTGCTATTAGAGAAAGAGAGTTTTTAGCAAAGAAGAGAAAAATAACTATTTTCTGAAACCCTTTTCTCTTACTACTATTTCTTTCCATTCATAAGTAGAAGAGGAAAGAGAAATTAGGAAGATTCTTGGTATTATGAATTTATCATCCTCAGATTATATTCTGAATTAGACCATTTATGAGTGGTCCCAAGGGTTCATGATATACAATAATTAATAATTTTGGTGAGTCATGAATTTGAATCTTGTACACCATAAAACTGATGTGGGAGAATAAGTTATGTAGCTAATAAAAGAGTGTAGCCAACTACCTAGCTTTTAAATTATAATTTAAAAAACTGGATTTTTTTGCAAATGAAGTTTCTCTAGCTGTTTACAGCATGATGGCCCTGATTAACAGTACCCCCAGAAAGGTAATCCCTGTTGTATTCCTCACCCTTGCCTCCCTTCCCCAACCCCTTTTCCAAATCAGTCACATTATTTCAGTCACAGAATGTTATAGCTGGAATAGTTAATTGGGATATTACCGTTACATGTCAATTTATTATTGAAGGATTTAGGCCCATGGAGATTGGTCAGGGTTAGACAACTGGTTCTGTGAAGCTAGAAACCCAGGCTTACTGTTTCTGGTTTTGTTCTTATTAATATATCATACTGTCTGTATATCCCTAGTTCTTCCTACTCTTTTGATTAGTATATTTGCTTGATTTTTCAAATCAGTCTTGTATTATGTGCTGGTACATAATAACATTAAGATAGTTGCTATCTAACTGTAAATTTCTTTCTGGAAGAATTTGGAACAAAAACTTCAGCCATTATAATAACTTGACTTCTGAAAGGGCCACTACATTTTTAAAGAATTTACAGTAATGGAACATTTAAATCTTTATTGTTGTTTTGTAGAACTCCAATTTGTTCCCTAACAAGGAGTTGATTTTTTGTTTTTTTAATGTCTCAGTCTTGTATCCCAAGCAAGCTCCTTTAGAGTTGGAATTGTAAAGAACCTGGGAACCATCTAACAAAGATCATGCTCAATAAACAATTGCTAGATTGAAATTTTACCTCTTTGGAGGAGTCCCAGTTGCATCTAATTAGTATTAATACATTTACTTATGAACAAGATAATCTCTTTCACATGGTATTAAAATAATGTTTTAGCTTACCTCATACCAAAAACTAATCTGAGCACCTAATTTTTTCCCCATCTCTTCTTTTGTAAAATATGTAGCAAGGGTAATAAAGTCAACATTCTCTACTAGTTTTCAGCAGAAATCATTATCTCTGCAGAATAGATCATTGGACTGCTTGCCAAGCTGAATTGCCTTAAGGTGATATACTGGAAAGAACTCAGTTTAAGAATGAAGAATATTATTGATTAAATTGATACCATATTTATCTAAAGTTAGCTGATACCTTTGAATTTAGCCTGTGTTTTCTTTATCTGCCTGTTGCAGTCTGGTTTCAAGCACACAAACCTTGTAGGGATGTCAAAAAGGCTTAATAATGAAGAAACAAAAATCCCCAAATGCTTGTATATTAACAGAAAAGAGTATTCTTGCCCATTGTTACTCAGCTTCACAGTAGTGGATTCATTATGGAAACTAATAAACCTTAGGGTCCATAGCTGATGGCTTTATGATGGCTCCTTGAAATTGAAATGCATGGGAAGAATATTAAAGAATACTCATTGTATCCACATTTGACTCAAAACTGCTTTAATAGTTTTAGTTTGTCACATAATTAAGGTATGCAGTTGTTATCTGAAATGGTTTAGACTATTTATCTGAGTTTAACTGTGCATGTCTAGACAACGTGATATTTTGGGCTAACTTGTAAATTCTAAAGAAGAAATGAATGTTCTATATAGCAAAGTGGGGGGAGGGTGCTAATTTGAAGAATTGTGGATATTGCTGGGAGGGGAAGGGAGAGTTTATTTTTTTGTTTTATTGTTAAAATTAAAAGCTTTTTTTTTTCTTTCTTTCATTTTCTTGGGGTGCATTCCAACTCCAGAAGGTAAGAAGTATTACTTTATTCTAAGGAAGTACCTATAATGATAAAGTATACTTTTACAAGTTTAATTGAACTCATCTTTGGATGTGTGATTTTTACTTATAAAACTAAACAATTAGTCCAGAAACTAAATAAGAGTAGAAGTACTATGTAAATATTTATTATATGTGACTTTTTTTTGTCCTTTTAGTCTGTAATCATTATTTGGTCATAATTTTAGAAACCAGTCTACATTTGGCTTTATTAAAATTATCATTTGACATATTAGCATTGGAATACCTAGTGTTCATGCTGACTAATAATAAAAATATTTCAGATTGGAATTGTGTGAGCTAACATTTGCTTTATGACCATAATATTGAAAATATATGTTTATGCTCTGACTGATATAGAGGGAATATTGGTAAGTCTTCTAAGAGAATGATACTTATTTAAAACCAGGCTAGAACAGGTTAAAATTCATAGTTTGGATCCTTTATTGAATTGGCTTTTTTTCTGTGTTGACATAGCATTAAACACACCTCTTCTAAAACAGTTTTTATGTTATAATTACTTATCTGTCTTAGCTATGAGACTTTAGAATAGGAACCACATCATTGTATTTTCATGTTACTTGGACTTCGTATGGCTTTTAGTTGCAGCTAAATCTTTTTAACTGCAGCCAAATTTGCATTCTATTAAGTTCGTTTATAAGAATCTATTCATTTTTTTAGTATCCGTTTGTGGAGAAAACCTTAATTCGGTTTGTGCGAACAGTTAAAATTATTTAAAAAATTTAAAACTAGGTAAGGTGTTTTTTTGTGGGGTGTGTGTGTGTGTGTGTGTGTGTGTGTGTGTGTGTTTTCAGGGGGCCTTATATTGATTAGGTTCTTTAGGTGCAAATAACAGGAACCAAATGTGAAGAACTTAAGCAAAATGGGATATATTTGAAGAATGTGGGGTAGCTCATAACCTCAAAGGAAAGAAACAAACCTTGAAATTGAGAGAACTAAGTTAACTTCAGAGATCAGGTAGCTAGAACTAATGGATGGGCTCATTAGGACTTTGTAGCTGGGATGAATTAGTCTGTGTCTCTTCTGTTCAGGGTTAACATACAAGGAAGAGTGAACCTGGCTGGTTCAGTGTCCAGGCATGGTGAGATCTTGATGGCCAGTCCTACAAGAGTGTTTCCAGTAGGGTAGGTCATAGTTCCCCAAAGCAAAGTGTACATTCTTTCCAGAAGAAGAGAGAATGTATTTGGCCAGGCAGAACCAACAGATGTCTACACATTGCTCACTGTAGAAAATTAGAGTAACAACAGAAAAATATAAGGTACAAGCAGTTGTAAGAAATCATCCTTTATACAGATTCTCCCAATGGTAACAGTGTGCAGTACCGTAGTACAGTATCAGCAACCAGAATATTGCTTTTCATACAGTCTACTTGATTTACTTGTACTCCTGTGTGTGTGTGTGTGTGTGTGTGTGTGTGTGTGTGTGCGCGCGCGCGCGGCGCGCACATGTGGATGTGTATTTGACTCTGTGCGGTCTTACCACGTGTATAGATACATGTATCTACCACCACAGTCAAAATACAAAACAGGTTTATCAACAAGAGGATCCCTTGTGTTGCCGATTTCATAGCCACACCTACCTCCCTAGTACCACCTCCATCCACCCCCCCTCAGGCCAGCCACCACTAATGTGTTCTGCATTTCTGTAATTTTGTCATTTCAATAATTTGTATTAATGGAATTGTATGAAATATATAATATTTGGGATTGACTTTCTCAGTGTAATTCCCTGTGGATTCATCCAGGTTGTTGTCTGTGTCAGTATTTCGTTTTCTTTTTTTATTGCTGAGTAGTATTCAGTGACATGGCTGTACAGTTTATTTAACTAGTCACTCATCGAAGGACATCTAAATTGTCTCCAGTTTTTCACTGTTACAAATAAAGCTTCTATGAAAAGTATACATGTTTTTGTGTGAACATAAATTTTCCTTTCTCTGGTGTAAATGCCCACAAGTGCAGTTGCTGATGTTGTATGGTAAGTGCATATTTAGTTTTTTGTTGTTGCTGGTTAAAAAAATTTTTTAAATTCATTTTTGAGAGACAGAGTGAGTGGGGGAGGGGCAGAGAGAGAGGGAGACACAGAATCTGAAGCAGGCTCCAGGCTCTGAGCTGTCAGCACAGAGCCTGATGTTCGAACTCACGGACTGCAAGATCATGACCTGAGCTGAAGTTGACACTTAACCAACGGAGCCACCCAGGTGCCCCTAGTTTTTTGTTTTTTTTTTTTATGTTTATTTTTGAGAGAGAGCGAGCGTGAGAGTGTGCTAGCGGGGGAGGGCGGGCAGAGAGAGAGGAAGACAGAGGATCTGAAGCAGGCTCTGTGCTGACAGCAGACAGCACGATGTGAGGCTCAAACTCACAAACTGTGAGATCGTGACCTGAGCTGAAGTCAAGACACTTAACCGACCGAGTCACCCAGGTGTCCCATGCACGTTTAGTTTAAAGACACTTTCACATTGTTTCCCACAGTGATTGTACCATTTTACATTCCCACTAGCAACATTTGAGAGATCCAGTGTCTTTGAATTTGAAATGGATTTCTTATAAATAGCATATAGTTGGATTGTGGGGTTTTTAAGCCTTCTCTGCTAATCTTTGCCTTTTAATTTGTATATATACGTTATTTATGTTTAGGTTAATTATTAATAGAGTTTATGCCTGCCATTTTATTATTTGTTTTCTGTTTGTTCTGTTTTTGTTCTTCTATTTTTCTTTTCTTACCTTCCCATGGATTATTTTAGGGTTCCATATTGGCTTATTTATAGTGTATTTCTTTGTATATCTGCCTAATTTTCTTAGGGTTTGCTCTGGGTATTAGAGTGTACAATATGTGATTTATCATTCTGATGATATGAACATTTTACCACTTTGAAGTGTGGAAGCTATTCCATTTAGGTTCTTATCACATGATGTTTTAATTTTTGTTTCAATCATCAAGTATTAGCTAAAACCTCATGAGAAGGTTAGTCTATTGTATGTATGCTTACTTCTATTCTTCCTTCTTTCCTGGTGCTCTAGTATCCTTTCTTTTATTTTTCTGTTTAAAGAACTTCCTTTAGCCATTCTTGGAGAGTGGGTCTGCTAGCAATACATTTCTTTAGTTTTATTGTTTCTAGGACTGTCTTTATTTCTCCTTTGCTTATGAAGGACAGTTCTTTAGATCTAGAATTCTTAAGGAATTTTTATAAAATCAACGGTTCATTTTGTTCAGCGTTTGTAAGATGTGGTACTACGTCTTTCTGGTCTCTATGGTGTCAGATGAGAACTCTACTGTTGATTGAATTAGTATTTCCCTACGGGTAATGTGTTGTTCCTCTCCGACAGCTTTCAGGACTTTTTTTTTTGGATTTAGTATTCAGAAATTTAATTATGTGTCTTCATGTGCAGACTTCTTCAAGTTTATTTTATTTAGATTCATTGAGTTTCTTGAGTATTTATGTTTATTTTTCACCAAATAAGAGAAGTTTTTAGCCAGTAGTCCTTTGAATACTCTTTGTCTTTCTTTTCTTTCTGGGCTCATGGTATGAACTTTTTTATAACTTTAGTTTCTTTCCTATTTGTTGTATTTTCATTTTTTTCAGTAAAGTTTCTTTTATATTTTTTTTAAAGTTTATCTACTTTTGAGACAGAGAGAGAGAGAGAGAGAGAGACAGACAGACAGACAGAGTGTGGGGTTGGGGGGGAGGGCAGGGACACAGAGAGAGGGAGATGCAGAATCTGAAGCATCTGACTTGTTAGCTCCAGCCTCTGACTTGTCAGCACAGAGCCCGATGTGGGGCTCAAACTCACAGACCGTGAGATCATGACCCAAGCCAGAGTCAATGCTCAACTGACTGAGCCACCCACCTACCCCTGTTTCAAGAAAAATTTTAAGTGCATATAGAAGCATCCTTGTCTAATAATTTCAACATCTGTCTTAGTGTTGGTGTCAGTTGATTGTCTTTTCTCATTTAGGTTGTGATTTTCTTGGTTTTTGGTATGATAAGTGATTATTGTATTTGGATCCTGGATATTTTTTTATTTTTATTTTTATTTTTCGGATCCTGGATGTTTTAGTTTTTATGTTAGGAGATGTTGGGTCCTATTAAATTCAAATCTTTTATTTAAGCGGGGATTCACACTGCTTGGGTTTACCATGTGAGTTCTAGACTCCCTTGGTGGACTGTGATTCAATAACAATTTAATTTTCACAGCCTTTGCTTTGCTATTTGGGTCTTGTTTTATTTGATGACAGAGGCTCCCAGTGATCTCTGCTGTTTTCTTCTGAGGGGGTAGAAGGAGTTTCCATAGGCCAGGCTGCCTGATGCCTCTAAATGTGGGATAAAGGAAGTCTCCAGCCTGTGGAGGCAGAGAGGCTTTCCAGGCCATGTGCTTATGATGGTTCTTTCTCTTGCTTGCGCCACTGGTCTGCTGAGCCTGTCAGGGGAGAGAGCTAGTAGCCTTTGGCTGACCAGGACAAAGAGGCTTCCTGAACTGGGCTGCTGCTTCTGGTCTGATCACATTTGCAGATGCCACCTTGCCTTGCCTTGCCTTGCCTTTTTTAGTCTTTATTTTAAGTTTGAGGGAAGCTCATTTGCAGTTAAAACCATTTAATTGTATAAGATTTACCATAACTCTTAAGTTACTTCTGTGAGTTGGAAAATGCTAGAAATTAGTAAGATTAATGAATCAACTGACTACTTTAAAATTCTGAATCTTGGGGTGCCTGCCTGGTTTAGTCAATAGATCATGTGACTCTGGGTCTTGGGGTCATGAGTTCAAGCCCCATGTTGAGGCTACTTAAAAAAAAAAAAAAAAAAAGAATTCTGAATCTTGACGTAAGTGGCTATGCCAAGACTGAGAGTTCCGTTCAAAAGCAGAAAATAATTGTAATAAATAGCTTTGGCTGTTTAGATATATAAACTATATTGCTAAATGAACAAAAAATACCAAATATTGCAAAGATGCAAAATCACAACAGATTGTTTTTTGATACTTAAATCTGTTGAATTTTAATCTCTCTCCAGCTTATTTCTTTCAGAACTATGTCCATAGCTTATAATGACAAGTATTCTATTCTTAGTTTCTGTTTTCTTCGCTAATACTTGCTTTACTCCAAATAGTATGTCCTCATATGCAGCCCTTCACACCTCTTTAGTTCAGAGACATGCTCTTTAGGAACTTGGCCCAGCCAGTTAAGACATGTCAGCATCCTGATCAGCTGAAATAAAAGCATTTGGTATTTTTTTGTATGCAATAGTTACAGAGTGACCTTTCTTAGAAAGATTGTGTTTCTCTTAAAGTCTATATTTTCTTTTTATTATGTTATTTCTCGTAAGATTGAAAAGCAAGATGCTTTAGTTAATCAGTAGTGGAAATGGCCACCGGCTAAGATAGGAGTCAGGTACTTTATGCATATGATCTTTTAAATCTTTTTTTTTTTTTTAAGTTTATTTATTTTCAGAGAGAGTGAACGAATGAGCAAGGGTGAGCCGGGGGAGGGGCAGAGAAAAAGAGAGACTCCCAAGTGGGCTTTACACCATCAACGCGGAGCCCGATGCGGGCTCATGAACTGTGAGATCATGACCTGAGCCAAAAATCAAGAGTTGGCCGCTTACCTGACTGAGCCATCCAGGTGCCCCTGATCTATTTAATTTTAAACCCTCTGAAGTCTTTATTTCATAGATAAAGACATTGAAGCAGTAAGAAATTACATAGCTAGTTAGTGATAAAACTTGAATCCACATCTGTCTGACTCCAAAATGTAAGTGCTGCTTCTGCTGCCTCATTTTTTCTTTTGAGTAGGATCAGGAGATGGAGTAAGGCTCTTAAAGGAGTCTTTTTTTTTTTTTTTTTTTTTTTTGATGTTTATTTATTTTGAGAGAGAGCGAGTATGAGAGGGGTGAGGCAGAGAGAGTGAATCCCACGCAGGCTTCTCACTGTCAGCACAGAGCCAGATGTGGGGCTCAAACTCACTTACGGCGAGTTCATGACCTAAGCCAAAGTCGGACGCTCAACCAACTGAGCTCAACCAGCTGAGCCACCCAGGAGCCCCTACTTTAAATTTTGCTTTAACATTTATTCATTTTTTGAGAGACAGATTGTGAGCGTGGGAGGGGCATAGAGCAAGGGAGACACAGAATCCGAAGCAGACTCCAGGCTCTGAGCTGTCAGCACAGAGCCCGACACGGGGCTCCAACTCACGGGCTGCGAGATCATGACCTGAGCTGAAGCTTAACTGACTGAGCCACCCACATGCCCCTTTATTTACTTTAAAATAAAACAGAATCATTGGCTCTTTTTTTTGTTTTCTTTTTTTTTCTCTGGTGAAATGGTTTTGCTTATATCTTACTGGTACTGGACAAACCATGCTTTTGAGAAAACAGTAGTAGGGGAAAAAGTCAAAAATGGAAAGATAAAGATGAGAGTGTAAACAGTATACCAAACACATTTTTCAGAGTCTGTGTTTATTTCTGTGACCTCCACCTCCATGCTAGTCCTAGATTACTCTCTTATTTGTTTTATGCCCTTTGGCTACTCTGCTAATCCAGACCTTTCATTTTGGGATCCCAAAAGGGCTTCTCCAAATAAAAATTTCCCTCAATACCTTTTCAGCTGTCCAGTGATCCTTTCCCATTTGTTTCATGGTGTGTTTGGGGAGGAAAATAGTTTGAAGAAACTAATTCATTAAAGTATGGATGAGTCACATGCTACTTTGAAAAACTTTACATTTATGTTATTTCCTTTTTATTTATATTTTATTTTATTAAAAATATTTTTTAATGTTTATTTATTTTTGAGACAGAGAAAGACAGAGCATGAACGGGGGAGGGGCAGAGAGAGAGGGAGACACAGAATCCGAAGCAGCTCCAGGCTCTGAGCTTTCAGCACAGAGCCCGATGCAGGGCTCGAACTCACAGACTGTGAGATCATGACCTGAGGTGAAGTTGGAAGCTCAACTGACTGAGTCACCCGGGCGCCCCAATATTATTTCCTTTTTAAAAGTTAGATTCGTTGTTACCCAAATGAATTTCTTGTTGGAAGAATTGCTGATAACATGACCAAGGGAGAGCAAACAAAAGACTTTAATGAAAGGGTTTCTAAGAATACAAAAATTTCCAGTGACTTAAAAACCTACCAAGGTTATTTATTAATTTAGTGATTTCTAAACTCCCTGTTTTTCAACATAAGGGTTCTGCTGAGTTCTGTTTTGTTCTATGTGCTCTGTCAGGTAAGCATGCCATAAAAATCAGTTCATCCTTAGTTTTCAAGTTACTTAGGTTAAATTTTCAGTTTGTATGTGGATAATGATTACTGTGCATGTGCATCTGTGTCTGTATAGATATGTGCATAAGTGTATCAGTTGAGTGAAAGATTCTTATGTTTATTATCTTTTTATATTTAAAATTAAGCTGAAATAGGGCATTCAAGTATCTGGGGAACTAGATGACTCTACATATCTTTTAACCTTGGAAGTCTGAGTCTGTTATTTAATCCTATTGAAATTCAAGGGATTGAGCTTTGAAGGATAAATATAGAGTGTGTAATAGTTCCGTCAGAGATAAGGAAGCTGATTAATTGAGGCCTAGTTTTGACAAGCCTATTCTGTAGGAGGGAGTACAGAAAAATGAACAAGAGATTGAGATTAGAAATTAGGCTGGGTAAATTATTACAAGGGGAAATATCAGTAGGAATAAATAAATTAGACTGTTGAAGTCTGTTTTTTCTTTTTTTTTTTAAATGTTTATATATTTTTGAGAGAGAGCCAGTGAGTGAGCAAGCGCAAGTAGGGGAGGGGCAGAGAGAGAGAGAGGGACAGAGGATCCAAAGCTGGCCCTTGTTGACAGCAGAGAGCCTGATGCAAGGCTCCAACTCAGGAACTGCCAGATCATGACCTGAGCGAAAATCAAGAGTCGATGCTTAACCGACTGAGCCACCTAGGCGCCCCTACACTGGTGAAGTCTCTTAAAGCTCTTTATCAAAGGCTTGAAATGAGCATAATAAATACTGGAGGATATTGGAGAATTTTGAGGATGAACAGTAAAAGTTTATTCAATTTCTTTAAATTGGTTGCAGGAGGGGATGCCAGTGAGGAGAGAACCACAAATATGGGAAGGTATAGACTTTAGGATTTTATGAAGAGTCTTAAAGTACTGGAAGGACTGTCCTATGGAATAATGAAGAAATAATGGTAAACTTCTTCCCCCCACTACAAAGATAAATTATTTCAAGGTCATTTTGGAAAATTCACAGTACAGAAAAAAACAAAGAGGAAAGAAAAGATTGTCCCAGATTTTTTCCACTGTGATAGCCACTGATTTCCAGCATAAAATCAAGACTAAAAATGAAGTTATGGGAAGACACACTTGGCTAAGCTTGAGGAAGAATATAAATGATCGGAAATGCTTGAGGACATAGTTAGCCTCCACCACCTCAAATGCTTGTGCAAAAGATTGGACAATTACCTATTGATGTTTTCAGAGGAGCTCTAAGCATCTGTAGTAAATGGGCTAGATGACCTGTGAAGCTCCTTGTCAATCTGTGGATTTACCTGATTCTTTTTTTTTTTTTTAATTTTTTAAAATGTTTTATTTATACTTGAGAGAGAGAGAGAGAGAGAGAGAGAGAGAGAGACAGAGCATGAGCGAGGGAGGGGCAGAGTGAGAGAGGGACACAAAATCCAAAGCAGGCTTTAGGCTCTGAGCTGTCAGCACAGAGCCTGACATGGGGCTTAAACTCACAAGCTGTGAAATCATGACCTGAGCTGAAGTTGGACACTTTACCGAATGAGCCACTCAGGCCCCCCATTTTTTAAAAAATATTCATTTATTTTTAAGGGAGAGAGACAGAATGTGAGTGGTGGAGGGGCATAGAGAGAGGAAGACACAGAATCCAAAGCAGGCTCCAGGCTCTAAGCTATCAGCCCAGAGCCTGATGCAGGTCTCAAACTCACGGATCACGAGACCATGACCTGAGCCAAAGTCGCATGCTTAACTGACTCAGCCACACAGGTGCCCCTGGATTTACCTGATTTTTATCTGTGGGTGTTACATAAACTGAAAATAAGGTAAAGAATGAGTAAGAGTTGAGGATTTTATTTGACCTAGCAAGTCCACTTCTGGGTATACACATAAAAGAATTGAGGCAGAGACTTGAATACATATTTTTGTAGCAATACTCATAATAGCAATAGTCACAATAGGCAAAAGATAGAAACAGCCCAGATGTCCATTAATGAATGAATGGATGAACAAAATGTGGCATATACATTCAGTGGACTGGTATTCAGCCTTAAAAAAGAAGGAAATTCTGGAGCACCTGGGTGACTCAGGTAAGCATCCCACTCTTGATTTCGGCTCTGGCTATGATCTAATAGTTCGTGGGATCAAGCCTGAGTCAGGCTCTGTGCTGACAGCATGGAGCCTGCTTGGGATTCTCTCACTATCTTTCTCTCTGCCCCTCTTCCACTCTGCTGCGCATGCTCTCTTGCTCTCTCTCAAAATAAACAAGTAAATAAATAAACATTAAAATAAAAAAAGGACATTCTGACATATGCTACAACATGGATGAAATTTGAAGACACTGTACGAAGTGAAATAAACCAGACAGAGGAGGAGAAATACTGTGTGATTCCACTTACTGTTTATAGAGGCAAAAAATAGAAGGGTGGTTGCCAGGGGTTGGATGTAGGGGAGAAATGGAGAGGTGTTTAATGGGCATAGGGTTTGAGTTTTGCAAGATAAGAGTTCTAGAGGTTGGTTGTGTAAGTGGTATGAATTTATTTAAGTGTAAGTGAAGTGCACACACACAGAAATGGTTGAGTTGGTAAATTTTATATATAGCTGTTTCTGATTGTGTTCAGTTCTTTTTTTTAATGTAAATTTATTTATTTTAGGAGAGAGCATGCATGCATGCCAGCGGGGGAGGGGCAGAGAGAATCCCAAGCAGGCACAAAGCCTGTCAGCACAGAGCCTGACACAGGGCTCCATCTCCGTGAGACCATGACCTGGGCCAAAATCAAGAGTCAGACGCTTACCTGACTGAGTCACCCAGGTGCCCCTGATTGTGTTCAGTTCTTGTGCTGATAGCAAAATTGCAAATATGGTACATTATTTTACATTACTAAACATTTAAAATTTGCACCAACTTGCCTCGTCTCTCTGGTGGGAGGGAAATATCAGTTAATCATAAATTAAATGATCCTATAGTGTGTGTGCACGCACTAGGAAATGAAGACCTCATATTATCTGGCTCTGCTCAGTGCCAGTTCTGTTATTTATTTATTTATTTATTTATTTATTTATTTATTTATTTATTTCATGAAAATGTAAGAATGTGTACTTATGGAAACTTCTGCTTCCTTTTTTATGTCACCAGCACTTACTACCTTGTGGTTACAGAATAGCTGCTTTGTAAATGTTGAATGAATGAGAAACCAGATTAAAACAACTTTACTGAAGGCACCTAGGTGGCTCAGTTGGTTAAGCATCTGACTCTTGTCATGAGTTCAAGCCCTGCACTGGGCTCGTGCTGGGTGGGAAGCCTACTTAAAAGCAAAAACAAAACAACTTTATTGAGGTATGGTGTATGTAACATAAACTTCATCCATTTTAAGTGTACAGCTCAATGATTTTTAGTAAATTTACTGGGTTCGGCAACCATCAGCATAATGCAGTTTTAGAACATTTCCATCTCCCCGGCAAGATCCCTCATACACGTATACAGTTAATAGAAGTTCTCATTGCCAGGCATTAATCTACTTTTTGTCTGTAGATCATGTCTAGATATTTCATATAAATGGAATCGTATGTGGTTTTTGAGATTAATCATATTGTAGCTTTTATAAGTACTTGATACTTTTGTATTGGTCCATATTGTTTCCATAGCTTTTCTCATACACAGTGCATGTTTTTAGCTTTTTATTTATTTGACACATTAATTTCAGACTTTAAGAAAATTTGCAAAAGTGGTAGGAAGAATTTTAACTTTTACCAAAATTTCCCAAATGCTAACATTTTATACTTTATCATTATATCTATCTAATTTGTATTTCTGAAATGTCAGATTAAATTGTAGACTTAATGCCCTATTCACATTTAAACACTTCAGGGTGTGTTTTCTAAAGGAAAGTACATTCCTTTACATAACCACAATGTAACTCTCAAAATCAGGACACTAACTTTGATATAATATTACAAGCTAACGAACGCAATGTATTCGGATTTGGTAATTCTTCCACTGATACCCTAATTCAGGATATCACACATTTGCATTTTTTTCATGTATCTTTATAGTCCTTTAACTGTGGAGCTGTTCTTTAATTTTTGTCTTTCACGACGTTGGCATTTTTAAAGAATTCAGGCCACCTGTTTTGTAGTCTGTCCCTCAGTTTGGTTATGTCTAATGTTTTCTCACAATTAGATTTGTGTTGTGCTTGAGTAGGCTGGAGCAGAGGGTGTGGGAAAATGATCATGGCCAGATTGTATTAATAATTCTGGACTTGGGAGACACCTGGGTGGGTCAGTCTGTTGCGCATCCGACTTTGGCTCAGGTCATGATCTCGCAGTTTGTGAGTTCAGGTCCCACGTTGGGCCTGCTGCGGTCAGCCTGTCAGTGCAGTGCCTGTTTGGGATCCTCTGTCCCCCTCTTTCTGCCCCTCTCCCACTTGCATTCTTTCAAAAAAGATATATTAACAAAAATAATTCTGGACTTGACTCTAAGACATTGTGATATCGTGGATGAATTTTAAAGCTAGGCGAGGTGGCATGATCATATTTGTTTTTAAAACTTTTACCCTGGCTTCAGAGTGGAGAATTGATGGGGGTGAAGGTAAATTTACTGTCTCTTGAGATAGGGAACACTGGAATACTATGAGACTGGAGTGGGGGAGCAAGCCGTTAGGGTCATTACCACAGTTAGTGAATCTCTTCTCTGACATACACTTTATATATATTACCTATAATCTGTGCAGTCAAATTACAGAGTAGGTGGTATTACCCCCATTTTACAGAGGAGACAATGAAGATTAAGGGCATTTAAAGTGACTTGCCTGTGGCCACTCTCAGATCTGTATTCAGATGAGTGTGAATATATGTCTGGCTTTTTTTTGCCACATGGTGATGCCTCCTTTCATTAGTTTCTATATGTAATGTTTCACCTGAGCAGTGTAATTACAAACCTCAGGTCTTTTCAGCCCTACTCAATACTGCTGAGTTACAACTCTTCCTGCAAAGAGAACTAAATAAGGCCGTTGGCAGTATAACTGAAGTTACTTCTATTTTGGGGACTTGTGTATGAAACATCTTACTGTATTCCTTTACATGAGGTAGATTCAGCACAAAATTAGAGCACGTGTTCCTTTCCCTCCTCCCCAACTCTACTTTCTTGAGCATGGGTAAGAAAAATTAGAAGCTGCATTGTCTCATGAATTATGTAATCTCGAGGCGTTCTTGCTTCAGGTGTCAGGACTTACCTCATACTGTACTTAAACTTCACTTTACGTTGGTATTGATCTTCTGAGTACCAGGGTTTTATCGCCCATTCACATGGAACCTATTTCTTTGAATTATTCAGTTCTTTTATTTAATTATATAATTCTGGAGTTATTTTCCTTGAAGATCTATTACTACCATCATGGGAAGTGTAGCCTTTTATACTTCTCTGCCATTGCTTCATTATTCTTAAAAATAAACTCTGCCAGGATTTTCTGACTTTTTGTATTTTCCTGAAACCAAATCTAAGTTTTTGTTTTAATTAGTATAGTATTCTGTATATCTTGTGGGTTATTCAGAACTTCCCTATTTCCTTTAAAGGAAAATTATACCCAGATTTGCAAGGAAAATATTATGATGGTGTTTTTAAGACTTTTACCACATCTTTTCACCAGATGTGTATCATTTACTTTCATTTCTTGGGTTTTCCTTTAAGGAGTTTTTTTGGTTTGGGTTGTTTTGTTTCTGTTTTTGTGTTTTGGATTCTAGGTACTAGATCCTAGATCACATTATTTGTTTCTTTCTCTGACTTAAAGTACTTTATTTTTTTTTAAGATTTTATTTTTTTAAAGTGATCTCTACACCCAACATGGGACTCAAACTCACAGTGTAGAGATCAAGAACGCAATTTCTACTGACTGAGCCAACCAGACACCCTATTAATGTAGTTGTTACTGATTGATGTCTTGTTGGTTACTGTACTAATACATGGCCAACCATTTCCTTATTAATGAACTTTAAGCCATTTTCAGTGCTTTGACACTTTTAACAATGCTGGGTATAATCCTCCTATATATGGCCGTAAGTCCTTGTGGCCTTATTTTTATAGGATGGATACAAGTGGGATTATTGGATCAGTGGGCCCTAATTTTTTTTTCATTTCAATGGAAATTTCCATGTTACTTCCCTAAGATAGAACTGAGAAGGGATGGGAAAGGTGGTAATTTTTAGCTCTGCCAACAGTCTTTTAAGAGTACTCATTTGCCCATAACCTTATCAGCAATGGATTTTATCAATTCATTTGATTTTTTGCTTTTTATTTTAAAGTAATTATAGACTCCCAGGAAACTGGGAAAGTAATCCCATGTATACCTCACCCGGCTTCCTCCAGTGGTAACATAGTGCAACATCAAAACCAGGAAATTGATGTTAGCACAGTACTGTTAACTAAGATGTGGATTCATTTGATTTCCAGTCTAATTAACGGTATCTTGATTTAATTTTTTCCCCTTTGATCACTAAGAAGTTTGGGCTTCCTTTTAAGTGTTCTATAGGCCATTTACATACATGTTTTATGATCACTTATTCATATCCTTTATCCACTTAAAAAAAATTTTTTTAAGTTATTTATTTATTTTGAGAGAGAAAGAGAGAGCACAAGCTGGGGAGGGGCAGAGAGAAAGAGAGAATCCCAAGCAGGCTCTGCACCATCAGTGCAGAGCCCAATGTGGGGCTCGAACCTACAAACTGTGAGATCACAACCTGAGCCGAGATCGAGAGTTGGATGCTTAACCGATGGCACCACCCAGGCTCCCTCTTTATCCACTTTTTTAAATTGGTTGTTTGTGTTTTCCTAAAAGCAGCTCTTGTAGGACTGTTCGTTATTTTGTCTGCCATTTGTTTCACAGTTACTCCTTTCAGCTTCATATACTGTCTACAGTTCGGTTGATCTTATTTTTTTTCCTACATAGAGATGTTTATTTTTATTTAATCATTGTTTCTCTTTTGTGGTTTTTAGGTTTTTCTCTCTTATTTAGAAAGGTTTATCTATCTCGCAGTGATACACTATTTTCCTTTTAATAATCTCCTATTTTTTTACAGTTTGGCCTTTAATCCGTTTGGAATGTTGTGCATATGCTGTGAAAATTAGTGTCCCCAGATGAATAACATGCTATGCCAGCACTACTTAACATAAACTATTTTATTTACACTTCTTTTGGTTGCTTTTGACTTAAAATCTCAGCAGTTCCAAAGGTAGGATCGGCTTAAGGCAAGGCTTGATAGAACTGCAAAAGTAACATTGCTAAAATTATTGCTGTTTTCCTTTTTTTTATTTTGTCAATTCAGTGCCTTTTTGGGTGTTGTATTTTTCCCTATAATCCTTATCCAACCCTTCCTTTGTCTGTCCTATGTGTTGTTTACCCCAAATCCAGATACTTTCCTCATGGTCACATGATTGAAAGGTTTAGGCATTACTTCATCTTACTGCTAAGGGGAAGAGAGGGAGTTTCTTTTCTTAAATGCCCAAGTAAATAGCTCCTAGGGTTGTTGCCCCTGATTAAGTCATGTGTCTGTTCCTGAATCTGTTACTGTGGGGGTGGGGAATGGGGGTGCCTTTTCAACTGATTGGCTTTTTCAACCAGGAATCATGGTTTAACAGTTTGAATTTACACCTGTGATGCACAGGGGGTTGAATCTGTCTCAACCACATGTGTGAGAGTGGGAGAGGAATAATGTTTCATGGGAAATTTTAGGTATTGTCTTCAGAAGAGGGAATAGATAGATGCTAGGTAGTCAAACCACAGGTGACCATGTCATGAGCCTGTCTCCTTCCTACTACACAGATCATACAGATAGGTACAGAATTGTACAGTTAACAAAAATCTCACTTTTTACATTTATTAGCTGTTTCTGTATTTTGTTTTGTTTTAACAACAGTCTAGAGTGTTCATTTGCCTATTTATTTTGTCTTAGAAACATATTACTTCAATAATAATAGCATACAGTACATTTTAATATCTTTTTAAGTCTCCCATCATTTTTTGCCCAGAGATTTTTTTTAAGTTTATTTATTTTTTTGAGAGAGAGAGTGAGAGAGAGCACGAGCACAAGTAGGGGAGGGTTAGAAAGAGAGCGAGAGAGAGAATTCCAAGCAGATTCTAGGCTGTCAATAGAGCTCGACTTGGGGCCTAAGATCATGAGATCATGACCTAAGCCAAAGTCATGGTCGCCTGACTGACCGAGCCACCCGCCCAGGTGCCCCGCCCAGAAATTTCTTATATATTTATGTGATATAAACTTTGGAATTCTGACTAGAATTGAATTGTGTGTGTGTGTGTGTGTGTGTGTGTGTGTGTGTGTGTGTGTTTTAAGTAGGCTCCAACGTGGAACTTTGTACTCACGACTCTGAGATAAGAGTTGTATATTTAACCAACTGAGTCACCCAGTTGCCCTGCAGTATATGTGTTTTTAAGATGGAAGTTCCAAATTATGTAAACATAACTATGAAAATCAACCTGGAGAGTCTCAACACTTTCTTCAGGAAAAAAAAAATTTTTTTTTTTAAATTTTCTTGGTTGCCCTCCATCTTCGTAACAGTTTTTGACCCTCAACACTTTCATAACTACCAGAAGACAGTGGACCCATGGTCCTGCTCTCCCCCATAGACAACTCTTTAGGTATTTCCAAGATACCTAGCAGCCTCTTCTATTAGGCTTATTTGGGTTTTTGAGTGGTACCAACAGAGAATTAAGAGAGAGAACAGCTGGAAATGTACAAATAAGCTCAGGTATTAGGAGGAAAAAAACCTTTTTAAATTAAGGATGTCACACATCTATTATATTGCTATTTGTTAGGTAAGTACAAAAAGATAGGAAAATGAAATGTGGTAACAGAAAGGAAAGTATTATATTTATATTTTTTACAGATAATCTATTATATACCTAAAGCTCTAGAGGTTTGGTGAATGTATACTGAAATTAGTAAACATTTAACCAAGGTGCTACAAAGAAGATAAATGTTCTAAAGCCTACTTTACCTCTTTAAGTGATCTTGTAATAGATCTAAGTACAAGGGACTATTGCATTTTATATATATATGTATATATGTATATATATATATGTATATATATATACATATATATATATGGCATCACTGTGTCATACACTTGAAACTAATATGAGTAATATATGTCGATTATATCAATAAAAATGTAAAAAATAAATATGAGACCATATAAATGTGTTCTTTCACACCTCAGATTCAGTCTGTTGCATCAGTGTGCATGGAGATAGATATATATATGGTTTTTTATTAATATTGTTTGTTTGAATCTATATTTGTGTTCTTTCTCCCCCCACCCCCGTTTTACTTCTGGACATGTAAAGCTTGTGAAAACTTCTGCTAAATGAAGGAGAACCTTTTTTTTTTTTTCCTTTTTTAATTTTTATTTATTTTTTTTAAATGTTTTATTTATTCTTGAGAGAGAGAGACAGACAGACAGAGTGTGAGCGGGGAGGGGGCAGAGAGAGAAGGAGACACAGAATCCGAAGCAGGCTCCAGGCTCTGAATTGTCAACACAGAGCCTGACGCAGGGCTCGAACTCACGAACCGTGAGATCATGATCTGAGCCAAAGTTGGACCTTAACCAACTGAGCCACCCAGGTGCTCCCTTTTTTCTTTCTTTCTTTCTTTCTTTTTCTTTCTTTCTTTCTTTCTTTCTTTCTTTCTTTCTTTCTTTCTTTCTTTCTTTTTTAATTTTAGCTTTATGGAGGTATAAATTGACAAAATTGTAAGTGAATTACAGTATTTGTAAAATATATTTGTAATAACTCCTGTGAGGTACATGTTCTCTTGCATGTTAGCTACTGCATCAGGATGAAGAAAATTAAAGAATTAATTTTTCTTTAGATACACGGGGATAAATTTTACATCCATTTCTCCATGGCATCCTTTCTGTAGGTTGATATTATAGTTTATAAAATATGTTTATGTGAAATGATGTTGATCAGTTAGTTTTATCTTAAGTCAGTGTCATGTAGGATACTCAGAGGCAGAAACTAATCATTGTGTTCCTCTTGTTCTTTTTTTTATTTTTCCTTTGCAGTGGGACTTCCCCTCTTGCATGCCTGAATGCAATGTTGCACACAAACTCCCGAGGTGAAGAGGGCATCTTCTATAAAGTTCCAGGTAGAATGGGCGTATATACTTTGAAGGTAAATATTTTTGTTAGGACGTCACTTAAAAACTAAAATTGGGAAGAGGTAATATGTTCAACTCTGTATCCTGCACAGTTTTTTTACTAATCTGTAACCATCTGTAGGTAGACCAGAAAAGTAATTTTATTTTTTATTCTTTATTATAATGCTATCTTGAAAGGATGAACTGAAAATGACTTCCAGTGACTTTTTAAGGGACCTCACAACATTTGAATAATGAGTGTTACCTTGGAGCTACCACCTTGATGCTTTATATTACTTTGTGATTTTATTCTTGTAGCCTGGATGCTTTATATTACTTTGTGACTTTATTCTCCATTAAATTCAGAGCTGTAGTTCTCCTTTTGTAATGGAGAAAAAGCCAAAGTTCTTGCTTAGTGTTGGCCGGGTAGGATAAACACCGGAATATGGACCCAGATCTGACTGGATTCCTGACTGAGTCTTTGTTCTTTTTTATCCTAATAGTCTTGCTGATTTCTGATTCTGGCACTGAGGTCCCTTCAGTGACAAACAGGAAAACCAATTTAAAGGAGTTTGATTAAAACAGAGAGTTTACTATAGAACTATAAATTCTGAGGAAACTCAGCCTGGATCCAGGAGCTCAAATAATGTCATCGGGGATTGGTCTCTGTCCTTCTTTTGGCTTCATTCTCAGGCAGGCTCTCTCCTATTGTACATGACTTCACTGTCCACCCCAAATCTGCAGGCTGTAAGTCTGGAGAGAAAAGAGCCTTGAGTCTGAAGTGGGAGCCCTCCAGTTAGTTTTGATTTGGTTTAATTGGTTTGGTTTGGCCCATGTGTCTATACTTGAATAATGAATGCACTGAGGCTTCTGATTGGCTGTACACAAGTTCATGATCAGTCTCTCTGTTTTTTTTTTTTAATGTTTACTTATTTTTGAGAAAGTATGAGCAAAGGAGGAGCAGAGAGAGAGGGGGACAGAGGATTTAGAGTAAACTCCGGGCTGATGCCCCAGATTACTTTGATGTGAGTTTGAGGGTAAGCCCTCTGCCAGACGAATTCAGGAAAGGGGTTGTATGCCAGAAGAAATTATCAGCAGGAGGAGAATTAATGCTTGGCATGCACTGACTGTTATCCATATGTACGTGGGACTCTGTCCCCTCTTTTTAGCTTTGAGCTGTAGTCATCACTATGTTCAGTGGTTTTGTGTAGCCCACTAACATTAGAAAGTTCTAATTTACCTATAAAACCTCCTTTTTATACACTTTGTTAAAACTTCTGTGATTAGGGACTCTACTCCCACAGGGAGCTTTTTGTGTTTCTTTTAAGTCTTAGTTGTTCTAGACCTTCCATATTGTTAATAACATTAATTAAATGCCTACTCTATGCTGAGCACTGTGGAGGTCATAAAGAAGAAACTGGACGCTGATCTCTCAACTCTCACATAGTTATTAAAGCAATTGCATACTGACAAAATGTACTGTGATATAAAGTACTATACTATAAGGCCTCATGATCATGTAGAGAAATAAAGATTAATTTTGAAAAGAAGGATCTAGAAAGCTTTTTTTTTTTTTAACTTGTAAGATTTGGGATAAACTTTTACAAATAAGTAATGGGAGGGGGGCCTTCCAAGGATAAGGAAATAGCTTAAGTAAAGGCACAGATAGAAAGATTCAGAATGGATTTGAAAATAGAGTAAATTAGACTGGTTACCATAATCTGTGTGTGGGCTAGTGTGGTAACGAGTTGGGGGTGGGGTTAACATGAGGTAAAGATCCAACTTTGGAGGCTTTTGAAGACCTGACTTAGCAGTTTGAGAGAGAAAAAAAGAGAGATAGCTGAGGAGAGATAGCTGAGAAGCTCTGTTTTAATAGCTCTTATAAAATAGCATGATCAAATCTGTTAGGAAGATAATTCAAGTAGGATCGATTTAAGGATAAAGCAGGGATTGTTTGCAAGAGATAATTGACCTGAACCATGAGAGTGGTAGAAGAGATAGAGGCGAGGGACATTACAGAAATAAAATGTATACTATATGGAGTTGGTAATGATGAGGTGAAATGATTCTGAGATTTGGGGCGTGCACAGTTGACCAGTTGATCCTGAAAGGGTCACAAGTTTAAGTTTAAGAAGCATTATGTTTGTACTTAAAATACTTGTTGAACCTATGGGTCAGGAGGTCTGGCTGGCAACTAACTGTAAAAGTCCTGCATTTTGAAGGAAAGAATACAAAAATATAGGGTGTGTATTTTAAGAAAGTATATAACATAAGAAATGACTTAGAAATGGCACTAGGATATAAACATAAGTGGGAAGTATCAGTTCCTTACTAGATCAGAGGTTATTATCTTGGCTGTAATGTTCTGAGTGCCAGTTGTAGGTAGGAGGGTTACATGTCGGAATTATTTTTTATCTGATTATAAAAATTAATTATGTGGGAAAATAAAAAAAATACATTGAGAGGAAAAAAGAACCATCCATAGTTTCATACCTTAGAAATAACAATAAAATGTATATTTATGTGTGTATATTTTTATATACTATATACATATATAGTAGTTAATATTTATTAAGCTCTTATTATATGCCAGGCACTATTCTAAGCATTTTACATTTAACTCATTTAATTTCTGAATAATCTTTTAAGGTAGGTACTATTATCCCCATGGTATAGACAGGTAAACTGAAGCATATGAGGTTAAGACTTTGGCCAAAGCTGCATAATTAGAAGATAAAGCCAGAATTCAAACCCAGAAAGTTTTTATTTCCAAGTTCTTGATCTTGCAGCATATACTGTTATATTTCTCATATACTGTGCTGACACAGGTTATCCTTTCTGATTAGCAATCTCACTATCCAACGTAGAAACCAAAGATTCTTATGAGTTTTTTTTTTTTTTTTTAATTTTTTTTTAATGTTTATTTATTTTTGACAGAGATAGAATGTGAGTGGGTTAGGGGCAGAGAGAGAGGGAGACACAGAAGCAGAAGCAGGCTCCAGGCTCTGAGCTGTCAGCACAGAACCCGATGCGGGGCTTGAACTCACAAGCTGTGAGATCATGACCTGAGCCAAAGTCAGACGCTCAACCGACTGAGCCACCCAGGCACCCAAGTGTTTAAAAAAATTATTCCTTTTGCGGTGCCTGGCTGGCTCAGTTGGTAGGGCATTCTGGTAGAGCACGTGATTCTTGATCTTGGGGTTGTAAGTTCGAGCCCCATGTTTTAAGATTACTTAAAAATACAAAAAAAATTTTTAATTTCTTTTATATTTGACTCTTGCTACTTATTAACCAATATGTAGGAATCAGATTCAAATAATACAGTATCTGTTCCTAACCAGACTCAACTGAATTCATAATACATAATGGTACATACATGCAAATTGTGTGTGTGTGTGTGTGTGTGTGTGTGTGTGTGTGTATATATATATGGATGATGAATATATCTACCTTTTACAAAATTTTTATTATATACTTGTTTTATTCTGAACATTTCCTCATTTACTTGGACTTAATATATTTCCAGTTTTTGTCTAATTTGAGCCTCTGTATTGTGCTTGCATATGATTGTCATGTATAATTTTTATCTTTGGATGTAGATGGAAACATTAGCTAAATTGACCCAAAGAAGAGAGATGACAGGAATTCAGAAAATATTGCTGGTTCTGCTACTGAATCCTATAATACTAAAAATTAATCAGCACAGTTAAGTTGCAAACAATGCATATCAGAAATTTAATTCCTATTTGCTGAAATGGTAATGATTAATCCTAATTGGATGCCTACATTTTCAGAAAGATGTGCCGGATGGGGTGAAAGAGCTATCAGAAGGTTCAGAAGAAAGCAGTGATGGTCAGTCAGATTCCCAGAGTTCTGAGAACAGCAGCAGCAGCAGTGATGGTGGCAGCAACAAGGAGGGAAAAAAGAGCAGGTGGAAAAGGAAAGGTAAATCCACCTGATCTCTCAATAAAGTACTGAATGCTATAGGGCAAATGCCCTTGTTAGCTCCTCTTTTTTCAGACCCTAGGACAGTCCGTCGCTTTCCCTTTCCCTTTAGATCGGTACCGGCCAGTTGAATTTCTTGCAGTGATGGAAATGCCCTGTGTCTATGGAGGTCCAACCCACCATAGCCAGTAGCTACACATGTCTATTGAGCCCTTCAAATATGGCAGTTTGGGAACTGAATTTTTATTCTTTTTTAACTTAAATAGCCACATGTGGCTAGTGGCTATCGGTTGGACAACATAGCTCTAGGTTTTTTTATTTATTTATTTTTATTTTTATTTTTTTCAGTATATGAAATTTATTGTCAAATTGGTTTCCATATATAGCTCTAGGTTTTATCTGGATTTATTTTCAGTTCTTGGTCAGCCATAGCCTTTTTTTTTTTTTTTTTTTAAAGACTGTTCTGATTTTTTTTCTTGTCTCTTTAACCTTCTCTTCTAAAATTTGAGCATTTTTTGCTCTAACAGCTATATGCTTACTAGGAAAAGAATGCTTTTCATTTCTGCTAGCAAAGCCTAAATTTAGTCTGATGGTCTTTGCTCTTTCCTGCTTGGTGTCTGCTTCATAGCTTATCCAAAAAACTTTTTTTAGGGAATAGTGTCTTTGTTGCTACAACTTACCTGAGATGGATTTTCCACTTAAGGATGCATTTTATTATCTATTCTTGCCGATTATCTGTAGCTTCTTGTCAGAGTCTTCTTAAAGAGGGCAAATTGTTTTCACCTCAGTATTCATAAATTCAGCTGTACATGCAGGGCAGATTTTAAGCCAGATCATGGTGGTTTCTTTACAAGGACTCATATTCCAGAACAAAATAGACATCCGAGAGTGTCCCTAGCTTGGATATCCTCTTAGGTTTGTGTTATAGGTCAACTCTCTTTGGATCTAGAAACGAGAGTTATATATGTAGGAATCCTGGATTCATTAATTTTAGGTGCCTTTGGAACTACTGATGTGGAACTGTATGAGAAAAGCAGTCTGATTCATTACCATCACTGCATTCATGCAGGTGCTACTCCTGGAGAGAACTGAGATGATTGGTGGCATCATTTGTGTCCTCTGGTAAAGCTACCACACATGCAATTTGGGCACATTTTGTAATCAGGATTTTAGCTTTAAGATCACAACCACTTAAGAGAGCAACCTAGACCTCACATACTAGGAACAAATGGTATAAAGTCAAATAAAGCTAGTACCTGTGGTAATTATTCTTGTGTGTGTGTGTGTGTATACACACACCCTGTCAGTAGTGAAAGGAGGTGTGGTCCAGGGCTTTACATTCCTTAGATTCCACTAAGGATCTTTTTTTGGGAGGGTGTAGCCAAAAGTGGTAAGGGGTCTATATCTCCTGCTTGTCCCCAGTTTAAACTTTTAAGTTTGGAAATTGTTGTTCTAAGATTAGGAACCAAGCCAAGTCATTAAGCAAGAGAAGCAGTTAGCAAGATTCATAATTTCTAGATGTGGCTGGAAACAGAAATCAATAACAAAGTTGGTCAGACTAGTGAATTTGGGAACAAAATCATGGTCTTGGAGGTCTCTCCTTTTCAATAGCCACATATGCAGCAGTAGCTGTTGTGAGTAGGGGCTGTTACATGTTTGGTAAAGCCTGTCTCTAAGAAATTAAGAGGAGGGGCGCCTGGGTGGCTCAGTCGGTTGAGCGAACGACTTCGGCTCAGGTCACGATTTCGCGGTCTGTGAGTTTGAGCCCCGCGTCGGGCTCTGTGCTGACAGCTCAGAGCCTGGGGCCTGTTTCAGATTCTATGTCTCCCTCTCTCTGACCCTCTCCCGTTCATGCTCTGTCTCTCTCTGTCTCAAAAATAAATAAACGTTAAAGAAATAGCAATAGAATCCCTTTGTTAATAGGTTAATAGATCTAAAATAGCATAACCTTGTGCTATACTTGGCATAATAATAGAAGATATTTAACAGGGAAGTAGTAGCAAATTCAGAATTGTGATCTAAATAAATTGTTATTGAACTGCCTTTGTATTCATTGCTTTTCTAGAAATTATCACATTATTGAGTATTTATCCTCAGTTTACGTTAAGATGACATGTTCTGTAAAGCTCTTTTCTCATTATAGGAAGTTCAGTAAACTAAGAGGAGAATGGGCTAAATGGTGTTTGGAAGATAAAGATAAGAGGGGCGCATGATGTCATGTGGAATTCATGTTTACTCTTTGCTGAGCTACCAGTAATGAAGAATGATTTCATTTCTCATAGAAAGTGCTTCTCTCGTTCATGGGTCGTACATATGGCGTATGGCTTAGATAGGTAAATTTTTAGGTGTATATTATGTAATCTGGGAATGTTTTTGTAGTCCAGTGCAAATGAAAGTGGAAAACTTGTAGTTAGCAGTGCTAGTAGCAACATGTAGCAGAGCAGTTTTAAATCAGTTACAGTTATTAATAAAGGGAAAGCAAAGTAATTGTGCCTATTCCGTTTTCTTATTTAGGGCTGTTACTCTCAATCTGACATCATTTTATTTCAAATGCATTGTAAGACAGGAAGAACATTGAGATAGTATCAAAACCCACTTCCTTTTATGTACAAAAATAAAGAGCTCTGACAGCAGAACTGGTACTTCTAGTTGAAAATCGATAGAACCTTTCTTGATAATAGGTATACCTTTCAGCCAAATAGGCAGAGAACAGAACTTTGAAATTCAGTCCAATATTAAAACTAGTTTATTGATTTCCATGTAAAGTGGAAGAACTTAGAAGTTCATAGCTTTGGTTCCTAATTGTCAGACAGGAAACCATGTTCAGAGAAGAGCTTTATGGGATTCCATGCCAAGGTAAGGCGGAGTAAATCTAGAAAAAAATGATTAGAGTCAACTTTTTTTGTTGCTTTTTTTTTTTTATAGGATCATAGCTAAGTGAAGTCTCTGTCTTTTCCCCCAAATAAAATACAAATATTGCAGCATGAAGCAAAGATAGAAGTATTATTTTTATCTTCTGATAGAAAAAAGTTTTGTTAAATTTTGGCCTGCTTTTAAAATGTCTTAAAAGAAAAATTAATTATGTAAGATATACCTTTTGACTTACAAGGAATTACAGATTCTTTCCAGGGGCATGATCTAATGTTAATTTTATCGCTTATGCAGAGGTATTTTAAATCAGAAATTTGACAAATACTGTGTTTGGAGTTATTTAAAATACCAAAGACATGCCTGCCCTATAACATCATTTATACATGTAAGTTTACTAAATGAGGATGATTATTTATAGAAATGTCTCCTTTAAAAATTAGTACACTGTGGAGAAAAACTCCTTTGGGCAAAGTTAACTTATGTGGAGAGAGAGAGCTTTGAGAGAGATGTTCTCTTTCTTCTCTGGTGTGGTTGGTGGCTGAGTCAGAGGTTTTAGCTCTGTCATATATTAAGGATGGCTCCACTGTTAGGACTTGGATAGGTAGGGTACCCAGGTATCCTCTCCATCTTTGATTAGGGGATTGTTCGAATATTAATCGTAGCCACACCCTGCCAAGTTTGAAGGAGACTGCACTTGGAGTAGGAAGAGGGTACATAAAAAACTAAAAGTCTGTTAACTTCTAGAAATGAAACTACTCAAAAGAAAACTATTGTGAAAAAAGAACTCTCCCTTAAGAGAAGGATTACTGTTGATGAAAATTAAAACAGTTTGGATACTTCAGTTGTTATCAGTCTTTCAGCTGTTAATCCTTCAATTGTAGGAAGCTAAGCTTCAATTGTAATGTTGTTGCTTCATTATTTCTGATAGTATTTCTTAAAAAAAAAATTTTTTTTTTGCCATTTATTTATTTTGGAGAGACAGAGACAGAGCATAAGTGGGGGAGGGGCAGAGAGAGAAGGAAACGCAGAATCCGAAGCAGGCTCCAGGCTCTGAGCTGTCAGCACGGAGCCTGACACGGGGCTCGAACCCATGAACCATGAGATCATGACCTGAGCTGAAGTCGGATGATTAATGACTGAGCCACCCAGGCACCTCTCTGATAGTATTTCTGATACTTCAGAGGGACCCATCAAATATCTTCAGGAAAAAAGAAAATAGTCAGGGTCTATTTGCTAAGGCCCCTAATTCAGAGGCATCTAGCATGGATAGTCTGTATCCTTTTGATCTTGTTCAGTATAATCATCCATTGAAATGGAAAATTCTCAATGATGTAATATATCTGAAAAGTAGTACTTTCTGAACACGTACTCAGTGGGTAGTACCAGTTATCCAACAATCTGAAACTACTTGAGTAAACTATATAAAACTGGCTTTAATGAGCCTCAAGTTCTGAAATTTATTTTAAATATTTTTCTGAAAACAATCTTAAGCTGAAAAACTCATTTCTCTGCTAGTTTGCTGGGTTTTAAAAATCAAATAGTAAGTAACTGCTGATCTTTTTATCAGAATTTGTTAATATTGTATCTATGTGTTTATAAGAAAGCAAACATTTTTGTTTCTAATCAGATACTGAATATGTTCTCTAAATACGAGTGCTTTTAAGCTGTTGAGCAGTCCACATTGGAGTAGTACCAATAGGTCAGGATATACTTGGGAAGTATTCTTTAGGCCATTAGTTGATTTATAAAACGAAAGAATTATCTCTATTTAAAATGCTTGCCACACTCATTCATTCTCCAGTACATATGTATTATTTGCCAGGTATTTGGGAAACCAATTTGAATAAGGTGTGGGCCCTATCCATAGCTAGAAGGATAGAAAAAGAAGCAATTAGCAAATGAGTTTAATAAGTAACAAGTGTTTATATGTGTCATGTTATGGCAGCATTAGAGAAGGGAATAGTTAACTTTACCTGGGTTACTACGGCTTGTGTAAGCTATAGGATAATTTTTTTAATGTCTATTTTGAGACAGAGAGAGAGAGAGAGCATTGAGCAGGAGAGGGTCAGAGAGAGAGAGAGGAAGAGAGAGAATCCCAAGCAGGCTCTGCAGCTGTAAGTGCAGATTCCAACCAGGGGCTCAGAGTCACAAACCATGAGATCATGACTTAAGCTGAAACCAAGAGTCGGATGCTTAACCTGCTGAGCCACCCAGGCACCCCTAGAATAATATTTTAATATACTTCCTTCCATTGGGGGTATAACCTCTGAGGAATACAGGATATATTATGAAAAAAAAAAAACCATATATAAAGGCAAGAAAGTAGCAGCATGTGTACAGTGTTTTCAGGAAGCCATATGATGAAGTAAAGTTTGGGTGGAAAAGGGGATTTGTGGAAAGAAAGTACGGGAAAGAAGTAGGGATCAGACTTAATATTTAGTGCTAGTCTCCATTATTTATAAGGTATTGATGTGCATAAAGTAATGTGTTTTTTTTTATTTTTTTTTAACGTTTTTATTTATTTTTGAGACAGGCAGAGACAGAGCATGAACAGGGAGGGTCAGAGAGAGGGAGACACAGAATCTGAAACAGGCTCCAGGCTCTGAGCTGTCAGCACAGAGCCCGACGCGGGGCTCGAGCTCACGGACCGCGAGATCATGACCTGAGCTGAAGTCGGCCACCTAACCGACTGAGCCACCCAGGTGCCCCTAAAGTAATGTTTTTTAATGTTACTTTTGAGAGAGAGTACAAGCAGGGAGGGGCAGAGAGAGGGGGACAGAGGATCAGAAGAGGGTTCTGTGCTGACAACAGAGAGCCTAATGCAGTGTTCCAACCTGCGAAACAAGATCATGTCCTGAGCCGAAGCCCGACGCTGAACTGATTGAGCAACCAGCGCGCCCCATAAAGTAATTTACTAGGAGGATTAAGAAATGTGGTATTCTGGATCAGAGAATAGCAACCCTGCTGACTCTTTCAAATGTTTGTAGCCACATACCAAGAGGAACGAAATTTTTGTTTATAGTCCATTTGCTGTTGGTCTCATCCTTTTGTCCATGTAAGATCTGAGTTAATATACTAGCTTTTAAAAATTTTTTTTTTATTTCTCTTTTTAATAAAGTTTGTTTTTGAACGAGAGAAAGAGAGTGCGTGCACGTGCATGAACATGCATGTGAGCAAGAGAGAGGGGCAGAGAGCGAGAGGGGAGAGAGAATCCCAAGCTCCTTGCTGACAGTGCCAGAGCCCAGTTGTGGGTCAATCCCACGAACCGTGAGACTTGATCTGAAGTCAAGAGTTGGACACTTAACCAACTGAGCCACCCAGGTGCCACTTAGTTTTTCTGTTTTATTATTTTTTTCTTTCAAGTTTTTATTTAAATTGCAGTTAGTTAAATATACTAGCTTTGATTTGTTTTTTCTACTTACTAGTGTTTATTGTGATGTCTCTTCCTATTGGATGGGGTCTTCCAAATGTGGGGCAATAGGCATTGAAAGAATTCACCTGAGGCAGAACCTAGGCGATAGGAGTTTATTGAACACACTGCAAGGGAGCAGCAGGCAGGACCCTAGAGGAGAGGCTGTCTGACTTGAGGCAGTGGTTGGGGGCTGTTTTTAAAGGGGGGAAGGTGAGGAGGTATGGGGATGTATGGAATTTTCCCTTTTTTGGTAACTGTGCCTGGTTGTAAGTACCCCTTGGTCAGTTACTGCCTGTGGATGTTTGGAGATGGGTTGCCT
Source organism: Panthera pardus (assembly GCF_024362965.1). Classification (NCBI taxonomy): domain Eukaryota; kingdom Metazoa; phylum Chordata; class Mammalia; order Carnivora; family Felidae; genus Panthera; species Panthera pardus. The sequence continues at coordinate 20,707,052 of NW_026526832.1, forward strand.
GATGTCTGTATTCAGCCAAGGGGTTGCCTTGCTCTGCATTCATTGCTCAAGTCCGTTTCCTAAAAGCGGCCTTTACATTTACGTTAGTTCAATTCATTTCTGTTCACTGGTATATAGGTTAAAAGAATTTATTTCCATTTTACTGTTGAAAATCATTTGTTTTGAGTAGATTTCCTTAATTCAGGATGAGATTAATTGGTGACATTAGTTGGTTTTATTTGAAGTTAAAAGTATAACTGGTAGTACAGAAGTGTGAGGGATTATTTTTCTCTAAATGCCACTTTGTAAGATTAGGATTATAAACATGTCTCAGGCCTTGTGGGACCTTTGGGCCAACACGCTGGTGTCCCAGCACTAATCAGTACGGATCTATGAAACCCGGAAAACGCTGGAATGGAGAGAAGGCAAAAAACATAACAGAGGTTTGCTTTCCCACTGCTTGGTGTTGGTTTCAGAACTCAAGAAATATGTGTCTTTCACATGAATTTGTGCACTGAAAAATCGTATGTGCAAGCACACATACTATCTACCAAGAAATAAATGTAATTCATTTTTTTAAAAAGATTATAAGCAGGGGCTTGATGAAGTTAAAACGCAGCCTTAATGTTTATTTTTCAAACAGTGTCTTATTCTTAATATGTTCATCTTGTAGGATATAGCCCTAGGAAATCTTGGTTCCTTATTTTGTGACTGTGGCCACTATTCCCAAGCCCTTCCTGTACACCCCCTACCCTGCATCCTCCCCTCCTCAGCTAGCTGGTTTATTCTCAAACTTTTCATCACAAACGACCATTCTCTCCCCCCTCCTCTATCCTTTGTGCACTGATACTTACGTAAAGTATATAAAAAATGGCCCAGCAGTGTCAGATTTCTATGAAAGTGTCTAAATGCGTATTCTCACTGTTGTTATTTCTCTTGTAGCAGACCTGTATTTGAACAGCAATGGTTTAGCTGGACCACATTTAAACAGCAGTGGTTTAAATGATTTGTCAACCTTAGAAACTGTTGGGGATGCTGTATTTCTTTAACAAGCCCTTGTTTTGAAATGAGAGTGGAAAATAACTGCACCTCCATAAGTAAATAATTAACTATAATGATCCTTCACTACCACTGCAGAGGCATTATGACATCTCTAGCCACTGCGCAAAAACTTCTGCCCCTTGTGTCAGTATAGATTAGTTTTACCTGTTTTAAAATTTTTGATTATATATATCTAAAAAAGTGCAGATATCGTAAGTATACAGCTTGTTGAATTTTCACAAATGGGACAGCACCATGAACCAGTATTCAGATCAAAGAACAAAATAGCGTCAGCACCCCAGTGGCCCTCTCTGTGCTCATGTAAGATTTCATCCAAATTCTTGTGTATCTTATTCATACTCCTTTAAAAAATTTTTTTTATTTTTAAATATTTTCATTAAAATTTTTTTCTCTTTCATGTTTATTTATTTTGGGGGAGAGCAGGGACAGAGAGAGAGAGGGAGAGAGAGAATCCCAAGCAGGCTCCTTGCTGTCAGCACAGAGCCCAACATGGAGCTCGATCTCATGAACTGTGAGATCATGACCTGAGCCGATATCGAGTCAGACGCTTAACCGACTTAGCCACCCAGGTGCCCCTATTCATCAGATTCTTAAAACTGAAGAGTATTCTATTTTATAAATATTTCCCAGTACCTCAATTTATTTATCGATTCTACCATTGATGAACATCAGGTTATTTCTAGTTTTTGCCTATTTTATTAACTTTATTGTGAATGCTTTTGTGTATGTCTCCCCCCCCCCCCCCCCCCATTTCTTTTGGTATATACTTGGGAGCAGAATTAAGTGTAGTGTGTATTACCAGACAGTTTTCCAAAGTGCTTGTACCAATTTATAGCCATACCAGTAATGTATGAGAGTTCAACTAATATTTCACATGCTCACCAACAGTCAGTCTTTTACATTTTAGACTTTGGTTACTGTGTAATAGTGTCCCTTATGGTTTTAAATTGTATTTTCATCATGGCCAACAGAATTGGACTCCTTTTCATTAGTAATCATTTGGATGGCCTCCTTTGTGCAATGCCTTTTCCAGTGTTTTCAATTTTTCATGGGTCATCTTTTCCTTAGTTCTTCATATATTACCTAATTAAAGGTATATCTTGTAAGTAACTTCTCCTTTGTGGCCTTTTTTATTTTCTGAAAACTTTATTTTGCTGAATACAGTTTCTTAATTTTAATATCATCCAGTACATCCCTAAGAAGATTGACTCTCCCACTGACACGAAAATAGTTTTTTCTGGTCCATAAAACACGTCTTAACAGATGTAAAGGAATGGGAATGATATAATGTCTGCTCTCAGACCGCAGTGAAATTAAACTAAGAGTCAGTAATAGAGGGACACCTGGCTGGCCCAGTTGGAGGAGCATGCAACTCTTGATTCTCAGGGTTATGAGTTTGAGCCCCAGTGGGATATAGAGATTACTTAAATAAATACAAAAACTTTTAAGAAAAAAGAAAAAGAAACAACACACTTTTGAATAACACATGGGTCAAAGAAGAAAAGAAATTTTTTAATATTTTGAACTGAATGAGAATGAAAACACAATGTATCAAAAGTCATGGTATGCAGTGAAGAAAGCAGGGGTTAGAGGGAAATTTAGTTTAGAAAAGAAGAAAGATCTCAAATTAGTAATCTGTGCCTCTACTTTAAGAGTTCAGAAAAAGAAGAGGAAATAAAATCTAAATTAAATCTAAGCAGAAGAAAAGAAATACTAAGAATTAGAGCAGAAATCAATGAAATTGAAAGCAGAATATTAGTAGAAAAGAATCAATGAAACCAAGAGCTGATTCTTTGAAAAGATCAATGAAGCTAAGAAAGCTAATTATGAATATCAGACATGAGAGGCCATCATTAAAGATCCCATGGACTTAAAAGGATAATAAAGGGATACTATGAACAGTTTTTCTTGTTTTTACTCTGAACAGTTTTGTGCCCACAGATTTAATAACCTAGATGAGATCGATCAGTTCCTTGAAAGACACAATCTGTCAAAACTCCCACAAGAAGAAATAGACTGTCTGAACAGGCCTGTGCCTGTTAAAGAAATTGAGTCAGTAATTAGTTACCTTCCAGAACAAAAAAAACCAGGCTCACTTTGATTCCCTAATGAATTCTACCAAACATTTAAGGAAGAAATTATACCAATTCTGTATGATCTCTTGCAGAGGATAGAGGCAGGGGGAATACTTCCTAACTCATTCTGTGAGTCCAGCATTACACTAATACCAAAACTAGACATGAGAAGAAAACTACAGACCAATGTCTCTAATGAACATGGATGCAAAAATCGTCAACAGAATATTTAGCAAATTGAATCCAGTGATTTATAAAAGGAATTATACATCACCACCAGATAGGATTTATTCTAAGTGTACAAGGCTGGTTTAACATTCAGAAATCAGTTAATGTAGGGCCATCTGGGTGAGTTACAGCCAAAGTAGTTACCAGGAAACAAATCAGGGCATTGAATACCTCTTATCAATAAATAAAAATAATATACATACAACCAAGAAAGCTAGAAAAAAGAAGAACAAAGTAAAGCAATAAAAAGCTGAGCAAAAGAATTAAAATGGAAATTACTGAATTTGAGAGGGGGACAATGATAGAAACAGTTTCAAAATGAATGAATAAAAGAGACCAGCTTCACTGACCTTTAAAAAGAGAAAAGATATACATATACAAATTCAGATTGAAGTAAATACCAAAACAAAAGTTTTAAACCACAAGACTTTTTCACAAGCTTTAAGAACTCAGATGAAGTGAGATGATTTTGTAGGAAAACAGGATGCATGAAAATTGAACCCAGTAGAGATAGAAAATCTAAACAATAAAGTTTCATGCAAAAAGGGATATAGAAGAGCTCCCCTTCAAAAGAACACATACTTAAACAGAAATTCATTGTTCACAGACTATATTTAAAGATCAAACAATCCCAATGTTTTTAAAACTATTCCAGTGCAGGAAAAAAGGTCATCCAGATTCTTTTTCGAAGTAAAATTTTAAAACTTTCCACAAAGTACAAAGCTGTCTTGTGAACATTGAGGGAAGATCTTAAAGGTTAACATACAGAATCCAGCCATATGTTAAAAAAATTATATATCCTGGGGCGCCAGCGTGGCTCAGTCAGTTAAGCGTTGACTCTTGGTTTTGGCTCGGGTTGTGGTCTCATGATCTGTGGGTTCAAATCCTGCACACACACGCTGGCTGTGTGCGCATGCTGTCTCTCTCAAAGTAAATAAGTAAACTTAAAAAAAATTATATATCCTTAAAAAATGGGGTTTTAGGTTGTAAGTATGATTCATTACTGGGAAATCCATTATACTTTATCATATTAATACAACTAATATGGAAAATCTTATCTCTGTACTTGCTGAAAAGGCCTTTGTGTAAATTCAGTACTCAATAAAATTGAGAATTGGTGGATACTATTTTAACATAATAACTTAGTCAAAAAAAAACCAGCATCTTAATGGGGAAACACCAGTGGCTTGCCCTTAGGTTAGAACAAGTCAAGAACAAGGTGCCCAGTGTCTCAGTTCTTATATTCCAGCACAACTAAGCAAGAGAAAGCCGTTGGAACAGTGAGCAACAAAAAAAGGGGAAAGCTGCTTCTGTGTGTAGATGACACATGCAATTATGAATCTGACAAAAGAATCCGTGGAGATAAAGTCTGATAGAGAAGGGAATTTAGAGCTGTATTTTCCAAAACGACGAAAATGGATTCATTTTTCACACCATACTCCATGATAAATTTCAAACAAACGAGAGATACAATGTAAAACATGAAACTGAGTACTAAAAGGAGAAAACATGGGTGAGCTCCTTTTAAAACCTGAGAATAATAAAACTTTTTAAAGTGTTGTTTCTGGAAGCATATATTTTTATCTGTTGACTTAGCAAACCCACCTCTAAGAATCAATCCTCAGACACTGTCGACAATACAAAATAGCATAGCTTAAGACTAATGCTTCTCAATCACATAGATTTTATTATGACACAGATTCCTGGGCCCCACCTTCCAAGTTTCTGATTCAGTAGATCTAGACTGGGATCTAGTAATTTGCATTCCCAACAGATTTTTTGGTACTGATGGTGTTTTTCTTGGTACAATACCTTAAAGAACCACTGATTAAGACATTGTAGTAATAAGAGCAAAAGACAAGAAAGAATGGACATACTCACCAAAGTCTGGTTGAAGAAATTATGGTACATCTGTACAGTGGAATTCGGTGTAGCTATTAAAAAAGGAATGTGGAAGATCTCTGTATTCTCTTCTAGAATGTTCCACAGGATATATTAGTTAAGTTAAAAAAAAAATCAAGATTTTGAACAGCTTACAGTGCAGATTTTTTTTTGCTTAAAAAAAAAGTAAAAGTATTAAAATATATACACTATGTTTTCGCCAAAACAAAAATACAAGCAAACAAAAATGGAAGGATAGTTAATACAATTTCCTAAAAGGGAAGAGAAGTAATAAAGTAGTGTAGATAGGGGAGGGAGCTAGGCTTATATGGAAGTAACTTGTTTTATTGCTTTACATAATTAAACCAAGTTTTTAAAGTGTACTTTCTAGAAATATGAAACAAAGCAAACTGAAGTATATGTCAAATTTTTGGCATAATGACATACATAAGTTGTTTGGGATCTATCTTAGGTGTAGGAGTCCAGAGACACAAAGACATCTTAAACTATATTTGAGTAGTCTTGTTTTCAGTAATTATATTGGTGCAGTTTCTTTGCAACTAGATGTATATTAGGAAAACATTAATAATTACAGTAATGTTATTAGGAACCAGGGTTATCAGGGAAGAAGGGAAGTGATAGAAGTATAAAATCAGAAAAGTTAAGTGACAGTCCTGTAACATAAAATTAAAATTTGTTATCTGTGCATGAATTTTTCTCCTTCTAAAAAAAAGACTTTCGGGGCGTTTGGGTGGCTCAGTTGGTTAAGTGCCCAACTTCGGCTCAGGTCATGATCTCATGGCTCCTGAGTTTAAGCCCTGTGGGCTTTGTGCTGCCAGCTCAGAGCCTGGAGCCTGCTTCAGATTCTGTCTCCCTCTCTCTCTGCCCCTCCCCCACTTATACTCTGTCTCTCTCTCTCTCAAAAATAAACAACCATTAAAAAATTAAAAATAAATAAAAATTAAAAAAAAAAAGACCTTTCTTGTTCTAACCATTAAAGTCCTAGAACCAGTGGTAACCCTGTAGCAAGTGATTACCCCCTTCGGTGCAGCACATGGTCTTTTAATACCATTTCCTATTTGAAAGATACCAGTGGTCCTTGGAAAAGTGGCTGATCCAAGTTGGGGGAGAAAAAGATGCAAGGTTGCCTCGGACTCTTTCTTGTTAGATAGAAAGGAGAAGCAGTTGGTTACTGCTGAGGCCATGTCCTAAAGATGGTTTACAACTTACAGGCTCTCACACTAACTCAAAAGGGGACAATCTGAGTGCCAAATTTGCAATGATTGTTTTTGATTTAAACATCTCAAATATATAAACATCTATGGATTGACAATGACACTTTAAAATCAATTTACATACTGTTACTTTTCTGAGATTGCTATAACAAATTAGCACAAACTAGGTGCCTTGAAACAAACTTATTTTCTCACAGTTCTGGAGAACGGAAGTCTGAAATCAGGTATCAGCAGGGCCACACTCCCTATAGAGGCTCTAGGGGAGAACTCTGTTTTTTGTATTTTTTTTAGCTTCTACTGGTTGCTGACTTACTTGCCTTGTGGCCACATCACTCCAATCTCTGCCTGTCTTCACATCGCCTTCTTTTCTGTCTGTCCTCTGTGTCATTGGATTTAGGACACTGAGATAATCCAGGATGATCTCATCTCAAGATCCTTAACTTAATTCCATCTGCCAAGACTCTTTTTCCAAATAATGTGACATTCACAGATTCTGGGGATTAGGACATAGCTTTTTGTGGCCACCATTCAGCTCACAACAAATACCCACTCATTCTGAAAACAATACTAGTTTGCAGGGCGCCTAGGTGGCTCAGTCTGTGAAGCGTCCCTTGGTTTCAGCTCATGTAATGGTCTCACAGTTTGTGGGTTCGAGCCCCACACTGGACTCTGTGCTGACACACTGGGATTCTCTCTTTCTGCCCCTCCCTGGCTTGTGCACACACACACTTTCTTCTCTCTCTCAAAATAAAAATAAAAATAAAAAAATGAAACTATACTCAGTTTGGATCTTAGCTATGCCCCTTACTGTCTGAGTCCTTTGGCAAACTCATTACATTTCCTGATATGTAAAATTTAGATAATCTCACAATATACAGAAGAATGTGTATATTTAAATTTTTGCATAAATATATGTCCTTAAAAATCTTTTCATATTTTTTCTTTTTGTAGAAAAAGGTCAGCAAGGATGCCAACCCAAATACACTACTTAGTTATCTCTGAGGGGAGAATTGAAGGAGTTTGGGTGGGAATAGAAAGCAGACTTGGACCCACCTTAAAGGGTAGTTCAGTGAAATCCTGTTCACATGAACCTAGCACACTATTAGATACACACAAGATACTTACTTTTGGTTCTTATTAATAAACTTGTGTGTGAAGACAGGTAGCCACTAAAACGCAATCTGAGAGGGAAGTTTCTCACCATGTGTTTAAATCTTGTTTGTTGTTTGTAGTTCTGAGCCTTAAACATATGAAAGTTAGGACAAAGTTTCATATACGTTATGAGACCAGTACTTGGCATAAGTCAAATCTGGGAGATACTCCTTACTTGGTGGGTCCTGAAGTTTTCGTGATTTATTTTGGCTGGCTTTGAGTTTGGCTGGCTTTGAGACGTGTTAATGGTTTCATTTGTTAGAAAGGGCTTTTGCCTTATGGGGGAACAGTCCACAAACAGTTTGCCGTGGTAATACGGATAGCTTTTATTGTTCCTTTTTCAGGCTGCAAAATGGAATTCTTATATTCTCTAAGGGAATTATTTTGTTTTCTGTTTATTTTTAGGCAGTATTTGAGGTAGGTAAGGAAATGCATATTTTCAGATTTCTGCAAACCATTGACGAGAAAGTGAGCATAGTCAAATATTAATAGTGTTTAACTTTATTTTCATTATGTCCCTTTAAAAACATCGGTTCAAATGAAAAAGATAGGCAATAACAAGTGTTGACAAGCATTAGAACCCTCGTACATTGCTGTGGAATTATAAAAATGGTATAGCTGTTTTGGAAAACATTTTGACAGTTCCTCAAAAGTTAACCATAGACTTGCTGTAAGACCCAGCAACTCCACTTTAATATATGAACCCAGGAGAATTGAAAACATCTGTCCAACATGAAATTGTGCTGATGAGTGTTCTTCACATCATCGTTCAGAATGGCCAAAGACGTAAATGACCCAAGTGATCATCAGCTAATGAATAAACAAAATGCAGTGTGTGCATACAATGGCATATTATTTGGTGATAAAAGGGAAGTATTGATCCATGCTCTGACATGGATGAAACTTGAAAACGTGCTAAGTGGAAAAAACAGTCATGAAAGAGCACATATTGTTTGATTCCATTTGTATGGAATGTCTAGAATAGGCAAGTACATAGGGACAGAAAGTAGATTACTGACCTCCTGGGATTAGAGGCATAGTTAGGGGAAACAGGGGTGACAGCTAACCAGTATGGGGCTTTATCTCAGTAAAGCTGTTATTTTTTAAAATTGGTCCACATAAGTAGACTGAGGATGTGGTTTCTTTTTGCTGCTCAGTTATCTCAAGAACTACCCAATTTTATTCTTGTATCATAGATTACAGTGAGCTTTTTTAAGCATCACACTTACTGTATGTCAGTTCTTTCCCATATATAAACCCTGTCATAAGGGTGGAATGCAAAGCCAATACCAAGTCTGACAAGTCAACCTTCTTAGTATTATCTGCTCTTGTCCTCTTGAAATGTTATCTATTGTGTATTCCTTTGTTAGGACATCTGAGAACCCATGGAAATGCTATTTTCCAAACCTGTGTATTCCAATGAGTCATGCATGCTTCTGCACTTTTATATCAGGTAGCTACCTACCAACATACTTTATATGGTATCTTAAAGCTCTTTAGCCATAGCTAAATGGGATGCCATTTTGCTATCCAGGCCTTTATAGTCCAGCTGCCATGGAAAGGAGAAGGTGTCAGTAAGCACGCACTCTGTCAACACTATTCCAGAGTCATCACCAGCGGCAGCAATTATTCTTTTATTATTAAAGGGTCTGAATCAGCAGTTTCGTTATCTCTCGCCGTGAGCTGCATGCACTGCTGAACTTTACGGAACCTAAAACTGTAATTGCTATTTATTAGAAGAGGACAGGCTCTTGAAGGGGAAACCCTCATTCACATAAGACTGATGTTTGGCTCAGCTCTGATGGGGTATAAAACAAGTAGTGATGAGTAGAGAGGGGTTATACCCTGTGCAAACGTCCATTGCTACCATTAGAGGTATCCTACAACCCTCTCACACTGACTGGTGGGCCTGAAACTATTGATTTAAGAGATGAAGGAATATAAGAATTAAAGCTGTTCTAGAGTTTTTGAGGTAGAATGGCCTTATCGCCTTCATTTTAAAATAGGGAAAACTGGACCCTTTCTGTCAGCCCAGGGCCCTTGCACTGTATCATGTTGTCATCAGATTTACCTTAAGACACACATACTGTACAACAGGCTCTAGAATCTTTTCTCAGTTTTATCTAATTTGATGACTCATGGTTTATATTCTTCCTGCTTCAATCAATCTATTGAAAAATAAAAAAAATGAAAAGTAGTGAATATTAACACCCATCCCTTCCCCGTCCTATCATCCTTCACTAGAGCTTTCTGAGGAAATAAACTGAAAAGGGAGGCTGTTGCAGTAGAACTCCAAAAAGAAGATCCTTCCCAAAAGTGTTTGGTCACAGTTCTTAATACAGGTAGCAGCATATGATTGGGGAAGGAATGGTGCTTGATACCAACTCTGATAACCACCTTTTTTATTGTCATTTCCCCCCAACTAGTATCGTCTAGACTGTCACAACCATCCTCTCCCCAGTCAGGCTGCCCATCACCTACCATTCCAGCAGGTAAAGTCATTTCTCCATCACAGAAGCACAGCAAGAAGGCACTAAAACAGGTAATCATGCTAGTCTGTGTTTAACAGAAGTATTATGTTCTTGATTAAAAATGCATGATTCTGGAAGTCATTGACAATTTCTTGAAAGGACATTAGGTCCTTTTAAGGAAAAATTTCATGTAGTTTCCCAATCTGGATTTAGTAATATATGTACCTCTGTGTTGTAGGTTTATGGTAGATAGTCTTTTTATCACGTTTAAAAAGCTCTTCATTTGTGGGGCACTGGCAGGCTCAGTGGTTGAGTGTCTGACTCTTGATTTTGGCTCAGGTCATAATCTCACAGTTTGTGAGATTGACTCCCTCATTGGGCTCTGTGCTGACGGTGCAGAGCCTACTTGGGATTCTCTCCCTCTCCTTCTCTCTTCCTGCCCCTCCCTGGATCTCTCTCAAATAAATAAATAAACATTTAAATTAAAAAAAAAAAGCTCTTCATATGTTCCTAATTTCCTGAGAAGCTTTTGTTTGTGTGCATGTTTGTTTGTTTTAATGTTAATTTTTGAGAGAGACAGTGTGAGTGGGGAAGAGACAGAGAGAGAAGGAGACACAGAATCCGAAGCAGGCTCTAGGCTCTGAGCTGTCAGCACAGAGCCCAACGAAGGTGAGATCATGACCTGAGACACTCAACTGATTGAGTCACCCAGGAGCCCCTGTTTGTTTTAAATTATGAATAGGTGTTGAACTTTTTAGGTTCGTTTTCTTCATCATTTATTAAGATGATCAGGTAGCTTTTCTCTTTAAATCTATTAAAACACAGAATTCCATGGCTAGATTTTCTAATGTTAACATATACTTAGCTTTCTGGAGTAAACTCTACATGTTGTTACCTATTTTTGAATACGTTATAGAATTTTCTTTTTTAAGATTTTTGTTGTTTTCTTGTACAGTTTTGGACTCAGGATGGTTCTAATATAATAAAATAAGTTGGGTAGCTCTCTATATTTTTCTAGATTTTTGGAAAACAGTTGTAGAAATTATCTTTTTCTTGAAAATTTTTTAAATCTCACTTTTTAAAATTGTGCTAGCATTTCAGTTTCATCTATTTTTAGTGGTCTCATTTGATTCCTGCTTTTTGAACTAATTTTAGAAAAAGGGTTTTTTTGGAAATTTCTCTTAAAACATGGTCCATTTGATATTATTGATATTTTTGATATTATTTTTATTTTTCATTATTTTTTAAGTTTGCTTAATTTGAGAGCAAGAAAGAGCATGTGGGTGCCTGCGTTTGAGCAGGGGAAGGGGCGGAGAGAGAGAATCCCTGTGAGATCATGACCTGAGCCAAAATCGAAAGTCAGAGGCTCAAGCAGTCCACTGAGCTAGCCAGGGTCCCCTCACTTGATTTTTAAAAATACGTATTTATCTGTGGGGCAGTTGGCTGGCTCAGTCAGTAGAGCATGCGACTCTTGATCTTGGGATTGTAAATTTGAGCCCCATGTTGGGTATAGATAAAATCTTTAAAGAAAATTGTTTAAAGTTGTGTGTAGCGTTCTTTTATGTGTCCTTTTTGTTCCTCAGTGTTGTTCGTTTATCATGTATCTTTTTTCCCAGTGCTACTTAGCCATCCATCTATTTTGTTGGGCTGTTCAAAGACCTAGCTTTCAATTTTTTAAATGCAAAATGATCTATAAATACAAACTCACTAGTAATTAATGGAACCTTAACAGACTACTTTTATCCTCAGTTGGTATACACAAGAACTTAATTTGTAATATCAGGCGTTGGCAGGTATGTAGAAAAATGTCTAATGGCAGTTTGACGGAATATAAATTACTGTAGAAAGAAATTTTGTGATGTCTGTTAAAATTTTATTTTATTTTTAAAGTTTATTTCTTTATTTTGAGAAAGAGAAACATAGAGCATGAGCAGGGGAGTGGCAGAGAGAGAAGGAGAGAGAGAATCCCAAGCAGGCTCCTCACTGACAGTGCAGCCATGAGATCATGACCTGAGCCACAGTAGAGTTGGATGCTTAACTGACTGAGCCATCCAGGCGCCCCTGTCTATTAAAATTTTAAGAGCACATATCCCATGACTAAGCATTTGAACGTTTTGGAACTTAGGTTAGAAAAATACAAATAAATACACATATCAATTACACACACACACACACACACACACACACAAATATTTGTGTTAAAGTTTGTACACACACACACACACACACACACAAATATTTGTGTTAAAGTTTGTACACACACACACACACACACGCACACACACAAATATTTGTGTTAAAGTTTGTAATAGCAAACACTTGCAAGTAGCCTAATATATATCAGTTAGGGAATCCCTTATGTAAATGATGGCATATCTATATGCTGGACAATTATGCAAGATTAAATGTTGGTAATATGGTTGTTTTATATATATAGACATGGAAGCATCACCACACTATAATGTTGAATCACTGAAGTTATATTACAACATGTAGAGCATGATGCCATTGATAAAAAATAAATACATATCTGCAAAACAATATTATATTTTTAGTAGAAATACACTCATAATGTCAATGTAAAAAAAAGCTCAATATGGAAAAATAAATTGATGTTTGTAGTTATCTCTGAAGATTAGGGACAAGACTGAGTGATGGTCAAGGGAGTTTAGCTTTATGTGTGATAAATGGTAAAGATCGTAATCATGTATTATTCTATATAATTGAAATTTTAAAAATTATGTAGATCTTAAAGTATTTAAAACAAAAGTGCTTTTTTATTAAGAGTTTCAGAAATTCAATAACATTAATTGCTGTCTGCCTGGATAATAAATACAATATTTTATTTTGTATAAAAATACAAAATAGCACTTGTAGTTTTATAAATACTTTGGAGGATTTTAAGAAGTATAAGATGCTTTTTTCCACAGGAAAAGGCAAGTATTTTCCTAAACCTTGTTAGATAATCCACAACATGTTTACTACTCCTGTATTATTACACTCCTGTAATCCCAAGGGTCAAATGTATTGGAAGAATTCCAGTATGGGAAATTATGTAAATAAGGTTGGTGGGATGTAAAGTAAGGCCTTGCCTTCAGTGTATGTTTGGTATGGTATTAGATGAGGAAAAAATTAGTTCAACATAAGTTATCCTTTATGACAATGAAGGGTTGTTTTTGCTGTTTGGTTTTTAATTTTTTTTTATGTTTATTTATTTTTGAGAGAGAGAGAGAGAGACAGACAGAGCACGAGTGGGGACAAAGGCAGAGAGAGAGGGAGACATAAAATCTGAAGCAGGCTCCAGGCTGTGAGCTGTTGGCACACAGCCTGACTCGGGGCTCAAACCGTGAGATCATGACCTGAGCCAAAGTCGGACAGTTAACCGACTGAGCCACTCAGGCACCCCCCGTTTTTTAATTTTAAAATAGAATTAGGAACACTGTAAACTACTGAGGGAGAAAAAGAACTGAGTAGCTTCCTAAATAGAGAGGCTATAAGTTACTCTGTTTCCATCATGTGTCTGAATTTATATGATGACAGTAGGAATAGATGAGATCAAATGGTTCTATTAAATTTTGCACTAACCTAGAATGATCTAGATATTGTGAATGACCAGAACAGACTCTAGTGGCTGCCACCCAGGAAGTGTATAAACATTTTCTGTTCTGATTGCAGAGAATGAGAGATAAGCTAATCAGAAAATGCCAACTTTTTTTTTTAAGTTTATTTATTTGTTTTGAGAGAGACAGAAACAGCATGAGTGGGGGGAGGGGCAGAGAGAGAGAGGGACACAGAGAATCCAAAGCAGGCTCTGGGCTGCCAGCCTGGATGGAGCTCATGTGGGGCTTGAACCCACGAAACCATGAGATCATGAACTGAGCCAATGTTTTTTATACATTATGCGCCTGCTTGCCTGCTGTAATGTTGTAGGTGAATGTGAGCCAGATACCTGACTCACTCAGTTACTGTTTTCCCTTGACAGCTTAGTCATGATCAGTTGTTGTATAGCAGGGATGAGTGTAAATGTGGAACCGGAAGGAGAAAACTATATTGTGCGGAGGGAATGGGAACCAACTGGCCAGTTATTCCACACTTTTCTGCATGATGCTCTGAAGGTTGAAGCTTAAACTGGCAGTTTAGTAAGGTCATAGATTTCCAGCCTTTTCTTGAAATGTATCTCTACTTTCTTAGTTTCTCTTTTTTAACCTTGAGTTAAAAAGTTGCCTTCATATATTTTCATGACTAAAATCTGAGAAGTTAACTGTCTTTTTATTCATTATTTAACTAGTTGAGTGTAGTGTATTCTAGAAACAAGCTAGAAACGTTATAGAAATAAAAATAATTCTGAAATAGCCAGGAGGAACCACACTATGCTTAGAACCAGTATTTTCTAGGGTCGCCTGGGTGGCTCAGTGGGTTAAGCCTCTGACTTCGCCTCAGGTTGTGATCTCACAGTTTGTGGGTTCAAGCCCCGTGTCCGGCTCTGTGCTGACAGCTCGGAGCCTGGAGCCTTCTTCGGATTCTGTGTCTCCGTCTCTCTGTCCCTACTTTGCTCACACTCTGTCTTTCTCTCTCTCAAAAATAAACCAACATTAAAAAAAATTAAAAAAACAAAACTTTTCTAACCTTTATTCCCTTCTATATATTGCATTGCTGTAAATTGCAGAGGATTTGGTCATTGGGCCAAATCTTACTGCTCTTACAGTCGATCAGAATAAGTAGTTATTTACAACCTTTTGTCCAAATGTATCACCTCCGAAATATACATAAGCTAAATATTTACATTTGTACGTAGAATTAATGCAAGTGGGAATCTTTTTGGTGGAGGGTTTAGAATTTGTTTCCAGAAATGATTGAAAACCTCTAATTTGCTGCTGCAAATATGGAAAGTCCATGGCTTACTGGTGATTTTTAGGTTCTAAAAATGTTCATGACTAATTCTCACATTTATCTAAAGGAGTAATACTGCCAAAAAAATACTCAGACTCTTAAAGTATCATTCAGGCCTTGTGTTCAACTGGTTTAATTTAGGTTTTGTTTACTTTGATAGCTTTCAAAGAAATTGAATGATCAGCATGCTCCTCACCACTTAAAAAGCAGTCGTTTACTTTTTGCGATTACTAAAAACTGATTTGTTTTTGTTGCTCATAGCCAGTTTTCTTTTTATAGGCTCTAAAACAGCAACAGCAGAAGAAGCAGCAGCAACAGCAATGCAGGCCAAGCATGTCCATCTCCTGCAACCAGCCTCTCTCCCTGAAGACTGTCAAAGCAGCCAGTGACTCTGTATCTGCCAGGCCTGGTAGGCAGATTTGGGCATCTTTTCAGTGGAAGTTCTTTTTCCCGTATTTTTGTGTTGTTTTTCCACGTTTGGATACCATATCATTTATTTTTAAATTGCTGTATTTATGTACGTAGTCTGTTACTGCCAAATCACCAATATAAATCCTTTCAGGGTAAATGGGAAAATTTATACAAAATCATTGTGCAGTTACGAAAAAATACATCAATGAGATTTGCATGTTAGAATGAGATCAGTGACTGACTTCCAAGATGTCTAACCTAATAATATTAGAAAGCTTCTAATCTGTGATCTTAAAAAGCTGATATTGCCAAGACACTCAGACCAAACTTCACCCATTTTCTCCTTTAATGATAAAATGTCTTCCTAAGAATATAGGCTACCTTTGAATTTCCATTGGATATAAAAAACAGGTCTTTGGATTTTTGTTGTTGTTTGGTTTTGTTTTTCCTCTAAACTGGGTTAGATACAGACTTTGTATCTTATTACACAATTCATTTTGATGCTAGCTGATTATATGGGCCTGCCAAATTTAAACTGTGTCTTGCAGAGCTTTGTATTTTAGTTAGGAAGGAAATTTACCACCAGAAGCAAATAATGTGCTTCCTTCCAGAAGGGAGTTTATTTTATTTTTTAACTCTGAATTTGCAGACTCAAAACGCATGTGCAAGGTCACACTGCCTCATGTTTGAGGCAGTTTTAGTTAGTGTTGAATGATTTAATTGTTTGATTGATTTCTGTCTGTAACCTCAGTGTCACCAGTCTTTGATATATTTTTTTCTCTTAGCAATGTGGGAAGGAAAGCCATCTGATGGCCAGTCAAGCAGCCCTCAGAACTCAAATTCTAGCTTTTCTTGTTCAGTTCAAGTGGAAAATCCCTTGCTAGGCTTGGGGAAGAAGTCATTCCAGAGGTCTGACAGGCTCCACACAAGTAAGTTGATTTACAAAGACGGTTCTGCATCTTAATTTGTCAACTGTGTGTTTGAAATTCAGCAGCTGTTTTGTGGTTTAGTTCTTTTTCTGACAATAGGTTGCTTTGTCCAGCATTATTAGTGTCTTATTTCTGTGTACAGAAAGACAGAAGGACTTATAATTAAACACAGAAAACTGACCCTTTTTTCCTGCTCCCTTTGAAATCCCACTAAGATGAGAATAAGGAAATGCAAAAGATTAAATCCATAAGGGTAACGAAAACAAGGAGACAACAGATGGGCAGGCAGTGTCAACAAATTTTGAAAGATGAAAACTGGATGGAGTTTTTCACAGAGCTGAGCAACAGATGCCAATAATAAGCAAGCCAGTTAAGTCTGCAGAACACCAGACAGATTCCAGAATAGGAGATAACCATGTGTCATAATGGAGAAGGGTGAATGAAGCCTAGGGTTGAAAAGAAGACCTTTTGTGAAAGTTAGTAAGAAGCAGATTGATGCTTCACCCAAGCAGGAGACAGGAGATTTGTTTTGAGGTGAAATGAAACCATACAGACTTCAAATTCAAAGATACCACTCATGGCTAAGGGCAGATAATGAGGCAGTGTACTGAAATCAGGGGAATAAAGAAAAATACAAATACCAATAGTGATCCTTCTGCTTGGCTTCCAGAATGCTAGTAGGAAAGCATATTTCTGCCACCACTATTTCCTTCCTTCCAGCCCCACCTGTGTTTCAGCAGGAGATGGATGGGTTGATACCTAAAGAAATTGAATAGCCTTAGAAGAAAATCTGCAGCCAAATTTATAGATTGCAGTCTAAAAAGAAACCATCTTGTTCACACTTCTGTGGAGCTCATCAGTCTATAAGACCTACCTACCTATGTACCCAAAATTTCCAGTTGACCTTTTTTTAAAATTAAAAAAAAAAAAGTTTTAATGTTTGTGTGTGTGTGTGTGTGTGTGTGTGTGTGTGTGAGAGAGAGAGAGAGAGAGAGACAGACAGACAGAGAGAGACAGAGAGAGACAGAGAGAGAGCGAGAGAACACAAGCAGGGGAGGGACAGAGGGAGAGGGAGACACAGAATCTGAAGCAGGCTCCAGGCTCCGAGCTGTCAGCACAGAGCCTGATGCAGGGCTTGAACTCAGGAACCGTGAGCTCATGACCTGAGCCAAAGTAAGATCCTCAACCAATTGAGCCACCCACGTGCCCCAGGCCTTTTAAAAAAAAAAAAAAAAAAAGTTTGTTTACTTGTGAGAGAGAGACAGAGAGAGAATGTGTGCACCCAAGTTGGGGAGGAACAAAGAGAGAGAAAGACAGAATGGAAGCAGACTATGGGCTCCAAGCTATCATTGCAGAATCCAACCTGGGGCTCGAACTCATGAACCCATGAGATCATGGCTTGAGCCAAAGTCAGATATTTAACTAACTGATTGAGCCACCCAGGAGCCCCTCCAGTCAGGCTTTTTTTTTTTTTTTCCCCCAATTGTGATTGTTCACAATCACCTTTGAAGACCTCCATCATGAGACACAGAATCTGAAATACAGATACAGAAGAAACAGACAATTCAGGAAAATTTAAAACAAGCAACTTTAAAAACTATAATATCCACAGAAAGAAATAAAAGATGATATTGCATCCATGAAAGAATAGACTACTATTTTAAAAATCAGAAAATAAAGAGTTCTCAGTATTAAGTAATAATGTAGCTTAAATAAAAAATTATGATGGAAATACTAAAAGGTAAAGAAATTTCTCAAACATAGGGCAAAAGAGAGATTCAAAAGGAGAGAGAAGGTAAGAAAATTGGAATACCAATCTAGAATGTCTAATGTCTAAAATAGTACGACCATCAGAGGAGCACTTGGGTGGTTCAGTCTGTTAAACGTTGGATTCTTGATTTCGTCTTAGGTCATGATCTCACAGTCATGAGATCAAACCCTACATCAGCTCTGCACTGGGTGTGGAGCCTGCTTAAGATTCTCTCTTTCCCTCTGCCCCTCTCCCTTCCTCTTTGTCTCTCTCTCAAAAAGAAAAAAATAAAACATTTTTAGGTTTGCCTGGGTGGCTCATTCAGTTAAACATCTAGGTCTTCAGCTGGGTCATGATCTTGTGGTTTGTGGGTTCAGAGCTTGGAGCCTACTTCAGATTCTGTGTGTGTGTTTGTCTCTCTCTCTTTCTTCTGCTCGCATGTTCATGCTCTGTCTCTCTCTCCTTCAAAAATAAACATTTAAAAAAATTTAATAAAATAGTAGGACCATCAGAAATAACAACAATAGAACGGGGAGTAAGATAAAAGAAAAATAATATAAGAAAATTCCAGAAACAAAAAAAAAAAAGGAAAAAATTCCAGAAAATTTGAAGTCAGAGATTCCAGAGTAAAAGTACACAATTGGTGTCAAGAAACATGAATAAAAAGAAACCCATTCCAAGGCACATTCTTTTGAAATTTCAAAGCATCCAGGATAATGAGAAGATTCCAAAAAAGCTTCCAGAGAGAAAGAAAACACTTCGTGTACAAAGATGTAGGAATTGGGATGGTGAACATCTCAGAAGCAGAATAGAAGCTAAAAGATAGTGTGGCAATGGTGATAAAATTGGAAGAAGTCATTGTATACCCACTTCTGTGTTCCAGACCCTTCCACACTATTAAGTGTGAGAACAGAATTAATAATATTTCAGACAGCTTCTTTGGGTTTTTGTTGTTGTTTGATTTTACAGATTATTTATCAAAATAAGTAAGAATTCCTGAATTCCAGAGGTACCTGGCTGGCTCAGTCGGTAGAGTACTCGACTCTTAATCTCAGGTTTGTGAGTTCAAGCCCCACATTGGGTGTAGAGATTATTTAAAAATAATAAAATCTTTAAAAAGAGAAAAGGGAGAAGAAAGAATTCTTGAAATCCAATACTTGCCTTCCTGGGATTGGTTTAAATTTTAATTATGGTGTTTTTGGAACATTGTGCTACAATATGGATACCTAGAGACATTTCCAGTCCCATAGGAGCTGTGGCTCAGGTGTCCAGGCACCTGCAGAGAGCAGAACCAATCTAATTTGTTTTTGCTCCCCAAGAAGACGCTTAGAAGTGAGGTGTAAGGCAGGCAGGGGAAATAATTTGAAGATTACCAGGCACAGTATAAGCGATGAAATTAAGAGCCGAGTCAATAAGTTGCTGGAGGTGCCAGCTTCTTTGCCTTCCAGCAACCAGACAACTTCTTTTCTTTTTTTTTTTTTTTAATGTTTTTTTTATTTTTGAGACAGAGAGAGACAAAGCATGAACGGGGGAGGGTCAGAGAGAGGGAGACACAGAATCCGAAACAGGCTCCAGGCTCTGAGCTGTCAGCACAGAGTCCGACGCAGGGCTCGAACTCACGGACCGCGAGATCATGACCTGAGCTGAAGTCGGCCGCTTAACCGACTGAGCCACCCAGGCGCCCCCAGACAACTTCTTTGTAAAAATCAGGTTTGATTCTGGGTGGATTGTAAAATGGTGCATTTTTCTTTAGAAGCAGTATCTGCCGTGAACTGAGCATACCCTTTGATCATCAATTCCACTGCCAAGGATTAAAAATATTCATTAATTAAATAACTACTTATAGAAGGTATACTAATATGCCAAACACAAGTTCCTAGTGATGTGGTGATGAACAAAGTTCCTTCCTTATGGAGACTACATTCTACTTAAATGCAGTCAAAGTCACAATTTTAGTATCTTCATTCAACTGCAGTAGAAATGTAAATGTAAAAAATTGAGAAATTATGGACTGCAAATTTCTGGCTTGCATACTAACAAACTAGGAAAAATTAACCGTAAAAAAAAGAAAGCATGGTGTATCTAACTTTCACCTCATGGCCAAGAAGTAAATGCAGGTTCATCTCCTCTCATGCAAATAAGCATTAATGGAAATAACATGTAGGATGTTGCTCTCAGTCCCTGGGGTCATTGCAACATTGTTTATGCAGACCAAAAAATGATCACCTCTGTGATCCTCAGTGGGTGCCTAATTAAGTTAGTCATAGTATGTATGTTGGAATATGGTGCAGCTTTTTAAAGAGTTTTGTAGGTGATAGTTTGGAAAGATGTTTAAGATATTCTGTGAAAGAAAATACTAAATATAATTTGTATGTATATTGTGATTTCATTTCAAATTAAAAATGTCATTTTTGGGGTGCCTGGGTGGCTCAGTCCGTTAAGCATCCTACTCCTGATTTCGGCGCAAGTCATGGTCTAACGGTTCATGGAATTGAGCCCCTCGTTGGGCTCTGTGCTGTCGCTCTGCACTGACAGCACAGAGCCTAATTGGGATTCTCTCTCTCTCCTTCCTTCTCTGCTCCTCCCCTATATGTGTGCTTGTGTGCACACTCGCTCGCTTGCTCTCTCTCTCTCGCTCTCAAAATAAATAAACTTAAAAAAATATAAAAATATAAATAAAATGTCCCTTTTGGTAGAAAGCTGGGAATGTAGAAGCCTTTACTTTTCATTTATATATTTTGGTACTATTTTAATTTGGGGGATATTTACCTTTGTCTCTCAAATTCTGTTTTTAATATCATCCAATTTGAAGTTTTAAAATTTTTTACTGTGATTTCTTCTCTGTCCCAGGAATTATCTTGAAGTTTTAAAATTTTTCTTAAGGGTGCCTGGGTGATTCAGTTGGCTAAGTGTCAGCTCGGATCATGATCTCACAGTGCATGAGATCAAACCCCACTTCAGGCTCTGTGCTGACAGCATGGAATCTGCTTGGGATTCTCCCTCTCTCTCCTTCTGCCCCTCTCACCTGCTCATGCGCGTGCTCTCTCTCTCTCTCTCTCTCTCTCTCTAAGTAAATAAACAAACTTAAAAATTTTTTATTTTCTTAAAATACATAGGGATTTGCGGGCACCTGGCTGACTCAGCGAGTAGAGCATGTGAATCTTGATCTCAGGGTCATGGGTTCAAGCCCCACACTGGGCATAGAGATTACTTAAAAATGAAGTCTTTAAAATACAAATATATAGGGATTTTTATGTTCCTGTTATGAACTTTTAACTTAAATACCTAGTAATCAGAGATCATGCACTGTATGATACCTGTGCCTCTACGCTATACTGATAAATAACAGACTCTGGAGCCATGATGCCTAGGTTCAAATTCCTTCACTCTAATTAGTGGTACAATTTTGGGCAACTTACTTGCCATTTTGGACCTCACTTTCTTCTTCTGTGAAATGTATAATAATAGTTTCCTACTTCATAGGGTTACATGAAAAATAAATGAGCTAACACATGTCTATGTTTAGAGTAGTGCCTGGCACTTACGAAGCCTTACAGAAGTGTTTACAGCTGCCATTATTGGTCCTTGTAGTTATGATTACTACTAATATTATTTGAAATTCACTGAGACCTGATTGTGCTCATTCCTGATGATTTTATCCCCATCTCTACAATCACATTCTTTATTTTTTAAATCCTTTTATATAGCGCTATTTTGTATTCTATCTGTGACAGTTGCAGTAATAGCAGTACTTCTAGGTCTAAACCTTTTATTTTTGGTTTCTGTTGATTCTCTGTCATAGTGGAATGTCTGTTGGTTTGTCAGGGTAGTCTGTGTGAGATAATAAGAGAGATTACTTCTGGGGGCACCTGGGTCACTCAGTCGATTGAGTGTCTGACTTTGACTCTGGGCATGATCTCGCGACTTGTGTGTTCAAGCCCCGCGTCGGACTCTGTGCTGGCAGCACACAGCCTGGAGCCTGCTTCTAGATTCTGTGTCTCCCTCTCTCTCTGCCCCTCCCCTGCTCTCTCTCTCTCTCAAAAATAAAAACATTAAAAAAAATAGATTACTTTTGTTTCTGCTTCATCCAGGAGCAGACGTTATGCACATTCAGGGTTGTGTAGCTTTGTGCATATGTTTCTAAATGTAGAATTTCTGAGTCTTATATTCCTGTGCACATTAAAATTTTGCTATATATTATCAAATTTTCTTCTAATAAAACTGTACTCATTTGGGCCCCATCAGCAGTATTTGAAGGTGGTCTTAGCTTTTTCTTTGTGTAATCTCATCACTGTATTGCAGTATTTGCCATTTTGATAGACAAAAACTGTTCATTGGTTTTACTGGAATTTTAAAAATATTAATATCGTAGCGTCTGTTTATGGTTAGTCACCTGTGAATTGCCTGTAATCCCCTGTGCTCATTTTTCTCAAGGTGATTATCTTTTTCATTTTGATTTGTAGATGCATTAAAAATTTTTTTTAATATCTAGCAACCTATTTATTTAAAGTAAGCTCTAGGCTCAGTGTGGGGCTTGAACTCATGACCCTCAGATCAAAAGTTGCACGCTGTGCAGACCAAGTCAGCCAGGTACCCCATATCGATTCACTTTTAATATGGAGAATCCCAAAAGTTTTGTCATGGCTTGCAAATATTTTTGTCAAGTTAGTCTTTTGTTTATGATATTTTTTGCCATTTACATTTGAAACTTTTTTTTGTACTGAAATCTGTCAGTCTTTTGAAAGAATATAACCTTCTGATTGTGACCAAGTTTCTTGAAACCACTAAGCTATTCAGTCGTAACATTTTTAGGTAATGAAAATTGATGAAAGAATTCCCATGGAAAGGGAAGAAGGATCCCAATATGATTTATTATATAGATTTGAATTTTTCTGGATTTTTTTTGATCATTTTGCGTATGTGCCACACCTTGCTTTTTGTTAGTCTTGGAAGAAAATTTCTAAATACCGTAAGTGTTCCCTTCTTCACAGCGTTATATTTAAAGTAGTTACAACTGTCATTTTTTTGCACTGCAGAGCAAACTGTACTCTAGATAGAAACAGGAACGTAAAGGAGGCCTAAATGATTCTTTCCCCTATTTTTATAGGGCAAATGAAAAGGACTAAATGTGCTGAAATTGATGTTGAGACACCAGACTCCATTCTGGTTAACACAAATCTACGAGCACTGATCAACAAACACACCTTTTCAGTCCTTCCTGGAGATTGCCAGCAGCGACTGCTTTTACTCCTTCCAGAGGTGGATCGTCAGGTGCGTTATTTTCAAGCATAAGCAGTTTTCAAAAACCCTTCTGAGGCTTTCTTCACTCATCCCCTTTAGAACTCCTTAAGACTTTTTAAATAGCTTTTTATGTATGCTCGTAAAGAAGTGGTGTCAAAGCTACTGAACAAGAAATAAGAATATTTTTATGGAAGTGTTCTTAAGAATTTTGCCCTGTAAGTCTTACAAAGGAAAAAAATCTCATCAGAATGTCAAAATTGTGGAATAAAATTTGTGTAGCTATCATACTCGGTAGGCATTCATTGAATACAGTTCAGGAAGAAGAGTTGTCTTATTTCTGACATTAAATAGGGGTTCTTGAATGGATTTTTTGAAAGGGGTAAGAGTGTTAATTATTTTCATTATTTTGTTAGATTTTTAAAAAACAAACATTTATTGTTTTCATAATAAAGAACTTTAAGGGGCACCTGGATGGCTCCGTGAGTTAAGCGTCCGACTTGGTTTCGGCTCAGGTCACGATCTCACGGTTTGTGGGTTTGAGCCCCTCGTTGGGCTCCCTGCTGGCAGTGCAGAGCCTGCTTTAGATTCTCTCTCTCTCCCTCTCTGTCTCTGACTCTCCCGCACTGTTTCTCTCTGAAAAAATAAGTAAACTTAAAATATTATATATATATGAAGAATTTTAAAAGCCCAGTAATTACGTTATAGTCTTAAAAGAGATAGCTAGAAGAAATACCAAATTTGAGAAGAGTCTAGGAAGGGACCAGGGAGATTTAGGTCAGGAATTAGGTAACGATCAGAGACTTAGGCTTTCATCAGAGAAAGAGTTACTTGCAAGTCAACCCCCCCCCCCCATGTCTAATTATCTGTTTCCTCCTCTATAATAGGACCGTTTTGATTTTCTAAGATTTATTCAATTCTGAGGGTTTTTAAATTCTGAGTTTTTTTTTTTTTTAATTCATTATTTCCAAGCACATACTTTGTTCTAAGTAATCTGATAGGCCCTCTCCCATTTTTCCTAATCATTATAAAAACAAGATGAGAAAGAAGGGTTTTCCCTAGTTCACAATAAAAAAACTAAATATATCCCTCTAGTTTATAGTAAGATTAAAGGAGAGTAGGTAAGCTACACACATTATCCTAGCTAATTGACTATAATGTCAAAGCAAAATATTTCTATTTTTGAAAATTCTGAAAATCATCTTTCTATTCAACTGCATTGATATCACTTTCAGTCACCTTGTGCTATGAGTCAGCACATGTGCAAGCAGGTCAGATTCTATTTTCAAGGAGACCAAGTAAGTCAGGTGCTGGTAGTAACCTGCAATAGGGACAAAGAAGTAAGTAAGCTGATTGTCCCCAGCTCCTGCCTTCCCCACCTTAACACTTCTTAGAGAAAGTACAGTGTTTGGGATGCCTAGTTTTTGGTTCGAACAAGTTAGGAGGCCAACATTTCGGCAAAGTTTTTAGAGAATTTCTCAATAAGGATTGTTCTCATCTTTATTTTACAGACTTAAGTTACTAGGTTGGGAATAATAAGATGGGACATAACTGAGGGCCCATCTCTAGAACTCTAGTGCAGGTTCCTTAGAATGGTATTTTGACTAATGGTCCTTATCCTGTCTCAGAAGGAGGACTGCCACATACAGTTTTAGAATTAAAAGGTATCTTGAACGTTATCTATTCATCTTCCTATAGAGTGCAATCCTGTGGGGAATTCTTTTTTTTTTTTTTTTAATGTTTATTATTTTTTTTTTTTTTGAGAGAGAGAGACAGCATAAGCAGGGAAGGGACAGAGGACCTGAGGCAGGCTCCATGATGACAGTAGCGAGCCCGATGTGGGGCTTGACCTCACAAACCGTGAGATCATGACCTCAGCCAAAGTTAGATGCTCAACCAATTGAGCCACCCAGGTGCCCTTGTGGGGAATTCTTATTGGGGCATTAGTTGGACTTATTTGATTATGGTGGGAACACACAGTAATTTGAGAAATAATGTCCTTATCTATAGAAGTATGGAACTCAAATTAACTTCACTGTCAGATGCAGTTTGGAGTGTTTATAGAATTCTGGGTATTAGTAGGATGAAACATTGAAAACAACATTTCTGTATATGGAATGCCCAGCCACAAAGTAGAAAAACATTATTTAAACCAGAGAAAAGAATATAGGAGGGGACTGGAGCACTCTTTAGGTATATTTGAAGGTTTGTCAAATGAAGGAGGTAAACTTTTTTGTGTTTCCAGAAAGCAAATGTGGAGTTAAAATAACATTTTTCTTTTAACAGTTGGAGCTGTTAAAATGGAGTGACCTGTGATGGAGTAACTTGCTCATCACTGAGCTATTCAAGCAGAGGTTGGCTGACCTCTTAGACTTCTTATAAGAGTTCTTATAGGGAAGACTATAAGTTCTTACAGTTCTTATAGGGAAGACTGTTAACCCCCTGCCAGCTCCCTAGAGTACAGATCAGCAGTCAGCAAACTGTAGCCCATTGGCCAATTTCAGCCCACAACCTGCTTTTGTAAATAAAGTTTTATCGGCACATAGCCACTTAACATTAGTTTACGTATTGTTTGTAGCTGCGATATGCGTCAAGGCAGAGTTACGTACTTGCAACAGAGGCCCTATGGCGTTGCAAAGCCTAAAATATTTGCGGTCTCTCCTTTAACAGAAAAAAGTTCACCAATTTCTGCTCTAGAGCTAGGGGAACATAATATGGGCCCAGGTAGGTGTAGAAAGTGAGTTTCTCAATCTGTAGGGTGTCCAAATAGTTATAAATTTTCTTCAGAAAATTGTTTTTGACCACATTTAAACTTTTAATCTATCTAGAATTTTTTTTGTATTGCTTGGAAATTGGGATTCACCTTTATTTTCCACTGAATAACAGCCGTTTGTTCCTCCACCACGTATTTAATGGAACGATTTTTTTGTCACGGATTGAGACACCATCTTTGTTATATATTTTATTCAGTTATATGCAATATGTGTTTACATGCACACCTTCCTCTTCCACTCATTTCTTTATTCCTTTTAACGCTAGTAATAATAGTTTTGATTATAGTGGCTTTGTGTGTGGTATGTTTAATAATTGGAAAGGCGATTTTTCTCTTATTTTTTTCCATATGTACTTTAAAATCATTTTGTTAATGCAAAATCTGCAAGGAATTCTGACTGAAATATAGATATTAACTTTGGGGAGAATGGCAATTTTATTAAGTTTTTCTGTCCAGATTTTTCATATCTTGTGTTTTATGTCCTTAAATAAGATTTTATGGTTCTAAACCAAGATAGGAAATCCAAAATCTTTAATATAAAGAACCTTAAAACCTTTTGGGAAGACATCACAAATCAAGCCAGTAGATTGATTGAGGGAAATATTTTTAAGATATGTTCTAGTTTTACTAAGAGTACTATGTAAAAGATTCTCACAAGTTAATAATAAAAATAAGCAGCCTCATAGAAAAATGAGCAAATGATAAGAATTTCACAAGATGGCAAATCTAAATATTTTTTTTTAATTTTCTTTAAAAAAAATTTTTAATGTTTATTTTTGAAGGGGAGACAGAGGGAGAGAGAGTGAGAGTGGGGAAGGGACAGGGAGAGAGGGACACATAGAATCCAAAGCAGGCTCTAGGCTCCAAGCTGTCAGCAGAGACCGATGTGGGGCATGAAATCATGAACTGCAAGATCATGACCTGAGCTGAAGTTGGACACTTAACCGACTGAGCCACCCAGGTGCCCCGCAAATCTAAATATTAATAAACTTGCAAAAAGGTGAATAAAATTCCAGTAGTCAAGGTAAAGGAAATTATCATTTCAAACCCATTAGAGTGGCCAAAAAGAAAATAGTCTGGTTAACATCTGTTGTTCATAGGATAAGCATATATTTCTGATAGAAATATGAATTGTAGCCTTTTTGGAAAATAGTCTTAACAATACCTGCTTACACACACAATATTGCTTTGCTTTTAGAACTTACTCCACAGAAATAGAAGCACTGGTATGTTCATTTTTACCCGAATGCTAATTGCAGCTTGGTTCATTATGGGAAAACATAGGAAACAAGGTGTATGTTTATGATTAAGAAACTGGTAAATGGGGGGCATCTGGGTGGCTCAGTTGGTTAAGCATCCAGCTCCTTGATTTCAACTCAGGTCATGATCTCTCAGTTCATAAGTTCAAGCCCTGTATAGGGCTCTGTGCTGACAGTGCAGAACCTGCTCGGAATTCTGTCTCCCCTCTCTCTCTGCCTCTCCCAGGCGCTCACTCTCTCTCTGTCTCTCTCTTAAAAGCAAAGCTAAAAAAAAGAAACTGGGTAAATGAAATGAGGTGCATACATACAATGAAAAAATATGCAGCTATTATAAAGGCTAACATTGTGCCTGTTGACTTGGAGAGACTTCTATAGTGTATTACGTGAGAAAAATTAGATTCAGAGGAGTGTGTGTAGATTGGTCACAGTTTTACAAAACAAATAATAAACCTCTCAAGAAAAGAACTTCTTAGATATATATGTATTTGTTTGCAGATGATTCTTTGAGTAGAATAAATGGGAAATGGAATTGAGAGTAGAGGAAGAAGGGAGGAGAGGTAATCAGGAAAGAAATTTATTAGAAAAAAGTGATACATTATAAAACAGGAGTATCCATAATAGGCAGTATGGTATGATCTAGTCATGTTTCTATAAAATTAAATATATATGTATAAATGTGTATACATTCTTCTCTAAAATAAAGTCAAATTCCACAAGATACATTTGGCTTTCATTGTTAGCTTTTCTTGGCTTGTTCTTTGACCCAGGTTGGTCCAGATGGTCTGATGAAGTTAAATGGCTCAGCCCTTAACAATGAGTTCTTCACTTCAGCAGCCCAAGGCTGGAAGGAACGACTCTCAGAAGGTAAGTGTTCTACCCTGCATGCTTCCTAGGTTGTATATGCACTTGGAGCCGCTGTGAGGGCATATTGGCACCTCTGCGCCTCAATGAGTTTTTGAGCAATTTTGGTAGGCAAAGGACAGGATGTTTCCATGGGGTAGAGGTAGCTATCCTGTGTGAAACACTACACTGACCTTTATCCGGAGCCTGTGTAACCAGGTTTTAGCTCCAGATGGAGTCTAGCAATGTTTCTTCAAGAAATCACAGTCACCTGGGAAACTAAAAAAAAAAAACAACAAAAAAACAAAAAAACCCAGATTTTTAGGCCCTAGTCCTAACGATTCTGACTTAGTGATTCTAGGTTAATGTCTAGGAAGTGAGATTTTACTAAGCTCCTTAATAAGTGGAGTGTAAAATTAGTTACAGTGCTGTATTATGTTTGTTTTTCAGTTACACATGGAATACAAACCAGCACTTGAAAAGTCATAATGAATTTATGCCAAGGCATAGCTTAAAACAAGTGTGAGAAACTTTAAAATAAATAAATTTATGGGGCACCTGGGTGGCTCAGTCAGTTAAGCCTCCAACTTTGGCTCAGGTCATGATCTCACAGTTCATGGGTTTGAGCCCCACGTCAGGCTCCATGCTGATGGCTCAGAGCCTGGAGCTTGTTTCAGATTCTGTGTCTCCCTCTCTCTCTCTGTCCCTCCCCCGCTCTTACTCTGTCTCTCTCTCAAAAATAAAATAAACGTAAAAAAAAAAAAAAGATTAAAAGTAAATACATTTGTAACGAGAGCAATTAGGAATGCTGTTCATCTGACTTTTTGTCAGATCTCTAGCATTTAGGGTTAATTGACAAGCTAATATCTACATTCACTGCAGTTGTTGACATTTTCCCTCCTCTTGTTT
This sequence comes from Panthera pardus, assembly GCF_024362965.1. Taxonomy (NCBI): domain Eukaryota; kingdom Metazoa; phylum Chordata; class Mammalia; order Carnivora; family Felidae; genus Panthera; species Panthera pardus. The sequence continues at coordinate 20,736,134 of NW_026526832.1, forward strand.
TTGTTCTTTTCGGAGGCAAATTCTGTCCTTTTTTTTTTAAATGGTTAATTTTTTGTGTGTGTTTATTTATTTCTGAGAGAGAGAGTGCAAACAGGAGAGGTGCAGGGGTTGGGGGGCCAGAGGACTGAAGTGGGTTCTGTGCTGACAGCAGACAGTCCAATGAGGGGCTCGGGCTCCCGAAGCGTGAGATAAATTATGACCTGAGCCAAAGTTGGACGCTCAACTGAGCCATCCCATTGCCCCTAGGGGGCAAATTCTGTGTAGAAAGGCTCTCACACTGATTACTTTTTTTCTGAAAGAGCTAAAATTACAAAAGCACTATAAAACATATACATTATCATTACCTTTAAGAATAATGTGGTAGGGGCACCTGGGTGGCTCAATGGGTTAAGCTTCCAACTCTTGAACTCAGTTCAGGCCTTGATCTCAGGGTCGTGAGTTCATGCCGGGCATGAAGCCTACTTTAAAAAAAAAAAAAAAAAAAAAAGAATTTGGTAAAGGGTTTATACCCTGCCCAACCGCTAGTTTTTTGAAGTAGATGTTAACGATAGTGATACCTTGATTAGTATCGGTGTTAACTATTATTAGCAGTGTTAACTGCATAGGAGCAGTCACTGCTATACCTAGAGTCATGTGAGCAGCAAACACTTTGAACACTGTACACGTGTGGACAGAATGCAGTACTTTCTGTTCCTCATTCTGTCATGCACAGTGGACTCGACAAAAAAGTAGTTCTCCGTTGGATTCCGGCAGACAGATTCCTCTTTTCCTACTTACATGACCAGGACTGTGTCCTCAGACACTTTCCCTTTCCGTTTTCTTACCCCCAAGAGACCTTCAACTTCACGTCTACCATTGCTACCTCTTATTCCTTGGTGTCCTTGGTGGTAGAATATAACAGAGAGCAATGTTTCCAAGCCTCGGCTTGAAGGTGGCCTACCCAGCACATTGGACGGTTCTCTGCTGATGGAGTGGGAGGACTGAAGGCGGCTGGTAGTATGTGCACGTAACTGTCATGTTCCGAGCAGCTGGGTGTTTGACATGTTGAATGCCTCCTCGCCAAGGCGCTAGAGTGGCACAATTTCTGGGACAGTTAGAAAACTAGCAACTCCTAAATAGCTCCCTCTCTTTTTACTGGTGCCTTAAATGCCTCTGAGCGGGGCCATAGCTGTTCATTATGCAGTAGGAGATAAAGGGCATAAAATACAAGTCGCCTCAGAGAAACAGAGCTTTAAAATAATAAAATACTCAGTGGCATTATTTACTGAAAACATATGATGAGAGTCATATCAAATTTTCAGTGGAAATTAAACATTCAAGGTTAGTGATAAAAGAAATCTGTAGAGAAATGATGTTTGGTGTTAGAGGGAGGTGCTACAAGGAAAGCCCAGAGAAAAGGCACAAGTGGCCCAGCTGAGACCGAAAACCGCATGGAGTGGTGCACAAGTATTTTTATTTCACCTGATGGCATTTAGCTGCTCCCTTCCAGTGAGGAATTTTGAGAAATTTCTGTTAGAATTCTGGGAAATTTCTATTATTTTCACATGATGGTATTTTGACTCCTGCATGAGTCTTTTGTAATCTGCAAAGTTAAAAAATGGAAACACCATATTTCTATTGAGTATCCTTTTTAAAAATTTTATCTTATTTTATTTTGGTACATTATAGGTGAGTTTACACCTGAGATGCAGGTGAGAATTCGACAAGAGATTGAGAAGGAGAAAAAAGTAGAGCCATGGAAAGAACAATTCTTTGAAAGCTACTATGGTCAGAGGTAATATCAAGACAGGTTCTATAAACCAAATGTTCATTCCTACATATATGTCACACAGTGTTTCATCTTACTACCTTTCTAGAAAATCTGGTCCTCAATTTCCTTCACTAATTCTATTTTAGGAAGAATTATTTTCTTTTTATGAGTCATGGGTGCCCAGAATTGGATTACTTGACTCTTAACACATTACTATTGTGGGTGGGATGGTTTTATGAAAGGGAAAAAAAAAAAAAAAAAAAAGTGTTATCTTGAATTGGAGTCCCTTTCTTTGAATAGGGTGAATAGTTCTTCCAGTGACTTTTTAAGTTAAGAGAATACTGAAATTCTGTACATCTTTTCTAGTAGTTAATTATCATCCCACAAGATGATAATTTATCCAGAATCACTGAGGAATCCCATAATATGGATCATTATGCCCAGTGCATCATTAAACAGCTTCTTCTCTGTATAAGGCCCTCTGGGAGATATTCATAGCTGAATCAAGATACAAACCCCGTTCTCAAGGATATGTTGTCTAAATTTTTTTTTTTTTTCCTAACAAAAAGTCCAAATAAAATTTTAAAGGGGACATTTAAATAGATGGCAGTGGAGCTGTATTGTTCGAAGTAGAATTGAACATCCAGATTCTGTTGGTTTGGCTCCCTTCTTTCCTTCTGCATACCTAATGGCAGTCCTTAAGAACACTCATACCCACAGTTTGAGAACTAATGGCTCTTGTCCTTGTCTTCAAGTAGTTCATTGATCCCCTTTATGGTCACTTAGGAAGTAATTCCTACTGAGATTCAGAGTCTCACTTATTGGGGCACCTGGCTGGTTCAGGTATTAGGGCATGCAACTCGTGATCTTGGGGTTGTGAGTTCAAGCCCCACGTTGGGTATAGAGATTACTTAAAATCTTTAAAAAAAAAAGAAAAGAAAAAGAGTTTCACGTATTGATATTTCTCCACTCTTAGTATGAGCTCTGAGCCCTCCCTCCTTAGGCAGATAGAGCATTGTAGCAATTCTTGGGTTTTTCTGTTTTTAGCTCTTATTTTTTGCCAGCTTTTATAGAAGAACTGTTTTTTGGTATTGTATAGTTTTGTTGTTAGCCATTGTGCAGTCCTGATTGAAGTCACCAAAGAGGGTACCTTGCTTTTGCCTGTTTAAACAATATCCTAAAACATTAGGAGGAGTCTCTAGTGACTCATACTGAGTAGCTTAGCTCTAGGCCACACTATGGAAGTCCCATCAGTTCACTCCTGGGATAGCTCAGAGGCATTGGTCTCGGAATTATAGAACTATACTAAATGAAGTTTAAACAGGCTTTCCAGAAACTCCCAAGTTCTAATTTTCAATGCTTGGAGAGTGTTGACAGCCAACTCCTGTCTCCTCAGGGGCCCTTAGATTTCTTGGGCCAGCCTTTCTCAGGTGCTGCAGAGCAGAGTTGATCAGGGTGCATGGGTCTTGGTCTTTTTTCACTTCCCTTGTGAGTAGTCTGTGATGCTTGCTTCTAGACAAGGTAGCCCCTCTTATATGCAAAAGTAATGATAATAATTAACATTATTGAGCTTTAATATGTGCTAGGTACTGTTCTAAGTACTTTACATGCATTAACTTAATAACACCAATAGTATCAAGTGATGAATTTCAGTATATAACTGAAGAAAGTGAGGTACAGAAGACTAGTGACTTACTCAATGTCACATGGATCTTACCAGAGCCAGGATTTGCATCCAGGCAGTCGAACTCCAGAGCTTCACTAATGATGATAATAGTGAAGATAACATGTGAGGAATACCTCCGATGTATCAGGGTTCCTTCTAGGCATTGCCATATACTATTATCTCATAATGCTTTCAATAACACGAGCCATTTCTCAACTAGAATATTTTTTTCTTCCACCTTTTAGTTCTGGCCTGAGCCTTGAGGATTCAAAGAAATTAACAGCCTCGCCCAGTGATCTCAAAGTAAAGAAAACCCCAGCAGAGCAACCAAAATCCATGCTTCCTTCAGAGGCCTCACCTGCCAGTACAGTCCCAGTGATTCCCCAGTTAGAGTCTAAAGAAGAAGTGGCACAAGCACCATCCCCAGTAAGGAAGGAAGAGCATGAAAGCCAAGATCTGGTGCCGCCGAACTCGAAGCCCACAGAGCCCCTACTGTCCTCAGCAAGCAATACCCAAGAGCTTGGCGGCACTGTTCCCATCAAGTGCCCTAAGGATGATGAGCTCTTGGAGCAGAAGCCAGTTGCCTCTGTTGAACAGGAGTCTGAGAAAGAGAATCATCTCACTACAGTTTCTAATTACAACAAAGATGAAAGCCAAGGAGCTTTAGTTACGTCCCCAAACAAACCCAAGAGTCCTGGGGTGGATAAGCCAGGAATGAAGCCCATAGTGGAAACAGGTCCACAGGAGACCAGTATGAAAGAACTTCCATCAGCTCTGACCGACCACAGCCCAGAGAGCCTTAAGAGGAAATCTTGTCTCCTCCAAGAAGAGGCCCCTGTGAGCTGGGAGAAAAGGCCGCGTGTCACTGAGAATCGCCAGCACCAGCAGCCATTTCACGTCTCGCCACAGCCCTTTCTCAGTAGAGCAGACAGGATCCAGGTGCGAAAAGTACCGCCTCTCAAGGTAAGTGAGTGGGAAGAATTGAGTTTCTGGTCCTACTTACTAAATTTCAAGTCATTTGTGTTATTTCTTAATGCAGAAGCAGTTGTATATATTTGATAAGCATGTAACTGTGGTCTTACACGAATAAAATTATTAATAAACAGGCATTTAGAACTCCATTCCTACAGATCTTTTAGTTTTTGAGTAAGTAAGGTACCTGGATATCTAATGTAGACTACATCTGTCCACCCACCCACCCCTGCTGGCTACTCTTATATCTTAAAATAGTTACCGATATTATTCTCTCATGTGGCAGAATAAGAAATATGATAAAAGAAGGAAGTCATTGATGTGATTAAAAGATCTGTCTTTGGGGCACCTGGGTCGCTCAGTTGGCTAAGCATCTGACTCTTGGTTTTGGCTCAGGTCATGATCTCATGGTTCATGGGTCTGAGCCCCGTGTCTGGCTCTGCACTGATAGCGTGAAGCCTGCTTGACATTCTCTTTCTCTCCCTCTCTCTCTCTCTCTGCTCCTCCCTTGCCCTCTCTCCCTCTCTCCCTCTCTCTCTCCAAATAAATAAATAAACTTAAAAAAAAAAAAAGATCTTTGTAGCGAGAGCAATGATATTTAAGTGTACCTTGGCCCTTTGCTTACTGCCATAACTAATTTGATGTTCTGTGGCTCTAGAACTACCTTTTTTTTTTAAGTTTATTTACTTATTTTGAGAAAGACAGAGATAGTGTGAGTGGGGGAAAGGCAGATAGAGGGGGAGACAGAATCCCAAGCAGGCTTCACACTGTCAGCACAGAGCCCGACATGGGGCTTGAACTCAAGGAACCTTGAGATCATGACCTGAGCCAAAGTTGGACGCTCAACAAACTGAGCCACCCAGGTGCCCCATCTTTTTAAAGGAAACGTTTGTGGCTGCCTTGAGTCACTGCTGGTTTCTTGAGAGAAGGTTTCTTCTTGGTAAGGTGGAATAGCCTTGCTGAGCTCTGCTGCTTAGGATACGTCATTAACTTCCATGTTAGTGTTATATTGCTGCGTACTAAATCTTTCACATTCGGAAAGCAGTATCGCTAAGATACTATATAAAGACTGCGTTTAACCAATAGTGAGCCCTTTAAAGCCCAAACACATTTTTACTTCTGATATAAAGGTTTAGTAATACTTGGCCTTGTGCTTAATATCAGTTTGTAATCCATTTATTCATTTGATAAATAGTACATTTTTATTAATGGTATTTATTAATACTATTGTGTCTACTATGAACCCAGGCACTGGGTATTATTCATTCATATTAGGATATAAAGAGAAAATAATCCACATAGAAATACTCCTCCCCCCCCCCCCCTTTTAATTTAACTTAGTTGAACCAAAGTTGTTCTTTCAGGAAATATCCCTTAGAAACTTTCATTTCCTAGTGCTTGACCCATTTCATTTACTACGTGATTTCCCTCTCATTTTGCCTATTACTAATTGTATGACATTCTTCATGACTTCTTAAAAAACATTTTTGACATTTATTTATTTTTGAGAGACAGAGCATGAGCTTGGGAGGGGCAGAGAGAGGAGGAGACACAGAATCTGAAGCAGGCTCCAGGCTCTGAGCTGTCAGCCCAGAGCCCTACACAGGGCTCGAACTCACAAACTGTAAGATCATGACCTGAGCTGAAGTCGGATGCTTAACCAACTGAGCCACCCAAGCGCCCCTCTTCATGACTTTATAATTTTAAGATTTATACACTTACAAATCTCACCCTGTTAAAAAAATTTTTTGAGACTTTTCTACAATGCATGCTTTGCCAGAGAGTGTGATTTTTATGAAAATCACTTTTACTATTCTTACAGTACCGTGGCTTGATTCTTTTTTTTTTTTTTTAAATTAAATGCCCTAGAACATCTGTAATAGTTATTTGTTCCTTTAAACTCTAGCAGCTACTAGGAGGGGCCAGACTTTGATGCATTCTAATGAACTCTGATAGCTTCTGAAGTATAGTTTCAAATATGAGTCAGATTCCTTTCAGATACAATATTTCATGATATGAAAATCAGTGGTTTCAAACCTGATAAAAGCATTTTTCCCTAGGGTTCTAATTTGTAAATTTTAGGATAAGACTCAGAGCGCATATAGTTTTAAAAAGCTCCCCAAGTAAGTTTAAAAAGCTCCCCAAGTAAGTATTAAGCCAGCCAGGGAGGAGAATGACTATAGCAAACATATATATTATGTGCATCCTTCCTCATGGGATGGGCAGAGTGGGGTGCGTCTGTGGATTACACACTGTCTCTGTCTTCCAGTGCTATCTAGAAGCCTCTGTCATTGAGATAATTCAGCCTATATTCTTAAGTGTGCATGGGTGTATGTGTGTAGAGCAGAAGAGAGCAAGAATTTTTCCTTGGACCTTGGAAGGAGAGCTAGGAAGACAAAGACAGTGGTATGCTTCTCACACACACACTTTTGAAAGCGCAAATACCGTAGAGAGGTCTGTATCGTAAATAATAAGCAGTTGTGAGTAGTGATGCCATTAGGAGGGAGTTGTGTTGGGAAAAGAGGTATGGGGATTTGGGGTGGACAGGATGTCGGGGGAGGAGAGACTTTGGCACCACTCTAAGAGGTGGAAGGATCCTGGAGACGAAATCGTGTTGCTGTCTCCGCAGTCTGGTCTCTTGGCCATGGACCTGCCACCATTGCCACTGGTGTTGTGCAGTGTTTACCCTACTGGGAAAATTCAAGTGTTGATGAAGTTCTGTTACTCTTGTAAGTGAAAACTAAGCTCTGGCGTTTTCTTTTTCTCCCTCCTTCTTTCAGATCCCTGTCTCCAGAATCTCCCCCATGCCTTTTCCTACATCGCAGGTCTCTCCCAGGGCTCGTTTTCCAGTCTCCATCACTAGTCCTAACAGAACAGGAGCCAGAACTCTTGCAGACATCAAAGCAAAAGCCCAGCTGGTCAAAGCACAGAGGGCAGCAGCCGCCGCCGCCGCCGCCGCTGCCGCCGCCGCCTCGGTTGGAGGGACCATTCCAGGACCTGGCCCGGGGGGTGGACAAGGTCCAGGAGAGGGTGGTGAAAGGAAGCCTGCTAGAGGAGGGAGTCCAGACTCAGACAGAGCCCGTGAACCCGGAAAGGGCCCCGCACTGGAATTGGCAGGAACTGGAAGCAGGGGAGGTACGAGAGAGCTTTTACCCTGTGTTCCAGAGACTCAGCCCCAGTCTGAGACCAAGACCCCAGACCAGGCTCAGCCTCATAGTGTCTCTGGAGCACAACTACAGCAAACCCCCTCAGTGCCTCCAACACCTGCCATCAGTGGAGCACGCACAAGTGTCCCATCACCAGCCCACACTCACGCACCCCCACCAGCTGTAGGGAAACTGAGTAATGAAAAACTGAATCCCACCAGGGCAACAGCCACAGTGGCCTCTCATACCCACCCACAAGGGCCCAACGATTGCAGACAGGAGAAAGCGCCTTCTGCTCCGACAGATTCTGCTCTCCTCTCTGGTGCCTCGCCTGTTTGTTTTGCAGCTGACGGCACAGTTGAGCCCAGAGTAGGTTCTAGTAAGAATATACCAGACCCTTCAGCCTCAGCAGAGACAACTGCTAGTACGTCAGTGGATATGACTCCCTCTCCTTTAACATCTTTATTAACAGCAGCCACTTTAGAAAAGCTTCCTGTACCCCAGGTCAGTGTGACTGTAGCACCTACCGGATCAGCTCCGTCCTCGAGCACTTTGCCAGTAGCTTCTAGCCTTAAAACTCCAGGAACTTCTTCAAATATGAATGGACCCATTTCAAGGCCAAGCTCTAGTATCCCTGCGAATAATCCTTTGGTCACTCAGCTGCTTCAGGGCAAAGATGTTCCCATGGAGCAAATTCTGCCCAAACCTCTCACCAAAGTTGAAATGAAAACTGTTCCACTGACCACAAGAGAGGAGCCGGGGGTGGGAGCCCTCACAGGCACCAACGCAACAGAGATCAGCAGAGAGGAAGTTAGTGAGAGGCAGTCTCGCCCAGCTCTACAGCCGCTGGGTAAAACCTTGCAAAATAAGCAGCTCCCCCAGGTTCCAAGATCCCTCCAGCTCTTGACAGGTAAGGATCTGAGGGACTCTAGCATTGACACACACCAATACCAGGAAGGACTAAGTAAAGCCACTCAAGATCAGATCCTTCAGACTCTCATCCAGAGGGTTCGGAGGCAGAATGTTCTCCCGTTTGTGCAGCCCTCCCAGTTCAGCTTCACTCACTCAGGTTTCCAGTTAGAGGATATCTCTACAAGCCAGAGGTTCATGTTGGGTTTTGCTGGCAGAAGGACATCAAAGCCTGCAATGGCAGGTCACTACTTACTTAACATTTCCACCTATGGCCGGGGTTCAGAGAGCTTTAGGAGGACCCATTCTGTAAACCCTGAAGACCGTTTTTGTCTAAGTAGCCCCACTGAGGCCTTGAAAGTGGGATATACAGACTGTAAAAATGCAACAGGAGATAGTAGCAGCGGCAAAGAAGAAGATACTGATGAGGAAAGTACTGGTGATGAGCAAGAACCCATCATGGTGAAGGAGGAGCCCCAGGCTTCCCAGGGTTCTGGCAAGTGTGAAGCAAGTTCAGGACCCCACAGTAGAGAGACCCCATCCACCAATGATTGTTTAGCAAAAAAGAATGTGAAGGCGGAGACACCAGTGCATGAGCAAACCACTTTAAGCAAGGAGAATTACCTGTTCCCTAGAGGCCAAACATTTGATGAAAAAACCCTAGCCCGAGATTTTATTCAGGCAGCACAGAAACAAATAGCTCATGCAGTGAGAGGGAAGACGATGCGTAGCAGCCCTGAGCTTTTCAGTTCTTCTGCTCTCCCTCTGACTGCAGACAGTCCCACCCATCAGCCTCTCCTCCTTCCACCACTGCAAACCCCAAAGCTATATGGAAGCCCCACACAGATTGGGCCAAGCTACAGAGGCATGATCAATGTCTCCACCTCGTCTGACATGGACCCTAACTCTGCTGTACCGGGGATGCCTGACTGTAGCCAAGTATCTAGCAACGTAGGTGATGTCATGTCCTTTTCAGTGACTGTCACCACTATCCCTGCTAGCCAAGCTATGAATCCCAGCAGCCATGGCCAGACCATTCCTGTTCAGGCCTTTCCTGAAGAGAACAGCATAGAGGACACACCTTCGAAATGTTACTGCCGATTGAAAGCCATGATCATGTGCAAGGGGTGTGGAGCGTTCTGCCACGATGATTGCATCGGCCCCTCTAAACTTTGTGTCTCCTGCCTTGTCGTTCGGTAACGAGACTAGAAAGAGAACATGCTGTAAAGGAGGCAGGAAGGGAAGGGTTGACGAGATGTGTTTTTTGCATCCTTTGGGAATCACAGAAATAAATAAGGAGGTTTCAGTTGTCTTGAGAGACAAATGTTACTTAATCAGGAATACAGAGTGCAGATCTTACATTTTAGAGGAAGAGCACCTTGTATAGTAAGTCTAGGTCAAGCAAGACTTTGTGAATTTGTGACAAGTTTGCACTTACAAAATCATGTAAATATGTCACATTTTGTTTTAACGTTTTTCCAGCTGTTTAGGTAATGATGTATTACTTTAAATTCAGATTTATGTTCTGCTTCATGTGACTCTGAGAAAACTTTAATGCCATGCATGGTTACAGGAAGCTGTCTCTCTTCTGTCCTTTCCTAAGTGGCCAGGAAAAGGAAGGAGTTGAAGGGATGGTCTGGAGAAATGACCATTCAAGCTGATTATGTCATGACAGTCTGACTGCAGGCTTTACATGGATTATTCAGCCTTTGCAGAATCTGGAGTCAGGGTTTGCTCAGTCCCTTTCTCTTAGACAGGAAGAACCTTCTTAAGTTCAAATTTTTGATAAGATGTTAATTTCACAGGTAGTATCTCAGACTCCAAAAGCTCTTGACCTGGTTCTTGGCTTCCACAAACCCGTGCTGTTGCCAAGCTCTCTGCTTGCAGTTTGTGGATCCCTGCCCTCAAGTCCCACTACCCTGCCCTGAGACTGTGAATGTGGCCCATAAAGGAGATGCCTCTCCGGGCCCCTGCTGTTACTGTCGCCTGTGCAGGGCAGCAGTTCCGGCAATAACATCCAAGTACTTTGTCAGTCGTGGAGCTTACAAACAGGTAGGAAATACTAGGACAAAAGTAACATGTAATATTAATGATGGGGTGATTTGAACTATGTGTTTTGTTGGGCAAAGGAGTAAAAGTGCAGAAATTGTTAAACTGAACATACAGAACTTTGGAAAACGGTTTTAACACTAGAAACAAGGTAGTCTTTCTTTTCCTCTTCTTGCCCAGCCCGTTCCCTGATGTTCTGTAGTCCTGCTGTCGCTGCAGGAAGAAAAGCCCTTGGCTGTCACATTTGCCCGTTCTGTTAAGCCTGTTTGGACCTCCCAGGCATCTGAGGAGTATGGAAGAACCTTGTTCTATATGACCCTGAACACAGTGTGCACGCATACAGTAAAAGTTAGACACTTTTCCTGTTTGAGAAAACCTGTCCTCTATTTGGATTACTGGTATCTATGCACTAGAGATTTCTAATGTAAAGGGGCCTCAGTAAATGGCTAAGGGAACATCTAGAAAGGAGAAATTAGCTTCACAGTTTTGTTATTTGTTTTTGTTGACTTTTTTTGTTTCCTTTTTTATTCTTTTAAATCTTGTCTCTAATGACTGAAGAGTTTTTGAGTACATATATTTAGGTCATGGTTAAAGAACATTAGAATAAATCTACAGTTTATCAGAATTTGGTATCGAAGAATTGGGTGTTGTCAATGTGCATCTTTTGCATATTGATTTTAAGTTTCCTAATTTCAAGTGTATAAAGTAAAAATATTATTGCAACCTAGTACACTTGTGGTTGTACTTAGTATTCAGGATGTGATATTTACCATACGCAGAACAGTGTAAACTTATTAAGTCACATTCCAGATTAGGAGAAAGTAGACAGTAACACTCTTCCCCATTCTGTTACCCATTCCCCTCCTTGCCCCATAATATACATGCTTGTAATACTTTTGAACCCCGTAAGAAACTTACTGCTACACTATTCTTCAGTTTTTGTTTTTGTTAATTTTTTGCGACCCAAGGCAAATATAAGATTAATATCTGTGTTCCAGTTTCAGCTGAGACAATAGGATGCCCTCCTAACTTCCCGTTTTCTTCATGGCTTAAAAATATGAAGGCTGCAAGGATACAGGGGTAAGGATTAAGTTCTCCAGCCAAGATCCAGTAGGAAACAGAAACCATGCTTCTGTTCCCCAGACTGTCAGTACCCTGGACAGTCCAAGGGAGGGAGTTCAAAGCACCTATTGCTGGGTTAGACTCCCCATACTTAGCTTCTTCACTCGCCGTGTCCGTGCCAGGACCGAAGGCGGTCTGTGCGCTGGAAGTGCCTGAGTGATTCAGAACGGACCCCATGCTGAACGTTAATTACCAGTTTGGATTGATCAACGTGAGTTTTCTTCTTTGCGCCTTTGCTGTCATAGAAAGTCTCTCTTCCATGGTTCTCCTAATCTGAGGTTGGACAGACTAACCAGGAAAGGAGGAAAAGTATCAGGGATTTTCAAGTCCACTTGGAGAGCAGACCGTATTGTGCCTCTTCATCTTGACCAGGCTCTTGCAGATAGGCCCTAAGCATTATGATTCCCCAGATTCTCCTAACAAATTATACTCAGCTAATGAGATATTTGCATTTACAAATGTCCCTAAAACAGAATTTGTCGTCTACGTACACTGTCTCAATCTTGACAGAATGAGAGAATAGATTCTCTTGGGTTGGTAGTAAATTAAATACAATCCATTTGTCAGTTCGTTTCAAAACAGTGGTTTCAGGTAGAAAGTCATTTTAAGAGCTGAACAGAAAAGCAAGAGCAACAATCCAACCGTATTACAATCTGACTCTTTTGAAAATGAAGCAGGAGGAACAAGAAAGATCTGTGTGTTGTTAAGAGCATGGGACTCCAGTACCTTTAAAGCAGTTTTTATCTTAGGTTTTCAGAGTTGCTTTACCGTTCAGTTCAATCTGAAAGGTTGTGGATAAGTGCTAAGCTTATTTTTGTGGTATGTAGTTGCACTATTTCCAGTGACTAGTCAGGCATTGTGCCTGATGCTTATACCTCCAGGGTATGCTTCTCAGCCTTCAGATACCTTCCTTGGTAGGTCACCTTGGGGAGAGAGCATTAACAATAATCATCTCAGTCTTACTTAATGAATGTTCTGAGTTGTCTATTAGAGAAGGCTCCCTGAATCTTAAAAAAAATTTCCATGAAAATTCTCCAGCCTATTAAACAAAATAAAGCCAAATAACCTGGAGTGTTTGCCCTACTATTCCTTAAACCCTGTGCTCAAGATACTGAAACTATATGTGATGTCCCATGTAACATTTCTAAGAATAAGATCTGGCAAATGGGACGTTTTTCTTGGGGTAGGGGAAGCATACTAGCATGGGCTGGGAAGGCACCCAGATGTATGTGTTTTAGGAATTCTCTCAGATTTAAATAAATAGCCAAAGGAAGACCTCGTTGCCTTCTGGGTGAAGGTGTAAATTCACATGTATTAATGACTTGACAGTGACCATCCTAATTGCTTATTAATTGCCTTTCTCTACCTTAGAGTCCTTAAAGAACTGTTCGGTGAAATGATTTGTTATAATGAGGGGGTCTTCTCTGGTCAATACACCACTATTTATTTCTAGAACTCACTGTCCGTGAGCAGCGCCAGGGTTTTCTCTGTGACCTAGAGGTTTCACTTTCACAGCAAGGAGGGAAAAGTTCCCATTGCATTACAACAACGTGCTAAGTAAAAAAACTTGGCCAGTGGTAGCTTTCAGCTCAATTTGTAGAATAGTCCAAAGAGACTCTGAGAAACATGATGATAGGCAGGGATCTTTCCTGCCATGTTTCAGTACCTACATACCTATTGAAAGGGAACAATAGGTGAAACATTTCCTAAAGTTGAAGTAAGAGCTTCATAGATTCTTGGTTACTTTATTTTTTTTAATGCTTTACATTTGATACAACTATTAAAGATCAATTTTAAAAATAGCTTTCCAGTAATATATTTTAAGTAATATATATTTTAATATCTATGTAAAAAGTGACAGTGGAAGACTTTGAATTTCTCATATATGGTATGTTTAATGTAGGACCTCACTGTTAAGGCACAAATTATTACAAAGGAAGTTACTCTAAAGACACTCAGATTATTTCCGAGAAATGCAATAAGGGGAATAGTTTTGAAGTTTATTTTTTATTTTAAAAGAAAATCAACTTATTTACCACAAGCTATTTTTTTTCCTTCTGGCTTATAAGGTTTGTACAGACTGGTTTGGTAAATGCTAAACTTTTGTGTCTTTTGCCTTTTTAAAGGAATTGTTAACATTGGAATTGAGGGTATGTACAGAGAAGTTGGTGTCAACACCATTTAAAAAGTCATATTTTTTCACAAATATAGAAAAATCATTTTACATAAGAATTTTAAGTATTTGCAATAAATATATGTATATAGATTGTATGTATTCATATATTCTTATTTTTCATTTTATTATTAAGTAAAAGATAATTAAAGTGAAAATAAAAACCTTGGAGTTTTTGGTGAATCTTGAGGTCTGACATCCATCTGAGAGCGGTGTGGGTAAGGGCCCTCAGCTGTTGCCTTATATTATCATTGGAAGATTACCACAGATTGTATAGAGGAGTGAAATGAGGAATTTGGTGATAAACATATCAGGGTAGCATATTTCTCTCAGAATTCTAGTAAAAATGTTAAATTCACCTTATCTGTCTGTCTCTGTTTTCACCCTTGAACTGTTCTGTCTCTTAACCACCTGGTGTTCCTGGGAACGTTCAAAACAGACAAACACAAAAACATGGCGTGCCCACTGTTTGCTTCTATAACAAAGAACGGTAAGAAAATATCTCAGGGGGAAAATAGGTTTTTCTTTCTCAACAGTGGTTAATGATTCATTAGCAAACATTTGCTGCCATCACCTTACAAGCAGTAGGACTACGTGAAGAAATAATCTCGTGAAGGTAATTGAAAACTTTTTTTCAGTTTCCCAGTTCTTCTCTAAGAAGTGAATTTCCTAAGCAGTTCTGTATCCTTCCTGATTTATCTGGAGAGGGAGTTTCCTAACCAGTTTTAGGTCCTTGCTGGTTGATCTTGAGAGCTAGAAGAGCTAGGAGAACTTGGGTTTTGAATTGCCCAGTGTCGGGAAGGGCAATTATGCAAATACAGAATGAGCCAAATATTAGGAGAGCTTAACTGCCCATGGTGCCATACCTACAGATAGTCTGCAATCCTGTTCAAGAGAATTTTGTGGTTGCAAATACTTGGTTTTAGGATACGATTGAAGGAGCAAAATGATACCTAGATAGTCTTTGGAAATAAAGGAATCTAGCCCATTCTTTAAAAATGAATAATTTATAGATTTATATTTTGGAAATTAATAAGGATATGTAGAATGCTTTTTAAAAGACAGCCTTATTATTTTTCAAAAATTGACATTTCAAACATTGGTGTTGCACAAAGACATTGAATATCGTTTACCCATCCAAGGGAACAGCACTGTAAATCTTTGCTGAAAATGCGCTTTTTTCTAAAGGAAATTTCTGAAGTCTCAGGGAATATCTGCATCCTCATAATTCCCATATAATAAATAGGAGTGAAGGTGAGATATTAAATGTGTTTACACCAGCCCATTATGGCCTTTTACAAAGCCATCCCCCCATTTCCAGTAGATATAATTATTTAAATGGGCCTCCTACCTCACCGAAAGTAACATTCATATTCAGGTAATGACATAGGAGCCTAAATGTATAGTTGATCTGCAGTTGAGTGAGAAAGCAATATACCAGAACACAACTTCAGCTTGAATCCCCAACTGTCCTTTATTTACATCACAACCTTAGAAAGCTGTGTTCATTGCTTTTGACACTACTTGACCATAAAGTGGTCTTAAATAAGATTTTGCATACTGTTTCTAGCTGTTTTTGTGTACAGATCATGTTACTCATTCACATATTTCTTGGAGCTCCTACTATGTGCTAAGCACTACTGAAGTTCAGGTTATACAAGGGTAAACAAAAGCAGCCATGTAAATTGCAAAAGGTCTTCCTAAAGTAGTAGTAGCCATACAGCATGTGTCTAGTTAAGGGCTCAAGGAGTAAATATGTGCTACATATTTCCCAAGACATAATGGAAATTTAAGTGTAAATGAATTACAGAGGTGAAGCGTTTGAGGCACTGAGCAAAACACAGTGGCGAGACATGAAGAAAGAGAAGAAAGGCATTGTCCCTAGGTGAAATAACAGTGTGGAAGTGAAGAGCCATGTTAATAAAATTTACATTTTCTGAAAATAATCATTGGAAAATGTAGAATTCTTAATAGAAACGTCAAGAAATTTCTTAGTAACATCTTAGTTGAAGAGAGAATCCCTTTCAATTAATTCTGCTCAGTGCATCAGGAAAGATGCTATCTGTTATTCTCAGCTAACCCTTTCTAATAACAATTAGATAAATAATGCAGCCTTCCTGTCACTGATGTTAAAACACAAAGGAAGCTAAAGGGAATTAAAACTAAATCTTGATTTTCGTCTTGTAGTCTGGTGAGAAGGAAATGTATCCCTTTATTTTATATTGTTAAAAATATAAACATAAGTTGTATCCGTGCTTTTTCTCCAAAGTGGATAAAATTAGTGTTTTAAAGTTTTTTATTATAATATTGTAGAACTGGCTTTCCCCTCCGCACCCCCATCTCTAAGTCACAGAACTTGAGTTATAAGAAACTTCAGCAGGATTCTAGACCTAAAATTTTTAGCGGCCCAAATTCCCAATTCTTCCTTTGAGACTGTCTGGTGTTTAAAAAAAAAAAAAAAAATTAAAGGATAAATCATTGTGTTTTGTTAGTGCTTATTCTTGAAATTTCCTTACCATTTATCTTTAACCTGAATTGTTGGATTTGCAACTCAAATTCTGTATGCCAAAATAATCCAGATTCACCTTTCGGTCAAGAAGGTATTTGGTGTATTCCACTGTGAAATGTCTCAGCTTTGTCCAAGAAGCAGGAGGGTGGGTATCCTATATTTTCACAGTATTTGGTGACCTTAAACAAAAGATTTGGTTTCTTTTATAGAGACTTTATAAACTAAAGAATTTCTATACCTCCATGGAGCTTTCAGTCTTAACCTATAAAGGGCATCCTTGGAAAGACTTCCTTAAACTGGGAGGAGGGACTGAGCCTTGAATGGAGAGCCAGAGACGATCAGCTGGGCAGATGGGCTGTGGCCACATAGTGGACTCTCCTGAAGAATAACTTCCAACTCAATGCCCCTGGTTCTCCAAACTCAAAGAGGCTAAAGGGAAATAAAAAACCTGATTGCCATCGTGACCGCAAAACCCAGAGAATGCCTAGGGGAGAAGAAAGATAAACCCAAGATTGGGTTTAAAATAGGTTTAAAGTAAAGTAAACTTGGGGTTATTCTTAACTTTTTTACAAAATAATTTTTTTTTGTTTTTAAGGTTTTGGCTTCACATAATGTTACATTGCCATGATTGGAACATGGCATTTGATTCGAGACATTTTGTAGGCTAAGTAATGGTTTTCTATTGAATCCTCTAGTGGCAACTTTTGCTACTGATCAGGATTTAGGTCTGTACACCTGTCAGATGACACAGATGTTGCTCATAAACACTATTAAGCCAACTTGAGTCAACATTGAATTTCACTAACTTTAATCATGGATCCTCTTTTTAAGTAGTTAAAATTCAGATTAGTCCAATAAGAAAGCAATGCATTAAATGATATCAAAATATTTGAAGATACTTTAGAACTATTTTGCACACAGCCTATTTCCTTTCTATGGAAAGTGTGGTACAAAAAAATGTTACTTTCTTGGGTCAGTTCTTTCTAAGAGTCAGTGTCTGATGTTTTCAGATACCTAGAGCTTGGACATGATGGAGTTGGACTTTGAACCCCAAGTAAGCAATTCTCATTTTAGGCAATTTCAGGCAATAGCAATTTGAAGACTCTGGTGACCCCAGCTGAACCTATATGTAATCACTTACCGCAAACTTTAAATTAATGAAACTCTTCCAGAGTCTCATATTTTGGTTTCCTCTTTGTTGCATAAGGAGATAGATACTGGGCTGGGAAAGACCTGACAATTTGCTCTTTGATAATAAACTACTGATTGAAGGCCAAGTTCTTACTGAATTCACAAAATATGTAGAATCCATGAGTACATGACAAATGAAACTCTAGAAATTAAAAACTTTTAGCTGTAAGTGCTATGACCTACTTTTTAAAAAAACCCATCTTAGTTCTGTGATTGCATCACACCTTAAGACTTTCACCAGCACCAAGAGAAATCCGAATGGAAGAAATGACCTTCTGTTGGTCTTGTTCACTTTAAAACTTTGTGCACATAGGCCTTAGCACTTTGACAGATAAAACTCTGCCTTTTAGCTCCCTCTCACTATTGTCTTTATTCCTCTCACTTTTAGACTGTTCCTTTTATTGGTTGTATAAAACTACCTTCTTCAGAATTGAATGTATAATGTTTCTGCACATGGGCAAATTGTATTTTATCTTAACGACTCATTTAAGTTGAATAAAGGCATACAGTTTTACTTTAGCGACTGTGCCTTTTCTTTTCCAAAAAACCCCAATACCATGTTGAATGACTCACATGTTGCTCCTTTTCCTGCACCTGATTGCGCAATTTTCCCTGGATGCTGGCTAATTTGGGGAACTACAGAAAGTGCCAGTCTCCAGGCAACACTTGAAGGGTGTTAAAGAACTGAACATGAGCCAGAAAGAATGTGTGGTGCATTTCAAAAATAAAAAGGAAACCTGTACTACAAAGCCACAGTAATCAAATAGTGTGGAAATACCTTGAAGACAGACATACAGACCAATGAAGTAGAATAGAGAGCCCAGAAATAAACCGTTACATATATGATGGAGTGATTTTTGACAAGACCAGTCAATGAAAAAAGGGCAGTCTTCTCTATAAATATTTTTGGGAAACTTGATACCTACATGCAAGAGAATAAAATTGGACCCTTACCCTAAGTCTTTTACAAAAATTAACTCAACATCAATATAAGACCTAAAAGCTAAAAACATAAAACCCTCAGAAGAAGAGAAAGCTTTATAATCCGATTTGACATTGATTTCTGGGATATGGAAAAAGCATAGGCAACGAAAGATAAATTGGATTTCATTAAAAATGAAAAACTTGTGCATCAAAGGACATTATTCACAGTGAAAAGGCAATCCACAGAATGGGAGAAAACATTTGTAAATCATATATCTAATAAAAAACCAATATTCAGAATATGTAAGGAACTCCTACAACTGGCCAATTAAATGAGTAAAGGACTGGAATAGACGCTTATATAGAGAAGATATACACAGATGACCAATAAGCACATGAAAGATGATCAACATCACTAATCACCAGAAAAATGCAAACCAAACCATGATAAGATTTCATATCCATTAGGATAACTATTATAAAAAACAAAAAGAGTGCTTGGCTGGTTCAGTTGGTAGTGTGTGCAACTCTTGATATCAGGGTCATAAGTTCAAGTCCCACGTTGGGAGTAGAGTTTGTATAGCAGAGTGTGTGTGTGTGTGTGTGTGTGTGTGTGTGTGTGTGTGTGTGTGTGTATATATATATATATATATATCAGCAAGAAAATAACAGTGTTGGCAAGGATGTAGAGAAGCTGGAACCCTTGTGTGTTGCTGGTGGAAATGTGAAATGGCTCTACCGCTGCGGAAAACAGTATGGCAATTCCTCAAAAAATTAAACGGAAGTACCATATGATCCAGCAATTTCACTTCTGGCTATATACCCCAACGAAATGAAAACAGAGACTTAGATAATTGCACACCAATGTTCATAGCAACATTATTTATAATAGCTAAAAAGTGAAACAATCCAAATGTCCATCAATAAATGGATAAACAAAATGTGATATTCTTGGAATATTATTCAGCCTTAAAAAGGCGCTCTCTCTCTCTCTCTTAAAAAGGAATGGAATTCTGACACCTGCTACAACACGGATGAACCTTGAAGACATTATGCTGAGTGAAATAAGCCAAACACAAAAGGACAAATATATGATTCCATTTATATAAGGTGTCGAGAGTAGTCAAATTCATAGAGAAATTAGAATGGTGGTTGCCAGTGACTTGGAGCAACAGGGATTGGGAGTTTGTGTTTAAAGTTCTGGAGATGGACGGTAGTGTGGTTGCAACATCCTGTACTTAATGCTACAGCACTGCACACTTACAAATGGCTAAATTGGTGAATGTTATGTATATTTTACCACAAATTCTTAAAAAAGAGTCTCAGTGGATAAAGAAAATAAAACTTGTGTGACATTTTCTTTTCTGAGCAACCTGAGAATAATTTAAAAGTAGTTTTGTTGGGATGCCTGGCTGGCTCAGTCAGTGGAACCTGCAACTTGATTTCAAGGTTGTGAGTTTGCGCCCTATGTTGGGTGTGGAGCCTACTTAAGAAAAAAAGAAAAGAAAAAAAAGTAAATGTGGTTTTGTTTAAGGAAATGAAGAATCTATGGTCCACCAGTGGAATTAAGAAAAACCCTGTAGCACTAGAGAAACTAGTAATGATGTTAGAAGAATTGGTGTGTCCTTGAGAGAAGCAAAAGTCTTGCAGTTCACTCTGTCCATACTCAGAAAAATGTCCTTGACCTAAGAAATGACAGCTGAGAATGGAACCAAATTCAACATTTTAGTACAGCCAAGAACGAAGACTCTAGCATCAAAGCTGAAGATTACCAGAATGTTACAGGAATTGGTGGCAACAAGGGTGAGTCCCTTTTGAAAATAAGCAAACCATTAATCATCCTTCTGCTTGGTATTAAGCAATTCTAGTGAAGAGTAGAATTCTTATAATGGACATCTTTGCTGATCTCAGATAATTCATATGGAAATCAAAGGACAAATAGCCTAACCAAATTTGAAGGTGAAAAACAAAGTTGGAGGACAAATATTACCTGACTTAAAAACATTTATAAAGCTGGTTGGGATTCTCTCTCTCTCTCTCTCTGCCCCTCCCCCCCCCATCAAAATAAATAAACATTAAAAAAATAAAAATAAAATAAAATCTTTAAAAAATGCATATTACTGAGAACAGCCAACCTGAAAAGTTTGCATACTGTGTGATTCCAACTACGTGACATTCTGGAAAAGGCAAAACAATGGAGACAATAAAAAGATCAGTGGTCAAGGGGAGAGAGAGATGAATAGGTGGAGCAGAGAGGATTTTTATAGCAGTGAAGTCATTCTGTAGGATACTATAATGGTAGATAACATGTCCTTACACATTTGTTAAAGCCCATAGAAGTTACAACGTTAATGCAAACTATGGACTTTGGGTGGTAATGATGTGTCAATGTAGATTTATTGATTTAAAAAAATGTACCACTCTGGTATAAGGTGCTGATAACTGGGGATGTGTGGAAGCAGAGGGTATACGTTAACTCTCTGTCCTTTCCCTTCAGTTTTGCTGTGAACCTAAAGCTGCTCTTAAAAGTCTATTATAAAATACATGAGTCAAAAACTAATAGAACTGAAAGGAGAGAGAAATCTACCATTGAAGTTAAAGATTTCAATATTTCTCTCTCAATAAAGCAAGTATACAGAAAAATAAGTAAAAATATGGAAGACATAAACTCCTTTATCAACCAATTTGATGTAATTGACATTTATGGTACACTTCCTCAGCAGCAGAATACACATTTTTTTTCAAAAGCACGCAGAATATAGGCTATATTTATGGGCTGTAAAAAAAGCCTCAGTATATAGTCAGACTGATTCAAGTCACACAAAGTATGTTCTCTGACTATAATGGAATTAAAATAGAAATCCATTAGGAGAAAGATATCTGAAAAGTCTTCAAATATTTGGAAACCAGATAACATATCCCACATGGGTCAAAGAAATCAATCAAAATTAGAAAGTAGTTTGAACTGAATAGAAATTAAACAACATATCAGAATTGTTGGGATGCTACTAAAGCAGTACTTAGGGGGAAATTCATAGTACTCAACATTTACTTTAAAAAAGAATAAAGTTATCAAATTATTGACAACAGCCTCCATGTTAAGACATTAGACAAAGAATAACAAATTAAACCTAAAATAAGCAAAAGAAATGAAAATGTTTCTATTAAACAATTTTTTTAACGTTTATTTATTTTGAAAGAGAGAGAGAGCGCTCCAGACAGGGAGGGGCAGAGAGAGAGGGAGACAGAATCCCAAGCAGGCTCTGTGCTGCCCATGGGGCTCAATATGGAGCTCAAAGTAGGGTTTGAAGTGAGACTTGAAGTGGGGCTCAAACTCAAGAACCATGAGATCATGACCTGAGCTGAAACCAAGAGTCAGATGCTTAACCTACTGAGCCACCCACACACCCTTAAAGATTTTACTTTTAAGCAATCTCTGCACCCAATATGGGACTCAAACTGACAACCCTGAGATCAGGAGTTGCTTGCTCTTCTGACTGAGCTAGCCAGGCACCCCTCTGTAATACGCATTTAAGTTTCCTCATGTCTTTTCATGGCTTGATAGCTCATTTCTTATAGCTCTGAATAATATTCTATTGTCTGGATAGACCACAGTTTATTTTGTCCATTTCCCTACTGAAGGGCATTTTGGTTGCTTCCAAGTTTTGGCAATTATGAATAAAGCTGTTATTAACATCAGTGTGCAAGTTTTTATGTGGATATAAGTTTTCAGCTCATTTGGGTAAACAGCAAGAAGCATGACCACTGGATTGTGTGGTAACAGTATGTTTAGTTTTGTAGAAATTGTCAAACTGTCTTCCAAAGTGGCTGTACCATTTTGCATTCCCATCACCAATGAGTGAGAGTCCCTGTTGCCTCTCATCCTTGCCAGCATTCAGTGTTGTTACTGTTTTTTGATTTTTAACGATTCTAATAAGTGTGTAGCAGTGGGGTGCCTGGGTGGCTCAGTTGGTTGAGTGTCCGACTTTGGCTCAGGTCATAACCTCATGGTTCATTAGTTTGAGCCCTGAATCAGGCTCTGTGCCAGCAGCTCAGAGCCTGGATCCTGCTTCGGATTCTGTGTCTCCCTCTCTCTCTGTCCCTCCCCTGCTCATGCTCTCTCTCAAAAATAAATAAACATTAAAAAAAAAAGTATCTCACTTTTTAAAGTATAATTTATTGTCAAGTTGGCTAACATACAGTATATACAGTGTGCTCTCGGTTTTGGGGGTAGATTCTCATGATTCATCTCTTACGCCCAACACCCAGTGCTCATCCCAATCTCGTTTTAATTTGCATGTCCTTTATGACATACAACATTGAGCATTGTTTCATATGCTTATTTGCCATTTGTATGTCTCCTTTGGTGAGGTGTCTGTAAAGCCCTTTGCCCATTTCTTAATCAGATTGTTAATTTTCTAATTGTTAAGAGTTCTTTGTATATTTCAGGGTGCTTGGGTGTCTCAGTCAGTTAAGCATCTGACTCTGAATTTCAGCTCAGGTGTTAACCTCACAGTTCCTGAGTTTGAGTCCTGCGTCTCTCTCTGCCCCTCCCCTGCTCATGCTCTCTCTCTCTCTCCCTCTCTCTCTAAATAAATAAATAAACTTAAAAAAAAAAAAAGAGTTCTTTATATATTTTGGATAACAATCCTTTGTCAAATATGTCTTTTGCAAATATTTTCTCCCAGTTTGTGGCTTGTCTCATCATTCTCTTGACAGTGTCTTTTACAGAACAGAAGTTTTTAATTTTCATTAAGTCCAGATAATAATAATTATTATTTCTTTCATGGATTGTGTCTTTGGTGTTTTATCTAAAAAAGTTGTCATCATACACAAAGTCACCTAGACTTTATCCTATGTCATTTTCTAGGAGTTTTATAGTTTTGTGTTTTACATTTAAGCCTATGATTCATTCTATTTTTATTTTTTTAAGTTTGTTTACTTTGAGAGAGAGAGGGAGAAAGAATCCCACGCAGGTTCTGTGATGTGAGCACGGAGCCCGATGCAGGGCTCAAACTCATGAAAGGTGAGGTCATGATCTCAGCTGAAACCAATAGTCGGATGGATGCTAAACTGACTGAGCCACCCAGCAACCCAAGCCTATGATTCATTTTAAATCATGATCCCTGAGTACCTGTCATTTTAGTATGTGTGACAAAATGGGGAGTTTACACATAAAATACTTCTGTATACTGAAGAACAGTAGTTATTTTGAGAAAAATCATTGGTGTAGTTATTTGAGTGATGAGCTGATCTACCTGCTTTCTTCATGTTTAAGAAATGAGTGAAGGTGGGGCACCTTGGTGGCTCAGTCAGTTAAGTGTGACTTTGACTTGAGTCATGATCTCACAGCTCCTGAGTTTGAGTCCCACATTGGCTCTGTGCTGATAGCTCAGTGCTTGGAGCCTGTGGATTGTGTCTCCCTCTCTCTCTGCCCCTCCCCCACTCACCTCTGTCTCTCTGTCTCTCTTTCTCTCTCTCTCATAAATAAATAAAAGTTTTAAAAAATTACTATTTAAAAAAAGAAATGAATGAAGGTGTTCAAAGGGAAAAAAAGGAAGAAAAATCATTTATGAATATGACAGAAAAACTATGGTTATTCAGATTTGGGAATTTTCTTGAAAATGAGCAAATTGAACCTGTCACCTAAGAAAAATAAGTGTATTAGGGTGCCTGACTGGCTCAGTCAGTGGAGAATGCAACTCTTGATTGGGGTCCTGAGTTTAAGCCCCACATTGGGCATAGAGCTTACTTAAAAAAATAATCGAGGGGTGCCTGGGTGGCTCAGTTGGTTAAGTGTCTGAATTCGACTCAGGTCTTGATCTCACAGCTCATGAGTTCAAGTCCTGCATCAGGCTCTGTTGCTGACAGCGTGGAGCCTGCTTGGGATTCTGTCTTGCTCTCTGCCCCTCTCCTGCTTTCTCTCTTTCTTTCAAAATAAAAAAATAAACTTAAAAAAAGAAAAATCTAAAAAATTAAAAAATATAATTGATGATATTTGTTGACAATGATAAAATTTGAGCTTTTGAGTGAAAGAATTTTGGAAAAAGTATATCTGCCACCATGAGCTTGACAGCTTCCCAAAACTTAAAGACTTTTAAAAAAACCAAAAATACTAAGCTAGCTAGCTAAATATAAATAGACATAGATATATTTGACACTGTATAGTGATATGTGTCAACATTTATAATATCTACATAACCCAGTGAAACAATACTTCACAAATGACAATGATGTCACAAAATTATGAATGGGTAAACGATCCATTCAAAGTGCAAAATAGATCCATAAACTTTAGTGTAATAGAGAATAAAAAGTTTACTGACAATGTAGTTTTATTTATTTATTTTTAAGCAATCTGTATACTCAATGTGGGGCTCAAACTCACAAACCCAAGATTAAGAGTCACATGTTCTACTGACTGAACCAGCCTGGCACCCCAATAATGTGGTTTTAGATTCTCCATTGCAACTAACCATTACAAAACTACCACTTGTTGACTTTTGATGTAGTATCAAAGTAGGATATCCACAGTTATCTAAATTTTATTTAGATACTTCTCTTATCCTTCATGAGGGTGGATTGTTCACATTCTTCAACCACAACAATTTTTCATAACAAATTTAATGCAGGATCAAATAAAAGAATCCAGCTTTCTATTAAGCTTGACATTAAAGACATTGGCAAAAAATATATATATAAAGTAATGCCATTCTTCTCACTACATTTTTTTTTCTTTTTTTAGAGGGGCAACCAGAAGTTTCTTTTATTTTAATTTTTTTAAAATTTATATCCAAATTAGTTAGCATATAGTGCAACAATGATTTCGAGAGTAGATTCCTTAGTGCCCCTTACCCATTTAGCCCATCCCCCCCCCACAAACCCTCCAGTAACCCTCAGTTCTCCATGTTTATGAGTCTCTTCTGTTTTGTCCCTCTCGCTGTTTTTATATTATTTTTGTTTCGTCTTCTCACTACATTTAAAATTTTTTTGGAAAATAGTAATTTTGTACAAAAAGTATATTAACATCAATGAATTTATCTTTTAAAAAGTTATTATGTTTTTAGTTTTGTAATGTGTATTTTTGAGAGAGAGAGGGAGAGACAGAGTGTGAGTTGGGGAGGGGCAGAGTGAGAGGGAGATACAGAATCCGAACCAGGCTCCAGGCTGTGAGCTATCAGCACAGAGCCCAATGCAGGGCTCGAACCCACAAACTGCGAGATCATAACCTGAGCTGAAGTCAGATGCTTAACTGGCTGAGCCTCCCAGATGCCCCTAAAACATTAATATGTTAAGCATTTCTTAATTTTATTTTCTAATATAGTAAATCCTTATAGCAATATATATTAAAGCTCTTTGGGGTCCTCAGTAATATGTAAGAATGTCAAAGGATCTTGAAACCAAAGAATTTGAAAACCTCACCCCAGAGAAACAGGCTCAGTAGATACTTGGTCTGCCTTCCAAAGATCAAAGAGTTTGAGAAGCCTGTTCTATAACACTCTCCATTATAGTGGACCCATGAACCACATGGGTTTGAACTGCACGAGTACATTTAGATGCTGATTTTTTACAGTACTGTAACAGAATTTTCTGTTCTTTGTGATTTTCTTAACATTTTTTCTCTAGCTTACTTTATTATAAGAATACAGTATCTAATACATACAGTATACAAAATATATGTTAATTGACTATGATGTTGGTAAGGTTTTCAGTCAACAGTAGGCAATTAAGTTTTGGGGAATCAAAAGTTAAACGTGAATTTTTGATGGGGAGGGCAGTCAGTGCCCCTAATACTCCCCATTTCCTGCTTCAAGGGTCAGCTGTATATAGTTGGTATCTTAGGAGGCTGATGCCGGGCCCACCTACATTAGGCACCTCCCTCAGCCATTGCTAACCAATCCAAAGCCAAAGTTTGTCTGAGAGAGGTAATCAGTATCCTCACACTCAGTGGGGAATCAGGACACCAGTCTTGATATTCTTAACCAACTGAGCCATTCAGGTGCCCCTCCAGTCTTGATATTCTTAACCTCTCCCATACTACCTAGTGTTTCGCTACTGTGCAGTTTTGACACTCAGGTGAGGCAAGATGAGACCCTGCCTTTCTGTTTCTCATTCCCAGCTTGTTCCCACTCTGGTGGAAGGACTTCCTCCTCCATATGTGTCAGGAATCTGTGCTCTCTGTGGCTTATTCTATGGTCACTTCTCTAAAAGGCATTGTTTCTTTTTATGTAGAAAAACTAGTTTAGAATTTCTGAGAAACACCTCTTTATTTTTCAAAAAATTCTGGCTTTCAAGACTATTGTCTCACTGTGAACTTTTAAAAAGTCTAACCTGAAGTGCAAAGCCGAGCCATAATTTCTTTGTTTTAGCCAGAGTTCATCTTTCTCTTCCCTCAGGCAGTAAGCTTCAGTCTCATTGTCTGAGGTTGGCAGGATGGGGCGGGGGGGGGGGGGGGGGGGGGGTTGGGGGGAGAGGATGAGCTACCTGGAAGGGAAAGTACGTTGTTACCCAATAATTATGGATTGCAGGTGCTCATTAGGTTGAAGAAAAAGTTCAAAACACTGAGATCCAGGGTATCGAGTACAGCAAATCCGTGTGTGTATTGGAATAGGAGATTTACCACCAGGTGAGTTGGAGAAAAAACTCCATAGATTTCAAATATCTTTCTCAGCTCTGCATATGTACATGTATGTTGAATCATAGAGAATTCTTTAGATGCAATTTTAAAGTTCTCTTCTTTTACTTTCAAGAACTGAGGAAATAGGACAGATGGAAAAGCAAGGGGAAGGAAGTGTTTTTGAATGAAGCGCCATCAAGAGAAGGAAGAGTTCAGTAAATGGTCTGACTTCAAATTATATTTCATTTGATGTCAAATTATATTAAAATTATCAAATTTAAAATGGTACAGCTGAAGGGATAAACAAAGGCGTACCAGTATTATGTACTGCTTTCAGTGTACTTGGGAATGAAAAAAAGACTCACCTCTCCTCAATTTATTTGCAAAATGTATATTTAGACAACTAAATATACAGTTATCTCTAGTGTTTGTTGAGTCAATACTTCTCTAGTTTAAAATTTTAATTGCAAATAGTATTATTAGCAATCAAATATTTACTGAACACCAACCATGAGTTGAGGATTGGGATGCTGTGGTCCTGGAGGGGAAGAAGGGTGAGAAGATGATGGCACGCTTACTTCATAAGTAGGACAGAGCCTCCCATGTCAGTGTTCAGTGGGCACTGGCCCTTCGTGAAGGGGGAAATCCAGGCACCTCTACTACTTATGGCGACACACCTACATTTGTATCACACACCTACAATGTATGAAGTGCTTTACAAAACATAACACATTTCATCCTCACTACTCTCCTGCTAGGTAGAGATTATCATGCTTATGTAACATGTGAAAATCTGAGGCTTTGACGGGATAAAAGGTCCTCAGTCACACAGCTAGTTGGTAGCAGAGTTGGAGCGGAACCCCATTTCCTGAATCCTGGACCCAAGCCCACCGCTGCCTCCCTTCTGAGAAAGGGAGGGCAGGCCCCACCATGACCGTGGCCACCTGCTTGATTTTGCTCCTTTTCTGGCATTATGATCTCCTGGAGGAATCCCAGGCTCCTCCAGGGGAAAGAAGCTCTACAATTAGACTAAATATAGTCTGGGAGAGGCCGCATCTCATTGGGACTAATTATCCCATCACCCGTCAGAAGAACAAAGAGTGAAGACTTTTCAGGCCTCATCATTTCCATTCCTCTCCCTGGCTTGGGCTTTCATGGGATGGGCCTGGAGACAAATGTGAACAGAAGAGACATGCTGGTGGATTGAAGAATGTCTGGGCTGCCCAGGAAGTGCTTCCCTTTCTAGCATAATGCTGGCATTTAGAACTGGAAGGAACTGGCCTGATGAGAGATTTCTTGGTCCTGGAAATGCCTGGATGGGAGACGTGGGACAAGGAATGGCCCTCGGGACAGTACAACTTGACAGGCAGTCACATCATATATTGATAACCTACCTTGCAAAGTCCTCCTGTTCTTCCATCTAGCAAATGTTTACTGAGCACATGTGCGAGGCATGTGGGGAGTTTGTTAAATATCATGCTGTAAGGAAACCCGAAGAAACCCTCACTGAGTCCCTAAGAGGTGAATTCAAAACAAAAGTTAGAAAAACTCAAGGGGAGAAAGATACTTTGGTCAAGACATGTGCTTGTACCAGTAAGCTTTGGGGTTGAGTGTCAGTACTGAAGACTAATATGTCAAGGGTAAGTTTAAGCCATGAAATACAGTCTCAGGAAGCTTTTGCTAAATTCTTGTTTACATCAAGGAGGTACCATAGCACACCTAGTACCAACCAGTAACACAAATGTTTAAAGTGAGGAATGATGCTTCATAGAACACACAATTCTGTTAGCCACAAGCATTACAAATAATTCTTATCAATTTGTCACTGGCTGTCATGGATGGCTGTGTGATAGAGGCATAACATCTGCAAGTAAGCCCAGATGAATTGTTTTATCAAAGAATCTGTAACAGCACATCTGTGACAAGTTCCAAGTAAAACACTGCATTGGAAAAAATGGTTGGCACGTTTCAGATCACATGTTTGCACGTTATAAAATCAAATCTCATTTCTTAGAAAAGGTACGTAGCTTGTTCAGCGTATGGGACGTGAAATACAGAGTTCAAAGGGTTCACATCATAGTTTGAATCATCATCTAACCAGAGGAGTGGGGACATGCGTGGTACTCACTCGTGGCTATTCAGGCTTCATCAATAACAGTACTGATAATCCGCTAGGATAAGGTGAATGGAAATGGCAAGACAGTCTTGCATTTCATGTGTGCATCCTTCTTCCCTTCCCGATGCATATGCTGTTTCAACACAGGATTCTGCTGCAGAGCCCAGCTGTGAACGAGTCAGGAGCTCCCACCTCTACCCGAAAACCGGAGGAGAGGGAAGTAGGCTAGAACCCAACACAGTGCTTCTGGAAAGCACTTCAGAAGGCAAAGGAGCAAGCTGAGGTGAGGATCTAGGGCTTTTTTTTTTTTTTTCAATATATGAAGTTTATTGTCAAATTGGTTTCCATACAACACCCAGTGCTCATCCCAAAAGGTGCCCTCCTCAATACCCATCACCCACCCTCCCCTCCCTCCCACCCCCCATCAACCCTCAGTTTGTTCTCAGTTTTTAAGGGTCTCTTATGCTTTGGCTCTCTTCCACTCTAACCTCTTTTTTTTTTTTTTTTTTTCCTTCCCCTCCCCTATGGGTTTCTGTTAAGTTTCTCAGGATCCACATAAGAGTGAAACCATATGGTATCTGTCTTTCTCTGTATGGCTTATTTCACTTAGCATAACACTCTCCAGTTCCATCCACATTGCTACAAAGGGCCATATTTCATTCTTTCTCATTGCCACGTAGTACTCCATTGTGTATATAAACCACAATTTCTTTATCCATTCATCAGTTGATGGGATCTAGGGCTTTTTGAAGCTGAGAAGGTTAAGACTGGCCATCTCCATTCTTCCTGGGCTTGTTAACCCCTTAGTTCTTTGGTTTTTCTCCTCTCTCTCTCTCTCTCTCTCTCTCTCCCTGTGTGTGTGTGTGTGTGTGTGTGTGTGTGTGTGTGACCCACTCTTGCTCTCTCTCCTTCCTTCGTCTCTCCCTCTCCTTCTGGCTTCCTGTTATTTTGCCTCACTCTTCCTTATCCTCTGCTTTGTCCAGAATTGTATTGCTTTGCTGCACAGATATGAGAAAACTACCAGATCAAAAACCAGTCACTCTAGAAGTCTGGGCTGCCTTAAAGACCAAATTGGATTAAGTATGCCCAGACAAGCTTTTAAAACACTTTGAAAAAGAAAGAAAGCCAAATGAACTGAAAAGTTGGGTTCAGTGCCCTTGAGGTAATTTGGATAATTTGCATATCTTGGTGGGGTGTTCAAAGGGTAAAAAAGACAAGGCCTTTTCCAGGAATATTTGTTTGAAAACTTAATTATTTTATTTTTATTTTAGAGAGAGTGTGTGCACAGGAGCAGGGGAGAGGGGCAGAGGGAGAGAGAGAGAGAGAGGGAGAGAGAATCCCAAGCTGGCTCCATGCAGACACGGGCCTCAGTCCCACGATCCTGAGACCATGACCTGAGCTGAAACTAAGAGTCGATGCTCAACCAACTGAGCCACCCAGGTGCCCCAGAAAACTCATTTCGGTAAGAGAATCAGTCAAATATAACACACGGAATATAGTTATAGTGCTGAGTACTCTGTAAACAGATTCCCGGGTCCATTCTTTCTGTCCCTGAGAGGCTTATGCTTCTGGATTGAAAAACCCTAAGAACCTTCTCTAACACGGGCAAGTGTCATACAGCCTGGAACAGAAGGGCTAGTTTTTCTAAGACTTGGAAGGATGAAATGTGTTTCTCTCCCTTTATGGCCCAAAATAACTGATCGTGGACTAAGCAGGTCCCCTCTAGACCCTGGTTTCTCAACATTGGCATATTGAAGTTTCGGGTCAGCTAGTCTGTGCTAGGAGGTGTCCTGTGCATTGTAGCTCAGCAACCCTGACCTCCACCCACTACATGCCAGTAGCACGCCCCCCATCCCCAGGTTATGACAACAAACATCAAAAAATGGCTTCAGACTTTGCCAGATGTTGCCTGGGCACAAAACTGACCCCTGTTGAGAACCACTCCTTTAGGGAGGAGGATGGAATATTCTGTTCCAAAATATACATATAAGATATTAACTTTTAAAAAATGTTTCGGAAAAGAGGATATTTTAGAAGAAATATGATAATACCTTCATAGCTTCCAAGGCATGGCTCCAAGCTGTTATTTCTGCTAAATTATAAGCTTTCAAGGGCAAGAACAATATGCATTTTTCTTATTTATTGCCATAGTCCTAGGATCCGGTATAGTGCCGGGACATAGTAGGTGTTTAATAAGCATCTGGGGGATGAATGCATGACTTATTGAGCAAATGCCGCATGCCAAGCACTCTGACATGTTCACAACAACACTAATGGGATAGGCGTTAAAGTAAAACCCTATAATAGAGCAAATTCAGGTGTCGCATAATTGTTTTTCTCCTGGGTCCTGACCTTACCCCGGGCTCTTCTTTCAAACGGATGAGCTACAGTTCTTCCGACCTGCCCCTGTGGGAAGGGCCACAACTCCCTCCGGGGAAATGGGGAGGCAGAGAGTGAGTCTCTGTGTCTTTAGTGTTCTCCCAGCCAAATTTCCCTGGGTCCAAAAGACACTCTGGGCGCCAGCTGATGAGGACATTCCTGGAATTATTGCTCCTGTCCTGGGAACTTTAGCCAGACAGCCGCAGGACCCATCTCTGTCCCCATCAATATTTAAACCAGAGTAAACAGTACTCAGATGGCACCAAACCACGGCTGAGACTGGAAAGGACTTAGCTCCTGTCGCCAGGACCCCGGAATCCAAGTATTTCATTACTTTCTCGGAATTGTGCCCTTGCGTTTTACAAGCTTGACCTCTTTGTGACCTACTCGTCACCTTCTGGTGGGGTTTTACCGTATCATCCCTATGGTATGTGTGAGGAAACTGAGGCCCTGAGAGATTCAAATCACCAAGCTGCTGTGTGGTGACCCGAGATTCAGACCCGGCAAGGTTGGGCTGCCAGACAAGACGGAGCAGTGAGCACGTACACTTCCCCAGGGGATCTGGCGATGGCCGTTCCTG
The DNA here is from genome assembly GCF_024362965.1 of Panthera pardus. Taxonomy (NCBI): domain Eukaryota; kingdom Metazoa; phylum Chordata; class Mammalia; order Carnivora; family Felidae; genus Panthera; species Panthera pardus. Next base: position 20,768,237 of record NW_026526832.1, read on the forward strand.
CGTCCCATGTGTTCCCATTCCCTGCATGGTATGGGGTGGTGGGTCCTGTTGTCTATCGTGTGAGCTCGGGAGAGACAGATGGACGAGACCTGGCTGAGAGCCAATAGCCTCTGAGCCATGCCAGGCTGGAGTGCGGCAGACATACCAGGATGAACAGCAGGCAGGACCAGGCTGGCCTGGTAAGAACAGGCAGAGACAAAAATGCAGCGTCCATTGAGGGGAGGAGCAAGGTGAGGCAGAGCCCAGCTGAGGAGCTTGCTCGGCACTTCTGCCGCAGGCCGGACTGCGACGTGGACCCCTGCGTCCGAAAATGGGGGAGCAGGATGCCCGCTGTTAGATAAGCCAGGAGTCTTGGCAGCTGCCCTGCTAGGGAGCGTGACTGTTAATTACACGCACATACAGTTGTTCGCGGGGAGGAAGCTAGTGTTCTTTACACAGATCCTCTTATTTTTTAGGGCTCTTCCATTCTTTTTTTTAATTTTTTACGTTTATTTATTTATTTTGAGAGAGAGAGAGAGAGAGAGCACAAGCAGGGGAAAGGCAGACAGAGAGGGAGAGAGAGAATCCTAAGCAAATTCCTGTCAGTGCAGAGCCTCACGTGGGGCTCGAACTCACGAGAGATCACGATCTGAGCCGAAACCAAGAGTCTGTTGCTTAGCAGACGGAGCTACCCAGGCGCCCCTAGAGCTCTCCGACTCCTTAAAAGGTGTTATGCTTGAGGCAGTTGTGTGGTCATCCGTCAGGCCGTGGATGTGCATCGGTGAGTGGTGCCAGATACTACAGACCAGGAGCCTGGCTGGTTAGAGAAGCAAGCACACCACCGTTTCTAGCACAGATGGCTGAAGCCACGATGCTTTATTTAGGGGGAGCCATGGGACACATGACTCCATCTTCCTTGACTGGGAACCGCACTGCAGGGAGGAAGCCAGGTCTGCTCTGGGAGATGGAGATGGAACAAAACAAGGAAATAGACCTGAAACACTGTCCAAATGAGCAGGTGGTCCCAGCTGTGAGCCAAGCAGGGTAGGTGCTTCCTGGAGAAGAAAGCAGGTCTGCTTGGCATGAAGAGACCAGAGTGGCAGATGGAGTGATGCCATGGGATGGAGCTCACTGTCTCTCCCCTGCCCCCAAAGGTGGGGCTGCTATGTGACAGCTGCACGGGCCTGACAGGACATCACTCTGGGCTCTCACAACCTTCACATCGCAATGTGCTCTCTTACTTCTGCAGGGGATATGATGTATGAGCAATTGTATGTACTACATCCCATTCCTTCATGGTGTGAACTCATGTCATGTATTACTGTTAAAATTATTTCCTATTATTTCATTAATCCAATTCTGTTGATGCAGGGGAACTCAAATGCTAGGTCTTCCATTCTCATGTATCCTTTAATGCGTGGAAAGTTAACAGTATATATATATTTTCTAATGTATTCAGGGGTGCCTGGGTGGCTCAGTCGTTTAACGTCTGACTCTTGATTTCAGCTCAGATCATGATCCCAGGGTTGTGGGATTGAGCCCCGTGTCCGGCTCTATGCTGGGTGGGGAGCCTGTTTGGGATTCTCTTTCTCCCTCTCCGTCTGCCCCTCTCCTACTCATTCTCTGTCTCTCTCAAAAAAATAGTGTGAACCCTAAATGTATGCATGCTTGTTTTCAGCAGAGGCACTTAGCTCTGAAGCTGTTATATTTCCCTTGGACTGGTTCGAGTCCTACAATTATTTCCCGGCACTGTTAAATTACATATGCCATCAGTGAGTCCACTGTGTCCTTGATTTGCTATAATGGTTAAGGAGGTGAGAAGTGTCAGGTAAGGGCTTTGTGGACAGGCAGGATTTTGTAATGGTGAAGTCTCACCTTCAGCGGGTTGTAACAGGTTGACTAATGGGCCCCTGAGATGTCCACACCCTAATCCATGGAAGTGGTGTTGCTTTACGTGACAGACAAAAGGGCAGACAGACTTTGCAAGTGTGATTAAGTTCAGGAGCTTGAGCTGGGGAAATGCTTCTGGATTATCTGGGTGGGCCCGATGCAATCCCAAGAGTCCTTGTAAGAGGGAGGTATGGGATCCAATGGGTAGAACACGATAGGATGATGGAAGCAGAGGGAAAAAGACAATGTGATGTGGGCCAAGGACTGAAGGTAGCCTCTAAAAGTTGGAAAGGCAATGAATCCTCTTTGAGAGCCCCCAGAAGAAAACAGCCGTGCAGACCTTGATCTTAGCCCTGTAGAACTCATTTTAGACATCTAACCCCTTGAACTAGATAATGATTATAAAATCATTTTGTGTTGTTTTAAGCCACCAAAGTTTTATGCTTTGTTATAGCAGCAATAGGAAACTGATGCGTGAATGTTTTCATCTCAACCCCGCAACAGGAAAATGTATGAATCCTTCTTCTGGTTCCACCTCTTCCATCTGGTTGTAGAGCAGGACTCGATTTGGAAAGAAGGAGGGAATAATGCAGCTGTGTAGGGAAGGAAGGTCACATAAGAGCAGGCATCTGATCTCCTTTTTCTCTAACTGCTAAGTAACATCACATCCTCTGCGTCCTGCCTTGCTTTGAAGTCTCTCCTCAGGAAACATGAAAGGGAGCCCCCCATGCCTCTGTGCCTCCAGCTGAGAGGTGCTGCATCGATCTGGAAAGACCAGACTGATCCGGAAAGACCAATCTAAACTAGTCCTGATATTGATTTCCTCGCAGCCAATTGAGGAATCTATAAGGAATAAATGAGCAAAGGAATATACACAAGGAATTCAATTAGTCACCAAGCACTTACTGAGCACTTTGGATTTGCCAAGAACTGCACTGATACCAGGGAGCCAAAGATAATGAAGCATAGTCCCTGACCTTGAGGAAAGGCAGATGTGTACACAATGAATTATAAAACCATACATAAAATTCTGTAGTAGAAGGATCAAACTTGCCTAGGAAGACGGGGCACAGGGACTAATCCCGATTAGCGGATTAGAGATAACTCCATTCGGGAAATATCTGATCTGGGCTTTGAAGGCTGTACAGGAATTTCACAGAGAAGAAGAAATCCGTGTTCCAGGCAGAGGAGAAAAGTCATGAAAACACATTATTTAGCAGCCTGCAGTCCTGCATCACCCTTCCCTCTTCTTTACTGTTACAAGCCCCTCATGTGGCTCCGCTAACAAAATAACAGTTTCATGGAGAAAGAGCGTAGGTAGGAGTCGTGTACAAAGGACCACGGAGACCAGAAATTGGCAATGTGGGGGTGGGGGGTGGGGACAGTTTCCTTCCAAACACAGAATTACTGGCCTCACATTAGCTGCCACGCAGCCTCCTCTTGGTTCTTTTGGCTCCTCCAAATCCGCCACCGTGTCTTAGTCCCTATTCACACACAACCCACGGGGGGTGGAACATTTCACCCTTTATACCTCCGTGGAGCCCACTAAATCACTGTTCAGAAATGCATTTTAAAAACTATGAGCACAAGAAATTTTACAGAAAGAACAGAATCTGGTAAAAGTGTATTTTGCATGTAGCATTTCAACTTCTCTGGCTCTTGTCAGAAAACGTATCAGCGTTAAAAACTAACAAAGTTAGAAAGCTCACTTATCAAAGTGAGATCCCTATCTTCCCACAGACACTAAGAGACAGGGGCTCTGACTTCAGGTGTTGGCCGGAACAAACAGCATATTCCTTGGGCAGCCTTGAGAGTTCTCAGGCAGGCACCTTAGGTGGGGCCTCTGGTCATCCCTAGGATGTGGCCTCAAGATGTTAGTGTGTTTGTTCGAGACTATGTTAGTGAGTTTGTTTGAGAGTTTCTAGGCCAACGTTGAGGCCTGGTTGAGAACAGGCTCAGAGGAGCCTGGCTGGAGTTTGGTCAAGGAGAGAATGTCACCACTCAGATGCTTGGCCTCGTACCTGATGACCTTCCAGGGCTTGTCCCTGTCTTCAAGACACTTGGGTCTAGTTGTTATTCTTGGGATCCCAAAGATAAACCTCTCAATAAAGCTTCCTAGTCTCCCAATACATTTTCCTTTATTTAAGCTAACTGGCTGGAGCCCACCCTCAACAGGAAGCAATCCCTAACCAAGACAGATCACATTACCTACGTCAGCACAGCCCCACACTTGTCATTTTTAAAGGTTAAATGGTCATTCCTTTTTGTTAATTTACCTTAGTTTGTTTTACAATGACTTAAGTCAATTCTAGTTGTTTTTTTTTTTTAATGTTTGTTTTTTATTTATTTTGAGAGAGACAGAGAGCAAGCGAGCAGCGGAGGGGCAGAGAGAGAGAGAGGGAGAGAGAGGCTCCCAAGCAGCCTGCTAGCGCAGAGCCTGATACAGGGATTGATCTCATAAACTGTGAGATCATGACCTGAGCTAAAATCAAGAGTTGGATGCTTAACCAACTGATCCACCCAAGCATCTTCATTTCTAGTTTATATATGTATATGTATTTTATTATTGTATTATTTTTTAATTTTTAATTTTTTTAAAATTTACATCCAAATTAGTTAGCATCTAGTGCAACAATGATTTCAGGAGTAGGTTCCTTGATGCCCCTGACCCATTTAGCCCATCCCCCCTCCCACCACCCCTCCAGGAACCCTCAGTTTGTTCTCCATATTTATGAGCCTCTTCTGTGTTGTCCCCCTCCCTGTTTTTATATTATTTTGCTTTCCTTCCCTTATGTTCATCTGTTTTGTCTCTTAAAGTCCTCATAAGTGAAGTCCTATGGTTTTTGTCTTTCTCTAACTGTCCTGTTTTTTTTTTTATGTTATTGCTAGAGCTACCATGAACATATGTTAAGAGTTACTTTTTCCTCCTGCTATAAAGTCAACAGGTGTATGGACTTTTGAGCTCCTGTCAGGCTGCCGCCAGATTCCTCTCCAGCTAGATTGCCACCAGCCCCGTTCCAGGGCGTCTGTTCTCCCACAGCCCCATCTAAACAGGGTTTCATTTTTATGGAGTTTGGTTTGTGTAATGGTACCTTGGAATTGCTTCATTAATATTTTAAAAATTCCTACTGAGGTCTGTGAGGATTAAATTCGGTAATATGCAGAGACACCCTAGCACAGAGCCTGGCAGGTAGGAAGCTATTATTACTGCTATTCACAGTTATTGAGTAAAAAAACGAAGTATTGACTTTATATATTCGTGTTTTTTCTTACGTATTTGTGTTGAGGGTTGTTTCTCTTCTTCTTCTTTTTTTTTTAATGTTTATTTATTATTTTTGAGACAGAGAGAGAGAGCATGAACAGGGGAGGGTCAGAGAAAGAGGGAGACACAGAATCCGAAACAGGCTCCAGGCTCTGAGCCGTCAGCACAGAGCCCGACGCGGGGCTTGAACTCATGGACCGCGAGATCATGACCTGAGCCGAAGTCGGACGCTTAACCGACTGAGCCACCCAGGCGCCCCGGGTTGTTTCTCTTCTTATCTACACAGGCGTACCTTCTCAGTCTGTGTGCTGCCTCCTGGCTCAGGCCTCAGGCCACTTCTCTTTTCTCGACTTACTCAATAGTGATTTCATTCCGTCCCATGTCCTTACTACTCTCCAAATGCTGGCAATGGGCATTTGCCTCTCTAGCCCAGACCCCTCTCCTGTTCTCCACACACATCTAACCACCTGCTCAATGTCTCTGCTCAGACGTGGCATCTCACACTTAGTAACTTCCAAAAGCTGAGCCCCTGCTCCCCACCAAAGCTCTTCCTCCCATGGCCCTTTTCCATCTCAGTGAATGGCAACCAAACCATTCTTGTGCTCGAGTTAAAAACTTTTGAGTCTTCCTTGACTCTGTTTTTTTTTTCTCTCACTCATTCTCCACATCCCTGGCCTCCAAATCCTTTGGCCATTCTCTTCAAAATGTATCCAGAATCCAGCAACTTGTCGCCACCCTGGCCAAGACACCACCGTCTCTCACCTGGAAAAATCAGTCTTCCTACTTGTACACTCATGCACCCCCAGGATCTCAGCTTTGATCTTGGCTCTCCTCCCGCTATGGTCCTGCCTTCATGGTGAATGTACAATGGATGAAGGGGACACTGCTTAGAGTGACGAACCATTTGCAGAAGCTCTCCAGCAGGCTTCCCCTCACTTGGTCATCCCTAAACCAGTCATCAGCAAGAGGATCGCTGCACTGACCTGGACTAATCAGGATCACCCCTGAGCAGTGCTGGGGACAGGGTTATCTTTTATGACAAGTAGATCCCTGAATAGCAGTGGGGCTCTGTTTGTTGAGGAAGAAATGGGGAACAGATATTGAGTAAATACCCAAACAGAGTCTGTCACAACGTGGGAGGTCAGTTGATAAGAGAATCCACTTACTTTTCTGAGCTGCTTAGTGTGGGTGGCCCCGGTTCCCCAGGCCTTGGCCATATACAGAGCATCAGAGGTCTGCTCCTGACCAAAGAGGGGATAGGGATGTGGCAGGGAACTTGGGTGTATTTCTGCCAACAGTAGGTTCCCACCTTTCTTGGGGGGTCCTTTAATTCAGGTCGATGGAAGAAGGTATATAATAGTGTTAGTATCCTCGGACTATGTGACAAATTGCCACACGCTGGGGCTTAAAACAACAGAAATTTATCCTCGCTCAGTTCTAGAGCCTGGGAGTCAGAAATCAGGGTGTTAGCAGGGCCAGGCTCTCCCAAGGCTCTAGGGGAAAAATCGGCACTGTCAGGGCAGAGCCCGATGCAGGGCTCAAACTCACAAACCGCGAGATCGTGACCTTAGCCGAAGTCAGATGCTTAATGGACCGAGCCCCAGGTACCTCCAAATAAGGTCAACTTTTAAGGTCTAGGGGTTAAGACTTCAACAAATCTTTCTGAGGAACATGAGTGAACCCATAAAACTTATATTTAGAGTATTAATTAGAACCTAATTTTTCTTCACTTCTTTCTTTCTGATCTGAATGCCCTTTCTTTTATTTTCTTGCCTGGTTAGAACCTCCAGGCATTTATAAATTTCCCTCTATGTACTGTACTAGCTGCAACCCATAAATTTTAGTATGTTGTACTAAAGTTTCTTTAGAAACTATTTTGTGTTAAGCCTTGACTTGAATTTGCTTTATCAGTATTAGTAACTGAAATTTCAAAGATAAATATGTATAAAATACATTCCTCATATTTATGTATGTGTGTATTTAAAATTTTTTTAAATGTTTATTTATTTTAGAGAGAGAGAGAGAGAGAGAGAGAGAGAGAGAGAGAGAGACCACCAACAGGGAAGGGGCAGAGAGAGAGGGAGACACAGAATCCAAAGCAGGCTCCAGGCTCTGAGCTGTCAGCACAGAGCCTGACGTGGGGCTCGAACTCATGGGCTGTGAGATCACGACCTGAGCCGAAGTCGACTGCTTAACCTATCGAGCCACCCAGGTGCCCCCTGTATGTATGTATTTATTTATTGAATGTTCCTTACTTTTCTTTTTTTTTTTTTTTTTTTCACGTTTATTTATTTTTGAGACAGAGAGAGACAGAGCATGAACAGGGGAGGGGCAGAGAGAGAGGGAGACACAGAATCTGAAACAGGCTCCAGGCTCTGAGCGGTCAGCACAGAGCCCGACGCAGGGCTTGAACTCACAGATCATGAGATCATGACCTGAGCCGAAGTTGGACGCTTAACCGACCAAGCCACCCAGGCGCCCCTGTTCTTACTTTTCAAGAGTAAGAGTTGTTTACTGAAAGTTTAGTAAACTAGTAGCCATGAACTGAGAGTTATATTGTTTATAGAGAGAGCATAAAGACGTTGTGTATTAACGTCCTCTCTTTTCTTTTGGTTGTTCATGCCTGGATTATGTCTTTCCCATTGGTGCTAACAGGGCCAAAGCTTGATCCCACTGCATGCATCCTGTCAGTACCCAGATTATAGACCCTGAGCTTAGGGGGAAGCAGCCGCAACAGACCATGTAATCTTAACACTATATATGAAATTTGCATTTTTCATTTCAGTGACCACTCTTTTATCTGCAAGTCAGCAACTTTTTGGCTTCTTACTCGTCTTCATTTTGCAGAACCATTTTTAAGACTCATGGGTAGAATTAACTCAATGATAGAGGGTTTATATTCTTTTTTTTTTTTTTGTAAGTTTATTTGTTTATTTTGAGAGAAAGAGGGAGAGAAAGTGCAATTGGGGGAAGGGCAGAGAGAGGAGACAGAGAATCCCAAGCAGGATCCACACGGTCAGTGCAGAGCCTGATGCTGGGTTTGAACTCACGAATCCTGACATCATGACCTGAGCCAAAGTCAGATGCTTAACCAGCCGAGCCACCCAGGCGCCCCTAGTGTTTATATTCTCCAGCTTCCTAGGGATTGGAAGAGCCAAAGGCCGTAAAGGGAAGCTTCACAACGGCATCGTATCTTCCATCATTTCCCTTGGAAAAAGATGCTTTTCTTCACCTTCCCCCAGCTTTCTTCTCCACAGCACCCAACATCTCTGTGGCTCTGATGCTCTTCCAGGTCACAGGAATTCCCCTGTGTACCCCACGTGGGCTCCCCGTCTCCAGCCAAGTCCTCTGAATCTCTAATTACATCCCGGGAACCGGCATTCTCCTGCTCTCTCTCCCCAAGGAAAGATGTCTCTGCTGTCTCACTGAGCTCCCTGTGGGGAAACCAACTCTCAGGTGAGTGTTTCTCTGACTGCGTTTCCTGGCATAGCAACACCACTTCATGCGAGTTCACCCGGGAGTGACCAGCCCCTGGCATTTCCACCAGGAGGACTTATAGAGTGTTATCACAGCTCCCCTCACCTCACAGGCTGTGAAAGGAGGTTGGCATTTTCAGCCCCGCTTCTCCTTCCATCTACGAACAGGCAGAGAGTGGAAATCTGCCACTGGGAGTAGACCTTGGGATGGGGCCTGAATGTACTCATGGGAGAGCTCAACCAGAATTAGTCCAAATAAAAAGTCAGACTGTCAGCGCTTCCCACCACCCTGCCCAGGGTCATCTGCCCCCTGCGGTGGGCAGAGCTTCTCCCAGCCTGCTGCTTGAACAGCTGCTAAGGGGCTGGTCTCCCTCACCTACCCCTGCAGGAGACCATTAGCAAGCTGCTGGGAGCTGGGGCTCCGGTTGCTGAGAACAGGCTGGGCTCAGAGCTGCCAGCCAGCCCATCGATCATGGATTTCACCGGGATGCTTTCTGACCTTTCAAGGTTAGTGAAGACTCAGCAGTCACATACCGTTCTGTGATTAAATGTCTCAATCCTGAGCACGGTCTATTATTTTGCAATTCAGAGAAGAAAAGGGACAGTACTTATTAGCAAGGTGGTTTTTAGTGACAGCAACACGATGACACGGTTTAAAAGGTTTTAAAGAGATAAAGATGGTTACAACTCTCACAAGTTCTATTTTTTGCATATTGTTTTGTTTTTTTATATTTGTGTAGCTATGCTGATATTTTCTGCACTTAATAGCACATATTTTTGGTTGAAGTATAGTTGACACGCAACGTTACGTTAGTTTCAGGTATACAACGTGGTGATTTGACATCTCTATACGTTATTCAGGCTCATCACAAGGGTAACTACCATCTGTCACCATGCAACACCATTACTACGTCATTGACTAAATTCCCTATGCTGTACCTTTCACCCACGTGACTTATTCACTCCGTAACTGGAAACTTGTATCTCCCACTCCCCTTCACCCGTTTTGCCCATCCTCCTCACCACCGCCCCCCCCCCGCCCCCCCCGCCCCTCTGGCAACTACCAGTTTGTTCTATTTATGGGTCTGTTTCTGCTCTTTTTTTTATTCCTGTTTTTCTTCCCATTTGTTTGTTTAGTTGTTTCATTAAGCATTTTTTTTAATGTTTATTTATTTTTGAGAAAGAGAGAGACAGAGCACAAATGGGGGAGGAGCAGAGAGAGAGGGAGACACAGAGTCTGAAGCAGGCTCCAGGCTCTAACCTTGAACCCACGAGCCGTGAGATCGTGACCTGAGGTGAAGTCGGACGCTTAACCGACCGAGCCACCCAGGTGCCCCTAGTTGTTTTGTTTCTTAGATTCCACCTATAAGTGTAATTGTGTGGCATCTGTCTTTCTCTGATGTATTTCACTTAGCGTAACACCCATTAGGTCCATCTATGTTGGTAAGATCTCATTCTTTTTTTTTTTCTCATTCATTTTTATGGCTAATATTCCATTGTATATATACACTGCCTCTTCTTTTTCCATTCATCTATTGATATGCTTAGGTTGCTTCCATATCTTGGCTGATGTAAGTAATGCTGCAAATGGGGGTGCATATCTTTTCAAATTAATGTTTTTGTTTTCTTTGGGTAAATGTCCAGTAGTGGCATTATTGGATCATATGGTATTTCTATTTTTAACTTTTTGAGGAACTTCCATATTGTTTTCCACAGTGGCTACACCAGTTTATATTCCCACCAACAGTGCATGAAGGTTCTTTTTAAAGATTGGATTATTTGTTTTTCTGATGTTGAGTTGTGTAAATTCTTTATATATTTTGGATATTAACTCCTTATTGGACATATCATTGCAAATATCTTCTCCCATTTCATAGGTTGCCTTTTAGTTTTGTTGATTGTTCTCTTTGCTGTGCAAAAGCTTTTTATTTTGGTGTAGTCCCAATAGTTTATTTTTGCTTTTGTTTCCCTTGCCTGAGGAGACATAGCTAGAAAATGTTGCTAAGGTCGACATCAGAGAGATTAGTGCCTATGGTTTCTTAATAACACATACTATTTAATAAGTATTTCCCTACGTTTCTAAACAATCTTTATAGTAGTTTCAAAGACTGCCTAATCCATTGAATTGATTGCATCACAGATGACATATCACTTCCTTACTCGTTGCATGTATAGGTTTTTGCAAAGGTCATGTAGTTGAAGAAAGTGCCAGAGAATGCAGTACTCATTAGTGGGGTGGGAAGGGGGACCACGGTGAAGGTGCTGGTACCCACTGCCACATGAAGGCAATGGGTACCTTGGGGTGGGCTTATAACAGGACAGAAACAAACCATTCACCTATTTTGCGCGAGACTAGCCCTGGTTCTATGTACATCAACTCACACTTCATCTTAAAAACAAAAAACAAAAAACAAAACCCAAACCAAAAATCTTACATAAGAAAAAAAATGTTGAGGCATGTGTCATTTTTAGTATTGCAGGAATCACATGGTATCCCATCAAGGTCCAAAAGCCAGAGCCCACTGGTCAGCACGTGGTAGAACTTCTGTTAGGTTCCAGGACTAGCATGGCTGCTGCTGGGCTTTGTGGAGTGGGTAGTGTACAGACTTCCTGCTCCTCCCATCCTTTATGCCATAGCTATGGCCCCTGGGCCCTGCCCAACCGCCTGGGAACATCCCACTGCTGGTCCAGGGAGAGCTGATTAGCCTTAGGCATAGACATAGGAATCGCCTGGGGGAGGGGTACTGAAAGTAGAGATTCTTAGCACGCCCCACCCATCCCCCCTCCCCATGCCATGCATGGCTCCCCATGCCATGAAGGTCCAGAGATCTGGGACGGGGCCTAGGAGTTAGCATTTTGACAAGTATGCTAATTACCCTGATACAATGAGCAACTGTGAGACACACAACCTCCGGACATAGCTTAGGACTTGTAGTCAAGGCTACTTTCTGGCTGGAAGGTGCTCCTGATGCTATTGCTGGGTCCCCACCAGTGTACCCTGCCCAATTCTTGGGGAACGGGGCTTCTGTGTGACTGCCCCATGCCTCCCAGATTCTGGCTGGGCCCAAGTACTGGCTCATGAACCACCATGACCCTGGCCACTTTGCATCCTTATACTGCCTGGCTGTCGGGGAACTCACCAGGTGGCTACTTGGAGTGACACCCACCAACCTGCACGCTCTCCTATCTTGTCAATGTCTCCCCACCCTGTACTCTATGGGCCTTCTCTCACCTGCTACCAGGCCCACCCCAGGAGCCACGTCCTCCCCACCCTCCAAACACATCTTATCTCCAGTTGTACTTCTCCTCAGCCAGCCCATCCGCCTGTGAAAGCATTGCTCTCCAGTCAGAACGCAGACATCCCAGGAGCTCTTATGGATGCCTTGTTTGGCAGCTACTCAGTCTCCTGTCAGCTCCCATGTTTTCAGCCTTTCTGAAAAACAACACGTGTGCTCACCCTCAGTCATTTGGGTCCTTCATGAATCATCTCCAAAACAACACCTTTCCCAACCTCCACCGTGCCCTGGTCCGTACTCTGATCTAGGACATTATGATATCTCTGGGCTCAAGAAGTCCTCTCAACCATCAGCTCTTTGACATTTACAAACGGATGAACATGAGGCCAAATATGGACAGTTACTGTTGGAGTCAGTCAGTCAAACCAAATAAATGTGATATATGTAATGAGGCCTCCTAATTATCCTGCTTTATAGTATTTAATCATGAATAATAGTAAGCAGTAAACTCTAGTTATAGTGCTGTATTGCTGATGACTCAGATATGCATTTGTAAATTAGACCGGACCTCTGACTCATCAACCAATAAAGTATGAACGTGTACTTCGTTGCATGTGCCTGCAATGGGCTTCTTTCACCACTAGAAGGCAAAGGTGCAGTGTTTCTGCCTCTTTGTTTTTCTGGTAGCTTAAAGCTCTGTGGGAAGGTGCCAGAGAGGCCAAGGGTTGCTAGACTCCTGAAATCCAGAAAAGGGTGGAGGCAGGGGGGCCACTGAGGTGGGAAAAGGAGGAAATCGACATTTACTGAGAGTTCACCGCGCGCTAGACTCTGCGTTGGTCATTCATGCATACGTTTATCGTTTAGTCCTTTCAGCCACTCAATTTACAGATGAGGAAACTGAGAATCAGGGGGACAGAATGACCTGCCCAAGCTAACAGAGCCAACTCTAGTGGGAGCACAGATTTAAACAGAAGCCTGTCTTGGTTCCAAAGCCTGTGTGCTTTGAGCCATAAATAACACCAGAAAGGGAAGGCTAGGGTGCCCCCTCACAACTGGGCTTTATTTTTAGGACTGACCTGTTCTTATCACCTGTGCTCAAACCACAGCTGTCTGTGAACTTCCTGCTTCACACAGCTGTGTGTGTGCGTTTGCCTCCAGAAATGGTGCCTTGGAAGCCTGGAATGGCTCCTTTCTTTCCTGAAACTGAAATAATCAAGTATCCTTCTAGGGTCAGGCCTTGAATCCTAAAAGACCGACCGGACATCCTAGCCTAGGGCTCTAGAAATGGGTGTGAGCAGCTGCCATCAGTCCTGCCCAGGCAAGGTGCTGGCACCCGGGCCTCCTTGTTCTGACCTTCCGCACGTCCAGTGCCACCAATTTTGGTCAAAGTTGTATTGATCTACTTTTATTCAGTTATGTGTATCGTTTTGAAGAATACACCATGAACAGTTCTACTCCTGGGTACATGCACAGAAGAAATGAAAACCGGGACTACAGATATCTGTACCCCAGAGTTCACAGTGGTGTTATTCACAGGAGCCCAGTGGTGGAGTCAGCCCATGTGTCCACTCACTGATGAATGGGTAGACAAAATGTGTACACATACAATGGAATATTATTCGGCCGTAAAAAGGACAGAAATCCTGGCATAGGCTATAACATGGATGAACCTTGAAGACATTATGCTAAGTGAAAGAAGCCGGTCACAAAAAAGATAAACCTCGTATGGTTTCCCCAGTAGGAGGCACCTAGAGTAATCAAATTCAGAGAGACAGAAAGTAGAGCAGTGGTTATCAGGAGCTGGGATGGAGGGGAAAATGGAAGAGTGGTGTTTAATGGGTACAGATGGTTTCAGTTGGGGATGATGGAAAAGTTCTGGAAGTGGGTGGTGGTGATGATTGCACAAGGATGTAAATTATTTAATGCCACAGAACGGTACCTGGTAAAATGGCTAAGATGGCAAATTTAATGTCATGTACAATTTACTATAATTTTTAAAATTGTGCCGAATATTTCACTGAAAATCTCAGTCCAAAGCTGTTGGTGTCCTGTCCCTTAAAGGAGCCTTGTTTCCCACCAATCGCAGCCAAAGGTGTGCATCCCCGGGCATAAAGGAAGGCCCTGTTGTCTGGCTTGGCAAATAGGGGACCCCAGAGAAGGCTGACCCCCTGTACCATGCCCTTGAACGCTCTTGAGATGCCCTCACGTCCCAGCCTCCCGTCAGACTGTGCCAGTGCCCAACCTGGATAATGACCATCCCAGGCTGTTTCTGCTGCAGCCGTGGCCTTGCTGGAGAAAAGCCATGTGCCAGGCAGTTGTCCTTGCGATTCAGGCTCTAACTCAGTGGGGACCTCCCTGTTGCTCAGAAATCCTATGTTTTCCAGCTCAAGTGCTATCAGTAGCTCATTCTCCACCATGACTCTTCCAAATTCTTTCTTTCATTAAGCTTTAAGTTTTTCAACATCCCCACAAAGCCTGAAGCAAGATCTCTCACTTTTCTCTGTCACTGACTTTATGTTCTTCTCCATCTTGTCTCCTCCCTTTCTGTTTTGCTTGGAGCTGATGCCCCAGGAGGATGAGGGCCTTCCGTGGCCTGCTAATTCCCTATTATAACTCAGCATCAATGATTTTAGATATTGCGTTGTTTTTTTTTTTTTTAATTTTTAATGTTTATTTTTGAGAGAGAGAGACACACACACACAAACAGAATGAGCGGGCAAGGGGAAGAGAGAGAGGGAGACGCAGAATCCAAAGCAGGTTCCAGGCTCCGAGCTGTCGGCACAGAGCCCGACGCGGGGCTGGAACTCACGAGATCATGACCTGAGCTGAAGTCGGATGCTTAACCGACTGAGCCACCCAGGCGCCCCTGGATATTGTGGTTCTGAGTAAGGTTTGCCCGAGGGAAGTTTCTGTCATTAAAAAAACAAAAAACAACAAACAACTGTCTTTAAACAGCACTGACTTGGAGGACCAAGTATTTGTTTTCTGCTACAGCTGACTTCACCACTGCCCAGTCCCCTGTTCTCCAGGGCAGTGAGGCTCCGTCGCCCTTTTTCACCATCTCTTACCTACAAACACGTTCAAAGGTATATACCCTAAAACCCATTTTCCCTTGACCCTGAACCCCCTTCAGCTTGCCACCCAGCCCTCCTCTCCTTACTGCCAAACGTAATGAAAAAGTTAAGAAAGCCTGTCCCCATTTTGTGACCATGCTTTCAGCTTCTCACAGCCTGGCTTCTGCCCGCTCTCAACTCTTCTTCTGAGACCACCGCCCCTGCCTCGCCCTGCACAGGACAGTCGCCACTTTCCATCCAAGCCTCGGGACCCTGCTCTCCTCTGCACTCTCAGTTCCGCCACTTTTCCGTCATTTGCTTCCTCTCCTCTGATGTCAACAGATCGTGCCATGACTTTCTGCCTTCAGCCCTCTTGTCGGACACTTCTGCCTCTGCAGCTACAGCCTTTGAATGGCCGGCTCTCCCGCGAAGTCCTGCCTGGTCGCTCAAGCCTCTGGCTGGACTGGGCCACTTGCGCTGAACTCACTGCTTCCCAAGCTAACCCTTCGCTTTCACCTCCTCATCCAGCCCGTTTCCTGTCCCCATTACCAGCATGCCCAGGGCTCTGTCTCAGGGGGCTTTAGCCCCGGAATCATCTATGACTCCTTCCTCCCACCCGACACCAGTCAATCACCAAACCCTATCAGTTCTGCCCCTGTGACCTTCCTCCCATCTTTTCCTTTCTGCTCACCTGCAGACACCCCCGCTGTATCAAGCTCTCTTGGCTCCTCCCTAGCCAGGCCACTCCTTCCTGTCTTCCCCACTCTGTCTCCAAGGTCCTGTCACTGTGCCTTATTCTTTTTTCTCTCTTTTTATTTTATTTTATTTTTTTTCTCAAAGAATTATTTATTTATTTTTAACTTTTTTTTTCAATATATGAAATTTATTGTCAAATTGGTTTCCATACAACACCCAGTGCTCATCCCAAAAGGTGCCCTCCTCAATACCCATCACCTCCCCTCCCCTCCCTCCCACCCCCCATCAACCCTCAGTTTGTATTTCTCTCTTTTTAAAAACTATTTATTTTGAGTGAGTGAGAGAGAGAGAGAGAGAGAGAGGGAATCCCGAGCAGCCTCCACGCTGTCAGCACAGAACCTGACGTGGGGCTTGATCCCATGAATATGAGATCATGACCTGAGCTGAAATCAAGAGTCTGATGCTTAACTGACTGAGCCACCCAGTATTTGAAAGCACAGCCCAGCAGACCACTGGAGCTATGAACCCTTCCTGGCTCCACTCCCCCTTCCCACCAAATCTCTCCCTGCCCTCGCTCTGCATGCTCTGGACCAGCCTCACCAGACCGCTCACCGCTGCCCAAGTGCACCAGGGGCTTCCCCACCTCTGCCATCTGGCTTCCACCAGCTCCACAGCCTGAAACACCTCCTCAGGGGTCATCTCCGACAAAACCTGTCCTTTAAGGGCCAGGCAAGTGATCCTTCTGGCCGGACATGGTCTCTTCCTCCTCCTGACTTTGGTAGCACTGGTTCCCCCACTTTTAAGTGTTCTGCCTTGTGGGATAATCCTCTCTGTCTCTCTGTGTCTGTGTCTCTCTCTCTCTTCTCCCCCTCCCCCACCCCGTGCTGGGATGCCAGCTCCTTGCAGCAGAAACCCTGTCTTAGTCATCTTTGTGTCCTCTTCAGCGTCTTATGCAAAGTAGATGCTCAAAACTACTGGTTAGTTTGAATGAAGAAGATGATCTTAACTTCAGATGGGGGTGGGGGGGGGTGAGGCGATGTCACTTCTGTCAGTGCCTCTCTCTGGTTTCCACCAACAAAACACTTGGTCAGGTCACCTCTCGGGCAGTGCCGTTTCCTTGTTCTCTGGTCTCCTGCCACAACCATCTTGGCACAACATGGGGCACCTCAGGGTCTCTCACCGTGGCCTTGTTCTACTTTCTTCCTTTGATGGAGTTACAGAGAGTCTAAATTACCCTTTGCTAGCTTGCCCCTCTTCCTGGTCAGCCCCTCTGCGTCCCTGGTGGGTCTCCTGGATGCTATCAGGAGGGGCCTGTGCCTCTGTCAGGGCTCCTGCGGCGTGGAAGGCCCCAGGCCACTCCCAGAGCACACGTGGTGGGCTTTCTCTTGTTCCCACAGGAACACCTGATTACTCACCAGGGTGAAGAGCAGGGACAATGAAGTTTTAAAAAACTTTACTATAAAGGCAGCATATAAGGAAGAAGAAAAACCTTCACTATGATCTCAGCTCTTTTATACAACGATTTTCATGTTTGCATGTTTCTTTCTGGCAGGGTCCATTTTTATACAGCTCTGGAAATAATATATATTTAATATATATATATATATATTACATAATATATATAATATATATTAAATGTGTGTATATATATATTACATAATATATATAATATATATTAAATGTGTGTATATATATATGTATATATATATATATACACATATATATATACATCATATTCCCCTAATTAGGGAATCCTGAACACTTCCCTGTGATTCTACACCTTTCAGAATATTTCTTGTAATGGCTATATAATATTGCCCAGGCAATAATTTATCTTTTTATTGCATATTCAGATTGGTGCTGAATTTTTTTTTTTTGACATTGGTGGTGATGCATATAGCTTTTATCGTATGTTTAATTATTTCCTTGGGATAAATTCCCAAGGATGGGATGATAAAGTCAAAGAACAAACATTTTTATGACTCTTGATTCTTATTCCCATTTGCATTCCAAGAGTGTTGTACTGACTTACAGAGAATAGTATTTCAGTGCTACCAGAGTCCATTTTGTTGCTAATGCCTACTCAGATTCAACAAATATTTGGCTGCTTACTATGTGGGAGGCACTTACATATTTATTTATGCATTAAAATATCTTCCTAGGACCTTATATAGGCTTTCAGAGTTGGCGGACACCTGCTCATTTTACAAATGAAGACACGAAACCCAGAGAAATTATGTACAGTGTTCAGCATTGCATGGTCTGAAAACAATAGCACATATACAGTAAGCCTTGAGTGTCTGGCCTTTGAGCCCCGGACACTGCCCCCGGCCTTTGAGCCACGTCCAGCTGGTGCAGTGTGGGTGTTTGTTTCTTTCCCATTAATGCAGCCGAGAAGTGACAGCGCGTTGTCCTCTGGCCACCGCCAACCCGGACAATCTCCTGTATGGCATATGTTTGGTCAATAGAAGTGGGAAAGCTCCAGACCTCTAAGACCCCCACAGCTAAGCCAAGACCTCTGATGAGTAATGGAAGACTTATTTTCCAAAAAGGGGGACTTCTTTACCCCTTCTGGGTGTAATTCCCACAGACTGTGGCATATTAAGCATGAAGCGGCCTGTAATTCCCTGTCCTCCCCCTTCCCCCATGCCTACGCTTACCCCCATGCCTCCTACCTTGCGGTGCCAGGGATAACCTTTCTGTGGCCTTCTATGCTCTCACTCTTTCATCTTTAAGTACCAGCTCTTCCAAGAAGGCTTTTTTAAATCTTCCCATGAGTCAGTTATCTATTGCCGCCTAACAAAACCATCCTGAAACTTTTTACTCAAACTAGCAATGATGTAGAATTTCCCATAATTCTGTGGATTGACTGAGTAGTTCCTCTGCTGGTTTCACCTGAACATACTCATTCAACATAGGGTAGGAGGGGCTGGAGGGGCTGATGGTCAAGATGTCTGGCAGTTGTTCACTCACACCTGGGGCACCTCAGTTCCCCTTCATGTGGTCTCTCCTCCTCCAGTAAGCCGATGGTCTTCCTTACATGGCATCTCAGGGTGATGTTCTAACGTGCAAGTGCCCGTCAAGCCTCTGGTGCGTCATTGTCCCACTGGCCAAAGCAAATCCCAAGGCTGCACTGAAAGTCTATGGGAGAGGGAGACACACACAGCGGGGATACTGGGAGATACCTAGTGGGTACTGGGAGGCATGGTTAACAGGACCACTCCTCTAACAAATGGCTCACATCCCTTGCACGTGGGATACCCTCACTCTTACAGGTGCCCGCACGCCTCATCCAATCAGGGCCCCAGGCTCACAGAGGAGGGCCTCCGGATCCAATCACGTTCCGGTTTGTGCAAGGCTCCTCGCTTGCAGCTCCTCCCTGGGTCCCCTTGGGTCAAGGACGGTGAACTAAAAAGAGAATCATCTCCTCGCCTCACATCTCACAGTGGTGAGAGAGGGCTGGACGACCTTGGTAAACACTCAGGTCCCAGAAGGGAGTGGAGGGAGACACACAGTGACTGGGCAATTCTGAACCGAGCAGGATCCGTGTTGTCGAGGCTCTCTACTTTGGAGGTAAGGATGCTCGTGCTCCAGGGCCCTGCTAGCTCGCTGGGAGTGATTCCTCAGTCGATTGTTCTCTGTGCCTCTTAGCTTCGGAGATACTCTTCCGGGTCTGTAAGAACTGTGTCTGCAGCTGAGTAGCTCTTTCTGCCCTTAGATCGTGTGGAGCTGAGGGGGGAGGGAGGCTTTTTTCACTTTGAACTCTCCCTGTCCGAGGACTCCCCTAAAACGATGTCGGCTTTTTTTTTTTTTTTTTAATCTGTCAGAGAAGAGTCTACTTTGTTAGACAAAAGCCATTCCCACAATTATTTTAGAGATGGTCCTCCCTCCACTTTGGGCAGCATGTCAGAGAGCCACAGGGCAAATGACCTCAAGATTCTTAGAAGCTCCTTTTCCAGAGAGAGCTACTAGCACCACCTTATATCTTTCTGAGGTCTTAACAAAGAGTCACAGCCTCAAACTTGATTTGATCTTTACCCTGAAGACATCCATGTCTTCCTTGGAGACTCCTGTGGGTTAGAGAGACTAGAAATATGAAACACTTGACTCTGGTAGCCAGCACACCCCACACCTCCCATCTTCCTTCTAAGTTCTGCTGGGATGCTGAACAGTTCCTCCTTGCTGTCCCTTATGGCAAAAGCTGCTAAAAAAGACAATTTACGCTTTTAACATTCTGCCTGGAAATTCCCCGAGTCCGAATCATAAGCTTATTAGGCCAGTTTTCTACCTTCTAAATTCCTGCTGGGGCCGTTTCGCTGCTAGAAGACACAGGTGCCGCCTTTCCCCTCCTGCAGTAGATTTCCCCCCAAAACCTCCTGCCCCCCCTCCCAGCCTTCCTTTGCCACACAATCCAAAGCCAATACCACATGTTTCATATTTTTGTTAAGGTGCTAATTCCTTCCAGGTACCAGTTTCTGTACACTATCTATTGGTGCGAAACAAATCACTCCAAACTTTGAGTCTTAATTATTATTCCTCTCATCTTCACAGGTCAACTGGGAGGCTCCTTTGTTGGTGTCACTAGAGCACGTGGCTGCACTTAAACTGTAAGATCAACCGGACTGGAATGTCCTAGATGGCCTCACTCCACATCTGGCAGTAGGAGCTAATCAACAGTGAGACTGTCTCCGTTTTCCTCCCTGTGGCCTCTTCGTAGGCTAGACTGGCTTCCTTACATTATGGTCACAGGGCAGTGTTTCAAGAGAGCAAGTCCTACTGTGCAAGTATTTCCCAAGCTTCTGCTTCTGTCATGTGTGCCATTTGTCCCAACACACAAGGGCACGTGCACCATGAGGCATGACCCATTGGGGACCATCACTGTTACAGTCTACTTTACCATGCCTCTAGACTGAATGGGTCTTCTCCTTTGGGCTCTCCTAGTGCTTTGAACCTCTACTAAAATGCACTTGAGGGGCACCTGGGTGGCTCAGTCGGTTAAGTATCTGACTCTGGCTCAGGTCATGATCTCGCGGTTAGTAGGTTCTAAACCTGTGTTGGGCTCTGTGCTGACAGCTCAGAATCTTGAACCTGCTTCGGATTCTGTGTCTCCCTTTTTTCTCTGCCCCTTCACTGCTTGCGCGCGCGCTCTCTCTCTCAAAAATGAAATAAACATTAAAAAAAATTTTTTTAATACACTATGGCACCTGGGTGGCTCAGTCAGTTAAGCAACCAACTCTTGATTTTGGCTCAGGTCTGTGGGTTCAAGCCTCGCATTGGGCTCTGACAACGTGGAGCTTGAATGGAATTCTCTCTCACCTGCTTCTCTGCCCCTCCCCCACTCACGCTCTCACGCTCTCACGCTCTCTCTCTCTCTCTCAAAAATAAATAAATAGGGGGACCTGGGTGGCTCAGTTGGTTAAGTGTCTAACTTTGGCTCAGGTGATGATCTCACAGTTCCTGAGTTCGAGACCTGCATTGGGCTCTGTGCTGACAGCATGGAGCCTGCTACGGATCCTCTGTGTCCCTCTCTCTGCCCCTCCCCTGCTTGCACTCTCTCTTTTTCTCTCTCAAGAGTAAAATAAACATTTAAATATAAATAAATGAAATATAAAAAAAGAAATGCATTTCTTCAAAAAATAATAAAAATAAATGCACTTAACATAGTCTCTCTTTAAAGTCAGCATTTCTGTTTAATTCACTGCCATCTGTAAGTTTTTTTTTTTTTTTTTTTTTTTGACTGGGAAAATTATTTTCTTTGGTGTGGGCAGGCGTCTAGTCTCACAACTTCCAGGGTTGCTTCTTGATGCCAGTGGCCTTGGTGACCTTGAGCACATTGCAGTACACAGTCTTGCTTGAGAGCTGGCACTCACCCACTGTGATAATGTCGCCAACATGGATGTCTCTGAAGCAAAGGGACGGGTGCATGGATATGTTCTTGTGGTGTTTCTTGAAGCGGTTGTACTTTGGGATGCAGTGGAGGTAGTCTCAGTGGATGAAAATGGTCCTCTGTATCTTCATCGTGGCCACCACACCAGACAGAATCTGCCCTCAGATGGAGACATTACCAGTAAAGGGGCATTTCTTGTCACTATAGGTGTCCTCAGTGGCCTCCGTGGGCATCTCAAAAGCCCAGACTGTTTTTGTAGTATTGTGGAAACTTCTCCTTGCCAATTTCTCTAAGCAGGATCCTCTTCTTATTGTGAAAGAAGGTCAGCTGCTTTTGGTAGGCAGGCTCAGTCTGAATGTCCACCATCTTCCCAGCCACCTGAGGAAGGGTCTGTAAGCTTCTTTAAGCAGATAATTTCCAGGTCTGTTTTCTATCCTACCTTCTATTTCATAGGCTCATATACAGTATGTGTTCATTAAATATTAGCTGTTAGTGAGAAAGTCCTAGAAACACAGTGCAGGGCATTGTAATTTGTGTAGTGTTGGCATGTTTTTCTTCTTTGAGGTTTCTCACCAAACACCAAACATATGTTCTCAACCTCCTTAGGTACATGACTTTTCCAGATTTCTGAAGAGCCGTGAAAGGATGCTGACTGGTGAGAATGTTTAAGATATGATAGTCTACATATAGAATACAGTCTCATCCATCATAATCACATGTAACACCGGCATCCCGGCCAGGTACAGACCCTCTGAGGTCCAACCCAAACCCAAGGCCTACATCTCATCTCTTATAGCCACAGTTCTTTTGTGTTTTGACCATGAGTCCTGGGTTTTGGGGAACTTGAAATCTAGTTGAGGAAGCATAATGGGTGTATATGAAACAACCCAAACTACTTACTTCATCAACATGTCAACAAATGTAAAAATCAATACACTACAACCGGGCCTGGCGGGGTAGGAGGTACAACACAGACATGGTCAGAATGCAGTGAAGTTAGTTCTAAGACAGCCATCTCCTTGGAGAAGGTGACGTTTGAGTTAGATCTGGAAACAGGGTATGGACAGATATTGATGGAGACAGTAAAGGATGATGTAAGTGGTATTAGCATCTATGAAGGTACGGAGTCCAGTGAATGAGGTAGGAAATTAACACTCAATGTGCGGAAGGGAGTACGTAGATCTGGAGGTGGGGAACAAAAAAAGATTGGAAAATAAGTGGGGTGATAGACATGCCTTTAAAAGCCTCAGCAAATGACACCGAGGGTCATGTGGGTACCTGAGACTGTGGGTGAAGTTTGTTTCTGGAAGTTTCCTCACTCTACAGTGGTTTTCCATGCAGGGCATTAAAGAGTGAGTACTGCATACCTAAGGGAGAAATGGAGGAGGTGGGAGGCTGTCCTGCCAAGGGGGAGCCCAGAGCCCCGGGTGGCAGTGCCGGGCAGTTGCCAACACGGAGTGTGGGACTTGGCCCTCCTTGCGTTCCACGTGGTTTGCTATAGCTGTTGTGGCCCCTCCAGTTCCAAAGGGTGACTTTTTTTTTCCTTTCTGCAATTTGGGCTCTTTGCTCGGGCATCTTTGCAAACGATGGAGACTTCGCGATGTGAGGAAAAGGAAGGACTTTCCTGGTATACAGTTGTCCTAACCAATCCTGGAAGCACCCTTAATATGACCTGAACTGAAGCCACAGAAGCCCCTGAGTAGGCCCAGAGAAGCACTCAATAGTAGTGATCCAAGCCCTAGAAGGAGTCGCTATGGGGAACAGGAAGAGGTGGAGGCTGCCACGGGCTGAGCGCTGAAATGCTGAGAGGAGGAACGTAATTGTGCTGACGTGGAGCAGAAGGGGCTAACCGCAAGATGAGGAAACTGGTAAATGTGGAGAAGCAAAAAAGAGATGGGACAGCTCAGCACTGGTGACAAGAAAGCACATTCCTGTTCCTGGGGCTTGCTGGGCTCATGCATCCTTCTCTCTGGTTCTAGAGAGGAGCACAGAGGCAGCGCCTACAAGAGGAAGGGGCACGCATAGCTCTCTTCTCTGTCCTCCCTCATGTGACAGCAGGGACCTGAAAAACTTATCTTCCAATGTTCAAGGCGGTCTGGTGACATTCAGGAAGGTGAAGCAGCTCGGCACGCCTGCCCCTGTCGCCCGTGCGGGGACAGCCCGGGGTTGCACGCAGGCACGTGCGGGCACTGGGGAGCTGGCAGAGCCACCTTGCTTCTTCTGCTGAGCTCGTCCCCAAATGCCCTTTGCCCTCTTCCTACAATCAGAACCTCTTCAAATAACTAACTTTAACTTTAATGGAGAAGCTCAGTGGTTCTCCACTTTGGCTGCACACTCGATCACTTGCAGGCACTTTAAAAAAATGCAGTTCGTCTAGGATGGGTCCGAGATATAGGGGCTTTTTCCAAAAGCATACCAGGTGAGTGGTACATTGAGAACAGCTGGATTTGCTAATCTCGAGCCACCTTAGTTCGGTCAACATGGAATTTGTTGATCTTTGGAGGTGTCTGAAAACACCACAAAAAGAATTAGCCTTTGGGAAACCAGCAAAACCTAAGAGATACCCTCCCTTGGAGACTGTGGCCCCTGGGTTGCCTTCCTGGGGAAATTCCCGAGGTTCTCTAATGTGCCGTGTGAGCTCTGGCCTCCTGAGCTTCGGCCTCCTGAGCTTCCCTCCGTAGGGCAGGATGGGAGTTCTTCGCGTGATCATCGGCACACAGAAAATACCCTGGCGGCTCAGTGTAGCTGTCTCTTCATCCCGGCACCATCCTGGACAGTTTTGTTGAAGAACACGATTGCTGTCCATAATGTAAATCTTACAAAGTCCCTTTTTTATTTTTGTTTTTTAAGTTTACTTATTTTGAGAGAGAGTGAGTGAGCAAGGGAGTGGGGGAGAGGCAGAGAGAGAGAGAGGAAGAGAGAGAATCCCAAGCAGGCTCTGAGCTGTCAGCACACAACTCGCCACAGGGCTCTCATTCATGAACCGTGAAATCATGACCTGGGCCGAAATCAAGAGTCTGACGCTTAACTGACTGAGCCACCCAGGCACCCCAGAAAGTTTCATTCATAAAGGTTTTCCATGCAATTTGTCACAGACTCAGACCTCACATGATACTATGAAGAGTGAGAACACCCCTGTCTTAGCACCGCCCTCTTCCTGGCCATCCCGTCCCTAGCCAGCCTCCCAGTTGGTCTTCTGTGCAGTCTTCATTTCACGTTTGGACAAGACCGAGAACCAATGATTCAGCCTCTGGGGGGAAGGATTTCCACATGTTACCCACTGTGCAAAACAGCCTTTCCCATTTATCTCTTCCAAATTTGCCTCTTTCAACCACCATCAGCCAGCCCTACCTGCCAGGATTACAAGATTTGGTGACCGCGTCTGATCCGACTGTGCACACCTTTGGCATGTCGCATCTAAGCCCTCATCCTCCCCCGAAGTCCAGAGTTTGGTTTTTGCTTGTCATCATGTAAAGAACACTCTTGCTGCTTGTCATTTTAATTACTCTCTATTGAACCCTTTCCAGTCCTTTCACATCGTCCATGAGTGCCAGAGAACAGAATGACACTCATTATGGCGTGAATTTACTATAATTTGATACAAAGGTGGGATTGTGATATTTTGTTTCCAGTATTCTTATCTGCATGTTATTAGGGATTTTTGGTGGGGATTGAAGGGCAGGGCTGTGGATTCATAACTTCAAGAAATGGTTTTCAGGTTCATTAAATTATTTTCCTTGAGCTGTGATTATCTTCTTGTTACCCACACTGACGCTCAGCTGGCAGGCGTCTGGCCTCCCACGCAGCTCGCTAACATCCTTCTGTAGCTTTACTTCCACTGCTGTCAGCTCACTACCTGGCCAAACTTGGCGTCACAAACGACCTTGGAGATTCCACTGCGTACCTCTCCCTCGGATAATTTATAACCGTGGAAATTAAGACTTGGATGTTCAAGCTGCCAAATGAAAATGAGACAGGTTCTAGGAGAGATTTTGAAAACTATTTTTTCCTGTTCTCAAAAAAGTGCATGCTCATTTAACAGTTTGAAAATATAAACAAATACAGAGAAAATTAAAATCACTCCTAATCCCCCCCACCCCGCCCCGAGATAATCTCTGCTAATATTTTGGTTTCTGTTCTTCGCATCTTTTCTTCAGGAAGACAACACACACACACACACACACACACACACACACACACCTACAAACTTTTTCCCTCTTTTTTTTTTTTAACACAAACACTGAGAAACAAAACATTATGAGTAATTGGCAATAACTGTAATTTACTACTGCAATTAACTACCTGATGCTCTCCCAGCCTTCCTCCCACAGGGTAACTATTTTCTCCTAGTCTGGGTTTATTATTCCCTTGCTTTATAAAAGTGATATTATAAATTGTGGATTTGGGGCGCCTGGGTGGCTCAGTCGGTTGGGCTTCCGACTTCGGCTCAGGTCACGATCTCACGGTCCGTGAGTTCGAGCCCCGCGTCGGGCTCTGGGCTGATGGCTCAGAGCCTGGAGCCTGCTTCCGATTCTGTGTCTCCCTCTCTCTCTGCCCCTCCCCAGTTCATGCTGTGTCTCTCTCTGTCTCAAAAATAAATAAAACGTTAAAAAAAAATTTTATAAATTGTGGATTTAAAAAGTGAATTCATAAATTGTTTGGGTTTACTTGATTTTAAGCTTTATAAAAATGGTATCATGCTGTAATCATACGTCTCTTGCTTTTTTCACTCAAAAGCACATTGGGTCACTTTATCCAAGCTGTTCTGTGTAGATACAATTATTTCACTGTGGCTGTTGCTTAATATTTCCATTGTGGAGATACGCACAATTTATGCATTCATTCTTCTCTTGCTGGTCACTTGGATTGTTCTTAGTCTTTTGCCATTATGAGCAGCACTTGTACATGTCTCTTGGAAAATGTGTCAAGAAGTCTTTGGGGTGAAATCATTGGCTACAAAGCATGCAAAATTTCAGCTTCATGAAGCATTGCCAAACTAGCTGCACCAATTTACATTCCCGGGAATCAGTGCATAAGAGCTTCCAACTGATCAACCTCCTGTCCAACATTTGGAATCATCATCATAATTTTTTTCTTAATGTTTATTTATTTTTGAGAGAGAGAGAGAGCGAGAGCGAGAGTGAGAGAGCAACCTGGGGAGGGGCAGAGAGAGAGGGACAGAGGATCTGAAATGGGCTCTGTGCAGTGAGCCTGATGCAGGACTTGAACTCAAGAACTGCAAGATCATGACCTGAGCCAAAGTCAGACACTCAACCGACTGAGCCACTCAGGCACCCCTGGGAATTGTCAGACTTTACAACTTCTGCCTCTCTAGTGGGTTTATAATATTGTAGTATTAATTTGCATTTTCCTGAATACTAAAGAACTTGAGGATCTTTTCATACATACACTTGCCATATGTGTTTGCCCTTCTGTAAAATGTCTGCTCATATTTTTGACCCTTTTCCTCTTGGGTTGTTTGTCTCTCACACATATTGTTAAGCAAAATTTGAATCATACTACACATACCATTTTGTACTTTTCCATGACATGAAACATTCTTTTACACTGTTATTTTAATGACTGTGGCACCTTCTATTTCATGGCTATCTTGTGATTTAATCAAAGTCTTGTACCTGTATATATTTTTTCAATTTTATTTTTTAGAAATAGCTCTGGTAAGATATTCTAATGCATAGATTTAATTATACATCACTAAATATTTTTATTAAAAAAGTTTCAAGGATTCGGATTTCTGGGTCAAAGGATATCAACATTAAAAAAAATGATATATATTTCCAAATCCCTTTCCAGAAAGGTTGTATAATTTATATTCTCCAAAAAACTCTTTAACACTGGATATTAAATATCAAATATTTTGCTAATTTAATTTGTAAATTTAGCAATAAAGATAATATTTTTAAATGTTTATTGGCCACTGTGTTTCGTCTTTTCCTGGTATTCTTTCCCCAGCTTATGGTTTGCATTCAGCTAAAGGTATATCTAAGTCCTATATACAAATTATTTGGTTTAATTCTTTCTCCCTCTTCATGTGGCTACGTCATTCGTTTGACACCCAGTTGGGTTTATTTGTTTCCGTTTGCATCTAGTTACAGGTTTAAAATTTTTTCTTATGCTTGCTGATTTAATTTAATTTAGTTTGTTATTATTTTTTAAACTTTATTTAATTAATCTCTATACCCCACATGGGGCTTGAACTCATGACCCTGAGATCAAGAGTTGCATGATCTCCTGACTGAGCCAGCCAGGTGCCCCTTAATTTTATTTTTGAACATATATAAATAACATAAACATGCATCCAGAAACATCTACCCCCAAAAGATACCCTCAAAATTGTCCCTCCCTCTGTTATCCTTTCTACCTGTTTCCTCACCCAATTTTTTACAGGCAAACAATTTCATTGTTTTCTGATTTATTGTTCTTATGATGATCTTTTACTAAAAGAAGCAAATCCATTTTATTTTATTTCTTGTCTTTATTACACAAAATGTAACATATTAGAGATTTGCTTTTGCACCTTGCTTTAAAAAATTTTTTTTACGGTTTATTTATTTTTGAGAGAGAGAGAGAGCATGAGCTGGGGAGGAGCAGAGAGAGAGGGAGACACAGAATCTGAAGCAGGATCCAGGCTCTGAGCTGTCAGCACAGAGCCCGACGCGGGGCTCAAACCCACGAACCGCAAGATCATGATCTGTGCTGAAGCTGGACACTTTACTGACTGAGCCACCCAGGCACCCCTGCTTTGAAAGCTTAATAATACACCCTGGAAATTATTATAAATCAGCTCATAAAGATATTCCTCACTCCTTTTTATTGCTTCCTAGGAATCGACTGTAAGTATCATGGTTTCTTCAATCGGTCTTCTCTGTTTGGGCACTTAGGTAGCTTCCAATATTCTACAAATACAAATAATGGTACAGTGAAGAAGGGACATATGTAAGCATGCATATTATTTCTGGAGATGTCTTTAGGGTAAGTTCCTAGAAGTTGGAGTGCTAGGTTGAAAGGTAAATGCACAAACCGTTCATTAGATATTGGCAAGTGCCCCATTCAGAGGGGTTATACTGTTTCCCCTTCTCTATAGTGGTATTTGTCTTCCCATAACCTCACCAACAGAGCGAGTCTCTATATGGCTGTACGGTCATCCCAACATCATGTTAAAAAGTCCTTCTTTGCCTCAGCCATTTGACTGCTTATCGTATACTAGATTTCCTAGGTGGTTGTACTGACTTCTGTACCTTCTATTCTGCTACATTGGTCTGCCTATTCATTTGCCAGAACCACATTATTTTCTTTCAAGACGCCCCACAGTAAGTTTTGATATTTGTCATCTCTCATATCTCATTTCAGTGTTTTACTAGTGATTTTTGAGTGTTTATTTTTCCATAAAAGCGTTGGCATCAATTTGTCTCGCTACAGAAAACAAGAAAAAAGCTTGTTTCTATTTTGGGGGAATCATATTAACTTTATAAATGAACATAAGGAGAACTGTCATCTTAACAATGTTGAGCTATTTTAACCGAAACCAAGGGATGTCTCTTTCGAGTATACTTTTGTGTCTTTTGGGATTGTTTTTATAGTTTCCTTTTTTCAAAGAGCCTGATTTGTTGAGACATAATTCACATACCTTTCAATTCGTCTATTTAAAGCGTACATACAATTCAGTGGTTTTAGTATAATCACAGGTTTGTGTGCCCATCGCCACAATCATTTTAGAACATTTTCATCAACTCATAAAGTAACCCCATAGCTATTAGCAGTCCTTCCCCAAACCCTCCAACCCCTCCAGCCTCCCGGCATCCACCAACCTGCTTTCTGTCTCTGTCAATTTGTTTCGTCTGGACACTCCATATCAATAGAATCATATACTATACTGTCTTCTGTGACTGGCCTCTTTCACTTGGCATAATGTTTTCAAGGTTCTTCCATGTTATAACATATACTGTTCTTTTTTATTGCGAAATACGATTCCACTGAATGGATGGATGTACCACATTTTGTTTATCCATTCATCAGGTGATGGAGTTTGGGGTTGTTTTAACTTTTTGGCCATAATGAGTAAGACTATGAACATTTGTGTATAGGTTGCTGTGTGGGCATTTATTTTCAAGTCTCTTGGGGTATATATGTACCTAGAGGTAGAATTGTTAGGTCATATAACTTCATGTGTAATATTTTCAGGACTGCCAAGCTATTTTCTGAAAGAGCTGCACCATTTTCCTTCCCACCAGTTATGTATCAAGGTTCCAATTTCTTCACATCCTCACCAACTCTTGTTATTATCTGCGATTGTGATGGGAGCCATCACAACTGGGTTATTCAACTGGGTTAACCCTTCAACTGGGTTATTTGTGTTATAATTATGTTCATTCATGTATTCTGGATATAAGTCCCTCAGCTTGTATGTTATTTGGAAATATTTACTCCCATTCTGTAGACTGTCTTTGCATTTTTTTATGGTGTCCTCTGATGCACAAAAGTATTTAATTTTGATAGAGCCAAATTTATCTGCTTTTTCTTTTGTCATTTGTGCTTGTGGGGTGTGTCTAAGGAGGCCAAGGTAATGAAGATTTACACCTATGTTTTCTTCTAAGAGTTTTATAGTTTTAACCTTTACATTTAGGTTGTTGAAGTCTTTTTTTTTATATTAAAAATATATTTTTTAATGTTTATTTTTGAGAGAGAGAGAGAGAGAGACAGAGCATGAACAGGGGAGGGTCAGAGAGAGGGAGACACAGAATCTGAAGCAGGTTCCAGGATCCAAGCTGTCAGTCCAGAGCCCAACGCGGGGCTCAAACTCGCAGACTGTGAGATCATGACCTGAGCTGAAGTTGGACGCTTAACCAACTGAGCCACCCAGGTGGCCCAAGGTTGTTGAAGTCTTGATCGGTACTGCAGAATGTGACTGTATTTGAAGATAGGGTCTTTAAAGAGATAATTAAATTAAAATGAGGTTGGTGGGCCCTACTTCACGGTGACTGGTATCCTTAGGACAGACACAGTACAGAGCGAAGACCATGTGAAGACACAGGGAGGTGACGGCTATCAACAAGCTGAGGAAAGAGGCCTCAGAAGAAACCAACCCTTGTGGTACTATGATATTGGACTTTAAGCCTCCAGAACTGTGAGGAAATAAATTTCTATTCCTTAGGCCAATCTGTGGTATTTTGTTATGGTAGTTCTAGCAGATTAATACAAAATCCTACTTGGTTGTGATATATTATTTTTTTAATTATGAAAACATTTTTTAAATGTGTATTATTTTTGAGAGAGAGAGAGAGCGAGCGAGCACAAGCAGGGGAGGGGCAGAGAGAGGAGGAGACACAGAATCTGAAGTAGGCTCCAGGCTCTGAGCTGTCAGCACAGAGTCCGATGCGGGGCTCGAACTCGTGAACCGCAAAATCATGACCTGAGCTGAAGTTGGACGCTTAACCAACTGAGCCACACAGGGGCCCAATTATTTTTTTAATTTTATTTTTTAAAGTTTATTTTGAGAGAGAGAGAGCATGAGCAGGGGAGGGGCGGAGAGAGAATCCCAAGCAGGCTCTGAACTGTCTGTGTGGAACCTCATGTGGGGCTCAAACCCACAAACTGTGTGGGCTGAAATCAAGAGTCTTAACTGACAGAGCCACCCAGGTGCCCCTTATTTTCTTAAATCATATGGGTCTTGCACTTTTTTGAGAGAAATAACTTTCTTTTCTTTTCTATTTTTAAAGTAGGCTTCACGCCCAACCCTGAGCCCAACACCAAGCCCAACGTGGGGCTTGAACTCACAACCCTGAGATCAAGACCTGAGCTGAGAGCAAGAGCTGGACACTTAACCGACTGAGCCACCCGGGTGCCCCAAGAGAAATAACTTTCTCTATTTCTTTTCTTCTGGTACAGGACGGCAAACTGCAACCCATGGGTCAAATCAAGCTGGCTGCCCATTTTTGTAAATCCAATTTATTTGGGGGCATAGCTACACTCACTTATTTGCACAAATCTATGGAGGCTTTTGTGCTACAATGGCAGAGTTGAATATTACACCTGCAAACCCCAAATGTTTGCTAATCTGGTGCTTTAAAAAAAATTTGCTGACCCTGCTTTAGTAAATACCTAGGATGGGCTTATGTGCATATTATTCCTTGAATTCTTGCATTTTAAAAACAGTTGTTTTTTTTTTTTTTTTCCTATAGAGTTCAGTGCCTGAAAAACAGCGTGGATGGGTGGATACAAAATCCTTAGCTTGCATCTTTTTTCCTTGCATTTTTAGAAAATACTGAAAATGCTGCATCACTATTGCCTTGCTTTGCCCTTGAAAAGTCTAATGCCAAATATTTTGGTCATCAGGTTCCATAACAGACTATCTACCCTGAAACGTAATGGCTTAAAGTGAGAACTGTTTTGATTATAATCTCACAATCTTTGGGGTCAGGAATTTGGGCGGGGGTTGGCTGGATGATTCTTCTGTTCCACATGGCTTCCCCTGGGGTCACTCAGTGGTATTCAGCTGATGGCTGAACTGATATAGAGCATTCATGATGACTTCACTCATATCAGCTAGGATCAGCTAGCCTCCTTCCGTCTCTGTGCCATCTCAGAACCTCTCCACGGGGAGTTAGATGGTATATATTGTGGCCCAGGGCTTCAAGAGCAAGTGCTTTCAAAGACCCAGGTGGATTCTTCAAGACAAGACCTAGGCTTGGAATATACATCGCATCTCATATACATCACACATTCTATTGGTCACACAATTCATGTGGGCCAGCCTGGATCAAAAGAAGTGACAAAGAATTTGCAGACATCTTGAATGTACTGCGTCCTAATTTCCTTACCCTTTTAAGTAATTTGAACTTTTTGCATGGAGGCTTTGAAAGTTATTAAAGTTTATTTGAGGAATGTCTACACCCAGCATGGGGCTTGAACTCATGACCCCCAAGATCAAGAGTCGCATGCTCCTCCAACTGAGCCAGCCAGGCACCCCCAAAATTATTATTTTTGTCTAACAGTTTGAAGAGTCTAGCTCTCAGAATTGGTCATTCTGTGATGATTTCCCCAAGTACATGGCAGCCCTTTCATTATGTACGTTTACGTTTTCTGATTTCCAGAAAGTTTCATTCTATGTGGAACTTTAGCTACACATTGGACGTTCTTTGCTTGGACTCAAATGACATTCCAAATGGAGAGAGAAATGAGCACAAAGGTATGGAGGCAAGGGAAAGTAGGAACATTCCAGGAGTTTGGATGCAGGGTGTGTAGGAAGCGACAGAAGACGCAGTGAGGAGATAGATGAGGGCCAGAGAAATGGAAGGTCTTGTGTGTCATGCTGAGCAGCGACATATATAGGCAGCATATTTTTGAAAGTGTTTTCTGACACACAGTATGGAATATGGAATGGAAGAAACCAGACTACAAGAGAGGGACAAGAGCAAAGGCTATTGCATTAGTCCAGTGAGAGGCTTAGCTACAAGGGACAGATTCTAGAGTTATTTATGAGGAGAATCAACAGGATTGTTGAGTGTGGTGGGGACGGGAAGGAAGGAATCAAGGATGACTCCCAGGTTTCTGGACTGGGCAGCTGAGCGACGGTAATGCTGAACGGCTTTAGACGTGCAGAACTTGGGATGTCTGTAGGACATCTAAGTGGGGAAGTCCAGTAGGCTTCTGTGTCTCTGGAACTCAGATGAGTGGGCAGAGTCAGATAATGCTCAGGGAGTTGCTGGTAAACATGGCCAATGAAGAGCGAATGGAATGAGTTAAGGAGAATGGGCGGGGTGAACTGAAAAATGAACACAGAACCCTGGAGACAGAGGAGTGTTCAGAGGAGTTAGGAGGTAGTCATGTCACGAAGTCCAAGGTAGTTTCAAAAAGACTGGAGTGCTTTGTGTTGTCAAATGCCACCAAGAACTCACTACCTGACTCAAAACTGGCCTGTGGCATTTAGGATTAAGCAAGACCTAAATGACTGAGAGCAGCAGTGATGTGGTGGGGTCAGAAGTCACACAGCCATGGGTTGAGAAGGGGGAGGCTGCCGTGTTGGCAGAGTAGAAGTGCAAACTACTTTTAAGGCGTTTGTGAAGGCAAATACAGAAAGGGAACAAGTGGTAACCAGAAGACAGTCCAGAGTGACAGAGGGGTTTCTTTTTCTTGAGGACAGGAAAAGCTTGAACATGACAGATGGTGAAGGAAAAAGGTAAGAGTCGATAATTTTGGGAGTGAGAGAGGGAGCGTGATCGAAATATGTTTGAAAGGAGTTTTCTGAGGATGTGGGAGGTGATGAGGTACAGAACCGTGATGGAGAGATGCTAATACAAGTGTATTTAAAGAAGTTAATTCCCAGAATGCTTTATTATAGTCTAGCTCACATACTGATATTACCTAGGTTTCGATCAATACGGCAAATATAGCAGACAGTATTGACATATTTATTTTACATCATTTACACGTCTTTTCTCCGAAGGGTAGGATCAATGTTTTACCCTTTCAAAGCCTCCCACGTAGTTGGTGCTCAATAAGTGGTAAATGAATAAATAAGACGTCTCTTGCCTGTATTCTGAGTATCTTAGTGTATTCAGAACACAGTCAGGATCCTGAATACAAATGAAAAAGTCTTCTAAGCATGAAAAATAGTCCTAAAATTCATGTGTGAAAGGTGATGTCCTTTTTTTTTTGAGGAGCCTGTTTACCCTTACTTAACAAAGTTAGTTACCAGCATTTCCTTCACCAGAGGAGTTTAAAAATAGGAAAATGTGAGGAGGAGGAAGAGGATGTTCTAAAGGCAGGCAGGCATGCAGGCAGACAGCAGCAGGAGGTGGTACGATCTGCCTTACCATAAGGTGCCAAAAAGCAGTGAAAAACCAGACGTTAAAGCATACTGGCTTGGGGGCTCTTGGCTTAGGGACTTACATCATGGGCTCACATATCAGTAGCCCTTGAAGGACACTGCTGTTTTGAGCCTTGAGAAAGGCTCATCATTGAGAAAAATGATCCTTTGAACCATCAAAAAAAAAAAAAAAAAAGTTTAGCTGTTTCTAATTTCGAATCATCTATGTTTGGAAAGGGTTCTATCAAAAATGGATAATACTAAAACACAAAAGCTGATGCTGAGATGGTAAACTTGGGTAGCCCTCTGTTCCTTTGCCCAAGCTGTTTACCTAGCCTTGGATGCACTCCTTTTTTTCTCTTAGGACGTCTCTTTTTCTTCCTTCCAGACTGAACACAAACGCCACCTCTCCCTGGAGCCCCTCCACGCGGTTCCAGCGGAAGTAATCTCTTCCTCCTCTGCCCTCCCATAGCATCTCCCTGTGGCTTTGCTTTGCATGGGTCACCAGACCTGGTTGTTTACACGGCTGCTTTTGCACTAAATTATGCGCACCTCGAGACCGGGGGCCGTGACCGTGACCGTGACCGTGACGGTGCACCTACACAGCACCTGGTACAGCGCTAGGCACGGAGTCGGTGCTCAGTCAACGCTTGCTGAGTTGAATTAATTTGGAAAAACCACTCAGGGCAAGATCCCTTGCTCGAGGCGCGGATGAATGATTCATGGGGTGGTTCTTTGCATTCTTTACCTTATAGTCACGTCGTGCCGAGTATCCGGCTGCCCCGCACATACCTGTGGAATTGAAACGCACCTCGGCCGCCCGCCGCCAGTGTGAGCGACCAGCCCGAAGGGGGCAGGTTTCCCTCGCAGGTCTGCGAGCCGCCTGGCGAGCTGGGGGGGGACAGGTCCCGCTCGGCCGCAGGGGGCGGGGTTCGAAGGGAACTCGGCCCGCTCGCCCGCCCCCTCCTCGGCGCGGCGGAAGCCCCGCCCCCGGCCGCGCGCTCGCGCAGGCGGCGCGTGCCCGCCCCCCGCCCTGCGCCCTCGCGCCCTCGCGCCCTCGCGCCGGGGGCGGGCTTGCTGCGCGTGCCGGGCGGGGAAACGGCGCGAGCCGGGCGCCTGAGAACGTTCGCCGCGGGGGCGGCTCCGGGGCCTGAGCGGGCGCAGCCGCCACCTCAGCCGCCGGGGCCGGGCCGGAGGAGGCGGAGGAGGCTGCGGCCGCCCGAGACCCTCTCGACGTCCCCAGCTCCGGCCGGGAAGTGAGTGACGTGGGGGGTTTGCGGCGGCGGCCGCGGGCTGCGGGAGAGGAACGCGGTGCTGGAGCCTCGCGCCCGCGAGGAGCGGGAAGGAGCCCTCGCAGCGCCCGGACCTCAGGAGCCTGCGGGGGTGCAGGGCCGGGAGCGGCGGGGACGGGGGGCTCCGGGAGCCGGGGCCCCTGCACCGCGCGCGCTGCGAGGGGAGACGGTGCCGCGCGCCCGGCCCCGGAGGGGCGAGCGGAGGGGATGGAGCGGAGTCCCGGGCCGGCGCTGCCGGGCTCTGAGCCCCGGGCCGGGGAGGGGTCTTCGGGGTCCGGAGCGCACGGTGGCCGCAGGGCGCTGGGGCCGGGGTGCGGGCGCCGGGTTGATGCTCCTGGAGCCCGGCTCGCTGGGAGGGGGCTGTGCGTTAGGTTCTGTAAGGGGCGAAGGAGGCAGGTCCTGGCAGAGGGCAGGTGAGGCAGTTAGGCCCTGGCAGAGGGAAGGGAATTTATTTCAGATCACTCCCAAACACTATTCGCCGAGGCGCCTAACAGTGAACCTGTGCACCGAGGTCACCTTTGAAAGGAAGGTGTCCTGAGAGGAGGCAGGATGCAGCTAACAAATGCTTGCTGTTAAATTCCTGTGCCAGGCCTTGGGATTAGGAAGACCTTCCAGCGTTCCAAGTAAACGTTTATTGATCAGCTACCTTGGGTAGAGAACCATGGTCAGCACTGGGGCCACAAAATAGCGTAAAACCCAACCGTAATTTGGTATTTAGGTGCTGACAATGTGGTAGTGAAGGTATGCGTATAAAATACAAAGCAGCATGAATTTTGTCTCATACTTCATTCACTTTAGGTTTTTTTTTTTTTTTTTTTTTTTTTTTTTTTTTTTTTTGGTCTTTTCCCAGTGTTGGGGAATTGGAGCCGTAAATGGCTAGGTTTGGGGATAAAGCAGAAGAGTCAGAGGAGCTTGTGGGAGAAATTTGGGAGAGTTTGAAGGCAGTTCTGCCTAACATTTAAAGGGGGGAGAAGGGAAGAAGAAATTTGGAAATTTCCTACTAAGCTCCGTGACTATCACTGCTATAGCCTCAATGGCAAGAACAGTGCGTGGCCCACGCAGTCAGACAAAAAATATCGATTGCATGAATGAACGAACCAAACAAGGTTTTGCTGTATTTTACACGGAGCACACTATTAATTACGTTGGTGTTAGGGATGGCTGATGGACTTCCTCTCTTCCTGAAATAATTCCTTTTTTTTTTTTTTTTGGCGGGGAGGGTGGGGGGAGTCATGTAAGGTAACCCAGGTTCCTAGGTCTGGGTATTTAAAGCCATGGCTAAGGTGATGTTGTCGTGATTTCTTGTGGCCACACTGCCACTTTCACATCTTTGTTGCATGTTGTCCAGCAGGAGCTTACTCCGTGGGTCATTGCTTCGAATCATCCAATTCTGGCCCTTTTGTTCTATCACTTGAGGAAGAAGAAGAGTACTTTTATCTAGGGAACAGTCCCCCCCCCCCCCCCCCCCGCCCTTTTATCCTGGTCCTTGGTTGGATCTTCGATCTGTAGGAAGAGCGTGTATCTCTTGTAAGGACTGCAATTCTACCTGTTCTCTGCTGAGGTTGGATTTCTGGGCTCTCCAGCTCCCGGCTGCTGTTTCAGTGCCCCGGGTGGTAGTGCCTGTTGGGTTACTTTGTGTGCCAAATTAAAACTTGACCTTTTATGAGTTCTGTGAGGATTTTTATCATACGTAAGTGGAATTACCTTTGAAGAGGGTTATGTAGTCAAAGTTATGCTGGCAAGGGTTTTGAGCGTCCACTATGCATGAGAGGCAAGTATTCTACTTAGAAAATTAGACTCAGAACCAATAGAATGCCAAGTTACCATTTATTTTATGTCTCTAATAGAAATCTTTCAGGGCCTTCGTTTCTGTATACAAAAAACAAGAGTCATATTAATCCACATTTGGTCTTGTGCTGTAAGCTTTGAAGAACTAAGTTAATTTCTCTTCAGTTTTAGGACTGTGTACTTCAGAATGCATCCAACAGGAGTCCATCTGTTCTTGTTTTGGGGTGCCCTGCCCCTGTAATTTTGGGTGCCTTATTCCAGGTTCTCCCAATGACATTGTATTTTATCTGTATATTTAATTTATTTTTCTTTTAAAATTAATTTTATTAATGTATAGTTGACATATAATAAAATGCACAAATGTCTGTGTACAGTTGGAGGAGTTTTGAAAAATGTATATACTCTGTAACCACTACCCCAGTCAGGATATAGAAATTTACATCACCCCAGAAAATTCCCTCATGCTGGTTTACAGTCCACCCCCTCTCATTTTATTTACCTCTAATTACACAGCCATCAGGGCTCTAGAGTCTAGTTGTGCAGGATGTATATCGCCCAGCTTTAGGGGGTGCTGTTTATATCAGAGTCCCTGCACATGGGACTTCCTGGGGTTGTCTCATGCACAGTCTATGTGGCTGTGTACTGCAGCTCTGCGAATGGCTTATGAATGCACATTTTCTTATAAAAAACTCAAATAGTACAGACAGAATAAATGCCCCCTTGGCCCACTCGCTTTTCTGCTGAAATTGCTGTTGTCAGTTGTAGAAGGATCAGTGGTCCTTCTAGGCCTTTTCATTTTCATCTATACACACACACACACAGTATAGGTAATCCAGAAATAAAGCATTTTCCTTCTGCCCCTAAGTTATTGACATGATACTATACACATTGTTCCGCAACTTTTTTTTTTTCCCTAACAAAATGTCTAAGATCTTTCCATGTTGGAACATAGGGATCTACCTGATTTTTCTCAACTACTCTATGATCTCTTATGCAGTATGTGTATTATAGTTTATTTAATCATCTCCTCATTAGGGTTGATGGGGGGTGGGAGGGAGGGGAGGGTGGGTTATGGGTATTGAGGAGGGCACCTTTTGGGATGAGCACTGGGTGTTGTATGGAAACCAATTTGACAATAAATTTCATATATTAAAAAAAAATCATCTCCTCATTAAAGGCCATTTGAGCTCTTTGCTATTTCAGACATTGCTGCAGTGAATGAAAGAAGTAGATTTGCTAGGTTGGGGGGGGGTACACATTTTAAATTTTATTTTATTTTATTTATTTATTTATTTATTTATTTAAAAAATTTTT
The DNA here is from genome assembly GCF_024362965.1 of Panthera pardus. NCBI lineage: Eukaryota > Metazoa > Chordata > Mammalia > Carnivora > Felidae > Panthera > Panthera pardus. Next base: position 20,806,936 of record NW_026526832.1, read on the forward strand.
TTTTAACGTTTATTTATTTTTGAGACAGAGAGAGACAGAGCATGAACAGGGGAGGGGCAGAGAGAGAGGGAGACACAGAATCTGAAACAGACTCCAGGCTCTGAGCTGTCAGCACAGAGCCCGACGCGGGGCTCGAACTCACGGACCGTGAGATCATGACCTGAGCCGAAGTCAGACGCTTAACCAACCAAGCCACCCAGGCGCCCCCACATTTTAAATTTTAATTGAGGGAGAATTAACTGTAGAACTGGTGGATCTGGTTCATTTTTTTTTAACTACTAGGTAACGTTCAGTTGTGGACTTAAATCACCTTTTTCATTCTTCCTTCAATGGGGAACAGACAGTTGGGTTACTTTGGATACTAATTATTTGATGGCTATATGTGTTGCAAATGCATCCTGCTAGTCTGAGGCTAGCCTTTTCCCTTTGTTAGTGTCTTTGTATACAAGTTTAAAATGTTAATGTTACATTTGTGAAAAAATTACCCTTAAATTAAAAAACGTTGTGTGTCTGGCTTAAGTAAATTTTCTCTACCCTGCGGTATGAATTATAGATTTCTATATTTTCTTCTAAAATTAAAAAAAAGTTTTGCTTTCCATGGGGAATTTCTATGTGGTATAATGAAGAGATAATTTTTTTTTTCAATTGGGATAACCAGTTTTTCAGTATCTTTCCACATTTTTTAAATTGTAAAATATACGTGACATAAAATTTACCATTTTAACCATTTGTAAGTGAGCAATTTTGGCTCTAAGTACATTCACATTGTTGTGTAACCACCACCACTGTGCATTCCCAGAACTTTTTCATCTTCCCCACCTGAAAGTCTGTACCCACTAAACACGAACTCCTCATTCTCACCTCCTTCCAGCTCCTGACAACCACCATTCTACTCCCTGTCCCTGTGAATTTGCCTACTCCAGGTACCTCATGTGAGTGGAATCATACAACACGTGTCCTTTTGTGTCTGGCTTATTTCACTTAGCGTAATGTCTTCAGAGTTCATTTATATTATAGCATGTCTCAGGATTTTGTTTCTTTTTATTAAAAAAAATTTTTTTTTTTTTTAGAGAGAGAGCACAAGCTGGGGAGAAGGGCAGAGGGAGAGAGAGAGAATCTTAAGCAGGCTCCACACTCAGCATGGAGCCCGACTTGGGGCTCCACCCCACCACCTTGGTATCATGACTGGAGTCGAAATCAAGGGCCGGACGCTCAACCTACTGAGCCACCTAGGTGGCCCCTGGATTTCTTTCCTTTTAAAGGCTAAATACTCTTCCATTGTATGTATGTACCACATTTATTTATTCATTCATCTAACAGTGGACACTTGGGTTGTTTCTACCTTTTGGCTACTGTGAATAATGCTGTTATAAACAGGGTGTGCAAATAAATATCTGTTCAGGTCCCTGTTTTTGGTTCATTTGTGTGTGTATCTAGAAGTGAGATTGTCCATGATATTTTTTAAAAAGTTACATACATAACTGAATATGACCAATGTGGGTAGATAGTGCACAGTATATACCTCTTCATCCTCACAGTTCCCCCTGTTATTAACATCTTGTATTAGTGTGGTATATTTGTTACAACTGACGAATCAATGCTGATACATTATTATTAATTTAAGTTCATAGTATATATATATTGGGATTCTCTTTGTGTCCTTTGTGTTTTGTGGATTTTGCAAATGCAAAATGTCATGCATCATTAATGTCATTACATGACATTTCATGTAGTGTCATTGCAGTATCATCAGAATAACTTCATTGCCCTAAAATCCCCTGTGTTCCAGCTATTCATTCCTTCCTCCCTCCTCCTGAGCTCCTGATAGCTACGGATTATTTTACCCTGTCCATAGTTTTGCCTTTTCCAGAATGCCATACAGTTGGAAAGCCTACAGTATTGTAGTCTTTCAGACTGCTCTCTTTCACTTCGCAATATGCATTTAAGGTTCCTCCCTGTCTTTTCTTGGCTTGATAGCTCATTTCTTTTTATCGCTGTGTAATATTCCATTATATGAAAGCACTAGTTTGTTTATCCATTCACCTATTGAAGGACATCTTGGTTACTTCCAGTTTGGGGCAGTTATGAATAAAATGTCTATAAATATCCATGTTTGGGTTTTTGCTTGGACATAGATTTTCAACTCTTTCGAGTAATATGTAGGAGCATTTTTGCTGGATTGTGTGGTAAGAGTAGGTTTAGCCATACAAGAAACTGCCTGTTTCCCAAAGTGGCTGTACAATTTTGCATTCCTGATAATTAAAGAAATTTATATCCTAGCACCCTAAATGTACTTAAAAAATAAGTCTTTGTCAGACTGTTCTCTAAACTTCATCTGGAATGAATTCATATTCTTAAAACATTTTTTTTTTTTAACATTTATTTATTTTTGAGACAGAGAGAGAGCATGAACAGGGGAGGGTCAGAGAAAGAGGGAGACACAAAATCTAAAACAGGCTCCGGGCTCTGAGCTGTCAGCACAGAGCCCGACACGGAGCTCGAACCCACGGACCGCGAGATCATGACCTGAGCCGAAGTCGGACGCTTAACCGACTGAGCCACCCAGGCGCCCCTCGAATGAATTCATATTCTAATTGTTGCTTTTGTTGGCTGTGTTTCTTAGCATTATATTTCTTTATGTCTTTTGAAGTTTTGATTTACAGACTCCTTCAAGTGTGAGTGCTTTTGATTGTGTTTTCCTTATTTCTGTGCTCACCCTTCTCTGTGTGGTGATATTTCAGGCGCTTTTATTGCCTTTTTGGACCGTAGTCAAGAAATCAGATATGATGATGGTGGGTCAGGGGTCCTACTCTTTGAGATAATTGGGGCTATTTTAGATCTGTTCACAGAGTCTGTGAATGTCTCGGTTCAGTTCCTGGTCGTGAGGCTGTGTTTTTATCTTCCCACTTGTCTAGGCCTAGAGCAGTATACACACTGTAGCTCTAGGCAGAGACTGGCAGCAGTACATTGTAGCTTCTTTTCAGCTCCAGCCTCATCCTTGGCTTGAAGCCGTGAGTCTGGCTCAGCTGTCATGTCTCCTGTTTCTCCACCTCCTTCGCTTTGTGTTACTGTTGCCCTGCAGAAGATGTGCACCTGCTTCTGGACTCCGAGTCCAGTGAGCCTGTAGCTTCAGTCCTGCTCACAATTTTGTGTGTCTGTTTTGTTTCTGATCCACATTGGGTTTTACCTTGTTTTTGAGCATGTTCAAGTCATTTAAAAATATATTTAACAAATATTTTATCTATTGCTGTGCATTTGGAGTGGAGGGGATGCATCAGGGTTATTTACTTACTGGGTTACTTTGATTAGAAGCCTGAATTGCCCAGGCTTCTTTGTAAAGTTCATGCCATTTTGTTGTCTGCGTTATTGCAATGCCCAGACCCTCCAGTATAGAAGTTGAATAGTAGTGATGATAATGAGCATTTTTATCTTTTTCCTTGATGAGAATGCTTCCAGTGTTTCACTATTAGATATACTTACTGAAGGTTTCTGGTAGATTTCTTTTGTCAATTTATGGAAGTTTTCATCTGTTCTTGGTTTGTATTTTTATTGGGTGTTGAATTTTATTCAAGGGCATTGTTTTTTTTTTTTTTTTTTTTTTGTATTTGTTGGAATTATCATTCTTTTCTCTTTAATATGTTAAGACTAGGACAGATATTTCTGAGTTGTAGGTAACTGAGAGAAACAGGTATATTGTACATGGTTTATTTGATAATGCATTTTTAACAAAAAGCGAATCTTTATAAAACCCCATTTTGATCTTGAATTTTTGTGTATTAACACTATAAATAAGCTAAAACAAGACTGAAATGTTGTGATGAAAAAGTCTAGGCTAAATATTCTTGTAACTAAGCATTCTATAGTGAAATAGTACACAGTTAAAGAATTTTTTTTTTGGTAACTTATGGGATTCAACAAAGACTTTTTCAGCTCCTAACAATTCCAACTTCTTCCTGGCTTCTATTTGTAGGCTCTTTATTCCCTCCTTTTAACTTTTCTCTCTGCCTGCTCTGTCTCTTCTTGCCAGAGAGAGACCTTCTGCCAGGAATAATATTTATTTTGAGGCTACAGTGTATCAAGTGATTTTCATAGATAAGGACTACTCTTTAATCTTTATAACTTTGGAAGCTAGATATGGTATCTCCAGTATATGGGTGAGGAAATTGAGCTCAGAGAAGTTAAAACTTGTTTAGGGCCACACAGCTAATTAGAAACCCAGGTAGTATTTGAACCCAGGGCAGACTTCAAAGCCCATGTTGTTTCTACAATACTGTCCTTAAATAGCATGTTTGATGTTCCAGTTAAACTTGAGTTTTGTGTTTTGGCTTACCCACATGATTCCTGAGCATGGTGATAGGACCGCTTTGTGTCTCCAATATGATTTCCTTGAGAGACTTTTTCGTTAGTCAGGTACTTCCTTGCTTTTTCCCAGTCTGATGTTTTGTATCTTCTGGAGAGATTTCTTATAATGATTAAATCTTTCTTAACAAACAAATATAGATATAGATATATACTATACTATATATATATATAGTATACTATAGATACTATAGATATATAGTATCATGGTTAAGTATGTGGGCTCTGGAGTAACTATTTTGGTTGGACCTTGAGTTTATTTTCCTTTATCTTTGTGAACATTATGAAACATTGACCTTCAGAGGTACAGAAAATAAAAATAATGAATACCTGGGGCGCCTGGGTGGCTCAGTCAGTTGAGCGTCCAACTTCAGCTCAGGTCATGATCTCACAGTTTGTGGGTTCGAGCCCCGCATTGGGCTCTGCGCTGACAGCTCGGAGCCTGGAGCCTGCTTCAGATTCTGTGTCTCCTTGTCTCTCTCTGCCTCTCCCCTGCTCACACTCTGTCTCTCTCTCTCTCAAAAAATAAATAAACATTAAATAAAAAAAACCCCTTTATATTAAGAGTAGTGATTATTTCTTTTTGTAACTTGTCTTTTTTTCCTCTCAGTATTGTGACACTCATCTGTATGGATATATGTAGCATACATATATGAATATATGGATATATACATCTTGGCAGAATGGGATTCTGGTTTTTGACTATATCATAGTTTACCTTTATGTTTTCTCATTGATTGGCAATTCATTTGTTCTGGATTTTTTTTTTTTTTCCCATCACAAGTAACGCTGCTGTGAATATTTTTGTCACATTTCCTTGTGCACACATGCATGACTTTTAGAGTGTGTACCTAGGGGTAAAACACTGGCTTATGTGCCAAGCACATCTTTAACTTTAGTGGATATTACTAAATTTCTCTCTGATGCGTTAACCAGTTAACATTCACACCAGAGGTGTGTGGATTCTGTTGCTTCCCAGGTTTGTCAACGTTTACTGTTATTAGGCTTTATAATTTTTGCCAAATTGCTGGATGAAAAATGTAATCTTATTTTGGTTCTGTCTTTTAATATATGTTTTTCTGATTACTAGTGAGTTTGAACATTACTCGATGTTTTTATTGGCTCTTTAGACTTCCATTTCTGTGATTTGCTTTTTCATCATTTACCTTTTTTTCTGTTGCATTGTGTTTTTTCATACTTGTTTATAATTTTTACTACATTTTATACTAATGTAGAAAGATGGTATAATGGACCAAGAGTTGGGGGTTCTGGGCTTTCTTTATTGTGAGGCATAACTGTAACCTGGGACAAGACATTTATTTGGATGCTCAAAGTAGGGGGTCTGGGTTAGGTCAGTCATTTCTAAGCTCTCCCATTCTCATTTGCCATTGCTTTGCTTTGGTTTTTGTAGCTCGTAATCAGTACCACAGATATATTAAAGATATGAGAACTCAGAAAAGGAATTGCTAATGTCTAGGATTAACAAAAAAAATTTTTTTAATGTTTATTTACTTTTGAGAGAGAGAGAGAGAGGGAGACAGAGTGTGAGTGGGGGAGGGGCAGAGAGAGACAGAGACACAGAATCTGAAACAGGCTCCAGGCTCTGAGCTGTCAGCACAGAGCCTGACGCAGGGCTCGAACCCATGAACCTTGAGATCATGACCTGAGCCGAAGTTGGACATTCAACCAACTGAGCCACCCAGGTGCTCCATAGGATTTTGATGTGAAGGTTGAAAATTGCTATTTATTTATTTATTTATTTATTTATTTATTATTTTAAAAATATTTTATTTTATTTATTTTTAAAGTAATTTTTAAAAGTGTTTTATTTATTTTGAGACAGAGAGATAGCATGAGCAAGGGGAGGGACAGAGAGAGAGGGAGAGAGAGACTTCCAAGCAGGCTCCACTCTGTCAGTCCAGAGCCTCACATGGGGCTCAATCTCACCAACCCTGAGATCATGACCTGAGCTGAAACCAGGAGTTGGATGCTTCACCGACTGAGCCACCCAGGTGCCCCTAAGATTTTATTTTTAAGTAATTTCCACACCCAACATGGGGCTTGGGCACACAGCTCCCAAGATCAAGAGTCAACACTCCACCAACCGAGCCAGACAGGTGCCCCTGCACACTGCTATTTAATTGGTTTTATTTTCTTTTCATTAGTTCCAAACTCATTTGAAAAAGTCATTTTTTTTTTAAGTTTATTTATTTTGAGAGAGAGAGAGAGTGTGTGTGTGCACATGCGTGCATGCGTGGGAGGATCAGAGAGGGAGGGAGGGAGAGAGAGAGAATCCCAAGCAGGCTCCGCACTGTCAGCACAGAGCCCTGTGCAGGGCTGGAACTCACCAGCTGTGAGATCATGACCTGAGCCAAAATTAAGAGTCAGATGCTTAACTGACTGAGCCACCCAGGAGCCCCCAAAAAGTCATTCTTAATATCTTTCTTTTAAAAAAAAGTCTCTGGGGACAAGCTTAACTAACAAGCATACATTTTTTTGAAATGTGACTATGAAAACTAGAGCTTTGCATGTCATTTCAAGAGTGTACCTTTTATTTACTGTTCATATGCTTTTATTATTTCCTTATTAGATAAGTAGTTTAGTATCTTGGCTTAGAACTAAAATTTCCTCTTATTAACTAAGCAGACTTTGGCAGGTTTTAGGCAAAACTAGGAGGTTTGTGTCGAGCACACTAGAGGCACCTGTTTCTCCTTTCTGTGGCTTACTTTCTATTATATTCTTTCTCTGATTCTTTGGGCACATTGCATTTCTACTTCTTTATCTCTTTCACTTTTTTAAAAAACCTTTTCTTTATTCCAAATTTAGTGTTGCAAGTGATTGATAACAAAGTGTTTAGTCTTCTTCCAAGTCTGTGTTTTTATCCTTTATTTTTTTAAGTTTATTTTATTTCATTTTTTTCAGTAAACTCTGCACCCAGAATAGGGGCTTGAACTCACGACTGTGTGACTAAGAGTCACATGTTCTTCTGACTGAGCCAGCCAGGCACCCCAATATTTTTATACCTTAATAAATGAGAAGAATTGTTAATTAGGAAGGAGTCTTGCCTGTAGAATTCTAGTTTAGACATTACCCAGGAGGGTAGTTACATGATAACATCAATATTAATGATAATAATAATAATAATAAGTAGCTAACATTTATTAGGCTCTTATTTTGTGCTAGGCATTGGGCTAAATGCTTTACATAATTTATTAATAGTTTCCATAGCCCTGTGAGGCTATTATATTAGCTATTCAGAGCTCTTGGTAGTAGTGGAGAGCAGTTTTGAATGTTTTTTATTGGAATCTAGAGAACTTTTTTAGATTTGTAAAAATGCAAATCTTAGGGTTTCACAACATTTACGTCCCCTGACATTTTTTTTTTTTTAAATCTGAAAGAGAAGAGAAAAGAAGAAGTGTTAGAGGAAAGATAGTTGAGAATTTTCCCGAAATAAATAAGGAGGTTCTCTTTCAGAGAAGTTTGACTAGTGTAACTAGTCAAGTACTAATTAGTGATAATCTCCATTATCTTGGACTTCTTAAATAAATGGGCATCCAGAGAAAAACTGACAGGAGTTTTGCTGGGAGACAGTGAATTTGCACAAGAAGTTTTGATACCTGGGTGCTTTGGAGTAACTGACAGCTGGAAGGATTAAGACATTAACAGAAAGATTCAAGGGAAATGAAGGATATTTAACACTTGGGTGTAGTACAGAGACATTCTGGAAATGTTTCTAGAGCCTGCTCTCTTTCCTTTAATCTTTACTGTGGGAATTACTTAACTTCCCCTGCAGACTTTGTCCAACTCTGAAGCATATTGCTGCCTAGATAGGACTAGAACCAGGACAAGAATCCAGACGTTTCGTTACACTAGCCTCCAAACCCCATTTTTTTTAAATTTTTTTTTTTTTAATTTTTTTTAACGTTTATTTATTTTTGAGACACAGAGAGACAGAGCATGAACGGGGGAGGGTCAGAGAGAGAGAGAGAGGGAGACACAGAATCCAAAACAGGCTCCAGGCTCCGAGCTGTCAGCACAAAGCCCGACGCGGGGCTTGAACTCACGAACCGCGAGATCATGACCTGAGCCGAAGTCGGACGTTTAACTGACTGAACCACCCAGGCGCCCCCCTCCAAACCCCATTTAACTGTGACGTGAGGTCTGATCTAGCACCCCAGTTTGTGGACCTGTGTTTTCCTCACTCCTGGAATCCTTCTGTCGTCCCTGTAGGGGGCGATGTGGCACAGCCGAAAGAATAGGCTTTCGAGTCCGATGGGTTGTCTGCTTCCACCAATGACTAACTTTGTAAACTTAGGCCAAATTAACTAACTACATAGGCTCTAAATGTCCTTATCTAATTCTGCACCTGTATTACTCACTTGTTTCTCAAATCTAGCATAGTCCCATTTTCTCATTGTTGGTTTTTTTTTTGTTTGTTTGTTTTGTTTTGTTTTTTAAGAGCAGTGGTTTCCAGAGTGGGAGGCATGCAAAATGATCCCCTAGGTAGGGTATAACAAAATATGGGCTTACTAATATTTCATCCGTAGGTCGACACTTTGCTCCATCTGTATGCCTGGTGATATACATCAGGTATGGTAAGCAAAGTAACCTGAGAGGGGGATAGTGGGGACCACAAAGCCTGGAGGGGCCCATTGTGTGAGCCTCCTTATTTGTTGGCTTACATTCTGTTCGGACATATTACAGTTCATCTCTGCCTGGATTAGTGGTCTTTCAGATTATGTCATCTTATTTCAATGAAGTGAACCTTGCTAAATAGACAAAGGGCTTAAAAAGGTTTCTGCAAAGAGTTGTAGATTGAAGTTTCAGACTCAACTGGAGATTGAAGTACTAACGTGAGGACACATGAACAACAAGAAAAAAGCAGAGCTGATACATGATATTATGAGCTTGTCAGTCTGATGCAGAGTACAAAACAATAATGATCTAAGTGGAATGAAGAGGAATCAGTAAAAAAAATTTGTTAAATACTATTTGATATATGGGTTTATATGCACTGTTGAGTGTAGTGTGTCTTAAGATATTCACTAATGATAGTATGAGGCTAATGTTATCAGTTGAGATATTTTAAAGCTAAGCATTTGGTATATGAAGACAAACTGCGCTTTTTCAGTAATGATTACAGTCATGAGCTAACTAATCTAGTACATTAAAAATTATTAAGTTAGTGATACATTTTTAGGAGATTCTTTGGAGATTTCTTACTTTAGGAGTAAAAGACAAAAAGCCATAAACCTTTGCTCTTCCTGTTTTGGTAAAAGTGGCTTAAATACTATATAGACAAATCAATAACTTTAGTTTGGTGACAAACTAGAATGCATCTTTTGTTGGGATACTCATGGAAGACATTGCTGAAGATTGAAATAATAAATATTATATCAAATTATGGAGTTTGCAGGAGTTCTTGTACATTTGGATAAAAGTACAGAACTATGGTATTTGGTATGCTCCTCTTTTAAAAAAATGTTTGTGAATTTATTTTTGAGAGAGAGAGCATGAGCGGGGAAGGGGCAGAGAGAGAAGGAGACAGAGAATCTCAAGCAGGCTCTGTGCTGACAGAGCTGACAGACAGAGGGCTCAAAGTCACAAACTGTGAGATCATGACCTGAACCAAAACCAAGAGTCGGTCGCTTAACCGAATGAGCCACCCAGGCGCCCCTAGTATATTCCTTTTTAATAATAAGATATATGGTGTCCTGCCTACCCTGTCACCACCCCCCAACCACTAAAGAAAAGATTTACTAGAGAACATATTCAAAGTAAATGACTTAACATTTTATTATAAAATAGGATGTATAAAGTGTAAAGAATGATACAGTGTACCCAGAATCCAGTCTGATAAATAAAACATAGCTACATAGAGTTGGAGTCCTTCTGCACTCACATCATTTTGCTTCCATCCCCAGAGAATTTGTGATGAATTTGGTGATGCATGCTTCATGTGTACTTGGAAAGAACATGTATTGTGCCATTATCGGGTAGAACGTTCGATAAGTATCAATTAGACTAGTTGGCTAATGGTGGTGTTTGGTCCTTCTGTATTCATCTTGACTTTCTACTTGTATTGATCATAGAGAAATACTGAAGTCTCAAAGTGGAAGTGTGGATTTGTCAATTTCTCCTTTCAGTTCTATCAATTTTTGCTTAGTGTATTTTGAGGCACTGTGGTTAGGTACGTAGACATTTAGGATCGTTTTGTCTTTTCAGAGAATTCTTTATGTTACAGGCCCAACAAAACAATGCACAATGTTATAGATATTATTTCCTGCAATAGTTTTTTTTTCAAGATTTTATTTTTAAGTAATCTCTACATCCAACATGGGGCTTTAAACTTAGAACCCCGAGACCAAGAGTTGCATGCTCCACCGACCGAGTCAGCCAGGCATGCCTATGCAATTGCTTTTCAAATCAGTTAAGAGAATAAAGGAAAAGAAACAAGTAATTGTTCTTTTATTTTTCTAATTTTTAATGTTTATTTTTTAGAGAGAGAGACAGAGCACGAGTCGGGGAGGGGCAGAGGGAGAGGGAGACATAGAATCGGAAGCAGGCTCCAGGCCCGAGCTGTCAGCACAGAGCCCGATGCAGGGCCCAAACCCATGAACCGCAAGATCATGACCCAATCCGAAGTCAGACGCCTAACCAACCGAGCCACTCAGGTGCCCCAGTAATTTTTCTTAAAAAAATTTTTTGAACAGTTTTAGATTTACTGAAAAACAATAATAGGGAGTACCCATACGTACCCCATGCCTGTTCCTTCTCTTATTAACATCTTACATTAGTGCAGTTTGTTTGTTACAATCAATGGACTGATGATGTTCTGTTATTATTAACTAAAATCTATATTTTGTTTAGGTTCCTTAGTGTTTCCTCATGGCCTTTTTCTGTTCCAGAATCCCATCAAGGATACCACATGATAATTAGTTGTCGTGTCTTCTTAGACTTCTCTTGGGTTTGTCAGTTTCTCAGACTTCTCTCTTTCCCTCTAAAAAATGTTTTTATTTATTTATTTAAAGCAAGCTCTACACCCAGCATGGGGCTTGAACTCACAATCCCAAGATCAAGAGTCATATGCTCCACTGACTGAGATAGCTGGGTACCCCTGTTTCTCAGACTTTTCTCATCAAATTTTTTATGAAACTTGACAAACTTGAGTATTGGTTAGGTATTTAGTATATTTTCCCTCAGTTGAGATTTGCCTGATGCTTTTCCTCATGATTATACTGGGTTTAAAGGTTTTGGGAAGGAAGATCACAGAAGAAAAATGCCATTTTCATCACATCATATGAAAGGTACATTCTGTCAACATGATTGGTCACTGTTGGCTTCAGTCACCTGATTGACGGTTGTGTCTGTCAGGTGTCTTCACTGCCAAGGTATCCCTCCCTCCCTCCCTCTGTTCTTCTTTGGAAGGAAGTCACTGTGTGCAGCTCACACTTAAGGAGTGGGGAGTTATGCTCCACTTTCTTTAGGGCAGAGTATCTATGTAAATAATTTGGAATTCTGTGTAGGATATTTGTTGATTCTTTATTAATTCATTCACTCATTTATATAAGTATCAACTTAAGGATATTTAATGCTATTTAATTTTGTTGCTGAAATTTCTAACTTTGGCCATTGGGAGCTTACAGTTGGCTTCTGTGTCTCTTTGATACGCCCCTGTCATGTAGTGTTTTCCCTCCCAGAACTTTCTTTCAAGATGCTCTAGGGCTCATGTTGTGTATTTCCTGCCTCAGCCATTTCTCCAAGGAGCTCTGGTTCCTTTTATTGGAGAGTGGTGTTATACACCAAAAATTGAGCACTAGGTGTTGTCATTGCTATTGGGATATTGTTGTTTCTAGGCCCTCTCAGTTGACAGAGCAAGGACGTATATCTGTGTATACTAACCCCTGTATGTACACGTATCTACAAATGCTTCTATGTGTGGGTATCTGTATCTATATTAAACTAACATGAACTTGTACTAATGTTTCCAATTGTAATCCATTACCACATGGATCTTGCTAGCTTCTCATCTTGCTTCTCTGTAACCTCACTCTCCACCATCTGCCATCCATTAACTTAGGTGTTCAGTTGCAGTGCCCATGCGTACTCGTATCAGAATCGTTAACTTATAACCCGTGAGAAACTAGAGTATGGTACTTACGTGTGTTTTGCTTTGTCTTTAGTCTTACAGACTCCATTTATTTCCAGAGTTACTTAGGTCACTACTTTCCCCCTCACCCTCTTCAGTGAGGTTGTGTCATACATTTGTAACAGTAGGATTTTTTTCTGTCACATTCTGCATTTCATCCTGAGATCCTCTGACATTACAAGGATTTGAAAAAATTGACGTACATTAAGGTTCACTCTGAAATTTCTGTCGGTTTTGACAAATGTTTAGTGTCATTTACACTAAACCTGTATCCTGTGAAAGTTTCTCCACCCTAAAACGTCCCCTGTGCTTCACCTGTTCATCCCTTTTGCCTCCCCGCCCCCCTCCGAAATCTCTGGTAACCACTGATTGTTTTAACATTTGTATAGTTTTGTTTTTCTGGAAGGTCCTGAGATTGGAATCATATGGTGTTTAGCCATTTCAGACTGGCTCTTTTCACTTAACAGTATGTATTTAAGCTTCCTCTGTGTCTTTTCATGGCTTGATAGCTCATTTCTTATTGCTGAACCACATTCCATTTATGAAAGTGCCACAGTGTGTTTATCTGTTCACCCATTTAAGGACATCTTGGTTGCTTTTCATTATTTGGCAATTCTGAGTAAGCTGGGTGTAATCATTTGGGTGCAGGTTTTGTGTGGATAGAAGTTTTCAACTCAGTTGGGTAAATACCGAGTTGTACAATTTCTGGGATGCATGGTAAGGCTGTACAGTTGGCTTTGTAGAGACTTCCAGGCCGTCTGCTAGTGTGGCTGTGTGTGTGTTACTGCCAGCAGTGGGCGAGGGTGCCTGTTGCTCTGCGTTCTGGTCAGCATTTGGTGTGGTCATTTTTGTTCAATTTCAGCCATTCAGTAGTATCTCGTTGTGTTTTAATTTGTGATTTCCTAATGATAAATGATATTGAATGTCTTATATGCTTATTTATCATTTGTATGTCTTCTGTGAGGTATCTGCTCAGATCTTTTGATCATTTTTTTTTTAATTGGGCTGTTTTCTTAAAAAATTTTTTTTTTTTACATTTATTTATTTTTGAGAGACAGAGAGAGGCAGAGCATGAGCAGGGGAGGGGGAGAGAGAGACACACACACAAAATCTGAAGCAGGCTCCAGACTCCAAGCTGTTTGTCAGCACAGAGCCCAATGCGGGGCTTGAACTCACGAACTGTGAGACCATGACCTGAGCCAAAGTCGGATGCTCAACCGACTGAGCCACCCAGGCGTAATTGGGCTGTTTTCTTACTGTTGAGTTTTAAGAACTCTTTTTTGCACTTGGGATGCAAGTCCTTCATCAGAAGTGCTTTGGAAGCATTTCTTTCACATTAGGGCTTGTCTTTTCATTATCTGAGCAGTATCTCTTGCAGAATGGTTAATTCTGGTAAGATCTAACTGAACAGTTTTTTCTTTCATGGATTGTGTTTTGGGGTTTTGTATCTAAAAACTCACTTGTTTTGTTGGCTTTGGGCTTAGGACATTAAATAGCCTCTTCTATGGGCTTACAGTTTCAACCCTTTTTAGATTGAAGAAACTTTGCATACATTCTCATAGCTAGGACTGTAGTCTTTTTTTTTTTTTTTTTTTTTTTTTAACATTTTATAGGCTAAGGCTGTGTTTGGTTCTTTTTTTTTAATTATTAATTTTGCTTCAAAGACATTTATTGTTGCATTGTTTAAAGTAGTAGATAACTGAAAATAATTGTCAATAATCAAGGCTCAGATAAGTTTTTGAGGAGTATTTGACAGCTTGGAAAGATGCTCAGATATATTGTTATATTCCTCCCCCCAGCTTTACTGAAGTGTAATTGACAAATAAAATTTTATATATTTAAAGTGTACAACCTGATGATTTGATATATATGTGTACCTTGTGAGATGATTTCCACAGTTAATTAACACATCTATCATGTCACAGTTACCTTTTTTTGTGGTAGTTTAAGATCTACTCTTTTACCAAATTTCAAATATACAGTACACTACAGTATTATCAACTGCACTTACCATGGTGTGCATTTGGTCCCCAGATTGTTCATCTAATAACTGAAAGTTTGTATCCTTTGATTACTATCTTCCCATTTCCCCTACGTCCTAGCCACTGGAAACCACCATTCCACTGTGCTTCTATGGTGAATTTGACTTTTTTTTGTATTACTAGATTACACATATGATGAGATCATGGTATTTGTTTTTCTTTGCCTGGCTTGGTGCACTTTGTGCACTGATTTTTTTAAATTGGGTAGGGTGAAACTCCTGAGTAGGGTGATTAGGGTCCACTGAAGATGAAACGTGTTGGCATAAATATATGGAGTGGATTTCTCTGACCACAGGATGAGATACAGGAAGATGTGGGTGCAGAGTCTGAGATCATGGTATCATAGAATTTTATTTGTGCATTCACGTGGACAAAGATTTTGGCAGTCGAAATGGGAAAAAGGGGTGGATGTGAGATATCATGAGGAAGGAAATGGCAGGGTTTGAAATCAGAGTTAGTATGTGAAGGGAATAATACAGAGGTGTTGGTTATCTCTCGATTATGAGGCTAAGAAAAGGCAAAGTGCCAGGAGTGTGAGTGGAAGGAAGTTAAAGCAATGTGCTTACATTCATGTAAGTGTTGATTTTCAAGGTTATGTCAGGAGCACAAGGACATACTATCAGGTATGGCAGTAGGATTAGATATTTGTTCATTGTGGAACTGTTAAAATCAGAATTAGAGAGCTTGAGTTATTAGTATCCATGGAGCACTGGATGGACTTACCTATCAGTAAGGCTTAGGGAAATCATTTATAATAATCTTAGTTTATATGTACCCTATACATTTGGATTTTATGTAATCTGAATTGTTGTTGGCCTGGTTAAGTGAAAAAACTTACTGTTTTAAACAGTTTGAGTTCCCCCAGAAGCTGCCTCAGACAAGGATTTGAGTGCAAGTATTTTATTTTGAAGATTATCCCAGGAAATACCAGTAGAAGACCATGAAGTGAGATAGGGAAGGGAAGTTTTGCAAGTAAAGGATTTGTTATCAAGCAAGTTACAGCTGCAAGTAACTATCTGGAGCTTTCCCACTGGGGAACTCTAGGAGCCAGTATAAAACATGTCCTCAGAATTATCCCTCTTGAGGGGGCGAGGTAGGTGGTTAGGACCATTTCCAGAGGGTGGTAAGTCTGTAATATTTCAAGGTTGGCATACAGGGAATAAAATGGACTTCAGAGGTCAGAGAAGGCCATCAATTTGTTGTTTATATTGTTTTGTTTTTGAAGCAGATGCTGTCAGTCTAGTAGACAGAATTGGCAAAGGTTAGGAGATATGGGGAAGGGTATGGATATGCCTCTTTATACTCTGCCTTGTGGTTCTAGCATCTCCAATTCATTTCCTATAGGTCATCAATCGCTCTCACTCCAAGGCTTAAATGGGCCAATCTAGCAGTACATTAGGACTGGCTCCAGCTGTCCTTTTTGGAGCATTAAATCCAGTGTCATGGGGGAGTGTGCCTATATAACAGTTTCCTCACCAACCTTATACTTGGTCCCCAAGTTCAGCTCTCAATCCATTCCCAGGTATGTTCTCCCAGGTCCCATCAGTACATATTATCAGGTCCAATAGCTGTTTTGGTGAATCACTTCTTTCCATCCAAAGCAAGGACGGTACCTCCCTGTTCCCATGATGCCAAGACTTGACCCTAGTTGTTAGCCTAGAATCAGTGAAGGGACAGATCCTGAGAAGTGTCAGCATCTTTTGAGGCATGTATCTCAGATGAGGCCTTTCATGGTCTTTAGGCAGAGGAGACTGCCATCTTGTAGCAAGGGCAAGGGAGCCACTTCTTCCGGCCTAGAGGGTTCAGGAGAATCTTGACTGGAGTGTCAATTCAATATTTTTAATAATTTACCTCCTTTCATAATCAGAATTTGGGTCTGCTTTTTAGCACAATCTGCCTTCTAGTTGTAGAGGCTGAGGGTTCCTTAAAATGCTGCTGTGAGGTCTTTGGGCTGTCTTACCATACTTTGAATTGATACCTATATGATTTAGCCCTTGACGTTTTCTTTCTTCTGTGCATCAATGCTACTGAGCAGAAACTCAGCCACTTTCATTGTCTTTAAGATTCTTGATACCCCTATATCTCTCAGATGCTAAAGCTATTGCATAACCTAGTCATCTTTTACCTGTATCTCTTCCTAGCTCCACCACATCAAGAATCTTAGTAATATTGATGCAACAGCTCACCAGGGGTTCTCACCAAGCCACTTACTACCAGCACTGGGAACCTTGTTGTCTGGTTGGCAAGTGATCCACTTACAGAATACATCGGAAGGACCTGTTATACCAGGGCCAAATTGGTCTTGTTTGAGTTACCCTAGAAGCAAATGCTGATATAAAGACTCAAGTGCAAGTATTTCTTGTTTGTTTGTTTGTTTTGTTTTTTGTTTTTTGTTTTTTGTTGTTGTTGTTTTTTTTTTTAGGTGATCTTAGAAGATACCAAGAGAATGGAGAAGTCAGAGAAGAGAAAGCAGCTAGTAAAGGGTTTCTTATCAGGCATTGTGAGTCAGCAAACTTAATTCCAAAGGGGAACTTAGGAAGCCAGTGGAAAACATTGTTTTTTGATGCGTAAAGGAGCTGGAGTATTTATATATTAACTTCCATCAGTGAGAGGGCTCCTCCAGGAATGTTAATTCCCTGGGACTTCTGGACTGCCCTGCAAATGTCAAAGCAGTCTTCAATGGCCAGAAAAACCCTCAGGCAAAGAAATGCAGGTGTTGGCAACTGGAAGCTGATCAGTTCTACATGAAAGTAGTAGTATAGGTGAAGGAGTAAAGGCAGGATATCAACAGGGTCTTCTACACTCTTAAGTCAACAAATAATGTCAACGTCGTGGCTAATGTTGAGTAACAACCTCTTCTTGCACATTGGCTTGGTTTTGAGAGTTTTTTTATATACTTTTATATATAATCCTGTGTCTGAAATGTGATTAGCTTGTCTTTTCATTTCTTACCAGTTTCTTACATAGAACAAAAGTGTTTAATTTTGGTGATGTTCAATTTGTCTTTTATTTTATTTTATTTATTTATTTATTTATTTATTTATTTATTTATTTATTTTTTACAGCTTGTGCGTTTAGTGTGATGTACTAGACCATGAAGACTTTATCCTGTGTTTTCTTCTAAAAGTTTTATACTTTTATATTTTACATTTATTTTCCATTTAGAATTATTTTTTGTGTATGGTGTGAGGTAGAGGTCAAGGTTCATCATTTTGGCATATAGATAAGCAGTATATTGAACACCAAGTTTGTCCTTCATTGAATTTCTTTTGCACTTAAAAAAAAAAATCAAATGGCCTTTCTAGTACTGTGTTGTCTTGATTTCTGTGGCTTTATAGTAATTCTTAAAATTCGGGAGTGTCATCCTGCACCTTTTTTCTTTTCAAAATTCTCTTGTCCAATCCTTTTGCCTAGTCATATAAAATTTAGAATTGTCTATATTTATAAAAACTTCTGCTGGGATTTTGATTAGACTGTCTGGTTAGATGGTATGTCTTTCTGTTTGTTTAGGTCTTTAAAAAATTTCTTGCATCACTCTTTTGAGTTCCAGTATACAGATCCTTTACTATACATATTTTGTTAGTGTATACCTAAGCATCTTATTTTTTGTTAGAGATATCGTAAATGCTGTTTTCAAAGTATTCAATATCTAGTTATGCAGTGCTAGTAAACAGAACTGTGGTTGATTTTTGTGTTTTGATCTTGTGTCCTGCAATAGTGTTAGACTCACTTTTTAGTTCTAGGAGCTTTTTTTGTATATTCCTTTGGAATTTCTACAAAGATAATCATGTTGTCTGCAAGTAGGGATAATTTTATTTCTTCCTTTCCAATCTGTTTGCCTTTTATTTCGTATCACTAGCTAAGACATCCTGTATAGTGTTTAATGGAAGTGGTAAGAATGGGCATCCTTGTCTTGGTCCCAATCTTAGGAGGAAAGCATTTAGTTTTCTACCATTAAGTGTGACTTTGGCTATAAGTTTTCTCTAGATGCCCTGTAGGTAGAGAAAGGTTTTATTTCTAGTTTGAGTAGAGTTTATCATCAGGAATGGACATTGTATTTTGTGAAATGCTCTTTCTGCATCTGATATAAACATGTGTTTTTTTTTTCCTTTAGATTGTTAATATGTTGGATTATGTTGATTAGTTTTCAAATGTTGAACTGGTCTTGCATTCCTGGGATAAACCCCTGTTGCTTCCAAGGTTTTTATATATTGCTTGATTCAATTTATAATACTTTGTGGAGGATTTTGCTTGTTGATGAGGGTTTTTGTGTTTGTGTTCATTAGAGATATTTATTTTTGTATTGTCTTTGTCTATTTTGGGTATCAGGATATTGCTGGCTTTTTAAGATGAATCAAAAGATGTTCTTTTGTATTTTCTGGTAGCAATTGTGTGAAATTGGTGTTATTTCTTTTAACATCTTTTCTATTGCTATTCCTTCATTTGCAATATTTTGTAATTATTTTCCCCTCCTTTCTGAAGAACTTTCTTTAGCAGTTATTTTAGAGCATGTCTGCTGGCTACAAATTCTCTTAGCTTTCTTTAATTTCTGAAGGATAATGTTCTCTCAATATAGAATTCTGGGTCGACCGTGTTTTTTTCCCCAGCACTTTAAAAGCCTTGGTCTACCGTCTGCGGACTTGCATAGTTTCTGATGAGAAATCTGTAGTAATTCATAACATTGTTCCTCTCAAACAGGAGCTGGCAGACTGTGGTCTGTGGGCGGACTATTTTCTAAATAAAATTTTAACAAAGCCACACCCACTTGTCTACATATTGTCTATGGCTACTTTCACACTGCAGTAGCAATGGTGAGTAGTTGTAACAGAGACCACATGGCCTGCAAACCTAAAATATTTATGGTTTGGCCCTTCAAGAGAAAAGTGGCTGATCCCTGACCTATGGGTAAAATGTTTTTGTTTTTTTTTTAAGTTTTAAAAAAAAATTTTTTTTAATGTTTATTGATTTTTGAGAGAGAGAGTTCGAACAGGGGACGGGCAGAGAGAGAGGCAGACACAGAATCCAAAGCAGGCTCCAGGCTCTGAGCAGTCGGCACAGAGGCCAACACGGGGCTCAAACTCACATACTGAGATCATGACCTGAGCTGAAGTCAGACGCTTAACCGACTGAGCCACTCAGGGGCCCCCTTTTTTTTTTTTAAGTTTTTTAAAAAAAGTTTATTTATTTATTTTGAGAAGAGAGATCTGTGGGATCATGACCTGAGCCCAAACCAAGAACTGAACACTTAACTGACTGAGCCACCCAGGGGCCCCAGTAAAATTTTCTTTTACTCTGACTTCTTTCAAGAATTTTTCTTTTTAATTTAATTTTTTATTTTTTAAATTTTACATCCAAATTAGTTAGCATATAGTGCAACAATGATTTCAGGAGTAGATTCCTTAGTGCCCCTTACCCATTTAGCCCCACCACCCCTCCAGTAACCCTCAGTTCTCTATATTTATGAGTCTCTTCTGTTTTGTCCCCCTCCCTGTTTTTATATTATTTTTGTTTCCCTTCCCTTATGTTCATCTGTTTTGTCTCTTAAAGTCCTCCTGTGAGTGAAGTCATATGATTTTTGTCTTTCTCTGACTAATTTCACTTAGCATAACACCCTCCAGTTCCATCCACATAGTTGCAAATGGCAAGATTTCATTCTTTTTGATTGCTGAGTAATACTCTATTGTATATATATATATATATATACCACATCTTCTTTATTCGTTCATCCATCAGTGGACATTTGGGCTCTTTCCATACTTTGGCTATCGTCGATAGTGCTGCCATAAACATGGGGGTGCATGTGTCCCTTTGAAACAGCACACCTGTATCCCGTGGATAAATGCCTGGTAGTGCAATTGCTGGGTTGTAGAGTAGTTCTAGTTTTAGTTTTTTGAGGAACCTCCATATTATTTTCCAGAGTGGCTGCACCAGCTTGCATTCCCAAAGAATTTTTCTTTGTCATGACCTCAGTTTGTGGGATCAAGCCCTGTGTTGGGCTGTGTGCTGGCAACTCAGAGCCTGCTTGGGATTCTCTCTCCCCCTCTCTGCTCCTCTCCTGCTCACGTATATATGTGTGCATGCTCTCTCTCAAAATAAATAAACTTAAACACTTTTTTAAAAAGAATTTGTCTTTTAGCAATTTGATTATGATGTGATCATTATAATGAGTTTCTTTGACTTTAACTTGTTTGCTCAGTTTCTTGAATTTGTAGGTATGTCTTTCACTGAACTTGCTAAGTTTTCAGCTATTATGTCTTCATGTATTGTTGAGCACCATATCACCACACTGTTTTTCTCCTTCTGGGATTCTGAGTACATGAGGAATGTTGGATCTTTTGTTTTTGTCCACCAAATTCCTGAGGCTTTATTCCTTTTTTTTTTTTTTTAAGAAATCTCTCTCTCTTTCTCTCTCTTTCTGTTGTTCAGATTGGATAATTTCTGTTTGATGTATCTTAAAGTTTACAGACTCTTTCCTTTGTCTTCATTCTATTGTTGAGTTCATCCAGTGAGCACCTCCTCTCCCCCAGTGAGTTTATATTTCAGTTCTAACATTTCCATTTGGTTCCTTTCCTATCTTTTGTTTCTCTACTGACACGTAAGATTTTAACTGAGCATCTGACTTTGGCTCAGGTCATGATCTCACGGATTGTGAGTTGGAGCCCCACGTCGGGCTTTGTGCTGACAGCTCAGAGCCTGGAGCCTACTTCTGAGTCTGTGTCCCTCTCTTGCTCTGGCCTTCTCCCACTCTCTGTCTCTGTCTCTCTCAAGAATAAATAAAACATTAAAAAAAAAAAGATTTTAACTCATGTTTCAAGAGTGTATGTGATTGCCAATTGGAGCATTTTTATAATCACTGCTTTAAAGTCTGTCAGGTTACTACCAACTGCGTCATTTCGTCAGTGGCATCTATTGATCGTTTTTCCCCTTGTGAGTTAAGATTGTCTTGGTTGTTTGTTTGCCAAATAATTTTGTATTGTTTCCTGGACATACTGAACATTATATTGTTAGACTTTGGGTCTTCTTTAAATTTTATAGAGAATGTTGGTATTTTTATGTTAGTTAGCATTATAGTTTGGTGGACATCCAGATGATCCAGAATATATTTATATTAATTTTTTCAAGATTAACTTGGAAACAAAGATACAATTTAGAAGATTGTCATGAAGAATTTAGAGATCTCCAGGAATTCTTATACCCAACTTTGAAAAAAAGTGATGTAGAGAAATACCAAAAGTAGAAAAAGGATTTAATAAATGAGATGTGTTATAAAGGATATTATGATATTCTCTTTTAATCTGTGTTTAGCATTTAAGATTTGTTATTACCTCTTCACAGGCCAAGATTGAGGAAGAGGCAGTAAACTTTTAAGTAACTTTCTTTCTTAGTAATTACAGGCTATGGGTATCAACTTTTGTTTTTTTACTGTAGGACTTAGATTTCATTTAATTTTTGCTGTTTCTAGTTGCTTTTTATTTTGGCTTTCTTTCCGTTTAAAATTCTGTTCTTTTGGGGGTAAATTGTTAAGTAACCAACATGTGTGTTGAAGAGTACTTTATAACATATCAATGATCTAAAATGGTCAGTCTTAATTATCAAAACATTAGTTGTAGGATGTTAAGGATTGCATTTACATTTTAAATTTTCTTTAGGATACTATTTATAATTATAATTTGCCGGGCACCTTGTCTTAATGGATATGTAATTTGTGTAGCCATCATTTAATTTGTGATTCTAACATATTTGAGAGTATGTTATGTAAGTAACAGCTTAATTTTGCTTAAGGAAATTGTTAGGCTTACGCTCTTTGTCTAGATATTTTTTCTTCACAGAATAAGGCAAAATGCAGCAGAAATTATTAGAGATTTTGCATCACTAGGGTCTGTGCAATACGCTGTTGGTTTTTTTTAGCTTTTTAGGTGTAGAGATTTGGCAATATGCATCTAAAAGCAACAGTTATGTAAGAAGTTTAGTGAAAGGGTTAGGATTTCATCTACCACTTCTGTTTGTGTGCCCTCAAGCAAGTTAGTGTTCTTTGCAGGCTGTTTCCTAATTTATAAAATGGGAAATGGGTATAATAAGAATGATAACCAGTATCTAGGGTTGTTGGAAGGATTAAATGAGGTAATGCATGGAAAGAGTTTTAACAGAGTGACAGCCTATGTCTGTCAACCTAAACTATTATCATGTGATAAAAACTTACCTTTAGGAGCTCTTTGAGTTTGGGGATAAATACCTTTTTGTTTAATATTGTTTAATATAAAATAGAATATTTTATTTATATCTTTTATGTATAAGCTAATAACTTCTTATGTTCTTTATTTTAGCTTTTCATTATAATTATTTGCTAAGTTATACTTAGTAACATGTTTATCTTTGTAAAACAGTAAGGATATGGGAAACTGTCTCAGCTAATCCAGGACTCTGCAGAGAAAATAATCAAGGTTAGAAATAAGACATAGCTCCATATTTTCAGCACAGGAAGCAAATGTGTGTGCTCATTTAATTATTAACTTTGTAATTATTTTAGAAGCTGTCAGATAAATAAAAGGACAGTTATTTGTCTTTTTCTGTATCAGGCTTTCACTTTGTTTTTACTGATGCTGTCTTAAATGTGCACATACAACTTGGTTTTTGGGACCTCTTCTTAATAGAATGATAAGCTCTTGGTTGAACTGTCAAATTACAGTGGTCTATTGTATCTTTTTTTGTCTCTAGGATGATTGAGGAAAGTGGGAACAAGCGGAAGACCATGGCAGAGAAGAGGCAGCTGTTCATAGAAATGCGTGAGTCTTGAGTGCTTCTGGAGCCCTTGTTTGTATGTGTGGGGATGCCTTTTTTTTTTTTTTTCCTGATCAAGTCACATCTTTAATCCTTAGCACATTCCAAGCTTTAGAAAAGGGAAAAAAGGGAGTTGAAGAATCATGGAGTTGAAGGACCTCAAGTCAGAGCATATATTGTAATTGAGTTGACTTGAATTGCTTTCTTTCTTTCTTTTTTTACATATTTATTTATTTAAATATCTACAGCCAACATGGGGCTTGACCTCATAAACCCAAGATCAGGAGTTGCATGTTCTTCTGACTGAGCTGGCCAGGTGCCCTGACTTGAATTACTTTCTTAAGTAAGATCATGAATACTAAGGCAGAAATGTTACCTAGCATATCTATGAGTTTAGGGCACACCAGTCAGTTTGTTTGTTTATTTATTTATTTATTTATTTATTTAAGATTTTATTTTTAGGTAATCTCTATACCCAAGCTGGGGCTCAAACTCATGACCCTGAGATAAGAGTCACATGCTCTACTGACTGAGCCAGCCAGGTGTCCCAAGGCACACCAGTCAGTTTAGACCTCTTGTTGTAACTCCATTGTTACCATGAGCTTGCAGGTGGTGATAAATAATTAATACATTATGTAAATTAAGTTACACTGGATACAGATTCTGAGGTATAGAGGACTAAGTGTTAAAATTTAGATAATCTTAGGTGAGTTACTTAATCTCTGTGCTGCTACACTTGTCTTGTCCATAAAATGGGAGTAGTATCTATTTCATAGAATTATTGTCAAGATTAAATGAGATAACATCAGGCCTTTAACACGGACACAGAATAGTAGGTATTTAATGTGATTAGCTGTGTTTAATATTTTTATCATTGTTACTTTTCTGAACTAAAAGCAATCTGTTTCGGATCCCTTCTTCCAGTGTCAACCCCTTCCAATCTGTGGTCTGTGATGCTGCCAGTTGAACTGCAAAAATCTGTGTTACTTCCTTCATAAATCCCTTCAGTTGCTCCTCATTGCTTTCCCAAGAAAGTCCAAGCTCCTGGGCATGCCCGGCAAGGCTCTCCTGGCCTCTTTTCCCCTCGGTTCATAGGTTCCCGGTTTCCATCACACACCATGGGTGTCACTGCCCGGTCATACTGAATTGGCTTTTCCCACATTGATCATATGTTTGATGTCTCTGTGCTTTTGCTCATGCTGTTCGGCTCACCTTCATCTGACTCGTTGTTCCTGTTTGCTGTTCAAGGCTCAGCATAGGGGTCATCTTTTCTATTTAATTTTTAACACATTTATTGAGGATCTATTATGTTCCAGGAATTGTTCTAAGTGCTAGGGTTAAGGTGAGAACAAAACGTAGTGCCTGACTATCCTCATATGGCTTACACTTTGGCAAGGGGGAAACAGACAAAATAAGGAATCCAAAGAAATAAACAATAATTCCTGATATTAAGAAGTACTGGCCTGGGAGTGGGGGGGATGCCTGGGTAGCTCAGTTGGTTAAGCATCTGACTTTGGCTCAGGTTATGAGTTTGAGCTCTGCATTGGGTGAGCTCAAGCCCCACTTTGGGTTAGCTCTGGTTCTCTCTCTTTCCCTCTTTCTCTGCCCCTTGTGGGATTCTGTCTCCTCTCCCTCTCTCTCTCTCTCTCTCTCTCTTTCTCTCTCTGCTCCTCACTCGTGCCCTCTCTGTCTCTCAAAAAAAAAAAAAAAAGAAGAAGTGGGGAGGGTGGGGGGTGGTGCCTTGGTGACTTGGTTGAGTGTCTGACTTTGGCTCACGTCATGATCTCGCAATTTGTGGTGTTGAGCCCCGCATTGGGCTCTCTGCTGTTGTTGCAAGCCTGCTTTGGATCCTCTGTCCTCCCTTTTTCTGCCCTCCCCGCTCACATGCACTCTCTCTCAAAAATAAATAAACATTAAAAAAATAAAAAAGAAGTGCCTGGGGTGGCTTCAGGAAACAAACATGGGCATGTGAGAGAGTACAGTGACGGTCGATATTTGGAATAGAAATTGGGTGTTCTGTGAAGAACTGGGTTTACTGCTTAGTGAATATTATTCTGATACATGAGCCCTGGATAAATTACTATTCTCTGTAACAAACTCAAGGATTTGGACAGTTTGGGAGATGTTTGGTATGGCTTCTTGTCTCTCCTGTTTTTTTCACGCGAAGAATTGCATTGGTGGCAGTGATATCTGGCCTACTCTCTCATTTTCTACTCCCCCCAAATCTCCAGCATTATTCCCTTCTATGGATGCAGAAATCATCTTTTGCCAGCCTTCTCATACAGTTCTACCCTCTAGGTTTTGGGTTGATTTCATGTCAAGTTTGAATCCAGTGATCTTTCTCCACTCTTTTATTACTCTCAATGGGTAATTAATAGATTTTTACTTAAAAGAGACTTAAAAATTTTTATAATGTTTATTTTTGAGAGACAGAGAAAGCATGAGCAGGGGAGGTCAGAGAGAAAGGGAGACACAGAATCTGAAACAGGCTCCAGGCTTTGAGCTGTCAGCACAGAGCCTGACGCGGGGCTCGAACCCGAACAACCACGAGATCATGACCTAAGCTGAAGTCGGACGCTTAACTGACTGAGCCACCCAGGCGCCCCGAGACTTCACTTTTTTCGAGCAGTTTTAGGTTCACAGTAAAATTAAGAGGCAGGCACAGAGAGTTCCCATCTATTCCCTGTCTCAACACATGTACAGCCTCCCACATTATCGACATCCCCCACGAGAGGGTACATTCATTAAAACTGATGGGCCTGTGTTCACAAATTGTAAAACCCAAAGTTCATAGTTTACATGAGGGTCCATTCTGGATGTTGTACATTCTATGGGATTATATTATTTTTAAACAAAGACAGTTTTAATTCTTGTTTTTGAAATTCTTATACCTCTTTTTCATTACCTACCTACTCATTAGGACCTCTGATATAAGAACAGGAAGAACAGGACGGATAGCAGCCAGCCTTGTCTTGTTTCATACTTTAATGGGGATACATGTAGTATTTCACTGTTAAAATGATATTTGTTGCAGGTTTTGTACCCTTTATCAGGTTAAGGAACTACTTCTAGGTTCTAATTTACCGAGAGTTATTACTATTATTTTCTTTATTCTATATATTTATTTATTATTTCTTTAAATTATGAACGAGTATCGAATTTTATCAGATGTTTCCTGCTTCTCTTGAGATGTATGTATTTCTCCTTTATTCTGTAAATATAGTGCTAGGGCTAGCTATCTTTTCCTTTCAGGGTCAGAAAGTGAATATTTTAGGATATGGAGGCCATATAATGAGTTCTCTGTTACAGCGACTGAACTCTGCTGTTATAGCATGAAAGCAGTCATAATAATTTAATAATTTAGATAGGTTGTTTTTTTTTATGTTGTGTGGCTTTATTATTATACCATTGTTATATTTTTCTATAATCTTCTTAAGCTTTTCAGTTTTTTTTTAAGCTTTTCTGTTTTTAGACCATATATTTAAATTCCATACTATGAAGGGCAGTGAAATTAGTTTATTCTTTCTTTGTTTAATATTTTCTCTTGTAGACTAAGCACTATGAGAATTAGGATCACATCTCTTCATCCCAGTAGGCCCGGTAGCTCAATAAATATTTATTAAAAGAAGACTGGAATAAATTACATAGAAGGAATTTGGTAGTTTACAATTCTTACATGATATAAAACTACTAAGAAAAAGGTGATAAGTTAGAACTGTAGTTTGCAACTCTGGAGGTAAAGTGAAAGCTCTCTAGGTCAGGTGATAAAATGCTGACGTCAGGCCTCCCTCCAGTCTCAGAGACTGTGATTTTGTTTTTTGTTTTCCCGAATTTTGTCAATTTTATTGGTCTTTTCAAGGAACTTTTGACTTTTGTTGGTCCTCTCCATGTATTTTGTTTCTTCCTCATTATTTTGTTCTCTTGTGTTTATTATTTTCTTCTTTCTACTTTAGGCAATTCTGTTGTTCCTTCTTCCAACTGCTTATTTTAACACTTTTTTCTTTCTTATATAAGCACTTAAGAACTTCTTTCCTGTGATTTTCTATTTTTGTGCTCCATGTGTTCAGATATATGCCATTTTCATGATCACTTCTCTGTGCTTTCTTATTTCTGTTAGGAATTATTTAGAGTACTCTTTTAAAAAAATTTGCAAATAAATGACTTTGAATTAAAAAAAAATACTTAGCTGAATTGGGATATGGATCAGGGAATGAGAGACGTTCTAGAATCTTTGAATTTGGCGATCTTTTTTGTTACATGTTTTTGTAAATATTCCATGAGTGCTTGAAAATAATGTGTATGATTTCTGCATTATTTAGATCAAACTTGTTACATGTTTTATTCATATCTGTTTTGTCCTTATGGATTTGACTCCTTAATTACTAAAAGACGTTAAAAATCTCTGCTTTGATCATAGATTTTAAATTTTTTCCCCTTAGTTCTCTCAGTAGTTTGAAGCTTTTGTTTGTAGATGCGCATGCATTAAAATGTTACGTATACCTGGGAGATCAAATATTTTGTCATTATGTAGTTACCCTGTTTTTCTAGTAATATGTTTTGCTGTGAAGTCTATTTTGTTGTTATTAATATGGCTGCACCAGTTTTTTTCTTTGGTTAGAATGCTTTGTATAGTATCTTTTCAAAACTTTCTGTAGCCTTATGTTTTGTGTGTATCCCCTGGAAATAGCATAAGCTAAGCTATTTAACAACTACCCTTGTGACCGACAGTCTTTGCTTTTTCACTGAAGAATTTATTCTGTTTAATTTTTTTATGAATACAGATAGATTTCATTTTTTCATCCATCTTGCTTTGTGCTTCAGATGTGTCCTTTCTTTTCTCTTTTTTTCTTCCTTTCTTGCCTTCCTTAGATGAATTGAACTTCCTTCCTTCCATTCTACTTTTCCCTCTTCTTGGTTGTGAGTTTTCGTATTCTTTTCCTGTTCTTTTTGTGGCTACCCTAGAAATTCTAATGTCAATTAAAATGAAGTTCAGAGCATGATATTTATAACTTTGTTCAAAGTAATACTGGAATATAATGTTTTAGAGTACTTCCTTTATGAAAGATACACCACTTTTAGTATTAACTTTTTTTTTTAATTTTTAAAAATTTTTGATTTTCTATTTTTAGAGAGAGGAAAAGAGCAAGTAGGGGAGAGGGGCAGAGGAAGGGGGAGAGAGAGAGAGAGAGAGAGAGAGAGAGAGAATATCTTAGGCAGGCTTCATGCTCAGCACAGAGCTTGATGCAGGGCTTGATCCCACGATCCTGGGATCATGACCTGAGCTGAAATCAAGAGTTGGACGCTCAACCCACTGAGCCACCCATGTGCCTCAGCATTATCTTTTTTAACGCCAAAAGTTAGACTTTATAATTCTTTTGCATGATCAGTTTTTCTTTAGTCTCATCTATTTGACTATCACTTTCTTTGCTTGCTTTTAAAATTTCAATATAGGTGTGCCTGGGTGGCTCACTCAATTGAGCATCTGACTCTTGGTTTCAGCACAGGTCATGATCCTAGGGTTGTGGGATTGAGCCCCACGATGGACTCCACGCTGGGTGTGGAGCCTGCTTAGGATTCTCTCTCTCCTCTTCTGCCTTTATCCCCCATGTACACATGCTTTCTCTCTCTCTCTCTCTCTCAAATTAAAAAAATAAATAAATAAAATTTAAATCTAAATCTAGGTGGAGCCAGCCATGTGTCCCTACCATTTCCCTTTGTGGTATCGTTTTTCTTTCTTTCTTTTTTTTTTTTTTTAGTTCACCCCCTGAGAAGTCACCACTCTGTGGTCTGTACCTTCCTCTCTGCTGGGACCTCTGGCTTCATCTCTGGTCCCCAGGGTTTCTAATTGTACTGCCGAAAAAAAAAAAATAAGGAAGTCATTTATGTTTATATTTGTTACTTATTCAGACTCACTCTCTTGAAAGGTTTTTTTTTTCCTTATTAAAAGTGGTTGTAAGTTTTCGGGACAATTCAGAAATGTTGCTATACTTATATTTATTCAGTTTGTAATCTCTTCTCTCCTTTCTCCTTCTCTTCTCATCTCATCAGTTAGAGGCCTTTCTAACAAAATACACTTACCTCCTTGCACCTCCCATGGTCTGCCAAGCACCTCCAGCAAATCCTATGGCTCCCTTGAACATGGTTTGGAATCCTGTGATCTATCTGAAGAAGGCTAAATGTATCAGCATGTTTACCTGGAGAAAGGAGTTGGCTTTCCCACTGCTTTTATCTCTCTTTATCAGCTTTTCCAAAATTGTATAGTTTGTCTGATACTTCGACTTTACTTGGTATATTTTTGGGAGGAAGCAGATCAGTCTTTTATACCAGTGACATAGAACTTCCTAATTTTCAGTTATTTATCCATTCAGCAAATATTTCAGGAACTAGTCTTAGTATGTCCTACTTTTGGGCATATAATAGTGAACAACACAACAATTAAATGGTTTCTGTCTTCATCAAACTTAGTTTCCTGGAAATGGACATAAGGAACGATAGGGCAGTAGGGGCCATGACTGGGGCAGCTCGGCGGAGGGTGGGGAGGTGGGTCCAGGAAAAGATCTGGGAGGAAGTGATATCTAGGCTGAGTCGGTTCAGTGATGTGATGAAGAAGGGGCTGGAGCAGTAAGTAGCACTTACAAAGGCTCAGATGAGAGGGTTTGGCATGTTTGGGTAATTATATGTAGCCCATACTGATTGGGCTTGGGTGTGAGGTGGAATTTAAGAGTTGCATGAGCCAGACCTTTTAGTTGAGTTGGATAGTTATGTTTCCCAAACCTAGCTTGATTGTAGGACTCTCTAGACTGAAGATTCCAGGTTCCCCAGGAGACTCTGATACGAGCAGATACAATGAAACTCACCCATTTGATTTTTTGCTTTCCTTGGGATTTGGTTATACAATAGAGATTGATATCCTGTTCTCATGAATGAAGAGAGCCATAATAAAGAAAGAAGAGTTAATCCTTTCTTATCCTTTCCCTCTACGTTTTGGGTACTCAGTATTTCTAGATTGTCTCCAGGAGCTTCACCGGGCTCTCCACCTGTGGCTAGAGTTTTACCTGTGTGTTTAGTTAGGACTTTTTGTACAATTTCTTGATAAGCTTGATACATACTGTCTGACATATTGGTATTAAAGGGGCATTTAGTGTATTTCTTATAATGAAGTATTCTCAAAATGAATGATAATGAAATGAACAGTAATCTCTTCTAGTTCAGAATACTCAAAGGGATAATCATTTTAGTTTCTTCACTGGGGACTTTCTGTTCTATTTTTTTTATGTGCCAAACTACAATATTTTCTGATCAGGAAATCAATATGACGTTTACATAAGGGACATTTTTATTTAAAAAAAAATTTTTTTAACGTTTATTTATTTTTGAGACAGAGAGAGACAGAGCATGAACAGGGTAGGGGCAGAGAGAGAGGGAGACACAGAACGGGAAGCAGGCTCCAGGCTCTGAGCCATCAGCCCATAGCCCGACGCGGGGCTCGAACTCACGGTCCGTGAGATCGTGACCTGAGCTGAAGTCGGACGCTCAACCGACTGAGCCACCCAGGCACCCCTTACATAAGGGACATTTTTAAAAAGTGAAGGCTATTCTTAGAGCAGTATATGAGGGTTTTCCTTATAGATATCTGGTAAGAGGACTGCTTCAGAAGAAGGTAAATGTATCAGAAGTTTGAGAACCTGGATGGTTGAATGTTGGTACAATAAGATTTTAATAAAGTTCTAAAGTTATTGATTATATCTTGACTTGTAGAAATTATTTTGGGATTCAGACTGCTGTTAGATTTTAAAAATGATATTATGGCCAGGGATCCCTAGAATGTCTGAATCCTGTGCCATCCCACTGTTACTTCCTTTTTCCACTGGGTTTAGAGGGATATATTTTCACAGCGTAAAAAAAATGGCAAAGGAAAACAGTGATAATTAATTCTTGACTAGCACCTTGAACTTAAGAGTAGAGATTTCTGGCAAACTGGGCTGGAGCTTATGGAGTTTCCCATTTCCCTCAACCAGTTCGCTTTGGACTTGTGTGATACTTGCTCTATTCCATTTTGCAATACCTAATCTGACTCTAACTGCACTGGAGAGAGAACCTGAAAGAGAGTGAGTTATATACCATATGTGCTGACTTTTTTGTACGGTTACTTCTCCAGTGGTAAACATGGTGTACAGTCTGATTGATCAGATTAGTAATCTTTCTGTTTGGTTAGTTGGGGATGGAACTTCCCTTTCCCAGCTTCTCACAATAGTTTCCCTAGTGTTTCTCATATAAGTGGTATCGAAGGAAAGATTCACTCTAGTTACGAGTGTTCTCCCTCCGAGTTTTGTTAGGCTGGCAGACAGGATAATATAGGCAGAACTGCTGTCATGGTGCTGGGCATGGAGTGGGCATGAAGAAAGTGTGCCTGACCCTTCCTTACCCCTTTTGTTTTCTCAGAAGAAAAGCCTAGTTGCCATGTTATATATAGCCTGTGTCCATGCTGTGGAATAGTCACTTCCCAGTATTTAGAAATTAAATGGTAAGTCCAGTTGAACATATGTTGTTTGCCCTTTTTTCAGGTGCTCAGAATTTTGATGTCATACGACTATCAACTTATAGAACAGCTTGCAAATTACGATTTGTACAAAAGCGATGCAACCGTAAGTCATTTTCACTAATTTCTGTGATAGCTGGATAGTGCTCTCAATAATATAAATAAAAGGTTTTTAGTATCTTTTAGTCCTCCTGTAATGTTAATTGAATTATTTTTGTCTTGAATGTTTATTAAAATGTAAGCTTTGTCATGGAAAGGACTTGTCCCTCAAAATGTTTACTAAATTCAATAATGTAATTGGTTTCGATGCTGGCACAGTATTAATGTTCTTTAAGTGGAAGAATTGCTTTCTCCTTCTCACCTCTTTAATCAGCTTCTGGAAGAAAAGAAAAACAGTATTTTGATAGAGGTGTGATAAATTAATTTTCTTGATTAAAATGAATACAACATGAATCAGCCTTTTCTATAAGTAATCACTCCACAATTGCTACTTATAAAATAAGTAAATAAAAAATATATATGTGTATGTACGGATACATATATATACACACATGGATATAGAATCTTTCTTCTCTTAATTTCCATGAAGATTAACTTATGACAGAATTATTGCACTTTTCTTGTTTGTGTGTGTTAACGAAAAACTGTTTTGTGTAATGGAAAGAACGTTGGCTTTGGAATTGGAAAAACCTTAGTTTAGTCCTGGTTTTGGCATTTACTATAAACACATGATGTTGGGTAAGTCACTTTACATCTAAATACTTCTACCCTACTTGAAGCGTTACTTAAAAGTCCTAGTATGAAATTCTCTCTAGGGAGTTTACCATGCCATCTTAAACTGAAGTCTCTGATTTCTCAAAGCATTGTTTTTCAAATTATGGGTTTTGACCCACTAATGGTTCATGAAATCATTCTGATGGGCTGCAGCCAGATTTTAAAGCACATAATAGAGAAAAAAAGAGAAAGAAAAGAAATCATATCACGAATTATATGGTAAGACAAAGTATTTTGTGAAACTTTTGTTTTTTATATATTTAGACGTGTGTGTGTGTGTGTGTGTGTGTGTGTGTGTGTTAAATATATTTCTGTGGGTTGTGGTAAAAAAAGTTTGAAAATCACTATCAGAGCAACTACCGTTTTAATAATTCTTCCTGTAATTATTTTTGGGAAATGGTAGTGTATGTGTGCAGTGTTGAGAGTTTGAAAACAGACTAGTGGCATTAGTAATGTACAGTAAAAAGATGCATTGTTCTAGAAGCTTTATTTTGTCACATATGGTTTTTTTCACACGTGAGCTAGGGAGAGAGAGAGAGAGAGGGAGAGAGGGAGGGAGGGAGAGGGAGAGAAACTTAAGCAAGCTCCATGCTCAGTGTGGAGCCTGATGTGGGGCTCAGTCGCACGACCCTGGGATCATGACCTGAGCTGAAATCAAGAGTCAGACACTCAGGGCACCTGGGTGGCTCATATGGGCTCAGGTCGTGACCTCACGGTTAGTGGGATTGAGCCCTGTGTTGGGCTCTGTGCTGACAGCACAGAACCTGCTTGGGATACTCTCTCCCCGCCCCTCCGCTGCTTGTACTCTCTCTCAAAATGAATAAACATTAAAAAAAAAAAAAAAAAAATGAAGAGTCAGACACTTAAGCAACCAAGCCACCCAGGCATCCCTCACATATGATTCTTTAATCAACCTGAAAAAATTTTTTTTCTGTGGGTGTATAGTTTAAGTAGGAGTAAAATTTCAGTTTTATCCATATATATGTTCTATTGTCCCTTACATGGTTTATTGAAAAAACTATCCTTTTTTCTTCACTGCCTCCAGATCTTCTCTTCATACTCATTAGGAGAAATGTATAATTGTTCAGGGGCGCCTGGGTGGCTCAGTTGGTTGAGCATCCGACTTCGGCTCAGGTCGTGATCTCACGGTTTGTGAGTTCAAGCCCCGCGTCAGGCTCTGTGCTGACAGCTCAGAGCCTGGAGCCTGTTCTGGATTCTGTGTCTCCCTCTCTCTCTGCCCCTCCCCTACTTGTGCTCTGTTTCTGTCTCTCAAAAATCAATAAACATTAAAAAAAATAAAAAAAAAAAAAGAATGTTCATAGCAGTTTCCGTATATGCTCTTAGACTCATGTGTTCCACTGGTCTATTTGTCTATCCTACCAGTAACTGCTATTATAGCTTTATAATAAGTCTTAATATCAGAGCAAGTCTTCCTACTTTGTTTTGTTTTTCTTTCTTTTTTTGTTTTTAATTTTTTTTAATGTTTATTTATTATTGAGAGACAGAGAGAGAAGAACATGAGCAGGGTAGGGGCAGAGAGAGGAGGAGACACAGAATCCGAAGCAGGCTCCAGGCTCTGAGCTGTCAGCACAGAGCCCGACGTGGCGCTCGAACTCACAAACCACAAGATCATGACCTGAGCCAAAGTCAGACGCTCAACCGACTGAGCCACCCAGGCTCCCCTGTTCTGTTTTTCTTTTTAATATTGGGACAGTTTTGGCCTTTTTATATTTATTTTCATATAAATTTTAGAATCTAATTAACAATTTCTACTGAAAAGAAACAATAAAACAACACTGCTGGGATTTTTTTCTATCTTTACTTTTTTTTTTTTTTTTTTAGTTTATTTATTTTGAGAGAGAGATAATGTGAGTGGGGAAGGAGTAAAGACAGGGAGGGAGAGAGAAAGAGAGAGAGAGACAGACAGACAGAGAATCGCAAGTAGGCTCCATGCTGCCAGCACAGAGCCCGATATGGGGCTTGAACCTGTGAAGCAGTGAGATCATGACCTGAGCTGAAACTGAGTTGGACACTTAACTGACTGAGCTACCCAGGTTCCCCTCTTGATTTCTTTTTAGTTATAATTTACATATAGTAAAATTTATCCTATTTTAATGTATAGCCCTGTGGCATTTTGTTGGGACTGCACTGAATCTATAGAGTAAGTTGGGGAGAATCAACATATTTCTAATATTGACATTTCTTCCAATGAACATGGTATGTTCCTCCATTTATTTAGCTCTTTAATTTCTGCCAGTTAAATTATAATTTTTTTTGTTTTTTTGTGGAGATATTTGCACTTCCTCCATTGGATTTATTCCTAAAGTTTTGATGATTTATGATACTATTATAAATAGTATATAAAATTTAATTTTCTTTTTCTTTCTTTTTTATTTTATTTTATTAAAAAAGTTTTTTTTTTTTAATGTTTATTCATTTGTGAGAGATGGAGAGAGACAGAGCATGAGCGGGGGAGGGGCAGAGAGAGAGGAAGACACAGAATCCGAAGCAGGCTCCAGGTTCTGAGCGTCAGCACAGAGCCTGATGCGGGGCTCAAACCCATGGACCATGAGATCATGACCCGAGCTGAAGTCGATCGCTCAACTGACTGAGCCACCCAGGCGCCCCTTGTTTTATTTTTTTAAATGAGAGAGAGAAAGAGAGAGAGAGAGAGAGAGAGAACTGGAGGAGGTGCAGAGGGAGGGAGAGAATCCTAAGCAGGCTCCGTACCCAGCACAGATCCTGACACTGGGCTCAGTCTCACAACTGTGAGATCATGACCTGAGCCCAAATCAGGAGTTGGATGCTTAACTGACTGAGCCATCCAGGCACCCCTAAAACTTCATTTTCTGTTACTGATAGAAATACAGTGACTTTTATATCTTGACTTGTATCTAGCAATCATTCTAGACTCAAATATCAGTTTTAGTAATTTATCTGGAGAATCTTTGATAGTCTATGTGTAGAATTTTGTCATTTCTGAATAATGACAGTTAAATTTCATCATTTCTGAAACTTACATGGATAATTACTGCTTATTTATTTTGGTTTAGGACCCAAAATACAATAGAGATGATGATAGTTGGCATTTCCTTTTTTTTAATTGAAGTGTAGTTGCTACACAATGTTACATTTATTTCACATACACAACACAGTGATTCTACAACTCTGTATGTTACAATATGCTCACCGCAAGTGTAGCTGCCATCTGTCACCATACGGTGCTATTACGGTACCATTGACTATATTCCCTATGCTGTGCTTTTTATTCCCATGACTTACTCATTCCGTAACTAGAAGCCTGTTATCTCCCACTCCTCTTCACCCATTTTGTCCATCCCCTCACCCTCTTTCCTTTGGCAAGGACTAGTTCGTTCTCTGTATTTATGGGCCTGTTCTGTTTTTTGTTTGTTTGTCTGTTTGTTTTTTACATTCCACGTATAAGTGAAATCATATGGTATTTGTCTTTCTCTGTCTGACTTATTTCACTTAGCATAATACCCTCTAGGTCCATCCATGTTGCAAATGGTAAGATCCCATTCTTTTTCATGGCCGAGTAATATTCCATTCTCTATATATGCCACATCCTTTTTATTTATTCATCTATTGGTGGACACTTAGGTTGCAACCATATATTGGCTAGTGTAAATAATGATGCAATGAACATAGAGGTGCATATATATTTTCAAATTAGTGTCTTTGTTTTCTTTGGGCAAATACCCAGTAGTAGAATTACTGGATCATATAGTATTTTAATTTTTAATTTTTTGAGGAACCTCCATACTGTTTTCCACAGTGGCCATACCAATTTACATTTGATGGTGAGCCTTTCTTATCTTATTCACATATCAGAGGAAAAGCTTTCAACATTTTACTTTTAAGTAATATGTTTGTTGCAGTTTTCTGTAAATACCCTTAATCAGATTAAGGACATCCCCTAGTATTGTGTTTCTTCATTTCTGAACATAAAGTTTATTTGAAAAGTGTTTTTTGGTTTTTTTTTTATGATTTCTGACAATCTCATTTTGATCAGAGAACATGGTTGATATTACTTGAATCCTTTGAAATTTGCCTAGATTAGCTTTATGACTCAGGATAAGCTCAATTTTCAGACAGGTGGTTTGCACTCTTGAGAATAAAGCATATTCTCTAATCACTAGGGGCAGTACTTCATATAGTGCCCTTTATGCCTACTCTTAATTGTCTACATCCGCACTTATGTTTTTGCATGTTTCCTCTATCACTTCCTAAGGGAAATGTGTTAATTTCTCCCTCTAAGCTTATGAAATTTGTCTCCTTGAGGTTCTGTTAAATTTTACAATATATACTTTTGATGCTATTGTAGGGGAGGCAAAACTTTACCCTCTTAGGGTCTCTGGTTGGGCCTGAGAATTAAATGGACATAGACAGATTGGCAGTTTTGCACGCAGAGTTTTCCTGTACCTGGGAGCTCCCATAGGAAAATGAAGAACTGAAGGGGTGAGGAGGCATCAGTGCTGATACACTAGGGAGGAAGGAGTAGCAGTTGTGGAAAAGTAACTAAAATATATGGGGAGACTCAAGGAAGATAAGGGTTATTTTAACAAAGTCTATGCAGATTTCTCTTGGATTCAGTTCACTGTCTCTGGGGATAAGAATGTTTCTTTCCCTTTGGAATAGGGAGGGCATCTTTCACTTGGGAGTTTATTTCCTGCTTTCAGGAAAAAAAGAGGAATTTAACATGACCTTCTTGGCACCTGCTGTTTTTCAAGTGTCTTTAGCTCAAAATAATCCTTATGCCAAAGTGGCATGTTTTGGGGTCCTATTCTGCCTCCTTTCACTATTCTATTAGATATAAATAAATGAAAAGTTCTTAGATCTTTCTGGTGAAATAAAACTTTTAAATTGTTGACAATTTATTTTCTTTGTGTTTCAGTCCATCTTGTTGATATCTGGAACATGATTGAAGCCTTCCGAGACAATGGCCTTAATACACTGGACCATACCACTGAGATCAGCGTGTCCCGACTCGAAACTGTCATCTCCTCTGTCTACTACCAGCTGAACAAGCGCCTTCCTTCTACTCACCAAATCAGTGTGGAGCAGTCGATCAGCCTCCTTCTCAACTTTATGATTGCTGCATATGACAGGCTAGTACCTTATATGTTTACTTCATTTTAAGAATGTTTATGTCTTAGTCATCCTTCTTCCAGAGTGTGTTGCTGAGTTGTCAACTTGGAATCACAGTTAAAAGGGAAATTACTCCATATGAGTTCCTTCTAAAGACTGGTTAAATGCCAGAGTGACTTACTATCACATATTAAACTCCATAAAATTATGGAGAATCACAACACTGAGACACAGTGTTTGGTAAAATTGTAAGTACCTTAGTATAGCTGTTCTCTATCCAGAGAAGTATAGCTAAGTTGTGAATTTGATTATGAGGCTTTCTATTTGACCTTGAAGCTAACCTTTCTTTACTTTGGAATAGTAAATGCCCCTTGATTCTAGTCTTGTTTTCTTCTCTTTATGTTTAGGATGCTGTTTTAATTTTTTTCAGTGCAGAACATTATCTTATACACCTTATAACACTAGAAGAAAACTATTTAAATGTACTACAAATTAAAACAAATAATTTGCTATATTTGTATTCATAGAGAATTAAGTTGGTATTATAAAAAGCAAAAAAGAAATCATAAATGATGGAAGCATAGAATTTAATGTTTATATTCCGGGAACCAAGACTTTAGATTTTTGATTTCTGCTATACTGACAACCGTCCACTTTGGATGGGTTAATTCTTTCTGCTTCATTTTTTTCTCCCTGTAGACCTACTTTGAGTTTATACATTTGTAAAATGCTTTTATTTATTATACTTCATAATATTGAAGATTCTGTGCCTTGATAAAACTCTGCAGGTGACAAAGTCAGGTCACAACATAGGCACTCACTAAATTTATAACATTTTTATAAGATGTTATCAAATTAAATATTGTATCTATTTAATAGAAAATTATTTTAGGAAATTTGAATTTTTAAAACAAGAGTACACATGAGACATAAGTCCCAGAATTTGAATGCCATTTTTTTTTGTAATTTGATTAGTGAATCCATAAGGTTAATTTTATATTGTCCAAGGAATGACTCTTTGGATACAAAGACCTTAGTAAAAATGTTATTCTGTGGTGAATAAGCAGCACGTATCATGACACTAACTCAGTGAGTAAATCAGTTCAGGGTTGCACAATACAAATTAATTCAAGAAAAAATTTTTTTTATACAAAATCAGAAATAAAAGTCATCTTACTTTTAAAAAATGATAAAGCAGAAATTATATAAACTTTGATTCTATAACCATATCAAAAAGTTAAGTACTATGGCTGAGGAAGGAAGAAGGCAGAGCAAAGAGATGGCTAAGGAAGGAAGAAGGCAGGCAAAGAGATGGCTAAGAAAGGAAGAAGGCAGAGCAAAGAGATAGCAAGAGAGAGAACAGGAATACCCAACTTAGGAGCAGAAGGTGCAGAGATTCTGGGACATATTCAGAGATGGCTAGACACATCCAGAGGGAGACAACGGAAAACAGTAAGCAAACAGTAAATCATATGAAGACAATCCATAGAAGGGCATGCTGCAGAGAACTAGGAAAAACAAAAACAGATGAGTAAGTTAAGAAGAGGAAGGACTGTAGTATGTCAGTGGTGAATTTGGTAATTCTCACATCATATCCTATTTAAAACTTTGGCCATAGGCATCAATAAATCCTTATATCACTGCTAACCTTGAAATCTTGAGTGTGTGTGTGCGCGTGCACGCGTGTGCGCCTGTGCATACATATGTATATATATGTACGTACGTAACGTACATATGTATGTATATGTATATATGATAACAT
This sequence comes from Panthera pardus, assembly GCF_024362965.1. Classification (NCBI taxonomy): domain Eukaryota; kingdom Metazoa; phylum Chordata; class Mammalia; order Carnivora; family Felidae; genus Panthera; species Panthera pardus. The sequence continues at coordinate 20,846,448 of NW_026526832.1, forward strand.
CTTGTTTCACTCTAGTAATTTGAGATTGGCTTTCACATACTGGAAAAATGAAAGGATCTGGTTATTGGAATTTTATTTTTGAAAATCGTAGCATTTTGTGAAATATTTCAAATATTAGTCTCTGTATTGATTGGCCTCTTTATTACTTAGGCTGGAGAGTGCCTTTGATATGTAGAGTATGTAGTTTTTTTATTTTTTTAAGTATGCTTCACACTCAGCGTGGAGCCCAACGTGAAGCTTGATCTCCTGACCCTGAGATCAAGACCTGAGCTGAGATCATGAGATGGATGCTTAACCCACTGAGCCCCCCTGGCACTCCTCTATTTCTTTATTTTAATTAATATTTTCAGGATTTCATATTTTATAATTCCTAAGTTAAAATTTGAAGCACTAATTTGATTATTCTTAAATTCCCTTACCTCTGAATTTACAGTCAAATTTTGGCCAGCCGTGTTTTGTTACAATTAAAATACATTGTAAGGCTGTAAAACAATAGTAAGAAACAAATAGGATCCAGACTTTGTTCCTCAGGTGTGTATCTTATTAGGAATTATTTTCTTTTTCTGCTGAGGATTTACAGTATCTTATATTTGACAACTAAAACACAGAGAACAATGTTGTAAACATCTGTGTGTAGGACATTAGTAAAAGCTATGAGGAATAACCAAAACACTTGGGTAGCCTCGTTTTTTTCCTTATCAGGTCTTTAGTATAATAATATTGGTGGTAGTCATCTGGTCTGGTCTGAAGGTACAGCAGGCGATGCTGAGGGACAAGAACTCTTCCTTACTCTTCTTCAGTTGAGCCAATTCCATTACGTAGGGCTTGTGATTTGCAAACTCCCTTTCCATCACCAAAGTCTGTGTTAGGTCGGCGTCTTTAGTTGTAAGCAGTAGGAAGCCCACTGACGCGTGTGCTTTTGAAGCAGTGGGCGAATAGGCTCACATCACCAACGAGCCCAGAGGCCCAGAGGCAGGCCAGCCCTCTGTCTTCTTGCATCAGAGCTCTCGCTTCCATTTTTCTCTTCATAGTGGTTGTGGTTTTGCCCTCCTCTTGTATCAGCTTCATCCTTTTGCTACATCAAAAAATGCCTGCTGTCAGCTGCTACATGCTTCCTGTTTCAAGTCTAGGTAGCGGGAGAGAGCTGGTTTCTTTCAACACCAAACGAAAGTATATGAGCCTCCCTCCAGAAATGTGCATTTGGGCCATGCATGTGTAGATGTGATGCTTTTTAGCTCAAACAGATCAGGATTTGTGTCTCTGGAGTAGAAGTGGTTCAATTCTTCCCCTCATTACATGATGCCTCACAGTGGTGGGGGTGGGGGTGGTTGGACTAGCTATGAAGGAGATGGCTACGTGTCAACCCGAAACTGCTCACTGAGCATCATAAACTTGTGGCTCCCTTTCTTGTTAAACGGCCCTGTTCTCCACCCAGCTCCTTAAATCTGAAACCTGAGAATTACTTACACCCTTCCTTCTTCTCCACTCCCATTTCCATGCCAGTTACCAAGGCCTGTCATTTCTATATCTGTTTAAAAAATTTTTTTTTTTTTTTAATTTTACATTTATTGATTTTTGAGAGACAGGGTGAGACAGAGCATGAGCAGGGGAGAGGGAGAGAGAGAACGAGACACAGAATCCGAAGCAGGCTCCAGGCTCCTAGCAAGTGTTCAGACGGAGCCCGATGTGGGGCTCGAACCCACGAACCATGAGATCATGACCTGAGCTGAAGTTGAATGCTCAACCGAATGAGCCACCCAGGTGCCCCCATTTCTACATCTTGACTCGCTCAGATCTGTGTGCATCTCTCTGGCCCTACTACCACCCAGCCTGCCACCATCATCTTCTGCCTGGACTGCTTCCGTGGCTTCTAACTGATCTTTTTACACGTGCTTTCTTCCCTCATTCATTCTTAGAGGTAATAAACATCGTGAGCCCTACTATCTAACCCAGGAACTTGAACATTAGCAATAACTTAGGTTTATCTCTCCTGTCCCATCCCACTGACCTGCACATAACTAAAGTGAATCCGATTCTGATTTTGCGTTACTGTGTTCTTCTTAACAGTTTTTTCCCCACGTATATAGGCATAAACACAGTGTTAATTTTAATTATTTTTACTAATTGTAAAAAAGAAATTCATGTTGTCTGGCTGTCTGTACTATTACCTCATTTGCTTTTTTCATTCATTTCATGTTTTTTTTTTTAACGTTTTTTATTTTTGAGACAGAGAGAGACAGAGCATGAACGGGGGAGGGTCAGAGAGAGGGAGACACAGAATCGGCAGCAGGTTCCAGGCTCTGAGCCTTCAGCACAGAGACTGACGCGGGGCTCGAACTCACGGACTGCAAGATCATGATGTGAGCCGAAGTTGGCTGCCTAACTGACTGAGCCCCCAGGCACCCCCAGGCGCCCCCAAGTGCCCCCATTCAGTAATATATTGTAACACTTCATTCATGTTGCATGTAGCCATAGTTCAGTTATTCTCGCTGTTGCACAACGTTCTGTTGTAATACTGTACCTGTCGTTTTCTCCAGGTTCTTGCTGCGGGAAACAGCACTGCCTGGAGCGTCCTGGCTCATGCGTACAAGTGTTCTAGACTGCTCTCTTGGTCCTAAACTGAGGAATGGAATTGCCAATTCGGGGTGGGGGGGAGGTGCGGTACATGAAATTCAGCTTTAGAGGATAGTATCAAATTATTTTAACAAATTATACCAGTGCATAAGAGATCCTTTCAATCCACATTCTTTCTGAAAGTTTTAGAATTGTCAGACTTTTTAGTTTTTGCTAAGTGATACCTCATTGTTGTCTTGATTTGCATTTTCTTGATTATCAAGCATGTCTTCATGGGTTTCTTAACCAAATATATTACTTCTGTGAAATGCCTCTTCGTATCTTTTGCCTGTTGTTCTAGCATGTTGTTTTTTCTTTTTGTACTGATTATAGGGGCTTTTCATAGACTCTCGATGACAGTTTTTTCTTGGTTATATGTGTTGCACATATGTTCTCTCCATTTACTTTTCATAGGATATCTTTCTCTTCAAATGTTTTTAATGAAAAATTTCAGATATTTACAAACATAGAAAGAATATTATAATAAATCTCAAGCTATCTATCACTCAGCTTCAGTAATTACCAGCACATCCCCAAACTTACCTCATCTGTATCCTCAGGATCTTCACCTCCACCCTCCCTCTTTCATGCCTTCTTTGAAGCAGATCTCAAGTATCATTATTTCATATGTAAATATTCCAGTGCCTACATTCTAATGTGTTGCAGTACCATTTTCCCTCAGCTTTGCTCCAAGAAATACTACTGCTTAGAATGGAATGAAATTACACCTTAAATGGAACAAACCTATAAAAAAATCATACATCTAATGAAACTAGGTTTGGATAAAATCTTCAAAATACATCAGTATTGAACATATTAACGAAAGGTCAGAGTTATTGTTTACCATCTAAAAGAGCAGTATAAAACACTCTTGCTACTTTGAACAATCTAAAGATTTCTTTAGTGTAATGAGTTTTATGTATCTAATTTTGATGGGTAAATATGGAAAAAGTTGCTGTGTAGTTTGGAAATATGGCTAAGAACTGTTTTAAAGTCTTGCTCTGACAATTTGGACATATTTAAAAGTTTCCATGGTTTCCTCTTAATACTGAATGCTAAAAACAAAACAATATAAAAAAACAAAGCAAAAACAAACTCTTTCATTCTAAATAAAGCAGTTGTATTCCTTAAATTTTGAATATGCCCAGCTAGCGTATTATGGAATGGACGTTGCTGAAAAAGATAACGTTAGGTTACAGTCTTCCTCATTTGTGATTTTTTTTTTTTTTTTTTTTTACGTTTATTTTTGAGACAGAGAGAGACCGAGCGTGAACGGGGGAGGGGCAGACAGAGAGGGAGACACAGAATTGGAAGCAGGCTCCAGGCTCTGAGCCATCAGCCCAGAGCCCGACGCGGGGCTCGAACTCACGGTCTGTGAGATCATGACCTGAGCTGAAGTCAGACGCTTAACCGACCGAGCCACCCGGGCGCCCCCCTCATTTGTGATTTTTAAGCAAAACTATCATATCCTGGGAGGCATAAATACTTGATATATTTATGTACAGTATTTACTGTTATCTCTGCTTGTTGTCAGATGGATTCAGGATGGCAAGAAAAAATACAGCCAAACACAAGTGGAAGAGAACTAGGACTGAGTGGGAAGAGTTTGAGGTTCACAGAAGCAGCACATTTAACTCTTGCAAGGATGTGAGCATAACTCCTTTAGGAAATTTCCGGGGGTTGGTGGAGAATGAGGTAGGGATTTGGGGTGTTTTAAAAAGGTGAAATCCTCAGCGGAAACCTTGTGTGAAATGGAGAGAAACAGCTGCTCTGGTGGACCAGGAGGAGGACAGCCCACCTGCCTGCCCTGCGTCCCCCACGCTGCCTGGTGGGTGTCTTGATGTGGTGTCACCAGAACTGGTTCACTGAGTCACAGTCTGAGTACTTGGTGCCAGGATTATTCAGGGAGCAGAAATGAATGAACTTGAAGTTCACTTACTCTTCCCATCACTTACTCATTATTTTGTAGCTTTTCTTTCAAGAGAAGTCATGCGTTCATGTTAATTTTCAAAGAATCTTCTTGATTCCAGGATATGCAGATCTGAAAAGGGTTTGACCATTAGCTAATATTTAAGAAAAACAATTTTTTGCTAATTATTTTGGCCTTATCTTACTGTCTCCTTTTTATGTGTTTATTTTTGTATTGTTTTTTTTAATGTTTATTTATTATTAAAATTTTTTTTTAAATGTTTGTTTATTTTTGAGAGAGAGAGAGAGAGACAGAGCATGAGCAGGGAAGGGGCAGAGAGAGAGGGCAACACAGAATCTGAAGCAGGCTCCAGGCCCTGAGCTGTCAGCACAGAGCCCGATGTGGGGCTTGAACTCAAGAACCGTGAGATCATGACCTGAGCCGAAATTGGACAATTAACCGGTTAACTGACTGAGCCACCCAGGGGCCCCCTAAATGTTTATTTATTCTTTTGAGAGAGAGAGAGAGAGAGAGAGAGAGAGAGAGAGAGAGAGAGAAAGCATGAGCAGGGGAGGAGCAGAGTGAGAGAGAGGGGCAGAGGATCTGAAGCAGGCTCTGCATGCTGATAGCAGTGAGCCTGATGTGGGGCTAGAACCCACAAACTGTGAGATCATAACCTGAACCAAAGTTGGATGCTTAACCAACTGAGCCACCCAGGTGCCCCTATTTTTTGTTTTTGTTTTTAAGAAAAGGCAAGAAAGGGCATGCTTCTTCTGAGTGTGTTACTTTTTCCTTGCCTTTGTTTCTCTGAAAGTGAGGAGAGAGGTAGTAACAGAGAGATCTCTAGTCCATTCGGTACCTCCAAATTAATCTGATTAAGACAACTTTTTCACCTCAAGAACCTTCCAAAACTCCCTGTGGTTTTTGAATGAGATTCGTACCCTCACTTCTAATGGTATCATTCCTTGATTCCCTGTACATACCAAGCTCTAAGTAAACTACTTGAGGCACTTCTCAATTTTTCTAATGTGATATACTCCCATTTCTCTCCAAGCATACTTACCCCAACCGCTACCCCACCCCGCTCAAGTTTTTATATACTCTGTAGCCTTACTTTTTACCACCAACCCCACTTTTATCCCTTTGATGACCTATGGTATTTGTCTGTGTTATTATTTTGACCTTAAGTTATACAATGCTCTAAACTGCTTCGTAAGTGTACAAATAAGGTTGAAAGCCCTTGAGAAAAGAGATTCTACCTTATACTTCTTTGATTACTTGATAAACACAATGCTAAATTCTTAATAAATATTTGTAAGGTTGAAATGAAAATTAAAAATTAGCAGGCATTCTGATTGTGATAAAACTGAATAATATTCTAAGTTGATTTTACTTGATTAAGCCATTTGACATTTGCCAAATGGATTCTTGATTTGCAGGTGATTATTGCATAATCCATTCACTGTGAAGTTTTGTAAATTAAGATTAATTGGGAAAATATGAGTTTTTGAAAATCAACAAGAAATGTTCTTTTACTTTTAGCTGCATGTGGTAATTGGACTAGTAGCAGTGTTTGCAAAGTAGAAGTCTATTTTTATGTGAGAAGTACTAATTTATGGTTGGCAGCAGCCACAATTGTTTGTTAAAGATGTAGAAACAGCTTGTTTCTTAAGTAAAAAATGCCCCCTGTAGTCTTGTTTTCAAAAGTATTAATTTGCATAGCAAGTTCTTCTTAGCGCAAAGCTATAAACGCCATCCAGATTAGGTTAGTTTAAATATTTTTTTAAAAATAGGTAGAATTTGAGACTTTGCTGAACTGAAATGAGCAAGCTCTCAACGAAAGGGCACAGGTGAGGACGGCGAGGCTTCTGAAGGTGCCTGCATGTTAAAACATAGCAGTGTTTATTCAGGGTGACTCACTGTCTGCTTAGCTTGGCACGGAGCTCATCGTGGTGTTTTCTCAGTATTGGATAATAAGAACTCTTTTTAGAAGTCATGTGCATGGTTTATTGTCAGACCATAAAATGATAGGTCTGTAGCAGTGAATCATGCAGGGAAGTCTGAGAAAGAGAAGCATGATGTTTCTTACCGAGGGAGGGTGCTCCCTGGAGAGACTCTGGGTGAGGTTAAAATAACAAGTTTCCTTACTCCCATCATCCTCAACAAACACTACCTGTTTGCCCTTTCATTTTAGTATCTTTATGCAGGGGTTAATATTTACTGTTACTTATTTTTTTTAAATAATTTTTTTCACATTTATTTATTTTTGAGAGAGAGAGAGACAGAGCGTGAGCAGGGGAGGGGCAGAGAGAGATTGGGAGACACAGAATCCGAAGCAGGCTCCAGCTTCTGAGCTGTCAGCACAGAGCCCAACGCAGGGCTTGAACTCAAGGGTGATATCATGACCTGAGCCAAAGTCAGACGCTCAACTGACTGAGCCACCCAGGCACCCCTACTGTTACTTATTAAGTATTCACCTACTAACTCTGAAGCTGTCATAGGTCAGATTTTTAGTTGAACCACATTTTTTTTGTGATAAAACCGAATCCTATTCGAAGACAACGGATTCTGGGATGAACTTGGATTTTACCTTGGAAGGACTGAGAACATAGGTGTCGGGGAGGTTGTGTGTGCCACGACCAAGGGCAGCTAACCCTTGAGTTTTAAATGTAACTTGACTTGTATACAGATTAAATTCGGGTGTCTGCTGGGAAGGATTGAGACTGAGTTTTTCCAAGAAGAAAGAATCAATTAGATAAAGGACATAATCACAGGGTGTTAGGCTGCTAAGTGGCTGCAGCTCCTCTCTGCTGCCTCTAATTCTAGGCAAGAATGCAGGGGCGCTAAGGCAACACTAGAGAACACAGTGACAGAGACACTTTCCCTTTGCTTTGTTTGGGGGCAGCTGCAGGAAGTTTTAGTTAGGCTTAAAGTAGACTGAGGAACCCAGTGCCAAGAAAAGCATTCAGAGCAAAGGAGTAAATGCTGACGTTTGGCCTACTAAGCAAACAGTTGAGAGGTGGGGGAGCTAAGATTCTTTCTGTTTGAAGAGAAAAATGTAAATAACGTGATTTCAGGAAGAATTCTGAGTACACTCTTTCACTAATTTTATTAAGTGGTTATTTCTGTATGCTAAATTATACTTAGATTTTACATCAGTATCTTTAGTAAGTATTTAAAGTATCCTTAAATACACCATTTCTTAATTTGTTTATATCAGTATTTACTTTTGAAAGGTGAATAAAGCGCCCGGGTGGCTCAGTCGGTTAAGCGGCCGACTTCAGCTCGGGTCATGATCCCGCGGTCCGTGAGTTCGAGCCCCGCATCGGGCTCTGTGCTGACAGCTCAGAGCCTGGAGCCTGTTTCGGATTCTGTGTCTCCCTCTCTCTGACCCTCCCCTGTTCATGCTCCGTCTCTCCCTGTCTCAAAAATAAATAAAAAAAAAGTTTAAAAAAAAAATTAAAAAAAAAAAAATGAAAGGTGAATAAACCTTTTGATGGTTGAAACCGTGAGCCTAAAACTGTAAGCATTGTAAGTGGGAAGGTTAGTTTGTAATTCAGACCTGAACCCACTGCCCCATTTTCAGGATACACAATTATATATTTATAAACAGATTCTTAAACATGTTCAGTAAGCGTCATTCCTAAATCTGTCTGTAGGTCCTCATGATCCTTAATCTCAGATACCTCTCCTTTCTCCTTACTTAAAACACCCCCCACCTTGCTTACACGTTCCCTTTATCCTCTTGAGTTACACACTGACACGTACATGGATTTCCCCTCACCCTCAATAAAGCATGAGATGTTACGCGCACACATATTAGCACACCCCAAAAGGCATGCAGGCAGAAAGGGGAGAAGATTCACGGTGCGATGGGTGGGAGATTATGTGTGGATATTGCTGTGTGGCTGTACGAATAGGAGAATGGTTGGAAAGTAGATCTGAGAGATGACGAATTAAGGGACCACACGTTACTGATAATAGTTGAGGGGTGACACACACACACTGTCCTGTTAATACGTCTGATCAGAGGTCAGTCACTGAGATTAGTAATAATCTTAATGAGTAGAGGGGTGGCTCAGTCGGGTAAGTGTCCATCTTCGGCTCAGGTCATGATCTTGGGGTTCATGGGTTTGTGCTCCATGTCGGGCTCTGTGCTGACAGCTCGGAGCCTGGAGCCTGCTTTGGATTCTGTGTCTCCCTCTCTCTCTGCCCCTTCCCTGCTCACACTGTGTCTCTCCCTCTCTCAAAAATAAATAAACATAAAAAAAAATTATAAAAAATAACGAGTGGAAAAGGATACAAGTGCTGATCTAAGTCAGTTGAGAAGGATGTTATTATCCTGTATTTGAATATAAGACTTTCTGAATTTGGAACTAATATCTGCATTAAAGCTGAGTAAAGAATATTTGAATAAGGGATACGAAGTATTTTAAATATTAGTATTTTAAATATTAGCTTCTAAAGCATTCTGAAGATTTTTAAGAAAAAAGTGTTAAGTGCTCTTATGATAATTTTTAGAAGTAAAGGTGTCATAGTACCCATTAAGACCTGCCATATGGCATTTATTGATGGGTACTGTACGTTAAATCTTTCTTGAGTAACAGAGTTGAGTTTGACCTGGCTCTCTTGTCAGCATGCCGGGCTCTGCCGCACCCTTCTGTTTGCATAAATGGCATCAGTTTCTTCTTTGCATCAGGAATAGATCCTTTTTTCTCTTTGAAGGAAGAACATGAGATTTGGAGCCAGAAAGAGTTATACAACCACAATATGATTAATTCTCTTTAATCTTTCATTATGTCCTTTGATTTTATCATTACCTGCAACATAAAAGCTGAAGTCTTAGTATTGCCTTCAAAGTTCTGTGTTGGTAGTTTTCAGCTCAGGATGCATATTAAAATAACACGAAAAACTTTTTAAAAATATCAAGAACAGGGTAGGGTTTTGGTATCTGGATTTTTGTGTCCACATTCATGAGGGATACTGATTTGTTTTCTTTTGTTGTAATAGATTATTGTGTTTTTGGTATCAAAATAGTACTGGTCTCATAAAAGAATTGGGAAGCGTTTACTCCTTTTTTGTTCCCTCAAAGAGCGTAGAAATGCAATTATTTCTTCTTTAAATGTTTAGAATTCACCAGTATAGCTCTCTGCATGAGGAGCTTTCTCATTTGGAAAGCTTAAAAATACAGATTTAGTTTCTGTGATAGATACGGGCCTATTGAGGTTATCTGTTTCCTCAGCGTGAGCTTTAATACTTGGTGTTCTTCAAGGAGTGGTTTGTGTCTGTCTGGTTCATTTAAGTTGTTGAATTTATGGACACAACGTCTTTATGTTTTCTTATTTCTATCATGTTTATAGAAGCCTTAGTTGATAACCCTTCTTTCATTCTTGATATTGGTATTACCAATATCTTTCTTTTTTTCTTAGACTGGCTTGAGGTTTGTCAATATTACTGATTTATTCAAAGAACCAGCTTTTGGTTTTATTCATTTTTCTCTATTTTTCTGTTTTTTAATTTCACTGATTCCTGCTTTTATGTATATATTTTTTCTTTTGCTTGTTTTGGGTTTAATTTGCTGTTCTCTTTCTAGTGTCTTAAGATTATTGACTTGAGAATTGTCTTTTCTAATATAAGCATGTTTAATACTTACAAAGTGAAAAGTGCCCATACACTCATGCTTTCCTTTGGCTGCCTTCTTTCCACCCTGGACGCAACCATTGTTATTTTTTCAATATCCTTTCACAGAATGCTACATAGCATTCTAGCAATTATTTTCTTCCATGCTTTGCTTTTTTTTTTTTTTAACTTAGTAATCTATCCTGGATATAACTCTTTATCTTTCACATATTTTTTATTCTCTTTTATGATAGCATAAATAGCCAGTCTTTTATTAATGGGCATTTAAGAATAGGGCCTGGGTGGCTCAGTCGGTTGAGCGACCGACTTTGGCTCAGGTCATGGTCTCGCGGTTTGTGGATTTGAGCCCCGCATCGGGCTCTGTGCTGACAGCTCAGAGCCTGGAGCCTGCTTCGGACTCTGTGTCTCCCTCTCTCTCTGCCCCTCCCCTGCTCATGCTCTGTCTCTCTCTGTCTCAGAAATAAATAAACTTAAAAATTAAGAATAGGGCCTGGGTCTTGGTATTTTTAACAATTTTATTCTTTTTATGCATTTCATTATGAAAAATTTTATGCATACAGTTTATATATTTTAAGTGTCTTTTAACTTCTAGGTTTCCCTTCATCATTTTCTGCCTTAAACCATTAGCCTTGTCCAGTAATGGTAACTGTCGCTTTCCCGGGATTCATTTATTTTAAACAGTTTATACTGAGAATTAGAAAATGCCTGTAGAAGGATACCTAAAACAGAGTACAGTGTAATGAATCATTGTAAAGCAGGTGTCCCATGTAGGTACTATGGCGGCCAAGGAGTCGAGGACTGTCAGCACCTGGAAAGCCTTTCGTGTGGTCCTTTTGTGTCTCCCCTTCCCTTCTCCCACAGGTAATCAGTATCCTGATTTTTATGGAAATCTCTTCTAAGATTAATTTTTACTTTCCCCTGGATACTCTCACTTCATGAAATCTGTGTCTGCAAACAACGGTTTGAGCAAGTTTACCTTAAAAAATGTCATTAGCTGTGTAGCGAGGCCCCGTCTACTGTTGATGAGCCCTGCCGCTTCATTCTTGCTCGCTGGCCATCAGGCATGCCTGCTCCCACTCTGGACTTCAGGAATGTTTTCTTTTGTTGCTTCATCTTTCTGGGCCACTTCACTTCAGGATACAAACTGCATCCAGTGGAGTTCTTAGTTGTAAGCAATAGAAACCATCTCTGGGGGCACCTGGGTGGCTCAGTTGGTTGAGCGTCCGACTTCACTTCAGGTCATGATCTCACGGTTCGTCAGTTCAAGCCCTGCATTGTGCTCTCTGCTGTCAGCATGGAGCCCTCTTCGGATCCTCTGTCCCTTTCTCTCTCTGCCCGTCCTCCACTCGCCGTCTGTCTGTCTGTCTGTCTGTCTCTCTCTCAATGAATAAACTTTAAAAAAAAAAGAAACTGTCTCTGGCTAATTTATTAAAAGGGTATGTGTGACCCACAGACTCTCTAACAAGGCTGGGAAAGTGGGCCTGATGACCACACCACCAAGAACAGATCTCAAAATTGTCACAAAAGCGCTCTAATGAAGACACCACTGCCACCTCTCTGGGGCACTGATATCGTTGCTTGCACCCCACATACCACTGACGCTGGGCCGTGGGCCTGCCACAAGTGTCTGTGTCTCTGCCCACTCAGGAAGCTGGAGGTAACTGCTAGTGCAGCCATGCTTACTGGTGGAATCTTTGGAGTTCCTCCTTCTACAAGCTAATGGTTTTCTATTTGGTCTAGAGCGGGTGCGTCTTACTGGCAGAGCTTGTGGCATGTGGCCGTGTCTTAGTTTTGAAGAAAGATGGGAAAGCAAGCGGGTGAGGTTTTCTTTGTTTCTTTCTTCACACTTGGGTCGTAGGACACGTATTTGTCTCATAATATAAGGCATGCTTAAAGGTAGACTTGGCATTTAGATGGTTGGTGACCAAAAAGAAATGTCCACTGTAGAAGTTCTGTATTGGTTTTAGAAATCCATTCCTCTTAGTAGCTGATGTTCTTTGTAGCTTCTCGTGTGGTTTGTACAGTGCAGGGAGTGTTTGACACAGGCATATTCCTTATATTGCCAGGTGCCATATAAGATGTGGAGCGGTGCCTGTATTTCTGGAGAACTTTTATTTTAAAAACCCCATCCCAGGGAAGCCTGGGTGGCTCAGTCAGTTAAGTGTCGAACTCTTGGTTTTGGCTCAGGTTGTGATCTCATGGTTCGTGAGATCGAGCCCTGCATTGGGCTCCGTGTGCTGACAGTGTGGAGCCTGCTTAGGATTCTCTCTCTCCCTCTCTCTGCCCCTCCCCCGCTTATTCATTTTCTCTCTCTCTCTCTCTCAATAAGTAAAAAAACTTAAAAAAATAAAAACCTCATCCTAATTTTAGCTAATTACAGGGATTCTGGTTTTATCTTATGAATAAACTTAAAGAGATGTAAGAGTCGAAAGTCATACTGTAACAAGCATTAGTATTTCCTGGAGATCTTTTCACTGAGAACCTTCTGGCTTATAAACCATTTGCCTTTTTTTCAAGTGCGATCTTACTGTATAAAAGTTTTGGAAAATGGAAGGCACCCTGTTAGGACCATAAGCACTTGCTTTTCAAAACCAAGGTGATATAGTTCTCATCACTGCAGAGGTATTTTACTCTTACTGTGAAACTTTGTAAGCGCAAGCTTTATAAAATGAACAGAAAAGCCCATTGTTAGTTTACAAGTGATGACTTTAAAAACCTGCTAGTGAGGTTTTCATCTGCTGTGAAACCAGGGAATAGTTGGATGGAGGGAGCAGCGGACAGGTTGGGTCAGAGGGGCTTGCGGACACTGTCTTGTCTCTGCAGGTGGTGTGTGGCATTATTTTAGATAATTCATGTATGTTTGACATTTCATCCCCAGTTACTAAAAAAGAATTAATATTACTATCCCTTCCCCTTCAGTTTTCTCACAGTGGTGGTATGGGAAGATCTGAGACAGATACGATCAAGCTTCTTAGAATAAACACATTGTAACGTAAGGTTGTCGTAGTAAGAACAAAGATGAATGTACTATAAAACCTTTATAGCCGTGTGCACCCTGTGGGTTTACTATATAACAATAAACTGTTGTTATCGTGCTAGAAGGGACACATTTCTGAATTATTCAGACCAGGTGGTGCCTCAGTTTTGAATACTAAAAACAACTCAATTGTGGATTCAATGGGCTGAATTGATAGGAAATTTATTTCTGGTTCATCCATTTGGCCTCTGTCTACATAGCCAGTAGAAAATTCTTTACAGAATGTTTATAAAGCTCATTTCCAAATAATTCAGGTTAGTTTTAGCACTCTTTACCTAACATGCATGAGGCCTTAATTCTACAAAGGAAAAACAATCCAAGGTTTCTAAAAATTCAAGGTAATAATTGTAGAATATAATGGTAGGGGTGAATGTACTGGTTGCTTGATATTTAGTGATACATTTGATTAATGCTTTTGTGGTCCAGATAGCAATTGTTCTAATATAATTTATTTTGCAGTGAGGGCCGAGGCAAGTTGACCGTATTTTCAGTTAAAGCTATGTTAGCAACAATGTGTGGTGGAAAAATGCTGGACAAATTGAGATGTAAGTACTTTCATATTATTTGAAAGATTTTATTTTCAAATTAGAACCTTTAAACAGTTTTAAATGAATGTTGTCAGAATTTTGGATGATGCTGTAATGAACTTTTTTGTGTTTTTACTAGATCATTCCCTTTGTAACAACTGGAAACTGGCTCAGAATATGTCAGTTATGCCACCTACTGTTGAGATGGACAAATTAGTTGAATTAATTTGTTTAGTTTTTTGTTTTTGTTTTTGTTTTTTTTTTAGAATAAAGTAACAAAACTGAAGAGATTCAGAACAGGAACATGGACCTTAAAAAAGTCTTTTAAAAATGTTTCCTATATTATTAAAAATTTTGCTTGCAGATGATTATGCTGATTGCTTTTAGTTAGAAAAGAAATTTGATTATTTTTACCAGGTTTGGTTAAGATTAGCCCTTTAAAAAATAACCTTATTCTTCATCAGAGGGTATTTGCTATGATTAAGCTTTTCCTTAGTACCTTAGAGTACAGCTCAGTTATTTAGAAATTTATAGTTTTTGTTTTGTTTTTTTTTTTTTTTTTTTTAGTTATTGTTCCTAAGTCTTTTCTTACTGTTGGCCATTTTGTCATTTTACTGTTCCCTAAGTATACTGTAGGATTAAGTGACATCAAAGGAAGTGACATGCACAGTAATTTAATTTTGCTGCTTATGGTTTTCACTTATTCATTCATTAGATAGTTACTAACTGCCTGAGATATGCCAAACATCGTGCTAAGTGCTTTACATATATTTTCTCACTGAATGTTTAAAATTTCTTTGAGCAGCAGGTGGTATTTTCTCCATTTTACAGACAAGTTAACTAAGGGGGTAAAGCTGGGATTTCAACTCAGGCTGCTGAGCTTCTAGCCCTGCTCTAAGCTACTTTGTTGTCCTCCATATACTAATGCTGTGATGGGCGATGCACATACGATGCAGTACAAGGAGCAAAGTGCCATACTACACGTAAGGAGCTCTGGCAGGTTTCAGGGAGGTGAGATTGAAGCTGTGGGTTTTGATGAAGTGTTGAGATACCCTGTGAATTGCTTTGTTGAAGAAACTGCGTCATTTGTCCAGTAGCATTTCTCATGGACTGGATTTTGATGATTGCATCCCTATGATGTTCCTTTGCGTCCTACATTTTTTGTTTTAATTAAAAGCTATAAATGCTTGGTTGGATTTGAACACAAGCTTTTGGGCAAGGTGACTTGATAGGTACCTCTGTCTTCTGTGCTTTTTCTTACATGTTACCATGGCATTGAAAGTTGGAAAGCTGGATGGCTCACTAGATATAGATATCAATATTCTAAAGAAAGGTCTTACGTAGTATGTTTGGTCAGCTGTTAACGTGGTTTATCTTCATTTCAAAATCAGCGGCAATGTAAACCAAAATTTCAGTAGTAAAACTTCTAGTTTCATTAAAGACTCTTCTATGTATTTTTCACATGGTATCTCAAAATATTACTATTTGGGGCTGAAATTTCTTCATATTTTTTAATTCTAGCATGGTGTTTTTCTGAGATAATACAATACGGATGAGATTATATTTCATTCAAACATAAAGGAAAAGAAAGTTGGAATTTTATCTTTCTCTTATTTTTTAAAGTTTATTTATATATTTTGAGAGAGAGAGAGAGAGCATGAGCAAGGGAGGGGCAGAGAGGGAGGGAGAGAGAGGATCCCAAGCAGGCTCCATGCTGTCAGTGCGGAGCCCAACTTGGGGCTGGAACTCACAAACTGTGAGATCATGACCTGAGCCAAAATCAAGAGTCAGACGCTTACCTGATTGAGCCACCCAGGAGCCCGAGGAATTTTATGTCTTTTTTAATGACGATGATACCAGGTAAAGAATATACATTGCCGTCTTTATTAGTACTGGAGAAAGTGACTGAAAATAGAAAATACATGATATAACTGCAGATTGTAGATGACTCTGGAGTCTTTCAGTTTCTGTGGTTAAATCAGCTATATTTACATAGAACTGGAACGTGGCACATAGTAAATGCCAAAATTTTGCCAAATATCAGTTGTTGCTGGAGTACTAAAATTACTGCAATTCCCTGTTGTAACTGCTAGTGAAAAAGTGCAAATTTTAGTATGATGTGAGATGTGGAAGGGATCCAGGTAATGGCAGGTTTTTCATTTGTTTTTAGGTGGCTTTCAAATTTCTTTTCTTTTTTTTTTTTTTAATTTTTTTTTAACATTTATTTATTTTTGAGACAGAGAGAGACAGAGCATGAACGGGGGAGGGTCAGAGAGAGGGAGACACAGAATCGGAAACAGGCTCCAGGCTCTGAGCTGTCAGCACAGAGCCCGACGCGGGGCTCGAACTCACGGACCGCGAGATCGTGACCTGAGCCGAAGTCGGCCGCTCAACCGACTGAGCCACCCAGGAGCCCCTAGCTTTCAAATTTCTTAGAGGAACACAAGTGATCACTATTCACACGGCACAAAAGTACACATGCTCAGGCCAATGTGACTTGTCACTGTATTCAGAATGCCAGATCATTGCACATCAGATATGGATTGATGAGATACCAGCCCATGCTAGGTCACTAATTACCATATTTGTGTTATGCAGATAGGTCTAAAGTATGGCTTTCTAATCTTCATGTTCAAAATTATAGTTTCTTTACCATCTGTAGTTCTGTTTCATTATTTTTATTGCACTATAATTATCTTCGCTTGAAAATGAGATGTTTAACATAAGTAAAACATTTCAGGTATTGAAGTCTGTCTCCACTTCTTAATTTTAATCATTCAGAGTGGAAACCACATTTATGTGGTCTGTCACTCTTGTTTTAAACAGAGCTCACTGGTTATAATTTACATATTTTTCATAACTCGGAGATGTCATCGTCTGATGCATTTGGGGCTAATTGTGAGGCTCTGGGTTGTTTATCCCTTCTGATGTTTTCAGACAACTTTGCTTTCTCAAGTTCTTGAAAACAACAAAAGCAACAACAAAGCAACAACTTTGTTGTTGTTGGTGGTGGTGGTGGGTGTGTGTGTCCCTTTTATCACTGGTAAATGTGTTAGGATTATCAGAGTACCAGTCTCTAGAAATCTTTCTTTGCTTCCAATTTACTTAAAAAAAATTTTTTTTAATGTTTATTTATTTTTGGGAGAGACAGAGTGTGAGCGGGGAAGGGGCAGAGAAAGAGGGAGACACAGAATCCCAAGCCAGCTCCAGGCTCTGAGCTGGCAGCACAGAGCCCAATGCGGGGCTCAAACTCACAAACTGTGAGATCATGACCTGAGCTGAAGTTGGAAGCTTAACCGACTGAGCCACCCAGGTGCCCTGCTTCTGATTTACTTTTAATATGGAGAAAACATAAGCAAACTTCTGAGCGTTCTATTTAAGGTATGAATGTAAGTGATGACTCCTGTATTATGAGAGAAGTACTGGAGCTTTTGTAGTGTGATTGGCAGTTTGTCTGCTGTGAGAATCCTTTTCTCCTTGGTTTTCCAAGTCTCAGCTATGTCCTGCTTCGTTGAGAAGGCTGAATAACAGCTTAGGTAAAAGCGAGCGATAACACTATATTGTAATTTCCAATGATATTTGACTGTTCACTTTCCTTCTGTTTGTTCCGTCGACTTTGTTCTCAGTTTCTCCATCTTCCTCCCATTAACTGCACTTTCTGTTTGTTACCTCTGTTAATGTTCCTTTTATTTATTTATTTTAAATGTTTATTATTTATTTTGAGAGAGAGAGCACATAGGAGCGCACGTAAGAGGTGGGAGGGGCAGAGAGAGAGAATCCCAAGCAGGCTCTGCACTGTCCGCGCAGAGCCCTACGTGTGGCTTGATCTCACAAACCTTGAGATCATTACCTGAGCCAGAATCCCAGAGTTGGACGTTTAACCGACTGAGCCACCCAGGTGCCCCATGTTAATGTTCTTTTTAAATTCAGTTTTCTAATTTATGGAATACACCTTAGTGTTTCTACTTTTCTTCCTTTTATTTTGATCTTTCTGCTTTTTCCCTTTTGTTTTAGATTTTTTTTTCCTATAATTTTCTCTCCCCCCTTTTTTGTTTGATATATTTTTTGTTTTTTTATTTTAGTTTCAAGATAGCATTTAGAACAACTTAAACAATACTTGTACTTTTAGCTTGAAACATTTCTTGATTGGTTTTTTCAGATCTCTCTTAAGAGAGTTTCTGTCTCCAGGTAATGTTCATTTATAGAAATAGTTCACTGTTATGGCCATTAGGGACTGTATCCTAGATTCACAGTTAACTGGGATCACATTCTAAATACCAGTGATTTATAATCAGAATACAGACTTTAATTATAAGCCTGATCAAAACTTAGTAATGTCAGAAACCCTAAAAATAACTCAGAGAACAAAACTTACAGACTGTAAAGCCTATTATTTATGAAATCATACTTGTCATTTAATTTATGGGATTTATTTACTTTGTCTAATTCTGCTGTTTGTTTTCTAGGAAATTTAGTCTCTTATTCAGACCTCATCTGTCTTGCATTAAAAGATAGGAGCAGATAATTTAGGGCTCCTGGGTGGCTCAGTCAGTGGAAGGTCCGACCCTGGATATTAGCTCAGGTCATGATCTCATGGTTTGGGAGCCTGTGTTGAGCTCTGTGCTGACAGTGTGGAACCTGCTTGGATTGTCTCTTTCCCTCTCTCTCTGCTCCTCCCCCACTCATGCTTTCTCTCTCTCTCTCAAAATAAATAAACATTAAAAAAAGGATAGGAGCAGATGATTCATGTAATTTCTATTTAAATCCTTTAAAAACCTGGCACTCCCATTTTGAATGACAGCCTAACAGAATGTATCAGGGAGGCTGTGAAAATATCCACATCCATTGACTCAGTCTGTTTCTTGAGTTTACCCTGAGGAATTAGTCAAGAGTGTGCCCTAAGTTTTATGTATATTTGTTATGACATTTTTTTATAATATGTGAAAGTTTGAAACAGTTTTAGTGTCCAAAGCACAGAACCCAGTTACAGTCTGGGCTACTTACATGATTGAATATAATGTCCTCAAATATGTGTTTCAGACCAAAATGCATAAATGTAATATAGTTTTAGGCAAAAATTTATTACGCACATAGAAAAAGAAATAATATGCCAAAATGATAACAGGCATTTTTTCTGTGTTATAGCATAAAAATGCTTTTGTAATAAGAATAATTTATATTACTTTTGGTTTTGCGTGTTTCTGATATACCGCACTTTGAGTAGTCAGAGAAAAGATGGCCTGAGTGCTGATTATGCCCAGAACTGGCAGTTCTCACCGACATTTCAATTGCTTGCTTCCTTCATATTTTACTAACAGCCTGTAGAGGGGCCATCCTTTGCAGTTCTAATGAAACAGATTCACTTGTTTAAAATTTAGCTTCCTCTGCAATAGTCTTTTAACTGCCTGTCACTGCATAGTTATCCTGGCTGGTTTCTATTAACCATCCTTTCTCATCATTAGATGGAAATGACGGTTTAATTTGAATGAATGATGCCCACATTTGCATTTCTCATATAACCAAAATGTTCTAGAACTGGAAGCAAGTAAGAGATAAGTCCTAAATCAATGTTTTGTCAAAAGGGAGGCCTAGAGGGGTGCCTGGGTGGCTCAGTTGGTTGAGCGTCCAACTTTGGCTCAGGTCATAATCTCGCGGCTCTGTGAGAGTTTGAGCCCTGCGTCGGGCTCTGTGCTGACAGCTCAGAGCCTGGAGCCTGCTTCTTCTTCTGTGTCTCCCTCTCTGTCTACCCCTAACCCACTTGCATTCTGTCTCCGTCTCTCTCAAAAATAAATAAACATTAAAAAATTTTTTTTTCTTTTTAAAAAGGGAGGCCTAGAGACTTGTCTGAGGTAGTTCCTGGCTGAGTCAGCACTAGAGGTCCAAGGCATTCAGACTCCATCCTCTAGCCTCACTTTGACTTAATGAATGCTGTAGGACTGTTCATGAGTTTGGGAATAAAATATTCATTTGGATTTGGTTACATACAGGTATTTATAAATATACAGATGTGTATACATGTTTTTGTGGGTTAGGTTACTCAATTGGTAGAAAGATGACAGGCGGTGAGAGTCATTTGCCAGGAAAAGCTAACATATGAAAGAAAATGGCATTCTGTTTATAGACTTGACTCTTTATTGTAAACAACCCTATCATCTTGCAGAAGTGTATGATTGGTTATATGGGGAGAAAAAGAGTGGATAGATGCAATGAGTAAAGCCAGGGTCGTTATCACCAGAATAAAAGGTTGAAACAGATGTGATGATGGTAGAATAGTAGAATTATTTTGCCATTACACAAAAGACAGAATTTTTTTTTAAGTTTATTTATTTATTTTTCAGAGAGCGTGCACGCGTGAGAGAGAGCATGGAAGGGGCAAAGAGAGAGGGAGAGTGAGAGAATCCTAAGCAGGTCCTGCGCGATCAGTCCGGAGCCTGATGTGGGGTTCAGACTCATCAACTGTGAGATCATGACCTGAGCTGAAATCAGGAGTCAGCTATTTAACTGACTGAGCCACTCAGGCACCCCCAGAATATTTTTTAAAGTGTGTATACATATACATTTAGGGACTTGATTGTGGGTTTTTCACAAGGGAGAAAGCCTACATTTTAATCTGGAAACATCTAATGGGGAATTAGCATAGCTTTTTTCAGAGGTATATAAATAGAAAAAGAATTACTGGGGAAATTAACCAGTGTTCTGGGAAGTAATTTAGTCCCTTAATGCTGAAGGGTTGAGGGCTTTAATTAGAGGACTAGTTTAATTTTTTATTAAATTTTATTGTCTCTTCTTTTTTTTAACGTTTATTTATTTATTTTGAGAGAGAGAGGGAGAGAGAGCATTCCTGAGCATGCAAGTTGGGGAGGGGCAGAGAGAGGGAATCCCAAACAGGCTCTGTGCTTATAGCACAGAGCCCAGTGTGGGACTTGATGTCACCAATGATGGGATCATGATGTGAGCCAAAATCGAAATCAGACCCTCAACTGACTAAGCCACCCAGGCGCCCCTCTCTTACTTACTACTTTGGTGAGATCTTTGTATTTGTATATAGTAAATCACAGTAACTTCACTCATTGTTATGCTTCATTTAAGATTAAAAAAAATTTTCGGTACTTTTTTACTGTTTTTCTTACAGATCAAAGAAGCCTAATCTTTAAAAAAAAATACTTTGTAAACCAATAACTCAAGCAATAATAAATTAACTTCACTGTGCCTTCAATTTGGGGGTCTGGCAGTATTTCTCTTATTAAATCAAACAAAGAAACATGTTCTGGTTCTCTTATAATTGTAACATGGCCCTATTAAGTGATAATTTCTTTTTTAGTGAATTTTTAAAAAAATTACTCTGAACATATTATAGGACATAGTAACAAAGTATAATAGAAAATAATACTTTTTTGAGGGTAAGGTTGGTCATTTTATTGTCAGTTATTTCCTTTGTTACTCTGAATGAGTTAGGTATAGATGTGTCAGTGCAAGTATATACACAGATGTTTTTGTAACTGTGAAGCTGTAGATATGTGTATTTATGTGCTGGGCAGCTAAAGTTTCTGGTCTTGGATATTTCCACCATTTAGTTAGCGGGTAGAACTTAATAACTTGCTAATTTATCAGTTATTGAATACCTTGAGTGGCAACAGAAAACTTAACCAACAGCGGCTTCAACACATGGGGATGTATTTTTCTCATGTAAAATTAAGTCCAAAGGCAGGTAGGTCAAAGTTGGTACCGTGAGTTAAGGATGTCATCAAAGACTCAGGTCCCATCCTCTCGTCCTGCTCTGCCATATGGCTTTCCTCCTCACGTTCATAACGTGACCGCTGCATGCCAGGCCTCACGTTCTCATTCGAAGCAGAGAGAAGAAAGAAGTGCCTCTCTCAGGAAAGCAGAAGCCTTCCCAGAAATCCACTTTAGAGTTACCTTGTGCAAGAGAGACTGGGAAGTTGTTTTTCAAGTGGAGCACATTGCCATTCTCATCACCGTCAGGGTTCAGTTGGGGAGCAGGCAGGGGAAGGTAGATACTGAGTAGTAGGCACGTTGCCACATCCCATATCGACCCTTTGTTTTCGTTCAGATTTAATGAATGATTATTTTCCTCATAAGACTAGCACCCAGCTATTTAAAAATGAAGTTAGGGGTGCCTGGGTGGCTCAGTTGGTTGGGCGTCTGACTTCAGCTCAGGTCATGATCTTGCGGTCCATGAGTTTGAGCCCGGCGTCGGGCTCTGTGCTGACAGCTCAGGGTCTGGAGCCAGCTTCGGATTCTGTGTCTCCCTCTGTCTCTGTCCCTCCCCTGCTTGTGCTCTGTCTCTCTCTCGTGCTCTCTCTCTCTCAAAAATAAATAAACATGAAAAAAAAATCTTTAAAAAAATAAAATAAATACATAATAAATAAATAAAAATGAAGTTACTATGGTCTCCCCTCCTTCAAAGGGCATCAGTTTTTCACATAATTGGCAACATCTTCAAAGCTCTGTATCTGCAGTCCTGAGCTGTGGCCCAGTACTCTGGTTCTAACTACCTGCAGGATGGTTCTGCATGGACATTTGCTGATTGGTTCAAATACACTTATGTGCAAAGATAAATATTTGTATCTTCAGGGGTTTTTTTGGTTTTGTTTTGTTTTTTAGTCAGGGTTGTCATTTTCCCAAACTGGAAACTTAGAATAATAACCCTAACTTCTTAAATTCCTTTATTCCCTAATCCAGTTTGCCATCAGCAGGCGTTTCCTGCATTGAAATGTCTTGGAGGTGACCCCCCCCCTCCCCCAACCTTACTGTCACTACTGAAGTTCACACACTCGCTACCTCATTTGTGCCTCCTCCACAAGGTTTTGTAGCTGATTTCCCCAGTCCTGTTCTTCCTTTTTTATCCATTCTGTTGGTCACTAACAGTCTCATTTTACAGAAACTTAGCTTTCTAAATATCTTTTCCCTTCGTAAGAGTTTTTAAACCAAATTCAAAGTGATTTCCTCTTTCAAAGTTTTCTTTCATGCCAGATACGTTTCTTATTCTGTCTTTATTTCCCTTTATTTCTCAATCTAAATTGTCTCTCACTGAAGAATGTAGTACACTGTTTCAGTACACTGTTTCCTGCTTTACCCCCCCCCCCAAAAAAAAAAAAGATAACAAATTCCTGCCATAGACACTTGCCTCCTCTTCTCTGGTTGTGTCCCCCAGCCCCCACCTCCAACCTCTTTTGACCTCATCATTCTATACCTTTCAAGGCCTAGCTTCTAATTCCTTTCTTTTAGAACTTCCCTGACAGTTACTGCCTATGTGTTTTGTAACTATTCTAAACTACATTTTGAAGAAGTGTGGTGTGATGGAGTCAGGGAAGTATAACTTTAAAGTGTAACTTTAAATCTTGACTTAGCTACTTACCAACTTCTTAACCCTAAGCAACTTAACCTTTCTAAGCTAGTTTCCTTATCTATAAAATTTAAATAATTATGTGTACACACATACACCTTTTTGTGAGAGTAAAATGAGGTATTGTTTAGTAATGTATAAGGCACTTAGTATTAGGGATTGTTGCTTGAAAACAAAAACCCAGGACAATAGTGTCTTAAACAAAGCTGAAGTTTATTTTTTTCTTACATAAAAGAAGTCCAGGGTTAGGTAGTCCAAGGCTGATGTGGTATTTCATCTGGGACCCAGGCTTTCTCTACCTTTGTTTTCTACCATTCGAGTGCATGACTTCTGTAACAAAATCACAATTACCACATAGTCCAAGGTGGCTGTTGGAGCTCCAGCCATCATAACTACATTTCAGATAGCAAAAGGAGGAAGAGGATAAGGAAAGAAGGGCCTGATTTCCAGCTTAGTCAGCTTTCTTTTACCAACCTTCCTGGAAGTCCCTCATAACCCTTCTGCTTATAGTCTCACTGGCTACCAGTTAGTCACATGACCATGACTTGCTAAAAGGAGGCTATAAGTTTTAATCTCTTAGTTGGGTGCATTGCTGTACAAAATAAAATTAGTGTTCTATTACTAGTAGAAACGAGGATAATTAATTTTGGGTGGCTACAGGCAGCCTCAGCCATGGTTACAACCTGTTGTGGTGCTTGACAAATAGGCTTAACAGGCATCTTTATGTCTCTGTTCTTTCTGTTCCACTTAGTGTCAATTTAACACTTAATTCTTCTTTGCTTCATATGTATCTTTTTTTTTTTTTCAGCTACACTGAAAGTTTCTTGGGGGATAAAGACCCCCATCATACTTCTTTGTTGTGTTTCATGACACCTAGCAGAATGCTTGGCACTTGGACCACATAGAAGGAACTTAATATTTGTTTGTTAATTAATTGATTTTATCTTCCACTAGGATTGTAGTTCTTTTAGCCTCTCATTGAATCTCCCCACCCGCCATGAGTATTTAATACTTTTTCTCCAGCTACAAACTAACAGCTATTTAGAGAGCATATATTGTAGATTTTCATTCCTTTGATACTTTCTTGTTTTTTAATGTTAATGTTTTTTTTTCTTTTCTTTTCTTTTTTTTTTTAATTTTTTTTTAACATTTATTTATTTTTGAGACAGAGAGAGACAGAGCATGAATGGGGGAGGGGCAGAGAGAGAGGGAGACACAGAACCGGAAGCAGGCTCCAGGCTCTGAGCCATCAGCCCAGAGCCCGACGCGGGGCTCGAACTCACGGACCGTGAGATCGTGACCTGAGCTGAAGTCGCACGCTTAACCAACTGAGCCACCCAGGCACCCCTAATGTTAATGTTTTTTAAAAGTTACTCTGTGGAGTTGATAATTTAACATTTTATCTTTCTTTAGTTAATATATTTCAAATGTATTTTTTTTTCTACACCTAGTGCTTCAGGATAAATACCTCGAATTAAACCTAAAGAATAATGCATATATAACATATATCAATTACATATATATCTGTTCTATACTTATTAATTATGTATAGAATCTGACTTTTTAAAATGCCACACTTGGCAGGGCCTCAGGAAACGATTTTTCTGTGCATGTTTAACTCACCCATTTGTTTATAAGGAAGCTCAATACTTTGAAAAAAAGCTTAGGTCACATTTCTCTGACACATTGATTTTGGGCTGTTGGTGATTTTTCTTTTTCTCCCCGACTATGAATGAGAAGAGAGGAAGAACTAACTGGAGAGAAAAGACTCTCTCTAAGAAGATAAAGAAATAGTATTACTAGAAATTTCTTTCCCATCTGCTTGAGTCAGACTTTATGGTAAAAATAAGATCTTATAGTATCAAAGTATCTTGGGGTAGAAGAATTTATAGGAGTTCTTTTTATTCTACTTTGGAACTCACTGAATGGAATATTTTAAACATGTTTTATGCTTCCTTCAAATTTATTCCTTCACAGGAATACATTACATTAGTAGCATATGAATATATAAATATAATACAGTTTCATACCCCCAAATCAATATGCTAATATATTCATAAACCCAAGCATGCATATGTCTTATATAAACACATACATAAATGCTAAGAGATAAAGGTATGTTGCTACAAATTCTTCTTGGAACAAAGTTTGTTATAAATAAAATAAGTTATATATCATTCAGTTATGTACACTCAAAAAGAGGAGGTAGGTAGACATACATGAATCGTTATTGGGTTTAATATTTAGGTAGATATTAAGTGGGTGGGAGAGAGGGCTGGGCAGTAAAGGAACTATACAATGTTAATAAGAAGGAGAACACATATTAACTAAAAATCATAATAGCTTTATGGTACTTTTTAATGGTACTTTTGACCAGTATACAAATAACATAGAGTCATTTATAAAAAGTTTATATTTCTTTCTAGTTTGACTTTATTTGGTTTTGTTCTCATAGATGTTTTCTCCCAGATGTCAGATTCCAATGGCTTAATGATATTTAGCAAGTTTGACCAGTTTCTGAAGGAAGTTCTGAAGCTCCCAACAGCTGTCTTTGAAGGGCCATCTTTTGGTTACACAGAGCACTCAGTCCGCACCTGTTTTCCACAGCAGGTAAGGACAGTTTTGTAGAATCTAGGACTAGAAGAGCACTCATCCATCCCTCTGCCCTTTATTAGATTTCACCAGATTGCTTCTAGTCTAGGGACATAAAGCCTTGGGTAGAGGAGGGAAAAGAGCTTTAAGTGGGAGGGGTGTGAAAAAGAGGGCAGACAAAAAATTCACCTACGAATTCTGGTTTGGGGGAGAGGGGAGTCTTTTCTGGAAAATGGTAACATATGTAAAATTTTAAATTACCAACATTTTAAAGAAAAATGTTGAAGATGAAGTGTTTATATTATTGCTACTGGACATATATTACTTGCCTGAATGAGTTCTTTCAACTGTGAAATAGAAGAATTTTGGCGTAAAACTCTATACAATACTGGGCCATTGTTTTCTCAGCACCAAAGGCAAGGAATGCTACACGGCTCTCAGCTGCCAGCTCAAAATCTCTCGAGGGTACGCTCTCGTTTTCATGTGAAGAAACGATAGACTAGGTTTCCTCTTTATTTGTGAGTGTCCTTGTGTGATCCTGCCCTAGAGATTGTATGTGTGGATTCCTGAGATCTTAACTGAGTCTCAGGGGTCTCAGAGCAGAGTGGATGCTGGCAGTAGCTCCATTTGTGCAGGTAGACATGAGATAAAAGGAGCTTCATGCTAAGCTTAGAAAGTTCTGGAAAGGGGGGAATTACTGAAAAATCTGTGTTAAAACTAATGAGTAAAAGATTAATGGAAGTAGGATATTGACATTGTCTGAAAGTATCTCCTCATAAGGTATTTATTTTTTATTTAAAAGTTTTATTTATTTGAGAGAGAGAGAGAGTGTGCATGCATGTGTGCTCAAGCAGGAGAGGGGCAGAGAGAAGGATCCCAAGCAGGCTCTGTGCTGTCAGTGCAGAACCCGACGTGGGGCTCAATCCCATGAACTGCAAGATCATGGCCTGAGCCGAAATTAAGGATTGGATGCTCAACTGACTGAGCCCCACCATAAGATGTTTATTAATTATGAAAGGAAATGTAGTAACATTAGAAAGTTACCATGTTACAATAGAGAAACCTGTCAGATTGACATTAACGGAGGGATCAAAGTCCCTATCACCGGCGAAGGGACAGACTGATATCCTTGCCTCCTGAGCGGATGCACCAAGATGTACCCAGTATTGCTGTTGTGGTACTTGGGCCAGAAAAGCACAGCCTGAGTCTCCTCTTCCTTTTTTTTTTTTCCCCCATTTTTTTATGTTTGGTTTTATTTTTTACAGTTTTATTGAGATGTAATTCACATATAACATTGTAAAAGCTTAAGGTGTACAACATAATGATTTGAGATTTGTATATCTTGCAAAACAGTTATCACAATAAGTTTATTAACATCTGGCCTGAGTCTCATCTTGAGGAACCATCTGACAAACCCAACTGAAGATAGTTCTACAAAATAACTGGCCTATACACTTTAAGAATGTCCATGTCATGAAAGACAAAAAAAACAAACAAAAAAAACCCCAAAAAAACCCAAAAACCTGTTCCAGGTTACAGGAATCTAAAGAGATAAGAAAAACCCAATGCAGTTTATGATCCAGGGTTTCCTTTTTGTTATAAAGGACATTGTTGGGACAATTGAAAAAATCTGAATACGTTTTGTAGACTAGATAGTAGTATTTTGTTATTAAATGTTAATTTCCCGATTTTGATATTTGTATTAAATTATGTGAGAAAATAACCTTGTTTTTAAGAAATACAGGTATTTAATTTAAGGGTAAAGGGGCATCTCTTCTGCAGTGTTAACATTTGAGAAATCTTGGTAAATGAGGAATTTTTTTGTAATCTTATGATCTTTCTAGAAGTCTGAAATTATTTAAAAATAAAAAGTTAACACATAAAAACAACAAATCTAAAAGTTTGAGGACTGAAAGAACATCATAAACCAGATCCTCCTGATCTGTGATACTTGGATTCACAAAAGAAGCAAAAACAAACACATACATACCTTTTTTTTCTTTTACATTTAAAGTTAAGAATTCATATTTATTTGAACTCAGACTTTCAAAAACTATTTTGTAATTTGTTTAGAGATTACTCATTAGCTTTAGCACCGAAAGTGGCACCCATAATACTGGTGAGTTATTTTTAGTAAGTTCTGAGGAGATGTTCTTCCAAATTTGTACATACTTTGGCTTATTGTTTTTGTGGAAATTTGCCTGTATGCATACTTTATCTCTTTCTCAGTATAAATGACAATATCAGCTTTTAGCATAGTAAAAATAGCTCTGTGCTTCATTTTATTCTAGTATAGTTTGCATTTTCCCCATAGATATGCATTTCTAAATGAGATGAGGCTTTCCATACATATCCTGGTACAGGAATGTCCTTCAGGTATTAAAATGCCCTGAAGCGATGTGAGGATGAGTGTGATAAAGAAACTACAAACATTTTCCATTGATTTTAATTTATTTTTTAAGTAGGCTTCACGTCCATTGTGGAGCCCACTGTGGGGCTTGAACTCACAGCTGTGAGAACTGAGTTGAGATCAAGAGCCAGATGTTGAACTGACTGAGCTACACAGGGGCCCCAGACAGTTTTCACTTAGAATTCCTCTCGGTGCTACTGCTTTAGTAGTACCATTACATTAAACGGTTGCCCCCACAATACTCTGGGGTAATCATATCTGATGTACATGTGGCTTTTCACACAAGATACTTCCTGGAGGTCAGGCTAAAACTTGATCAAGTCCTGGAATGCTACTGTTAAGTAAAGTGTGTCAGAATGAATGGGGAAGGGAATTTATACAAAGAAGTGTCTGTGAAGAGTAACATCTGACCAGTGGATGACAGTTATGTGGGGTTTTAAACCTAAAGTAACCTTTGATCTGATTGTAACATGAGGACTATAATGAGAATCTAGTACTGGAACGACAGTTTAAAATGTTGAAGAATATACAGAAATTTCCAGCTGTTAATCCTAGGAGTGCTATCTAGGATTCTCCAGATCACCTTATGCCTTTATTGTGAGGCTTTTGAACTTACAGCTTGGCTGTTGCTTCTTATCTGCCTCTGATTCCTATAAAAAACTCAGTCTGTGCTTTGGTATGTGCCAAATTTGAAAAAGTCAGAGCAGCATCTCAGGCTGGAGGAAACTTGAGCTTTCTGTGGTCTGTAAAGATGGCCCAAAAAAGGACCCTCAAAAGAAAAAGAAACTACTGATAGAATGACCAAAAATATGAGACTTTGGACAGAGGTTCATGCAGCAAGAGTTAAATCCAATGAGTTTTGGGTTTCTTTTTGAAAATGGGCTTTTCCCGTATGGTTTATTTTCCTACCTATGTGTTTTTTAACACGAGTTAACTTATCCACCATCAGATAGCGAGAGAACAGGGTCAGTGTAAAGTGGAAATTGCTCTGTTGATTCACATGCAGTTTTCCCAGCATATTAATGTTCTGGGCTGAGCAAAAAAGTGATCACAATGAAAGAATGTAGGACTGTTTTAAGAAAGAAGTGGAAAACCTGCAGAAGTACCTTTCTCTGGTGAAAGAAGCGGCTGGTTTGCAGGATTCATGAACTGCTTCACTTTCTGTAGTATTATGGGGTGAAACTGTGGATGCACAAGAAAGACGTGTGAAGATATTGTTTTTAGGACCCCTCACACCTGTGCTACAAAAATTGATTGATGGAGTTAGCTATTCCCTGGAGCCCGTATTTAGTTTTGATAAAATTGATCTGTGTTACAAGTTGTATGCCCTTATTATAAAGAAGGGAAAAAATGACTCAGGACTTAGGACTGAAAGGTATCATCTGATAGTGACCTTGTTGGCAGTGCCTTTGAGAGATTTAATTGTGCTATTAGTGTTGCTATTGTTTTGTTCTCTGTTTACAAGGTGGCATCTGTTTTTAGGTTTGTGCCAACCCTGTTTTTTCTCATATACCTTATTTTTAAATCCACTGCTTTGCAGTATGCAGCTTTTCAGTGATGTCTGTGTTGCATTACAGGAGAAATTCTTGAATTTTTCAAATGATGTGAAGAGAATTACGTGTTTCTTTATTTTAATATAGCTTGAATTCTTTTTTAAAAAACAATTTTGCCTGCTTTTCACAAACAGACCCCAAAAAAGATGTTGGACTTAACATAGTTTTAAAAACACAACAAATATTAAAGGCATTTATAAGCTAATTCAGCAGAACACATCCACTGGAATAGCTAAAATTCAGACTGACAACTAATGTTGGTGAAGATTTGGAGTGACTAGAAAGAACTCTCATATGAGCCACTTTGGAAGATGCTCTGGTGGTTTCCTATAAACCTCAATATCAAAGATTCTTTTATCAGCTTCATAAGCATCTGAGGTGTCCGTAATAAACCACTGGAGTGAAGTTAATTCAAGAAATAGTATGCCTGAAATTTGCTTCAAAATATTCCAGACTGAAGGAATGGTGAAAACATAAATTAAAATTAGTCATTATTGAGAATTGTTGAAGCTGGGTAACAAGCATATTATACTATTCTCTCTACTTTGGTATATTGTAAAATTTTTAGAAAAAAATCTAGCTGTTTATTTGTGCTAATGATTATTGTCTGTATAAAGCACAGTGTTAACATAGCACCTCAAGGCTAATATTTTGGTGGGTAGACCAGGTGTATTGATTTTTCAGTGTTTGTAAACAAACTGACTTTAGAGACTTAAAAGTTATTAAAAAACAAGCAGTGAATATGTTAAATCTCTCCCCAATTTTTCTAAACTTCAGAGTTTAAGGATGAGTTCTGTTTCTCCTTAAAAAGATGATTGCTATTTGTTGTGCTATTTATTTTTTAGGTTCATATTGACTTTAGTTTGAAGTGTTCAGGTGTTCAGTCCACCCTGCAGAGGATCTTAAACTTGATGTCCGTCTTTATGGAAGACTGAATGAGTAGGGGAGAGAGGGAGATGGGAAGGGAGCGGTGCTCTTTCATTGGGTGTTGCGGGACTCTCCGTGATTCACGAGGAGGTGGGCAGTGGGTAGAGATGGGATTACATTATCACCAGTGGATTTTTCAGAACAGCAACAGTATTTCTTGTGCCTGGAGATGTCCTCTGGCTATACTTTGATCCGCATATCCTCTTCTGCTACATGCCAAAATGACTTTTCTCCCCACTCCATCTTTGAAGTGAGACATTTTCTGGATGTTCTGACTTTGTTTTCCTGGACGTTGTATAAAGTTTGGTAAGAATTACCTGGTACGTGTATATGTGTATTTCATAGGAATTCCAATTAAGCAGATTTTACAATCTCCATCAGCAGTCCCTCATTACCAAGATAATCTAGTTGGGTAATTACCATGTTTCATTGATTTGAAGACACTCTTTCACACCTTACCATCTCTGATATCCAGGTACCTCATACAGACAATAATATCTTACAATTGCACTTGGCCAGTAGTTATGATGGGTTGTCTTTTCTTGCACATGTGTGAACTTGGTCAGAGCTGTTCCTGTTGTCACTTCAGCTGAATTATGTCCACATTTGGTCCTGCGTATGCTGTCATTTCAAATGATATTAGCTCTCACTGAAATGCCAATAACCCCTGACCTTCTTTCTCTCCAACAGAAGCCCTCATATTTCATATCCCAGATAAAATAGCCCTTCTTCTTTGATGCTCTGAATCTTTCACTGTAGGATTAATTGTTCCTCTTCTGCATTCCCATGGCGTGTTATATCTAGTTCACTTATGCCCTGAAGGGATACACCTTGATCTCCTTCAACTTTATATCCCCGTGACTAACAGTGTCTGGAAAATGATTGATGCTTACTAGAGATTTGTTGGATTAAATGATTTAAATCAAATATGGCATGAGAAAGTGTCTTGGTTTGAATTCTAACTGAAAGTTTAAATCTCATGGATGTATCTGAAACCTTGTTGTTGTTTTCATTGATATTTTTATTCTGTGATTTTCTCAAATGAAACAGTCTTTGCAGTGTGGAAAATATAGTATTTCAGAAGTACTGAAGTTTTCCCCATTTTTTAACCATAATAAATAAAATCATCTCTAACAAAGAGCACAGCAGGGGTGCCTGGGTAGCTCAGTCCGTTGAGCGTCCAACTTTGGCTCAGGTCATGATCTCACAGTTTGTGAGTTCAAGCCCCACATTGGTCTAGCTGCTTGTCAGCACAGAGCCTGCTTCAGATCCTCTGTCCCCCCCCCGCCCTTCTCTGTCCCTCTCCTGCTTGTGCTCTTTCTTTGTCTCCCAAAAATAAACATTAAAAAAAGAGCACAGCAGCATGATATTGTTATGTCATTACAAAGTACTTTAATTTTTCAAGTTCAAAATAAATTTGTGATATGGTCAAATTCAGTGTCTAATAATAATCAAAAGGCTGACCCATAGCACTGGTCCTATAACCAGTTAATTTATGTTTGTCCTGGTCAGACAAAATATTTTTAACTCTACACAAAAGTTTGTATAAAAATATTTTAATCTAGAAGACTTTAAAAACACTTTTAAAAATGTTTCAGGTTTGTTAACCGTATGTCATTCATGGTTTTACTGATTACCAAGTAAGTCAGAGCAATGAATAAGAAATACTTACCTGTTGGGGAACCTGGATGGCTCAGTTGGTAGAGCATGTGACTCCTGATCTCGGGGTTGTAAGTTCAAGCCCCACATTGGGTATAGAGATTAAAAATAAAAGTCTTTAAAAAAAAAACAACAAAAAACTTACCTGTTGCCCATAAGGAAATAGGAGGTTTTAATGGGAATGATGAGGCTGGAAATTGCACCTGTGATGACCCAATGCTAAACTAATTTACTTGTTTTCTCATGTTGTTTTAGTGATACTGGATTTCTTATTTTTAAGGGGTGGTCTCTACCCCCTTTTAAAACAGGGAAAATGTAGTCATGGGTAGAGGGAAGGAGGTGAGAATGGCTCTAGGGTAATAATTGTCAGTATTGAGGATTAGAATAACAAAGGGCAGGAACGTAGATGACAAAAAGAAATGCTTACTTCCAGGGAAAAATATATATGAGTACACACAAGGATAGAAACAGCCTCAGTGTTTTATAGAGGAAGGCAGAGATAAATCATGGCATCTCAGCTCAGTGGATCAGGCAGCTGTTAAAATGATTAGAAATGAAGACCTTGTAGCAAAACAATTAGTATTTTTAAAAAAGTTAAGTGAAAAAAGTTATATATTTTTATCTACCCTATGTACATAATTACATAGAATCATATGTACATTTACAGGGAAATATAGGAAAATGAGAATTGTGGGAAGCAGTTTTTGCAATTTTGTTGTAGTTTTTGTTATAAATACTGTGCTATAAAAATAGAGAAAAATGCGGGGCACCTGGGTGGCTCAGTCGGTTGACCGTCCGACTTTGGCTCTCACAGCTTGTGAGTTCGAGCCCCACGTTGGGCTCTGTGCTGACAGCTCAGAGCCTGGAGCCTGCTTCGGATTCTGTGTCTCCCTCTCTCTCTGCCCCTAACCCACTCACATTCTGTCTCTGTCTCTCTCAAAAATAAATAAACATTTATAAAAAAAAGGTTTTTTTTTTTTAAATAGGGAAAAATGCAAAGAATGTGTTCAACTCAAGGATGAAAAACAAAACAAAAAAGGAGAAAAAAGTGCTAACTGGTCATTTACACAGTCATTTACTAAGTCACGGAATTTTTGAGCTGAGAAGTCTAGCACAGGAGTTCTCAAACTTTTTGGTCTCAGGACCTCTTTACAATAAAAATTATTGAGGACCCTAAAGAGCTTTTGTTCATGTGAGTTATTTCTATTAATAGTTCTATACTAGAAATTAAAATTGAGAAATTAAAGATAGTGTCATGTAAAAATAACAATGAGAAGTCTGTTAAATCTTAAATGTTTTTATGAAAAAAAGCTATATATTTGAAAACATTTTTATGAAAAACTATATATTCGAAAACATATTTTTATGAAAAAAGCTATATATTCCAAAACAAAAAAATTTAACAAGAATGCCATGGTTCTACATTTTTGCAAATCATTTTAATATTTGGCTCAGTTGAAGATAGCTGGATTGTCCTGTCTGCTTATCCTTTCAATCTGTTGTGATACGTTGTTTTAGTTGAAGTGTAGAAAGAAATCTTGCCTCACGTGGCGAGGAGTTGGGAAAGGGAGGAGTGCTTTAGTAGCTTTTTCAGATGGTTGTGAATCTGCCGCCTTGCCTCTGGAATGCCCACTGTTTGCCGATAAGAGAATGAGATTGAAAAGGGCAAATAATGCCTGAGAATTCTATGAAAATAGCCCCAGCCTCAGGGACTCATTGCAAATGTTTTAGGAACCAACAGGGCAGCTTCTGAACACACTTGAGAACTACTGCTCTACCTTTGATAGGTGAGAAAACTGAAACCAGAAGGGTAAGCGATTTTCCCCAAATCACATGCTTTATTGAAGACGCTACTGGGACACAGTTCTGGTTTCATTCCTCATGATTTTGGAGGACTTCACATCACAGTATGACCTTAGAACAACTTTTGTAAGCTGACCCTGAGCATTTTTATCAGGGTCTAATGAGATGTCATATATAATTGTTCCTTTTCATCTCGAAGATTAAAAAAGAAGCCTCCGTGATAGGTGAGTCAAAACTTGTTAGAGAAAGTAGCATTAGAATTACAGGTAGACTTGTAAAAATTAATTTTAATGTAAGATATAAAATAAATTAGATATAAAATATATAGAAATATTAATTAAAACATACATTTAAGTTTTGGTTCCTACCTCTTGCTAGCTAAAAAACACTTCTTAGTATCTTCTTTCTCAGTAATGTTACGGGGACACTTTTCATTTTTTTGTTGCTTTGTTACAGTTATGTGCATATCCATAGGAAGAGGCATTTTCTATATCTGGACCTCCATTCAAATGTTTGGTGGCTTTCTGGTTTTGTTTTTAATGTTGTTCACTCATTCCTCCGAGATTCCACTGAGGTGTCAGAAACGTTAGGGACTTGGATGCCTGAGATGGAAAACACTTTGGAAAACTTTATTTAGCCTAATTGAGTAGATATTTTTCAAATTTCACCCACACACGGGTATCTATAAAGGGCCTTTGTATGGTAGGTTCTTACTATTATCACCCTCATTCAGCCCTCTTGCTCGCCCCTTCCCTCCCTTAATTCAGTGATGGCCTCCAGCCTCTGTCCTGAATCTGAGGCTTTCCTTCCTCTTTCTTCATCTTTTTTGAGTTTTATTGCAAAAGCCTTTCTTGTTCTACATCTACTTTATCCTCCCTTTTCTGTTCCCTACTTACCAGTTTCTTTTTTTTTAAAGATTATTCTTAATAAGAATTATCTCCAATTTACATACAATGAAACCAAGATTCTCATATTTGCCAAAAAGATACACAGAAGTGAGTCTGTAGTCTCCTGTTTGCATGATGGAACCATCACTGCAAAGGTGTCGCGGTGGATCGGATACAAATGCTGGAGGCCGCCATCCTCCTGACTAGCCACCCCGGTGCCTTCACTTGTTGCTTCCAATTTGAGGTGAACGGATTAGTGGTAAAAATCACTTGTTTTATAATATACTGGCAAAATCTTTGAGTCGGCTCTAACCAATTGTGTCCTTTTTTTTTTTTTTTCCTTCCTGAAATAAAGTATTTTAAAGTTTTATGGGGAAACACTCCATTTCATATACCCTGTTTTTCACCTCAAGAAAAGGTGGTGGGACTGAGAACGTAGTTACTTGGGAGAGTGAGGTGAGATTCTGGCTGCCTTTTGGTGTCCACGTGCTCCAGTCCTCATTCCCTCCCCCTCTGAATGGTGAGACCAGGGCTTATTAGAAAAGCACTACTTACTGGGCCTGTATCTCCTGCTCTCCTGTGTTCACCCTTTTGCCTCTGCCCTTCTTTAGGAATAAAGTTGGAAGTGGGGGCCTCCGTGTCCAGGTTATAATCATAGAGCTCTCCTGTCTCCAAAGCAGGAAAGGTGCTTTGTGGGTTAGAGGAAATAAGGAAAATTCATTAATTTGAAAATTTTTGATAATCTGTTCTATCTATATCTCATGGCTCTATTTTTTCTAAACTGTTTTCTCATTTTTTTGTATCCAGTGGAATGTAATTATACCGGTGTTTCACATACAGTGGAAGCTTCGTATGTATTTGTTTAAAAGAGAAAAATAAAGATGAAACAGAAAAATGCAGTCTAGCTGGGGAGATGATGTAATGGGCGGGGGGGAGTGATGGACATTGGATGTTTAGGCTCTAATTTCATCCAATTCTTCCCTTTAGTTTTCTTTCTTTCTTTCTGTACAAGAAAGTTGTTAAATGATGTTTAAGAGTGTTTGCCCCTCACTGCAGTATTTATTTAGTGATAACACACCAATGTTATGAAATGCTGGAGATACGGTAAACAATAAATGGAGTAGTTCTGCTTTCACTGATTTTTTAAATGTTTATTTATTGTTTTATTTTGAGAGAGAGAGTGAGCGAGAGCAAGCATGGGAGAGGAGCAGAAAGAGAGGTAGAGAGAATCCCGAGCAGGCTCCACACTGTCAGTGGGGAGCCTGACTTGGGGCTTGATTCCATGAACGGTGAGATTATGACCTGAGCCAAAATCAAGAGTCGGGCACTTAACCACCTGAGCCACCCAGGCGTCCCTCACTGATGTTGTTTTATAATAAGGTGTGGGATGTCTGTCTCCCTCACTGGTTAACATAAATAGTAGTTTGAAGGACAGCTGAGTTCCTGTGCTGGCTTTGTGTCCTGTTTGAGTAGGACCTTCACAAGTCATATAAATGCTTCTTTATTTTCTCATCTGTAATATGAAGTTAGTAATAATACCTAACCTATTTACCTGGTACAGTTGTTTTAAGACTCAAAATAATGTGTGTGGAAATGCATGTGACTATTGTAGTGACATACAGTATGTTGCATTGTCTCTAGTAATGTAAAATATTGTATTTTGCTATGGAACTTCACAAGGATTTCATTACAACTTGGTTGGGAGAATTCTAGATCAACATAATTTTGGAATTCATTAATAATATAAAGTATGTTTGCTCTTCTTCTCTTTACAGAAAAAGATCATGCTAAATATGTTTTTAGACACAATGATGGCCGATCCTCCCCCCCAGTGCCTTGTCTGGCTACCTCTCATGCATAGGCTTGCCCATGTTGAGAATGGTAAGCGGAACTTTTATCATTCAGTTTCTTGTGCTATAGGAAATACACGAGCTGATAGTATTTTGTAATGTCCTTAGCTATTACCATTGAAAATTATAATTGACTTTGGTTGTCACTCTGTCATTTGGATTTGTGATTTTAGCTTTCAAAAGAGGGATATTTCTTTCTTTTTTTAAATTACAAGTTCATTTATTTTTTTAATGCTTATTTTACTTTTGAGAGAGAAAGAGAGAGAGACAGACAGACAGAACATGAATGGGGAGGGGCAGAGCGAGAGGGAGACAAAGAATCTGAAGCAGGCTCCAGGCTCTGAGCTGTCAGCACAGAGTCCGATGCGGGGCTCGAACCCACGAACTGTGAGGTCAGACACAGGTGAAGTCAGACACTTACCCTACTGAACCACCCAGGCGCCTCGATGGATATTTATTTCTTAAAGAAAAGTAAGGGAAGGGGACTTATTACTTAGGGTACCAAGAAATAGTAATATCAAACTTTGTGGTTCACACTCTTGGCTTTTCCCCCTGAGATTTCAGGTGATTGTTTTCTACTTGAACCGACCTGATTTACCTATGCCTTCCTTTTTTCCTTTAATTTATAAAATTCATAGTTCTAAAAAATTGCATATATGCAGTATCACCCACTAAAATTATAATGCTTTTAGAGTAGTTTCAAGGAGAATAGCTAAGGTAGGATTTGGTACTTCATACATCTTTACTTCTTCCTTTACTATTTTACCTTGAATTACTCTCGGTATCTTTTCCAGGAATTTGACTAAATCTGTTTTGCTTAAAATGACAGTTATCTCTTAGTAACTTCTTAATTTTTTCTTCTGCTGTTATCCATTTATCTCATTGTTTAGGTTGTCTGAGTTTGTTAAAGGAAAGGCTGAAGTTTTTTATGTAACCTCCCTCCTTCCTCTCCGGGCCTTTGCCTGTATCTTATTCTGCCAAAGAGAACCAGTAACAAGTGAAAGGAGCTAAAAAGCAGAGCCCTTTTTCCCTTTGTAAGAATGAAATACACTTCCATACTCGTTTTATCTTCTCTCTGTCCCATCCATATCTTCTGTTTTTAAACCTCTCAGCCTTTTGCCCCACTGTGGCTTTAGTTCACAGGTACCTTAGATTCAGGATTATTTAATTAAAGGTCTAGAATCTCTTGACTAAACTAAAACAGTTAAATAATTTTTTAACAAGATTTTTGGATAGAGATTTATACTGTTAAATTATTACAGTATTATCAGTTCTTTTGGAGGCAATACTTTTAACCTGAAGTGTTTTAGTACTTTTATATTCAATTTGTTTTCATAAAATCATTTTGTATTTGCTATGCCAAGTAGAAAGAATCTCTTTTGTTCTAATTTTTTTGTTATCATTGTGAACATTTTACTGTTACTTTGTATATAGTGTATTACTTGTTGATTACATTCTTATGAGGTTAGTGATATTTTCCTCAGCGACAGAGAAATAGTATGAACTCATTGCAATATCTTAAAAATAAAACATGTTATCTATCACGGTAACATTTATCTACATATCTTAATTTTTATGGTGGGAAGTAAATTCTAAAATTATGGTATTTCTATATATTTCTATATGGTATTTTTGTTGTTTGGGCTTTTTCTATGGAATTCATCGCTGGAATCATATTGAAGTTACTATTAATAAGGACAGATATCTATTTGCTTAAGCAGAAGTTGCACTTTTTTTATTGAAAAATCCAAGCATATAATATATAAGAAGGTACAACATGATGTATTCTTCCAAAAAGAATACTTTTACCAAAACTTGATCTTATTTATAATTGACCCAGTACATAGGTGATCCTTTCCTTATTCTGGCTCTCCTTTCCATCTGGTCAGCCCCTTATACTGTCTAATGTAAGTGTTGGCTCTTGACTGGTGTAGAAGAAAAGAAAAATCACATAGACATGCATATTCATCCAAGATTATCAGAATATACTTGATAATTTAATATTAATATACATATATTTAATATGTATATATTTTTAATTTTTTTGAATGTTTATTTTTGAGAGAGAGAGAGAGAGAGACAGAGCATGAGTGGGGGAGAGTCAGAGAGAGGGTGACACAGAATCTGAAGCAGGTTCCAGGCTCTGAGCTGTCAGCACAGAGCCCGATGTGGGGCTCGAACTCATGAGCCGTGAGATCATGACCTGAGCTGAAGTCGGACGCTCAACCGACTGAGCCACCCAGGTGCCCCTATATATTATTTAATATTAACTGAAAGTTATGTAGAATTATAAATTCTGATATGCTGATGTTGACTGTGTTGATATTAGCTCCAGATTGATTTGAGAGTAGTGTTCTTTGGTGGAACTTTACTAGATTGTATACTTTTAATTTGGAGCACAGAGTCTTATCAGCACTTTCATTATTCCTTAGAAATATCTTGATGACAAAATGCTTGAATTTCTTAGAGGAATTATGTCCTTTGGAGTTCTTATTCCTGATTTTACTTTTTATAGTCTTTAATGATCTTGTTACATTGTTTTCTTCACCAAGTGCTCCTTTTTTCCCCCCCCCCCGAGTCTTGATGTACATTTTTGGAAACAGAACCCAAAATCCTTATTTTATTTTTTTGAGAGAGAGAGAGGGTGCAAGTGAGCGAGGGGCAGAGAGAGAGGGAGAGAGATGTGGGGCTCACTCGAAGTGGGGCTGTAGCTCACCTGATGTGGGGTTCAAGCTTACCTGAAGTAGGACTTGAACTCACGAACTGTGAGATCGTGACCTGAGCCAAAGTCAGATGCATAACCGCCTGAGCCACCCAGGCGCCCCCCAAAACCCTTATTATTGAAATAAGATTGGATTTGTATACATATTGCTAGAAAGAGTTATTCAAATGAAGATTTGAATACTATATGCCCTTTTCCTATTGACTTCCATTTCTTGTGTTCAGAATTGAATTGCCAGAGGGAACAATTATGTTACCAACACTTAAAAGAATAAACAACTGTCTTTAATATACAGTTATGCATTGCCCACTTCCCACTCAGTGAACTGGTTGTTCAGGCTGTAAGAGAATCCCAGCAATCTCTATGAATCCTGACTGTTACCTGGCAGGTTTGCATAAGGTGACATGCTGTATGAACGGAGAAAAGGGTGACAGGTCCCTAAGATTCCCTTCCTCCAAATCCCCGCTGCTTTGTTGGTCTAGAGTACTTTATTTTACTGTTTTGCTACTTAGAACTCTTACCTAAAACTAACATGGCAATATGTCTAGCCTTACTTTTTTTACCAGTAACCACAAACTTGTGCCCAGGCATGTTGTAGCATTTAGTTCAGCCAACATTTGAAGGCCTTCAGTTGAAGGTGCTGTGTAAAATACCATTTTCAGGTAATAGAGACCCATAGTATATCATTCCAGGTGTTATTAGCAAAGGAAACAAATGCCTGTACAGCTGACAATGATAAATCTCTTTAAAAAGCAATGGGTTTGAAAAATAAATTTTAGACTGAAAGTTTCTCTTCTTATATATTTATCTGAATTTGAGAAGCATGAGTCTCGTTTTAAACAAATTGGTTATTTTCTAAGGTGAATTGGAATGTAATAGTCTTCTCTTTAATGTTTATTTATTTTGAGAGAGAGCGAGCAAGCGCGTGTGCACATGCAACACATGAGCAGGGGAGGGGCAGAGAGGGAGGGAGACAGTCTCAGCAGGTTCCATGCTCAGAGTGGAGCCCGACAGGGGGCTCAGTGTCACCGCCAGGAGGTCACGGACTAAGCCTGTATCAAGAGTTAGAGGCTTAACCTATTAAGCCACCGGGCACCCCTGGAATATAATATTGTAACTTGAAAAACTTTTCTCATTTATTGTTTTCCCCCCTTATTCTAGTAAATGGCGGCTCAGTTAACTAGGAGACGCTTCAGAGTTTTCAGTGTTAGTGTTGTTTTCACTTTTGCTTTTTTGCATTAGGTGTGGTTTTCCAGTGTATTGACTTGACTCTCCGAGTGAAAGTAAGATAACTTGCTTCTCCTCCTCTCCCGCCCCTTCTCCCCTGCCCTGCTGTCTGCCTGCCACAAGTCTTCCACCCCGTGGAGTGCTCCTATTGCCGGTGTGAGAGTATGATGGGCTTCCGGTACCGATGCCAGCAGTGCCACAACTACCAGCTCTGCCAAAACTGCTTTTGGCGTGGCCACGCCAGCGGCCCTCACAGCAACCAACACCAGATGAAGGAGCACTCCTCCTGGGTAACTGCTTCGTGTGTCAGTCCGGGTCCCCCGCTGTTCCTCTTTCATCGCCAACAGCACCAGGAGGGTCTCCCAATAGGTCCCTGGCAAAGAGGGACGTGGTGCAGTCAGATCTAGGTGCCAACACTTGGGATGGGTTGCGAGCGTGTTGCGCTTCATCACCTGATTTTAAAAGCAGAATCTTTAAAGTTTCAGGAGCTGGAGGTATTATTACAGTTGAAATGGAAAAGTAAGCGAGAAGTGTCTTCTTATTTTAAAACTGTGCAAAGGGTATTCTCCCAAAGCTTCCTCTCTGAGCTTTACGTGGGATTGAAAGTTCTTTTTTTTAAAGCATATTTTCTTCACGTCTGTAGGGCTTAAATGGGGTAAAGAAAGCTGCATGAAATAAAGGGGTTAATTTTTGTCTCTCTGAAGTTGGGGAAA
Source organism: Panthera pardus (assembly GCF_024362965.1). Classification (NCBI taxonomy): domain Eukaryota; kingdom Metazoa; phylum Chordata; class Mammalia; order Carnivora; family Felidae; genus Panthera; species Panthera pardus. Next base: position 20,887,884 of record NW_026526832.1, read on the forward strand.
TACTGTATTTTACAGTTGCCACATCAGTGTCCTTATTTTCAAAAGTAGTCTTTTATTTTTATTAAAAAAAAATTTTTTTTAACGTTTATTTATTTTTGAGACAGAGAGAGACAGAGCATGAAGGGGGGAGGGGCAGAGAGAGAAGGAGACACAGAATCGGAAGCAGGCTCCAGGCTCTGAGCCATCAGCCCAGAGCCCGACGCGGGGCTCGAACTCACGGACCGCGAGATCGTGACCTGAGCTGAAGTCGGACGCTTAACCGACTGCGCCACCCAGGCGCCCCAAAAGTAGTCTTTTAAGTAACAGTATTTGGGTGGAGGTTGATGTGTGATTTTCCTATAGTGTTTACAAATCATGCAACAAGCTTAGCATCAATCATTTTTCTTCCTGTCTCTCAATTTATTTTCAGAGTCTTAAAAATGCCATATATTTTTTTAATGTTTATTTTTGAGAGAGAGAGAGAGAGAGAGGGGTGGGGAGCAGGGAGGGGCAGAGAAACAGGAGGACAGTGTAGTCTGTTCACTGACTGCAGAGAGCCCGATGTGGGACTTGAACTCACAAACCATGAGATTATGACCTGAGCCGAAGTCAGGTACGCAACCGACTGAGCCACCCAGGCAACCCCCACAAAATGCCATACTTTTATTTCCAAAAAGTTGTTTTAAAAACTTTTCCCTCTGGTTTTCATTTGTTGGTTGGTTGGTTGGTTGGTTGGTTTGCTAAAGGGTAGAACATATAGAGTGTCATAAAGTGTAATTCAGGATTTAGGTTCTTACCCTTGGTCATCCTACTGGACTTTAAGTATTTAGAAAGCTTCAATAATCAGGATTTTTTTTTTCTTTCCCTTTTTTCTAATTAGTCTTTTTAAAACTCAACCAAGAACAAAAAGAAGGTAAGTTCATATCAGGGATTAGTTAAAAAAAAAAAAAAAAAAGAACGACTTTCAATCCACGTGTGCACTTTACTTCCTACATCTCTGACATGTTAGAGGTAGTTTTTGTTTTTTGTTTTTTGTTTTATCAGATAGGTTTTCAGTTATACTTAACCATAAAATTTGTGTTAAACTGAACATCCTATCTGGGGTTTTGTTGTGTTGTAAATTCTAATATTGTTTTTGGTTGAGGAGTGATTATTTAAAAATTTTTTAAACAAGCAAAGGAAAAAAAATACAACGTAGTAGTCTCTTCCCTTTTTCATTGAATAGAGATAATTTATAGATTTCCAAGTTGTTGCTTTTCCCTTTCTTAAAGTACAAGTGTCGCTTGGTGGTAAATGATTTGTTAATGTTTTTCCCACTGTTTTTTGTTTAGAGTCTAACTCTCAGCACTGAGATAGCTCTTTGCTCTGTTACCTTTTGTAATGATTGGATTCATTGGGATGTTTCTTTTGACAATTCTCATCTACATGTTGGGCTAGAGAATGAGGAGCTTGGGGTGCCTGGGTAGCTCAGTCAGTTAGGCGTCCAACTTCGGCTCAGGTCATGATCTTGTGGTTTGTGGGTTGAGCCCCACATCGGGCTCTGTGCTGACAGCTCAGAGCCTGGAGCCTGCTTCAGATTCTGTGTCTCCCCCTCTCTCTCTGCCCCTCCCCCGCTCACACTCTGTCTTTCTCCCCTTCAAAATAAATAAACATTAAAAAAATTAAAAAAAGAGAGAATGAGGAACTTGTTCATCTTAATTTGAACTTGCTCATTTAGCTAATTTATAACCCTTTTAGAAATGGGAATTTTACATTTTTTTAAAACATAAGTGACTGAATATTGCTTTATGATTTACAAAGCAGGTTTTCCTGTGCTTTATTTCATTGAGCAAAAGCATACATAAAGTACAGAAATCACAGTGAATTTTTGTGCTTTTGCTTGATTCTCATAACACTCTTGTGTAGTAAGTCATATCCCCATTTGTTGTTATTTTTATTTCAGCTTTGTTGTTTTTTAAATTTTATTTATTTTTGTTATAGTGACTTAAGATTTCAAGAAAAATCATGAACAATACGCATGCATCATTTTGAAGTTGCTGTCTGTTTTGAATTTTGATGAGTATGTGCATTATGTGTGATTGATGCATCCTGGTAAAGTTTTTTAGCAGTGTGTGTGTGTGTGTGTGTGTGTGTGTGTGACTTGTTTTCAGGATTAGAACTCTGTATGTATAATACCCTTGCTCTTTGAGGAAGATCTGAATGAATTTTGAGACTGATGTGGGTAAAGAAGTTTCTACTAACAAAAAGATGTGTAATCTCTTTAATAGTCATTTCTTTGACATTTGCCCACTGTGTTTATACGAGTATTTGAATAACTATTTCTCTGTGTTCACAAGGGATAAATTTAGTGTACGTTTAACAAGTTTGTATATGAATTTGCATTGTAGATTTGATAGGTGTTATATTGGTGCTTGGAAGTTTATTTTGATTTTTCCAAAAGTTTAATATTTTGTCTAAGTAACTATGCGATGTAATTCATTATTCTGTCAGGCATCAATCCATTCATTTGACTTTACTTTAGAAGAAAATGCTATATGGTGATTAATTCTGTGCATTCATTATTCGTTCAAAAGATATTATTTGAACTCATGCTGTGCGTACCAGGCACTATTACAGGCATATGAGATACATCTACGAACAGAACCAGACAAAGATTCCTGCTCAGTGGGGCTTGAATTTTAAGGGGTGTGAAAGAGACCATGAGGGCTCACTGACATTGCTCTTTTCCCATTTTTGGTTGGCATGCATCTAGACTACATTTCTCAGCTTCCCTGTATCTAAGAAAAACCATGTAAATACCAGTTATCAGTGGAATGTGAACAGAGTGATATGTGTCTTCCCAGAATAAGACCATTAATAGCCGAGGGCCTTTTCTGTCCTCTCTACCACAGCTTAGGGGAGAGAACTTCATTAGGACCCAGAGGAAGATGAAACCATAAATGAAAGGAAACTGGGTCCTTGAATGATGGGTGGAGAAGAATATCCTGCTCCCCTGCTTGACTTTGATCAAGAGAGCTAGGAGCAAGAGAGAAACCTTGTGTTAAGCTACTGAGGTTTTAGTGTTGGCTGTAGTAGCTGGTTCTGGAAGTAAGTTCTATTACAGCAAAACCTTGAGATTTGTGTTGTTGGCTTAGCTGTCAGGTAGCCCTGATAAGGACACCAATGTTGGAGGTGGGAAGGACAGAAATCTATGTTATGCAGTGGTGGCCAGTGGCTAAATTTGTCATCCATAATAACTTAGAAGGTCCACTTCTTGCCACCTGAGCTCTGGGTCAAATGTTGGAAAGGACTGAAGTGCGAGTGTGTGTTGACTGTCTTTTGTTAGGTCTTACACGAAAGAGATGAGCTTAAGAAAGAATTGTCTAGTTTCCAAGCAAAAAATGAAAGGGAATAGAGAAGGTTCTGACAGTTGGAGCAGTGACAGGAAAAACAGATTGCTTGTAGACCCTAGAGAGCAATAGGTAAGAGTTGAGAAAGGCTTTGAGCCACAAAGGCCTAGTGAACCTTCTCAGTCAAAGAAAGATGACAGTCCTATGGCAAAGATCGGATCAGGGCATGAGTTCTCATTCTTGGCTGTTCATCAGAATTACCTTGCTCTCACTTACATAGCTTCTGATTTAATGGGTCAAAGGTACATGAAACCTAGATAAGACAGTTTTTAAAAGTTCCCTCAAGTGATTGCATCGTGCAGCCAACGTTGGAAACTGCTGACCTGTTGTTTCATCTGGACTCCAGGTGGCTTCTGTTAGTTCAAAGCGAGAGGAACGGAGGCAAAGACATAAATCAGCCTTAAGAATGATGTCCAGGAAAAGACTTTGTGTGCGGTTACTGGCACATGGAACTGACTGGAAACAAATAGATCAAAGGCCTACTAAGTTTTTGAGGGAATTATATATTGGCAAAGGAACTAGGAGCCTGCACTTAACAAGCCCCTGACTGTTCTAACTGTAAGACTACTTTCTAACGACCCAGAACTTGCTCTGGAAAGAGGTGGTCTGTGAAGGCTGTACGGCCTCTAGGAAGGGCATGCCAGAGCCCACTTTGCCAAGGAGGATATTAGATAAGGAAGAACCTTGTGCTTGTGCTCCTCCATTGTGTGTTGGGCCTGGGGAGGGTGGGTGTGGATCATCTGCCCGATCCGTTCATAGGGTCCATCATTTGGAGCTACGCATGATCCTGATGAAGAAGACTGTGATAGACCCAGACGTCCTGGACTTGTCTTTAGATGCACTGACTGAGTGGTGCTTCACATTTTCTTTTTGGAGAGGTTTGAGTGTGTTTTGTTTGCAGGAAAAGGGAGGAAACATATTTTGTGATCACAAGTACTTATCTATATCCATGTTTTGCTTTTCTTCCTGGACCTGTACCTGGATGATCTAGCCCGTCATCCTTGCAGCCTGACAGGGCCATATGACTTGTTCTGACCAGTGGGATTTGTTTGCAGGTGATCTGTGTTACTTCTGGGTCATGGCTGTTTAAAGCAGATGTGTCTCATCTTCTCTTTACCCTTCCCACTCCCACTAGACATTGGCCACATGGAATGATCTTCGAAGAAAGTAATAGCAGCAGAAGCCCTTGAATGAAAGGGAGCCGGGTATCTAGTAGATGGATCAGAGCCCCTCTGCCAATTTACACTAGACTTGCACATGAACAAGAAATCAAAAAGCAGAATCCAGAGTATAGGGTCATAGAGGCCTTGTTGAGAAAGTGAGATTTGAACAGAGTCTTTGGTGTATGATAGTAGACATCTGGGGAAGAGGAGGCATTTTCAGCATGAATCCTGTGAGTAGGAGTGTGTTTCTGAGTTCAGGGAACAGCAGAGAAGCTTATGTGGCCAGAGTGGAGTGAACAGGAGGAGGTCTATAGGAAAGGAGGACAGCTCACAAGGGCCTTTCTGACCATAATAAGGATGTTGGCCTTAACTCTAGTGGAATGAGGAGTCTTTATTTTTTTTACGGGAAAAAGAGAGAGAGAGAGAGAGAGAGAGAGAGAGAGAACGAATGAATATGAGTAGGGTAGGGGCAGAAAGAGAGGGAGTGAGAGAATCCCAGGCAGGCTCCACATTCAACACAGAGCCTGACTCAGGATCCCGGGATCCTGAGACCATGACTAGAGCCAAATTGAAGAGTCAGGTGCTCTGGGCATCCAGGTAGCTCAGTCAGTTAAGCATCCAACTCTTGATATCAGCTCAGGTCATGACCTCACAGTTGGTGAGATCAAGCCCTGTGTTGGGCTTTGTGCTGACAGCACAGACATTGCTGGGATTCTTTCTCTCCCCCTCTCAGTGCCTGCCTCTCTCTCTCTCTCTCTCTCTCTCTCTCTCTCTCTCTCTCAAAATAAATAAACACTAAAAAAGAATAGTTGGAAGCTCAACCAGCTGAGCCACCCACTTACCCCAGAATGTGAGTCCATAGGGTTTTGAGTAGAGGAATGGCATGGCTTGATTTATCTTTTAAAATGATCAGTCTGGATAACATGTAAAGAGTAAAGTGGGAGGAAAAGATAGAAGCAGAAAGAGCATTTCAGGAGAGATAACTGCAGTAATCAAAACAAGATACGGTAGGATGGTAGCAGTAGAGGTGGTGACAAGGGTAGAACTAGAATTTACTTTCTGAATCTGCCTAATGCGTTGGATGTGGCTTGTGAGAAGACAGGAGTGAAGATTTTGTCCTAAACAGCTAGAAGGATGGAATTGTCATCAGCTGAGATGAGACAGCTGTGGATGGAGTACATGTAGAGGTTAGGATTGAGAGTTCACTCTGGGAATTCAGTTCAGTTGGATTTAAGTTGCTTACTAGACATAGGGAGTTGTTGGATAGGCCATGGCATATGAGTCTAAACATAAAGAAGTCTGAGATAGAGATGTCAGCTTGGGGGTCATTGGCAAGTGGTTGGTATGTAAAGCCATGCAACTGAACAGTACCACCAAGTGAGTGGAGATAGAGGCGAGAAGAAAGAAGAGAAGAGGAATGAGAACTGCCCTCAGGGCTCATCATTAAGAGATCTTGGAGAAGAGGAGGAACCTGTGAACAGTGACACAAGGTGAAAGCCAGGAGACGGTGGTGTTCTGGACTATGCGTGAAGGGTGTTTTGAGGAGGAGGGATTGATCCTCTGTGTCCAGTGCTGTGACAATCAAGGGAGAAGATTGAGAAGTGGCCCCTCATCTAACAATGTAGAGGTGGTCTTGCAAGAACAGTTTCTGTGGAGTGGTGGGGACAAAACCCGACGCAAGTGGGTGCAAGAGGGAGAGGGGAGAGAGATGGAGACAGAGAGTATAGACAACTGTCAGTGAATATCTATTTCTAACCTACCTTTCTTTCTTTCTTTCTTTCTTTCTTTCTTTCTTTCTTTCTTTCTTTCTTTCTTTCTTTCGTTCTTTCCTTCCTTCCTTCCTTCTCGTTTCTTCCTTTCTTTTCCTTTCTTTTTTCTTTTTTCCTTTCCTTTCCTTTCCTTTCCTTTCCTTTCCTTTCCTTTCCTTTCCTTTCCTCCTTTTTTCTTTTCTTTTCCCTCTTCTCTTCTCTTCTCTTCTCTTCTCTTCTCTTCTCTTCTCTTCTCTTCTCTTCCTTTTCTTTTCTTTTGAGAGAAAGCGCAAGCAGCAGAGAGGGGCAGAGGAAATCCCAAGCAGGCTCCATGCTCAGCGCAGAGCACAATGCCGGGCTTGATCCCCTGACTCCGGGATCATGATCTGAGCTGAAATCAAGAGTTGGATGCTTAACTGACTGAGCCCCCTAAGACTTTTTTTCTAATAGCAGTTCTTAGCAGGATTTTAGGAGACTCCATTAATCCCACTTCACTTTTCCCCACTCACAATTGCAGCCGGGAGTTGGGCACATGGCAGTCTGTTCGAGAAGGTGGTTTTAACTGTGAGGAAATAATGGACTGCCAGTAGCCCCTGAACTGAATATAAGCCAACCCAAGGTGGGCCTTCCCAGCACGCAGCGGAGCCTGGAGGCTCATGGCTCTGGGAGCAGAGAAGCATGTTTGCTTTCTGTAGAGCTTGCGGATACCAGCAAACAGGGGAGGGAACGAGGCTGAGCTAGCATGTTCATTCCTTCTCTAGAACCAACCAGTCTGGTCCGAGGAGGGAGGGGCAGAGAGTGACCACTTGCTGGGGTCCTCCAGAGAAGGTCCTCCACATGGAAATAAGACAGTGGGCCATGGAATCAGTATGGATTTTTATATTCCAGTTTGCAAGGATATAGTCGTCATCTTCTCTTGGTCTTGGGTCATATTTCAAGTAACCTTGCCATTAGGAGGCCTGCACGTACAGTATTTCAGTTGCTACAAAATAAACCACTGCCAAACTGGTCACATAAAACAACCATTTTTTTTTTAACGTCTTATTATTTATTTTTGACACAATGCGAGAGACAGAGTGCAAGCAGCGGAGGGGCAGACAGAGGGAGACACAGAATCCGAAGCGGGCTCCAGTCTCGGAGCTGTCAGCACAGAGCCCGACGCGGGGCTCGAATTCACGAACCGTGAGATCATGACCTGAGCTGAAATCGGACGCTTAACCGACTGAGCCACTCAGACGCTCCCAAAGAACAACCATTTTATTTCACCCATGGGTTTGGTGTCAGGAGTTTGAATAGGGCAGGGGGGCTGGGTTGTCCCTGCTCCATGACCTCTGAGGTCTCTACTGGATGACTGAAGTACCAGTGGGGTGGGTGCTTCTTCACTCGCTTGGCCAGTGTCTGCCCTGGGATGGTTAGAAGGCTGGACTCAGCCACACTGTAGACTGGAGCCACCTGTGTGGCCTCTGAACGTGGCCTCTGCTTTCCGCAGCATGGTGGCGGTGTTTTCAGAGACAGCATCCCCTGAGGGAGCATCTGGAGAACCAAGTGTTCCAAGAGGACTAGGGGAAACCCGTCAGGCCTTTTCTGCCTGAGCTGTGGAAGTCACTCAGCCACATTCTGCCAACTTCTGTTGGTTACAGTGTCAAGGCACTAGGGCCAGTCCAGCTCAGGGGAGGGAGAGGATGCTGGTGGCGGTGGTGGGGGTAAAGTCCCATCACAAGGAGCATGTGTGGTGTGGTGAGTGGGATGGTGCAGTTATGTTTGGAAATAATTTCCTGGCCTATAGTTAATGCTCAGTAAGGATCTGTTAAATGGGTGAATGAAAGGACACCCAGCCGTGCATCCAAGTCTGCCACACAGGAGGAAAGCCTTACGACCTGAACCAAGCATTTCTGTTTAAATGGTTAATTCAGCCATAGAGACTACCCTATTTTTCTACAAAGTTATGCTTTTTAAAAGAGCACTTTGTTAAAACAACGATGCATAATGTTTACTGGGACTTTTATTCCCTTATTTAAATGATTCAGATTTGGAGAAAGTCTTTTAAAGTATTTCAAATATAGTGCTGTTGTTTTTAATCCCTGTTTAATGATCTTAACCCTGACCTTCATTTTCCTTGGTTGGGCATCCATGCTTTTCTGATTTACTGTATGCATCCTTCCCTCCCTCTTTTCCTCCCCCTCTTCCTCTTCCTGTATCTCTCATCTCTGTCTTTCAGTTACTGTGAAATATGTACAACATAAAATTTACATTTTATCTCTTTTTAGGTGTCCACTTCACTGGCATTCAGCACATTCATATTATTGTGCAACCATCACCACCATCTGTCTGGAACTTTTCCATTTTCCCAAAGAGAAACTCTTAACCCTTTCTAGATATATGAGGAGGGCTAGAAAGAAGCCATTTCCTGACCTTCCCTGTGCTTTACATTCAGATCTCTGCTTACCCTGGTCTTCACTTTACCAAGAGGTATTTGACTGATTTCCACTTGGCAGGAAGTGTGTGTGTGTGTGTGTGTGTGTGTGTGTGTGTGTGTGTGTGTGTGTGTGTTATACAAAATACACTTGTAGCACAGCTACCATTTGTTTAGCTGAGTGCCTCAGTAGAGGCAGTTACGTAATATGGAATATGCGGAAGTTTTGCCTTTCTTCCCAGCAGAGGGCAGACTCCACCTCTGAACAAAGTTACTTCTCTTGTTCTTCAAAAATCTATAAATAAGGAAGTACTTGGATTTGTTTAGCAATCTGTTAACATTATTGCATCTTTTTAAAAAATAAATATTAACAGGCAACACACGTGTCTAGGATACTTGTTTGAGCGTTAGTGATATTAAATAATTTACTTACTGACTCAGAACATATTCTGTTGTCAGAGACCAAGACCTCTGTCAGGTATTTAATTCTCATGTGACTAGTACACCTCTCCTCACATCTCTTGAATTCTGAGAGAATATGCATTCAGCGAGAAGAAGGTATGCCGTGCCTCTTGATGCACTTCTGCCCAGTTCCAAATAGTCACATCATAATTAAATAACTCCTTTGTACAGAGTGTAAAACTAGGCAGGAGGCTTTAAAATTTTTTTTAATTAATTTTTAAAATTCAAGTGCAGTTAACATACAGTGTTGTATGAGTTTCAGGTGTACAATCAGTGAGTCAACAACTTTATACCTCACTCAGTGATCATCTTAATTGTCCTCTTAATCCCCTTCACCTATTTTGCCCCTCTCCTCACCCACCTCCCCTCGGGTAACCACCAGTTTGTTCTCCAGAGTTAAGAGTCTGTTGTTTTGTTTGTCTCTTTTTTTCCCCTTGTTCGTTTGTTTTGTTTCTTAAATTCTATGTATGAGTGACATCATATAGTATTTCTTTCTCTGACTTATTTCACATAGCATTATGCTGTCTAGATCCATCCATGTTGTTGCAAATGGTGTTCTTTATTCTTCATTCTTTATTATGGCTGAGTAATATTTCATTGTATCTATATACCACATATTCTTTATCCATTCATCTGTTGATAGGCACTTGGGTTGCTTCCAAAATTTGACTATTGTAAATAATGGTGTAATAAATGTAGGGATGCGTGTTATCTTTTTGAGTTAGTGTTTTCGTTTTCTTTGGGTAAATACCTGGTAGTGGAATTATTGGATCATATAATATTTCTATTTTTAATTTGTTGTGCAGCGTCCATGCTGTTTTCCACAGTGGTTGCACCAGCTCATCTCCCACCAGCAGTGCATGAAAGTTCCTTTTTAGAAGAATTGGTTTTTTCAAAGGCATAGGGCAATATCCCCACTTGTGGCAAGTTACAACATGAGGTAAGGCAAATACATGAAGACATTCCGAACAAAATCTGTAAATGAGGCATTTAGCCCAACGTCCCACAGTCCTCAGAGGAGCTGCTGAAACCGTGTCCACCATAGCTCCCACCTCGTGTTCATGAGTCGCTGTCACCATTGAAGCTGTCTGGCCTTGCTCTTTTGCATGGCACTGCCATTCCAATCGTGATCTGTTGGTGATTCATTGCCCACCCTCCCCCCCCCCATCCTTCTTACAGTTCTCCACATCTCAAGAACCTTTAGAACTGCTGCTCCTGGGGCGCCTGGGTGGCTCAGTTGGTCAGGTGTCTGACTGGATCTCAGCTCAGGTCATGGTCTCACAGTCATGAGATCGAGCTCCAAGTTGGGCTCCATGCTGGGCGTGGAGCCTCCTTGGGATTCTCTTTCTCTCCCTCTGCCCTTCCCCTGTTTGCTCACTCTCTCTCTCTCTCTCTCTCTCTCTCTCTCAAAAAACAAAAACCAAAAAAACCCCTGCTGTAATCAGCAAGCTGCCCTCACTTTTACTGCTTCTTGAAACTTTTCTTTCACCTCCGTCTTAATTGAGGTTGACTCTCCTCTAGAACGTCCCCTTCTCCTGCATCCCTTCAGGTGGTAGCTGTTTATTCTCTCACATCTGTGAGTTTTAAGGGGTTGGGAAGTGAAATTATTGTTAGGGTGGCTATATAATTTATCATATTAAGCAGACTTACTTGAGAGTAAAAGGGGGCACTATTCTTTATGCAGGGACGACATGCATAGGCTGGGATTTCCTGGGTAAACAGTTTATGGACACTGTTTTGGTGTCCTGTTACTGCATAACAAATAACACAAAGTTAGCAGCGTAAAGCAGAAATTTGTTATTTTAGTTTCTGTATGTCAGGAGTCCAGGCAATGACATGACTAGATTCTCTAGGTCTTCCTGGGCTGAATTCAAGGTGTCAGCTCAGGCTGTGGTTATCATCAGTACTGGGAGGTCCTCATGCCAGCTCACTGGTTGTTGGCAGAACTCATTTTGTTGCAGATGTGGTATCGAGGTCCCCATTTTCCTGCTAGTTTCCAGCCAGGGATGACTCTCCTCAGAGGCCACCTGCAGTTCCTTGCCATGTGGCCCCATATCAGCTTACAGAACGGACATTTGCTTTCTTCCAAGCCTACTGGAGCACATATCCCCGACTTTCTTTTCTGTAGCTAGCCAGAAAAAATGCTCCTTTTAAAGGGCTCACCCGATTGGATCAAACCCATCAGGGTAATGTCCCTGTAACATAGTCAAAGGAGTGATAGTTCATCATACTCACAGGTTCCAAAGACGCTCAAAGGGGAGACATTTGATGAGGACAAGGGTTGCTGAGAGTCACCTTAGAATTCTGCATATCCTACTACTCATCCTGGTTAGTTTCTTCCTTGCTTTCCACCTTCCACTTCTAGCCCATCACACCCTGAATCTCTTGGATCAAACAACGACAAGAAGCAGGATACTGCCTTGAGGCTCATGCCATTTTAACTCCAGCCCCCTTCTTCTTTCCTGACTGCAGTTAGCCCCTGACTTTCTGGTCATTTTCCTTCACCCCTGTATGGATTGGTACCAGAATTATGGTCACCTCTTGGTTGGTTTCGGTATCTGTATAGTCAGATCTTTTAAGACCCTGGCCACACAGTTTCTTGACTTCCCCAACTCTGTCTTCTCCTCCACTGAGCCTCAGACATCCACTCCCTCACTTCCACCTGGACCGTTTTGCCAACTCCACCTGCTCTACTTGAAAACCACTGATTTAGACACCCCATTCTGTGTTGGTACCCGTTGTCGTTCCAGCTGACTTGTTCATCATCTCTCCCTAAGACCGTCCCTCATGTCTTCCAACCTCTGTTCCATTGACCTGTCTGCTTTCGTTCAGTCCTCTCATTTTTCTTTTCTCCTTACCATTTTAGATACAGCGCTTCCTTCCTGTACCATAAACTCCACTGTCCGGTGATTTTTTATCCAGATCTCTGTCAACTAAATTCATGGATGACTTAAATCTGTCTGCTTTCTCCTAAGTACTTCTGGAGAAAGCCATACAAAAGGGCTGACTAGTATTAGCATAAATTCATGATCCCCAACTTTGTATTGATTCTCAGTAGTGCAGTCCTATCACATTGCTCTGATCACCTTGCTTTCCATTCTTGGCAATAGTCAATTAAGTTGTGTAGGAATAAAAAACTCCATTTGTTAAAAACCATCTACCCCCACTCTTCCCTCTCTTTCAAAGGATGACCTCCTTTCTTACCACACAGAGAAAACAAAAGCCAGTAGACAGGAACTCCCATAACGAATTCTTTTTAGGTACCTGCTGCATAGCAAACGTACAGTGAAAACTATGAAACATCATTGAAAGTAATTAAAGAAGACCTAAGTAAATAGAAAAGCCTACACATTTATAGATCAAAAGACTCAATATTGTTAAGATGACAGTACTCCCTAAATTTATCTACAGATTCAATGCGATTTCCATGAAAATCTCAGCTGCGTCTTTACATAACCCTATAAGCTGATCCTAAATGCATATGGATATGCAAGGGGCCCAAAATAGCCAAAGCAATCTTGAAAAAGAAGAACACAGTTGGAGGACTCAATACTTCCTGACTCCAAAACCTATATTATCAGTAAAACAGTAATCAAGACAGTGTAGTACTTGCATGAGGGTAGATGTATAGATTAATGAAATAGGGTTGACAGTCCAAAAATAAGCTCTTACATTTGTTGTCAATAGATTTTCAATAAGGGTGATAAGACCATTCAGGAGGGGAAAAATAGGCTTTTCAAAATATGGTGCTGGGACAATTGGATATCCACATGCAAAAGAATGAAACCAGACGCCTACCTTATACCATATAAAAAATTAACTCAAAATGGATTAGAGACCTAAATGTAAGAGCTACAAACAGGAAACTCTTAGAACAAAACACAGGCATAGATTTTCACGACCTTGGGATATGCTGCACCTTCTGGATGTGACACTAAAAGTACAAGCAACAGAAGAAAAATAGATAAATTGGACTTCATTGAAATGACAAAGTTGCTGCTTCAAAGGATACCAGCAAGAAAGTAAAAAGACAACTCACTGAAAAGGAGCAAATACTTGCAAATCACTTACCTGATAAGGGACTTGTATCCAGAATTATAAAGAACTCTTCGAACTCAACAAAACCACCAAATAACCCAATTTAAACATGGGTATAGGGAAAGTAGAGTGGTGGTTACCAGGAGCTGGGGGTGGGGGAAAGAAAGAAGGAGAGTCGTGTAATCAGTTTCAGATTCGCAAGATGAACAAGTTCTGGAGACGTGTTTCACAACAGTGTGAATATACTTAATACTACTGAAGTGAGATGGCCAATTTTCTGTCATGTGTTTTTGTAATGAAAAAAAAAAGTAAGGTAACTTTGGGGGGGAAATGGGTAAAAGGTCTGAATAGACATTTCTCCAAAGAAGTTATACAAATGGCCAATAAACCCATGAAAAGATGCTCAACCTCGTTAAGTCATTAGGGAAATATCTAATCAAACCCACCATCACATGCCACTTCATATCCACTACAGTGGTTAAAATAAGAAAAAACTGACAATAACTAGTGTTAATGAGGGTGTGAAGAAACAGGAACCCCGGTACACTGCTGGTGGGAATGTAAAATTTTTCCATTGTGGAAAACAGTTTGGTAGTTCCCCAGAATGTTTGTTTGTTTTAAAATTTTTTAATGTTTATTTTTGAGAGAGACAGAGTGTAAGTGGGGGTGGGGGGAAGGCAGAGATGGGGAGACACAGAATCTGAAGCAGGCTCCAGGCTCTGAGCTGTCAACACAGAGCCTGACGCTGCAGGGCTCGAACTCACAGACCGCGAGATCAAAATCACAGACCTGAGCCAAAATCTGACGCTTAACCTATTGAGCCACCCAGGTGTCCCTTTCAGAATGTTAAACAGAGTTATGATGTGGTCCAACACTTCTAGGTGAAAATTGTCCTTTGGGAGAAAATACATGTCCACACATACACTTGTATATGAGCGTTCATAGCAACATTATTCAGAATAGCTAAAAAGTGGAGATAATCCAAATATTGGTCAATTGACAAACGGATAAAAAAATGTATGTCAATATAATGAAATATTATTAGACAATAAAAATAAATGAAGTACTGATACATGCTAAAACATAGATGAACCTTAAAACTATGCCAGGTGAAAGAAGACAGATACAAAATGTCACATATTGTAGGATTCTATTTATCTGAAATTTATCTGGATCGGCAAATGCAAAGAGACAGAGAAGTGGTTGCCAAGGGCTGAGGAAAGGGAGGAATGGGGGTTGACTGCCAATGAGTATTGGATTTCTTTTTTGGGGTGAAGAAGATGTTCTGAAATGACATATTAGTTATGGTGGTATAACTCTTTTGGTATACTAAAAACCACTGAATTGTAATATTAAAAGGGTGAACTTTATGGTATGTAAATTATATCTCAATAAAGCTGTTATTATTTTTTTTTTAACCTGGTCAGGGAAAGCCTTTTTGAAGAGATGACATTTAAACTGAGATTGGAATGACTAACTTGAGGTTGGTGGTTATAAAATCCAAAGTCAGACCAGTCAGCATAGTTGTGTATTTACTTCCCCAGTGTGTAGAGGGTAAAGGAGCAGAGTGGATAAAGTTGGGGTTTCGACAGAGAGTCTGACAAAGGAAGAGCTGGCAAGAGGGGTTGGAGAGTATGCAAAGAAATGAATATAATAATGGGCCATGGAGTGTAGGTTGGTTAAAGGAGAAATGAGGCCATGAGGTTAGATAAGGAACAATGTGAAGGTGGTAGGCTCAGTGGAGTAGTGGACCTGCTGGCATTGAAGTTCTGTTGAAGGAGTGAGCTAGACAGAAGTTTGTAGGAGAATGAAGTGCTTGAAATTGAGATTTTAGGTGATGTACGGTAATTGGCTATAAGATGTGCCAGGATGTGACTCTGAGGCTGGTGGCCGATGTAGAGTGAGGGAAAGGTTGTTGAAGGTGAGTTCCAGGAATCCCAGTGTATAAGTTTCCTATAGGTGCCAGAACACATTATTATTCACTTGGTAGCTTAAAGCAGGAGTTTATTCTGTCATAGTTCTGGACACCACAAATTTGAAATCAAGATGTCAGCAGGGCCACACTCTCTCTGCAGACTCTAGGGAAGGATCCATTTGTATTAGAGTTCTTCAGAGAAACAGAACCTATATATATATATTTATCTGTAAAGATTTATTATAAGGAATTGGTTTATGCAATTATGGAGGCTGACAAGTCTCAGGATGTGCATGATGAGTCAGCAAGCTGGAGACCCAGGAGACCTGATGGTGTAGAGCCAGTGTGGGTCTGAAGTCCTGGAAACCAGTAGAACTGATAATGTAGGTCCTGTCTGGGTTTGAAGGCTGGCAGCCTCCAGACCCAGATAGAGCAGATGTTGCGATTCAGGTCTGAAGGCAGGAAAAAGCCAGTGTCCTAGTTCAAAGACTGGCCAGAGGAATACTCTCTTATTCGGGTGAGGGCCAGCCTTTTTTTCTCTTCAGCTCTTCAAACTGATTGGATGAAGCCCACTTATAGCAGGGAGGGGAGTATATGTTAATCCCATCTAAAAACACCCTCACAGGAACACTCAAAATCTGACCAAATATCTAGGCTCCCGGTAGCCCAGCAAGTTGACATGAAACTAACCATCACACCATTCTTTGTCTCTTCTCACTTTTGGTGGCTTTTCTTGATTTGTGGCTGCGTCACCGCAGTCACAGCCTCATTGGTCACATTTCCTCTTCTTTCTCTTTTCCTTTGTGTGTCTATTTTATGAGGATACAGGTAATTGCATACGGGCCAACCGGATAATCCAGGATAAACTCTTCGGTCACAAGATCCTTAACTTAATTGCATTTTGCCATAGGAGGTAGCGTTCACTCTTTAGCCATATAGAGTAATATTCTCAGGTTCCAGAGATCAGGGTGTTGGACATATCCTTCGGGGCCACCATTCAACCCCCTATAACTAGCATATGGGAAGGGTCAATTCTATGTGGATGTTGGAATCAACAAGAATTATGGCAGCCGTAATGGTGGACTCCACTACAGAGGGATGTTTGATGCTTTGGTCCGATGACGTGACATTCAAAATTGGGGTTTTAAGAAAAAGAGAATATGATCTGGGAGTGGCAGTGAGATTCTAGGAGCACGTATCCACAGCTGGAGATCCAGCAGTTTGAGGGTGTGAGAGAGAAAGCAGGTGCATCTTGAATGGCTGTGAAGGGGGGGAGGGTTGGTTGGGTGGGGGGGAGTTGAGCCCTCAGGGAAAGCCAGGTTTCCTCCCAGGGCAAGAAGGTGAAATAAGACTCAGAGAAGAGGATTCTTTGCCAGAGAAGGGATTTGGGGGATGGGGACTATGAAGACAAGTAGAAGGATTTGAGAGTGAGGATTAGTGAGATGGGGTCATGTAAGGGTATTGCAGAGCCTTATGAGAATCTAAGTGGGAGTCTTGGATTTCTTGTGGAACAAGCATGGTGTGATAACCTTATGACAAAGGTTGTACTGGAATCAGCCCCAGATAGTGTCCAAGGCAGACCGTGGTGCTGTCGCTCTGAGTGTTAGTTGGGAGAAGCCTTGCTAGGCACTTGCAGAGCTCTGGGTGCCTATCTTTCCTCCTGTCCCTGTGGTATGAAGGTCTGGGGAGAAGGGCCCTGAAGTTCTCCTGACTGATGGCTCAGCTGACTGCTTCACTGACCAAGCTCCCTCTGAAATTGTGGACTTTCTGGTGCCAGCTGAGAGATAGAAGGAATAGGCTGGAGATATCCTGACAGCATTTATCAACATTTTCAATAGGTTGATCGGGATGTTTAAAATATTGCTTTTTTCAGCATCTGAACATCGCCCCCACTCTACTATGATATTTGGATGCACTATTTATTCTTAAATCCATTTACAGCTGCAAAAGTGCTGAGTTTTTGAAAGCAGAATATTTGAAATGGACCCAGCTGTTTAGAAAGATGGATGCTTATCAAAGAAAGGATTGGTGTATAGTTTATGAACAATAAGGCACTTTTTTTCCAACCAGCCTGAATATTCTTAGAGCAAAGAGATGATAGGGTGGTTTTCCATCTGTAGAGAAATGAATGACTTAACCCGAATGGCTTCTTCAAATGAGCGGTCTCCTCTTGGTGGTCATGACTTCCCACAGCCCTTTGTCCAGCTTTAGATCGTTCCTGATTCTGACAGCTGGCCACCAGAGCGGAACTGGAGAATGTATACCCTACTTCCATGTGTGGAGAGAATTACAGAGGTCCATGTGATCCAGCAATGTGAATTGCCTGTTTCTATGTGAACTCACATATATCAGGAATTGTCGTCTGGTGCTTTCTGAGATCTGTTGGTGCAAATTTAGGGGAGAACTTTTTCTGCAAAGAAGTTTAATACATGTGTATTGTATATTCCTCACATTCTCTGTCCACTTAGTGACTACAAAGTATTCAATTATGGAATGTTCATGTGTTATTGATTAAACCTTTGATTACCTCTGATAAACCAGATATGTGTTCCCTGGCATTCTCTCCTGAACTGTGTTTTCTTCTCTTTCAGTGCCCTCCCTCTGAATTTTTCACACAGTTCTAGGTTTTTGAATGATCCCCCCGGACATGGATAGATTCCTGCAGTTCTTAATTTCAGCCCAGTCTTCTTATCCAGGTTAGGACTGCTGTGTTCAGTGGTCTAATAGACATTTCCATCTTGAGGCCTTACTGACTTTTCTCTCAATACATGTTTCTAATAATGTTTCAGTCAGTTTGCTTCCACTTCTAAGTAGACAACTGTATCACTTAGAGGAAACTAACTTAGTAATTTTCCAATCGTTACAACTTTAAAAAACAAAAACAAACAAAAAAACCTCTGCCTTCTTAGGAACTTCTAGAGTAGCGGTTGCCCAAATTTGCCTGAAAAGACTGCTGGGCAGCTTATTAAATATACAAAGTACCAAGCCCCTACGCCTGGGAATTTTATCTTAGTAGGTCTGGGTTGAGGCAAAAGAATCTGCCTTGTTTTATTTTATTTTTATAACGAGTACCCCAGGATTTCTTTTTTTAATCTTCAGGCAAGTTTGAGAAGCTATTTGAGAGCAGTGTTAGGTAATAGTGGTGGTGGTGGTCTTCGGTCCTGACTTTGGCATGTCTGCCTCATGGATGCTGTTAATTGACTCCTGCCTCGACTTGTGGCAGTATTTGTGAAAGTCTCTGCAGGTATTGGGTGACCAGGTGTAGTCATACGGGTGGTGATCTAAGCCAGGCAAAGAGCCCTCTGCCCTGGTGATCCTTCAATAAACATTTCTAGTACCTGTTACATTCCAGGCTCCGGACAGCGCTGCTGTGCACAGAAGCACATGGCAGGTCTTCTGGGTTCTTTCGCCCCATGCTTTCTGCCCTCCAGCCTCTCTTTCCTGGGGCCCTGACTGCCTGTCAGTCTACTTCCATAGTACTCGGTGCTCTGCTTCTTTTTGTTTTAGCTGACTAGACCCTTTGTTTGCTGAAACCTGAAGTATTGGTCACCTTTTCTATTTTGCCATGCAACCTGTCACTGCTTTTGAGCCAGAGAACTGTCCGCTCAGTCTATGCTAGAAGCAACTTGTAAATCAAATGATCGAGAACACACTGAAGTTCTGTCTTACGGAGTAATGTTTGAAAGCTTTTACAAGTATCTTTGGTCTGGGACTTTTATTTATCGTTTCCACTTGCAGGCAGCACTCTATCAGTATTAAACTACTTGCAGGTGCTTTTCCACCATGTTTTCTTACCTTTCTTTGAATCTGTTGTTCTAGGTGCCCCTTTCCTCCTCTCCTCCCCATCTTCCTTGCCACCTTCTGTAGAGCCTCTACAATTCAGCTTAGCTGCTGCCTCTTTTCCTGGTTTCCCAGGCTGATTTCTGTATCTGTGCTCTGCTGTGGTCCACTGAACACCTCTTTCAAAGCACTCACCACCCCACTGTAAGTATCTGTTCGTTTGTCTGTATGTTCCATTATATCGTAAGTCCTCAGGATGTCATTAGTCTCTATACCTTAGTGTTTATTAAAGAACTTTCTAGGGGCTCCTGGGTGTCTCAGTCAGTTGAGCGTCCGACTTCGGCTCAGGTCATGATCTCGCAGTCTGTGAGTTTGAGCCCTGCGTCGGGCTCTGTGCTGACAGCTCAGAGCCTGGAGCCTCCTTCGGGTTCTGTGTCTCCCTCTCTCTCTGCCCCTCCCCCACTCATGCTCTGTCTCTCTTTCTCTCTCTCTCTTTGTCAAAAATAAATTTTAAAAAAATAAGAAAAAAAGAACTTCCTAAAAGTTGGCCTTCCCCACTTGTTCCAGTTTTTAAACTACTTTAGGTCATGGACATGTTCATTTTATGCCCGCCTGACTCTTTAGAGATTGATAACATCCAGTTCTGGTAGCAATGTGGAGAAGAGGACTCTAGAAGATTCTTGGCAGGAGTGTGAATGGATACATTTGAAAAATAAGATTTTTAAATGAATACAACCTTTGACCCAACAATTCCCCATCTAGGAATTCTTCCATAAAAACATTTGCACCAAATATATTAGGATCTCTGTATGAGGCCCATCCCTACCCCCCAAAAAGGAAATGGCCAAAATATCCAATAGTAGCAAAATGGTTAAATTTTGTTATGATATATAATAACTATACCTATGAAATTCTGTATATGCAGTCAAAATAAGTGAAATAGATTTTTGTGTACAGATACGGAAAGAAATCTGTAATACATACCCATTCTCCTTCCTCCTCAGAGGTAACCTCTACTGTGATTTTGGTGTTTAGTATTTCCATTCATATTTTTGTATTTTTTTGTTATACATATGTATGTGACTATTAAAATATATAGCATTCTTTCATATATATATATATTTTTTACATTTAAAAATTTTTTTTAATTTTAATTTTTTATTTTTTAAAATTTAAATCCAAATTAGCATATAGTGAAACAATGATTTCAAGACTAGATTCCTTAATGCCCCTTACCCATTTAGCCCATCCTCCCTCCTACCACCCCTCCAGTAACCCTCAGTTTGTTCTCCATATTTATGAGTCTCTTCTGTTTTGCCCCTCCCTGTTTTTATATTATTTTTGTTTCCCTTCCCTTATGTTCATCTGTTTTGTCTCTTAAAGTCCTCATATGAGTGAAGTCATAAGATTTTTGTCTTTCTCTGACTACTTTCACTTAGCATAATACCCTCCAGTTCTATCCATGTAGTTGCAAATGGCAAGATTTCATTCTTTTTGATTGCCGAGTAATACCCCATTGTATATATATATACCACATCTTCTTTATCCATTCATCCATCAATAGACATTTGGGCTCTTTCTATACTTTGGCTATTGTTGATAGTGCTGCCATAAACATGGGGGTGCATGTGTCCCTTCAAAACAGCACACCTGTATCCCGTGGATAAATGCCTAGTAGTGCAATTGCTGCGTCGTAGGGTACTTCTAGTTTTAGTTTTTTGAGGAACCTCCATACTGTTTTTCAGAGTAGCTGCACCAGCTTGCACTCCCACCAACAGTGCAAAAGAGATCCTCTTTCTCCTCATCCTCGCCAACATCTGTTGTTGCCTGAGTTGTTAATATTAGCCATTCTGACAGGTGTAAGGTGGTATCTCATTGTGGTTTTGATTTGTATTTCCCTGATGATGAGTGATATTGAGCATTTTTTCATGTGTCGGTTGGCCATCTGGATGTCTTCTTTGGAGAAGTGTCTATTCCTGTCTTTTGCCCATTTCTTCACTGGATTATTTATTTTTTTGGGTGTTGAGTTTGATAAGTTCTTTGTAGATTTTGGATACTAACCCTTTATCTGGTATGTCATTTGCAAATATCTTCTCCCATTCTGTCGGTTGCCTTTTAGTTTTGCTGATTGTTTCCTTCACTGTGGAGAAGTTTTTATTTTGATGAGGTCCCAGTATTCATTTTTGCTTTTGTTACCCTTGCCTCCGGAGACATGTTGAGTAAGAAGTTGCTGTGGCCAAGGTCAAAGAGGTTTTTGCCTGTTTTCTCCTTGAGGATTTTGATGGCTTCCTGTCTTACATTGAGGTCTTTCATCCATTTTGAGTTTATTTTTGCATATGGTGTAAGAAAGTGGTCCAGGTTCATTCTTCTGCATGTCGCTGTCCAGTTTTCCCAGCACCACTTGCTGAAGAGACTGTCTTTATTCCATTGGATATTCTTTCCTTCTTTGTCTTGGCCATACGTTTGTGGGTCCATTTCTGGGTTCTCTATTCTGTTTGATTGATCTCGAGTGTCTGTTCTTGTGCCAGTACCATACTGTAGTATGATTACAGCTTTGTAGTATAGTTTGAAGTCTGGGATTGTGATGCCTCCTGCTTTGGTTTTCTTTTTCAAGATTGCTTTGGTTATCCAGGGTCTTCTCTGGTTCCATACAAATTTTAGGATTATTTGTTCTAGCTCTGTGAAGAATGCTGGTGTTACTTTGATAGGGATTGCATTGAATATGTAGATTGCTTTGGGTAGTATCGACTCTTTCTAATATTTTTAAACTTATCAAAATAATATCACAGTGCATATATTTTTCTGCAGCTTCCTTTTTATCCACATTGTTTTTTAAATGATCTCTATGTTGTAGTTATTGTCATTGCCATATAGGATTTAATTCTGTTAATATACCACATTTTACCCTCCTATTGACTGACCATTCAACTTGTTTCTAATTTTCTACTTTTCCAAACAAAGCTTTAATGGATTTTCTGGTGCAGGTCGTCCTGTGTGGTGTGGAACTTCTCTCGGGTGTGTTTTTAGGGGTGGGATCCTTGATTTGGGGCACTGTGCACCCTCAGTTTTACTAGATATTGCAAAATTGCTTTCTGAGGTGGCTTTACCTCTGTGTACTCCCACCAGCAGTGTATGAGCCTTACTGTTTATCCACATCTTCATTTATAAGGAATATATTCGTTTTAATTCTCTTATAGAGCAACAAAACTCTTAACAAATTGTTTGAAGAGGAAGGGAATATGAACTGCCAGTTAGAGCTACAGAGAAGGAAGATTCTATCCATGGTATCAAACTGATGTTTTATAGGACAGTCCACACTCAGCACCACATTTTTCACTGCTGTGTAGACTGTGAAGGGGGCCACCTCCCACACAAATACAACGCTTTCCACTCAGGTCAGCTTGTTATGGCAACTCAGTTGGGAGCAAGGCGTGGTGTTGAACTGTGTTTTTGTCTATCTGCATTCACAACTTTTTCAGTTTTAATTTACTTGCGTTTAATGTAGCACTCGTTTGTGCTTCAAGTGCCACTGTCACCCAGTGTGTGTAGAACCATAAATACTGTGTTGGCGATCATGGCATCCCTAAGTAGTCAGTCTGTCGATACTGACTTCCCACAGGTCTGTCTTCTTTTTCTCCTGAAAGAGGGGCTGAAGCTGTTCGCTGCTCAGACCAAGGTACTGCTGTTCTTTGGTAGGTACTGCTTCCTGCCCCATCTCTTGGTGGACCAGCTGGAATAGCAGTGGTTCCTTTTTTGTGGGTTAAGAGGTTGTTGTAACTTACAAGCATGTTTCAGAAGCCATATGCCAACTAATTACATTTTATTTTACCTAACCACACTTTCATAACTGTCAGAGAGCTAATACTCTTACATCTTGGAAGAGTAACAAAAATTACATGGATTACATTTCTCTCATACATTAATCAATTAAAATTATAGCTTTACAAACTAAGTTAAACTGGAGCTTAGCAATTCGAGTTTTTTACTTTCTGAAGTAGTTATTCTGAAGACCAAAAGTAATAATATATCACAAGAGATATTATAAAATTTTCAAAATAAATTTTTATTAATTTTAACTTAAAAAAAGAAGTGGGCATTCTGTTTCAAGGCAGTGGACTGAGGTCATGCTGTAGCCGTTCCTTCTTGTCCCAGCTACTTAGAAATGGTACATTGGAATTTTAAAAATAATCTGCAAGTATACTAGAGGGGGTAAAAAAAAAAAAAAAAAAAAAAAAAAAAAGAAGGAAAACCCGTGGCAGGCCCTAGACTGTGAAGAATCCCCATGAAAAGCACATGGGATCCATTTGCAAAAGAAAACCTTGTTCCAAAACAAGGTCAGGAAAGTATTGCTGCTCAAGATAGGAATAGCATCTAGAAGAATAGTGTCTATTTCCACTTGGAAGCAGTTGTTATAGGGAGCTGTGAAGGGCTCAGCACAATGACAGAGTGACCCCAGTACCATTGCATGGTGATGGAGGTGTCTCAGGCAGGTGTAGTATATATAGGAACTGGGGCTGGAGAGACAGGGCTGAGTTCCAGGTGCTTGATGAATTCCAGAATAAGAAGCTCCCATGCTCTGAAGACTAGATACAAAGTCTTTCCATGAGGTGGTACCTCCTGTGCCCCTGCCACTCTCACTGAAGACACGTCTTCCTTCTGAGTAGGTAGTGCACACAGATAGACTGTCTGAACAGAGCCTTGACAACAAAGACAAGCACTTCGCTAGAAATCACCAAAAACCAGAGGAACACAACCTTGCAGAGGAGATAACAGAAGAATTTATCTCAGACATAGAATTAATAGAATAAATAGAACAGATTTTATAATATGTATAGTTGAAACCTTTGGAGAGAGGTGATCCGTTATTTTATCTACCAAACACAATTAAGTATTGATCTGGGAAATTACAATTTTGATTGTCAAAATAAGATTCATTACATGGGCTAATTGACAGTGTTTCCAGCTAAAGAGCAAATTTGTGAGCTGGAAACTAGAGCAGAGAAATGTTCCTAAGCACATTGCAAAAGGATAAAGTAGTAGAAAAAAACAGTTAAGATGTGGAGGATAAATGGAACATTGCCCTCCCAGAAAGAGGCTGAGGAGAATGCAGACAGACTATATTTAAAGAAGTAATAGATCTAGTTTTGAGATGGTTGACCAAACACTACTTCTTCCTTCTTCTGCACCAAACCCATAGAAATGATAAAACTTTAAGTTAGATGAATAAATTCCCTTTAAAGATTGAAAAGAAAAGGAAGGGTGCCTGGGTGGCTCAGTCAGTAAAGCGGTTAAGTGTCCGGCTCTTGATTTCAGTTCAGGTCCTGATCTCACGGTTTGTGAGATTGAGCCCCGCGTCAGGCTCTGCACTGACAGCGGGGAGCCCGCTTGGAATTCTCCCTCTCCTGCTCTCTCTGCCCTTTCCCAGCTTGCACGTGCATGCTTTCTCTCTCTTTCAAATAAATAAGTAAAAACTTAAAAAAAAAAAAAAAAAGAAAAAGAATGTTCCAGACCTGAAGCCATAAGACATCTTTAAGCAGAGAAGGTATACATTAAATGAGAAGTTGCAGAAATGAGCTGCTCCCACTGCCTGTTTGAGGTCATCACTACTGCCGGGACCCCGAAGCTGATCTGCCTACTTTGTCAGAACAGATTTCGCATGAGATCCTCTGGCCGGAAGGCCACTGCTGGCTAAGATGGCAGCTAAGATGAGATGTTTGCCTGGCCAAGAACCATGAAACACCAGAAGAAGCCTAGCACTGTGAAATAAAAATAGGAGAACAACACGTTAGGAAGCAGAACAATGAGAAAGAAACTTTAAAAATAGGTCAATTTAATTTTCCTAGAGGACCAAGGATAGACTTCCATGCTTCCAAGCATGCTTCCATGCTTCCATGCTTCCAAGAAACAGAGGTTATGAAATGGTCAACAGTAATTAAAATGAAAAATATGCTTGTTGAACAAGCTCATTGGATAGGTTATAGCAAACTGGATATAACTGTGAACAAATTAGTGGACTAAAATAGGGTGAGAAATTCTCTCAAAACTCAGCATCAAGAGATAAGAGTTTGAAACAAAGGTTGAGGCATTGAGGACCATGTAGAAGTTACAATATTTATCTAATAGGAGTTGCAAGAACAGAAAAAGTGCAAGCCCTTAAGTGTAAAGAGCCTACTACATGTCAAGAAGAATATATTTTAAAAGGAACAACACAAAACAACACCTATATACATCCCGGTGATAATGAAGAAGAGAAATTCCAAAGAGATACCAGAGAGAAAAGACTGATGGTCTACAAAAGAATGAGAATCCAGATAATATTAGATTTAATCTCTGGTTTTAAGAAAACAGTAGCACAGTGTCTTAAAGATGCTGAGAGAAAATAAATCAGAACCTAAATTCTGTTTCTGCCCACACTATCTTTCAACAGTGAGGGCACTCATAATAACATTTTTAGACTTGAAGGACTTTGACAGCCCTTTGCTGAAAGAACTAATTTAAAGATAGATACACTTAGTGATACAGTAAGAAAAAAACAAAAAATGAACCAAGAAGGTAGCAATAGGATAAAAGAGAAAAGAAGAAGCAGAGAAAGCAGGAAAACAATGTTAAATCTGAGTAAACATTGGTTGTAAAAGAGAAGATGACTTTTAGCAAGTTGTAACTTTAATCAGCAAAGATAGCAACATGGAATTTGTGCTTAGGTGGAGTGAAAAGGAAATAAAAGCATGCATGGGATTGCAGGAGGAGGATGACAAAATGTAATCAACTCTATAAGAAAATATGTGCATTAAAAATGTAAGGGCAGCTACTAGAATCCTATATAAAATCTAGACCCTTAGAAGGGAACAAAACTTAAGAGACTCTTAAATATGGAGAACAAACGGAGGGTTACTGGAGGGGTTGTGGGAGGGGGGATGGGCTGAATGGGTAAGGGGCATTAAGGAATCTACTCCTGAAATCATTGTTGTACCATATGCTAACTAACTTAGAGGTAAATTAAAAAAATAAATAAAAATAAAAAAAAAAGAAATCAAAAGAAAAAAAGAATAAATCAGTCATTCAAAGCAAAAAAAAAAAAAAAAAAACAAACTAGACCCTTAAAACTATTAGAAGAAAAACTGTAACACACACAAACTGGAACAATCCAAAAGGAGATGTGAAAGTAGAAAAAAAGAAGACCATGGTAAATACAAAGCACAAAATAAGTTGCTATGAATGAATTTAAACATACATATCAATAATTACAATAAATGAAAATGAATTAAACTCACCTACTTAAGAGGTAAAAACTCAGATTTAACAAAACAACAACAACAAAAAGCACACAGTATACTGTTTTAGGCAAGGATTCAAAAGTTGACAATAAAGGGACAAAAAAGGCAGTATAAAATATTAATATGAGACAAAACAAGGCAAACAACATTGGAAGGGACAAAATGGGAGTTCAAAATGCTACCAAAAGGTATAATTTACAAGAGTTGCTCTCAGTTGTGAGCCTATTTGTCTTGCTTTTAATAACTGCATGTCTATTTATGTATGTGTATAAATATATACATTTTGAAATTATTGTGGAGCCTTTCTCCATGGTGTCCCTCATTTCTGCACTTGTGACCTTCAATCTGTTCTGAGTATAGCAGTCACAACGATCCTATGAGACACCTCACATCCTTGCCCGTTCCACACACTCCTCCGGCTTCCCACCTCATTTGGGGTGAAGGCCCTACACCACCCAAGCTCTGCTGCCTCCTCTCTCCTCTTTGCTCCGCTCCCAGCACACTGTACTTCTTGCCATTCCTCCCACTGACTCCGCTTGTGAAGCTTTTTCCTTCCAGTGTCCCCATGCCCCAGCCCCTCCTCTCCTTCTGACCTTGCGTCAGAGTGGAGCATTCCCCGACCCCGGTGCAGTAAAAGTAGAAATCAACAACAGAAAGAAGAAATAACCTGTATACACATCTGGAATTCTAAGCTTGTGGGGTAAAGATAATGGATAATCAAAATTATCAAAATTAAATGACTGGAAAGCACATGTCTAAGCCTACATCCTTAAATTATACACAAAGGAAGAATTATTATACCCTTAAGTATATAAGTTAGCAAAAAATTATAGAAAATAAACAAAATGAGATTTCAACTCTGAAACTGAAAAAGTACAACTACTAAACCTAAAAAATATGACTAAAAGAACTTTATGCTGATGAATCAGAAGACCTAAATGAAACGGACAATTTTCTGGGAAAACAGATACTAACAAATTTAGTATAAAAGGTAGAAAATCTGAATAGGTTACAAACCAGTCATAAATATTGGAATGAGAATCACAGATCTACACACTAAAGAAAGCCTCAGGCTCAGACTGTTTTACAGGTGTTGTTCTCTCAAATCTCAAGAAATCGATAATTTTCATTTTATACCTGCTATGGTGGAGCACAAGAAAATACTGGAACCCATCTAACCAATTTTACTAGGCCAGCATAACTTCCATGTACAAATAGGCACCAGAAAACACCAGAAAAGAAAACAATAAGCCATCCTTACTTAAGAATATAGATGCCCAAGGGGCATCTGGGTGGCTCAGTCGGTTGAGCTTCTGAATTCAGTTAAGGTCATGATCTCACAGTTCATGAGGTCGAACCCCGTGTGTGGCCCGCTGCTGTCAGCACAGAGCCTGCTTCGGATCCTCTGTCCTCCCTGCCCCCGGCCCCTCCCCTGCTCATGCTCTCTGTCTCAAAAATAAATAAATATGTTTTAAAAAGAATATAGATGCCCAAATCCTACATAAAAAAATTAGTAGTGGCACTTGAAAGGCTCAGTTGGTTGAGCTTCCAACTCTTGTTTTTGGCTCAGGTCATGATCCCAGGGTCGTGGGATCAAGACTCCCATTGGGCTCTGCACTGAACATGGAGCCTGCTTAGGATTCTCTTCTCTTCCTCTGTCCCTCTGCCCCTCTTCCCCACTTGTGTGTTCTCTCTCTCTCTCTCTCTCTCTCTCAAGAAAAAAAAAAGTAATTTGATGCATGATGAGTAGCATTTATCTTGGAAGCAAAAGAATAATTCAACTTCTGAAGTTCTGTCTGTTGCTCCAACTTAAAACTGCTGGCTTCAGCAACATGGTAGACTGAGCTAACTGTAGTCTCCCATCCCCAGTGACAGATAAGCATGTTGGATTAAATGTAACAACAACAAAACTAAAATGCAGAATTGAACTTGAATAAAAGAGAAATATCTGGCTATCAAAAATTAAACCCCAAATTGTGGTGTCCCAAGGGGTTTCAGACTGGATACTGGATTTAGGCCAGTGGTTGGGGTTTAATGCCCCCATGGCATGGGAAATCTAACTTGGATCCATTCAAGATGAATAGAACTGATATTTTTGTAAAGGCTGGGACTTTAGAGGAGCAGCCTCCTTGAAAAAGAGGGACTAAAAATACTCCAGTGGCTGGAGAAGGTACAAATGGGACTCCCATACAAAAAGCAGTCTCTGCTAAAGGTGAACTCATTATTAAAAATTGCAAACTGAGTTATGAAATTATCAGCAAGAGAAAAATAGGAGTTTTAGTGTGCCAACAACTTTAGAAAATTCTACATTTAAAAAGATAAAGAAGTACATTTAGGAAGAGTGACATTTTAGAACGGAACAAGCCAATATGAAAAAGAACTAAGTTGAGCTTCTAGAAATAAAAATATTAAGGTTCATTAGAGGTTAAATGGCAGATTAGAGACAGCTACAGCAAAAATTAAGAAATGGGAAACAGATCTGAAGAAATTAACCAGGATACAGAATATTGAACACAGATACAGGGAAATGGAAAATGTGAAAGGCAATTAAAGGATAGAGCAAGAAGATCAACTTAGAATTCTGTACTTAACTAATCTATTCAAGAGCAAAGGAGAAAAAAGATCTATTTTTGCAAAGATTCTTAGTAGCTTTGCCCCCATAGACCATTGCTGAAGGAACAATAAAGTATATACTTTTGGGAAAAAATAGATTGAAGCAATAAGGAAGAAATGGGATACAAGAAGAATTGGTAAATGTGGGTAAATGTAAATAAGCATCATGTGTAAAATAATAATAATAATCAACTAATTTTGGTGGGCTTGACATAAGATGCAGCTAGAGAACTAATCAACGATGACACGAATGTGGCTGAGGCATGAGTAGAGGGAAAGGATTTTAAGGTAACAGAGTGAGAGTACAGATGCTAATTAAGATTGTGGTAAGTGTTCATGTTAAAATAGTTAGTGGAGGTTCCTGGCTTGTCTGAGGATTTAATAGGCTTATGTTTCTGCTTGGATCCCCTCCGTGGTGGCTTGGAGCTCAGGATGATGGACTCAGAGAGAGTAATTTGAAGTGAACATGACAGAAATGGCCTCCGAGGCACCAATCCTGAGCTTTTTCCATTAGGCTGTTGTGCTCCCAAGTGTCAGGGCCTGTCAGCATGTGCCCTGAGCTGAGCTGAAGCCTGTGCTGTGCAAGCAATTAGCTTGAGGCTGATTGAAAATACCATCAGCTGAGCTCAACAGCAGCAACAAAAATTGGGGGGGTGTCTTAGTGCCTGGTCCACAGTTATCTGAGGAAAGCAAGTTTTAGCCCTGGTGCAGGAGCATACAGGGCAGCAGTAACAGCGCAAGGCACTTCTCCCTCCCTAACTTGGAGTCTGCTTCTCAGTTGGAAACTCTGTGTCCCCATCCCTCAGCCAGGCTTCTCCTTCACGACCTCCATGCTGGTGCTTGGTGTCCCCAGTCTGTTGCTGACTCCTTGCAAGAAGAATGTCTCACTGTCTGGGGCCGTCCCTCCTAATCTCTATGTGTTCTTTTCTCTGAGTGATTTTACCTGTTGAGGGGCTGTGTTATACTGTGAAAAGAATCAGACATGCCTAGTTTATATGAGCTTTAGTTTCTACACCTATAAAATTGAGACTGTTAACACCTAATTCATAAGACTGTTGGGAGGGTTAAATGAGCCTTACTTTGTGTGCAAAGCACCGTCAGGAACTTGACCCTACATTCTTTTTTTTTTTTTTTTAATTTTTTTAAATTATTTTATTTTTGAGAGAGACCTAGTGCAAGCTGGGGAGGGGCAGAGAGAGAGGAAGACACAGAATCTGAAGCACATTCCAGGCTCCAAGCTGTTAGTCCAGAGCCCGACACAGGGCTCAAACTCATGAACTGCAAGGTCATGGCCTGAGCCAAAGTTGGATGCTTAACTGACTGAGCCACTCAGATGCCCCGACATTACATTCTTAATAGCCATTGCTTCTAGTTCAGGAAAAAAAACAAATAACAAAAGGCAACCACTAAAAAAGTGGACTCAAAGAGTATAATTGCCATAAAAGGAAAACAAAATGAGAAAAAGAAAAAACCTAAAAAGTAAGAAAAGATAAAGATGTAGGGAAAATAATGACATAAATAATAAACCAAGTGATATAATAAGGTATAGAAATAAGTAAAAGTATATTAGTAATCAGCAAATTAAATTTTCCAGATAAAAAGCAGCAGATGTCAAATAGATATTTAAATTTTTTTTTTTTTTTACATTTATTTATTTTTGAGAGACAGAGACAGAGCACAAGTGGGGGAGGGGCAGAGAGAAGGAGACACAGAATCCAAAGCAGGCTCCAGGCTCTGAGCTGTCAGCACAGAGCCCGACGAGGGGCTCGAACTCACAAACTGAGATCATGACCTGAGCCAAAGTCGGACACTTAACCGACTAAGCCACCCAGGCGCCCCTTGTCAAATAGATACTTAAAAAAATTTTTTTTTTTAGTTTATTTTGAGAGGAGAGAGAGAGCGAGCACGTGCATGCACAAGTAGGGGAAGGGCAGAGAGAAGGAGAGACAGAATCCCAAGCAGGCTCCAGGCCATCAGTGCAGAACCTGATGTGGGGCTCGAACTCAAAAACTGTGAGATCACGACCTGAGCCAAGAGCCAAGATCAAGAGTCAGATGCTTAACTGACTGAGCCACCCAGGCACCATTTGATAATAATCAAATGGTTATTATTATTTTTCTATTTGACTTCATGCTGCTTATAAGAAACAGTAAACAAACAAACAAACAAACAAACAGAAAGGTTGAATGTTAAGGATAAAAAAAGACATACCACGCAAAGTACCAACCAAGAGAAATTTAGTGAAACTATATTAATTTCAGAAAATAGATTTCAGGGCAAAAATTTTTACCAGAGAGGCTAAAATGGTACATTTTACACTATGCTTGATCACAATAAAGTTGTTTTTTGTTTTTTGTTTTTTTAACCAGAGCTAGTTTGCCAAAGGTAAAGGATGTAGTTAACAATTCTCCACATGGGGCACGTGGGTGGCTGAGTTGGTTAAGTGTCCGACTTCGGCTCAGGTCATGATCTCACCGTCTGTGGGTTTGAGCCCACATCAGGCTCTGTGCTGACAGCTCAGAGCCTGGAGCCTGCTTTGGATTCTGTGTCCCCTCCACTCCTCTTTGGCCCTCCCCCGCTCGTGCTCTGCCTTCCTCTGTCTCTCAAAAATAAATAAATGTTAAAATTAAAAAGTTCTCCACAAATACACCTTTACTAATGTAGCTGTAAAATACATAAATAATAGAGGCACAATAAGAAGTTGAAAAATACGTTGTTAAAATGGGTAATTTTAACACACTTCCCTCAACAACTGTTAGAATCATTAGACAAAACACAGACCATAGGAAGTTTGAGTGTATCCATTAATTACACATTTTTTTCAAACACAAAAAAAATTGACCACATTAAGGAAGCCTCGAAAGAATTAGTATCACAGACTATATTCTGTGACTATAGTACATTTGACTTAAGAATCAGTAACAGAAAGATGACAAGAAAACTGGTACGTTGGTTACTGAGAACTTAGTTGAAATGAACAAATTCCTAACACAATCCTTCTTACCAAAACTGGTTCAAAATGGAATAAAAACTCCAAATAGTAGTATAATCATTAAAGAATTTGAATTAGTAGCATAAAATCTTTACAAAGTAAACAACCAGGCCCAAATGACTTGACATGAGTTTCAACAAGCACTCAAAGAAAAGATGAATTCCAATATTATGTAACATTTCCCAGATTCCAGAAAAAATAATGAGCATTCCAGTTTCGTTCTTGAGGCCAGAAGAACCTTGATACCAAAACCTCATAGGACAGCAAGAAAGGAAACTTATAAGATGTTTTCATGAACAGAAGTAAAAGCCTAAACAAAATACTATGAAACTGATTCCAGCAGTGTGTACAAAAGATACTACAGCCTGATCACCCTGGTTTTATTCCAGCAATTAGAGATAAATTATTATAACAACCAAATTCATAGATTGATGGACTAAGTCCATATAATCATTTCAAAAGACTTATAGAGGACATTTAATAATACCCGATATCCATTGATAATTTAAATACACACACACAGACACACACACACACACACACACACGTACACACACACACCCGAAAACAGTTTCAAAACAAAAAACCTTAGCAACCTAGAAATAGAAGGAACTTCCTTAACCTAATATAGGATATTTATAAAAACTGATAGTATCTATTATTTTTACTGGTGAAATGTTGAAATTATTTAAGATTGAAAACAAAACAAAGAGGCTTGCCATCACTGCTTCTGTTTAGCATTTTATCGGTAGTCCCATGCCGCATAATAAACAAGGAAAAGATGTTTGAATTGAAAGGAAACCAAATTGCCATTATTTGATGATGACTGTCAGTGTAGGAAGGCTGAAAGAATCTCCAGATAAATCAGTAGAACTAAAAACTTCTTTGTATCAAAGGACATAAACACAACATAATGAAAAGGCAAACGATGGAATGGGAGAAAATATTTGCAAATTGTATATCTGATTAGGGGTTCATATCCAGAATTTATAGAACTCCTGTAACTCAGCAACAAAAAACAAGCAACTCAATTGAAAAATAGGCTAAGGACTTGAATGGACATTTCTCAAAGATGATATAAAAATGGGTAGCAAGTGGCAGACAACCTCTCCTTTGCTGTCCAGCTTGCTGCTTCCTTGTGATGTATGCAATAAAACTTTTATTTCCTTAAAAAAATAAGTGGCTGGGGCACCTGGGTGGCTCAGCTGGTTAAGCGTCCGACTTCTCGGCTCGGGTCATGATCTCACAGTTTGTGAGTTCAAACCCCGCGTCAGGCTCTGTGCTGGCAGCTCAGAGCCTGGAGCCTGCTTCAGATTCTCTCTCTGACCCTCTCCTGCTCATGCTCTGTCTCTCTCTGTCTCTCAAAAATAAATAAACTTTAAAAAAATAAATAAATGGCTAACAAGCATATGAAAAGATATATGACATCACTAATCATTAGGGAATTGCAAATCAAAACCACAATAAAATATTCCTCACATACATTAGGATGGTTAGTATTTAAATAGAAGTGTTGGTGAGCGTGTAAGGAAATTGGGACCCACCTTTGGTGGAATGTAAAATGATGCAGCCACTATGGAAACCAGCATGAAGGTTCCTTAAAAAATGAAAAATAGAATTATCAATAATTCTACTTGTGGGTATATACCAAAAGAAAGCATAGTCTTGAGATACTTGTACACCCATGTTCGTAACAGCATTATTTACAATAGCTGAAACTTGGAAGCAACTCATGTGTCCATTGATGGATGAATGGGTATACAAAATGCAGTATATATGATGGAATATTTTTCAGCCTTGACAATGGGAGAAATTCTGATACATGCTCCAACATGGATGAACCTTGAAGACATTATTCTAAGTATCTGAAGCCAGTCACAAAAAGGCAAATACTGTAGGATTCCACTTATATGAGGTTATCTATAGTAATAGATAGATAGTACAGAGTTCATAGGACCAAAAAGAAGACTGGTGATTGCCAGGGGCTCAGGGCAGGGGGAAACGAGGGGTTGTTTAATGAGTATAGAGTTTCAGATTGGCAGAATGAAAAAATTTTGGAGATTGTTTGCACAACCATGTGAATGTACTTTACTGGTAAACTGTACACTTTAAAATGGTTAAGGTGGTGGGAAGCCTGGATGGCTCAGTTGGTTACACATCCAACTCTTGATTTCAGCTTAGGTCCTGATCCCAGGGTTGTAGGATCGAGCCTCTTGTCAGGCTCCATGCTGAGCGTAGAGCCTAGTTAAGATTCTTTGTTCCTCTCTCTCTCTTTTCCCCTCCTCCCTCCCCTGCTTTCACACACTCTCTCTCTAAAATTAAAACCAAACCGAACAAAAACTTCCTAAAAAAATATGATTGTTAGTCAAAAACAAGTGAAGTAGGAGTTATTTGCAAGATCTAACTTCCATAGGTCTTCCGCAAAAAAATATAAACAACTCTTACAAATCCATAAGAGAAAGGCAACCCTATGTAACACTACACCAAAGACAGGAGTAGGCATTTCACAGAGGAAGGAACCAACTGGCTTGTAAATATTGGAAAAGATACTCAATCTTTTTGGCAGTCAGGGTTGCAAATTAAAATCATTTATCACTCATTAGATTGGCGAATGTTAAAATGTCTGACAATAACAAGGGTTAGCCAGAACGTGGAGATTTAGGAAGTCTCTCACACAGCTGATGGGAATGGAAATTAGTGTAACCACTATGTAAAAACAAGTGGCGAGTGCCTAGTAAAATTGAACGTGTATAACTCGATCCAGTAATTGCACTCTGATAAACTCTTACACATGGCTACCAGGAGACTTAGACAAGAAAGTTTATGGCAACACTGTGAGAGGGAAAAAATGGAAACATCCCAAGTGTTTATTAGCAGTGGAATGAATTATGATATAATTAAGCAATGACATACAGTCAGTTGGTGAAAAAATGAATGTGACATGTATCGATAGGGGTGATTTGTAATGTCATTTTAAGCGAGAGCAGCAAGTTGTAGAAAAATATATCTATGTAAGTCTATATAGGTTTTAAACGTATTAAATCATGTATTTATGCATAATCACCAAAGTAGTAAAATCAAGGACATGATTAATACAAAATCCAGAATACAGGTTACCAGCAGAGGAGCAAGTGAGGTGGGAGGGGGCTCTTAGCCTAAGATCCCACAGCAAGGCTTCAGAGTGACAACCATATTTCGGTTTCTCAGGCACACTGGTGGGTAGGTAGGTATTTGTTTTATAACTTTTTAAAGTGCACATACACATTTTATACACTCTTGTATAGACTTCTTTAATCGTACCCTGTAGTATTTTGAAGAAATGGTAGGAAATGTTTTGAAATTGACTAATGTGGATTAAGGTATCGAAAACGGATGAAGTTTGAAAATCATCACCTCAGAGTGTTTAGAAGAGATTTACTTTTTTAGGTTAAGGCTTCTCCATATATTTATCAGTTTTAGAGTCCAAGTGAGGGGAAAGTTACAGAGACAGAAAGTGGCATCTCTTGCAGAGTATTTTACAGTGGAAGACACCAGTCCCTGCGCCTCGCCTGCCTTCTTCCTTCCTCACTCCCTTCTTCACTTCTGTAAATATTTGGTGACTGACTGCCAAGTCCTGGGCATTGTCCTACAGGTCCGGGAGCCTGAGAGGTAATGTCCCTATCTTGGTGCTTAAAGCCGTTTTTGGATTCATGCTTACAGGCTTTATTAATCTTAGCCTCCTAAACTACCTAGATAGCAAAATTCACTTCAGGTCCATATCATAATTTATCTTTGTAAGGAAGTCATTTATTTACATATTTAGACAACCTAACTGAATGAATGTCTTTAAAATTTTCGGAGTAAGGGTGCTGGACTGGCTCAGTCAGTAGAGCATGCAACTCTTGATCTCAGGGCTGTGAGTTCAAGCCCTACGTTGGGTGTGGAGCTTACTTAAAATAATAAGCAAATAAATAACATTTTCAGAGTAATATATCCTCTTTGGTTTGGTCCTAGCCCTTAGTTAATATTGTAATTCCTGAATATGTATATTTATTCTCAGTCTTTTTCCCTTTCCATACATTTCAAAACTCATGATATGTTCTAATCATTTAGAATTGACTTTAATGTATTAATTTTAGCTTCCTATCTATATTTTTGAGACTCAAAGTTGGATCTGATCTTAAGCCTTGACTTTAAAGCAGTATTTTCAAATGAATTACAAGCACACTACTAGAGATTATTAGGTGGTACAGAGGGAGCCATTTTTTATTTTAATAGTTATGTAGTTATTTTAATGTTCATTATAAAATATACATGTGAAACCTGTGATTTCATGGTTGTTTTTGCTCAGGATGCAGCTAAAGCAGTCTATATGATAATCCATCTCATAGACTACACGAATTAATGGCCCAGGGGGTTCTCAGACATAGCAAAATATCATGAAATTAATACATGGATCACAGATGTAGTGTTTAGTTGTAAAGGTGAATTAAGGTATTCTCTGATGTCCTCTCTCTCCTACTTGTGTTGTAACTCAAGAAATAAGTTTATATGGTTTGATCAGGAAAAAGCAGTCTAGAAAATTCATCTAGGCCCGTTGTTCAAATAACATATTCCATTATGGAACAGATCCTGGAACTATACACATGATTAACATGTAGAGCCTACCTTTCAGGAGCACCAGTTTCACAGAAATAGGCACATAATTAAAAAGTGCATGATAGCATCGTTAGCATAACAGTGGAAATTTGTGCACAGTAAGTGGGTAGCTTGGAAAGGTGGTCTCTGGCTTATGAAACTGTGAGAAAAGTCTGCCCAGAGCAAGACTTGCAAGCAGTCTTGAGAGATGAGCAGAAAATTTACAGAAAAATAGACTGGCAAAAGGTGATCTCAGAAAGGCACACGCCAAGGTACAGAGACCTAAGAGAACACGGTGTTTGGGGCTAACTGAGCAGCTTGTCATTTATGCTAGTGTGAGGAGAGGCAGGAGCCAGGTAGGAAAGCTTTTATGTGGAATGTGATAGTGGGTACTTAGATCTTATTCTATAAGTGATTAGGAGTCTTTGAAAGATGTTAAACAGAGAAGTGATGTGAGGTCTGGGGACAGTGTAGAAGACAGAGGGGAGGATCAAGTCACATTTCAGCCTGTTGGGCAAAGGGGAAATGGAGAGCACTTAGGGGGGATGTTCAGGTTTTTGCTTTGTTTAGCTTCATACGCTTTTTAGGAAATACTACATTTAGGCTTTGCTCAGAATTTAATGTGTTGAAGGGGTTAGTGGTAGGTGATTTGGAGCCAATATATGAAGTTTCCGAAGAAATTGGTATTATTTAGTCTGTGTTATAAACAAGGTGTTAATTAACTTTCCCTGCATAGTCTTAAAGGCAAAGAGTTTTGCTTGTTTTGTGTTAAATACGTGCAAGCAGCATATAAAAGTTAAGTGGAGATGTGATATCGATAAGGCACATGGCTGCAAACAAGTTCTGTTTTTCAATTAGAGTGCTACATATGGTAACATGTTGCAGAGGGAGTAGAATGAAATATTTACACCTTTTTGCAGTTAACATCCTGCCAAGAAAATTTCAGACAAATGTGTTATTTAAAGGGAATTGGGTGGGCAATAAAATCAATATATGAAGAGCTTCCTTTATATATGGGTTTCCAATGTGAATGTTCTGAATAATTTAATT
This sequence comes from Panthera pardus, assembly GCF_024362965.1. Classification (NCBI taxonomy): domain Eukaryota; kingdom Metazoa; phylum Chordata; class Mammalia; order Carnivora; family Felidae; genus Panthera; species Panthera pardus. Next base: position 20,925,317 of record NW_026526832.1, read on the forward strand.
GTGGCATATTGTTTACTAGTGTGTATATTTACTGATACATCTTAGACTTGATAGTCTTTGGATTTGGCGTGTGTGGTTCTACCTTACAGAGAAATGTATTAGTATGCCAACTTATTCTTGTGCCTTCCGCATATCTGAATTTACAGTCACGGGTCTGATGCTGACTGCCTGTCTATGTGAGGGCACTCATCTGTGTCTGTATACATAGCCAGACCCTTAGCACCAAATGTTCTGCCTCACGTTTATTTTGGGAATATTCTCTTAATAGGCATGTTTTGGGATGTGACTTAGTCAGCTAATTTGCTAACATTCAAAAGCCACGAGCTCTCAGCATTATCTTAGCCTTTTAGTATTTTAGTCCACCAAAAATTTCTGACTCTGATTGGGAAATTAACTGTAACATCTTACCAAAAATGATCTAGAAGCATCAGAAGAGAGAGTTCATGCAAAGGGCACAGAGAGATGTTCAAAAGGAAAGTTAACGTTAACTTTATAGTCTGACTGCATGGTAGAAATGAGGGAGTAAGTATAGAAATGAAGGACCACAAATGACCTTGGGACAACTGTAGATCCCATTCTGTAAGGCCCGGTAAGGTCGATTATAATGCAACTTAGCTTGTATTTAAAAGATATTTTCTTTAGTTCTTGTCACCATGTTCTTTGGAAATTCCTTTTCATTATTTTGAAGATTTAATTTCTTATTTCCTTATTTTCTACTTTAACACAGAAATCCCCTGCAAAGAAGCTGAGCCATGCAATTAGTAAATCTTTGGGGTGTGTACCCACCAGAGAACCCCCACATCCTGTTTTTCCTGAGCAACCCGAGAAACCACTTGACCTTGCAAATATAGTGTAAGTATACACCTGGTTATGGATATGGATTATACTGAAATGGAGACCTTGCTGAATTCTTTTGGATCACAGCCAACTTACCTAACATGAACATTTAACCTTCTGGTTTTTACTTTACTTTTGGGGAGCTTAAGACTTCAAGATTTTGGGGCGCCTGGGTGGCTCAGTTGGTTGAGTGTCCGACTTCGGCTCAGGTCATGATCTCACAGCTCGTGAGTTTGAGCCCCGCATCGGGCTCTGTGCTGACAGCTCAGAGCCTGGAGCCTGCTTCAGATTCTGTGTCTCCCTCTCTCTCTGCCCCTCCCCTGCTCATGCTCTGTCTCTCTCTGTCTCAAAAATAAATAAACGTTAAAATAAAAAAAAATAAATAAAAAAAAGACTTCAAGGTTTCATTTATTTAAATCACCATAAATATTTACGTGGAAGCATATAGCTCCTGAGCCCTGAAGTCTAAGTGATAATGATCACAAACAGAAACTTTAATTAATATATTGAAGAGTAATTATTGAACTGGTTTTAGCAAGGTTACCTTTTGTTGTTAGCGTGTTCTTCCTTAAATCAGCGGTAGTGATCATTTCTTCTGTATGGCTGTAATGCCCACAGGGGTGTTTAAAACTGGTTCAGACAACATGGAAATGAAAATCAACTTAATTTGTTGGTTTTTTTATTTTTATGTTTTGTATTGAGAGAAAATTAGGAAACACAAGATTGTATTCTGTAAATAAAACTGGTGTTTTATTTTTACTTTCTTTGAATATTCATGCTAAATGAAAGAAAGCCAGACAGGATCAAAAAAGAGAAGTAGAGAAAGAGGAAGAGTAAGGAAATGAAAATCAACTTAATTTGTTGGGTTTTTTTTATTTTTATGTTTTGTATTGAGAGAAAATTAGGAAACACAAGATTGTATTCTGTAAATAAAACTGGTGTTTTATTTTTACTTTCTTTGAATATTCATGCTAAATGAAAGAAAGCCAGACAGGATCAAAAAAGAGAAGTAGAGAAAGAGGAAGAGTAAGGAAGAGGAGAAACGATGAAACTTTAAGATTCAGCCTCTAAACTGGTTTCTTCACTTTGAATTAAATGGTGATGTTATGTGTCCTCCTGGATAAAGTCAGTAGGCTTTTGATCATTAGTCTTTATCGGGTGTCAAGAAGTTTTTCTGTTGGAATAGACATCTGTTTTCTTTAACCTCCTTAAAAAAGCAGTTAGGGTTCTTGATCTTTTATTTTCTTTCTCATTCAATAATCTGAAAAACTTCTTTTAAAATGATACATACCTATAGATTAAAAATTTTAGAATACAGAAGAGCATAAAATGAAATGCAGCACATTCTTCCACACTTTGTTGTGTGTTGTCTGGCTTTTAGATTTGCTGGCGGATACCTCGATATCTCTGATGTATTCAGAGCCCCATTTTTTGACTTCCCAATTTTGGACACTGTTGAATTCCTTCTGTTGTGTAAGGAACCAGTCTCACTTATAACTCTACGTATCAACCCATCCCGATTTTTCATAATTATATTACCATTTTTAAAGTTGATTACCTGTTATTTTATTTTACTTTTACCTTTGTAATTTTAAATACTAATCCTAAACCTCTATATCTTGTAACTTCTTTTGACTTGCACTGTGTGAACTGAGGAAATTAGTACCTTCTCTCTACTTCTCCCTTCTCTTTTTGCCTCCTGACTTCTGTCATCTGTCTTTCGTATTGTCAATGCTGATATTTCTGTTCTCTTCAGTGATCATAGCTAAGTCTTCTGAGATTCATTAAGGGTCAAATCTAAAAGTTGAAAACCCGACAGCAGCACTTACAGTTCATGTTCATTGCAGAGTCAGTGCGCTTCGGTTCTGTGAACTCTTCCTCGTGGTGCCGGCGCCCCCGTCCCTGTGCAGGTACCTCCCGTCGGGGTGCAGGGGGGTCGTCTCCCGTACACACCACTGATTGCTCAAAATCAGGCCTGTTGACTTTATAACTGGATTGACTTTCTTGTACTGTTTTTTTGCTCGTCTTTTGGTTTCTTCTTCTTGCTGGGAAAAAAATAGATACTTTTGTTCCCCACTGTGTTCCATAGTGAATTTTACCTATTGCTTGTAATCCACTTTTTGATTAAACTTTTCAACCTTTCCCCTTTTTGGTTAGTGTTTGTTACATTTTTTGATTAAAAAAAATTTTTTTTTGCTCCTCCAGTATTGTAGTGGTTTTCTCATTCTCTCTCTCTCTCTCTCTCTCTCTCTCTCTCTGTCTCTCTCTCTGTCTCTGTCTCTCTCTCTCTCTCTCTCTCAGTTTTGAAGATGTCCCTTTCACTAATGTTTTTAGTTTATGTAGAATGGACTTTTGTGTATGGTGTGGTATAGAACATCCAGTTCTCTTTCTCTCTCTCTCTTTGCATTTGAATAATAACTTGTGTCAGGGCCATTTATTGGGTGATCAGTCATTTCTCCACTGACCTACATTGCCACGGTTGTCATAAATGAAGTGTCCAAATGTGCATGGTCTGGTTTTGGACTCTCCTGTTCCTTTGGTCAAATTGTCTATCCTTATACCAACATCATGCTATCTTAATTACTATAAGGGATTAAGTAATTTTTTTTTTAGAATGTCTTGTGTATTTTTTTGCCCTTTGCTCTTTCATATAAATTTTATTGACAGTTTATTGAGTCCCTCATAAAATTTTGTTGGGATTTTGACCTGAGAATCATGGAATCTAAAAATCAAATAGAGGAGAATTGACATCTTTATAGTATTAAGTCTTCCATGTCATGAATGTGTTGTATCTTTGCATTTATTTAAATATCATTTTGTGCTGAGGTATCTGGGTGGCTCAGTGGGTTAAGCATCCAACTCCTGATTTCAGCTCAGGTCATGGTCTCATGGTTGTTAGATCAAGCACCACATCGGGCTCTCTCCCTCTCTCTCTGCCCCCTCCCCACTTGCCCACTCATTTTCTCTCTCTCTCTCTCAAAATAAATATTAAAAAAGTAAATATTAGTTTGTGCCTTTCATTAAAACTTCATAGTTTTCCCCAGAAAGTTATTATATATGATAGATTAATTCTTAGGTACTTAAAAAAAATTTTTTTATGTTTATTGTTTTTGAGAGAGAGACAGAGTACGAGCAGGGGAGGGGCAGAGAGAGAGGGAGACAGAATCCGAAGCAGGCTCCAGGCTCTGAGCTGTCAGCACAAAGCCCCATGCAGGGCTTGAACTCACAAACTTTGAGATCATGACCTGAGCCAAAGTCGGACACTTAACCGACTGAGCCACCCAGGCACCCTGATTCTTTGGTACTTTTAAAAATTCTTCTGTATATTTGTTGCTGTTGCAAATAGTGTCCTTTTTTCTACAGGTTTTTTGAGATATAGTTTACATATGATAAAGGCACCCACTTCAAGTGTACAATTGAATGAGTTTTGTCAAATGTATATACACAGTCATGCAAATGGTATCTTTATTGAATTATGTTTCTTAACAGTGTGTTGCTGGTATGTGGAAATGCAAATTGTTTCTGTATTTTAATCCACTATCTAGTCATCTTGCCTAATTTGCTTATTAATTTTAGTAATTTTCACTCAGATTTTTTTGGATTTTCTAAAATAATTATATCACCTGCAAATAATGATAGTTTTATTTCTTCCCTCCCACTCCTTGTACTTTTATTTTTACTTTTTTAATCTTTGTTTATTTTTGAGAGAAAGAGAGAGAGGCAGTGGGAGCGGGGGAAAAACAGAGGGAGAGAGGGAGACACAGAATCTGAAGCAGGCTCCAGGCTCCGAACCGTCAGCACAGAGCCCAACACAGAGCTTGAACTCACGAACCGCAAGTTCATGACCTGAACCGAAGTCAGACACTTAACTGACTGAGCCACCCAGGCACCCCTCACTCCTTGTGCTTTTAAATATTAATCATCTGTTTTTTTTCTTTTGGTCTTCTTAAGTTGGCTAGAGCCTCCAGTGCAATATTAAAGCAGTTTTTTTTTTAAACATTTATTTACTATAGAGAGACAGAGCATAGGAGGGGCAGAGAGGAAGGGAGACACAGAATCCGAAGCAGGCTCCTGGCTCTGAGTTGTCAGCACAGAGCCTGACGCGGGGCTCCAACTCACAAACCGTGAGATCATGACCTGAGCCAAAGTCGGACGCTTAACTGACTGAGCCACCCAGGCACCCCTCCAGTGCAATATTAAATAAAAGTCGTTTAGTAGGCATTCTTGTATTGTTGCTGATCCCAAAGAGATGGCTTTCAGCATTTATTAGTATGTTATTTGATGTAGGTTTTATAGAAGAAATTGTTTATCAGGTAAAAGAGATTCCCTTGTATGCCTAGTTTGCTAAGAGTGCTTTTTTTTTGGGGGGGGGGGTCATGAATGAATGTTATCAAAGTTTTTTCTGCATTGACATGATCATATGAGTTTCTTTATTAATGTAGTGAATTACATTGTTTTCTAAACAACCATATATTCCTGAAAGAAATACAAGTTGACTCTTCTTTTAATACATTGCTAGATTTCATTTGCTAATATTTTATTTAGACTTTGCCTATGTTTAGGAGTTCCAATTGTCCTGTAATTTCCGGGGTTTTTTTGTTTGTTTGTTGTTGTTTTGTTTTATTTTTAGGACAAAGTTTTCCCCGTGTGCTATCTTCAAAAAGCTGAAGAACATTCTCTCTTTTTATATTTTTTGGAAGAGCTTTTCTAAAATTGAAATTATGTACTTGCTCCTTCAATATTTGGTACAACTCACCAATGATGCTATCTCTGCCAAAAGCCTTAGTGGGAAGATTTTTAACTGTGAATTCCATTTTTAAAAGCAATTATAAGACTTCATTTTCTATTTCTTTTTGAGTCACTCTAGAACATTTTATATTTGTAGGAATTTGTCAATTTCATTTGTATTTTCAAAGTTATTGGGACAAAATTCATGACGTTTTATCTACAGTATATGCGCTAATGTCCCGTTTTCATTCCTACTCTCACATAATTATGGTTTTTCTCTGTTTTTTTTTTTTTCCCCTCTTGAACAAATCTTGCCATAGGTTTGTCCCATCTAGTGGACTTCAAGAGGACCAACTTTTGGTTTTGACGATTCTCTTATTGTATGCATTGTATTTTTGAATATTATTTGTTTCTACTCTTTATTATCTCCTTTGTTACAATTTCTTCGGGTTTATCTTGCTACTCTTTTTTTTAACTTCTTTAAAGATATGGTTAGCGTATTCATTTCAGGTTTTCCCCCTCCTTATATAAGCATTTAAGGCTGTGAATTTCTCTAAGTAGTCCCTGAGTAGTGTCCAAATTTTCTTGTGTAATTTTTTTATTGTTCTTTGAGAAGTATACTTTCCTAATTTCCAAACATGTGAGGATTGTCTAGTTTCCTTTTTTGTTATTAATTTTTAGTTTAATTTAATTTTGGTCTAAAAAGCGGTCTGCACTGTTCAGTTCTTTCAAATTTGTTGAGACAGGCTTATATGTAGTATATGATCCAGTTTTTATTACACTCTTAGTAAGCATGAAAACATTTATTCTATGCTTGTTTGGGTTTAGAGCTAATAGTGAATGAATGTACGTCAGGTCAAGTTTGTTAATCATGTTGCTCATATCTTCAAAACTATATATATTTCACTAGGAAGTTGAAAATTTGTTCTTACCTAGTAACTCTTCATTCCTAATAATTCTGTATGTTCTCAAGTCTATTTTATCCGCTACACCTCTTTTAATATCTTCTGCTATATTTGCATAGCGTAACTTTCCCCACCCTTATACATTCAACCTTTCTGTGTCCTTAGGTGTTCAGCATGCTTCTTGTAAATTAAGAGCTGGATTAAAAAATGTCATCTGACAACCTGTCTTAACTGGCGAGTTTTTTCCATTTAAATGTATTATTATAATATTATTATTATTATAGTTAGTCATTATAAGTAAAATTGGCTTTCATTATTACAGTTAGAAGTATTACACCATGATAATTGAATTTTTTTCTCCTCTCTTATTTTGTGCTATTTATAATATTTAAAAAATTCCCCTTTATTTGCATATCTCACTCTGGTCACCCTTTCCCCAGGACTAATCATTCTAATTAGAATGCTCATTGTATATCTTTTTCCCAGTACATGTTCTTGAAAACTACGTAGTGTTTTGTACCTCCTTTTAAAAAATTTATGTAAAGTGACCCTATGCAGATTATACCTATTCGTTCTCCCTGTGATGGACATCCAGTTGCCTCCATGTAAAATGCTGCGGTAAAGACCTCAGATGTTTTTTCCCAGTGGAACAGGGTAAGACTTTCTTTAAACCTAGGGTACAGTTATTGGGTCAAAGGTTGTGTGTTTCCTGACCAGAGGAAGTGTGTTGGGGAATCCAGCAGTTTAGTGTATTCTTGCAGTTAATCTCTCGCATCTGAATTCAGGCCCCACATGGCCATCTCTACCTGGTGTGCCTGGGTTCAGAGACTTTCTGGTCAGTTTCACTAGAGAAGAACCTCTAGCTGTTTTACCAGGCCTAGAAAAAAGTAGTCATTTGGTGTGTGGTATTGGGGACTGGGGTGCTCTGCTTTGTAGGTGGACTTTAAACCAAACCTCTAGTTTTTAATGCAGCCACTCTCCCTTCTTTCAGAGGCACCTGGCATCTCTAATTATTGAACGTTCCTGGTCTTCTGTGGCTCAGGAGAACGTTCACCTCAGGTTTCTTCTCTCTATATTAAAAAAGCCCTCCTCGGGGCGCCTGGGTGGCTCAGTCGGTTGAGCATCTGACTTCGGCTCAGGTCATGATCTCATAGTCTGTGAGTTCGAGCCCCACGTCGGGCTCTGTGCTGATGGCTCAGAGCCTGGAGCCTGTTTCAGATTCTGTGTCTCCCTCTCTCTGACCCTCCCCCGTTCATGCTCTGTCTCTCTCTGTCTCAAAAATATATAAACGTTAAAAAAAAAAAATTAAAAAAAAAAAAGCCTTCCTCATCTCTGCTTTCTGTTAGAAATTTAAGTATGAATTCAGTTTAGGACTGAGGGCTAAGAATCTGAACCGTTAATATTTCTTATTGATTCTTATCATTTTATTATGTTTACCTCGGATCCTTTTTTAAAAAATTTTTAATGTTTATTTATTTTTGAGAGAGAGAGAGTGTGAGTGGGAGAGGGGCAGAGAGAAAGGGAGACACAGAATCCGAAGCAGGCTCCAGGCTCGAGCTGTCAGCACAGAGCCCAACGCAGGGCTAGAACTCACAACGCGTGAGATCATGACCTGAGCTGAAGTTGGACACTTAACCCACTACGCCACCCAGGCGCCCCAGATCTTTCTTGTTGTTGTTGTTATTAAGACTTTATAGATAAAGTTGTGGTTTCCTGTGTTTTTCCTAATCCCATTACCCTTTCTCTCTCCCATAGAGTAGCCCCTAACATTTATTTGGTATTTATCACTCTATACATATTCTTACACTTTTACCAGATGTTCATGCATCCATAAAATAGCATTATAAAACTTTATATAAGTGGTTATGTTCTACATATCCTTTTGTATGTTTATTTATTAAATAGTATGTTTTTGAGATTTATTGAGAATCTCAAATGACATTCCACCGAATGACTATACAATAAATAATCCATTCTCCTGTTGACAGACATTGAGGTTGTTCCTAGTTTTTCACCACAATCTACAGTACTGGTGTGAGCATTCTCATACAGAGAATTTCTCTAAGGTATGAGTGGAACCACAGGGTCCTAAGATATGAATATCACATAATCAGGATAGATTAGGTGATAATGCAGTGGAAAATTAACCCTCAAATCTCATAGTTTAATGCATGGATGTTTATTTGTCACTCACACGAAGTCCCATGTGGATGGGAAGGACTCTAGAGCCGCTGAACTATGGACAGTGGCTAATAGTTTAGGCTGCTTCAATCTTTGGCTCCACTATCTTAACATGAGGCCTTATTGATCCCTGCAGCAGGGAAAGGAGCTTATCGGGAACTCATACCCATCTTCCTGTGCTTTGGTTCAGAAGTGACACATGTGGGGTGCCTAGGTGACTCAGTTGGTTAAGTGTCTGACTTCAGCTCAGGTCATGATCTCATGGTTCGTGAGTTTGAGCCCCACATCAGGCTATGTGCTGTCAGCATGGAGCCCACTTCTGATCCTTTTTCCCCCTCTGTCTGCCCCTCACATGCTCACTCTCTTCCAAAGATAAATAAACATTAAAAAAAAGGGGAGGGGTGCACCTGGGTGGCTCAGTCGGTTAAGTGTCCAGCTTCGGCCCAGGTCATGATCTCACAGTCTGTGAGTTCAAGCCCCTCATTGGGCTCTGTGCTGTCAGCTCAGAGCCTGGAGCCTGCTTTGAATTCTGTGTCTCCCTCTCTCTCTGCCCCTCCCCCACTCATGCACGTGCACACGGTCTCTCTCTCTCTCTCTCTCTCTCTCAAAAATAAAGCATTAAAAAAAATTTTTTTTAATAAATAAAAAATAAAAGAGACGGGACATGCTAGAAAGTCTAACCTTGTCAAGATGGCTCTTAGTGTAGAGAATAATGTTTCTTACTAAACTTTTTAGTTTAAAGATCAAATTTGTTATTTTTGTTTGTTTGTTTCTGGCTTCCATTTCATATTTTACATTAATGTGCTCCTCTCAAAATTAAAAGAATATCTGTGTCTATAAAAAAATTCTTATTTCTGGATTTTTTTTCTTTTTTTGTTGTTGTCAGATAAAAGATAAGAATTTAAGGGTTTTCTAGGGCACCTGAGTGGTTCAGTTGGTTAAGCATACACCTCTTGATTTCAGCTCAGGTCATGATCTCACAATTGGTGGGATTGAGCCCCGCATCAGGCTTCATGCTCATGACAAGGAGCCTGCTTGAGATTCTTTGTCTCTCTCTCTCTCTCTCTCTCTCTGCCCCTCTCTCTCTTTCTGTCCCTCTGTGTCTTAAAATAAATAAACTTCAAAAAAAAATAATTTAAGGGTTTTTCTTTCCCAAAATGGATAGCCATTAGTCCCAACTCCATTATTTTCCTGATTTGTTGCAGTTTTAATTTTGCTTTTCTTTTAGCAACTGATACTCACCTTAACACCCTGAGAAATAATATAAATCACATCTGTGTCTATATTTGTAAAATAATTCTCTAGTAAGATGCCTTTACCTTATGGTTTGTCTTCATCTTAGTGGCAGGTTAGGAAAAGCTTTTGTGAAGAATAACATTTTTGGTGAAGCCTAAAAGATGAATGGGGATTAGCCATGTTGGAGCTTAGTGGAGGAACATTCACAGCAGAGGGGGAACAGTAGGACAGAAGAGAGGGAAAGGCTGCAGAGGTGGGCAGAATCCAGCTGAGATTTTGGACATGATACTAAATTGGAGAGTTTTAGGTAGGACACAGATATATTTGCATTTTGCATTTGTAAAAGTCACTGCCTGCATGGAAATAGGAGAGTAGGACAAGAGTGAAAAAGAAGAGGCCAGCTAGGAGGTTTTTTTCATAGGCCAGATGAGAGATGATGGTGGTTTGGATTCTCATGGTGATAGTGAGAAAAGTTTGTGAACACATAAAGAATGTAAGGTTTTACCATTATTGGACACCTAGAAATAAAATTAAAACCCCAATGGAAATGTGGGACAGGAATTGAAGTTAAGTATGAGATAAAGTATATTTTAATGTTAATTGCTTACATTTCATGTTAGATGTAGAGATTTATCCAGATCCTCATAAATTCAGGACTCAAGTGTTGTTGATATTTGTTGAGCACACATAGTATTCCAAGCCCTTTGCTCACCTCTCCTATATACATCATTTCATTTAACTCCTATAGCAACCTTTGCAGTATAAGTATCATTAACCATTAATGGGTCAGGAAACGGCATTGGTGAGTTTCAATGACCTGTCTAAGATTACACAGCTCAAAATGATGGAATTGGGACTGGAGTCCACACCCAGCCTCTTTCCATCACACCTCACTTTCCTAACAGGCAGACCCAGTAAGAAATTTTTACCCTGGAAACATACAGTCATCGGACCATTGTTTGAGCCCTACGGTTAGTTCTAGAGTGAAGAGAGAACATTGAATTGCTGTATGTTGGTTGACTGAAAAATAGAAGGGAGGCAGTGTGGTATGATAGAAGAAAAACTAGATTAAATATAGAGACATCAGGTGCACCTGGGTGGCTCAGTCAGTTGAGTGTCTGACTTTGGCTCAGGTCATGATCTCATGGTTCGTGGCTTCGAGCCCCATGTCAAGCTTTGTGCTGGCACTGCAAAGCCTGCTTCAGATTCTGTGTCTCCCTCTCTCTGCCCCTCCCCACTCACTCGTGCACTTGCCTTTGCTCTCTTTCAAAAAAAACATTAAAGAAAAAATAGAGATATCAGTTTGCTTTACTGTAAAGTGGTAATAGTAATACTTAATTATCTCAGGATATTGTTTAAGGTTAATGTATTTGAAAGTACTTCTAAGAGGTTAGGATGCTGTAATACTGTATTCTAAACTTTTAAAGTCTTTTCCTCAGAATTAAGTAAATCATATCACAAAAATGTAAACTCCAGAAAAGCTGGGACTGTGTCTGATGCTTCGCTGAGTTCCCAGTGCCCAGAATAGTGCCTGGTGCGTAGTCAGCGCTTCAAATGCATTGAATGAATGAATGACACTAACATGTTCTATCTAAACAGACACCTCCCTCATCCCCTCCCCTCTTTATGTTTGTTTCTTCAGAAAATAGTACAGGTCACGTACCTACAGTAAGTCTCCACTAGATGTCAGGCATATTTCCTTGATTGGCTTATTGTGGGTTTTTTTGTTTTTTTTTTTTCCTGGAGTTGAAAATATTAAGTAAACAAGGTTTTTCAAATAAACCTCAAACAAAACCAGTTCACTTATCATCCGTACTCTAGCAACTTTTCTTACTTGTAAGTCTCTCAGAGAAATTAGGTATTTCCTTTGGCCAAAACATCTTTATAAAACTTCTGATTCTTGATGTCTGATAGACTTTCTGCTAGCCTAATTCAAGCAATTTGCTGTTGCTTAAGATCTAATTATCTAAACACACAGTCCTTATACCTAATTTCTTTAATTAGCGGTTAATCACTATTACATTTCAGTTTATGGTATTTATTTCTGAGAGAAAGCAAAACTTCCTGGTGTTGTCTTAGTGTATGTATTCCTCTGAATTTCGTCAGGGAAGAGCATGACCAGTGTCCCACTGGACACACCTGTGACTGATGTGTTCTCTTAAACAGGGATTGGCAAGCTACAGCCTGCAGATTAGACTTAATCTTAATAGGTTAGACTTAACCTATTGGCTGTCTTTGTGTGGCCCATGATCTAACAGTGGTTTTTATATTTTTAAATAACTGGAGAGAAAAAAAATAATATTTTGTGAAATAAATAGAAGAGTAACATCGTGTGGAAATTATATGAAATTCAAATTGCATTGTCCATAAATAAGTTTTTTGGGACAGTCCACACTTACTCCTTTACACATAGTCTTTGTCTGCTTTTGGGCTGCAGTGGCAAAATTGAATCTTTGTAATAACTAAGGTTGAATGACCCTCAAAACCTAAAATATTGTACAGCCTAGGAAATATAGTCAGTGGTACCTGTAATAGCAATGTGTGGTGACAGATGGTAGCTACATAGTGATGAGCATAGCATAACATACAGACCTGTCCAGTCACTATGCCATATACCTGAAACTGACCGACTGAGCCACCCAGACACCCCGCAGTCTATTTCAATTAAAAAAAAATGAGGCGCCAGGGTGGCTCAATCACTTATGCGTCCACCTCTTGATTTTGGCTCAGACCTTGATCTCGTGGTTTGTGGGATCGAGCCTCGTGTTGGGCTCTGTGCCACCAGTGTGGAGCCTGCTTGAGATTCTCTCTCTGCCTGTCTCTGCTCCTCTCCTGCTCACATGTGCATGCACACATTCTCTCTCTCTCAAGATAAAAATAAATAAACTTAAAATAAAAAATATTTATTATCTGGCTCCTCATAAAAAAAGTTTGCCAGCCCCTGCTCTGAAGGAAGTGTTGGTAAAAACTGCAAATTTAGAGTACTTTTTGCTTATTGGTATTTTGTTTTTCTGAATGTTCATTATCATCTTTGATGGTCCAGGTTGTTTTTTCAGCCCAAGGGTTAAGGTTAATTGATAACTTCTTCTGTTGAAGCTCTTGGATAATGTTTGTTACCTAGAAACCAGACTGCCTTATTGTTTCTTGCTGCTTATGCAAATATAAATATTAGCCTATTTGAACTGAGCCAACTAGTTTTCTCTACACTTAGCATCAAAAGAGAATTAACCTAGATAATAAAAAAAGTTATTTAAATTGTAATTAAAAACTTTAATATGGTTCTATTTTGTTCAATTTTAACTGCCCTTCTATTTAATACTTAGACTGTCTATGCATTATTTTGATTTGATCAAAACATATCCTCTCTTTTATTTCAACTTCATAGATTTTTTATAACTTTAGACAATTACGCTTGAAACATCTCATCCTTACAGTATTTGTGAACTTATTAGCATAATATGATAATTCTGCCTGCTTTGTTCTTATTCATGACTTTAAGTAAATCAGTAGAAATTTGTGAGACCAGGAATAATGTAAGACCATTTATTAAAACCCTATGAAATTTGTAAGACTCTGAAAAAACAAGTCTAACTACTTGTTTATGTTATTTAGATATTAAGGCACATTTTTGTGATGCTTCTTTTATTTTTTTATTTTTAAATTATTTATTTTTGAGAGAGAGAGAGACAGAACGTGAGCAGGGGAGGGGCAGAGAGAGACAGAGACAGAGACAGAATCCAAAGCAGGCTCCACGCTCCAAGCTGTCAGCACAGAGCCCAACACGGGGCTTCAACTCACAAACCATGAGATCATGACCTGAGCTGAAGTCAGACGCTTAACTGACTGAGCCACCCAAATGTCCCTTGATGCTTCTTTTAAAATGATGGATAAATCTGGATTTGGAGATGGCTTTTGTGACCAGGATGCTTCTGGGTAATTGTCCTGTGCCAAACTCAGTGCCTCATTGTTTGCAACTTTTTTAATACACTAAATTTGGGTGTTTTCAAAGAGAGTTATTAACTGGCTTTAACTGTATTCCCAAACTAAGTGTGGGGTGCAGTAGACTTTATAGTACTGATTTGTTGGTCTGGATTGAAATCACTGTCTTCCACAACTATTTACTGAATGTGTACTGTGACTGGGGCTCTGTGCTTGGTGCTGAGGATAGTCTTATTTGAGAAAACTGACAAGATGATACTTTTCTCTTAGATCATTGGATGAGTCTGATGTTCTCGTCACTTGAAGGGAGTATCACATTCATTCTGGGTGTCTTGGTCTTTTAGATTGAACCTATTGGGAAGGTTATAATTTTGAGCTGTTTCCAGCAGGTTAAGTATTATAATTTGACTCTTAGATCATAGCTCATCCGATACTAATTCTGTCTTGCATTTTGCTGTAGTGATTTTGAAAAACCTAGGCAATGGTGACATAATCTGCTCACCAGTGGGCCATCAGACACCTTATATTTCAGGTCTATCTAATTTAATCTTTGGAGAAAAGAAAAGCTGCTTTTCATTCTCCTGTTCATGTAGCCCGGAATGTGAAAGCTCTTACGGTTCTTAAGGTAAGCTCTTAGCATCATCTGACGCTAATTCTGTCTTAACATTTGCTGGGATGATTTTGAAAACCTAGCACCTGAGGAATACAAGATTCTCTCAGAGCTTTGAGCCTCTCTTCACCCTGGTTTGGGTGTTCTTTCCTTGGCTCCATTTCAGGAGGATGGTCCAGGGAATTATTCGCTTCTGGGGTTGGGGCCACTTGGTAGCCCTGGAAGTATATCCTTCCAAAAAGAAAGATGGAGCATAGAGAGCACTGATACCAAGGGTCATGTGTCATGTTAGGTAGTCCTAGAAATAGGATAAGATTTTTGCCTGAACTTCAGTGTGGAGCTGTAAACACGAAGCCACACATGTGAGTATATATGTACCTATCTGTGTGTGTGTGTGTGTGTGTGTGAGCGTGATGGTCAGGTGAACAGCAAATGTGATAACTGATTATGATGCAGTAAGGAGAAACAATTATTTAATGTAACAAACCTCAGGGTTTAATCCTAGGAGGGTAACTATTTACAAGTGGCTGTGACTTTGGTCTGCTGAGTTTCACCTCCCCACCTTGGGATTTTCCTCACTCTGTTTACCACTACCTGTGCTTAACACAAGCTGTGCTTCTAAACTCTAAATTTAACATGGTCGAAACATCATCCCTTGTTGTTTTTTTTTTCTCTCTCTTCATTGTGGTAAATGCACATAACATAAAATTTACCATCTTAACCATTAAGCGTGCAGTAGTGTTAAGTATATTTATATTGTTGTGAAACAGATCTCTAGAACTTTTACAACTTGCAAATCTGAAACGACACATCTATTAAACATCAACTTTTTGTAGTAAAAAAACTACAAGCCTGTGGTAACCCCCATTCTACTTTCTGTTTCTATGAATTTGTGTACTTTAGATGCCTCATCTAAGTAGAAGCATGTATTTTTTTTTCTTTTTGTGACTTTCTTATTTCACTTAGCATAATGTCCTCAGGGTTCATCCATGTTGTAACATGTTTCAGGATTTCCTGTTGTTGTTTTTTTTTAAGGCTGAATAATATTCTGTTGTATGTGTATATACCACATTTTGTTTGTTCATTCCCCAGCGGACGTTTGGTTTGCTCCCACCTTTTGACTGTTCTGAATGATGCTCCTCTGAAGATGGGTGTACAGAGAACTCTGTGAGACTCTGCTTTCAATTCATTGAGACATATACCTGGAGATGGGACTGCTGGATGTTACAGTAGTTCTATGTTTAGTTTTGGAGGAACCTCCATAGTGTTTTCCATTGCAGTTGTACCATTTTACATTCCTACCAACAATGTGCAAGGGTTCCAGTTTCTCTACAAACTCACCAACGCTTGTTTTCTATTTTTTATTGTTTTCATTTTATTGAATTAGTCACCCTAATGGGTGTGAGGTCATATCTCATTGTCATTTTGATTTGTCTTTTATTTTTTTAACAGTTTTACTGAGGTACAATTTACGTACCATAAAATTCACCCACTGTGACAATTAAATAACTCCTAGTAAATTTATATAATTTTGCAACTGTCACCATCATTCAGCTTTAGAGCACTTCTGCCATCCAAAAAAGTTTCCTGGTACCGATTTTTGGTTCATCCCAGCTCCTACGAGTAGCCCCAACACAACCGCTGATATACTTCTTATTTCTATAGCTTTGTCTTTTCTAGCAATTTCATATAAATAGAATAATGTGTGGTCTTTTGTTTCTGGCTCTTTCATTTAGCATAATATTTTTGAGGCTTATCCATGTTGCATCCAATATCAATTGTTCATTCCTTTTCAATGCTGAAAATATGCCATTGTATGAATATACCACATTTTATTTATTCCTCAGCAGTTGATGGACATTTGGCTCATTTCCAGGTGTTGCTTGTCTATGAATAATGCTGCTATGAACATTTGCATCTTTGTGCGGACATAATGTTTTCATTTCCCTTGGGTGGATACCTAGCAGTAGAATTTCTGGGTCATGCAGAGTAAGTGTATATTTCATTTTTTAAGAAACTGCCAAACTGTTTTTGAAAGTGACTGTACCGTGTTGCATGCCTGCCGGCAATACATGAGAGTCCCAGGTTCCTCACATTCTCACCAGCGCTTCGTACGCTGTCACGATTTGGATTGTAGCCATCCTACTTAGTGAGTAGTGGTATCTAATTGTGGTTTTCATTTGCATTTCTCCAGTGACTAATGATGTTGAGCACCTTTTCGTGTACTTACAAGCTACTCATGTGTCTTCTTTGATATGATGGTCTATTTAAGATCTTTTGCCCATTTAAATAGTCTTGTTTTTGAGTAGTTTTAGATTTACAGAAATGTAAAGATAGAACAGGGAGTTCCCGTTTACCCTGCACTCGGTTTCCCCCGTTGGTAACATTTTACAGGTGAACCAATATTGGTATCAGTATTACCTGAACTCTATTCTTTATTAAAACTTCATTCATTTTGCTCCCAATGTCTGTTTTCAGTTGCAGTTCCCATCCAGGATGTCACATTCCATTTATTCATCATGTACCCTTGGGGTCCTCTGAGCCGGGACACTTTCTTTCACCCACTCTATAACTGGGTTGTTTATCTTACTGAGTTTTTAAGAGTTCTTCATATATTCTTGTCGTAAGTTCTTCATCAAATATATGATTTGAAAATAATTTTTTCCAGTCTGTGTCTTATCTTTGTATTTCCTTAATGATCTTTTGAAGCAAAATTTTAATTTTGAGGAAGCCCAATTTGTTTCTTTTTTTTGTTTGTTTTAAGGATTATGCTTTTGATGTTACATCTAAGAAATCTTTGCCTGACCCAAGGTCACATAAGTTTTCTCCTATGTGTTCACCTAAAAGTTTTATATTTTTAACCCTTACATTTTAGTCTGTCTATAATCCACTTTTGTGTTACTTTCGAACTAATTATGATTGCTAAAAAAAATCCTTGAAAAGTAATCATTCTTAATATTGGAGAAATCTGCTTTTATTTGAGCTTTATTGCTTCCCAAGCCAAATCTAGAGTATAACTATAAGGTAATTTCATGTAGACATTGAGCCTCAAAATTATATATTTCATCGAATGGAATTTCTTTTTTTAAGTTTATTTATTTATTTATTTATTTAGTAATCTCTATATCCAGCGTGGGGCTCAAACTCACAACCCGAAGATCAAGAGTCATATGCTCTTTTGACTGAGTCAGCCAGGCACCCCTCAAGTGGAATTTCTCAATAGAATGTGTATACTGTGATCTGGTTGCAATTTAGAATAATCTGAATATTTCTTGACACCTTTATAGGTCTTTATATTGCCCACTTTTGATTAGTAAGTACCTGAATTTAGTACCTACTAAATTAGCCCTTTTCATTTTTCTTAAACCTCAAATCTATCTACATGTTTCTAACAAATTAATCTTCTTGAGTTACTGCCTTTATCATATTACTTCCCTATTTAAAAGTCTGCAAAACTCCACTGCCTGTGGAATTAAGGGGCACTCCTCATGTTGGAATTCAAGGTCCTGTGTAATCAGGACCCACCTTACTCTTTGAATCTTATCTTCTGCTACATTTATGCAATATGAAGCCTGTGCTTCAGCCAAACTTGCCTCCTTCTTTCCCTTTAAAATTTTGTATCTCTTCCTGCCTCTCTGAGCAGGCTCATGAACTTTCCAGGCCAACTGCCCCCTTTCCTCAATGCCCTTCTTTGCCTCTTTCAGACTTTTCCACTTTTGTATATCCATGATTCAAGCTTAAATTCTGCTCTATCCATGAAACCTTTGAATCCTAGAAACAGCTAACTCGTATGGATCTCTTCTTTCCTTCCCTGAATTCCTTTAGCTTTTGTTGGTTTATCAGTCATTTGAACACCAAAAGTGCTGTTCTTTTCTCTAAGGACTTTTTGATTCTGTATCAGGCCTGGATTCCTTAAAGTTGTAAGCACGTGCTTTGCATCTTCATTTTCTTAAGGGCTCTGATCGAATGTCCTTTGTGTCTGCTATGTTCCAGGTGTTTGTGGGACTAAACTGTACTGACTTGTATGCTTCTGGAGTATGAAGCACAATTGTAAATTCTTGTTGAATTAGGTTAAGTTTGGCAAGTTACTTGTAGTCATTCTCTTCAGGGTCACATTTTGGGACCTGGCTTGTTTATTGGTTATGACTTTGCAGACCTTACTGAAGCTTTGGAAGGCAATCAAGGAAAGGCTGCTTAGATTGTAAAACTCTGTATTTTTTATGAGCTTTTGGAGAGGTTTTATTTTACTATTCAGAATAATCCTAGAGGTCAAGATAAGGTCAAAATAAGGCATCTTCTCCTTTGGTAAAGTAACCTTTCTCTTTTGTCTTACTTATTTTTTCCCTTTTGGATAATGCTAATGGATCATCTTCAGGGTAAAACTGGGTATTTTATCTTCAAGCATGAATTTCAGGAACGATTCTGTTGAATAGTATTGAATGGTCTTCCTCCTTGGTTTTTCACTTTTTTAATGGAATTCATTTTGGAATTTAAGTGACTTCTTCTTCCTCTTCAGTCATTTCTTCCCAGCTGTCACCACCTCACGTTTAATTCTCTGTAAGTCCAGCTGTTATTTTTCACTCATGTCCTGTGTCCAGTTTATCACCAGAAAAACATTCTTGTTAACAGCTTCTCCATAGAGTTTCTTGAGATGAATATTTAACATCTTCATTTTAAGAAATTGATTAATTTGCCATGGATATCATCTCTGTGAACCTCAGACCTTTTGAGAGCTTAAAAGTCTAGAAGTGGTGTAACATGGAGGGGTAAAAATGTTGCTGACAGATTGACACTGAGTATGAGAGAAAGAGAGAAGTCAATTTGGCCTGAACAACTGGAAAAATAGAGATCGGGATACCTAGAGGTGAAACAAGTTTGGGTAGAATGGGAGCTCCATTTGGGTTTTTTTGATACCCAAATAGAGATGTAGGCAGTTTATATATGTCTGGAGGGTGTTCATGTGTATAAAGTTTGGAAGTATAAATTTGGAAATTGACAATTTGGAGGTAATGTTTAGATAGAGAGGAGAAGCGGCGCCTGGGTAGCTGAATCGGTTAAGCTCGGGTCAACTTCAGCTCAGGTCGTGATCTTGCAGTTCGTGGGTTCGATCCCCGCATTGGACTCTGTGCTGACAGTGTGGAGCCTGCTTGGGATTCTCTCTCTCCTTGTCTTTCTCTGTCCCTCCCCTGCTCATGCGTGCTCCCTCTCTCTCAAAATAAATAAATAACCTTAAAAAAAAAGAGAAGAGAAAGCATGTAAGAATCAGATCCTGTTACTAGTTTCTTTATTAGATGATCATTCAGTTAATTTATTTTTTAAAATTCTTTTTTCCTAATATGCAGAGTTAAGGCAATTTTTTATTTTTTTATTTTTTTATTTTTATTGTTTTGAAGTTTATTTATTTATAAACTACACCCATTGTGGGGCTTGAACTCACGATCCCCAAATCAGGAGTCACATGCTCTTCTGACTGAGCCAGCCTGGTGTCCCTAAGGCGATTTTTTAAATTTCCAAACACATGAGACTTTTAGGGGTATTCCTTGATGCTTTCTGATATTATTGAATTTTGGTCAGAGGTGGTATTCTGTGTGGTATAGATTCTTTGGTAGAGTTGAGATTTCTTTTAGGGTTAAGTATGTGAACAGTTTTTTCTAAACATCTTGTGTTTGTTTTAAAAGATTCTCAGATTATTGAGTGCAGTGTTCCCGGTATTCCCATTAGATCAAGTTTATTAATTATGTGTGTAAAAAAGATTAAATTTAATCTTAAAAATAAAAAATGCATTAAGTGTCTATAGATGGAAATGCCAGCTGGCTGAATATTATGGGAGAAGCTTTTGGTACATTTTCCATTAAGAGCATTAGATACAGAGGAATTGTTTCTTAGCAATTTGGACAGAAATGACCATGATGTACTCTGGAGAACTGTGTGATGACTCAGAGAACCTTTAGTGATGACGAAGACACAGATATCAAAGATGCATTCAAAGAGTTTGGATGAAATTGAGTCATGAAAGTGAAACAAAATTCTGTTTCTAAATTATTGTGTCCTTAAATGTTAAGTAGTGGCAAAAGGAAGGAGAGAAATGGGATAAATAGAAGTGCAAGTAGCAACAAGCTTTTGATATATTTTTTCTCTTTTAAAAATAGGGGAAGGCGATCTTTCCCAAGAAAGGATCTCCAAAAACTAACTTGAACATGTAAACCTTTAAATGAATCCAGTCAAATGGCTTCCTGGTGTAGATACAGTGGGAGTAAGTTACAAATGAGAAAGTACTGGTGGATCTAAAAATTTAACATCTTCAAAATGAAAAACACCCTAGACTCCTCCTACCACGTGCTCCTGTCTACGGGAGCTGAGCTTCTGATGATTGCATCCGTCTGTCATTTTCCCCAACCTTTGTTATGGTGGCAGAGGAGAAATAGTGACGGTGAAGACCTTGGGCGAGGGAGCTGTACCAACGCCATTGTCAGCTGTACTGACAGACAAAACAGAGGCATGGGGTGTGGAGCCCATAGCAGTGAGAGATATCACTTAGGTAATAATTAAAAGGCCTTCACGATCTGTTGCTCAGTCTTTGCAGTGTTTAGGTTTAGAAACTTTTTCAAAGCCAAATAATGTCATATATTAGGGATTTTTCTGTAACTAGAGAATAATGGGTTATTTATGAATATCTCTGAACCTTTGAACATACTAGTACAAGTTGAAATTGGGAGATACGTATCCTGCAATTTTGTTCTTTTGAAAGATTGTCTTGGCTATTTTATTCTTCTCTTATTTCTATATGAACTAAGGATCAACTTGTCTAGTTGTATAAAAAAGGCAGCTGTGATTTTGACAGGGATTGCAATGAATCTGCAGATCAATTTGGGGACTATTACATCTTCCAGTCCATGCACGTGGAATGGCTTTTCTTTATTTTTTTATTTAATTTTTTTTTTTTTTCAACGTTTTTTATTTATTTTTGGGACAGAGAGAGACAGAGCATGAACGGGGGAGGGGCAGAGAGAGAGGGAGACACAGAATCTGAAACAGGCTCCAGGCTCCGAGCCATCAGCCCAGAGCCTGACGCGGGGCTCGAACTCACGGACCGCGAGATCGTGACCTGGCTGAAGTCGGACGCTTAACCGACTGCGCCACCCAGGCGCCCCTTTCTTTATTTTTTTAGACCTTCTTTAATTTCCTTCAATGATATCTTATAGTTTTCAGTGTACAACAAGTCTTCCCCTTCTTTGATTAAATTTATTCCTGAGTATTTTGTTCTTTTTGATGCTGTTGTAAATGAAATTGTTTTCTTAATTTCGTTCTTAGATTACCCATTGCTAGTTGATAGAAATGCGACTGATTTTTTGTATTGACCTTTTGTTATGTGGCATTGTTGAACTTATTAGCTCTAATAGTTTTGGGGGGTTTTATTTGTTTTTTGTTGGATTCTTCTTTTTTGTTTGTTTTTAGCCCCACCCCTGTTTGGGGAGTTCTTTAGAGTTTTCTATATATGGGATCATGTCATCTGCAAATGGAGATAGTTTTACTTCTTCCTTTACAATTTGGATACATTTTCTTTTTCTTGCCTAATTGTTGTGGCATACCCTCATTATGGAATAATAATTTGGCTGGATTTAAAATCTAGCCAAAAGATGTTTTCCCTTCATTCTTTGAAGGTATCATTCCTCTGTTATCTTGTAACCAGTTTTGATGATAACAATCTGATTCTCCTTCCTTTCTGTTGAATCTCTCATATTTTACGAGTAACATTAGTTTCCTTTATAACATTAGTGCCATAGTTTTTACTATAATTAAAAAAAAATTTTTTAACGTTATTTTTTTTGAGAGAGAATAAGAGAGAGAGCGCACGCGTACAAGTATGGGAGGGGCAGAGAAAGAGGGGGACACAGAATCTGAAGCAGGCTCCAGGCTCTGAGCTGTCAACACAGAGCCCGACGTGGAGCTCGAACCCAGCAGCCATGAGATCATGACCTCAGCTGAAGTTGGACACTTAACCAACTGAGCCACCCTGGCGCCCCTACTATAATTTATTTTTTTATTTTTATTTTTTATTTATAACAGTTTTACTATATAATCTATCTGGCTATGAGCTCCTTTTCTTCAAAGTTTATTTCTATTTAATTTGTTTTATTACTCAAAGGATTCTTATTCTCTAAAGGCTCATATCTTTCATCAGTTCTGAAAAATTCTCAGCCATTATCTGTTTCAGATACAATTGCCTCTTCATTCTCTTTGGTCTTTCTGGAACTCTGACATAGAGAGTTTAAAACTGAATTTCACTCTCATGTTTCTTAACTTTTAAAGAAAATGTACGATCCGCCTTCCATTGGATTCAGTATTATATTAATCCTGTGTTTGGAGTGTTTTTTTTTAAATTTCAATAATTATGATTTTCATTTTTAAAATCTCTAATTTGTTTCTTTTCAAAACATTTTATGGATATGGGGTACCTGGGTGGCTCAGTCAGTTGAGCATCTGACTTTGGCTCAGGTCCTGATCTCATGGTTTGCAGGATTGAGCCCCACGTTGGGGCTCTGCACTAACAGTGCAGAGCCTGCTTGGGATTCTCTCTCTCTCTCTCTCTCTCTCTCTCTCTCTCTCAAAATAAATAAACTTAAAAAAAGAGAACATTTTATGGATGCTATTCTATGCCTTAGGTGCCTGAGGATATTAAATATATTAATTTTAAAGGCTTTTATAGATGCTCTGTTTTCTCTGTTTCTTTGGAGGGAGGGGGAGTTGAGGGTTTGTTCTTCCAGCTTCCTCAAAGGAGGCAGCAGTCCTTGTGTGGGGGTCATGGAAGCTTTGCACAACCCTTGCTCACCACAATGGCTTCTTGTTTATTTTCTTCCTTGGGGGATACTTCTTTTTTTAGATTTAAAGAGTTTCCTTTTTTTGCGTTGCTTCTAGCTATGTATACATCAATTTATTTTTATATCTTCAAATCATTTTTGTTTGGTGCAGGAGGGTAAGCTCTCTGCATGTGCTCAACCTGCCACCTTGAACCTGAAGTCTCTCCACTACTTCTTTAGCTGATTTATAATTCACTGTCACAGCACTGTCTTCAAAGGTCTCTGTGTGGCCTTTCCAGCAGAGACTTTGATACACATTTAATGAATGGTGTGTGGTTCTTTATTCCCCTTGCAAACTCCCTAACGTATTAGGGCATTTCAAATTACTTTTAGATTCTTTTGGCCCAGAAATTAAATACCAAGACTGCTTTAACAGGCATCGCTGGCCTGATGTGTTTAGTCCATATGGGAGGGAAGTGCTGCTGTTTTCATGTGCTCAAGTGCACCCCTGAGCACACTGTTTCATCATCATTAGGCCTCCTGCTCAAGTGTTCTCACCATCCCAAATGGCCTGACCATTAGCTATCCTTTGAATACATATTCTCAGTTTGAAATTCAGGTGAGGAGGTGCCCGAGTGGCTCAGTCAGTTAAGTGTCTGACTCTTGATTTCAGCTCAAGCCATGATCTCACAGTTCGTGGGATTGAGCCTCACGTTGGACTCCCAACAGCATAGAGCCTACGTGGGATTCTCATTCTCTCTCTCTCTCTCTCTCTCTCTCTCTCTCTCTCTGCCTCTCCCCCTCTTGTGCTATCTCTCCCACTCTCAAAACAAATAAATAAAAAATAAAATTCAAGTGAGCCCTGCACCAGTTTGCACTTTTAGGTTTAGCTAATCCATTGTTTCAAGTAGATTAGAATTATAAGTAGAATCATAAAATGTCATTATTGAACCAGTATTTGTTGAGCACCCACTATATCCCAGCCGTGGTGTTAGGTGTGTGGTGTGAACCCAAGGGTGCAGTCAACTCTGTGGGCCCCATTCTCAGGAAGTTGACAGCCTCTTAAGTGAGACCAATCAAGAAGTCAACGCGAATCACATATAATTGCAAACCGTGATAAGTCCTATAAAGGAAAAGAACAGGCTACTATGCATGAGCATAGCAGAGACTTCTCATTTAAATTGTATAATAAGGAGAGGAGTTTTTAAACTTTTTTAAAAAGCAGCAGTGGAATATTTTGTTTATATGACATTTTATGTGGAGTGGAGTGGAGCTGCTTTTATGGAAATGAGGTTGAGATCTGATCCTCTTGCCCTCCTTCATGGTGACTGAAGCACCTCATGGAATCCTTTGGTGCCCAGGGAGCATATGTGGAAGCCACTGTTCTAGAACCAGCTCCCTTCATTTCACAGACCAGTTAGCTGAGGCACAAAGGGCTTCATTGTCCAGAGTCATGTAGGTCACTCAGTCTGCTTAGTGCGGAATCAGAACAAGAACCCACCTCTCCCAAACATGCATTCTTTTCACTCCCCCCCTGCCTTTCTTCCCCCTTCATGTGTTTTTATTATAAAATTAAGGTATTTCGATCTCTGTTGTGCTGTGGTTCTTTTTTTCCCCCGAAATTAATTTTAACCCATTGCTGTTCACATTGCCCTTCACATTCTGTGCTCTGCTCCCCCTTGTCTGTCTTCAGCGTTTGTAACCGTGAGAGATATTATTTCACTGCTATTTTGTTTTTATTTTATTTCTGATATATCATCTAAATCAACTCTTTCATTTTCTGCCAAGAATTCAAACAGATACATCCGTTTTATTTTTCAGGTTTTTAACATCAGTATCAAAGTGTTTATATTAACCAGTTAGCTGTCTGATGTGTCTTGTTGTCTTTTCTTGCCTCTTCGTGCATCTTAGCAAATGATAGAATTTTTTGCTAGGCACTTAGGTTTTTAGTCTGGGTTTCATTTTGACTTTCCTGTTTTTAGTGTAGTATTTGTATATCTTTTACCATTTTGTTTTGTTTTTTGTTTTACTGTGGCAGAGAAGTCAGGGCCTATGTAACATTTTTGCTCAGACTCTTAGGAAGTATAAGGAAGTGGTAAAATAAGACGGACTGGGAGACTGAGGCTGTAGTGTCTGGGCAGTGACTGCAGAAAGGAAGGTGTTTGTCCTCATTTGGGAGACTGGTAGGGAATCAGTGATTTGAAGCAGAATGGCACGGGAGAACTGTTCTTAGGAAAGCAATTTTAGCCATGGGAGATCAGATGAGTAACAATCAAAAGTTCTGTGGACACCAGCGGACTACCAGAAAGCCCTCACGATGTTATTGACGTTACGCCGGCCAGCCACGGCAGTGTGGGGGTGCCGATGGAGGTGGAGACCGGGGCCAGACGGATGTAAGGGCTACTGAGGAGATGAAAGAGATAGGAGGGCACAAGATGACTCAGAGTGTCAGGGATGTCCTCATCCTGGGAGTGCCCTGTTGGAGGTGTCCCTGAAAGCCCATTCGGCAGCTCACACTGCACAGCCCTTCTCAGCTGCCCTCTGATGAGCTGCCCCTCTGAAGCCAGGAGCTCTTCACATCCAAGGGGTAGGTAGACACCATCGTCTATTTTTTTCACTCTGCCACCGTTCCCATTAACTCCTCCTCAACAAAACAAGACACCAAGCCTTCCTAACTCTCCCTTCCTCCCAATCCTACCTACCCAGCTTGCTTGGCAGGTACAGTACCGCAGGCTGCTTTCCTGTCAAGCAGTTGGCCATTAGGAGAGGAGGTGGGGGATGCTCCTTAATGGCCCCGTCAGAATGGAATTTCCGACTGGATTAATTGGGTCAGTAATTTGCAGCGGAACTTGGATTCTCTTGCAAGAGGTGTGTTTCATGTTTCCGCTTCCAAGGAGCGGTACCTACTCTGTGTGTGACATCTGCCTTTCTGTCATTGGCTGCACCCGACTGCTTGATGGGCTTGCTGACGGATGCAGACGTGTGTTTGCCTTCTAATGAACTGTGCGCTCGTACCTCCTCTCCCCAAGATGCTCCGTGGGATAAACTACCTTGTGGAGAAGATTCTTCGTCATGCGATTGTTTTGTTTCCTTAGAGACAACAGCAGTGTAATACACTAGATGTCAGATCCATAGAGAAAGAAGAGGCATTTGCTACAGAACGTAAAGGTTTGATAGCTTTTCCTTGCCTTTATGTTTTTGCTGCTTCAGCTGCTGGGCTGATGACGATTATGTTTATTTTTGGCAGGGTGCAAGGGCCTCTGGAACTTCCCAGGCATTTATTATAAAGGGAAAGCCCACTGTTATCTTTTCCTGTCTGCTTCGTTATAAAAATACCTGAGAATCAGCGTGTCTTCTCTAATAATGTATCTGTTTCCATTTTTGAACACAGATTTCAGTAACGATCACGTGAACAGTCAGGAAATGACAGTGTTGCACCATGCGTTGACCCTTCTGTGAACAGAAACTTGTTGAAGTTTTTAAGTTGCTGTCTTTTCTCATTTTTCTAGAAATACAGAGTTAACATCTATATAAAGTATTGACAACTTCCTATCTAAGTTTAATGAATAAAGAGAACAAAGAGAGAGGGATTTAGTGTGGAAAGGTTTTTGAAATAAAATAATACATTTCTGTTGATTTAGTTATCTGTCTTATTAGGACCCTTCCCCTGCTTTTTCAATATAATAACAATTAAACTGATCCGTAGTGCTAAATAATCTAATTCAATAATTCATTTTATAATTCTGTCCTTTTCCAGAGTAGAGCAGGATATCCAGGTTCCTCAGGGTCCCTCTAGCTGTCATCTGGTGGTGAAAGTTCTGTATAAGAATGTGTTTGTGGTAAACCTTTCCTTCCTGAGAAATATTTCATTATAAGTATTATACCACAAATGGCTATGATGAACTGCTAGAAACAGAAATTGAAGCATGTATATCTTATTCATAGGTCTTTATTACGCTGATGAATTAGTCGCAATGTGTTTAGATTAGTAGTTGGTTTGGAAACTGAAATCTTTCCTCTTGCTTAATTAATTGTAAATGACCAATAATATCATGAGATGTGCTTCCCTAGAAGTCAGAGAAACTTCATTGTAAACAAGTAATATCATATTTATACTACGTTTACAGTACCATATATTTTTTTTTAACCTTATGGTTTTCCAAAAGGCAGTTTTGTTTGTTTGTTTATTTATTTGCTTTGGCGGATAATCATAGAATATAGTGGAGTAACAGAGATGGTTGGTCTGGTACATAGAAACAAAGAACAAAAAAACATCACGCTACTCGAGGAGCATAAAAATGATCTCCATTTGTCATGACTGTTGTCAAGAGGCGGGGTGTTTTTTGAGAGAGTAATAGAATCAGAGAGATAAAAGGGATCTTAGAATCTGTCCTTCTTCATATTTCACCAGAGCTATGGTGTGCCATTATTATAGATCATTGTAACTCTCATGTATTCTCTTCATAATGGAATAATTAGATAAACTGGTTTTCTCATTAGATCACATATTGTCTCAGTGTGGGGTCTGTGAATAGTTTTATAGACTACTAAATTTTGGAAGTTAGTGACGAAGAAGACAGAAACATATACTACCTTCATCCTAAAGTAGTGTTCATCTAGGCTGATCATCCCAGCAGAGATCCCACAGTACCTGGACCCTAGACACTGACAGCTAACCTTGACTTTGGAAGAAAGTTAATCTTTAAATAAGTGAATATTTTTCATTGATTTGCCCTGCAACCTTTTTTTTTTTTTCCCTGGGAATAATAACCTCTTTATAGAATTGGTCCTCTCTCAGACCTAGGTGTGCTGTTCTGAGAGAACTCCCAATCAAAATATTGGGCCCTCTGTCTACCAGAGTGGGCAGATAACTTGAGGTGTTTTCTGGGAATTTCAAATTGGAATTAGGGGAAGAGGTTTTATTCTCCAGTGGTGAAGCTACAGTATTAGGCAGAAACTATTTCTTGTTAAGCATAAAAAGCCATGAGATCTGTATAGACTCTGACCCAAAATGAGATCTCAGCAAAGAGTCAATGTCCTAATGACGTTCCAGTGTCCTGAAAGCCAGCTGTACCCCCACCCTTCATGAAGTTGACTTATGAGTTTGTGTTATCATTGGTTATCATTTGGTGATGATACTCAGGAAATTCCCCTTTTTTTCCTAAGTTACTTCATGTTAGATTTGAAGCCAATGGTCCTGTTCTTCCCTGAGAGCTCTAATCTGAAATTTTAATTTGGGTAATATAGGAGTGCCTGCTATAGGATGGTGAGTCTGTAGATTTGAATTATTCAGTGAGTTCAGAACCAGAAAAAAAGTGGGTTCCAATTCTGATTCTGCCACTTACTAACGTGACCTGGAACATGTTAATTCTCTTCTTTGACCTTTATTTCCTTATTAGTAAAATAGAAATACCATGATGAGCAGTAGCAAGAATTCAGATAATGTATCTGAGGACCTAGCTCAATGCTAATGCAATGCTTGGACTCAACAAGTGTTAGTTCATTGACCCTTCCCTCCCCAACCTTCTCCAGTGTTCTAAAAGTGAAGAAATAAATGTAAACTATTTAGCAAATCTTCTAACTTCATAAGATTTTTCATTCTATTTTGTGGTGCTGGTCTTTAGTTAATTGTCGGAAATAATTAAGTTGTTGTCTTTGTTATAAATGATTTTACACATTTTTGGTTGTACACGATAATTGTCAAATCAGATTTGACTTAAGAATTACAGTACATTAAGCTGAAACCTAAATGCCTGTTGTTGCGACGACTGATGATTATGAGGACTGACTGGTTTATAAACTTGTCAGCAGAGACAACCTTCAACTTCATTTTGTTTTTTGTTTTTTTCTCAAAGTGAACAGTGCTCGGCATGAATGAGCCATGGATTTTGGTGTGTTTCTCTATTGATAAAGTCCTTGTTTATTTATATGGAGTTTGTAGTGATCAGAAGGGCTTTGTGGTGATACTATAACTTCAGGAGCAATTTCTCTGGTAGGAGAAGTGAGAAAGTGTAACCTTGCCGAGTCTATGAAGAAGGACATTCCAGGTAGGTATCAAGGGGAAGACTTGAAAGCAGGGGCTGAGAATAATTTGCCTGAAAGATATGAAAGGCCTAAATAGTTTGATAGATTAAAGAATGAAGTAGTCTTCAAGGTAGGTTTTGAATCTGTCTTAAAGTATGGTGGAATCTGCTGCATAATCTTGAGGATGAGAATAGTATGATCAAAGTGAGTAGGGAAGAGCGGTTCAGAAGCAACACAGGGGTCTAGAATTGAAGGCAAATAGCTGGCTACAAAAATAGTTAACTAAAATCATTAAGCACTTCATCTGTGAAGCATCGTTGTGGGCGATCATCAAGTAAATGAAAGCATACAGCATAATAAAATCTTTTTCCCTTTCACACTAACAGTAATAAACAGAAACCAAAAAATCTGGTTAAGAAGTCCCCAAGCATGGGGCGCCTGGGTGGCTCAGTCGGTTAAGCGGCCGACTTCAGCTCAGGTCACGATCTCGCGGTCCGTGAGTTCGAGCCCCGCGTCGGGCTCTGGCTGATGGCTCAGAGTCTGGAGCCTGCTTCCGATTCTGTGTCTCCCTCTCTCTCTGCCCCTCCCCCATTCATGCTCTGTCTCTCTCTGTCTCAAAAATAAATAAAAAACGTTAAAAAAAAAATTAAAAAAAAAAAAAAAAAAAGAAGTCCCCAAGCATGTGATTGAGCTGTCAAGGTAAAAGAGAATTGCAGGATCACGGTCTTAGCCTCTACAAACAGGAGAATATTCTGGGAAGAAGAGCAAGATAATGAGCAAATACTTTTAAAAGTCTAGGGTAGGGTTAAAAGTATCTCACTGTCTGGATGACTTCCTACAGAATAGGTTCTGTCAAAGGACCTACAGAAGTGACAGCACTTACAGGTGCCCAGGACCTCAGTGTTCTCTCAGGCTTCAGTTGGCTTTGTTCTTGTGTCCCTTCATTCACACATAATTTTTAAGTAGCAGTTTTGCTTAAACAACAACATTATACTTTCACATCCTTGGTTAGAGAGTTCCACCCAAAAAGTATTTACCTCTGGACCTAGGTCAACTTAGAAAACCAAAACAAGTAATTACACGCAATGTTGGTCCTGAGCCCAGTCTTAAACTCTCTCTCTCTTTTTTAATCAGTCGTTTGGCTGATAGAATAGATAATTTGCTCATTAAACCTATGTATTTTGTTAGACTGAGATGAGGAATCCATAACACCTTTGAAATTAAGATTAGATTTTAAATTCATCTTAATAAATTAGGATCTGTTAACTTACCCAGTTTTCCTTGGGGCAGCCTAGAGGTGGTGAAAGATGAGAGCTCTGCAGCCAGATGGTTTGAGTTCAGATAGGCATTCATGATACAGAGCTTTAAGGATGTGATAGGGGAAAGAGTAGAGCACCCCAAAACTACTCCAGGTGTATATTGTTTTACCTTCCTATAGAAACAGCTTTTTAAGAACTTTGATCTAACACCATGCTTTTGTTTATAATTTATA
This sequence comes from Panthera pardus, assembly GCF_024362965.1. Taxonomy (NCBI): domain Eukaryota; kingdom Metazoa; phylum Chordata; class Mammalia; order Carnivora; family Felidae; genus Panthera; species Panthera pardus. Next base: position 20,956,067 of record NW_026526832.1, read on the forward strand.
GACTAAACAGTCTTAAGTAAGCTTTTCTGAAAATGCAGTAATCAAAGGTAGTAGAGACACTACACCATGGTTAAGAACAGACACAAGAGCAGTACCGCCTTGGTTCAGATCCTCCTTCTGCCAGGATTTGGCTGTGACCTCAGTATGCCTTAGTGTCTCCATCTGTAAAATAGCGTTAGTAATAGTATCTGTCTCATCGAAGGCTGTAAGGTTTAAGTGAGTGAACCCTTGGGAAATGTTTGAACTGAGTGGGACACATATTAGGCACTCAACAAGTGTTGCTGTTGTTATTATTTAAGACACCCCATTCTGCTGATTCCATGACACAGTCACAGATGAAAACTTGCTGTGGCTGCAAGCAATACCAATATACTTACCCAATATAACAGCTAATAATGTCATTATTTCATTCTCCAAGAATAGTTTCACCAAACCTGAATTTAACAGAAAGATTACTTCTTATACACTGCACTCCTCTGTATTCTGCATCATGGTGCTAACTTGTGACCAACAAATATTTCCCAGAAGCCTGCTCCATGTCTCATACTCTGCCGGGTACTTGAAATACAGTGATTAAAAAAAAAAATCACACAAATTTCTCACAGTCTGGTAGAGGAGATAATGTGCCCTGATCTAATATGTTATATTAACTTTCTTTTGCAGGATTGTGGTGGTGAGGGTGCTGAGGGGATGTACAATTTTGCATCTACTCAAATCATTTAAAGGTCTTTTGTCTACTCACAGTCCCTCAGTTAAACATCTTCCTTCAATTTACTTTCTTTATGATAACAAAAAATAGTATAGGCTCACTTTAGACAATTTGACTCGGTGTTATAGCTTCTTTTTTTTTTTTTTTTTTTTTTTTGGTCTTTTTTTCCTGCTTTATAATTTTTTTAACATTAAGCATCTTTTTCTCTGGAAATCAGGAAAAATTAAACCGGAGAATTTGGGGAAGTACAGGAAAGTATAAATAGAAGGAAAAAACTAGCCATAATTCGACTTCTCTTAACATTTTGACATATTTCCTTCAGTTACTTTGTTTACTTTTATTATTTAGCTGAGAACATGCTGTGTGTATATATAATTCTATTTATAGGGTTACTGTGAAGATAAAATGATATATTTACAGCTCTACACACAGTGTCTGATAGGTATACATCAAACATTCAATAATTGTTAGTATTACCGTAGTTATCATGCCCTTTTTTACCTCTTATGTGGTAAGCATTTAGAAAGTCTTCATAGGGGCGCCTGGATTGCTCAGTCGGTTGAGCATCCTACTCTTATGTCGGCTCAGGTCCTGATCTCAACCTGTCTGTGTTGGTGGGGCTTAGTGCTGACAGTGGGGAGCCTGCTTAAGATTCTCCTCTCTCTGCCTCTCCCCTAGCTTGCGTGCATACATGCTCTCTCTCTCTCTCAAATAAATGAACATTTAGAAAATCTTCATAAACATTGTACTTTATTTTTTAATTTTTAAATTTTATTTAAATCCAAGGTCCTTAATATATAGTGTAATAATGATTTGAGGAGTAGAATTTAGTCATTCGTCACTTACATATAACACCCCGTGCTCATCCCAACAAGTGCTTTTATGCCTATCACCCAATTAGCTCATCCCCCCATCTAGCACCCCACCAGCACCCTCAGTTTGTTCTCTGTATTTAAGGGTCTCTTATGGTTTGTTTCCCTTTCTTTATCTTATTTTTCTTTCCCTTCCCCTATGTTCATTTATTTTGTTTCCTAAGTTCCACATATGAGTGAAGTCATGATATTTGTCTTTCTCTGATTTATTTCGCTTAGCATAATACACTCTAGTTCCATCCATGTTGTTGCAAATGGCAAGATTTCATTTTTGATCGCCAAATAATATTCCATTGTTTATATATACCACATCTTCTTTATCCATTTATCAGTCAATGGGCATTTGAGCTCTTTCCATACTTTGGCTATTGTCAATAGCACTGCTATAAACATTGGGGTGCTTGTGCCCCTTCAAATCAGCATTTTTGTATCCTTTGGATAAATACATGGTAGTTCAATTGCTGGGTCGTAGAGTAGTTCTAATTTTAATTTTTTGATTTTTAATTTTAATTTTCCGTACTGTTTTCCAGAATGGCTGCACCAGCTTGCATTCCCACCAACAATGCAAAAGAGACCCTCTTTCTCCACATCCTCGCCAACATCTGTTGTTGTCTGAGTTGTTAATGTTAGCCATTCTGACAGGTGTGAGGTGGTATCTCATTGTGGTTTTGATTTGTATTTCCCTGATGATGAGTGATGTTGAGCATCTTTTCACGTGTCTGTTGGCCATCTGGATGTCTTTGGAAAAGTGTTCTTGTCTTTTGCCCATTTCTTCACTGGATTATTTGTTTTTTGGGTGTTGATTTTGATATGTTCTTTATAAATTTTGGATACTAACCCTTTATCTGATATGTCATTTGCAAATATCCTCTCCCATTCCATCAGTTGCCTTTTAGTTTTGCTAATTGTTTCCTTCACTGTGCATTTTATTTTGATGAGGTCCCAATAGTTCGTTTTTGCTTTTGTTTCTCTTGCCTCTGGAGACATGTCAAGTAAGAAGTTGCTGCAGCCAAGGTCAAAGAAGTTGTTGCCTGTTTTCTCCTCTAGGACTTTGATGGCTTCCTGTCTTACATTTAGGTCTTTCATCCATTTAAAAAAATTTTTTTTAACATTTATTCATTTTTGAAAGACAGAGAGAGACAGAGTGCGAATGGGAAAGGGGCAGAGAGAGAGGGAGACAGAATTTGAAGCAGGCTCCAGGCTCCAAGCAGTCAGCAAGGAGCCCGACGCAGGGCTCAAACTCACAGACCGCAAGATCATGACCTGAGCCGAAGTCAGCCTCCCAACCGACTGAGCCACCCAGGCGCCCCAGGTCTTTCATCCATTTTGAGTTTATTTTTGTGCGTGGTGTAAGAAAGTGGTCCAGGTTCATTACTCTGCATGGAGCTGTCCAGTATTCCGAACACCATTTGCTGAAGATTGTCTTTTTTCCATTGGATATTCTTTTCCTGCTTTGTCAAAAATTAGTTGGCCATACGTTTGTGGATCCATTTCTGGGTTCTCTATTCTGTTCCATTGATCTGAGTGTCTGTTTTTGTGCCACTACCATACTGTCTTGATGATTATAGCTTTGTAATACAGCTTGAAGTCTGGAATTGTGATGCCTCTAGCTTTGGTTTTCTTTTTCAGGGTTGCTTTGGCTATTCGGGGTCTTTTCTGGTTCCATACAAATGTTAGGATTGTTTGTTCTGTCTCTGTGAAGAATGCTGGTGTTATTTTGATAGGGATTGCAGTGAATATGTAGATTCCTTTGGGTAGTAGCAACATTTTAATAATACTTGTTTTCCAATCCATGAGCATGGAATGCTTTTCCATTTTTTTGTGTCTTCTTCAATTTCTTTCATAAGCTTTCTGTAGTTTTCAGTGTATAGATTTTTCACCTCTTTTGTTAGGTTTATTCCTAGGTATGTTATGATTTTTGGTGCCATTGTAAATGGAATCAATTCCTTGATTTCTCTTTCTGCTGCTTCATTATTGGTGTATAGAAATGCAACCAATTTCTGTGCATTGATTTTATTTCCTGCGACTTTGCTGAATTCATGGATGAGTTCTAGGAGTTTTTTGGTGGAATCTTTTGGGTTTTCCACATAGAGTATCATGTCATCTGTGAAGAGTGTAAGTTTGGCTTCCTCCTTGCTGATTTTGATGCCTTTTATTTCTTTGTGTTGTCTGATGGCTGAGGCTAGGACTTCCAACACTATGTTGAATGACAGTGGTGAGAGTGGACATCCTTGTCATGTTCCTGACCTTAGGAGGAAAGCTCTGTTTTTCCCCATTGAGGATGATATTAGCAATGGGTCTTTCGTATATGATTTTTATGATCTTGAGGTATGATCCTTCTATTCCTACTTTCTTGAGGGTTTTTGATTGAGAAAGGATGCTGTATTTTGTCAAATGCTTTCTCTGCATCTATTGAGAGGATCATATGGTTATTATCCTTTCTTTCATTAATGTGATGTATCACATTGATTGATTTGAGGATATTGAACCAGCCCTGCATCCCAGGAATAAATCCCACTTGATCATGGTGAATAGTTCTTCTAATTCTCTTGATTCTTTTAATAACTCTTGCTAGTATCTTGTTGAGAATCTTTGCATCTATGTTCATCAAGGAAATTGGTCTGTAGTTCTCCTTTATAGTGGGGTCTTTGTCTGGTTTTGGAATCAAGGTAATGCTGGCTTCATAGAATGAGTTTTATCTCAGATGCGATTGTGTTTCAAAACCCCACACTTCAGAGACCCCTGTGGCTTGGACCCCCGCCGACTCTCTGGGGGAAGGTCCTGCTGAGCAATGGCCGGGTGCCAGCTTGCCCAGAAAATGTTCCTGCAGTCTGACAGCAGCAGAAGTTCAGAGATTATGGCAAATCACAACACACAGCTAGCATGAGGTTTCACCACACTCTGGCATCTTTGTCCCAATACCAGCAAATGTGGCTGCTCTATGGGGTCCACTAGGACCTTTGCCTGTGGGAGGCCATATGACCTCTACCAAATGCACTCCATGCAGGGGAACCGCTTCTTCCCGCATGGCACCCGTGTGACAGAGCCCGCTGCCTGCTCCTGGAGATTTGCCCTGGTTCCCCACCAGAGCACCACCAGGACTGAACTCCGGAACTTCAGACTCTGTGCTCCACTGTTTTTAGAATCCTGATGCTATTGAAAAGCACTCCTTGCTTCCTGTCCGTGGTTTTGGGGAACAGATTTCTTGTTCAGTCACCTGCAGGTGTTTTTACTCTCTCTCTCTCTTTCTCTCCAGCTACTCTCGAGGGAGTGTTTTTCTTGCACTCTCCCAATACACCATACTCTCCCCCTTTCTCTGTCCTCTGTCTGCAAAAACAGCTCCCTATGCTCCACGGCTTTTCTCTCCCCCAGTTCACCTCTCCGCACTGGGTACCTGCCAAGTTCTTTGGCTCAAGTTATGCAGATTGTTGTGTTAATCCTCAGATCAATTTCCTAGGTGTGTAAAATGGTTTGGTGCTGATCTAGCTGCATTTCAGGGATGAGACAAGCTGAGGGTCTCCATGCTACCCCTCCATCTTAACTTGAAAGTCCATAAATGATTTTTAAAGGGGGTATGCATTAGGAAAAAAGTCCTTAGGGCACCTGGGTGGCTCAGTTGGTTAAGTGTCTGACTTTGGCTCAGGTCATGATCTCATGGTTCGTGGATTTAAGCCCCGTGTCGGGCTTTGTGTTGACAGCTCAGAGCCTGGAGTCTGCTTCAGATTCTCGCTCGCTCTCTCTCTGCCCCTCCATTGCTTGTATTCTCTCTCATAAAATAAATAAATAAATAAATAAATAAATAAATAAATAAATAGCTTTTTTAAAGAAAAAACTCCTCTTTCTCCTCAAGATTCAGGTTCATTAAATTGAGGGTAGAGCTTGCATATCTTATTTTCAAAGCTTCTCAGATGATTTCTATGCATACCCTTGATTAAAGTCAGTGACTTATTCACATCCTTTTTGGGTCACCTTTTCAAAGCCCATCTATTGGTACATCATCCTTTGGCTTAAAAGCTTTCCATGTTTCCCCCAATGCCATTGGTATAAATTCCAAACTTCTTAGCTTGTGGTAGAACAGGCTTCATTCACATCCTGGCCCTAATCTACTTTTCCAGAGGCATTTTCAGCTATTCCCCTTCAAGTGCCTTTGAGTCCAGCCAAATAAGTTAAACCCAAATATGCCATGTACTTTTGGGCTTCTGTGCCTTTTCCCATACCATTTCATCCATCCAGGGTACCTTAACTTTTTTCTGTATCTGAGAAACTCCTCAGTGTTACTTCAGCCTCACTCCCATTGTCCCTCCTTTCCTCCAAGAGTAACTGCTCTTCTTTGACTCCTCAATTTTAGCTGCTTTCACTACTTTGCATTATGATGATCTGTTTATATACCTGTCTTCATCAATATGTATTTAGGTTATTGGGATGAAGATAGCCTTACTTATCTTTTGTGAGTAGGTACCCAGGAAGAATGCTTCTTTCTTTTTGATTAAGATTTTAAAAATTCTCTCCATGTCTTCTTTTGTATCGACTACTTCTGCCTAGCAGATTGCCTTCTGTCTGTATCATCCATCTATCTCCTCAAAAAATTGGCATGTCTTATGAACAAAGAAGGAACCTCCCAAATTTGTACGAAGAGATGGTTGGTGGTCATTTGGGTATCAGGGAACTCATTTGTGTCTAAGGATGCCTTGTTGAGATCTTCATCAAAGGAAGATATAAAACATCTGGTGACATGTTCAAGGTATTCAACACGGTTTTGCACGTTAAAGAAGACCAACAAAGCTGATCTGATGAGTTGTGTCAATTCTGCCTTGTAAGTTTCTGAAACTGGTACTATTAATGTCTACTTCACACCTGGAAGCATTTTTTCAGCTGTGTCCTACTGGCCATATGAAAAAAATTTTTAAGCCAGAAGTCATTCTTGGTGTATTACATCTCCTAGGACCACATCTGAGTTGTTGGTTTTCACAGTGAATTGTGGGTCTAGTGGTAGATCCTAAATAAAGACTACCTTTATGTTTTCAAATTCCTCTTTCATCTTGGACTACGAACACATAGTACCTATTTCTCTGGGAAAATGTGCTAGAAGTTCACAAAGGGTATGAAGTTTTGGGGGGAGTTAAGATTAGCTTCCAACTTACAATGTAGTCATTACTGTCTGGTTCTGAGGTTAGAGAAGAGGCTTTGATGTATGTGCTAAAAGATAATAATTGAGCATGGGGCCCTTTGTTTGTTGAGCATCGACTCTTGATTTTGGCTCGGGTCATGATCTCACAGTTTGTGGGATCAAACCCGGTTTGGGATTCTCTCTCTCCCTCTCCCTCTGTCCCTCTCATTTGCACTCTCTCTCTGTGTCAAAATAAATAAACATTAAAAGAATGATAATAATTGAGCATGCTATCTGCCAAGAGATAGAGATGATTGTTAACAAGTCTTGTGGCATCAGACCAAACAAAATACTACAAATCATGAAATTTTATCACATGGATCCATGTGTAAGAAATTTTTTTAAAAAATTTTTTCTATTGTCATTTTTCCTCTGAGAATGTCAGAAAGGAAATTGAATGTAGTAGTATCTTCAATATTGAAAAATACTAGGTATCTGTATTAGTTCTGAAAGCATGAACATGTCCTTATCTTATTTGGGAAATGGGTCACTAATAATAATATATTAAACGAGCAAAGCCCATTCTGTTTTCAGGACCAGAATGTTTCTGGTGCCCTCAAGGATGAAAAGCTGTGATGTTGGATTTGTTTCTTTCATAGGAATTGTCTCCTTGTTCCATTTGGACATTTAGTCCATTAGAACTAGAGTTAATCTCTGTTCATTTTTATTATTAGCCTAAAATGATTGATTGATTGATTGATTCATTGATTATAACTCAGCACAGCTACTTGGCATTAATAGGCTTGAAAGTGTGGGAGGCAATATTGGATATCTGCCTGGAAGATAGGTGGGGAAATATATAATGTAGAATTAAATTCTAGCCTAGAAAAGCATATTTCAGTTCTGAATGTCTTACTTTGCAACTTGTCACATAAAGGGAGGAATGTGTAATAAATAAACATAGTACTGTGGCTTAAAAGTCAAGAGACCTAAATCTGTTCCCTGCAAATTACTTTCCATTAATCCTCTCTGTTAAATGGAAAACCATTAAAAATATTTCCCAGGGTGCCTGGGTGGCTCATTGGTTGAGTGTCCAACTCTTGACTTTAGCTCAGGTCATAATCTCAGTTTGTGGGATCAAGCCACATATCGGGCTCTGCACTGAGAGCACAGAGCCTGCTTGGGATTCTCTCTCGCCCTCTCTCGCTCTCTCTCTCTCTCTCTCTCTCTGCCCCACCATGTGCTTTCTCTTGCTCTCTCTCTCTCTCTCGCTCTCTCTCAAAAATAAATAAATAAATAAATAAAATATTTCCCTACCCAGAAATAAAATTGGTTAAAAAAAAAAGAGGCGTGTATAGATAGATATAGAGATAGGTAGGTAGGTAGTCCTTGGCTTAACCTGAAAATTTTCCCTTGCGTTTTTGAGTGTATTATAAAACCTGCAAAACAATAAAGGCTCTGGTCCCTTAATATTCACCAAGACTTGCTAAGTATAACCTCTACAAAATCACTTTACATAATTAACTCAGCACTTAAATATAAGGAGAAACCAGGAGCTAGTTCCCAAGCACCTAAATATGAAAGAAGGACTTTTTTGCTTCACTTTTTGGCTTTGATGGACAAATTTCTCTGAAAAGTACTTCTTTCAACTTAGGAAAGGAAGTGAGAGATTTCCCAGGAGTAATATTTAGCAATAGTCATGTGGCTCCGATGCAAGACAGTAACCCTTTGTAGCTGAACTTGGTGGGGAGGAAGAAGAGCAAAATCATAGATTCCTTTTGGTAAGTTTGGATTCATTCTTTTAAGACTTTCTCAAAAAGGAGCACTAGATCTTGAGTCCAGAAAACCAGTGCTACAGACGAGTTATCAAATGTACTTACCTTAAAATTTAAATTTAGATTATGTTATAAAAGAAAGCATTCTAGGGGTACCCAGGTGGCTCAGTTGGTTAAGTGTCCAACTCTTGATCTCAGTTCAGGTCTTGATCTCAGGATTGTGAGTTCAAGCCCCACATTGGGATCCACAGTCTGCATGGAGCCTACTTAAAAAAAAAAAAAAAAAAGCATTCTGATTAGAAGATAAGTATAAAATATGGATTGATTGTTAAGATTCTAGTAAAGCATTAATAAAAGAATTTAGTATTTAACAGCCTGTTTTGGTAAAAAGTATGCAAACTAAATCCATCTTGTTCATCTGTGATCTTCCCTTTCTTGCCGATGACAAACGTGTGCTATGGCTATAGCATCTTTTGGCATCAGAGTCTCCCCATCACCTCCCAACTTGCTCCTGTGTTTACGTTGGTCTATTTTGATGGGCTTTTTCCATCATTCTTTTCTGCCCTCCCCCTGTGCCCACCTGCCAGTTTCTTGACTCTGCTGTGCTGCCTTCCTGCCCATCTCTTCTTCCATCACGGGCCCATTTTTGACACATTGTCCTTCTTTCTGTTCCTGCTTTGTCTCACTCCCCTCCTCAGGCTTGCACTGTGCTGTCACCTGATTCGGGTATGCCCAGGAAACCTAATCCTTTCCACTGCCCTCATCATCATGTCTGTCCACCCAAATCTAAGGGAAGACAGTGAACTCTAACCAAATCAGGAACAACGTGCAAGTTGCCATTGTGACCCTCATAATATACCACAAACGTCAAACACCTCGTAACCCTGGAAACACCTAAGATACAAAGATACTAATTAAGTAGCAGAACTCAGCCTCTTGTGCACTAAAACTACGGAACAAAATCTGGCGAAATTACATCCCTGTCATGGTGTGTGTGTGACCAGTCACTCCTCTTGGTGCAGTGCAGCTCTGTGGTCCTTTGGCTTTGAGTGAAAGAACCCTTCTTGTTGAGTTTGCTTGGGCTGCACCTATCCATCTCCACCCTTCCTCCCTGTGAATCCTACTGTGCTTATCAGAAGCAATGATAGTTGGTTCCTTTGCCCCTATCACTCTTTCATTTGTTTCCCCGGTCCTGTTGGTAATTATTAATACAATGTAAATGTCTTTCCTTTCAGTCCTCCTCGTCCTCTGGCCAACATGAACGACACCATGGTGAGCCACCTGTCCTCTGGGGTGCCCACCCCCACCAAGAGGTATGTAGGGCCTACGCCTCAGTCACTGCTCAGAGTTGGGTACAGGCCTGGCCGGGGAAGCAGAGATTCCACAGGGCAGAATTCTCCTCCTTTAACTGTCTTTTAAAATTATTTTGTGATTTTTTTTTTTCTTCTTTTTTTCCCCACTAACTCGTAAATGTAGCACCAAAGGAGTCTGCTTGTGAGTGGTGCCTGAGGTGGAAACTCTTCATTTGTGACAAGCAGTGAACACAGTGTCAAAGCAGATTTGGCACTTTGGAAAGCCTCTTCTTTAACATTAAATAATATTTTGATGATCATGAATTTCAACAGTTTTGCATTTGCATTCTTTAAATGTTGAAGATCACTTCTGCTTCTTGATTAGACTGTGTAAACTGAATAATCCCTGATAATTCTCCTAAATCAATGTGTATATGATTCATAAACATTTAAGTTGAAAAGCTTGGGTCTTTTAGTTTTACAGAGAGTCTCCTTTAGGGTCCTACAAGGAGCTAGAACTGTGTAGTCCTTTCTCTTCTTTATTTAATTTACTCTTCTCCAAAATTCTCTCAGGCAGGACTTAAAAGAACTCTATAAAATGGCTTACTCTCTGTTTGATTTAAGCTGTTCCATAATGAGAGTATTGCAGAAACTCCCTCAAAGGCACAGCCATTAAAGAATCCTTTCTAACAGTCATCACCCAAAAAAGAACAAAAAAACAAAGACATTCCAACCAACTCCCCAAGTTCTTCCTGAAGAAAAACTACTTTGTGCCATATGTACTGATTGCTTTGGATTAATTCAGCTATAGAAATGTCATCTGCTTAATAATACCGTGACTTAACATATAATATATGATACTTAAGATCAACTGTGTTTGTTTTCATTGGCTAAAACTCCTGGAGCACTCTTTCCCAAACTTGACTGCTGAGAAGATTCAAAAGAATCACGTGGGTCAGTTATTAAAAATACAGTTTTCTGGGACCACGTCAGACCCAGTGGATCCTGAGATCTTGAGAAGTTACACCTCTAACAATAAGTATTCCAGGTGATTCTTATCATCAAGCAAGTTTGGGAAAGACCCTTAGAAGGAAGCTATGGAGTAAACTGGAATAGAGGATTTAGGGATTAAATCAGAGTGACCTGATAATGTGTTGTCCACTAGGAAACTCAAGACGACCAGGTAAGAATCCTTGCCTACAGCCTTGTTGAGACACTACCGCTTCTTCTTCTTTTTTTTTTTTTTTCCATGTTTATTTTTGAGAGAGACAGAGACAGAGCATGAGCAGGGGAGGGGCAGAGAGATTAGGAGACACAGAATCTGAAGCAGGCTCCAGGCTCCCAGCTATCAGCACAGAGTCCGACACGGGGCTCGAACTCACAAACTGCGAGATCGTGACCTGAGCCACCCAGGCGCCCCCCTTACCGCTTCTTTTGAGCAGATTTGAGTGGTATTCTTGACTACAGCATAGACTTGAGCCTGACTGGCTGCCTTTAAGTCCTGGCTCTCACCTGACCTTGAACAAGATTTTTATCTTCTTTTTTTAAATATATAAAATGGGGACAATGATAGTGTCTACCTTGTGGGGTTATGCGAAAATTTAAGATATTGTTTTCACTATTTAAGAGGTAAACTGATGAGGGGTGCCTGGGTGGCTCAGTCAGTTAAGCATCTGACTTCGGCTCAGGTCATGATCTCACAGTTCTTGAGTTCAAGCCCCACATTGGGCTCTGTGCTGACAGCTCAGAGCCTGGAGTTGCTTGGGACTCTGTCTCCCTCTCTCTCTGCCCCTCCCCCACTAGTCCTCTGTCTCTGTCTGTCTCAAAAAATAAACAAACATTAAAAAAAATTAAGAACTAAACTGATGAGAGAAGAGGTGGTGAAGAAACAATAACTTATAGATGACACTCTTTTTAGCAAAGTCTAGTAGACTTGGTCCTTCCTAGAGGTGGTTATCACAGACTTTGTAGGCATTGACCAGCAGAACAAAGGCAGCCAGAGCCCTTAGCAGGCCAGAACCGAAGACTGAGCGCTATAATTTATTAAGAAGAGTAGTTGCCATATGGGAACAAGATGCTCCCATCCTAACAATTTAGTCCTTAGAATTTTAGATTTCATTTATATTCAGGATGAGATTATGATGTAACACGTGGGCATCAATTGCATAATCCATAGATTTGGCTTTTTGTGGCCCAAGTTACCAAATCAATGTAAATTTCCAACTAGTATTCTGTTTACTTCCTTAAGGATTCATCAGTTTTTCTTTTTTCCTCCAAATGTCATTAGACGTGTGTCTCCAGAGTCTGGTGAAAGCTAGGAACCCAGCACATCATCCCAGTCATACAGAACCTTCCTCTGCTGGGGCAGAGAATCCTCAAGGAGAATAAAGCTACTCTCCAGAATTAAGAAGTTTCCTTTAGGACTCAGCATACGACATAAATCACTGAATCAGACAAGAACATGCACAGTAATAAAAATGCAGGAAAAATTTATGAGCTACAGTTTCTGTAAGAGCTACAGTTTCTGCCTTTTCAGGAGGCGGTGCATATGAAAGTAGTGATAGCTCCAAGGGTCAAAAATACTATGTGAGTCCAAATAGAAGATGCTCACAAATGTAAGAGTGACTTTTTAAAGAAGAAAAACTTATCAATGGCAAAGATGCTGGCTGTCATGTGAGATGCTGTGAATTATGTTCCTGAGAGGGTCCACTGTAGGGATTTGCTCTATATAATATTCTTCTAGTATTCCTATATTGAAATTTCTATAATTGGAAAGAAATTTCATCTTTGCTTTAGACTAAATAGTTCCTGGAAATTTGCTTTCTTTAAAAAAAACCAGAAGAGGGTTTGCTGACTGGCTCAGTCAGTTGAGCGTCCGACTTCGGCTCAGGTCATGATCTCACGGATAGTGAGTTTGAGCCTTGCATTAGACTCTGTGCTGACAGCTCAGAGCCTGGAGCCTGCTTCGGATTCTGTGTCTCTCTCTCTGCCCCTTCCCCGCTCATGCTCTGTCTCTCTCTCTCTCAAAAATAAATAAACATTAAAAAAATTAAAGTAAATAAAATAAAATAACGAGAACAATGTACTTAAAAACAAACAACAAAAAACTTTCAAAACTTTAAAACAGGCTTAAAGTCTCCCCCTTCTACTGGATTTCCTCCAAGGCTTGCTTCTGTCCCTCTTTTTCCCCAGGGTTCAGAATGTGAATGGTGGTATTAGTCTCTGGACTAAGGTACTGTATTATTTTATTTATTCATTCATTTTTATTTTGAGAGAGAGAGAGAGAGAGAGAGTGAGCGAGCCGGGGGGTGGGGCAAAGAGAAAGGGAGAGAGAGAATCCCAAGCAGACCCTGCTCTTCCAGCACAAAGCCTGACACGGGCCCAGACCCATGAACAATGAGATCATGACCTGAGCCGAAACCAAGAGTCGGATGCTTAACCAACTGAGCCACCCAGGCACCCACTATTATACTGTTTTAAATCATTACATATATTCAGACCAATATCGAAAATTATGCCAATATATTCTAATGTCTTCTAAAGCCTTAGCGTTATTTATGAATATTTAAACTTTTACAATTCTGTGGGCAGTTCATATAACTATGGCAGTAACAAAAACTTCCAATATGACACTTTTTGCTTTGTGCATTCAGTTGGTGTATTAGTATTAACTCTTTTAACTTCGTGTATTAAAATTTAACTTAAAATGCACAAACCCAATTAAGCAAGATGAAAAGGTTGTAAATGAACTGCTCTATAGCATTGTGCTCGTAGTTAGTACCAGGTAGATCTTATGGTATGTGTTCTTACTATAGTTAAAAAAACAAAAAGGAAAACAAAAAGAGACAAACCCACAAAGACAAAGGCAAAAGCAGAAGGCAAAGGCAGAAGTGTCCACGGATCACAAAAGTAACTTAAAAGCCGTCGGGATGTCTATCTGTGGCTTCTCCATCTCTTGGTTAGTCACAGAATGCCATCTTCCTTCCCTACTGCTGCGAAACATCTACTTCTCAATACCGCCGATGGCTTCAGATGCACAGCCACAGCGTTGGCACTCAAGAAGTTATGCTTTTCCTCCCTTCGATTAGAAAACTCCAAGGAAGGGTTCTCAACTGTCCTGGATTGGATTACTGCCCACCCTTGTGTATGTGGTAGGCCACACCCATTAAACCTACATCATCAAAACAGAGGAGGGAGTGTGTCCCCAAAAGATGGTCATACTGTCAAGAACAGAAGAGAGAGATCGTGGGAAGGACAAATAACAGAGGCTGTTGGCAGACCACCGTTTTGCTACCGAGCACACAGATGTGTGCAAAAGTATATACATATACACACCTTCTCATACAGGTTTCCTCTCCTAGGGTTTTCCTTCCCATAATGTAGCATTCCACGTACAACTGCAAATGGGTGCATGCCTCTCCCAGGAGTCTGTCCACGTGCTGTAACAGCCCTGGACCCTGGTTACATAGATTATGTCCATTCACCCAGGTCAGGTCTAGGTGTGTCTTTCTATGACTCCTTATCCCCTCCTGCCCTGAAGCAAATGATAAGTTGTAAGCACTTTGCACCCAGTCCACAAAGGTAGAGATCAGAAAGTAGGAGAATTGTAATTCGGACAGCGGGAAAAGGGAGGTGACGGAAAACATGGCATATTAAGCCACATCTGCTGTGTTTCCTTGTGAAACACCACCAAAATGACAGTGTGGGGATTATTTTGAGTAAAAACCCGCAAAAAAAAAAGAAAAATGAAAGAGGAGACCATACCAACAAGAATTTGGAAGCAGCAAAGCAGGTGGGTGAGTGGAAAGAGATTTTACAGACTGGGGAAGACTACAGCGTAAGCAGATGGGGAGAGGAGCCCAGAAGAAGGCCCGCTCCAGGAATTAGAAGGCAAAGGGAGGATGCAGAGCGTTTAGCTGGTAGTCTGTACAGGAAGCGCTTCGAACCACAGACTATCCACATGACTGGGTAATTGTCCCTACCCCACTCTGCCAAAGAGTTGAGGTTTATATTTGGGGTTTTTGGAACAATACAGCCCCCACGAGATCCTAATTGTCTTCATTATCTCACCCTTGGTGGGCTGAAGCAACTGGCTTCCAGACAACCCATCTCCCTCCCTTCGTTCTGAAGACTTCGGGAAATCACTGCTCCATCCTGTTATTCCTCTCCGGTGCCTGGAACTCCAGCCATCGGGGGCACAAGATCGAGTCCCCACGATCCTTAAGATCACGGTTGAACCAGTTGCTTTTCGTAGTGGCCACGTAGCAAAGATAGATGTGTCCCCTCCCTGGGATGAAGTGTTGCTACCATTCATTCCTCAACCCGACTCAGCTAGTTCCACTCAGTGTTTCTCCCCACTTCTAGTATCAGATTCTATTTTAGTCAGAACCCTTGGCTATAAGTGACAGAAGCTCAGTTTGGATGAGCTTAGGGAAAACAAGAAGATTTTTTTGGTTTTGTAGCCAAACTGGGGGAAGAAGAGCAGGGCTGTACGTGGCTGGGCCTCAGGGATGACCAGAGCCAGGGGGGCTATAACTCACTTAGGTGTTTCCCTGTCTCCCTCTGCTACCCTCATGCTCCTTGCTCCTCCCTGTTGTATGTCAGCTGATTCTTCCCTATAATAGTTACCTTTCACACAGCAGGGAATATATCCGTGAGACCTGTGTGTTCATATTTCATAACCTCAACCCTATAGCTACTGCCTTTCTCTTAGTTCCGACTTGGAAACTCCCAATGAGAGTTCTTTTTGGTCCATCTTAGATCATGTTACCCATCCAGGGGTTTTCTGTTTGGTGGCCCTACCTAGATTACCACGGTTGAATGGGTAGGGGTCGGTTTTCCAAAGAAGGGGGTCTGCTCTCTGTGGAGAAGGTAAGGATGCTAAAGAGACATTAGCTATAGACTTCTTTTTTGGGTGATTTCTGAAAAAAAAATTGCATACCTAAGTAGATTATATCACTCCCGCATTAGCATAGATTTGTTTCAGGAGGCCCTTTTTACCCCCCTACCACCTCATTTTTATTTTCCTCAAATATTAAATAGTGCTTTCTAGTCTGTTTGGTTTATAAAGATGTATTGTGTGCCACCATCTTTGGGTAGCAACACGTAGATATTAGAGCCACTAATTCTAAGAAGTTACCAATTACTAGGAATCATAAGTAAAGGCACGATTTTATCAGTCAAAAATTTTTAACTTAACACATACTTCACAAGAAGGAGAAGTATTTTTTAAAGGCCAGAAAATGCCATGTTCTATATTATTTCTGAGATGAAGACACATGACCAAGTTAAGAGATGCATTGCACTATAATAGTATTACAATGGCTTTCTGAGTGGGTGCCAAGGCAAAGGTTTTATCTTGTTATCTACAGAATACTGAAGAACGACAGAAGCCACAATCTGTTGTTTTTTAGACTGACAGAAATATTGGCAAAACGAAGAAAGGAGGCAAACTGAAATTGGTCAAGCCAGAAATTATCCATTTGTGGACTCAGGCTATTGGTGCTCTTCCCTCCTGTGAAATGAGAGTGAGTTTGGTTGAAAAGCAAGAATTAATGAGGGTTTAAGCACGATCATGAAACAGCTTAGCTTGCATGAATTCTTCATGAGAATCTGAGACAACACAAGAATTACTTTTTTCTCCAATCTATTTTTGAGAGACAGAAAAGCAGAGTAATTGAAAATTAACACATAATTTTATGTGACTGCAGGGTCCTCAGTGTTGGCAGATCTCCAAAGTCCATCTGATGGCCCAGGCAGTCAGCCAGGTTTTAGCTGCCTCTGGGTTGGGATTAAATTCCATTTCCATTCAAGCATTTAAGGTAAACCTTCAGCAGTTCTAACTCAGGTTAGTACAAACAGAAAGCTTGAGTATTTCCAAGTCCATACTTTAAAGCTTAAGGTTGGAAAATTGAAGCTTACAGAAGCATAGTAACTCCTCTCCTTGCACTGAAGTAATAGTTACCTCCTCTCATTGGACTGAAGCTGGAGGTCCTCAACCTGAGTAAGAATTACATCCATTATGGACTGTCAGCAGACCAGAGGGGAAGAAGGAACAGGTCTGGGGAGAAAAACTGTGAGTTCAGCATTGCGTGTTCAGACTGAGATGCCTGAGGGATCCTGAGAGTGATCCACAGAGTGATCCAAACTCTGTGGAGTTTGGATGTGGGGGGCCAAGGAAAGGAATAGATGATTCTCCTCCAGGTTCCTTTCTGGCTTACGGTACTTATGGTCGAAACACGGGAGGAAGATTTGGGCAGGAAGATAGCAAGATTATGTTGAATTAGAAGTGCCTGTGGGACACAGAGGAACCAGACCATAGCATGAGTTCTTGTCATCCAGATTCTTCCAGCTACCTCACATTCACACTAGCAAAGGGCAGGCACATACTCATCCAACAAATGTACAGAACCCACACACACACAATTTTACACATTTTTCACATTTGGAGGCTGTTAACTTGAGTCTCTTGACCATATCTGCTCTTAAGAAGCTGACTCAGTGCAGGGCACCTGGGTGGATCAGTTGGTTAAGCGTCCAACTTCGGCTCAGGTCATGATCTCACTGTTGGTGGGTTCGAGCCCCATGTCAGGCTGTGTGCTGACAGCTCAGAGCCTGGAACCTGCTTCAGATTCTGTGTCTTCCTCTCTCTCTGCCCCTTCCCTGCTTGCTTGCACTCTCTTTCTCAAAAATAAATAAGCATTAAAAAAAAAAAAAAAGCCGACTCCGTGCGGTATGCTGCTTTGTAGTGAAAGGGGTGTGCCAAAGGCTTGCACTTATAATGGAAATTCCTATAGCAATGCTGAAATTCCTATGGTGATCCAGTTTAACCATGGCTCTTCACTCCTTCTAACATCAAACTATTACAGTATTTTAACTTAGCCATAGTAAAGCAGATATTTAAAACAAATCAGTGCTGTGGTATAAATTCCTACTTTTTTCATGGATCTTACTAGGAAATCTCCAGTCTACTCCCCACCTCACCCCCAATCTAGTCCTTTCTTTGTTACCAGACATTTTACTGAAATGCAGATCTAATGATGTTACTCTCCTGGTTAAAACTTTCCAGTGGCTCTTTGTTTCTACAGCACTGTCCAATAGCATAGAAACCAAAATGGTAGCCATTAGCCAAGTGTGGCTGTCAAGCACTTGAAATGTGACAGAGGAGTGAATTTTAACTTAATTTGAATTAATTTGAATGTAAACAGGTACATGTGGCTAGTGGCAACACAATTCTACAGGATTAGGCCCACATTCTTCAGTGTGGCTTTGGAGGCTGCTCCAAGGTGACGGTTGCTAGCTAGTCTCCCCAGCCCTACCTTATTTCATTCTTTTTATTTGGCTTCTACACCCAGAATTACTCAAATCACTTACAGTTCCCCAAGCAGGTTTCTGCACCTGCTCCTTCCTTTTTGTGCCTTCCCTTCCTTTTTCCTTTTATGTCCCTCTCTTTGTCATCTAATTCTTCCTTCTGAACTTAGCTTCAGCTCCTCCAGGAAGCCCTCCCTAACACCCTACAACTAGGTTAAGTGTTCTTCCTCTGTGATTCATAGCATGTTGTACATATCAGCGTATCATAATTACCTGTTTGTTCCATGCTTTTCTAGACTATACGCTCATTGAGAGTGAGGACTCACGAGGCTTTATCCAGAAACATACTCCTTTTCTTCAAGTCGTGCTGCTGTTTTGTATCTTAATCAGTACTTCTTCTGTTAGGAAAGGGGTTTTCTTCTTCAATTACTTCAAGCATGTGGCATCTTATTAACATTGCCTGCTTATTCCATTCAGGGCAGAGAAATAAAGGACATGAGTTCTACTGAAGTATCTGGTTCTACTCCAGTACTGCATGATTCACTATAGCTGCCCCCACCCCTGGTTATCTGTAACTTTCCTCTGCAAGAGTGAGAAACCCGGCCCCCATCACCCACCATCCCTGTGCCTATTTGTTTAGCCATGGTAGCATGGATAGTGGTTTCAGAACTGTTTATTTATTTCTTTAATAGATTACTGAGACATAATTCATTCACCATACAATCCATCCACATAAAGTGTACGATTCAGTGGGTTGGGGTATGTTTACAGAGTTGTGTGGCCATCACCACAATCAATTCTAGAACATTTTCATCACCCCCACTACTAAAAGATCACTCACTGTGGTGTGGAGAATCGACTGTAGTGGGCAAGAGTGGAAGAGGAGGGCAGTCAAAGGCTGTTGGGTGGCACTTGGTGAGACGTGCCAGATAGAAAGGATGGCAGCAGTGGGGGCAGTGAAGGGGGCTGGTTTCGGAGGGCAGCCAGTAGGGCGGATTAAGGAATTGGATGTGGGGCACGAGGAAGTGAGAAGAAGAAACAAGAAGACTTCTGCTTTGAGCTCGGTGACTGGGTGAGTGGTGGTGCTGTTCCTTTCAACTGGTCAGCCTGGGAGAGTGGCAGGTGAGGAAGTGGGTGGAGAGAATGAGCTCTGTTTTGGACATGTTCAGTTTGGGATGCCTGTTAGGCAGCCAAGGGGAGATGCTGACTAGGCCCTCTAATACACAATCTTGGAGCTCCAGGGGGAGGTCAGAGCTGGAAATGTAAACTTGTGAGGATTACAGTAATACCTTTTGGTAAGATTATTCTGAGAATAAGCAAAAGAGCATATGTGAAAGTCTGTGATAAGGTCACAGGTACTCTGCTGATAATGACTACTACATTATCTTCTGTAATCCTTCCTGTACTCTCTAAAGTCAGTAATACATGAGGTAGATTTTATATTATTATTTTACAGATGAGGGGACTGAATCTCTCTGTGGACAGATTAAAGCCCAAGTTCACATAGCAAGCAGGTATCAGAGTGTGGATTAAACCCAAGCCTGCCTCACTCCAGAGCCCATGCTCTCAGATGCTGTGCTCTCCTGCCTCCTGCCAAGCAATGAGCCCTGCTCCGGGGCTACAAACTGCCACTCCAGAAGCAGCCTCTGCTTCTGACCTTGTCCCACCACAACTTACCCTTCATCCCCACCCTCACCGCTCACATCCCTTTCCCTTGTGTCCTGACCCCACAAGTGTGTCTCTTAACTTCTGCCAAAGCACCCTCTCTTGCTGCCACTGGAGCTTCTGCTGAAGCCATGAGACCCTCTGCCTTAGATTCAAAGGCCCCCATCATCTTGGAGAGCAGGTGTCACCCTGGAGTGTGCATCTGGAGCACCTAGAAGCTTGTTTCAAATGCATAGAGCTGGGAGGGTGTCTTGGGAAGGAAAGTATGCTGCAGAGAGAGATGTGCTCATTTCATTGTCACTCCTCTTTTTTAACTCTGGTTTATTCTACTCACCCTTGCTTTTGCTGATCTCCCTAACTGGACAACATTCTATTCTTATGTCTTCTTCTTCTTCCTTTTTGTTTTTTTTTTTGTTTTGTTTTGTTTTTTCTGTTTTGTTCCTTAAGTAAGCTGTACACACAATGTGGGGCTCGAACTCACAACCCTGAGATCAAGAGTCACATGCTCTACTGACTGAGCCAACGAGGAACCCCAATTAAGTTTTCTTAGAGAAGAACAGTGTCCCTGTCATCTTAACACTTACTATATTAGCCATTTTACATTTATTTGTGCGATCATCTCTTTTTCTACTAGACTGTTAACATCAAGAGAGCAGCAGCCGTGTCTGGTTCCTGTGGTATGTCTTCCTCTCCTGGCACGGTGCCTGACATCCAGTAGGTGCTCCAGACATTGACTCAAATGCCAGATTTCCATCAGAAATACTACTAGAACTATTGTATATTCTGCCGTGAAAATCACTTACTTTTATGGATGGAATTGACATGTGTCAGCCTAGAATAGAACAAATTATTATTATTATTATTATTATTATTATCATCATTATTACTATCGTTATTATCATTATCATTATTTTATGTATTTATCACTTGTGTGGGGTTCCAAACTATTCCAAACTACTGACTCTGCTTTAGAAAAACAGATTTCTAAAGCAAAACCTACTTATAAGTTGGGGGTTGTATATAGATTTATATTTTATCAAAAGGGAAGAATTTAAAGGAAAAAAATCTGGAAACACAGGTACACCTTTCAGTGGAGTATATATTATCACATGTGTATCTAACATAACACCCACACCCTGACACAGAATTGTCAGAAAATATATGGACACTTAAGTGCCTTATTTACTGTAGATGGCTACTGATAATGCCTTTCATTTTGGTTTAGATTCCTCATTATCTGGCCAAAGACACTAGTTCTGAATAGCAGTTTTCATAGAAAGTTAAAATGGAGTTTAGTTGGACTATTGCTTCTATAGTGAATGCCTACAATTTCTTTTCTGCCACTCCCTTTGGAACGCACCTTGGTCAGATTTTCACATCCTGTTCGCTGCCAAACCAGTTCTTTCAAGGAGACCAGTGACTTCCTCAGTGTTAAATTCACTGATGAATTCTCAGGACTTATCTTAATTGATCTATCCATGGCATTTGACATAGATGATCGCTCCCTTCTACTTGAAACGCTTTCTATACTTGCCTCCAGCTATTGTGCTCTTCTGCTTTTCCTCCTCTTCCTTCTTGGCCCCCTTTGCTAGTTATTCCATACCTCTTTGAACTCTAAATGTTAGTATGCCACAGGGAGCACTTCTCTTTTCTGTTTGGCCTCACTGTAGGTGATCCCGTCCAGACTCACAGTTTTTAATACTGTCTACATACCAGTGACTTCTAACCTTATTTTTCCAGACCAGACCTTTTTTGCTGAGCTCTAACCTCATATATCTCCTCCTCAGTGGTATCTTCACTTGGATCTAATGCATACCTTAGTTAGATGTCCCAAGCTGAGTTCTGTATCTTCCCAACCAAACCTACTTCTCTCAGCGTCTTCACCGGCTCAGTTAATGGCGGTCTCATTCCTGTAGTTGCTCGGTCAGAAGTCTTGATGCTTATTTCGTCAAAAATGTCAGATTATTAGATCAGCTTTATCCAAAAACACTGTCAGAATCTGTCCAAGATCTTGCTATTTCTTACACCTCTACAGCTACTGCTACTTTGCTGGCCACTCTTGTCTCTCATATGGAACGTTGCAGGAAGCTTCTAATTAGCTGCTGCCTCCCCATTCTCTGACACTTTATCTTCCATAGTGCAGATGATCTTATTAAAATATAAGTTCTTTCATACCCTACCTCTGCTCAAAACCCACCAATAACTTCTCATATCAGAGTAAAAGCTGAAACCCTTATGATGGCCTTATATAACACTGCTACTTTTCAATCTGTCTTAGAAAGAAGCACTTTTGTTTTGTTTTGTTTTAATTTTTAGTTTGAAGTAGACAAATACTTTACAAAAGTATGATACAAAATGAGTTACTATGGGAGAGAATTCCACGCTGGTCATGGTGAAGTAACTGCTATAAGATGAGCTCTTCCACTATAAACGTCTAGAAAACTATTCTGAATATAACACTCTTTTCAGAAATTAGACAGTAAGTAGGGCAGGACTCTTCTCCAAGGGAAAGGAAGTAAATGAGGAGAGCCCTATGATTGCCCAGGCTTTCTGCTGGGAGGCATTTACCAAACTCCAGTGCCAGAGACAAGCAGAGTAAGCCTTATTTGCTGAGAATAAGAAGACAGAGATTGGAGTTTAGGGAGGCTATAATTTGCCAAGTAGAATACCGGAGGGGAGGAAGCATTTAGAGAAAGAGCTCCATAAATCTGCATACAGGTCTGTTAAGTCTTTGGCTGAAAACAAGCTGCTTGTGCATAGAATGAGATTTCACAGGACCACCAAAGAACAGCTACCTGGGAAAGAACAGCTCAACTCCCAGGGATTTGAAAGTAGAACAGCTACTCAAGCTCAGGCCGTTGTTTGGGTTCCAATCAACCAGAATAGAGACATCATGGAACACTTGGAGCACCCCGGAAAGGCCACACCTTGCGAGCAGGGTGAAAATAGCCCTAGATAAAAATTACCATAGATCTGCACTAATGAAGCTTTAACACAGGCCTCAAAAGGACCAAACTGTCCACAGGTAAATTAACTGACTACTAAAGTCTTTAGAAGAAGACAACAAAATTCAGACATTCAACAACATACTACTCACAATTTCCATCATCCAGTAAAAATTTAGAAGACGTAGGAAGCAGCAGGAAGGTATGGCCTGTAACCAGAATTAAATTAGTCAATACAAACAGAGCCAGAAATAACAGGCATGATGCAGTGAGCAAAACACTCACAATAAATAGAAAAATGTAAAGGAAAATATTAACGTAATGAGAAAAATGAAAATAAAAAAGAACCAAGTGTAAACATATTGGAAGTTTCTGAATATATATTCTACTTCAATGACAAAGTTTTAAATTGAAAAATAGAACTTCTAGAGTTGAAAGGGATAGTACCTGAAATGAAAAATTCCATGGATGGACTTAACAGTAGATCAGAAATTGTAGACAAAAAAAGTCCACTGAACTTAAAGACACAGCAATACAAACTATCTAAAATGAAACACAGAAGGGGCACCTGGGTGGCTCAGTTGGTTAAGTATCTGACTTCGTCTCAGGTCATGATCTTATGGTTCATGAGTTCGAGCCCCACGTCGGGTGAGCTCAAGCCATGCTTCTCTCTCTCTGCCCCTTGCTCACTTGTGCTCACTCTTGCTCTCTCTAAAATAAATAAATAAATAAATAATAAATTGAATGAAACACAGAAAAGTGGCTGAAAAATTAACAGAGCTTCTCAAGACCTACGCAACAATGTCAAGCAGTTTAAAAGAAGGAGGAGAGAAAAATTATTCCAGGAAATTTTTTTTCCAAATTTCCAAATAAATTTTTGCAAATTAAATGAAAACCATAAACCCATAGATAAAGAAGTTCAGCAAATTGTAATCAGGATAAACAGAGAAAACCATACCGAAGTACATCACAATCAAATTGCTGAAAACCAATGATAAAAAGATATTTAAAGCAGCTAGAGGAAAACAAAATGTTATATACAAGGGAACAAAGATAAGGTTTGTTTGTTTTTTTAACTTTCTTTAAATATTTATTTTTGAGAGAGTGAGACAGAGTGCAAGTGGGGGAAGGGCAGAGAGAGAGGGAGACAGAATCTGAAGCAGGCTCCAGGCTCCGAGCTGTAAGCACAGAGCCCGAAGCGGGGCTCGAACCCACAAATGGTGAGATCATAACCTGAGCCGAAGTCGGACGCTCAGCCGGCTGAGCCACCCAGGTGCCCCCAAAGATAAGGTTTTGAAGTGATTTCTCAAAAACAATTCACGCTAACAGAAAATTGAATGGCATCTGAAAGTAGTGAGAGAACCTGTTTTTATTTCTTCTAAAATACATAGATTTCCTAGCTTTATCCACTGAAAAGTTCTAGAAGCAGTGATGATACTCCAGGAATAAAGAGCACCCTAGTACCCTGACTGTGGTCTCTAAATACTCTTTCCTAGTAACGGGAACCTGGAATCCTTGAAAGAATAGTTGATTCCAGATGTGGGGCAGGACATGCACAAGACAAGACTGGGACATCATACTATGCCAAGCAAGGAAGCTGATAATATCTAATGGATATATTAGATTAACACAGGAGCCTACTTATAGGGGGCTCCCACTGGCCAAAGACAGGATAATTTGAGCATCTAAAATATTATTATAATGGATTGAAGCAATCAGGTACATAAAAATCTATGAGATCATAATGATTAAAAAAAAAAAAAAACTCCTTGGTAATCATTGTAGGTTACTAGGGCCCTAACTCATTGTTCTGAAATTTGTTAAGTAATAAACGTCAACCATTTGTTTTACCTTTCTTGAATGAATGATATTTCATGATAAACAGAGAAAACTAATAAATGCAGAAAAGATGATAAAATTGGAAACTGGACATGTGCAACCCCACAAGAACTAATGAATCTAGGAAAGACTCATTAGTAAATGCTAAAGCCAGTAGGTGAAAAATTGGTGGGGAACTTTATACTAGAGAGATGGGACCAATAACTTCTGAATTCACTGATCAATGTTTATATTCCATTATGTGCCCCTATTTGATTTGTAAGTGCACCGTATCACCTATGACAGATTCTAGCCTCTTCTCAAAAATGAAACAAAAGCAAAAACATCAAATATCCAGATCCAGCCACAGGGAATAGAGAAACAAATTGAATGGCAACAAAGAAGCAATCCGTTAAATCCAGAATGTAGGATATGCTGTTTTCTTCACAAATGACATGAAAGAAACAAGGAAAAGGAAGATTAAAAACAAAAACATACAAACCAAATGCAAAGTGTGTGAACCTTGCTGGGATCTTGATTTTAAATGTAAATGGATATTAAATTGGAAATTTTTAGATGGGCTGAATTAAAACTTTTTCTTAAATGTGTTTAGGTGTGATGATGGCATTATGGCTATATAAATTAAGTATTCCAAAATGAAATAATAAACTGGGATTTTCTCCAGCCACCCCTTTCAAAGCAAAAAGTTGAGGGATAGACTCAGCAAGTTGACAAAATGTTGATTTCTTTGAGGTTGGGTACGTGAAAAGTAGTCATTAGTTTATTTTGTGCATGTTTTAACATTTCTGGAGTAAAAAATTTTTAAAAACTCATGTGCAGGGTCCTACGGAACGTCTATAAAAGAGCCTCACTCAGAATGTATACAGTGTTGTTTTACAATGAGAAACAACTCTGACAAGTTTGGTTTAAGTATCAGTTTTATGGGAGAAAATAGAATGATGCTAAAGGCAGTATCCTTATAAAAATAAAAAGGTTTAACTGGTATCATGAGGTGACACTGAAAATCTTTTAATGTGTAGACAAAAGCTGTAAAAGCATTAGAGGGCGTTTAGTGATGTTAAATAGACCCAGGCTGCCTGCCAGAGGGCATTCCCTAAAATGGTGCGTCCATCCCAGAGCCCAGAACCTGGGTAAGACTGGTGGGCAAGGCTCCTTGGCGACCCCTCCTTGGTTTCTTCTGCTCAAAGGCTAAAGTGTCAGTCAACCAAGGCTGTTTCCTGAGGGACTGCTTTTGTCCAAAGGATTTGTGAAATG
This sequence comes from Panthera pardus, assembly GCF_024362965.1. Classification (NCBI taxonomy): domain Eukaryota; kingdom Metazoa; phylum Chordata; class Mammalia; order Carnivora; family Felidae; genus Panthera; species Panthera pardus. Next base: position 20,981,835 of record NW_026526832.1, read on the forward strand.
TATTCTCTATGGTCTAACACCATATTCCATTATGCATTGTGTTTTTTTATTTTCCTTATCATGATTTTTTTTTCTATTTTTCTTTGAAGTTTGCCCATTTTAATCCATGTTCATTTCTCGCTCTATATGTGTCTGTGTCGTGCTTGCTGTCTTTGCCTCCATTGTTCCTAGGTTACAGTATAGCCAGGATATACCCAGTCACTTGGCCGATGAGCATGCGCTGATAGCCTCCTATGTGGCCCGTCTGCAACACTGTGCACGGTCAGTGGTAGCGCAGCAGCAGCAGGCGGGTAGCCAAGGGCTGATCAGAGGGAGGGAGAGCTATGTTACCTGGGGTTGCCAGCTGGAAAAAGCTCTGCATGTGGGGTTTTTCTTGAGAAGCTACCAGCTATGTTTGGCAGAGCTTAAATAATTGCTAAAGCAAGCATTAACTTCTGAAAGAGAAGGAGCCTTGCCAAGCCCGGGCACTTACCTAAACATATAGTCAGAAATGCTCTTATGAAGTGGAGTTTGCTTCCTTCGGCCCACACGTAAAGGCTGAGCAAATCTCAGACAGATGTGCAGTCTCAAGATGCACATGCACAGAGTTACCTGATGCCACGTCTCACTGTTCATTCTTGTCTAAATAATGACCCCTTTCTGTCGACATTCAGGGCTTAAGGTTGATCAACCCACAGATGTCTCACTTTGTCTCGTCTAAGGTGCCATCACCCTAGAACGTCTTTACGTGCTACATCTTCATCTCTGTCTCCCAGATCCATCATTGATTAACTAAACCAGTGGTTTTCAGCAGTGATATTGGATCATTGTCACCCCAGGGCCTTTTCCAAAACATATATCCCTCCTCATATTGTATGTATTATAATAACTCCATGTACCCCTTTCTTTGACAACTGTGGTAGGGACTCACTGTTAATGTGAGAATATGCCTGGTTCCTCAGTGGGTTAGGATGGAAAAACATTTGATAACCACTAACTCTAGCAAAGTTAACCCTTTAAAAGGGTTAATACCAATCTAAGTGCTGTTACATTCAGGCAGACACAAAGCTACCTGTCCACTCTGTGCCCACACCTACCACCGTTCTGCAAGGAGAATAGCAGGTAACGTTTAAATCATACAAAGCCATCCCTCCACTTCACCTAGCAGCAAATAAGAGTCACTATGCCAAACGGATTCTTAATTTTAGAGAGGAAGCCATAATTTATTAACTGAGCACATAAGAGAGCTGGAGCCTTGCATTTTGATCTTAGTTTTGCACAGAACCTGCGATGGCTTCATAGGAAGGTCATTTGAGCTTGTTTTATTTCCTGCGATGACAAGAATAATTAATGTGAAATACATATCTTTGAAAAGGATTGTTTTTTATATTTCATACCATTTCCCGTAATTTTACCAGTGTGACTAAATAGCATTGATATGTTTAGGCATTTATCTCTAAAGTCTACTTCTTTACTTCCCAAGTATGTTTAATATAGGCCTATCCTATGGGAGGGGAGGGAAGGCCTGATAATTATGCATTGTATCACAAAGAGTGTCTCTTCATCCAACAGATGATTTCTGTACACTCTGTCTCAGCTCCTTGGATCTAGGAATAGAGGTGTCTCACCCCTGGCAGGACAGCTTACTTATTATCAATAAGGGCATTTGTGTAGGTGATTAAAAGTTTCCATGGTGAAAATAGGAACAGAATGTTGGGCAGGGACTGCTACCTGGTATTTCAGCCCAAAGAGATTTATGGTGGGTCTAGCTTAGGTCCTCAAGCCTCCTCGCTTAGGGATTAGGCTTCCTGCGCAAGAACTGGTGGCTGGGAGGCCTGGGGGAACATGAGGATTGGGTGAGTACTGTATCTCTTCATGAACCTAGCTTCCTGCTTCCTCAAAGAAGTCAGAAATTTCCTGGCTAATTCTGAAAATGAAAGTTAGCTCAAGCAGAAAAATAAGGAACCTTTCTAATTTTCCTCTTAATTTTCATTGACCTTAAAACCTCTGATCAGCATAAAGTTCTAGTTTCTGACTGGAAAGCATAGCCAAATAAAGCAACCGTGTCGTCCACACTTGTGTATAAATGACAAACAGAATTAACCTTCCTAGGGGGTGAAACATGATGGAGGAGAAAGGAGCTCTTTTGCACAGAGGGAAAAAATGAAGTGTTTGTTATATCCCTTGCCAAAACAAAGGGCAGACACTTTAAGTCCCATTTCTTAGGCTGCCACGCCCTCTATAATATTATCCACTTGTATTATTAAATGTTCATTTTTGTTGTTTATTCAGAAGATAAAGGTAGTTCTCTTATTTCTAACAAACATCTTTAAGGCACAAATATGACAGTTCAGCCTTGACCTTGGGGCCTTGGCCCTAATGTATTAAAGCCAACTGATGCTAGCATGTTCTTATTACAAGATCATCTTTTCAGAGGATGATGAGACATGCAAGAGACTGATACTTGCATACCTGAAATTATCAAATATTCTAAAGTGGCACAGGCAGAAGACTTAAAGCACCTTAAAAAAAAAAAATCCATCCTAGAAGAAAGACCAAGTTAATCTTAAAGAATTAGCCACAGAGATTAGAAATATAGAAAGGTGAAAACATCTAGGAAAAATACATTAATAAGGTCAGACACATCTCTGTAGATTTAACATCACCCTTCCCAGATTCCCCTCAGTAATTATTACAAGATAATGTAATGGATAAATGACAGTTGATGTAACATGCTAAATTAAAGGAGTGAATTATTTCATAATCCAATCTGAAGTTCATTGCATCACATATATACAGAGCTAGCTTCTTTCATCCAGGTGCAGCAGTATTTGATATCCCAACTAGGTAGGTCTTTCAGTTTTGGGGGTACCAGCACTCTTATGAAAGAGTAATGAAGTAAATTAATTTACTCGAAGATGAGGCTATAATGGTAAGAAGCTTGGTAAAAGAAGAAAAAGGAGCGTTGAAAGGGAAGGTTTGATACCATGGATTCTTCTCTGACTTTAGCATATGTTGGACATGCCCTTGCCTAGGCTTCTTACTTCTGTTCAGCCAGTGTTAAGTACTTTTCCTTAGCCCCGTTTTTCATGGTGCTTTACTTTTCTCTTGGTCTTTTTAAATTCAAGACCTATGTGTAAAAGTCACAAGTTCTTCCAAAACATTTGATTAGAAATCCCTCTTTCAGATTTTGCAGATGGTCTGTCTTTTCTCAGACCTTGAATTCAAAAAGAAGTGCCCCTTCTGATGGTGTAGGAGCAGGGAGATAAGTGTGGCGTCTGTGGCCTCATCATTTCTCTAAACCCCCTTTCTCTCAGAGGACCATTAGTATCTATGACCCAGGCTTCTGTTTCTTTTGCTACCATACTTGTTTACAAGCTTTCTCCCATCTGTTCTTTCTAAAAGAAAAACAAAGGTAGGGGATGTTTAATGCACACCTATTGAATTTTTGTCTCCTTGGTAGTGTCCTGGACAGTCCTAGCCGACTGGATGAGGAACACCGGCTTATAGCTCGCTATGCTGCCCGGCTGGCTGCAGAAGCAGGAAATGTGGTGAGTAAATGGAAGGTCCTAGCAGAGTAGCAGAAATTAGCATTATTTTAATATGCAAATGGTAGAGGGATGGTAAACTTGAAATTTAGGAGAATAGATATAGGTACCTCAGGAACAAAAGGAGAGGCATGGGTTTAGGGAAGGGATTACAGTGACCTTTAGTTTTATCTATAATATCCTCCTTAAAAAATGAGTCAAGAGAAGAAAATCAAAGAGCTAGAATTTGGTTCTTTAAAAAGATTGAATAGGGGCACCTGGGTGGCTCAGTCGGTTAAGCGTCTGACTTCGGTTCAGGTCATGATCTCACAGTTTGAGTGTTTGAGCCCCGCAAAAGGCTCTGGGCTGACAGCTCAGAGCCTGGAGACTGCTTCAGAGTCTGTGTCCTCCTCTCTCTCTGCCCCTCCCTCACTCATGCTCTGTCTCTCTCTCTCTCACAAAAATAAAAACATTAAAAAAGAGGATCAAATAAATTAATAACCCTTTAGAAATCCTGATGAAGAAAAAAGGAAAGAAAACACAAATTACCAATATCACAAATGAAAGAAGGGACATTGCTACAGATCCTACAGGTATTTTAAGGATGATAAGGAAATATTATAAGCAGTTTTTTGCCAATAAAGTTGGCAACCTAGATGAAATAGACAAATTCCATGAAAGACACAAGTTAGGGGTACCTGGCTGGCTCAGTTGGTAAAGCATGCAACTCTTGATCGTAGGGTTATGGGTACGAGCCTGATGTTGGGTGTAGACATTACTTAAAAATAAAATCTTAAAAAAAAAAGGTAAATTAACAAAACTGACATAAGAATAAATAGAAAATCTAAATAGTCCTAAATCTGTTAAAGTGATTGAATTCATAATTAACTTCACACAAAGAAAACTCTAAGCTTAGAGGGCTTAACTATTGAATACTATCATGTATTTAAGGAAGAAATAATAACAATCTGACATAAATTTTCAATAGAGGAAGAAGAAACACTTTCCAAGTTTTATCAGGCCACTCTAACCTGACACCAAGACAAAAAAGGCCATTACAAGAAAAGAATATCAATAACCAAATTCTCTCATGAACATGAAAAAATCTTTAACAAAAATTAAAAAATTGAATCTAGCAATATATAAAAAGGATAATACACCATGATCAAGTGAGATTTATCCTAGGAGTGCAGATTTAACTAATACATAAAAATCAGACAATGTAATTTGCCAAGTTAGCAGTTTAAAAAAGAAAATTATAAGATCATTTCAGTAAGTGCAGAAAAAGTATTTAACAAAATGCACTGCCCTTTCTCTTTTCTTTTCTTTTCTTTTCTTTTCTTTTCTTTTCTTTTCTTTAATCTCGGTAAAGATTATTGACATTGAGAATTTTTTTAAAAAAGGAAATAGTTCTATAAAATGCCAATTATTACGGACATTAAGAGTCACGAGTCATGAAAATATCTAAAGCCTTTCTCAACTTACTTATATTTTCATTCTTACTGCAGGTAGTGTGCTTGCTTTCATTTGTCCTATTTCCAAATAGAACAGGATTTTACTATTTTGGAAATTATTGAATAAGGCTGTGACCATTTTTTTTCTATTTTTTTATTGTTTATTCACTTTTTTCTATAATTTATTTATTTTTTATAATTTACATTCAAGTTAGTTAGCATATGGTGTAACAATGATTTCAGGAGTAGATTCCTTAAGCCCCTTACCCATTTAGCCCATCCCCCCTCCCACAACCCCTCCAGCAACCCTCTATTCTCTATATTTAAGAGTCTCTTATGTTTTGTCCCCTTCCCTATTTTTATATTATTTTTGCTTCCCTTCCCTTATATTCATCTGTTTTGTATCTTAAAGTCCTCATATGAGTGAAGTCATATGATTATTTGTCTTTCTCTGACTGACTGATTTCGCTTAGCATAATACCCTCTAGTTCCATCCATGTAGTTGCAAATTGCACTGCCCATTTTCAGTATACTAGTAGTAGAAGAAACTTCTTAAATCTGCTAAAGAACACCTACAAGAAAATCTACAGCTAATATAATGAAAGGTTACATTTTGGACTATTTCTCCTACCTAATATTGAGAACAAGACAAAGGTGTCCACTTTCACCACCTCTATTCAAAATTGCCCTGGAGATCTTAGCCAGTACAATATGGAAGAAAAGGGGAAAAAAGGAAGAAAAGGGTGTGAATATTGGAAAGGAAGAAGTAAAGCTGTTATTATTTACAGATGACATGATGGTGTAGAGACTGTCCTAAGGAATCTACAAAAACACTGCTAAGACAGATACATGACTTTATAGCAGTGCTGCAAGATACAAAGTCAGTGTACCAAAATTGATTGTATTTCTATCTACCAGCAGTGAATAATTAGAAAACTAAATTTAGGAAAAACACCATTTACTATAACACTTAAAAACATCAATACTTATGGATAAATTTCACGAAAGATGTTAAGCAATAAAATATTGCTGAGAGAAATTAAAGAAAACCTAAATAAGTGGAGAGGTATGCCATAAAATATTCAGATTTAATATTGTTAAGATGGCAAAATTTTCCAAATTAATCTACAGATTCAATACCAGTCAGAACCTCAGTAGACTTTTTATGGAAATTGGCCAACTGATTTTAAAACATATTTGGAAACCAGAAGACTTAGAAGAACCAAAAGTCTTTAAAAAGAACAAAGTTGGTGGACTTAACCCTACTTGACATCAAGACTTACTATACAGCCACAGTAATCAAGAAAGTGTGGTATTGGCAAAAAGATAGACAAATGAGGCATCCATAAGATAAGCTCATATGTATAAGGTCAAATGACTTTTTTTGACAAGGCACAAAAGACATTTTGGGAAAGGAAAATCTTTCTTAACAAGTGCTTCTGGAACAGCTGTATATCTATATGAAATAAAGAATCTCAAACCATCCATAGAAACCAACTTGAAATGTGTCATAAATTTAAACCTAAAAGCTAGAACCATAAAGCTACTAAAAGAAGGCTTAGAGAAATATCTTCATGACCTTGGAGCAGGCAAAGAATTCTTAGAGGGATCATGAACCATTAAAAAAAAAATTTGATAAATTGGACCTTTTTGAAAATAAAATCTTTTGCTCATCAAAAGATACTATCAAAAAAATAGACAAACCAAAACCTGGAAGAAAATATCTGCAACACATGTCTGATAAAGGGCATACTATGTAAAGAATTCCTGCACCTCAATAATAAGACAACTCCCAGTTTTTAAATGGGCTCAAGACTTGTCCAGACCCTTCACTTCACAGAAGAAGTTATGCAGATGAGCAATAAGCACATAAGAAGGTGCTTAATATCATTAATCATCTGGAAAATGGCAATTAAAACCATATTGACCCACCAGAATGGCTAAAATGAAGAAGATTGACAACATCAAATGTTGGAGAGGATGTGGCACAAACAGAATTCTCGTACATCAGACACCAAAAGTGCGTACTGTTTGATTCCACGTATATGAAATTCTAGAATAGGTAAAATTGATTTATAGTGATGGAAATCACATCAGGTACTGTTTCTGGGAACGAGGATATTGAAGAGAGATAAAGAAAATTTCTAGATTGATGGAAATGTTCTGCATTTTAATAGAGGTGTGGGTTACAAGTTATATGCACTTGTCAAAACTGATTGGATGGCGTATTTAAGATATGAGCATTATATCTCAGTTAAAAGAAAAAGGAACCAAGAATGGTGAATATGGAAGAGTTTGTATTGAAAAATGGCCAGGGATTTGCCATATGTTTACTATAAATTTGAAGTAATTTATAATAAAATGTTCCCTTTTTTCTTTCGTTTCAACCCTTTCCTTGAAGAGTTATATGCATATTAATATCCATTTCCCCTTCCTTCTGCACACATATTCATCGTATTCATTTGGCAACTATTTATTACTTATTTTATTTACTATGATGAACAAATGATTCCTGCCCTCAGGGAACTAACAGTCTAGTGAGAGGGACAAACATTAAACAAATAATCACACTACTAACGGAACTACAAACAATTAGGTGCAGTGGAGGGAAAATAGAAGGAGCTATGAAAATGTATAGCAGGTCCCTGCTTTATACTGTATGGCTTCTGTGAGAAAGTGTTACTTGTGTTGAGATCTGAAAATAAGTAGAAGAGAATTCAGTTTCCTAGGAGCTAAAAAGAACTGAAACCCAAAGCAGCCCATGGGCTGCTGTTGCTCCCACTCCAGCCCTGTGCTTGGATTTTAATTGTCTTGAGGTACAGTGGGCAAAGCCTTGTGCATATGCAAAGTGGAGAGTTGGAAATGAAGCTTTCACATTAAGCTAGGCCCCCAGAAGCACAACCTGGTGAAAGTATGATACAGAAGACATCCATCTGCTGGCACAAAAATAGAATCGGAAAGCTTACGGGTCTCCTCCTGTAGGAGCAGAAGAAGAGGTCTCCCCTAGGAATTCACAACCTTAGTCCTGTCTGTGTTCGTGTTGGGTGCATTTACATAACTTCATAGTTTGAGAAACACCCAGGTGAAATTTTAACATGAAATTAATCCTCTGGCATGGAAGAGAAGCAAAATATAAATCCTCTCCTAAGGTTAACGTTCACAGTTGAGGCCAAGCAGACATGAACTCCTGAGCATCTCTGTAAAGGAAGGAATCCAACTAGACATGAGAATCCCAACTAGACATGAACTCCTGAGCATCTCTGTAAAGTTAGACCCTCAGTGACTTTAGATATTAGAATTATTGGCTATAGAATAGCTGTTTAAAATTTCTTCAGACCTGAAAGAAGGAATTAAAAACGTAACAAAAGACTAAGAAGACCAGAGATGAAAACAAACCAAATAGAATATAAACATTTTTAAAAACCAAAGTTGTTGAAATGTAAAACTCAGTGGATGAGTTAAAGGTCAGATCAGACACAGCTGCACAGAGAATTAGTCTGCTAGAAAACATATGCAAGAAAGTTTCCCAGATGCAACACAGAAAGATGAAAAGATTGAAACAAGGTTTTCAGACTTACAAGATAACCAACAGCCATCTGATTGGAATCCCCCTCCCCCACTCCCCCACCACTAAAAAAAGGAAAATAAAATTATTTTCTATTAGGTGAGAAAATATTTAAAGAATTAGTGGCTGGGGCGCCTGGGTGGCTCAGTCGGTTAAGCGTCCGACTTCAGCTCAGGTCATGGTCTCGCGGTTCGTGAGTTCGAGCCCTACGTCAGGCCCTGTGCTGACAGCTCAGAGCCTGGAGCCTGTTTCAGATTCTGTGTCTCCCTCTCTCTGACCCTCCCCCGTTCATGCTCTGTCTCTCTCTGTCTCAAAAATCAATAAACGTTAAAAAAAAAATTAAAAAAAAAAATTAATGGCTGAAAATTTTCCAAAATTGATTCATGACATGAATCCTCAGATTGAAACATAACAATGAGTTCCAAACTTGATAAATAATTTCGCACCTAGATGTATCCTAGTGAAACTACAGAATACAAAGACAAGGTACTCAAAAAGCAACCAGAAAAGATAGATACCTGCAAAGAATTGATAGATTTCTCAACGCCAACAACAATTCAACAGTTTTTTTATAAACAAAAAAAACCCGCTTTCTTTAAAAATAACACTTCCAATTATATCCACTGCTGCTGATGTTTATGTTGAAACTTTTAAGAATTTTCTTTGTGAAAAAAGACAGTTGAATATCATTAATGTACTGAAAGTAACTAACCCTGTCAAAGGAAAAGGGGAAAGACTTTCTGGTAAGCATTGAGAAAGGCCCCAGTGAGATTCATGCTGAAAGAATAACACTGATAGCTAACATTTATTGACAGTTTACTATGTGCCAGTCATTATTCGAAGTGCTTTGCATATATTAGCTCATTCATTCTGCAAAACAATCTCATGAGAAAACTAAGCCTCAGAAAGGTAAGGAAACTACTCAAGGTGACAGTTGGTCAGTGGCAAGCTGGGACTGGGGTACTAGTCAATCAACTCCTGAGATTTAGCTACAGAAGGTTGTAGTTCGGGAAGAGCATTAAATCTGGAAGAAAGAGCAAGACAAAAGGAAGAAGGATCTGAGGCTGAAACAACAGACTGTGTGAGCATTAACCAGGTAAGGAACACCCAGTGTGTGCCAGGGGGATGTTTCAACCTAGGTAAAGGCCCTGAGGTTGGAGGTTTCAGCACCGAAAAGATGTCTGTGAGGCTGGAGGCCAGAGAACAATACTTGGAGTGAAATTAGGCTGGACAGGCAGGCCAGATCTCTCAGGACCGTCTTCTACAAACACAGTATACTAATTTTAGAAATGTGTGCCAATTTATGTTTACTTCTTCATAGAGAAATAGTGCTTCCAGTGGAGAGTCTGGCTTTGTTCCTCCCCCGAAAAGTAATTTATTCCTTTAGATTTGTTTAGGCTTCGACATCTTTTCCTTGAGTATCTAGTATTAGGTCATATATCTGACTCCCAACATTACAACTCTAAAGGTTAGTGAAATGGAACAGAATGGAGGACAGGTGGGGAGAAGTCTGAGGAAAAGAAAAGTTCCATTTAATTAGTTAAACCTTACATGTGTCCTCAGTCACAACCATTTAAGTTATTTTAGAAATTAATTAAATTTGTTGAGATAGCATTGTGGTTGAATGTTTAAAATTAAGTATATTTAATGCCATCATGTAATCTTGTTGACTTTACATAGTACTTTAAAAATACTGTAAATAAAAGCTCCAAAGCCACTTGACCCTGAAAAGGAGGTCACGTTCTCCTTTCCTGCAAACAAGATAAGTCTGTTTACACCTGATAGTTTCTGATGCCACTTCTCTAATTCGTGTGAAAATGATAATTGTTAGAATGGTCTTGAGTGGAAATACTGATAAGGTCCCTTTCATCTTCAGTTTATTTTCCAGTGTGTGGTTATCTTCTAAATATTGGGCCTCTCAGGAAGGATTCTTCTTGACTAGATTTCTGTTAAACAGAGGACTACTAATCTGCTAATCTCTTGCCGATACAAGTGCTTTGCATAAAATGGGTGTAGTGCTCGAAAGAATTTATTTATAGCCTGCCAGATAGGCTTTGTATTGACGTTTTACTTTTTTTTTTTTTTTAAACCTTCTTTCACAAAAAAAGACCATTAAATCACTTAAGCAGCCAGCATGGCACCCTGTGGAGTACCTCAGTGTCAGAGCCATCCCTTCTCTTTTAGTTGACAACACGGCCACTGGAAACCTCTTCAGGCTGACCCTTGAACAAAGAAATTCTAGGTTGTTTAGATGAGCCAGGAGAGTTCATTTGTTTTCCTGGAGTGCCTAAATTCCTTTAAAAAAAACAAAAAAACAAAAAACTACAGTGTGTGGTAAATCATAGTAATAAGAGCAAATTCTTAAAATTTCATCACAAACATCAGCAACACTAGATGTAATCAGAGGAGAGTTTTTTGTTTCTTTATTTTTTAAGTTTTTTTCTTTATGAAAAATGTGAAATTCCTTATGGAAGACTTGGAAGAAATGTGAAAGGAAGGGGAAACATTTTGTTGTCATCCCACCCAACATGTTTTCAAGAAGCTTTTTTTTTCAGATAGCCCAGCCTTCACAGCCTTATCATCACATCGACTGCTCCAGGCATGCACCATTCCAGAAATATCCTTATGGCTTCTTGCAAGTAAAGATCAACAGTATCCATGTGGTGTTTTGCACACACTTAATGACTCAAAGCCCCTGTAGAATAGTAATTAATTGTCAAACGTGGGTACATGCTATAATCGTGTGAAGCATTTAAAACGTAGAGATCCTTGGCTTTGCTTCCAACCTACTGAATCAGAATCTCTGTGTTTAGAGCCCATTGATTTTTTTTTTTTTTTTTATTTAAAAAGGAAAAACAGAACTTTTTGTAAACAAAAATGTATAGCTAGCTAGGGAACCACTGCCCTAAAAATCATTGGGTTTTTGAGAGGATTAGTAATCCACAGTCTTCTAGTTAGTCTAAGTGAGATTGGGGTGATGGGAGGGTGCCGCTGGAGTATGAAGAAAGCATAGCTGATATCAGGCACATCTCTCTGGAACTCCTCCTGCCAAGCTCATACAGATGGGAAGCCGCCAGCCCTTTTTTAGGAGGCTTCAGAAATGCATGCTACCAGATTGCAGTTTGCTGACTGCATTGGCTTTCCTTGGTTTTTAAAAATTTGCCCAGGTTTACACAGAGGGATCTTGTTTTTACCCTGTATTTTTCAGATGTATTTCCATCTCATTAAAGATGATGGAGCTCTCTGAGATTACCTAAATCTAAGAGAATGCTAAGTGGTCCTCTTCACATCTCTTTCTGTAAATATTCCCATTTTACAGCTGAGAAAATAAAGGTGTAGGAAAATAAAATAAGTCAAGGTCTGCATAGTGAGTAAACAGCAAAATTTAGGATTCCTCACTAGCCTCTCTACTTCCATTCTTATCCCACTACAGTAATAAACTTTATTATAGAATACTTTTAGATTTACAGAGAAATTACCAAGCTACCACAGACTTATATAACCCATGCTGTTTTTCCTCTTATTAACATCTTAACATTAGCATGGCATGCTTATTGCAATTAATGAGCCAATATTGATGCATTATTATTATTACCTAAAGCCCATACTTTATTCAGATTATTAGTTTTTGTTTCTTTTTTTAAACACTTACTCATCTTTGAGAGACAGAGCATGAGCGGGGAAGGCGCAGAGAGAGGGAGATACAGAATCTGAAGCAGGCCCCAGGTCTGAGCTGTCAGCACAGAGCCCGACGCGGGGCTCAAAACGAACCGCGAGATCATGACCTGAGCCGAAGTCAGACGCTCAACCGACTGAGCCTCCCAGGCACCCCAGATTTTGTTAGTTTTTATCCAATGTCCCTTTTCTCTTTCAGAATTCCATCAGGATAGCACATTACATTTAACTGTCATGTCTGTTAGGCTCCCCTTGGCTGTGACAGTTTCTCTAACTTTCCTTGTTTTTGATGACCTTAACAGTTTTGACGAGTACTAGTCAAATGCATTGTAGAATGTCCCTTATTTGGGATTAGTCTGATGTTTTTCTCATGATTAGACTCAAATTATGGCTTTGGAGGAGGAGGAGGAGAAAGAGGAGGTAAGTGCTGTTTTTCTTCCATTGTACCTGGGGTACATAGCGTCAACATCATTTATCTATCACTGTTGATGTTGACCTTGATCACCTGGCTGAGGTAGTGTTTGTCAGGTTTCTCCAACATAAAGTTACTCTTCCCCTCTGCCTCCACACTGTCTCTTTGGAAAGAAGTCTCTGCGGACAGCCCACGCTAAAGGAGTGAGTGTTAAGCTCCACCTCCTCGAAGGCTGAGTATGTACCTACAGTATTTGGAATTGATTCTGTATTTCCTTGTTTAGAGCCCTACAGTGGCTTCATACTACATTCAGAATGAAATGGAAACTCTTCTCCAAGGCTAAAAGGCCCTTGGCGATCAGGGTCCCGGGGTCATCTCCTAGAGTCAGCCACCATTTTCACCAAAGCCCACTTCCACTCCATCAGTGCTGACCTAAACACACCCAGATGAAGCAGCTGCAGGCCTTGCTTGGCCTTTACCTAGCACACCCGTCCCTCAGATCATCACCCGGTTAGCTTCCCCGCTTCACTGAGTCTCAGAGAGCCTTTTCAGAACCACCTTATTCAAAAAGAGTCTTCTGTCTCAGTTCACTCTGTTTTATGACCCTGTATTTCTTCATTGCATCTATCACTACTGATGGTATGTACTGTCTTTGGTTCCTTATCTTTCTCTCCCAGCATAATGTAAGCTACCTGAAGGTAGGGCTGTATCTTATTCACTAATGCAGCCTAGTTCCTAGCACATAGTAGGTGCTCAGGAAATATTTGTTGACTAAATGAATAAACTTGTTAATTTTTGAAAGAAATCATCTTTAGGTCTCTTGTGGTTAAAGTATTCCATGTCTTTGTGAACTAATAATTCCCTTTCTGTCTTGTTCCCTTCAGTATCCTAGAGGCATTTTAGGAAGAGAGACCTGGCTTTTTTTTTTTTTTTTTTTTTTTTTTCTTTTAAGGAGCACTGTGAAGTTTAAGATAGTAAATAAATACAGTCCCAAGTTTCTCTGTTATTTAACGTAACTTGACTGTGTTTCACATTTGATTGGGGGAAATCAGCCGTCATCAACACTTACCACTGGGGGCTCTCCTTGTTGTCATCTCCAGGTGGAGAGGCTCTGAGCTCCAGCTGGAACTGCTGCCTCAGGATAGAAGTCTTTGACCCGCACTTCTTTGTACTCGAGTAACAATACTTCTTGGTGCCTAAGAATCTCTCCTGGTTAGGAACTGCTGATAATAACTCTTGATTCCTGTGTTAACCTCTTCTTTGAAAGAAGCCTCAGCCTTGCAGTAACTCAAAACTGAAAAGATTCTTTAGAAATCGCCAATGAAATACTATGAGGTTTTTGTTTGTTTGCCATGATGAAGCCAATTCCTTTTGAGAGTCCGTTTCCTCATCCAAATTTTCCCCAATCTCACACTAATAAGGAGCCATTCGCTTCAACTCCAGTTTTCAAGAACTGGAAATCTGTTATTCACAGCAGATTTAGTCTCAGGCAAGCCACTTTTGTGAGGCTCAGCCCTGGCTCTCACAAGAGTCTGAAAAGAATATAGAAAATTTGTTCAGTTGGCTGTTGGTCCACTCTAGAGAAAGAAACATCACCTTTTTTCCTTCTTTTAAGAAAAAAAATATTTGGTAAAAAAGCCTCCCACCCACATTTGCTGTGCTGTTTTGCCCCTGTTTATTTAGGAAATGCCACATGAAAAGAACTATTTATTGCATCTTTAAGCTCTAGACAGGAAACAAGGTTTCTGCTTCACGGTAGGTCATGTTTTGGGCAGAACCAAGAATGTGCAGTGTGAAACATAGCCATCTCAGAGCCTTCATTTTGGGCTTCCGTTCTGGTTAATCAAAAAAAGGGAAACGTCATCTATTTATCCATTTTCCTAGTTTGTGTTGATTGGCTTTCATATTCTTAAAGGAGGCAACAAGGGTCAGAAATGTCAGTGGATATGCAAATCATAACCACAAATGATTTCGCCAGAGAAGATATGCAAATGGCCAGTAAGCACATGAAAGCATGCTCAATATATTAGTCATAGGGAAAATGCAAGTTGAATCCACAATGAGATACCACTTCACACCCACCAGGATGACTATGATCAAAAAGATGTACAATTACAAGTGTTGACAAGGATATGGAAAAAATGGAACCCTCATACATTGCCAATGGGAATGTAAACTGGTGTAGCCACTTGGAAAAGCGGTTGCTGTATAACCCAGCAATTCCACTCCTAGATATATACCCAAGATAAATGAAAACCTATGAGTACACAACACGTGTCCACAAATGCTCATAATGACATTATTCAAAACAGCCAAAAAGTGGGAAGAACCCAAATGCCCATCAGCTGTTGAATAGATAAACAAAATGTAGTACCACGTAACAGAATATTATTCAGCTACAAAAAGAAAGTATTGCTACATGCTACAACACAGAGGAACCCTGAAAACATTTTGCGGAATGAAAGAAGCCAGACATAAAAGATCATGATTCCATTTATATGAAATATCCAGAGTAGGCAAATCCATAGAAATAGAAAGTAGGTTAGCAGTTCTCAGGGTGTGAGTGTAGGGGGAATGGGGAATGACTGCTAATGGGTACGGGGGGGGGGGGGGGTTTGAGGTGATGAAATATTCTGGAATTAATGGTGATAATCTCACAAGCTTGTAAATATACTTAAGTCCACTGAATTGTACACTTTAAAAGGGTGGATTTCATGGTATGTAAATCATATCTCAAAAAACCCACAGTTAAATATTTCACATGAACTAGAATGGTTAAAACAACAAAAGAAAAAAGACAATGACAAATGTTGGCCAGGATGCGGAGAATTCAGAACCCTCATTCATTGTTGGTGGGATTCTAAAATGATACAGCTACTTTGGAAAACAGTTTCATAGTACCTCAAAATATTAAATACAGGGGACGCCTGGGTGGCTCAATCGGTTGAGCGTCCGACTTCACCTCAGGTCATGATCTTGCGGTTTGTGAGTTTGAGCCCCACTTCGGGCTCTGCTGACAGCTCAGAGCCTGGAGCCTGCTTTGGATTCTGTGTCGCCTCCTCCCCCTGCCCCTCCCATGCTCATGCTCTGTCTCTCAATAATAAATAAACATTAAAAAATTTTTTTTTAAATATTAAATACAGGGGCACTTGGGTGGCTCAGTCAGTTAAGCGTCTGACTTGGGCTCAGGTCATGATCTCACATTTTGTGGGTTCGAGCCCCACATCAGGTTCTGTGCTGACATCTTGGAGCCCAAAACCTGCTTCGGATTCTGTGTCTCCCCTCTCTCTGACTCTCTCCTACTGGCACTCTGTCTCTCTCTCTCAAAAATAAATAAACATTAAAAAAAATTTTTTTTTAAATTTTTTTTTTAACGTTTATTTATTTTTGAGACAGAGAGAGACAGAGCATGAACGGGGGAGGGTCAGAGAGAGGGAGACACAGAATCCGAAACAGGCTCCAGGCTCTGAGCTGTCAGCACAGAGCCCGACGTGGGGCTCTAACTCACGGACCGTGAGATCATGACCTGAGCCGAAGTTGGCTGCTTAACCGACTGAGCCACCCAGGCGCCCCTAAAAAAATTTTTTTTGGATACTAAGTACAGAATTATCAGATAACTCAGGAATTCCACTCCCAAGTATTTACTCAAGAGAAATAAAAACATATCAACACAATGACTTGTAAATGATCATTTTTAGCAACTTCATTTGTAACAGTCAAAAGCTGGCAACAGTGGAATACTATTCAGCAATAAGGTGGAAGGAGCTCCTGATTCATCGAACAACAATGACAAACCTCAGGAACATCATGCTTAGTGGAAGCCAGAAACTAAAGACTACATGTTGTATGATTCCATATATATGAAGTTTCTAGAAAAGGCAAAACTGCAGACAGAAAGCACGTCAGTGGTTGCCTGTGGTTGGGGATGAGAGTGGCAATTGACTGCAAGCGAGCATGAGGGATTTTTTGTGGTGATGGGAAATGTTCTAAAACTGGACTGTGGTGGTTGGTTGCACAACTGTTTAAATTTACTAAGTCTCATTGAATGGTATACTTAAAATGGGTGGATTTTATGGTATGTAAATTGTACCTCCAAAATCTGTTTTATTTTTTAATGTTTATTTTTGAGAGTGAGAGACAGAGAGAGAGACAGAAACAGAGCATGAGTGGGGGAGAGGCAGAGAGAGAGGGAGACACGGAATCCAAAGCAGGCTCCAGGCTCTGAGCTGTCAGCACAGAGCCCGACATGGGGCTCGAACTCACGATCTGTGAAATCATGACCTGAGCCAAAGTTGGACACTTAACCGACTGAGCCTCAGGTGCCCCAAAAATCTGTTTTAAAAAATCAGTAGTCTAAGTTTCTGGAATATTTTAATTACACACACACACCCACAGAAAAAAAAAAACCAAAAAACCCTTTGCTTTCTTCTCACTGTAGACCCGTCCTCCTACTGACTTGAGCTTTAACTTTGATGCCAACAAACAACAAAGACAGCTTATTGCAGAACTGGAAAACAAAAACAGGTAAGAATATAGAGGCCAAGCCAGTTTCTAAAGTCCAAGACTGTCATGTGAGTATCTGATTCTCCTTTTCCTTGCAGACTAGTTGTATTTTGACCATGAAGGAGGATCCCACCTTAGTGAATATAGGCCAGACCAACTCATGGGAATGCCCCTACTCTGATTTGGAGATCTCTGCATGCTGTACATTCTGGTAGCCCAAAGCCCTGTTCCTGTGCCCTCATGGATTCTTTTTCCCGTGCCTTCTCCCACCTACCAGCTCCCCTCTCATGATTCCCTTTTCCACCCCACCCCTCTTTCACTTTATCTGGTCATCTTATCCTGGCCCACTGTGCTGTATGTGACTGTCTGCTCTCTCCCCACAAAGCCATTTAAAGTCACAGACACCAGACGGCACACCAGTATGCCCTGAATAGTAGAAACCGGGACAAGGAGATTAGATGTAAAGTAACAGGTTTTGGAAGAAGAAATGGCAGCTCTTCTCACTCGGGGGCTCAAGAGGAAGAAGGGAGATGGGGGGAGTTAGCATAGGACCCACATTCAGAGATTGCAGGGAGTTCGTTTTTCCTTTCCCTAGAAAGAAAGAAAGTCTTCTAGTGGCTGTTTTCCTTTAGTGGAGATTTTTCAAATTCTTGAGAAGAGTGTTTATATGACTTTCTCTACCACAAAAGATTGTTTCATTGAGTAAATATGAAGTGTGGAAATGTCAAGAAGGTGGCTATTCCACATCTTGGTCATTTGGAAGCAGTCAGAACAAGATTGGTAGAGGCTGTTCTAGAATAAAAAGACCTGACAGGAAAGAGCTGTGAAGCGCTGTGCAGCCAACTTTCTTTCATCTGGCCTCTCCAGGGAGATCTTGCAAGAGATTCAGCGTCTCCGTCTGGAGCATGAGCAGGCTTCCCAGCCCACCCCCGAGAAGGCCCAGCAGAACCCCACGTTGCTGGCTGAGCTGCGGCTGCTGAGGTAAGTAGGGATACTGCACCACTGTCTGCAAAGGATGGTCTGCGGTAGGAATTTACGTGTCGGGAAACAAAACGAGTAGGATAGAATCTGTTTCTCAATACAACTAGTCCTGTTAGAGCAAACAGTTAAAACATTCCAGTCATTCTGTTACTGCTTCAGGTGTTTGGATTCTGAGAACTTCAGCCATCATGGCAGAACTAGGTCAACACCAGTGTCCAGCTCCACGACAGGCAGAGCAGTGTTTACACTTTTATGATTGCTTTAAGAAGACTGTGCTCCGATCCGTCTTCTTATTTTGTTAATTAGTCTGACTTTGAAGACCCTTGGCAGGAATAATGCTCCTCTGTCCCATGAGTATATTCTCCTGGTGCTTCACAGTCAGAGCAGGACTCTGTTGAAGGGGAAGGGTGCTTGTTACACAGGCACATCTCTGAGATGCAAAACCACGTGGGAATCCCTTGCACCACCGCTGTGGAACCTTCCCACTTCAACATAGATATAAACGGCCTCAGGGTCCGGAGACTCAGGGCTCAGGACCCGAATGCCGGCAGAGAGCTGCTTCAGCCCCCACTGAGATGCTATTTTGGAGCGAATGAGGAAGTCTGCCAGAAGAGCTTAACATGAGAGTGATCTGATCAAAGTTATTAGGCTCTTATTTCCTATCAGTCTTAAAAAGATGTGTGTGTACTCTTTGGTAAATGCAGACATTTTTTGGACGCTAAGTTAGTGGCTGGCTTCTCACCAGACCTCTAGATGTCCAAAGAGTATCCTTTCTGTGTAGGTTGTAACATTTGACATTGCACAGTTGATTTTTAATGTGCCATCATCTGGGGTTCTGCATAGCCGAATATCCTTTTGTAATTCTTCCTTTGGCTTAGGTCATGTAGCTTCTCAACCATCATTTCTTCTCCTAGAGAATGGAGATGATTGTTTTTCTATAACTGTCTTTCTTTCTAGATTTATATCATCAATAAATAAGTCATAAAGAATTTAAACTGTGCAGATGAAAATCATTAGAGATACAGAGATTCCCATTCTTCTGAAAATTCACTTTAGTTCCTAAATTTAATTGGGCTTGAGGATTTGGTTCCTAGGCCCTCCGTTGCATGTCTGGGATGTTAGCAGCTTGGTGCTACTCTCCGAAGTCTGGGAGAGCATGTGCAGCTGACTCAGTCCCAGTGTTAACTCTGAACTCTCGGCGTAAGATACAACTGTTCCCTTTTCCTCACCACAGCCCAGGCACAAGTAACTGTTTTATATCTAGCAAAGCAAAAAATGATTATACTCCAATCTTAACTGTTGCTGGAAGTGGGATCGCTAAAAGTCCTTAATTCAGCCGGAAGTGTCTGGAAAATGTCACTGATTTAGTAGGCAGAGGGCTGAGCCCAGGGATGTCATGTAGGCAGCAAGAAGCAAGAATTTACCCTAAATCTGAGGAGGGTCTAAATCTTGAAAAGTCCGGAAGTGTTTAATCTGAAAAGCAGCTTCTGTTATCACTAAAGAAAGAGAGACTATTTAGTAAGCGTGCAGGATCAATTGCTTATGCACACAGACAAAACATATTGGCTCTCCACTTCACACTATATACAGAACACACTACCAGATGGATTAAACATGGAGACAAAACTTTAAAACTTCTAGAAGAAAATGTGAGAGAATTTCTTTAGGATTTTGGAATAGAAAATAGTTTCTCAGAATCACTTACCGTGAAAGAAGTTGGTAAATTCATCTATATTCATATTGAGAACTTTTGTTTATCAAAAGACACATAAAGGGCAAGATTCATTTCTACGTATCTGACATCCTTCTGGTTTTGATCAATATATACGAATCCAGGAACTGCCAGGTACCCAGCTAGTGTAATAAAACGAGATAGAGAATTTCATTCTTGGGATTAGTGGTTATGAATTCTGTCTTTCCCCCATGATTGTTACTTTTAATTTTTATTTTTTTTTAAGTTTTTTAATTTATTTTTGAGACAGAGAGAGACAGAGCATGAACGGGGGAGGGTCTCAGAGAGAGGGAGACACAGAATCTGAAACAGGCTCCAGGCTCTGAGCTGTCAGCACAGAGCCCGATGCGGGGCTCAAACTCACGAACTGTGAGATCATGACCTGAGCCAAAGTCGGACACTTAACCAACTGAGCCACCCAGGCGCCCCATGACTGTTATTTTTAAATGGTATATTCATTTCAATAATATATATGACAAATGTGTAAGATATGAAGCATAAAGATAAAATGAATACCCATGAACCCACACCTTTGTCATGTGTTGTTAAAACCATGTCGTGTGTGTAAGTGCCCCCAAGCCCATTTCCTTGCTTCCACGTTCCCCACAGAGCTCTCCTCTATCCAGAATTTGGTTTATCATTGTCTTGCTTTTTAAACAGTATCTATCATCAAATATATGTGTATTCCCACATAATAAAGTGTTTAGTTTTGCTTTTTGTTTTTTGCGCTTTATAGAAATGTTGTTATATGCATAGAGTGGAACCTTTCCCCCCTTCAGTACTACGCTTTAGGGTCCTTCCATGTTGTTGCTGTAGCTACATATAGTTCCTTCATTTTCACCACATAGTGTAATTATTTGGTTGTGCATAGCACAGGGAAAGAGTACCGCATCCAGTCTTGGAAGTTCAGAGAAGAAAGGCTCTCTAGAAAATCGAATGAGTCGGTTTTTCTTTATTGAATTTATACCTGTGCTGGAAATTTAGGGAGTATGAAGACTAGAAAACAATGATTCCATCTTACAAATTTGTGATCTAGTTTTGGAAATAAACATAAAATAATTTTCTGGTCAGTTAACTAATATTATATAGTGTTAATAAATAGTATGGGCATTATGCTATAAGAAATCTAAGTATGAAAATATATAGAGAGGCTAGAAGCAATTAGACCCATGGAGGTGGTGGAAGTTGAGCTAGACCATGGAAGGTAGGGTTGATTTGGATGGAGTCTGGGACAAAACATTTCAGATTAGAAGTGGAGTTGGGGTTCAGCATGATCCCCCAAAGAAGTATGATACATTTCAGAGAAGGGAAAGAGTCTTAGAACTAAGAATTTGTTTCAGGCATCCAATGAATTAATCTTTAGAGTGCCAGTGATAGGAGATAAAATTAGTTGAGGAATTGAGACCAGATTCTGGAGAGGCTTAAGTGATAGGTGAGTGGAAATCCTTGGAGGATTTCAAACAATGATGGTGTTAACTTCACTAGATGTTAATTGAGTACATACTGGATGTGATATTCTCTTAAGCATTCAATACATGCAAAGATGAGTAAGACTCATCCCCTAACCTCAAGGATTTTGCATCATGGTAGGTATGACAGCAACGCAAGGTGAAATAAATTAGGTGCCACAGGAGCACCAGTTGTTGTAGTGATTAATTAAGCAGGATCTGATACCTGCTGAAGTAATTAGGAGTAGCTTCCCGGGAAGAGTGACATTTGGGTGGGACACTAAGGAGTGAATAATATTTGGAAGAAGTTGGGGAATTGCTGGGATTCGTATAATGATAGGATCTGTTTAAGGAAAAGTGAACCATCAGCTGGACCTCCAGACGTGGAAGGGAATAGAAGGTGAGGCACTAAGGATAGGCATGCAGGTGGGGTCTGGAGCAGCACTCTGATAGAAATAGAATGTGGGCCACACATGTAATTAAAAACTTTTCTGGGGCGCCTGGGTGGCGCAGTCGGTTAAGCGTCCGACTTCAGCCAGGTCACGATCTCACGGTCCGTGAGTTCGAGCCCCGCGTCGGGCTCTGGGCTGATGGCTCGGAGCCTGGAGCCTGTTTCCGATTCTGTGTCTCCCTCTCTCTCTGTCCCTCCCCCGTTCATGCTCTGTCTCTCTCTGTCCCAAAAATAAAATAAACGTTGAAAAACTTTTCTAACAACCACAGTGAAAAACTAAAAGGAAATAGGTGCCATTAATTTTATCTTTCATACCCATGGTCTTATTTGATCCTCCAGATATTGCCATAGTTGTTTGTATGTAATTAGTCCCATTTTAGTGAAGAGAAAATTGAGGCTCTTACAGGTTAAGTGACTTGTCCAAGGTTGCAATATTTAGTAAATGGTGGGCCTCAAGCCTCTTGATTTCTATTCCACTTCACCATAACAGATGAAATCAGGATTAATCAGGCTGAGAGACCATTGCACGTGTGAGGTAAGGCGTGCTTGGATAAAGTGAGAGACGGGAGAGAAAGACACATACATTTCTAGGAAAGAGTCATCTAAGTCGGATGACTGAATATAGGGTATAAGCAGGAAAGTATCGAAGAGAACGGAGGTTTTCAGCCATGACAGCTAGAAGAAATGAAGAAAGAGAACCATTTGCGGACTAAAGTCTTAAGTTCGGTTTTGGACTTATTGAGCTAGAACTGACGCGAAACCTGGCCTCGGAGAAAGGTGAATTCTCTCAGACACAGAGCCACCCTGATGTCAGTCTCACTCTTGAGGCTGGCGTCTGGTGCTGGAAGCATCAGCTACTGAACCCTGTTTCCCCTGAGCAGTTTTCATACGTTTTCTCCACTATCAATTTAAGTTCGGACTCGTTTCATGTATCTTTCTAAAATTGACTTCCTGAGGAATTTTTAAAATCACTTTAACAATGATATTAATCATGCTTTGTTCTGTATATGGCCATGTGCATTTTCCAAAGCATTTTTACATACTATTCTCACAACAGGAAAGTGAGCAAAACAGATATTATCACCACTTTCTACATAAGGTATCAGAAGTTCAGTAACTTGCTCAGCATCACAGACCCCAGTAAATAGCGGAATCGGGTCTGAAGCCCATTTCGCCTAGGCTTAGACCCTTCCTTGAGGGTCCCTTTGTCTTCAGAGCCTCATTCCGGATGGGCTTCTCCTCTCGGACAGGCAAAGGAAAGATGAACTGGAGCAGAGAATGTCGGCGCTGCAGGAGAGCAGGCGCGAGCTGATGGTTCAGCTGGAGGGGCTGATGAAGCTGCTGAAGGTAAGAGAGAGCCCTGGCCGCTCCCCCACGCCCCCCCCCCCACCCGCCTCCCTCCCACCGCTTGTTCCTCTTCACCTCCAGTTCAGCTGCTGCCGCCCCCCCCAACCCCTGCCGTGCTGCCTGAACAGGGTGCCGCTAAAGGCTTAAATGGCGCTGCCCGTAAAGTTAGACACGACTCCATAAAGTCATCTAATTAGTGTAAAGTCTGATTATAAAAAATGAGTAACTGGAATTAGCGTCATGTCCTTAAATAGTGGTAGGCAGGTTTATAAATAGGATATTAACTATATGTAAACAAATGTTTCTCAACTATTTGAAGTTTCTTTTAAAACAAATTTTCAAATATTTCGCCTAAATACTCAAGAAGGATTAAGAGTCCTATTTTAGTAAGTATTATCGCGGCAGACCAAGCTAATCAGACTAATTCTAATGAATAACTTTATTAGGAGGAACAAAAGAGCATCCCAGCTCTATGTTTGTTATCTTGGGGCTTGAATAAATTTGGAATGATTCAGATGTCACTATCGTTGTTGACATATTACAACATGCGACAAATATATCGCAGCCCCTATACCCCAGAGGAGAGAAAGGCACATTTGGCATTTAAGTGTCCTCACCTGGACAGTTTGACTGGCACTCCACAGAAATATCTACCCAGATACGTAGCAGCAATACCAGAATACATTTGTTCCTGCTGTTAGTTCCTTCAGTCTCTGTGTCTGTGCTGGGAAACCACTGTGTTTTGTGGTACCACACTGAGTTCGCAGCCAGAGTGGAAATCACAAAGTGTGGATTACCTCAAAAGCCAGGCTGAGGGGAGTAGATTGAATCCTGTGGTAAGGGAGTCACTGACGGTTTGGGAAATAATAGTTTGGGAAAATATGTAGAGCGGATCAGAGAGGGAAGAAGCTAAAGGAGAAATGGAGATAAATATAACTGTCTAGCCCAGTGATTGTGCTGCATCACAACCTGTGAGTGTGAGTGTGTGAGTGACAGGGGTCCAGACTAGCAGTGCGGCTCAAGGAAACATCAGCTTGGAGACTTTTCTTCAACTTCTCTATGCTAAACGAGTCCCTTCATAGTGAAGCAAGTGGTATTAGCAACTTGGGTGAATGTAGCGTTTGTGTTTTAAACTGACTTTTGGGGCGCCTGGGTGGCTCAGTTGGTTAAGAGTCCGACTTCGGCTCAGGTCATGATCTCACAGTTCGTGAGTTCGAGCCCCGCATCGGGCTCTGTGCTGACAGCTCAGAGCCTGGAGCCTGCTTCACATTCTGTGTCTCCCTCTCTCTCTGCCCCTTCCCTGCTCATGCTCTGTCTCAAAAATAAATAAACATTAAAAAAAAAAAAACAACTGACTTTTGACTTGCTCAAGACAATCGCTTCTTTTAGTCTTAAGCTGAATCTCTTTTTCTAGCTTTGGTCCTGGGTATTTGGGTTGTTTTGCATGGACGTGTTTCTACATTAACCCTGTTAACGGAATTTCTCTTGAGAAGTATTTCGTGTCTAAATGGGTCTTGTTTAAAGAAAACCTGGCCCAGATCCCTCTAATAGTTGTCAAGTATCCAGCTAATCCAACCCAATCACCCACTCAAGATGGCAGAGAGGGACTTAAATGCATTTGGCCGGTATAGCATCTGGAGCCATGTGGGGCTTTGAAAGTCCTGCCATTGTGGGGTAGTCCCCTGCAAGATGGGAGATAATAGGGGATCCACTCATCCCTGGCCTGTGTCAGACTTGCTTGTAGTAAGTTGCTTTCAGACATTGCCCAAACATAGGTGGGAAGATACCGTAGGGTAATTTTTGTAAAAGGCAAAAGGTTTATGCAAACTGAAGGGAAGTCAGAATGCATTTCCCCCAAAGTCCCACGGTGTGCTTTCTCGTTAGCTGCGCCGCCCTCAGTCTCCGTTAGAGTTCCTGGTTCAGAGCCCTGTGAATATTATTGTGACCTGGTTCACTTCTGATGCTTGTATTCAAGGGCTGGGCAGAATGAGCTGAGGCCTGGAACTCTGATCCCAAACGCTGAGCTTCTTTGTATTTCTAGCTACTGTCTTACAGTTATAATTTCCTAAAATAAGCAGGATCCTTGTGCCCCATTTTGTAAAATCCCCTGCCGGCTTCTTAAATGCCTTATAATTTACTTACCAGATAGGCTGAGGCCATTCAGACTGGGAGGAAGAATTTGCAACAGAGCAGGAATGTTGTCTTTTTACCCATTGATTAGAATTTACAGTTGAAAATTTCATGCCTCTCTAATGTCCAGCTTCCTAAAATGATGACAGCACAATCCTAATTTGTGTATTATATGCACTCCTAGAAGGTCACCCATAGGAATCATTGACTTCCATGAAAATTTCAAAGATGTTTTCCTACTATTAAGAAAATATATTCACTAACCCATAATAAAAATACGCTTTAGAATCCTAATTTTAATTTCAAAGGACTGTCCTGCCCTCGTTGATGTTCAATCTGCTAGCATTTAATTCTCTCATAAAACAGCTGTAAGCACTTAGTCAAATGGACAATGAAACCACATGGTCTGGGATACTCATAAATTAAAATACACTGCACAGTAAATTTCCATTTCACAGGGAGTTCTTTCTACTGCTTCAGTGAAATATTGTGTACATTATCTATTTATCTGAAAAATGATAATTTAAAGAAGGATGTATATGAAGTGTTCCCATTGTTTATTAATTTATTCAATAATAATCTTAAGTCCTTTTTTGTAAGAAGGCAGGGTAAAAATTAATCATGCATTTATTTAACAAGAAAATATTGGTTCCTAACTGTCACATTTAGGTATTTGGCAGTAAGACCAAGGAGTACCAGGGACCTTCTTTCTTTCTTTTTTTTTTTTTTAAGTTTATTTATTTTTGAGAGAGAGAGACAGAGTACGAGCAGGGGAAAGGCAGAGAGAGAGAGAGAGAGAGAGAGGGAGAGAGAGAGAGAGAGACACAGAATCTGAAGCAAGCTCCAGGCTCTGAGCTGTCAGCACAGAGCCCAACGCAGGACTCGAACTCACGAACTGTGAGATCATGACCTGAGCCAAAGTCGGACACTTAACTGACTGAACCACCCAGACACCCCTCAGGGACCTTCTTAATTGTATTTTTGGTTTTTTGGTGGCATGATGCAGACTGACACCCAGGTACCCATGGTGAGAAGGTATCTTTTCCTTACATTTCCCCCCCTGATTAATGTGTATGGATAACCTCTGTCCCAAACTTATTTAAGCTGGAAGTGGTTGTATGTTGGTATTTTACTTTCTAAATCATGTTTCCAGTATTTTTCTGCCTCATTTTTCATTTTCCTAATATTGCTTTTGAAACAGAGTCACCAGGTGAATTCTGCAGTTTTGGATTTCAACCTTATTTGCAAATGAGGTTTAAAATATAAATTATCATGTAGATAACTGCAGTACTTACGGTGTTACTTTGGCCACCTAGCCAGACATCCCCCATGTGGAAAAGTCTCGCATGTTTTTAGGTGACATAAGCACTTTTGGATTTGTGATTAAAGTATTATTATTCCCTTTAAATCAACCTTGGCTCCTGTGCCAGTTGCCATCAGTCAGTGTTTACTGACACGACTGACTGACTGAAAACAAAAACCTTATATCTAAGGCCTCGTATCTGACCTGTTAAGTGTGTTGACAGAGCCTTCAAGGCTTTATCTGAGCAACTTCTGTGAGTTTAAATTGTAAAACACCATCCTTAGTAACATGTTGTCAAAGCCCACCCTCTGCCAACCCCAGTGCACAGCAGAGGCCCCTACCTCCTGAAAAGGCTGCCCTGTCCACCATTCCCGTCCTAACCTGACATGTGTCTCCTGCAGATTATCATGATGTCATGTCCTGGGACAAACTATCCATAGCAGAGTTCCCAAATGTGCAAATGGGAAACATTGCTTCCTGAAATTTCCCTATTCTGTTGAGCCAAAGCACTGTTACCTTGCCTGGAGAAAACAGTAAAAATAGGGAGGTGTCTTAGAAACAGTCCTGAGAACTTTTGTCCTTGTCTTCTGACCTCAGCTGCAATTTCAGCCTGTCAGGATTGCCTCATCCCTCCCCCACCATCTCAGTGTCCATTTCAACACTTAGTGCCAGCAATAAACACACATTTTAAATGGTTTAATAACTCTTCCTATGGCTCTTTGCCCTGCCGAGTGAATGGAGAAAAGTATTCTGCCTTACAGGGAAGCCTGGCTAGGAAGGGAAGGCTCTTCCCAGCTGTGGAATTCTAAGCCCTTCTGACCAGAGCCACGTGCCAGATGTAAAAACTGAAAGATGCTAACTTCTTTTTCTTTTGTTTTAATTTTTTTAAAGTAATCCCTGCACCCAAGGTGGGGCTCGAACTCACGACCTCAAGATCAGGAGTTGCATGCTTTACCAACTGAGCCAGGCACCCTAAGATGCTAACTTCTTAAGGCTTACTGAGCTAACGCTCAGGGCCTTCTTTGCCTGGGCTCCTGTGAGTATAGGTTTGGTCAGGCATCTAGCAGCTGGCTCCGATTATGAAGAACATCTTCTTGT
The DNA here is from genome assembly GCF_024362965.1 of Panthera pardus. Classification (NCBI taxonomy): domain Eukaryota; kingdom Metazoa; phylum Chordata; class Mammalia; order Carnivora; family Felidae; genus Panthera; species Panthera pardus. The sequence goes on from NW_026526832.1 coordinate 21,009,440, forward strand.
GCTCAGTTGGAGTCTCCAGAAGAGAGTTCTTGGTGCCTGTTTAATTTCTAGTCCATGTCTCTTCCTTGCAGGAATAAAATTTTTTTTTTCCAATTTTTTTTACTTCCTCTCTCCTTTTTGTAACTGGTTGGATTTTCTGAAACCATTCTTACCATTGGCCCCAGATCTGCAGACCCTGTAAAAGCAGAAGCACCCGTCCGTCCCTAAGACTTCCTACACACATGTTCAGTAAAGACTGCCTGCACGGCTGGATCCGATTTAAATAGAACCATTACAGCAGCTTTTAGATTTGCACACCCTGGGCAAAGAGCAGAGGCTCCCTGACCACAGTTACTCATGATGAGGCAGAGAAAGAAGAAGCAAAAAGGCCCATTAAAAGACAGAGTAGCTGAAGAGCAAAGGACCACGGAGAGACAGACTCAGAAGTGTTTCTCTCGTCTTTGCTGTGCTTCTCCCCGCGGCTCCCAGTGGTGCATTGTGATAGCTGAGAGTTGGCAAGTACCCACTCTGCCCGCCGTCACTGTGAGGCTCTAAAAGACAGAGACCACATCTTATCTTCAGGTTTCCAGGGCCTTATGCATAAGAAGTACTAAATGAACCTGTGTTGAATTAGTGGAAAACCGAGGTCGAGAGTTCTTTTTGAAAAGCCTCTCAGGGCCCTGAAGCAGCTTCCAGTTTGTTGGAGGAATGGGGATGGGATGTAAGCGCATCCTTGGGACAAAACCACAAAAAAGCAGCCCCAAAACAAGTGGAGAGGAGGGGACTAAGGAAGAGAGTCTGGTCAGGTGAAATTGCTAGTTTGGGGGAAGTTTTTAGGGCAGTGGCTCTCAAACCAGCAGGCATCAGAATCAGCTGAAAGGCTCTGAAACACGTTGCTGTGCCCCACCCACCCCAAGAGTTTGGATTCAGGTAGTCTTGGCAGGCGCCCAAACTTTGCATCTCTGACGAGTTTCCAGGTGCTGCTGCTTTGCGAACCATTGGCCTAGAGGAAGGTAGCTAACACATAGGAATATTAGGAATGGGGAGATTGATTATTGGGCTTCTGGGTCCTAGTTGAGCTATTTCTTTCAGTCTACCCTAAACAGCTATGTGAGCTCGGGCGAGTCAGGCTCTCTAGGCCTTTTCTGTCCATAAATGAGGAAGTTGGATTAGATGGTTTCCCAGTTCTAGAGGCTAGCCCTGAATGAACTGGGTGGGACAGAGGCCTGCCATTCGCTCTGTGCAGCTGATGGTGCCTGATGACCGTCTGGGCCTTTGGTCTCTGAACCCGTGCGCCTGGCCTGGTTTGCCTGATTCTTCCATCATTTCTTCCAGATGTTTTGTGGTGATGGCCATTAACCTCTCTCCTTTTTCCCTCTGCCTTTTTTTCCATCTTCAACACCTCTAGGAGGAAGAGCAAAAGCAGGCAGTAAGTGAACTTGGGAATTCTCCACCTGATTCTTGCTCCTTTTGCATGTTCTTCTCTTCCTCAGAGAACTGTTACATTCTTTCTCGTCTCCTCCCTGCACAAGTTCACCTCTGCAGAATTGGTTATGTGTAAAACCCTCAGCCGTTCGCTCCATAGTCGTGTAAAACGGCCTGAAAGTCCACGTCATGTTTACCTCATTAGCAGAGCATGTTCTTACTTGAAACCAGAGCTCGTTGAATTTTTGTTAAAGTACACATCTGTTGTGTTTATTTAACTATGCATGATTAGCCAGGCTACGATTGCATTTCCCTGCTTTTGCATTCGCTGCTGCTTCATGTCTAGAGTGACTTTAATTGCTTGAAACAACTTTCAGGGTTGTGGGAGTGACCTCAGGTCTAAATACTACATCATGAATGATTGTGCATGGAAATGTATAGTTTTTCTGATGACTTCAAATGTCCTTTAGTCTCGAACAGGCTTCTGGATGCTCCAGCCCCAGGAGCCTTCTTAACAAAGTTACCAATGAAAGCTAAGTGACTGGTTATGCCCTCAGTGATTTCCTGTTCAGAGTCTGCTCCAGGGGGAGCTCTGGTTTTTGAGCTGCATGGCTGTTGCATGGTGTTTAGGGAAGGTTTATGTTTGTTTTTATTTTTCCGGACAGCCCTTAACCCACACAAGAAAATCAATTGAGGGCCTATCCACAATAGTAACACCATATGTTTATATAACATAGTAAGGTTTTCAAAGCATACATTTTTTTATACAAGCTAAAGCTGATTTTTAACTTACCTCAGGGCTTTAATTTTAAAAGAGAGAAATATGAATGTTTAATTCAAAAAATTTACTTGTTTCTTTTTCAAAAAACAAAGTGATCCATGTTTTAGATTAAGAATAGGAATATACAGGGGCGCCTGTGTGGCTCAGTCAGTTAAGCGTCTGACTTCGGCTAAGGTCATGATCTCACAGTTAGTGAGTTCGAGCCCTGCATCGGGCTCACTGCTGTCACTGCAGAGCCTGCTTTGGATTCTCTGTCTCCCCACCCCCCCCCCCACCCCTACTCCCCTTACTCCCTCTCTCTCTCTCAAAAATAAATAAATATTTAGAAAAAAAAGAATAGGAATACCCAACAGTATATTTATTATTTTCAGTTAGGAGGGCAATGAAATAATAGAGTGCAGAGGAAAAGATCAAATGGGGGAAGAGGCAAGAAAGGAGCAAGGGAGAGACAGACTGTCAGAAGGAAAGCAGATAGATTATGGGATTAAGATAGGTGATCAACCCAGAAATCTCAGTGGCTTTACTGTAACAAAAGTTTGTTTAGTGTTGTTTTTGCTTTGTTTGTTTGTTTTTTTCCTCATTGACATGTAGTTTATTGCTTTGATCTTATGGCACTTCCTCAGTAGGTACATTCATATGGGCAAAGCAGGAGAAGACAGCATGGAAAGTCAAGCCCCAGGAAGTGACACTCATGCTTCTCTTTCCCTCCCTTTCATTGGCCAAAGCAAGTCATATGACCACACTTAACTTCAAGGGGGGCATAGACGTATAATCCTCCAGTTTGCTTAGAAGCCACAGAGACGCGGATGCTGGTAACGCCGACCACAAATAGGAGGATGGGTGCGCTTGTGTTGAGGGAAGGAAAGAGAACATCTCTCCTTCCTTCTCCTTTCTCCCGCTGTTTGCCTGACAGTCTCCTCTCCTTCGTGGTGCTCCAGGGCATCACCTCACCTGTAGCTGCCGACAGCCACTGTTCCCCTCCTTCTCTTCTCTCCTCTATACCCCAAAGATGCACGTTGCAGCTAAAACCACTTGCTGGGACCTTACTCCAACAATCTGCCCAGACTAGCATCTCCTCCCTCTGGGAATGTGCCGGCTCAGAGTGAAGAACCCTACACCTTACCTGAGAACTCTCTTTCCGAAGAGGGCGGGCTTTATGAGTATCTATTTTAATGGTAGCAGTAGAGCTTCCAATAGACGTTTCATTCTTAAAAAACATTATGGATTGCCATGTAATCCAAGAACGAGAAATTGCCACTGCTGGTATGTTATTTCTCAGGTCGCTTTAAAGCTGACCTTGAGCAGACAGGGACTTAAATAACCTGTTCGCTTCAGTGACCTTTGAGTCTGTGTGAGATCATCATGCCCTTGAAGTTGGCAAAGTAAGAGGCTAGACCCAGACTGCTGAAGCTTGCCCCTAATGAACCACTTGTGTGTATGTCTTAGAAGTTCTCCATGGCCATGGTCCTGAGTTCATGACCTTGTCTTCATACTCTCTTAGGACCGTCCATGGCACAAATTGGTACAAATTGTCTTTTCCCCATCTTTCTCCACTATGATATAGGTAAGACATTCTGCTCTGTGGATATAGGTTTAAATATCCTCTGTTTACATCACAGGTTTAAACTGGACCCACCCAAGGCTCAGTGCTGAGGCTCAAATTTGAAAGCTCAATAGCTTTATATAATTCAACATTTTAAACAAGTAGACACATAAAGCTTCAGAACTAGTGCTTCTGTTTTAGTCTGTCTCCTTACTGAGTGAGATACAAAAAGGTATTTAGCACAGAGCTAAGTTGTAACTTTTTCTTCCTTCCTGGGTTCTGGCTGGTATAGTTTAATTTCTTCCCCATCATAATGTGTTACCTATATGGGTGATTAAATAGTTGTGAGAGACTCCTACAATGAAGAATTTACTAGACACGCTTCCCAAAATTGGCTCTATAAATCCATTATAGAGAACTTTTCATGTAGTCGTCTTCTTGCTTCTTTCCTCTTTAGGGATTATTTTAGCTTTGGGGGGATTTGAGAGGAATAGGTAATGACTGTGACTTAACAGCTTTGGTGCTGTGGGTCCACCTTCAGCCTTCAGCCACTTCTCCAGGGCTTTGAGTGGCATCAGCACCTCAGCTGATAATTCTTCTGTCTTTCCTCTCTCCCTCCCTCCCTCCTTCCCTTCTCTTTTCTCAGATCCAAGAGTTATAATTAAGGGAAGAACTGCCTGGCTATTTCAGATAAGACTTCACTGAGTGACTCTTCAACCCACAATATACCCTACAGTTTAACAGGCTCAGGAATTAGATTGTATCAACTGAGTCAGGGTTAATCAGGCCCGTGATAATCATCAGACTGTAATTAAAGGACTTTGTCTGCCTTTTTCACTACTGCCATCCCCAGTCGCTAGCTAGTGCCTGCCACAGAACAGATACTCAATAAATAGTTGCTGAATGAAAACTAGTATTAACCAAATTTACAAGATTTCGAACTAAAAGTGGTGTGAATTTATAAGTTTATTGATTATAAGGCACAGAACCGCTTCGAGTACTTAGAGCAGTGACTTTGCTCAAGGTACTCCTGTTCCCTACCCATTCAGAAGACTAAATCATGGTTCAGAAACGCCCTTTATAAAAAGGAATCAGAAAAAGGAATTTCAGGGTCGCCATTAATTATGATTAATGCTATTACCATTTCTGTCTAAAGAACAGATGTTGAGTATGTAGAATAAAATCATCCTCTCTTTTTTTTAAATACATATAATCTATAAAATGTGGGATATATGTAGTTATTTGTATCACTTGAAAGTATTTTGATAATTGCTTAGTAAAAACCTGGCCCCTGCAGCCTGGTTAGGGGATTCACCAGCATGTTACAGAGGAACTCACTAAGGTAACAACAGACTGACGAGTAATGCTGGTGATGGTATTTACTGCCATCGGTGCACTTGAGCTGTGGGCTGCTCCGGTCCTAGTCTGGAGGGGTTTCGGATGTCTAAATTCATGCGAGTTACATCTCAGTGTTCCATTTTTCCCAGTGACTCAACGCACCATAAAATTGTACTGCTGGATTGCTAACACCAAATAAAATGAGCTATCCAAGGCAAGAGGTACGGTTTACTCATGAAAGATGTTGCCTGGAACATTTCTCTGAATTCTCCTATTAGACATCACTACTTTTTATATACAGATCAACATCAGGCTTAAAGACTCTAACTTTAGATAGTAAGATATAAGAATAGAGGGCTCCCATGGGGTTGCCTTGATCCAGATTAGTAGTATGGTAATGGTCCAGAGGGTTAGATAGATGGGACTCTGAAAATTGTGTAATTAGAGGAGTCTTGGGGATTCCACTAAGAGAGCATTGACACGCTTGGAACCTTTCCTTTTACTTCAGTAAGTTGGAATATCAAGTGGGATCTTGCCACATGCCCTTTCTGATTTCCAGAATCAGATGAATAACCCACTACAACTACACCAAAGAAAGCATGGTGTGAGCTGGTTCTTAAAAGCCTGCGTCTCTGATCTGGCTCCCCCAAATATACCTCAGAGGAAGGGTGCTCAATATTTAGTTAGCCACGGTTGACCCATGAGGGTTCTAACAAACTTCATGAATATCAACTTTGTAAATTTAAGAAAAAGTACTTTTTAAAAACCCTATACAACAACAAATAAAAGCCTCCTTTGTCCATTAAAGAGATTATTGGTGAACCCCTCGATGTGCTCATGGACCACTTCTCCTCTTGCTTCACTTAACCTTTAGATACAGTCTCATTGGGAAGTGATTCAAATTCACATGCCTCTAAATCTTCTGGACTCTCTGACCCCACCATACTCTAAAATAGAAGGCTGAATCTACTTCTACCCCAAGGCAAAGAATTGCCATTCACTTATTTATTCAGCAGTGTCTTACTACATATGTTCAAGACAGTGAACTTGGCGTTTTGGAGGATAACAAGAGGAATCCTACAAAAATACCAGCCTCAAATAGTATGAACATTATTTCATCATTGGCATCATGCCTTAAATACAGAAACACATGCCAGGTCAGTGGTATCCTGAGCTATAGGCACCACTGCTATCCCTCTAAGTTTGTGAACTCCACAGATGTCTTTTGGTAAACAAAGATCAGTGTGATGTACTGTGTGACTCTGCCATAGACCTTCAGCCTGGGTTCCAGTCCTAGTCTGTCTAGATGACCCCATGTGCTAACTGCACGTAGATTGCCTTGTGGGTCTGTGAAGTGTGCTCATTCACCAGTCCCGGCTCCTGTACTCACTATAGGAACCTGGTAGTTTGTTGCTTTGTTTTTCATTCAGTTTTTTCCCCAAAGGAGAAAATATTGCTACAGTATTAAAAATAAGATTTGTATTTCACTCCCCCAGAACTCCTTGAATACCTACAAGGAGTTTACAGTGTGAGGATATAGGGGGAAATCGCTTTGAGTCTCTGCAGTATTTTTCATCACCCTCGTCAAGGACAAACTGAGAGGTTTCCTTCCCTGCTTTTCTATTTCCCTCCTGCACTACATTTCTGTCTTTCCCTCTCTTGGACAGAATGCATGCAACATATGAAAACTATCTTCCAAAGTCTCCAGGGAAATTCTCTACACACCAAGCTGGAGAAATTGTCCTTCCGCTGGAACAACATTGAATTCCTGGGACACACTGTCTCACCCAGAATACTACAATCTGAGTCTCAGCAAAGCATCAGCAGAAAAGAATGAGTGAAAGGTGACTTTTTTAGGTTCTGAGCCTGAGGATCTAGGAAAATGATGGGAACACTGACTGAAGAAGTAAGAAGAGGAGATGATCTGGGTTAGGGAGGGGACTTTAACCTGTTTTTGAACATACTGAGTTCTGAAGATTAGGCAGGCACTCAGGCTTTTTGCCTGATCTACCATATATTTGGGGATATGCAGCTGGAACTTCAGTGGGAAAACATGGCTAGCATTGTAGATTTGGAAGTCTTCAACATAAAATTAGGGTTGAAACCATAAACATGAGGCTTAGGGAAAAACCATAGTAGAGAAAAAGAAGAAAGAGGAGGTGGGAGGGGTAGGATTGTGGGTTCTTGGTGAAAGCTCAAGCTTTCAAGAAGGAGAAAATTAATAAGACAATAGGATAAGGAAGCCCTTGGATTTGCCAATCAGGAAGTTACCAGCAACCCTGGAAAGAAAATTTTCAGTAGAGTAGTAGTGTAGATAGCTCTGAAAAATAGGCTTTGTTTTGTCCAGCCGCCACCCTGCTTTGGTTTCAGCCCAAAGAAGGAGAGGGAATTAAATCTTCAATCCTCCTTATTGAATTACATATGAATGGATTGCTCTTGTGATTCAAAGGTCCTTCTCATCAAAACCACTTTTCTGTCTAAACATGTCCATAGACTTTACAAACCTGTTTCCTCATCTGCAAACTTCAGCTTCACAGTCCTTTGATGCTTTCGTCACCTGTACCAGCCAGTATGTTGGGGAAAGGCTAAAGCCAGAAAGGGTCTATAGAAAACCAACTGGGTTCATTAGACTGGTGTCTCCTTTTGTGACTTTCAAATGCACTGGGCTTTTCTTTCAACACCCAGCTCCTTCCTCAGTGTTTCTTCACGCCAGCCTTCTACCTCCTCCTTTCCAGACAAAAGAAAGCATCCTAAGAAAATATCCGCTGCTTCCCTGAAGCCCCCTCCTTTGGTTTATCTCTCGGGCTTCCACAGGAGGAGAGGAATCCCTAGTGCTCTTCCTGGTAGACCTCACCCCAGCATCCTCTCTTGGCGTGGGATTGGATCTATGATCCTTCACTTGGAGAGCATCTGTAGGCATTTCATCAAATCCTGATCCTGCACCAATCTCTTGGGTCTTATAGCTGACCTCGGGCTGGTTCTGATGTTCCGTATTAACAATAACACAACAGTAGGGAGCCTTCTCTCCTAGAGTCCTTAACTGAAATGAACATCTGCTTAGTTTCAGCTACAAGAAGCATGTTATAAAAGGTACACTAGACTTTTTTGCACTCTTCTCCATTTGCTGCCAATCATAGTCTGGCAAGTAGAATTACTGTCATTTGGCATTACCGTATGGATGCCCCGATGCTTTAAAAGAAAGAGAAGGGGGAGGGGAGAGAGGGAAGAAGGGAGGAGGGAGAGAAAAGGAGGAAGAGAGAGAGAAAGAGAAGAAAAGAAGAAAGAAAAAGTAGAAGCTTGTTTTATAAAATTAGAGGCAAAGAGAGAGACGGTTAACTGTAGCTAATGCGGTACCTTTAATAAGAAACCACACCAACTCACCACAGCTCTACAAGGTGGCTAACTGTAAATCCTTCAATACTTTTATTATTTTGTGTTCTTATTAACTTAAATATATATGTAACATTCACTATTTATTCATTGCTTTCACATCTCCAATTTCAACTGCCGTATTTAACCAGCTCAGACCTGAGGAAACCAAGAGACAATCTAGGAGACTCTGAGGCCAGTAGCTGCCCCCCCCAGGACATCTTCCAAATGTGCAGAAGATATAAGAGTTTATTCTTGGGCCCCTTGACGATCCTAACCTAACCCGAGGCTACTGGTGACCTGCCCTTCCTTCCACAGCAGCCTGCCGCCTGGGAAAAGATTCTGACTCACCTTCAGCCAGGTTTCTCATCCTCAGCACTGTGGAACTCTGGGCCACATAACTCTGGGGAGTCTGGGGGTGCTGATTTGTGCATTGTGGGGTGTTTAGCAGGACCCTTGACCTCTACCTGGTAAATTCTAGTGATATCCCCCTCCCCAAGCCCTAGCAGGTGAAATTACCCCCAGCTGAGAAGCACTACCCTGAGCTCAGAGAACCTTGCTCTGCGATACAGCCTGAGCCGCCGAGGCATTCTCAGAATCCCTGATTCTGAGGTTTACATGTGGACTGGATGGTGAACGATTCCCAGGCACCTTCCCCGCAAATCAGTCCTCTGGCCATATTTCCTGTCATTTCCCTGTCTGCACACTGTCTCAGGTTTCTGCTCATCCACGCACTTGTCAAGGTGCAGGCAAGTTTTTCTCCAAAAGCCTGCTTGTGTCTCTCTCCTTCCACTTCCTACCACCTTTCTTCATTCCAGCCTCCATCATCTGTCACCTGGTCTGTTGGAAGAGCCTCTGCATAAGGGCTCCTTGTGCCCTATCTCTTCCTCCTCAGTCCCTCCTTCACGTTGCTCCAGAGCCAGAGTCCTAAATGCATGGCACTGGCCACGCCATTCTCTCCTCTGGAACCTTCCCCTAGCTCCCTGTGCCGCTGCCCCCAGCAGGGGTCAGTAGGCATTTTATTAAAGGGTTAGACAGTATGGGGCGCCTGGCTGACTCAGTGGGTAGAACATGTGGCTCTTGATCTTGGGGTCTTAAATTCAGGCCCCACACTGGGCATCGAGCCTACTTAAAATTAAAAACAAAAAAAAATTTTTAAAAAGGGTTAGACTGTAAATATTTTATGCTTTGTAAACCAAATCAGAGATATTATGTAGGTACTTATATAACCATTTAAAATGCAACCATTTCAAAATGTGAAAACCATTCTTAGCTCATGGACTGTAAAAAACAGGTGGTGAGCTGGATATGGCCATAGGCTGCTGTTTGCCATCTCCGGCCTAGTAAATAAACTAGGTGACTATTTATTTAAGGCTCGGATGATGGTAGGCCACACTGCTCTTTCCTACCACGTGTCTATGTGCTCCCTATATGCTAGCCCCCCCACACTGCTCCTTACCCCCCGCAGGCAGCCTCCCCTCCCAGGCCAGCGGCCTGTGTTCATGCCCTTTCCTCACCTGGATTGCCCTTCCCGAGCCTTTTCTGCCTATTGAAATTATAGCCCTCAAGATACTCTCAGATGCCACCTCTTCTGTGAAACCTTACCCTGTTCCAGAAGCTCAGAGTTACATTCTCTCGATTCTGTGCTTTTCCTTTGTGCCTCCACTAAGGCATGGATTTCACTCTCCTTTGTATGCTAATTGCATACATGCCTAACAACCCCAGGGGACCGTGAGCCTGCTAACAGTGGACACTTTGCCCCTTTGTGACCCCCAGCACCTTTCAAAGTAGAATAATGGCAGGTGGTCCTCTTTTGAGCTGGTGTGTGAAGCATTTTATGTTCATCCACACCAGCCTGTAAAGATATTATCTCCATTTTGCATATGAAGAAACTGAGATGCAGAGAGGTTAAGTAAGTTACCCAGGTGCATGCTGCTAATAAATGGTAAAGCTGACATCCAAACTAGGTCTCCCTAACTGCAAAGCCTGGACTCTAACTGCTGCATTGTGTACAGCAGGGACTCAGCAAAGAATGGTGCCATACCTCACCATATGAGTTTTGCATACCTATAAGTAGCCTTTAAATTTGACTCATTGGAGTTTAAAATATCCCTGATAGGTTCTGGCTTCTTGCCTGATCACCGATTGAGCTGTCTGAATAAGGACCATGCTCTCCTGGCAGTTCATTCTCTTTTTGTTTCTAATATGCAAGCTGAGTGTTTTGTGTTCATTTTACAGGGATTTTCCCTTCAGTGAGGTCCCTGATCATTTCACCGAGAACTGGCTTTGAAATCCTACAATGAGAACTAAAGGAATACCATTCTCAAATAGAGTCGGACAGACTAGGAGAAACAAACAGAAAGAGGGTAATCTAGTCTTAGAATTTATGAGCTTCCCTATCTGAAAGTTTAAATTTCAACTTCTTTTGATCTTTGGGTTTATGGTGAGTTGTAGTAGGTTGTTCTTTGTCCCTGGAGCTTAGTATGCTTTCCTCCTCCTACTAAGAAAGATAGCTAGACAGCTTGCTTCCCACCCCTCGAAGCCTTGAGGTAAGCTTTGTCTTCTGCAGTGTAATTGGACTTGAACAGGGACGGAATCTACCCACTGCCAGTACCGAGACCATAAACATCCAGCAGTCCCATGGGAGCTGTTTCCTGTCTTATAGCAACTTACCCCATGAGCCACCACAGTGAACAGTGAGTGACAGGCTGTGTGTAAGCCCTGAGTTTCCTGAAGTGATGTGGGAACAAACGGGTGCCAGCCCTCTGCAGAGGGACTGTTGGCACACTTTTTGGTGGCCCCATCCTATCCTTCCAACAGACCTACACAGTATGTAAATGTACGTTCATGGTATCTGTGGTGGAAAGAAAAGAGAGACATCGTAAAACTCGTCAGCTCTTCTCTCTGGTGTTTAGACGCAAAGTTTACCTTGAAAAGCTACACAACACTTAAGTCACACAGCACCTTTGCTCAGATAGGAAGGTCTCCTGGCGTGCTCTTTCACTGTTTCTAATTCACCCCGGAGGGAATCACAGCCTGTTTCTTTGCTCGCTGCCATGCGCTTGTCTCTCTCGTCTCCTCCACCTCGTTCTCTGCTGTCTGCTTGCTCCCATCCCTGGTGCTAACTGCTAGCGGTCTCAACTGTTGTCGTGTTAGGCACGCAGGACGGGCAGCGCGGCCTCCTGTCTCTCTCCTTTCAGCTGCACATTTGATGTGATGGCTGCATTTTCCGAGCAGAGCCACCCAACATCAGATCGATATAGTATGTGGGGTTTGTTTTACCTTTTCTTGAAGGGAGAAAAATCTGCCCCAAGTCCATTCTTTAGGGGCACCTGTGTGGCTCGGTCGGTTGAGCATCCAACTCTTGATTTTGGCTCAGGTCATGACGTCTGGGTCATGAGATTGAGCCCGGAATCAGGTTCCAAGCTGAGCACAGGGCCTGCTTGGGATTCTCTCTCTCTCTCTCTCTCTCTCTCTCTCTCTCTCAAAGTAAATAAATCGACATTAAAAAAAAAAAAAAGTCCATTCTTTATACATCCCATTCCTCTATACAGTCAGGGTTGCCTTATCTAAATTTCAGACTTGCAGCTCCTTTCTCCCAGGGTTGATTTTTGTGGATTTTGTTGTTGTTGCTGTTTTTCTGAGAGGGCCTCTGAAAATCAGCAGCAAAGAGGCCAGTTTGTTTAATTTAAATACACTGCAGCAAAATGAAGGTAATTGTCCACAAAGGCCATCTGCTCCCTGGCAGGTATCCACGAGTCAGAGAGACAGATGGAGGCTAAAACGCCTCCTTCTGGTACCATGATAACAGCTTAGCTCAGAGTTTCAGGTGGGTCTGTGTTTGTGCAGAGGATACAGTTATCAGGGCTCCATAGAAGGCAGTAACTCAAAATCAGGCTTTTTGCCATAAGCCGCTCCAGGCTCGATTACCTAACTGTAGTGTGTACCAAGGAGATACGAAAAAATTCCTACCTGTCCCATGAAGAAAAAGAAGGGAAGGAAACAGTATTTCTGGAGCCCCTCCTGTGTGCCAAGCACCATGCCGAGGATGCCTGAACACAGCTGAGTGTGGTGCAAATCACCCTTCTGCTAAGGACAGTGCCTTTCTCCCTTTGGGGCCGGCTCTCTCTGCCACAGCCTGTGAGCTCCTGTCTCTGCTCACAGTGTCCTCAGGTCACCTTCTCTGGCATACTGTGTACCTGCTTTGGCTCCAATATTAGATTTGTGTCATAGACAAGAGACTAAGTCATAATCACTGTACTCTCCTTTCGGGTCTCGACTGAAACATGGGTTCCTCCAGGCCTCAGCAACACCGTGCTATGCTTTGGTTTTCTCCTAGCCATATGAGGCCATTAGAAGACCCGGGTACCAGTTGTAGCCTTCCTACTGATTTATTTGGAACCTTGTGGCTTCTCTAGGCCTCAGTCTCTTCAAATATAAAATAAACGTTGGACTAAAAGAGAGGCTATTTTCTTGGGGTCATGAACATTCTGAAATTGTAAGCATAATCTGTGAGTCCTTTTCTTAGAATGTGATACCCAGTTTTCTCAGGTTTTTAAACTCTTTTGCTAATTTAGAATAAGTGAAGAGCCAACAGACCAAAGAGCGTCTCAGAATGTATTTCTCGAGCTCTGTATTTCTAGCAGAATTGTTTCTAACTACAAGGGACCTCTGTATTCAGAGAACCTGAGTGACAGGGCATGTATTGTGTTCAGTCATTGGTGACTGGCCCGTGCTGCATTCAAGCCTTTGTTATAGGTCGTATTACAGCAAGATCCCACTGTCCTTGCATCAGGAAACCTTCGAACACCAAGTAGCGTATTGCAGACCTTCCCTAGCTTCCCCAGGCTAACTGCCCCTGTCCTGGCAGCTCAAACCCAGAGGCGCAAGATGGTTTTACACCCGCATCGGAGAGTTTATCCCCATCCCCTGGAGCCGCCTGACTAGTTCCTCCACCTTTCCTGATTTCTGTGTGATTCGCAGGTTCCCCATAACTTCAAGGTTCCAACTGCGATGCTGCCCCCAGCCTGCTCTTGTGACCATTTATTCTAGATTGGTTTGCAGTGACTGGAGTGCTTGGCAGTCTCTGTGGGGAGGTCCTGCCTGCCTGAATGTAAAGCCCATCTGCGCTTCTGAGACATGGTGAAATTTCACAACGCAGTGCCCCAGGCAGATTGTAGTGTATCTGTCTGGCCCAGACCTGTCGAGAGGGCAGAGAGTGAACAATCCCTACCCGGGATCGTAGGTAACTGACAGCACACCCAGAGTGCTGCGCTGCACTGCAAACAGGGTCTCGAACTCTGTGTGCTCTGCGCACTCCAGCTTGTGGGCGTGTAACTAGAAGGGGCTTATTGAAATTCTGTGCGTCTTGAGCTAGAATCATCCTTGTTGCAGTCACCTGCTCCCTGCACCTCCATAGAGGCTCTGTGTGCATGAATCTAAATGGACAGCATCTCTGGTACTCACCGTACTGCTGAGAAGGGTATGTTCGGGGGCGCCTGGGTGGCTCAGTCGGTTAAGCGTCCGACTTCAGCTCAGGTCATGATCTCACAGTTCGTGAGTTCGAGCCCCACGTCGGGCTCTGTGCTGACAGCTCGGAGCCTGGAGCCTGCTTCGGATTCTGTGTCTCCCTCTCTCTGACCCTCCCCTGCTCATGCTCTGTCTCTCTCTGTCTCAAAAATACATAAAACATTAAAAAAAAAAAGAAAAAAAAAAAGAAAGGTGTGTTCGGTATAGAACATGCCGTTATCTGACCCTGAGATGGCTGCCGGGAACCCTCAGAAGATCCTTCACCGACGGCCTCTTTGTGACTGGAGCAAAGCCGTGATTACTTGACATCACTGAGATGACGTGACTTGGCCAAAGGCATAGAATCATAGAATTTTAAATCAGAAAAATACTTCAGAGATCATCTGCTTGATGCCACTCAGTTTACAAATGAGAAGACTGAGCCCCAGAAAAATTAAAAAGCAGGTGCTGTATGGTCAAAAGAAAACCCCAGGTCTCCCGACTTGCAGGCCATGCCCTTCCCACCGAATCACACCTCCTCTTTGTGTGTCTACCCCAGAGTGGTGGAGAGAGCTAGGATTCCATCTCAGAACCTGCAACTTCCCCCTCCTCTTCTGAGTCTTTGAATTGGCAGCAAAGAATCGTCTCTAAGGCCTGTGATTATTGACAAAGCAAAGAGGTTGGGACTTCGGCATCAGGACAGGCTCATTTACTCAGGGACTTAGACACATTCTCTGATCGGGTAGAATGTTTTTTGATTATATATCCTTGCGCCTATTCTCATTCACAGTCCTCTTTCCCTGAGTCTCTGGGCTTGATCTCTCATGTTCCACAACCTTCCCTCCCATTCCTTCTCCATCAAATGTCCTTCAGATGGGACTGACCCAATAAGTATCAAGAAGAAAATCAACCTGAGAATATGAGTTACCTGTTGCTGTATCACAGCTTATCCCAAAACCTAGTGACTTTGTGGAATAAATATTTATTACTTCACAGCTTCTATGGGCCCGGAGTCCAGATGCTGGTCCTCACAAGCTGAGGGTCAGGGTCTCTCACAAGGGCTACAGGCATCTCAAGGCTCAACTACTCACATGTTGTTGGCAGGATTCTTCGTGGGCTGCTGGACTGAGGGCCTCAGTTCAAGCCAGCTGGCGGCTGGAAGCCGCCTCAGTTCCTTGTCACGTGAGCCTCTCCACAGGGTGGCTCACAAGATCGCAGCTGGCTTCATTAGACTGAACAAACAAGAGAGAGAAAGAGTGTATGGGCAAGACCTAAGTCACAGTCTTTTATAACCTGATCTCAGAAGTGACATCCCATTCTCCTGACTCAGTAGCAGCAGTCACTATGCCCAGACCACATTCAAGGAGAGGGGATTACACAGGAGTGTGACAGCAGGGAGCAAGGTCATTGGGAGCCTTCACAGAGGTCTGCCTACCAACCACATTTACTCATCTAGTTAAGTATGTCACACAAAGCTTTATTGATGACTGATAGATTTAGTGCTCCCTGGAGATTACTGCCTGCTCTGGCTCCATTCCCACTTTCC
Organism: Panthera pardus; assembly: GCF_024362965.1. Taxonomy (NCBI): domain Eukaryota; kingdom Metazoa; phylum Chordata; class Mammalia; order Carnivora; family Felidae; genus Panthera; species Panthera pardus. The sequence goes on from NW_026526832.1 coordinate 21,024,929, forward strand.
ATTACTGAAGAAAAAGGGTCAGAAACTTGATATACCTCATTGTCATTTAACAAACATTTATTAAGCATTTACATGTGCTTAACACAATGGTAAGGAAGATAAAATTTGAGAGGTGAGGTTAATGCTGTCAGAGTTCTGGGGAGCATGTCAGGAATCTGACCCTAGAGGAGGTGACCATGAAGCAAATGCCCCGAGGGGCAGCAGGAGCTAGTCTGACCACACTGGGGGTGGAGAGCTTCTGACCAGAGGACGACAGGCAGAGAGGCCTGCAGGCAGGGGAGAGCAAGCCTTTCTGTAGATGTAGCACCTGTCGCCCGTCCTGCTTCTTTATGTCTAAACCACCCAGTGGCAGCCATGGGCATGCCTGCACCCATGTGTACCTCCTCCAAGACCAACCCCAGTCTCTAGGCCTTCCTGAAGCCGTGGCCTCGGGCCTCGGGCCTCGGGCCTGACTTGAAGTATGTGTGTATCGATTGGCTGTGGTTTGTGCCTCTCCCGGGGCAGTTGGGATTTACTGACCTACCAGGATGCCAAACCGGTGTTGCTCTGCTGGAGCCTGAATTCACACAGGGCTCTTGATGGTTCCATCCCAGCATTGCTGTAATCCAACGTGACCCTAAAGCCAAGGGCTGGTGCTTGAGATTCACTGGGGAGAATCGTGCCTTCCCAGCAGTCTTCATTTTTCTCTTTCTACTGCTCTGAACAAAGACAACTTCTGAAGCCTGTTTTTTATCTTCCTCGGAAGGCATGTCCTGGGCACTGATCCCAGGAAGAAGGCTTGATTATTTCCAAGCTGATGGTGGGCAATAGGTTTCATTTTCTGATCCTAGAGTTTTAGCCACATGTGGCTTTAGCTAGAGTTTTAGCCACATGTGGCCGGCCACCTCGTGCATCCCTTTTGCCTCATCCCCCATCATCATTTTCCTATTAAAATGCTTTCAGAGGTTCGGTTTCATGTTCTTAAAAAGCAACCTAGTTGCTCATCTTGGGTTTTGCGACTCTGACATTCAGTCCTCAGGCAGCGGTGCCTGGCCCAGATCGCACTGAGGGAGATTTAGGGAATACTTGTGTGCTTAATGCTGGGTCAGCCCTCTGCGAGGACGACAGACAACTGTCACACAGTGAAGTGCATTTGAATTTCACAAGCCACATAGATACGCAAAAAAGAAATCTTTAGCTGGACTTCATCCCTCTTGAGTGCTTGCTGTCTGAGCTGGACACAGTCTGGGCATCTCCAGGCAAACTCTGAAGCCAGTCATCCCAGATTCTGGCACCGAGATGGGTGCTGTGCCCTGGGGACTATGCTGAGTGCTGTGGCATCAGGGGAGGGGTGTCCGCGGCTCCAACTCCATGTGTGGTGAGGCAGCCCGGTCCTTTGCTTGTGGCCAAGCCTGGTTCTTCTAGGCAGCACTCCTCACTCCCCGGCCGAGGCAGCCGAATTCATAGGCTCTCCCGGCAGCCAGGGTGCACATGTGATCTGTTAGGCTCTAACTCTTCTGTGACTGAGAGACCACTTGAGGCTCGTTGCCTCTGCAGCTGGGAAACCATGGGCTACAGGGGTGCATGGGGTCCTTCCTTGATGCTGTCCGAGCAACCCAGGCATCGATCTTCCTTCCATGCCCCTCAGCTCTTGGAAGCCCAAGAGAGGTTGGGGCTTGGCCCGGGTCCACCGCGTCTGCGATCTCCTGCATCCCACACTGTGCTGGCTCATAGGACTTCCCTGCAAGGGACACACCACTGCATCAGACTTTCTTGCTTTTCTGCACATCCTCTTACCTCTCTCCCAGCTTCATTATCTCACTTGGATTGGGGCTGGAACTGCTGGATCTGGCTGTTCATAAGCACTTTCCAAACCAGAGTTAATTGTATACTTTATTATTTGTCCCCTCCCCCCCAAAAATGGCCAAAAGTCAGGGATGATGGTAATTATAGGGTAAAAGACAGAGGTGATTCCCCAGGATACAGTGATTAATATGTGATAATGATTTATATTAATACAGTGATTAATGTGTTATCCAACCAAAACGGGATTCCTGAGATGTTTATAAACTAGTTGGGAAGAAAAAATATATACCCTGAAAAAAAAATAAATGATAATACATGTTTCATGTACGCTGACAAAAATAAAATATTTCACAAGATAGAACATGTTTAATTGTCAGAGGAAAATTATTATAAAAGTTAAACAGCAAAAAATAGCAAAAAGAGATTTCGTAGTATTTCCTTGAATGGATAAACCACATTCTGTTAATCTATTCACCAGTCAATGAACTTTTGGCTATTTCCTCTTTTGGCCTACCAGACCATAGCTACTGAACATTTGTGTCTGAGTTTTGGGTGGACATATGTTTGCGTTTCTCTTGGACACATACACAGGAGTCAGATTGCAGGGTTATATGGTAAGTTTATGTTTACCATTTTAAGAAACTGCTTACCTGTTTTCCAGAGTAGTGTACCATTTTATGGTCCCATCAGCAACATACAAGCGTTTCGGTTTTCTCATGTCCTTGTTCGTCTTTTTGATTATAGCTCTTTCAGTAGGTAAGTGGTATCTCATTGTAATTTCAGTTCTCATTTCCCTATTGATTACTCATGTTGAGCATTTTTCGTGTGATTGTTGCCCATTTGTACATCTTCTTCAGTAGAATGTCTGTTCAAGTCTTTCCCTGTTTTGTAATTGGGTTGTTTGTTTTCTTATTATTCAGCTGTAAGAGTTCTTTCTATGTTCTGGACACAAGTTTCTTTTTTATTTTTTTAGTTTATGCTTGGTGTTTTTTTCCATTTCTGCTTTATTGATATACAAACTTGTAAGATATTTTTTTTAATGTTTATTTTTGAGAGAGAGAGAGAGAGAGTGAGCACAGGGGAGGGGCAGAGGTAGAGGGAGACATGGAATCCAAAGCAAGCTCCAGGCTCTGAGCTGTCAGCACAGAACCCAACGTGGGGCTTGAACCCACGAAGTGTGAGATCATGACCTGAGCCAAAGTCAGACACCCAACTGACTGAGCCACCTAGGCGCTCTGTCGTTTTCATTTTCTTTTAATTTTTTGAAGAACCTCTACTCTGTTTTCTCCAGTGGCTGTATCGATTTACATTCCCACCAATAGTACACAGGGGTTCCCTTTTTTCCATGTCTTCACCAGTACTTATCTCTTACCTTTTTGATAATCATCCTAACAAGTGTGAAGTGATACCTCATTGTGGTTTTGATTTGCATTTCCCTGGCTACCTTTTCATATACATATTGGCCATTTGTATGTCTTCTTTGGAAAAATATTTGGTTCCTCAGTCCATTTTTTTAAATTATTTTTCTAAACAAAATGTTCATTTATTTTGAGAGAGAGAAAGAGTGAGAGAACTTGAGTGTGAGCAGGGGAGGGGCAGCAAGAGTGGGAGAGAAAGAATCCCAAGCGGACTCCTCACTGTCGCCACAGAGCCCGACACGGTCTCGATCCCACCAACTGTGACATCATGACCTGAGCCGAAATCGAGAACTGGACACTTAACCACCTAAAGCACCCAGGCACCCCTGCCTTAGTCCATTTTTTAATTAGATTGGGTTTTTAGTTTTGTTTTGTTTTGTTGCTGTTGGGTTGAATGAATTCATTATATATTTTGGATATTAACTTCTTATCATATATGTGATTTGTAAATATTTTGTCCCATTTAGTAACTTGCCTCTTCATTTTGTTTTGTTTTGTTGTTTTTTAAATTCTTAAACATTTATTTATTATTGAGAGACAGAGCACGAGTGGGGGAGGGGCAGAGAGGGAGACACAGAATCTGAAGCAGGCTCCAGGCTCTGAGCTGTCAGCACAGAGCCCAACGCGGGGCTTGAACTCACAAACCGCAAGATCATGACCTGAGCCAAAGTCGGACGCTTAACCAACTGAGCCACCCAGGTGCCCCGACCTCTTCATTTTGATGATGGTTTCCTTGCTGTACAGAACCTTTTTACTTTTGATGTGGTTCCACTTGTTTATTTTTGCTTTTGTTGCCTTTGCTTTTGGTGTCATATTCAAAAAAATCATTGCAAAGACCCACAAGTTCTTTATCAGATATAATTTGCAAATATGTTTTCCCAGTCTGTGACTTATCTTTTTTATTTTTTCTAGTGGTGTCTTTTTTATAATATTTTTGAGATAAAATTCACATACCATACAGTTCACCATTTTAAAGTCTATCATGCAGTGGTTTTTAATATATTCACAGAATTGTGCAACCATCACCACAATTGACTTTAGAACAATTCATCACCCACTGAAAGGACCCCACATCCATTAGCACTCACTCCTCATTCCTCCCAAGTCCCCAGCACCAGGCAGCCACCAATCTACTCTCTGTCCCTATGGGTTTGCCTGTTGTGGACATTTCATATAAATGCAATCAAACAATATTCTGTCTTTTGTAACTGGCTTATTTCACTTAGCATAATATCTTCAGGGTTTGTCCACGTTGTAACATGTATCAGTACTTATTCCTTTACTTGCCGAATCGTATTCCATTGACCCTTGAACAATGGTGGGGGCCTTAGGGGTACTGACCTCCTGCACAGTTAAATATCTGTGTATAACTTTTGACTCCCCCCAAACTTAACTACCAACAGCCTACTGTTGATCCATATGTTACCCATGACATAATCAGTTAACACGTATTTTGTATGTTATATGTATATGTATTCTTACAAAAAGAGAGTTAGAGAAAAGAAAATGTCATGAAGAAAATCATAAAGAAAATACATTTATAATGCTGTGCTGTATTTATCAAAAAAAAATTTGGGGTGCCTGGGTGGCTCAGTTGGTTAACATCCAAACTGTTGATATCAGCTCAGGTTGTGATCTCATGGCTGTTGAGATCGAGCCCCACGTCAGGCTCTGTGCTGAGCGTGGAGCCTGCTTGGGATTCTCTCTGTCCCTCTCTCTTTCTCTCTGCTCCACACCCACTCAACATGTACTCTCTCTCTCAAAATTAAATATGGTTTTTTAAAAATCCACATATAAGTGGAGCCGTGCAGATTAAACCCATATTGTTCAAGGGTCGGCTGCATCCCACATTTTATTTAAATCATTCATCAGTTGGTAGACCCTTGGATTGTTCCCACTTTTCAGCTCTTATGTATAATGCTGCCATGAATACTTGTGTACAGATTTTTGTGCAGACCTGTGTCTTCATTACTCTCGGGTATATACACGAGACGTGGAATTGCTGGGTCGCGTGGCACTCAGTGTTTAATCTTTTGAGGAACTGTCAGGCTCTTCTCTAAAGCAGCAGGAATGCACCATCTTCCGTTCTTGCCAGCAGCATGCAAAGGTTCCAATTAAGCTGCATCCTTGTTAACACTTGTTATTGTCTACCTTGTTGATTGTAGCCATCCTAATGGATGTGAAGTGGTGTTTCATTGTGGTTTCGATCTGCATCTCCCTAATGGTTTATAATGTTGAGCATCTTTTCAGGTGCTTATTGGACATTTGTATGTCTTCTTTGGAGAAGCATCTATTCAGGCCCTTCACCCATTTTTAAATTAGGTTACTTGTCCTTTTGTTATTGAGTGTAAGTTTTCTTTCTGATTCCAGATAGAAGCCCCTGATCTGATAGATGATGTGTAAAAATCTTCTCCCATTCTGTGAAGTGTCTTATTACCTTCTTAAAGGTGTCCTTTGAAAAAAGTTTTTAATTTTCATGAAATCCAATTTATCATTTTATTTTGTAGTTTATGTTTTAGGTGTCATATCTAAAAAGTCATTGCTTAACCTTTTCTTCTAAAAGTCTCCTGGGTTTCATGACCCATTTTGAATTAGTTTTGATATACAATGTGAGGTAAGGGTCTAAGTTCCTATCATTTGTATCATGGAAAGATCTCAGAAAGTATGCTAAGTGATAAAAGCAAATTGCAAAATGATATGCACAGTATGATACCATTGATGCAAAATTTTAAAGTATGAAATATCATACATTATTCATAGTTATATAGGTACACATAGGAAAAAGAATTCACCCCAAAATCTTTGATGATTGTTGCCTCTGAAGGGATGAGAGGAGAGACTGGGACTGGACACTAATAGGTCTTCAGACTTCTCTGCGGCGTTTCTAAGTTGAAATGAATTTGACAAACTAAGAACAGTTTGCAATGTGGGTGTTTATCATGTTATGCTTTTTAGCTTTCTGTATATTTTAAATGTCTCAAATTAAAATACACACACATACGCTCACACAAACCAAAGGGTTAGAGAACAGACTGTTTCTTTGTGGCGCCGCTCGCACGCCGGCCGAAGCGCTGAGGTGAGGCTTTGTGCATGGAGCCCGTCGGCGTGTTTGGGGCAGATTCTGTCGTGCGGGGTGTTTCTGAGCTAGATCCCCAAAAGATAAATCTCTTCATTTGAACTCATTTGCCCACTTTGGCTTCTATTTTCCCAGTTTTGCTTCCACAGAAAACCTGCCCTGTGTCACACCCAGTGTCCCTTGTTCTGAAGAGCAGCATCGGGGCCCAAATCTCAGTGAGCTTCCTTTAACTAGAATTTTTAAATGTGATCCCCTTGCTCCAAGCTTCCTCCGAAACTGTACCGGAGCCTTCACAGGGAAAGTTCGGCTTCCACCAGGTGTGTGTCCGTCCTCACCTGGTCCCCATGGAATGGCCCCGACAGCCTCACTGTGTGCTTTTGGCAAGTGCGGCGACCTGGCCCCCGGGAAGCAGCCTGCAGCGGAGCTCGGACACGCGCTCAGGAGCGTGATCCCCTCGGGCTGGGAGTTCAGAGGTGCCGGGTGCCCGCCGTTGCCCTGGGAGTGGAAGGGGCTCTTCCGGCATCTCCGTGAGCTGTGTTGGCCTGACACAAAGCTCTTCCGCTTCCCTCTGTGTTTTTCTACCATAAAATGGGCACAAGAACATACACCCTTTCTGTTCATTCACAAGTTATTGTGAGGGTCAAGTGAGGTCATGTCCATAAATGTGTTTGCAAACAAAAAAGAAAGATGTTTGTGTATCATTTTCCAACTGTGTGGCCCCAGCCCCTCTCAGATCCTGGACCCAGCTACTCTGCTCAGGCTGTCTGCCTGCGAGGACCCCCTCTCCATGCTAGCCTCTGCTTTTCCTCCCACTTTTAGTCCAGTCTAATGGGATTCTCTCTCCTTCTCCCGCCCCCACCTTCCTTCCTTTTTTCCTTTTCTTCCTCTCTGCAGTCCTAGAGGCAGCCTGACTCCTTCCTTTCAAATGTGATCACGCAGTGCACTGGCCCACTGAACTGAGCTCTTTCGGCTGGCTTAGACTGACTGAGTAGAAGGACTTTCTCCTTCCTCAAAGAGGTAAGATACCTGAGGTAACACGTTTCATCTCTCTGATTCTCCCAGGCTCAGGCCACAGGATCACCACATACATCCCCCACTCACGGAGGCGGCCGCCCGATGCCCATGCCTGTCCGCTCAGCGTCTGCTGGCTCCACCCCCACCCACTGTCCGCAAGACCCACTGAGCGGAGTCGGGGGAGACATGCAGGAGGCCTTTGCACAAGGTGAGATTTGGGAGCAGAGCTCACTGGAGAGCTAGAGGGGTTTGGAAATGTGAATGAGATTCCTACTGAGATTTTTCCAGTTTCTTTTGTGAGCTTAGCTGTAAACGATCAGATTTTCATATACAGTATAAATAAGTCAAGTGCTGGTCCCTTCTCATTTAGATGGGCTGGTCTCCCAACGGGAGGTCTACAGGCTTCGTATGTTTGTGAAGAGCAGGCCTCCGGGGCTTCTGTGCTTTTTTTTCCCCTGGGTTACGGGAAGTGCCTTGTCCTTTGGGCTTTGCCTCCTCTGGAGGAATTGGGTGGTATCATTCCTGGAGTCATGCTTTGCCTGGAAACTCTTAGAGCAACTAAGAGAAGGAAGAGTGGAGCTCTAAATAGGGCCTTGCTGAAGGCACACTCAGCACAGGATCACTACAACTGTCTGAGGGGCTAGCGACCAACCGTGTCGTATAGTTGGGGGAAGACGCCGTGGCTAAGGAAGTCCTGTCAGGGAGACAAAGTACTGCCTGGTGGAGCTGGTGGAGAGTAAAGTCCTACATCAGGCCAACGAGCCTGGAATCCGACTCTCATTCTGGAATCCAACTCCCTTGATCATGGCTGAGAAGCGTGCCGCTGATGGGTTCCTACTCCTCAGGTGGAAAAGAAGAGGGAGGAGAAGGAGGACTTGGGTGCCTCGTGCCCCTGATGTGCCCGGGAGCGGGTGGAGATGCCCCATCTCCCCTAGGTGCCCTGCACCGCGTCTAGGGCCTGGCAGACCGAGGCGTGCGCTCGGCTCTTTCTCCGCGCCCGCCCACCTGCCACCGCCGTCTGCTCTGACTGTCCTCAGGTACGAGGAGAAACCTCCGCAGTGACCTGCTGGTGGCCGCTGATTCCATCACCAACACCATGTCATCCCTGGTGAAGGAGCTCCACTCAGGTGAAGCCCAGAGCTCCTGCCCGGCCTCACGCGCCCCTTTCCATCCCCACGCCCTCCTCACGTCCTCGCCACGTGGTAAAACATCATCACGTAGCACACGCCACCTCAGTTCACCACTCAGCCTTTTTGCCTTCTAGGAACACACTGGACGTCTTGGCCCAGGGAGCCTCTCTGCCACACGTGATCACACAGAGACGCTGACACGTTATGTTTCTCTCAAGAATGCTCCTTGCAGGACAGACCCAATCCAGACTTTAAAGAAGTTCAGAGCCCCACGCACACACAGTTAGCCCCTTTCCCTGCTTCATTCGTCCTCCGCCAGCTCTCCGTCCACAGCCTCTCTCTCCCCAGGGCTGCGCGACCGCCTCGTTCTGAGGCTTTCCTGGAAGACTGGAACTGAATCAGCCACAAAAGCTTCTGGACTTTCTCCCAGTTGCCTTTCTGCTCTCTCCTATTTGATTTGGTTTTGAAACCCTATTCTCTCCTTTTGTCCACGACTAGGCTCTGATTTCATGTGACGTTTGTGACCTGAGTCTGTTGCTCCTTCGCTCCTCTGTCCAGTCTCCCCTGTGGCTCCTTCCTCAGTCTCTCCATCACTTAGCTATTTCACTGATTTTCCAGACACCCTTACCTCATTGTTCTTCTTACATAAAACCCATGAAAGAGAGAAATAATAAAAGGCCATTCCCCTATCGTCATATTTTCAAGACTCCCCATGACTCTCTTCATTTTATAACTGCCAGCAATTTACTAATCGGTTTAGAGTAGTCAGATTCCCATGTTCCGTATTAAACACATAGGTTCCCTTCCTGAGCACTACATATGGCCCTCCTTTGTTCTTTTCACCTAATATAATGCTTTTGAATATGTTGAAGTCACTTAACAAGGTTATTAAATAAAAATATAAAGCAGTGTTTCCATGGACTGTTCAAACACATCCACTGAAATCATCAGTCTAGGCTCTTAGGGAAGGGAAGCCTTGGGTATTTCTTCAGACCTTTGAAGGAGAAAGCATACACCTTTAGTGTTGTCATGGGTCTGGCCCATGGCTTCACTCTCAAATCTGCCTGATTCCACTTAGAAGAGAGTAAGCGTATGGCCTAGGTTGGTTTTTTCAATGCAATTAAGATGCCAGTTCTCCCGTGGAGGGGGTGTGAAGGTGACAGAGTCTCCATTCTGGTCCCATTCCTCAATCCTCAGAAGCACGGCCCCCTCTTTATTGTATGATAAACACACATAAATACAAGAGGTGACTGCCTTTGAGATGACTTCATGGGTGATTAGAGATTCCCTTCCCTAATAGAACTTCCCACAGATGCCAGAAATCCCACTTTTTGAAAGAATTTCAGGCCATGAACGTTAATCACACTGTCCCTTGTGACTACTTACTAGGGTTTGGGCAAAATCAGTGGCTCATGAACTCATCACACTAGATGAGAGGTAACCGGACACCATTAAACACACGGCACACAGAGACCAAATAGCTCCACAAAACTAACAGGTCACAGGGATACCCAGCAATCTCTTATGGTAGGAAAGGGTGGTTTTAACAAAATGATGTGATGTATTTGGAAGGCGCCTTAGAGAGCATGTCGTCTAGTCCCCTTCAGAAATGCAGTGAGTGATTATCAGAAGAGTGATTTGCTTGAAGGGGTGAAGCTGGTCCTAGAACTTAGGTCTGAAGAACCTGAAGCCAGGGCTCTTCCCACCACAGAGCCCTTCCGTCCACACGGGACAGGATGTCAGATTCACAGCCCCACGAGGGCCCCTTTCACTGACTCTGTTCCCTCCCAAGCCCTGAAGTCCACAGGTAGATGTGGACTAAGTCCACACATGACAGCACCTTTACAAAATTCAGAAACAGATTCCCTTTACACGCGAGCTGCCAGTTTCTCAGTGAATGGAAGAGGCTGGCCCAACACCCACACACGTTTACTGTCACCACCAAGGGTTTTGTTAGGATGAGGTGAGATGTTCAGATTGTCTCTACGTATTTTCCATACCATGTGAGCATACTGTTTATAGGTGTAGCTTGTCCTCCTCATCTTTTTCAAAATACTTTCACAAATAGTAGAATCTAAAGGTTGGAAAACATCTTAGAAGTCATCTAATCCAGGTTGCTGCCCAGTGTAAAAGTCCTGTTTGAATATTTCCAGTGAGCTCATTCATGACCAGCTCTCATCATGAGGAAGTTCTTTCTTATCAGGGAGCCAAAATTTGCCTCTCTGTAAGCAGTTTATCCTCATTCCACCCTCTGAAGCCACCCAGAGTAAGTTCAGTCCTTCCTACTCCTATTAATTTGGCCTTTCAAGTGTTTGATGACAGGTAACATGGCTGTCCCTATGCCTTCTCTTTAGGTGGCTGTTCGATGTTCCTTCAGCCATTCTTTCTTTGAGAGAGAGAGAGAGAGAGAGAGAGCAAGCAGGGGAGGGGCAGAGAGAGGGAAAGAGAGAATACCAGGCAGGCTCCGCGCTGTCAGCACAGAGCCCGACAAGGAGCTCGGTCTCACAAAATGTTACCTCATATGACTTGAGCTGAAATGGAGAGACTGAAACGTAACAGACCGAGCCACCCAAGGTGCCCCTCCTTCAGCCATTCTTAATGTGATGTGGTTTTCACTTCACCATTTTGCTTGCCAACACTGGGATATGGTCGAGAGTTTCAAGGCCCCAATTCAAAATGAGCTCCCAGAGCTGAGCACACTCCTCCCTATCACGGGGGATGTGCTCCCTGCAGAGCCCAGCTCGCTGCTGGCTCTGTTGCTGGCTTCCCTGCTGACTGCGCTGGGGGTGACACCTCTTCTCCATGCCTGCTTTCGCTCAGGGAGGCTCCAGGGAAAGCAACCTTTGAGGACATTAGCTTTTAACACACAGCCACTTTGCTGTTCAGTCATTTTAAGTTTGTTATCAGCCAAAACTTCTAGTTTGGGGTGTTTTTTTTCTTTTTTAAAAAAAAAAATTTAAGTTTATTTATTTATTTACTTATTTTGAGAGAGGCAGACAGTGTGAGTGGCAGAGGGGAAGGGAGAAAGGGAGAGAGAGAATCCCAAGCAGACACCATACTGTTTGCACAGAGCCTGACATGGAGCTCGAACTCACCAAACTGGGAGAGCATGACCTGAGCAGAAACCAGGAGTCCGACCGAGCCACCCAGGCGCCCCCTTTTGGTGGTTTTTTCTTTTTTCTATTAAAAAAAAATTTTTTTTTAATGTTTTATTTTATTTTTGAGAGAGAGGCAGACAGAGCACAAGCGGGGGAGGGGTAGAGAAAGAGGGAGACAGAATCTGAAGCAGGCTTCAGGGTCCGAGCTGTCAGCACAGAGCCCAGCACGGGGCTTAAACTCATGAATGAGAGATCATGACCTGAGCCAAAGTTGGAAGCTTAACCGACTAAGCTGCCCAGGCACCCCTGGTTGTTTTTTCTTAACAGAAGCCAGTGTTAATCTAGGTATTCTCCCACCATGTACTTTTATGGTTGCTTTCTTGAACCTGAATGCAAGGTATTAGATGTATCCCTAGTGGGTGTCGTCACCTTAGGGAAAGCGGGCATGGAGAAGAGGCAGCCACCCCCGACCTAGTCACCAGGGAAGCCAGCAACTGAACCAGCAGCAAGGTGAGTGACCTCAGCTGTGCTGCCCCTAAGGGCGTAGGGCTTATGGGTAAACAGTGCTAGGGTGTGCACCACGCAGGGCGCGTACTAGGTGAGCGTCAGCACCCGTGCAAGCTGGGACCGTGAGCCTTTAGCTAGGGCTTCGTCCCAAGCCTTCTGAGTTACCGCCTTCACCCTCCCTCTATGCTTGTGCTGTGCTGAAGGGTCACTGGCCTCCTTGGACTTGTTTTCACAGCAGAGGAAGGTGCAGAGGAAGAAGAAAAGAAGATGCAAAGTGGGAAAGAAAGAGGTAAAGGCAGCTCACAGGACCCCTAGTTTGAGTGGGAGGCAGAGCTGGACAGCCCCTGAGGGAAACTCCCCTCCCTTTTGTTTCTGCTTTCCTTCCTGCTGCCCCTTCCCCCAAAGCTTTCCAACCCCCACAGTTCCTTCTGCCTACTTTTCCCAACCGACCATCAAGGTTTGCCCTGGAGGTGGCGGTGTCAGGCGATCAAGAAAAGCCTCCTGATTTCCAGATACTGTGATAGATGGTTCGGATATAGGAAGTAGATACCAGCAGAGCACAGAACATGACCCTTTGCCTCCAGGAGTTTATAATCTAGTCAGAAAGGCAAGACAGAGATATGCAGAATAAATAGGAGATAAAATGAAGTAGCAGGAAAAGTTAATCATCAAACTTTGAGTGTGTGATTATAAATACAAGAAACATTTCTGAAAAGGAAGCGATTCTTGTGGGCAGAATAGCCAAATGGTTTTCTGGCCTCGATGGAAGAATTAAAAGCAATAAAGAAGGGTATCAGCAAAGGACAGTAATGCCTTCCTCGTTTTCTTGTATAGAAAACTTGCTTAATAACTTGTTACGAACAAGGAGCTGTGCTAAATGATGTCCACATATTATCTCATTTGGCACTTAACAACCCTGTGAGACACATAACAGTGTCCCTATTTTACCACTGAGAAAATAGGCTCTCAGAAGTATAGATCACGTAGCTGTAAAGCAGCAGAGATTCAGTGTGAACTGGGTCCTTCTGACCCCACTTCACACACTTAATCTTCATGTGTCTGTGCCATGCTGAACAAAAAACATTTGGGAGTTGTATGAGCTCTTATTTCGGTCCTATATTAATATGTCTATTTCTGGATTCCTCCAAAACATAAGCTCCACAAGGTAGAGATTTCGGTCTGTTTTGTTCAGGATGTATCCCCAGTGCCCGGCACATAGTGAGGTGTCAGTAAATTCTCACATACAAGGAAGTAAGCCAGGTGATGTACCAGAGAGTGCTTCGTCAGGGACAGAGCGGGAGCGGCCCAGAGGAGGCTGGGCTCTGGAAGGTGCGCCCACTCTCTCTACCCCTGCTGAATGCTCTGCACTGAGCACACCCTTCCTGTTTGATTTCACAGCCCCCGAGCAAGGATTCGAGACAGGGCTCAGAGCGGTTCAATAACCTGCACAGATCATAGCTGGCAGAGCCGGGAATCCATGCCCATGCGGCTGGTAGACGAGGCGAAGTGAGAAAAGTCGTAAGGAAGGGTGGGAAGAAGTGGAGTGGGAGTTGCAGGCGAAGAAGGTGGGAAGGGAAGGGAGGGGGGTGCCTGGGGGTAGGGTCTGCCGTGCTGCTTGCCACGGGGGCTCGCGGGGCAGGAGAGGCAGGCCTTCAGAGTTTGCCACCAGACTCTGAGACTGTCCAGGATCCTGGGAGGAGTGGAGAAGCGGAGTCCGGGTGCCACAGTCCTCTAGAGAGTCAGCGAGGCCTGCGAGGCAGTGGACGGCAACTGTGCGGGATTGAGGACCACGGCATATTTGGCATGGCCGCCCAAATGTCAGAAGTCGAGGTCAGCTGTATTTGAGACATCTAGCAGTGTCACAGGGAATGGTAGAGAAGACCCTTTCCTTGCCGAGAGCAGACCAGGGGGAAGGCAGAAGGGTTGTTGTGCAAGAGACGAAGCAGGGAGGAGATGCACAGAGATAAGTTCACACTCCGTAAACACGTGCTCCAGTCCCACGCGTGCACACGCACGCGCGCGCACACCACACAACTCATCCAGATCCTAGCGTTCGTGTGGAATGTTCTTGGCTGAAGACGTAACATCTGCTGCTTTGGCCTCTCTTCCCATTGACCCTCCCTTCCCAGTAGCTTTTCCCATGGCTTCTCCTCAGCTTCCCTGTATTCTGTGCAGCACACGGAGGGCGGCCCTGACCACCTGGGCCTTGCCATGACCATGGACTGCAGCCCAGGTCCTGGTTCAGGGCTGGGTGTGGGCTGCATCTCACACGTGGACGGGCATAGTTCCCATTGCCTGGTGCCCCCTGGTCTCAGGGGCCTCTGTCTGCACCTGTGTTCTCTGCCAGCATCTCTCCTCTCTGCCCCTCTTGCTCTTAGTGTCTCCCCATCTCTCTTCCAGTGCACACACCAACGTTTCTGTCTGTGCCCGTGAGACCTTGTGGGAACACCTGAGTTTCCGTTGCTGTGGCTTTAGGTGCCATCCCAAGAAAAAGAGTGTTAAGAGCCAGGGTGAGACTTGAGTAGGGTTTTAAACAAATGTTTGACTCTTGGCATTGTACATACAGGTCTCAGGATATGTCTTCTTAGCTGAACTGTGGCAGGTATGTGGGTGGAGGTACAAGCCAGATATTTTTACAGATGGACCTTCCGATGGTCTGCCGTGGCCTAGACATGAGATTTTACTACAGACCAACATGGCGGTAACTGCGGTCACCGAGGCGTTGGAGAAGAGTGACTGTCAACCGTAGAGAGAGAGGAGATGTGCTTCTTTGGGGTTGAAGTGATGCTGACCTAACATAAACACAATTTGGTCAGCACCCCACCAGGCATAGTCTGCTCAGTGCAAAAACCCTAAGAGCCAAATGGGCACTTTTGAAGAATTCGTGACCAAGCCAGACTTCACCAGCACGTTCGCCCCTACCTCAGCCCCCTCACTGCCTTACCCTGGATCTCTGGCTGGCTGCATTCTGGGGAACGCTTCTGCTCCCCTGGGGTGCCGCACTGACTTCGCGTCCCCTCACTGCTTGCCTGGGGTGTTCAGAGTCCTTGTCTCCAGGACTACACAGATGAAACAGACTGACACGGTACTTCAGAGCCCGAAATTCATCTCGGCCACTCCAGGGCCTCATGTTATGCTCCTTTGTCCTTCAGAACTGCCTCTCCCAGAACCTGCCACCCATGGTGTTGGGAGCTGTAAATCCAGTTTGCTCGCTCAGAGTACGCTGGTGTGTGTCCAGTAGGCTGACAGCAGCAGCCCTCTGTGAATTCTCAGGCTTTTGTGGGTGCAGTCGGTGTTCAAGATTTCAGGGGGAGCAGGAGTGATTGAGCATCCCCAAGCAGACACGCCTGCAGGCAGGAAACACCGCCAGTATCGAAATTTCATTCCTTCTCACCTTGGTCACTTTCAGAACCAGATGGGCTGCGCCCCCAGATATAACCGCTCCCTAGATTTAGGGTGGCTTCATTTCCATTTTAGTAGTAGTATTTTCCCTCTCCCGAGAGACACTTGTTTCTCCATGGTTGTTCTGCGTCCGTTACAGGTGCTGGTTGTAGGTAGCGTGACTGTCCTGGCCCTTTTCATAGTTGGTTGGGAAAAGCCAGCATAGGGGGCAGAAAGGGGAGAGTGAAGTCCAGAAGCCCGTGGGTGTGTGGGCCGGTAGTCCCCGGGGAGAAGATGCAGGCTGGTGAGACACCCCAGGCGTGACTCCGTGTGTTGTTTGTATCCGTGCTGCACAGGTTAGCAGAAGAGCCGGGACAGAGAGGAAGCGCGGGTGAGTACAGTGTTCTCTGCCCTCCCCACGGCCCCTTTCCCTTTGTACCCACGGTCTTCCTTTCCCTCCTCCCTTTCCTTGGTCTCACTTTCCAAGCCAGCCACCCTGAAGGGGGGAGATTCCAGTTAAAGCTTTTCTTAAAGAGCCCAGTTCACCTTTTCGCTTTGCCTCGGCCCCGCTATCATACCCTCTTGGCCCCTCTTCCCGGCTCTGGCCCATCTTGCTCTACGCTGGGTCTGGCCTGGGCCTCCGGCATCGGTTGGTATCACTGGTGTCTGGATGCAGCCGGCAGACCCAAGAGCTGCCAGCCGACACGGGCTCTGGGAGCCAGTGGCCAAGGCTGTCCCGGCCACCTCTGCCACCTTGCTGGTTGCCCACAACCACCGTCATTTCTCTCCCAGGGTCTGTGCCGGCGCCCCAGGGTTCCGACACCCAGAGCTCTGATCTGCCTCGGAACCTGACCACAGACACGTATTTCCGTCCTCCAGGGTCACATCCACTCCAATAGAGCCAACCAAGCCATTTCCTGTGGTGCCTGCCAACCCGCACCCCCTCGTCCTAAAAAATTAATGAAAATACAGATTTCCCTCTGGGACAGTGCTCACTGCTTTAGGAGGTAGTCTTTCACGTCTTTCCATCTGAGGACCTTGACTCTTCTCTCCTCCCAGTTCCAAGACAGTGAGGCTCCGGGGCCTGCTTGCTAGAAAGAAGGGATGAAAATAATTGGACAACTAGTCTGTTCAGAACAGTTCTTTGGAAGATAGATGTCTTTGGTTTGACCGCGAGATGTCTCTTTATTTGTCAGTCTTTCTTTCCCTCCCCTCCCCCACTTCTTGTGTTTAAAAGTTAGGCCGTCTTCCTCAGTTACAGACCTTCCAGGCAGAAAAGCCAGGGCTGCAGCCCCATGATCCCAAAAAAGGAACATCTCCAGGCCTTTTCCTGCCGGCCCCACCCCCCACGTGCACCCGGCCCTTGAGGGGCTCTGTTCTGCCAGCGCTGCGGGACCTGCCGTCTCGGAGCCTGCACTGACTCAGGGATTGTGCAAGCCTCTATGGGAAGCACCCAAGCTGCAGAAGTTCTCTCGCTGCCCTGGAAATCTCAGGGCCTCCGGGGCTTGGGCAGGGTTTTACCTAAATTCACTGCACATTCAGGCAAGGCCCTTCCCAACAGCAGGCCTAGGCCGCTGCAGCCAACGAGGGAGTCAGGAGCTGACTTGCCCCTCGGGAGCTTGCCAGAGCCCCCCTCCCCGGGGGCACAGAGGAACTGGGGGATAAGGATAGGCACGCCAGAGCCGTCTGGCCCCCCCCTCTTCCTGCAGATGAGGGAATGAAGAAGGCCCACGGCCTGGGAGCTTGGTGCCAGAACTAGAAGCGGAGCTGGGTCTCCTGACGCTGTCCTCAGACCTCAGATCGGGAGTTAGGAGAAACTCATCAGGAGTAGAGAGTCAAATGAAAAGCATAAAAACTCAGGTGGCTCAGTTTCACAGACCCTTAAGTTCTGCCCTCTTCCGGCCTGAATCTGAGGTGTCGTCCCTGCCACCCAGTGTTTGTAAGCACCTCTCCAAGCTCAGTGCCCTTCTCCTCGGTCACAATCCTTCTTCCCAAAAAAGCACCACATTCCAAACCTCGCACTGTAAACCCCGTTCTTTCTTCCCAGAAACGTTTCCTGGCCCTGTGACCCCAGCAGCAACTCCCAAAAAACTCTAGGTACCCCCCACAAAAGAGAAAGCCCCTTTCCCTAAAAAGGAGCACGAGTGTTATCGACTCTTTGCATCTTCTGAGTTGAAAGCTAAGCATCCCGACAGCCCCATCCCAGGACATTGCCTTGCCCCAGCAGATGTTAGCAGCATTTGCTTGGAGACCCTCTGCAGCACCCGTGAGTAACAGCGTGTCTGTCCTGCACAGGCACAGGGGACATGCAGCAAGCTGGCGTTGACATGAGGAAGGCGAGATCTTCCCCCAGAGGCGCATTCCTGTCCATCTTTCGGCTGCACACCTGGACCAGGCTTGCAGGCTGCCAGACGTCACTACCTGGCAGGAAGAGGGGAGCCCAAGCCGGTGGGAAATGGGAGGGACTGCCTGATGCCGCTGCCGCCGGTGGGCCTCCCCCTTGCACAGTCCTGCATGAACTAGCATCTTCCTCACTCCCCTCGGGCCACGGTCTCATCTCTGCAACAGGAATTTACCGGGAGGTTGAAAAGAGAAAAGAAACAGCACGAATCTCCTGTGTGTGTGACCTGATGGAGTTCTTGCTGGAGTTCTTGCTGGCGTCTTGCCGGCACATCGCGTGCTCCCTGGGGTGGGGGTACAACTTTCCTCACCACCTTTGACCTTTAAAAACCAACAGGTTTTCTTCCCTGTGTCGTGCAAAGACAGCTTCAGGCTTTACTGAGTTTTACAGATATTCACACCCTGGCCACAGTGCTAAAAATAGCCTCCTTCCTTTCTCTCATACTGGTTAGCTAGGCTTCCGCCCCGGTTGGTGCCGCTCGCTGCTCAGCAGCCTAGGCGGCAAGGGGGAGCAGAGAGCAGCCCAGGAGAGGATTCTTTGCAGCAAAGCCCGCCGCCGGCCGGCCAGGGAGCGCTGACCGGTGACCACCAGAGGGAGCACTGACCCCCGGGCGCTGTGCTCCCGCCACCTCCCCCTTCTCAGGGTTCCATTCTGCTCTGGCACACATGATAATCAATCCCAATTCCCGGTGATTTTCATTTATTTTTTTTCTGCTCCCTGGGCTCCAGGATGTTATTTTTAGTAGTGGAACGGCTATAAATATTTATAAAGGGCAGCGACTGGAATGAAGTGAGAGGCCCCACAGCTGGCTCTCTCATCCCCCCAACACACACGCCCCTGCGGACCCCTGCCCGCTGCCTGCGGAGCCAGTGGGCTCAGCCCGTAGCCACCCACGGAGGGAGTCACGTGGAAACCTCGTGAGGGAGCAGCCAGGGTGAAACGGGTGGGGTTGACTCTCCATCCTTCCCTCTCACTGTCCCCGCTTCCTCATTACTCCCACCCAGGAAGGAGGTCAGGGCTTATTCCGGGAGTGCTGTGCGCTGCTAGGCCCAGGGCCTCCATGTCATGAATACTACGTATGAGGGGCAGGTGCAGCCTGGATCGCTCCAGCTGTGTGAGAGCAGAGAGGAAATGGGAGCCTGCGGAGAGGCCCCACGCCCGTGGAGGGCTGGCCTTCCACAGCAGCTTCCGAGCGCTGTCTTGGCCCAGCCGTGACCAGCAGTGAGCCGAGGCCCCGGAGAGCCAACAGGGATTCTGGTAAAACAAAAGCACTGGTGAAAAGGTTCTCCCACACGCTCAGGAAACAGGGATCCAGCCTTGCCTGGAGGGCCAGATGGGGCAAGAATGAAAGTAACCATATGGAAAGTTCTGAGGGACACTCCGTGCCAACCAGTGGTGAGCTTAGGTATGGGATGGGGGGCAGGGTGGGGGCGGCAGGGCTACAACAAGGTCTCAGGGATGACTGTGTGCTCCCCCCACAATCCTGACGTCCCACACTTTGGACCCTGCCCCTGAGGACAGAGCAGGACCCCACTTCCCGATTCCTCACGTGAACTGCTTGCTTCTTCCAGAGCAGAAGGAGCCAGAGAACAGATTAAAAGCACCAGTGGCTCCAAAACAGCCAAGGGCTAAGGTGCACATGGTGTATGGCAGTGTCCTCTGGGCCCCCTGTGTGTCCCTCCACACCTGAGAGGTTGCCCGAGCCCACAAGGCCCCCAGCCACTGCTCGGCAGGTTCTTGCACCAAGGAGCAGCCTTAACGTCCTCAATCGCAGGAGAGGCTCTGGACTCCCAGCCTCTCACGTGTACTTGGAGGACGATAAAAAGGACTAGAGAGAGCCACGGCGATGAGCTCAGACGCCAGCATGACAGTGCATGGGGTGTTGGGTTTTATATAAACTCTGGTTGACAAGTGAGTTCTTTTACAGCTAGAATATCCACCATTGTCTAAGGCCCCTGAGGTGCCTCCTGACTTCTTGGCATGTGCTGTAGAATGTAGATCCGTATCAGGAGCTTGAAGCTGGTCCCTTTCCTCAACTCTGACCTGGAACACAGGTGTCACCCTAGGTAGGGGGCACTTCCTTCTTAATTGCTCTGTGACCATTTAGGAGTCTAATTTAACCTGAGTAGATGATCTTTTAAGAGAAGTGACGTATACTGTCAGCATCATAGGCCCCCTGGGCTGCTGTTTCGTAGCCGTGAAGACCCCTCGAGAGGTCCTAAATGCATCCTGGGTCTTGAGGAAGCCGCAGGCCCACCAAGTGCAGATCCCAAAGTCCCAGCCGTGCTGAGGTTCCATTTATTTTCACAGCCCCCTCGTCTGCTGCTTGTGCTTTCTCCACCGGCAGACTCCCCTTCTTTTGCGTTGCTTACTCCCTGCTCCTGCAGTCCATGACGGCTTCAGAAAGGTACAGTTGCTATGGCAATGCCTAGAGCCATCTGAATTCCTGCTGCACCTTCTGGAAGAAAAGGCCTTATGAAGAACCATTCAGTGGATTCCAAAGCTAGCCAGCCTCCCTGGGCCTCTCCTCTGCCAGGGGCCAGACGCCTGTTGCAAACTGGAAGTGTGGGAGATAGGTAGCCCATCTTCCTTGGGATGAAACTCCCATAGCTGCAAGCCACACGCACCTCAACAGGCTCTCCACGTGTGGATCAGAAAACTAAGGCTTCCTACCTGGGGCTCTCAGGGAAGATACAAGACCAGTGGTTCTGAAATTTGGAATCCCCCGGAAGGCTTGTAATGTATGGATAGCTAGGTTCCACCCCCCAGTTTCTGATTCAGTAGCAGTTGTAACAAGCTCCTGGGTAGCATTGGTGCTGCTGGTCCAAAGACGACGTGGTGAGGACCACAGTACACATTTATGAGGAGAAAAGGTTCAGGAGCCATCGCCAGCAGGTGGAGAAAGGCCAGAGTCGGTGGTCTATTCTAAAGGAAGAAAAAGAGGGGCCTCAGCAGTCCCTTTTCTTGGTTAGGTGCCCTGGGGAGCATGTGCCAAGACCAGTGGTCTTAATTTTTTTTTTTTTTTTTTTTTTTTTTTTTGTGGTCTCCAACAAGCAATTGGACCTGCCCCACAGACATGTTAAGAGAGGGCAGCATTACAAGACAGGCCATGAAGGCGTGGAAGAGCAGTATCCCAAATGCCCAGTGACTGAGTGGGTCTTGCACGGTCTGGTCTTAGCAACGGGGGAGGCTGAGGGCCTGCCTGGCTCCAGAGGGAGTGGGGGGGGGGAAGTGGCATAACAGTCCCCCGGCCCCCACAGGGGGGGCTTTTACACCCAGATGCTTTCCCCAGAATGCAAACACTATATTCGATGTTAAACCGTATTCAGGGCCCAGCTGGGCTGCTTACTTCCAGCCTACCTGAAGCTCCAACTCCCATGAGCAGAATCCATTGCCCAAGAGGAAATGATTACTGGAGGGCCCAAGGTGAGGGCGGCAGGCCTTCCCAGTTATGAAGAGCAGATCCCAGGGGTTGTGATGCCTTCTCTGCACACTTAGCCCTGCCTGGAAAACCAGGTCTGTGGGTGGTGTGCCGGTGTCTCTCCTGCCCGGGCATGGCTGCGAGCAGGTGGAGTGTGCTGGCACCATCTGCCCTCTGCCTCCTACTCCAAGCGGGGACGGCCAGGGCAGGGCCACAGGGTAAAAGGAGTGGACATCGAACCAGTTTACAAGTTCCAGGAAGCGATACCAGCTTCTCAGTTGTGTGAAGGTTTGGATGGGCGGTGAGCGCTTTTGTTTTTGAAAGTGGGTAATTCCTGAGGGAGGCCGTGAGGAGAACTGGGACTTGCTGGTGGTGGGAGGGCTCTTGAAAGGCAGGCACCAGAGAGCGTCTTGGTATTTCTGAAGTGAAGGGAGCCTAGCCCTGCTAAAGGTAGAGATTGAGAAGTGACACGTACGAGCGCCTGGCTGGCTCAGTCGGTAGAGCACGTGACTCTTGATCTCTCCGTGAGTTCAGGCCCCACGTTGGGTGTAGAGTTCACTAAAAAAAAAAAAAAAAAAAAAAAAGTGGGGAGAGGACAAGTTAGCTTGACGTGGGACTGTCATTCATTCGAGAAGATACTTTGGAGCTCTGACGGTGTGCCCAGCCCCAGGCCCCCCTCTCCAGGCCTCAGTGAACATGGGGCCTTAGAGGTTAAGGTTGAAGCCTGGTCTGAATTCATAACTAGGGCATGGGGGTGGGCTGGGGGGTGCTGCACTGCCTTCTGAAGCCTGTCAGACTGGGGACACAAATGGGACAGCGCACCGGGGAAGGGAAACGGTCACACCAGAGGGGTTCTGGATACTTGGAAGTGTTGGTCTTCAGGCCCATGAACAGGAGAGGAGAAGAGGACGGATGCGTCTGGTAGAATTAGAGCCTGAATCCCCTGCAGAGTCCTCAACCAGAGGAACCTCTTAGGACGTCGGCCTGCAGCCATTGGCGCACCTCCCGGCCGGAGTTTGAAGGCCCGCGGCCTGTGGGAGGATGGTCGGCGGACTCGCTCCTCCCCACCCCCACCCCAGCCCTGCTGAGGGGCACGGTGAGTCCTCAGTGCACCTGCACATACGTACAGGGGGGGCCTCTGGCTTTCGGGTTTTGGCCACAGGTGCTGCAGCTTTCCCCCCCTCAGGAGAGTGAATCCTCAGACGAAGCACATGATCTGGGGTGGGGTGGGGTGGGGTGGGAAATGTAGCGGGTACGTCTACACCAGCGGGCCTCAAGATCACCTGTTCACCGTGAGCTGCTCATTCAAGTCCCAGCTCCTGGGTCGTGCTGGCTCCACCATGGCCCGAACCCAGGACTCCTGTCACTTAGTCTTTCCCTCCCTCCTCCACCACAGCTGCCATCCTGGCCCACCAGGCGTCCACCCCCTACCAGCAAGAACTCTATCTGGAGTTGGACCCAAAGCCTCTGGAAGTCCTCCCCACCCACAGCTCCTCAGAATCCTGGGCCTGCTGGTCGGAGCCCCAGTCTTCCTGATCCCTCAGAAAGCCGGCCCTGGGGCTCCTCTTCCACAGAGCCTGATGGCCATCGGTGGCAATGGCTGATGTCTTATTCACCAGCGTGTGAATGGCCTGGGTGAGGCCCTGCCTGCCAAGTCTCCTTGGCCTTTGAGGTCTTGCCTCTGTGAAGCTCCCCTGATGGGGTTGGCCCTGTGGAAGAAGGTGTATGCACCTGGGGCTGCCGAGAGGGAGGGCACGCAGAGAGGAAGTAGCGAGCCAGGCAGGGCCGAGGAGCAGCTTGGGGACAGGGCGGGAGCCAGGTGCAGGTGTCAGGTGCCCAAGGGGTCAGCCTGAGCTTCCTTCCAGCTGGATGAGCTTCCAGCCAGCCCAGCTCCTCGGAACCAGATTCGGACTGGACAACGGAGTGTGAAGAAGGAGGCTCTGGGCTTGGGGACCTCATTGGGTTCCCCGTCTTGCCATGACGGCTGGCCGGCATTCATCCTACTTTGCTCGTTGCCTAGGCAACCACCTGGGTTCACCCTTTGCCACCCACCTACCCTGGGAGCCCACTCAGAGGAGGAGAATAAAGGACAGGAATACAGAGAGCAGGGCAGAGTGAGGGACATGTGAAAGACCAGAGAGAAGAGAGTAAAGAGGAAGGAAGGGTGGGAAGAGGGGCAGAGCTCAGGTGAGGAGGGGAGCTTTTCACCCTGGGGGCGCAGGGGACAGGACTACAGGTGGAGACAGGACGGGATTTGGGGAACAAATTCTCACTCCTGAGCCCCAGGCTTAGGGGATCTCATTCCTGTCCTGTTGCCACAACTCACCCCCACATTTTACCCTAATTAGTCCCCACTGGAAAGCGAAGCATACGCCTTCCTCTGGGATTCCTACCCCCAGCGTGGCCCTTGGCCCAGAAGTCAGAGGCCTTATCTCGCCTGCCCTCCCTCCTCTCCGAGTCCCACCCTGCCCCCAGCCCAGTTTATAGAGCTCAGTTGCAGCCTCCAAGGGGGTTGATGGAATTTCCCTGGGGGGTGTCTTGTTCAAGGAGTCTCTTATCTTCCTGCCTTCAGCCATCACTGGAGAGTGGAGGGGACTTAGATTGGGGTCATTGGGAGGCCTCTGCAGCCAGACTTTGCAAACGGGGGGTTTAAAGCCAGGGTGGAGTTGAGGAGGCCTTGTTTAACATTTCTGTTTACTGAGGCCCCTACCCTGACCTCCCACAGGCCACCTCACCTAGCTGGTCTCTCCCTGCCCCCATTTTATGATGAGATTGGGTCTTTCTTCACCTGCATGTCCTTTCAAGCAGGGACAGCAACCTGGACAAGGTCACTCTCTGGCCATATTGTACACACAGAGCTACCTTCAAAAAGGCTTAGTACACCCAGGCACACCCAACACAGGAACTCGCTTCGAGCAGGGACCTGGAGGAACTCAGAAGTCACAGTCAGCCCTGAGGCCCCATGTCTGGAGAGGACTGTCCAGGCACCATGAAGAGATACGAGCAAAAAAAAAATGGAACTCTACCTTGAGAAACCAGCCAACAGAGCTGCTTGAAGACATCTAGGAGGGAGTTAGTGAAGCAAAATATTGGAACAGGAAAAAAAAAAAACAAGAGAATTATGCACATAAGCAACTGTCGAGCCCTAAGATGCATGAAGCGTCAGGCGTCCTGATGTCGCCGGGTGATGACAATCAGGCAGGTTTCTTAAAGCAGGCTTTGCTCTAAAGAGGAGTGAACAGAGTATGTTAGATGCCTACTGTGCGCCAGGTGTGTTCACACATGTGGCTCTATGTAGGGTCATCCACTCAACCACAGCTGTGATGTAGGCATCCTCAACGCAGAGAAACCGGGCTCAGAGCGGTCAAATAACTTGCCCAAGATCACAGGATCCTCTCTGTCTGCCTGACTGGGACGCAGCTCTCCTTCCCACCGTGTCAGACTGCTGAAATGGCAGGATTTCAGCACCGTTTCAAGGAAGAGGAAGAATATTCCAAGGTGGGGGGAGGAGGAGCAGAGAGATGGTTCAGGGGAGGAAGTGAAGTGTTGAATCAGTTGACTTCACTACAGCCTGGTTTGCCTACTTTGAAAAACCACAATGAAGAAATAGTCACCCAGATTTCCTTATATATATAAGCATATATATATTATATATATATAGCATATATATATTAAATATATATTTAATCTTAACCAAGATCGTATCTCTAATTCCTAATTTCACCTCTGCCTCTGGGTGTGCCTTTCTCCTATGCTCCCCAGTCTGTGCAAATCCAGCCTGTACGTGCCACAAACACTTGAGTTTGTCCCCCACTCCACCCCCCGCCCTGAGACCCATAAAGGCCCCATGAGACGAAGCCTAACAAGAAGAGAAGGTGGAAACGTTAGCGTGGACCAGCCCGTATATGTCATGTACGTGTGCCGACACTGTTCCAAGCACAGGGACTTAATCCCCACCACGCCCCTTGAAAGCTACTAGCACTGTCGTCCCCAATCCACAGATGAGGCAGCTGAAACAAGGAAAGGGTTTTGCTCAGGGACACAGGGACAACCAGTGGTGGGGACGTGAATCCAGGCAAGCTGTCTCCGGAGGCATCTCCCAGCCACCATGTCTCTCTGGCTAACAGTGACTGAGCCAGATGTCTGTGCCTGGCGCTGCGATGTGCTTTCAACGTGTTACCTCACGCAGGAAACGAAGAGATAAAGACTCCGCTCTGGTTAAGCCGACTGGTCTTCCGCTAAGGCCCACCCTGCATTGTGGGCACATCACTCACAGGGGCCAATATTAGCATCGGGGGCTCCCCAGCCTCCACCTGACTGCAGGGCAGGATTGGAGAGTTCTCCATCCACTGTCACATCTGGCCTTGAATAAAGGGACTTGCGGGGGAGGGGGTTCCACCAGCAGCCCCTGGGGATGGAAGCAGGGGGGAAGGCAGGCAGAATCCCTGACAGAAACAGTGGGACGGGAGGGTGAGAATCAATGGGAGTTTAATAATTGGCCCCACCGAGACGCACCGGAAGGATGCGCCGGCCTTCCTTCCTTCAGTTAACATGCATCATGGGAACTGGCTCCGCTGCTTAGGGTCACCCTGAACCTTAGGGCAGGGGGTTGAAAGACACCCCAAGAGAACACACTAATCCCTCTATGCCTCACTTTGTAGCCTGGTCTTAGGCTAAGTGAGCATTCACCACACCTACGCGGCCTAAGCCGCATCACAAAGCCTCCTCATTAACTGACAACGATGTTTCTATCTAATCACCAGGTTTCCCCAACCCTGGAAGGAGGGTCCCTTCCCCACCCTATTCACCCTAGCGGAGGGAGGTCTGTCTGGAGCTGTGTCATCCAGTGACTGACCGAACTGGTCTGGCCAATCACAGGAGATCCCCCTCCTCTCTGCTTCTCAATTGCTTGCAGAATCAGAGGAGTAAATAAGTACATATTGCAGAGTTCTTCATTTGCCATCCACACTTGGTCGTGTGTGTAAAATGTCTCTGTCCCCAAGGTGGGAGGGCATATATGTAAAAAGGCAAAAACACAAGGTGATGCTTGTTAATCACCAAACACAAGGTCCAGAAAAGCGCCCCGGGGAATCAGGGAAGGCGGAGGAGTTCAACCACAGGTAAATCAAATGATAGGAAAAGACGAAATAACAGAAAACATCATGTCTCTTATTACGTGAACTCATTCCTTCACTTGCTCACTCAGCCTGTCCAAGGCTGCTTTTAGATAGAATTCCAGTGAGTTCTTTTACTGTTTCCTATGCTTATAGGGTCTTAAATATGCCTGGTCAGCTCCTTTAGTGTCTTCATTTTTTAAAAAACACATATTAAAAGCTATTTTTTTTTTTAATTTTTTTTTCAACGTTTTTTATTTATTTTTGGGACAGAGAGAGGCAGAGCATGAACGGGGGAGGGGCAGAGAGAGAGGGAGACACAGAATCGGAAACAGGCTCCAGGCTCCGAGCCATCAGCCCAGAGCCTGACGCGGGGCTCGAACTCACGGACCGCGAGATCGTGACCTGGCTGAAGTCAGACGCTCAACCGACTGCGCCACCCAGGCGCCCCTTAAAAGCTATTTTTGAAGCAAAACCCTTCTCTTGGGATGAGACTTCCCATCACTGGCCCTTGCCTTTGAAGCCACACGTCCCCTGCTCTGAGCCAGTGTACCTCCTCCGAGGTCTCGCTCAGTCTGGAGGCCTGCGGGGTGGCCGTGTGCCTCATCTGTTTTCAATTAAACCCTCAAGCTGAAGCTGGGTACATGGCTTTAGCAAGTTGAGTTTCCAAAGGGTCAATCTTATTTTGAACCAGCACGTCAAAACAAAATCAACTCAACCTAAAACACCTACAAAGCAAATAAATCCATCTGTTTGGAGATTTACTTTTAAAATGCTAGGGCAAAGCAAGGTGCAAAGGGCCCAGGCAGCCTCCAGGGAGGGGAGGGGGATCTGTTTCAGCTTCCCTAAAATAGGAGGCGACGACTTGGCAGCCCAAACCAGGATGCTGGCCTCGGGTGGTTAAGACTAAGGCCTGGGGTGACTCCTGCCTCCTCCCCTCCTCGGGCCCAGGACTGGGGCAGGTGACCAAGAAAGTGCGCACTTCACCCGCTCTGGCCTCCTCATCTTCGCCCACTGCCGATGCCAGGCTGGGAAGAGCATTACAAGGCCACGGGCATCAGAGGCTGGGAAGGGCAAGGCTCACTCCTCAGACCCACACCGGGCTGACGCCTCATGGGTGGGGTTAGCTGGTGACTCCACGGTGACACTGACGCTTGCTCCTGCCCCAGCCTCATTTGCCCGCTTGGCCCTCTGGGGAAGGAGCACTTTGAGGATCATGACACCATAGAGGTCGGGTGCTCATCATCATTTGGACTGAGGACATAGACACTCTGCTTGCTGTTTGGGGTCTAAGGAGGGTGTAACAGAGAATGGCCCAAAGTCATTTGCTTTGGCCCGAGGGGTGTTTTTAAAACAATTTAATGGTCTGCAAATGGTGAAGCATCAGAAGAGTTCACAGAAAAATCCAGATTTACAGCTTCTCTGGAAATGTTAGACTATCTGGCTATTCTGGTCCCACAAGTCCCCCCGTGGCAACGATTCTGCTGAAGACCGCCAGACCTCCCCTCTCTCTCGAGACTGTGCCTGCGCATCCCAGGGCAGCTGTGCCGGGGGCTGCTGTGGGCATGGATCCTGCTGCGTGGTGGTGTCCTTGCACCCCCTGAAGCCCCGACCAGAGAGCACCCACCCCCTGACCCCCACTCCCACCTCCCCACCATTCCCGAGCTGCAGCCTGGAAGGAGCCTCCCTGGCCCCACCGAGAACAGCCCTTTTAATAAGGGCCAAGGCAGCTGAATTTCTGGGGAGCACAGACTTGTGGGAAAGCATCCACACCCACAGGTACGCCACCCCCTTTACCATGCAGAGCCAGAATTCTGGGACAGAAGGGTCAGAGAGGGGCCTCGCTGCTGAGTCAGAGACAGTCCCCTTTGCCGGGGTCAACTGCTCCTGGTGGCTGCTGTCACTGTGCCTTCAGCCACCATCACTCTGGGGGAACTCCGACAGCAAAAGCCCCACACCCCAAATCTATATGTGGACCACTGTTTTGCTCATCAGCGGGCGATGTAAAATTTGCATAGGTAAATGCCGAACTATGGTGTTCCTGGCAGACGTGACTTTGGGCCACCCCGTGGTGATGGCAGGCCTGGTAGTGACTGTCCAGGATGGCCCTGGGCTCTAAGCAGGAAAGGAGAGGTAGTTTTAGGGAAACAAACAACTGAGGAAGAATATGAGAGACGCTTCAATGTTGTCACAATCAGGAAGTCAGCGAGCACCCAGCCTAGACACTCACCTCCCTTGAAACATTTATGCTTTGTGTCTCCATTCATTGAACACATGTGACCTTGAACCTCGGAGCTTCCACCCCCAAGCCCACTCTGAGTGGGGCAGAGGGAGAGAGAGAGAGAGAGAGAGAGAGAATCTTAAGCAGATTCCACACTCAGTGCGGGGCTCAATCCCACAATTCTGGGTTCATGACCTGAGCAGAAATCAAGAGTTGCACGGTCAACCGACTGAGCCACCCAGGCGCCTCTTACCTTGGAGCTTTTTAACATGCGCTCCCCTCATCTTCCAGAATGGACTGTAGGCTCCCTGAGAGCAAAAGAAGACTTCTTCAAGTCTTCTCACAACAGGAAATACTACGTTCTCCAACATTCCCAGTGACGAAAATGAGTGCGTATGGTCAATTACCTAAAGCACAAATGATTTCATGAATATAGATGGATATAACGTAGTTACATTTCTGCCCCTCAGCCAACACCCATGGAATCCTAGGATAGTATCTGAACAAAGTTTACAAGTAGTATTGCTATTTGTTGCTTTTTATTAAAAAAAAAAAAAAAATCCATCTAGGGCGCCTGGGTGGCTCAGTCAGGTTGAACATCCGACTTCGGCTCAGGCCATGATCTTGCAGTTGGTGGGTTTGAACTCCGCATCGGGCTCTGTGCTGACAGCTTGGAGTCTGCAGCCTGCTTCAGATTCTATGTCTCCCTCTCTTTCTGTCCCTCCCTCCCTCACACTCTCCCTCTCTCTCTCAAAAATAAATAAACATTAAAAAATTTAAAATAAATGAAAAAAAATCCACCTGCTGTCACCTATCTTCCCGATTGTCCTCCTCCACCCGCTGCCACTCCCAGCCTGGAGCTAGAGCGTTGAAGCCAGGTGTCCTCTCCTAAAGGAGCCTGGGGACCTCCTCAGGATTCCATAGGCGCTGACGCCTGCCCTGGGGGTGTGTCCTGGCCCACGTGAAGCAACGATTTGTTCTGTGGCAGTGGCCGCTGAGGATATTCCCACTTGGGAACACCCAGAGGGGGTAAAAACCTTCCGAGACACACCAATCAACTTGAGGCATGAGAGAAGGAGCTAGAAGACTAAGTGCTGAGAGCATATTGGGCGCTGACTCTGAGCAAACAAATGGCCGATGTATGGGGACCCGGAGAGTGCACTGGCCTGGAAATGAAACTTAAATAGGAATCAAATTATTGTGTAGACTGTGCCTAACTAATATGGGCAAAAGACTGCTTTTCAGTGCAGTTAATGAATATGTGGTTTAAGATGATGCAGAGAAGCATCCGCCCCTAGAAAAAACTCCGGGAGGCTAAAGGGGAGGGTGAGGACCACGTAGAGAGGAAGGGGGAGCCAGTGCTTGAACTATCTGGCATTCTCCCGCTGCCCAGGAAACACAGGCTGCCTGTGGACCCGGGCCTCCCACTGGTCATCTGGGGGCACCCCCACCCTCGCTCTAACTCTCAGCTCTGGCGTCCCGAGTGCCTCTGCCTGCACTCTGGCTGTTTATGCCCTCCAGCTGACCTGCCCACGGATGTGACCGGCCCAGCTCCTGGAGAAAGTCTGCTCCAACTCAGTTGGAAGCCATCCAGTCCTGTTGGGGCACCTCAGGCTCCCTGGGCTTCCCCCGTGACCTCCCCAGACCTGGCTTCGGTTTATCCTTTTGAATCCTCTCTCTTTTCTCTCTCTGTGAGCCTGCCCCCTGCGTGTCCCTCACTAAGGCTCCTCCTTCTGCCCCATCTTTCCTCCCAAGCACCTTCACCGGCAAGGATCCTGCCCTCTTCTCTGAGCTTATGCCATCGTCTCTCAGAGGCCTGGGTGAGGTCCCGTTCCTCGGGGAACCTTCCTTGGGCTCCCCACCCCTGTCCTAGTCTTCTTGGGCAGCCGTAGGGTAGAGTGGAACAAACACGGGCTTTGGAGGGCAGCCGTGCCTGCATTTGAATCCTCACACAGCTCCTTTCTAGAGTGTGACCTCAGACAGGTCACGCCTTGTTCTCTGCATCTATAAAATGAGGATCGTTCCAACGTACATGGTTGCTATAAAGATTGGGGTGCCTGGGTGGCTCAGCTGGTTAAGCATCGGACTTCGGCTCAGGTCACGATCTCTCAGTTCGTGGGTTCAAGCCCCGCATCGGGCTCTGTGCTGACAGCTCAGAGCCTGGAGCCTGCTTCAGATTTAGTGTCTCCCTCTCTCTCTACCCCTCCCCTGCTTGTGCTCTCTCTCTCTCTCTCTCTTTCAAAAATAAACATTTAAAAAATAAAAAAGATTAAAGGTCCGAATGGCACTCAGCACATAGCACCGATCCATAGCCTTTCCTTTCCTTCCTTCCTCTGACCCTAAGCGCACCACCCCCGCAACACTGCAGGTGCTGCCCCTTCGGAGCCTCGGCCTCGGGGCGGGCTCCTGAGCCATGCTGGGCGCTGGGTGGCCCCCAGTCACCCCCGTGATGCCTCCCAGGGCCAGCGAGAGCTGCGAGGGCTTGGAGACCAATTCATTCCCCTGCACAGACACGCGAGGGGCCACCGTCAGGTCCGAGCATGGGGTTCTGAGGGCCGAGCGGAACCTCTGCTCGTACCGCAGACTCCACCTCACAGGAGGAGCCACTTCTGGGCCAGGGGTTGCTCCAGGGGTGCAGGGAAGGGCCAGGACAGGACGGGAGCGCCACCTCACAGGCCGCACCGCCCGCCACCAAGTACCTGCACACCCCTCTCTGGTGACTGCCTGCCCCCTCGGTTGGCGAGGCAGACTTTTCAAACCTCTGAAACAGCAGAGTCTGCACCAGCCTTCTCTCAGGGCAAAGGGGCCTCTCAGAGCAATTTATCCTTCGTTGGAGGGACCCGCTCCGTACATTCCACGTTTAGGCTGAGGGAGGTTTCTCTACAGGCCCAGGAGAATCTGCTTCATTCATACATTTAACAGATATCTATAGGGCACCCACCTACTACGGACCAGACATATCCCAGGCCCTGGGGCTACAGCAGAGAAGGACCAGGTACCTGCCCTGTGGAAGCTTGTATTCCAGTGCGGGAGCCAGGCAACAGATGATCGTGTAACGTCAGCAGGTGGAAGTTGCTTGGGTGGGGGAAGGGAGGGGGGAAGTGTGGTGAAAGTTTAGAGACTACGGGGCGGGGAGGGCAGCGTGTGAACTTTTCAGTGTTCTCAGTCTCTGCCCCAATGCGCAGGAACCGGCACCTTTTTAGAGGAACAAAGAGAAAACACAAGTATACTTGGCAGGAAATTCCTCTGGTCCGTATCCAATTGCGAACCAGTTCAAAAGAGTCCTGGCAGGTTATGACCCTCTGGGTCCTGTCCCACCATTGCCAGCCACCCAGGCCAGACTCTCCCAGCGACTGATCCGGTCTCAGACTAAAACCCTCCTGCCTCCTTTTTTCCTCCTTCTTCTCTCTGAAGTCCACGCTGTGTTCTGGACTCCAGGCCTTTGTTTCCCTGACAGGTGTCGTTTGTTTGCTTATTTGTTTTGTCAGCCCTTCCTTGGCCACCTTCTCCAGGGACAAGGTTTATAGTTCCCCTGTCACATCCAATCCCAGAAGATAGCTTTCTAGCTGGAGCAAGAAAAGAATATTCTGGAAGCTACATACTTTCCAGTGCTTTCCTCCACACCAACCAGACAAAAGCCCAGACTGGCCACCTTGGCTACCAGAGAGTATCTACAAAACCACCTCAAATCTCCTTCTACTCCTCCCTGGCTTCCCCATCTTCACAAGGGAGCCCACCGGTGTTCTAGAACGAGATCAGTTACACTTCAGTTTCATACTCTTTGGGTGAGTGGCTCTGTTGCCTGTACTCAGTACTACACTTCCTCAAATCTCCACACTTCTCTCTCAGAGCACCAGCCACTTCTCATTTATTGCCACAAAGGAGTTTTGTGTTTGTTAAAATTTGACATGGGTGTGCTTGCTAAATCATGTCTGTGAGCTCCTTGAGGGCAAGGCCCATGTCTGTTTTCCTCACCGTTGACTCCACAAAACCCCACCCAATGCCTGGCAGGTCGTAAAAGCTTAACCAACAGCTGTCAAATGTGCAAATAAACTATACCCAAGATGCAATTATTATGTTGGTAACACACATACGACAGAGACTAAGGAAACAAAAAATGGTAAGTCTGAGTGGTAGATCCTAAACCTTAACTCCCTTATAAATAAGTGATGTATTTACATTTTTTAAAGTTTGTTTTTATTTATTTTGAGAGAGGTAGAGTGGGGGAGGGGCAGAGAGAGGGAGAGAATGAATCCCAAGCTGACTCTGGGCACTGCCAGCACAGAGCCCCACCAGGGGACTAGAACTTCCCAACTGTGAGATCATGACTTGAGCTTAAACCAATAGTCGGAGGCTTAACCCACTGAGCCACCCAGGGACCTCATAAATGATGTATTTATTGTAAATAGGTGTGACCAAGGATTTTCCCTGATGTGCAAATTTATGAGGTGTCTTGTAAGGGTATGAGAAATGGAAACTCGGTTTTAGTTGTAAAGAAAAAAACAAAACAAAACATGAAATACACACGCGCTTCCTCTCGCCCCTCCCTAAAACCTGCTCTGGACACGAAAAGAAAGCGAGACTGAACTCAACCAATCAGAAGTCAGCATTGCCGAGGCCCCTCCCCGCACATGGGTGACAGACAGCGTGCTCGGTACCAGCCCAGCGCCACCTGGAGGTCGAGGAGTGCAAATGTGGCGCCTGCCGAGTGGGTTCTTTGCCCAGCCAGACCTGACCACGTCCCTGGGGCCCCTAGAGATGCTGGCCTCCGGTCCCCACGCCCACTCCGTCACACCCACCCCCAATCAGACTGCTAAGGGGTCGTTCAGGCAGGAACCTCTAAGGAGCTCCCGACAGCGCCGTTTATCTGATTTACTCCAGTGACATCCCACAGCTTTCCCCTACTTTGTTGCGAATTATCCCTGCTTGACCGGAAGAATGGATTTGGTGAGTAAAAGTGTCTCAGAAAAGTGATACAATAGTGGTTTTAAATGCTTCCATAGCATCTCCTTTGGGCCCCACCTCCATTAAGCAGATGGATGTGGCGAGGGAGTGGCACCCTTTCCCTGGTCCCCGCCCCCAGCTAGTGGCCCAGAGAGCCCAGGGCTGGCCCTGCACCCTGACCTCCAGGTCCCCCTCTCTGACGGGCCTTGACTGTCAGCCCTGCTCTCCCTCACCAGGTCAGGGCACAGAACTTAATCCTTAATCATTTCATAGTTCCTTATTCCTCATTTGAAAGGAAGTCTGAGCAATACACCTTCCAAGGACACTGAAGATTTGCTTGGCTCAAGGTGGATTTTCCCCTTGTGTCACTCAGCACAGCCCCTTGGGTGCTGCTTGCCCTCCTCTGCAGGAGAGGTTTGTTCTGGAAGGAGGGCTGCCCAACATCCGGGAAGTCCAGGTGCTCTCAGGAACCCCCTTCACTGCCCGCCCTCCCCAGATACGGGGAAGGGCAAGAGGGGACGAGTGTGGGGAAGAGGGATTTTTATTTTATTGAGTACCTGCTATGTGCCAGCTACCGTGTTAGATTTCTGGCCGGGACAGCGGCATCCTCACAAAAGCCCAAGAAGTTTGGTTTAAGAAATGTATTTATCATTGGAATGTCACATATTAATTTTATACAAAGAAGCATATCCCTTTAGGCTCTTCCTTTATCACCTAGCCCTACTTTTCTTGTCTGTGGCCAAAAAGAAAAAAAAAGGTGGGAGTCTATGGGTGTAGAATGGAGAGGCTGAGGTACGCCACCAAAGTCACCTGAGAAGGGATGTGAGGTCCTGTACCGGAGGGATTGTGAGGACTGGAAATGAGGTTCCAGGCCTTTCCCTGGTGGGCCAGGAGGAAGCTCAAGGTTTCTGAAGAAACTGGCTCTGGAAACTCCAAGATGACGTGCCCTGTCACGGGGGAGTAGACAGGGCAACTCCGGGTGCCCCGCTCACCGCTGGCTTCTGGGAAGGGATGGTCTGTGTCAGCCACCAAATCTGGGAGATCTTCTGAGCCCGGGGTCCACTGGGGTTGGTGGGGGAGCCACTTGGTCCAAGATCACCACGGTGGTGAGAGAGGACTTGCTTCTTGGGTGCCCGAGTTTGCTCTGGCAGAGCCAACAGCCACCCCGGGACTAAGGCCATTCCTGCCACTCCCGGAGTGAGAGGCCTCACACTCTGGAATCCCTGGGTATCAAAGTAAAGTAGACTGTGCTGGGGGTAAACTGAGGCAGGCACAGCTGTGGGGGCGGGGAGGGGGATACCTGAGAAGTCCCAAAGCTTAGCTTTTCCCTCTTTGGTGCAGCCTAAGCCCTGGTCTCTATTTCTTTTCCTCGTTCCGATTTCCTCCTGGCTACTTTGTTCCCAGGAACACACGAACCCCCGGTTTGGGTCAGAAAGAGCTCCCAAGGCCCAGCTTCTCCTTCCCCTCTCCCAAGCCTCTTTTTCCCTCTCCGCTGCTCTCTTGCCTTGCTCATGGCCTCCCATATCACCACGGCAACAGGTGACATTCAGCTCCTGGGAACTCACTAATTGTGGGATAAAAGACATGGTTGGTCTCCAAGTAAAGAAATTTCAGGATGTCTGGGGATAGGCAGGTTTTCTGAATGCTCCTTGGATGCTGGGAACCTAGGACATTTGGGGGGAAGGTACTGCAGGGGCAGGGCGAGGGTGCAGCGGGCCCCGGGACAGAGCTGTGAGCCCAAAGCCCCACATGTGGCATGGCAACAGGTGAGCCGGCGAGCCGGGTGCACCAGCTTGGCCATCCTCCCGTGCCCAGAGGAGCCCGGGGCCCCTGGAAACTCCACGTGGGCACCGAATGTGGCTGGGAGTCCAGGACAGTCCTGCTGGCCACTGACTTGCCAAGAGACCTCTCTGTGCCTCCGCGGCCTCATCCTTCAAACTGGGATAATTGTCTCTGGCCCGAGGGCCTTCAGGTTTGTGGTTAGGATCTAATGAGAGCCTAGCCGGAAAGCCCACCGTAAACATCGTGTCCCGTCGAGGGAATTTTCGTTATTCCTCTCTCCCCTTCTGAGACGAGGGACAGAGAGAAGTGGGAAAGCAACTCATAAAGGCACTGTCAGCACACCTGAAACTAATATAACACTGCATGTTAATCATACATCAATTAAAAACATCAGGCTTGCGTTAGAAATTAACAAACAAATGAAAGTACCGTCCGCTGATGTTTGTGGAGCGCTCGCTGTGTGCCCGGCTCCGCCCGGGGCACTCAGCGTGCCGTTAAATTCTCCCAACAAGTGCAGGAATCGGGCAGGACCGTCACCCCCCCATGTTACTCCCAAGCATGGCCAGGCCAGCACGCGCATCCATATCTGCCTGAAGTGAAGCCCCTCCCCTTTGCCCCAACACCATCCAGGGAGCTCCTGGCCTGGGGACGCACCCTCCTGGGAGTCTGACCTGGGTTCCGTGCTCTCTGCAGCTCACCGTGGGGGCCTGGGCAACATGAACTTCTCTGGGCGTCCATCGTCTCCTTCGTTTATAAGGAGTTTGCTCTCCAAGTCCCCTGCCAGGTCCTCAGGGGGCATGTCTGTCATCCCTGCCCTCGTCCTCTGTGTGGTTAGAAAAGGAATAGATGTGTAGAAGGGAGGCAGACCTGGGATGGGGGGCGGGGCGCTGAGCCCTAATGTGGACCTTGGGATTCCCGCAGCCTTTGAGCATCGCCACCTGTGGTCTAGACTCAACCTCCCCGGGGGATGGGGGCTGGGGTGGGGGGCAATGGAGGCTATTACCAAGCCCATGTTTCAGAAAGCAAGTGTCCAATAAGGAAAAAAATGACTTCCCAGGTGGAAAAGCGAGTTAGCGGCAGAGCTAGGGTTGGAAGCCAGATCTCTCAACCCCCAGGCTGTTCTCGGCTCCCTGGGCCCAGGCCTCAGCTCGGAGCAGAGGAGGGAGAACAAGGCAAGTGGAACTTTCTGAGACCCTAAGGGAGAATCCTGGCCTTTGCCAGAGTCCAGAACCTGCCTACAGCTCTTGGCTCGAGGCCCCTTCCTCCTCCTTCAAAGCCAGCAACGGTGGGTCGAGTCCTTCTCATACCTTGTAATTCTGATGTGACTCTTCCGTCTCCTGCTTCTAAGGCCCCTGTGATTACACTGGACCCCCTCCCCTGGGATAATCCAGGTGACACCCCCACCTCTAGGTAGGCTGATTAGCAACCTCAATTCCTCCTGTCATGTGACCTAACATTTTCACAGGTCCCGGGGATTAAGATGTGGACACTGTTGGGGGCCATTATTCCGGCTATCATATGCCCCTTGTCCCAAAGGCGGCATCCCCAAATGGTCACACGTCCTGCACATCCGTCGGGTGGGCTGTGATGTGCACCTGCGGCTGTCTCCTATGCACCTCTCGGAAAAGTCCGTGTCCAGCCCCAGCCTCATCCTTTGAGGATTTCCCCTCCATTCCACTTCTTGCCTCCTGTGTGCCCCCTGGAAGTGTGCCCAGGAGGTGCCCGCTGCTGATGAGAAGGCCCTGGTTCCCATCTCCTCGGCTCTTCCCTTTCTGTGTGTCCCTCCAACAAGTGGACCCACGGCCTCTGGGCTGGAGGAGGGACAGGGAGACAGGTCCAGATTGCTGGCCAGGCTCAGCAGGGGAAGGCGGATGCCTCTGCAGATGGGACGGGGAGACGGTCACTGCTGGTGCATCAGTCAACAGGCCGCCAGTCCAGGAGTGTGCAAAGGGCTATGGAATCGGTTCCTGCCCTCCTATCCCCTGAGGAGGGTCCTGTGCCCCCCCTAGCGAAATGGAGTTGGTTTCAGTTGGCAAAATGGAGATGAGGGGCCAGGCGCTGCCTGCTTGTGTGCTCTGCTCTGCTTGGGGGTGAAGGTGGGGGGTGGAGGAAGCAGACCCGGGCAGACAATTGAGCTGGAATCATCCGGGGACTGGGGTGGAGGCCGTGAGTTTGTTCATGTCCCCTGAAGTGCTGGGCCAGCTGGGAATTCGGCATCACCACTTGTCTCCCTCCGTTCTGTCCCCTACCCCTCGCACTCTCCTGACACCAAGCTCTCAGGGGCCACCTGGGGCAGTCTTAGGTCAAGTGCAGACACCTTGTCTTTGCTCCCTGTAGTAGGCAGCTTCTAAAATGGTTTCCTGGTACGCACACCCTCATGGAATCCCTTCCCCTTGAGTGTGGGCTGGTCCTGGTAACTTGCTGTTTACAAAGACAATAGGACGAAACTTCTAAGATTCTGATACAAGAGTCTGTGTCTCCGCCCTCTCCCTTTCCTGAACACTGTCTCTCGCTCTCTCGGGCTTGTCACTCTGATGAAGGCAGCCGCCATCTTGTGAGCTGTCCCGTGGAGAGGCCCACATGGCAGGGAACTGAGGGCTGCTCTCAGCCTTCAGCCAACATGGAATACAAGGCCTCAGTCCGACAACCCCCAAGGAACTGAATCTTGTTAAGGACTCCCACATGAGTACACTCAGAAATGAATCTTTCTCCATGGAACCTGGAGATGGCTGGAGCCAGCTACCTGTGGGAGACCCTGGCCCAGATGACCCCACTGAGCCATCCACAGATTCCTGACACGCAGCATCTGTGAGACAACGAATGTTGCTGTGTAAGCCACCGAGATTGGGTTAATTTGTTATGTGGCGACAGATAACAGATACAGCCCTTTCTCCTTGACCCTGTCGCCCCATCATCCCCTTGTCCTTGGCCTTTGCGTACTCATCTGGTTCTCCCCTGGTCTTCCTGAGTCTCCTCCTCTCTCCTTTGCCATCATCGCTTCCGCCCCCAGGTGGAGGTCCACTCCGGTGTCTCTGGTCTCCACACTCCTCAGGGAGAGCCCACCTATTTCCGGCTCCAGCAATGTGTAAGTACCACATCTATTGCGATGTTCTTCCAGTCGTCTCTCCCCTTCCAGCAGCTCATCTGCATTCAGCTCCATTTCTCCTCTGGCCCCTGAATATATATTTTATCTGGATGTTACTATAACAACCCAAACCAGTGAATATGTCCCTTCTTGTCATCTCTGTTTCCAGTCAGCAGTAGATGTTCCTTCTGGAAGGCAGCTGATAGCTGGCCCAGACCCCCTGCCAGAGCTGAGCACCAGTCTCCTCGCCTCTGAGCTGCCTCACTCCAAAGCAGCACACCTTCCTTAAACACGAACCTCAAGATGTCAGATTATTGATCACTCTCGCGTCTCCATATTCGTTCCCATTGAACTTGCCTGATGTTTCCCACCACTGTCCCCCCATGACTCCAGCAGCCAGGCCAGGGTCTGCAGGCTGGTTCTACCATATTCCGCCTGTGTGCAGGTTGGTTCTCCTCCCTGGCCTCAGGTTTCTAACCTGAACCTAACAACTGGACGGGCCCCAGATAACCTTCAACAGGTGAATGGTTAAACTGTGACACATCTGTACCATGGAATTCTACCCAGAAAAAAAAGAAATAAAACAAAAGAGCTATTGACACACGCAACAACCTGGATGAATCTCCAGAGACTTATGTTGGGTGAAAAAAGCCAATCCTAAAAGGCATGACTCCATTTATATAACATCATCGAAACGAGAAAACTAGAGAAATGGAGAATGGATTCGTATTGTCCAGGGTTGGGGAGAGGCACAGGGGAGGTGGGTGTGGCTGTGAGGAAGCCAACGTGAGGAGATGGAAATGTTCTGCCCACTGACCATGTCAGTGTCAATATCCTGATTGTGAATAGGACACTTGAGTGTTGAGAGAAGTTTTCGGGGGGGGGGAATCGGGCAAAGAGTATGGAGGATTTCTCTGTAGTAGTTCTTACAACTGCATGTGAATCTAGAATTATCTCCAGAAAGGGGAGGCTGGCTGGCTGCTCAGTAGGTAGAAGGCGCGACTTTGGATATCAGGGTTGTGAGTTCCAGCCCCACATTGGGCGCAGAGCTTACTTAAAAAAAAAAAAAAAAAAAAAAAATATATATATATATATATATATATATATATATATATATATATATATATATTTATTTATTTATATATATCTCCAGGGCACCTGGGTGGCTTAGTCAATTAAGGATCTGACTTTGCCTTGCAGTTCATGAGTTCGAGCCCTGCATTGGGTTCTATCCCATCAACACAGAGCCCACTTTGGATCCTCTGTCCCGCCCCCGCCAAGCCCCTCCCCTGCTCGAATTCTCTCTCTCTCTCTCTCTCAAAAAAAAATAAACATTAAAAAAAAAATCTCCAAAAAGTGTAATTAAAAAAAGATACCCTTTTATTGAGTTGCATGGAACTCATCTTAAAACCTGGAAGGTACGTTACTAATGAAATGAAATGAATGAAAAAAATATTTTACTCACAAAAACATCTGTACCCGCAAAGTACTGACACAAACACAGGTTTTCAGTCTTTTATCTTGACATTGAATTACACGCCCCACAGAGAGCCAGGTGGGCTGTGGGGTGGCTCAGCTGCTCCCCGGAGCCCATGAGACCCTATTCAGCAGGTAGTTCCTTTCTTTCCCCTTCCCTCTGGAGGAGCAGCGAAAGGGGGAAACGATTTGGGTGAGGGGAGGCTGCAGAAGAGAGAGGAAAGTTCTGTAAGGCAGGGTCACCCAGTCTGAGGTTGCAGGCCAGCAGCAGAGGGAGAGGGATTGAGGGGGAGTGGCCCCAGTCATCATGTTCTTACCCTCCACATACCTCCCCAGATACTGCCCTCTCGTCCCTGATGCCCTCACCTACCTAATCCCAACTGGCCTTCAGCTTGGCTTGTGTCTCAAAGGGATGACCTCTGATTTATGGAGAGGTAACACACACACACACACACACACACACACACACACGAAGAAAGAGACACACAGCCTGAAAGAAAAATGGTCAAAAATAAACTGATAGTTCTTAAATACAAAGGGCCCTTAAACATATGAAAAGACGATCGACCTCCTCAAAATGAGAGACATAAAAGGCACAATGTGTGGTGAGACCACTGCTCACCCACCAGGGGGACGGCATTCTCAACTGGCAACATGCTTTCTCATACATGGTCATGGCGGGAAGGCAAAATGCTACAACCCCTGGGGGTGATTTTTTTAACTTTTTGTTTAAATACAATCAAACTGGGGCTCCTGGCTGGCTCAGACGGTAGAGCATGCGACTCTTGATCTCTGGGTTGTAAGTTTGAGCCCCACATTGGGTGGAAAGATTTAAAAATAAAATCTTTTCTAAAAATGCATGAAAAATAAGTAAGAAGAACATCTTAAACTTACAGAAAAGATGCAAACACAGTAAAAAAACTTAATTTTTTCTAAACTTTTCATGAATGTGTCAACACATTGCCCAATAGCCTCCAAAAAACTGTAGTATATATTTCTTTCAAATACGGGCATTCTCTTTCACAATTAACTACAGCATAAACATCAAAATCAGGGACGTAACATTGACCCATTACTACCAGCTATCCTCAGACCCCATTCAACTTTCTCTTATTGTTCCAATAATGTCCTTTATAGCAAAAAGATTCCATCCGAAATGCACACATACACTTGTTATGTCTTTAGTTTCCTTTGATCTGGAAAAACTCAATCTTTCATTGACTTTTGTGACCTCGATATTCTGGAAAAACACAAGTCAGTTATTTTGTAGAATATCCCTTGTTTTGGATTTGCTAGGGTCTGATGGCTGTGTCCTCTCAAAAGCCATACGTTGAAACCTACCCCCCAAGGTGATGGAATTAGGAGGCGGTGCCCTCATGACTGGGATTAGTACCCATTTAAAAGAGCCCCCAGAGCGCTAGCTTGTCCCTTCCACCATGTGAGGACCCAGAGAAAAGATGGCTGTTTAAGCACCAGGAAGCCCTCACCAAACATTGAATCTGCTGGTGTGACAATCTTGGATTTTTCAGACCCCAGAGCTGTAAGAAGTGAATGTTTGCTGTTTATCGGCCACCCAACCCATGGTACTTCGTCACCACAGCCCAATGGATTAAGATAAGGTTTGTCTGATGTTTCCTCAAGATTAGATTCAGGTGATGCATCTTGGGTTGGAATATCAAGAGAAATTGTGCCCTGTTGTTCTCACTGCATCCTGTTAGGTGGGATACCATTTCAGCTTGGCTCATTACTGATGACGTTAACTTTAATCACTTGATTCAAGGGATGCGTTTCAGGTTTTTCCATTGTAAAGTCACTCTTTTTCCCTTTGTAATTAGGCAGTATTTTGTTGGGAAGTACTTTGAGACTATGTAAATATCCCCTTCCTCATTAAACTTGCGGTGTATTCATTTATTTCTAGCAGTGTGGACTGATAGATTCCTATTTTATTCAGTGTTGCTATCATTGATTCTGATGCTCAAATTTTCCCACATCTTGCCAGCGGGAGTCCCTCCCCTGGATCCCATGATTCTGTGAGCACTCCCTTACTTTTTTTTTTTTTTTTAATTTTTTTGCGCTTCCTTACTTTTAAGTGTGACGTGTTCTGGCCTCATCTCGCTCCTTGCTTGACCCATCTTGGGAATCTGCCATTTCTCCAAAAAAATTCAGTTCCTTTTAGTAAAGAATGGTATTTAGAAACTAAGATCTGGGCATGAGGTGTGCTCATCGCTATGGAGGTTTTAGTACTTGTAGGTGCTCTCAGTGAACAGAAAAATGGAAAATATAGGTAGACACACATACACACATGTGTATATATATACATATGTATGTATATATGCATACATTTTACATCCATATTTATTTCCAGATCTGTCAACACACAGTGTGAGGCTCATGCTGGGGTGAGAGGTAGAGGCTGAGGAGTCTCCTGGGGGAAGGGGCTGAGCCAGCATCTCGAAACGGGGGAGGTTTATGACAGTTGCTGTGGGAAATCCAGTAAGAGGGTAGAAGACCTGAATAAAAGGACCGTGTATTGGCACACACAAAACCACACCGAATGAATTTGTGTCTTTCTGATTTTCTCTGTGAGTGAGAAGGATGACATTTTAAGGGTTACAAAGCATTTTCCTAGCC
Source organism: Panthera pardus (assembly GCF_024362965.1). Classification (NCBI taxonomy): domain Eukaryota; kingdom Metazoa; phylum Chordata; class Mammalia; order Carnivora; family Felidae; genus Panthera; species Panthera pardus. Next base: position 21,067,413 of record NW_026526832.1, read on the forward strand.
GCTCTTTGTATTCGTGCTTACGACTCCTGTGGGGGGCTGGCAAAGTGGTCCACCCAGTGCTTTGGGTCTTTGGGAGGGGGTGGCTAGTGGCTGGTCCATGGAATGCCCAGAAAATGAGCTGACTGGCCACTGGCTGAGGCCTTACGGAAGTGATCTCAAATTCCCAGAGCCAGGGATTGCTCAAGGTCTAAAGGAATCCCCAGGAAGCCATGATCGCGCCAAGAGGAAAGCTGGCCCTCCCCCAAAGAGACTTCCTCCCTGTAGGCCCTCCGGCCCAGCCATGGAGGACCATGAACCTCCATGAGATTCTCCCAGGACCCGCACCTGGATCCACTGTGGAGAAGTGGGTGTGGTGGAGGCCGCGGTCTGGCAACCCCTGAAGGCTCTTTCCCTTCTCCTCTTGCAAAGTCAGTCCTTACTGGGGATAATCTGTTTTCTGTCCGCCATCATAATTTCGGTGTTTTGGGTGGTTAAATTTGTAATTTAGCCACCGTTATAGAAAAGGAGCCACATCCAAACCTCATTGAGAGAAATGCACATTACTCAGAGATCCCGATTTTAGAGCTGGTCATGACTTGGACTATCTTCTTTTGGGAAGGAGATCAAGTGCATTTTTAGTTGTAGATGGCGTGGGTTCTTCATTTGAGGAGGAACATTTTAAAAATGTCTTTTTTATTGAGGTGAGATTCACATACCATCAATCATTGAAAAATGCACAATTCAGTGGCACGTTGATGTTGTATCATGTATATATGTATATACAACATGCGATGTTGTACAACCACCGCCTCAATCAGGTAGGCAGAGCATTTGGGAAGTGCTCACACGGGGAAAGAAGGATGCGTAACGTGTTTGTCCAGCCCCCTTCCTTGGGGGAACAGCTCTGCTCCTACTCCACGGGGTGCTGGCTGGATCCCTCGGCCCCAGCCACCGCCTGTCCTCACCTAGGGGGGTGGGCATGTGATTCATGCTATCCTACTGGCTGTAGAGCCGGGTTCGGGGTGGGCTTGTGACCAAAGCCGGAACAACCGGAGTAACCCTTGGAACTTGTCTGCTAGGCACGGCACCTTTAGTGAGGGTGGCGATGAAAACCAAAATGGGACAATTATGTGTCTCAGACCTTGAGGCTCGAGGTGGGGGAGGGGTCGTTCCTAAAGGACGGGGAGCTTTATGTCCTGGAAGCATTCGGGGGCTTCCTAAGGGAAAACGATGCTCTTCCCCTGGGATTCTAAGCTGGGAGGATGTATACCTGAGGCTGTTGGCTGCCATCTTGGGGTCTGTTTCGAGGAGGAGAGAAAGTGCCAAGGCAGTGGGGGAGCAGACAAGAGTGATGGAGACAGTGAGGCCTGGAGTTAACATTCCAGACCCTGGATTCACCTAGTCCTGAATCTCCAACCCTGGGTTTCCCAACTGTCTAAACTCTAAACTACTGAATCCCTTTGTTTGTTTAAACCAGTTTAGGCTGGGATTCTGTCCCGTGTGACTGGAGAGTCTTGACTAATATAACAACCCACGTGGAAGGTAGGTGGAAGTGTCACCATTTGCTATAGATGAAGAACCTACGTGGATAGCGGTCCATGATGCAGCTCTCCTGGTGGGTGTGACGAGCGGTGAGTATTAAGATGGCCTGAGTGATGAGTCACTGTGGGGTTGAAACCACCGAGCGGGATGGAAGGTGAGCCGGGTCTGGACGTTAGGACGAGGTGCTGCAAAGGCAGGTGGAATGGTTTCGGAAGCCAACTGACGTGGAGGACATAAGGTCTACCGGGGTGCGGGGCCCAGGGTAGACTCTCATCTGAGTCAGACGTGTGGGAACCGAGTCTCACCCTCTAGAATCCCTGGGTGGAAGATGTTAGAGGAACATGTTGTCAGTGAAGGAGTTGGAAGGGCCCCTGCGGTAGTCATTGGTGCTGGTTGCTAAATACGTCTGATTCTCGCTGCTTTAAGGTCTGTGGTAGTGATTACTTCCTGGATCCTGAGAGCTGAATGGAGCCGTATGACTGCTTCCAGCCAATGAGTGACAAATGGCTCTTGTCAGTGTGATACTCTCCAGTGCTCTCCTTGAGATGGTGACTCTTCCGTCAGCCAGGGTCCCAGAATATTCCACGGACTCTACCCTTCTGCAGACTTGCCACAGACACGTAACAGGAACGAGAAAGGAAACTTACGTGATTTTTTTTTTAAGTAATATATCTAATAGATTTAATTTATAGTTGTACCATGCTCAACTTTTGTATTGTGGTAAAATATGTATAACATAAAATTGCCATTTGAACGATCTTCAAGTGCACAGTTCAGAGGCATTAAGTACATTCGCATATTGTGCCACCATCACCCCCCTCCATCTCCAGGACTCTCCCCATCTTCCCAAACTGAAGCTCTGGACGCACGAACACTAACTCCCCACTCCTCCTCACCCAGCCACCCCGCCCCGCAGCCCCAACTTCCTGGCAACTACCATTCTGCTTTGTCTCTGTGACTTTGACCACTCTATGTACCTCACGTAAGTAGAATCGCACAATTTTTGTCCTTTGGTGTCTGGCTTATTTCACTTAGCATAATGTCTTCGTGGCTTATCCGTGTTGAACAGGTGTCAGAATTTCCTTCCTTCTTAAGGCTGCATAATATTCCACTGTATGTAGGTGGTACATTTACTTATCTATTCGTGAACATCTTCACCTTTGGGCTATTGTAAACAAGGCTGCTATGAACGCTGGTGTACAAATGTCTAGAAGAGTCTCTTTCACAGAAGGGGAATTGCTGGGTCATATGGTAATTCTAGGTTTAATTCGTGTGAGGAACCATCACGCTGTTTTCCATAGAACTTTTGTGATTTTAAATCACCAAAACTTGGGGTTGTTTGTTATCGCAGGATAACCTAGCATATCCTGACCCACACTGCCCCTCGCCCCGGATAATCTAGGATCAACCAGGGTTCTGCAGGCCACAGTGGAACAGACAGAAGTGAGGGGGTATAGGGGCCCAAAGGCTAACTCGATCTGAGCCAGACCCAGTGTGACATGGGGTGTGGACCAGTAGGGTTTGCCACAACTGATATGCCTCTTCTTGGGACCACCTGGAGGGTCCTTCTCATGCCAAAGACATCAGGGCCACACTCTGGAACCACCCCTGTAGCCACATGGTTGCTTCTCACTGGACACAAACCCCTTCTAACATAGTCAGCTTGGGCCTCTTGACCCCAGCACCACAGATATCCAAGGTCACGCACATCATGGGCTCCATCATTATGGATTCCATCATAAATAGTACTAATCAGCAGAAACTTATATTTGCCCTTCTTGATCCTGAGGATTTCAGCTTGTGAAGAGTAACTATAATGTGTTAAAAGTATGGTGTGGTGATCTCAGAGTCAGATGAACCAGGCTTTGAATCCTGATTCTGCGGCTTCCCGACTGCATGGCTTTGACTAAGCCTCAGTTTCTTCATTCGTAGAGTGAGGATAATAGAAACTACCACACAGAGTTGGCAAGGGCTAAGGGAAATGTGCCAAGTCTGGTGCCTGGTGTACAGGACATGCTCGGTAAACAGTCGCTATATGGGGGCACTATTCCGTAAGCCTTTGAGGAGGGGAGAGGTATGGTGCCATCTTTCTAAACATGGTTTTCCCCTTCGCCAAGCTTTAGACTATTTGTGGATGCCCGCCTTGACGTGGAAAGCAAAGTGGCAAGGAGCTTGCAATGTGCACCTTCATTCAACCGATGTTTATTGAGAACCTACTGGGTGCCAAGTGCTGGGCTACATATGTGGTTCCTATCCTCATGGAGGAAACAGTACAAGTTTCTAGAACTGGCCAGCTGGAGTCCATGCATACAGGGCCTGCCATCAGTGGCATGGGGGCGGGGGGACACTTGAGTGAGGCCAAGACAACTGTGTGGAGAGTGGCCTCTGACCTTGAGGCTGGGGAGTGGGGGAAGTGTACAGGATCTGGAAGCATTACAGAGCTTCCAGAAGGAAAACCTCTTGGATGAAAGTTCAGCTCTGTGTCTCAAAGAGTTAGGTAACTATCTGTTCCTGTGCCCTCCACGGGGTGAAGCTGGTGGGGGAGAAGGGAAAAGTAGGACTGGTTTCAGCAGCGAGGGCCTGAGTGCCCATTTTCAGTAGCCCCCACCCACAAGTGGGAGGGTGGGTGCCTCGGGAAGGGAGCACTCCATGTCCCGGGTGAGGGAACTCAGGGCACTGCCATGTAGCTGAAGTGCTAGGTGAAATGGGGGTGCACAGTGGAAGGGGCTGATGGAGGTACAGGCAGAAGTGGAGAGCCAGTCTGGGGGGACTGGGGGCCCGGCACCAAGCCTTAGAGGTAGCGATGAACAGAGGGTGGCTGTGCTGATGGAAGTAGACAGAGATGCCCCAAGTCAGAAACCAGGAGCGGGAGAACTCTCTGGGAAATGAGAACAACCCCCGCAGGGAAGGGGTGAGTAAGCGTGAGGGTGGAGTGTAGGTGTGCACAGAATCTTAGAGCTGGAAGGGATCTTCAATGTCATTTAGTTCAACCTCCCACCCCACGAAGTCTTTCAGTCTTCCACTGTCCAATTGAGGGCACTCAACTCTACTTGGACGCGTCAAGGTACGGGGAGCTCACTCCCTTTAAGGGGACTCATCCTATAGAGGTGCCCGAGCCTCTAGGACGGCCTGGATGGACCTGGCGCCCCGACCTTGGCCCTGTTGAGTGGGCTGGCCTCCACTCGGCGGCGGCACCTGGCGGGGGTGGCGGGTCGGGTGGGGATTGCTGTGCGGATGGGCCGGCGCTGCTGTCCCCAGCCCCAGTGCTGAGGCAGGCAGAGTGCAGTGGGCTCTGGTGGAGGTCGGGAGAACTGCAGGGTGAAGGCCGCCGGGGGCTCCACGGGCTGCTGGGGGGGAGGCACTGACACCGGCCCAGGGAGAGGAGGGGCCGCTGTCCCTGCGGCCAGTGCTGGATGCGGGGACCCAGCGCAGAGGCAGCGCCAGGTAGCGGGGCACCCCGCGGGGGGAGGGCTGCAGCAAGGCCCCCGGCGGAGTGGCCCGGAGAGCGGCGGAAGCTAGGTGCCCAGGCCCAGCGCAGGGTCGGGGCGCTGCGGGGTCTGGCCCTCCGTCTCGCAGCGTGCGGGGACTCCCGGCGGGGCCGCAGAGGCCGGGAAGTCGGGCCGAGGGCGCTAGGACCGGCCGCGCGCCCAGGCCGCTACCGCCGCGGCGCCCCGGGGCCCCCCAGTCGGCGCTGCCTCCCGGGCCGGCTCCGCAGCGCCGGGGCCGGGGCCAGCGCGGCCGCGGGGGGCGAGCAGCGGGCGGAGGCCTGGGCCCGCGGGCGGCCGGAGGGAGGGAAGGAGGAAGGCGGAGAGAAGGGGTGGGAGGGGGGGGGACCCGGCAGAGGAGGCGGAGAGAGGGAGCGCGACAGCGAGAGCGGAGGGAGGGAGCGAGCGAGGCAGGCGGGCCGGGAGGGAGGGAGGGCGCGCGGGCGGCGGCGGCGGCGGCGAGAGCAGAGGACGAGCCGGGACGCGGCGCCGCGGCACCAGGGCGCGCAGCCGGGCCGGCCCGACCCCACCGGCCACACGGTAATGAGCGCCGCTGCTGGCGGCCCGGGAGGCCGGCCCGGAGGCGGGCGGAGAGGAGGGGAGGCCGGGCGGGGGGCACGGCGGCGGGCAGTGCCCGGCTTGGGGCACGCTCCCGGACCCCTGCAACTCGGCGCCGGGCGCTCGCGGGGCCAGGGCTGCGGGAGGGGACGGCGGGCCGGGCTGGCCAGGGCGGCGCGGGGGATTTGAGGGTTTGTTTATGTCCCCGCGGGCTCGGCAGGCGCCCCCTCCCGTCCCGCCCGCTCCCGGCGCGGAGCCCCCTCCCCGCCCCCGCCCGGCTCCGGGCTCAAGTTCAAGTCTATACAATGCCGCGGGGGGCCCCCTCCACCGCCGGCCTCAGCCGCGGTGCCCGGTTCGGCGCTGCCGCAGGGGCCCCGGCCTGGCCGCCCCCGCCTTCCGGGCCCTGCCCCCGCCCCGGGGCCCCGCCTGGGGCCTGCGGCCGGGGCGCTGGAGGGCGCGGACCCCGACCCGGAATGATCGGCTCCCGCCGCGGCCCGCAGGGAGCGGGGGAGGGGGCGGGGGCCGGGCCCCGCGCAGGCTCCGCGGCGGCGGCAGAAAATGGCAGCCTGGCACGACCCGGCCCCCCGCCCCTCCCCCCGGCTCCCGGCCCTCCTCGGCCCGGCGGGGCGGGGGACCCGGGAGGCCCCCGGGGGCGGGCCGAGGGGTGATCCGGGGGCCGGGCCGAGGAGCGCTGCGCTGCGATCCTCCTCCGGCCACCTGTGGCTGGGGGTGCGGGGTGCCAGCGGATCTGGGAGGGGCGGCGGGGGTGGGGAGAGTGCCACTCGGGGGGCACACCTCCCCGCGGAGGGCCAGGCGGCGCGCGGGGGGGACGTCGTGCCTGGCTCCTCCCTGCCCCCGCCGCGGGCCGTGGGAGCCGGGGCGGCGGCGGCGGCGGCGGCGGCGGCGGCGGTGGCGGCGGCGCCGCAGTGTGGGGGCGGGGCGGGGGCGGGCGAAGATCCCGGGCCCGGGCCGCTGGGGCCGGAAAACGCGGGGATGGGAGCTGCGGGCCGGGGCCGGGAGCGGCGCGGGTGGGGGCGCCCAGGGTCGCCCCCTGCAGCAGCACCCCCAGTCGCACACACTCACACGCACGCGGGCACACTCACGCACACGCACCCCCGCTGGGCCGGTGCAGACGTGTCCTTGAAAGCTTCGCATCTGCACAGTGAAGGACGAGGCCTCGCAGAGGCTGCCGAGCGGGGTCTTCGGCCCCGCGCCCCGGGAGACCCCGAGCTTCGGAGCCGCAGGCGGCCGCGGTCCGTGTCCCGCCCTCACCCCGGCTCCCCTCCCCCAGGCCGCCCTGCCCTCCCTCCCCCTCGGCGCGGACAGAGCTGGCGTGGGTCCAGGGCCCGCCCCCGGCCTCCCCCAGCCCCCCATCGCTGGGGCCCGCGGCCCTCGGGCTGCCAAACTGCATTTCGCTTTCCTGGAACCTCCCTTCTTGGGGGCACCCACTTCCCTCACTCCCCCCTCTGTGATTTCCCACTTTTCTCTCCATCCCCAACGTCCTTCCACCTCTCTCTACTGCAAAGCCAGTTGAGTAGGTGTTGCTGCCCTGGAAGGGGGCCGGGGGGGCTCGCTCAGTCTCATTGGCTTTCTTCCCCCACCCCCCCACCCCCGGCTCATGAGGGGAGCCCCCTGTGGCTGCACCTTGACCCAAGATGGCGTCCAGCACCCAGCTGGGCAGCCCCGGCCTGAGGGCGGGGGGAGGAAGGGCCGGGCCCCAGAGCCACGCCACGCGCCCCCTCCCAAACCAGCAGGGACAGGAGCCTGGGCGAGAAGCGCCCTCTGCCCTGTGACCCAGCTTGCCCCCCTCGCAGCCTTGCCCAGAGACTGCCATCAGCATCCCCGCGGGACTGTTCAGTCTTCATGTTTCACCCTGGGCTTGCCAGCGGCTGAACCGGCCTCCGGCCTCCTGGGCGGGCGGGCTGCGAAGGGATCCTGGGATCAGGTGCTGCTCTGCTGTGCCTCCTCCCTTCCAGGCAGATGTGACAGCTGCAGCCAGGGAAGCTTTTCTCCTTAGGCGTTGCTGGAGTGTTAGGACTGGCCTGTGGGATTTGGGGAGCCCAGCTGTCAGGCGGAGGGACCCTCTTTGGGCTGTCTTCTCTGCTGGCAGGGGCTATCTTCTGGTGGTTGAGTAAACCCCCGGGGTTTGGAGACTTGGGTTGTCAGGAGGGAGTCCCTGCTAGGTTTCTGGGGTAAGGTGGTCCTGCTCTGCCTCCGGGTCCCGTTGAGCCCCCGGTTGAGCTGTTTGACAGGCAACTGTGTGAAAGCGTGAGTCTGCGTGTGTGTGTGTGTGTGTGCGCATGTGAGTGCATGCGCTGCACCCAGGCAGGGGCCCACAAACTTGTGCGGCGAGTCTGGCACCTGCCCGACTGCCTCCCTTCCCGGGCCCCACTTCTTTGGGCCCTGGCTCCCTCTCTGCACTCTTGTCCAGCTGCTTGGTGCTTGTCTTCAGCTACTCCTCAAAGCTCAGGCTGACCGAGGCTCTCCTCGTTTTCCATCCCTGGCGTGGGGTCTGCAATGAGAGGTCGGCCTTAGGAAGGTGAATTCCTAATTCCTTCTAGATTCCCTGAGTGCCGGGTGCACAGTGCAAGGACTGCCCACCCCCACCCCCCCAACCCCAGCACTGGAGAAGACGACCGGACTGTGGCCATCTGTCAGGGTGTCTGCGGACAGGATTCCTCTGTGGGGTGGGGGTTGGACTGGAGCTTGGAGGTCCATTCCAACTTTGAAATTCTATGGCTCTGATTCTAGTGGTGGAATTTCAGACCCAGGAATGGGGGCGGGGTGGTCTGTTTTCACCACATGGCGGTAATCCGGAAAGGCTTCCAAGGAGAGGAGGTCTGAGAGAGCAAGGCCTCCTGGGGGATGGGCCTTTGAAAGGAGAAGGTGGTGTGAGGGGTGGGGGCCCTGCAGGGAGACAGGTTTGTCACAGGTGACTCCACAGAGGCTGTAAAAATGCAGCCTCCAGTTAAACCTTCACACGTGTGTGATTTACGTGTAAATCTGTGTGTGTACATAATTTCTGAGGGTTTTGTTTTGCTCTGAGTCCAATTCACAGTATGCCGACTCCCTTGTGGGTATTTTCCTATCACAGTCACACACATCACTGCTGACGGTCCTCTGAAAAAGGCCACAAGGGAGACAGGACTTACAAAATACTTGCCCAGGGTGACCTGGCCCCTGGGGAACTTACACTGTCCCCCGCTCCAGCTCTCCGGGGCTGCTGCTCTGGGTGACCGTCTCTCCCGTAAGCCTGTGATCTCCACAGGACAAGGACCTTGACTCGGCTGCCTCTGGGTCCCCCATCAGACATTTAGTGGGGCCTCCATGGGTGTCTGCTGAATGGCGGGGGAGTTTGCTACACATCTGTGTTTTTGGTCCCTGTCCTCTCCCTAGCCGTGGCCAGGCAAGGCTGCGTTTGTTGGAAGCACAGAAGAGCTTCCTCAGATCAGTCTCACTGGCTCCTGAACGAACGGGTCAGTTAAGAATAGACCACCCACTCCCCATCCTTGGGCCTGAAATGTTACCATTAGAATACGAGCCTTACAGTTTAGGGTTGAAAGAGAACTTGAAGCTCTGAGAACACTTAGAGCTGAGTTGGGGGCTGTCTGCGTGTGGGGCCTGGCTGGGCTTGGAAGTGCTACCCTGAGCCTGAGGCCAGAAGAGCCAATAATGGCCTGTCACGTGCTCCTGCTCCTTTCCTTCGTCACTTCCTGCTGCCTGTAGGGGCCTGGGGACCCTGACTCGGGTGTCCGGCGCCCTTGGGGATTGTTTCCACTTCCATTTTGGTATCTAACAGTGGAGTCAGTCAGGAGTCTGCCTCCACCTGCCCTTTGAGGCTGGGCATCTCTATGGGCCTGAGTTTGGCCCCTCCTGGGGGCTTTCATGATAAACTAAGGTGCCAGATTCCGTTCCCTGCAAATCTTGAGGGCTTGTTTTTAGTCCTTTCTCTCCTTGACTGTTTTTCCCTAAAACAAAACAAAACAAAATAACAAATCTGAGGCTCATGAAGTGTCACAGGTGTGTGTGTGTGTGTGTGTGTGTGTGTGTGTGTGTGTGTGTGTGTGTGTTCAAGCCTGCTTCCACTTGGCTGAGTGTTCTGGGCAAGACAGGGTGTGGTGCACGTGTGTCTGTGTGTACTTCTGTGTACACGGTGTGCAGCCGCGTGGGGAGGGATATGACTTGCTTAGACATGAGCCTGTTTCGAGGCAGCCGAAGTGAGGCCCCCCCCCCCCCCCCCCCCCCGAGACAGCCGCTTCCCTGCTGTGAGATCTGGGGCAGCTAACTTAATTTCTCTGTGCCTCAGTTTCCTCACCTGTAACGCGGAAATGAGACGAGGCTCTCGTCAAGGTGGTGGTGAGGATTCCAGGAGAGAGAGTGCACTGCCTTAGCAGAGAGCCAGGGCTCAGTGTTAGGCAGCTGTGACTGTCTTCATCACGTGGGCAGCTTGGGTTGGACCGGCGCTGCAAAGCGCTCTGGGAAGCCTTGTCCACCCTCCTCTTTTGCCTCTTTTGCAAAATCTTGGACAAAGGAGGAACGTGCTGATTCTGATTGGATAATCTTCAGAGGTGGAGGCCCCTCTGTGCCACTTAGCTGTCTGTTCCTGAGTGTAATGGATCCCATTGTCAACAGGTTGTCTTTGTACCCACCTTCGATCCCTCACGCTGCAGTTCCAGGCTTTATTCTCAGCCTGTCTTCAGTGGCCCATGTGTGTTTGCTGAGCATTTCCCGTGGGCAAGGCCCTGGGCTAGGATTTGAGGAGACAACAGAGTGAGTTTACGATGAGCCCAACTAATTAATGACCACAGACCGAGGTCACAGGAGAGGGAGAAATAAAGTGCTCAAAGGACGGTGAAGTCACAACCATCTGAGGTCATCCGGGAAGGCTTCCTGGGGGTGGCGCCTGAGAGGGGCCTCAAAGCACTGAGGTGGGGTTTCCAGGCTGAGGGGAGGAAGCCAGGCTGCTGGGGCGGGGGGCGGCGGTTGGGGTGGCTGGAGTGTAGAAGAGCCGCTGGGATGTGGGATAGGCCTTGGCTGTGCTGGGAGCCAGACGGAGACCCCATATTGATTTGAGGAGAGCGGCCCCTGTGCTCTAACGCCTGCGTGGCCTGTGGACAATGGCTTTGAACTACCCTGCTTATAGTGGCTTTGCAAGGTGGGGTGGGGAGAAGACAGGCACAGAAGGGAGGGCAGGGAAGGGGCCAGCTGATTTCATTTGGTATAGGCTCTTAATGATTTCTTTATATTCCAGAGACTAGCACTTAAGAGCTCAGACTTGGAGGGAAACAGCATATTTAAATCACACTAACCCCAGGGGGGCTGTGGCCATTAAGGGAAACACCAGTTGGGGTAAGGATTACATGCCAGTGACAGCAACCATGGTATGAATGGGGAGGAGGGGGGGGGTCCCTTGCTTGGCCTCCCGTGGCTTCCCCTAACCCAAGCTGAGGTGCCCTGGCATCCAGAACATTCCTGCAAGGGGCTGTGAGTAGGAAGGGGATGGGGGCAGGAGAGGCTGACTCTGCCCTTCCCTCCAGTCTCCCTCCCCCACACGCAGCAGAACTGAGAGCCCAAAGCCCCCAGCTGGGGGTGAGGGTGGGCGTGAGTGGGATATGACCAAGGTGTGGCTGCAGGTGCCTGGCAGCCCCCAGCAAGGACAGCCAGTGCTCAGGGCCCTCCAGGCCACGTCTCCCTTGCTGATCACATCAAGCCAGGCCTGTCTGGAGGACAGCGACAGGGGGAGGAGGTGCAGACGTCTGGGGCTTTCCTAACTGAATCCCAGTAGGGAGTGGAATTTTTTTCAACCATAGCTCAGCATTGTCCACTCCCATCCTGCTGTGGTCCCCTCTGACCCCTAAGGCTTCCCAGCCTTATTTACTTCTATAACCAGTTTCCTATTTTCTCTTTCCTGCGGTCATGGCCCTGCTCACTGTCATCCCTATTGATCTTTCCTCTCTGTTTCCGTTTCAAATGTCAAGGTCATTTTTATTCTGAGCCAGTTGTTAGCTGCCCTGTCTGGGTGCACCGAGGGGACGGAGGACCGTCTGTCTCTGCTAGTAAGCGGAAGGTCGGAACTTGGGTGTCCTGACTCCCAGTCTAGTACTCTGCCTGCTGGGCTGTGTGGATGGATCTGGGCTTTGGTGCAGATGTTCCGGACCTAACAGATCGTCTAGATCCCTGTGTTTCAGTGGTGCTTACTTGAACAGGTGAAAGATGCTCAGAGGGGACATTATGGGACAATGGGGTCAGATCTATGGTTTACTGAGCCCTAGACTGGACGTGGGCCATGTCATGGTGACTGTTTGGGAATGCTGGGGCTTGGGGCTCTGGAAGTGTGCCCCCCCCCCCCCCAGAGGTTCCCCAGAGGACCCTGAGAGGGGCCGGGGAGGGCACCCAGGCCTGTGCCTGGCGGGTGAGATCCTCTAACACTCCAGCAAACGGTACCTGTCGGGCAGGGACTTCTTGAGGGAACGGTCCTGTGTGATTAATTTTAGAAATCCTGGAAAGGTAAATACATTTGTGGATAAAGGGGAATCTAAATAGACCTAAGTCTTTGAAATGAGTTCGTAGCATGTCTACTCTGATGTGTTAAATGTCCGTGATACGGTGCTGGGTTACCCGCAAAAGCAGGGTGCAGAGTGTGATCTTGTTTTTGTAAAATCCCTTAAAAGAAATACAAATATACGTGGACAGAAAAAGTTGCTCTGGAAGGACACACAGCAGACCTGTCAACAGAGACTTTGCCTTTTTTGCTTTATATGCTTTATACGTCTTTTGTAATCTTTGGAAAAATGTAAACACACGTGTGTTGCTTTCTTAATGACAACAACAAAAATAAATAAAAGCACACTTTTGAAAGCTTCTGGAAGAATATGAAAAAAATTGAGTCGTGCCAGGGCTGGGAGAATGGCTTTTTTTTTTTTTTTTTTTTTTTTTTTTGGTAATGGATAAGATACGGGCTTGGAGACTGACAGCAAAGGGTAGAGCCACTCAGGTACCTGTCTTTTCCGGAAAGGTTGCAGGAAGAAATATTGCAGACGCTCTAGGCAAAGGCCTGGGCTAATAGGGATTGGGTGAGAGTGGAAAATAGGCAGCTGGCTGAACTCTTGGTCCATGCCAGGGCCAGTGGACTGAGTTAGTTTTCTAGGGTGGTGACTAGAACTCTCAGTTCACCCAGGATGGCACACAAGTCATCGAAGATCTTCACAGAAGTCTTCGATCTGGTGGCTGTTGTGGCCCAAATGGTCCTCTGGGAACCAGAGGTATAACCAGGCCCTGGTCCCAGTACGGAGCTCAGGGGATCCAGCCCTGGCATAGCATGGACAGCATGGGGAGCCGCACACAGGGAGGACAAAATAGGGCTTCAGGAGACCCCCAAGAGGGATGGAGGGGGTTCTGGAGAACTCATCCAGCATGTGCCCAGCTCTGTGATCTGGAGGCCCATGAGTGGGTGGCAGTGACCCCGGTGATGGGGTGGAGAGGTGAGGAACGGCAGGTACAAATTCCTCGGCCTGTTGCTTGGCAACAGCACCCACCTTCCCCTTCCACAGCCTCCTCCTCCGGCCCTACCCCCGCACCCATGGGTGCCCTCTTGGAGTTCGCTTTCCACTCTGAGGCTGCCCCTGTTTAACGTGACTTGAGAAAGGGTATGCGGCCTTGTTTGTCTCTGCCCCCCTCCCCCCCCCGGATTAAGGCAGGAAGATAAATACGGTAACGTGTGCTGCAAGCAGGCACAGAATGTGTCCCTCTGCCGCACCCCCCGCCCCTCAGCCCCAGGCTGGTAGGGGGACGGATGTGCTGGGCAAAGCAGAGCCCTGGCAGGCAGGGGGCGGGGGCACACCTTGAGCATCTCAGCCCCGCTACCACTCACTCACCGCGGGCCCTAATGTCTCTGTGCCGCAGGCCCTGCATCTGTGAGACGCAGGGAGAATAGCCTGCCCACCTTCCCGGGGTTGCCCGCGTCGAATGAGATACTGTATGAAAACCAGCTGGCGCTGTCCCCGACACGCTGTAGGTGGTGAGGAGATGTGCGTTCCTTTGTTTTAAGTGGGGTCATGACAGGGCTGCATGAGGGTGACGGTGGGCACCGGGTGAGATGACCCCCGTGAAGGCCTTGTTGCTCTGTACGACCCTACAGATGTCTGTCGTTCTCGCTGTCGGGGTTTCAGGGCCTCCTGTGGGAAGCTAAGATTCAGCTGGGTGGTTGATCTGTGAGCCCTCTGGCCCTGGCCGCCTGATCTCTGGGCCTTTCATCTGGATGCGCTAACTTCAGTCTTGTCGGAGTCCGTGCCCGCTGGGGACCTCGAAGGGCCCCTAAGCCCTGGGCCTCTCTCTCTCCCTGCCCACTAGTCTCTTTGGGCCCAGAGCAGGCAGTGACCTCTCTGCCGGGTTCTGGCCCTGCCCCCTGGCCTGGAGGCGTGGGAGGCTCTAGACCACAGCGGGCTGGCAGCTGGGACCCAGCGCTGGTTCCTAATGGTTTCATGTCCAGCAACAATGGTGGTGCCTATTGCCATCCTCTGTCCGGGCCTGGTTCCCCCCGCCCATCTGCTGGTGGCCTGAGGGCCTGCCTAGTACTGGAGGCTCAGCTGGGAAGCCCAGTGGGGCCGGGCCGTTGCTTCTGTGTTTTTTCTGTCAACACCCTCCACACAGCCTGGACTCCGAGAGAGCCGGGGTTCAGCAGAGTGAGATGCCAGGGCCCCGCCTTGGCAGGTCTGGCAGCTCTCGAGTTTTCTGTCCAGAGGTCCTTTGCTTCAGATCCTCAAGTCACGTTCATCTATTCATTTATTAAAGACCTACTACGTGCCAGGCACTGGCCACAAAGATGAGAGAGGCTGAGCCGGTCCCTGTGGGCTGAGCCCACAGTAGGTGAATCTGACCAGGATGATGATTATTATCTGGCAGGGGAGTGGAGGAGTGGAGAGAGCTCCGGATACCACAGGGGCTCAGACGTCTCATTAGAAGGGGAGAGAAAAACAGCAAAGGCTTTTTTTTTTTTAATTTTTTAATTGAAATTTAGTTGACCTATAATATTAGATTAGTTTCAGGTGTACAACATAGCGATACGACAATGACAGACATTATGAAGTGCTCATCAGGATACTGTTCTAAAGGACGTGATGCTTGAGCTGAGTGTCAAAGGGCAGGGAGCGGTCAGCCAGGGGGTCAAGGGCATTTTCTGACGTCACGGGATGTGAGGAATGGTGGGATGCGGGGTGGAGCTGGACCACGGAAGGCTGGGGTGTTATCCTCTGGCAGATGTCGAGCTTGGAGTAACATGTCCACGTTTATACCCGAGCGGGGGGGTCCAGGGGCCTCGAGGCAGAGAGACTGGACAGAAGGAGGGGGGCAGGGAGCCTAGTCAGAAGGGGAGTGGCAGTGCGGGCATGGAGGTGGGGCTAGAGGCTGGGCAGTGTCACCTGGCCAGCTGTGTGGGGGGAGGCTACAGCCACTGAGAGGGCACCGGTGGGGGGAGCCTGGGGGAGCCCTGCGGAGGCTTCCCATGGGGGACAGGACTGGGGCTGGAGGGAGGGACAGGGCCCAGCATGATGGATTAGAAGGGCCGGCACATTTTCTTCCGTAGCTGGTAGCAACTTCTGTAGACTTTTCAGAGGGAAGTAACTGGGGGCTACTGATGTTTGAGAGCCTGAGCCGGACCTTGCTCGTCTCAGGAGCCCCCTCAGAAGATGAGCCTTAATGCCTAGGCTCTGTCCCCGGGCTCCCTGGCTGCAGGGCCCCGGGGTGAGTCCCTTCACCCTGGAAAATGGTACGCGAATTGCAGAGTTGGCGTCCACCCTTCCCTTTAAGGCAGGGCTGCCGAGATAGGTGGGGATAAGCCGGGGACAGCAGTTTGGAGAAGCAAACGAGAAACAAACAAAAACCATTTCTCTAAGATAGAAATGAATCTGCCTGTCGCAGGAAGGGCCATTTCCAAAGACCTTCCAGCAAAATGACGTGAGCTGAGTTAGCACCACTGAGACGAGAGGCAGCGTGGCATCGTGCCAGGGCCAGCAGACCCGGTGCTGGACAGACAGGGGTCTCAGCTTGGCCCTGCCACCTCCTAGCCGCGTGCTTGGGCAGATCACTCCATGCTTCTCAGTCTCGGTTTTGCCATCTGCAAAGTGGAGACAACCTCACAGGCTTGTGTTTGCTTCTTTGAAACGCTGCTTCTTGCGCTAACCCTGGATATTTGATGTCACTCGTCACACATTTTATGTCACTCGTCTTTGAAAAGAATCCTTATGCAGTTGGCCTCACAGGTGTTCGAGAATTAACATTCAGCTGCGCGTGTTCCCTTCTGGTGCTGTGGAGGCACACACGTGCGCACCCCTTCCTTCCCTCTCTCAGCGGCTGAGTTACTTCTTGCGCTTTGCCTCCAGGAGGCCCGTGTCACCTGCCCGCAGTCAGTTTTGAGGAGTTCCCTGTCCTGGGAAGGTCCACGTATCACGTTCCATTGACTCTCCTGTTTCTCGAGCCTGGGTCACCCCACTGTATTTGAAGAGCGTCTAGTGGGCTAAGTGGGAATCAGGGGAGTCGGTTCCTTTTCTCTTTAATAAAGAGGGGGCAGGACTGTCCACGGCCGTGTGGACAAGAGAGGGAGAAGCTCTGCACCGTGCGGGGCCTGGGCAGTGGCTGGCTCAGTGTGCCAGGAGGAGGGGTGTAGGGCCCTGGTGGCGTCTGCAAGGTGAGCTTGGGGTGGCCTTGTCTGGACAGCGAGGCCAACTTCCTCGTGAGTGGCCACGCCATGGTGACCATTGGCTGTATCGTGGCCCCTGTGACGTGTAGCCACGGCTGCGGGGAGACCTTGGGAGGTCAGCCTTCTGGTGGAGGCTCTGGCGGGAAGATGGCGTCTCGGCCTGGGCTCCCGTGGTGGTGATGTTGGCGGGAAGGCCTGGGCCAGAGTCAGGCTGGCTCTGGCTGGGGCAAGAGGTTGGGGTGGGGACCACGATCGACTTCAGAGTGGAAAGCAATGTTTCTCTGGTTTGTACAGACCTGTGCTTGCACCCTGTCAGAGGGATGGCCCTCTGGAAGCCGGGCGTATATGGACGGAGGGTGTGGTGGTGTAATCAAATGAAACATACAGCATAATTCATCTGGCATGCCCTTAATGGTATGCATAATTGTGCTGCATGGTAATTAGGTGTAAATGGTAAGCAGTTCACATAAATGTTTTTGTAATTGGTATTAATTTTGCAGAGGCAAACTAAGTGTATGCGGTTTTCTCTTCTTGCTCGGTTAGTTTTCTAGCACAGGCAATTCCTAGCTCTTGGAGGAATTCTATTGCAAATGTTTGTTTATCGGGCAATGTTTTGTGTTTTCTATCAGAACAATGTTATGAATGGTTATGAGGTTCCCAAGCTGGTTTCCAAATGCCTCTTTGGCCCATACAGTAGGTGAAATGTGTGATGCATGTGCAGGGGGCGCCTGGAGCGTGAGGAGAGAGAGAGAGAGAGAGAGAGAGCGAGTGTGTGTGTGTGTGTGTGTGTGTGTACATACGTGTCTGTCTATATATGTGTGTCTCTGCGTGTCAGTGTGTGTCTGTATCCGTCTGTGTGTGTGTGGAGGGGTGAGTGTCTGTGTGTGTCTGTGCACACACGCATCTGTCTGTATCTGTGTGTGCACATGCATGTGTATCTGTGTACCCGTGTCTGTGCGCACACGCATGTATATCTGTGTATGTGTGTGCATGCATCTGTCCTTGTATACATGCCCGTGTGTGCACATATGCACCTGTCTGTGTGTATCTGTGTGCACACACGTGTGTGTGTGTGTGTGTGTGTGTGTGGCCATGATGATGGCTTTGGGGCCCTGGTGAAGAGGTTGCCCATACTTGTGGCCAGGGGCCTTGGACTGGGGGATTAGGGGCAGACGAGGGCTTTAGCTGGGAGAGATGACTCTGGGTCAGGCCACCATGAGCGACAGGCACTTGTAGATGTGATCTTAAGCCAGAGTCTAGGTTTTCTAAGGACACTTCACTGGCCTTTTGCCCTGATTAATCACATAATACTTTTTAAAAGACTTAACATTTATTTAGTGCCTACTGTGTCCCAGGCGCTGTGCTAAAAGCTTGACTTGGATTCTCTCATATCCTTTGTTTGTTTGTTTGTTTGTTTGTTTGTTTATTTTTGAGACAGAGACAGAGCGTGAGCAGGGCAGGGGCAGAGAGAGAAGGAGACACAGAAACTGAAGCAGGCTCCAGGCTCTGAGCTGTCAGCACAGAGCCCGAACCAGGGCTTGAACTCACAAACTGTGAGATCGTGACCTGAGCCAAAGTCAGATGCTTGACCGACTGAGCCACCCAGGCGCCCTGGATTCTCTCATATCTTAAAATAGGGGCTCCTATTCACTCCACTGCACAGACCAGACACCGCAGCCTGTGTCCGTGACTGGCAGGGCCAGGGTTTGAGATGGAGTCTGGCTGAGCCTCCCTAGGGCTGAAGTTGGGTGGGGGGGGGAGGGCGGTGAGAGGCCCCAGGGCTGCTGCCAGGGGCTAGTGACTCCGAGAAGCACTGCCCAGAATCTGGAGCTCTACTTCCTCCCCTCGACCCCCTTCACAAAACGTTTGGTTTTGGTTGGGGCAGAGGGTGAGGAGAAAGCAAACCAGGGACAAGTGAGTAGTTCATGTAGCAACAGGTGGAGAGGAGCTGTGCCCCGATAGCAGCTCCCAGGCCCTGAAGACCTTTTCAGGGACATCTTAATTGTGGCCTGGAAGGGGGTCAGCTGGGTGATCACTTGATTTCGGAGGAGGGTGAGAAAGCGTGAGTGGAAGAAGCATGTGCGTAGATGGTGGGGAGAGAGTGGCAACAGGCCATGTGGGGACTCAGCCTCCAAGGGCCCGGAGGGGTGTGGGAGGCCATCCCCCCTTGCTTCCTGTGGTTCACTGACACCCTGACCTAGGACCCTCATGACCCCCTTCACCCTGTGCATCTGGGGGCCAGTGGGGCCTGTAGACCCCACAGCAGGTGTATGTTCTGGCCTGGGAAAGGTGGTGCAGGAAGCCAGGAGCTCCCGCAGGGGGCCTCACTGTGGGCAGAGTCCCTTGGGGGGCTCTGCTGAGCGACCCCTGGAATGGGGCTTGTGGGGGGTCACTCGGGGCACCGCAGCACTGTGCTGGGGATGTTGCAGCTGCCTGGGAGTGATTTCACACAGTCCTCTTTGCCTCAAGGGTCACCCGGAACAGGGAGGAGGGGGGAGGCAGCTGTGAGCTGTCTGGGGGGACAGCAAGGTGCAAGACATGAACACTGACCTCCTCTGTTTGGGAAAGCAGACACACGCATATACACATGAAAAGCGAAATGACCACGTGACAGACACTGATTAAAGACCACTGGATGGGTGGTCGAGGAGAAGCAGTGGGCATAGGGGGTGCTGAGGGACGGGGGGAGGGGACTCCCTCAGAGGAGAGGACGGGGTGGGTGTAGTCACAGGTGTGGGAACGGAGGGTGTGAGCTGGGGGACAGTGACCGGCCCTGGAATGATGGGGTCGGCTGGGAAGGTGGGGGGTGAGGCCACGCGGTGGTGAGCCATCCGTGTAGGTCTGGACCAGGGTTCAGATTTTACTGTGCGTGAAAATCATAGGCCCGATGGAGTTTTAAAAAAAATAACGGCTGAATTGAGATATGATTCACATACCATACAATCCACCCGTTTAACGTGTGCAATGCGATGGTTTTTAGTACATTCACAGAGTTGTGCGACCATCACCACAGGCAATCTCAGAATGTTTTCATCAGGCATCATAGGTTTTGATGGAGGAGGCCACGTGCTGTGGAAAATCTTTGCTGAGAGGCCGGGGTGGGCGGTAGATATGCGAGAGGCAGGGAGCCCCGTCGTAGAACATCCACCAAGGTCGAGACCTGTGGCACAAAGGGCCCGGAGGGCGGAGGTGGAGGATAGAGGCCCGAGGACAGGATCAGGTGCCAGGTGGACTGAGGAGGAAGGGGGACCTCGGTTCTCTTCAGGCTTTGGGACTTCGGCGGCCGAGGGGGGGTGGTGCCACTACCGCGTAGGGAGAGAAGCCAGAGGAAACATGAGGCATCTGGATCTAGAAGAGTGGGATTTTAGGTGGTTGCAAACCAGCCAGGTGGAGATGTCCAGAAAGTGAGGGTCTGTACTGACCCCGGTGCCTGAGCATCTCCGCAGAGGGGACCGCGTGCCCCACGGGGGTGCCCGCCGTGCAGTAATAGCTGCCCCCCGAGACAGCAGAGGGGCCCGAGGGGTGGGAGAGTCAAGGGCATGGAGCCAGGGGGAGGCATGGGCAGAACTGAGAGCCAGAGAGCCGACTGGCTTGGAAGCTTCCAGAAGTAGGGTGTCTTGTGGCTCAGCAGTGGCACTCAGTAAACGGTGGCCGATCGAGTGCTTGAAGCAGGGTAACGGTTAGCTGGCGAGGAGGCTGAATTGAACTGAAGGACCATGAGGATGGAAAATGGTCCTTTGAGGCTGTGCGTGACCGTATCAGAGTCCATTCAGAAGACAGAAAGCACATCGTGATCCGAACAGGTTTTACTATCAAGACGTGTTAACTACAACTGGGGTTGGGAGTAGTGAGAGACCGGCCGGTGAGACGTAGAACGAACTACAGAGAATCTAGAAATAGCACGTGTGAGACCAGCCGCTTCCCCGGGGGTCACCATGGAGCTCCCGGGGAAGAGGCCCACGCCGGGGCCGATATCCCGACCTGGATGGAGAGGGCACGGCTGTGGCTCCCTGGATGACAGGGAGCTGACTGTGGAGACACGTTGGAAGACCTTGCTGGAGACTTGCCCCTGGAACTCACTGGAAGCCATCCTCTGGGTCCCAAGGAAAGCTACGCATGGGTCACACTGCCACTAAACTACCCAAGGGGAGTGTCGGGTGGAGATGTTGGCTGCTGCCGGCTGTTAGGCACTCCCCAGACCAGGCGCTTCAGAAGCCCCCTCGCTGCAGGAGCCGGGGCCTGGGAAGTTGTGTACAGAGCTCCGGGAGAGCACCCCAGGTCTAGGAAAGAAGACTCCCTTTTCTTCAGTGTCCCTCCAGTACCCTCTGGTGGCAGAGTCTAACGCCGTGCCTACTGGCAGAGGAGAAACACTTCAAGGGCCTGGTTGCATTTTCACCGAGCAGGAAGTGAAGGATGAATAAATCGCTAACTGGCAGTCTACCTACCCCTTTGGCCGCACAACTGCATTTGCACCTTTCACACCTATTTGGGCTCCCCTACAACTACAATCGAAGCCGTGTTTCTACCTAGCAAGACACGGCAAGCAATTCTTCTCACCCTTTCCCCGAAGAGTCCCACTAAGCACTGGATCAGCCACTGTCTACGTGAATGAATAGCTTCTCAAGTTCAGCCACAGTGCCACTGACTATTCTGTTACCTAAAGACTAAAGTATAGGGGAGGCTGGCTGGCTCAGTCGGTGGAGCATGTGACTCTTGATCACAGGGTTGTGAGTTCGAGCCCCACGATGGGTGTAGCGATTACTTAAAAATAAAATCTTTTTTTTTTTTTTAAAGACTAAAGTATAAATTTAACTTCTAACAGCTTGTATATGAAATAATGGGAAGAAGGAGGAAAAAGAAGAAAAACGGTTACCATGTACAAATAAACACGTATATGTATCCAGTAAATAGAAAGTACACAAAACTACTACTGTTTTCATTTCTGTGTTTTTTTCCCAAGGCCACATTTGATGTCTGGCTCCTTTCTCCCGTTATCCACCCTAGATTTCCTCTGTGCTCTACTGGAATGTCAGCAGGCCAGGCTTCTTTTACCTGGTGCAGGGGCCCGAACCTTGATTCTCGAAGGATCCGAATCCCTCGTTGGTCTGTCTTTTATGTTGTTGTTATTGTTACTCTAGTTTTTCCATTAACCCTAACTTTGGGGCTTGGAAGTTCTAAGAGGTGACTGAGAGAATCCTCTGGATTCCGGATGTGGTCTTCCTTGTCTCTGTTACGAACCAGCAACTCAGCGGTGTGGTAACTAGGATCGATCACCCAAGCCAGTGGAGTAACTCCTTTTTGGGGGCTCTTGGTTCAGTGGCGCAGGGGTCCAAAAAATGCCAGGCTGTGGACTTGCTTTCCAGTGGAACCATGGTGGTGTCCCCTTCGGGGATTATGACATTTCGCACTCCTTGACGCTTTCAGAGACAGGAGGTAGGGGCCACAGGCAGGGGTCAACAGGGAGTAAGTGAAGAGGTCCCGGAGCTGGCAGGTGTGGACCATGGGCTACCTCCAGGGGAGGACAGGACCGGACCCACGCTCACGGCTGCTCAGACAGCAGGCCCCGCCAGGGCCCACGTGGCTGATTCTCATGTGGACCCTCAGCCTGGCCACCCTGGCTCTCTGATCCAAGGCCCGGGACGCCCATCTGACTGCTCCAGCACCCATGGCTCCCCACAAGTCAGGCATCTCCTGACCTGTCACACTCAGAATTGCATGCTCCTTAACGGAAGTCTGTACTGGTTCTTTTTAATGCCCAAGGACAACTTCGGCTCCTTACCAGCATCTATTTTGGGTATAAATCTTTTTTTTCCCTCCTTGCTTTCGGGTCTGTGTCATGGTAACCATTAGTATGAGCACAGGAGTCTGATTCAACTCATCTCTGCCGGTGTTGCCACCATCGTGGCAGCAGGTTTGGTGTGATCATAAATGCTCACACTGGTGGTGCCCTGGCCTCGAGGGGAGTGTGACAACCACAGGTCATCTTGTTGTGACTCCAGAGCCAGACAGATGGGCTTTGAAGTGGCAACAGGATGGCAGGACTGTTGGCCTGTTGCCAATGGCTTTTGGTATTCTCTGTGCAGCTGGTGGTTTGGATGGGAGGGATGTTTCTGGAAGCCAGAGGAATGGTATGATGATGTGCATCTCACTCACGCTGAGAGGGAATGAGCAGTCCAAAGGAGACCCCCCCCCCCCGCCCCCCATCCAGCTCAGTCTTGTGACCGAGAGAGGCTGTGGTAAGGGGAAAGACTTGGCAGATAGACATCTCTGTCTAGGAGGCCCTGGTCGCTCCCCTCAGCCTCCTACCGGCCCCCAGTTTACTAGGCCCGGAGCTTATCGCCACCCTGGCAGATGATTAGGTGGCGAGGGGCACACGATTACTCTCCTGCCTTTGGTCATCCACAAGGTGCATTTGTAGCTCTGCCCAAGCTCCAGTAGGAAATTCAGCTATGACGCTGTTATCTCTGGGCTGGTGCCACACCAGGGGCGTAGACAGATGAGCTGCGGCGTAGGCTCAGCACGTTCATCCGTGACCAAGTGCTGCCATGTTTGTAAGGACTCTGGAGTTAGATGGACCTGGCTTCATAATCCTGCCCTGGAACTTTCTACCTGTGCTCCCTTGGAGAGGTACTAAACCCCTCAGCCTCAGGTTTTCCTTCTATAAGACGGGAATAACAAGAGAACCATTTCATACATTTCACAGGATCGTTGCAAGGATGAAATGGGACCATACGAGTCTCTTAGCAAGTGCCGAGCACATGGTAGGTACCCAGTAAATAGCTGAATGAATGATTGACGCGTTGGGCAGAGCCCGGGCTACTATGATTAGAAAGTTGTTTACCACCACGCCGACTCCTGCCCTCCCCGCAGACAGGCCTCACCAGGAAAGGGAGGCTAACTGGAAACTTTGCTTTCAGACCAATCTGTGCCCAAAGTTAATATGTCTGCAACAGCCACATGTTAATTGTAAGAGGACATGATGAAGTGGAAAACTCTGGACTTCAGGGTGGGACTGACGTGGATGTGAATCCAGCTCCACCACTTAATAATGACCTTGGGCAGCTTTCTTAACCTTTCGATACCGCACGTTTCTCGTCTGGAAAACGGGGAGGGGGGAGGGGAGAGGCCCCACTTCAAAAGGTCGGAGTGAGGCGTGACGATGAACAAGATGTTGCGGTTGTAAAGCTCTATTCACAGGGGCTGGCACGTCGTGGGAGCTTCGTGAGTACAAGCTCCTGTTTGAGTGACGTCCGCTCACGGGCACTCGGGGGATTTCAAGAAAGGAGAGAAAACCGTGGGCTGGATTAGTCAGGGACTAACAGTTGTTTAAATGTACTGAGGATTTTCTTTGTGCCAGGCACCCTTGTAAGCATGTTCAATGAATTTCGTTTGAATTCTCACAACAACCCTGTGAAGTGGCTCCTATTATTACCCCATTTTACAGCTGAGAAAACTGAGGCCGAGGGCCATGGTTTTGCCCCAGGTCACACAGCTGATAGAGTAAGCAGGTCAGGATTTGAACCCACGCAGGAAGAAGCCCTTTAGGAGGCTGAGATTAGCATATGAGTCAGGACTGTCAGCCGCACGGCACAGACTCACTCACACCCAAGCAGGGAAAGGCTTCCATTACTGCGAGTTTCAGAGATGCCCTGCCTCCAGGTACAGCTAGATTCTCGGGGGCCTAGACAATGACCTCAGTGTGCCATCCCTCTGTCTTCAGCTCTTTGTTCTCAGGCAAGCCCTCCCCCGCAGGCAGCCGCTCCTGACTCACATCCTACCCTGTAGCCTTTCCATTGCACCACCACGGTCCCCGGAGGCGTCCGGTTGGCCCCGCCTGGTCACGTGCTCACTCTGCCTGGGGTGAGTTGTGGGGTCAGGACAAATACGCCCCAAGCCCCCTTGTGGGGAGGGGTAGATAGCTGGAAACAAGCAAAGTCCACAAGGGGAAAAGTAGACTTTAGACGGAAGGGGAGGAAGGGCCTGCTCCAGAGATGGTCTATGTTTTTCAGCTATGCAGATCGAGCACTTGAGATGGAGTGGAAGGGGCTCTTACGATGATGACATCAAGATTGTGTTGTTTTTTTAATTTTTAAAAAATTTTTGTTTATCTTTGAGAGAGAGAGCGTGAGCAGGGGAGGGGCAGAGAGAGAAGGAGACACAGAATCCAGAGCAGCTCCAGGCTCTGAGCTGTCAGCACAGAGCCCGACAGGGGGCTTGAACCCACCAACCGTGAGATCGTGACCTGAGCCGAAGTCGGAAGCTCAACCGACTGAGCCACCCAGGTGCCCCGGGATTGTTTTTGATGGAGAAAGGATTTAGGTTTGGGGCAATTCTGGTTTTGTTCCTGGAAGAGAATCGTTCTGCGCAGGCTCTTGTTGAGGTGACATAGCGGGGTGACGGTCTCAGTGCCGGTGGGCGCAAACCTGGAGGGGAGACTTGGGGTGATGAGCTGGGGAGGTGCTGATGGGGTTGGGGTTGGTGAGGAAGGTGGGGACGGTGCCGGGGGACGGTGTGGTGGCAGGCTGGAGGCGGGGGGGGGGGGGGGGCAGGTGACGTGGCAGGGATGGCTCAACTGTGGGTGTTTGGCTGAGGTGGGCTGTTGAATGAGCCGGTGTTGCGGTTAGGGACGTGGGCAGCCATGGCGAGCACAGATGCACTTTGGGAGGAATGGAAGGGACGTGCAGCACCCCGGGCAGGGGCTGTGCTTGGTGGAAGTGATGTACGGGGAGGGATTAGACACGTTCGGTGAGGGGTGGGGTGGGGGAGCAGGGAGGGAGGCACCCCTTTTATAGCTGGTGATGGAACTGTGTGTGGGCGTGAGGCACTGGTCATGGTCATGCTGTGGGAAGTGATGGTTTCACAGAGCAGCAAGGTAGAAGGGCTTAGACGCACTCGTAGAGGAGGATAGAAGCCAATGCCAACCAGTGGTTGAAGTTGGGAGGTAAGCCCTCTTGCCCTTCCCTATTGCCTCTTTAAAATAATTGTGTTAATGTTTATGTATTTTTGAGAGAGAGAGAGAGAGAGAGAGACAGACAGACAGACAGAATGCAAGTGGGGGAGGGGCAGAGAGAGAGGGAGACACAGAATCCGAAGCAGGCTCCAGGCTCCGAGCTGGCAGCGCAGAGCCCGACGCAGGGCTTGAATCCCCGAACCGTGAGATCATGACCTGAGCTGAAGCTGACGCTTAACCGCCTGGTTAACCCAGGCGCCCCATAACATTCCTGTCTTATTTCCTCACAGCAGTACATATGCATCACGTAAGACGTCAAGACCAACATCACTTCACCAAAGAGACCCTCCCACCCTCTCCTTCTCAGAGGCGACCACTTTTAGCTGTTTCTTCTAGCAATTTTGCATCTCACGTTTCTGAGGCATGTGCATATTTTTGATTCTTCCATCTTAGACATTTCCCATTGATTTCCTATTTAGTAAGTAGGCATGCAGCTCCCTTACACGGCCAGCCTTTCTGCTCCGAAATCGCTCTCGTGGTAGGGCATACTATTAACAGTGCTCTTTCAAAAATGTTTTATGCACATATGAATGTATGCGTGTGTATACGTGTCATAGGCAGGATATTGCCACGTCCCTACCCCCGCCAAGAGGGACGCATCCTAATCCCCTGAACCTGTGGATATGTTACCTTATGTAACAAAAGGGACTTTGCAGGCAGGTCTGATTAAGTTAAAGATCTTGAGATGGGGAGATCATCCTACATTCTCTGGGTGGGTCTAGGGTAATCAACAGGGTCCCTAGAAATGAAAGACAGAGGTGGGAGAGGCAGAGGAGATGTGATTCTGGAAGCGGAGTCAGAGTAATGCGATAAGAGAGAGCCTGGCCGTTGCTGGCTCTGACGATGGAAGGGACCATGAGCCAAGGAATATGAGTAGCCTGTAGGAGTCGAAAAAATCGAGGGAATGGATTCTCCCTAGAGCCTCCAGGGAGGGGAGTGCAGCCCTACCAACATCTTGATTTTCAGTCCAGTGACAAGAACCATTTTGAACTTTTGTTTCCCAGAACTGCAACATGACACATTTGTGTTGTTTTAAGTCATTAATTTTGTGGTAACTTGTAACAGCAGCAACAGGAAATGCATATATATATATATATATATATATATATACACACACACACACACACACATATATATGTGTATACATACATATACGTATATATACATATATATACACACACACATATATATGTGTATACATACATATACGTATATATACATATATATACACACACACATATATATGTGTATATATATATATACGTATATATACGTATATATATATATACGTGTGTATATATATACACGTATATATACGTATATATACACGTGTATATATATATATATATATATATACATATGTATATATACCCACATGCATTACATAGGTGTGTATACACACACACATATTTGTTAAATCAACTAATGCGTCTGTATTCACAGCTAAGCCTTATAGTCTACTGCAATCGTTTCCTTTTTTTTTTTCCACTGAAGTTAACAATGATCTGGTTTCTGCACCTGCCTTATTTTCTTTGTACTTTTTGCTAGTTGCTGTCTCACCTTCTAATAGCTGTTGGTGTGGCTTTCCATAGGGCAGTCACATCAAATATTACATGCTCCAGACCCAGTTTTCCAGTTCTCGCTGGAAAGTTCTTTCCAGTTCTAGCTGTGTGGCACGTTGTGGCTGCCATTCTGTGGCTTCCTTTTGTGGTCCTCCGTGGCATTCCCTCTGCCTTCTTTCGGGTCGAAGTTCCTGTTTCCTGGATCTCGCCTTCTTCCTCTTGTCTGGTTTACTCCCCCTTTTTGGAGCACATCGTCCAGGACAGATACCTGTCAATATCCGAATCCGTCCAGTTCCTGAGTTCAGATGGCAGAGTGGGAACAGGGAGTGACACCTGTAGTCTTGTCGGATTAAAAAGACCGTTCGATGGTCAAGGGCATGGCAATGACAGCAGTCAACAGGCCTGAGGCTTAGGTGACACTGCTTTGATCCGAACAGTGACCCTCGATGGCTTCACCTGGCCTGTTTCCACCTCAATCCCGGAGATCCCCTTCCCTTGTCTCGTGTGTCTTAGAGGACATCTTCCTGTGTTCCTGAGAAAGGAGCGTCTGGAAAATACATTCTCCTATCACACGTAAATGATGATGAGGCTGCGTAAAGAATTCTAACGGGAGAATTATTTTAAGAATTCCAAAGGTATTGGTCCTTTGTCTTCTTGCTTTCCACATTACCGTTGAGCGATCCGAAGCCATTCTGCTTCCTGGACCTTTATGTGTCACTTTTTCTCCTGGTCTGCAAGATCCTCTCTTGATGTCAGTGTTCTGAGATTTCACGGTGACGTGCCTTGTGGTGGGTCTTTTCAACCAGGTCACTCATGTCTCGGTTCTGGGAAATTCCCTTGAATTATTTCATTGGTAATTTTCTCCCGTTTTTTTGTTTTTGTTTTTGTTTTTCTGTAACGCCTGCTTTTCAGATGAAACTTCCGGACCAGTTCTCAAGCTCTCTTTCCCGTCCTCTCCTATTTCCATTTTTCTCTTTGGAGTAGCTTTGTGTTGAGTTCTGCATCTTGCTAGCATGACTTGTACCTTCGGCAAATCTGTTTTGTTCTCTGAGTGTTCTCTTCAAATCGCACCACGTTCTTGTCTCATGAACGCGGCGTCTGATCTGGGCCTGAAGTCTAGGTTTTCCAAGTTGTGGTTTGCTTTGGGTTTCTGCGTTCTCGTCTCTGTCTTCCAAGTCAGAGGCTTCCCTCTGACGTCTACTGGTCCATGATGGTCCTTTACAGGATTAAGCACGGGGGACGAACAAGCGGATTAGAAGACCTGTGCATGATGTTGGGGCTTGTTGTGCGGCAGACCCACCTGGTTGACCTAAACAAGCCATTTGGACACCGTTTGGCTTCCGGTGGCAGCATCTATGTCCGCAGGCCTATCCCCTCGGACTAATGAGATTCTCCAGAAAAGGCGAGGGTCGGGCTGCCAGGGTTCTGGGAGCCCAATGGGGAAAAGCTGGGGGCACTCGACGTCAGCGTTTAAAATAATCTTCATCTCCCGGATTTTGATATATTACCTTTGCTCTCAGCTGCACCAGTCAACTCTGTGCAGAGACCCCTCTGTTCTGTTCTCTCCAGAGAGTAAACCTTCGGACTCCATGGGGACAGGACCTAGGGCTTTTACTTCTTTCCTTCAGTCTTCTTCATTTTCCCTCACCCCTGGTCTGGGAGGTAGCTGGTGCTACTGTCTCAAGTGTCTTTTGAGGATTCTTGTCATAAAGCAGGTCTGATCTGATTTGATTTGAGGTTGATTTGAAATCAGTTTTGTCTGAAATTTGGCAATCACGAAGCGGCTTTCCAGACCCCAAAATGTCGTGGGGGGGGTGGTGTCTCCTCTCTGTTCGGCCCCAGCCCGTGACGGTACGTCTTGAGAAACAAAACAAAAAAAACTTTTTACCAACTTGGATTTAGACGGTGGTGAAATTTGGTGTGTATATTCAAAATCCCTGTCCTCTTTCCCACAGCGGGTTTGGAATTGAAGAGTGATAATGGTGACTGTGTAGGTTGTGATACCCAGATATTTTTCTGATGGGATTCCTTAAGCATTTTTTAAAGATGTTGCTATACACATTATTTACGGCCACTGTGGACATTTAGAAGTGTAAAGAAGGAAATAAAAGCTGCTTGTCCTTGGTGGTAGCGTTCCTGGCATGGATTTTTCTTTGGTGGTGGTTTTTGTGGCACAGCCCTTGGCACCGGTGAGAAGGAGGCTTCGGCGCCAGGAGCAGCAGAGAGCCGTGCTTGGCGAAGGACCGTCGTCGTGGTGGACACATGCCGCTGGGTTGGGACCGGGGGCCCAGGAGCTGGTCGCTCCTCTCAGCAGGGCTGCTTGAGAGAAGGAAGCTTCCAAGGGCAGGTGGAAAGCGCCGTGTCGAGTCCTGGAGCTTGGCCACCGCCGTGGGCCCCCTGGGC
Source organism: Panthera pardus (assembly GCF_024362965.1). Classification (NCBI taxonomy): domain Eukaryota; kingdom Metazoa; phylum Chordata; class Mammalia; order Carnivora; family Felidae; genus Panthera; species Panthera pardus. Next base: position 21,096,645 of record NW_026526832.1, read on the forward strand.
TGTGCGGTGCGTGGCCTGCCTGACCATATGCCGGATGGTTTTAGATGATGCTGGGTGATTCTGAGGAACACTTTCTGACAGATCTGTTCCATTGAGTAACACAAAGGAACCTACAGACTGACCCAGGTCAGCTGAGTTTGCGGTGAGTTTGTGCGTGCAGCTCAGATACCAGGGGGATATGTGGAGGAAGGGGAGGAGGAAAGAGGTTTCCTTTCCTTTCCTTTCTGGGGTGTCTGCCCTCAGGGTCAATGCCTTGTGATGTTCCGCTTTTCCCTCCTACTTCCTACTCTTTTCAATGGCAACCAGAGGTTCTCTGAAAGTGTTTTTTTGTTTTTGTTTTTTTTTTCTTGCAGAAGCTCCCTGGGTGTTTCTGGGCCTCAGGGCAGTGTTGAGACAAACATCTGGTGGAGGGTTATCTGCCTCTTACTTACTTTGTGCCTGGGTCTTCACCGACTCCATTCTGGGGCTCTGGGGCTCCTGAAGTTATCCCAGCCTTGTCTGCGTCTCCCCTTTGCCCTTGGAGCCTCCAGTAGCTTGGCTGGGAGGGGCGAGAAGACACCTTGTAAATAACGTAGTCTACCTCGCCTCATTTCACAGTTGAGGAAACTAAGGGTGGGAAGCCCGAGTCAGGACTAGAACCCACATCTGCTGACTCTGGGTTCAATATTCTTTCCAACCAGATAACTCCCTTATCCTTTTGAAGGTTTTAATGTGGTTGGGGGGGGGGGTGGTTGTAAGGCCATTGAGCATGTTTGTGCTAACAAACGGGGTGTGGGTTTGAGGGGGAATGACTGGCTGATAATGGAGGGAAGCTTTATGGAGCTCTGGGTTGGACCAGTTCTCTAATGGGCTCTCAAGAGTTGTTTTGTGGGGTGGTATAAGCTGGGGGACAAAGCTTCACAGACAGTCCCCCCAGAGCTTTAGTGAGAGAGATCTGGATTCAAGTTTCTGCTTTGACTCTAGAATATGGACAAATCCTAACCTTTTTGAACATTAGGTTCCACTGTAAACGTGGGATAGTAATAGTACTAGAAGCTCCCCGAAGGAAGGAAGGAAGGAAGGAAGGAAGGAAGGAAGGAAGGAAGGCCAGCGTGTCACGTGCTTAGCACCGTGTCTGACACTCAAAGCAATACTCCTCCTGCTGTCTGTGCACTCGTGCATTTGGGCAGCAAACATTCATGGAGCTCAGTACTGTGCCGAGCTTATGTGTCTGCATAGCACCTGGGGTTTCCTTCGGGTTCACCTGTGGGGGCTTGGAGCATCTACAGCCCACTGGGGTCTGAACTTACAGCCCCTCCTGTGCTGGCCCTAAGGAGGCTCCTCCCAGCCCCAGCCTGTCCCAACACACCCTGGGCAGAACCCACCTTCCAGCCGCCGCCGTCCCTGGGGGAGGGGCCGTGCCCGTGGGAGACCCAAGCCTGTGCTTTCTCCAGTGCCTGGTTTTCCAGGGAGCCTTGGCTGGAGGGGGATGGGAGAAGGAGCCCGAGAGGGAGGGGAAGCCCGGGAAGCAGAACGGGAACTGGAAGGGGAAGGGTGTGGGTGGGCCCAGATCCAGCTGCCTCCCACTTTCCTTCTCCTGCCAATCCCCTCCCCGCGGGCGGGTGCACTGGAGGCAGGGGCTTGGCCCGGGTTTCCTCCTGGGGGGTGGGGAGCCCAGAACTCAGTGTCTCCGAGCAAAGGGGGTTGAATCCGCAACACCCCCACCCCGAGCAGAGGCCTGCGGCGGGGGCTTTGTGATTTCACTGGCTTGAGGCCCGCACCTGAAGCAGGGAAGATGAAAAAGCCCCTAAAATCAAGCAGGGTGGGTGCGGAGGGCCCCCCTCAAGCCCACCAGGTTCCCCGGGCAAATGGTGCCGATCCGTGGGGCTCGAGTGGGGGTGGGGGGGAAGCAGCCTCCCGTCAGCCGTCACCGTGGCCTTGGCTTCGGCCTCTCCCCACCGGGGCGCCCTCCAGACTGCACTGCAAACCTAGGCCTTCAGCCTGGCCGCAGCCCGAGTTCAACCTCAGCTCTCTCTGGGCCCAGGCGCTGGTCCTAAAGTGAGCTGACATTCATTTCACATCCTGTGACTGCAGCTCACTTCCTCCACGTGGTGGGAGCGGTGTGGGGGCGGGGGCGTGAGGGGAGGACAGATTAGAAGGAAAATGTAGCGGGGCTGGGGACCTCTGGGATTTCCCAGGGGGTGGCTGGGTGGGAGGGAGGGTGCGGGAAGCTTTCAAAGGAGAGAACAGACGTGAATGAAGAAAAGGGAGGAGGCAGGAGGCAGTTAGAAGTCCCAGAAGTGGCGCCCACTGCGCCCCAGCAACGCGGAGGCCCCGGGGAGACTGTTGCCGCCTCGCAGGCAGGAGGTGGCCCTGGGGGAAGCCAGGCGGTACCCTGCCAGCTGAGTCGGCCTCGGTTTCCCCTACTCTCTGGGGTGCTAGTTTGGCCGGAGCTGCTGGTGAGCCTGGGAAGAGGAGTGAGGTCAGAGGAACAGGCCTCACAGGCCCCGGGGCTGAGGTGTGTGTGGGGGGGTCAGGTGGGGCTTGGGTTGGGGGTGCCCTGCCCTGCTGACCCTTCTTGTCTTTCCCCCACAGGTGGAGCCACTGGAAGTCCACACCGCAGGCAGCAGGAGTCTCCCTCAGCACCGGGATCTATGTCTAAGTTCTAACTCTTGCTTACAAAGACCACGATAATTCCTTCCCCAAAGCCCAGCAGCCCCCCAGCCCCGCGCAGCCCCAGCCTGCCTCCCACCGCCCAGCTGCCCGCCATGCCCTCCAGCGGCCCCGGGGACACCAGCAGCTCCGCTCCGGAGCGGGAGGAGGACCGCAAGGTGAGCGGCTGGCTCTGCCCAGGACCCCCTAGGACCCCAAACCCAGGGAAGGGGAGGGCCCGTCCCCAAGCAGTGACAGCTCTGGTGTGCTGAGCGCTGGACCGCGCAGCTCAGCCTTCGCGCTGGGCGGTGGAGGGGGGGGTGATGTCCCCCTTCGGGTGATGGCTGGTAGAGGTTCAGTCCTGGTGGTACGGTGGGAATTTGAACCACGTGATCAGGCTCCAGGACCCAGGCTTTTCACCTTCCTGGTATCTGAGCAGAGGCTCAAGCCCCGGGTCTGTACAGTGTTGGCAGTCGGCCTTGCAGCGTGTCCCCGAACCCAGATTCCTTTCTGGATTGGCCTCCTACCAGCCCTGTGTCCTCGGGTTGGTCACTTTACCTGTCTTAGCTGCCTCTGCTTCCCCAGGGTATTCGGTAGCTTCTGGGAGGCCAAAGACAAGTTCAGGGAGGTTGGTAGATGTGAGGCCGCGTGAGGGCTCCCCCTCCCACACAGGGTGACACCAGTCATCCTGGAGATGGTGATTTCCTGCCCCTCACCCCCCCCCCCCCCCGGGCTCTGAGTGAGTGTCACTTGTGACCATGGAGCTAATGACCTCCTTGTTTTCAGAGCCCCATGAGAGGTGACCTCATCACCCTCTGCTGAACTCCAGGATGAGCCTAAATCAGAGGAGATCCCAGCAGACCAGTAGGGATCCCTGCTGGGTCCCCACAGGCTGCCTTGGAACCTCACCAAGCCGTGTCCACCTGTAGGCAAAGCCACCCTGAACCCCCAACGTTGGGATTCTGTGTTCCCCCTCTGTCGGTGAAATGGTAAACCCCACCACCACCTTTCTGGGGAAGCTGTGCCAGCCACGGGCCTTTCTGGGGTGTCCTATCTGCCGTGCCCTGGTCCCCACAGTTTCCTCTGCCTGCTCCCCTTTTCCTGAGCAAGGAGCGAGGGGTGGTGATGCTTGGTTGGGGGTTATAGTTTGTCCTTCTGGAACTACAGTGGACACCTGGCACCGGGCATGCCCCCCCCCCCCCCCCCGCCCCGGCACTCTGAGGAGTGTCCCCTCTGCTTGGCCACCGTCAGGGGCGGCCCTGAGACCCGCTCACTGCTTACCCTCCCCCATGCGTACTCAGCTCCTTCCTGGGTTTGCTCATTCTTAGAGCCTGTTTCGGTTTTCTGAGTGGTTTCCATCCATGTGGTTCTTGGAAGCAGCCCTTGAAACAGGTGGGGCAAGGGCAGATGGCCCTAGTTTACAGGTGAGGACGCTGAGCCCAGATACTCAGTGGTGGGTCCAGATGAGAGCCTGGTGGGTCAGAACCTTTCTCGCTGCCCCGCCTGCGTCAGTCCTCGTGTGGACACACACACAGGTGTGCGCACAAAGCGCAGGCACCTGCCTTCCCAGCCTGGAATCCGGCAGAATGCCCCGGTTGGGGGTGTATACGCAGCAAACTGGGGAGAAAGTGCTTGCCGTGGCCCACTGAGCCAGGCTTTCTAGGCGCTACCGGTCCCCTTTCTCTGACCCCCACAGAAAATAACAGGTAGTCCAGGTTATCCCGTGGGCCTTCCGGGCCACTCCTATCTCGGGCGGCGGTAGACCTACACCCTGCCACCACGGAGTCAGGGCCACCTGCAGCTGGCCACCTGTGCTCTTGAGTGGAAGCTATGGGTAATTCCCTTCCCTCCACCAGCTCTGCTTTGCTCCTCTGTTGGATTAGGTGACCCTGACCTCCCGACGTGGCCTGATGCCCTGACTGGTGCTGACACAGCTCCAGTCCACACGCTGGCAGGTGGGGAAGGTGGGGGGGACAGTCAGGCCGGACTCCTCTTGTTACTGAACTGTGCCACCCTGGATAGCAGAGGCCCTGGCTCCCTCACATGGAAAGCAGCAGATCAGGCTCCCTGTGATGACAGTTCAAGATCGAGAAAGAGCACTGGACAGAGTCAGAAGTCCCCGGGCCCGGGCCTGAGTACGCCACTTCCTGGAGATGTGACTTCAGGCCATCCGGGCTTGCATTTGCTCAGCTGTGAAGTGGGGATCACGACTCTGGCTGTGCCTGTTTTACAGGGTGGTTGTGGAAGTCAGATGAGGTCACGGGCATGGAAATGCCCTGCAAACAGCAAAGTCTGGTCCAATTATGAGGGATTACGATTGCTATTATTATCTACCCATAGTAACTGTTCTGGCTCATGCGGCAACAAACACACACCCAAGCCCCAGATCCTGGTGCTGATAGAGCGGCCGATAGACGGGGGCTGGGGCATGGCGGGCGCTCCTCCCCAGCCACCCACGCCCACAGCGCGCATGCCGGCTCACCTGGCACACCTCCCTGGCACCTCTGGGCTGGCTCCCACAGCTCCAGGGAGCCACCGGGGAGGGCGGGTAGAGACACAGCCGCCCACGCTGGCCCGAGAAAGCCAGGCCTGGGGCAGAGGTGCCTTGTCTGCAGAGGGGGAAGATGGGCTTGGGCTGCGGCCCAAGGAGCCTGGCAGAGTTGCCTGGGGCACCTGGCATAAAGGAACTGTTTGGTGAGCCAGAGGGAAGTGGTGTGGCCACGCACTGGCCCCTGCTCCACTGGGCCCCACGCCCCTTCCAGCCTCCTTCCCGGCCACGCCTCCACGCACCTTCCACTTGGGTACTTCCTGGAGCTGCCAGGCGTCTGTTTCTGTGGTTTCCTCTGCCCGGTGTGCCTGCTCCCTAATCTTTACTGCTCCTCTCTGATCAAAGCCCTTGCTTCCTTCTGTCGGCCTTGAATTATAGTTTGTAGTGGACACGCGGTTCTCAAAACGTGACCCCCTAAACCGGCAGCCCCAGTGGCCCCTGGAAAGGTTAGAAATGCAAATCAGAAACTCTGGGGCAGGGGCCCAGCAATCTGTTTTAACTAGCTCTCTAGGGGCATCTAGGAAGTACTGGTGTGGATGATATCCAGGGGGAGGGGAGGGCAGGGCCTGACTAGCCTCGAGTAGATGCTCAGGAAATACATAGCGGATAGCAGAGAAAGGGAAATGAGAGGGGTAAGACCCTCCCACAGAACAGCAGCCTGGGGCTGGGTCAAGCAGGCTGGGTGCAGTGGTGGCTGAGGCAGAGTGCGTGTGGCTGAGGCAGAGTGCGTATGGCTGGGAGTGCATAGAGGGGTCTGCCCAGCACCTCTTCTCCCTGTGGCCTCCCCTACCTTGCCATCCGTATGTTAAGTGGGGAGGCTGGGACAATGCAGATTTGGGGTGGGTAGAGCTCTGGGGTTCTCTCCAGGGTGGGTCAGCTGGGTAGGTGTAGCCACATGGAGGGAGGGGGAGCTGGCCTTATGGGGGATGTGTGTGGGGCGGGGGGCACGTCCAACAGCAGGGAGGCCCGGAGCCAGGGTCCTGGCTTGCGGAGGAGCATGGAGGTGGGGTGTCAGGCCCTGCATGGAGGGGAGGGGAGGGGCAGAGGGAGCAGGAAGGGGCTGGAAAGGCCTCCTCAGTTCCCCAAATATGAATCAGCGCCTGGCCACGAGTCCAAGCCCCAGGCTGGGCCCCCGATCACGCCGCTCCCCTCTTTCTTTCCTTTGGCCTCAGAAACACAACAGCCAAGATGCACTGAGTGCTATCTGCCAGGTGCTACTTTAAGCTCTGTGCTTTGCATTATCTTATTTCATTCTGACCATTGCTCCATAAGATAGGCTGTATTCTTTTCACCCTCCATCTTATTAACGACTAAATGGGTGCTTGGAGAGGTGCGGTCACTTGCCTAAGGTTACACAGCTCGTCAGTGGCTAGCAAGTGGGCTTGGAACCCAGGCAGACTGTGCTCTTGGCTGCTGACCACCAGGCTGCCTCCTGCATGAAGAGGTAGAATGAGTGGTGCCTCCAAGTCGGGATAGCCAGGGAATGCCTTACTCCTCGCGACAGCGCTCTTGCCCCAGGGTGGGTGTTGGGGGCACTTCATCTCCAGTAAGAATTCACACACAAGTCTAGTGGGCACGATTGTGGGTATGTGCGTGCACACACACACAGACACTCCAGACACACGCTGGTCAATGAAGACAGGGCTGTGGACACCCTACTTCTTACCATGCCTCCTTCCCTGCCTGTCTGCCTCCCTCCTGCACCCATTCTCTTTCCTTCTCTTCCTCTCTTTCTTTCCAGGTACCTCTCCAGGCACCTAGCACATAGTAGGGCTCCATAAGTCTGTCAGATGAACTAAATAAACATTCCTGTAAAGGAATGGGGATAGGAAGGTACAAGCCGTGCCTACCATCCGGGGGGGAGAAGCTGGGTGGAAGAAGCAACAGCAGTGGATGCATATTTGTGCCGGGGAAGCACAGTGAGTGTGCCCGTGTGCGTGTGTGTGTGTGCGTGTGTGTCCACCGCTGTGGCCGGGGCTCTCTCCTCCAACCCAAAGGCCTGGCCCAAAGGCCTGGCAAGTGCCGACTTCCCTTGGGCACTGACTACTTCCTGCATTCTGGTACACAAACTCAAGGGCACCCTGGCTAGGCTTCCCCTAGCTCCCCTCTGCATTGTTCTTGCTGGTCCACAGGTCTGTTGCCCACTCTGGGCACACTCTGCCTTTATCACACTCAGATGCCCACACATCAATGCTTAGGGCCGGCTCTTTGCTTTATAATAGTCACTATAGGGGTTGTTTAAATAGCATCCCTCTTAATTCATGCAGACGGTAACAGAAAAGGTAGCTTTACCCTTACCTCTTCAAGAACACAGCTACGACTAAGGGCACATCCGTTTGTAGTTCAGTGGAGTCGATTAGATGCTTGGTCACGTAGAGTGGACGTGTGACGTAAACAGTCCACCCCTGAGCCGACTGGGACCCATGTTTTAGGTCCTCTAAAATTCTTTACGTTAGATATGACAGGCGTACCTTGGAGATACTGCACGTTCCTTCCCAGATCCGCAGGGCAAAGTGAATACTGCAATAAAGCAAGTCAAATGAACTTTTTGATTTCCCAGTGCCTAAAAGTTACGCTTGGGCTATACCGTAGTCTATCAAGAGTGCAATAACGTGTCTAAAAAAATGTACAGACCTTAATTTTGAAACATTGCTAAAAATGCTAACCATCATCTGAGCTTTCAGCAAGTCGTAATCACTGATCGCCATAACAAATAGAATGAAAATTTTTGAAAAATTGCAAGAGTTACTAAAACGTGGCACGAAGTGAGCGAATGCTGTCAGAAAAATGGTGCCGGCAGACGTGCTTGACACGGGGTTGCCACAAACCTTCAATTCATAAAACACGTGCTATCTGTGAGGCACCGTAAGAGGAGGTAGGCAGGTCAAGTTTAGGTAACCTGCAGTCACTACAGTCTTGAGAAGGCGTCACTCGGACTCTGGAGACAGACCTGTGTTTGCGTCTGGAATGCGCCGTGTGACTCAGCGGCATGGCCTCTGAGCGGGGAAAAGAGAGGTTTACATGGTGTGTTTTTAACACAGGGACCTGACGTGTTAAGTTAGTCTTACGACTTATTTTGGATAACTAGCGAGCTTGCTCTCTACCTACCTACCTACCTACCCACCCATGTATTTGTCTACCTGCCTGTCCGCACACTGGTGGGGTAGGTGCACTGTAGCCCCCAGGATCTCAGGAGCTTGGCGTGACAGGGTGGAAAACGCAGGCGGGGTGTGGTGTGGGTTGAAAGTCCACTGAGAACCTGGCATGGGGAAGGAAGGTTATTCCTGGGTCCTCAAAAACAGGCCTGAGGTCCCTCTTCCCTTCATGCGTTGAATAGAAGCGACACTGAGGCAAGAGACAGGGAGCCCCAACTCCTGACGGGAAGGGCTGTGGCTACCTTCAGAAGCTCAGGTGAGGTTCCCTAGGTCCCTCGTGGCTTAAATGGTCAGGCTGGGGATGGAGCTCCTCCCTGCCAAGAAGCACGTCCCACAGGGCCTGGGCGGGAACAGCCGAGCTCGGCTTTGCAGAGGAGAAGGGCAGACTGGAGTGGGTATTCCAGGACGTTCGGGAAATGGGGACGATGCCCTTCCTTTCTGGCACCTGGGCCTGGTCGTGCCCTGCAGAGAGCTGCGGGGCAATGAGGGATATTGCTTGTGATCATCCCACTTAATGTCTGCACGCTGTGGTAGGGCATGTAAAGGAGCTTCCTTGGCTTGGCAACTAACTCACTCAATCCCGCAACAACCCAGGGGGCATCTCCTCGTCACCCCCATTTTAGAAGGAATGGAGGCATAGGGAGGCTAAGAAACTTGGCAAAGGGTCACATGGCTGTGAAGTAGTTTTACCTGGATTCTCTCCCTCTATAAATCGAGAAAAATCATGCCCCACGTAGCATTCTAATGCCTCCGGAAAGGGGGTGCCTGGTGGGGTGGGGATGAGATGGAGCGCTATGTAGAGCTTGGGTGGGCTTGGGGTCCACGGAAGGGACACTCTACTGAGGTGCTTTTTTATTTATGTGTTGTCTCTCTCTAAACTGAGTGCTCTATTTGCTTATCTTTGTATCCAGCACACAATAGGTGCTGGATAAATATTTTTTGAGCACACCCATTAGCCTGGCCTCACGTTGGCCTTGAGGCCACGGAGGTTAACCTGCCGGGCTGCAGTGTGTTGGGTATGTGCTTAGTGGAGTCTCCATTCCAGAAGGCAGTGAGGCCCCATCATGGCACCCAGCTTGTCGGGGAGGGCTGCACCCTGGCAGGAGGGCCTGGAAAACCCCAGGCACCACCATTTTGAACCATTTGGGGTTTCCAAATAGAATTTATGGGGCACTGGAGCTGTGGGAACCCCTCAGGGGCATGGCCTTTTGGGAGGGATGGGGCCTTCCTCAGTATATATAATATGAAGCAGACCGATGGGGCAGTGAATACTTGTCGAATACTGATGAATAATTGGAACAGAGGACTGATAGTTTGGGAGGTGACTGAGATCGTTAAAAGCAAGGGACTTTGGGGGGTATGTGCAGCCATTCCTGGTGCCACCGCGTGGCCACTCACGCTGCAGCCTCGTCCTCCCCGTGCGTCCTCCGGCAGCGTGCCCTGCCACCCACCTGTCTGTGGGCCCAGCCTGGGCGTGTGGCACCTGTGAGCACATGTGCGCAGTGTGGTGTGCAGGGTCCTGTGGCTGTCACTCTGCAGAGCTGGGACTCGGGCCACCCAGAACGGGGCTGGGCCTGGCGGAGAGGCCAATCGGTTCCATTGAATTCCACGATCACAGACGGCCCCTGGAGGCCAGCCGGCCAGCTGGCCAAGGCTGTACGTGCCTCTTGTCCCAAAGGGTCTGGGCAAGTGGCTGGCTAGATCTGTCAAGTTCATCCCCTCAACTCAAACACCAACTTGAGACATCTGCTCAACGGATGCTGGGTCGGTAGCATCCTCTGTACGCTCTGGAGGGAGCACGTACATCTTGCCGGCTGTCTCTGGGTGGGACGTAGATCTCTTTAGGGGAGGGGTCCTGTGTCTAGGCGTGAGCCTCCTGAGACAGCTGTGTAGATACGCACATGTGAATGCCGGTGTGTGCCTTTACCTTGGATCGCCTGCACGCTCACGGTTTCCCTGTGACGCACACGGTGACACACGTCAGCAGCACGTGGCGTAATAGGGTGTAATGGCACGTGGCAGTGGAAAGACCCATGAGCTGGGCGTCGAAAGATTGAAATTTTGGTTCTAAAGACCTTTTTTCCTGGCTCCCTGATCTCTGTAAGTTAGATAACCTCTCTGAGCTTCAGATTTCCCGCCTGTGTAATGGAAAAAAAAAAAAGAATAATAATAATAATGCCGGCTCTGCTTTCTGTAAAGCAGAAGAATAAAATGAAATAATGTATGTGAAAATGCTCTGTTAATTACCACCTACTGTACAACTGCAAGAGATTATTATCGTCATAGCCCAGCTCATCAGAATGAGAAGTTGTATGTGGCTTAAAATAATCCATCCAGTGAGCTGGGTTAAAATCTAGGTCAAATCATAGCCTCAGAAGTTTAGAAAGGCTGATGGTAACTACCTAACCTAACAGGCCACCAAATGTGAAGGTGCTTTGAGAGCTGTAAAGAGTTACATAAATGTAAAGTGACATGACTCTGTGTAAGCCTAGAAAGTACACGTTAGTCATCCTGTTTCCTGATTTGAAATCATAAAGCTCAGGGCAGCACCGGAGCCTCATGCACAGTTATCTTCACGTAACTGTAGGTTTGTAGATTTGCATGTGTGCCTCTCTCGGTGTGTATGGAGTCACCTACTGAGAGTACCTACTATGTGACAGTCACTCATCAAGTGCTTTTGAGTGCCTGCCTCATGCTAGGCGCATCGGTCTAGGCTTTGGGGATGCCAAGGTGGATAAGACATAGTCCCTTCCCTCAAGACACTCACAGCCCATCCAGGACAACTGCTGGCCATTGCAGTGCTGGGTATTTGGTGCCATGGGGAGAAAGGACCTATGGACTCCGTCAGAGGAAGGGACCAAGAGGAAGGAAATCCAGGAAATTAGGTTGGAAAAGTAAGGATTTGCTGGTCAACCTGAGGGGGAGGTAGTCGGGACAGAAGGAATGGTCTGTGCCACGGCGCTGGGGAAGGAAGCAGCCCACTTTTGCAGCTGGTGCAGTCTGTTTACGGTGAGTGGGAGGAAGGCGGTGGGGAGGGGAGACCAAGGCGGCTGGCCAGATCCTGGGGGACTTCCTTCACACGGGCTAAGGAGCTTGGTTGGATCCTGCAGGCCCCTGGGAGCCCCCTCAGCAAGGGCTTAAGCTCTGCAGAGTGACATAATCAGCTTTGCATTTTGGAAAGATCAGAGAGCCGGTGTTCCTGAGTATCCCACTGCAGTGGTACCAGCCAGATGCTGGGCTTGGTCTGTAGCAGTGAGTGATGGCTGCAAATGCAGGGCACTGGGTTCTGCCTGGGGGTGGGGAGGGAGGGGGGAAGGGGAAGAGGGAGGGATGCACTTTTGTGAATAGTTCTGGTCAGGACGTGTAGAGCGGGAGTTAGTAGTTCTTCAGTGACTCTCATGTGTCAGCTCTTGATATATTACCTCATTCAATTGTCACGGCATCGCTGTAAGGTAGATATTATCAGCCTCGTTTCATAGGTGAGCAAAGAGAGACTCAGGTTAGATGGCTTGAAGTTACTAGTGACTCAAGAGCAGGACGGGAAGGCCAGCTCATCCCTGCCCTCTCCAAATCCCACCCAACTAGAATTTCTGTCCCCTTCCTGCCAACCCCCACTGTAGGAATTGACTAATTCAGTCCCCTTAGTTGAGCTGACAGATGAGGAAACCAACCTGGGCTCATGTCTGTTCCTGCTAAATTTGTTACTGTTTTCCAGCTGCTCCAAGTCACTGGGGATCAGATTCTTCCCTTTCAGAGTATTAGTGATGCTGCCTAATCAGGGCTGCTTACAGATTTGATAAGCATATTTTACATTCCTTTGCTCAACCCATCAGCAAAGATATTGAATGAAGCCAGCTCCGTGACAGATGCGAGAATGGACCTCTTGATACGCCTCCTTGAGGGGCACAGCCCTGAGCCATCTGTTCTCCTTCTCTGTGTGTCATCCCCCTGACTGTGTGTGTGGACTCAGGCAGGTCCCGAGCCGGAGGCCTTACCGCCCTTCTCCTTGCCCTGTGACATCACTACGTCATGGAAGAATGATGTGTTGGCCCCAAATAACATGCTTTTTACAAAGCCGTACTTAAGGGTCTGATGGAAAGGGCATGGGCCAGTTGTTACCCGGACCTGAGTTCGAGTCCCGACCCGGGCTCTTGGGGAGATTGGGTTTCTTCATGCACAACCCAGGGGTGAGGCCTGAATGCCGGACCGGGCGTATCGCACTTTGCCCTGCACCTGGGCCAAGGTACGGGCTCAGCATGTGGCAGCCTGCCCTGGTGATGTCCACACTTTCAACAAGTCAGGACCTGGTCAGGTGGCATGGCATTTCAGGCATCCCACCCCTTCCTCCGGGGGTGTATTGCACTGAGCTGAATTCAAATGGGGGGGAAGATACGTGGAACATCTCCTATGCGTCAGGCATAGCCAGTGTCACTAAGGGGCCAACTTACAGCAGTCTTCGGGTAGCACAGCAGTTGCCTCTCAGGGGCCCCTGAAGGCTTCTGCACGGGCTGCACCGGCCTCACGGGTCCTGAAATGTCAAGTGTCATTGTTTTTAGGTCATCGCAGTGTGGTGATTGTGGTTCCTTAGTGCCGTTCAGGGGCTCTGAATGACTTTCACTTCTCAGGTTAGTTCAGAGTAAAAGTTAGAAAACCAAATGAATCCCTCTGTAAGAAATGCAGTTTGTTAAAGAAATCATTCGTAGCCCAGAATTTCTGGGCAGTAGGAGTCTTTCCAGACCCCGTGGCCACCCAGCCTGACCCTGATCCACATCGGTGCCTCGTTCTTGCCTGTTGCCTTGTGCATTCCAGTCCCATGGGCCTGGCCGTGAGGAGTGGTCAGAGGCTTGGCTAGGTCTGGCCCAGTGCTTTCCAGGCAAATGCAGGGGCTGAGTAGGCCTCCTGCTGCCAGGGATTATGTAAGCCCCTCCTGTGGGGGGCATGCGGAACACTCACTGAGCGCCGGGCCTGTTCTAGGCTCTGGGAAGTCAGCAGCGGACAAAACAGACAAGGGGACAAAACATTGGTTCGGTCCTCTGAAAAACTTGAGAAGCAGGCAGAATGGACACCTTCAGATTCCCCTTTTATGGATGAGCAAAGTGAGGCTCAGAGAAGATGGTACTATAGCTAACGGATAAGCCGGGCTCAGCCCCATTTTGGTTTGCTCTAAGTCCTGCGCCTTTGCATGACTTCACGTTGGCTGTGCTTTGTAAACGCCGGGTTACCTGGTCAGAATGATTAAGATGTTGCCCAGTTAGCAGTGGTGGAGTCAGAACAAAAGCACTGTCTCCGCCTGAAATTCACTGCCATTCTGTAGCTTCGACTGAAACCTTCACAGAGACTAAGCTGCATGGGTAAGATTTCCTCTGTGATCCAAGCGATCATTTCTTATACGGGGTATCTGCGAGGTCTCACCAAGGACAGCTCAGAGCCGGAGGGCTGGCCTCCCATGGGGGCACGTGCCCTGGCCCCCGCACTCAGGCCTCCCAGAGCCCTCGTGGAACCCTCCCCACCATCTGGCGGTCCACCTCTGTGGCCTTTCTGCTCTCACAGCTTCTCTGCCGTGTCTTCCTAAAAAGAGCCTGTCAAGGGTCTCTGGTCCTGGTGCAAACTCTCTCTTTCCACCCTGGACCCTCCCCTCCCGCCCACAGACAGGCAAACCACAAGCTATTTTGAAATCACAGAAAATGAAAGTTGAGTGGGATGTTGAGGGACATCTTGATTAAATCCACAGGGAACCTGTGCGCCTTCCCCTTCTCTTCTGTGGCACCAGCGCGGCTCTGGGTTGGCACCCTCCCCAGGGTGGACTGGGAAGCCATCTTTGGCTCCTGACATCATGGAAGGTTTGAAGAGCTGCCTGAGATCCCTCTGCAGGGTCAGGGTCCCTTTCTCCTTCCCCATCATTGTTTCTGTTTGTGATTAGTCATGCTGGAGCCGGCTGAGTCAGAAGAAACCCGTGGGTGGTTTGTGGCCAGGCTGGAGCAGTGAGGCAGGAGGACTTTCTAGGTTTGTGTCTCTGTGCTCCATGAGACGACAGTGCAGGGCCCGGCTCTGTCAGGTGCTGGGGGAGGTGGCTCACAAGACCAAACTTCTGGTCCAGAGCTCCATGAACGCAGGGCATCGAGATGAACCAAGATGGTGTCCCCGAGATGCTCCTGTGGGGTGACAGGCATTCATGGCAAATGCTTCAGGGCAGATACATCACAGTGACTGTGAAAGTCCTCCATTGTTTGCCACAGTCCCCATGCCAAGTGCTGCCCAGATTTCCAGTCGCCAGATTTACAATGTCGTGTCATGTGACTTTATGCTTTACAGGACAGGTGATTCATGAAATACATAGCTAATTTAACTTTTGTACTTGTGTAAGGTTGGTTTCATATAAATAAATTCCTATCCAGAAATACACTTTTTGTCAGAGCATGTGTTGTGACCCTGTGCTTGAGAAAAACGTGACCGCCAGGAAGCAGAGCGGCACAGCGCTTGGGGCAACAGCGTCTGCCCTCAAGTCTTCCCCAAGGTTTTGCTTAAATGGGACTCTGAGGGGCAGCTTGAGCTTTGCCAGGCAAGAAATGGATGAAGATCATCCCCACCCGGGAGGAACAGCCTGGCACGACCCCGGGAATGTGGCTGTCACGGGGGTGGGTGGGACAGGGGAGGAGGCCTCTTGGATCCAGCCCTGGCTTCACAGGCTGTGTCTGTACCCGCAGGAGGGAGAGGAGCCGGAGGAGGCTCGTGGCAAGGAGGAGCGGCAGGAGCCCAGCACAACCGCACGGAAGGTGGGGCGGCCTGGGCGGAAGCGCAAGCACCCCCTGGTGAGTGTCATGGCATCCCCTCCCCCCCAGCGCGCGCACACACGCACGCGCACGCACGCACTAAACAGCAGTGACGTGTGTCCTGCGGGGACCAGGGGGCGTTAAGACTCGGCAATGCGGTGCACGCCTGCGGGTGCAGAGCTCGCTGACATTCCCTGTCCTTTGAACCCTACCGCCACCCTCACGCTTTCCTGTTTTCTACACTGAACTGGAAACCCCTAGAGACCAGAGGATTTGTGCTGCGAGTCGTGGCGGAGCTGGGACTTTTCTGGAAGGGCAGTGGCAGTAAGAGAGCCTGAAACGTTCCCCAGGCCAGGCCTGTGGCTTTGACAGCAGGACTTGCTGTTCCCTGGCCAGCCTGCACAGGCCCCTCCCCATCCACCCCCCACCCTGGGCTTCAGCCCCACCTGAGGACCCGGAGGAAGGGAACCCAGGTCTGGACGTCTGATCCAAGTGAGTAGGAGAGCTGCAGGCTGATGGGTCCCTTCAGAAGAAATAAGTAGAGGGGCTCCTGGGTGGCTCAGTTGGTTAAGCGTCCGACTTCGGCTCAGGTCATGATCTCGCGGTTTGTGGGTTCGAGCCCCGCATCGGGCTCTGTGCTGACAGCTCAGAGCCTGGGGCCTGCCTCAGATTCTGTGTCTCCCTCTCTCTCTGCCCCTCCCCTGCTCATGCTCTCTCTCTCTGTCTCTCAAAAATAAAATAAACATTAAAAAAAGAAGAAGGAGAACCTGACGCTGTTTAAGTGTGGGCTACAGGGCCAGTCCCAAGCCCAGGCTTCTGGGGGCCATAACCTCTGAGTCTAGGGAGAGTCCCGGGGTTGCCCAGGATGAAGAATGCTCCAGAGGGCATGCCCTGGGGGCTCTAAGAGCTGGCCTGCCTATGCCTTAGACTCAGAGGCAGAGCAATAATTATTTGCCAGCACCGAAGACAGCTGGTTCCTTTCTTTCAGTTCCTTCCAGCTGAGAATGGGAGAGTCAGAGCAAGTAGGCAAGGGAGGGCTGGGAGCTCAGATTTGTAACTCAGCCCATCAAGGAAATGTTCTCAGCAGGGCAGGGTTTTCTCCCTTGGGGGAGAGAGTCGGGGTGAATGGTGGCCATGGTGAAAAGGACAGCAGAGGGAGGGAGGCCTGCACCAGGGGGAGGGGAGGGGAGGTTCTTAGAGCCAGGAGGTTTGGGCACCTGTGGGTACCAAAGCATACACTGCCAATTCTGTTTGGAGATGGGGGGGGGGGGCAGAAGTTAAGTCGTTTAATTGGTAAGTAATTTTAAGTATTTTAATATTAAAGCAAACATGGATATTTTATGGCCTGTGATGAAAAATTCACATGAAGTTGAAAGATAAAACAGGGGACTTCAAAGGAATTTCCAGCTTGCAGCAGACTCCAGGCTGTACTCCCAGATTCCCAGGGTGCCCCTCCACTCTCCTTCCCCATGGGCATCTGGGAGAAGGTGGAGGGCCCCAGTGCAGGCTGGAGGGAGGGGGCGGGGAGCCAGGCTGAGTTAGAGCCCACCAGTTATTCCTCACCTGCACATGTGGCCATGATCTGTGGCCGAGAACTCGGCCCCCACCCCCCATTCAGGCACACCTGGGACAAGAATTACCACCTATAGCAAATAAAGACCTGGCAACCCTTTGCTCATCCTTGTGAGTCCCCGGGACCAGAGGGAGGGCATATCACTGAGAGGGGAGGTGAGGCCCCGGGAGAGAAAGTGCAAGGCAGTCAGGGGCAGGTTTGTGGAAATGTGTCCAGAGGTGGACGAATGCGAGGGAGGAGGGGCAGGGCCAAGTGGGTGAAGGGTCAGTGGGTCGTATGCCCTCCCCACCCCTGCCTGGAACAGGGGCTAGTGTGGAAGGAAAGGCACTGTCTTTAGACTATAACAGACCCGGGTTTAAATCCTGGCTCCACCACTGACCACCCGTGTGACCTTGAAGAAGTCACCGCCTGAACCTCGGCTTCCCCCTTGGAAAAATATTGATGATAAGGATTCACTCCTCCTAGATGCCTGTGGGAGTTAAATTGGTGCAAGCACTGGAGAGCCAGGGCTTAGCAAAGGTCGGTCTTCCCTTGCCCGGCCAAACCTTTCCTCTTTAGGAGGCTACAGCAACCTCAGTTTGATAGAAGAAACAGATTTACTGCTTACCAGCTGTGTGACCTTGAGCAAGTTACTGAACTTCTCTGAACTTCTGCTGCTCCATCGGGAAAACTTAACCGCCAGGAACACTTGTCCTGTCCACCTCCAGGGATGCTTTGCAAACAGCCAAGTGGATCCAAAAGGGCAGGGCAGACAGTGGAATAAACCTGCTCCTGTGCGGGGGTCCGTGGGGCCGGGGTCTACCAGATCTTTCGGGTGGGAGCCAAGCATTGGCCTCTCGGCAGCCCTGGTGAGAGGCGGTGCAATACTGTGCAGGTCACAGTCTGCATGTGGCCCAGCCCATGCCCTAGTGGACATCTGCAGCCCCCGGACTCTCAAGAGAGGCCCCAGGATGGGAGAGAGACCATGGGGACGGCAATGCTGACAGGGGGACAGAGGGCTGAGGCAGCTGTTGTGAAAGGGACCCCTTGTACTCTGGGGCAACAGAGAAGAACTGACCCCGGAATAAAAGCTCACAGGCCTTCCCAGGCAGCAGGCCCCTGGCCCCCGGAGGGAGCCTGTGGGGGGGAAATCAGGGAAGTTTGTGCAGCCACTAGAGGTCGGCTCCCAGGACGGAGCAGGTGCTTGCCCTGGCCTCCTCGCCTCCCAGCAGAGGAGCAGAGCCGGAGGGCTTCGTGGGGACCCGGTACAGCGGCAGCCCTGGGGACAGACTGACCAGAGAGCTTTGAAGCAGCCGAGCCTGTGTCATCCAGCTAAGCCTGGAAACAGGAGGGAGCCTGGCTCAGATCCCGACAGGTGGCACGGAGGGGGAAGTGCGGGGAAGCTGAGCGTGAGAGCGAGCTGCAGCCGGGGTCTTAATTTGTGCATGTCCCGTGCTGAACAGGGAGGGGTGAGGTACGGCCACTACTGTCCCCGCTCTCGCCTGGCCCCAAGGCTAAGAAATCATTGTCTGCCTTCCCGTGTTGTCCACAAGGCCTGGATCTCTTCCACTCATTCCTGCTCTGGCATCAGCCTCCTGGCTGCACCCTCACCCAGACCAGACCCCAGCTGCCCCCAGTATACTTTGTAACCCCTCAGTGACAGATACTTCACACCCACTGAGCACCTACCAGGGTGAGGAGGCCACACTGATAAACAAGACATACCTTTCAACCTAGTGTGTTAGAGAGAGGGGGCCCCGTGCAGTTACAGTAAATACTGTCCACGGTACTTTTGTGTTCAAGAATCTTCATTTCTTATGGGACAAGGTCTGGAATGCTCCATCTGGCCCCTCTCCTGAACCTGCTCTGGTGCTCAGCGTCCACTGCTTTTGTCATAGAAACACTGTCTTCCAGCTGCTCCCTGAGCACACCGGCCACATTTCTCTCACTACCTTGGGGGCTTGGTCCACAGCCTTCCCTTCTCTCCCCGGCCCCACCGTCATAGCCCATCAAAGCCTGTCCTGCAAGGGAAGCCCGCTTTGGCCATCATGACCCTCTCTTCTGAGCTGTTTGTAAAATTAATCCCAACGAACACAAAGGAATAAAAGACAAGATATTAAGCCCACTGGGGCGCCTGGGTGGTTCAGCTGGTTAAGCATCCGACCTCGGCTCAGGTTATGATCTCACGGTTGGAAATTTTGAGCCCCACATCGGGCTCTCTGCTGTCAGTGCAGAGCCTGTTTCCGATCTTCTGTCCCCCCACCCCTGTCCGTCCCCTGCTCTCTCTCTCCCTCTCAAAAAAAAAAAAAAAAAAAAAAAATTTAAAAAAATATTAAAAAAGGGGCGCCTGGGTGGCGCAGTCAGTTAAGTGTCCAACTTCGGCTCAGGTCATGATTTCGCAGTCCGTGGGTTCGAGCCCCGCATCAGGCTCTGTGCTGACTGCTCAGAGCCTGGAGCCTGTTTCAGATTCTGTGTCTCCCTCTCTCTGACCCTCCCCCATTCATGCTCTGTCTCTCTCTGTCTCAAAAATAAATAAACGTTAAAAAAAAAAAGATATTTAAAAAAAGATAATAAGCCCACTGATCATGTGCTTGGATGGCACTGGTCTTCAAACTATTACACGTCTTTAGGGAACTTGAAAATAAGTATTTTGAATTTTTGCCGATTCGATACTGTCACTACAGCCACACGCATGAGTTTGTATTTTACAAAAGTACTATTTCTTGCTGGATTGAGAACTGAGAAAACAAAACCAAAAACCTGGCCTTTCCACCCCGCATAGTTGGAAGAGCACACGGAGAGAGCTCGTGCCTTCCACTGGACTTAACGTTGACTGCCACCCCACATCGCACTGAGCTGAGCCACACTGCACTGTCTACCCACCTCACTGAGGACGCAGACCAGGAGCAAAGGCGTAGTTAGGGTCGTGTAGCGCTTTATTGCCTACAAGGAAAGGCCTTGTGCAAGGGTGACTTACTTACCTGTGTGAGATAGGTGGGGCCTCTGTCATTACGATGCCCACGTTCAGATGAGGAGACTGAGGTTCAGAGAGGATGTTTGGGACTTGGACTCCACACCTCCCGCCTGCAAAGCCCACAGCACTCAATCCTCCTTACCACGCCAGCCACATGCTCTGGAAGCCTGGGTGTTCCCAAAGCCGCCTGAAGTTAAAATGTGAATGCAGGGCTGTTTGAAAGAAGTGGAGACCTGGTCTAAAAAGCATACAGAGAAATGCAAGTCAGATATAATAGGAGGAGGGCGACCAACCCAAGTACCAGGGAGCCTGGGGGTAAATGGGCAAGGCTGCAGCGGCCTTCAGAGCGAGAGGGGGGCCCATTAAAACCGGGCAGTGGGGCTGGTCTGCAGCGCTGGCCTCAGAGCCAGGATGCTTGAGCCGAGCAGGCAACAGGAAACAGGAAGCCCGTGCGGGGCTGGGCGTGGCTTAGGAAGGGAGCTGGCACCTGGGCTCAGGGCCTGCGGGCTGGCCGGTGCCCGTGATGGGGAGGAGGGAGAGCAGTGTGCAGGGCTGATTTCTGCCGGCCGGAGAGTGTGAGCCTGTGCATGGGTGCGAGCCTCAGGGTGGGAGGAAGAGGCATCTTCCTGTTCACCAACTCCTGAGGACATAACAAGTGGAGGTGTCTGAAGCCGGGTCCTGCCTGGTCACAAGCCCCAGCAGCCCTGCAGGCACCTTTGTCGTTCATGCTGGTTACAACTGGGGGACTAGGAGGGACAGTTTCTGCCCTTGCCCACCAGACCCTGGGGAGTGACCAGCCCTTTAGGGCTCCATACCTTGTGTACTAGCTATATGTATTTATTCATTGAAGATTTATACTCACCGACTTCCTCCAGGGTTATTTTTTGCTCAGTGGGAGCATTCTGAGGTCACCTCTTGCTAAGAATAACCCAGAAAGGGAGGGGGAGGGGGAGGGGGAGGGGGTTGGGAGCAGGGGCCCAGCTCAGCCAGGCCAGCCCAAAGCCAACATTACTCACTCCACGTTGGAGGCTGAGCCTCTGACACAACGCCCAAATGAGTTCAAGAGGGCAAAGCTTCCCCTCTTCGCAGCAGAAGACTTGGGGTGTAAACTGGGAAGTTAGGGAGCCATTTCACTGCAGCTCAAGCCAGCTGGGGACAGTTTAACTCAGCTGTTGGGCGTTTGCAGTATTGGCTCATTTTCCAACCTAATACGAACTTTTGATTCGTCTCCAAGTTCAGACAGAGCTCAAATCCCCTCTTTGTGTCCAGGTCAGAATGGTTCCTTCACCGATCTTTGGAACCTTGATTCAGTGACTTGGTGCCCCCTGGGTTTTATGCACAGAACTTTCAGAAAGTATCTCCCAGTCCTGGCTGCCAGCCCCTCGGAGGGCTTCGCTGCCTGTGAGGGTGCCTCGATGCAGTGCTAGCACCCGTCTGTCCGTGGTTTCCGAAGTGTGGGGAGAACAGTTCTGTCGCTCATCTTAGGAGGTTAGAGACCTCTCGTAACTATGCCCTGCAGATTCATCTGCCCATTCCTGCACCTGATGGGTCAAAGCGGCACTTGCCAGTGGCATCCAGGACCGAGAGCCTGGCTGGTAGTCTGGTCTTCAAGTGCCAAAGACATGCTGGGGGGGAAGGAGCTGGACTTGGGCCTGGGAAGGGAGGTAATGTTTACAAGTCCAGGGAAAAGTGGGAGACTTTCCTACCTAGGACCTTCCTGAACAAAGGTGTGGAGGGAGGAAGGCGCACTGAAGGAGGCACTGAGAGCTGACTGGTGTGGCTGAGTGGCTGAGGGTTTCATTTATGAACACATTAGATAGCGGTTGGAGAGGTAGTTGGCAGGCGGCCCGAGGGGTTTACACTTTATCCTCTCAAAAGTGTGTTTATCTAGGAGATTTTTGAGGGGGTGGGGGGCGTGAAGCAATGGGGGTCATGTTTTGGGCAGCCGGCTCTGGCATCCATGAGCATGGGGGGTTGAGCACGAGAGACTGCAGGGAGTAGGAGGGTGAGGTGGGGCGGTGCCAGAAAACACCCCCAGAGCCTGCCAGGGGAGGCAGCGTGGGACAGAATTGGCGGGGCCCACACTGCTGACCGCTGTGGACCGGGGAGAAGGAGGGGAGAGAGGAGATGCTGCAGGCCCCATGGATGGCATCAGTGTTGTTGTGAGAGATGGAGGCGTCTGGAAGAGAGCAGATTTGGCAGGGGCCCTCGCAGAGGTCACTCTAGATAGCTGGTCTCAGCGAGCATCTGAGTGAAATCCCAGAATCTCTGTTTTGTTTTTCCAAAATTCCCTGTTTCTTTTCATCCCGCCTTGGTCCCTTCCCCAGAGTCACACATTCCAGGGCCACCTCCAGAGAAAGCCCTGCTTCCCTCCAGGGGTGGCCTCCAGGGGGCTTCCTAGGACCCCGTGGGCCTCTCTGGAACCCGCCCTGCACCTGCACCACTCTTGTGCTCCTGTGGGTGCTCGCCAGCACATGCACCCGGACAGAGTTGTTGACGCTGGTTTTCTTTCATCATCATCACCTAGGGAATTGTGTGCGTTTTGGTCCCGCCACCTCGAGGAAGATATAACCGAACTGGAAAAGTTCCAGAGCAGGGCAGCTAGCTTGATCAAGGGGAAGGCAGGGCTGCCAAGTGAGGACAGACGAGACTGTGGCTCCCCAGTCCGGAGAGACAAAGGCTAGAGGGGATGCGATTGAAGTTGTGAAATCATGTTGAGGGGTGGGGCGGGGGGGTGTTGTGGTGCACCCCAGTGGGGTGGGGTGGGGAGGTACCCCTTTGAAACTTTAGAAAGGTACAGGAAGCACAGAGAAAGAAAGCCCCATTTTCCATGGTGGATTTCCTTCTTACCAAACCCCAGGCCTGGATGGTAGGGGTTGAAAATAGAAATAACTTCAGAAGAGATTTACCTAAATATGTGGGTCTTCTATACCTGGTGGCTTTTTAACGGGAGCCTCCAGCTCATCCTGAAATCCTTTGAGGTTGACTTCAAAGAGCACAGCCAGGCCCTCTTCCAGGTGGACAGGTGTCCCTGCTGGAGGCAGAACCCCGAGTGGCTTGGCCACCACCAGGCGTGTTCGTTCTTGCACGCACTTGCCATGGCCAGCAGGGGCGCAAACTGTGTGACCTCTGAGGCTCTGCTGAGCCCTGAATTTGTCTCCTAGAACCAGTGTCTGTCCGTCTGTGTCTCTTTCACACACACACACACACACACACACACACACACACACACACACACGGTAGAGCGATCTGCTTAGAGTCTGCCTCCATTCACCTCAGGAAGGCAGAGCAGGGAGGCTTTGGGGACCTCTTTTGGGAGTTGGCAATGCGTGGACCTCTCTGGCTCTCCCTGCCTCAAGGCCATGTCCGGCCAATCAGATCGAGGGCCGCCAGGAGAAGGGGCTGCAGGAAGGCCTGGGGCAGAGGCGAAGGGGGGAGTGTGGGGCCCAGCGCCAGTGCTGTGGGACAGGCCGCCCTGCAAGCTGAAGTCAGCCTGTAGCTGGAGTCAGCCTGGGAGAATCCAGGGCTTGGTGGGGGGCTGACGGGCCCGCGGGTACAAGGAGAGGGGGACTGTGTGTGTGTTTTTGTGGACACCGCTCTGCCGCCTCCCCCGCGCATCTCCCGGGCTGTGCCTCCGGAAGGTGGCGCACCCCTTGTGTGTCTGTGCGTGTGACTATGTGTCTTCAATCAAGAGGCCAAGGCTGGCGGGATGCCAGGGTTCCCGGCTGGCACAGAGCTGAGTGCTGCCAAGGGCCTTAAAGGCACAACGGCGGTAACACGGGGTGGGAGGGGCCGCCCCACATCTGCTGGCCTCTGGGCTTCCCGCCCCAGCGCTGCGCTGGGGTGCAGGAGAGAAGGCCCCTTTTAGCTGCAGCCCTGGCCTCCAGGGCTGCAAGGGAGAGCCATTTAGGGGCCCAGAACCAGCCCGGGAACCTGACTCAGGCCTCCAGGGGCTTCCTGTAAGAGAGGCCAGGCCCTGGGCCGGCCCCCTCCACACCTGGGCCCAGGTGAGCCTGCACGCGGGGCTGCCCTGGACAGCTGGTCCCTGTGCCCTGGCACCCTCAGTGAATGGGTTCCTGTGCCCTCAGATGTCTGGGCCTCGCCTCCTTTGTATTGTTTTCCTCATCTCTTATTTGCCAGGTTTTAATTTTTTGTGTGTAAATATTATTATTATAATAAAGGGCCTCTCGAAAGTCATTTCCTTATTTGGAACCTCAGCACACTGCCCCACCTTGGGAGACGAGGCCTCATCTGGGGGGGGGGGGTGTTCTGGGGTCTGGTCCAGACTTCCAGCAGAGGAGGAGGCGAACAGGGGCGGGGGCCTGGACAGGTTCACTGCCGAAGGTTGCTTCTTGCTTTGCCTCCGGCTTTTCCCTGCTGTGGCTGCTGCCAAGGAAACAGCCGGCAGCCTTTCCCTGGCCCTGCTTAGGCACATCAAAGCCTCCTTTTCCTCCTTGGAACCCTTGGGATTTGAGGTTGGGTTTTTCCAGAGACTCAACCCAAAGAGGGAGCTGGCTTTCAAATGCCTCTCTCGTACCTGGGTCATTCTGGAAGCTTTACCACTTAGAAGGTGTGTGACCAGAGGCCTTGGTGCCTTTTTCCTCGGAAAAGTGAGGGTAACGCTACCCACCAGGACGACTGTGATAATTACATTTATTAATTGCATGTGCATATTTATGCCGCGTGCTCAGTGCTAGGGAGCTGTAGGTGGAGTCGTTGGAAGGGAGGGGAATGAAAAGAGACGTAAGGCAAAAAACTCTTGAGTCTACGAGGGAGACACATGGTGAATAATGAAGTGTAGCAGAGGCGTGCTGTAACGAGCTAGGGTGTGGAAGGCTCGGTAAACAAACGTGCCTGCAGTGGGCTGGGGGTTCGGTGACCTCTGGACTGGACTTTACCCCCCCCCAACACCTTTACTGCCAGGCTGGGGTAGGGGGGCTGGAGGGGCTGACTGTGACCTGGGGACAGGGCCTAGCACAAATACCTGCCTGGCTGGGAGTGTGTGTGTGTGTGTGTGTGTGTGTGTGTGTGTGTGTGTGTAAGAGACAGGCAGACCTTAAAATGTTCCTTAGAAGACACAAAGTAGAATAGTGGTTACCAGGGACTGGGGGCACGGGGAGTGGGGAGTTAGTATGTGGCGGGTGCAGTTTCCGTTTGGGATGATGACAAAGTTCTGAAGACGGATGGTGGTGATGGTTGTTCAGTATGAATGCGCTTTAACGCCACTAAATTGTACAGTTGAAAATGGTTAAAATGGTAAAATTTTATGTTAGGTGTATTTTGCCACAATACACTTTTTTTAAGACGTTTTAAAAAAGGGTTCTTAGAAAAAGGCAGTCTGCTCAGTGCCCCCCATTCAGCCCAGAGGTTTTCAACAGCAGCACTGTTGATATTTGGGGCCGAATAATTCTTTGTTGTGGTCGCTGCCCTGTTTTTGTATGGTGTTCAGCAGCATCCTTGACCCCTACCCACTAGAAGCCAGCAGTAGCCCCAGCCCAGTGTGACAATCAAAAGTGTCTCAGACACATTACCAAATGTCCTCTGGAGGGCAAAACTGCCCCCGGTTGTGAACCACTGCATTTGCCAGCTTGAAATAAGCTGCTCACAGGAGAGCCCGAGGCGGGGGTGGTAGGCAGGGGGGGTAGCGGTAGTGGAGGAACCATTGTCCCAGAGTGGAGGGGTCTTGCCTGGAAGGAAGGCAAAGGTCAGCAAATTCTGAGGGACCCCAGGAGGCGGTGGGCAGGGTTTGAAGACCCATAATGGGGCATACAGGCAAGAGTAGGTACATCGTGGGCAGTGGGATCAGGCTTTACCCATAACTGTTGCCCCCTGCCCCCAGGGGGGAGATGTGACGGGGCGCTAGCTGCCGCCATTCCCATTCTGCCAACTCTGCCGCCCCTCCCCCCAGCCCCACAGGTGAGAAGCAGAGGAAGCTGAAATTGTCACCTTCAGCTGCTGCTGGTGGCTTCTGAAAGGACCAGGGGCTTCTGCTGCTACCCCTCCCCCTCACCTCCATGGGAAAAAATAAGTGTCTCAGGGTGTGCCGCTGTGTCTCCTTTCAAGGCAACTGTGAAATAAAAGCAAACAAAAACCGAATTTTAAAGTTAACATCTGACCTGCAACTAAGTTGAAACTGCCTCTCAGCAGATGAGCAGGGTGTTCTGAGTTGTAACCTAAGCTTGGCATGCAAGAATCGGTTATGAATACTGATGCCCAGCAGGTGCCCTGCTCCTGCTGAGTCGAGCTGGATAAAGCAAACTCCTTGCCTCCAGGAGTGGACAAGCCCAAGGGTGACAGGGGACAGGAGAGGAAGGAGCTGGGAGGAAGGTATGGAGGTGGGGGCAGAAGGGTGCAGTTCTGGCTCTCCCGGTGGCTTCCAGATGTGGATCAGGCTGTGCTCCTCACCCGAGATGTCCCTTTCAGAGTGTACGCAGCCCCTCCAAGAGATTTGGACAGTCACTTCAGTTCATTTGCCTGTGGACCTCCTTCCTTCCTCTCAGAGGTTTCTTATAGGTGGATTCAACCTGCTCAGTTGCCTGGGCCCCAGAGAGGAAGCCAGTGAGGACCTACCGCTGGCTTGGGGAGGGGAGGGTTCTTTTTTTTTCAAGATTTTATTTTTAAGTACTCTCTATATCCAATATGGGACTTGAACCTGTAACCTGGAGATCAAGAGTCACATGCTCTACCAATAGAGCCAGCCAGGCATCCCAGCGTTGGGGGGCTGGGGGAGTCTTGAGTTGGCTCAGGGGCTGGCCTGGGCTGGAGTCAGCAGCTCCCCCGATTCCAGAGCTTTGGCTAACGCAGACTCATCTAGAACCAGAAAGAATGGGCAGTGGAGGGTGGTGTGGTTGGGAAGAGAGGAGGTGAGGACTGTGTGGGATCCAGGGGGGATTTCAGCCCACCGAACTAACCCTGGGGCTGGAGCTGTGCAGAGTGCTTCCCTTCGCCTGATTCGCCCACCTCTGGAGAGGGTGTGGGGTCTGCTGCAGACTGAGGTCCTCCCGGAGCGGGCCTGGGAGGGGTGTGTGAGCAGCGTGGGTGTTAGAACAGGTCCTCCTGGCTCTCTCTGCTGGAGCTGGCGATCAACAGGAAGTGAGTCCCAGGGTTAGAGCAGGCCATGTGGTTCCCAGGCAGGAAGTTAGTGACAGCAGGGTTGTCTCGAGCAGCTTTGGGGGGCTGGGAGCCTGCCCCAACTTGAGGTGTCTGTGGGCAGCAAGTGGCCAGAGGGGAAAAGGACGCGGCCACGGTAAGAGCTTGGCTCTGACCTGAATTTCCCAGCCTGAGTTGGCCAGCGGGACCCCCACCCCGTCTTCCTGGGAGTGCCATGTTTAGGGCTCTGTGGTGCCCGACACAGCTGGGCGTTAGGGGTGCCCTGAGGGTCCGGGTATGCCCTACTCTACCTGGGCTGTCTAGAGGTGAGAGGACTTGTACCAGGGAGGGGCGTGCTAGGCCAGGGAACCCTGTTGGCTTGAGCAGGGAGGTGGGAAGGGCCATCTGAGTCCTGGACAGACTGTGTAGGTCCCAACACTCAGAGATGGAGACTAAGGAGAAAGACGGGGCCTCCTTGCTCACTTGTGTTCCTGTGTTTGGCCTCCTGGCTGTGGCTTGGGAGGCCCTCTGTGCCCAAGGCTAGGTTAACAGGAGGACTTCTTGTTCCTGCCAGAGGCCTCCTCTTTTTCTTGCTACAGCCCCCACCCCACCCCCAGCCTCTGAGGACTGCATACACTTGCAGCTTTCCATGGGAGCTTCCCTTCCTGGAAGCAGGCCTGCCCCAAGCTACCCCATTCGGCCGGTCCCTTTGCCTCAGGCTGCTCTGTAGGCCTGGCCTGGAGCCTTGTCCAGGGAAGACTCTAGTTTTTATTTTGATTTATTTTTTTTGTCCCCAAGACCCTTGTCCCTATTTGCCACCCTGGAGGTTCCTCAACAGATGGCAGCAGCGGGCTCAGAGTTGAGGATACAGACCCTTAGAGCAGAAGCGGCCTTGGAGATTGCTGGGGAGGGAGACCAGCGCTCTCTCTCGGGCCGTCAGGGTGCACTTGAGTGGTACAACTCTCTGGAGGGGATTTGGCCTATTTACTCACACTTAGGCGGGCCCTCTACCAGCCAGCCCACTTGTGGGACTCCAAGCTACAGAAATACACAGGTGCACAGAACTGTGAAGTGCTCGGGGTTCACTGTAGGTAAAGTAAATCCCCCCAAAGGCTCACTATTAGGGAACTGCTTGAATAAATTACGGAGCCTCCATTCAATAGAATGTTGAGCAGCTGTGAGATAGGAGACGGATCCATATGTACGGGTATGGAGAGATGCCCACTCTGCTTGTTATGTGAAAAAGCAAGTTATAGAACACAGAGTAGTATGATACCCTATTAGAAAAAAAAAAATCTGGATCTGGATGTGTGTGCGAATACATATGTATAAACATGTAACTCACACATGATTGTAGATGCATAGAAAAAAAAAAAGTCTAGAAAATATACTCACCAAACTGTTGATCAGGGTTTACCTGTGATTTTGGAAGTAGGGAGTTGAAAAATGAGATTTAGGGGCGCCTGGGTGGCTGTCGGTTAAGCGTCTGACTTTGGCTCAGATCATGATCTCGAGGTTCATGGGTTCGGGGTCTGTGTCAGGCTCTGTGCTGACAGCCCGCTTCAGATTCTGTGTCTCCCTCTCTCTCTGCCCCTCCCCCTCTCACACTCTGTCTCTCACTCTCAAAAATAAACATTAAAAAAAATTATAAAAAAAAAAGAAAAAGAGAAAGGAGCTTTAGCCTTTTAAGAAGACTCATTTTTGTGTGGCTTGAATTTTTATAATATATGTGTCTGACTTTTAGAAACAGAAAGAAAAAAAAAAGACTTAAAAAGATGGGAAAAACCTCAGGGGACTAGCCTAAGCATCTCACCTTCTAGGTGGGGCACCCGAGGCCCCCTCCTGAGCATCGCCTAACTGGCAGGCCAGCGGCCCGGTCTCCCTTCTCATAGGCATTCCGCGGATGCGGCTGGCGGGTGCCGAGGGTGGCCTTGTGCCCGTGGGCATGGCAGAGCACTGATCACAGGGGAAGCTAGCTTTTTCTGCTCCAAGAGGACACCTCCCTTCCTTCTGAGATGTCTGGGCCTACTTGCCCCCCGGGGGCCAAGCACAAAGTGCTCCTCAGGCTCTCCTCCCCTCACTCTGTCCTTACAAAGTGTGTGGCCTTATGCAAGTCACAGAATTCTCTAGAGCCTCCTCAGGGAGGTTGAGTGGCTCTAACGGGGTAATGGTGACAAGGAGTCTTGCCCACCATGCAGTGACACTTACAAAGGACAGTCACGATTACCCTTGATGGGATTCTTACTACCTGGAACTGTAGCAGGCTCGGGTCTTAGACTCTTGGGATGGAGCGATACATTTCCTTTCAGAGGGGAATATGAGAACACGCGCCACGGAGGGCTTACCGCAGAGGCTGCAAACTGCTTCTGTTGGGGTCGGGGGGCGGTTTCTCCCGGGGCCTGGGTGCTGGGAGAACACGTGGGGTCCAGAGCTGAGGGAAAGAACTGTGCCGGGCTTTGGGGCCCAGCAGAATGTATATTTGAGAGGCTCCCCCTTTGACTCTTCCGCTCCAGGGGGCAACTGGTCACTATTTGGGTCTGGGCCTTAGGAGGCCAGAACAAAAGCCAGAGACATCGGACGGAAGTCAGATCAGCCCACAGTGCTGACGGCAAGGAGCTTGCTTGGGATTCTCTCTCTCCCTTTCTCTCTGCCCCTCCCTCCTCCCTCCCTCTGTCTCAAAATAAATAAATAAACATAAAAAAAAAAAAAAAAAAGTCAGATCAGCCCAAGGTTAACAATTGATTTGGTGGCACTAGAATCTTCTGAGGAGTGGTCCTAATTTGCAGTAGGGATAGTGCAAGGGATGTTTGTTGTTTGTGTTTTTGTTTTTTAAAAAATCCTTGATTTTTTTTCTTTTATGTATTTATTTATTTTTTATTTTGTTTTATTTTTTATTTTTTAAAATTTACATCCAAATTAGTTAGCATATAGTGCAACAATGATTTCAGGAGTAGATTCCTTAGTGCCCCTTTACCCATTTAGCCCATCCCCCACACACACAACCCCTCCCATTACCCTCCGTTTGTTCTCCATATTTATGAGTCTCTTCTGTCCCCCTCCCTGTTTTTATATTATTTTTGTTTCCCTTCCCTTATGTTCATCTGTTTTGTCTCTTAAAGTCCTCATATGAGTGAAGTCCTATGGTTTTTGTCTTTCTCTGACTAATTTCACTTAGTGTAATACCCTCCAGTTCCATCCACATAGTTGCAAATGGCAAGATTTCATTCTTTTTGATTGCCGAGTAATACCCCATTGTATATATATACCACATCTTCTTTATCCATTCACCATCGATGGACATTTGGGCTCTTTCCATACTGTGGCTATTGTGGATAGTGCTGCTATAAACATGGGGGTGCATGTGTCCCTTCAAAACAGCACACCTGTATCCCGTGGATAAATGCCTAGTAGTGCAATTGCTGGGTCGTAGGGTAGTTCTATTTTCAGTTTTTTGAGGAACCTCCATCCTGTTTTCCAGAGTGGCAGCACCAGCTTTCATTCTCACGTTTATGTATTTATTTTAATTTTTTTTTTAACGTTTATTTATTTTTGAGACAGAGAGAGACAGAGCATGAACGGGGGAGGGGCAGAGAGAGAGGGAGACACAGAATCTGAAACAGGCTCCAGGCTCCCAGCTGTCAGCACAGAGCCCGACTCAGGGCCCGAACTCACGGACCGTGAGATCATGACCTGAGCCGAAGTCGGACGCTTAACCGACTGAGGCACCCAGGCACCCCTTATGTATTTATTTTAATGAGGCTCTAGGTCCAATGCAAAGCTTGAACTCACAACCCTGAGATCAAGAGTCGCGGGCTCTGCTGACTGAGGCAGCCAGGCGCCCCAGAACATTTGTTTCTAACAGCGGGCTGCAGCGTCGGCTTGGAAGCCCTATGTCACCTCAGGGAGCGGGGGTGGTGGCCAGGGTGGCTTGGGCAGTGAAACCAGCCTGGCACACCTACCGGATTCTTCTCCCGCTTCTGAAGCTGGAGCGCACAAACCCCTTGACCTCAGGGAGTCAGGCCCACGAATCCCTTGACACTGAGAGCAAAACCGTGAGTGTCTCTGCTGGTACGGATGCTTACGTGAACACGGTTTTCTGGACAAAGAGGACATCACTCACCAGAATTTCCAGAGGGGTTAGTGATCTAAGAGAGACAAGACCGCTGGTCTAATCCTCTCCTCCTGTTTCTTCATCTTCCAGGTGGAAAGCAGTGACACGCCGAAGGACTCCGCAGTGACCTCCAAGTCCCCGTCCATGGCCCAGGACTCAGGCCCCTCAGAGCTGTTACCCAATGGGGACTTGGAGAAGCGGAGTGATCCCCAGCCTGAGGAGGGGAGCCCCGCTGGAGGGCAGAAGGGCGGAGCCCCAGCAGAGGGAGAGGGTGCGGCTGAGACCCCGCCCGAAGCCTCCAGAGCTGTGGAGAATGGCTGCTGCACCCCCAAGGATGGCCGAGGAGCCCCCGCAGAAGAGAGTGAGTCTTGGGCACAAGGGGCAGCCTCTCTGGGCTCCGCAGGACTCCCCCGAGGGTTAGAGACTTGGGGCCAGCAGGTCCGGTCCGGGGAGGCATGGGAGCTGAAGGTCGGTGGGCTTGCCAAGGCTGTGCCCTGGAAGCGGCTGGCTGCACGCAGCCTGCATACGTATTTTATTTGGCCCATGTAGTGTTTTAAACATCTAAAAAAAATTAGTTGCCAGTATTTAAAAATCAAGAAATTTCACATAAAAATCTGGAGTTTTGGCTTCTCGTGAAGAAAAAAAAAAAAAGCCAGATCTGGAAGCAGTGGGTTTGCAGAATGCTAACAGTTGCGGGACTGGGGTGATGGCTGTCCCCCCACCCCGCCCCCTACCCCTTCGTAGGCTGGGTGTGCACCTCAGTTTCCTTCAGCCCTCACCTGGCGCGCAGCTCTCAGGGATGGTTGTGTCTGTAGCCTCTGGGCTCCTCAGGGCAGTGGATGCCCTTGTAGGTGTTAAAAGCCCAGTTAGTCTTCCCCAGCACAGATGTCCTGAACCCACCACAGTTCAGCTGACCCCGCTAAAATGTGGTTGTGACTGAGCGGGGCAGGGGAGGGGTGGATGGGGTGGCCAGGGCGCTGCCCGGCCCAGGCCCCTTTCTCCCTGGACTTTTTGGCCTCTCCCTGGAGTCCTGGAAAGTTGCCTACTTTTCTCTTTCAGGTTAAGCCAGTGATTTCAGGGCCAAGCGAGCTGTAAACATGTTGGTAATGAGGACAACTAGCATTTGTACAGGGTTCACAGTTTACAGAGCGCTTTCTCATATATTATCACATTTGATCCTCCCAGGGCCCTGCCAGGTTGGTTTGCATATGTGCATTTTAAATTCAAAACGTCTTCTTTCCAAGTGTGTATGATGGAATGAGTAAATTGATTAATTGGCATCGCTTATTTTGCATGGATCCAAACCCAATATTCATGCAAGATTGAGCGCATTTCCAGAAAAGAGAGTTCCAAATTTATTAAAAAATATCTTTCATTCATTTATTATTCAACTAATACTTTGATGTTCCCATTATGTGCAAAGCGCTTTCTGGGGCACTCTGTATTCGTTGTTTTAGTCCTCCAAACAGTCTTCCGGAGGTATTATTATCCCCATTTTAAAGCAGGAAAAACTTGCCACTTAGTGAGAGGAAGTGACTTGCTCAGGGACCCTGAGCCTGTAAGTGGTAGATCCAGGATTCATTCCGTCTTGGTCTCTGGCTTCAAAGTCGGTGTGCCCTTCCACTGTCCCCTTTTATTCTGCAATGGGGCTCGGGGTGGGCTGGCCCAGAACTGTCCAGGGCTCCTGCCCTCACCCAAGTGCCTCATGGGATATGTCCCGACACTTGGCAGAATTGTTCAAGGGGCCTGAGTGGGGGGGAACTGAGGAGGAAAGGGAGAAGATACCATCCCTCCCGTTAAAGAGACCAGGTGTTCCAGAGCAGAACCTGGGAGCCCATCAGCCCTGCCCACCAAATGTGCCACTTCCCGTGGGTACATCTTGGCTGACTCCCAGATTCCTGGGATCTCACCACGACTGGCACCAAGCTGCTGTGCAAGGTCAGGGCAGGTCCTTCCTGCCCAGTGGGGTGGAGCCAGAGCTCTAAAGCTGCTCTTAACCCTTAAGGGTTTGCTTTCAGTTTGGGATTTCCCTGTCTCCATTTCTGTTTGTTCTCAGGAGTTCCTTCTTGAGTCGGTCAATAGGCGTTTGTTAAACACCTATTTGGTGTGTGTGTGTGTGTGTGTCAGGATCTGGGGAAACCATCATGAACAAAAACCTGGTTCTTACCTTCAAGGACCTCACAGTCAGCTGGAGAGACAGACATGAAAGAGAAATTCACACTTAAAAGCTTGTGATTAGGGGCGCCTGGCTGGCTCAGTCAGTAGAGCATGCTGGAGTTCAAGCCCCACGTTGGGCATGGAGCCTACTTAAAATAAAAGTTTTTTTAAAGTTTAAAAAAGAGAAAAGCTTGTGATTATACAGGGAGATATGTTCTCTAAGAGAAAATAAGCATGGTTCTGTAAGGAACGGTGACCAAGGAACCTCAGCCGGTCTGGCCTGTTACACAGAAGCTGAAGGATGAGTGGGGGCTCGCCACGTGAGGGGTGGTGCAGGATGAGGGAAAAAAGGTACACAGGCTCCCAGGTAGGAGGGAGCAGGGCACCCAGAGACCTGATAGAAACCAGCAGGGCTGCAGTGGAGAGAGCAAGGGAGAAGGGTGTGAGATGAGAGCAGAGCAGACAGGGCCGGGGCAGGTCTTTGAGGACACCTTCGGGGCTGGGGAGGGGGGGGGGGGCGGTGACACGGTCTGCTTTGTGTTTTGAAAAACAAATCACTTTGTGCTCTGGATCCTGGAATGGAACAGAGGGGTTGGGAAGCAGGGTTAGGACGCTGCTGCAGGCGTTGAGGGCGGGGGAAGGTGGCTGTGACGAGTGAGGTGGCAGCAGAGATGGAGAGAAACAGACAAGCCCCAGAACACCAGGGGAAAGGGGAGAGAGGGTGTCGAGGTGACTCCTGGGTTTGGGATCTTCACACGTCAGGCGGACCTTCCTCAGAGTCTTAGTGCTGAGTGTGGCAAGCAAACACTCCGGGCCTCCCCGACCGCCCAGCTACGGCCTCAGAGCGCTCCTGTGTGCTGCAGCTATCCAGGAGGGGGAGATACTGGCCGCGCTCAGAGCTGGTAGGACCCCTGAAGGCCACTGTGCATTGCCCGGATGCTGAGACCCGTGAGGTGCTACCTGGAGGCACGGGCAGCGGTCTGCCAGGCCAGCAGTCAGCCACACAGAACACGTACTCAGCTGCTTAGTTCCAAGGAGGAAGGAGACTAAGGCCCCAGGGGAGGAAGTGAGTTAGCCATGGTCTCCTTTCTATTTCCCTCATTCCAGATCTCTTGGGGGGGGAGGGGCATCCATCCCCTCTGGAACCCCTTCCGTTAGCTCTTATACAGGAAAGACAGAAGACTTTAGGGCAGCGTTCTTGTGCACATAGGTGCCCCAGATCCTGATAGTACAGCCAGGAGAAAGAAGGAAGAACAGGGGAGATGATGAGTAATCAGGACAAGAGCCACCTGGATAGGCAGGTGGTGGCCTTGGGACCGCTCCTGCATTCCTAGCATTAATGCCGCCATGATTATAATAGAAACGACGGTAATATGGCTTTGTTTTACTGAGTATTGACTATGCGTTGAGTGTCCTATATCCTCATTACTCAAAGTGGCCCGTGGACCAGCTCTGTCACCGCGGAAGTTAGAAATGCAGAATCCTAGGCCCCACCCTAGACCTGTGGGATCAAAATCTACATTTCAAAGAGATCCTGATTTCGATGCATATTCAAGTTTAAGAAGCCCTGCTTTTTATGTATTCTCTTGTTTCATCTTTGTGATCACGTGAGGAAGACTCTTATTGTCCCCATTTTTCAGCTGGGGAGACTGAGAGTTCGGAAAGGTTAAGTTACTTACCCGAGACTGTACAACTAGTACAGGACCAGATCAGGGTCAGCACAAAGCCCCTCTCTGAACACTCACTATTGGGCTAGTGACTGCCCTCTGAGGCAAGCCTGGCCTTAGCCTTGTCATTGAGATTTGGGTTCCTTTTCAAGGGAATTTGGGGTGGCCCCCAGCTGGGTATAGGCTTAGACCGACAGGTAAGTGTTGGAAACATCCCGGCCTCTCCTGCCCCCAGGACCTAAGATACTCTAGGGTCATGTCTGAGTCTGCCAGGGCCACCCCGGGAGGCATGCAGCCACCTGGCCCGCCTGTGACCCTGGGTCTGGGCCAGGAGCAGATGGACCGCAGAGGGAGTGTTGAGAGAGCAGCTGACCCTCCTTGACTCAGGACAAGAGTGGCATTCTGAGACAGCCCAGTTTGTTGTTTTGCTGGGCCAGGCTGGAAAGTGTGTGTGTGATATCACTCAGTGGGCATGTGCAGAATCTGTCAGGGAGAAAATTCCAGAAAGAAGCCAGTTGGAAACTGCATGAGGAAAAGCAATTCTGTTTGGGGGAGCAT
This sequence comes from Panthera pardus, assembly GCF_024362965.1. Taxonomy (NCBI): domain Eukaryota; kingdom Metazoa; phylum Chordata; class Mammalia; order Carnivora; family Felidae; genus Panthera; species Panthera pardus. Next base: position 21,131,857 of record NW_026526832.1, read on the forward strand.
GGGGGCCAGGGAATGGGGAAGGGGAGAACCTGAAGGTGGTACAGGGTAAAGTGAGCTGGCTTGGGGTTCAGGAGCCCCGATATCTGATTTCGGCCCTGGCAGTAAGTCACTCCACACCCACCCAGCCACCCACCCCCCAGCCTCAGTTTCCTCATTGGCAAAATCTAGGGACTGGACAGGTTCTCCAGCATCTCTACAGTCCCCTTCAGCCCTGATTTTCTTTCATTCTAATAAATGTATGATTCCCCATAATGAGATGCCATGGAGGGCCCCCCCATAGGAAAAGCTTGAAAGGTCCAAGGGACCCTGGGTCGTAGCCTGGTCCGAGGGCAGGCTCCCCCTTCTGGCAGCCCAAAGCCTTGCTGGGAGAACGTGCAGGTCTGAGAGGAGGGGGACCCCCGGGGGCGGGAGGGGCACCCTGCTCCAGGGAGAAAAGTCCGGGAGCTGGCCGTGCTGAGCGGAAGCTCAGAGGAAGAGACAGAAAGCCCCGGGTGAGACACACTTAAAAAGCCTGTCGTGTAAAGTGTTAGCTAGCACCCCCGTTCCCACTGCGCACACCCACGACAGACACTCCTGCTTCCTCCCACGCCCCCTCCCCCACCCAGGCAGCCAGCTCAGCACCGTCCCTGTCGCATGCCGGCACGTGGTGCGGTCCCGCAGCCAGGGCCCTTGTGGGCGCTGCCCCTGCCTCCCCTCCCCTGGGCTCTGGGGGCGCTGTAACCCCGGACTGCCCCTGCCCCAGGGGCACACACAAAGAGCCCCAGGTCTTCTCTAGCGAGAGAGAGGGAAAGAAACTTCCTCTCCGGGGGCCGAAGAGGCCTTCAATGCTGTGTCTGGTTTCCGCTTCAGAGCCAGGAGATGAAGTAGGGGCTGTTTTTTCCGTTTTGGGCTCCCCCACCCCAACTACCGTGAACCAGCCTTAGTGACCTTCCTGCTTTGGGCCCAAGCTCAGTACTCTTGGCTTCAGAGAACCGAGTCCAGGGGCCCAGGTGAGAAGGGGCTCACTTGCCCACCCCCACCTGCAGGAAGCTCTGGAAGGCATAATTAACCCAACCCCGCTGCCAGACTGCCAGGTGTGTGCGGGGCCTGGGAAGGGCATCTGGGTGAGGACCCCGAGAGGACCGGGATAGGAGCACAGGATATTCTGGAGGAGTGTGGCTGTCCTCCTGCTTGAGGCCCAGAGAGGGACAGGGAGAGGGTGAGACTCCCCTATAGACAGAACTTCTGGGGCTTCTGCTAGGGGGGTGGGGGGCTTCCAGGAAATGGCATCTGGGCCCAGTGAAGGAGCCACAGGGTAGAGGAGCAGGGAAATGCCTTGGGGACAGAGATCCAAATGAACGTTCATTGAACACCTACTATATGCCAAGCCCTGCCCCAGGCACTCAATGTTGCCAATCACCTAAAGATATTAGAACAGTTCTCTATCTTAATGCAGTGAGGAAACAGGCTAGGAGAGGTTACAGAGGTCACACAGAAACAGCTGGAATCCAAGTCTACTAGAATAGAGGCTTAGCTCAGGGACCTGAGAAGGGGGGTGGGGGGAGAATGGAGTACAGAGGCAGATATCGATAACAGAACCACAATATTGAGAATTGCAGAAGGACCTTAGAAATCATCTCCAGCATCATTATTTTCCAGATGAGGAAACCAAGTCTCAGAGACAAAGTTGCTTCACCAGAGTCTTGCTCCAGTGGCTCTGTACCCACTGCCCCCCAGGGTATCTTTGCCTGACTCCATACAGGGAAGAGAACAGCTCCCTTCCAGGGTAGGGGAGGCTGTCTGGCCCCTCCTCTGGGGGAGAGAGCTGTTTCTAGACGACCCCTTTTGTGTGCCCGAGACAGTGTCTGTGGGCCAGAAACAGTGGCCCTGGCTTTTCTATTGTTCCTTCAGATTTGGGCCTCCAACCCCACACCAGTCCCTTCTCTGCTCTAGGCCCTGCTCTGAGTCCTTGGGGCCAACACCGTGCCTAGCACGCGGTGGGCCAGCAGGTTTGACACACGAACAACTGAACGGCTGGAGGACCCCGTCTCTGTGGCAGGGACCCCAGGCACAAGGTGGGGCCTCTGAGCCACTCCTGTAACTCTGCGACAGTCCCTTTGTTCTTCCCTCTCCACAGGCAAAGAACAGAAGGAGACCAACATCGAATCCATGAAAATGGAGGCAAGTGTTTTCCTCAACCCCCAGGGGCTCTGTGGATCCTGGTTCTAGGAGAAGAAAGCCACCTCTCTGACCAACTGTGGCCAGTGTGTGTGAGGGGAATCCTGAGGTGGCCCTGCCCCCTTCTCTACCTGTCCCCCATGTTAGGAAGAAAGGAAATGGGTGCGGAGGTTAGCAGTCCCCCAACGAGGCAGCCAGCTGGTCCCGCTCTGAGACCAAGCACCTCCCCTCGTGGTTCACGTCCACGTGCCCCGTTACCCCACGGCTCACTCCTCCAGCCCAAACAGGGGCTTGCCCAGCACTTGCAGGGTCGGCATCTCTGGCCAGGAGTCAGAGCTCCTGTGTCGTGTTCGAGGTGAGTGCCTCCTCAGTTTCCCCTTAGGAGGAAGAAACCTTGCAGTGGGACTGTCGGTGCCCATCTTAATGCCAGTCTGTCTCTGTCGTCTCTCTGTCCTAGGGCTCCCGGGGCCGGCTGCGGGGTGGCTTGGGCTGGGAGTCCAGCCTCCGCCAGCGGCCCATGCCGCGGCTCACCTTCCAGGCGGGGGACCCCTACTACATCAGCAAGCGCAAGCGGGACGAGTGGCTGGCACGCTGGAAAAGGGAGGTGAGGTGCCTTCTGGCCTGGGCCCCAGCCCGTCCCCCAGCATTGGAAAACCAGAAGTTAGCTTCAGCCGCCTTCCGGAGCTGTTGTCGGCCCCTGGCTGAGCCTCAGTTTCCCCTTCAGGTTAACCTCTTGCACTTACAGGGAACCGCTCAATTAGTAGGCAGTGACTGGTTTCTTTGTCCGTTCAACAAATGTTTCTTGATCGCTTACTGTGTACCAGGTAGTGTTCTAGGCTCTGTGCCTATATAATTCTTGGCCTCGTGGAGCTGACATTCTGATGGAGGAGATAGAACAATAAAGACAGAAAAGTAAAGAAGGGGCTGAAGTAGAGGATAACAGAGGCCTGCTTTAGGTGGGGGTGGTCACGGGAGGCTTCTTGGAGGAGGTGGCATTTAAGTTGAGACCTAAAGGAAGAGGAGAGCTGGCTCTTATCGGGTCGCTCCTTGGTCTTTCAGTCTCCACTGCCTCAAAGCCTCTTGCTGCTAAATCCCTCTACTAGCTAGCTTCCACCCCTCACCCCACGACCCCCGCGGAAGGTGTCTGGTGAGGAGCGGAGTGGGGTAGTGTTCTAAGAAGAGGAAACACACAAGCAAGGCACTTTGTTTGGCAGAGTGAGAGACCAGTATGCCCAGTGTGAAACAAGCAAGGGAGGAAGTGGGACTGGACGAGGCTGGGAGGTCGGCAGGGGTCCAACCACATGGAGCTTTGCAGCTCCTGGCCAGAAGCTGGTATAGTTCTGAGGACATTGAAGGTTTCTATGCAGAGGAATGATCTGATGTGGATTAAAGGGGCAGCAGTGGACACATCAGGATGTATTTTGGAGATAGAATCAGTAGGGCTTGCTGATGGAGGGGAGAGGCGGGGGAGGGGAGGACATGGGGGGACTCCGGGACAACTCCCAGGGGTCTCACCTGAATACTAGTGATGGTTGGGCCATGTCCTCATATGGGGATGGCTAGCGGAGGGGCAGGTTTGAGACCGGCAGGAATTCTGACTTCAGTCTGAGATGTGGAGGTGCCTGGAGCCTGGGGGGCAGGGAGGTCTGGGCTCCAGATGCAAAGGTGAGAGGGCGTTAAGAGCAGAAGCTAGTGTTTAAGTCCAGGGAAGCTGATGAGCTCACCCAGGGACAGGGAGAGAGAAGAGACAAAGTCCCAGGATCGCAGCCACAAAACCCCACTATTTATGGGCCGTGTAGAGAGCAGGACTGGCAGGCTGCAGGGACTGACGAGGGGCTTGGGGGGTAGCCGAGGGGAGAAGAGCCATGACTCAGGAAGGAGAAGGCTTTCCCGAGAGTGTTTGCCTAGCCCTGTGGAAGGTGAATTCACTGAGACATGCTCATTGCATCTGACGCCCTGGAGTTGGCCAGCAACTTTTCTAAGAGCAGCTTCCGTGGCGGGTGGAAGCCAGCCCGTGGAAGGCTGCAGCCGAGAGAGGAGCTAAGGAGACTGCAAGACCAGGGAGGCCCCAGTCTATGAAGCCTGATTTGTGGGGCTGCTCTCCTTCCTGTCTGATTAGTAGAGAGAAGGCGGTTGACCTCTGGCACCAGGATTGGAGCAGAAATGCCTTGAATTGCCACCATCTGGGACATGGCCTACAAAGAAAGGCCTTATCCCGTTTTACATTGTGTGAGAGCTTGCTCTAGAAGAGGTTCAGAACAGGTAGGGGTTTGGCTACTTGATTGTTTCCAGTTCCTTCGGGATCCAGGAAGGCAGAAATTTCTCTCCGGGAAGAGCCTGGAAAAGGGGCAGCCTGTCTGAGGTCTGGGAGAGGAGAGAAGCACTTGACCCTGAGCACGCAGTGTGGTCTTTGGACTGGAAATTTCAGGAACTTGGGCTGTTTTTGCCATCTGGTCAGGTGCCCACCAATCAGTTCCCAGGGGCCAGCAGAGGGGGGCTTTGCTTTTTTCTGCTCTCCCTTAGCCCTCGGGCCAGAAGCTTAGACACGATGACTTTTAGGCCTGGTAAATTTATAAACTCTGTGGTCCTCAAACTGTGCTCCCTTGAAGAAGCAGTATGGGGGCCTGCCCTCAGTTGCAATAGAAAAGCGGATCTTTTCTCAACTTGCAGGAAACATTAAGATAATAGGTGTATTTTCTCCTAATTTTAAGTGTTCCACTAAAATTTCAAGACTTTATCATGGATGTCTTGTAGCATACGCAGAAGCAGAGAGAGTGATGTGCCGAACCCCCATGTACCTATCACCCAGCTTCAACCATCATCAAAAGCTTTTCTAGTAAATCTTAAACCTTTGGCCTCTGCTTCCCCACCCCCAGCCAACAAAGGCAACCAATGAGCATTTACAGAAACACGTACAAAGTTGAATTAATTTAAAATGTTTGAGGTATGTGCCCCAAAAGTATATCCGTTGGGCTCCTGGCTGGCTCAGTTAATAGCATACCTGACTCCTGATCTTGGGGTCTTGAGTTCAAGCTCTACATGGGGCATAGAACTTAGTAAAAAAAAAAAAAAAAAAAAAGAAGTTAAAAAAATGTATTTCTTCTGCCAGTAGAACTGTTCCTCATTCATATTCTATAACTAAAGATGTCATAAAGCCTTCCGTGATTTCCAGTACAGGTGTTAGAACTGCTGATCTCCTCATTCTCAAACTAGGGGGCTGAGGCCGCACTTAAGCGCTGGCTACAAGCTCAGGCCCCCTTCGGGCTTCCTACTGCCCGCTGAGGCCTGGCCACAGCACCACCCCTGCCCCCCTTGGGCTCGGCCAGGGAGCTAGGAGAGAGCTAGCTGCGGGCAATAAGAATGTTGGGGAGGGGCGCCTGGGTGGCGCAGTCGGTTAAGCGTCCGACTTCAGCCAGGTCACGATCTCGCGGTCCGTGAGTTCGAGCCCCGCGTCAGGCTCTGGGCTGATGGCTCGGAGCCTGGAGCCTGTTTCCGATTCTGTGTCTCCCTCTCTCTCTGCCCCTCCCCCGTTCATGCTCTGTCTCTCTCTGTCCCAAAAATAAATAAAAAATGTTGAAAAAAAAAAAATTTAAAAAAAAAAAAAAAAAAAAAAAGAATGTTGGGGAAACACAGGTAGCTCTCAAGAGTGCCAGGTTCCCCTCAGACTAAAGGGTAGTAACTGTCACCAGCAGGCCTGTCTTCCGAGTGGCTTCCCAGGGGTAAAGAAACCCTTCCACCTCTTGCGGCCTCATCCTCGTTCTCTGGCGTCCGAGCCTTTCTTCCGACACTGCCTCACTAGGCCTTCCTGACCTTGGCCCTGGGATCCTTCCCCGTTTCCTCCAATGGCATCTGCTTGACATTCTCCTCTGTCCCTTAACTATGGCATCCCCAGATCTCTGCCCGCCCCCGCCTCCTGCCAGTTTTGATCCACTTACCCCTTATGTGCTCTCCTAGATCCTACTAGGTGCCCTCCTAAAACCACAGTTCCAGCTGTTTCCCAGGCAGTGTCACTTGAAGGCCCAGCCGGCTCTTCCTAACCTCAGAAGGTGACACCTGCTCTTTAAAACTTCCCGCAGGGCACCATTTTTGAGCTACGAGAACCCTCCATGTCTCAGCACTGTGTGAGATATTGAGGGTACCAGAAGCCTAGAAGATTCCTAGTTACCCCAAGATAGGACAAGGGTTTAGGGCACCTCGGGAAGAGCATCACCCAAAGGGCTTAGGGCGGTTCTGCCTGGATCATCCATGCATCAGCAAGAGGTGGCTTTTGGCTTCTAAAGAATGGACTAGAATTTAGGGAAGGGGAAAAAGGGCATTGCAGAAGGAGGGATACGGCATATGCAGAGGTTCTGAGGCACCAGGCAACATGGCCTTTTCAGGATCAGGAATGGAAGTTGGTGAAGAAACACAGGATGTAGGGCTTGAGGACCGTGTGTCTTGTTTTGGGGCTCCCACCAGACCCCAGTCTGCACCTGCTCCTTCGCTGGTCCACATGCCCCAACCTGTGGGGCCTGCTTCCTTCAAAATCCTCCTCTGTCAATCCCGTTACTGACTGAGGTTTACTCTTTCCTTTTCCATCTGAGATTACCTACCTCCCCAGGCTTTCCTCTACCTCCAATTTTTTTTTTTTTTTTTTAAAGAAGGCTTAGAATATCACAAAATGAAAGAAATTTAAAATAAGCGGGTGAGAAAAATGAGACATGTGCTCCTTCCCTGAGACTGAGGTGGGAATTCTGGCTGAAGGTGGGAAGCTGTCATTTTCTGTCTGTCCTATCACATAGTCACTTCCTTACTCATCCTTTCAAGGGTTAAGCTCCCCTTGAATCCTGACTGGGCCCTGCTATACAACCTACAATGGCTCCCCATTGTCTCCCTCATCTGTGCTAGAAATGCCCTGGCTGTTTCTCAAGGCATCATCTCTCACTGGGACCTCACAATCACCCCACCCCGTTTCACTGCCACTCTCTAAGAGGAAGGCCCTCTAAGAAGGACCAGTCCCCCTTTAGATTTGCTGTGCCCCTTCTTTCTTCCCTTTGTCCCCGCTGTGCTTTCCTTTATATGCTCTGCAGGACTGAGTCCACAAGGCTCTCTAGGATTTCTCCAGTTCACACTGACCTCCTCCCTTCTCTGCACCCCATTGCCCTTACTGCTAATGTTTTTGGATGAAGCACTCAGTTATATTTTGTAGGGTACTTTTCACTATTTCTCGTGTGTTAATCCTGTCTTCCCCCATCATGCCCAGCCTGATATTGGATAAGAATAGGCTCAATATATACCTGCTGGTTGGCCAAGCAGTTGAGACATTGGTGAATGTGGGACACCTCAGGGAGCTCAGGCCCTTGGATTTCTGCCTTGAGGCCCCAAGCCCTTGGTTTCCATATGGTTTCTCGGAGGTGCTGACAGGTGTACCTGGAGAACAGCATGGGGCAGGAGGACCCGTGTGATTAGACTCCCACGGGTAAGGTGGTGCCCTGATTCTTCTGCACTCCATGCTCCCGCTATTTCTGCCGGGCCTCCGCTGTGCTGGAGCCGATGAGAACCTTCCTTGCCCTGGCGGAGCTGGCCCAGGCCCTGGCAGCAGGGAGGGCAGAGGTGAGGCATTCCTCCTCCCAGAGGAGGGCAAGTCCTAGCTCCTCTTTCTAATGATTAACAGAACACAGTGACCCAGGGGAGTATGGTGGGTTTAGGAAGGTCTTCGCACATGTGTCACTTCATCGGATGTCACCACTGTGAGGCAGAAGAGGTGCAGAGGGCTGCTCAAGCAGCGGGGACGGTCGTCTGGCCAGAGGGGCCGAGGACTCCCACGGTTCCAGTTTGTGTGGTTTCAGGACTCCCTTGTAGCTGCGTGATGAAGAGTAATCTCTTCACCCCGGCCTGATTCTAAATTATGTCAAGGCAAGGACACCATGTCCTGCTGATCTAGGATCTGGTCTCTTTCCTGGCTCCCATCCTGAAGGGAGGGACTCATGCACCTTTACACTTACTAGATGCTTAATACATATTCAATAGTGATGATAACAAATAATCTGTGGTTCACATAGAGACCTCCCCTCTCCTGCCTATATCAGGCAGTTCCCCATCCCCTCCCCCTGGGCCCCCCAACAGGTGGCAAAGCTTTTATGTTCCTGAAGGGAAGGGTGCCTTTGGAGGGGACTTCGAATGCCACCTGGCCACTTACGGGATGTGGGACCTTAGGCATCACTTTTAACCTCACCAGGCTGAGAGCCCTTGGTTGTAGCTGGCCTTGGATGTGCCCCGAGCTCCCGGGTGTATCTCGTATGCACGAGAGCGGCTCTTGCCCGGCTTGCTTTCCGCCTCTCCCCAACCCGAGCTGGGTAGATGCAGGCACTCTGGGCACCTCTGTCCCTAGGGGTGGCACTCAGGGGAGACTGGGGAAAGGTTTGCTGAATGAGTCAATAATTGTAATCTCAGAACTGGTGTGGGTTAATAAAATAATCCTTAACATTTAAAGCTCCTAGGGCAGGGGTAGCGTATAACAGGAGCTTGATACTTTTCTAAATGATTTTAAATGACATAAGTATTACACAAATGCATTCTTGTGAAAAACTCATCCCTCCCCCGTGATTCTAATTCCTCCAGCAGAGGTGCTTGGTGTTGTGAGTTTGGTGTATATACGACATGATTTTTTCTATCCATCTCTGTGTGTATAAATATATAATTTTACTTCACAGTTGCTTTTGTTTCTCTTCCTTTTTTACATAAATGGAACCACATTGTAGTTTTGTTTTACAGCTTGGTTTTTCACTTACAATAAGTCTCAACAATCTCGCCACGTAATCACTGTTCTATCCCAGCATATGGATTGCCACGATTTTACTCAACCGTTCTCTGAGTCGCGGGCATTTGTGTTGTTTATAGTAGTTTACTACATACGCGTTGCAGCAGCGAACATCCTTGGTCATGCCTCTTTGTGCATCTGTGTTCCTCTAAGACACCTAGAAAGAGGAATGCTAGGTCAAAGGGAATGTGTGTTTTGCATTTTATCGAACCTGCCAAGTTGCCTTCCAAAAAGGGCAGTGCCATTTGTGTGCCCATAAACAGGGTATGAGAAGACTTCCACCTTTGCCAACATCAATATTTTGCTAATCTAATGGGTGGGGAAAAAAAACGGTATCTTGTTATGATTTTAATTGGCATTTCCCAGATAATAAGTGAGGCTGGACTTCTTTTCATATGGTTATTGGCCATTTGTGCTGCTGCTTCTGTTGAGCTGAGCAAATGTTGCTTCCTCTTGCTTTATAACCCTGCAGTCTCAACAGACTGTGCTTCCTGTCCGTCCTGGGAAGAAACAGCCTGTGAATGTCGAGAGGGTCATCTCCTGCTGTGCTATATTCCATTTAATAAGCAATCACTAAGCGCCTACTAAGTAGGGGGCCATTGTGCTTGGGGCTTTAGGAATAAGGAGATGAATTAGGTGTGATTCCCCTGGGCTCTAGCACTGGAGACTTGAGAAATGGCTACGCTAGTAGACCATTAAGGACTAAAATCAAATTATTAGCAAACTACGCGGATAGCAGTTTTAGGGTATTCTGACCGGCAGGCATCCCTCTCTTATCCACCATACGTAAATTCATGACAACCTGAACTTTTGCAGGATGGCCTCAAAAATAACATCTCCTTCAAGGAGGTGATGCCATTTGGGGCAAGCATGACAAGTATGTACTTTACCAAAAGGCTGAACAGGTTTTTAAAGGTATTCCTGTGACAGCCTATAATCAGAGTGACTTCCAGGGCTGGCTGTGAAATTGTCATCATAGAGGCTCCCACTGTCTCCTGAGGGGATGGGCTGTTTGCACACTGGAGTGTTCACTTTATCAGGGGGCACAGAGAATAGCTCTTAGAACAACCCTCACTTTTTAGTGATGAGGAAACAAATGGCGGCGGGTGGGGGGGTGGGCGTGGTGGTGGTGGTTGTGGGCGGGGTCTAGCGGCTGGCCGAGGCCGCGGAACTAGGCAAGAGGGGTTGGACTGTACTGAGCACCTACTTTGTACCAGGCGCTGTGCCAGGAGCATTCACTTTCACCATAGAACTAAGATACGGTATGTTCCAGTGGCCCAGCTTAGGTCACGAATCCAAACCTAAGTTTATGCACTTACGGGAACCACAGGTCAAACTTAACATACACCAATCACAATCGTCCAGCTCAGCTTTCGTTGGCTCACCTTACCCTAGAAAATAGGACCTGCTAGCCTTATAAGGAAATTCCGCACTTCCTAGCCAATCATGCCTTGTTTCCGTGTTACCTCTTCTAAGAGTCTATCAAAGTCGCTTCCTGCCGGAATCCCTCGGGAAGAGTACTCCATTGCTTGTTAGGCACTGTACTCTCCGATCCTTGGATTCTTCTCCCTGGAATAAAGGACATCAAACGCATTACTGAATTGTATTGTTTTTGTCATTTGACAGATATATTATCTGCAGTTACTATAAGAACTATCTTTATCCCTATCTTACTCCTAGGAAACTAAGATTCCCCTAGATAAGGAGGTGAGAACCACACGGATATGCTTGTAGAGTGTTCCCAGGGGCAAAACCCATCCCGTGCTGCTTCTGTTTTGCGCCCAAATGACTCACCTAGAACAGAATCTTCCTGGTTTGCTGATGGCTTCTCCTTAAAGTATGGGGTTAAAAGAGAGGGATAGTGGGGGCGCCTTAGTGGCTCAGTTGGTTAAAAGTCTGACTTCTGCTCAGGCCATGATCTCAAAGTTTGTGAGTTCCAGCCCTGCGTTGGGCTCTGTGCTGGCAGGGCGGAGCCTGCTTGGGATACTCTCTCTCTCCCTCTCTCTCTGCCCCTCCCCCACTTGTTCTGTCTCTCCCTCTCTCAAAACAATAAGCTTTAAAAAAAAGAAAAAAGGAAAAGAATCATACCACATTTTAAAAAAAGAGATAGGATAGAGCTGGCCCAGCCCTACCCCCCACCCCCTGCCCCAGCTGCCGCCTCCACTCCCCACCTCCTGGGCTGCCTGAGCCAGGTTTGGGTCCTTTAGGCCCTCAGGACTGCCCCCGCCCCGCCCCCCCTCCACTCACTTGGTCCTGAGCCCCTCCTTGAATCGCTGTTTTCTCATGAAGGTACCTTTGACATTGTGAGATTGGATTAAAACAGTGTTGGAACGAGATTCACGAGGCTTGGGATTCAGGAGGCTTGGTTTCCGGGCTCAGCCTCTGCCCCTGATCTATTTGAGAAGATCTTTCTCCTCTCTGCACTTCAGTTTCCTCATTTGTAACGTGACAGAAATAGACTCAGCTGACCCCAGAGATTCTAAAATTTTACAATTTGTGGGGACGAGGGCTCGAGTCATGACCTGTAGCACCTTTGTCTCCTGTACTACCTTGTACATGAATTCGAAATTAAATATCTGAGCGCATTCTCAGACCTTACGTACGTGCCTCTTCTAGAAACACATATATAAAGTATCCCGACAAGGATTCTTAATAAAGACTTTTGTAATATTTACGTGTTTGGTGCTGGAACCTAGTTTTCCTTTCCTCTTCACTACTCTTGACTTGGTGCTCATCTTCAGACACTAGGCCCAGGCTAGGGAGAGGCTTGAGTTCATACAAAAAAGGCCATGTTGCAAAGTACACCCCTCCACCCCCGCCAGGTGACACATCTTCCTAGGGCATTTCCTTAGCTTGGGAATTCACATTCCAGCTTCTGGCTTTGGTGGCCCTCTACCTAGATCTGCCCAGTATTGCTAGTTTTCTTTTTATTAATCACTGATTCATTCATTCATTCATTCATTCATTCATTCAAAGAACCGTCGAACCTTATCTGAGCTTTAAGATAACACCACACGTGTCTGCGGATCTACTGCATTCTGACATTTTCTAGACACTACGGAAACAAATTGGAAGGAAAGTCAGAATCCCGGCCTGGGATGCCTCCTTCCCCTGGGAGACGTAGGCAGGTAGGTGAGTACCTTGTGCAACCCGGTACGGCCATTTTAGGACTAGGAGCAAACAGGCCATGGGAGCACTAACTAGCCTGAGGACCTCGGGGAAGGCTTGCCAAAGAAGGGACAGCACGCAGCCCTCCCCCTGGAACCAGCCGTCTGCCTGACAGGGATGGCGGGGGAAGGGCGTTGAGTGGGATCTTAAGGTAGGTGCCGAGAAATCCTCCGGGAGTTTGGGGTCTGGAGCACCTCCAGATGGCTTGCATATTTAGTCCCAACTTTGAGAAGCGTTCTTATAGCACCTTCTATGGGGCAGACAAAGGAGAAGATATAACAGTGATGTTCTCTCTGCTTTGCTTTAAAGACCAGACCATTTGTCCTGGAGACCCCAGGGATGTTGAAGCACGGGGTGGCCGGCTGGACTGTGTGACCCTATTAAGGAGCCAATAACTCTAGATGAAAGAGTTAATGGACTTGAATTCAGTTCTTACCAAACACACACAGCACTGTGCTGGTGCTGGAGGAGACGCATGGGCACAGCTCCCGTCCCAGGGACATGTGGCTAGTGGAGAAGGCTGGAGCGTTCACTGTGAACCTCGGTGTCGGGTAGAGCGTGGGGCTTGTTCTGTGCTCCCGGTACCAAGAGTCTGGTGAGCACAGTGGAGAGCAAGGGCACTTTTCCAGGGAATTTCCAGGAAGCTTCCTGGTGGAGGCCTCCTTTGGGAATTCTAGTAGGGATAAATGAGGAAAGAACCACCGAGGGGGCAAAGAGAAGGAGCCATGAAGCTTCTGGGTTGTTCAGGGAACAGCGAGAGATCTGGTAACTAGGGTGTGAGAGTCGGGGAGGAAGCGTTAGGAGAGAGAAGACTACAAAGGAAGATGGTCAGATCCGCAAAGGCCTTCCTGTCACGGTCAGGAACTGCTTCATTGTGCAGCAGAGAGCAGGAGTGTGAGAGAGGTGGCCGTGGCTTTTAGGAAGGTAACCCTGGCAGCATGGCAAGGGAGTCCAGAGCAGAGAAGTCGAGAAGCAGGACAAGTTAGGAGGGCATTCGGCTGGGCTTTGACTGAGGGTTCAGGTAACAAGAGGCGGACACGAGAGACTTGATAGAATTGTCTCCAGTCGGAGGACAGGGAGAAACTGGCCTCGTATTTAGGGGCTGGGGGTGGTGGTCATTATCTGAGCTAGAGAATCTTGGAGGAAGAGCGGGTTTGGGACTGGAAGGTGGTCTGGGCTTTTGATTTTCTTAAGGATGTATTGTGATGAGCAGGAGCTTTTAATTTTAATCAAGTCCAATTTATCCTTTTCTTCCCCCCATTTTATTGGTTAGCATGTGTGTGTATCTCTAAGAATTCTCTGCCCACCCCAAGGTCATGAAAATATGTTCCCTTAGGAGAGGGTGAGTTCGGTGTTGGACAAGCTGGTTTTGAGAAGCCGGCAGGGTGGCTGTGCGCTGGGAGAGGTGTAGCAGGCAGCTCTGAAGGTGGGTCCGGAACCAGACTCTGGAATCACTGCTGTGGAGGGCACGTGCTGCAGAGCTGGGAGGGAAGAGCCGGAAGCAGGGAGAGCAGCCTGTTGGAGACCAGGATAAGGAGGGGCAGGGACTTGGAGCTTCTGGGAACAGCTGGTGCCCAGGACTACTACGAGGGCTTCGGAATCCGAAGGAGTTCTGGAGCCCATTAAAGAACCAAGAAAGCCCCCTCTTTCACCAGGCTGTGGAGCCCTTTCTAATCTCTGTGAAGCATCTGGCCATCCTGGTCCTCCACCTCTCAGTTTATACTCTTCCATGACAAACATGTCGTGTGTGTGTGTGTGTGTGTGTGTGTGTGCGTGTGTGTGATTTTACCAGTTTTCAGATCTGCCATTTTTTAATTACAACTCCTTATAGATGCCTTATGACTCTTCCCCTATTCCTCCTTAGTCTGTAAATGGTGAGCAGTATACATATTTAATTTTTCATTTCCAACTCAGAGGAATTAAACACCAATAGGGATGAAAGAGCTTAGTCTCCTGTATATTTGAATCTAGATGCTGTTTCAAGGGCAACTCTATGGGGCAAACAAAAACCAAAAACTGAGTTGGGCCTGCTTTATACATAACAAAGATGCCGTGGGCATTCAGCGTGTCTTAGAGGGCGGGTTGCTGTGATACTACGTCAGAATCATGTGGGCTGTGCATTCAAAAAAGGCATGTTCCCAGGCCCCATTCAGAACCCAAGGAGGCACAATCTCTAGGGCGGTTCCTGAGAAAGCTGGTTTTCTAGCCAGGTCCCCAGATGATTCTGTGGCTTATGAAAGCTTGAGAACCACCAAGCTTTGGATGATTCCAAGTAAAGCAAATCTGGCACAGAAGAGATCCCCCAAAAGGTGCATTTGTCATTTCACCTACCGCCCTATCAACCGCATGGGGTGGGGGGCGCTCTGTGCACATTAGGATCACCTGGGAGTCTTGTTTTGTTTTAACCACCACCGCCTGGGCCCCTCCTCTGGATTCATTACATTTGGAATTTAGCGATGGGCCCTGGCCCACATTGCTGCTAACGCTCTCCCAGGTGATTCTAATGTACAGCTGTTGCGTGAGACTCTCTGATCTTGGAATACTGAACTAGGAAAGAAGTTCGGGCTCTAAGGCAGGCAGAGCTAGGGAACCGTTTCCAAACATGGGTGGGGCGGGGGGAGAAGACCGGAAAGGACTTGGTACAGGAATTCAAATTTTCCCTTTGGGATGGAGATGGTAGGCGTTCCTGCTGTTTCCAGCTGTAGTTTACTGCAATGCCTGTCTGCCGGGCTCCTCCTGGGTCTTCTCTTTGGACTCTGAAACTTGAGAGGGTCTGCATGCCTGAATCTGAATGGTGGTCCCTGAGCCCCTCCCTTTGACCCCCAGAGCCTGGAGAAGGGGTGGGGGAGGGGAGGGGAGAGCAGCGCAGCCCTGGCTGTTAGGGTTTACCAGGTTCCTTTTGACCCATCTGTCCCAGGTATAAAATTAACACTTCTCTCTAGGGTCGGGTTTCTAAAGCAAAGTGAACATCGACAAGTCCTCAAGCAAACCTGTCATAGGGTTCTTTCCACCTCTCAAAATGTTGCACCCTCATGACTTCCTTTTTTTTTTTTTTTTTTTTTAAGTTTATTTTGAGAGAGAGGGTGTGCGCGAGAGCATGAGCAGGGAAGGGGCAGTGAGAGAAAGAGAAAATCCCAGGCAGGCTGTACAGTGTCAGCACAGTGCCAGATGTGGGGCTTGAACTCATGAACCATGAGATCATGACCTGAGCCGAAACCAAGAGCGGACACTTAACCGACTGAGCCACCCAGGCGCCCCCCTCCTGACTTCCTTCGATCTTACCTGTACTAGTCAGCAGATATTTGTGGTCCTGTCAGACTGATTAGGAAATCAGGGTCCAAAGAGGCTAGGCACTTATTAAAGGTCTTGGCATCAGCTATGATCCCCTGCTCAGTCTGAGACCTCACATCCCGCTCTTTGATGTTGCCGTGGTAAGGTATGGGGACCAGCAGCACTGCCACCTGCACCCCTGCTCCCTGCCCGGACCCGCACTCCACTCACTCACAGGTGGAGCCCTGCACACCCAACAGCTCCGGGCTAGGGGCCGGGGAACTGATTCGCAGCGGGGAGCTGGCTTTGTGGGGGAAGCCTTCCCCTTATGGAGCAGACCTGGAGCGGTAGGGAAGGAGAAGGCAGATGGGTGCAGTGAGGAAGGAGGTAGCAGCTGAAGCTCCAGAAGCCTCAGGGCTGCTCTGGCGAGTTGGGGCTCCCAGGCACACAGCATTAGGGGGGGCGTAGCAGTGACTGCAGAGATTGAGGGGGCTGGGGAGGAGGGGAGGCTGCCTGGGAATGTGGCAGGAAGAGATGAGGTGAGGGGTCGGCCAGGAGGTGCCTCCCAGGCTCAGAAGAATGCATCTGAGTGCATGGATGGCACGCAGGGGGGGGTGGGGGGGGAGCTGGGACTCCTTCTCCCTCATAGATAGGCAGGCGCCATGCCTGTGCCTCACACCCCTGCCCCTCTATCTGCCGGGGAGTCGATACAACTGCAGACACCCCTAAAGATCTGGCCGCTCCTGTCTGAGAAAGCTGGGAGGCTGTGCCCACTCCTGGCATACCCTCTGTCATCCTCCCGTTGCTGCCTTTACTGATTTCCGTCTCCTCTGACTTCCCTCAGCACATGGAGACAGCATCCCTACCACATAATTTACCAGCTAATTGCATGCTGTCTTGCATGAGGGCTGTGGTTCCATGTGCGGTGGGTCTTGGGCACACAATTAGGCTGAGTAACAGAAGGGCGGAGGCCCATCTCCCCCACCTCCGCAGTGTCCTCCCCCGGCCCAGCTACTGCAGGTGCTCAGAACTCCCGTGCTCCCGGATTCCGGTGTCTGGGTGTGTTCCAGGCAGGCTCCGAGGTCGGCTCCGGAGTACAGCCCGGCCTCCCTGTGGGTTCTTGGACCGGCGAGGGGGATGGGGCGCCCCTGCCCTCCGGCATTTGCCTGAATACTGCTGCACCTCTCCTGGGCCCAAGTTTGGGAGGATGGCACAGAGCCCAACCAGGCCAGCGCACTGCAGGTTGCCATGGCGACCCTTTTGGTCTCCTTCCGAAGGAGGATAGTTTCTTTCAGCGCAGATCATCTGCCTGGGCCGCCACCCTTCTGTACACTCTGGGAACCAGACGGCCCAACCCCACTACTTCTGCCTTGTGCCACAGGGGATAGCTTGTCGAGAGAGGCTCGGTCCTAAATCACAATCCAGTATCGGACAATTGCATGTTCTGGCTTGAAGGGGAGGAGAGAAAGGCCCAGGACACACGGCCTCCCTGAGGCCTCTCCTCCGATGCTTGCACTGAGGGAGCTTCCCTCCGAATCTCCTTCCACCTACCCCTCCTGCTCCAGACCGCTTCCTCTCCCGGTACTGGCTCTGACCCTTTGGGTGGGCTCAGTTCCTGCAGGTTTCGGTTTCCTCGTTTGTAACAAGGACAGCCAGGGCCTTTAGTGGTTTCCACACCTGGCGAGAATCAGAATTACCTAGGGAGGTTTTAGCAGATTCCTGGGCCCTGCCCCAACCTGCTGATCTCCACAAGAGGGCCCAAGAATCTGTATTTTTAAAAACCTTGGGTGATCCTAATACAATTAAACCCAACCGATTTGGGGATTCTCCTAGCAAGATGATCTGTGGGGCTCTTGTGGGAAGAAAAGGAAGGCCTGCCCTGTGCTGAGGACTGACTGGCCTTTCTGGGTTCCCAGGAGCTTCTGAAGAGCCCCTTGCAGGTTACTCTTGTCAGGAAGCGGGTGTTTCCTGGTCATGCTGGCTAAGCCAAGACCAGGCCCCCACCTTTCCCCCACAGGAGAAGCCTGGGGAGAGAGAATGACAGGAAAGGGGGGGGTGTTGCCATAACAACCAGCTCTAGGCAGAGGCCTCCCTTCCAGGGGCTGGTACTTCACCCCAGTAATGGTGGTTTCCATGGAGATGGGTTACTGAGGGACAGGGGGAGCATTTGCCCCACTTAGAGCATTAGTCAGGAGCTGCCAGGAGGCTGAACATCTCTAGGTGGGAGCCTTGGACCCCTGTCAACTTCAAGCCCCCCCCCCCCACCTCCCGCAACTATGGCCTCTGCTCTCCAGGTGCTGGTCTGACACTCTCCCTGCTTAGTTGCTCTCTCTGTGACTGGTCTCCCTAGCAACAAGTCCTGCTAACTCCTTGCTGTTGGCTCCGTGGCTATTTTTAGCTTCACTGCCAGCAGCCCAGTCCTGGTCATTTGCTTGCAACCTCCATATGGATTGCAGGGGAACAGGCAAACAAAGATTCCCGGCCTCTGGTTGGGGGGGGCGGGGGCAGACCTGGACCTCTTAGCACCTATTAGAATTTTGCTATGGACAGAATCTGTCCCTAACTGGGAACTTTGGCAGTGGATTCTGGATGAGGCTCCTGAGACAATGTTGAATTCAGTTCAGCAAACACTATCTAAATCCTCTTCAATGTGCAAGAAGCTCGAGTCCACACTGCTTCCATATGAAGCTGAATAACGTCCAGTCTCTGCCCTCTAGGAATTTTTAATTTGTGGAGGAGAAAGATGAGTGAGTGCACGATTGCCTTAGTATGGGCAAATATTGGCAGGTGCTAAGAGGATTACAAGGTGCTATGGGAGTACCTCGGAGTGGGGGCAGGGCAGTTTTTCAGTAGGGAAAGGTAAGGGGGAGGGGCCAGAGTACCACTGTCCAACAGAACTTTATGCAATGATAAAAATGTTCTAAGATCTGTGCTGTCCAATATAATAGCCCCAGCCACAGGTGGCTCTTGGACACTTGGAATGTGACCAATGCAACTGAGGAAAATAACTTTTTATTTAATTTTTAATTTATTAAAAACATTGTTTTTATTTATTTTTGAGAGAGAGACAGAGACAGAGACAGAGACAGAGGGCGAGCAGGGGAGGGGCAGAGAGAGGCGGAGACACAGAATCCAAAGCAGGTTCCAGGCTCTGAGCTGTCAGCATAGAGCCTGACACACGGCTCGAACCCATGAACTGTGAGATCATGAGCTGAAGTCGGACGCTCAACCGCCTGAGCCACCGAGGTGCCCCTAATTTTAATTAATTTAAATAGCACATGCAGTGAGTGGCTACCCTATTGGACAGTTCAGGTCTAGAGAAACTTTGATGGTGGAGATAACTGATGAACTGGAAGGATAGACAGGATTTGGGCTGGTGGGAGTTGAAGGGGAGGAGCAAGGAACAGCATGAGCAAAGGCACAGAGGCAGGAAAGGGCATATTTCGGGAATAGCAAGTGGGTGGGCTGAGTGGGCTGCGTGACATAAGCGCTATACGGCTTGTGGGGGCCTTGAATGCCATGCAGAGGGTTGACTGTAATCAGCAGGTAGTCAGAGTCTAGTGCGTAGCACTGAGGCTTTTGAGCTACAGGTAGGAGAAGGGCAGGATCGGAACAGACATCCATTTTGATCTCACGGCCTTTTGTGCGGACCAGGTCTCCTTGGGATGGCTGCGAGTGCTTTTGTGGCAGAGTATACACAGTGCTTCCTCAATATGTGGCTTTGCAGATGGCTTCATAGGGATCATGGCTTCTCTGGCTTTGAGTAAACGGACTTGTGGTTAAATGTCCTGTTTGATGGCAGCAACATGACCTCCCCCTGTCCTGCCGGCACCGGATTTCATGTCAGAGCGTACCGCAGAACACTGAACTTTGAGTTAAAACCAGCCCAGCAGGCCTGGCGTCCCCACCTTGACCCGTGGGAATTACTGCTCTTTACTGGTGGATCGTGGCCCTCGTGCCTCATCTCAGGTCTGGGAGCTGGAGAGTCAGGTTAATGGCACGTCTTGTGATCATGTTCTTCAGAAACACAGGAGAGCAACACATAGCAGAATGCTGAGATTTATAACAGGACGTGTCCTCGCCACACAGATCCTAGCACTTGTCCTGCTGTTTTCTGGCAACTTACTGGCATCGGAGTCGCTGGAAAATATAATTAAAATGAGAAGTTTGCTCGATGAGTGCAGGATCAGGGCGAAGAGTCAGGTGTCCTTAAGAGGTGTTTCATCAGGCCTGTTGAATCACTGCTTTCTGCCTGTCAAACAGGAAACGGCCCTCTCTTTCAAGTTACCCTCTCTTTTGGGCCATCCTGGATACTTCCTCTCCAACACTTCTTTTAGGCTCTTGACATCCACTAGATCTTTTCATCCAGCAGTTCCCCCTTTCAACATACTTTCTAACGTTTCCAAAAACCTGGCTTGTTTTATGTGACACTCCTATTTCAGGTTTATGATCTTTATTGCAATCAAAAGACCTATCTCAGGGCTCAGTTGGAAGAGCCTGCGACTGTTGATCTCAGGGTCATGAGTTTGAGCCCCACATTGGGACTACTGATTTCAGGGTCATGAGTTCGAGCCCCACATTGGGTATAGAGATTACTTAAGTAAATAAACTTAAAAAAAAAAAAAAAAAAAAAAGACCAACTCAGTAACCAGCCTGGGAAGCTTCCTTTGGAAGGTCAAGGACATACATGACCTGAGGATCCTTGAAGGCTGCCCTGTTTTTTTCCTGCTAAAGTCACCTCGTGTCCTAGATTTGAGGCCTCTTCTGTTTTGGGGCACGTCTCTGCCCACTGAGCACCAAGAAGACATGAATCTCTGAGTGACGCATACATACAGAAGGGGGGAAACTTTCCTGTCCGCATAGCTACAAGAGGGGGACGGTGCTCTAGGTTGGTGAGGGGACAACTTTGAATTGGGTCTTTCTTATGCTTAAGTTGGGAGCTGGGTGGAAGAGGTTAAGATTTGGGCTTAATTTTAAAGGATGAGAACAAGGAAGTTTGGCAGTTGGAGGGAAAGGCTACTTGATTAAGTGGGCCAAGAGAAAGTGAAACTGATAGTCCTTGTCCGAGGTGACACTTTGAATCCTGGCTGCATGCACCAGGGATCGTTACTACTGTCTGAAGAAGTCCCAAGGCCACAGTGTAGAGTCTAAAGTGTTTAACCTCGTATTAGTGGAAAAGGAGATGCCATGGATGAGATCTAGAGTTTTTTATTTTTATTTATTTTATTTTTTTTTAATGTTTATTTATTTTTGAGACAGAGAGAGACAGAGCATGAACGGGGGAGGAACAGAGAGAGAGAGGGAGACACAGAATCCGAATCAGGCTCCAGGCTCTGAGCTGTCAGCACAGAGCCCGACGCGGGGCTCGAACTCACGGACCGCGAGATCACGACCTGAACCGAAGTCGGACGCTTAACCGACTGAGCCATCCAGGTGCCCCAAGATCCAGAGTTTTTTAAAAAAGAGCTGGCCAAACCAGATCAGAAATTTCATTTTGAGAGGAGGCCTGGGAGGGGAGGTCTAAAGTGGCCTGTTTACAGGCCCTGGATGCCCAGGAGGCATCAGAGAAGAAGCTCATCCAGAAAGGATTCCAGCAGGCAAGAAGCACAAATTCAGGACTTCTGGTCTCTGCTTGGGGATCGCCTGAAAAACTGTTCCAGATCCCTCGACTGGGTTGAAAGATGGGTTGGAACAGAACAGCCTGACTCCTTCTCCTTGCTGTATGGATGGATTCTGAGTCTCAGTCAGGGTTGGGAGAGCGAAGTGTGAACTCCCCAAGTATTATTTGGAGAAAGCTCTCTGATTTGGAGTCTTCCTCCCTCTTCAGGGCTTGCTTGCTCTGATGGCCCTCAGAAGGGTGCCGAGCCCCAGGAGGGATGGTGGGCCGTCCTTCACAGCACATCTCTTAACCTCCTTATACCAGCACCTGTTCCAGCTGGTATGTTCCCAGCTGACTGTGGCTGGAAGCCAGGCACCTGGGGCAGTATCTCTTTAAGAGATGCTGGTATTCCAGGGCCTGGGAGGGCAGATGTTATCACTTCTATTTTGCAAATGAGAAAACCAGACTTCTTGGGGTTAAGTGACTTGTTCAAGGTCATGGTGATGGAACCAGAACCCAAGTCCAGATTTTCTGACAAGTGCTGCTGGCTAAACAGCTCTCTGCTGCTGACAGCATTTACCTTCAGTTCCTCTGCTCCTCCTTCTAATTCATCTTGCAAACGGAAATCAGGCTGATCTTTCCAAAATAACCATTCATCTGGTCTTGTCAGAAACACCTGTGTTATTCTTCACTGCTGTGGGATATATCCATTGACATCTTTCTCTGCACCCTTTTAGCCTTAGTTGTCTTGGGAGGTGGAGATGGGCAAGGATTTCCCCCCACCTCAGCCCTACATCTCTTATTTCCTTTCTATCTTACTTCATTCCAAATCTGATTCATCTCTGCTCCACACTGACCTCTTAACCTCATTTATCATTCATACTAGCCATTTTTTTTTTTTGTTGGGCTTTCAAGCCATCCAAGTCCACGGGGCTTGGTATTTGTGGTATAGTTATCTTCACAGATGTTTTTTCAATGACCTTTTCCTATCTCTCCAAGTCTAGTTGAATCTGTCAGCTCCTTGAAGGTAGGGCCAAGAGGGTCTGCTTCTTTATCAGATGTGGGTAGAGAGAGAGTGTGTGTGTATGTGTGTCCCTCCTCCCTGGGATAGGGGCCTCTGCTCTGGAGGAGGGAGGTTGAAATGGTTGAGTCCACACCTGGAGGCTCCAGAAGAGGAATGTAGTCTTCCTGAGCACCAGATGATTGTGCCTGGGAAAGAGGAATTGCTACACTTTTAAACTAGAGTGTGCCCCCCCTGCCCCCCCCGCAAACGGGAAAATGGGACATCCAAGGCAGATCCTGAGTGACGTAGGGGACCCAGGGACTTGGCCAGGAAGAGGTTTTCAAAGCCTGAACTCAAGCCACGCGTTTAAGGGACCCCTGTCTATCCACCTGTAGTATGAAGAGGAGAGCCCTCTCCCCAACAGTTCTTGTTCTGGAGCGCTCCCAATTTCTGCAGGCGCCTTCTGTCCATCTCTGTGTGCTTTGAGTTTTCCCTACAGCTTCCTGGGCCTCTACACTCATCTGTAAGCTTTTTCTTCTTTTTTTTTTTGGTTGTGCTTCCGAGAGACGGACTTTTACCAACTTTCTCCTGGCTCTCCCAGGCTGTCCGCAACCTCCTCTCTTGTTTTGCCGGCGCTCCTGGTACTCTCCACGCTCCCAGCTTACCTCCGCCGCTGCACTGCAGCCCCTTCCCTCCCGGGTCCCCTTCCCAGCCTCCGCGGGCTCCCCGCCTCGCCCCGAGGCGTCCCTCGGAGCTCACGCAGAGTTGGGGGTGAAGGGGGCGGGAGGACCAGCCCGGAGGAGGGGGCGGTGCCGCCTCCAGCCCAGGCCTGGGCGGGGTCCTGGGAACGGGCGGAGGCCCAGCCGCGCCCCCAGGCCCCAGCGGCGGCCCGCGCCCCTCGGACGGGAGGAGAGGGGCTGGCCCATTGCCAGCGTCTGAGAGCCGGCCCCCTCCCCCGGCCCGCTCGCAGCCAACCAGGCACTCCAGCGGGGCCCACGTGACCTGGAGTTCTAGACAAAGAAAATGTTCAAGCCCTCCCCCCCACCTCCCCCCTCCCCCTCTCCCTGGCCCCCTCCGCCCCCAGCCCCATCGCCCCCTTCCCCTCCCCCCAGACGGGCAGCTACTTACAGAGCTTCAGGGCCGGGGCTCACACCTGAGCCGGACCACAGAGGGGCTGCACCTGGCCTTATGGGTAGGTTCCTGGACGGAGCCCTGGGGAGACTGGGGGCGGGGAGGCGGCAGGGGCCGGTGGGAGGATCTCTGGGCCGCTGCAGCCCTCTGGATTTGAGAAGAGTCAAAGTCTGCCTCCCTGGCCCGCAGGAGCTGGCTGCTGTGCCTGGCCCGAGTTCTGGAGATGCTGAGTTAGTGCTGTCCCACCCACTCCCTCTTCAGGAGCCCCCAGCCCCACTTCTCCCTGTGCTCAGGTGGGGACTGGCGGTGCAGGGGCCAGAAGAGCAGCCCCAGCGTGTGTGCCCGGGGCAGCAGTCAGTGAAGCTGGGGGGCAGGCCCTGGCCCACGGGAGCTGGGAGACCAGGAGTTGGGCTGGAAGCAGCCCTTTGGCCGAAGTGGCTGGCTGATGGGTTGTCGGCATTTCCTTGCTGACCCGTGCTCTTGGCTGGCGGACCATGCTGTCCTCGGGCCATGCCAACCTTGCAGCCTCTTGGGAGGGACAGTTTCTTCTCCTGCGTGTCACTGGGAGCCACGGGGCAGGCCAGGCAGAGAGAAATGGTGCTGGGTAGGAAGGAGCAGTGTGGCCCTGACAGGGGCTGTGGCACGTCAGCGGCTGCAGTGGAGGGCAGCCTGACGCCGACCTGGGAAGGCAGAGGTGCCTGGGACAGCCTGGGATCTACTGCACCGGCAGTCCACATGGGCGCCCGGACCTCTGACCTTTGGAACGGAAAGCAGCCTGAGTCGCAGAGGAAGGTGGAGGCGGGACAGCTGCCCAGGAAGATGGGCCTGGACGCGGGGCCCTTGCCTCTACTAGAGCAGAGTTGCCAGTGGCTTTCCAGGCTGGACAAACTCCAGAGAAGTGGCTTCCTTGAGCCACGGTAGTAGGGGGTTGGTGCGGTGTCTCCCTGGCCCTGCTCAGTCTCTGGGCCGCTCTGGCGTGGGCTCTTGTGAACTGGGGGTAGGAGCCTTTAGCCCAAATGCCAAAGCCCTGAGTTAACCCTTCTTTCTCCTATTGTTTGCCTGGGGAGGAGGGTGGGAGTGAGCGTGGAAAAAAGGCATTCCCACACTGCCCTAGGCAGACTATTCTAATGAGGCCCCTCCCCCACCCAGCCACCGTCTCTGCCACTTCTTCCCCTTTCCTCTTGCCTCCTGCTGCTAACCCACCCCCATCCTCCTTCCCCCACCCCTGCTGGCCTCGTCCCTATGGAGGCCCCCTTCTTCCTCCTCCTCCTCCGCCTGCCAAAACCCTGCTGGGTGCGCGTTCTCCTGCACCTAGTGGGTTGGGGGTGCTTAACAGCCGTCAGCAGCAGCATCTGACAAGCTGGGGGAAGTTGTGGGGGAAGAATAATGTTCAGGAACTCACAGTGGAGGGGTTGAGAAGAGAGACAAAGGGGCTGTGGGGGAGTGAGGAGGGTGGCATCACGCACGATTCCCTTCTAGACCTGGGGAGCCCGGCACCCACCCGCTGCTGTTCTCTGTGCCAGTGGCTTCACCTTTCCAAAGAAGGCCCCTCCTGCCCTCTGCCACCCGCAACCTTGTTCTGGCTGAGGGGCCTCGTCACCCCCGAAGCAGGGTCTTTGGGTCTCCCACAGCAGCACCCTGCTGTAGATACGTGCCTGAAGTTCATGGAGGCATGGTGTTTCTCCGTGAGCGGATCTGGGGCTTCAGTAGTGTTGCCACAGCTGGTCCTGGAAGAGGATGGGGTTGAGCACACACCTAGGCGCACCTTCTTGTGGGGGAGGAGGTGGTAGATAATTGATGGTGGGACTGGGAGGGCAAAGTCCCGGCAGGTGAGCAAGGGGCTTGCGAGGGAAGAAAAGTTGCCCTGCCTTTTTCCACCGCTGGCATCCAGCTCCTTTTCCCAGCTGTTTGTGGGCTGGGGGCAAAGGATGCGGTGTCCCATCTTAGAATTTGTGGAGTCGGGGGAAAGAACCAGGACTTCATCCTCAGTGTTTCAGGACTGCACCAGAAGCAGGGTTGGTCGGTGGCCTGGAGGCAGACGGGAAGACCGAAGGGAAAGAAGGGAAATGAATCGACGACACAGTAGGCCTTTGAGCTTAAAACAAAGGTTCTTCACCTGGGACCCTGGCATCTGGGAGTCCGTTGACAAGCTTTGGAGAGAGAGTCCTTGGAAATCTTGATACTTATATACATCAGATTCTTAAACCAGTCAGAAACAGGTAGTGGAAATCCTTTAGATCAAATACTTTTTTAGGTTGGGCAACTTGGAAGAGAAAGAAAGGACTGCTTAGAATCGGCTGTTACTGCCAGGCGAAGGCGGGAATGTAGGTGCTCCGACTAGCTTAGAGCTCTTCTACTCCAAGTTGCTTTGTGATATTCTTATGTAGTCTTGAGGACGGGCTTGCATTTACAGCTCTAAACTCTCTGGGAAAGCTTCATGTTGAAAGGCAGATTGAAGATGGGATGTTTTTCTCCGAATGTGGTGGAAACAGGTGCAGAGCCTTGAAGTTTGAGATTCACGTGTCCCTCAGATTCAGTAGCTGGGGTGACACTAGGGGAAATGGTTCTCAGAACTAAGGATCAAGGATTTTGTTCTCTTCTGTAGGGTGATGACAGTTTTGGAGCAGGTTTGGGGAAGGATGAGAGTGATGAGGCGAACGGATGGAGGCTGGCCACTTGGGAGCATAATTGGGTTTGGATTGTTAATTGGTCAGTAGGATGGCAGAGAGGATGTGTGGCTTGTAGGGTGTTGGATCTGAAAGGTGCGTGTAGAAAGAAGGGGGGAATCCGATAACATGCATTTGATAACAATGCTAAGAACTCCAGAATGACGTAGGAGCAGACAAGCTCTGTGGCTCTTTCTGTGGGGTTTGAGCAGAGAGGGAACACAGAACAGTGTTTTCATCCTTGGTAGACATCACGACAAAACTGGATTTGTGGTCTGGAAGCCAAGACCAGGAATAGCAGGGGTTGATTGCCCAGGAAAATTACAAAGAAAAGGACAAGAGGATCCAATTCGTGCTTGGGAAGTAAGATTGAGGGCGGAGCCAAGGTCTGTGCCTAAGCTGAGGCACACAATTACTGTTTGAGTAGAATTAATCTTCCCATGTCCGAGGGTGGGCAACTGGTGATGCTGACCGATGAAGGAAGATTTTTGTGCGAGGCACAAGAGGAGGTTGGAAAGCAGCCAACTGTTTTGAGTTCACCAACCAACTTCAGATCTTCCCGTTTTCCATGGCAAGCCAGTTGAGTTGATGAGCAAAGAACTCAGCTATACTTCTGTCACTCTCTCCAGGCCACAAAGAGATTGAGAAGAGCCCTCCCGTGTCAAGCGGCCTTGCTAGTTCCTGGAGAGGTCAAGGTAACTTCTGTTACCTTTGTTTCTCCAGGCTGAGAAGAAAGCCAAGGTGATTGCAGTAATGAACGCTGTGGAAGAAAACCAGGGGTCTGGCGAGTCTCAGAAGGTGGAGGAGGCCAGCCCTCCCGCGGTGCAGCAGCCCACTGACCCTGCGTCCCCCACTGTGGCCACCACACCTGAGCCTGTGGGAGCCGACGCCGGGGATAAGAACGCCACCAAAGCGGCCGATGATGAGCCAGAGTACGAGGTGAGCGGCTCGCTTCTTCACCTGCCTCGACCAGCTCTTTCCTGGGTCCTTCCACTGCCAGCTCTTCCCGTCCTGCTCTCCTCTCTCCACCTGACCCCAGGCCTCTTCGTCTCCCCAGTCTTGCTCTGTCTCGGTCCGTTCAGATGGAGCTCCCTCCTGGCTGTCCTGACCCTCAGATGCCCAGGGCTGGGGTTGCCACGGGGGGATCAGGGTGGCAGGGCCTCGTGACCACCACGTAATGACTTCTGCTCCTTGGGGCTCCAGGACGGCCGGGGCTTTGGCATTGGGGAGCTGGTGTGGGGGAAACTTCGGGGCTTCTCCTGGTGGCCAGGCCGCATTGTGTCTTGGTGGATGACGGGCCGGAGCCGAGCAGCTGAAGGCACCCGCTGGGTCATGTGGTTCGGAGACGGCAAGTTCTCGGTGGTAAGTTGTGGGGTTTGGTGGTAGCCTCGGGGAGGGACGGGTCTGGGTCCCAGGGGCTATCTAGGCTTTTTGGCTGGGGGCGAGGTCCAGAAGTGGGGCGGGAGAAGCGGTCTCGGAGAGCTGGTGCGCCTGCCAGGCTCTTGCCTCCCAGGACCCTTTCTCCAGAACTCCTTTCCTGCTTGCATTCAGGTCCTCCCCCACGCTTGGGTTGGACTCCTCCTTTGAGCATCGTGTAATCATTTGTCGATGCATCTGGTCCTCTCAAGGGCAGAGGCCGAGTCCTCACGCCTCAGTACCTGCCTGTTGCCAGGCACGCGGTGGGGGCTCGGGTGTGGCCGGAGGAGCAAGGGGGCGTCGCTTGTTCCTCCAGGTGTGTGTTGAGAAGCTGATGCCCCTGAGCTCGTTCTGCAGTGCTTTCCACCAGGCAACCTACAACAAGCAGCCCATGTACCGCAAAGCCATCTACGAGGTCCTGCAGGTGAGTGCCCCTCCGAGGCAGAGGGGGCTTAGGCAGCAGGGACCCCTAGCTGGTCTAGAAGCTGGAGGGCAGACGTTAGGCCCAGGCAGGGGGTCCACCTGTAAGGCCCTTGGGAATCCTCTCTGCGCTCCCCTCCTCCAGTGTTCTCCTGCGGTCCTGCCCTGCCCCTTCTCCCAGCTCTTGCCTCAGGCCACCTTTGCTGTCCTCCAGCCTGTCCTGACGCTCTCCCCAACAAGTGTTGCCCTCCAGGTGGCCAGTAGCCGTGCGGGGAAGCTGTTCCCAGCGTGCCACGACAGCGATGAGAGCGACACTGCCAAGGCCGTGGAGGTGCAGAACAAACAGATGATCGAATGGGCTCTCGGAGGGTTCCAGCCCTCTGGCCCCAAGGGCCTGGAGCCACCCGAAGGTAAATGCAGGTGCTCAGCCCAGCCTTCTGGGACCCCTGCCAGCCAGGTAGCTCCATGCCAGGGCTGGGAAGGCTCTGCCTAGAGGCACCAGGTGCCTCTGTTGAGAGGCCCGGGGGGTGTGTCCCTTTCCCTGGGGTCAGCGTAGGGGCGGTGCTGCTCTGGGACGCAGAATAAGATGCTCCCGTTGGCTTGCTGGCACTGGGGGGCTGGGAGCTAGAACAAGTTGGGGACCAGGCTGCACCCCTTTGTAGGCAGAACAGAGGAGGGGAGGGAGCTGGCACTGCTTGTCCGTGGTAACCACAGTCTCGTCACCTGCTTTCCTTATCCAGAGGAGAAGAACCCCTACAAAGAAGTTTACACAGACATGTGGGTCGAGCCTGAGGCAGCTGCCTATGCACCACCCCCACCAGCCAAAAAGCCCCGAAAGAGCACAACTGAGAAGCCCAAGGTCAAGGAGATCATTGACGAACGCACAAGAGGTAGTTGGCCTGGCTCTGGAGAGAGTGGTGTGGCGAGGCTGGCGTTCAGAGGCGCGGGCGTGGCCCTTGCGGCCCCCTCTGATGCTGGGCTCTCCTCCCCTCCGCAGAGCGGCTGGTGTACGAGGTGCGGCAGAAGTGCCGGAACATCGAGGGTGAGTCCTCGTGGGCCCTGACTCCCTGGGAGGTCCATAGTCTGTGGCTCCCGGCACGGGCAGGAGGGCTTGGCTCCTCGTGTGGTGCCCGGCACAGAGTAGCATAGGTATTTAGAAAGGTTCGAACGTCACAGGATGTCAGTACCCAGTCAAGGCCTCTGTCCTGTATGTCCCACCCCCAGCCTGCTTCACACGCTTTCCTGTCCGTGACATGGGCTGGTCCTTAGGGTTTGGGACACTCCAGTGGGTCAGAGCGAGGTGGCCTCTTGGATTTGCTTAAACCTGTGACCTTTGGGCCTTTTACTTTTCCTCACCTTCTCTCATCCCGTGGTCATTAGAGCATCTTCTGTCTGTTTCCCTTGACCTAGTCTGTCCAGCGTGGGGCTCTCAGGGCTGGGAAAGATGGGGCAGGAGCACGAGACTTAAAGACAGCCCAGGGACTGGACTGTCCCCAGAGTCACCCAGGGTCAGGGCCTTCTCCTGGGCGGGTTTCTGTCATTGAATTACACCTTTCCTGGGCGGTAGGCGTTGCTGCTCTGAGAGCTAATGAGCTTTAAGATTGGGGCCCTGGTGTCTTCCTGTTCCGTGGGTGCTCTCCCAGACTCCTGTCTGCCTCCTTTTGGGGCTGCGGCTCTAACACGCCCTTTTTTTGTAGCTTTTCTGGAGTGGGCTTTGGCCCAAGGTGGGAAGGGGCCCTTTGGTGACGTTCACTCCGCTTTCTCTGCTGTCCCTGCTTTCTAGACATTTGCATCTCTTGTGGGAGCCTCAACGTCACCCTGGAACACCCTCTCTTCGTTGGAGGAATGTGCCAAAACTGTAAGGTAGGGGCACACCCAGCAGAGACGTGGTTGAGAGTGACCCTGGGGCCCTGGCTCTCTGTGCCATGTCAACTCATTGGGCTTATAGTCGCCTGGGGTGGCAGCAACGTTGACCCCACAGTTCACTGTGGACGCAGAGTCCTGATAACAGACCCTGGGCCTTCAGAGCGTTTACTTGCCCTTATTTGTCCTCCCCGGAAAGATTCTTCCCCCTCTAAAGCCCATTCTGCTCCCCGGATGTGGGCTCACAATGTCACGGTCCCTAGTGTGGGGTGAGGGAGAACGGGCCGATGGATGGATGTCCTTGGGGGCCCAGGAGAAAAGTCCAGCACCGCAGCAAGGGACAAGGGGATGCGGTTCCCTCCCTGGCGTTGCTCTCGTGCCTCTTGATTCCACGCACTGCCGTGGGTCGGGAGACCTGCTGTCCCCTACTCAGACCTGGGCTCGAAGCCCACCTTCGCCGTGGCTGTCCTGGGTGCTGCCTGATGGTCTCTGACCCTCCCCTCTGCTGTCTAGAACTGCTTTCTGGAGTGCGCCTACCAGTACGATGACGACGGCTATCAGTCCTACTGCACCATCTGTTGTGGGGGACGCGAGGTGCTCATGTGTGGGAACAACAACTGTTGCAGGTGAGGGTCCCTGCCTGGCCTGCAGCCCCCCAGCCGAGCTCCCCCCGGGGCCAAGCGCCCCCCCCCCCCCCTGCCCGGCCTCGGCCCGGCCGCAGCCCCGGCCGCGCTCCAGCCCTGCTCCACTGGGCTTCCTTCCAGGTGCTTCTGTGTGGAGTGTGTGGATCTGTTGGTGGGGCCGGGGGCCGCCCAGGCGGCCATCAAGGAGGACCCCTGGAACTGCTACATGTGCGGGCACAAGGGCACCTACGGGCTGCTGCGGCGGCGGGACGACTGGCCCTCGCGGCTGCAGATGTTCTTTGCCAATAACCACGACCAGGAGTTTGTGAGTGCCGGGCCCGGGGCGCCTCTTTCCACCCCCTCCCTGCCGGACCAGAGGGCAGGCTCGGCCAGAGCCAGAGTGCTTGGGTGGTCGAGGGGCCTGGGCAGGGGTGCGGGTTTGGAAAGCCAGGGCAGCCCCAGTTGGCTGGGGGGAGGCCAGCCCCGGGTGCAGGCCTGCAGAATCCTGGCCGTTCACCTGGCCTGTTGTGCTCATGCCTAGGACCCTCCGAAGGTTTACCCACCTGTCCCAGCCGAGAAGAGGAAGCCCATCCGGGTGCTGTCTCTATTCGACGGAATTGCTACAGGTGAGTGTGTGGCACGGACCCCAAGATGTGCCACCGTCCTGGTCCCGGGACGAGGAGGCTTTGCCTGAGGGACCATGTGTGTGTAACTCCGGCAAAACGGAGTGATAGTTAACGTGACAGCTGTTAAAATATTACCTCAGAGAGGAAACTTCTGTGCTCAATGAGAAGTAAAATCAGTGGTAAACCAGCATGTTTCTCTATGGGGGAGGCACTGCAGCAGAGGACAGGGTGGTCGTTAGCCAGAGATCATTGAAGATTTTCACAAAGCCTCAAAGGACAGACTCGGCGACCAAAACAAAAACACAGGCAGTTCTGTTGTGTGATGACTGTAACTTACAGTAAAAAAAAACAAAAACAAAAAAAAACAAAAAAAAAACCTATCAACAAGGGAGTCTAAAGAATATTTAAATCACCCATAATTTCATAATTAGTGTTTTGGTGTCTGTCCTTTTATATTTTTTTTTCTGCGGGTATATGAATGTGTGTTTATATAATCATGCATAGATAGATAAATAAAACGAAAGGATAGTAAAATGCACACTGTGTTGTAACTTGCCTTTTCATTTGATACTATGAGTGCTTTTTCATGTTAACATGGACCTCCCTTACTGGAAAATGCTTCATAGGATTCCATTGGGTAAAAGTACCATCATTTATTTAACTGATCTCTGTTGGGTTGTTTACTGTTTTTTCTCTGTTACGAGTAGTCCTTGACAATATCTTTATACACACATACACACATAGACTGTTCTCTTGTAGGGAATGCCGGGTCACCGTATGGGAAGTTTTTTTCATGCGGTTCTTGACCTTGCCAGAGTGCCCTCCCGAGAGGTGCTACTGACCTCTGTCCATCTGCCAAGCCCCTAGGCTGAGGGCTTCTCCGTTTTTGTTTTTGTTTTTTTTTTTAAAGGTTTAATTTTTTTAACATTTATTTCTTTTGAGAAAGGGAGAGCACATGTGAGGGGGAGGGACAGACAGAGAGGGAGAGAATCCCGAGCAAGCTCCACCATGCTAGTGCAGGGCTCCAACCCATGAACCAGGAGATCATGACCTCAACCACCCAGGTGCCCTGAGGGCTTTTCAGTTTTGTTTTTTTTTTAATGTTTGTTTGTTTTTGAGAGAGAGAGAGAGAGAGACAGAGTGCTAGTGGGAGAGGGGTAGAGAGAGAGGAAGACCATGAATCTGAAACAGGTTCCAGGCTCTGAGCTGTCAGCCCAGAGCCCGACGCGGGGCTCAAACCCACAAACTGTGAGATCGTGACCTGAGCCGAAATCGGACACCCAACTGACGAAGCCACCCAGGTGCCCCGGCTTCTCAGTTCTTAAGAAAGGAACAACCCTCTTCAGAACTTGTGACCAGAGGGAGACGGGCTGTCAGAGGGCCAGGGTGGGGTAGCATCCCGGGCCAGATGCTTATGTGCTCAGCTCCACGTTGGTATTAGGTGAACGTGGAGAAGTTAATTTACAGCCTTGGTTTCCCAGGCCAGAACCTTGAGGCCTTCTGGAACCACGTCACACCCCAACAGGCTGTAAATGCTCCTTGGTGGGGAGGCCTGTTGAGCAGTGGAGATGATGCTGTTTCTCCGGAAGCTCTCAGGGTCTGTTCTAATTGTTTCCTTGCCCTCAATTAGCAGGCATTTGTGGAGGGATCGTGGTAAGAAAGTGAGTGTAGCTCGCTCAGGAGGAAACACAAATGAGACTCCTCTGTCCTGAAGACCCTTTGCAGCCTAACTGCTGAATTAGAAATACACACCGTTGTAATGAGTTGGGGAGAGACGCAGAGTGCTAGGGGCTTCCAGGGGCAGGGAGGTGCTTCCAGGGGGCTGCGGGGTGGGGGGTGGGGGGTGTTGGCGAAACCTTGTAGAGCAGGTGGCATTTATGTTGAGTCTTGGAGGCTGGGTAGAATTGCAGCAGGAGGCCATGGGTGAGGGGTGAGGAAGGCTAGTATATGCAGGATGTAGAAACAGCAAAGAAGAGGCCTCCCCAAAAGTCACCTGCTATTCTCTCTGGTCCTGAAAACCATCTGTTGTCTGCTCTTGACTGCCTTTTTGCTCATGCCAAAGTAGGCATGACAGAGGTCCAGAAGGATCCTGCAGCTTACCGGGCAGGGTAGGGTTCAGGCCTGTTGCTGACCCATGTGTCTAGCCAGCCAGAGAGCCCCCTGCGAAGACCAGGGTGCTGCGAAGGAGACCCAGTGACCGTGCCTTTTGCTGGCTGGCACAGGGCTTCTGGTGCTGAAGGACTTGGGCATTCAGGTGGACCGCTACATCGCTTCCGAGGTGTGTGAGGACTCCATCACAGTGGGCATGGTGCGGCACCAGGGGAAGATCATGTACGTCGGGGACGTCCGCAGCGTCACACAGAAGCATGTATGTCAGCGCAGTGGGACCCGTCCCGCCTTCTCTGCGTCCCTTGCGCTTTGCTCCTGGGGGGGCGGCAGCGCCCCCTTGCATTCTGTTCATTTGCTCTTTTCCTTTGTCCTTTTCCCCAGCCTCTTCTCCTCTTCCGTTTTCCTCCTGTCTGCAGAGGAAGATGGGCAGCCCCCAGCTAGCTTTTCAGGGCCTTTTTACTAGAGCGCCTTGGTTCCCGTTTTTCTAATACTTTTGGCAACAGCTTTACCAGCCTCCATTTCTGGGGGGCTCTGGCAGCGTCTTGCCCAAGTGACCCTTTGTCTTTCCAGTTATCTAGCTCTACCCCTGAAACTGCAGGCCCTCGGGGATCCCCAAGGGCATTTGGAGGGTGTTCAGATGGCCCAGATACCCTGTCCAAAATGTGCAGAGCACAAAGTACCCTCAGATGCAGCTGCCCAGCCCGGACTGCCTTCCCTCTAAGTGGCTGCTTTTCCTGTCAGGAGCACGCTGTTTCCCTGCTGGCCTCAGAGATTATCCGGTTGAATCCCTTTGTTTAGGAAACTGAGCTCAGAGAGCCTCAGTGCCCATGGGGCTGTGTGTGTGTGTTTGGGGGAGGGGGGCATATATGTGGTATTAGATACGAACGTATGTAGTGAGCATACCAAGCAGCTGGGTCTCCTGTCTCCCATGCCAAAGCACTTTTTTGCCAGATTCACAGATAATTTCTTCCTTTCTGCCTCTGTCCCCGGACATCAGGCCATCACGTTACCTTTATCCTCCCAGATCCAGGAGTGGGGCCCGTTCGATCTGGTGATTGGGGGCAGTCCTTGCAATGATCTCTCCATCGTCAACCCTGCCCGTAAAGGACTCTACGGTAGGTGCCGTGCTCACCCCTCCACCTTCTGAGCTGGTGCTTCCGCACGTAGGTTTCCTACTTGGATATTTCTGCCCTGGGACAGCTACTCCCAATGACCCTGTCCTCCCTTGCCCTCCCTGTGCCCGAGCCACACCACTGTCTCATGCAGACAGCCCCAGCTGATGGCTTTCTCTTCCGACCTCTCAGAGGGCACTGGCCGGCTCTTCTTTGAGTTCTACCGCCTCCTGCATGATGCGCGGCCCAAGGAGGGAGATGATCGCCCCTTCTTCTGGCTCTTTGAGAATGTGGTGGCCATGGGCGTTAGTGACAAGAGGGACATCTCGCGATTTCTCGAGGTATAGCCAGCAACCTTGGTTTGGCCAGCTCACTAATGGCTTCTACCTTGGACTGCTGCTTTATCCCTGTCTCATCTGCATTGTGGAGCTGGGGACTGGTGACTTCTGCTTTGCAAGGGGCCTGTTTGGGAAGCTCAGGGCTTCCCATTTAGGGAGGAAACATTGCTAGAAGCCGACCCTGGAAAGAACCTGTGGTCTCACTCTAAGAGGTAGTATGTGGGTGTGGGCCTCAGGGCTTGAAGGACTGTTCCTAAGTCAGGTGGGGTGCCAGACTCCTAGAGTTGGGGTTCTGTGTGGTGCTTCACTGGGGGAACCTTTGAGATGGCCAGATCAATTTTCCCCAACCAGAATGGCTTGCCCTCACTCCCTGGCACCACGACAGATGCCCTGTGGCATCTGAGAAGGAAAAAACATGGCTTACCGTGGGTCCCAGCTCAGCTCTGAGCCGGCTGGAGCCGTGCACTCAGGATCTCTGTGGCCAGAGGCATTCTTGGGGTGGGCAGTCTGGGAGCTCGAGCCCGTGCTCCCGCTCGGTGTTCTTACGTTAAGCGCAAGCGTCTGTTTGGCTCATAATCTGGACACACAGTGAACGCATCCACACTCATTGGAACTTTCTTACTCAGAGCCTCTGGGTGAGCTAGAGGTATGTAGTCCAATAGGGTAGCCATCAGCCACGCGTGGTATTTAAATTGACATTAAAATTCCTCAGTCGCTCTAACCTCATTTCAAGTACTCGTTAGCCACCTGCAGCTACTCCATTGAACAGGGCAGACAGAAAACATTTCCGTCATCACAGGGTGTTCAGTTGGACTGCAGTGGTCTAGAATGTTCTAATGAGAGCATGTGGAATGTGGCTGGGTTCCATTCTGGCTTTTCCTAGAGGCTTCAGGCTGTTCCACTGTGTGGCTTCCTGAGAGAGGAGTAAGCGCCTTTGAGGCTGTAAGGCTCTAAAACTAGCAAAATTTCCTGGCGCACTCTGATTTTCCTCTGTTGCTCATCTTTAATCTTTCTCCTGTTTTGTAGTCCAACCCTGTGATGATTGATGCCAAAGAAGTGTCAGCTGCACACAGGGCCCGCTACTTCTGGGGGAACCTTCCTGGTATGAACAGGTTGGTGAGAGAGCCCGGGTCTGGGGTGGCTGCGGGTTGGTGTGGACAGGCAGCTCAGGCCAAGGAGGAAGAGGTCACTGAGGGGCCCTCTTGGGCAGCCACCCCTGCTGACCAGCTTGCCACTCTGCCATGTTTTTCTCTGTTTCCTTCTCCTTGAGGGAGAAGGCGAGTCAGGGCATAGAAAATACTTGCCTGAGAAATCAGAAACTAATGGCTGAAATAAGACCTTTGAAAGTGCACCCTTTACACAAAAGGAGAATCCCCATGCTGCTGAGCTACATAGTTTGCGCTCCCACGTCGGTGATGGATCCAGACTGCGCTTGTCCTTAGTCTTCTAGGTGAAGCCACGGAGGGTGGATGTGGGATGGGAAGGAGTGGTGCCCACACCTGGGCCACATCTGCTCCAGGAGAGGGACCCTCGAAGCAACACTGGGCAGCTTAGAGGGTCCAGCTTCGCTTGTCATCCCCACACTTTGTTAGCTTCAGGTCCTTTGTTGGAAGGATGTTCTTTGTTTAGGTTACATAGGTAGAGATTTTAATGTCCAGATGTTCATGAAGGCAACTTCATTTCTTCAGTGGAATAAATGCATTCTAAAAAGGCCTATGAGGAGAAAGGAATTCTGGTTGAGAGTCTGTTTAAGAGCAGAGTGAGACCCACCCAATCTAGATATCTGTTATGTAGGGAAATATTTTCCAGGATGTTCTTTTTTTCTTTTCCAGAATGTTCTAAGAGTGGATTATATACCTTGCTATATCTATAAATCAGAAACATCGTCTAACCTGGCCTCAGTCTTCTCCTCTTCCTCTCATCCATTAGCGTGAAGTTGTAGGAACATCCCTCGTCTCCTACCCATGTCGCAAAACTGCTTGCTGTCTTTTGTGAGGGCTTATTGATGGGAGGAGATGGGTCAGGAGGAGAGCTGGCCTGAAAACTGTTTCAGTGCCCTCCTCAGCTCCCAAGACGTATGTGTACTGGAAGGGCAGACTGGATTACACAATCCGGTGTTTCATGGAGCCACGAACTCAGTGTCTCCTCACGGATCTTGGTCCTGTGGGATTATTCTCACTTGCTTCTTCCGACTCTAAAATTCTAGAACTCTGACCTTCGAGGAGGACCAGAGGTACCACAAGGGACCAAGTAGAGTGAGTGTGTGCGTGAACAGGGCAGAGGCTGGAGGCGCCCACTCAGGCCGTGGGTCCCTGTGGGTCCCACGCTGAGGTGGTAGACTGCCATGGGAAACCTTCACTAAGTATTCTGAAAGGTCAGAAAAGGTCAGCGCCGAAGGTGATGTTCAGTGATCTGCTCTGCCCTGTGAGAAGTGACACATTGAATGTCACGGAATTTTAGTCTTCTGGGGACTGTGCAAGAACGTAGGCCTTTTTAACTATACATTTAAGGTGCACACTTGGATGAATTTCATCCAGCATACACACCCATGGAAACCGTCACCATAGTCAAGATACAGAACCTTTGGTCACCCCCAAAGCCTGACAGATACTTTGAAAGCTCAGTATATTTAAAGATAACTGACAAGAGCGATTGGGTTTTCCTTCTTTGGGGCAGGTGTTACCTGCTTATTTGTGGATTGAGACCACTGTGGAACTTCCCTTTAAGGATTAATACTTGCCGCACTGTCCTGGGATGGCTGCAGTGTGTGTGCCTGTGTTTGGGGGGTGTTTGAAGGGGGTCACAACGTGTGCGGGTGACCTCAGCCCTCTTTTCCTTCTCCGTGTGAATCACGGCCGCCCGGCGCGTCCCCGATGCTCTCCTGGTCTCTGGCGTTACCTTCTCTTTCTGCCTCCTAGGCCGTTGGCATCCACTGTGAACGATAAGCTGGAGCTGCAGGAGTGTCTCGAGCACGGCAGAATAGCCAAGGTTAGCCCCCTGGCACCAAAGCCGTCTGCTGGGGGGGGCAGGGAGAGGGGCAGAGAGGGCGGGGTGAGCCGGAGTGGCCTCTGGGGCCGTGTCCACAGCTAGTGTGGAGGATGCACTTTGGGAGGTGACACGGGGTCACGCAGCCAGCCGGCCAGAGGGGCGGGCCCGGGGGACAGCTTGGAGGGCAAGGAGAGAGATCAGAAGTCCTTCCGAGTCTCCGGCGCATCCGTTGAGCGTCGCCTGCTGGTCCTGTGGGAAGCAGACACTCGATAAGACGTCTTTGCCAGAGTCCCTGGATCCGCTCGGGCTTTTAAGCTTTTTGGCCAGGGCCTGTTGCACGAGCCTTCGGGACCGCACGTCTCTCCTGTGATGTGGAAGCCGCATCTCTCTCTGGAGAAATCTCCTGGAGCGAGTGCACTAGGCGTCAGGGCCCACGAGAGCAGGCACCGACATTCGCCAACACTCTGCAGGGACCCCAGAGGTGTCCGAGCTCCCGAGTCGTTTGGCTTCCTTTTGCCTGCAAGTTACTTCACGTGTGCAAGAACCAGTTCTCAGAAGACTTAGGAAGTTCAGTCCTGGGCTCGAGCTGCTACTTCTCAAGTCCTTGGCCAGCGGGACTGGACTAAGGATGGCCGGGTGACCTCAAAGTGGGACGAAGAGCAGGGCGGTGGGATCTGCCGAGGCTCATGCCGGAGCCTCACCCCGGCCACCGGAACGGACCGGGCCTGACTTGTCAGTGTCGGACTTGCCTGTCCCGGCAAGGGCCTGGCACATGTGTTAGACGCACAGCCGGCGGATGAGTGCTCATTCTTTTCCTCTCCTTGTTTCTAGTTCAGCAAAGTGAGGACCATTACTACTAGGTCGAACTCCATAAAGCAGGGCAAAGACCAGCATTTCCCCGTCTTCATGAACGAGAAAGAGGACATCTTATGGTGCACTGAAATGGAAAGGTAGTACCGAGGCCGGGTGCTGGTGTCGTGGGGTGTGTGGGGTGAAGCGGTGGCTGTCTGTGAGGGAGGAGGGATCGCTGCCTCCTCCGGCCAGGCTCGTACCTTCCACAGGTACCCTGTGAGCAGTGGGTCCTCCCAAGTGTTTCCTGACAGGGCAGGTTCCTGGGGAGGACTCCTGCGCATCGTGAGGTTGGTCACACAGGGTAAGAGGGGTCTAGGAATCGGTTCGTGGTGCCTTGGCTCGCTCCCAGAGGTCCTTGCTCAAGCTGCTAAACCGCAGGATCTTCCTCCACTTGTGCTGCTCGTTGTAGGTACTTTGCACACCGGGGCAGCGCGGGACCAAGGTAGGCCTCGCGGCCTCAGCACTCTGATTTGGTGCAAACCAGACTCTGGGGCTAGATTACCTCTTCAGTGTCAGTGTAACTGCAGCTTAGCCAGAGAGACCATTTACGCAAATGAACAGAACAAACAGAAACTTGAAGCTTCTGAACTCAGGCAAGAGTCCAACTCCTTTGTTGAGTCTGCTCTTGTGGAGAAGATACCAGGGGTGGTGGGGTGGGGGGTGTATTTATCTATCTAAATGTTTATTTTTTATTATTTTTGAGAGAGAGAGAGAGAGAGAGAGAGAGAGCACGCGTGCATGGGGGAAGGGCAGAGAGAGAGGGAGACACAGAATCCGAAGCAGGCTCCAGGCTCTGAGCTGTCAGCACAGAGCCCGACGCGGGGCTCGAACTCACAGGCTGTGAGATCACGACCTGAGTCAAAATCGGATGCTTAACCGACTGAGCCGCCCAGGCGTGCCCTAGGGATGTGCATTTAAGTATATAGACTTCCATACCCGCCGTGCCTGTGTCTCCATCCTCTCAGGCGGAGGTGTTTTTCACAAATGCTAACTTTGTACTGGGAGGCGCCTCTCGGACAGCGATTATCTTACTTTCCTTCAGGTCCACAGAAAGTGGCTGGGTGCCTGAGTCGTGCTTGGTGAAGAAGGGCAGAAGATTTGGCAGACTCGCCCACGCCCACATTGACCCCTGCCCTTTCTGCCTTGTGTCTCTAGGGTGTTTGGCTTCCCTGTCCACTATACCGACGTCTCCAACATGAGCCGCTTGGCGAGGCAGAGACTGCTGGGCCGGTCATGGAGTGTGCCCGTCATCCGCCACCTCTTCGCTCCGCTGAAGGAATATTTTGCTTGTGTGTAAGGGACATGAGGGCAAACCGAGGTAGTGACACAAAGTTAAACAAACAAACAAAAAACACAAAACACAACAAAACACCAACAACATGAGGATGGAGAGAAGTATCAGCACCCAGAAGAGAAAAAGGAATTTAAAACAAAAACCACAGAGGCGGAAATACCGGAGGGCTTTGCCTTTT
The DNA here is from genome assembly GCF_024362965.1 of Panthera pardus. NCBI lineage: Eukaryota > Metazoa > Chordata > Mammalia > Carnivora > Felidae > Panthera > Panthera pardus. The sequence goes on from NW_026526832.1 coordinate 21,171,469, forward strand.
GCAAAAAGGGTTGGACATCATCTCCTGATTTTTCAATGTTAATCTTCAGTCCTATTTAAAAACAAAACCAAGCTCCCCTCCCCTCCCCCCCTTTTTTTTTTCGGTCAAACCTTTTGTTTTCTACTCTTTTCAGAGGGGTTTTCTGTTTGTTTGGGTTTTTGTTTCTTGCTGTGACTGAAACAAGAAGGTTTATTGCAGCAAAAATCGGTAACAAGACATAGTAACGATACCTTGCAGAGGAAGGATGGGAGAGAAGGAAGAAAGGAAATTCTATAGAAATCTATATATTGGATTTTTTTTTTTTTTTTTTTTTTTTTTTTTTTTTTTACTATATATCTTTTTTTGTTGTTGTCTCTAGCCTGATCAGATAGGAGCACAAGCAGGGGACAGAAAACAGTGACACTCAGCGGCAGAATTCCCTCCCAGCCACTGAGCTGTCTTGCCAGCACCATTCCTGGTCATGCAAAACAGAACCCAACTAGCAGCAGGGAGACAGAACACACAAGACCCTTTTATACAGTATTTCAGGTGCCTACCACACAGGAAACCTTGAAGAAAATCAGTTTCTAGAAGCCGCTGTTACCTCTTGTTTACAGTTTATATATATATGATAGATATGAGATATATATATAAAAGGTACTGTTAACTACTGTACAACCTGACTTCATAATGGTGCTTTAAAACAGCGAGATGAGTAAAAACATCAGCTTCCACATTGCCTTATGTGCAAAGGGTTTTAACCGAGGATGGAGGAGGGAGGCAGCTTGAAGGTGAATCGTTAACCATGGCGGGCTCTCCCCTTGGTATTTTCACAAGGTGAGGGAGGAGACTCTGGGAACCGCGTTCTCCCGCTTCTCCCTGCCAAAAAGGGGGTGAGACGAGGTGGTCGGACCGTGGAAAGCTAAGAGTGGGATTCATCCAGGCTCACGCAATAACCTTTTGATTTTTTTTCAAAAAGGAGACTCCCTCGGCAAGATGGCAGGATAAGGGGTCTTCGTTCCCAATTTCTCACATTAGCCGATTCGAGGGCTCCTTGTGGTGGGATCAGAAATAATCCAGAGTGTGGGAAAGTGACAGTTAAAACCCCACCTGGAGCAAATAAAAAAACATACAAAACGTACTGGTGCTTTCCTGTCTAAGTCGCCTTTTGTGTGTTCTTTTATGAGGCCCTCACCATCCACCCTCTGTGCACAAGGCGGCTTCTGGCCCCTGGAATGTGATGTTTTTGGTCATCTCCAAAGGCTGCAGTTTTATACTGGGAGGCTGATGACACCTTTTGTTATAATTATTATTATGGTTCTGGTTATAATTATGTTTGTTTTCAGATTTTCTTTAAGAAAACAAAAACCCAACCCCCCTCCCTTTCGGTTTCAAACCAAGGTGCGGGGAGCAGGGTGCTTCTAAGTTAGTGGTGGCCCTGGTGCCCTGGCTCCCCACCCCTCGGGCCAGGTGGGCCACCGGGCGCAGCGACAGCCAGGCGGCCAGAGGAGTCCCCGAGGCCGGCCTTCCGGGCGCGTCCCTCTTCTCTTCTACTCCCCTCCTCTCGAGTCCCGGGTGTCAGGGCTGGAGGGAGGACCGGGCCATCTCTCTCCTCGTGTGTATGATTGGAGTGGTGTGTATTTCTTTTCTAGTACTTGGTCTGATGATAGCTGTGCTCTTCGTTGGAGCCAGCAGCACCTGGAGCCCCCGAGTGCACTGACACCTCCTACCGAGGCGGGCAGCCTGGCGTTGGCGGTAGGCAGGGACAGCATTGGTGGCTCCAGGGTGAGGGCCCAATGGGCAGATGCTTGCCTGGATAGATGGGGTGTAGATATGTGGCATATAGAGATATATATTTTATAATGGGAGGGGGGATGGCACCTCCTGGGACTGGCAGGGCTGGGAGGTGTGCTGTCAAGCACATGGTCCCGAGTTCGCATCCCTAGAAAGATAGGGCCTACGGTGATAGGCGCTATATAAATACATAGATAGGGTCACGTATAAGAAATATTATGTAGTGGGGAGCGGGGCAGGGGGGCTCAGGATGCTGAGCCTCGGGTCCCACTGCAGACAAGCCCCACGCCAATCAATCAATCCCACACGCATACACAGGAACAGAATTCTACCGATGCAGAATGGACGCGTGCATGCGTGCACGCACACACACACACACACACACACACACACAGCCAGGGGGCTCCCAGCGCCCTTCTCCCCAGGATTCAGGACTTCGTGGCGTCGGCCCTGCAGCTCTTTACCTCTGTTGCCCTGATTGCAGGTAGACTGTCAATCCCAGAAGTTGCTAGGTGCTGAAGGCAGGAAAAGGAGGAGGTTTTATTTTCGCAGGTGCTCTCCTCTAGCAGGTAGCGTTCTATCTCTTTTGCCCCTGGTGATGTCAAAAGATTCTTCTGTTAGCAACCTGTGATACTGACCTGCAACTCTAGGCACCAGTAAAGTCAGCCCTCGACTCCCCCTACCTATTCTCCCCCAACCAAAATAAAATTGACATCCAGGTCTGTCTCGGCCAAGGGGGCTTCCATTGGAAAAAAAAAAAAAAAATGGGACAGTGAAACTCATCATTTGAATAAAGCAAATTAATAATTGGTGACAAAACTAAACCAAGGCTTTGAATCCCTTGCTCGTTGCTCAGGAGTCCGCGCACAGCTGGTGGCCGTGGTCTCCTGTTCCTTTTAGAGGTGCTTGGTCCTGGGCCTCAAGCTACTATTTCCTTGTCAGATTGGTTTTTAAAATCACAGCCAGTTGCTTCCTGCCGGCTCTGTGACACGGTGGCAGGTGGCGATGGTGGGCCCCCCTGGGGCTGGAGCAGCTAGGAGGGGGGATCCGTCCGCCCCTCCCTCGTTGGAATCCCTGTACTAAATCGTGGTGCTTGCCCGTCCCTTCCTCCAGCCGGGCTCCATCCTCCTGGCCTGGAGTTCACCAGCACCACTCCAGGAGGGCTGTGGGGAGGAGGGCTGCCTCAGGCAGTCCAAGGTGCTCCCTCCCCCACTGGCCAACACTAAGGTCTTCGCAGTCCCCAGCGTCAGGACCGTCTCTTCCGGGCCTTCCTTCTGCAAACAGACTTACCGGCTCTCTCGGCCCTCCTAGGCTTTTCGTCCACTGCTTACGCGAAGGGGTTTGCCTTTCCCGATGGCCCAAGCTCCACCCAGGGGGTCGGTGTGGGGAAGAAACTTGGCAGCCATGGATGTGGCAAAGCCTGAGGGCTTAGTGTGGGCCAGCCAGCTTGCTCGGAGGAGGCCTGGCTTTTGTGGGTGATAACCTAAGAGCACTTGTTCCTCCTGGTCTAGCAACCTGACTAGGCCCCGGAATGGGCCAGATGACAGTTCACAATCACCAGCTTTTCTTCCAGCCCAAGCCGTGGGCTTGGTCCCACAGTAGAATTTGAGAGGGTGTAGGGGACCTTGGGGATGTGCCAACTTGGCCATGCCAGATGCTCTCAGTCTACTTCCAGCCCCAGCAGGGGCGCTTCTGGGGACATGTATCTGGTCGCTTTCTAAAGGAGGGCTGTGCTTTGGCTGAGGCGGGGTCGTGCGAGGATTAAGGTGGGGATCGTTACGCTTGCTGTGGGCGAAGCCGAGGGTAGAGGCACAGAGCGGAGAAACCAGGAGGGCCTAGGGAAAATTCTGGAATGTGTCCCCAGTGGGATCTTCTTTGTAACGAAATTTACCCCTGGAAACCAGGGCTTCTAGGGACTGAGGAGGATGCCTCCCCGTTTGTTGCAGGTGCCAAGTAGAAGGTGGTGCCAAAGAGATTGGTGGCTTTTGTCCGGGGGAGGTAGTCGGGGGCCTGTGCCAGGGTCACAGAGCCCTTGGTCGCCTGTCTCAGGAGGAGGTGAGTCTCCAGCAGGCGGCTGCTGAGCCCTGTGGGCCTCAAGCTGGCTGGTGCTAAGCCCCTTCCCTGTGGGCTGACTAGAGAACAGTAGGCTGAGGAAGCAGCAGGTGAGGACCAGGGGGGAGAGGGGTCTCGCGGTCAGTACATGACGACTTGAGTGCGTTACTATCTGTTTTTCTCTCTAGACCCCAGAACTCTCCTGCTACTGAACATTCTTCTAGAAAGCAAACTTCCCCAAAGAGCATCCAGGACCTCTTAGCTTTTGAGACAGGCCTGGGAGTGGTTGGCTGGTGGAGATGCCCCTGGGAGTCTTGGTGAGTCGCTAGGGTGTGGATTGGGACAGCAGGGAAGGCTGCTGGACCTTGAACTGGGCTAATGAGGCCCGGCTCCCCACTCCGTCCCTCTTTGCTGGCAGCTCTGGGAGAGCCTACATGGGAATACCCGCCATGTCCGGCTCAGGAAGGTCTGTAGCAGGAGCAAGGGAAGGAAGGTTTCAGTGGAGCCGTCTGGGAAATGTTCTCCAGGAAAACCACAATCAGTAGTCTTCCCGTGTTTGGTGATCTAAGTGTAGGTAAAGCAGATCTTGGAGGAGGTTTCGAATTCCTGTCGCTGTTCTGCTTGGCCAGAGTTGCTGTGGCACTGGGGTCTTTCAGAGGAGTCATTTTTAGGAAACTTGCAGGATCCCCCTCTGTGGGGTTAGGGCTGTGGGACCTGCCTGGCACTGTGATCTGAGAGAGCTGGCAGTTTCCTTTGGTCAGAGAAACAGCAGACCCAAGATTCTGGCGAGAACAGCATTTCTAGCCAGGCCCCATTTTGATCCCAGGAGGTGAGGAATCTGAATTTGTCTCTCCGCTCGCTCCCAGTGCTTGCGATTAGAGGTGACACTGGAGTTGTCCTTGGCAGGAAAGGCTTTCCTCCAGCACAGGCTTGGGGGTGGGGGCGAGGGGAGGGGGGGGGGGGGTTGCCGAGGACTGGCCTGGAGCTAGCATGGCCCTGCCGGCCTTTCCCTGCTGAGGCAGGGGTTAACTCCAAATGTGTGCAGGACCTGGGAGGAAAGAGGAGAGATTAATGGAAAAGATAGACTGCACGGTTCTCACAGAAGCTCTCGAATCTTTACGTTTTGGTAAAGGAAGCCTGGGGGTCTTTGGGAGGCAAGGGCAGCCCCTCTTGTCCCTGGGTGTCCTCAGAGACCTGGCCGAGACGGGCCTTTGCTTGGTGACCTCTGGCTCACCACAGACCCTGGGCAGTAGAGTTTTGGGGGTGGGAGAAACCAGGAGTGAGGACAAGGACGGAAGGGCCCTTGGCTCGTCGTGACTCTGCCCGAACGGAGGCCCACGGACTCCTGGAACTCTGGTAACTGGAAAACTCCCCCGTTCTGCTCTGCCCGAGGGCCGTGGGAGAGCGGCTTTCCCCGACCCCAGTCTGGCCGGCCTCCAGCCCGGCGCCTGAGGAGCTGAGCAGGGATCGAAAGCCTCGCCCCGTAGTCCCATTTCACTTCCCAGACCGATTCGGCTGCACAGCTCTAGAATTCACCAACCAACCAAAATGCCGAAATTTCTTAGAATACGCAGAGGGAGGAGGTGACTCAACAAGGTGCTAAAACATTTTATTAAAAATATATATTGTTAAATTAAGTCTGCTGTCTGGACAATGACTGTTTGTTTTGTTTTCTTGTAGTGGAGTTTAAAAGAGACTATTATTTTACTCTGATATATTATTATTAAAAAGGCATTTTAACTTTGTACTTGAAAACTAAATGGGCGGTTTCATGTGTTTTAGCTGAGGCATTGAAGTAGCGGGTGCTTACTTATTTGTGGGAAATCATGTATTCATACTGAAGAATAAACTCCGTAGCTGATTGGGTGATACCTTTTACTGTTACAGACGATTTCGCTTTGACCCCGGCGGCAGAGCACTTTTATTCCACATTCCACGCAGCTAAATGCAGGACTTCCTCCCCAGCCCCCCCTCCCCTGCCCCTTTTCTCTTCACTTCCTCTTTTCTCCTTTTTTTTCTTTCTTTTTTTTTTTTTCCTTCGGTTTTGTTTGTTTGTTTGTTTTCCTGGTTCCAGCACCCTTTCACCACTGTATTTTTTTTTAGGGTTGCTTCTCTATTTATTGACAATAATAATGTACATTTCACAGTCTGGTTCTGGAACATCCGAGGAGGGGCGCGGGAGAGGGCCCCCGAGCGGGTCCCCATCCCCGTCCCCCCGGTGTTCCGTTGTATCTCTGTGTAAGTGATGCTCGTGACATAGCTGTTTATGAAATAATTAAAGAGGTCAATGCGTACAGCAGATGTAGAAAGTCTGTCAGTTCCGCCTTCATCACATTTTTTTTGTGCCCAGAAGACTATAATAAAGCTCCTTTCTAATGTACTTGTGCTGGAGAACACTTGAATAAATGGACTGTTTTTGTGCAAAAAGAAAAACGGAAAAAGCACCGTAATAATGTCCTTTTGTCTTGCGTCTCCTTCCCCCTGACATGACTGTTCACAGCCTTCCCAGAGGGGTCAAGTACCCAAGTGGGGAGGGACTAGCTTTGGGTCCAGACGATGCAGCTTCTCCCTTTAAAATATCACCTGTGTGAGCATTAAGTAGGGGCTGTAAACTGGGTGAAAAAAAGGACGGTTTGGTCAACTTGAAGCTCAGACAAGCTACGTAGTGAGACGGGGGTGGGGGGGGGTGTCTCTGGAAGAGCACGTTCTGTCCTGGGCTGAGGGGTAGAAGTTTCCAGGCTGGAGCCGTGAGAGGAGGGCCTCGTGCCAGCGCCCGGGTCAGCCGAGTGGAGGGCCTTTTGCTTATGGGCTCTGTTGCCCTCTCCAGGGGGTTTCTCCAACACACAAAGGTGTTGAGAGGAAGGCAGCTGAGAGGTAGACAATCTGGACTGCACAAGGGACCCTGGGACAAACTGAGGCATTTGGCCTAGGAAGGAGGAGAGATGTTTGCAAACACTGACATGGTAAGCCTGAGGGGCTGGGATTGTTGGGGTAGTTCCACAAGGGAGCAGAAGTGGCGACAGTCGGCAGGAAGTCAGCCCATTTCAGCTCCGCTTAAGATCCTTTTTTTGCCCCTGGCCAGCAGTGCACTTAAGAGGTACCGGGCAGCCATTTGGGGATGCCACCGGCCTTCCTTGAAGCCCCGAGTCTGGGTCCCTCTCACTGCCCCTCCTCAGAACTGTCTTGCTAGTGGCTTGAAGAGCCCATTCATATGCAATGTCCCCTTCATCCTTGCCACTCTTCCCCTAAAAGTCACTAGTTCCCGGTCTCCCGCCATCTAAAAAAAACAGAATCTAAGCACATACGAGAATTAGGATGTTCCCCTTACGGATCTCAGCTCTAAGAGCCTGGCATTCTGTGTGGCGTTTCTATCTCCTAAGTGCCAAGCAAGTTCGGCCAGTGGCTTCCTAAGGGAGGATTATTCAAGGTTTCTTTCCTACATTAGACCTAGGGAGAGGTTTAGGGCTGCACCATTTTGTCGGCTGCTTTGAAAGGAATTCTAAAGGGAAAATTTGAGAAAAGGGAGAAAATCAGCTTTTTTTCATGGGCACTTTTCTTTACAAAATTGTAAATGTACACTTAACTTTTATCCTACTTTTTTTCTCTATTTTTCAGTGTTGATGTAGAATGCTTTTTTTCTAAATGGCTGCATGGCATTTTCTTGTTGGATATCTGTTTCTATATATATGCATTTTATTTTAGCTATAAATAGAGCTGCAATAAATATCTTGATGTGTTGGTTTTTTTCCCCCCTATATTTTGTATTTTTTCTCCATAAGCTAGATTCCCAGAAATGAGACGTCTTGGGGCCGAACGATGAAGATTTTGGTTGGCTCCTGACACATTGGCCTGATTGCCTCTCAGTGGTCAGCAGACAGATAGTGTGGATCTTCAGTCTGAGGCTCTCAGTTCAGAAAAACAAACACAGTCCTTAGTTTGACCATCTCAGAAACGTGTTAATCCCGGTGAGGAAGTGAAGGCTCAAAGCGTTTTTTTTTTCCCCCTGAGAAGCTGGAAATCTGTAGCCAGAAGCAAGAGGTGGAAACAACACTGGTCACTCAGTTTGGAAAAAGAACTCACCTGGGAGTACCCACCTGGAGGCAGCCTCGGGAGGATGGAATTCACACTGAATCTTTGAGATGCTGGTTCCAAGGCTGAGGAGAAATGGGAGGGTGTCATGGGTACCCTCTAGCTCTGAAAGCCACGCTGGGACCTCCCAGTGCCACCTGAGCTGGAGGTGGGCGGTCTGGCCGGAGCTTACGGGAGGGAGCTACCGGGGCCACTTCATTAGTAAAAACCATCTTGCGAAGTTCCTGCCTTTAAACCAGGTACCATCCGATGGTGGCGGAGAGGGACAGAGAGGGAAGGGCCAGGGCTGGGCAGGAGTCAGGTCGTTGTGAAGGGGAGGAATGCCCAGGTGGGTCTGCCCGGGCTGGGGAGGAGATGTGCCACGCTCCCAGGCTTGCTGGTTCAGGAGCAACTTCCTTGGGTTCAGCGAGGTTGACCTGGTGAATGCAGAGCGGAAGAGAGGAGAGAGGGAGACGAGAGGCTGTCTCAGAGCTGGCTGGTGGGGAGGCTGCCATCCACAGCAAGGCCAGAGGTGGTGGGCACAGGCAGTGGGTGTCCGGTGTGGGGGGGTGTTAGGCGAGGGGCTTCAGCGAGGGGCAGAAAGTGTATGTCGAAGATGGGGGCACAAGGAAGTCCCATCCGAGGGGGACGGGGCTCCCCTGCAATGGGCTCCTGGCATCACCCCCCAAAGCTCCCTTTCTCTCTGGTTCTAGTACCCTGTAACAGAACGAGGCCCGCTGGCCTCAGCTGGGAGCCTGTAGGGGAGGCTGCTGGGCTGGGGGGGAAGTGCCTGGGCAGAGTCCTCTGATGGGTGGGCGGCTAGAACAACAGTTTTCAGAGCTGGATTCAAATCTCAGAAAGCAACCCAGCCGACCCCTCATTCTCAACGCTGAAGTCCCAGGTGCCCTGAACTGTATCAGAAGAAAGAGGACAGCATGTAGGACCCTCGGATCTGAATCCTGTGTGACCTCGGGCAGGTTAGCTACCGGTCTTGAGCTCAGTCTTCTTACTTGGAGGCCCAGGTTCCGTCTTCTTGTCCGTCAAGCATGTGGCTTTTGGCTCCCCCTCCCCCCACCCAGGTGTGGCCGTAGCTGTGGGGCCTGGGGAGACACACCCGCCGCCACTGCCACCGGCTGAGCCCAGGGCTTTGGCCAAAGTGGGTGTGCGGTGGCTGAGGGAGGGAACCCAAAGCCTCTCAGAAGCTTTCGCTCTGATGGAAGCGCAAGGCCCCACCTCTCACTGCATGACCATCCCTTGCCTGGCCCTGACTTGGCCCACGTGACAGTGACATGAGCACTGTAGATCACCTGGGGTCTGGGTTCTGCCTGGCCCAGCGTGAAGACTTCCGCAATCTCCCTGTCCCTTCCCGCCCCTCCCCTCCCCTCCTGCCTGGCTCGGGGATCTCCCTCCACAGGGACCGCCCTTGTCTGCTCTGAATCCCACTCTGTCCTCCTGCTTGGCCATGGCTCTCTCTGTCTGGCACCATTGGTCTCTGTTTCTCCCCGAGCATTTCCTAAATGGCACCCATCGATCTTAAACACACGTGCACACTTGACCTTGACCTCCCTCCAGATGCCCTATTTCTCTGCTCCTCTTTACAGCAAAACTCGAAAGCACTCCTGGGATCTAACAACTCAGCTTTCTTCCTCCCATTCTCCTCCATCCATCCCAGCGGGGCCCTCACCCCATCACCCTGTCACCTCTCAGGAGCTGGGGCCCGGGTGACCCCCTCCTCCCTGAACCACCTTGTTCTCTGGGCGCCTGACATCATACCCCGTGTCTTCCTATCCACCCCCACCCCCCCCCCCCGACTTCTTTGACTCCTTCCTGTTCTCTAAATGCTGGAGGGCTCCAGAGACCCCGTGTCTGCTTTCACCCCGACTTCCCTGAAGCCCAGGTTCTCCTATCCAGCTGCCTGCTTGGCCTCTCTGCTTAGGTGTAAAACCGGCCCCTCAAATGTGACCTGCCAAAAACAGAACTCTTGGTCTCCTCCCGGCTCTCACACTTCACTACATCTTTGTAACTGGTGCTTAATTGGTGTCAAAACACTGGGGCTCATCCACCATTCCCCTCTTTCTGTCACAGCCCACTTCTCGGTCACCAGCTCGCACTGACAGACCCCTCTCCACATATACCCTCATTGGGCCACTTTCACTGTCTTACTTTTGCAGCTTTCCCCAAGTCTTCATCATCTGGCCCTAACCGGTCTCTGTCCCCATCCCATGACAATAGATCTCTTTGTTCTGTTCCCGTCCCTTTCGGTTTCGGTCCGTTCAACACGCAGAATGATCTTATTGAAAATCAAACTCTTAAAAAAAAAAAAAAAAAAAAAAAGCCCATCCGTTGTGTGCACCTGCAGGGAGCGTAAACCCTTCTCGCCCTGGCCTGCAAAGCCCCGCCCTCCTCACGCGCTCCGCCTGGGCCTCCAAGCTCTTTCCCAGCGCAGAGCATTTTCGAGGTGCCCTCCACCTGGAAATCTTGCTCCCCTCCTTCCTCGGCCTGTTCGGCCTGTTCGCTCTCATCCAGGTCTCGACTCAGAGAAACGCTAACTGCTCTTTCTCAAGTACTTTTGTGCCCACTGCTTTCTGTCACGTGTATTATCTTCCTAGCCCTCGCCCTCTCCGCTTCTGACTCAGTAGTTTGCTTTCCTGGCTGTTGTCTTTCTTCTCCGCTCAAACGAAAGCTCTGCAAGAGCGGGGAACTTTCCTTTGTTTCTGCAGTGTGCCCAGGGCCCAGACCGGGTCCTTACATAACTATTGCATAGGAAACCTAATCATTGCTAGAGTTGACATGTATTGAGTGCTCAGCGTGTACCAGAAATCATTTCTGCATTACTCATTTAACCTGCTCAACCCTGTGTGCTGAGAGCTATTATCCCATTTTACAGATGGGATACATACTGTGCTTGTGGTTGCACATAGGGGCAATGCCCAAATTTCAAACCCTCTCTGCTTGCTGCAAGGCTGCAGGTCACAGCCCGAGTTACCTGCCCCTACTCTATCTCTCACACGGATTGGGCTGGTCCATTAGGGTCTCTGTGGCAGTTTCCGGCTCCCTCCCCAGAGGTCTGGGTGTGCAGCCCTCCACCCCTGCTTCCCTACTTAGACCTGGCTCCTCCTCCAGCCACACCCCCAGGGAGCTAGCTCTTCAAGGTGTGGGGAAAGGAGTTGGAAGACGGGGCGTGGGGGCACCTGGGTAGATTTCTTATTAGCTCTTCTGTGCGCAGACATTCCTACTGGTACCAGTTCCTTAAGAGAGGCTCCCCTGGCTCAGATTAGGATCTCCTCTCCCCTAATTTTCTGGTTCAGCCCTTTATTTCCTTTGTAGTTCTTATCATAATTAGAATCGTTCTGTTTACTCATTTGTTGTGTCTCTCTCGCTAAAATGGAAATCCAGGAAGGCAGAAATAGAGTCGTCTTGTCCTTTGGTATACCCCCAGAGGTACAGTGCATGTTTGTGGAATGAATGGGTAACCGCAGGCAGCCCCACACCTGTGTGATCTCCAGGATAGCGGCTCTCGAGAAGCCTCTTGCTGGGCTGAGCAGGGTTTCTGGAATTTTTTACAACGTATGGGCCTCAGTTAGTTCCAACTCGGTTGCATAAATGTTGGTTATGTCCACAGCACACAAAGGGCAAGGAGAAGGGAAGCAAAGTTCATTATTGAGTGTCCACCAGATACAAGAAATCCTAGCCCGCAGCTGCCAACAGTGACCGACCTTCCCATGGGTCCAGACTTGTGCCAAGTTCTTTACATGCATTAGCTCACTTCCTATGCAAAGACCTCATAATTGTGCCATTTTACAGATGGGAAAATTGAGGCTTATCAAGAGTACCCAACTTGCCAGGTAGAAGCTGGATGGAGGTGTGTCTGACATGCCAGCCCAGAGGCTGTTTCCACTCTCCAGGCTTCCTCAGAGGGGGGCTCTGCCCAGGGGAAGGAGACGTCTGTGCTCTCTGCATTAAAGAGAATGGACCATGAGTCTTTAAAAAAGTTAATCTGACTCCCTAGCCTAAAATTATGTTACTCGCACCTTCAAAGTAATCAAAAAAGGGATAAGTGAAAAATCAGTCATTATCCCAACCTCCCAAATTTAACTGCTGTTGGAATTCTTTTCTCTTTCTTTTCCATGAGGCACATATACAACTTGATTCATTTAAGACTGTATTATTCGTCAATATAGTGTTTTGAAATAATAATTACTTTTTGAGAATTCATTGCATGCTGGATGCTATTTTTCTGTTAACATTTTACTGTGAGCATTTTCCCCATCACTATTTTGAAAACATCATTTTCAATGGCTGCGTATTATTCTGTCTCACAGATGTAACATAATTTTATTTCAGTTTTTCCTCTGAGCAGTAGGGAGGGCGGGAATGGGGGGCGTGGGGGGACAGGGGTGGTGGGAGGGGACTCCTATCCCTACCACCCGGGAGCTTGGAGGAAGGGTTGGCCTCTGACCCCCACACACATGCCCCCGTCCCCCTGGCCTGGCCAGCCTAGCTGTCTTCTCCTCCCCTGGGCCCCCTGGGATTTCCGGGGGCACTGGCAGGTCCTTCCCTCACCTGTGCGGGCCTTGCTCAAGGGCCTGGCGCCCTCATCTGCTGTGATGACAGGATACCCTGTGACTGAGACGCACCCTCCCGGCAAGGAGCACAGCCTAGTGGATCGTTTATTCAACCTGGTGTCTGTATGTGATCATTTTCTAGCATAAATGTTTGAAATGTGATTTCAGGTGGAAGGGCTCGGGACCCATATGAGTAAATTGGCCCTGGAAGGATTGTGTTCTTCTGTTGGTGGCAAGTGAGGGCACCCGAGCGCCCCCCCCCCCCGCCCCTTTGACCGGTGGAACAGCAGGTTGAGAAAGGGCAGGGGCATTAGGGGTTCACCCCTATCTGGGCGGGGGCTTGGGAATGTCTCCGTGCAGTTTTCAGAGGAAGAGTTCTTGGGTGGCACCGCGTGAGGCTGTGGGTGCAGTTGGATGCTGGGGTGTAGTGGTGGGGTCCCTGATGGTTGGGTTGTAATCTCCCAAACTAGGAAGGTGATTTCACTGCTCTGAGCCTCTGTTTCCTCACTTAGGGAAATGGGGGTGATAATGAGATTATTGTGGAAATTACAAGGATGTTGTGTAAATGGTCAGCACCAAGGGCTGGGCTGGGCTATACAGAAGCACAAAAAAAATGCTGCGTATACGTGTGTGTGTGTGTGTGTGTGTGTGTTTGGTAGGTCCAGGAATGGACACAGGTTTGAGATGTGTACAAGGTCACCAGGGCCCACAGCCTCCTGCCTTGGTAGACTGAGGCTGTGAGGTCCCCCTGTTTATGTGCATTTTCCTCCATGTAAATCCTCCATACCTGGGCTTCTAGGTTAACTGAGCCAGAGGGAGGGCCCTGAGGACTTCTGGGTTTGTAGCCCCAAGGGACTCAGCTGTGAAGGGATTCCTTCTGGAAGTGGAGAAGAAATGTGTGTGTTGTGGGGGACCAGGGGTGCTGCTCTCTCTGTCCTGGCTTGCCACGGAGGGGAGTTTGGGACAAGGGCAAGAAGTGGGTCCTGCTGGCCGGTGCTCACCCCTTTTGAGTTTGAGTGAGGTGTTTATAGGATCCTGGAAGGAGCAGGATCCAGGAGGTCTGGGCCGGATTCACCATTCACCTCCTGTGGCCAGCGGGAGGGGGCAGCTATGCCTGAACAGGCTGCTGGCCTCGTTCCCTGCAGCTCTGAGGAGCCAGGGACCCCCAAAGGCCTAGGAAAGTTTGGTCGGGCTCCCCCCACCTGGTGGTGTGGTCTTTTGTTGAGTATGGCATATGGAAAAGGCATTGGACTTGGGGTCCAAGACTATTCCCTGTTGGTTCTAACTGTACACTTAGTGGGCAGGGTACTTGACCTCTCTGAGCTGCAGTTTATTCGCCTGCAAAATGGGTTAACTTTCTGCTTTAGCAAGGTCCTCAGAGCGTGACTGTAGGAAGCCACATGAGGTGAGGGTTATTGAAACCCCTGATCAACCTGGTCAAAGGGGCCAGCCTCTGCTAGAGTGCAAGGTCAGAGACAGGTTCCCCCCCACCCTTCAGTACATGCGTTATCCGATTCCTCAAGTCACACTTGTCCCACTGAATTAAAAAAATTAGAAATCAAAGAAAGGCACAAAGGAAAAAATAAAAATATCACAGCGGTTACCTGGGTGTATATTTTTGTCAAAACTGATCGAACTGTACTCTTAAAATAGGTACGGTTTATTGTATGTAAATTATACCTCAATAAAGTTTTTATTTTTAAAACATTTATTTTTAAGATTCCCACCGTCATTGGCATTTTAGTATATTTACTTCTAGATTTTTACTTATATGTAATATATATTCTATTATATATACATATGTAAATGTGTGCTTTTCTGTATACAAATATATGTACACAACTCTAAGCAACTCTCAAACTCTAAATGTATGTATGTGTGTGTGTGTATATATTTATTTGTTTTTTAAATAAAGATGGACCATGACGTGCATGCTGTTTGTGAGCAGAGGCTTTTCCGAAGACGTGGCCACCAGCTGGCACTCTCCACCTTCCAGAGGCCTTACCCCACCTTCATTATGGGACCGGACAGTGCGCACTGGGCCCCCTTCCACACCACGTGCTGTCCAAACCAGAGTCACTCAGGGTGGGGAGCCAGCCTGCCCTGCATTCGGCAAGGCCTCTCTCAGGCCCTGAGAACCCTGGGCAGAGGAGGCACGAGGCCTGTGGGCAAGCCTGAGGCAGGACGCAATGCTGATTGAGTGACTTAGAAGCGAGAATATCTAGATCCTTGGCGATGGCGTAGGTAAGGAGGAAAGCCCGCTTGGGGTGGGGCCTGGGGAGGGACAGCAGTGGCATGGGCTAGGTCTCCAGAGGTGTCAGGGGAAACACAGAGTCCTGTCTGGCTGATGGAAGGGGGCTCGGCAGAGCTTGGAATAGGTGCGGAGGGTTGAGGGATGATGCTTGGGTTGGTGTGGGGTTTACCAGAGAGAGGGGGTCCCAAGAACTGCCGCTGGGATTTCTGTATGGCCGCAGCCCATAATGGGAAGGTCTGATGGATGCCCTAAGCCTCAGAGTCTGCCTGTGTAGAACATATCATCTACGTCCAAAGGGCGGAGTAGGCAGACGAGGCACTGGGGTGGCACTACAGGGGCTGACTTCACTTTCCCTCAGGAGTCCGGGACCCTCTGTCTTCTCAGCATGAGAGAAACTTTCTGGTCAGTTCATCCTGCATCCCTTGAGCTCCTTGGAGTGAGTTTTCATGGTGACATATTACAGAACCACACACTTAACAAAAAGGAAACAGACCCGCTCGGAGTTAGGAAGGATATGGGATTGGTCACAGAATTGAACAGGCGTCAGGGTTGGTGCCTCCGTTCTCTCTCTGTTTTTGTCTCTCTCATTTGCTTTCTCTCTCCTTCTCGATTTTCTGTCTCTCGCACTCTTTCCACTTCTATCTTTTGTTTGACTCTGCCTGGCTCCCTTCTGTAAACAGACTGATTCCAGATAGGGTAAAGGTGGTCACTGGCCACTCCGAATTCAGGTGCTTGTAGCTCACAGCGCCAGGGGAATTCTCCCGATGGCCTTCCATCTCACTCATTACAGGGACGGTCGCTGCGTCCAAGGAAGCCGGGTACGCTGAGTGGCCACGCCAGAGTGATATGGTTGAAGGGGATGGAATAGAATCTCCTTCCAGAAGGAAATGGGGTTGCCAGGGGCTGGTCAACCAAAACCAATAGCAACCAGATGCCGTCGCACGTGATTTTCAGGATAAAGTTCACAACGAAGTAGGCAGAGGGTCCGTATGGAAGAGCACAGTCTGTTCGAGATGACGGGAACACAACAGAGGGCACTAGAAATTACTAGTGGCTGACTCTCAGCCCTCGATGAGACTGCTTAGCTCTTGGAACAGTCAGAATACAGAACTGATACGCCTATTCTGCAATTGCTTGACTCACATTTCAAGGCTACAGCAGCCGGAGGAATCAAACCTAGAAATATGGGTCTTAATTATGGTAACAGTACAGTGTGGCAAAGCCAGAAAAGCAGACAGACCAGAGAAGGAATACTTACTCTTTACTAGCTGTGTAACGCCTTCAAACACTCAGTTCCCTCGCCTGTAAAACGGGAACAATTGAAGTCTCCTTCCCTGGGTTGTTGTGATGATTAAGACGCGTACATGGGGTGTTCGATAGAGTATATACACCAGCACCCAGTACATAAGATCCACAGTATGGTGTTAGTCTTTGACCCATTGCAGCTATCAGTGAAATTGCTGGAATCCCAGCCCAGCTCCATCCCTCTGTTCTGGGGGATCCTTGCTTTCCAGAAGGCATCCCAGATGCCTTCCCTGGGCAGAAGTAAGTCCCGGAAGGTACGTGGGACCTCTTTGGATGGAGGAAGATGCCTTGAGGACTTGCCTTGGGCTGGGCCCATCCTGCCTTCCCTGCGAACTTGTCCCAGGGCAGCAACAAGGCCCAGAAGCCCACCTAAGCTATTTACATCAGGGGGACTTGGACTAAATGGTCAGAGCATTCAGGCACCCAGCCGCAGGAAGCAGAGCCGTTGTCTCAGCGAGGAAGGACGCCAGGCAGCAGCTTTCTCAGGCATTTCTTCTTCTCCGGGGCCATGTGCACTCTGCCTGCTGCCTTCTAGCTTATCTGTCCCTTCCCTTGCCTCTGGATGCCCATTTATACGTGCCTCTCAAGGCCCTTTTAAAGGCCCCGTGGCCCCGCTTTTCCAGCCTCCCAGTCTAGGCACCAGACCTGGCTGAGTCCGGTCTCTTCCTCCACACCAGCTTTCTCGGGTAGGTTCTGGCTGCCCACTTGGATGGGGCGGGGTCACCCCAGGCCAGTGAGCTCTGATGGGAATGGCTCATAGGGGGCTGAAGCCCATCTTTTCTCAGCGAAGGGTGCGGCCAGCTCTCTCAGAGGAACGGGTGGTGGGGAGGTGCGCTCACTGGAGGAGAGGCTCTCAGCAGCCTACGTGTATGTGCTGAATCCCAAGGCTGCTTGGTGTGGTTGACAAACGATACCAAGATCTATGTGGTTCGGGTGAACACTATACAAAATTCCAATCCAGTGTTGCATTAGTTTCCTGGGGCTGCTGTAAGAGAGGCCACAAACTGGGTGGCTTAGAACTACAGTTTCTTGCCTCACAGTTCTGGACGTTTAGAAGGCCAAGGCCAAGGCACTGGCAGCGCTGTGCTCCCCCTGATGCCTCAAGGGAGGATCCTCCCTTGCCTCTTCCTACTTCTGGTGTCCCCAGGATTTCCTTGGCTTGTGCCTTCGTCCCCACATGGCTGCCTTCCTTCCGTGTCTGTGTCTTCATATGGTGTTCTCTCTCTGTGTGTCTGTGTCCACATTTCCCACTTCTCAGAAGGACACCAGTCATATTGGATTAGGGGACACCCTGAGGACCTCGTCTTGCCTTGATCATCTGCAAAGATCTCATTTCCAACTCAGCTTACACTCACAGGTACTGAGGGTTAGCACTTCAAACAATCTTCCTGGGGGACGAAATTTAATCCACAACAAATATTGATAACTAAAACCTATTTATTTTTTTAATGTTTATTTTTGAGAGAGAGAATGCATGCACGCAGGGGAGGGGCAGGGAGAGAGGAGGACAGAAGATCCAAAGCAGGGTCTGCGCTGACAGCAGAGAGCCCGATGTAGGGCTTGAACCCACGAACAGTGAGATCATGACCTGATCTGGTCAGATGCTTAACCAACTGAGCCACCCAGGTGCCCCGATAAATAAAATTTAGTGGGATCACCACCATGCTAGCTGTGACAGAGATGCTACACAAACCTTAATTTACTGTCTGGCCCTTCTCAGGAAATATTTGCCATCCCCCGCCTTAAGGGAGCAGGGTAGGGTTCACAGGAGAAGGCAAGGGGTGTCCTGGGATAAGCAGACAGCAAGGCTAACCACCAAGTCAAGGATCTTCTGGGCAACTGTGATCTCCGAGCTGTCACAAGGCATTTCACGAGGCAGCGTTAAAATACAAAGCATCGTCTTGGGGCACCTGAGTGGCTCCGTGGGTGAAATGTCTGACTTCAGCTCAGCTCATGATCTTGTGGTTCGTGAGTCCAAGCCCTGCTTTGGATCCTCTGTCTCCCTCTCTCTCTGCCCCTCACCCACTCACTCTCTCTCTTTCTCCCTCTCTGAAAAATAAATACGCATTAAAAAAAAAATTACAAAACGTCTCAAGTGAAAACCCCTTCAGAAACAGCTCACAGTTTCTCTTCCCTGTGGAGAGGGCAGTGTGGGAACCGGAGCCCTTTTGCACAGCGGCGCAGGGTACATCTGGAAGGGGGTCCCCTGGGAAGGAGGCTCTGCGAAGTCTGGGGAGGCACCTCCCTTCCCCTGCCCCTGACCTTGGGGGATCCCGCTGGAGGGAAAGCCTCAGTCAGACGACTTTCTCAGGAGCAGCCAGAGGAGGCCCCGTGGGCATTGCTTTATTGGCTCCTTTGCTATCAGATCCTGTTTGCGTCCGGCTGCCCCGTGGGAGCCGGTCTTGAGCCTGCCCGTCCAATTCCAGAGTCCAGGCCTCTTTGGCTGCAGACATTTGGGAAGCCTCATGTCATATCTCCCGCTTGGTGGGGAGATTTCCCTTTTTGGCAGTGGTGGGCTGTGAGTGGTAAGGAGGCCGTGGGAGACACCCGGCACCCCCCCCCCCCCCCCCGGGCTCCTCTGGCAAGGATGGTGAGTTGACTGTGCTCAGGGCCTGGATGATGACCTCTCAGTACTCAGCCTCCTGAGTACTGGCCAGGCCTCCCTCTGCTCGTCACCTGCCTTGTCCTGTCCAAACTCTCCTTCTCTGTTCATGGATAACAGAACGCGGCCACATTAAAGAGAAACGTTAAGGAAAACCTCTCCAAATCCCACCACCTT
This sequence comes from Panthera pardus, assembly GCF_024362965.1. Classification (NCBI taxonomy): domain Eukaryota; kingdom Metazoa; phylum Chordata; class Mammalia; order Carnivora; family Felidae; genus Panthera; species Panthera pardus. Next base: position 21,190,265 of record NW_026526832.1, read on the forward strand.
AACATGTTTCTACATATTCAAGTGTTCTTTAAAAAAACAAAAAAACAAAACATCCCTGGGGCACCTGAGTGGCTCAGTTGGTTAAGCGTCCGACTTGCGCTCAGGTCATGATGCCGCAGTTCGGGAGTTTGGGCCCTGCATCAGGCTCTGTGCTGACGGCTTGGAGCCTGGAGCCTGCTTCAAATTCTGTCTGGGGCGCCTGGGTGGCTCAGTCGGTTAAGCGGCCGACTTCGGCTCAGGTCATGATCTCACGGTCCATGAGTTCGAGCCCCGCGTCGGGCTCTGTGCTGACAGCTCAGAGCCTGGAGCCTGTTTCAGATTCTGTGTCTCCCTCTCTCTCTGACCCTCCCCACATTCATGCTCTGTCTCTCTCTGTCTCAAAAATAAATAAACGTTAAGAAAAAAAAAAAAATTCTCTCTCTCTGCCCCTCCCTCGTTCGTGCTCCCTCTCTCTCAAAAATAAACATTAAAAAAAATGAAAATAACATAAAAAACCATCCCTGTGTGATAAAATTGTATAGAACTGAACACACACGCACACATGACTGTAAGTAAAACTGGAGAAATCTGAAGGAGGTCAGTGGAGTCTCTATCACTGTCAACACGCTCGTTTTGCAAGATGTTACCATGAGGGAAACTGTGTAAAACTGTCTCTCTCTGTATTCTTTTTTTTTTTAATTTTTAAAATTAATTTTTAATTAGTTTTTTAATCTGACAGCTCAGAGCCCGACACGGGGCTCAAGCTCACGAACTCTGAGAACATGACCTGAGCCGAAGCCGGACGCTTAACCGACTGAGCCACCCAGGTGCCCCTCTGTATTATCTCTTACAACTGCATGTGAATCCACAATTATCTGCGTAAAAGGTCAATTAAAAAAAAAAAGGAATTTTGAAGGATCTGTGATCCGTGAGTAGGGACCATTTCGTGTCAACCGCTTTTCATGGACATGATGTTGTGAACGTTTCCCCATGTTTCTACAGCACTGGAAATAATCATGGAAAGACGGCCCAGCATTACATCTCGTGGCTGTCAATCTTTACTGAATGAATACTTCTCCCTTCCTAGGTTTTCAACTGTTTCCAAATTTCAAACACTGTCAACAATGCCAAATGAACATTATTATGCACATAATTATTTCAATAGGATCAACGCCCAAGGAGTGGGGCCACTGGGTGTAAGGTTTTGGAGCTTTATGGCTGTATTAGGTAGGATTAATTTCATATTATGATAACTTTATTATTGCTCTTCCTTTCTAAGGTACAGATTGGCTTTTTCCCAAGCGAACAAAAATCCTCTGCTGTGCCTTTCAGCGTTCAGATTTGTTGGAAAAAAAGACCAGGGTCCCCCAGCCTGTTTCCAGCTGCAGAATGTCACCTGGCATTGGGGTCGCAGAATGGGGGCGGCAAAGTTCAGCTGGGGGAACCGTCACTGGCGTTACCCTCCCATGGGGGCCTTGGCAGGTGTCCTGGGAACTTACAGACACAGGTGCCCTCCACGACCTGACCTTCTCCCAAGCAAGACAAGACAGCAGAGGCCAGGAGGCGGGGTGCAACCTTCCTGAAAACAGAGCAGTATTTGCTCACTCTCTGGGGGCTCCTTCCAGAGCTGCAGACAGCCTTTTCTAGAACACACTGGGTTCGGTTAAAAAATGGTGGAGAGGGGCGCCTGGGTTGTTCCGTCGATTGAGTGTATGACTTCGGGTCAGGTCATGCTTTTATGGTTCAGGGGTTCAAGCCCTGCATTGGGCTCTGTGCTGACGGCTCAGAGCCTGGAACCTGCTTTGGATTCCGTATCTCCCTTTCTCTCTGCCCCTCCCCTGCTGATGCTATGTCTTTCTCTTTCTCTGTCTCAAAATTAAATAAACATTAAAAAAAATTAAAAACCAGTGGAGAAAATGCTGCATCCTTCAGCCACCTGGTAGGGAGGACTCTGAGCGAGAGGTCCCTATTTTCCCGGGAGGCACCCAGGAGAGCTGGGTGAGCTGTGTGGAGACACAGGTGGGGGCTTGAAGGGCCAGGCAGGGTGGCACTGGGCCACCATCAACCTGCTGGACGGTTAAGGCACCAGGGATCACAAAGGCCTCCACCCGCCTATTAAACAAACAGATTTAGGGGCACCTGGGTGGCTCAGTCAGTTAGGCATCTGACTTCAGCTCAGGTCATGATCTCTCAGTCTGTGAGTTCAAGTTCCATGTCGAGCTCTGCGCTGACAGCTCACAGCCTGGAGCCTGCTTGGGATTCTGTGTCTCCCTCTCTCTCTCTGTCCCTCCCCTGCTCACGCTCTGTCTTTCTCTCACTCTCAAAAATAAATGTAAAAAAAGTTTTAAACAAATTTATATTAAATTTTATTTTTTTACCTTTATTTTGTAATGTTTATATTATATCTAGTTTATTTTATTTTCATTCTCTAAATTTTATGTTTTATTTCGTATCAGCTTTAAATTTTATCTTATTTTACTTTATTTTTTATATTTTATTTTATCGCTTTGTTTTATCATTTTAGTTTTACATTTTATTAGCTTAATTTTTTATGCATTCGAGATTGCCAGATAAAATGCAGGACATGATGCATTAAGCCCGGTTTAATTTGAATTTTAGGTAAACAATGGATAATTTTTTAGCATATGTGTCTCTTGTTTAATACATCTTGTTTTGTACAAATATGTCCCAAGTATTCTGTCTTGTTTTTTTATTTAAAAAAAATTTTTTTTTAACGTTTATTGATTTTTGAGACAGAGAGAGACAAAGCATGAATGGGGGAGGGTCAGAGAGAGGGAGACACAGAATCTGAAACAGGCTCCAGGCCCTGAGCCGTCAGCACAGAGCCCGATGCGGGGCTCGAACTCACGGACTGCGAGATCATGACCTGAGCCGAAGTTAACCACTTAACCGACTGAGCCACCCAGGCGCCCCTACAGGGGGATGCTTTGAAGAGCATCACTTTCTTTTCTTTCTTTCTTCCTTCCTTTCTTTTAAATATCTTTAATGTTTATTTTTGACAGAGAGAGAGAGACAGAGCATGAGCAGGGGAAGGGCAGAGAGAGAGGGAGACACAGAATCCGAAGCAGGCCCCAGGCTCTGAGCTGTCAGCACAGAACCCGTTGCGGGGCTCGAATTCACAAACTGTGAGATCATGACCTGAGGCGAAATCAAGAGTCAGACGCTTGACTGACTGAGCCACCCAGGCACCCCCTCCCCGCCCCCCAGATTTTAGAAGGGGGCCCACTGGCACCCGCAGAAGGAGCCATAACCTCTGCACATTGAATTTCTATAACCTCTACTGGACCACATCCTCTAAAAATGTCCGTTAGACTCATATCCTGTGAGCACCAAGCTCTGAGGGTGGGGCCCAGGTTGGCCACTGTGGGACATGGGCAAGCCACTGACACCTCAGTTTCTCCATCTGTGAAATGGGGCTGCTGCTGGGGCGACACAGGATGAGTGAAGTGAAAGTGTCTGGTGACCTGCAAAGACAGATGCCCCGTCTGCTCCGCTTCGTACCCAACGCTGGGCTGTAATTCACAAGCAATAACGTCCACCAACTCATCTACAACCCATGGAGTTCTGACCTATGTCTACAGTTGGGTGATTGCCACAATTACAAATATCCCCCCCCTTTTTCTCAGGTCAACAAACATTCGTTGAGCATTGTGCCCTAGGTTGTGCCGGGCACTCTGGGCACAGAGATGAAACCCGAGTTTCTCTCTTGAGGACCTCAGAGTCTGGGAGAGAAGACGCACCCCACACACAGCTATGTGAGAAGCCGCACGTGCAGGGGGCACAGCGGGGCACAGAGGCCCATCGAGGCATGAGGTGGCCATTATGAGTGTGACCCCCTCGAGTATTTCCCAAGCTGGCTGCCTCTACTGCAGCCCGGCCAGGCCCTCAGCCCTCCCTGCAGCGGCTCGCTGGCTCCCATATACACCTACATCCTCTTTTCTCCTTTGTATCTGGTGGGAACGCGTTCCTCTTCGTGCTTCAAGGCCCAGCTCAGATGTTGCCTCCTCAGAGACACCACCCCGATGTTCCTGGGGGTTCTGGGACAAATCTGTGGCTCCCTGCTCAGTGGATTGGGGGCTTGAGCGGGGCAAGGAGTGTGGGGCCAGGGCTCAGGAATGCAGGTAGGAGTCTGGGCAGCCTTCTCCTGGACCAAGTCCACCCAGCCAGGAGAATCTGTGCTGGGCAGGAAGCAGGGTTCAGGCATGGGGGCAGCGAATGGTGGGGGGTAGGGGGTAGGGGGTATATTTGCTGGCACAGCCTTCTGGATCGGGAATAGGTGGTATCCATTCAAATACTTATCCAGCGGGTGCCAAGCAGGCTCCTACCGGGTGCCGAGGCTTGTACTCATGAAAGTGTGTGTGTGTGTGTGAGTCATTGGGGTCGGTGGGCAGAACCGGCTCAAACCCTTTCCCTGCTTTCCCTGGGGGTGGAGGGGGTGTCTCCCACTTAGGCCCTGAGCTCTTAAAGCCAGTGTTGGTGGCCACTGGCCTCCTGGGTCCTGCAGTGGAGAACATAACAGTCATGGTCTCTGTCCTCACAGAGCTTTTAGTCCGGTGTTGTGTGTGTGTGGGGGGGGGAGGGGGAATGACATTTGTCATAGGGCAGAACTGAGGGGTGGCAGAATGTCTGTGGGGGCTCAGAACGACCCCACTCTCACCGGCCTGTCAGCATTGCCTTTTAGGTAAGTCTGCAATCCACCTATCTCTCAGCACCACGGCCATCCCTGCCACCGGCGTGCCCTCTCTGGATGGCCAAACGTCTCTCCACAGGCCCCCGCGGCCCCCGTGGCCAGTTCATTGCATGGCAGCCTGGGGATCTTAAAACAACAACAGCAGCCACAATTTTGGTACTATTGCGGAGGTAATACATGCTCAGTGTGAAAATTCAGATGGTGGAGGAGTTTATAAGGTGGTAGAAAGTGAAAGATAGACGCCCCCCTCCCCCCCTCCCCCGAACTCCAGGCCTACTTCCCAGAGGCCATCAGTTTCATGTGTATCCTTCCAAATTTTTCCAAAGCATATACATGCTTTCATCTACGTGTGTATACATAACGATATAGATAATTAGATGTGTGGGTGTGCGACCTCAAAACACAAACAATTCAGACTTCTGCACCTGCCTGTTTTTTTGCACCTTGCATTTTTTTTGAAAAAAAAAATTTTTTTAACGTTTGTTTATTTTTGAGAGACATAGAGAGAAAGAACGCAAGCAGGGGAGGGGCAGAGAGAGAGGGAGACACAGACTCCGAAGCAGGTTCCAGACCCTGAGCTGTGAGCACAGAGCCCGACGCGGGGCTTGAACTCACAAACCTGGAGATCATGACCTGAGCTAAAGTCGGACGCTTAACCGACTGGGCCACCCAAGCGCCTCAGAAAAAATAGTAACTTCCTTTTTTAATTTCTATTTTTTAAATTCTGAGTTAGGCTGAGCTTTTAATATGTTATCCACACGAATCTCTTTTCTCTGCTATGTGTCGTCTTGCTTGTCCTTTCTACAGGGTGCGATAGAAATATATGCATGCTTTCTTCCCATGCTTTCACGGTTCAGTTTTTACATTTAAAATTTTGATCCAGCCGCAATTTATTTGGGTGCAGAGAAAGGTATGGATCCACATTTAAGTGTTTTCGAAATGGCAAGCCATTTTCCCGGTGCTACTTACTGAAGAATCCTTTCCCCCACTGATGTAGTATCACCTTTATGATGTTCTAAATTTCCACATAGAGTCAGGGTCCATTTCTGGTCTCTCTATTGTGTTCTATTGTTGTTTTAATATTGTTCTATTCTGCCAATTTTTGTATTTATGTGTGCCAAGCTGCTTTATTTACTCCAGCCTTATAACATATTTTATTACCTGGTAAGATTTTTAAAAAAGAAATCTACTGGCTATTTTCACTCGTGCATTTTCCAGATGAATTTTAGTGTTCTTTTTACCAATGTAACGGGTAGGCAGCCGAAACACATATCTACGAAAATAATCTAATCGCACTGTCATACGTGTTGTGGAGGGAAAGTACCGGAAGTCGGAAAAGTGTAAAACAGGGGCCCTAGGATCCAAGTTATATTACATGCATGTGGCACCCATATAGGCAGATTTAAGAAAACATTATGTTTTCACAATACTGTCCTTTATTCCAGACAAAATGTGTCTTTCCATTCATTCGAGTCTTTTCTGTCTCTCAGGAAAGTTCGCAGCTTTTCTGTAGATCCGTATTACATCTTTCTTGATAAATGACTTTCTAAATAGTTTCTTCTTTGTGCTATTCTTATGAATAGATTCTTGTCTTCAGTTACACTTTCGAACTGGTTATGTTTGTTACAGGGGATCTTTCTAAAAGGCCTGTCTTTTGCTCAAAACACTCAAAACCCGGCAGTGACTTCCTGTAGCCCCGGGAGAAACCCCACACTTGCTCACCGGCTTACAGACTCCTGGGAGATCTGGCCTGGCCGTCCCTCTCCCCACTTCCTCCCTCTGCCTGGCCCCAGCCTGATTACTGTATATCCATGAGTTCTGAGCTTAATAAAGACCTCCCCAGAGATGTGGACCCCTCTGATGAAGTCAGATTAAGTAGGGACACTTGTTATATACTTTCATGTATGACAGCGGAGTTAGAGTTATTCTTGTGATGATGTGTTCCCCACCCCCCTTCCCACAGAACCGTTCTCCAGGAGGCACAGTGTTCTGCCTGCCTTTTCCAGAGCTGCACCCCCAGCCTTTAGAATAATGCCAGCAGGTGGCAGTCGTTGAGCGAAGGCAGGTATTTGGACGGCAGTTGTGTGCCCTCACTTTGGGTCTAGATAGAGCACCCATTCAGGACTGAGGACCTGGAGACAGCCAAAACCCACATGGGTGGCATTTGAGGCCGCTCAGCCAGTGGGACCTCACTCTTGTGACGAAGACACTAAAAGCTTCTCATATGCCTCACCCTGCTTTGAAGAAGAAGCCACCCACATGCTGGACCAATGGCTGAGGACATTAACTCAGTGGGCTTCCATCTAGCCATCTGCAGTGATCTTTATGAAGGCCTTGCGGCAACACAGGTTACAATAGAAGTGAGCATATCAAGATAAAAAATAGTGATTACAGCCGGGAGGTTAAGTGCTGTGAAATACTTGATTGAAGGAATGAACTAGGTATGAAACAGGCAGGACTGGAAACTCCAGTGGCACCAGAGGTGTTAAGGGTACGTGATTACTTTTTATTCCCTTACTTTCGGGCTTCTCGGTTGTCTACAAGGGAGTCCGGCAACTTCTACGACGAATCCCCCAATGGTTGTCTAAGCTTTTCCGGGGTGGCACTGCACTAAGTGGCCACCAGAGGGCAGGGCTGCCCTACTGTTGGGGATTGTAACCGCCAGACCGTTTCTTCTTTTTTTTAATATGAAATTTGTTGTCAAATTGGTTTCCATACAACACCCAGTGCTCATCCCAACAGGTGCCCTCCTCAGTACCCATCAGACCAAGTTTCTTCTAAACACTTTAACGTGCAGGCTTAGTTACGTGCCTGGGGACCTTTCTGATGAGAGGAATCAATCCCATTTCCCCCCACACCTAGATCTCAGTTCCCCAGATTGGGGGCAAAAGTATCTCTCTCTCTCTCTCTCTTTTTGTTTTTTCTTTTGTGCGAAGAACACAACCTGTTCCACTGGCCCAGCACCTCCTCTGAACCAGTCATTTATGGAGTGCTGAGCCCCTCCGAGTGTCTTCTCTGCTAATAGGACTCAAGCTCTACCTTCCTGGAGCTTGTCCCCGGCTTGCTAACCTTCAGATTTACACAGCAAAACCCAGGCCTGGAGAGATTCTAAGCCTTGCAAAGAGAGTCAAGGGCTTATTTAGAAACCTGTGTTTTTCTTTGGGTGTCCATTCAAAAAAGCAGGCGGTACTGACTTGTGTGTGGCTGGGGCTTGTGGGCAGGTTCGTTCATTCTCCCCCAACATGCACCAACTGCCTCGTCTCCACAGGCACTGCTCCGGGTACTGGGGAAGCAACAGACCAGGTGCTCGGGAAACTCACAAGTCTGGTGGTGGCTGGGGGCACAGAGAAGCACTCCATGTGAAGGTGGTGCTGAGTGCTCTGAAGGAAAACAAGCAAGAGAAGGGGATTGACAGCGATAGGCTGGGGTACTGTTTTGTACAAAGAGATCGGGGAAATACCCCAGGAGGTTGATTTTGAGCAGAGACCTTAATAAAATAAGGGAGCTAGACTAGTGGCCCTCTGGGAGAAGGCAGAGCAAAGGCCCTGAGGCAGTGTGTTCAGGTGGGAATGTGTTTGCTCAGCCGGGAGTGTGTGTGTGTGAGGTGTGGGTCCTGTAGGGGTGCAAGATCCCCCAGATCCCGTGGGCTGGCTCTTGTAGACTCTGCCTTCTGCTCTGCGTGAGTTGCTGCACTGAGAATAGTCTGTACAGGCACCAGGTGGCAGCAGGGAGACTGGCCATCCCGGCGAATGATGGTGGTGGCTTTGCATCTGACACGCAGTAAACTGAATTTGCTGAATTGGACTGAGCTGCTCCGAACAGAGCTTGCTCAAAATCAGTGACCTCCTGACCCCCTACAGAGAACGGAAAAACCACTGCAAGAGTAAAATCTCTGAAGGAAAAACGGTCTTGATTTTGGTGATTGGGGTGAAAAGGAAGATTTGTCCTTCTTCTCAAAAAGGAAATACAGATTTCTGAAGGGCATAGGATTGTGGTCAGAAATGCCTGGTCAGAACTCAGATTTGACAGTTATCTGAAGCCCAGGATGGTCAAGTGACTGATCCACGGTCACACAGAGGCTTAGTGACCACCCGGGATTTCAGGATGAGGATTCTTGCCCTGTACTGTGTGCCCCCTTCTACTTTGTTCCTTCTCCTGGGCTCTCAGATGGGCTCTGTTCCCACAGTACAAATCACCTCGCCCCCAAGGTTCCCAAGGTCTGCGAGTTACTCTGGTACTTGCCCTCTGGGCCAGGTCATGGCCAGCAACCCAAACCTCGCCTTGTTCTCCCAGGCCCCTGAGCCGGCTCTGGTCCTCTCTCTACTTGGCGGGCACCCTGGTTCTCTCACTCCCCGATCCAGAACAGAAATAGGTTTTGTCCATTACTAATGTTTCACTCAACATTGATGAGAGGAAGAATTACAAGAACTCTCGGAATTACAAGGGCCCACGTCGTTTGACCCAGTTCTGCCTCTAGGATTTATCCTAGAGAAACAGGTGGAGACTCTTACCTGGGCATCCCTGCTTGGTGGACCGTATTTTGAAATAGCACCGTCTAAAATGACTTCTGCAGCCTGTGGCTCCACAGGCTCCTGATTTGCCCCCTCTCTGGCCTCCCCTTCTGGGTCTCTAATGGGCCCCTTCTCTGCCACGCACGCTCTAAATGGGGCTCTAAATGGGGCACCAGGCTCCCACCGCTTCTCCCCACTATGTGCTCTGTTGGTGCACCTCTCAGTTCCCGTGGTTGCAAATGTCCTCTCTGTGCTGATTCTCCCTCTGTTAGGTCTTCAGTCCCAACCTCCCAATGGCCCCAGTCCCGTTCAGCCAACTGTCTTTTTTTTTTTTTTTTTTTTTATAATTCACATACCATAAAATTCGCCATTTTGAAGTGCGTATTTCAGTGGCTTTTAGTATATTTACAAGGGTGTGCAACTATAACCACTGGATAATTCTGGAACATTTTTATCACCCCCAAAAGAAACCCCAACCCACAAGCAGTCCCTACCCATTCCCCTCTCTCCCCAGCCTCTAGGCCACCATGAGTTGACTTTCTGTCTCTGTGAATTTGCCGGTGCTGACGTTTCCTATAAACGGAATCACACAATACACGGCCTTCTGCCTCTGACGTCTTCCACTGAGCCTGTTTCCGAGGCTCATCCGTGTTGTAGCGTGAGTCAGCGCTTCATTCCTTTTTGTGTTCACATAAAATGTCACTTTATACCGCCATATTTTGGTGATCCATTCATTCATGGATGGACATTTGGGTTATTTCCATTTGGGGGCGATTATGAAGAGTGTTGCTATGGATATTTGTGTACACGTTTTTGGGTGAATACATTTTCAGTTCTCCCGGAGAGACACCCAGGAATGGAATTACGTTTCACTTTTTGAGGAACTGCAAAACCGCTTCCCAAAGCAGAGGCACCATTTTCCATTCCCGTGGGTAATGTGTGAGTTCCAGCCACGGGGCTTTAGAGGTTCCCCCAAGAGGCCTCGGACGACTGTGAGACTCAGTGAGTCAATATATCATGTGAACACTCTCTCTCTCCTTTGTCTTGGTACAAGGCACACAGCTAACCATTCAAGCCACACACTTGGGGACAAAACTGCCTACGTTCTTGACCCCAGTTCATCAACAAGACCTCTCAACTGGATCCCAACTGGATCCCAAACGGTTCGATCCATCCAGTTGGCTACCTCCCAACTGGATCCCAAACGGTTCGATCCATCCGTCTCCACTGCCAACACCCCATCCATTCACTTGAACGGCCTTCGCGGTCTCCTGTTGGGATCCCCATCTCCAGTCTTGCTCCCTCCAATCTACTCTCTAGCAGAGTTATTTCCTTAAAATACATTTAAAAATTAAATCAGAGCCATATATATACATACATATATATATATATATATATATGTATATATATATACCTGGTGAGAAAATTCAACTCTTTTTTTAAAGTTTTATTTATTCATTTACTTATTTATTTATTTATTTATTTAGAGAGAGACTGTTTGCATGTGCAAGTGGGGGAGGGTCAGAGAGACATGGCGGGGGGGAGAGAGAGAGAATCCTAAGCAGACTCCTCGCTGTCAGCGTGGAGTCCAACGCGGGGCTTGAACTCACAAACCATGAGGTCATGACCTGAGCTGAAATCAAGAGTCAGATGCTTAACCGACTGAGCCACTGAGAAAATTCAACTCTTAAGTGGCCCACAAGACCATCCCTGATCTGGCGGCCAATTAACTCCCTGACTTTGTTTCCTACCTCTCTCTTCCTTTGCTCACTCCAATCCAGCCTCGTAGGTCTCCTTACTGTTCTTCAGACCCACCAGGACCACTCCTACCCCAGGGCCTTTGCACCTGCTGTTCCCGCTGCTGGTATGCTCTTCTCCCAGACGTCCACGTGGCTGTCTCCTTTGCCCTCTTCACTCATCTACTTACATGTCACTCAGTGATGCCATCTCTGGCCCACTTATCTGAAATTGTAACTCCTTCCCCCTCCCATCCTTCTCTCCTCTTCCTCCCCACCCCCCCACCCATAGTACTTACTATTCTGTAACACAGTAAGGATTTTATTTATGGTCTTCCCTTCTGGATATAAACTCCATCTTTTAGCTGTTTATTTTTGTTTTAGCTGTTTTGTTTATTCCTGTATCCCTAGTGCCTAGAACAAGGCCTTGCACCAAACTAGCTCAGCAAGTATGTGTTGAGTAAGTGAATGAATGAAAAGCAACTGGTCTACCGCTCACCTCTTTCCCAACACACTCCACTCCACTTCCTCAGAAATAACCACTTTTCACTGTGTGTTTTGGTAGTTAACTCCATTTCCCTAAATAACATGCTACCGCTGCTCGTTCCGAGTTACCCATTTAAAGCATCTGCTGACTTCCCCAGACCCTGCTACCTCCATTCCATCACCCCCAAACTTATATTTTACATTGAGTGAAATCATCAGGACTATGTAAATATTGTTCTCTGCAGAGACGAATTTGCGCTCTGATTATCTTTCTTTCCTTAAACAGCTCTCGGCTCTTCCCAGTGCTAATTGCTTGTGTCGCCCCCGGCACCGTTTATCACTATTATCTTGATCCTTATAAGTTTCAAATGTTGCACCATATTAGAGATTCTTAGGAGTTATCTTTTTCCCTCCGTAGTATATTTCACAATTTGTAACTATCCATTTATTTGAACATTTACTTTCTTAAGTGTCTGTCTCTCACTGGAGCGTAAGCTTCGAGAACAAACCCTCTTTGTTTACCAGAGCATTCCCAATATCCAGCACCTCACTGCATGCCTGGCACATAATAGATCCTCAATACATATTTAGTGAATAAATGAACAGTAAAAACTCACGATATATGTGGCTGTCAGTGGCTGGTTGGTTGCACAAATTGTAGAATTGTCTCTGTCATGGAATAGTATTTATTTAGAAACCATAAGCGATAAAGGCTGAATACTCTTCCGAATCATCGTTGTTTTGATTCTTTTTTTTTTAAACTTTGTTTATTTTTTAATAATCTCTACGCCCATCCTGGGGCTCGAACTCATGACCTCGAGATCAAGAGTTGCGTGTTCTTCCTACTGAGCCAGCCAGGCGCCCCTGTTTTGATTCTTGTAACAGCTCAATCCCCCAAACTTAGCAGCTTCAAAGTAACCATTTTATTACAGTCAAGGATTCTGTGGGTCAGGAATTCACTTCCACATTATTGTTTTTAAAACTTAACATTGTGGGGTGCCCGGCTGGCTCAGTCAGAGGAGCACGCGTCTCTTGATCTCTGGAGGATGTGAGTTTGAGCCCCGCGTTGGGTGCAGAGATTACATAAATAAATAAATAAACTTAAAAAAAATAAAACTCACCATTGTGCTTTTTCGTAGAAGACTGAAACGTGGCCATTACAGAAGAGTCGGAAGAGATAAATAAAAAGAATAAACAGACTCTATAATCCAATTCATCTGTCAATAAGCACTGTTCATACCTGCGGCGCGTCCTTCCCAAGCCCTTTGTGTTTTGCTTTCAGGGAAATTCTTCCAGACTTAAACAAACGCAAGTGCAAGCCCGCCTTCTTGGCTTGAGACCCGTGTTTGCCACTCAGCAATACACTGGCTGTCTTTGCCCATCTGCAGTAGCAGACCTCAGTGTCGTGCTTCTAAAATAGCTATTGTCTGTTCACTCGTTTGTTCCTTCCTCGAACAAAGGAAGGGATGTGCCACGCACGCTCTGATGTGATGTTGAAGAGACAGGTACCGCGCCGGCTTCGTGAGGCTCGCCGTCCCTTCAGCATACGAAAGCACCACGGCCTATTAAAGCAATCCCCAGCTGATGGATACGTACGTTGTTTCCATCTTTTCCTCTTACAAATGCAGACACCCCTCTGCATAGATCTCCATGCACCGATTCGTGCACTTTCTGAGGACAAATCCCAGAGATGGGATTGCCGTGGTAAAGGACAGGTAGGTATGCTGACAGGACGGGTACATAAATCCAGATTTACAACCCAGCAAACTGGTTTCAGTTTACATTCCCTGAACTATGAGTGAGAGTCCGTTTTTGTGTCTGATACCCATCTTGTCAGTGCCTGCCAGCACTTTCGTCTCTGGGCACGCCTGCCATCCGGCCCGTTAGGGAACAGACCGTCTTTCCAAACCGTCTCCTCATCTTAAAAGAGAGCCAACTCAGGGGCACCTGGCTGGCTCTGACTCTTGATTTTTGGTTCAGATTAGGATCTCACCGTCGTGGGATCGAGCCCTGTGTCTGACTCCAAGCTGAATGTGGAGCCTGCTTAAGAGTCTCTCTCTCTCTCTCTCTCTCTCTCTCAAAAATAAATAAACATGGGGCGCCTGGGTGGCTCAGTCGGTTAAGCGTCCGACTTTGGCTCAGGTTATGATCTCGTGGTCGGTGAGTTCAAGCCCCGCATCGGGCTCTGTGCTGACAGCTCAGAGCCTGGAGCCTGTTTCGGATTCTGTGTCTCCCTCTCTCTCTGACCCTCCCCCGTTCATGCTCTGTCTCTCTCTGTCTCAAAAATAAATACACGTTAAAAAAAATTTTAAAAAAAAGATAAAAAATAAATAAATAAATATTAAAACATTAAAAAAAAAAAAAAAGAATTGGATGCTCTACCGACTGAGCCAGCCAGAAGCCCCTAAAATTTATGATTAATAAAAATTTTGTCTTACAGAAGGACTATATGCTTATTTCAGCAAGTCTGGTAAGTAGAGGCAAGCAAAAAGAAAAGAAAAACTTCCCCGTATTCCCCAGATAAGCATTGCTAACATGCGGCACCCTCCCCTCAGAGTTTTAAGTTTTCTTGTCTACACTCTTCGAAAACAGCAAATATGGGCTCACACCACAGACACTGACTTACGGCCTGCCATTTATCACGCAATAATAGCATGAGAATCTTTTCACATCACAACACATCTTACTACAACCTAGAGGCACTCAATGCCATCAATCTGAGGGAGAGGCTTCTGCATGCTCATGTGGGAAGGAGCCCCTCTCGCGTCTGGCCCCCACCGACCCCTCTGGGTCACACGCTCCGGCCAATCTCAGGATTACCGGACAGCGTGCATCCCTGTCCCTTCCTCAACTATGAAGGGCACACCCCTGACGACCGCATGTGGGCCTTGGGGTTCGAGTCTGTCATTCCAGATGGCCAGGTAGGCCCCTGCAAGGGCAGCAGAAGGGGCCGGTTGTGGAGGAGAGAGCCCAGGCCCCCGAGAACTTGTGAGAGGCACCCTGCCCCGGCCTCCCCCCTCCACGCGCTTCACATCCCATTACCGGGGTCTGGCCGTCATTAGTGTCTGAAACATACTCCGGCAGAAAGTCACGGGGCTCCGGGGCCTTTGTCTTCCAGCCACTTTACCGTGAGGGCCATGGGCTGAAGGCCGCGGGCACAAAGGCCCGTGACTCCCCTGCCTGCGCGGATGCAGCCGGGCCAATGCCCTCTTGAAAGCCTCTCCCCTCCCCGGGTTCGTCTCCCCGGCAGCTCCATCTGGGAAATCTGCCTCTTCAGCCCGGTACCCAGCAAATCACTTCTGCTCACAGTAGCTCAAGCTTTTTAAAAGCAGAGGGAAGAGACGGAGATGTGACTACCCCCTTTTATTCCAACCTCCCTCCCCTCCTCTCCCTATTTAGGCTGCAGAATGCAGGCAGCAACTGCTCAAGAAGAGGTCACGGCTTTGTTAGGGAAAGGCAGAGCCTGGCAGACCTTCTTTTTGCCCCCACCCCGGGCTTCCGCTGAAAAGGCAACAATTGTTTCCTCTCGATGACTGTCTCCGGTGGTGGCCGGTGCTTTCAAGGCAAGGCCACCAGCAGCCCTGGGGACCAGAGCACCGCAGACAGCCTGTGCTGCTCGGGTGGCTAGGTGTGTGGGCAACCCTGCCCTGCTCAGTCGGGGCTGCTAAAGAATCCAGAGACCCTTTAAGGGCAAACACGGCCACCAGTCCCTTCTCTTTCTAATTGACGTATAATTTACCTACCACGACTTGTACACCCGGTGAGTATACCTTTTGCTCGCTTCTGAGAACCGCAGACACATGTGTAACCCACAGCCCGTTAGGACTTAGAACATTTTCCTGACTCCAGAAAGTTCCCTCAAGTGTCTTCCTGGCCAGCCCTCCTCGCCATCGCCGGGGTCAATACTCATGGGACCTCTGTCACCCTAGATGAATTTTGCCTGTTGGAGAACTTGATACAAACAGAACCATACATCATGAATGCTTCCAACTTCTTTCACCCAGTGTAATGTTTTTGAGATTCATCCATGTCGTTGTATCAGTGGTTTGTTCTTTTTTCAAGTGGTATTTTTTTCTAGGAATACACCATAATTTTTTATAAATTTTCTTCCAAAATGATGCCCTCTCCACTTTTGTTGTTTGATCTTTCTCTTTCTTTCTTTCTTTCTTTCTTTCTTCTTTCTTTCTTTCTTTCTTTCTTTCTTTCTTTCTTTCTTTCTTCCTGTTTAATGTTTATTTATTTATTTTGAGAGACAAAGAGAGTGTGTGCACCCGAGTTCGGGAGAGGCAGAGAGAGAAGAGAGAGAATCCAAAGCAGGTTCTATGTTGTCAGTGCAGAGCCCGATCCCGGACTCGGTCTCATGAACTCTGTGATCGTGACTTGAGCTGAAATCAGGAGTCAGATGCCTAACTGACTGAGCCATCCAGGCACCCCACATGTATGTTCCTTTATATAGCAATCAACTGGATTTTTTAAACCTATCTAAAAATATTTTTTCCTTATAGATGATTCAAGTCCATTTACATATATGAATATGCTTTATTGGGTCCCAGTTTGTCATATTGCTTTTTTAAAAAAATTTTTTTTAAATGTTTATTTATTTTTGACAGAGAGAGAGACAGAGCATGAGCGGGGGAGGGGCAGAGAGAGAGAGACACACACACACACACACACACAGAATCGGAAGCAGGCTCCAGGCTCTGAGCTGTCAGCACAGAGCCCGACGCGGGGCTTGAACTCACAGACCGCGAGATCATGACCTGAGCCCAAGTTGGACACTCAACTGACTGAGCCACCCAGGCGCCCCTGTCATATTGCTTTATATTTCACACGATACCTCAATTCACACGGTATGTTATACTTACCAGACAGAATTTTTCACTAGATGGACCATGTTTTCTTTCTCATTCTGCGGTGTTGAACAAGGTGTATATTATCGTTCAGTGATTAGCACTGATGAATACTCTTATTATGTAAGACCTTTCATTACTTCTTTATTTAGAGATTCAGATATTGTCTCTTGGTTTCCCAATAGGAGTCATATTGGCATTAACCGTGAACTACTTCTCTCCCTCTCTTGCCCACTAATTTGCTGCTTAGGGTTTTATTTCTGTAAACGGAAATAAACATCCGTTACTTGATTTTTCAGTTTTGAGTGGTATTGTGTTCTTTTTCCCTAATACCCAGAGGCAGTCAGAGACCTTATTCTATTTTATACTTATTGCCCTCTGTCCAGCTGTATCCTCCGTCATATCCTCGATAAAACCATATGCGTGTTTCCCTGAGTTCTGTGAGCTGCACTAGCAAATTAACCCAACCTGAGCAAAGGGTCATGGGAACCTCCGACTTGTAGCCAAATCAGACAGAAGTCGGGGGTAACCAGGGTATCTGCAATGTGCGATTGGCATCTGGAGTGGGGTGGGGGAAGGCTTCTGGGAAGGACCCTTAGCCTGTGGGATCTGACCAGGTAGATAGTGTTGGAATTGAGTGAAATTATAGGACACCCGTTTGGTGTTATGGAAAATTCCTTGATGTGGGGAAAAAAAAGTGATCAGAAATGTCAGAAGTGAAGTGTTCTGAGTGAGGAGACACACAGCAAAGACACAGGAGGAAAGACTGGGTGTTTTTTCTTATACAAAGGGATAGTAGGTCAGGGTGGCTTACATCGCCTAACACCCGCAGGATACCCTCCTCTTTTGTTACATTGAAAGATTTGATACATGCCTTTCTCTGTAGCCACATCTTTGTCTCTCAAAAGACTACCCCCTTTTAAATAACAGTATCATTGAGATATAATTCATAATTTATTCATTTAAAGTCTACAGTAAAATGGCTTTTATTATATTCACGGAGCTGTGCAATCATCACCACAATTTTAGAAGATTTTCGTCACTCCAAAAAGAACTCCCATATCCATAAGCAGTCACTCCCCATTTTCCCCAACACCTTCGAGGCAACCACTAGTCTACTTTCTGTCTGAATGCATTCGCCTGTTCTTTTTTTTTTTTTAATGTTTATTTCATTTTTGAGAGAGAGACACAGAGCATGAGCAGGGGAGGGGCAGAGAGAAAGAGGGAGACACAGAATCTGAAACAGTCTCCAGGCTCTAAGCTGTCATCACAGAGCCCAATGCGGGGCTCGAACTCACGAACTGCAAGATCATGACCTGAGCTGAAGTCGGATGCTTCACTGACTGAGCCACCCAGGCGCCTCCCCCTAGCAAAACGTTTTAAATATCCATCCGTGTTGTAGCATCTATCAGTACTTTATTTCTTTTGATTGCCAAATAATATTCCACAGTATAGGATATACCACATTTCGTTTATCCATTTTTCAGTTGATGGACGTTTGGGCTGTTTCCGCTTTTTAGCTATCATGGATAATGCTGCTACGGACATTCGTGTCTAAGTTTTGGGATATAGATCTGGGAGTAGAATTGCTTAGTCATATGGTAACTCTATGTTTAACTTTTTGAGGCACCTCAAACTATTTTCCATTATTTTACATTCCCACCAGCAGCAAAACTCCCTTCTAAAAGGAAATATTCTGTAAGATCTTATTTACTACCTTGAAATTCACAGATAATATAACCTTCCCACATCCACCACAACCAGAAAAAAATTCAGTATACAGACCTAACTATAATATAAAGGAGAAATAAGAGGAATATAATGGATGCATTTTTTAAAATGTGACTTTAGGGGCGCCTGGGTGGCTCAGTCGGTGAAGCGTCTGACTTCAGCTCAGGTCATGATCACGGTTTGGGAGTTCGAGCCCCGTGTCAGGCTCTGAGCTGACAGTTCGGAGCCTGGAGCCTGCTTGGGATTCTGTGTCTCCCTCTCTCACTGGCCCTTCCAATCTTGAGCTCTGTCTCTCTCTGTCTCTGTCTCTCTCTCAAAAATAAACATTTTTTAAAAATGTGACTTTGGAGTCAGAAGACTGGCCTTCTTGGGTGACTTAGAAACTGGTGTTGGGGCAGTTCTTTCAGAGGGGTCTGCAGGAAGTCCCAGCCCCGGCCCCACCACAGGTATCAAGAACGACAGGGGGATGCCTTTTTTTTTTTTTTAATTTTTTTAACGTTTATTTATTTTTGAGACAGAGAGAGACAGAGCATGAACGGGGGAGGGTCAGAGAGAGGGAGACACAGAATCTGAAACAGGCTCCAGGCTCTGAGCTGTCAGCACAGAGTCCGACGCGGGGCTCGAACTCACAGACCTTGAGATCATGACCTGAGCCGAAGTCGGCCGCTTAACGACTGAGCCACCCAGGCGCCCCTACAGGGGGATGCTTTGAAGAGCATCACTTTCTTTTCTTTCTTTCTTCCTTCCTTTCTTTTAAATATCTTTAATGTTTATTTTTGACAGAGAGAGAACAGAGCGTGAGCAGGGGAAGGGCAGAGAGAGAGGGAGACACAGAATCCCAAGCAGGCCCCAGGCTCTGAGCTGTCAGCACAGAGCTCGTCGCGGGGCTCCAATTCACAAACCCTGAGATCATGACCTGAGCCGAAGCCAGATGCTTAACCGACTGAGCCACTCAGCTGCCCCAAGGGCATCACTTTCATCTGGACAGAAAGATTTAGGCAGTTTCTTAAAAACCAGATCAAACTACCTTCCAGATGTCCTTGCGCTGCTCACGTCCTCCCCCTGCCCCTCCCCCCACACGTGCACACCCAGGTTCAGGCGCGTGTGCGGAATAGCGGTCTCTTGGCGCTGTGGCAGATCAGGTCATGGTGCACCGGCACTGCCCAAGCCTGGCGTCACTCTCCCAGGGCAACGGGACTTGAGGGCAGGGCGTGGGCTCTCCAGACCTCCATTCCTTTGAGCAGGGCCTGAAATGGAAGCGGGGCACCAGCGGGTGGGGCTCAGAGATAGGGGCTGAGCTGAGTGCCTGTAGAAAGGCCACTTCAAGCCCCTCCACCGAAGCCATTGTTGGATCTGGAAGAGGAGGACAATTCCGGGCTTCTGAATGCCTCTCCTGTGATGCGCTAATGGATGTGCATTATCAGCGTCCTTCCTGGCCACCGAGTCACTTTCCTGACTTCAACTCCTGGCTAGAGAACTCCGCATTCTTCTGGAAAAGCAGCTGTCCAACAAAGGCATTTCCCTACAAAACGACCTTCTGACCATCACTGCATCAGAATGGTGGCTCTTGGCACCTGGGCTCTGTCTGGAACTGGTGGCTGCAGGGGGACATCACGTAGGAGAGCTTGGTGTCCCCTTAATGTCTGTGACATCTTCACTAAGACCCCCACCTCCAGGAAGTCCACTTTTTTTTTTAGTGTTCATTCATTCTTGAGAGAGAGAATGCGCCCACGTGCAAGCGTGTGCGTGCAGGTGCGTGCGGGGGAGGGGCAGAGAGAGGGGGAGACAGAGGATCCAAAGCCGGCTCTGTGCTGACAGCGGAGAGCCTGATGTGGGGCTCAAATTCACCAACCGGGAGACCATGACCTGAGTCTAAGTCAGACGCTTGACCGACTGAGCCACCCAGGCGCCCCCCGGGAAGTCCACTTTGACTGCAAAGGAACAAGCCCTCAGTTTGAAGAAAGGGATTAGGATAAGGGAGTGGTTCTGAAAGAACATACCCATGGTTCCATGTGGCCACATCCCCACGTACAGAGTGGGTGACATTTCTAACGTGGGACTGTAAATATGAATTCACATGCGTCTGTCCTACCCGGTGGCACTGACATTGGCCCTGTGTAGAGAAGCAATTTCAGGGGGCTCTCTGCTCTGGGGCTGGCTTTCTGTAGGCCACCTGGACCCCCCCAGGAAGCTGCCTGCAGGGCTCTGCCCAGTAGAGGAGAAGAGAATTCATCAAGCCACCCCCTTGGCTTCCTTTGGAATTGGGGGAGAAGAGAACAGAGATCTGACTGGCCCATAGAGGGGACTAGAGCAGAAATGTCAAGAAAACTGGGAAGAGCATGACAGCGACCTATGAGGAGGAAGGACAGAGCTTTGCTCCTTAGCCCAGCAGGCTCTGCTGTCCCCATTCGAGGCCACATTCTATAAAACCAGTTACTTTTACCCCAGAGTTTGCAGATATGAGCTTACAACCACAGAACATCGGGCCTGGCCGGGACTGAGGGGCCATCCACTCCACAAGTCCCCTCCCTGCCACTGTTCAGAGACCAACCCAGAGGTGCCGGCCCAGGTCTCGAGGCGTCCCAGCAGCAGACCTGGGGCTGGAAACTTCCACTGCTTCTTCCTCCACGTGTGATTCTGCCTTGGACCCTGAGGGGCCTGCGAACCGGTTCCTGGGAGGGGCGTGGACGCTGGCTCCTGGGCCCTCTCTGGCCTTTTCCCCCTCTGCCCGCCCCGCATCCAGACGAGGCCCAGGCTGCTGCGCTAATGCACGCATTAGTGGATAAAAGCAGTCTCAAGGGTCTCTTCATGAGGCCCCTTTGGCTGTAATAAAGCAAATTAAAACCCCACTCAAAGGTCAATTGAAATCGCTTTCGTTCCAATTCTCTGCACAAATTGATTCCTCTCTGCCCTTGGGGTCAAACTGAAGGCCCGAGAAGTGGCCCAGCTGCAGTGCTGAACGGGCAGCTCCGTGAAAGGGGCTGGGGCCGGGAAGTGTGGGTGGCAGGGGATAGAGGGGGGCAGCGGGACCCGCCCCACTCCCTGGGCCAGGGGGCACCAGGACTTTCCCCTCTGCTCTGCTCCAGGTTTCAGGGCCCCTTTGTGGAGGCTAGCTCTTTGCCCCCTCCACCCCCATCAGGCTCCCCTTGGAGAATTCTTAGTGTTTCAGTTGCCGAGAATCTACTGGTAGTTAGCATTTCTCACACCTGCTCGGTGTGCAAGAACCCTCGTGAGCACTAGGAGATGGGGCTTTGAAAGTCCCCAGGGAAACTCGGAGGAGTAACTTGCCTGAGGCCGCAGAGCTCGAGGTTTCCTCCTTCAAACCTCCTCCATGGCCCCGGAGTCTTCCCCCATGTCTCTGAAGGCTCCCAGCTCCCACCGACTCACGACCAGAATCCGGAAGCTTCTTTAAGCTCTCCCTTTGCTTCACTCCCACATCTCCAAGTCCTGTTGATCCTGATTCTAAACGGAAGCCGTTGGTTGTTCGCCCTCTGCTTGGTTCTGTGGACAACAGCCGGGACCATGTCTTAGAGGAACTCGAGAGGATCCAGTTCCTCCCTTGATTAACAGCCAGCACTGGTTTCCCTCTGTTCTTGGCATAAAATCTAAGTCATCATCTAAGTCAACATCACAGTCCTCGAGACCTGTGCCCTCACGTCCCTCCATTCCGAGGGTTGCCCTCCTCTCCTTCCTCCCTTTCCAGCAGCTCCTGGAACTCTCTTATCTCCTCTGACCCAGGGTCTTGGCACCAGCCGTTGCTTCTGCGAAGGAGCTTTGCCCTCCCCTCTCCCACTCAGTTGCCTGCCTTGTGCTTATCACAACTTGTAATTATTTATTGACATGAAAATTAGTAATGGGAAACCTCACTGCAATGGAGTCGGGAGCTCTCATGCCCTACCACCTGTGGTCAATTGGCGACAGGAAGAGATCGACCTGACCTTACCTAGACCTGACCTTGCACATGGATACTACTCTACTACTCCAGTTGGAGGAAGAGAAGGTTTTCTCATCACCCAGGACAACAGCTCTACCAGTGAAAAGTCATCCGTCAAAGTCCCAGTTTACTCCAGTGTCCTTTTAGTTTATAACAGCTTTCCCAACTCACCCGTTTTGTCCTTAAAAACCACGCCTCTCCTTTATTCCTCAGACTTGCCTGTGGTTTTGCTGCAGCTTGTGTGCCCTGGGTTGCCATCCTCCCCCGAATAAACCCATTTTTGCTGGCAAAATAACTGCCATTGCCTATCTTTTTTTTAAGAGTTTATTTATTTTTGAGAGAGAGAGCATGAGCGAGTCGGGGAGGGGCAGAGAGAGAGGGAGGGAGAAAGAGAGTCCCAAGAGGTTTGCGCTGTCAGCCCAGAGCCCGACGTGGGGGCTCGAACCCACAAACCGTGAGATCATGACCTGAACCGAAGTCGGACGCTCAACCGACAGAGCCATCCAGGCGCCCTGGCAGTGTCTGTTTTTCAGGTTAATACTGACTACTTTATTTTCAGTTTCCCTAGAGCTGAATCCCCCACAGGAGAGGTCTGTCCAGGCACGTGTGAGGGTCGATAGCCATTTGTCGAGTGAATGAGTGATAGAAGCAGATCTGGGCATTCCGGGCCAGCACTTGCCCACCACACCTGGTGACCTCCGAGGGAGCACTGTGTGGGCACCACGGGGGCCTGGGGGGCCTGGTTTGGGGCAGAGAGCAGACTGGACAGTAGCTGAGTCGGCATGTCTCAGCTTTTCCCCACCCCCAACCCCCTCCCTTGCTAGTCCTCCCAGCCTGCCCGCCCCCAGCCCCACACTAAATTCTGCCCAAATTCCCTCTCCGCAAACCCTGCATCCAGTCAGAGCCTAACTGTCCTAACCTAAGAGTCCAGGACAGACCCTGACTCTTCAGTGACCCTCCCAGCCTCTCCCCCTACTCCTTGCCCTCCCTTCCCTCCTCCGCTCCTGGGTGGGGGAGGGAAGCAGAATGTGCCCAAAGCGCCCCACCCTGGTCACCCCATCCACCTTGCTGTAACCTTCTCACAGACCCTCCTCTCTGCAGCACAGGGCCGGTCCACCGGGGGCCTGGCGGGGTCCTGCTCCCTGGCTTCCCCCGCCAAGAGGCTCCTCTTCTCCCAGGGAAATGTCCCCCATTGCCTGGCTCCAGTGCCTGGAGGCTGAGGGCAAGGCCACCCTCCCGTGTTGGGCTCCCAGCCACCCATCCTTGTTGCTGTCCTCCCAGCTCTTCCCTCGCCCCTGGAGGCCACCCCTGCACCTGTCTTTGTAACGCACTCACACCCCGGTGACACTGCTTTTTCAATTAAACCCTCAAAGGTGAAAAGCTGGGATGACGAGAGCAGTTCTGGCCCTGTGCCCACCTCCAGGTGTGGGTGCGTCACCTCAGCCCCAGGGTTGTCACACTCCGCGTCTCTAAAGGAGCCCTCATCTACCCTGTCCAGAGACCCCCTGTATGCTCCTTCCTTCTTTCCCTTCTTTCTTGCCTTTTCCCCTCTCCCCCTCCCAGGCGGGGTCCTCCTGGGCCAGCGCTTCTATAATAATAAGGACAAGGGCTAGCGCTCCGAAGGGCTGGTCGGGCTCTGCTCTAAGACCTTTACGTGTGTTACCTTATTGCATCCACGTGACAGCCTCATGGGTTCCCGCAACCATTTCCCTCGTTTCACAGACGGGACAACTAAGCACAGAGAGGGTGGGAATTGCTGCGAGTCACACAGTTCAGCAGTCGTTGGGGGGGGTTAGGATCAGGGAGTCTGGTGGTGGAGCTGTAAAGCCACGGCGTGGCCTTGTGCCAGCCACGCAGCCACAACAACCTTAGACAGGGAAGAGTCCGTGACTCCCTCCCCCACGTTGATGTACCTCTTTGTGCTTCATGCCCTCGCCTTTGTCTCATCTCCCCCCTCCCCGCTGCCACTCCTGGCTGCACTGGTCTCCAGGCCCTGGAGCAGAACACTGGACTTCTCTGATCATCCCTTGCTGTCTCCGGGCTCCCTCCCCTCTGATTATCCTCACTGCCATAGACATTTGGTCCGAGTGTTCTTCTGACTCAGTCCATAAATGGTCCTCACTTCCTCCCCTCCTGCTTCTGTGTCCAGTATTCTCTCTCTCCCTCTGCTACACGCACCCAGAGTGCCAGGAACATAACCGGATTTCTCCTGCCTGAAGCCCTTTGCACATGCTGTTCCCTCTGTCTGGATTGCCTTTCCTTTCTTCGTCTTGGTGACCTACTGTATTAAGGCTCGGCCCGACTCAGCATTTGCTTCTCTGGGGAGCTCTTGCTGACCACCCCCACTGCCTCTACCTGGCAGAGCAAACCACCTCCAGGTGCATGCTTGGGAGACATAAGCCTTGTGTAAGTCCAGTCCCCGCAAAGCAGCCACATGCAAGAGACCACGTGGCAAGGAGACACAGAGACAGAAAGGAGTGTCTGAGGAGCCCCACCTCTTCTTGCCCCCAGATGTTTGAGTCTTTCCAGCCCAGGAACCAGTCATGTGAAGGAGTGGCTTCAATAATCATAGACACCAGCCTTTAAGCTACCCAAGCTGATGCCAAGTGGGGCAGGGACATGCTGGCCCCTGATCATACTGCAGATTTCTGAGCAAAATGAGCGTTGTTTCAAATCACTAAGTTTTGAGAGTGGTTTGTAATTAGATAACCAGAATAACCACTACTGACACTTTGTATCTTTTTTAAAATTTTTGTTTAATGTTTATTTATTTTTGAGAGACAGAGAGAAACAGGGCACGAGCAGGGGAGGGGCAGAGTGAGGGAGACACAGAATCCGAAGCAGGCTCCAGGCTCTGAGCTGTCAACACAGAGCCTGACGCAGGGGTCGAACTCACAGACCGTGAGATCATGACCTGAGCCGAAGTCGGCGCTTAACCGACAGAACCACCCAGGTGCCCCAACACTTTGAAATCTTTTCATCTTTAGCTCAATTCCTATCTTTATCTCTATTTATATCTATATCTTACTATACTTTCTCCACTTAACAACACATAGTGGCCATTTTTTTGTGTCTGGAAATAAATATCTACATTGTTTTGAATAGCTTCAAAGTATTTCATTACATGACTTTGCCATGATTTTTATAACTATATCCCATTATAGATGTTTATTTTATTTTATTTTATTGCTACTATAAACAATGTTGTATGAATAGTCTTGAACAGCATTTAGTGTAACTGTTAGGTAATTTCCTCGGGATAATTCCCAGGAAATACCGGGTTAAAAGGTAAAGGCTTTGGTTCAGAGAGAAGTCCACTCATCTTCCTATGGCTTATCCTACAAGTCTACTTGTGTCTGTACCTCCTTCTTCTCCTCCACCACTATTGTGGAAGAGAAGACCCTCTACTGTTCCAAGGTCAGATTCTTCCTCTGGATCTCATCTTACTAATACTTGGATTCGTAGAAGACTTGGATTATTTGATTCCCGCCTCTCAATCTCCCCCTCACCACTGGACTATTCCCATCAGCATGTAACCATGCTTCAGTACTTTCTGCTCTCTTTATCCTTGATCCTATATTACCCTCTACCACTGCCCCATATTCACCATTTGATTTTTTGAAAGTTATTTTTATGCCAGGACTAAAGGGAGAAGAAGATAAATCCATGAAAATAATGGGACGATTTAAAAATCACACTTTTATCAGTAACTAATAAAATAAAATGACAAATAATTAGGAATGATGTAGAGGGGTGCCTGGCTGGCTCAGTCGGTAGAGCATTTGACTCTTGATCTTGGGGTAATGAGTTCAAGCCCCACGTTGGGTGTAGAGATTACTTAAAATTAAAAAAAAAAAAAGAAAGGATATAGAATATTTAAGCAACCATAAAATACATATTATTTTGAAGTGCATACAAAACATTAATAAAAATGGGATATGTCCATCTATTAAGCAGCTCTCCCCACCCCCCTAATTTCAAAGGACTGAAATAAAATAGAGCATGGTCTTTGACCACAGGGTAATTAGGCTAAACATTAGTTTCAGAACATAACTAGAAAATCCCCAATGTTTGGAGGTTAAGCAGAATACTTTTCAGTAACCCACAGGTTAATTCAGACCTCTCAATGAAAATAAGATATTTTAAACTAAATGGCAATAGAAATACAACATTGCAAAACTTGTGAGATTAAACTAAAGCCATACTTTAAAACAAATTTATAGCATAAACATATATATCAAAAAGAATAAATGTTGAATATCAACTATGTAAGTAAAAGCATTCATTTAATGTCCAACTCAAGAGGGTAAAAAGAACAACTAATTAGGAATTAGAAAGCAAAAAAGTAATAACAGTAGAAATTTCAGAAATAGATAAAAGTGTACATGCAATAGAGAAAATAAATGAAACTAAAATTGATTCTTTAAAAACACTAATAAATTGATAAACTCCTAAGAAACTAGTCAAGACAAAAAGAGAGATGTCATAAATTACCAACATTAGAGTTAAAAGGGGACCATAATTAGAGAGTCCACAGATGCTGAGAAGATAATAAGAAGATATAAAAAACAAATTTAAGACAATAAATTAGAAAACTTAGATGAAATGGATACATTTCTAGAAGCATGCATCCTGCTAAAACTGACACAAGAAGAAATCGATTATTAGAATAGTGTTATTCAAGTAATTGAATCTGTAATTCGAAGTCATTTAACAAACAAACATGATATTACTGATGAGTTATCTCAACCATTTCGGGAAGAGATAAACACCATTGACTACCAATTGTACCAAACTATAAAAAAAGAGTGGCGGGTAGAGATTTCCAGCTTGTTTTATGAGGACAGCTTAAATTTGATACCAAAATCTGACAAGCATTCTGCAAGAAAGGAAAATTACACGCCAAGCTCATAAGCATGGATAAAACATCTTAAATAAAATATTAGCAAATTGAACCCAGTGCTGTATAAAGATAACAGAGCATAATTAAATTAGGCTCAATCCAGGAGTAGACGGTTGGTGTAACACTAAAAATCAGCGATGTCATTCGCCACATTGTCACAATAAAGGGGGAGAATCACATTGCCACCTCAATCAAAGTGACCTGTTCTAGGCTTTCAAAGAGAAGCTGGTGCTAAAGAAACAGGTCAGTCCTTCCTGGTGGCATCTGCTTAAGTGGGAACAGCAACCGCCTACTTCAGGAGTGATCTGGTTTTCTTTCTAATTGGATCTGATCAGCAGCCTGCTTTGGGTCTTGATTCCAGCCAACTTTTGCCCCCCTCCCCCCCCCCCCCCCGCCCCACCTTTGGATCCTGGTTCCCCAACCCACCCAGCGATTCTATATGCAATTCAGAGGTCTTTCAGTTCTGCTACAGGGAATTAAGAACTCAGCTAACAAAGGAGGACAGAAGCTGGGTCAGTCTGAACTTTTCTTCGTCTGGCTTTTCTGCTACCACCAGCTGCCTCTCATTGTATTATGAAATAATACAAAGAACAATAAGAGAAAATCACAATCTGATTTAGAGTACTCACAAGCCTGGTGGTAGCGGGACAGGAGTAGGTGGGAGGGGAGACGGAAGACAGCATGGAATTTTTTCTAGCAATAAAAGCTATGCGTACAGGTGGGGTGGGAATGGGAGTCTCTGGTGAGCAGAGAAAGCCGTGTTTCATGCCCCAGGTAGCACAATTAACCAAGTCAGGCTTCAGACAACAGGTGATAATTGACAAGGTAAATCTTAATGCAGCAGAGTCCAATTTTCCTGGGTGGGTGGAGACAGGAAGGAGGTCCCAGTTGTGGGAGTGGCGCGGACAAAGAGATGACGGCTTGAGAAAGTAGTGTTCATGAGAATGGGGACGTTGTGGATGATTGAAATGCCAGGAAGCAAGATGGACAGGTGGGAGACGACCCTGGAAAGAGGGCGAGACCAGCTGATAAAGTACAGTGTTTACTGTTTAGGAGCTTAGATTTTTTTCCTGGGTCCCAAAAGGAAAGGTTTGTGGAATCATATAAAGCCAAGGTCACTGATCAGAATTTCTCAAGGGAGTCTTGAGAATCCGAAAGAACATCTGACTGGGAAGAAAGAAAGCTCCTGCGATTGGCAGATTAAAGCAAGCTTCTTGAAAAATAAAAGAATTAAAAAAAATAAAACAAGCGCCTTGACTGGAAGTTCTGTTTAGTTCCAACACTCCCTTCCACTCCCATGACTCCTCACAGTTTTTTCTGCTTCTTTACTCCAGGTTAAGGTAGAGGCCACAGGGAAAGTATTTCGCCTGCTCTTCACAGAGCAACTTCTTCCCGCTCCTCATTAATACTCAAAGGCAACAGCACCTTTTCCCCCCAGGGATTTGGGGTGCGGGAGGGAGCCTGCTCTGGACTGGGACCCAGGAGGCGCAGTGCAACTTGACTTTGCACCCCCAAGGAGGTGGCCTTCCCTGGGCCTCAGGTGAGTGACTTCTGACCTTCTCTGGACACCCCCCCTTTCCCCTACCCCCCAAACTCCCAACCGCACCCCTAACCTGGAACAGAGGGATTGTGATTCCCCATGACATCTTCACCGCAGTTTCCAAACGATGGGGAAATCTGAGGCATTACAGACGTAACTCCCCTTTGCGGTGATATTTACCTCCAAATGCGAAGGAGGCAGATGCCCGTCCAAGCACGCACACAAGTAACTTCACCCTCTCCTCAACGACCTCAGCAGGCGCCCTAGGCCTGCCCCACACCGGGGTGCTAAGCCGCCTGCTCGTCCTACCTGGAGACCCAACACCATCCTTAATTAAGTTCTTTCCTGATGGCTGCCAGGTGCACCCTTCAGCGGAACAGTGTTAATTCCAGCCTCCGGAGGCAGAGATCCAGCCCCCTTTCCGGGCACATCTGCTCTCGCGCTAGCCCCTACCTGGAACTCCCCGTGGCCCCCCCTTCTCATGGTCGCGGGAGTTGCTGGTTACGCTGCCGGGAAGTTCACGTCGGTTGCCCACCCGGGCGAGCCCCGCAGGTATATAAGGACCGAGGAGAGCGACCCGGACCAGGCGGCGGCGAACGGGGAGTAAGGAAGGAAGAAAAGTGACCTAGCGAGGCCGAGGAGCATCCCCGCCCGGCGCAGCGGGACTCGCCCAGAGCGCAGCCTCTCCACCACAGGTAAGGGCGCAGCGGCGCAGAACCTCGCTCTTACCCCGGAACCCCCGGCCCCGGGGCCTCGGGATGCTCTCTCCCGGTTCCGATCGCTGACTTGAGGAGCCTTAGGTTCGTGGCGGTCCCGAGTTTCTTGAAAACTTTCTGTTTCCTGAATGCGGCGTGGGAAGCCGCCCAAAGAGGAGCAGAGAGGGCCAGGCTTCGGCTGCTGGGCGAACGCTGCGACGCTGAAAGCAGTGAGTGCCTTCCAGGAGCCTGCTGCCTCGCCTTCTCCGGGGAGTTGGGCTGCTAGGACCGCTGAGTCTCCAACAAACTTCTGGGGAGATCTAGGGAAAGCCCGGTCTTTTGGCTCCTCTTCCTCCCGATTTTCCTGGGTACATGTCACTTCTTAAAAGATACCATATACTCTAGCGCAGATGAACGTTGGGTATGGGAGCAGGAGAGTAAAGGCTAAAAGTTACAATAAACTCCCTGCATTCAGGTCTTTGGATTCGGAGCCCTGAGTCTCCGTTTCCCTGCCCACCTTAGCGCACCCGATGTGGCTAAGCTCCCATCAAGACACGGGTCTCCTCTACCCAGCTGGGGTTAAAAAGAGGTGGCCTGTGTGGGAACTGTCCAAGGTTCTGAACCACCTCGTGTGTGCCCTCCACGGGACCGCACAGTGGATATTCCAGCCCCAAGACCCTAGATTGCAGGGCGGAAGCAGCCCTTTGAGCTGATGGAGTCTCAGGCAAAGGAGGTTTCCCGGGAAAGAGGGAGAGTCTGCAGGGCATTTGGATCCCCCAAATTCTTCGTGTATAAATGGGGAGGTGGTGGTTCTCACAGAATTGCTGGAAGAAGCCAAGGAAAGTACAAGTGTGCACTTATTTTGTCCATTGTGAAGATATGCCCAGATTACACCTTATTTGATGGTTTAATATGCCGTTGGCACTTTGTTTTAGGACTGGATGCCTGTGTATCATGGTGAAAGGAGAAAACTCTGCATCTCTGCTTCTCTGATCTTTACAGAAGGGCATGGCCAGTGTACAGCTTTAGACTGACAAACACAATGCTTTGTTTAGCTCAAAGAGCGTTCATCTACGCATATGAAATTCTAATAAGTATAGTTCCATTATAAAGTTAATATCAAGATTAGTAAATTACAAATTTCTATTTATTTTTCCAAGGTTTTCAATTATTGTATTACATATAACACTCTCCCTACCTACAAAAAGCACAATATTTGACATCTCCCCATTGCTTTATTGTTTGTAAAAAAAAAAAAATAACACAAGGTAATATTTGCTCATTGTAGAAAATGGAAAATACACATAAGTAAAAAGAAAACAAACTGCTTTCAGAAAACTAACTTTTTAGCAATAGAATGGAACTCTGACAGGGTGGGCAGTGAGAATGTTACCATGTTGTATAACGCAGACAGTCAGTGGGGTAGAGAGAGAGGAAATGCTCTCTGGGGGCTTTTCAGGTAGGCCTGAAATCATGAGGTGTGTTTTTAGAAAATGGAAATCATCATCCCAGAATGACCAACCTTGAGGAGAACTGAAGTATAGTTGACGGGACTGCCAGATCTGTATGATTTTACTTCTTTCTTTATGAATATGTTATTTTACACTTGCCCATAGTGATATGTAATTATGATTTTTCTTTAAAAATTTTTAATGTTTATTTATTTTTGAGAGAGAGAGAGAGAGAGAGAGAGAGAGCGCAAGCAGGGAGAGGGGCAGAGAGAGAGGGAGACAGAATCTGAAGCAGGATCCAGGCTCGGAGCTGTCAGCACACAGCCCAACGTGGGGCTCGAACCCACGAACTGTGAGATCAAAACCTGAGTTGAAGTCAGATGCTCAACTGACTGAGCCACCCAGGTGCCCCTGTAATTACCATTTTTCTGCTTCTCTTGTAAATCTTGGCATCGTCATGGCCCAAATGTGTTGTGTGGTCTCAGAGCTTTAATCTAAATTGCTTTGCCCACCAACTTAGGGCTCCATTCTTGAACTAGAGCATCAAAATTCTACAACAGGAGCAGCCTGCCCCTGGTCAAGACTGGACACCAAGGTGATCAATGCTCTCCCAGTTGCCCCTTCAGCCTGAGGTGCTGATGGGCCAGCTCACTGGCTGCCAGCGCCATCTAATGGCTGCTCTGAAAACACTCCCATTGTGCCTGGCAATCATTCAAGAAGGGAGCCATGAGCTAGCTCAGCTTTGGGGTGGGGGCGGGGGGGAGTGGGGCTGGGGCAAAGAAAAGGAAATGGCTTTCTAAAGTAGACAACGAAAGCCAGAGAGAACTTTCATTTCCAAAACCTTCTCTATAAAAAAGCCTTGGCCACCCTTCCACAAATGAGAGGTTTCTTTTAGGCAACCATTTTAAAATGCAAATGTCCATTAAGAGAGATAAGAAAATTAGTCATCCACCCCTTAATGTGAATTACTTTTCTCATTCCATGAGGTTTCTTTCTACAGCTGGTTGAAGAGATCTTCTGAAATCCAAAATGATTGTGGGTTGGTGGTGAGCTAATGAATAAACTTGGGGTCAATTCTGGAAGCTGACTTGGGTGAGGGGGAACAATGCAGTGGGAGAGCTAGAGGAAAGTGTTGGGCACAGGGGGCAAAAGGCAGCATCACTGCTCTCCTCTTTACTGCATCCTGACCTCTTGCCTTCAGCATCTGCCCAGGTACTTTCTGGCTTCTCGGAAAGTGTCTTTGGTGGGTGCTCACAATGGGGGGTGGGTAGTGCCCTTCTGCTTTGTAGGTCCATCTTCTTCCCTTCTACATTTATAGCGTCTTTAAGTCCAGCTATTTCAGACTGCATCTGAGAGGCTCTGAGAACAAGAGGAGGTCTGATATACATTCAAGAAGATGAGCCAGTTTTAAAACAATGGGGTTCTGCTTTAAAATAAATCTCAAAGCTGCAGGAATCTGAGAAATAGTGATCATCTGAGTGATTTGTGCACAAGACATCAAATTAGGTTAGCTGAGGTTTTGGCCACACTGACCAGAGGTTTTATTTGCCTTTATACAAACCTACTATTTGTAGGAAACATTTTTTAAAAATTTTTTTAAATGTTTATTTATTTTTGAGACAGAGAGAGACAGAGCATGAACGGGGGAGGGGCAGAGAGAGAGGGAGACACAGAATCGGAAGCAGGTTCCAGGCTCTGAGCCGTCAGCCCAGAGCCCGACACGGGGCTCGAACTCACGGACCGCGAGATCGTGACCTGAGCGGAAGTCAGACGCTTAACCGACTGAGCCACCCAGGTGCCCTGGAAACAATTTCTGAAGAATGATAGGATCCTGGTGGAGCAGGAGGGAAATAGACCATCTTGAGCAGGAATTTCAGAATCCTTTGTCTTTCCCAAGTTATTCCTTCAATCTGGCATGTTAGGACTGGAGCTTCATGAAAATGGTGAAATAGGAAAGTTCAGGGAAACAGGACAACTTAGCCTTGCCTTGTCATGAACACCCAAATTATTATCTCTCTCTGAGAGGAGATAATAATTTCCTCATCTCTCAAATAAGGGGCCGGACCAAATGATCTCTAAAATAGCTTCCAGCCCTAACCTCCTTTGGGATCTGATTTTAATAGGAGACAAAGGGGAAATTGCACATAGATTTCCCAGGTCCCGCTCCCCTCCTCTCCACCACAACTCACACCAAACTTCTCCTTGAACTGCTCCTGTCCTCAAAAAGCCTTGAGCTCCACAAGTGAATGTGTTGTTAATATTGGCTCACAGTTCTTCCTGGTCAGTGGCCAACATTGTTCTGCTCCTTGTAGGGGTCCCACCAATCTTATTTGCCTCTGCAGAGCCTCAGCCTGCCTGGAAGATGCCGAGATCGTGCTGCAGCCGCCCAGGGGCCCTGCTGCTGGCCTTGCTGCTTCAGGCCTCCATGGAAGTGAGTGGCTGGTGCCTGGAGAGCAGCCAGTGTCAGGACCTCACCACGGAAAGTAACCTGCTGGTATGTGGGCTATGGCCGCCATCTTGGTTGGGCCTCAG
Source organism: Panthera pardus (assembly GCF_024362965.1). Lineage (NCBI taxonomy): Eukaryota > Metazoa > Chordata > Mammalia > Carnivora > Felidae > Panthera > Panthera pardus. The sequence continues at coordinate 21,223,324 of NW_026526832.1, forward strand.
ATGGGACTGGGGCTGGAACTGGGAAGGCACAAAAGAAAGGGGAGTGGGGAAGGGGAAATTCATTCCCAGAGATATGGGTAACTCAGCTCAGGGCAGAAACAGATCTCTAGGGTGAAGCCAGAATTGAGCCAAGGAGGGGAGGAAGCAGCTTTAGGGAGATGGGTCTGGCCCACAATTTCCACTTGATTATCTTCCTGCCCTGTCTTCTTGTATGAAGACCCCACTCCGTTTAAGCTATTTCGAGATATCACCATTAAAATAATAAGAGTGATAGTAACAGTAATAATAATTATTGCTCTATTGATTCTGTATTTTCAACCTTTCAGCCTTTTTATTCCTTTTTAAATAACCTCGTGTCCCATGCCATTTTCATTCCATTTTTACTCCCCTTCTATCTACTATCAATTACAAAGGCAGCTAGGTAGTACTACAAATCATCTCTAGAGGGAGAAGGAAGAACCCGGGTGCCATTTTCCTCTAACTGGTGCCAAATGTCTCATGATTCTTCTGGAGGACTGACCTTCCACGGCCTTTCCAGAAGCATGTAAAGGCCCTTTGTGCCAGGCTGGAATTGTGTGTGTGTGTGTGTGTGTGTGTGTGTGTGTGTACTGGGAGGCACAAATGAGAAGCTATACCAAGTCAAGGACTAAAAGACACACTGCCAGTGTCAGTGACTGAGCTCCATCCTGCTGCCAGCACCTGCCTGGTGAGGGTGGACTGTACGTCACTACATTCAGTGTGTTTTGTCAGTGGAGAAGCTAGTTAAGGTGGAGAGAGAGAGAGAACTCAAAAACACAGGGCAACCTGCATGTGTTGCATACAAAATAGAAAGATAATAGAAAGTAAAAATTAAAATAGAAAAATAGTAAACAATAAAATAGAAAGAACGGGCCCAGGGAATTCTGAGTTCTCGTTCAGGGAGAGACCCAAGAGACTCTCGGTGGGAGATACCCACCGCACAGCCTCTCCTGCTGAGAGCCCACCAGGGAAGGAGCTCCGAGCGTGGTCAGAACCCATGGGTTCTAAGCTCTGCCACCGAAGAGTCGTGGGAACTGGCCAAGCTCCTTTCATGTCCCCGAGCCTCCTGCTTTGTTATGTGTCCAGGGGGGAGGAGCATGAGATCGTTTTTACTTTCCACGGTTAATATTCTGCAGTTTCATAATTCTAAATCTCTGGAGTATGAAATTCCCAACTCAACAGAGGGGGTGGGATCATTCTGTTTCCTCCTTTGCAGTCCCACATCACTGAGAACTCCAGGCTGCAGCCTATAGGTCATTTTCCCAAGCAAATGTGCACTGTACTTAGTTGTCTGCTTACAGAGAGCAGAGACATAGGCTCCATGACCCAAGCAATGGAAACAATCCTGGCTGTTTACGCCTCCCTCCAGTCAGAATGAGGTGACAGGGAAGTGAACCACTCCCTCTGAAAGCTCACTGATCCGGGAAAGTGCAGGATCAGCTCAAAAGACTTGGAAAAAAAAAAAAAAAAAAAAAAAAAAAAAAAAAAAAAAAAAAAACCACGCAAAAAAGTCCAAGATGGCATGGGAAAACATTTGAGGCATGTACAGGGAGATGGCTGGGGTAGGGCATGAGTTAGGTTTGCAGATCACTGGGGTCAGGTTGAGGCATTATTGAAAATATAGGCTCTGGAGGCCAGATTCCTCCCACCTGAATAGATTCTGCCCCCACTTCCAGCCCAATGCCCTTCCCAGACGTGAACTGAACCATATTTATTTATTCAATTTATTCAATATTCATTAAATGCCAACAACTATCTCCGATTTACCATTTATTGATCAATTCCTATATATCATGCATATAACGGTAAGGAACTGACCCTATTCACAAAAGCCCTGGGATAAGTAAACCACCGAATGGGATGGGGTATCTCTAGTGGCTGCGAGGCAGAAGAACCAAGGGGCCCAGGGGACAAAAGAGGCGACTGCCTCAGCCGAGTCGGATGTTCGCGGACGCCATGAGGGCAGGTCCTCGGCAAGGAGGCCACGGCCGCCAAAGCCCTATCCTATTACCCGCCCACACGTGCCCAGGGTCTGGGGCGCGCAGGGGCGGAGCGCGCAGGCGCCGCGCGGGGGCGGGGCTGCAGGACGGGGCGGCCCTAACCCCGCGCTCACCGCCTTTCCCGCAGGCGTGCATCCGGGCGTGCAAGCCGGACCTCTCGGCCGAGACGCCCGTGCTCCCCGGCAACGGCGACGAGCAGCCGCTGACCGAGAACCCCCGGAAGTACGTCATGGGCCACTTCCGCTGGGACCGGTTCGGCCGCCGGAATGGCAGCGCGGGCCAGAAGCGCGAAGAGGAAGAGGTCGCGGCGGGCGACGGCGGCCCCGGGCCCCGCGGCGATGGCGGGGAGCTGGGCCTGCGCGAGGGCAAGCGCTCCTACTCCATGGAGCACTTCCGCTGGGGCAAGCCCGTGGGCAAGAAGCGACGCCCCGTGAAGGTGTACCCCAACGGCGCCGAGGACGAGTCGGTCGAGACCTTCCCCCTCGAGTTCAAGAGGGAGCTGGCCGGGGAGCGGCCGGAGCCGGCGCTCGGCCCCGAGGGCCCGGCCGACGGCGCCGCGGCCCTGCCCGACCTGGAGTATGGCCTGGTGGCAGAGGCCGAGGTGGCCGAGAAGAAGGACGAAGGGCCCTATAAGATGGAGCATTTCCGCTGGGGCAGCCCGCCCAAGGACAAGCGCTACGGCGGCTTCATGACCTCGGAGAAGAGCCAGACGCCTCTGGTGACGCTGTTCAAAAACGCCATCATCAAGAACGCCCACAAGAAGGGCCAGTGATGTGCAGCGGGGCCAGAGGCTTCTCTTCCCAGGAAGTCGACCCTAAGGCCCGTTCTCCTCCCCTGCCCTCCTGCCACCTCCCAGCCTGGGTGTGCTACTCGCTCAGGCCGTGATAGCCCCAGATAGTCAGCCTCTTAAAGCTGCCTGTAGTTAGGAAATAAAACCTTTCAAATTTCGCACCTGACTCCGACTTTGTCCGTTGGGTGAATGAAATAAAAATACATAATCCATATACCAAAAAAAAAAAAAAAAGAGCAGCATATATTGGAGAGACAGTGGTTGCCGTGTGGCCACGTGGTAGTACGTTTTATAGGTCATGGTAGTACGTTTTATAGGTCATCGTGGGAATGAAAATGCCCACCCCTCCGTGGGTGGGTCTTAAAGGGAAGGGTGCAGGGTCTCCCCACCACCCCTCTGTTAAAGAACAAAAACTCAACCGAGTAAATCTGAAGATCTAATTGGTCTTATTAAGTGACTTCATGAGTCCAGTAGCATCCCATCTAGTAAGTAGAGGGAGACTTAGGGGAGTTATATAAGACGGAAGGTTTTTAAAATTTTTGGTTTTTTAGTTTTATTAATTTTGAGAGAGTGTGAGCCAAGGAAGGGCAGAGAGAGAGAGGGAGAGAGAGAATCCCAACCAGGTTCCCACTATCTGCACAGAGCCCGACTAGACTCACAACAGGGAGATCTCACAAACAGGGAGATTATGATCTGAGCAGAAATCAAGAGTTGGACGCTTGACTGACTGAGCCACCCAAGTGCCCCAAGATGGAAGATTTTTATAGGAAGGAGGGTTGGGCAAGAAAGTTACCGGCAAAAGAAAAGAAAGGCTTGTTCCAGGCAAGGTCTTGCCCTTGGAAAAGCAGGAAGTCTTATGCTGATCACCTGACCTTTGGGGGTGGGAGGGTGTCCACACATGCGCCTGCACAGGCCTGCGTTTGACCTGTGCGCAAATGGAAAGGGCCTGTGTGATAGATGACCTGATTGGTGCTTATCAGGAAATGCCTGATTAAGGAATTAGACTTATAGTTCTCAGGGAGGTTGAAACCGCAGGTAGGTAGGGTATTAAGCCCTGGTGACATGGCCTAAATGGTGCCATTTTGAGCCTGTGGTTTTCTTTTTAACACCTCCGAGAGCAAGCCCAACATTGGTTGAAACGAGCCCATTGGTTGAAGCTCGCTGCAACTGGGGGGGCCCCTGTGGGCTGTGGGTGGGAAGCTATGGTAACGCTTCCCCGGATCGAGCTATCTGTGTGACCTTAGGCGAGTCACTAAACTTCTCCCAAGATTTAGTTCTCTCATCCAGCCACCCCTCCCTTCCTAGTGTGGGGGCTATTGTAGGACTAATGAGAATATGGATGTGGTCTTTTTATCACCGAGAAGCCACGTGTGACAGCTGAGGGTTGGTAATTCAGATTTCACTGCCCGTCCAGGCTACTCACAGATATTCTCAAACACTTGTTCTCACCTACACACACACACAGCCACAGAGACACATCTGCATAAATACAACACAATATACACAGATGCTTCTTCCAGTCCCTCAGGCTCAAGCCTTCATGTCTTTTTCTTTTTCCTCTAGCTACTCCCAAACTGCACCCCCCCCCCCCCCATATTGCCTAGCTGCAGCCTTTCTCGTTATTCTCAGTGCTCAGCCTTGATCATCCAGCAGTTTCCTAACCAACTGGTGTCCTTGTCTTCAGTCCCTCTCCTCCCCAACCCATTACACACAAGTTCTTCATATTAATGTATATAAAATCTCTCTTTCCTCACATTCCCTGGTACAAGAGTCAATTCCATCGATGTCCAATTCTGGGACATGGCATGCAGGACCCTTGTCCTTTAGCTTCACTCTCCTTACCAAACCCCATTTCCCATGTTTCCGCCTACTGATCTTCTCTTTTCCTTTCCTCCTTCACTCTTTGCCCGAACTCTCCACCTTCCCCCACCATTTTGAAACTCTTTTTACAACACGAGCCTGGACTTGAGTCCAATTCTGCTGGGAAAGTTGTGATCTCTTCCAGCCGAGCCTCCTCATTCTCAGCATAGGAGGGCACGCAGACCAGCTCGAGTGGCAAGTTTCTAGCTGCGTGTATGTCTTGTGTTCTCCTTAGGGAAACTCTAAGCTCCAAAGGGCAGAGGCCAGGAGTTATGCTTCTTTTATATGTCCCCATGGTGTTTGTACAACGCTGAGGCCATGGATTTACAGCCACACACATTTACAATTCACAAGAAACCCCCAAATGCTTATATACACACAGAGATACACATACGTGTCAATTGCTCTAGACCTACCAGTGGGCAGCATAGATCAAGTCCAGCTGGGAAACATTTGTGTAGGGCACTTGCACATAAAACCCCATATTTTGATGCTCTAAGAGTTCATGATTAAAGAAAACTGAATGCTTCCCAGGAAACCCTGTGTAAAGGGAATCAGAAAGCCAGATTCTTTTTTTTTTTTAAATTTTTTTAACGTTTTATTTATTTTTGAGACAGAGAGAGACAGAGCATGAATGGGGGAGGGTCAGAGAGAGGGAGACACAGAATCTGAAGCAGGCTCCAGGCTCTGAGCTGTCAGCACAGAGTCCGACGCAGGGCTCGAACTCACGGACCGCGAGATCATGACCTGAGCCGAAGTTGGCCGCTTAACCGACTGAGCCACCCAGGTGCCCCAGAAAGCCAGATTCTTAAGATAAAGTCTCCCCCACTGTGGGTTATATTATGGGGCTAGGGTCTAGTCACGGTGATGAAGAAATGGCCCAGGCTTTCCCATCTGAAGATGCTGCTCCCATGCTGGGAATCCTGAGCTTTATGTTTACATCTTGCTAGCATCCTTTCCTCTTCTCCTTCCTTGTTAGGTGAGTAAAGGATGGTAGGCGGAGGTGGCTAAATGTCAGTTGTTAATGTTGGTATTTTCAGATTCTGTTTGCATCCCCCCAAAACCATTTACTTTAAAGAAATCAAATAGACAACTGTGTGGTGACAACATTAACATTTATTTGCAAAGGGCATCATGAAGACTCATTGGGAAACCATGACTAATAATCCTAAAGAATGATCTTGCTAAGAGTTCTTCTTCCTACAATCCCCCCCAACCCCTAGCCTCTTTCCCCTTCCTTAAAATAAAACTAATTTGATTCAATGAGTTTAAAATACAGAACACTGCCACAGGCACTAATTCTGCACTCCCATGTAAATAATTCAGCTGTTATGTACATATATTGCCAACTATGAACTACACTACACACACATGTGTGCAGGTGGGCACATAACACTCTCAGCCAGGTCACGAAGGTCCAAGTGGACACAGACACGTTACAATCTGTGCAATGCTGCAGCATTCGTGGATTTGCCGCTCTGCACTCCACGGGCCAGAATCGACATTCACGGAGGAAGAGCTCAGAAGGGGAAGGTGACCGCCTGAGGCCCCAAGGTCCTCTGAAGGAGAAAAAACCCGGCCAACCCGGCCAATGCTAAAGGAGAGCACAGAAAACTGCCTTCTGACTCCAACAGGCCACAGAGCCCTGCTCACAGTCCCCGTCTCCTCCCCACTTCCCCAGCTGGCCAGGCCCAATCTTCAGACCTAGGGTCCCTCTAACCAGAAGATTTCTAGGGAATGAAGAGGCAGCACAGGGCCCTAAACCTCCTCAGACACCAGGAAGACACCTTGTTTCAGGAGGATGTGCCTTCCAGGGTCTGTGGGTTAAGGGAAGCAGGCATGACCTCTCTGATGAGTTGTCCTTCCTGTCTACCTTTAAGCTTAACGCTCAACCTTACACACAGGTCTAGTCCTTTCCCACAGACCCCCATAGGCCAGCTGCCATTTTATGGTCACAGAGAAGGATTGGGAGAAATGGTCTCGCTTCTCGGTGACACTCTCTGTGCCCAGGACAGAAGGCCTGGGGACCACGTAATAGCAACTGGAAGCTATCATGACCCAGGGGCCCCCCAGGGAAGCCCACAAGTCTGGTCTTTGAACTGTTCAACGGTACCCCAAGACTGCTGTGACTCTTAGGCAGACTGAAACACATCCTATGGGACCCAGAACACCCAGGGCAAAGGGCAGCATGTATATGTCCCTCATACTTCTCAAGTACTGTAGATGGTTCCAGTCCCACCTTTTCACTTCTCATCTGTTTATACTTGTATAGGAGGCTGGACAGAAGACAGCCTCTGAGTGAGGGCTTTTCTAATTCTTCTCACCTGTTTGGGCTCTTTCTTTGGTGAGGAGGCATCTAGGAGTCAAGAAACCACTTATCTCTGCTTTTCAGAGAGAGGAAAATGGGAACAGGCACAGGGCACTGGGGACCCCCCTGCAAGGGAAACAAGGAGCCTCCAGCATCATATTGGTACTTTCTGCTGACCGGCTTCTTATCCACTTACATGACTCAACCAAATTAATAGAACTTCAAATCTCAAATACATTCATGCCTTGAGTGCTAACCAAACCTACCCCTTGGGCATGAAGCAAGAGTCCTCAGCAGCTCTGGGGAGCAGCTGGTTTGGATGGGCTTGCTGGCTTACAATCAGAACAGAGACAGGTGGCCAAAAGGGTCGGTCATGTGACAAAGGACTGCCAGACGCCAGAGGGCTTGGAAGGCAGTAAGCAGTGGTTCTAAGCCAAGGGTCTGAGCGCCCCCCACACTCTGCTTTGCCTCTCTCCTTGAGCCTGCGGGAAGGGTGTGTGTGTGTGTGTGTGTGTGTGTGTAGGACGCTGCTGTGTTGACCAAGTAATTGTCTGAGTTAACAGTCACCTTACACTTTCTGACTCTGAGGCATATTTGGCTAGAATCTAGGTTCTGCTTCATGTCAGCAGGCAATCCAATATTCCAGTGAGTGTAAGTTTTTAAACTGAAACTGAGAAGAGAGCACTCGAGAAATGGCTAGTTCTCCAAAAGAAGCACATCTCTGCTAAGCAGCCGTGATGTAAAGAAAGACCTGCTTCAGACAGATACAGGGTTGAGTGTAGGAAGAATGAGAGCCCTGTACCTTTTTCTTCACTCTATTCCCAGGGTGGGGGAGAGGGGGAGGCATCTGAGTGGGACTACTGATCTCTGGTTCTGGGGCTGGCTCTAGAAAGAGGCTCTGGGGTCGTGACGCCCAAGCCCCAGGACCAGGACCCCAAAGGGCAGTGCTCAGGGTGCAGCTGTCATGGGGTAGACCCTAAAGTCAAGTAGACACGAGAAAGAAACCAGGTTTCTCATCAAAGTCAAGTAGGGGATAAAGATGGAAAGATCCAGTAAGGGAAGACATGTTTGTGGCTCAAGATTGAGATTTTTCTCTCAAGTTTTTTCCAAAGGTTATTTGCCTTCACATTTTATTTTAAACTTTGTTTCCTAATAAAGAGATAGTAAGGTAAAGAGAAATCTAAGTTCATGCTTATAAATTTGGGTTGAGCATTAGCCAAGAGCCATAGAACCCAGCCGAAAGCTGTGGGGGTGGGGTGCGGGTGGGGCACAGGAGCCAGGCTCCTTGGGCCTTGTAATCATGCAGACTGTCTGGAAGCCACAGGCCCACAGCACAGGGGCACCGACCACGGGTAGAAACTACGGAAACGAGAGTCAGATAGCCCCCTCCACCCAAACCATTTATTGCACATGTAATGGGAAAGTGCATATGTTAAGGTTTTCCCAGTTTGGGAAAATACAGATTTGTCCTACTAATCAGGCTTTCATCGTGTGTCTGCACAGGGCTGTGTGCACGGGTGTGACCGGAGAGTGGCCTGAGAAGCTTGCCCTCCCCTTAGCAGAAACATCCTGCTTCTGACCCTTCCCCACACTGCCTAAAATTGTACCCTCAAAAGGGTTTCCTTTGGGTCAAGAAATCTACTCACCCTCCCTCTTTTAAAAAACAAATTCTCCAGGGAGGGATCATCTGACCATTCACACCTTACTGTGAGTTACATCGGCTCAGAAAAGTTAGGGGATGTTTGCCTGGAAGAGAAGAAAAGGGCTATTTTGGACCATGGGGTTCTGCTGCTGGAGGGGGCCCAGGAGACTCTGGAGGCACAAAGGCCCCTGGAGGGAGGATGGGTGGGGGAGGTGGGGGGGGGGGCGGGGAGCACAGCGGCCTACCAGCTCTGCAGCAGCCCCTCCTCTGCACACGGATGGCACTCAGGGAAAATGGAAACCCAGAACCCAAAGGGGTCTCCACTGCCTCTCCCCAAGCCTCAAGCTTTGCCAACTGGCAGTGATGATGTCCTGACTTCACCCAAAGAGTGAAGAGATCATTCCAGTATTAGGTGCTGGATCCTTCTTTCCTTGAACGAAATATCCACTAGGTTGACTCCTGACATCCTTGAGATGCAAAGTGCTACTCCCCATAACCCCCTCCCCCGCCCCTTCCCCAGACCAGGCTGGGAGCTTCTCCCAAAGAAAGTGATGTGGGCAGGCCTGCGGGCCCTTGCGGCTCCTCTCATGCCATGCAGAACCAGATCTTCTTGAACCAGATTCTCTCGTTCTGCCCTCCCGCAACCCAGAGGCTGTAGAAACATGCTAGGATCCTTAGGAAGAAAGGCATCAGAGAGAGAAAGCTCCACTCAGAGAAACATCTGGAAGGGAGAGGGCCACAGGTGGACCCAACAAGCTCCCTCTGAACGAAGGAAGTAAGAAGATGCCACAGAGGACGTGACTGCGCCCACTTCAGCCCGCCCGCTCCTCTACAGGAGGCAGGCCGAGCCTGGGGAGGGGCAGCCCTCTCTGTGGCCAGGCTGCCGCCCTTCATTTTCATCCTTTCCTGCCCCGCGTGGAAGGGCTCCTGTTGGAAGGACTCCTGTTGGAAGGGCTCGATATGAATACTAGAAAGATTCACAAGGACACAACTGGCGGCATGAGCAGGAGAGTGGAAGGGACACCCAGAGGCCGGAGGCCTCCGGACTGAGGGGAGGGAATACTCTGGAAGAGCGCAGCCATCTTCCAGCCTCGTATGCCACCACTTTCCAGGAGGAGCTGGGAGCCTTGCCCCCGCTTCCTCTGGACTGCAGTCTGTGCCTTCCTCTGCCTGACCCTGGCTCTGTCTAGTTCCCTCCCGGGGGACTGGCGGCTCTGCTCCCCGACCCGTCCCCATGAGAGCCCTCGCCATGCTTCTGGAGGAGCTTCTGGAGACTCCAGCCTCCCTCTGAAAAGACCACCATGGCGCCCGGCTCCAGGCTGACACAAAGGAGGAAACAAAGGGCAGGTGGGATGCTTATTGGCCCCAGAGGAGCAGGAGGCTGATCTCCCTCAGGGAAGACAAGGAGGAAGTGGGAGGGCCGGGAGGGCCCCCCGCCCCCCTCCGCCACTCCATTTTGCTTAGCTGGGGAGGTGCTTGCCAACCAAGGTGCATTTTCTCTGAGATCCCAGTTCGATTCCCATGTCCCAGGGGTGGGTTGTGAGGGCGAACCCCTCCCTCAGACCCCACCCCTCCGAGGAGCTCTGTCTTTTGGCATTCAGTATACGCACAGATCCGGAAACTTCATCTCGTAGACAGGGATGGAGTGGTTCTGAGGCTGGCCATAGGCTGCAGTGATGGTGCCTGACGGGCTCGGCGGGGGGCTGAGGCAGGGACACACGGAGGACAAAGGCATGAGAAGCGGGTTCTGGGTCCCAACCCATGCAGTCAAAAAGTAGCTGATTTGGGTTTTTCTTCGCACAGGAACCAGAGACTGTCACGCCATAGGTTCCTAGGTTTCAAGTTCTAGGATCTAGCTTGAAGTCTAGTTTTACTGAAGGCTTTTTTACAGCGACATCATTGTTTTAGGAAGTACCAGCCCTGGACCCTGGGGCCCCTGGCTCTTTGTGGGGTTCACTGAGCTGTCTCGATTTCCTTGTCCGGGAGAGCTGGCGGCTGACTGCAGCCCTGGAGACAGAGGCTGCAGACAGGGAGGCCTGGAGACAGGGGTGAGAGGGAGGACTTGGGAGCAGGGGGCCCTGCCCAGGGCTGCCACTTACCGGATGGTGATTTCAAAGATCTGATTGAGTTTGCTCTGCAGCAGTGATGCCTAGACACAAACAGAAGGAAGTGAGCTGGGGGCTCCCTCGCACCTGTGCTGGCTCTTGGGAGCCCACCCGTCCAGAGTCCCGTCTTAGGAAGGGAACTGGTGTGAGCTCATCGACAGCACTTATCTGCGGATCCTGGCCGCGGGTTCAGATCAGGGAGGGCCACCCAACAAAAGCACAGAGGCCAGGACCACCAGAAGGACCTCAGCAGGCAGTCCCTTAAGGGGCCGAGTTTCTCCGAGCGGGGCAGTAAGGCTTGGCGGGCATATTGTCAGGAGGCTCAGAGCTGGTTTCAGACTTTCCCTTAACTCCAAGGAGCAGCTGTGCACAGTTGGATTAGGGAGGATGCTGTCTCCGGTCCCTTCTGGCTCCAACTAAGGCCACGTGCACAGACAGTGAGGCTGTGTACGTGTTCAGGGATGGACCTCAACCCTGAGCTCATGAAACCAGCAGCACCTGCCTCTGGAGACGGGCCTGAGGTTAGAATAACATAGGCCCAGAAAAATCTATATGTATCTACATAAACGATTATGTTATTATTATGTATTATGATATACTAGAAATATATGACACATCATATGTAACGGAAAAGAAAATAACATGTATTTTTACCGAGAGGAAAAATTACAATAAAATAGAAGTTATTTGTGGATTCTGGATGCTTACAGTTGTTTCACTGTCACTAAGATGGCCACTGTGAGTAACAAATCCTGGCCTATAGTCAATTTCAAGAAAAGTCTGTGCTCTTCCCTTAAGTACAGACGTAGACATGAGTCCTTCTTTTTACTTATCTGGCATCTTCTCTTTCCAATCTCTTTTCCAGGGCCAGGCTGTTCCACTTCCCCTGCTGGGGTCCCCTGGTTGGAAGTGGAACCCTGTGTTGCAAATGTTGGCCATCTCTCTTAAGCCATGGCTCCTTTCCCCACCACTCCATGACGAGGTGAGCATAAAGGCACCAGCCTCACAGAGTTGTCATGAGAATGACATAAGCGAATAAATGGAAGATGCTCGGGTGTGTGCCTAAGTGCCAGTTGCCTACTTGCTATTATAAGTTTTACAGTCTGTTTGACACCGGAGCTCCCGAGGTCAGGACTTCTTCCCTACATGGAGATTGTGAGGTTTAAAGGAGTGTAGGGCTAATAGCCAAGCCTTTTGGTTTGGGGGGAAACAATGTAGTGCCAGGGCATTGTTGGGGGGACCGAATCTCTAATTTCTGGGTAACAAAAGTGCCAAGTCTCCTAGAAACTCAGTTCCATCCTGGGCCTAAGTCCAGTATCTGTTCTTTCCCCAAAGACTTACCCCTGTTGTGCCTCACTCACCCGGGCCCCGCAATGTGCTGCAATCTCCTCAAAGGGTGCCTTCTGGAACTTTTCCACCACTTGTCGCCGTCGTTCACGTTCCTGCTCCTCAACCGCCACACTGTCCACTGTGGTACAGAGAGCCGAGTCAGCCCCTAGGTCCTGCTCCGCTGATGTGGGGGCAAGGGCTGGAGATGGGAAGATGGGAGGACCCCTCCAGGGGAGCACTGTCTGTGATTGTGGTTCAGGCTCTGCCTTCTGCTGGTGGGCAGGGTGATAGCGGGGCATGGAGGGTGGGTGCCATTATTTGGCCCACGGGGTCTAGATCTTTTCCTGATTCAGCCTGAGAGCTCAGCCACTTTCCTCAAGAAAGAGTTTGAGAACTAGGTAAGTGGATCCTTAAGCTGGGCTTTTAAAGCCCTGAGTGGCATTACCACTTGGACTCTCAAAGGGAGTTCCTGGAACAAGAAGTACTCTGGTGCTAATTTGAAAGGGACATCAACGATGGAAAAGCCAGACAGGTCACAAGAGGCAATACAAAGTTAGGTCCCTATGGCCCAGCAGTCCGAGGCTGTCTAGTTCGAGGCTTCTACATATTCCTTTTAGTATCCAAAATGAGTCGGCAAAAATGAAGATGGTCAAGTACGTTCACACTTTATGCACGTTCAGAAAGAATACCCTCAAAGACAACAAAAATTAAAACCGTTTGGCATTTGAGAGTAATTTGTTATCAGTTCTGGGAAAAATTCTCTTATTTGGAATACTGCATTGCCCAATAATCCAGATAAATGAGGTACTACATTTTAAGATCTATTGCCAATAAATATCAATTGATTTGCTTTTTTTTTTTAATTAAAAAAAATTTTTTTTAACGTTTATTTATTTTTGAGACAGAGAGAGACAGCATGAACGGGGGAGGGTCAGGGAGAGAGGGAGACACAGAATCTGAAACAGGCTCCAGGCTCTGAGCCATCAGTACAGAGCCTGACGCGGGGCTCGAACTCACGAACCGTGAGATCATGACCTGAGCTGAAGTCAGATACTTAACCGACTGAGCCACCCAGGGGCCCCTTGATTTGCTTTTAATATCTTTCATTGGTCCGCTCGTTCTTCTGTAACACAACCCACCAAAAAATAGCCAAAGTGTTTATACAAAATTGTTTTTTCCCTAACTGTCTGCAACCCTCAGTTGATTCCTTTTTTTTTTTTTAAGTTTATTTATTTTGAGAGAGAGCGAGCGAGCAAGCAAGGGAGGGGCAGAGAGAGAGGGAGAGAGAATCCCAAGCGGGCTCTGAGCTGTTAGCGCAAAGCCCTGTGGCAGGACTCAGTCTTACAAACCACAAGATCGTGGCCTGAGCCGAAACCAAGAGTGGGATGCTTAACTGACTGGGCCACCCAGGCGCCCCTCCACTGATTACTTTTACAGGCAGCGAGCTGTCAGTAGAGAAAGGGTGGCTTGACATGGATATGCTGGGCAGCACTACCGATCCCCATCCGGAAAGCAGAATTGATCATTGCAGCTTTGTAGTTGTTGGGAGTTTAGGGGAAGCCGCCGGCCTCCCTTTACCTCTGGGCTGAATCCTGCATCAGGCTGCCCACACCCACGCCTCCCCCCAGGACCCAGCCCCGGCATCCCCTCCAACTTACCGATGGCCTTCTTTAGCGTCTCATAGGTGATCTCCTCGGCAGGCACTCGCTGAGGGAGAAGGAACAGAAGTGTTCAGAAAAGGGGGATGGAGGTATGGGAGGCAGCCTTGGCTTCCTCAGTTATCTGGCAGCCCCTTTGCTTCTCAAAAGACCGTCCCGATGGGGGGAAACGCCCCCAGGACACCACCTTCTCACCAGGGTCCCCGAAGCTCCCCACGCAGGCAGGCGCAGAGCTCCCCACTGAAGAACAGAGCTGCAGTGAGATGGAGGGGGAAGGTCCCTTCCTCCTCAGAGTGCTGAGAATCACCTAAAAGAACTCGCCGCCCTCACCCCTAGCTGGTCGCATTAAGCCCCGTGGGAAGAAAACACTGCCAAACTCAAAAAAATCTGAGAACATAACAGAAAATATTGGCAGCGAGAGGAAGCAGTTGGCAAATATCTCAAATGTAAATTTCAAGAACTGGATAACACTTTTGAAGGCTTAGGATATAAAATTATCTTCCGAGGTGATATGAGTATTTACTAAAGGTAAGACATGCTGGGGCTGGTCCAAGGACCTGGGTCCCAGGATCTCAGTCCTCAAAGAGCCTATTAAAGGAGGTGGCAAATAATGAACCCAAAGAAGGATTACCCCATGGATCGTCGCCTCAGGCCAGAGGCTGAAAGTCATGAAACGTTTGTACTAAGTCCCAGGTAGTCCCCAGTAGACTCTGAGCTGCTCGAGGCGGGCCCCACGATTCACTCATCTCCCATCACTTAAACATAACATTAAGTGGAAGAAATAGACACAGAAGAGAATGACTTCACTGACACAGAGGTCAGGAAGTGACCTGAGACAGGCTAGTGGCTCCCTTTGCGAAGGGGGTCTCTTGGGCAATGACAATGTTCTATTCCCTGATCTGGGTGTGATTGCACAGGTACATTCCTTGTGTGAAAATTCACTGAGCTACTGTATTTTTCTGATTTGTTTAGTGTTTAATGGAGGCTGGAAAAGCCAGAGATGTACGTATTGGGATACAGTCATTTAGGAAATATTCAGTGAACACTGAGTCTGTGCAGGACTCTTGGCTGGTCCCTCAGTAGAAATGGCACAATCTGTTAGCTCAGGAATTATGAGCCTGAGACAGCTGTGCCATCGGTCACTCTCAGGAGTCATCCTCTCTGCACATCCATCCACGCAGCCACTCAGCACTGACCAACGTGTGAGGTGCTAGGGAACTGGGTGGTGGCAACAGAGAAAAGGAAGGTCGCTGGTTAAGGGCAGGTAGAGAGAGGCTTATGGAGAAAACAGGACACAAGCTGGGCACGGAGGAGTGGGTGGCTCATGAGAACAAAGGTGCGGAGGAAGGGACTCACACAGGGGATTACAGCAAAGACCGGCAGCTGAAGGGGACCACGTGGGGGAGACCGAGCAGACCAGCCCCAGGGGCACAGTGGCTTCTGCCAGAGAGGAGAGGGAAGTAACATGATCCAGTAGGACCAGTCCAGACTATAAACGGCTCTGAATGCCAGGTACTGGGTTTGGGGCTTGACTAAACCTGCATTTATTGATCAACTGCTATGAACTTGGCATAGAAGGCTACAGGGAGCCAGCACAGGATTCAGGTGGGGCATGGTGCGCTGAAGGTGGAAAGAAGGGTAGCCTGGCAGAAGGTCATGGGGTGGAAGCCCCCACACTCCTGCTTCAGCTACCAAGTCACCCCCCGAGCTAGGTGGACTCTCCAGGAGGGAAAGGGACCCATTCTGGTGGCCCAGGCGACATTAGAGAGTAGGAAGCTCTGTACACATGCCAGCATTTCTCCTTCCACCTCGCTTTACTCCTCGATTCCCGAGGCTTTCTTAACTTCTGGAAGGGAGAACCACAACTCTGGAGGAAACAGCAGCCAGCTCATGCTGTGGTCCTGACACATTTGAGGTTCCCTGTCCTGCAGAGCCAGAAGGCCTTGGAGGACACTTGGTTCAGCCTCATTCCCCTCTTCCAATTAGTGTGAGTCAGAGCCTCCTTCCTTCCATAGGAAAGTTCCAGACGAGTGCCCCAATGAGAGAAGAGTTGAGAAAGCAGCTGAGGGCATAGAGAGAGGCTCGGTCCGGGCCCCAGTGACTTCTCCTTGCTCCAGTGCATCTGAGGAAAGGCTCAGGGTTGACATTGTCCTCCATGGCTACACCAGCCCCAAGGAGCAGAAGGCATACCACCCCCCCAACCCAAACTGTCCTGGCCTACCCCACCCCCAATGAAAATCCTCCTCACTTCTCACTGAAGCTTCCCCATGTCT
This sequence comes from Panthera pardus, assembly GCF_024362965.1. Lineage (NCBI taxonomy): Eukaryota > Metazoa > Chordata > Mammalia > Carnivora > Felidae > Panthera > Panthera pardus. The sequence continues at coordinate 21,239,307 of NW_026526832.1, forward strand.
CCGTCAATTCCCTTAATGGCAGGAGACACCATTAAACACAAGTGTATTTTGTCTTACAGCTTCACCTCCCTCATGACCCCTTTCTCTCCCCCTCTGCCCCTCTCCTATTTTCGTCTCTTCTGCAGAAGTTGGTTATTTTCATTGTGATTCCTTCCTCTCGCTGACTCATGGGCACATCTGCTTTATTTTCTCAGGTATAGGAAGTAAGGGCAGGGGAGATGCCACAAGTTATTTCGAACAGAAGTTAGATATTCACAGCCCCCAAGAGATGGTGGAGTGACAATGACATCTTGAAGCTGCAACTTGGTCTTTAAAAAAGCACCTCTATTGATCGATCTGGAAGAAACACCATGAAAACTATTCTCACCCCCATCTCTCCTATTAGGCCTTCCAGTATCCAACATGGTGGATGTCTGCCTCCATTGGAAATGGGGAATAACTACCAGCAAGCCTTTCAAGAGTGATTTGTATGACATTGTCATGGGAGTGTGCGGCGGGGGGGTGGGGGCTTAGGGGGGAGGGGGGCGCACATGTAATTTTTCCAGATGGAAAGGTCTATGACATATATGATGAGTCAGTAAGAAAATGGGATATTTGAGAAATTTGCTTTCCCTGCGACTTTAAATGGGTTATGCAGTTAAGGAAGCCTGGAATATGGAGCATCTGATTGCATAGGAAGCAAGAGCAGGTCCCCTCCCCTTGGGATGCAGGACAATATATTAAGGACACTCACCTCCTCCTTCTCTGGGCTGTTCCTAGATTCCACCTCCACCTGCAGGGAAATGGTTTCTCCAATGCTCTTCCTCTTGGATAAGCGATCCTCATCTGGGAAAAGGAAGCCCAGATGCTAGAGTTCCCAGGGCTCAGAGTGAGCCAGGATCACACCTCTAGCACCATCTCTCCCGCCCCCACCTTTGCCTGGCCCACAGTCCTCTGAGGGCTCAGTATACACCAAGGCGACAGCTGGTTTATCGAAGGCTGCCGGCCTCCTCTGCTCATCTTAGGGTGGTGGGTTTAGTTCTTCGTGGCTAAGATTTTGAAATCATCAATGAGCACAAAGAAGCTGCTCATGACCAGAGAGCACATGTCACCTGGAGTAAGTGTCATCCACTCACAGTGCAAGTAGCTAGCTGTCACTGGTGAAGCACTTGCTAAAGTGCATTTGCCTTTATTGTTTCATGCACGTCTCACACCAACCCTCTAAGGCAGGTGTGGTTAATCCCAATTTTATAGTCAAGGAACCTGAAACCCAGAGATGCCAGGAGACTTGTCTAAGATTTTTCAGGAAGTGAGCTGCGGAGAACTGGGTCTCTGATTCTACACCACAGCCCATGTGGGTACTTTCTGGCTCAATGGGGCCTCTCCCAGCCACAGGCCAGCCTATCTCGTGGGCCACATTCCCCAGGGATCCTGCCCTGAGGAGAAGAGGCTGGGGAATCAAGAGCATCTCACTGTGTCTTTCAGCTCTTGGGTGACACGCAAGGTGCCGGGGAGGCGACCTACGGACACACAAGTCCCTCACTCTCAGGACCCTTCCTGGTGGGGAAGAGGCAGACGCAGGCTTGGAAGTCCTCGCACGGGGCTCCTACCTGTCAGCTGAGGGATGTAGGGCAGGCAAAGCCTGTCTGAATTGTAGCCGCTGCCCCCCAGGACTTCACTGATCTTGCTCTGGCGGAAGAGGAGCTCAATCACTACTCCATCAAGATTTTGAGACAACCTGGGAGCCAAAGAAGGAAAGAGGCAACCAGAGTGATTTCCTAATGACTCTCCTTGTTACACAAGGAACATCCATCATACAAAATGACAGGGAAGCAGAAGGAAAAGAAAACCACCCATAGTCCCACCCTTCAGAGACAACATCATTACATGTTGTGCAGAATCCCTCAGCCACATACTTGTATGCACACACACACACACACACACACACACACACACACACAGACACCACCCCACCCCCTAAGTTCCTGTTCTGTGATCGATTTTATCCACCGATTACACAGCACCTGTTTCCCATTAACTTTTCTTCCAAAACATTGCGGTGGAAAGGCCACGGTCCATAAAGCTATATTAATAATATCATAAACCCCTATTGTTGGACATTTTGTTTTTTCCCAGTATTTTCCTTGAGTTCCTCTGAGGCTCAAGTGACACTGGCCCACAGGCTTCAGTCCCAGAATGCCACCTGGATCAATCCAGTGTCTTGTAGGAACGGCTCCTCCAAGATGCACGTCCCATGGGCTTGGGTGAGGCTCCCAGAGGGCATGTCACATACTCTATAGCACAACGCACCGACATGGCTCGAGGCATGGATTACGGCCATGTGAGGAAGGCCACACTTGACCCAGGACTTCTGGGCCACAGGCAGGGTCCACTTTCAGCCCTTGAGCCCATAGAGGCCTCAGCTCCTGGCTTCAGACCCCTTACCCTCTACTCAGCTACCTTGGGTGTCCTTGATCATGTCCCAAGTATGCTCCTCACCTAGGCCTCTCCACAAACACGTCCTCAGGGAGCATGTACGGAGCCTCTTTCTTCCTGGTCTCTATCACCTGGAGTTGGGAGGAAATCACATGAGAGCTAGGTTTGCCAGGGAGGGGGAGCTCTGCATAGGCGAATGACAGCGCTCTCCCTCCAAGCAGTTGCTTCCTCCAGCAAACTCCCTGGCGGAGCCCTTTACCGATAGGCTCCTGAGGGATAAACTCAGATCCACAGGGGTCCTCAGGGCAGGCAGACTGCTCAGGCTATCCCCAATGACACATGACACATATGCATTAAGTGTCTTGCAAATGCAGGTGCTTAGCCCCCCAAGGGACTGCGGTTTCTGGCTCCTGTGCCCTACTTCCGTTTTCTATGTGAACAGGAAAAGGGAGGATAAGTCATACCTTCCCCCCCAACCCAGGTGCACTGCAAAAACATCCTGAGGGACAGTCACAGAAGGAGTTTCCCTCAGTACCCTCTGCAAATTTTTGACGGGAAAGGTGGAAGTTACCAAGACGCAAGCAGGGGAGGATAGCAGGGGCACAAGTCTGTGCAGGAGGTGAGGAAGCCACGATGCTGCTATTTTAATAAAGAGGATGTCAGGGCATTGCTTTTCCTGCACCCCTTCACTGGTCCATGCTGGGGGGCACAGTGACACAGCACCCTCCCCCATCCCCCCAGCACCCCCAAGCCAGCTGAAACTGGAGGTTTCCCATTTTCTTTCATTTTGCTAGTGTATTTTAAAGTTAATCGTAGACACTATCCCATTCCACCTGTAAATACTACAGTGGTTTTTATTATTGTGGTTTGTTTTCCTTATTTGGTTTTTTTTTTTTTTTTAAGTTTATTTTGAGAGAGAAAGCAAGGTAGGGGCAGAGAGAGAGGGGAGAGAGAGAATCCCAAGCAGGCTCCACACCGTCAGCACAGAGCCCGATGTGGGGCTCGATCTCACAAACTGTGAGATCATGACCTGAGCTGAAATCAAGAGTTCAACGCTTAAACAGCTGAGCCACCCAGGCATCCCTGTTGGTTTGTTTTTAAATTTTTATTTTATTTTATTTTTTTAGAGAGAAAGCCCATGAGTAGGGGAGGGAGAGAAAGGGGTGGGGGGGGGGCAGAAAATCCCAAGCAGGTGCCACACTCAGTGTGGAGTCCGATGTGGGGCTCAAACTCACAACCCTGGGATCATGACCTTAGCTGAAATCAAGTCGGGCGCTGAACTGAGCCACACAGGCACCTCTTGTTGTTGTTGTTGTTGTTGTTGTTGTTGTTGTTAAGTAGGCTCCAATGCAGGGTTTAAACTCACGATCCTGAGATCAAGACCTGGGCTGTGATCAAGAGTCAGATGCTCAACTGACTGAGCCACCCAGGTGCCCCAACACTTCAGTGTGTTTTAAAATGTCTTTTGGGGACAAATGAGGACATGTGATTATAGATTGGGTATTAGATAGCACCAAGGCATTTCCGATAACTTAATCACGTATGTTAATAGCATGGCAATGATGTTGGAAGGTGTCCATATTTTCTTGAGGCACGATGCTGATATATGTAGGGGTGAAAGGACATGATAGCTGAGATTTGCTTTAAAATAAGAAAAAGAAAACAAGATAGATGAAGCAAACATGGGAAAACCTTCATAACTCTTTAATCTGCATGGTTCTACTCACACTGCTTTTGGGATATTTGAAAACTTTCAGAATAAAACTTTTCTAAAAAGTAGTTTCAGGGGCACCTGGGTAGCTCAGTCGGTTAAGTGACCAACTTCAGCTCAGGTCGTGATCTCACAGTCTGTGAGTTCGAGCCCCGTGTCGGGCTCTGTGCTGACAGCTCAGAGCCTGGAGCCTGCTTCAGATTTTGTGTCTCCCTGGCTCTCTGCCCCTTCCCCGCTCATGCCTTGTCTCTCTCCATCTCTCAAAAATAAAGAAATGTTAAAAAAAATTTTTTTTAAAGTAGTTTTAGTCCCAAATCACATGAGAGGCATGTGTACCTATGTCTCTGGGAGTGAGGGCAGCACAGAGGGACAGGAAGTCAAGGCGGGCAGGTAGCAGCAGGTGAGGAAGGGGTATAGGTTCTTGCCTGTGGCCAACCCCACCATGCTATGTCATGTTACCCAGGAGGAAATGCTACTTCTAGTAACTCCTCACTGTCCCTAGTTCTTCCGTCAACCCTTCCTCAAGGCCTGGACTGAGCACAGGGCTTACACAATTAAGGAAAAGTTATTCTGGGGAAACCCAGGGTTGAGGGGCTCCTGAGCCGTCAGGGTCACAAGGACACCAACCTCATGGATGTGCTGGCAGAAGGCAGGTACTGTTGTGAGCTGGCTGATGAGGTTCAGGTAGGCTGCACCCAGCGCGTAGAGGGCACAGCGGTTGTATACAGGCAGGTTCTCTTCATTGACCTGGGCCACATCCTGTGGCAACACAGAGGGGCCCTGGAGTTTCTTAACTGACAAATTATACCGGTGACCCCCTTCCCCCAACCTCCCCCAACCTTCTTTAGAGATGGCCCATTTCTCTAGACTAAGCCTCTTCCAGCATTTGCCCCATAACTTGCTGGGAGACAGAAGTCATCCTCATTACAGCTGAAGTGAATCATCCCTAGAACGATCCATGAGCTGGAGGCTCATAAGTACTTGAGTAGAGGGGTATTGACTTCACTCTCCACTTTGCAGTTCCAGCTTTGGTGACCTTGACGGTCCAAACCTTCATCATTAATCCTACCTCTAGGATGCTGTGTCCTTCAATATAGACCTTGAATGATTCTTGGGGGACCGGACTGGATTGCTAAACTGGGTCCATATGTTAAGTTGAAAAAGAAGCAACAGTTACTAGGGATTGGGACACAAAGGAATCTCAAATTCTAGGCTGAACACCATCATAGCAGCTGGGTTGGCCTTGCAGGATTCAAGGCAGCACTGGTGGCCACCACTCAACTCCCAGATTTGCCATAATTCGTGCTCCTAGGGTGGGATACGATGCCCACCTAGCTGCAGAACCTCGGAGACCCTGGTCTTTTGAGGTCTGGGACCCACCCCAGATCCCAGCATCGTTGACAGTATACTTCCACCCAGAAAGACTCTGCAAGTCTGGAGCCCTCTGTGGTGAAGCATGGCTCTCTTAAGAGTCGTGACGGAGGCTTGTTGAGTCTCCAGGTCCCAGGGCTTGGGGGTAGAACTAGGAACATGTATTTTTAATAAACGCTATGGTAATTCTGAGGCACAGCCAGGCTTGGGGATCAGACGATCTTTAGACAAAGTTTGTTTTGGGATCACGCGGAGCTTATATGAGCGCCCTCTTGATAGTCCTTGGGGTCTCATTCAGACCTTGCGAGACTCGAAACACTAGGGGCTAAAGGGTGTTTTTGAAAGACCCCGTTCCCTGGGTCTCCTTTAGCCTGAGCCATGACTGAAGCACTGTTTGGTGGTTTCCCAAACAGAACCATGGCTTGTGGTCTCTGGAGGAAGGGCCAACCAAGGGTGCCGTATTCCCGGGCTCGGGGATCGCTGTTGAGCCACTTCTACTTGGTGCTCTCATGAGTGCTTGGCCCAAACCGGTCCCCTGCCCTGATCCCAACCCCTATGCGCTGCCCACACCAGGTCTCACCTGAACAGCCAGCACCAGGCGGATGAGGTCCACCACCACCTCCTCATTGGCCAGCTCAATGCTGATGAGGGCCAGCAAGCCGTAGAGCGCCTCGTAGTGCTTCTGTATGTTTGTCTCCTCCTTACAGCTCAGGTAGATGTGTCTGTAGAGCTGCTGGGAGTGCTGGGTGGGGGGAAGGGTGGGGGCAAGGGCACAGTGGGTGGGGGGAGAAAGGAGGGGCAAGGAGATCGGGGAGGAGGACTAATCTGCAGGCGGTGCCACAGCTGGGTGCCCCTCCCACCTCCACCCTCCGGGAAAGGATGCCTTCTCTCTCTCTCTCTCCCTCTTTTAAGTTTTATTTATCTAAGTAATCTTTACGCCCAACGTGGAGCTCGAACTCATGACCCCAAGATCAAGAGTCATTCTTCCAACTGAGCCAGCCAGGCACCCCAGGGAGAGCACGGCTTTAGAGCAGACCCCAGTGGAAGCCACTGTGCAGGAGGACACGTCTAAGGAAGGGTGAGTGCAGTGAAACCAGCAACAGAAGCTGCTGCCCAAATCCAGCTGTGTGCAGAGGTCCACAGCCCAGCCCGGGACTGGCTCACCAGCAGTGCTCCTCACTCCGGCCTCAGTGTTGAGCATGACCCTGGGGGCTTGACCCCCCGAGAGGTCAACTGGTCATCCCCACTAAGCAAACTCAAAGAGGGAGAGAGCCGGCCTAGGGACAGGGGTCAGCACTGACTTGGGGTTTGGGAGGTGGGAGTCCACAGAGCCTGGCCCACCTGGGGTTCCTCGGGCCTTACGGTCACACTTGCTAACCTTCTTCATGAAGACGGTGTCCTGTCGGGAGCACTTGTCCACTTTCAGCTTCAGGACAGAGATGTCGCTAAGGGTACTGGGAGGGGACACAAGCGGCTACTATGGGAATTGTCCTCTCACCTGGGTGTGACACCTATCGGGAGCCTTCTGCCCCATCACACACCAACTGGAGGGGAGACCCCCAAGTTCACCTGATGGTAGAGAACTTGTGGCGGTTGCCATGACGATCAATGAAACTGATGAGAATCTCCAGAACGAAGAGACGGATCTCCGCGTCCTCCATGAGGGCGGTGGACAGAAGGCGGTCGAGGAAGTTGCTGGGCAAGGCTGACATCATGTTGTTGCACTGGAAACCTGTGGACACCTGCAAGGGAGCCCAGCACGGCTGCGCTAAGGAACGCTGGCCCTTTCCATGCTGTGAGGAGATGGGGAGCAGCCAGCAGAAGTGGGGTTTAAAGCACCCAACCTCTCTAGCCATCACGCAGCCCAGCTCCCCTTGGCCTCCACCCTAGGCCCTGAATGCCTGTGGCAACTTTTCTGAACATGCCAACAACCACCTAGACAAGTTTTAAGTTGTTAAAAGCAAGCAAGGGCTAAGCACTTGGTGGGGGGAGGGGGGGGCGCGGGGAACAGGGAGCCTCAGAACCTAATGTTCCAGCCGTCAGGGCTCAGCTGATGAACACCCGCCAGGAACACAGCGTTGCATTAAGAGCAAGGACAGTTGCAGAGACATGGCGAGACAGTGGAAGAACTCACAGCTGGGCTGAGGAACCAGAACCCACACAAGGGCAACAACCATTCCATTCCATCTTTTCTATGTGGCCATACTGGGGGTCTTCTGATGAAAGCAGGGGGCATCAGTAGACACACCACACATGATGTTGTCAAAGCATTCAAAAGCCGCAAAACATATTTACTGTTAAGTCCATATTGGAAAATGATGCCTTTGATGACTCAGCAGGCCCTTGAGGATTTAGCAGAGCCTGGTGGCATCAACAGTAAACATTCACTGAAGCGGGGTGTGTGTGAGTGCAAATCGTCACCTTGATAAGGTGCTGGGTACAATGAGGATAATGAGAGTAAAGTCAGCAGGAATGGCAGGAGCACACAGACCGAGGAGGTAACCAGATGTGGGCGGTGTTGGCATGAAAAGCCTTTATAAAAACCTAGTGAAATGAACAGCATGGGCTAGGGAGAGGGAAGGCAAGGCATGAATGAGAGTAATTGGGCTGTGCAGATTGGCGTGGCTGGAACAGAAACTGGGGCTAGGGATGAGATGACGAGTCAAGGGAGGGAAAGGTGACTGCGGATTTTTTTTTTTAATTTTTTTTTTTTTTAGTGTTTATCTATTTTTGAGAGACAGAGAGACAGAGCAGGAGCAGGAGAGGGGCACAGAGAGAGGAAGACACAGAATCCAAAGCAGGCTCAGCACAGAGCCTGACGCATGGCTTGAATTCACGAGCTGTGAGATCATGACCTGGGCGGAGGTCAGATGCTTAACCGACTGAGCCACCCAGGCACCCCGGCGACTGGGGATTTTCTACCTTTAGTCTGAGAAGTTTGAAACCTAGAGGCACATCAGTTGTAAGCCGAGACCTACTATTTGAAAAGGAGCAACATGTGGGGAACAGTATTTCTAGAAAATTCTTGTTGTGGTTGTGTATTTATGATTGGTGAGGACAGATGGAGATAAGGGCACTGATGAGAATAATCTAGTTGTGAGATGTCCAGAGCTTAGGCAGGACTGTGCATGAGAACACCTGGGGGGCCTGTTACAAATACAGATTCCAGGACCCCACTCAGACTGAAGGCCCAAAGTTTCTAGGGAAGCTCTATATACTTTAACAAGTTGGTCACGGAGATGGCATTTGAGAACAATGAATCTGGACTCCAGTGATGGCTGCAAGGATGTAGAGAAGAGGAATGTAAAACACTGATGAAAGGAAAGATAGTGGCTGGGAGACTGGAATGGGCACAAGTGCTGAGGGGGAAATAGGTGGAAGGGACCTAGGCAGATATTTGGAAGGGAAAAAAAAGGCAGGAACCAATAGATTCTAACCCAGTACAGAGACAATGTTTGAGTGACAAGGAGATCCGTAGCTGATAAGGAACCTTTGTGAAAATTTGGAACACATGCCCTGCCTGCCTTGGATGACCCAGGTCTGTGGATGCCCAGACTGCTAGTGAGTTTAACACAGGCTGAATTTCAGCCCCCTATTCACCCTTTTGATTGGGCACATTTGTGCAGTGTGCAACCTGCACAGCTGTATGTGGTAGCCTTCTCTTGGTCCCTCCACAGGTCCCTCCTGTAGAGGCTGAGTAGGAACGGGGACGGGAGAGGCTCACCTGAAGGAGGGATTTCAGCAGCATAATCTGGGTCAGCCGGTTCCTGTTCTCTCTGTAGACCAGACACAAATACTCACCAGGATGGTGATGTGGGCAGAGACCCCACACTTGCCTGCCCAGTTCCCCTTGTGATTAGATTCTCCATGAGGCTTATCTTGTTGAGTTACTCAGGACAGTTGACTTGCAGAGCCAGGAAGCAGACCAGAGAATTAATGGCTTGCCCCAAAGGTGGGAGGCAGTTAGTGGTGGGGCAGCCTGAGGAACTGTTGTGGGGTCCAAGGATCCCACTAAGGGCTACTGAGGGATTTGAGAGTAGAAGGAGAGAAGTGAGGGCATAACCAGGAAAGTCAAAGTGGAGAAAGGGGTCAGCCAGAAAACACTGGAAGGGCAGCTGGGGTGGAATGGGCAAGAGAGGAAAAGGGGAGGACTGCTGGTAGGCTTACCCGGTCTTCCCCGTCTCCATGGGATGATGCAGGGAAGGCAGTGGGACCTTGCTCATGATGAAGAGTATCACCTCGGAGCGCTGATAAGTGGGCAACGTGCTGGCAAAGGAGCCTGCAGGAAAGAGATGGCGGAGGGGGTTGGCCCAGGTGAGGCCCACAGCTGCCAGGGTCTCAGATGAGGAAACTACCGCCCGGGGTGCAGCGGCTGTGTGTCTAAGGAAGAGAAGTAAGACAAGCAGAGGGAGAAACGTAGTGACTCCAGGGGGCTCTTCCTAACTCCAGCTCCTTCACTTGTCGCCCAGGCTGCGGTTGGCTAGCGTCCCTGGGAAGGAGAGGGGAGCCAACGGTGCTAAGCCAGCAAGGCTCTGAAGTGATGGGCCCTACGAGCCGGAGGGGTGACTCTACGGTTCTCCCCTTGGCAACCACGTGCACATCCTTGGCCTTTCCCCTTTTCTCCTTCCTGCCTTTTCTCTTCCTTCTCGCCTCCCCTCCCATCGCTCCAACCGGGAAGCATCAGAGATGCCGGCCGGGACTGGGGTGCAGAAGAGTTCGCCGCTCTCAGCCTCTGATCTGAAGTCCAGCCCAGCAAACCACGGACATCGCTCTGTGCTCTCCCTCAGGCCAGAACCGGGCCAGGCCGTGAGCCGTGCGCGCCGCTGACCGACTCCATTTTCTCCAACGTCCGCGAATAACGCGATTTGGCCGGAGGAGCGGGTGACCCTCTTCCCAGCGCCCCAGCGCGCCGCTGGTGGAGGCCGCCGCCCGTCCCACCCAACTCGGGTCGGACCCCGCAGCGGCGCCCTGTCCCGCCCACCAGGCCCCGCCCCTCGCCGGGCCCCGCCCACTCAGGCCCCGTCCCGGGGCCCACCTATGGTCTTGATGACAGCCTCCTGGAACATGCGCTCTTCGTGCTCCTTGATGATCTTGGTGCCCAGGCTGATGGCCCCGTCGTAGCTCCCGGTCAGGGCGTAGTCGATGCTGAGCCGCAGCTGCCTCAGTAGAGTGTTGAACATCTCCAGCACCGTGGGCCCTGAGCACAGTGGATGGGAGACCCGAGATCCAGGGCTGGAACCCTCGGCCCGTTCTCCCCTGCCCTGCTTTCCAGCCAGGGGCTTCCTCTTCCTCTGCACCCCGCCCCGGCTGACTGCTTTCTAAGAAAACCAGCTCTGACGCCTCCCTGCGCTCCCTTGCCCTTTTCTGGAAGGGGAGGCAGCCTCCTGCCAAGGGCGGCTCTTTGTCCTTGGAGGCTTCCCGGCCCCCACACGCTGTCACCCAGGGCCTCCTTACCGACAGAGCCGGTGGCGGCGATGACGGCAGCTTCCGACAGGACCTCCACGATGCCCGCCCGCACCGTGGCCGCGCTGCGGCTGTTGGCATCCAGGTGGCTCAGGAGCTGCTGGATAACCAGGTGGGAGTGCTGCGGCTGGGGGGAGGAAGACGTGCTGGCCCCAAACAGCAACCCCCCACGCGGCCTCTGCGCCAGGGCAGCCCTCGACTGGGACCCAAAGGCCGGGGTGGACAGAAGTGAGGTCCTGAGGCGGGCGGGCACTGGAGGTGGTGCCCAGATACCCTGGTTCCTTCTCCTCAGTCCCTCTCCCTTGGTCCAACAGGAGCAGAGCCCAGTCCCGGTGGCCACCTGGATTTCCACGGTTGTCCTGGGCCCTTCCGCCTCAAGTGGGTCAAAAGTCAGTTTTAAAATATTGTCTTCCTTTTCCTCGTTCCCGGGTCCCAGGTTATATTGATAAGGGCCACCGTAGGCCACAGGGTTTATTTAGTCCGGTGCTGCACGAAGCGTAGCCCAATTACAGGGGGATAGTACAGAAATTGAGAGTAAGTGTTTAGTAAGCAATGTGACAAGGCCATGCATGGCAGCCAAGTGTGGTCTGTGGGCTTGTATTTTGCATGAGTTTTTCATTTACTTTTTCTAAGAATTCTCACTAATTGTATTTTAGACAGTATTGATCTGTGCTGTATCAGAAAGAAAACGAAAACTGCCCTTCCTCTCAGCTAGATCGAGCAGCACGTGTAGACACCTAGGGGCTCAGGAGAAGTCACAGAGGACAGCTGGCTTTCTCCTTTGGTGCACTGTCCTGCTCCCAGAGGCGCGCTCGGCCAGGAGGACAGGCTGGACAGGGAGCCACCGTACCTGAATCGAGTACATGATGATTTTAAAGCAACGGATGGCGAACACCTTGGGTTCCCAAAGAGAATGGTTGTCCAGATGGCTGTGCAGGAGAAAACATGGGGGGACGACTATGAAATGCAAAGCAATGTTGGGGAGGACAGACAAACTTGCCGGCAGAGCGGCCTCCCGAGAGACCCAGCCCCTCGCAGGGCTCCCCGGTAAGTGAGGAAGGGCTTGTAGGTGGCAGTGAGCGGAAGGAATGAGGGACCCCCGGGCAGTCCCACAGCAAGAGCTGGAGGCAAGCCGAGGAACAGAGTTCCACCGCTGTGGACTCAGGAATGAAGCCAGGCACCCAGCTTCAGTTTTGGGGGCCTCCTACCAACTCTTGTCCCCGACACTGCACACGGCCACCGTGTGGTGGCTTCTGCTGTCACGGCGCAGGGAACGCAGGCACAGACAAGGGACCGACTTAGCCACGGCACCACAACCGTAACACCTCTTTCCCCTGTCTCCAAGTCAGCAAGATGCCAGGACCCCGACCGGTTCTCTGAGGGCTGGGGCTGGGGGCAGGGGTCACTCACATGAGGACAGGCTTGATGGCATTTTTGATGTTGCCAAAGGCGGCCCGGCCCAGCAGTTCCCGAAGGCACCTCTCGGCCAGCTCTGCCGGGTTCTCCTTCTCCTTCTCTGGCGCTTGGAGGGGCGAGGGGGAGCGGCTGCGGAAACACGCGGTGTGTGGGTAAGGGACAGAAGGCAAAGCCGGAGTCGGGTTTGGCGCAGCCTGAGTATCTGCACTGCATCCTGGCAAGCGGTGGCAGGAGGACAGGCAGGGATTTGACGTGGGCTACATGAGGTAGCTCCATGAGGGAGACTTCATGGCTGTCGGAGATTAAATAGGGTAAAGAAGCCCAGGGTGGAGGAAGATCATGAGAGAAGGGGTCAGATTCTCTTTCTGGAAATCCATGAGGACAGGCTTGATGTGCCCCTGTGGGAAGGACAGATACCCTGCGCACCATGGGCCTGGTGAGGCACAGAACACGAGTGTCTCCATGCCCCCAAGCTTGGAAAGGAAAAAGATGAGGCACACAGAGTAAGAGAAAGCAAAAGAAAGCGGGCGAGAGGAGGGAGGAAAAAGAGAGGCATGGTGGTTACCTCAGATGTGACTCAGTGGTACCGAAGTCACAGGGGCTGGGCCCAGATCTGGACAGAAGAAGGAGCCCCAGGCCTCTGGGCCCTGAGACCACCAGAGACCACAGAGGGAGCTTGTCGGTGAGGTGCGATTCCAGGAACAGCCACCAGGGGGCACGTTATTTCCCTCCCCTCTGTCTCCTGCCACAGGCTCAAAGGACAGAGGCCCTCAAACAGCCTCATGCACCGCCCGGATGCACAGCAACAGGAGTCTTTCCCTGCATCCCGTTTTACAGATGGGAAGAGCGAGGGGCGGGGACAGAATGAACCCCATGTCTGAGGGCTCCCAGATTAAAACCCAGTATCTGCCACTTGTGTCCAGTGGCTGCTGGCTGGTGAAGCATGTTTTAAGGGCCCGAAATAGCATTAGGAAGTGAGGGAGGAAGGAAGGTCAGGAAGGGAAAGTCCTCAGTAATTAGAGCCATGAAAAGCATTTAAAAACCTCCTTGGCCTGCTGCTTTCAGAGACACAGAGGTAACCCGACTCTTGGTCCTTTGTGTTCCTACCAGGAAACACTTACCCCCAGAGAGCCCAGCACAGGTACTAGCCTTCCTTCATGAATGCAGATTTTAGGGGGGGGGGTGCAGCAAGCTGGCAGAAGGCCAGACCCAAGACTCCTAGGGAGCCAGCCTTGGACTCACTGCAGAACAAGCCACGGAAGCCAAGATCACTGGCCTTTTAGCTAGGCTTTTAACGACCAGCCCGAGCCGTGTGGTTCCCAAGCAGATGGGAAAGGCAGCCTGGGAGGGCTGCGTGTGTCACTGCCCAAGCTCCAGCCTCCCCTGCTTACCTCTCTGCCTCCTCTACGTGCTGCAGATTGAAAAGCAGTGATGGGACAATTTTGTCCATGTGCTGCGGGTCCCAGATATTGGCCTGCAATTCATCGTTCACCGTCTTCCTCACCACCCCTTGCAGACCTTTGATGCCTGACATTCTGATTCTGTAAGGAAAGGGGCAAAATGCAGCCAGGTAGTTCCCGGGCCCCGAGAAGCCCAGTGTCTGTGGTAAGGAGAGGAGAGGGCATGGGGGGTGGGATGCATTCGTCCACCCAAAGGCAGGACGGAGCTCACCTTCTACCCTTCATGTGACCCAGTCCCTGGCTGGCTGGCTTCCTGTGCTGGTGGGCGTGAACCCAGGAAGCCACGACCCCTGGCCTATCCTGGAGATTGTCAGACTGCCCTTGCCCAGTACCACTTGGGCTTCATCTCCTCCTCGTTAGCACCCCTCTGGGTTTGTTCCAGCTTGAGCCCGGGATATAAAGGCTCAAAGTATGTCAAGAACTGATGAAGCAGAATGCAGGGATATGAGCAACTGACGGGGGAGGAGGGGGTTTGGAAGGAGAGGCACAGAGCTGCCAGACTCTGGGCACAGAGTATATACTGTGATCGAGAGTGGTGAGTGGGTGTGTTTCTGGGTGTATAAATGCATGTACTTCTGAACGAAAGAACACAGGTATGTGCACGTGTATATGTGTGTGCTGTTGCTGGCTCTCCAATTTGGCTCCCGGGACCATTACTTTCCATCTGCTCTTCTTTTGTGCCCCAGAAGGTTTTCCTTTGAAAGCCTGTTTTGGGAGCCCATCTCTGTCCACTTGCCCACTAAGCCCTGCCAGGTGCTCCCTTCCTCCCCAGAAATGTCAGAGCAGAGGTAAATACTGATGAAATCAGACCGCGCACTCCGGGCTGGGAACTCTATAAGACCCATCGATGCCTTTGTCATTAGCTGAGGGGTCCCCTCACTTCCCCTACTCACTTAGTCTTGATTTCCATGTCATCGTGGCTGGAGTGGCACATTTCACTGAAGCGGGACACAAAGAAGTCATAGCTCCGGTGATAGGATGGGGTGTCCTCCTCGATGTTGGCAAACTTCACAAACTATCCGGGAGGAGAGAGAGAAGTACAGGTGAGAGGTGACCCAGTGCGCTCTGCACTTCGGGCTCTAGGCTCTGGGACTTGCTGTCCCCTGGCCCCCTGCCCCTAGTAAAGGACACATGCATTCCAGGAATTGGCTCTGGTCCACTTCCCAGAGCACACACGGTCTGCACACCTCTATGGGTTCCAAATCCTGCTCGCTCTTCCTGCCTACACTATAAGACTGGACCCCATGGCCCTTCATGGCCCTTCCCTGCTGAGGTGAGCAGAGGATGGAAGAGGTGAGGACGTGAAGGCGTCTCCCTTAAGCTCCTGCCCCCAACCGCATCCAGAGCTGCACCAAACACACAGAGGCCGGAAAGCAGTTAGGGAGTCACTGAAACAGCCAAAGCCAACGGTCAAACCATACCTCAACCCTTTAGAGCGAATTCTGGGGAATCAAGAACAAATCTGAAATGTGATTTAAAAATGTCATTCCACTGGGGCGCCTGGGTGGCTCAGTCGGTTAAGTGTCTGACTTTGGCTCAGGTCATGATCTCGCGGTTCGTGAGTTTGAGCCCTGCGTCAGGCTCTGTGCTGATGCCTCGGAGCCTGGAGCCTGCTTCGGATTCTGTGTCTCCCTCTCTCTCTGCCCCTCCCCTGCTCATGCTTTGTCTCTCTCTGTCTCTCAAAAATAAATAAATGTTAAAAATGTCATTCCGTTTTATTGCTTAAAATTTGAGCACATTTTTAAAGTTTGCCCGTTCAGTTCTGTTAAGTCTTGCTCAGGGTTATCAGCCGCTAGATTCCTGCCGTCACCCGGGCTGCACATTTCCAATTCTAAATAGGGACTTAATTTCAAGGGAATCCCACGGAGAAGCAAGGATCATGGACTAAGTGGAGTTAAATTGCTAAAAATTAAGTATAATTCTTACAGGTTATTTCGTTTAATGTTATAAATTTAGTGCTGCGAACGACTCAAAAGGTTACGCTTATAATAAAATCTATTCTCCATTATTCTGTCTTGTGTTGTTATTTAATTTTTGCCATCATTTGTTGGTTCTAAAAGGATATGCTATTATTTCTAAAATTACCCAGTTAGTGCGCTCATAATATTCATTATCGATTGCCAGTCTATTTCTCTATTTAACTACGAAAAATCTGTTACCTTTTCCTGGATGACAATTAGTAACTTCCATAAAATCATTAGTTATTCTTTCACTAATAAATATGCATTTATTTTCTGCTGACTGAGAGAATCTCAACATACAAGGCAGATAAGGAGATCTTTCTTGCCAAGTTAACATCTAAAACGTTTACATCTATTTGAAAGTGAATATTCTGATATTAGCAATAAATCCAAATGACACTGCTTGCATTATCGATGTGGTTCTGCACAAGAGGTGTCGTGGTCACCGATTAGACAGGAGTTCGGGAAGTCTAGAAACAACAATCAAGTCAGCCTTTGGCTACATGAACTTTTTTTTTTTTAATGTTTATTTATTTTTGGGAAAGAGCATGAGCAGGGAAGGGGCAGAGAGAGGGGGACAGAGGATCCAAAGAGGGCTCTGCACAGACAGTAGCAAGCCCGATGTGGGGCTCGAACTCACAAACTGTGAGATCATGACCTGAGCTGAAGTCAGACGCTCAACCCACTGAGCCACCCAGGTGCCCCCCACCTTTTAAATGTTTATTTACTTATTCTTGAGAGAGAAAGAGAGCACAAGCAGGGGAGAGGCAGAAAGGGAGAGAGGGAGACACAGAATCTGAACCAGGCTCCAGGCTCTGAGCTGTCAGCACAGAGCCTGTCGTGGGGCTTGAACCCACGACCTGTGAGATCAAGACCTGAGCCACAGTTGGATGCTCAACCGACTGAGCCACTCAAGGCACCCCTGTCTATGTGAACTTCTCAAGACAGTTCTTAAATGTTCATCTACTCAAAGGGGACACGCAACCATGGGGAGTTCTAACTGCCGATCGACCTCTCACTGGCGGTGTGGCTTTCAAGTGGGACATTTCGTTTCCCTCATGTTCTGGTTTTCCCACGGTCTTCATTCACTAAGATTCTTTATTTTTCAGTGCATACTGTATCTACTTCACATATGATGAGGCAGCTGCAAACAACATAACCTGAGTGTATGCAAGAGCAAACGCATTTAAAATAATTAAAGCAAAACTGAAAAAAAAGAGACCATACTGTAGAGGGAGAAATAGTCAAAGATTTTTTCTCCGACATTTACTGACTGCGGAGACTCAAATGTATGTCAGGAGGATGGATACCCAGACTTCACGTCCACTGGTTTGGGAGTTTGGGGGCCAGTGGTGATGAGCGTGTAGAAGCTCAGGCATGTCCGTACCCCCCGAAGCATCTTACACACATCACCTCTTTCACTTTTCAGAATGACTCGAAGTTAGAGAGATTCCTGTGTGACAGAGTCACAGGGCTCGGTAACCACACGGATTTCTGCCACCAGCTCCAGACGTGCTGAGTCACTCTGGCAGGAGCCCCAGGGGTTTACCTTTGAGCAGGGTCCCACCCAGGAAACCTGACGGGACAGTCCCCATTTGAGAAATACAGCAGGGTCACTGACAGACCACCTGGGTGTCTTCTAAGCACACCAGCCCCGTTTCCTGACACTGACTCTGCTCTGGAGCCGTTCCTGACCTCTGTGGGACGTGACAGCCAGTTCCCCTTCACTTCCAACTTTGACCTTCCTCTTCTTCAAAGCGCCATGAAGCCAGGAGCAGGACTGACAGCCGGCGGGTCAAGGGCACGGCCTGAGCACTTGTTCACACCCAGAGTCTGTTGAGAACGGGCTGTTATCCATCCTGTACAGGCTGCTAAATATTTTGACTAGTACTCACTGGCTGTAAGGTGAGAATTGAGATTGCAATCAATTTGTTTAAATTGAGGAGCACCCGGGTGGCTTGGTCGGTTAAGTGTTCAATTCTTGATTTCGGCTCAGGTCATAATCTTAAGGTGCGTGGGTTCAAGCCCCACCTCGGGCTCTGTGTTGGCAGCGTGGAGCCTGCTTGGGATTCTCTCTCTCCTTGCACCTCCCCACGCACACTCACACTCTCTCTCTCTCTCAAAATAAAGAAATAAACTTAAAAAAAAATGGAAAATTCCATGATAGCTGCTGAGACAACACAGGATAGAAAACACGCATGGAGATTCCTTTTCTACAACCATGGGTGGCCTTCTAGACCGGGCTAACAGTTTCTTCTGAACAATTTCTTTTAACGTCCCTCACTCTTCCCTTCTGGGGCTGTCTGCATTCCTGGATGTTTACTCTTCTGCACTCTTCTTCCCCAAAACTTAGTTTTGAGTCTTCTTCTCAAATCTTGCTTTTGACATAACAGTTCTCCCATTTGAGTAGACAACGGTCCCCCCTACGCTGCTGGGGCCGCTGTTGGACGGCCATCTCCTTGCTCTGCCTCTTGTCATCTGTGTGACTGTGGACAAGTTGTGTAAGTTCTGAGCCACGGGTTCCTCATCTGTAAAGTAGAGACACTGGGACCTATGTCATGGGGCGGACACTGGGATTAAATGAGGGGGTGTATGCCGAGTGACCAGCACAGTGCCTGGCACGGGAAACAGTGCTGCAGTGACCATGGTGACAGCGGCTGAGTACGGTCTGGTCCATCAGCCCCAGGACTAGGCAGTGTGACCCTTGTCCTTTTCGTGTCACCAACACAGGCCCAGCCAGGCAATCACAGAGGAGGAGCTCAGATGGGCAGCATGGACCGTGCAGGCAACACTCCTCGAATGTGATGTCTAGGGATGTGGAGAGAAGAAACCTAGTCGTAGCCACCCCCAGGCCAGGCCCCCTGAAGCACCATTCAGGGACTGAGGTCATTTAGTGCAATAAGGTGGGACAGAGCACAGCTCCCAGGGGCAGGAGGGTGGGGCTGGCATGGGACATCCAGCAGCCATCACTGCAAGACCAGGAACAAATCGGCCAAACGTTGTTTTTCTTCTCTTGCAAATGCACACGTCATCTCTTAGGGATGTGAATAAAGTAGAGATAATTAAGAAAAGCTCCCTGAGTGCCTGGCCTAACAGGAACTCTGGTTTAACTCATACCTTGTTCTGTCGGAGGTCCTCCAAATATTCAAAAGGCACGGGCCCCAGTAAAAGCTATTGGTAGGTAGGCATTCGTATCAGGTGGGGTCACACCGGGCCCAGCGTGCCATCTTTCCCGTGGGGTGTGGATGGCAATGGTATGCAAAAGAAGCAGCTAACACCTCTGATCTAAGTCATGACAACGTTAAATGCTTCCTTCCCCCCCCCCCCCCCCCGCACCCGCCCCACACTTGTATTTAAATTCTAGTTAGTTAAGATACAGTGCAATATTGGTCTCAAGAGTAGAATTCAGTGATGCATCACTTGCATAAAACCCCCAGGGCTCATCACAAGTGCCCTCCTCAATGCCCATCACCCATCTAGCACACCCCCCACTCCACCCCCTCCGTCAGCTCTCAGTTTATTCTCTATCTTTTTTTTTCTTTTTCTTTTTTTAATTTCAATTTTAGTTAGTTAACCACATTAAATATTGCCATGGCACCCGCCACTTACGCATCGTATTAGTTTTCTGGGGCTGCGTCACTCTGATCTCTGCCTTCATCTTCATATTATTTTCTCCTCTGGGTCAAATCTCCCTCTGCCTCTCTCTTATAAGACCCTCGTGCCTGCATTTAGAGCCTATTGGGCTAATCTAGGATAATCTCCCCATTTCACTATCCTTAGCTTAATCACATCTGCAGAGAACCTGTTTCCTTATAAACCTGTGATGTTCACAGGTCCCAGGGACGGGCACGTGGACATCCTTCAGTGGGCATTTTTCAGTCTATCAAAACATGCATCATCTAATGTAACTTTTGGCAAACCAGTGAGTTTTGCAGGATTATATTGCTCCCATTGTGAAGATGAGGAAACTGAAGCTCTAAGGGAGCAAGGGAATTATTTCAGGTCAACCAGCTTGTGACAGGTGGAGCTGGGCCACCAAGCTCCATACTTGGGAATTCTGATACTTTGATGTTCTTCACCCTCTACCAGTGGCTTTTATTTTATTTATTTTATTTTTTTTTAATTTTTTTTTTTACATTTATTCATTTTTGAGAAACAGAGTGAGACAAAGCATGAGTGGGGGAGGGGCAGAGAGAGAAGGAGACACAGAATCTGAAGCAGGCTCCAGGCTCTGAGCAAGCGGTCAGCACAGAGCCTGATGAGGGGCTCAAACCCACAAACTGTGAGATCATGACCTGAGCCGAAGTCGGACGGTCAACCGACTGAGCCACCCAGGCACCCCTATTTATTTTATTTTTTAATGTTTATTTATTTTTGAGAGCGTGCAAATGGGGGAGGGGCAGAGAGAGGAGGACAGAGGATCTGAAGCGGGTTCTGTGCTGACAGCAGTGAGCCTAAGGTGGGGTTTGAACTCAGGACCATGAGATCATGACCTGAGCCGATGTCAGACAGTCAACTGACTGAGCCACCCAGGCATCCCCACCTGTGGTTTTTAAATTTTGATGTGCATTGGCATGACCTGGGGAGCTTGTAGAAAATGCAGACTTCTAAGCCACCCCAAGCCTGGTAAACAAGACTACCTGGGGAGGAGGGCCCGGGTATCTGCATTCTGAAGAGCCATCCCTCAGCCGACTTCTCCCCCTGGAAATTCTGGGGCAGGGGATTTATGAACCCTGTGTCCTTTGTCCCTTTACTGGCAAGCTGGACCCGTAGATCTGGAAATGTTCCCAGTCAGGCTGGGAGGGAGCCCGCTTATGCAGGATGCTGGGAAATGTAGAGAAGCATGTCCTTGGTAATGGAGGTCAGGCAAGGCTGGATAGATGGCCGTCTCCTTCGAAGACCATCTCCTTCGAACTGGAGTCATTGGGGTGAAACCAAGGGTTGGATAGGTGACCCAGCCTTGGCTCCCCTTGGCTCCGTCTCTGGGGCCCAGAATGGCCTGGGGGCTACAGCTTTGAGACTTAGGCTGTCAACCATTCCATTCCCATGTGTGCCAGGACTCTCGCCCCGCTAAGAGGTCTGATGATGAGAATGCACTTAATGCCCATCCTGAACCTCCCACGCAGAGGGTGTGTGCCCTGCTTATTGCATTATAAATGTAAAATAGGTAACTTTTTGGTACCAAGATTTCTGAACATCCCTAGGAACCCTTGGTGTGATGGCTTGATAAGAGCTTCCCTCTCTCAAGTCTGAAAGTATGGCTGCCCGGTCGGGGAAGGTTGGCCTATGCTGTCCCTTGGGGATTGCCCACCCTAAGCTGCTCCTGAGTCTTCCAGGGGCTGACAGGAACCTTCTGTAACCGTGGTTCAGAAGGTCAAATCGGGGTATTTTGTGGGGTCCCTGGTCGAGGCACCACACCCACTGTGGAAGTCCGCCTGGGCAATGCCAAGGCCCAGCAGACGTGCGTTTGGAACGTTAGGGCTTTAGAGTGAGTAAGGCCTTCGCCCCTCTAATGAGAGACAGCACAGCGTTATGGTGATAAGAAGGGGTCTGGAGACAGTCTGCATTTCTTTTCTTTTCTTTTCTTTTTTTTTTTAGTTTTTAAACTTTTATTTCTTTATTTTGAGAGGGAGAGAGAGAGAAAATCCCAAGTAGGCTCCATGCTGTCAGCGCAGAGCCTGCTGCGGGACTCAAACTCATGAACTGTGAGATCATGATCTGAGCCAAAATCAAGAGTTGGACATTTAACCGACAGAGCCACTCAAGCACCCCCAGGCTGCATTTCTGAATCTCACCTCCTCTACTTATGAAGCTTATCTGGGGCAAGTTAATTAAGCTTCCTGTGCCTCAGTTGCCCCATCTGTAAAATGGGGCTAAGGAGAGCAGTTGCCTCTTCAACTTGGTATGACCAACCCACCCCAGTTGACAGTGCAGCCTCGTTTTCCCCTCAGCACACTTTCGGCTCGCTCTGAACACTCCCTGGATTCCCACTGGGCCCATTTACCTGTGAGGCCGTGGCTCTTTTTTATAAAGCATGAGACAGCAGGGACTTCCTGTCTGCTTCATTCCCAGTATTGCTAATTCATACCTTACAAGTGGCTTTTGTTAGAATGCTGCTTGCCTAATGAATAAGATTGTGAAATAATAAAGCTGGGTTTGCTTTTGGTTTTATTTTTCTAAGATATAGTAATGATGAGGAAGGTCTCCATAGCAACAATCGGAAGATTCTGAGCACGTGACACTTCAAAGGCTCCAGGCACGGCTAGGGCCACCCTTTCAAGATCAAAGTTTCAGCTCTTTATACACAACAAAGGGCGCGCTTGCCCGAGCAGATCACGACCCTCCGCACAGGCAGGGGGGGAGCCACAATTATGCAAATACTGAGAGTTACTAAGGGCCTGAGTTAATAAAGGGAAAGTAATCTCCAAATATTGACATTGTAAAAACAGCTCTTCCCCTCCACCCCACCCCATGTGGAAAATGGAAGCTGAGCTGGTTGGCCTCACGTCTGTGCTAACAGAGTGTCTCCAAGCAGAAGTGAGCCTTTCCCTCTTGTGCAGAAGAGGCTTGTGAGCCTCGCGGCTTCCTGCCATCAACAACAGAACCTCAGTCTGGAACGCTGGGCACAGAGAGGAGCCCACCTCTCTCAGGGGTCTAGGCCTGCAGGCTGTTCCACCAGGAGAGACGGGAACTGCTTCTTAGCTTCACCGAGACAAATCCTCGCTGGGAAGCAGACCTTGTAAACCACACGGGTTTGACTGTAACACCCCCTGCCCCGACGGCCAGCTGCTCATGCTGACAACAAATTCCCAGAGCACTTTTCAGTAAAGCCAGAGAGAAATGGCCCCACTGTGATGTGATCGATCATGTCCTACTGAGGCCAGAGGAGGCTCCGTCATTCCCTAGACCTAGGACATCCTCTCTTGTCCACCCACGTTATGCCCTCTCTTTTTCAAGATTCTTTGCAAAACTGAGTCGGTTTTAAGGTCTCTTGGGAAAGCCCAGTCCCTGCTGCCCGGGAAGGTGATCTCTCCGGCCCTGAGCAGCCCCCGCGTGCCGGCCGGGCAAACACAGACCCAGGAAAGCACCAGCTGCCTTTGCTCTAGAGGGATCCCCAGCATTTGCTGGTGCTGACCCCCGTGACCTAAGCTGCACACTGGCCTTGCCGTTCAGACTCAATCCGCCTTCGGGGAGCCCACCTCCAGCAGTGGTTTCTGTACTGGTGTTGGATACGGGAGCGTTTCTAGTCTAGAGATGACAGCCAAAACCGCAAAAGTTGATGAATTGTCCAGGGGGAGCACACGGGTTGAGAAGATGGGGCAGCAACCGTGGAGACCACAAACATTTCAGGGGCGTGTGGAGGAAGAGAATCATTGCCGGAAAGTATATTCATTTCCGATTGCTGCTGTAATAAATTACCACAATTTAGTGGTCTACAACAATACAAATTTATTATCTATGGCTCTGGGGATCAGAAGCCTAAAACAGGTCTGCCAGGCTGTGTGCTTTCTGGAGGCTCCACGAGAGCGTTTCCTTGCCTTTTTTAGCTTCCAGAAGCCACCTACATCCTTTGGCTCATGGCCGCCTTCCTCCATCTTCAAAGCCAGTGGAGTAGCATTTCAAATCTTTCCCTCTGTCCCTCTGCTTCCATAAAAATTGCACCTTCTGTCTGACTCTGACCCTCCTGCCTCCCATAAGCATCCCTGTGATTACCTCAGATCCACCTGGATAATCCCGATCTCAAGATCCTCAGCCTGACTTCTATCTGCAAAGTCCCTTTTGCCATTTCAGGTAATGTTCACGGGTCTAGAGCATGGAAATCCTTGGGGGACCGTTACTCAGCCAACCACAGAAACTAAGAAGGATGAACCAGGTGGGAAGAGCTGAGGTGATGGGACCAGGATGTCAAGGGGGGCTGAAGGAAGAGTGGTCAACAGGGAGAAATGCTACCTGAGATAAAACATCAGCTGAGAGATGGGTGGGGAATGGGTTGCTTGCCTGGTTTCCCCAGATTTCTCATAGCAAAGACAAAAATGTACTTTAAATATTTTGTTTTATGTTTATTTATTTTTTGGAGACAGTGCATGTGGGTACACACTCGCATGAGCTGGGATGGGGCAAGAGAGAGAGGGAGAGAGAGAGAGAGAGAGAGAGAATCCCAAGCAGGTTCCATACTGTCAGCACAGAGCCTGACGTGCAGTTCAGTCTCATGAACTGTCAGGTTGTGACCTGAGCTGAAATCAAGAGTCAGACACTCAGGGCGCCTGGGTGGCTCAGTCAGGTAAGCGACCAACTTCAGCTCAGGTCATGATCTCATGGTTTGTGGGTCTGAGCCCCGTGTCGGGCTCTGTGACAGCTCAGAGCCTGGAGCCTGGAGCCTGCTTCAGATTCCGTGTCTCCCTCTCTCTCTGCCCCTCCCCTGCTCGCACTCTGTCTCTCTCTCTCTGTCTCAAAAATAAATAAACATTAAAAAAAAATTTTTTTTAAAGAAAAAGAATTCAGGTAAAATTTACAAAACATAAAGTGAACCCTCTTACAGTGCACAATTCAGTGGCATTGAATACATTCATATTGTGCAGCTAAAGCATCTCGTCATCCCCAAAGGAAACCCTGTACCCACTAAGCAATCATTCTCCTGCCCCTCTTCCCCAGCCCTGGGCAACCACTATTCTGGTTTCTGTATCTATGCACTTACCTAGACTGGACAGCTCATAGAAATTACACACTATGTGATCTTTTGGGTCGTTTCCATCTTTTGGCTATCGTGAATCGTGCTTCTGTGAACATTTGTGCGCAAGTATTTGTTTGAGTATCTGTTTTCAGCTCTTTGGGGTATATACCTAGGAAGAATTGCTCAGTCATATGGTAATTCTATATGTTTAACTTTCTGGAGAACCACTAAACTGTTTTCCACAGGGCCAATGCCATTTCACGTTTCCACTAGCAACATATGAGGGTTTCAATTTCTATGCATTCTTGCCAACACTTGTCATTTATAGGTTGTTTTTTTTTTAATAGCCATCCTAGTGAGTGTGGGGTGAAATCTCCTTGTGGTTTTGACTTGTATTTCCCTAATGATTAGTGATGTTGACCATCTTTTAATGTGCTTCTTGGCCATTTGTATATCTTTGGAGAAATGCCTATTCGAGTCCTTTAACCATTTTTTAATTGGGTTGTCTTTTTGTTGTTGAGTTGTAAATATTTTTCATACATTCTGGTTGCCGGACACTTATCAGATACATGAGTTGTAGATATTGTCTCCAATTCTGTGGTTGTCTTTTCACTTCCTTGGTAATGTCCTTGAATGCACAAAAGGCTTAAATTTGATGAAGTCCATTTGTCTATTTTTTCTTTTGTTGTTTCTACTTTTCATGTTGCGCCTAAGAATCCATTGCCAAATCCAAGATCATGAACACATAATTCTCTAGTTTCTTTTAAGAGTTCTATAGTTTCAGCTCTTACATTTAGGTCTTTGGTCTATTTTGAGTTAATTTTTCTATATGTTGTGAGGCAGGGATAAAAGTGCAAACTGTAATCCATGAATCGTCATAAGAGTTTACTATTTGTATACATTAGGCTAATAGAGTAGATTGGTTATGTAGGGGAACTTGGCATTTTCAGATTTAACATTTTCAGTTTATCATTAGTGAGTGATCTTTTTTTAAAAAATGTTTATTTTGTTTGGGGGGAGGAGCAGAGAGAGGTGGGGGACGGGGAAGACAGAGGATCTGAAACAGGCTCCACATTGTCAGGGCAGAGTTTGGGGCTTAAACTCAAGAACCATGAGATTATGATCTGAGCCAAAACCAAGAGTCGGACCCTTAACCGACTGAGCCACCCAGGTGCCCATCATTCATGACTAATCTTAAAGGTCAGGACACATGGTCACTGTGCTGTCCCTGAGACACACATTTAGACCCCACGGGCAATGAGGCAGAGGCACAAATGCAAATCCCCAAACAAATAAAGCGAGCTTAGCTGGCCCTGGCTCCCTGTCTTCTCCAGACTTTCCTGGTCACTTATCAGCTTCCAAAACTCAGCTATTCTCATTGAGGGAAGATTTTTAAAAATTACACTTTACTGCATGCAATGTGCAGGAGCAGTATTAGCAAATTTGGATTTTGTGACAAGTGTCAACCCAAGGTCATTCTTACAAGCTAGATAAACATCTATTAGGGATGAAGAAAGGAATGGAGGTGGGGAGGGAGAGAGAAACCCTGTACAGGTTGAAGACTACAGTGTGTCAGTGGTCCCCAAATCCACTGCTAGCATCACATGGGAGGTGAAAACATGCAGATTCCCAGGTGACCACGTGCTCCCTCCAGAGATGCTGGTCAGCGAGTCTGGTTGAAACCTGGGAATCTGTAGGTTTCCAAACTCTGCAGGAGACTCTGTCATTGGCCAGGTTTGGGACCTTGAAGTGTCTAGGGTTTCTGAAGAGACGCTCTGCAGAAGGCGGAGGTTTGTTGAGTGGATTCAGGCAGTAAAGCCAGTTCTGAGGGAAAAGGTACAGGGAGGCAGAGCTGGCTCAGGGGGAAGGTTTCTCTCAACTTCTCAGCCACAAGGCAGTGGGCCACCTGTCACGGAGTTGGCCTGGCCACAGGGAGGCTGGTGGCACAGCAGAGCTCTAGGGACAGGAGTGCACTCTAGGGACAGAACACGGCACAGGGCTAAATAAATCACCGTCTAAAGCCAGCGCTTCAGCTGTGCGAGCAGACAAGCTATCTGACTTTTGGGGCTTCTTTTTCCAAGCGGAGAAATCCAGGAAAATGAAGGTTTTAAATGAGCTCAGTGGGTTTTTTTTTTCCTTTTCCTTTCCTCTTATATTCTCTTTCCCCCTCCTTCCTTGTCTTTCTGTTAACTTCCTAGCAGCCAAACCCTTCATCCAAATGAAAGGTTGCAAACCTCCACATAGGATCTTTCTAGTCCTCCTTCCAGGTCCTCCTTTGCCCCCACAAGGCCTCGAACCCCCATGAAAACCAGTTGAAACTCCTAGGCTAGACTCTCTAGGACTACATCGAGTATTAGCATGTTGGCAGCTCTAAGACAATGAGGAGCATTAGAACATGATTCTTAGGGAGGCTTGTGGACGTCCCCGGGCTTTGAGAGCTGGCAAGAGCACGTGGATGAGGGACAGCACTAGCAAAAGCTGCCTCCAAAGTTGGACTCTGGATCTACTAGTTATTCGACTTAATTTACTCATAATTGCTTGTCCTTATATAACCTTCATTGTCTGCAATACAGGAATCATTAGCCGACTCTCATCTGTTGCTGACGCACTGATGGGCTGTGATGGGAATCTGGGAATTTACAAGGCAGGAACTAACCAATCGCCTACCCCGGGCCAGGGCTTGCTATGGGGAAAGGTAGCCCTGGCAGCCACCTGTTTCTGTGGTCCCCCATGGGGAGAGGCCCTCTGGATGCCTGATGACTGGTTTATTTTCCATTCAGATGTTCTCTCCTAGACTAGAGTTATCTTAACAGGGCAAACGAAACAGTATCTGAAGCTGTTGCCAGGGCAACTTGACAAAAGACTTCACCCTCAGCTACCGTATATGAAATTTGTCAAAGGCAGCTGGCTCACAGGGAGAGGAAAGAGAAGGGAATAGTTGCCACTTTTGCTCCTTAAAATTAAAATTTAAAGACTATCTTCTTCTGGGTAAATCAACTTAGGTAGAACGGGAAAGCAGTTGTGATCCATGCAATAAAAATTCAGAAATGTCAGGCTGGGAATGCTAAGAGCGAACCTTTAGCTTTTCTTTTGTGATGTCTGTAAAATAGGTGCCTATCAGGGCTTTTAACACCAAGCTGCCTATAGACCTGGAGCTGAAAGTATGCCCTGAAGGGGGAGGAATAAGGCAGAGGGCAAGACATTGAAGAAAGCCACCAGGATATTCAAGTATATATAGATAAATATGAAGCAGGGAGTTCTTGACACACCTAATAGCCCTTCTCTCCCCAAGCCGTAACTATCAAGATAGCAGCCTCTTGTACGGAGACCAGCATCACTGTGTTCGGACCAAGTTCAATCAGCTCACGATATGGATGAAAAGACAGGTCCATAAAAGACAGCCCAGTCAAAGTTACCCAGCCAGGTAAGGGCAGAACTAAGCCAGAAGCCCTGTTTCCTGTTTCTGCATGATCTTTCCACTTACTGATGCCTCTGTGCTATGCTTCTTTGAAAGAAGTACAAGCTGGACAGCTTTCAAAGTATGCCCTATGGAGTCAGGGGCCAAGCATAGGGCACGCCGTGCCCTCAAAGGAATGACTCCTTTTCCATCTATTTTTATATCTACTGGG
Organism: Panthera pardus; assembly: GCF_024362965.1. Taxonomy (NCBI): domain Eukaryota; kingdom Metazoa; phylum Chordata; class Mammalia; order Carnivora; family Felidae; genus Panthera; species Panthera pardus. The sequence continues at coordinate 21,267,404 of NW_026526832.1, forward strand.
GCTCCACTTAAAATTATTTAAGAGAAAAATCTATTACTAGAAAAAAAGCTTCAAGATCACAGATCTAAAGATAAATATAGTAGATGGTGATAGTTGCAAAACCTTGTGAACGTATTAAAAACCATTGAATCATATGCTTTACTATGGTGAATTTTATTTTTAAAATTTACTTTATTTCTCATATATTTGTTTAAATAAAAGAAAACCCCCAAATGCTCCTTTATTCAGACAAGTCCCTTTATTCAGAGGGACAGACACTAAGATAAGAGGTGAGTTGTACTTAGGATCGGAAACCAAACGGGACTGGATGATAACAATGCTGACCCAGACGTCCTCCGTGCCCCACCGCCATGCTCCCCACTCCCCACTCCAGAGCGCCTGGGCAGCTCCTTACCGAGTTGGTGCCGAGGATCTGCAGGTTGGGCTTCTCCGACTCCAGCAGCTTGGCCACCATCTTAAGGAAACTCTCCACAAAGAGGTTGATGCTCTGGCAGTGGCAGGCCATGAGCAGCTGGTCCAGTGCCTCCATGGCGATGCACACGTACCTGGGGAAAGCAACACCGTCACTTGGCCTCACACCCATTCCACCCTCACCACGTGACTGGGACAATCTAGATGGCAGCGTAGTGGCCACCTGGGCAGCATCTGGGGAATGAGGCTCTTCCGTAGGTGGCCAGCATCTGCACAGCCATTCCAACCAGTGCCCACTCCAGCCCAGTGCAAGAGTCAGAAGGAAACGGAGCCAGAAGGGAGCCCAGACACCGGCCCCCCAGCCCCTCCCTCCACAGATGAAGAACACGAGGACAGGTGAGGTGTACCAGTTCGTGAGTAGATACAACCAGAAAGGATTGATGCTCAGAAGAGCAAATTCTGAACCCAAACCCAATGAGATCAGAGAATCATTTGATCCAAGGTCAGGAAGTGTTTGTTGAGCACCCGCGGGAGAAAAGCTCTGTCTTAGTCAGTGCAGGGGTGTAAGGAGGAAGTCCTTCAACTTACGGGGCCTGGAGTTGGATGGACAAGATAAACACACAGATACCTCCTCTAAAAAGAAACGCTACAAGAAAATCATGCAGGACATCTCACAAGGGTTCCAAAGAAGGAGAGGGATAGCTCTAGTGGGAGGAAGAGAAGAACTTTCGGAAGAATGTTTATGAAGAATCTGAGATGGGCCTGAGGACCAGTCAACTGCAAAGGTTAAGGAATATAAAATCTGCACGTATTGTGTTTAAAGACCTCAGAAGTCCTAGGGTTGTCACACAATATGGTTCATGGTATTACCATATTTAGGTAATGCATACTGTACCTAATGAAGACGATGTTCTATACCAACTCTAAGACAGAGTATGAGCAGGCAAGGGGCAGAGAGAAAGGCAGACACAGAATCCGAAGGAGGCTCCTGGCTCTGAGCTGTCAGCACAGAGCCCGACGCAGGGCTCCAACCCAGAAACCTCGAGATCGTGACCTGAGCCAAAGACAGACGCCCAACAAACTGAGCCACCCAGGCACTTTAGAAATTCTTCTAAGGTCTAAAACCTGAGTGAACATCTTCTGAAACCAGAAATACTCACCATCTAACGGCGAACGGGCTTACTAGTAAGTCAGTCCATCCTGTTTTTTGACAACTAAATTAAAACTTCTTTATATTTTAAGCTAAACCTTAATACCTTTATCCTGTATTTATAATTCTACTTTTGGGAGCAGTTAAAAAAGAGGGCTAAGCCCTTCAACCACCTGAATGCAGCAATCTCCTGTTTCTTGCTCTTCTCTATGCTCAAAATACCCAATCCTCTCCAAACTAGCCTTTGCAGGACAACCCCTGATTATCCTGGTGGTTGTCTTCTTCAACCCCTCTCTTGAATCCCCAGAAAAGTGCCACGAATCAAATTCCTGCTGAGAATTAGGAGGGCACGTCTGAGCCCAAACCCAACATTTGTTCCACAGTGGCGACAGGAGCCTACGGTCAGGTAAGACACAGCATGAAGGGGTGCATGCCCCACTTGCAAGGCCCTTGCATACTAAAGAAAACAGAGTAGACATTTACTGGAATAGGTTATCATCTGAATTCTATTGAGGAAGCTGCTGCAAATCTGTCCAAAATTATTCCAGTTCAAATCTTTGTAGTTTTCTTTAGGGAGTTAGGTATCTGAGACAGAATGCTGTGAGTTTCCCCCGGAATCTCTTTCCCCTCTTTTTCCCTAGAAATTTAGAATTTTAACTGAGCTCGTGGCTGTTCATCAAGACCACCTCCCAGCCCCTTCTGCTGCTAGGTCAGGCCACATGATTAAAATGTTCCCATTAAGGGGTGCCTGGGTGGCTCAGTTTGTTGGGCGTCTGTCTTTGGCTCAGGTCACGATCTCGAGGTTTGTGGGTTGGAGCCCTGCGTCGGGCTCTGTGCTGACAGCTCAGAGCCAGGAGCCTCCTTCGGATTCTGCGTCTGCCTCTCTCTCTGCCCCTTGCCTGCTCATACTCTGTCTCTGTCTCTCTCAAAAATAAATAAAAAACATTAAAAAAATATTTAAAAAAGAGTCTCTTATGGTTTGCCTCACTCTCTGTTTTTATTTTATTTTTCCTTCCTTTCCCCATTTGTCTTCTTTTTAAAACAAAGTCTGGTTAAATAAAAAGAAAGCACAGGAAGCATGACGACAAGGTGAATTCTGGAGGTGCCAGGAGGACAGGACACAAGGCGCACAATGCTTCTCCTGGCAGTCGTTCAGTTTCAGACATTGTGTGTCCAAACTGCCTCACGGTGAGCGAGCCAGCTTTGCAAATCCAAATATATAAAGTAACAGCAGTCATGGTGTCTCCTAATTTTTTTAAAGACATCAGATACCATTTCTTAGGTACCTCTGAGCTAACTTCTATGTTGAGCAATCATAAGAAAAACAGCCTCTCTGACATTATCCTGTCCACTTTTTTAAAATGTTAGGTGAATTGAGTCCACTCTTATTAAATTATTACTTAATATCATTAAATGCTATTACATGGTTATCTCTGGGCACGTTTACAAATGGATCAGGCCATGCTCTTATTTACAGGATGTCTTTCAAAGACAAAGCCGGCATTGGGTCTTTGAGCTCCTTCGGGTGAATCAGAACCACCATGTCCTGCTGGGCGTGGGGGTGGGGGGCGGTGCTGGCCATTCCTGGCTCTTTAGAGGCCATCGTAGTCACAGTCCAGGAAAGCTGCCATGCCTTGCAGAAGTCCTGGCATGTTTCAGGTTGGCTGTCCTGGTCAGCGAAGCAGCCTGGCTGGGGCCCTTCCAAAAGAAACAGGCTTTCCTTGCAGACAAACCTGGCCACATTTGAGCAACCAAACATGGCAGGTGGGAAAACGGGGGCAAGCAGTGTAGAACTCTATTCTCCTATGAATCATCCCAGCATCCTATGTAGGAAAGGCTTCACCATTAGCTCACAGAGTTCAAATGAGGGAAAGGAAGGGGTGGAGTGGGGTTTGGCAAGAGAAGAAACTAGAAGACTTCCCAAATTCCTGAGTTTAGATTGCTGCTTTTCCTTTTCCTATAAAAAAAAAATTCCCAGAAAATCCTAAAAAGGAAAAGCCATCCTTTGCTAGCAAAATGAATGAATGAATGGATTAAAAAATATAAATTAAAAAAAAATTGGCTACTAACCAGGAGTGGAGATATTGATGGAAACTGGAAATTAATGGTAGAAGAGAAACTGAAAAGTCAAGAAGTTTAAGGCCTAGTTCTTTGAATATACTATTCTTTGTTCCCCATCTTGGGCCCCCATACTAAGGATGGAAGGATTATAACGATGAACTTGAGCTTTTCAAAGCATCTTAGAAGATTAGAAGGCAAAGGGACCTTGGAACCTCCTAGTCCAAGGCTCTCTGCATTGGTCCTACCTTACCGTAACCTCCCTAGGAATCTCCTGTAGCTGGGCCTATAGTCTCCAAGAGAATAAAGTGTGGCCTTCTCAGGGTGATGTCTGCTCAACAGGACCAGGGCCAGTCAGCCTGGGTGATCTGGACTCAGTGTCCTGGAAGGAATCCAGGGAAGTAATAGGTCCAGGAAACTGAACCGGTCTGAGTACTAGGAGTGGGTCAAGGCAGAAAGGTGCTGGTGAAGACTAGCCTGCTGCAGGAGCCCGAGGTACAGACAACAGCAGCAAGGGTTCTGGATGTACTGGGAGGGCTTCAGAGCTGTCAGGTGAGTAAGGCAGGTGAGTAAAGCAGAGCCCAAGGAGTCTGGGCTAGAACTGGGTTCATGGACAGCAACCAACACCAAGAGAGGACACTTGGGGGTTATAATAACAGGAACTCCGGGGCAAGGCCCATGGCAGGAGGTGAGTTACAACACCTGAGGAAAATATACAGGGAATGAGGCAAGAAGTATCTCCTAATGAATTCCAGAAGGGGTAGCTCGTTCTGCATGAACACCTTGTGCTCAACCAAGAAGGAGTAGGTACACAGAGCCTGGGAACCAGGTGTGGTCTGAGAGGAAAGGCAGACATCTCTGCCCATCATCGTTCACGTCAGTGAGCAGCACCTTAGAATTCACACCTTATTCCCTCTCTGCCCACATTTCGTTATCACCCCTGATGCTAAGCGCATATTAAGGCAGAGTTCACACACAACTGGAGCGGGGTGATAAAGCGGGGAGGCCGTGGGGTAGAAGATGGTTCTGTGACTTGGGTCGAACACCCAAGGTTCACGTCCGTAAAATCAAACAGCAAACACAGACACGTGCATGATGACAGGGAGACACAACCCCTCAGACTGTCTGCATGTGAATATTTTGTCCTTCCAAAGCTGCCATCAGGAAGATACTAATGACAAGGAAGAGAATAATGATGAGTGCGGCACTGGGTAGGGAAAGACGGGGCGGGCAAGGAGAGAGAATAGGAGATCAGATCTAACAGATTCTTCTCCAAATGTTTATGATTAAAGCTTCCAACGAGGCGTTCAAGGCTTTACTTAGATGCTGCAATGCCTATTTTTAACAGAACGATACCAATTTTGAATTGTAGTTCTGAGGGCAGTGGAATGATTCTAAGTGGCTGTGCGGGCTACAGCACATTTTTACCAAGAGAACCGTCACTGCAGAGAGGGCAGATAAAATTAGTATTAAATGCTTAATGTTATTGCTAGCATATTAGTTTTAGATTCAGTCTAGGATAAAGTCATTTTTACTTGCCTGAATATGCTTTATAATATGTCAAGGCGATTTATATAATCAGCATGTACAGTGTATTTGTGCCCTTTTTATTGAGCATGTAGCCTACTTTTATTTTATAAAATGATGATAGGGATGTACTGTTTTTGGTCTTGCTTTTATCCTCGGGATAGCTTGCTTTCAGATTTGTTGGTGGGTCCTGCAGAGGTGGGACGTCTACACCCTATAAGCACAATGTAAACCTTTTTACTCCAGCTCTTGCTCCGCTTCACCAGGAAGAAGGGGCCTTGGCAGGTGGTAGGGCTGATGGGTAGCGGTGGGGGCCCATGACGGGGGTCGAGGGGAGACAGCGCTGCACCCAGAGGTGTGAGGCCCAGAGACCCAGGGAGGAGTGTCAGCCAGTCCACGTGGAGTGGGTCTAGAGCAGGCAGGGCAGGTGTGGTGAGCATGGCTGGCGAGTGGCGAGTTAGGGGCAGGTTTAGAAGCCTCCAGAGGTCAAGCTGAGGAGCTTGGATTTTATTCTAAAGGAGCCAGGAAAGGATAGCTTCAGGTCTGTATTTTGGAGATCAGAGCTAGCAGTTCTCGACTGGAAGGACCAGAACAGGAAAGACGGGGCAGGGAGACAATTTCTAATGCTGCCGTCCGTAATCTGGAGTCTGCAACAGAAGAAAGGTAGAAGCAGAGGAAAGTACAGGATGGACTTTGTGGAGAATAGAAGCAATGGAACTTAGGAACAACTGCTCTGGATCTACCCCATCCTTTTTTTTTTTTTTTTTTTTATGCTTATTTATGCCAGAGAGAGAGAGAGAGAGAGAGAGAGAGAGAGCAAGTGGGGGAGGGGCAGAGAGAGAGGGAGACACAGAATCCGAAGTAGGCTCCAGGCTCTGAGTTGTCAGCACAGAGCCCGGTGTGGGGCTCGAACTCATGAACCTCGAGATCATGATCTGAGCCAAAGTTGGATGCTTAACCAACTGAGCCACCCAGGTGCCCCGTGGATCTACCCCATCCCTCGCCCCATCACCAGGGACATCTTTGGGTTCTCTTACATTCAGCTTTGCTCTAAACTGTGGTGTGGGAAGGGCAGGTCCTGCTGTTCACTTTTTTCATTGGAAAGTAACACATGCTCAACAGAGAACATTTAGGAAACACACAAAAAGGGTAGATAGAAAACAAAACAAAATGCGCGTGCGCACACACACACACACACACACACCCAGCCACACTGCTCAAAAAATGAACACTCTTCACTTTTATGGCATATTTGTTTTTACTATATTTTCTAGGCATTGAGATTTGTTGTTGTTTATTTTTTAAATTGATTATAAAGCACTGTATACATAATTATGTATTCTATTTTTCATGTACTTATGGCATTTTCATTACTATACGGAAAACATGTTTATAAACATCATTTTTGTTGGATAGATAATATTTCACCAAATGATAAACATCATTATTTACTAAACTATTTTCCTTTTATTGGACATTAATTTCCACTATTTCTTTCTTGTAAAAAACACCATAATGAATCTCTCTCTGTGTAAAGCTAGTTTATAACTTAAGATTGATTTCTTGGGATAGATGAATAGAAAACGAATTTACTGGATCAAAGGGCATAAATGTTCTTGAAGATTTGACCTATGTTTCAAAACTACCTTCTAAAGAGTTTCAATCAATTCACACTCATTCTAGAAAAAGTATGAAAGTGCGTCTCATGTCGCCATTCCTTGGTTAATACTGGAAATACTTTGTCAGTTTATAAGTGAAAATGGTATCTTAGTATTTCAAGGCACATCCTTGATTATAAATTTATTGAATATTATTATTCCTATTTCCTCTTCTGTGGGTTGGTTTTTGGGGGCCCTTGCTTCACATTTTTGAGCCTCTCAGCTTCCCCACCTCTTTCAAAACACATCTTTTTGTTGTTTGTCTTTTAAATTTCGATGGTTTCTTTGCTGACATCAAAATATTTAAATTTTTAAACAGTTAAATCCATTGATCATTTGCATTTAAGATTTCTTCTCTCTTTTAAACATAGCAAGTCTTCCCTCTCAGAAGATTGATAAATATTTCATTTAAGTGTATTTTTAATGGACAAGTTACCCCTAACCTTGTCTTTTCACTAGAATGTAAATGGTCTTTCTTTCTTTCTTTCTTTCTTTCTTTCTTTCTTTCTTTCTTTCTTTTTTTACAAATGCTTATTTTTTTTAATATGAAATTTATTGTCAAATTGGTTTCCATACAACAGGGCTCATCCATAGATGGTTTTTAAGACAGTAGGTTGATCGGTTGAATGAGAATAATGGCACTTTCTGGACTAGACTAACTTTTCAAGGTCCCAGACTGCACGTGAGGGCTTCTAGATGGAGACCCAAGGGGTACATGGATGCTAAAAGAGGTGCTCCTAGGAAGTCTACATCTCCTTCTTCCCGCATCTTGGCAACAGCATCAGATTTTACCCTGCCATTGGAAGAACCCATGCAGCCCATCCCTCAGTCCCAGGCCCCTTTTTCTCAGTCTGTTCAATAACCCAGTCTACCGTCATTTTCATAAAAGGACCCTGTGTTTTGCCTTAAAAACGTAATACCACTTCTGAAAGTATCTGTCTCACTTTCTCACACTTCTTACCCATATCGATGACGACCCACATCGCGGATGAGCCTCTCGGAGAGGTAGGCGCCAATTCGATCCAGTTTTTCTGGAGCTGAAAGGGCGTAGAAGGTCAGCTTCTCCATGTTGGTCTTCACCAAGCCATCCTGCAAAACACAGGCCCTCATGTGTCACTGTGGCCGTTCCATGGCTAGAAGGGCTCAAGTCTAAAAGTAAATAATATGCCAACTTAATCATCATTTAGCAGAGTGCCATTATGTATGTGACAAACCCCCCATGCCCTGGGTTTCAGGGATACAGGGACGATCAAGGCATGGTTCCTGCCTTCCAGGAACGCACAACTTAGCCCACAATATGCCAGCTATAAATGAGAATAGTGGTATAAGTGTACATATGTATGTGTATGTGTGTGCATGTGTATATGTATACATGAATGTATAAATATGCATGTGTGTATGAATAATAAGGCTTCATTGAAAGCAACTCAGAATTAAAATATGCTGGATATCCAGCACCAAGGCATGAATGGGAAGAGGGGGCAGCTTAGCAGCAATTAGGGAATTCTCCAGAGGATGCTGGAAATGTGACCCTTCAACTGTCTATCAAGAAGCTGTCATTGATTTCCAGAGAGCAAGTCGAGAATATGTCACATCCTGACATTCCCAAAACCACACGACCCATAATGCAGCCTGAGTGGGGAGTGGCAGCTTGGAAGCCAGTAAGCCAGGCCCCCGGCGTGCATACACCCAAACCACCTGACAGGTACCAGAGGGAGCCGCAGAGAAGACATGGGCTCCTGACCCAAAACCCGAGAATGGAAGTACTCACGCTAAATGGCAGGGACATAGAACCATCAAGGGAGTTAGCAGTTCAAGGAACCATCACTCAGATAGACATGGGTGGGAAAGACGTCTCAATTGTATAGCAAAGGCCCAAAGCGTGCCAAAACAAGCTTCCAGAGCCCTCTGCAGATCCTGACTTCAGAAAGATCCAGACCTCCTCTGCTTGCAGGCCCCCGGCCGCCTCTCCCCACTGACCAGGGTCTGAACAGGCCCAGCGGCAGGAGGCCCGGGAGACCCGCCTCCCCCTCGCAGCCCTGGATGGGGTGAGACAGTGCGGGGTGAAGCCAGGTGGAGGTGGGACCCACCTCGGGATCCTCAGGGAAGATGTTGTCAACCAGCCTTTTGTACCTGGGGCGTAGAGCACCGCAGCAGCCACACACACCTGTAATGGCAAGAAACACCCATGAGCGGAGCCTCCCAGGCAGGCTGAGGGGACCTGGCGACCAGGCCAAGGCGGCTCGTAAGGAGCCAAACCCAGGTGGAAAACAGAAAGGTCCCTCCCCCAGAGTGCCAGGGCCCCTGCGCTGGGCGTCTCCCACGACTGGCACACATTCCAAACCTTTGCCCTTTCCGCTTCGTGTCTTTTGCTTGGGGGTCAAGGACAGTGGCATATGGGAGCGTGATGCTAGCACACCAGCTCTTGTTCACGAAGCCAGGCCGTGGAGGAGCATTTGGAGGGGTGGGAGCTTCCTCAAAGGTCAGGTGCTACCCTACATATATTTCCCCGGTTCCCTGACATGCAGGCAGGCGTGCACACGTGGACTCTCTCTCTCTCTTTCCCTCTCTCGGGCAGGACTATAAACCTCCTCCCGCAGCCCAAGAATCTCGCCAGTGTCCTGGGAAGGTGGAATTCGTTTCTCCCAATGCCCCTCATGGACTCCCTACTTCTTTTATTCTCTGCTCCTCAATCCCCTCTACTATCCTGTCCCCTGGGGCCATTTCCATTACAGAATGTTAGATGAAACTATGATAAATTAACATTACCATTAATTATTAACATTTGAAAATGCATCTTTAATGCAGTGTGCGGTAGTGTTTGAAAACCATGGTGTTTCGGGGGGCGGGGAGGGGGGCGGGGCCTCAGGGGCCGGCCGGGTGGTGGTCCTGCAGGCCGGCCCCCCACCCCATGAAGAGTCCACCAGTCTGTGGCAAAACGAGAGACTAAGAACAATGTGGTGCATTTTTAGAAAGCTGAATCTATTCCATTTAGAAGACTGTTTGATATGACCTTTTTGTCGTTTGCTGCTGTCAAATGATGGTGTTAGGAAATCAGCAATAATAGAACAAACCTTGGGAAAATGAAAAACTGACTCTTTTAAGGTCATAAAAAGTTTTCAGTGAAAAGGAAATTGAACCATCTGGGAACCGATGCTGTCTAGCCTTCCTCTGGCTGCAGGGATCTCTCCTTCGGCATCCCAGCCGCAACCCTCACTGCCCGGTGGGGGGAGTGGGCACTCTGGGGAGGAGCGGAGCGGAGGGAAGGGAAGGGCCTGGGAAAGTCCACCACCCCCCCCCAAAATAATTGCTCCCTCATTCTACTAATTAATGCTTAATTCTGCTTGTACAAACTCTCCAGTTGAAATGCAAATGCACCCTGGAAGGATCAAGCCTATGGGTCATTCAGAAAAGAATGACTTACTTTAGTGGGAATTACTTTAATCACACAAAGAGCTTTACAGCTGTGAAGAAAAGAGGCTCTCTGGGAATTTTGATTGGGAGGGGGTGCAGGGCGGCAGTGCCAGGAGGAGGAAGGAGCAGAGATTTGGGCCATAGGGGTGATTGGGATACAAGGGAATGGGTGCTATCTTGGAGACGCCAAGGGGCACCCTGAAGAAGGACTGATTCATGACACCCCTCGCCCACTCCACGGGTAGCTGTGTGCCCCCGCCTCCCACCTGCTAGGGGACAGGAGGACAGCAGAACTGGTCCACGGCTGCAGAGCCAGGCCCTCCCCGGTCAGGCTCACTGGGCTGGCCTGGCATCTCCTCATCCCCTCTCTGCCCACGCCTGGGAGGAGGCGTTAGGGGTCTGGCTGGCTGGCATCCAGGGCCAGTTCTCACGACGGAGCAGCTCCGGGGGTGGTGTTCTCCATCTTGAGCCTCCAAGCCCGGGATTTAAATCCGTCCTCCTTCCCCCCTTAGGCCACCCTGCCCTCTGCCAGGTGCAGCTGTCAGCAGGCTTCTTCCTAAGATGCCCCCAGGATGTGCCCTCTGCTCTCTGGGCAGCCTCCTTCCTCACCGTCCCCAAACCCCCCAAACTGGGAACACAGGAACACGGGCCCTTTGTGTCTTAAGGGAGTGGGAAAATAGCAACACAGAGAACTTAGAACTGAAAAGCCCCAGTGTCAGTCCCTTCCCCAAACATTTTTGGAAGACCGATGAGGCAGGGCCTGCACAGGACAGAGGCCAAGCTCACGGTTGTTAGAAACTCTGACTTGTCGAGAAAATACCCATTTTGGGTACTCAGGGTAGAGACCTCTGTGCAGGGGCACCAAGGGGGTTTGGGGGTCTTGACTACAGCAGCATGGCCAGGCCCGCTGGCTCAGTTTCTTCCCAGTAGAAACCAGGCAGCCTGCTGATCTCCTGCTCTTTTGTGTTCTAGAAGGGGTGCACCTCAGGATGCATCAGTGCCTCCTTCTCTGATGGGCCTCTCCCTGGAATGCACAAAGGCCTGGAGGAGCCAGCAGGATAGGGCCCCGCTGGGAGCCAGTCATATTCAAGGCCCCAGGGCACTTTCCCACCAGACAGGGAGAGGTAAGGAGGCCTGGAGAACAAGAGAGGAGAGCAGATACCCCCTTATCAGCAAAGCCGCTTTTGCTCCGGGGATGCTTCCTGACTTGCGCCCTAGTGCTTCTTCCTAGTCTGTTTTTTCTTTCCAACCTCCTCAGACTCCTTGAGAGCGTAAGAGGCAAAGTGGTCAACAGCATGGCTTTTCCAGTTAAATCCCAGCACTGCCTGCCGCTTCCCAGATGTGTGACCCTGAGCAAGGAAGGACACTGGGCGAGAATGTCAAAAGGCTGTTGTGAGTTGATGGCTGCAAGCCCTTACAGCAGGCTCACCAGTAGGGTCCTTCCCTCTGCATCCCCGGGCCTAGAACCGCTGAGCCCTTGCCGAGCGGGGCTTTCCGCCACGCTTTCCCCGCTGAGCACTTGCTCAGCAACAGCGACCAAGGCCAGCGGACATCCAAAGGCCTGAGAAGTGAGACTCGAGGCACGTTCCTTCAGAGCAAACCGCACTGACCTGTGGGTCTGAAACGTGTACCACCTGCCCAAGGCAGCTCTATGTATTTGCCGGTCACAGTAACTTGACCTCCGCCTCTAGTGACTGCCAGCACCCTCCCAAAGCCAGCGTCCCCGAGAACCTTCTTGCCTCAGCACTAACTCTGCAAACCCCAATGCAGATGTGACATGCCAGAGGCTCACGCGACAGAGCAGAGTCGGGTGCAGCCGAGATCAAGCAAGGGGGTCACTGGAGAGAATCCACAGGACTGGGCCTCAGAAGGTCTGTCACTAGCACAGCCACTGTCATGCATTGAGACAGGAAGACAGAAGGGAAGTGAGAGAAAAGGCTGGGGTTTTGCTTGGCTTCTTTTTGGGCTTCTAGTCTTGCTAGGACCTGCATCGTACCCTACTCCACACATGCCTTGTAAGGCAAAGGTAATGTCCTTCTTGTGCTGCAAAGAGTTAATGATTTCTCTGGAATAGATAACATCTAAGGAAGGACCAGGTGACCGAGGAAGCCATCATATGCGTGTTCCAGAACACAGGTGCTGGATATCTCGATGCCAAGCACCCCCCCCCCCCCCCCCCCCGCCAAGGAATGACACCTGGGTTCTCGTCTTCGTTCTAACTGGTTCCTGGATGCCTGAGAGGACACATACACCAGACCATTGCCCTCAGTAAAAACCCCCAGACCCCAAAGAGAGACGAGACTCGGGCCCCTTTTCTTTCCGACTCTCATGGATGGTCCATCTATATCTGCTCTCTCTACATCTTCAATAAAGATGCCTGTTTTCGCCTCCTGCTGGCTCATCAGCGTGAAGCCAAAGACCCTCTTGCCTGGTCCTGCGGGACTTCCCCCTCGGTCCTCACACCCAACTTGCCGGCATCACTCTGGTGGAAGTGAAGATAGACAGACTTCAGTGAACTGACAAGCACATGGGGTGGAGGGAGAACAGAGCTGCCTTCCCCAAACCATGTTCTGTGACACACTGGTTGTGAGACGCTAGCAAGAATCCCCCAGAAAAAGGGTGTAAGGACAAATAAATATATGAAACTGAGCAAATATATGAAATGTGAAAGTGTGCATACCAAATCTCCCTATTCCAGATTCACAGTGCAAATCAGCCTGTTACAGCCTCTGGAAAGTCATAAAGTAAAGAAATCTGTGGAGATATGTTCAAGCCAACCTCTCATTTTTTTTTTTTTTTTTGCAATTACAAATATCACCTTGATGAATACTTTTAACATTCTTTTTCCAAGGCACATGCACGGCATACCACAATGGGATAGAAAGTGTATTAACGTAGCACATTGGAAAGAGTTAATTTTAGATTTGAAAAGTACTGGGTTCAAGTCCTGATTCTGCCGTTTTATCTGTGAGACTGTTTCCTCATCAATATAATAAGAGGAAAAGATTTTCCCTAAGATACAATTCTTAGGGAATTTGCCACAGAATTTAGAAAAGGTGAGATCACCTAGAGCTTTGACGGTCAGGGGAAGGGCTTCTCAAAAGAGGGACAAGCAAGATGTGGGGTGAAACACACAGTGGGTGCTTTATTCCTCACATGTCAGGCACAGTGTGCTAAAACACTTTACAAGTGTTAGCTCCTTAAATCTTTACAACAACCCATAGATGGCACTATTTTATCCCCATTTTACAGATGTGGAAACTGAGGCAGCAAAGGGTTAAGTTACTTGCCTAGAGCGACACAGCTGATAAGTGGCAGCCCAGGATTTGAACCCCCAAAATCTACTTCCAGAGGCCACGATGTTCTTAACTACCATACCAGGGAGGGGATGGGTTAGCACTGCCACGGAGCTGGGAGAGCCAGAGGCTTAGACGGAAAGAGAAGAACCACCAAGGCATTGTGCCCTGGAGGAAAGCACAATACATCACCCCCAAATATGCCTCTTTGACATAAAACGTATTTTGACCTGAAGGTAATCAAGAAGCAATAAATGTAGAAAAAAACTCCCCCTTTTCTGCATAAAGGCAGGAGAATCTCCTTTTGCAGGCAGAGAAGGCACCCGAGGAATCTGCAAACAAACTTTGTTAAGCTAACCCATATCTCCCTAGTTACTTCTTCACCATTTACCATTTTCATCACTTTCAGCCCCAACCCGTTTGTCTTGTCAATTCTTCACAAATTTCTTGGGTTCGATTTTTTTTTTTTTTTTTTTTTTTTTTTTTGCCTAAAAGGTATGAAAGCCTCCTGCTCTTCTCAGATCTTGGGGTCGCATTCTCTAGTGAAGGCCCCCACGTCCGTGTAAAATTTCAAATGTATGCGCTTTTGTCCCGCTAATCTTTGTCAGTTTATTTTTGTTTATTTATTTATTTATTTTGAGAGAGACAGAGACAGCATGAGTGGGGGAGAGGCAGACAGAAACTGGGAGGAGAGAGAAGAATCCCAAGCAGAGCCCCACACGGGGCTTGAACTCACGAAACCGTGAGATCACGACCTGAGCCGAAATCAAGAGTCGGATGCCTAACCAACTGAGCCACCCAAGTGCCCCTGTCTTTGTCAGTTTAATTTTCAGACCCAGGCCTCAGAGGGTAAGGAACGCTTTTTTTTCTTCCCTAAAATCTCCAACTGTGAAGTGCACGCCAGTGGGGAACTTACAGACGTGCAGATCCTGGTTGAGCCCCCAGGGCCGGGGCTTGAAAGGCTGCATCACCACACGGCTCCCCGGTGCTGCTGGACCAGGGACCGCACTTTGAGTCTTCGAGGCACCCGGGCACAGTGGTTAAGAATTTGGGCTCACGGGTCAGACAGGCTTAGGCTGAAGTCCCAGCTCTCCCCACTTCCTACTGTTTGACCTTGAATAAGTTATCTCACCTAAAGCCAAGTCTCCTCACATGAAAAATGAAGACGGTCATGGTTCCCTCCCAGGGGGCTGGGGTGGGGGTTAAGGGATACCTCGGCCCTCGACATCCTCTCTCTTCAACTCCCTTGAGGGAAAGACACAGGGGACCAGGCTGGGCCAGACTGAGGACAGCTTTAAGCAACAGGCCGACAAGTTTAGGTTTTGCCTGCGTTACCAGGGAGCTCTGGGAGCAGTGAGCAGTGGGTGACAGTGACCGTCAACCTGGAGGTGGCAAGCAGGACTGGACACGGAGATTTAAGGCAGAGATGAGTGAGTGGATCGCCCCAGGTTGGAGGGCAAATGCCTGCAGTGAGGGATGCTATCCGGATGGGAGAGGGAGGGGCAGAATCAGCAGGACTGGAGGGGCTCTGTGGGGGGGGGTGGGGGGGAGAGGTGGATGGTACCACGTGGGACCACAGGCTTTCAGGTACAATGACGGAAGGCCAGCAACACCCTCCACCGAACCGGAGAAGACACGGGTGGCTGTGGCCAGGGAAGGGGGGACATCAGGTGGGTCAGCGTCTAGCAGGCAGTTGGTAAGGAGGCCAAGGGCTTATGAGAGACACCAAGGCTGGAGCTCGGAGCCTTGTCAGCCCAGACATGACCACGAGTGCTTTCAGACAGGATCCGATGGCTCAGGGCAAATGGGCAGGAGGAGCAAAAGTCAGGGCCCCCCCGAAGACGGCTGCCTTGTCTTTTCCCTCTGACGCTTTCTTCCTATTTCCCCTCCCTCTACTTCGCTGTAAAGCATTTCACCTTTTCCTCATTTCTCTCACCTTCCCTAAAGCTCTCCAACTAAGGCATTTGGGACCTTCAGGCTGCTCACATCGGTCCCGGGAACATGCCCTTATTAGCACCCTGCTGAAAATCAAAATTGTCTGCTTCAGTGATCTGATTATCTAATTCACAAGATGCTAACAGCTGATGAACAGTCTTCCAGAGGGCATATGCATCTTTTTAAAAAGCCCTAAAAGCTAAACAAAATAATCTCTAACAGTAGAATCTTGGAGGCATGGCGCAGGGGTAGAGTGTTTATATGAGGAAACCAGTATACAAGTGTCTGTAAACTGATCTGCTATGCTGGACTTGGAGTTTTTTGTTGCCTTTTTTTAACCCTTTACATACCCGGTTTTAAGGAAAATTAGGTGGAGAAGCAAAATTAATAGCCTTGCTCTTTTGGGGCAGAGAGGAGGTATAGAAAAAGTTAATTGCTTTTTTGTTTGTTTTTAAGCAACCAGAGGTAACTTTCAAAAGAGGAGGGGTGGACAACTCTGAAGCCATATAGCTGACCCTATCCTGATTGGAGGAAACGCAAGAAAGAATCACTGAGGAAAAGAAACATAATGTTATTTATGTACCGTCTTATCTGCTCAGGGTTAGAAAGGGACCAGTCATATAACTAAAGAGATTTTTTGGAATCTCAGCGAGAGGGCAGAAAGCCTTGAGCAGCAGTCTGCACTTCCTGGGTAAGTAATCAGAGCCGAATGCAGGAGATGAAAGTCGCCTCTCTCATAAGGGAGAGAGCTGGCAGGGCTTGGTCAGGAGCCCTGGCCTCTAGGTGCCAAAGCAGCTCAGGGGGTGATGGGAACCCACAGGCACCGCTAGAAAGCTTCCAACCAGAAGACAATGGATTCAAAGTAGCCACAACCCAGCTGGGGAAATAAACGAAAGAACAGAAGACGTTTAAAAGAATGTGAAAACAATTCATTGCCACGAGAGATTCAGTGACACATTTATATATATATTTTTAGTCCCGCTACTGATAATACTTATTCTTAATGTTAGTACATAGAAGTAGGTGGGGTTTAACGCACCGCCATGTGCCTGTAAAAGAACCTTTTACATTCTGAGCCATTTTATTTTTAAGGCAGAAGTACTTTCCCTTAGGGCTCTCTCGTACTCTCCAGGGATCACGTCTAGCAGATCCAACCACACGAAGCTAAACATAAATTTATTAAGGGTCCTCCTCTGTCTCTGGGACCTGTCTTGCCTAATATTTTTATACCTATTTTAAGAAAGAGAAGGACAAATGATATGGCCAACTTCACTAGAACATAGCTGCTCTGGTTACTGAGAAATCACATCAGTAGGGATTAACAGTGTCCGATGACAGGATTTCAGTGGCTTCCTCGAACTTGAAAACTCTAAGAATAGTTAGATCTGCCCCAGTGGCTCTACCCCTCCCTTCCTGCCATCTCCCTGTGACTGATTCTGCCCTAACTGTACGAGCCATATTGTACAGATTTTTTACCCCTGCTTCATTCCTCTTCACAACACTTGTTACCAATTGACACACTTTCTATGTGTCTGCACTCTGTCTCCCCCACTTGCAGGTAAGTTTCTGGAGAGCAGGAACCTTGCCTGTTTGTTCCTGCTGAATCCCAGAGCCTGGACAGGGTCTAATCTTTTGGGGCCGGGGGCTGATGATCGTACATATCGTACATATTTGCTGAATGAAGATTGAGTGTGCGACTGGGCAGAAAAGGAATCATGAATTTCAGAGTCAGTAAGGGGAGGACAAGGCATTTAGCAAAAGACCTCTGTTCCCTAGCAGGGCCCAGGGAAATGGGCGTGTTGGAGAACCACTGGCTCCAGCCCATCTTCTGGGGTTGTCACCCGCTGTGCCTCTTGAGGGTAGGCTCGCAGAGCCAATCTCCCTCCAGACCGGGGGGGGGGGGGGGGGGGGGGGGGGGGGGGGAGGGGGGGGGGGCGGGCAGCCTGGAGTCAGGGTTCCTCGTGCCCTGCCCCTGCCACACACTGCCCCTCCCCCCCGCCCCACCTTGACCTGTGGCTGCAGCCCTGACTGCTCATCAGAATCACCTTTGAATCTCAGGAGGGGCCAGAGGGGTCGCTCTGTGATTCGGGCACACAGCCAGGGGCAGAAGCACCGGCCCAGCTCCTTGCTGCCCAGCATGTGTGGGCAGATCTCAGTGCTGCTGGCAGCCTCTGGGGACTCTGGACCTCTCACCTCCCTGCCAGCAGCATCTGTGTCCCTGCAACTCCTACGCTCTGCAGCCCTGTTTCTCCTTTGCTCTGTTTGCCTGATCCTGTCTCCTCTACTGATCTGTCCCCTTGATAGGGGCCACCCACTAACCAGGGCAATTGGGAGTCTGAAACAAACAGAAAACCTCAAACACTAAATACATCATTCTTTAAAACATCTAGGGTCCCATTAACACAGAATCATCTGCCAGGCCCCCTGAGATACAGTGTTCATTTTCATTCCCTTGGAGTCCTTCCTGTCCTTCGTCACTGCCCCAGCTTCTCATGTGCTGATCTTTAATATTAAAAAACAAACACAACACACACACACACACACACAAACACAAAAACACCAGGGTTTACTAACTTCTCTGTGCTTAGCACCACAACAAGCACTTTACAAATATTTACTATAATACTCCTAACAATGCAATAAAGTATGTAGTACTGTTATCCTCATTTTATAAAGAAGCAGGATCAGAGAGGTTAAGTGCCCTGCCCAAGGTAACACAGCACATGACATTCTGCCATAAGGCTTCTCTAATTCTCCCATCACTTTCCCTAAAATATATCCTCAGCAATTTCTCAGGTTCATCCCGTGCTTTCTTTTGCCACAGCCACTGTGCTAGGATGCCTCCTTGGCATCTGATATCCAGTCCTTGTAAATGCCACTTGGCCGGTCTCCTTGCTTCACGTCATTCTCTGTATACTTTTGAGGCAAATTGTTGCTGGGTTTAGTTTCACAGCCAAGCAGTGAGTGTGGCTAGCCACTACATTAGATATCATCACTTCCACTTTGTATTCAACAGGGGATGGCCCATAAAGGGGGGGGGGTGCGTGCTCTGGTCTGCATGCCCCCCCGGGGGGCAGTAGGCAGGCCTCTCCCCCAGGCTTTACTCCTGCGACTGCTTAGCCCAGATGCCAGAGGCCATGCCAGCTGTAAGAAGGGGTGGGGGGTCTGCAGAGGAGCAGACAGGGGGAGCCCCCCGGTTATGGACAGCCCCACGGCTGCAGATGAGAGGGGGCTGGGGTGACGAGGACTGGGCAGAAGCTGGAGATGGTGAAGAGGCAGGAGAGGCACAGACTGACACCTGCTAGGTCCTCCTTGAATGACCTCCATTAATAGCACCCCAGCTCCGGGCATTACCGTCCCCGCTGTCAGCTGCTTTATTGTACCATCTCACATTCTTCTTACCACCGCTTGCTCAGCCTAAGTCATTCCAGTGACTCATATTTTCTTCCCCCCGGATAAACTGTAAATTCCTCAGGTCTCTTTCCTCTGACTGCAGTACAGTATCTTGAGCCCAGCAGGCCTGGAGGAAAGCTGGTGTGACGTATAATGCCTTTGATCAGCGTGAGACCCAGAGAAGTCACCTCCTCTCCCGGCCCTTGGCTTCCTTTTTAGAAACATCCACTGTATTCTCCCCATTCACCAAGAAAAATGCCTTTCGGCTCAAAATAGTTCATATTTATTTTCTTAGCTTTATAATCCCCTTGTAAAGGCAAGGCCTGACCTGGATCGTCCTTACCAAAACAAACTAATTCTATTTAAGCAATCTACAATAAAATTTCACCCAGGGCTGATAGCATAGACACCCCTTCCAGATGAATTGGAGGAAACAGAACAAAGTTCGGAGAGAAAGGGGTGTAGACTGAAGGGCCTCCGGAGAGGGCCAGGCCTGTGTCCAGCTGATGCTAACTGACCCAGCACATTGCACAGTACTTGTGTTTGCTGGGTGCGGTGGGGAAAGAGAAGGAAGTTTAAAATATATAGTTTCTGCCATCGAGGAATTTACTCTCCAGTTGAGACCACACACATTTAAAGGTCATGGTGTGTCACAATGAAACAAAGGAGTCCATAAGCCTGAAGAAATCTCTGGCAGTTTAATGAGTCCAGGAAGGCTTCCTGGAAGAGGCAAGATCTGAACTGGATCTCTAGAGGCAGAGACAGCTGGTAAGTATAGGTGAATCCACAGAGACAAAAATCAGCAGCTTCCCAAAGGGGAAACATGTAAGAAAACCAAAAAGGTTCTATCTTCTCTTTTTCCTTTTTATTCTTGTTTCTGATTTTAAAAGGAATACGTGCTCATGTGTATACATGTGTAAAATAGGAAAACGTAAAAATGAATGGAAATATCACCTACAATCACACTATTTGTGATTATTAACATTTTAGTGTATTTGTTTTAAGTGTTCATGTGGCTGGTAGATTCTGTATTAGGTAGCACAGAGATAACGGGACATTTCCATCATCACAGAAAGTTCTGTTGGGTGGCACTGTATTAGGGTGTGTTCATACTGCCTTTTCTCAGATCCGTTCATTTGTGTTAGAGAATGTGGACATCTTAATTTGATAGGTTGTAACGTTCCATGAAAATTCTTTTTTTTTAAAGTTTATTTTTGAGACTGTGTGCAAGTGGGGGAGGGGCATATAGAGAGAGAGCGAGGGACAGAGGATCTGAAGTGGGCTCCACGCTGATAACAGAGAGCCTGACGTGGGGCTCGAACTCGAGAACCTCGAGATCATGACATCGAGATCATGGCACTTAACTGACTGAGACACCTAGGCGCCCCCTCTCCGCATAAAAATTCTTGCAGATACAATTGCATGTTTTTATTTTTCGCAAGTAATTCTCACTCTTATTTCTTGTTCAGTTTCCTGTTAGGTTTGTGGTTCCCCCCGCCCCGCCCCGACTAAAATTTAGTGTGTTTTAGTTTTTGCTTTGGTGTTTGTGCATATTTTAATTTTTATTTTTTTTAATTATTTTAAATGTTTATTTATTTTTGAGAGAGAGAGACAGAGACAGAGACAGAGGGAGCGTGGGGAGGGGCAGAGACAGAGAGGGAGACACAGAATCCAGAGCAGGCTTGAGGCTCTGAGCTGTCAGCACAGAGCCCAATGTGGGGCTCAAACTCACGAACCGAAAGATGGTGACCCGAGCCGAAGTCAGATGCTTAACCGGCTGAGCCACCCAGGCGCCCCAGGGCATACTTTTAAATATATGCATGAAATTGGGATCATCCTATGTAGTGTTAAAATCTATTTTCTTCTCTTTGTATTGTATCTACCTTCTTAGTAAATATTTTTCAGAACCTCATTTTAAGCTACTCACTACTGCGCCTTTTGACCAGACTCTGATTTATTTAATCATTTCTCATTGCTGTCCCTAAGTTTTCATCATTCTGAATGATGCAGCAATACGCCCTTGGTAATGAAAGCAGGGAATCGCACAGGGAGAGCCTGGTTTGGTTTCATTGGCGATAAGGAAATCAAGTGGCGACATGTGGCTGCCGGACTAGTTAGTGGTGCAGTGGAGAGTGGTCTGCAGGGGCCTGGAGCTGTCTTCTTGCTTTCAGGAAGATTCGGGAGTAAACAGACCAAGAGGATGTGCTGACAAAAACGGGCTTAAGAAAGCAGGCAGGGTCCAAGTTTCAGGACGGATCTTATTGGAAATAGAATTAAATAGCAGCTGAATTCTCCCTGGGGAGACAGTTTGGGCCAGACCATGTCTAGCAAACCAATAGCTGTCAGCAGCCTGACCTTTCGGAGCGCCCTGCATCTCCAACGTGCTCACTGCTTTCCGGCCAATCTTGGTTAATCTGATTACCACCTTAATTGAGGATGGGAATTAAAAAAAAAAAAAAAGAAGAAAGAAAGAAAAGAAAAAAGAAATGTGTCCAATTGATTTCATGTCAGGCTTCCATTCTTTACTAACTGTAAGCTTCCCTGGGCTTTAGTATTGCTCTTCAAGTGAGAAATTCATTAAAAATAAACAGAATGTTTTTCCATTCCTTGTCTCGTGGAACCACTGATGGCCGGGAAAATGTATCCTGACTATTTTCCGGAACCAGACAGCCCAGTTTCTGACCCCAGTTCCAGGTTCTCACCAGCGGTGCACGCTTAGGCAAGGGGTTTAAGCTCTCTGTGTCTCTGGCTACTCATCTGCACAATGGGCATAACAACCCCACCTCATAGGGTTGTGGTGAAGACGGGCTTAGCCAACACAGGTGAAGTTCTAAGAACTCTTTCTGGCATATGACAGCACTCAGAAACTCTTAGGTATTATCATCATCAACATTACTCTAATCATTATTAAAATCTCTTTCCTAGCTTAGGAGAGAGAAGGCAAGACAGAATAAAATGGAATTTCTTTTTTCTTTTTTAAGTTTACTTATATTGAGAGAGAGAGAGAGAGAGCAGGGAAGGAGCAGAGAGAGAGACAGAGACAGAGAGACAGAGAGAGAAAGAGAGAGAGAGAGAGAGAATCCCAAGCAGGCTCTGCACTGGAGTGTAGAACTGGATGCAGGGCTCAAACTCATGAAGGTGCCCCTAAAATGGAATTTCAGAGCAAGATTGACCCTTACAGTCCTTTGGTTTTATTTTATACTTGGAGTGCTAAATGAAGCACAAACAAGTGTTTAGAGATTTAAATCCAAATCCAGACTGGGGCGCCTGGGTGGCTCAGTCGGTTGAGCGTCAGACTTCAGCTCAGGTCATGTACTCACAGTTCAGGAGTTCGAGCCCTGCATCGGGCTCTGTGCTGATGGCTCAGAGCCTGGAGCCTGCTTCAGATCCTGTGTCTCCCTCTCTCTCTGCCCCTCCCCTGCTTGTGATCTCTCTCTCTCTCTCTCTCTCTCTCAAATAAATAAATGTTAAAAATTTTTTTTAAAGCAGTTTTTTAAAAGTTGGCATATAATGAAGGTGGTAACCTGCAGAGGACCTTGACCTAGGACTCTGATCTGCTCCATCGTCATGCCAGAGCCTCTCTCCCTGCCCGTCTGAGCGACCAGCCAGCCCGGCACTAGGTTGGCTACAACTGGAGGGAGAAATAGGCTTGTCGACATATACACTGAGCACCTACTATGCCCCGCCCCCTTGCCAAAGGCTGCCTGGGTGCTAACAAGACACCAGTCTGGTTTTTGGAACTCTGACAGTCTAGCTGGAGAGAAAGGTACAACCAATAAAGAAAATGTAAGCCAGCCTGGGTGGACTGATGTTTCTCAAAAGAAGTTTCACATGTTACAGCACTTCAGAGAAGAGTTCACGCTCCTTAGGCTGAGTGGTTAAGGAAGATTGCTTGGGGGAGGTAGGATTTAGGCAGAGCCTGGAAGAATGTGGGCCTAGCAGGTGCACACTGCAAATAGAAACTGTGTCATGACAGAGCTACGGTTTCATATTTTATAGCATAGAAACAAGGAACTTTGAAATTAAGCAAAACGCAGACTTGGAACTATGTGACCTCACACAGATCATCGAAGCCCGTATGTTGGTTTCCTCATTGGTGAGAGATGAACCGAACACCTAGCGGGAGCTGGCACACAGTAGGTGCTCCATAAATGTGAGCTCTCTGGTCTACTTATTTCATAAGCATTTTTCCTGTTGCCGAACTGTCATCATAATAATCATTTTTTAAAAATGTATTTTAAGAGAGAGAGAGAGAGTGGGCGAGTGAGCATGAGCCAAAGAGGGGTAGAGAGAGAGAGGGAGAGAGAGAATCCCAAGCAGGCTCCACACTGTCAGCGAGGAGCCCAGTGTGGGGCTTGAACCCACAAACTGTGAGATCATGACCTGAGCCGAAATCAAGAGCTGATGCTAAACTGACTAAGCCACCCAGGCGCCTCCATAATCATCATTTTTAACGTGGCTTAAAATCCCAGTGAGAAGATCTAATAAATCATTTGCTGAACCTTTTCCGTATTATTTGACATTGATCTTCTTGCCACTTTCATGCTATTAGAAATGTTAAAAACAAGTCCGTGTACATTGCAGCTTTTTTCCTTTTCTGGATTATTTCCTTAGGACAGTTTTCCAGATATTGAGAAAGTATCTCGTAGGTGAGGAGTTATCTGAGGGTTTGTTGAAAAGCAGGTGTGAGAGGGTGAGGATCGTGTATTAGGAAGACCGACAACAGTAATGCGGACAGTTGAATTTGAGTTTAGGGAGAACAGAAGAAGGGAGGCCATCAAGAGGAGCAGGAACCAAGGTGTAGGACAATAAGGGCCAGAGTCAGGGTGAGGGCAATGAGAAGAGAAAGGAAGGGCCCCATGGGCCACGCCCTCAACAAGAAAAGCCCAAGGCCAAGGCTGACAGCAGCACAGAAGTGGAGGTGGAAGTCGAGCGCTCGGAACCCGTGACCAAAGTGGGGACTCCCCATCCCCAGCAGCGCGTCACTAGCCACACTGGCCCTGGAAACAGGGTGAGAAACTCAGCCACCACTGTGGCACGACAGCTTCAGGAGCACTGCATCGGAGTGACGCACGATGTTTGGGATCAGCCATGAAAAAGAAGGTGAATCGAGGCCAGAGTCTCAAAACTATCCAGTAAAATCAATACACTAAAAGTTGATAAAAATCTGGAGGGAAAACAATGGAGGGAAGCCTCTCGGCACCGGAACTCCGATTTTCCAGATGTCCGCCGATCAGGGGCACAGGATACACGCTCACCACGATGTTTGTAAACAAAGGAACTCGGAGTGAAACCCAGCCAGCGGGCTGAAATGTATTTGAATAAGTAATTTAAGTGCAAACCTCTCTGGCATAATTTGCAAGACTAGGTGACAACATGGAAACATTTTAGGATGGGGTGTTTAGTGAGAAAGGTACCTACTAAAGTGTGTCCCCGGTATGGCCCAAACTATGGAAATTATGATTAAATTAGGACAGGAGATGTTCAGGAAAGGAAACCACGTGACTGACCTGTTGGGGGTGTCAAACCACAGTGAATTTTCTTCTGTTTTCATGGCCATGAACGCTGGACGTTTGCATTCTTTCCCCCAATTCCGCTGGTCTGTGAGTCTGACTAGCAGGCTCTGTTCCCTCGGAGCTGCTGCTCCCTTCCCTGTTCTCACTTTCTTTCCTTTCTCCCTTCTTGGTTGGAGGACGGCCCATTCCCTCTCCTGGCTGCGGAGGGTCGTTTCTAATTCAAAGAATGCTACCTGCTATTCACCACGTTCCTCCTCCGGGGTTAAACTTTAAAATCACCCGTAGCCCTGGTAACCAGTGGGGAAAAAAAGCTAGCATGGAATCTTAAACAATTTTTTATTGCAACATGCTTCCCAATTGGGGCGGACAGAAAACAAAAACAAAAAAAGCACAAGATAAGATACACCGTGGCCACCAGAACAGACAAAGGCCTCTCTCCTCATTCTAATTCACGTGGACTCTTGGCTATTCCCACAGCCTGGGCCTCCTTTGCCTCGTTTAGAAATCTAACTCAAAAAAGGAGGCCCTGAACAGTCCAGATCTTTCTCAAATTCTGCATGGAACTCAGCTTGCTTATATTGCTGAATGCTGTCTGTGGCATCTTCAAATTGTTATTAATGTCTCAATATTTTCAGAGCTCATCACAACCTGTTAGATAAAATCTAGGTTTCAGCTTCTTGGTGTGAGCAGTGAAAACAAAGATCACAGTAGTACACGGCTGCTAGCTTCCTACAAAATAACAATAATAATAATAATAATAGTAATACTAATAACGGCACCTAGGCACCGTCTGTTGGCCCTGACCCTGCTCACATGGTCCAGGAGAGCCAGGGCTGGGAGAACCACGGGGGGAATGCGGACACTTTTCGTCTTCTTGGTTCAGAATTCCATTCTCAGTCTCTGCATCTGCCCACATGCACAGGGGAGCAGATAAGAATGGGTTGGTGGCTTTGTCTGGAAACAGCCTAAATGTTCACCGATAGGGAACCGGCCAACTAAACCAGGGAACTTCCAGGCAGTGGGCACTACGCAGCAGCTGAAATTAATAAAGCAGGGCTATGCGCGCTGCCCCAGCAACTCTCCAAACATACTGCCAATTAACAAGGACACATATGGCATCACATCGTTTGTGTGACACACGTGCAGGCCGAGCACACTCAGCATGTACATAAATATATGTATAGAAAAGACTGCAAATGCAAAGAAGGGCCGGTAAGGATAGGCAGGGCCAGGTTGGCAGTGGTTCCCTCCAGCACGGGGGCTGGCGCTCGGTGCCTGGGGCTGAGGGAACAAAGCGCCCGGTATGGAAGCCATTAGCCACCTGTGGTTACTTAAATCAAATAAAATTTAAAGCTCAGTTCCTCGGGCACAGCGGGGACATTTTATGTGTCCGATAGCCACACGTGGCTAGTGGCTACTGTTACCAAACAACGCAGATATAAAACATTTACGTACTCGCAGAAAGTTCTCCCGGACAGCTCTGACTTAGAGTTTTAGTTTTTATTTCAGTTTCCTCTCCCAATAACAATGTTGATGATAATAATACAAAAATGTATTATGCATGGGCAATACATAAACGTACATGATTTTCATGTTTTTCCATTTTCTTTTCAAATCTGGTAAGAACAATTTTCTGTTCAAATATTTGGAATCTAAGAGTTTAGATACACACGCGCACACACACACACACACACACACACACACACGGGCTCTTTTCTGCACTTGCGCGGCTTGGTTCTTGCTAGAATTTTGACACAATGTTGGTATGAAGGACACAAGTTATTTCATTTACTCACGCAGGCACACACCCATGCATGCAACGCAAACACATCGAGTACATTAGACGTGGTGGAAGATGAAAAGAAATAGAATGCACGGGCACCATCCCCCCGGAGTGAAAGCATGTATGCAAACAGCCATAACAAAAGGAAGTACAAGTGTCACTGGAGCCAGAGAGACAGCGTGCTGAGACTTCCGAGGGTGGAGATGTCGCTTCAGTTTAGATGCTTCCCAATAGAAACGAGGCACAGATAGTGTATTGACAAGAAGCGAGGGCATTCCAGGCAGGGGGAACAGCATCAGCAAAAGCTCAGAGGAGCCGAGTCCAAGGGAGCACTCCGGGAGAGGGATGGCCAGTCTATCTAGGGCAGCGTTGGTGAGGCTGGAGTGGTGGGGAGGGGCCAGATGGTGAAGTGCCCTCGGATGGCAGGCCAAGGGGAGAATTATCATTACTAGTACATTTTTTAGGTAATCTCTCCACCCAACGTGGGGCTTAAACACACGACCCCAAGATCAAGAGTCGCACGCTCCATGGACTGTGAGCCAGCCAAGCACCTCTCGACCTCTTTTCATTGTGCTGTAGAATGTGTAAGGAGTCTACTTCCAGTGCCTAGGGGGTTGGAGTGCGGTCTGCCTCTCCCATCGGCCGCGGAATGAGGCTTCCCAGGCAGAGGATTGAGACAAGCTGTGAACTAGCGGTGCCCACTTGAAGGTGTGACAAACGTGGGGAGTCACACTGGGCGGGTGTGCAAATTCAGTCTCTCGCTGCCAGTGGAGTGGTGAGCAGGTAAAAAGGGAATCAGGAGGAAGGAAGGGCTTCTGCTTGGTGGCTCACCTGCCCCAGAGCGAGTGATGACATTTGGGGCGGTTGTGGAGGACCAGAGATGAGATGAGCAAAATGCGGGCTCCCCTTAGCCTCTCTCCCTCCCTTTTCCCGTGGAGGTCACCAAGGGGAGTTGACAGCTGCGGGGGCGGGGGGTGGAGGGGCTTTCAGGGGGACCCTTGGAGACAAGCAAGGACAGAGCCTCACAGCATCTGCACAGTGACAGGCAAGGACATCTGTTACCAGACGGAGGTGAGCACCCAGTTTGGGGGTGAAGAGAGTTTCAAGAAGTGCAAACGGTCAAGAAAGGAAAAACCTGAGAGTTAAGTGGGCAGCAAAGGCATGGGGCTTGGCAGTCAGGCCTCTGCTGGCGGCTTTCCGGACAGGTTTTCAGTAGAGCGGTGACAGTGGAATCTCAAATACAATGGGTAAGTGGACAGCCACCATGAAGGGAGGAAGAGGTGTAGGGTGTAATGTCAGCTTCCATCACTTCTAATTTAGAAGCACCTAGAATATTACATGAGTCATTTACTTAACAGCAAAAGTAATGTTTGGTCTATCTGTGCGTCCATCATGGCCGACGCGTTGCTTTGGCAGCTTACCCCCATCCCCTGCCCCCGGCCATGACCTCCCAACCCCCCACCCGGCTGCCAGGTGTGCATACTTGAGGACCCATAGGCCGTCTCCAGTATCAGCAGTACAGGCCCCGGGGCGGTGGGGGGGGGGGGCAGGTGGCCAACGTCTGAGGTGACCCTCACACCTTGTGCTTTGAAAGTGGCCTCAGGACCCTAGACATATTTTGTAGTTTTGATGATAGAATTGCTGTTAACAGAGCATTGTTGCTATTTTCCAATGTACTTAATATTACTTCATTAGCATTGTTTATCAGTATAAGTAGTGTACTGGTTACATTTGTGGAAGGAAGTATTTTGTGGCGGTTTTAAGCCCAGGGAATCTTCATGAATGAGAGCAAAGGGGAAAAAAAGTTACTGCTTATGTGTATAGCTGTCTGCACGGTGTTCTGAGCTCACTGTGGGAATTCATTCATCTGAAATGTATTCTTCTCAATACCTACTACTCAGCACACTGATCATTTGATTCTTTTTTTTTTTATGTTTATTTTTGAGAGAGAGAGAGACAGCAGGGAGGGGCAGAGAGAGAGGGAGACACAGAACCCAAAGCAGGCTTCAGGCTCTGAGCTGTCAGCACTGAGCCCAACGCGGGGCTCGAACTCCTGAACCACGAATCATGACCTCAGCTAAAGTCGGATGCTGAAACGACTGAGCCACCCGGCACCCTTTGATTCTTTTTTTTAAGACCACGTGAACTATGGAGGAGAAGAAGCCTTCTGGTAAGTAAGACCGGCCCTCAACAAGCTTGCGACATAGTCAGTAGAATCCATTACATGAAAACAATACAATATTAGAAATTTCCCTGGCAGTTTGGTTTAAGGTTGGAGCTAAGAACTAGAAATTAGGAGTTAGGATTTACGGCACATGTATGCCTTCCCCATTCCCATAATGTGTCCAGCTTCCTACTGCGGTCACCAGGCAGCCTATAAAAAGCAGGGCTACTCACCTCCAGCTTTCCAAATGAACACACAGTACCAAATATAGAAACCAGAGGAAGCTTCATTGTTATGGAGCCAAACTGATTGAGAGCAAGTGTGAGTGCTCTAAATATATAGAAGAACTAGCAGATTTAAGATGCAGACTCTCAAAGGCTATGAATCCAAGATCAATCATTTAAAAGTCCAAATATATAATCAGAGAGTCTGTCACAGCATGAGCTGTTGGTGCCAGAACACAAAACAGGCACCATGCCCAGAGCTGCTAAAAAAATAAAGCCGGGACCAGGGTGGTCTCGCTGCCAGAGGGAAATTTCAGAAGCAACACTTTTGAAATGCAAAACAGAATCAGGAGCAAGCACCAGAATTCTGCAAAAATGCAAAACAAGTACTAGGTTGAGTCATACTAAAAATGCCAAGTAAGCAGCAGGCCAAGCACAGCCAAGACCCATTTTTAATGAAGCGGTTCCAGTGCGCATGGGTGTTCCGGACGTACCTGCACGAGGAAGACAGTCCCTCCAGAAGGTTCTGCCCTCCGCATGAAGCAAAAAGCAAGTGGGCTAAGAAGGCAGGTGAGCAGAGTGCGGTGCGTCTCTGAAAGCAGAAACCCAGCTGGAAAGGAACAGCTCCTTAGAAAGCTGTCAATGAGGAGCGCGGAATGCCTCCTTGGAAGCATATCCCTGGGCCCTGTTACTGCTATCTTGTCACTAAAGAGGAGGTTCATAGTAAAATATCTATTACGAGCTCTCCTGTTAACACTAACAGCAGCTAACATGTAAGCTCCCATTATGTGTCAGGAACCGTTAAGAGGTTCGAATGCATTATTTTATGTAATCCTCCCGACAACATTGAGGTGTGGTCTACTGTCCCCATTTTATAGATGAGGAAAATTGAGGCTTAGAGCAGTTAAGGGACTTATCCAAAGTCATTTAACTGTTACGTGAAATAGGTGGAATTCAAACCCAGGCCTGTCTGACTGTTCACAGCTGACCTCGGCCTGCAAAGGAGACACTGAAGTTTATCCCTTTCAATGTGTCATTAGACAAAGAATTTTTTTTTTTTTTTTTTTTTTTTTTTTTTAGCCAGGAAGATATAGGTCTCTGTGCAGAAATGGCACAAGCCAGCACATTATTAAGAATTATTAAGAACAGGTGAATAATTAGGCCATTAAAGGCTCAGCATTCTTAGACAAAAGACATCCCTGTGGGCTGTGAGGTCACAGAAGCCCCACGGAGGAAATGGAAAAATCAATCCTGTACACACGCCTGGCCCTGCCCAGCCATCAGCCGTGCCTATGTCAGCGCTGAGACGTGCTGCAGGGCTGGTAAAGCCAGGCTTTGTTTTGTCGTTTAAAGTCCCAGAGAGTCGGCAATGGCAGTGGCAGTGCTCGAGAGGCCTTACACCAGCTGGCCCTGCTCTGTGGGCTCTCTGCCCACGGCCCCGCCAGCACCATCAGCTCCCTGGCTGCCAGCGAGGAGCTCGACTTCCTGGAGCAGCTTCCTGCACCCTCTGCTCAGCACGTACTTTGTCTAGCAGCACACGCCCCTGCCCAGCAGCTCTCAATGACCGCTTTTACTGGGGTGCTGGGGACCATCTTGGGCTGCGGGTAAGATCCCCGGTGCCGGCTGGCACAGGTCCTTGGCTGTCTCCTGGCACACCCGACTGCCAGAGATGCAAAACAGACCTGCTATTGTTTGCATGCGTGTTTTCTTTTCCTGGGTTTCCTATGGTCTTGTTGCAATATAATTAACGTGCAAGAGATGCTCAGATCTTAAGAGTTCACGGCCTTGAGTTTTGACAACTGTTTATACACTTGTGTAACCACCACTGAAACAAGAGAGAAAACATTTCAGATCCCTCAGTGTTCCCCTTTCTAGTCAAGCCCCTCACCCAACCACTATCTGATTTCTAATTTCTATCATTTTTGCGTGCATTCTTGCATAATCATTTCTAAAACATACTTAGAAGATTCTAGATAACTATCCACAGGTCTTTGATGATGAAAAATGCTTTTTTTATGTTTTTTTTTTTTTTTAAATCTACTTTTGAGAAAGAGACAGAATGAGAGCAGGGATGGGGAAGAGAGAGAGAGGGAGACAAAGAATCTGAAGCAGGCTCCAGGCTCCACGCTGTCAGCACAGAGCCCGATGCGGGGCTCGAACTCACAGACCGTGAGATCATGACCTGAGCTGAAGTCAGATGCTTAACCGACTGAGCCACCCAGGCGCCCCGAAAAATGCTTTTAATTATATTTGTGTCCTGCGATTAAAATACACACTGACTATACAAAATGTGTAAAATGCAAAAATTTTTTTTAAAGAAGATTCAAAAATCATCCCTGATCCTAGCACACTAGAAATAACCACTGTCAGTATCCCAGCAGGTTTCTTTCAGGGCCAGTACACGCGCATTGACTATAGGCTGGCTCCCTCGAGGAGCCGAAGCTTTTTTGTAAATAAATAAAAATTGTTGCCGCTCACCTCAGAGCAGGCCATTTAGAGCTGCCTGTGTGAGAGGCGGCTGCGGCAAAAATCAACCTGCGATTTGAGATGCCAGCCCCTGTGGGTCAGTTGAGGTCAACATCTGAATCCACTGTTTATTTTCCGTTGTGGAATATGTCTTGCGTGCCTTTCCCGCCAGACCTCCTGCGGAGCTTCAGTCTCACCGCTCAGAAGCACGGGGGCTAGCTCCATGGGACACCCCCCCCACCCCCAACCCGGGTGAATGCACATTTGCTCCACGCAGACCGCCCCTGCCGCGTCCGCCAAACGTCGTCCCCATTCCAGCCCCTTTCACCAAATGCAGTAACAGACCTGCCCTCAGTTTTATTTATATAGATCTTTTTTCTTTAAAAAAAAAAAAAAAAAAAACAAGTTAACATTCGTCGTTGAAGTTGGAGGAGTTTTTCAGTGATCCAAAGAACATGATGACGTCAGTTTCCAGTCTCCTTTTCTCTACGCCCCATGAGCGATCAGGTGACTAATGCCAGGTCATCAACCATGCCTGAGGCCGAATAATATTCCCCTGTATGTATACATCACATTTTCCTTATTTTATCTGTGGATGAGCACTTGGGTTGCCTTCACTCTTGGCTATTTTGAATGATGTTGCTATGACCGTGGGTGTACAAATACCTTTTTGAGGCCCTGTTTTCACTTCTTCTGGTATATCTCCAGAAGTGGAATTGTTGGATCGTATGGTAATCCTATTTTTAATTCTTTGAGGAACCGCCATGCTGCTTTCCAGAACGGCTGCACCATTTTGCATTCTCCCAGCAGTGCCTGGACGTTCCAATCACTCCACATTCTCACCAGAGCCATCCTAAGGAGCTGAAGTGCTATGGCATTGTGGTTTTGCAAATCCCTAGTAATTAGTGACACTGAACACCTTTCCATGGGCTTGTTGCCATTTATATATCTTTCAAGAAATGTCTGTTCAAGTCCTTTGTCCATTCTCTAACAAGTTTGCTGTGGTGGTTGTTGAACTCTAGGCACTGCCTGTATATGCTGGATAGTAATCTCTTATCAGATGTATGATTTGCAAATATTTTCTCCCGTTCCACGGACTGCCTTTGTACTCTGTTGCTCATCTCAGAGCAGGCAATTGAAAGCCCTTTGGTACCAGAAGTTTTAAATTTTGATGTAATGCAATTAATGATGGTGTTTTCAATAAGAATCCAGGCAGAATAGAAGAAAATAACATTGCAATGAAATAGATCTGGTTCTTTTCTTGGCTATGCCACTTTATGAGCTGGTTGACCTCCAACAAGTCATTTGAATTTTCTGAACTTTTTTTTTTAAAGATTTTATTTTTAAGCAATCTCTATACCCAACGTGGGGCTCAAACTTACAACCCTGAGATCAAGGGTCCCATGCCCTTCCAACTGACTATCGGGCATCCCCTTTTCTGACCTTTCTTATTATTATCTGACAATGGGCCAGGGGAAAGGAATACACCCCACACAGGATTTGTGTGAAATTGGAATGTACATAAAGCCAAAATTGTAGCGCCCAGCACTTGGAAGCCACACAGCTCTCACCCACACCCACCCCAACATACTCGTCAGCTTGCATCGCCCCAGTCAACAGGACCCCAAGACAGACACTGTTTGGATTAACAAAGAGATCATTATCCTCATCTTATCAATGAGGAAATGGATGCATAGCCAGTTTACATAGAGGACCTGAGATCAATCTGGCAGGTAGATTTCAGAGACAGGTGTCTATACTGCCATCCAGATCTTTTGAAGATTCTTGCTGTGGGTATACCCTCAGCCCCTGCTCCCTCGCCCTTGGGACAGACAGCTCCTTCAAGCCATTAGCAGATCTAAGAACTGGGAGACCCTTAAAGACCATCCAGGCCAGCTCTCCCAATTTGTAGATGGCGAAACTAAATCTGAGGGAGGTTGAGAATTTTGCTCAAATTCACAGAGCCAGAATCAGCCCTGATGGGCAGCTCTCCCTCCCGACACAGAAGTGAACGTCCTTGATCAAGCAGAAGGAAAGCGTTGTACGACGTCCAGCACCACCCACTCCTCTCCAGAACACTCACCCTTGTTCTTCTCTGATGGTGTTGTCTGGGGGAGAAGAGGACATTCCTAGCAGTGCTGTGGAATAGCTTTGGGACAAAACTTCTCAAGACAGTCGGACGTGTTTACTGTATTTGTCAGGGGCTGGGCCAGGCTGCTAATAGGACCAGGCACTTTCATGAGTTTGATGGAAACAATGGGAAGACCCTGGTGTTTGTTCCCCTTCTATTCTGTCGATGACCCTCAGCCAAGGTTCGCATCCCCGCTATTCCACTCGGTGCCTCCACACTCCAGCTCTGAGACTGAAGGTGCACAAGGCCGTGTAGTGCTTTACCCGGGAACATTCAGGCCAGGTGCTTCCAAGCAATGAGAAACAGACATTTCATTGCCTCTGCCTCAAAGGGCCTTTTCGGGGTGCCTGGGTGGCTCAGTTGGTTAAGCATCCGACTTTAGCTCAGGTTATGATCTCGCAATTCATGAGTTCAAGCCCCGCATCGGGCTCTGTGCCGACAGCTCAGAGCCTGGAGCCTGCTTCAGATTCTGTGCCTTCCTCTCTCTGCACCCCCCCTGCTCATGCTCTCTCTCTCTCTCAAAAATGAATAAACATTAAAAAAAAATTTTTTAAAGGGTCTTTTCATCTTCCTTGGTTTGTGAAAGTATAATGCACAAAAGATATGAATGGAAATCAAAATAAAGATTTACCCATAATTATACTACGAAGTGACCTTCATTTTTTGAAGAAAAAGACTGTGGCATTTTTTCTGAGCTCCACAAACCAAGGAGGAAACGTGTGAGAATGTATCTCTCACTGCCCTTCACCGTTTCAGCAGGCAGGTCAAGTGGCTGTTTCTCATGACTAAACACCATCAAAGTCTAGAGGAAAAGTCAAATGGCTATATTCTGGTATATTCTTATGACCAATGGGGGAAGACAAAGTAAGATGATGAAATGTTGTTGCTGTCACTACAGGATTCTTTCTGAATCCCCCCCACCTTGCCCCCACCCACTACCATTCGTACCCTAGAAACATAGGCTGCTTGGTTTGGCTGGCTGGCTGGCTGGCTAGATGGATGGATGGATGGATGAAACATCCAATGATTTTATAGTTCAATGCAAACATTTGAGCTCTTAGTATAGTATATCCCAAAGATCTCTTCTGGATGCTAAGAAAAATAAAGAAAATTAAGGTACAGTTTGTGTCTTCAAGAGGTTCACAGATCTAGTGGAGGAAGAAATAAATGACATTCAGTGTGACAAATAAATAACAAAAATAACAGCAAAGATACAGTGAAGATGTGGCAGGAGGGTGCACGGCTTTGGATTTTTTCAGCATTATCCTGTATGCTTCTTCCCTAGAAGCATCCCTCCTGTACAAAGTAATGAGAAGACGTCACTTTATTACAGGTATTTCCTTTCTAAGGGATCTCTGCCAAGATCTTTATAAATGTTCCTGTAATTTGGGGATTCTGCTTCACATGATTTATAAATGTTATTTAAAGCATTATCCACCTAAAAAGAAAGTTGGGACACAGAGCAAAGTCTTTCTCACTAAGCATGAGATGAAGCGTAGAGCTCTGCCAAGTTAAGAATCTAAGACTCCTGCTTCCTGGGTGCTTGAATGTATCTGGGTCCTTCTGTACGGTGATGACAAAGTCAGCATTTGAACCCAGAAGCCCTAATTCTCAGATGTATAGTCAGACCACAAGAGGTGCATTAGGGCACTGAGCTTAAAAGTCCTAGATGTAAAGCTACAACGAAACTGTGCCAAATCTACTAAAATGTTCAGTTTGGAATTCTTCCTTATAGTGAAATTTGCTGTTTGGCATAAGGCACATTAGTTGCCACCAGGTACAAAGGCAGTGTTTGATCTCCCACGAAGCTCTATGAGGGCCTGCTTAGGAGACAATGGAGAGAAATGACTTCCACCAGCTGCATGAGCTTAAGCAAATTGTTGGACTTCTGAATCTCTGTGTCAGCTCAACCCCAGGAAAATGGCATCCACTACCAAAGGGCTATTCTGAGTTGAGGTAATGAATAGAATGACATGGAATACTCATTCCTAAATGTCAGTAATGCACAAGAACTTAGCATAGTGTAAGACTTAGCTAAAGGTTCTGTGTCTATCCTCTTTGTGGTCTAAGAGATTTTCTCATCTTTCTGGTGCTAGAATGAGAGGGACATGGTCATGGACCATGACCAGTGTGACATGGGTGGTCCAATCCATGGATGGTCCTCTAGGAGACAGGAAAATGCTCAATATGAACAGTGTTACCGCTGCTGCGTCTTGGGGGACCAATCTGGCAGGTAGATTTCAGAGACAGGTGTCTAGCTCACAATAAGGAAGCAGTTCTCTGGTTGTACACTGTTTGTATCAGACCCTTCCATCTAAGGCATTTAACAAATACAGTCTAAACATGACATTTCCATCCTTGTACACAGGGATGCTCACTGTTTCGGAGAGGTAGTGGACATGCCCCAGAAGCATCCATTAGAATTGCTTGGGTGGGGATAATATCACCTTTAATGGGCATAATGTCCAATAATGTAAATACATGCACCTAGACTTATCTCATTTGAC
Source organism: Panthera pardus (assembly GCF_024362965.1). Taxonomy (NCBI): domain Eukaryota; kingdom Metazoa; phylum Chordata; class Mammalia; order Carnivora; family Felidae; genus Panthera; species Panthera pardus. The sequence continues at coordinate 21,303,037 of NW_026526832.1, forward strand.
CCCCCCCCCCCAAATTCACCCTCACTGCATCAAGCAGACTGATTATCCCTATTTTACATGGGAGGAAATGGGCTCAGAGAGAGGGGAACTGTCCAGGGTCCTATGGCTAGAAAGTGGCCCTGTGAGACTGGGGCCACTGTCCTCTCACACACACAGCTCAGTCCTAACCCACCCCTCAGAGGCAGTGATTACTGCATCCAGATTGGCTGGTCCTGAAGATACAGGGAAGGAGGGGTTTTTTTTTGTTTTTTTTTTTTTAATGTTTATTCATTTTTGAGACACAGAGAGACACAGAGTGTGAGCAGGGGAGGGGCAGAGACAGAGGGAGACACAGAATCTGAAGCAGGCTCCAGGCTCTGAGCTGTCAGCGCAGAGCCTGCTATGGAGCTTGGACCCATGAACTATGAGATCATAATCTGAGCTGAAGTCGGATGCGTAACTGATTGAGCCATCCAGGTGCCCCAGGAGTTTTAATTCCCAGCTAAACTGTCAGAGAAGCAGGAGGTACTCCTGCTAAAGAAGGTCCCCAGTCTCTGTTCTCTAGACCACACCACTGTGTGACTCAGTGGTGGTTGTGAGAGCCCCACTCCACTCCTCTACCTGCCCCTCTCTCTGAGATGAGTGCCCAGGCCTCTTTGATTCTCATGCCATCACCGGCTCCTGTATCCACCTTCTGCCCTCACCAATCTGTTCTCCTGGTTCCTTTCTTACTTACTTATCCACACCTAGGGCTTTCCTGGGGCCCTTTCTCTCCCACAAAGCAAAACAATGATAAAGGAAGTGAGAAGGGTACCCAGAGGCAGAGGATCAGACTCAGAAGTGAGAGCTCTCAGCATCTGTGTTGATTGGCCTGGGACCAAAGACAAGGCACACCCTCCTCAGGGGTTCATCTGTGTCTTCTGCACTCCCCAGCACTGCTCTGCACTCACATGGGTGAGTCTGTGAGGTAGAGTGAGCTCTGCAAAGGAAAGGCCTGTATTCTCTGAAACATTCAGAGTATTATGGAGACAGCACTGTGTCAGGGAGGGGGAGTCCACACTCTGCCTAGGTTGAAATCCCAGCCTCATCACATGACTGTGTAGCCATGGGCAGGTTACTAAAGCTCTCAATGCCTCCATGTTCTCATTTCTAAAATGAAAATAATAATCCCTGACCCATAGGGTTTGGGGAAGATTAAATCAGTTAATACATAAAAAGTGCTTAGACTACTGCTTGGTACACAGTAGTGCCCAATGAATGGGAACTGAAGTAATAGTAATTGTATTGCTATTCAAAACACATTTAAGGCTGAAACATGGATCAAAAGTTACAAAGAGGTAAATAAAAAAGATGACACTTAACTTAGGATTCATTCATTCAGTGAGGTTTCTGAGTGCTCTACTCTGTACCAGGCAGTGACTTATGCCCTAAAAAGGCAGGAGGGAAAGAGAGAAATGAGTTCCTTGCTTTCATGGAGCTGATGGTCTAGGGGAGCACAGACAAGAGAGATACTAGATGGTGATAAACAGCTGTGCAGGGAGTTAAGCTAAGGATCGTGAACGAGAGTGACCAGACGGCTTCTCTAGCTGGAAAGACAAGAATGGCTTCTCCAGGGAGAAAACCCTTAGAAGACTCACATTCATCCATGGAAGGAGAACTCATATCTGCAGCCGTGAAGTGGGTCAAGAACCTCAGCAAGTCTTGGCTTGTGTCAAACCAGGAAGGAAGTCGAGGACAGAGCCGGGAGCAATTTCAAGGTGAGGAACCAGAATCATAAACTTGTATTTGGACAGGTCCTAATACTCTCCAAACTGGTATAGAGCAGATTAAGGGAACTATATTTGCAACAGAAAAATCTAATTTAGACCAATATTTATGAAACATCTCTTCTTTTAGGAGGAGCTCAGGGAGGATTTTCTCTCACATCTCAGCATTTCAAAAAGCTGGTTTTGGCCTAGACAATTGAACAACAATAAAAATACCTACAGATGCTATGAGTCTTACAAATGACTTTTCCCCTCTATTTTGGCCTACAGGAAGCTCAGAACTGAATTTCCTGTAGGAAACTCAAAACTGAATTTACAACAGGGCCTGTTGGTATGTGTTTTTTTTTTTCCTGAAATAACTTTATACTTGGCTCTACTTTTTTCTGTATAATTCTTAGATTTTCTTTGCTTTGATCTCTTTATTTATTGGAGAACAGGTATATCTATATGTGTGTATGTATGTGTATAAATTATATGTTCCAAATCATCTTTAGAACAAGTTAAATTATAATAACTTTATAGCCCTAAGTGATTTAGCACCTATTTCAAAATAAACTATTTTCTTTTTTTTTATATATATATGAAATTTATTGTCAAATTGGTTTCCATACAACACCCAGTGCTCATCCCAAAAGGTGCCCTCCTCAATACCCATCACCCACCCTCCCCTCCCTCCCACCCCCCATCAACCCTCAGTTTGTTCCCAAAAATAAACTATTTTCTATGTGTGCTTACATAACCCACATTTTATGAAGCATGGGAATGCTTTTGTTTTTTTTAAGTTTCAATTCCCAGGGCCCCTGGGGGGGGCTCTGTTGGTTAAGTGTCCAACTCTTGGTTTAAGTTCAGGTTGTGATCTCACGGTTTCAGGAGTTTGAGCCCCACATTGATCTCTGCGCTGGCAGCACGGAGCCTGCTTGGGATTCTCTCTCTCTCTCTCTCTCTCTCTCTCTCTGCCCACCCCCACTCGTGCTGTCTCTCTCTCAAAATATATAAATAAACTTTAACAAAAATAAAAGTTTCAATTCCCTTATCCCCCTACCCCCCGCCCCTAGTCCTACTGCCTTTATTTTATTTTATTTTTTTAAGGGGCAAACATTTCCATTGAAAATACACAATTGTAACTGGTCCAAAGTTTTCTCACTCCTTTGGCTACCACCTGTGGTTGCAACAGCTACCTCTGTTCCTTTTCATTTTCACCTCATCTCCCTGTCCATTCTGTGCAGTGCCCCCAGCTTTATTTCCCTAAAAGATCAATTGAGCAAATCAGCCTTTTGGCAGTTTAAAATCTTCAACAGCTCCCATCGCCCGTAGGGATAAGTGAACAGCCCTTATCCTGACAAAATCTCATCCGTCGAGTCATTCTCCACCTCACCTCGTTAGTACCTCCCCCAGGTTCTCTCTGGATAAGTTTGCTCTCTCCCCACCCCAGTGCACTTTCTCACATTGGGGCCTCTACCTGGCACACCCTTACCCTCTTCTCCATCCAGCCCTCGGACTCCCGCTGAAGTCCTCCCAAAAGGCTCCACCTCGCAGTGCTCTCTTCCACCTTGAGATTCTGCTGGCTGAACGTCTAATGAGTAACTCCATTCTACCTGCAACACTGAATCTACCTTTGTATCATTCACAATTTTGCATGTTTTACCACTTGGTTACCTACTGAAATTGCAATTTTCTTGATGGAAAAAACTTCTATATGTTTCTGTATCCCCCTTGATGCTCTATGGAATATCATATGTAGCTGACACTCCACAAATACTTGACAAATTATACCTATTTCCCTTCAAAACGCAAAGCATAAAGCAAATGACAGGCAAGTAGTTAATATCCTCAATAAATCAAACACTCACTTATGAAAGTTCACCAAAATGCAAATGGTTAAAAAACACAGCAGGTGTTTAACTTCACTAGAAATAAAGAATACAAGTTAAAATGATACAACTCTTCCATCAAATTGGCAAAGATTAGGGGTAAAAAAAAATCTCAATATTTAATATTTTTGAGAGTACAGGAAGATAGGTCCTCTCAAGACTGCTGGTGGGATTATAACTGATACAATTTGAAAACAATTTGACAATATGTAACAAATATTTTAAATGTTTATATATCTTGATCAACCCATTTGGAGGGCAATAGCCTAGGGAAATATCCCAAAATTCAGAGAAAGCTTTGGGTACCAGGTACCTTTCCCAGGCTTATAATACTGTAAGTACAACCTAAATGTGCAATAAGGAAATCACACTTGCGCTCAGTGGACAGTTACACCGACATTAAAAATGGTGGCCATTAACTTGGAGCGGCAGGGATGTTTATATTCTAATGTTAAGTAGAAAAAAATACAATATAAAAATATGTAAAATGAATAATTCCAACCACATAAACAAATGCATGAAGGAAATCTATCAAAACAGTAAAAGCAATTATACTTGTTTATGGTTTACTGTGTTTTCCAGATTTTCTAGAAAGATTGGATGACTACCAGGAAAAACAAGAAGCCTTTCAAATTAGATTTTCTTTCTTTTTTTTTTTAAATATATATAAGGAACAGGTCTCACAAGCACTAACATTAAGCTTATGGGACATATATTTTTGTTTCCCTGCAACCTTTTTCTTAAGAAACAGAGAGGAGAGAGAATTGAGGGAAAGGAAGGAAAAAGTGGGGGCAGCTCTCTTATCCTGATTAATCTCCGAAGTGAGGTGGGTGGCCGTTGTCATCATCGTAGAGCCAGGAAACAGATTCAGGAAGGCTCAGGTCCTAGGTCGCCTGAAGGGCAGAGTCAGAGTTCAGACCCAGGCTATGAGGCTCTCGGGTGCTCCCTCACCATCATGCCCAGGGTAACACAGCCAGGATGGGGCAAGAAACCTCAAGCAATGGGCAAAAGCAGGTGAGTACAAACTCTTAGTGGTAATTTATGTAATAGTAATTTTTTAAAGGTTGGTTTTAGTGTGTAGGATTGAGGACAGTCTTTTCCCTCCTCCTTTTTCTGGACTGCCTATAAGGTAATATTAACTTTCTACTTTTATACATGTGCAAAAAGAAAACTGCTTTCGGATTCGCTGAACAGTGAGCTGCAAGAGAGATCCTGTTCTCCTGAGGGGACCAGAGGAGTGGGGGCGGGCATGAGGGGAGGCGGGCCACCCAGCTCCCGTCCCAAGCCAAACGCGACACCACAGGGCTGCGGGACACTCAAGATTTGGGGGAGGAGGTTGCACATGCGTGTGCAGGTGTGTGTGTGTGCGTGCGTGCGTGCGTGTTGTGGGAGCTGCCTACCACACGGAGCGGCAGGAGGTACGGAGCTTTTCTGCAGCAGTGAGCCTTGCACCTCCGGGGGACTCAGCTCCACCCTGCAGCCTCTCCACACCACCCACATGGGTGCCACATGTGTGTGCTCTGTAAGGCATCTTCACAGAAAGTTGTGCACCGTTGCTCACTTCCCTGCAGTCAGCGTTCTCAATCACAAAGCCTGAAGAAGGGCAGATGTCGAGGATGAGGCAGCACCTAGAGGATGGGAGTCGAGCTGTTGGAACAGCTTCTGCTCTGGCGGGATCGGGCTGTCTGGACTGTGGTTCTGGGGACATCCTGTCCAATTGCTCTCCACGGCCCACTGCCCTCGTAGCATTTCTCAGAGAGCTCTGTCTCCCCTCAGTGGGTAAGTGGGACACTCCTGGACAGGACCGCCATGGCTCCAATCCCAAAAGAGAGGAATAGGGAAACTGACACAAAGAAACACTACGGGGAACCCATTTTTTCACAGAATTTGCCTACACCCTTTCTACCTCAGTACAAAGTGCTTTTATTTTTCCAGATTCCTTATCAATCTGTGTTCATGGAGATACACAAGACTGTGGGAAGTCACCTGTGTCCCTTAGGAGAGCCATTTCCAGAAAGCAACTGGGCTTTAGGAATGAGTGAGTGGCGAGAAGGCAGCTGAGGTTGAGTTTGGTGAAGGGAAAGCAGAAGGGGCTTGAATGGCTAGCGAGGGAAGATGGCCTATGTGGTTAAGCCGGGGTGGGAGGAGATGCAAACAGCCATCTTCAGGGGTTGGCAGTGAGGAAGAGAGAAGCGTAAAGGGCCAAGAGGACCTGGAGGGGCGAGGCTCTCGAGCAACCGGTCTTGTGAGCGCAGAACCTCTTGACGCACCGTGACATCCATTGCCCAGCTTTGAGGCTCACCACAGACCTGGGAGACATTCCACCACTTCATACGGAGATGTAATTCTGAGAGATGGCCCCACTTGTCTGCAGTTACATAGCCATGAACTGGCTCTTAGACTGAGAAAGTCTGACCCTAGTTCTAGGAGTCTTTCTGTCCCAGACGGCACTGTATCCTACAGCCAAGACAAGGGGCCCTTATTCTCCCACAGACACAAGGAAGGGGATGGAAGAGACTGACGACACAGGAAGACTGAGTTGCTGGGGTCCAAGGTAAGGTGAGGAGGGGAGAAGAGGAGAGGTGAGGGAGATCTGCTCAGGATCGCCAAGCAGCTGAGAGGTGGCAACAGGAATCAGGTTTTACGAATTCATAGCGGATCAAGTCATCAAGGTGAGTGGTCAAGAGACACCTTTATCCAAAGCTTAGGTGACTTTTGGCCATACATAGGGGACTCGCGGCCCATTAGCCAATAAAATTCCTAGTGGCATTTTCCTAGTAAGCATTTACCCAAGGCATGGGAGGGGGGGTGCACTGAACGGCTTTCATTTTCCCCCATTCCACCTAACTGTGTCACCTTGGACAAATCACTTGGAAAATATGGGAAGATAAGAACCAACTATAAGAATTCTGTGACTCTCTGCCTTTCCAGCCTCCCTGTCCCCTCCTTTTTGCATCACGCTCTTGACTTCTGGAGAGAGAATGATTGTAAGTATCACATGGACCCTTTCTTTTCACAAAAACCAAGACAGGACTAAAATCCAGGCCAACGAGCCCTCCCCTTGGAGAGTGGGCTCCCTTTTACACCTTCCAAGACAAGGCTTTGCGCTAAGCAAGACTCGGGAATAATCTCCCAACCAGCATTGCCGTGATTTTCCCTTGCTGCAGGCAACTGCACAGAGGATCCCTTCCTTCCAATCTTTCTATGAATGATTTAGGAGGAAGTACCATCTCTCTTTGCATCTGGAGGAATAAAAACATAACAGAGAAATGAAAATCTGTGGCGCGTCCAAAAATAACATCCAGATATGTTGGCCTCCCAGTTCACCTTTCTGTACCAACCAACGCTCCCTTGATCTGCTTCATACAACAGAGGCAGGGTGGGACCCCCAAGGTCCAGACATCTGGGATCAGTTTTCAAAATTGTCTCAGGCTAAATGGAGGGAGGTGGCCCAGCAGAACCAGGGTTCCTAATTCTTACCCATTCTGATGGGCCTTATCCTAACTCCTTCCCCACTGCAGGTGCCCTGCAGTCGGTCACATGCTTTTGTCAAGTGATCTGCAGCTTCTGGCTGCATAGTCTGCAGGGAAGAATAGGGAGGGAAACAGAAAGAAAGAAACTATACCTCTATTCTGGGAGCCTCACAACCTCCTAGCTTATAAAACAGCCATCCTGTTACTTTCCTACAGAGTCCCCACTGGCCAGCAGAACACACTCTCGGGTCGAGCTCCCTCCCTTTGGTGCATCCAAGAGAAATAACACATGCGGAGAGGATCTGCTGATGTCTCAACCTGGTTCAGAAATGCAGATGTGGGACCAACGGGGCAGGAAAGGACACTCATGACAAGGCTGAATGTCTCTCTCTCTCTCTCTCTCTAAATAGTGAGGCCCACCAGTCGCTGAGCATTCGTACCATGCTCAGCGTCCTCCTCTGCCTCCATCAAACTTTGTGACTCACAGTCTGTGTGCAGAGTGAGGCAGCTGAGCCGGCCTCGGTGGTGGGTTAAATGGGGAACTTGCTCTTCTCACAACACTCACCTCTCAGGTGCCACCTGAGCCGGTGCCCAGCCTGGCAGAGGGGATGGTGGGGATGGGAGATGAGCACAGCTCCAGTTCTTTCTCTGGCCCTAAATAGCTGCCAGAACCTGAGTTCTGGTGGCTGATGGACTTATGTCCATTGGGATCACATCTCTCTCTTCCTCTCCCCCCCCCTCCCCCCCCCCCCCCCCACACCGCAGCTCAGAGCGTCTGGAGGCTTTGCAACGCAGTTGATTTCAAAACTGCTCTGGGTTTCCAGTGTTCCATTCATTACAGGTGCAATGGGAGACCCAAAGCGCTTTCTTTTCTTCATCCACACTGCCTCCAAACCAGAGAAATGCCGGGCAAATTTTGAAGCAGAACAGTGCATCAGGAGGGTCTGGCTAACTGTTGCATGTCAGCTGAGGGGATGGCTGGGGAAAGAAGGCAGAGAGGTTGGGGCAGCCAGAAGGTGGCTAACGACCCAGAGCTGCGCTGCACCCTCAGCAGCGTCTCCTCCCCTCACCACTGCGGAGGGCACAGCTGGAAGTTAGGGAACCTGGGACCCACGGGCGGTAGGAACAGGCAGAGGCCACGTCCACCCAGGGGCGGCGACACGAGGCTCCCAGAACTGGCTGGTGCCCCAGCCCTCTGCACCGGCGCCGCCCCCCAAATCCTCAGAGGCGAGCGTAAGGCAGCGAGCTCTCACCGCAATTCCAGACCGGCTTCCCGCATAAAACTCCCCAGCACAACACGCTTTTGTTAATTCTGCAAATGCTGTCACACGATCACCTCCACCAACGCTCTCTGCCAGCTCGGCTCCAAGGGAGACCCGCTTTCCCCAGGACGCAGCCGCTCGGGATCACCCCAGCCCCCAGCCCCCTGACGGACCACCGCCCACCCGCCCCACGCAGCAAATGACCGGCCCGAAGGACTTCCGAGGACCCCAGGGTCTCCGGGCTTAAGCATCTTTGTCCTCTCAGCGCACCCGCGCGCGCGCACAGAGAGACAGAAAGAGCGCAGCCGGGCACCGAGACCGCGTCCCCTGGCCTCGCCGGGCCCCGCAGGAGGACAATGGTCCGCGCCCTGCAAGTTTGCGAGCCCGGAGGCAGAGCCCTCCTTACCGTACATCTCTGCGGGGCGAGCGCCTCCTGGGAGGCCGCGTCGCCGAGTCGCCTGCAGCCAGAGCCGGCGGCGCCTGCCTTTCATTCACAGCCGGGGCGGCGGATGGCGGCCGCCGGCGGAGGCCGGGGCGGGGGCGGGAGCGGGAGCGAGGGTGGGACGCGGGAGGGCCGGGGCCCGGAGCCGAGCGCCCATTCAGCCGCCGGCCTCCGCTCGGGTTGCTGGGCAGGGCCGCGCCGGGAGGGGAGGAGGCTATGCTAATGAACGTCCCTCCCCCTCGGCTCGGCCACTGCCAGGCCGCCCCGACCCCCGCCCCGCCCCGCCCCTGGCAAATTCCCGCCCACCGCCTGCAGCGGCAGCCCAGCCAGAAACCAGAGCCCCCAGACGCGCCTTTCCCAGCCTGTCGCCCCCAGGTCCAGGGCGGCGTGTTTTCTAGATGCGGCGTTCCTGGGGGAGTCACCCACTCAAATTCCCCGTTCGTGTCGGAATGCGCAGGACGACAACAGACATCACCCCTAACCAATGGGCCCCGAGGGTCAGCAGGGGCGCCCGAAGCTGCAGGTGCAACCCTCCCGCAGATTTGTCCAGGATGCGTAGGCTAAGCCAGAGGGCGCAAGGAAGAGGAATTGAGGAATAACTCTCCTCTCTTCCTTGGCTCCCTTAGCGAAGCCCCATTCCCGAACTAAGAACTCCGCCTTCCAGCCAATCTCTGGCTGGGTGCTTGCTACCAAAGAGCTTCCTTCCTGGGCCTGGGACGCGGGAAGCGCACCCCACCCCACCGCACCCCCTAGTTGCTGCAGGAAGCCCGCTTGCTTGTAAACCTCTCCCGGATTATACGTGTAAATCGTACGATTTGCATGCAGGATCCTTCGCCTGTGCCCCAGGCCTACTTCACCCTCTGTGACCGCGTGAGAAACAGACCCCAGGCAGAACGCTCACGCCCCACACCCTAATGACTTCTGGCCCAGCCCAGGGCTTCCTAAAGGTTTCTCCAACCAGCCTCCTCTGCGTCTCGCACATTCACCTGGCCTTTCAAGTACCCTATTCCTTAGTTTCTCCTCTTGCCCCAAGCTTGAGGTTTTTTGTCCCACAAGGGGAAGTGAGAGAGGTAACAACCTGAGGTGGTTAATTTGTGTGTGCTTTTTCCTAGATACTGAGCTGTGTGTCTGCAGGCCAGTCATCTACCCTCTCTGAATCTCAGCTTCCCGCAGGACTATTGGGAAGTTTATATAAAAACCTACATGAAAGTATACGGTGGGAACTCACAGTTATTTTCTTTCTTTCTTTCCTCACCCAGGGCAGAAACAGAACTGGAAGGATAATCCTGGTTGCTGGACTCTTGGAACAGGGCTCTCTCTGTGTACCCCAAACCCATGTTTCCTATTTCTGTCTTCATCATCCCCTCCTACTCCCTTGCTGTTTCCAGGTTTTCTCCCCCCCCCCTCCCCCCCCCCCCCGCCACCCAGGAAATCCCGGGAGGGTTCTCAGATCTCACATTTAGTCTAGACCCCCAGATGACTCAAAGAAGCTCGTCTGTATTCTCCAGTTTTAGTATGGTGGCTTTGAGATCTGCTGACAATCACACCAGGGAAGGGAGAATTTGGAGTCAAGCTTGGTCTGGACACAGGGAGATACTCCCAGTCGACAATTCTGTTCAATACAAAAGAGACTCATTAACCACCAGTGTCTGCAGCACAGTGGGAAATACACTGTCTTCATGGACTGAAATGTCTGGCAGGTGTTACCCCCATGAGGAAGTTGCGGGGTGGGGGTAGGACACAGTCTTCTGGCTCACGGTGTAAACAAAAGAGCAAAATCCAAGGGTCCCAATATCCAGAATGGTGTGCCCATGAAAAAAACATCAAGCAGATATCAACTATTTAGGTGAACTGTGGTGAAGACGAAAAGTCAGAGTTGGGATTTCTAGCCTAACTAGGCTTTTCCCGCATCTGCAGAAACTCAAAACATGGTGGCAAGTATGGCAGGAAGGAAAGTGGAGAAGAAATAACACTTACTGCGTGCGCACTAGGTGCCAGGTTCTGGGTCAGGCGCTTTGCACAGGTAATCTCAGCTAAGGCTCTCGGCAACCTTGCAAGATCAATAGTGTTACTCCCATTTTACAGCTGGGAAGCTAAAGCCCAGAAACGTGAGAGGACTCTAGTGAATATCAAGCGGGGATTCAAGCCCAGGACACTCTGCCCAGGATGCATTTTCTTCCCACCACACACTGATGCCTTGTAGTCCACACTCATGTACACAGAAAAACTGCATTTTATTTATTCATTTTTAGTTTTGAGAGAGAGAAAGAGTGCAAGTGGGGGAGGGGCAGAGGCAGAGGGGGACAGAGGATCTGAGGTGGGCTTTGTGCTGACAGTAGAGAGGCTCGATGTGGGGCTCGAACTCATGAACCATGAGATCGTGATCTGAGCCAAAGTCGGATGCTTAACCGACTGAGCCACTCAGGTGCCCCAAAACAATTGCATATTAAACTGGGTAGTTCTTCCTAAAAGTCCAAAGGCCATGCCCCCTTCCTTTCCTTTTACCTACATATTGGCTCCCCTTCCTCATCTGTATTTCACTCCCCTATTACCTGGATTTGGAAGGCAGAGTTTCCATATGAACCAGAGGCTGAATTTCCCTGTGTTACAGAGAAAGGGGGGCTCAGAAGTGGGAGGTAATCCACAACTGTTGCGTAAAAACCAGGAGCCTCACTCGCATTTGGGGCCTCAGCATCCACAGCCTGCCACCAGGCCTGTCCTTTAGTCCAGGAGCCTGGCTTGCAGTGTTCCAGCCTCACACAGCTGCCCCAGCTGCACTGTGTCTGCCCAGAAGCCTCTAATCACCCCATCGGCCAAACAGCTACAGCAGCTCTTGCTCTGGGCACCAGCCTTAAGCAGCCAACAGCTTTATAGGGCCTTCCAGAAAGAGGGAAAAGGGAAGAAGATGACAGCGCCAGGGGATTCAGCTTCAGAGGGGAAAAAAAAATTATGAGGCCTAGAGAAGGGTCCAGGGAGAAACAGAGGGGAGAATGCGCCCCTAAGATTGTCACGTAGCTGATTAGCTGTGAAGCCTGAAATAGGACTCAGGATTCCAGACTCCAGGCCTGGTGACTTGAACCCCTGGCACTTCTCCCTTGAAGCAGGTACTTTGACCTACTTCTCAGAAGCCGCAGGGAAAGAATAGCTTATAAAAACAATACCCAAGTATAGGAGCAGGTGGGTATCCAAGGGCTAAAGAATGCCTCTCCACAACACAGGAAACAGCTCACGGGCCGGGTCAGTAGGACGTGCTCTTGGCCAGGTTCCTGGAAGCTGCCTTGGGTGGCCGGAGGGACACAGGGGGACAGAGCTGCCTGCTGCCATGAGATCAGGGCCTGAGCATCTGGGGTGGAGACGACTGCTGCAGACAGATTTCACCTCCACTAAACCAGATTTTGCCAGAGAGTGAGTGAAGTTTGTGATATTGATTACTGACATGTCAAGGCTTAAAAGTACTAAGCAAATTCTCCTGGCCTGCCCTCTTTGCTGCCTTTGGTTCCCCTATGTTCACCCTCCAGAGCACAGTCAGGTTCCTTTCGTTAGCTGCTATTGCCTGTGGTCCCTGGAGAAGAGACTCCTTTCCTATGAGAAGTTCAAATCCATATCCATTTGCTTCTAGTAAACAGCTCAGACATTACCATGCCCTTTGCCCCGCACTCTTCCGTCCTTTTGTTCTGTCCTTGCTCCCAACTGTCAGGAGCCACCGGTTCCCCACCCATCACCTCCCATCTCCAGCCTGCCTGATGCTTGCTTCCACTGGGACACACTGAAGGACTTGAAGACCCATGGCATCATTTTCATCCATTGACCAGCATGGCTTAGAAGAGAGAAGAGAACATGGGAAGTGGCTCGCTAGTCAGACAGTTGATTTCTGAAGGTCAGATCTGGCTTTCCAGACCTTGGCTAAGGAGACCTGCATTGCACCATAGCCAGGAGGAACAGGTTTGCCCAGAGTCTGGCTAACCTGGTCAGAGCATGGTTTAAATGAAATTGGAGAAGGGGGAAAAACACCTTCAGAAAATTACAAACCTGACCACTAAGGAAGAATACAGAAAGGACCTGTGAAATGCTGAACTCTAAGACCTGAAAAGTGGCACCAGCAGAGGAAGAGCCCTAGGACTTCAATGGGGCCAGATGCCAAATCTCTAAGGAAGTTACCCTGTCCTGCCTGAGCCAAACCCAGGCTCTCCAGCCTTTCTATTCATGGCCTCGCATTGGCTTTGGAAAACCACTCCCTCCTTTTCTCCCAAAAGACGCTCAACCCTTGGCAGCCCTATAGTTAGGAATCCTTGGCCAGGCCCATTTCCCTGTCCACCATAATTGAATTGGGGTGGGGGGGGGAGTCCATTTCAGCTGTAGCATATCACAGCTATTCCTGGATGACTTAGAATAGCCACCAAAGCACTCTCAAAGATTTCTTTCATGAGCATTTTCTGGACTGCTTTGGGGACATAGAAAGAGGACATTAGATAAATGTCCTCTGATATTTCTACCTTCCAGTGTCTTTGAACTCCTTCCTCAACATTACACTACATTGTATCTCAGCCTTATTTAGCACTGTTCTCTACTGTGACTAGATTTTAGAAAGCCCACCAAGAAAATATGTGGAAACATTTCCAGCTACACAAATTAGTATGTTAAATTCAAATTTCTAGAAAATACATCCATGTCTATAAATTCAGTCTGAATCTAAAATTTTGTTTTTCTTTCTTAAAAAATCTATTCCCATGTGTGTTTTCCCCATAATCATATAAATTAACAAAACTTGGTGTATATGTGTTAGTGTGTGTGTGTGTGTGTGTGTGTGTGTGTGTGTGTGTGTGTATGCAACTTGTCACAGTGTGTGCTAATCATTAACTCATAGGTTTTCCTTTCTAATTGGCCCCCCTGGGCATGCTGGTACCTAATTCTAGTTTTATGCTTGGAGATAATGAGGAGTGAAGGGGGTAGAGTAGGAAAGGATAATTGGCTTCTCTTTGCAAGATATATCTTCATGTAAAGCAATAATAACCTCATTAGACATAGGAGCAGATCCTGTCTGGGCTGGTGGAGGCTCAGTGAGGTTTAGGGGAATGGGGTTTTCTCAGTTCTTCAAACTTTTGCATATATTCCGTTTCTAGTGTTTGAGGTACGACACTTTCCTGATCAATGCTTTAACTTTGACGTCAGAGACCTAGTGAGGCTGTGAATTCAGCTGACTTTGTAATTTGGCAACTCATGGAGTTTAGCTTTCAGTTACCTCTGTCCTTTGTCTTTTTCAGTCTTAGAAAATTTGTATTACAATCTGAGAACTTAAGGATTTGAGCTTGTAACCTGTTTTCTTTTAGGCAAACTACATCCAAAAGAAGAAGTGATACCATTCCACACTGATTTCATTCTTTTTGACTTTCCTGTAGTTTGGCAGGAGCAAATAGTTGCTTTTAATGAACAGTGATCAGAGGCATTATTTATCTTTTAACTTTTTTTCAATCATTGTATGCCATGGACATATCATCCCTCTATATGAATGATATTTGCTGCTCTTGGTCTTAAGTAACCAGAGAGTGAGTGAAGTTTGTGACATTGATTACTGACATGTCAAGGCTTAAAAGTACTGACACCAGCAGAGGAAGAGCCCTAGGACTTCAATGGGGCCACATGCCCCATTGTCTTAGAAGAGAGAAGGTCAGGTAGCAGATTCTCTATTCCACCCATTTCCCCCAAGGTTCTATTGCCAGCAACCATTTCCCAGCACCAGTTTCTCTATACTAGTCAAGGTTCTTGGTCCAGATAACATAAGCTAACTATGGCTACCTTAAGCAGGAAAGAAATTCACTAGAATAGTATACAGTCAATAGGAAGCCCAAGATCAAAACCCAGCCAGGAACCAAGAGTGACTGGGTATCCAAATACCATCAAGATCATGCCACCAAAATAAGACCACCATCACCGACACCACTACCATTGGCTACTTGCTGTTGCTACTTTTGGTGTCACTGGCAAATAATGCCCATTCCTCTGCATCCGTTCTTTCAACTCCTTCACCACTGCACAAACAAAGAACTCCCACCTTCTGTATCTTCACAGTACTCCACCGATATTCAAAATCCTGTATAGTAGCAGCTGAGTCACTGATTGTAGATCACATGCTAATATCTTTAGTAGAGAACATGGAGACCTGCTTCCCTTGGTTTCCATAGTGGAAGGTGGAGCCTTGTCTCCTACATATCTTGGATCCCCTCACATAGGAAGAGTTTGGTTACTAGGTGGTTTCATTCCACTCCCCTCAGAAAAAGTCTACTATGGTCTTTAAACTGAAAACATTTAGAACAAACAGCAACAAGACAATTAAAGCCTAAGGTAGGTGATGTAATTTATTAGAATTAATTATTTTAACAAACAAAACCTCCACGTCTAGATAAATTACTTTCTAAGATGCTAAGAAGTCTTGGAGAAAGGATTGCAAAGTAACTATCAATAAACCTTAAAAATTCATGAGAAACTAGAGAGGAATTGAAATTGGATTGACCTTGTATGAAGGAAAATTGTGGGTTTTGCTAATTACCAGCTTGGTGTTAAATGTTGATAATTAATAGAATCACTTGGTTAAACAGGGTTGCTTGTTGTGAATACCTAGAAAATAATTAAATGAACACTTGGAACCAATATGAATTTATCAAGGACCAGTCATAGTAACCATCTTTATTGCCTTTTTGAATCAATTTGTTAGTCAATTAGTTAATCGGTTTTTGACTATTGATAGGCAAAATGAGAATGTCACAGGTACTGCATGTTAAAACGTGTAAAAAAGAAAAAAAACACGTTAAAAAACATGTAAAAAAGTTAAAAATACCATTCTTTGCTTTTACTATAAAAAGAAACCATGGTTATTATAGAAAAGGTAGATAGAATTTTCTAGTGAAATGAACTCCAACCGTTATCCCTGCTTCAACTAAAAACAAACAAACAAACAAACAAACAAACAAACAAACCTTAGAATTACATTA
This sequence comes from Panthera pardus, assembly GCF_024362965.1. NCBI lineage: Eukaryota > Metazoa > Chordata > Mammalia > Carnivora > Felidae > Panthera > Panthera pardus. The sequence goes on from NW_026526832.1 coordinate 21,318,816, forward strand.
AGGGAATAAGAAAGAGAAGAACCCACAAGGATAAAAAGATTAGGAGAGGAGATAACAGGACCATTGATGACAACACATTTTTGGAAGATGGAAAATAAGTGAATGCATGGAACTCACTTGGCAGGACAAAGAAAGGGGAAAGCAAGTGCCTACAAAGAAGATGCCAATGAAAACAAGGCAATTTGGACAGCAGAGCTCCAGGAATTCTCAGGAATCAAAGGCACTAAGAACCAGATGTAAAGAGTGGAGCTGAAAACAGGAGAATTGGATACCATTCCTGTCCATCTACATTTCTGATCATATTTTAGTGAGTTGTTTTAAATATGAACTGAAAGCCAAAGATAATCAGACATTTAAGAAAAGCATCTAAGATGAAAGATAGAGAACAAAACATAAAACAAACAGTAGAAGAAGACTTGCAGAAAATAGAGACAATGCAGGTAATCGAAGAAAACTTTGCATTAGCATCACCAGCAAGGGAAGGGAAGATATTACATCCGTGAAAGGCGACTTGTATTTTACACTGTATTTGTTGTATTTTACACTGTATTTGTTGTATTTTACACTGTATTTGGAGAGCCTTGTCCGTTTGCTGTACAGGGCAAGAGGTAGCCAAGTGGCTAGACCTCCCATTAACACAGACACTCTGTTTTTGCTTGTTTGTTTGTTTTATATATTGGAATTTTTAAAATGGTTTAACAAGATTTTAAAGGGCTCTAGAGTTAGAGTTTTTAAATTAATTTTAAAATTTATTTGTTATTGAAGTATACTTGACATACAATGTTACCTTAGTTTCAGGTGTACAACGTAATGATTCCACAACTTTATACATTATGCTATGCTTCCCACAAGTGTAGCTACCGTCTGTCACCATACATAGAGTTTTTGATTTAAGCAACAGAAATTAACACTAGGTAGCTTAAACAAAAACGCAATTCATTAGAAGGTTATGCGTAGTTCATCGAACCAAAGGCATAGGTGAAAAGTTAGAATCAGAAAGGGCAGGAGCCAGGGCAGCTCTGGGCTCCCGGCAGCAAGGATTAATATCCAGTTGGATGAGGGCATGGCTGCTATGATGCATCACTTCCAAGTTTTTATTTTTAAAGTGCTAGAAGAGAGAGTCCACTTGTCTAGGTTGGGTCAGGGGTACACCCTCTGGCTAGGAAAGCAAAAGTCACTCTATTATTTATTTTTAGTTTCACTAACAATACACCAGTGGGAAAGGGAACTTTCCCCCTTGGAATGTCAGAGTGATATTATTAGAAGAGGGAATAAAAACTAGGGAGCAAACCCAGCAAATTTCTATAATATCTATGGCTAAAAATAAGTTTGGAAACCATGAATCTGCAGAATTTTAATTTTTTTTGCAATGACAAAGAATAGTCCATTGAAAGTATGTACGAAAATGTATTCAATCAATTACCGCTTATGGGACATTGAGATTGTTTTCTATTTTTTGCTTTTATAAATAGTACCTCAACAAACATCCTTGGACCCCAACTTTTGCAGGCATCTTAATTGAGAAGTGGAATCTAGAATCCTAATGGACAAGATGGATGATTTCTAGGCTGGGTGATTTCATATGAAGAATGCTGCTGGTCCATCGATGTTGAGTTGCAGAGACTTTACTAAAGTTATGTGGATTTTTCCCTTGGATTCTTTCTGTTCAACAACTTTATGGATGATTTATATATACCATTTTAAAATGTACTTAAATTTGCAGATGCCATCAATCTAAGAATGATAACAAATATGATAGAATGTCATCAAACTTCAAAATGATCATTATGAACTGAAATACCATGTCTAAGACAATAAAATGAAAACTCACAAGAACAAATGCAAAAGCTCTGCATTAAAAAAAATCAATTAATTGTTAAGAGACAGGAAGAGTGAGTGCTATTTGGACAGAAATTCACACAAAAAGGTCTGAAGGTTTTATTAATTTTTTTTAAGTTTATTTATTTTTGAAAGAGAGACAGCATGAGCAGGGGAGGGGCAGAGATGAAGGAGACACAGAATCAGAAGCAGGCTCCAGGCTCAGAGCCGTCAGCACAGAGCCTGACGTGGGGCTCGAACTCACGAACTGCAAGATCGTGACCTGAGCCAAAGTTGGATGCTTAACCGACTAAGCCACCCAGGTGCCCCATAGTAAATGCAAGGTCAATATGGCTCAACAGTATGATTTGGCTACTAAAACCAAAACCGAAACCAGTGTGATCTTACAGTGCATTAAAATAAGTAAAATATCTAAAACTTGGGTGTTGCTAGCCTCCTGCACCTTTTACTCTAGTCAGACTAGAGTGGTTGGGCTTAATTTTGACTGGTTACACTTTTAAAAAGAGATGGTAATGAACTGGAGTGTGTTGAGAGAAAGGCATCTAGTAGCTATAATGATAATTTACTGAGTGCTTACGTGTGCCAAGCACCATGCTAAAAACATTTTTAAAAAACTTATTATGAAGTGGGTATGATTTTACAGTTGGGGAAATCGAGTCATGGGATGCTCAATAACTTGCTCAAGGTCACACAATAAGTGAGAAATTGGAGGCTGGAACCCTGGAGTCTAACCCTGGAGGCTGCTGACAGCCACCACACATAGAGGACCCCGCAACATAGCGTGATTTGAAGAACTTCAAGTAGGTTGTCTGCCAGGAAACATCTCACTGGCTAGCTGGATCGCACAAATAAGCCAGTTATGCACTTGGCCTTTAAATCCAGAGGTCTGAATATTTTGAAAATTGAAAGTCAGCTAAGAAAAGATTTTGATAAAAGGGAGAATTGTTTAGGGGTGCCAAACAGTGGAATTCATTCATTCAACAACTAGTTGAGTGCTACAACGTACTTGGCAATGAGCTCGGCCTGCTAATATAATGATGAAAAAGATGAATGTTTCTTTGCCCCGGCAGAGTTCACCTTCAATGGAGGGTTGGAAGTACAGTTGACCCTTGAACAGCACGGGTTTGAACTGTGTGGATCCACTTATATGCAGATATTTTTCAATAAATACAGTACAGGGCTGTAAATGTCTTTTCCTTATGATTTTAATAACATTTTCTTTTCTCTAGCTTTACTTTATTGCATGAATACAGTATAGAATACATCTAACATACGAAACATGTTAATCAAATGTTGATGTTACCAGTAAGGCTTCTGGAAAATGGTAAGCCATTTGTAGTTAAGTTTGGGGGAGTCAAAAGTTACATGTGGATTTTCTACTGTGCAGGGGTCAGTGCCCCCAACCCTTGTGTTGTTCACAGGGCAGCTATAATGAAATCAGTGATAGTAACAAGTGTAGTCAGTAAATAAGGAAAGAGGGAGCAATATGGAATCATACGGTAAGAGCCCTTCCCCAGTCTAGAGGGGTAGCAGTTGGGGGGAGGGTGCATTTCCTCGGGAAGTGAAGGCCAGGTTGAAATTTGATGAGTGAGCCTGACTTTGCCTACAGTAGGAGATGGAGAGAAGGAAGAGAGTTTTCTGAGCAAAGTTCAGATAATTCCAGTAAGACATGATGACGGCTTAGGTATGGGCTGTGGGTTGAAGGGTGGATGGATTTTCCAGAGAATGGCGCACATACTACTGATCAGTACCCGAGATTTTTTAGGCGCTTCCCCGATATTTATCCTTTAATATATAATATATATAATAATTATGTGTTTGTTTTAATATATATAAGAAATTTATATATAACTAGCATATCAAACCTGATTTCCCGGATAATATTATATTAGATGAAGCTAGATACTTAAATTTTAAAAAGAATGTCAGTGATAAATATTAGGCAAATAATGGTACTCGTGGCATTGTACTCAGAGAGCTGTTTATTAGTGGGGAACAGGGTTGCAAAATTGCTGGTGTGCCACATTGCCCTGGGTCAGCCCTCCCAAGAACAGCCCTGTCCTGCCCTTCCCTTTACCCACTCTGGACCCTTTCTTTACACAGTGTTTGCCCTGAGTCTTATCCTTCTTTGTCTTATTCTTGGAATTTCTCTCTCTGCCCATGTGTGAACAGCTCTCTCTAACCATGTCCTCAATATAGGCATTCCCTGACTTCTGATGGTTCAACTTATAAATTTCCGACTTTCTGATGGTGCAAAAGCAATGTACATTCAGTAGGAATCATACTTCCAATTTTGAATTTGGATCTTTTCCCTGGACTGCGATATGTGGACGACCCTCTCTTGTGAGACTGGGAGGTGGCAGTGTGCACAGCACCCAGTCACGTGATCCAAGGGTAAACAGCTAACACAATGACAACCCATCTGCACCCATACATTATGTTCTTTGTTCTCAGTGCAGTCTCCGATAAATTACGTGAGATAGTCAACACTTTATATGTTTATTTATTTTAATGTTTATTTATTTGAGAGAGAGAGAGAGAGAGAGAGAGAGACAGAGTGTGAGTGGGGGAGGAGCAGAGTGGGAGGGAGACACAGAATCCGAAGCAGGCTCCAGGCTCTGAGCTGTCAGCACAGAGTCCCATGCAGGGCTTGAACCCGCAAACTGTGAGATCATGACCTGAGCCAAAGTGAGGCACTCAACTGACTGAGCCACCCAGCTGCCCCAAGATACTCAACACTTTAGTATAAAACAGGCCTTGTGGTAGATGATTTGGCTCAACTCTAGGCTAATGGAAGTGTTCTGAGCACGTGGAAAGTGGGTGAGGCTGAGCTGCGATGATGTTCTGCAGGTCAAGAGTACGAAATACATTTTTATCTTATGGTATTTTCAACCTATGAGGGATTTCTCAAGATGTAACCCCACTGTAAGTCAAGGAATATCATACTGGCTTTTGCAGTTCCCTAATTCAGGCTGTTGATATGCCTTTCAGAGCTCTTAATAGGACTTTTCAAACAAACATATATCCTTTTATCTTAAAGTTTTAGAATAAGCCTTCTTTGAAATACAGTGGTAGACAATTGGTATACTCCTCTCCCCCTTTCGCACTCCCATTCGCAAACCATCATGTTCCCCAGCCTCTCCGGCATCTCGTGGATTCTCACCCCAGGTCATATCATTTACACCTCAGCAGAATCAGAGAGGCGAGCTTAGTTCCGGTGTGATGACCCACTGTGGTCAAAGTGCCCAGAGCCGCGCAGAATGACTGCGTCTGTGGATATGGCTCAGCAGCCATGTGAGCACCTCTCACTTCATAGCTGCTGCGGCCAAGCGTGCAGCCAAACATCACGGCTCCCTGGGCACGAGGCGCTGCCACGCAGGTATAATGCACAACAGAGAATAGAGGCAGGCAACACGCACATAGTGTGTTCTGCCTGAAATAGCCATAAAGATCATCTTCTGTGTGGAGCTGGGATCTGTCTCACACCTCTAGCCCCAAGCCAGGGAAGTGTGCAGTGCCTGGTTCGGGCCCAGGATAAGGGAAGGGAGACAGCTGTGTTATCACAGTGACCTGGAGCAAGCATGTCAGAGCCAAAACAAACACACCACCCTCTTCATCTCCCCCTGGGACCCACAGGCAACTCTGGGAATAATAAGTTCTGGTCCCTAACTACATGGTTTAAGGGACAGTCAGAGGTTTGATTCTGAGATATCACGATCATCTGGAACAAATAGTGAAGTGGAAAAAGTAGAGTGCTGATAGTAATGTCCCTGGGGACGGACAGCCCAGCTCTCAGGCACGTTCCACATGGAGGAGGCCGTGTTCCTAGGATGTCCCAGACCCCACTTCAACCTTGAGCCAATGCTGGTTTCTCTTCTTGCTCTGAGACCAGAGGATTCAGGTGTTAGGAATCGCAGGTCTCCAAGGGCAAGGGAAGTCATCGGAAACGAATCTGTAAGCAAATCCTGTTACAGTTTCTTCTTAACATCTATTCATGCATCAAATTAAATAATGTAACTGAACAAAGTTTAAAAAAGAAAGACCACAGAATGTAAAAACGATTTACGACAAATATAACTTGTGGGAGCTTAGATTCCTAAAAAATCTAGATCTAATAACAATTTTTATGGCTAATCTTTAGCTTCTCTGTGGCAACTGGTCAGAGTATAGAAGGATGAGAATAGACAATTTCATAAACAGGAAAATATAAACTATGGCCTATACCACCAATAGGAATTAGATAAATACAAATCAAACATCTTAGAGGTTCTATTATACTTGCAAGCCTAGAAAAAATGAAATAATAAAAGTCAACATCAATGAGACAAGAATCTAAAAGGAAAAAAACCATTTGCACAATGATGCATTCATAGCACTACTGATGATACTTAAAATAATTTAGAAATGACCCTAAAGATGTCACAATAAAGATAATTGAGTAAACTGTGGCATAATCAATAAAATGGAATATTATATAGCCATTAAAATAATAAGCATGATGGTCATAGAAATGTATATATTTGGAAAGTTGCAGGATTACAGGGAGTGTGTAGGAAACAATGCCAGGTCAATGTACATATTCTATGAGAGTCAGAAGTGATTTCAGAGAGATGCACTTGTTTATGGAATTTCCTTTTTTGTGAAGTACATAATGACAATTTCTGCATTTATAGACAAATAGCATATAAAAGAGGGGGTATAGAATAATTTCTTATTTTTCCTTGTTTCCCAGGGAAGCCATGAAGACAAATTAAGTGGTTTGAACTTCTTGACTCAAAATATTAAGTGCTTGGCTGTTGAATGGTTCAGGTTCTTCCTTGGAAATAGTAAGCAATATCCATCTGTCAACTGTTAGAATGTTTTAAAATTAATTTAATGACATTATAAAGTGCTCATGATTAGTGATTTTTTTAAAGGTTTTACTTTAAAAAAAGAGAGTACAAGTGGGGGAGAGGGGAAAAGGGAGAGAGGGAGAGAATCCCAAGCAGGCTCTACACTCAGTGCACAACCCGACGTGGGGCTCAATCCCACGACATTAGGATCATGACCTGAGCTGAAATCAAGAGTAGGATGTTCAACCAACTGAGCCACCCAGGTGCCCCAGTGCTGTTTTTTTTTAAAAAAAAGTTCTAGAATGCATCCCCCCTCAATGTCTTTCCCACTCCTCTCTCTCTCTCTCTCTCACACACACACACACACAATCACACACACACACACAATACATTAAAATTAAACTTTATTATTTAGCATTAGTAAGAAAAGAAGAGAAGAAATCTCCCAAGTACTTATTGTATGTGTCCCCACACCTATCCCTATCCTATTTAATTCATTTCCTTATTCCCTTCAGCTGGTTGTCCCTGACTACTCACTCACTATACACACACCCCCTACAAATCCCACCACTGTTATCCAGAAGTGGTTATATGGGGCTACCATTAATGATAGAGTATCATAAACTGAGAAATTCTTTTTTTTCTCCTTGTCCTTTCTCTATCCTGGTATTCCCTGGTATTGCATTGATGATGTAACAGGCCAGCCTTATATCAGAACAAGAAGAAAGCATCCAAGAGTTGTCAAATCATTTGGAAAATATCTTATATGAAAACAGTTGAATCTTTTTATTATACACAGAGATACAAATAAGGATAAAGAAACATTTAAATGTTTCATTTATTTCATTCTTGAGTATACAATATGTTTCATTATAATAAGGATCCAAAATGATCTCCCATGCTTGTAAAATTCTGAAAAAGAAATCTGTCATTTGCTCACAGGAAAGTGCCCAAGATATGTTAAGTTTGAAAAAATCAGGGATGCCTGGGTGGTTCAGTCAGTTGAGCATCCAACTCTTGGTTTTGGCTCAGGTCATGAGCCATTTTAGATTTACAGCAAAGTTAAGTGGAAGGTACAGAGAGTTCCCATAGATCCCTTCCCCCCGCCCTCCACAAAGGCTCAGGTTGTGAGTTCGAGCTCCGCACTGAGCTCTGTGCTAAACAGTGTGGAGCCTGCTTGGGATTCTATCTCTCTGTTTCTCTCTGCCCCTCCCCTGCTCATTCTCTCTCTCTCTCTCTCAAAATAAATACAACTTTTAAATAATCAAAATAATTAAAATGAAAATAAATAAAAACTTTAAAAATAAAAAAAATTATGTATACAATTCAGTTAAAAATAAGAATACAAAAATACGTATATAAGAGATCAGCTATGCAACACACGTATATAAACCCACTCCTATCCATTCAGAAAACAATTAATAGTACTATCAGTGAAATGATGTAATTGTGGACAATTTAAATATTCTTCTACATAGTTTCCCAAATTTTCTGCATTTTCTATCATAAGTGTGTATTAGCTTTGTAACAAAGACAAAATCAGAAGAGCTGTCAATAGAAAGCCATATCCAGGAGTCTGGGAAGGAGTCCTGCTGTGAAGTCAGGGGGCAGATGGGGTCAGGAGCTGGCAGCTCCTGAAAGCTTTCTTCAGGACCAGTATTCAGTGAGAACCTCATCTAGCCAAGGGCAGGCTCTCAAAGGAGGGTGGCCAAAAGGGTTGGAGAAATAAATCAAGCCTGAAAGAATGAAATGGCAGGCATGACAAAATTTCACTAATGCTTAGCTCAGATGGCTCTGAGTAACATCAATAAGGAAGGCTAAGTACAACTATGTACTTGCAGAAGCTTAAAGGGGACCTCGGAGGATGTCTGGTCCAATCTTCTCCTTGTCAGGAAGAGCCCCAGAAGAGCTACACTCATCCACACATAGCTGCTTAGTGGTAGAGCTGGGATTAGAACCCAGGATCCCGATGCCTAGTCACTGCCCTCCGCTTCCCCGTGGGGTAAGTTAAGTGTTGCTGTTATTGTGGTGCTGCCACTGTTTGCATTATGACAGTACCTCATTAAGCCTATTGTAGACTCTGGGTGAGAACGATGTGTCAATGTACGTTCATGGGTTGCAATACATGTCCCACTCCTGTGGGGAATGTGATGGTGGGGGAGGCTTTGTGGAGGGCGGGGAGAGGAGATCTATGGGAACTGTCTGTACTTTCCACTTAACTTTGCTGTAAATCTAAAATGGCTCTTAAAAAAAGTAAAATCTGTTTTAAAACTTAAAAAAAAAAAAAAAAAAAGACAGTACGTCATTAAACCTTTAGCCAGGGCTGGGACTCCTGACCGGGCCTACTCCCATAACTTCACTCCAAGTGAATCCCCTACCATTATTCCAGATTGGAACTGATTCCTGGGAGTTCTGTGTTTCTCTGGACTCCAACCTTCCTCCCCAAACCTGCCGTCATTGTCTTGGATCAAGCCCTCGTTAGGTCTTCTTCTTCTCCTTTTTATTCTTTCTCATAGTGTTTAAACCTACAAAAGCCTTGAAAGAATAGTGTAAGAACTCATATATTCTCCACCTAAACATAAATTATTAACATTTTGCCATATTGCACTCTCTCTCTCTCACACACACACATATGACATAGATATGAAAGAGCACCCATGCATATCACACATATATCATATATGCCTAAACATTCATATATAACACATATGTACATATATATACATCACACATTCTATGGAGCCACTTGAAAGTAGATTGAAAATATCAAGACACTTCACTCTTCAATTCTCCAGATCAACTAAGAATAAAGATATTCTATGTAGGAATGACGTCATTATCACACTAAGAAAACTAATATCTAATATTTGGTTCATACTCAAATTTCCCCAATTGTCCCCAAAATGTTTTTTATGGGTGTTTCAAGGTTTTTATCAAAGATCTCATTAAGGATTCCATATGTACGTGGTTGTTGGGTCTCCATAACCTCCTTCAACTTAGAATATTCCCCTCACGTTTTGTATTTCTGTTTTCTATATGCCACATTTTCTAAGAGTTCCAACCATTTTTCTTAGACAATCTTCCACATTCTGGATTTGTCTGTTTTTCATGATTAAATTCAGATTAAATATCTTTGGAAAGAATACTGGATAAGAGGTGTTATGTGTCTTCCTGCATCACAACAGAAGGCAAGAACACTGAATTGTTTCCTTGTGCTAAGTTTGACCTCGAGGTTCATGTGATGGCCACTAGATCTTTCCATTGGAAAGATCTATCTTTCCATTGGAAACATGCTATCCTAGCATCTGTGGATAATCATAGTCCTTGCCTGAACTGGGATCGCAAAATAGTGATTTTGCCACTTCTCCTATTTTATTAGCTGGCATTCTTGGTAAAGAAGTCTTCTTCATATCTTGTGTGTCTCCCATGGCAGTGTTCTGACTGCTCCTCCTGCCTCCAGTCTGGCTCACTTCACTCCATCTGCTGCCAGGAGCAACATACGCTCAATTGCAAATCTGGACACATCCCTGCCCTGTTTAGAATCCTTCAGGGGTAAACTCCATTCTGTGAGCTTGGCGTGGAGCTCTGTGATCTGGCTTTCTTCAGCTTTTCTCTCCCTGCACCCCTCCTGTGCTCCATTCGAATTATCTATACTTCTTCAAATATAGTACCTTGTTTCATGCCCCTGAACCCCTGCACCACGAGCCCCTCTGCCTGCAAGACTCTTCCACACCCCCCAACATCATCTGACCCCCACCTGTTTTTCAAGCTTTGGCTCATGCATCAGCTCCTCTGACCCTAGAGTTAAATAGGTGCCTTTTGAGGGCTCTGATGGCACCTGTGTCCCTGTCTATCATTGCTCTTGTGGCCCCGCATGGAAAATTTTACTGGTTTGCTTGTCTTGCCTACCTGATTGTAAGGTCCTTGTGAGAATAGCCTTTGTATGACAGAAATCTAGCATGATGTCTGGTATTAAGTAAGCACTCAGAAAATGTTTTCCAATGAAGTAATTCGTATTTCCTCAAATTATTAAATAAGGAATGTGATAAGCTTCACAACAAACTAGATTATATGCTATTTAAGGACAAAAAGCATATCTTCTAAATCTTTGTATTGTTCACATCTCCCACCCTATTCCCTGCTAATTTGAATTAGGATTTTGCAAGTAGGTTGACACTTATAAAAGTGTATTGATACATTACTTTTACCTGTCCACTTTATGTTCCTTTTGAGAATTTTTCCTCCTCTACCCAACAGGATGGCCAGTCTCTTGCCTGGTCTTCCCACACATGGTGAGCTCATAAGGTAAGCTAACCATTAAAGGACTTCCTTCTCCTGATTGCAATGATTGGTTCTCTTGGTCTAAGCCAAGTCTATCAGAGTCATCCTTGGGACTTTTGAAGGAGCTAGCAAGGAAGACACGAAGGAAAAATAATGTAATAGCTATTGCTTCCAGAGGCCATCTTTGCTACCAGGTGGGGAGAGCCTACCTGGCTAGGAAGCTAACTCCAAGGCAAACAAGTCAATGATGGGAAGACAAAACTAATGACATTATTTAAACCTCGAAACCCAGTCTGATCTGAAGAATTATATTTAGGACTTCCTGGTACATGAATCAACAAATCTCTTCTTTTTGCCTTTTAAGTTGACAAAATCATGACAAATATACAAGAGCTGATTCCACGACATCCCACATTTGGTCAAGCAGGTAAACTGAAATAAAGAATGAGAATCTAGCATCCATTTAATCCTTTCTTGATTTGGGGGAGATTATGTAGAGATACTGTATTAATGAGGCTTCTCCAGAGAAACAAACAAACAAACAAAACTCAAAAGGATAGACAGTTATATAGTTATCTATGAAAGGAGATTTATTATAGGAATTGGCTCATGAGAAGTCCCATGATCTACTGTATGCTACAGAACCTGGACAGCCAGTGGTGTAAGTCAGTCCTAGTTGAAAGAAAGATCTGTGAACTATAGGAGCTAATGGTGTAAATCTGAGTCCAAAGGCCAATTAGAGAATCAGGGGTCAATGGCATTAAGAACCAGGAGTGTGGATGTGGAAAAGCAGGAAAAAATAGATGTCTCAGCTCAAGCAAAGACAGTAAATCACCCTTGCTCTGCTTTTATGTCCTATTAGGGCCCTCGATGGATTGGATGATGCCTATCTACATTGGGGAGGGCAGATCTTTACTCAGTCCACCAATTCAAATGCTAATCTCTTTCAGAAACACCCTCGCAGATGTACCCAGAAAAAATAGTTTACCAGCTCTCTGGGCATCCTTTAGCCCAGTCACACTGACACATAAAGTTAACTACCACAAATCTCTGGATCAGCACCATTTCTATAGCCGATGACAACCAGGAAGAAAGCTTTTATCTAGGTTGCTTCTCACCTGCCTCAGAAGAATTTGAGATGTATTGGGGAGCCTCATTCTCATGTTCCTGTCCTCTAAGTCACTTCCAAGAAAAGCAAAACAGACCAAGAAAACATGTCACAAATAGTAAAGGTTGGCCGGTATCTTCATATTTTCTGCTCCAGATTATTCAATTCTTCCTCGTCATAATTGGTGCATTGCATCAATTTGCTTTTGAGGTCAACAGCACTCTATTCTGCTTCTGGAAGCTCTTGATTTCTGAGGGATTTAAGGAGTCCAGGGTAAAGGGGCAGGGATCAGGGTTACCCCTGGACACAGAGCTGTTGACATCCACTCAAGGACCTGTTGAGTTAAAAATGTCAAATGCATTTGAGGAAACCATCACTGGGGATATTTTCTAGCTTCCACCTTACATTTCTGGAAAATTCCTCAGTGAGGCAGGAGAGGAGATAAGAGAGGCAAGGCTTCTAGAAAGTGGCCTGCAGAGCTTGTTGACTACAAAGGGGGAAAGAGGAGAGTCTTGGTTTGAAGAAGACCCCCTCACATCAGCCCGAATGGGTATCCTGTGCAGTTATTTTACTGAGTAAGAGAAATAGCCAAGTTCTTTAAGAAGAGCATTTACATGACTTTAATTTGAATTAGCTTAATTAGATGTTTTTCTCCTAACTACTGGCTAAGATAAACCACCTCAAGGGACCAGAGTTGTGATGAAGTGTGGAAGAGGAGAAAAGGAGAAGTCAGTGTGCATGGCTGCCCCAGGAGGTCTGGCTGGGGCATTTCTGGATAGAGCAGTATGGGGAACATAATTCCCTGGACAGAAGCAAATTGGGAGGAAAGAACAATGTAAAGACAAAGGCACAGGGAAAAAAAAAATGAGGACACCCAACAATAAACTACAATTTCTCTGCAATTTCACTTAAGAATAGAGCTGCTGGGCTACCCCATATTTTGCAGGGGTGAAAAATGGCAAAAGAGTCCATGATGCTATGTCCCTGAGTTTGGTATGGCGGAAAGGGAGATGGCCGTCCCCACCTTCATCCCCTAAGAATCTATTCCAATCATGGACTTTAGTTTTTCTGACCATTGCTACTAAATTTCATGCTGGGGCAAGAGGCAGAAACCTTGCTTGGAACAAGAAAGGTGGATGGGGAGGAGCAGGGCTTATGTCTTCACACCTGCTGCTGTGATCCCCCAGCAATGGGGTGGGGAGACCCTTGGGCCCCCAGGAGGTGCGTCTCTGACCTGGAGGTGCCGGAAGCCACACCCCCAGGCATTTTCAGCATTTGTGTCCCCCTTTACTCAACAAAGCAGGGGACCCCGTTCTGCCCTGGACTCTAAGCTGAAGAAGACATTAAAGGGTGATGACCATAAGCTTCAAAAGAACAGCACCCAATTTAAAAAGCAAACCCTAAAACAACTTGGTGAGCTCAGGGAAAGGAAGGAAAAGAAGACTGGATTCTGAGAGCACACTTACTTCCTTAGGGTCCTCTGATATATATAATTCAAGTACCCGAGGATTCCCAAGCATGACCTCATAGCATCTATGCAGAAGCACCATGAGCACTGTCTCCCCAGAGGGAGTGAGAGAAGGACCAGAAGTGAGACACAGAGGAAGCAGAGGGAAGGCCAAGGGCTGGCACACCAGAGGGTAGCCTCTTATTCCTCTGGGTGCCTATCACAGGGCACAATGACACCACAGGCCAATGATTCACTTAATATCTGCACCGTGCATCACATTCAGAGGAGGTTTCTCCAGGCAGCCAGGTGAGAGCCCCGATCTGCCATTCCACCTGTGCACCTGCCGGGTCTCTGGCCACACGGCCCCTCTGGCCTCCCCTGCGCAGTCTCCATCAGCTCGCAGCACTGATTCTCCCGTGGTCACTGTTGCCACCGTGGCCGTCACTGCCACAACTCCTGAGGAACCAGGGCTGTGCAAGCTGTAGTCTCCCCAGATGCCTGCAGAGAGACAGAGCGGCTGCACATGACTCTCCTGGCAAGGGAAAACCAGGGGAGAGCTGTGCCTGCATCCCTGACTAATGATCACGCCTTCAGGAGGGGAGGCAGTGACTCAAACTGTGTGGAGGCACAGCAAATGGAAGAAAGAGTGGGAGGGAGAGAAGGGACAGGGAAGAAAACACAGAGGCAGGGCGGGGAGGAAGGAGAGAAAAAGCAAAGGAACAAAGGCCTTGGAACTCTGAATCTATAATGATGCTCTACCCCATGGCCTCTGCGATCATTAACGTACAAAATGGTGAGACAAAATATCTTCACACAACAGTCCAGAGGTCCAGTTCGATGTCACTTAGGAAGAAAGAGGGGACTAATGTTAGAAAAGATATTACTATAATTGAAATAACTGTAACTTGCAAATATATAATGTATACTGCATAGGCAAATACAGTGTTCTACCAACTGTGAAATCTTAAGGACAAGAACCACAGCTCCTTTTAAGCTAGAAAAGTAATAACATACACTAAAACTGTTTTACTTTGGTCTCATTCCAAGGATGCAAGTCTGGCCAGGAAGTATATTTAAAGACAAATTAGGTTCAGTTTTTCCACAGGAAGTTGTTATGTCCTGGGGTATATCATTTGACATGTGTTATATCTGATGCTTGTAATAATAACAAGCTATGTTATAAGAAGGGATTTGCTATGTTTGTGTAGTATATATGGACACATGGGTGTGTGTGTGTGTGTGTCAACTAGTTTTACAGCTATATTTATTTTTTTTAATTTTTAAATGTTTTTATTTAGTTTTGAGAGACAGACAGAGCAAATGCGAGAGGGGCAGAGAGAGAGAGAGAGAGAGAGAGAGAGAGAGAGAGAGACAGAATCTGAAGCAGGCTCCAGGCTCTGGGCTGCCAGCACAGAGCCCGACATGGGGCTCGAATCACCAGCTGTGAGATCATGACCTGAGGTGAAGTTGGAGGCTCAACCGACTGAGCCATCCAGGCATCCCTACAGCTATATTTAAAAGTCCATTTTATATTGCAGCCTAACTGTTCCAATCCTACAAGACCTAACATTAGCTTTTTATTAAAAATATTTGTAACGTCTTGAAATGAAATTCACAGGAAATATAGACTACAAAATCACATCATTTCCTAAAATTGACATATTCCTGTGATGTAAAGAGAAATAAAGGAAAGTAATTTATAATGAAACACTTTGTGTTTTAATACATAAGTACTCAGGCACGGCTAAGCCAGAAAATACTATAAAACAGGCATCTGCTTGCAATGAATAAGTTTGGATTTAAGTAAGATGACATTCATCTGAATACTGTTGATCTTTTATCTTTCTAGTTAACATTTAGAAGTAAAGATTAAACAAATACGCTTCTACGTATCCATAAAAACACCATAGATTAGACAGACACAAATGCAAGCTGATACAGGTGTGTTGACTCAAATACCACGAGCAACATTACCATAAATGATACGATTTTCTGAGCGTTTGAGCAACTCTTGGTAAAGTTCCCGACAAAACAAAAGGCAATATTCCCTCAATTTAACCAGCACCGGCACTGGTTAAACTATATAGGAAAGCCATGTAAAGTGTGTGTGTGTCTGTGTGTGAGCGTTTTCATATGTAAAATGGAGTCTGCCTCTAGGTTTGGATAAGTATAAGAAGGTTTTCTCCTGCATGAATTTCTGGCAGCGTTGGAAATTTGTGTGGGCTGCGGGACAGTCCTTCATTGTGTGGGCCTGTCCATGCATTGCAGGGTGTATCTCCGGCCCCTGCATGGCAAGCCACTGGGGTTCTCCAATTGTTGCCGCAAACAAAATGGCACCCACGGATTTCCAAACACCTCCCAGGGAGACTGTTCTTTTTCAAGATTGTTTTGGCTATTTAGAGTTCCTTGAGATTCCATATGAATTTTAGGATGGGTCTTTCTATTTCTTCCAAAAAAAAGGTCACTGGGATTTTGACAGGAATTGCATCGAATCCGTAGATCGCTTTGGGTAGTATTGATCTCGTAATGATATTCAATCTTCCAATCCATGAACACCAGATGTCTTTCCACTCATTTGTCCCATGCCCTTTGTGAATTTTTAACTATTGGATCAAATTCTCTTTTCTTTGTAAGGATCTGGCTTTCTTACATCTAAGGTACTGGTCTTACCACGTCCCAAATTCCCACCCATTCCTTCCACTTTCTCGTGACTTAGGAGTCAGTTCTTTCTCAGTATTTCCTGATAGATTGTTGGCAAGGCAAGTCAACAATCTATCAGATGTCCTCTCCACAGACTAAGACTTCCAGCAGGAATGCTAACGAGGAGTTTCCAGAATTAGGTGAGAAATTGAAATTGCTGACTTACACACTTTTCACCAACACCAGGATTCTAAGATCTCTTTTTTCCTCCTTAGACCATGTGTCAAAAACTTTTTTTTATAATGCTTAATAAATATTAGTAAATATTTTAGGCTGCACTGGCCATACAGTCTGTCACAACTATGTAACTCTGCCAATATAGTGCAAAAGCCTCCACAGAGCAATATAAAGAAGCACTGACACATGCCACAAGGATGAACCTTGGAAACATCACACTAGAAACAGACACGAGAGGCTGTATGATTCCATTTAGATGAAATGTTCAGAATAGGTAAATCAATAAAGACAGAAAGTAGATTAGTGGCTTCCAGGAGCTGGGTGGGAGGGAGAACGGGGAGTGACTGTTAATGACTATGTGTTTTTTGGGGGGAGGGGCAGTAATGAAAATGTTCTAAAATTAGATAACGGTGATGGTTGCAACTCTGTGAATATACCAAAACCCACTAAATTGTAAACTTTGAAAGGTGAGTCTTACAGTATGCAAATTATATCTCAATAAAGCTATTTAAAAAAAAAACAACAACAGTCATAGGGGTGCCTGGGTGGCTCAGTCGGTTAAGTGTCCGACTTCAGCTCAGGTCATGATCTCACAGTTTGGGAGTTCGAGCCCCACATCAGCTGTGCCGACAGCTCAGAGCCTGGAGCCTGTTTCAGATTCTGTGTCTCCCTCTCTCTCTGCCCCTCCCCTGCTCACACTGTATCTCTCTCTCAAAAAATAAATGAACATTAAAAAAAAATAAGATAAATAAAAATGAAAAAAAAAAGTCATAGACAACATGTAGACAAATGGGTGTGGCTGTGTGCCGATAAAACTTTATTTACAAAAACAGTCTGGATGTGGCTGTAGTTTGCTGATCTTTACACTAGACTGCAAGATTCATATAATCAGAGCTGTGCCTTGTTTATGATTAACCTCCAGGACTTAGTATGATACTTGCCAAACAAGTAAGCATTTGACACATGTTTGCTGAGTAAATGAATTCAAGAACAACATGGAACTTCCATGCCTTTAGTGAATGTCTTAATAACATCCTTCCTGGTGTCTGTGTAAAACCATGTCCAGTTCCATCTGCCTGGACTTAGCTTTTCTAAGTCACACAACCACTCCTATTATTTATTTCAATTCTCGTCCAGCCTCTCCTCCTCCAAGAACAATGACCCCACTGGCCCATTTATTGCACTACTGTTATGTAACAACCTTACCTCTTCTTCAGCTTATTCCTCTTATATTTCATCCCTTCTTTTTGCTACCTGCAATTTCACATTAATTGACTCATTTATTTATTCAACAACAAATATTTGTGAAGCATAAAATACTGTCTCTTACTTATATTCCTCCCTGCTTCTAAGAAAGGTGGAGACTGGGGTAACCCAAAAGTTAGCCTGAGCTCCACAGTCCCCAGTCTCTGCAGGGTGTCACAGTCAAACAAACAGAGTCTAGCAGCAAAAAGTATTTAAAAGAAATTGCGATCTCTATTTGCCTCCTTTAAAGACTACTTGTAAACATTTATTCATAACTTACAGTAATATTTCATAAAAATTTCCTTCTCTATCATTCCTCTGATCTTCATGTCTCTCCTTCCCCACTGTCCATTCTTTTTCTTTCCCTCCAGCCCAACATTTGTGCTTCCCACAGAGTGATACATAGCATTTTTAGGCCATCCACCGTTCTTTGAATTTATACTCCAACCCCCTGTTGGGGGAGTGAAATCTTAATGGAGGCTTCTAGAGCTGCTGCCAGATTCTTGGTTATTCATAGTTTCTGCCTGAGATCCTTAAGGTTAAGGAATGTAGAATTTCTCTAGGAGGAGTTGCCTCATCATATGCAAGAAAGGATATGTCCACTGGGTAAAAACCCTCAAGATTGCAGGCTCCCACTAGCTGTTCCTCTTTGCCATAGCTGGAACAAATATGGACCCATCTCCCATCAGCCTAACTTCCAACTGTGGTCAATAACTTGGGGTCGAAAAAATACCAAGGGATCAGTGACCAAGTATTCACAGTGATACTGCTTGTGACACACTCTACCACACTGAAAACAAATCAGGCCATGAAGTCTCCTATCTGAGTTCAGTTGGCTCTCAGAGCCCCTTGACTGGGTTTGGAGGGCAGCTGACTGACAAGCACTGAGACTTACTGGCCAGATTCTGACTTAAGGGACAGAGGCCCAGCTACACCACTTCCTTTGCTGCTCGAGGCCCTAAACCCTCATCCATTGTCTTTTTCTAGGAGAGATCCTGGTTGCTTTTTTGCTTATTCAGCCCTGAGCCATTCACCAATACTGAGAATTCAATGTGACCCTTGAGGTTGTGATACATCTTGATTACATATTTTCTAGTATACAATCATCCTTACGTTATCTTGATTCAAGTGCCCTGATCTGCCAGACCTTGTTCCATGGACTCTTGAGAATTTCATGCCACTCCAGCAGGAACACATTGTAAATCTGTTTTCCTCTTCTTTCTGGTCATAAATTTAACAGTTTGATCCCCAAATTTATTGATCCACCTTGCTGTTCTTTCTTTAGAGAATAAAGAAGCTTTACACCAAAATTTCAGTTTTTCTGTTTTTTGAAGTCCATGAGCACCTTCTCAGGAGGGGACTCTGGAGATTGCCACTTGGCTGGTGGCATTTCTCAGCCCCCAGGGCTTTTCACTCCAGTACCAGTGTCCTGGCATGTGTTGACCACGACTCAAGTACTTTTCTCAGATCCCTGACCTTGCCCCTCCTGTAAATTTCTTGGATCTCTGGTAATCATTAGCCTGAGCCAGTAGTTCCAAAGCCCACTTGAGAGCAAATTCCACACCTGGTATCTGGTCTTCATGGGTGGAGTCGGGCAGAAGCCTTGAACTGTCACAGATCTCCTCTCCCTTTGCAGCAGAAGGCAGGTGAAAAACTAGCATCCAGTCTGCAACTACACAGGGGCATTTCTCAGTTTCCTCAAGTTAGTGTGATTATTAACGTGGTTCTCTTTCTGGAACCAAATAGCCAGTGCTAAGCAGCCCATTCTCCCAATCATAATTCTGATGCTAGTATCTTTTCAGAGGTATTTAATTTTGCATCTGCAGCTTGACTCTGTCCTTCCTCTGCTTCATACTTCAAAAGGTTTTGCTCAGGTTAGAAGGTCTGCCCTGAACACATCTATCTCCATCTTAATGAGGAGCATCCTGTTTCTTGCTAACATTCCTTTTGGCCTCCTAAGATGTAGCACACAAAAAACCCAAATTCTCTTCTTTGGCACCACCGAATTTGCTGTTTGTTTCCAATATCTTGCTTCTTATTATTTTCTCCTGAACATTTATTTTTTGAATAGTCAATAGATGCACATGGTACCAAATACAAAAATACCAAGGGATATTCAGTGAGGTCTCCTGCTCTTACTTCCCAACCCTCAGCCCCTCCCCGCAGCCCCCACAACTGCCAGTCTCTCTGCATGTTCAAAACCTTGGGTGTGCATATTCTTAATACAAACAAACAGACCAACAGGAAACCTACATATATGGTGGCACTGCTTTGCACCTTTTTCCTTATCTATCTCTTGGAGAGAATTTTATATCACTGACACAAAGCTGCCTCGTTCTTTTTCCTAGCTTCCTGTGGTCATACCATAATAGAACTGAAGCCCCTCCCAATGGACATATGGATTGTTTCTGATCTTTTAGTCTTTGTTTTCATGATCAAAACTGTTAGCCAGATGAAGAGAGGTGAAAATAGCTCTTGAATACCAACAACATCCCCAAGGTTGCAACCAATCCTGTAAGGTTTTATTGGCCTTTATGACATCTCCCACACAGATCAGCTGGTGAGTGTTTAATGACTCTTGGCAGGCTTTCTGTCAGATCTTGGATCCCTGCTCAAGGAGACTGTACGCCTTCTGATGGGGGATAGCAGGCTTACATATGGCCAAGTCTGAATACCCATCTCTAGGTTCCTTTCTCCCTTTTCTCCCCTTTTCCCACATATAGTTTTTATGCTATATGTGATAAAATAGCAAAATAAATGACAGAAACAATAGGGGGCATGAGAGTTTGGAGGAAAGAAATTTACATGAGCTAGAGAAAAACAAAAAAGAAGATTTTGGAGACAGTATTTGAGCAGGGCCAGGCCAGGGGCTGGTAATAAGGATGGATTTGTGAATTAACGGCAAGAAAAACAAGGACACCTGGCTGGCTCTGTTGGTGGTGCAGGTTGACTTTTGATCTCAAGGTTGTGAGTTCAAGCCCCACACTGGGTGTAGAGATTACTTAAAAATAAAAACTAAAAAGAAAATAAAGGCAAGGAAAACAGAAAGAGCAAAGGCAGAGAGAGGGGAGGTAATAGCCCAAACTTAGAAGATAGGGAGAAGATCAAACAGACTGGAACGAACATTTCATGTTGAGGAGCGATGGACTATGAGATAGGTTTCATAATGTGGGGCATAATTATGGACAATCTGAATTCATGGATGGTAAGTTTATACTTAATGTTGGAGCCTCTAAAATATGTCTTGCTATCTGGCAGAACAAGTTTCACAGTTATTGGTCCTTTGCTTTTCCCTATAAAATTTAGAATGATCTTGTCAGGTTCCTTTTGGGATTGTACTAATAATGGCATTGACTTTATAGATTAAGAAGAACTGACATCTTTATATTTTTAATTTTTTTTTAATTCTTAGGAGATTTCATTTTAATTCTCAGGAGATCTCTACAAATACGTTTCCAAGTCAAAGTCAAAGATAATGAAACATGAAGGGAAATAAGACAGCATGAGGGGAGGCCAGCAGAAACAGCAGACAATGGAAACAGACCAGCAGGGACTTCAGACATAGAACTTTTAGATAGAGGTTATAATATGCTTACTATAATTATATATATTTATATATAATATGCTTACTATAATTATAATATGCTTACCATATTTAAATGCATAAAGGAATGGCTGAGAAATATCTGCAGGGGTAAGGGAGCTATAAAAGTAGCAGAAATTTGGTTTTGTTCATTGTTCAATGGCCAGGCCCTGGACCATTGCCTGGCGCCTAACAAGTACTGATTGAACAGTTGTTGAGGAAATGACTGAATATCTATACCCTAGGTCTCCTGCCTGGGCTCTTACATATCCAACTGTCTGTTGGTCATCTTTATTAGGATGTTCTTTTGTTTGTTACCCTCAATTCATGCTCAACACATCGAAAATCTACAACATGTTCAGAACAGAGCTCCCCAATGTCTACACTGCTTACCCTTTTTTCTAACAGTATGATCATCATTATCTCAGTACTCCAGCTCTAAAACTGCGTCTTCTTCTACTTCTCTTCTTCCATCTGTCCCTTGCTGTCCATCCCACTGTCACTAGAGTCTAGGTTTTTTATTACTACAGACCTGGGTAACTACTGGGCTTCTAATTGCTGACCATCCCTACTTCTCTTTATGCTTTCCACCACTCCTAAATTAATATTTCTGAAATGGTAATCTGTGCATGTGAATCCCCTCTCCAAAATGTCTATCAGTTGCACAGAACAAAAGCCAAGCAAGCACCTTGGCCCACACAGAAGTCACACACTCACAGCTTTCTCAGAATACCTATCTCTTTTGGTGTTCCAATTCCTCAACAAATACTAATTGGGTTTCTATTCTGTACCAAGCTTTGTGCTAAGTGTTAGGAAATAAGCAAACAACAGAGACCTAGTTCTTGCCCTCAGCAAACTTCCTGTCTAGAAGGGAAGATAGCCACTTCAGATAACAATTACAGTTCAGGTTGACAAGCGTTATCATAGAGGAAGTTCACAGCTGGTGCAGAAGTCCGTGGCAGAGAAATTGGGGAGGGTAGGTAAAAAACAAGTGTTGGGGGGGGGAAAAAAAGAACAAGTGTTGGAGAAGGCTTCCCAGAGTAAAGAACTTTTAATCTCATTTCTTGATATACCTCTATTGCAACTTTCTGTGCATTCGTCATCACTCCTTCTATATATTCTCTTTCCTTCAAGATGCATGTTAATTTTTTCCCCAGGTCTCACACCCATGGATGCCGTCTTCTTCTTAGCTCTGATAGCAATACTAAGGTGGCACAGAGGCCATGCTAGCTTGAATTTATGTATGTATGGAATGCATACATACATCAGGTTGAATCACACAAAAATCACTGAATATTTAACCATTTTTAAACCCACAAAAATGGCAATTCCTTATGGTCCAACCATATGACTTGAAAACTTTGCCCAGAGCTATCCCTACACGAATCCATCATATACACTTACAGTTTAGCTCAAAGACACAAACTTGTAAAGCAGCCCCACAAATGCTCTCTTATCCATCCTACAGATTTCCATAAGTGTAAATTTTCATTTACATATTCCACATCTGATCACATGTACGTATATAAAAACACGAAGTGACAAGCTCATTCACAAATGTCCTCACATACCACACACCCGCTACACACACACAAAACCGACAGACGCACGCGGTGTAAATCTACACATGCTCTCTCACACACGTTCATCATAACCAACGCATTGGTATACACATAGACTTCCACAGATACACTTACGCATATCCAGATATATCCACAATCATTTGCCAACTTAACAAAGCCAGATACACATGCACCGTTAGGGGAAAATTTCACCCACCCACTTTTAATTTGTCTTTTTACACACTTAGATAATGAAGTGATAGAACTATGTTTAAAATAAGAATTAATAAGCTCTGAGCAAAGACCTCTTTGCAGTAGAGAAGAACTCTACTGTAAGTACACTTCATATGTGTGAATGCACTGACTCTGTAACAACACTCTGTTCCACTTCGGAGCTGAGGTCACCCCATAAGCAAGCTCTAGTAGGGAGGTGTTAGCATGTGCCTCATCCAGAGAAGACTTTTTCTATTTCAAGCCCCTGCCAGGCCAACACTCCTGCTGGGTTAAGTAAAATGGAAACCGGTCATGGAGAGGGTGAGCCGTAGTTAGTTCTGGGGTGGATTCCCAGTAAGTTAAGACAAGCAATCTTTGTCACAGTTGTCATAGACAGATAGTTGCATGAGCAGGGAACTGGCCATAGCTTGAGTGGGATTTGAAAGTATGTTGGGGGTGGGGGGAGGTGCCAAGAGTGTTCTTTTGTCGCATGTGCCTCTTCCCCAGGCTCAAATCCCTTCTTACTTGGTTCCCCACTGCATACTCTGGTTTCCATGGACACCAAGATCTATCACAGCAACACCATGAGAAACTCTGAGCGGAGAAAAACATCAGGTCAGATCTGCTTTTTTAGCTCTTAGGCCCTTCTGAAAATTAGGCGAGAATTGTTCTTGCAAACTTTTTTTATATGGAAGTGTAACATACTAAAGTGCCTAGTGTGTAGCCCAGGGAATTTTCACAATGTGTACACACCTATGTGACTACCACCCAGATCAAGATAGGAAACATGACCAGCATCCAGAAACCCTCTTTACACCCCTTTTCATTCACTATGCCCAAAGATAACCAGAATCCTGACTCCTAGTATCACTGATAAGTCTTATCTGTTCTTGAATTTTATATAAATGGATCATCCAGTAATACTTTTTTGTGTTTACCCTCTTGAAAAGGTTTTTTTTTTTAATGTTTATTTATTTTTGAAAGAGAGAGAGAGAGTGCAAGCAGAGGGAGGGGCAGAGGGAGAGGGAGACACAGAATCTGAAGCAGGGTCCAGGCTCTGAGCTGTCAGCACAGCTGACACGAACCGTGAGATCATGACTTGAGCTGAAGTTGGATGCTTCACCGACTAAGCCACCCAAGCGCCCCTGTGCTTAGCTTTTTGAAATCAATATTATATTTACGAGATTCATACCAGTAGTATTGTATAGTAATAGTATAGGTTTCCCAGTAGTATAGTTTGCATAGCAATAGTATAGCATTCCATTATAGGAATATACCACTATTTATGTATCCTTTCTGCCATGGCTGGACAAATGAGTTGCTTCCAGGTTTCAACTACTATTTACGGTACTGCTACAAATATTCTTGTACAAGCTGTATATACCTGATAGAGGATATATATCTAGAATATATAAAGAGTTAAAAATCAATAAGAAAAAATAAACAACTCAATAAAACATTGGACAAGATGATTGAACAGACACTTCATATAAAAGGAAATGGCCTGTAAACAGCTGAAAAGGCACCCAACCTCATTAGTCATCAGGCATAGACAAATTACAACTATAATTAGATACTAATACAAACCTATAAGAGGGGCAAGACTTGAACTGATAAAATTGAAGGCCAACGAGAATTTGGAAGAACAGGAACTCTCATTCACTGTTGGTGAGTATAAATTGATAAAGCCTACTTTGAAAAACTGTTTGGTACCATCTACCAAAGCTGAAAATACATCTACCCTGTGACAAAGCAATTCAGTCCCAGAGACATGTGGACATCAGTAATTTGATGGACTTTGCAAAATGTTAAAATTACATCAGGCTGCTGATATGCGTGACCAATCAGTAGCAGATTGGTCATTTAAGATTTCCTTTCCAACACAATCAGCAGAGTTCCTATTTCTTTATGATTATCCACAAGTCTTGTCAACCTCTCTGCTATATCTTGACCTGAACTGCTAACAAGAACTCGGCAAAAAGCAGAGTCCTATGGCATAGCCCTAGAGATTTCTTTCCTTCTTTGCTCCTATTTCTTGTCATTCCCTTCCCTTCTTTCTTAAACTTGTTATTAGGCAATTGAGTGCCATTAACTGCATCTAGGTATGTAGGTGTAAACATTGGTTTGTGCCAAAGTCTCTCCTTCCTGGGGAGCAGCCAGACCAGTATGGCTAGAGCACCTGGAGATCTGAGGAAGAACATTTTAGGAAGAAGGAAACTAAGTATAAAGGCCAAGGGGGTTCAAATGAACTTGGCATTCCAAGAAGGAAGGAAGATGGCATTTGAGCTCTTTCTTTAATTCACCTGGTATCCCAGGACGTCTCCCCCAAAATTGGCACCTTGCTCTGAGCTCAGATTCCTTCGGGGGATGAATGGCAATTTTCTACCTGTCTATATTACTGAGTATCACCTGCTATATATTTCTTAATTGCTACGTTCCACTTCTTGCCGGCATCCTTGTTTCATTGCCTTGGCACTTTCAAGATGGCTCAATCCCATGGCTGGCAAGTTGGTGCTGGTTGGCATATGGGAACTCAGCTGTGCTTGTGGGTGGGTGTGGAGGGCCTCTGCTCCTCTCTATGCGGGCCTCTCTATGAACTGCTGGGGCTTCTTTACAGTTGATGTCTCAATTCGAAATGTGAGCATTCCAAGAAAATTAGAATGTGCATCATCTTGTATTAGTTTTCAAAGCGTCGTAATGTCACTTACACCAGTTCCAGGACTGCCCAGGTTCAAGGGAGAGGGAACATAGACCTTACACCCCCATCAAGGGGAAGAATGTCAGTCCCATTGTTAAGAATGTCATGTGGGAACCTTGAAGTCATCATGCTAAGTGAAATAAGCCAGTCACAAGAGGACAAACAGCTGTATGATTCCACTCATATGAGACACAGAGACAGAAGTGAAATGGCAGTTGCCATGAGCTAGGGGGAGGAAAGGTGGGGAATTAGAATGAGTATGGAGTTTCAGTTTGAGAAGATGAAAAGGTTCTGGAGATGGATGGTGCTAATGGTTGTACGACAGTGTGAACATACTTAATGCCACCAAACTGTACACATAAAAATGGTGAGAATGGTAAATTCTATGTATGTTTTAATTTTACCAAAGTAAAAAAAAAATCCTATGGGATGGTAGATAGTGTTTCAGTCATATTTGGAAAATGCAAACTGCCACACAGTCCTCGGGATGGTAGTAGAATGAGCGTGTAGAAGTCTTTGTAGTATCCTAATATCCACGTCCTTTGATACGGTCTAGTGCAGGCTCAGAACTAAAATCCTATACACTAATGGGTAAGACAGAAAGGGCCAATCAGAGTTGGTGTGTTCTCAGGTCCTTATATTGCTCAGGAGAAACTCATCCCATGCCAGTCATTTTTCCAAGGTTGTTACTTCCCCCCTCAACCATCTATCTGATTTTTATCACTCTTCAGAAGCTCCAGATAGTTGTTTTGCATTTTTCCCAGAGTTTATAGTTATCAGTGGGAGTGTCGGTCTATAAGGACTTGTGTTGCCGTACCAGAGCAGAACTTCTCAAGAAATGGAATCTGGAGATAAAAGTGTTTCATTTTTCATTATTAGTTTTCTATTGCCATATAACAAATTGCCACACATTTAACAGCTTCAAACAACAGGCATTTAACATCTCACAGTTCCAGGCGTGGAATAGCCAGGTTCCGTAGGCCAGAAATCTCACGTCAAGATATCAGAGAGCTATGTTCTCATCTGGGGCTCAGGAGCTCTTTCCCATCTCATGTAGGTTTTGGCTGAATTCAGTTACCTAGGATTGAGGTGCCCATGTTTTTGCTAGCTGTTGGCTAAGGGGTCACTCTCAGCTCTGAGAGGCCACTCTTAGGTCCTTGCTGTGTGGCACCTTCCGTCTTCAAAGCCAGCAATGGAGAACCCCCCTCATGTTGAATCCCTCTTACTCTTTTGAATATCTCTTGCCAGAAGAAGCCAGTCCATTTAAGGACTCACTTGATTAGGTCTGGCCCATGGAGGATAATCTCCCTTTCTTAAAAACAACTGATATTGTTGCTGTAGCTGAAGCTGGGAAGCGAATACATGGAGCGCCGATTACATTATTCTCTCTACTATTGCAAGTGTATGAATTCTGTCACATAAATTATTCCAGAGCATGGAAAATGAGACAAAATTTCCAAATGTTTTTTATGAAGCAAGTATGACATGAATATTTAAACCAGCTAAGGTAGCACAAAATTACTTAATTCATTATTATATTATTTAAGAATATTATTTAATTCCAATTTTAATTAAGAATATTGAATAGACCAATGGAATAGAATAGAAACCCCAGAACTAGACCCACAAAAGTATGGCCAACTAATCTTTGACAAAGCAGGAAAGAATATCCAATGGAAAAAGGACAGTCTCTTTAACAAATGGTGCTGGGAGAACTGGACAGCAACATGCAGAAGAATGAAACTAGAGCACTTTCTTACACCATTCACAAAAATAAACTCAAAATGGATAAAGGATCTGGATGTGAGACAGGAAACCATCAAAACACTAGAGGAGAAAGCAGGAAAAAACCTCTCTGACCTCAGATGCAGCAATTTCTTACTTGACACATCCCCAAAGGCAAGGGAATTAAAATCAAAAATGAACTATTGGGACCTCATGAAGATAAAAAGCTTCTGCACAGCAAAGGAAACAATCAACAAAACTAAAAGGCAACCAACAGAATGGGAAAAGATATTTGCAAATGACATATCGGACAAAAGGCTAGTATCCAAAATCTATAAAGAGCTCACCAAACTCCACACCAGAAAAACAAATAATCCAGTGAAGAAATGGGCAGAAAACATGAATAGACACTACTCTAAAGAAGACATCCAGATGGCCAACAGGCACATGAAAAGATGCTCAATGTCGCTCCTCATCAGGGAAATACAAATCAAAACCACACTCAGATATCACCTCACGCCAGTCAGAGTGGCCAAAATGAACAAATCGGGAGACTATAGATGCTGGCGAGGATGTGGAGAAACGGGAACCCTCTTGCACTGTTGGTGGGAATGCAAACTGGTGCAGCCGCTCTTGAAAACAGTGTGGAGGTTCCTCAAAAAATTAAAAATAGACCTACCCTAGGACCCAGCAGTAGCACTGCTAGGAATTTACCCAAGAGATACAGGAGTACTGATGCATAGGGGCACTTGTACACCAATGTTTATAGCAGCACTCTCAACAATAGCCAAATTGTGGAAAAAGCCTAAATTTCCATCAACTGATGAATGAATAAAGAAATTGTGGTTTATATACACAATGGAGTACTACGTGGCAATGAAAAAGAATGAAATATGGCCCTTTGTAGCAACATGGATGGAACTGGAGAGTGTGATGCTAAGTGAAACAAGCCATACAGAGAAAGACGGATACCATATGTGTTCACTCTTATGTGGATCCTGAGAAACTTAAGAAAAACCCAAGGGGGAGGGGAAGGAAAAAAAAAAGAGAGAGAGAGAGGTTAGAGTGGGAGAGAGCCAAAGCATGAGACTCTTAAAAACTGAGAACAAACTGAGGGTTGATGGGGGGGGGGGGTAGGTGATGGGCATTGAAGAGGGCATCTTTTGGGATGAGCACTGGGTGTTGTATGGAAACCAATTTGACAATAAATTTCATACATTAAAAAAAAAAGAATATTGATGCAAAATTTCTCAAAATGTTACCTTACAGAATTTGGTAATATATAACAAAACTAACTATGCATTTACCTTTGACCCAGTAATTCTGTTTTTTTTCAAAAATTTACTCTAAAGGGGCGCCTGGGTGGCTTGGTTGGTTAAGCATCCGACATCGGCTCAGGTCATGATCTCATGGTCCATGAGTTCGAGCCCCGCGTCGGGCTCTGTGCTGACAGCTCAGAGCCTGGAGCCCGTTTCAGATTCTGTGTCTCCCTCTCTCTCTGCCCCTCCCCTGTTCATGCTCTGTCTCTCTCTGTCTCAAAAATAAATAAACATTAAAAAAAAATTAAAAAAAAAAGAAATTTACTCTAAAGACATACCCCCAACAATATGGAAAATACATAAATGTTCATAAATATATTTATTGAAAAAAACATGGCATATCTGCACAATGAAGTATTGTACTGTGTAGCTATAAAAAAGAATGAGCATGATCTTTGTGAACTACTATGGGGTGCTTTCTAGGGTATATTGTTAAGTGAAAAAAAAAAGTTCAAAGAACACACACACTTTTGTGTAAGAAAGGATGAATAAGAATATATTCATGTAACTGCTTACTTTTTATAAAAAGAAACATAAGAAAGAATAAAACAGATTCTAGAGTGATTGGTGGCCCCCAGAAGGTAGGTAGGAAGAGGGAAGAGGATTGGGATGGGGGTGAAAGTAACACTTTTCTGAGTACACCAATTTGTATCATTTTGACTTTTGAAGCTACATTAATGTTTTATCTGTTCAAAAAGATTAGTAAAGTCAGCAGTAACAAAGGGGAAAAAACTAAAGTACAAACAGAAACAAATGAACTTAACTGCATTTCAAATGAAAACTCTAACCAAACTAAAGAGGGGAAAAAAGGATTAACCCAATTAACTTTTAAACATAATACTTATACTATATGAAACTAAATGAAACACTGTATTTGTCAGTTTAAGACAAAAATGGCTATAAACAAATATGGAATTCTAGTTTGAAATGTTTCTATTTTTTGAAATGGTATGGACTAGCAATTCTGAAACTACTTCCTGTGTACTGTGGGTTGGACAAATATATTGAAGGTAACAAGAGCCAGATTTCTCACCGTCAAAGTAGAGAGTTATAAATATGGAAAGGGGGAAGACTAGAATGAATTGTTATGCTAACATGCATTGGGGATATCAGTGGAACTATGTTTTAACATATGAATTTAAATGCATGTACATATATGTATATGTATACATATACATACATATATGTATGTATGTGTGTATATATATACATGTATGTACATGTATATACACGTATACATGTATACATATTTTGGCTTAGTCAACTGAAAGGGCCCAGAGCAAGGGCACCCGGATCAATGAACACACCTAGCATCCAGATCTTGGTTTCTAAATACCATTCTCCACTAAAAGGACCTAGGGATCTAGGGCTCATTGCTGTGCCAGGAAGCAAGGAAATACTCAAAACAAAAGGTAGGAACATATCAAAAAGACATAAGAGCCAGCTTTAGCATCAAAATAAATAGTATTAACAGAGTATTCATTGAGTAAAATAAGTATATATGAGCGCATCCTGATATAAATTAATAAATAAATGAATGAGAAAGGAAAGCTTTCCCTTAGACTACCAATTAATAAATGTAGGAGAAATGATGGAGTTAAAAAAAATCACCATTTTGCATTCATCATCATAAAAATCTCTTCAGTCATGAATCCTTGTTGACCTCTGAAAATTTGTGAAAGTCCAGTGGAGAAAGAATATCTATATAATTTCAAAGTGCTCCCTTATAGTTACTTATTATAAATGGAAAAAAGTAACTTTATTGTGGATTAACCTAGTTAACACTACACCTTAACTAAAGTTAACATTATTAATAAGTGGAACAAATTGACATCACCAATTTTCTAATATGATAACCTTAAAACTACATAATGTCTTTCCTGTGGTATGTCAGCCAAACCTTACTAAATCTAATCATAAGAGTATACCAGACAAACACAAACTGAAGGATATTGCAAAAATAACTGTCATTTTGGAAGATACAAGCTAAGGAACGATACTAGGTAAGAGAAGAATAAAGATACATCACAACTAAATGATGCTGGATTAGACTCCAGACTGGGGAACAGGGGAACAGAGCTATAATGGATTTCACTGGTACAAATGGTGAAATTTGAATATGAACTGTGGTTTTGATCCCAGTTTCCCAAATGTTCTCGGTTCAAGGCACCCTTAGTATCACAGTAATTTTTTTCATAGTGTTCCTTGGTCAAGAGAAATATCCAGGTTCAAACAACATATTAAATATTTATGCCCTAACAATTTAGCTGCCATTTGAAAAAATAATACACATAAATTGAAAGTTTTATTTCATCTTAACCACAATTACTAATGGGATTTGTGCACCTGTTGGACACTGTACAACTTCTCAAACCTTAGAATCAGATTGGACAAGAGCACCCTCATTTCCTGTTTCACATTGATTTTTGTGCTGTACTTGCTTTTTTATCACAACCATGGAAAAATCCAGCTTCCTAAATATACGATATATCCAAGGAATATGGTGCCACCTATTGTTGAAATTGTAAACAACCTCGAGCTAGTAGTTTTGCATAGTCTTAGATTTCATTTTGTTTGCCTTGAAAACTTAGAATGTAAATTATCCCACAGATATCCCCTTGGATAACCCTGTGAGGCTGTGTGGCACCCCAGTGCACAGTTTGAGAACCATAGGATTAGATAACAGTGTTACTGTTACACTGTTACATTTTCTGATTTTGATAAATACAGTATGACTACATAAGAGAAAGTCCTTGCTTTCAGGAAATACACATTGAAGTATTTATGGATAAAGAAACATGC
Source organism: Panthera pardus (assembly GCF_024362965.1). Classification (NCBI taxonomy): domain Eukaryota; kingdom Metazoa; phylum Chordata; class Mammalia; order Carnivora; family Felidae; genus Panthera; species Panthera pardus. The sequence goes on from NW_026526832.1 coordinate 21,350,350, forward strand.
CTGCAAATTAATCTCAAATTATTCAGAAAAACATGTGTATATATATGAATATACAGACAGTGGGCACGGTTGATATAGTAAATGTTAACAACTGATGAATCTAGATAAAGGGTATACAAGATTTTATTTTTTTGCTATTCCTAAAGCTTTTTTGAGTGAAATTACTTCAAAATAAAAGATTTTTAAAAATGCAACACAATACTACATTTTAAGGTGTATATACGTATGCAGTGAAGCAATTTTTAAATGCCTGGAAATTAAAAGCACCAATTCAGACAGTTGCAAGCTTTTATAAGGAGGGAGGATGTATTGGGAAAGAATATAGTATAGTATCAGTGATATTTTGTTAAGCTGTATGGTGGATACATAGGTATTCATTATATTATTCTTTATACATTTTATGCCCAACATATTTCATAATTTACTTTAAATATACACCTTTAAAATATGTGAAATCTTTAATACACAAAAATAAAAAAACATGGGGGTGCCTGGGTGGCTCAGTCGGTTAAGTGTCAGACTCTTGATTTCAGCTCAGGTCTCGATCTCATGGGTTTGTGAGATTGAGCTCCGTGCTCCTTACAGCACAGAGCCTGCTTGGGATTCTCTTTTTCCCTCCCTCTCTTCCCCTTCCCTGCTAACACACTCTGTCTCTCTCTCAAAATAAATAAACTTTACCCAGGGCCAACTGCAGAGCTCATGTTTCTAACCCCCACTTTCCAAGTTCACACTATACATAGCTAATCCCATTTTTCTTTTTGTATTAAAGACTGGAAAAGAGAGCTAACTTTCTTGTTTTTTTGATTCCAAACTAATTTAACACACCCAGTAGAAAATATGTTTATTAAGTTTTCTAACCTCAGGAACATCAATATGAAAAAAATGGTAATAAATTTTAATCTTTGGCAAATTTTACTGCCCATATGCCTAATAGTATCATATCTAATCAGTCTTTTAATAATTGAAAATTTGACATTTTGCAGTTATTCTTTCATAACACCAGTTCTATTACAGGGCCCAAGGTGAACTAGCAAAGAAATAGATGTGTATTGATTTGATTTATTAAATTACGCTGAGAGATCACCTTCTAGATTTGTGAAAAATGAGTATAAATCCAATTATTTTGAACTTTATCAAAATTCTAACCAGGACTTCTATTTCACGGTTGTAAAAAATCCTAGAAGTTTCATTAAATGAAGTTTTCTGGTTGATTATAAATACAACTCAGAGTAAGCTTCTTTCTTAAAAATAATTTGTTTTGGGCCGCCTGAGTGGCTCAGCTGGTTAGGCTTAGGCATGGAACTTTGGCACAGGTCATGATCTCACAGCTCCTGAGTTCACCCCCCAGGATGGGCTCTGTGCTGACAGCTCAGAGCCTGGAATGTGCTTCAGATTCTGTGTCTCCCTCTCTCACTGCACCTCCCACACTCACATTCTATCTCTCTCTCTCAAAAATAAACATTAAAAAAACCTTTTTTTAATCATTTAAAAATAAAATATTTGAGGGGCACCTGGGTGGCTCAGTTGGTTAAGCGACGGACTTCAGCTCAGGTCATGATCTCACAGTTTGTGGGTGCAAGCCCCGCGTTGGGCTCTGTGCCAACAGCTCAGAGCCTGCTTCAGATTCTGTGTCTCCCTCTCTCTCTGCTCTTCCTCTGCTCATGCTCTGCCTCTCTCTCCTTCAAAAATAAATAAACATTAAAAAAAATTTTTTTTGAATTAAAAGAAATAAAATGTTTGAAAATCTGACTTATGATAGCTAAGAAATTTTGAGGCTTTATTCACTGTCTTCCTACAATGTATTTCTTTTATGATGCTTAAAGCTATCTGAGAACAGAAATAATGTTACTTTTGACCTTGTAATTTACTCAGAAATTGGCAGCCATTCTTTTTCAGGGCACTAAATAATCACTTGTCAAGTTCTATTTATCTTCTGTAACCCAAGATAATGACTTAAAAAATCCCTGTTCCTCTCATACATTTTATGCTGTTTTTTAACCAAGCAGATGCTTTTCTCATCCTCTGGAATGAGACTAGAAAAGTGGTTCTTAGGATTTATTATTATTCTACTGTCATATTATCAGGGAAGGTGTGCACAGATGATGGGGTTAAGTCTGTGAATGGGAGGGAAAGGAAAAATGAAGGAGCATATAGGTACAATCACACAGACTATCCTAGAACTGGAAGAGTGTAAGAAACATCTTGTTTGAGCTTTCTTCCGACAGAGAACTCTGGAATAAAAGAGCAATGACTAAAATAAAACCCAGACTACCAAATGGACAACCCTTTTTTTTTTTTTTTTTACGATAGCAACGGGTTTCAGATTTTGCCTAACGCCCCTCTTCCAAAACCTGAGCCCCAACTTCCCGACTTCTCCCGGCTCCTGACTTGTCTCTCTACGAGCCCGAGCAAGAGAAACATAGTATGGGGTGGGGGACGAATAGTGTAGACGGGCTTATACGGGACGGAAGAATTCAGAAAATAACACCCCTATGGTCTACTTCGAATTTTTAGCGGGACTGGGCCTGGACCCACCATTCTCAATACTCCAAGCCCGAGGATCTGCCCCAAACTGCCAATACATTTCTACCACTCGGCTGCAAACGTTAACAGATGCCGCTGTCCTGGCGCCCCTGAAAACCAACCGCGCTCTCAGGGTAAACCCAGCCTGACTTCCTGCGGAGGGACTCGGCGCCGCGCGTGGGCGCGACTCCTGGGAACAGGTAATCAAAACCTCGCCTCTAGAGCCCGGTGATGACGTCACACCGCCCCTTTCTAGCATCGCGAGACTCTCTTCTCCCACCCCCAGTTCCCAGAGCTCCCAACCGCCCGCGCCCGCTGCTAGGCAGCGGCGGGGATGGCGAGCCGCGGAGCTGGGGCGGTGACGATAGCAGCGGTTCCGCCATTGGACGAGGAGGCCTGAGGGACGGGCCAGCCTGGTGAACAAGGAGATACCGAGGCGGGTGGCCCCGAGAGAGCGAGGGCAATGGAGGCTAACATGCCGAAGCGGAAGGAGCCCAGCAAGTCCCTGCGCATCAAAGTCATCTCCATGGGCAACGCTGAGGTGGGAAAAGTGAGTACCGCGCTGGGAGGGGCGGGACCTCAGCGCGGCGGGACGACCTGCCGATTGGCTGGGAGGGCGGCCACTCAACAGCCCGGGGCCCAGCCTCCTCCCCGCCCCTGAGCAGGCCCAGGTCTCCTCCTAGGGGATGTGCCTGGGTGAGGAAAACTCTCGTGACCTTTTTGACCTTTCGTTTGCCCCCACGTCCACCGACGTCACTCTCCATAAGAAGGTGTCTCATATGGCCGCTAGCCCTTGAATGTATCCCAAAAAGATTAAAGGGGCCTAGGTCCTTATGTAAGATCGTCTGCCTATCTTCGTTCTAGGTGACCTGTCCAGGACTTAAGAGGTCCTTAAGAGAATAAAAGTTTAGTTACCCCAGCAGTGCTTGGGAGCCTGAGGGAACTTACTGGGGTGCATGTGAGGATTGGAGCTTGTAAAATGTTGCTCTGCAGATAGGGAGCCCAGAATCTACATTGCAAGAGCGTAGCTGATACTGACATTTTTCACGGGGGAAGTGCAGTGGATGTCAAGGAGCCTGCATTATTTTGTTTTGTGTGTTGGTTTTGTTTTTATTTCTGGTGGTTTCATTATATTCATTCTCTCCAAAGCCGTAGTTCCACTGCCTTTCTTCTGGATGTACTGGGTATAAAGCTCTCCCCTAGTGTGTGTATGGAGGGGGGTGGAAGGAGGATGAGAAAGAGACCCGAGGCTGTCCCCCAAGTGAATTTTAAACTGCCTCCTCTTCACCTAAATTGTCTCCTCTCCCCTTCTGGGTAAGTGGAAGCTGTTGGTTAAGAACTTCCCAAGGTCATCAAATCAATGGCAGAGACCAGATTAGAACTTGGGTCCTCACAGTCTACTGCAGTTCTCTATCATTGTATGCTGTCAAAATCAACTCCAGTAGGATCTATATCCCAAAAGAGCCATTAATGGAAGTGTTTAGGGCAGTGCCCTACACATAGTTGATGTTCAGTAAATGTTTATTAGTGCCTTTTCTTTCCATTTAGCATTATCCTGTGCTATTTATGTATTTGCATATATGTATGTAAGTATTAACATAGCAGTCACTGTAAAGTTAACATTTGTTGAACATCAACTATGTGCCAGGCATTAAAAACAAAAGAATACAGCCTCTAAAAGGCTTAATAATAATCTGGCTAAGTAAGCATGCATCATTTCTGTAATTTTCCTATGCTAAATGGTCCAACATTAAAAATACCCCAAAATGACAAGTATCACATTTATTTAACATTGCCCTAGATTTATTGGCCAATGTGATTAGACAAGAGAAAGAAATAAAGTATAAAATAACTGGAAAGGAGAAGGCAAAATTATTGTTATTTGCTAATGATATGATTATTTATCTGGAAACCCAAAGAAAATTAACTTGAAAAGCTTTTAGAAAGAATAAGAAAATTCAATAAGGCAAAATTAATATACAGAAATTAATAGCTTTCCTATATCAAATTACATGTTTTTTAAAATCTTTTTTGGGGCGCCTGGGTGGCTCAGTCAGTTGAGCGTCTGACTTCAGCTCAGGTCATGATCTCGCGGTCTGTGAGTTCGAGCCCCGCATCGGGCTCTGTGCTGACAGCTCAGAGCCTGGAGCCTGCTTCAGATTCTGTCTCCCTCTCTCTCTGCCCCTCCCCCCCTCATGCTCTGTCTCTCTCTCTCTCTGTCAAAAATAAACATTAAAAAATTAAAAAAAAATCTTTTTTAATGTTTTATTTTTGAGAGAGAGTGAGAGAGAAAGAGCAAGCAAGCAGGCAGAGAGAGAGGGAGACACAGAATCTGAAACAAGCTCCAGGCTCTGAGCTGTCAGCACAGAGCCCGATGTGGGGCTCGAACTCACAGACCGCGAGATCATGATCTGAGCCGAAGTCTGACGCTCAACCGACTGAGCCACCCAGGCGCCCCATCAAATTATATGTTTTAATGTTGAATTGAAAAACTATTTTAATTTACAATAACAGCCAAAATAAAGTGCCTAGGTTTAAACTTAAGAACAAACAGGTAAGACCTATATGAAGAAAAATGTCAAACTCTACAAAGGGACATAAAATTACTCAGGCAAATGGAAAGATGTACTTTTCCCTTAATTAGGATCACTCGACATTTTAGAGATGTCAGTTCTTTAAAATAACCTACAATTCAGTTCTAGTTAAAATAACAATAGGGTTTTTTTTTTTCCTTCAAAACATAAGGGTGGCTCAGTCGGTTAAGTATCCAACTCTTGATTTTGGCTCAGGTCATGATCTCACGGTTTGTGAGATTGAGCCCTGAGTTGGACTCTGTGCTGACAACACACACACTTAAATACTGGTCCTCTAATTTCTATAGACAGATTCCCAGGGGTAGAATGCTGAGTAGCTATTTAGTAGCTATTGCCAATTGCTCTTCAAGAAATTGTACCAGCAGTATGCAGTTGCCCTATTTCCCGTAGTCCTGCCAACACAGGTATCGTCATTCTTTTAATGACTCCCAGTCTGGTTAGTGAGAAGTATTACTTTAATTTGCATTTCATGGACTACAGATGAAGGTGAGCACCTTTTCATATACTTACTGGATATTTGGATTTGCTCTTCTGGATAGTGCCCAATTTATACTCCCTACCCATTTTTCTATTGGATGATGTATCTTATCAATTTTTCTGGTTCAGGGATATCAGAGATAATAACTTTTTGCTGGTCATATGAATAATGACTATTTGTCTGGGTATGTTATTTGCCTTTTAATATTTTTACATATATTTCTCCATATAATTGCTATTATTATTACTATTTCTATACATTCAAGTGTGCCTGTCCTTTCTTTGTGGTTCTTGTATTTCCTTTCTTGGTTGAAAATGTTTCCTTAAGGTTGTACATATGTTGCACATTTTTTCTGAAATTTTTGTTTCATTTTTAAATATTGAAATCACAAGTTCATCTGAATTTATTTTTGTATTTAGAGAAGTTAAGGGCCCAACTTGTGCAAGTGGCATTTTACTAAATAAATCATTCTTTTTCCCTTGACTTTATTTTTTTATTTGAGAGAGAGAGAGACAGAGAGAGAGAGAGAGAGAGAGACCGCACACACAAGTAGGGGAGAGGGGCAGAAGGAAAGAGAGAGAATCCCAACCAGGCTCCACACTCAGCATGGGGCTGGATGTGGGGCTTGATCCTAGGACACTGGGACCGTGACCTGAGCCGAAATCGAGAGTTGGATGTTCTACCAACTGAACCTCTCAGGCATACCTCCCCTTGATTTGAAATATCACCCCTGTCACCTTTTAAATTTCTTCTTTGAATGGGATCTATTTCTGGGCTGTCTCTTGTGTTCTACTGACCTATTTGTCTATTTGTCTATTATGCCAATATCATACTGTCTTGATTGGTTTCAGACTATATTTTAATATCTGTTAAGGCGGATTCCCTCCTCTTTGTACTGCCCCACCCCATTCCTCTTTTTCATATTTTGAGTATTTCTTCTCAGATAGTTGTTCTGCAAAAGTGCCTAAAAATATATTTAAGAAAAATAGTGAAAGCAAAAAATTCTATGTTACTTGGTTTATATGATCTTAAGGACCCTGTCTCTTTGTGTTATAGGGAGTGGTTATTAATACAATTACTTAAATGTGTGTCTCGTTAACCTCTTAGAACTAGTGTTTAAACAGTGTCCTGGAGTTAAAGAACTGCCAGGCCCCTTAATTCATGAATCATTTAGAAAAAGGCCATATTCATTTTCATAGGCTATTGTGAGAGAAAACATTTGTGAAATGCTTTCAAGCTGTAAAATGCTTTTATTTTTTTTTAAAAAATATTTATTTATTTTGACAGAGAGAGACAGAGCATGAGCAGGGGAGGGGCAGAGAGAGGGAGACACAGAATCCAAAGCAGGCTCCAAGCTGTCAGCACAGAGTCCGACGCGGGGTTCGAACTCACAGACCCTCAGTGAGGTCATGACCTGAGCTGAAGTCGGCCGCTCAACCGACTGAGCCACCCAGGCTTCCCTCAAGCTGTAAAATGCTTTTAAAAGTGTAGCCTGTTAGCAGTAGTCACTCCAAAGAAGTTTTTCTTTCGGTTCACAATAAGCTTATTAACTGCTTTTTAAATTGACCGTCCTGTTTAATTTAGGTTAACGTTCATCAGGGAAGGATTTGAGCAGAATAAACTTCATTACTAGCACTCCCAAGTAAATTAGAAGTTTCACGAGTGCTAAGGGTTGTTATTACTGGCACCGAGCAAATTTCATTGGCACTGAGCAAAAGAAAGAAGTAAAATACTGATGTGTGTCCTCAAGTAGTTTACTTTCTAGCTGAAGAGATAAGAGGAGTATACACATGTGAAATGATAATTGACAATACAAAGCAATGTATGCCTGATGTGTGTGTGTGTGTGTGTGTGTGTGTGTGTGTGTGTGTGTGTGTAAAATACGTGTGTCTATATTAGCATGTATGTGAAGTGCAAGAAGAGTTCAGATGCAGGCAAGGTCTCTTACAACCTGGTGCTCCAGTAGGCTGGGCCTTAAAAGATAAGTAAGATTTGTAAAGAAGGGAGAAAGCTCATTCCAAGTAGAGGGAAAAAGTAATGATGAAAGTCAGGAAGTCAGATCTCTGGGAGTTTTGCAGAAATGGAAAGCATATATTAGAAAGGTTTAGACAAGGAACACAGATTAGGGCCAGATTATGGGGAACCTTGAATAAAGGATAAAGGAATTTGGATTTCAAACTTGGCAGTGAGAAGCCACTGAAGAGTTTTGAGTTAAGGAAGTGAAGTAATGTCAGTGCTGTGTAGTATTGACTGAGGTTGGGAGGGAAGGAAGGCAGAAAGACCAATACAAAAATTTCCTACAATTGCCTAGGAGTAGATGATGAGGATCTAAACCAAAGTGGTGTCAATGGGAATTGGAATGAGGAGAAAGAGGCAAGAAACATTTAAAAGATTTAGAAAGGCTCAGAATCAAGCATGGCTTTAAGATTCTGATCCTCCGTGGTTGGGAAAATGGTGGTGTTATTGACAGAACCAGGATGTCAGCAGGATGAACTGTTTTTATGTATAAGATTAGTTCATTTTTGGACATGTTGAATTTGAGGGAACAGCAGGACACCTCAGTACAAACTAGCCATAGTATTTGAAGATGTCGATCTGCTTTTGAGAAGGTCAAGGCTAAACATAGACATTTTGGTGGCATTGAAAGCATAAGAGTAAGTCTTCTAAACAAAAGAGCTCAAGGACTGAGAACTAAACTGAAAACATATTTGGTTTTAAGGGACGAATATTTAATTTTTCTTTAAAATTCTCACTTTTAGCATTTGTTTCAGTTGTTTGAAAATGCTTTCTTTCCCATTGTGGTGAATGAAGAAGCCATAATGAAGGATTGTGCTTATTTTGTGTGTTTCCAGAGTATATGTACTAAAAGAATGCATTTTTATGTTTTTTAGAGCTGTATCATAAAACGTTACTGTGAGAAAAGATTTGTGTCTAAATATCTTGCAACAATTGGAATTGACTATGGAGTCACAAAGTAAGTGCATTGTTTCTTTGGGCTTGAAAATTACATAGATTTGAGAATTTTTCTAAAATGATGTATCTTGAAATAGAGATTCTGAAGAAGGAAAGATAGGAATAAGAGACATTTACGGATATGTAGTGATCATATCAATTGTTCATCACTGAGCATGTTCTTTTTGCCAGGCCTTGCCTTCGCAAGGGATAGGTATAGGGTCTACAACAATGACGAAGTCAACAAAAAGCCTACCTAGCAGATGTATCTTTTTAGGAAACATGTTTCTATATAAACACGTCCTATTAGCAGGTGTGTTTATAGAGCATTTTGAGGTATTCTTTCCACAAAGTCTAAATAGTATGTCGAATATTTTCTATCAGAAGATTTCCTTTATTGGTTTATGATCTTTATAACCTATTGGTATCTGGCAAAAATGATCTGGGAGAAGGAAAATTAGGAGTAAGTGGGGATTTATCTCGAGATGAATCAAGGGTGGGTTGAGCCTGAGGAGATAGGCTTACATTAGCAGGAAATAATACCACCAAAGCGTGGAGTTAAGGTAGACTGCACACTCCCTGAAGGGGAAATCTCAGGTGCTCACCGTTCTGCCCTAACCTGCCCCCTCCTCTCTTATTCCCTTCCTTTACACACTTTACCCTCCATCCACACTGCACTGCTGCCCTTGTATTTCCCTAGCTCAGTGCAGTTATTCATTCATTCTGTCCACCTGAAATATCCTTTCCCCTCATCCCTCCATCAGACTCTTTGACGTGTTAAAATGCTCCTGTTCCCGTAAGGCCTTGGAATACCTTCTTTATCAGTTAGGACTCTTTAGTTGCAAATGACAGAAATAATAAACTTCTGTATGCTATTTATGGTACTTATTTTAAATTGCCACATGTCATTATTATTTATATGTGTTTCATGTCTCCTGCTAAGCCCCATGAAGAAGGAGCTATTAGAATAAGTCATTTCCAGGTGCCTGGCACAGTGCTTGCATGTAGTAGATACTCAAAAACTCTACTAGGTGAGATAGATGTATCTAAAGAGGGGGTTTGTAAGATTAGACTGTGAGGGCAGCTTTTAAGAAGGTGGACTAAAGCGGTGAGGTTTATCTATACTTCAGGGCATAGGATTTCATCAGTGATATGCCAGGATATCCTATTTAAGGCAGTGTTGTTTTGAATTCATGTAAGTAGTTAATTTATTCATCTAAGAAATGAGAATCACCATATTACTCCATAGAACTGTAGTGGTTCATTCAACAGACTATTCTATCTCTGGCTGAAATTTTTTTTGGAAAGCTGCTTGTCCCATGGTGTATCAGGAGGATATAACTGACAGAAACCTAACTCAAATCAAGTCAAGGAAAAAATAATAATGGTAATAACAACAACAATAATAAAGAATATTAATCAATTCACATAATCCAGTTATGAGGATGCTGTGCCTTAGAGATGGCTGGAACCAGGGACAGAATATAGCTATATAATTTACTACGTCTCTGTCCAGCTTTTAGCTTCCTCTGCATGGCTGCCAGCAGATCTCAGACTCACATTGTAAATTTTACCTCCAGAGAGGGACCAAAGCTAATATACAAATTTAAAAATCCTAGGGAAAGTTTTGATTGTTCAGGTGGGGACAGGTGCCTTTCCCCAGCTCATTTGGCTGTGGCCAACAGAGTGGGATCACTAAGAACATAGCAGAACTCATCTGAACCACAACTGAGAGAGGAAAGGGATATACTCGTGGGTAGTCAAAATAACAGGTACCCATTCCGTCCCTCCTGTTATCTACATGGTGAAGCTCAAATTCCAGCATATTGAAGAATTACTTGTAAAGTTTGTGAAAATGCAGATTCTTAGGGCCCACCAAGATTCTGGTTGGCTGGGTGTGAGGAGGGCACAGGAATCTGCATTTTTAACAGCCTCTCATAATAATGATGCAGGTGGTCTGCAGGCCACAACCTAGGAAAGCAAGACCTTGAGGTAGCGAATTACCATTTTTCTTCAGGTTAATTTCCTCTGTCTGGCATCTGAATAAAAATAACTTCTTTGAGTTTCAGTGTGAATACATTTGTGCATTCCTGACTTTATCCATTCTCAGCTGCTATCTCTTTAAGGCCAAATTTTCTAATATACATTGTTATACCAGGTCTTCTCCAAAGGCTCTCAGACTCTGTTGTTTTGTGTTGTTTTGCTGTTCTCACATTCTCTTTTATAAGGTGGGTCCTGATTTCACAGATGTTAAAATGAAAACAGATGTGCATCTTGGTTATTGATGAAATATGGTAGAGAGTTCAGGAATAAGATGATTAATGGTTAGCTCGATGTAAGTCTACAAGTAATATAAAACACCTGTAGACATTATGGTTTCAGAACAGAAGGTGGGTGTAATAAACGTGGACAAGAGAACAATAATAATAAACAAACCCAGAGGTAGTGTAGGGCCGATGAGAGAAAGTACTGATGTCCTTGTACTCTGTAGGAGGGAGTCATGTCAGTGCTGTCTAAACTGAAACATGTCACTGAAAAACATGATTCTAACCTGTTAACTTACTGTTAATAATCCCTATTCTTAACTTAGAGGGGTCTTTTAGGAAATGCTTCTTGTGATGAAGAAAACATATTTAAAGTTCAATAATTCTACTTCACCTCAGTTTCTTTTTCCTTTTGTTACATTCAATACAAAGTAATAAATAAACATTAAATTTTTTTTGAATTCAATACAAGTAAATTTTATACTTTTTATTTTAAAATAGTGTAATCCCATTTTGATAAAAACACTTGTGCTTCTCAGTCACGTCTGTGTATAGAAGAAGGCTGCCTTGGCATTCATCTATATTGATGAAGGCTTTTGCTGGGTGATAGGATTTGGGATAAATTTTGAACTTTCATCTTTGTATTTCTGTAGTGTTTGAAATACTTACAATATTTCATTAATTTATTTTCCAACAATGGTTTTTCTTGAAAAAAATAAAAAGGACAAGAGGCAAATATGCTATATGATGTTGGCAGCATTTAATTCTAATATGAATGGTTGTTCTTTCCCCTTTTGTTCTTTTCTCTATTTTAATTTTTTTTTAAAGAGAGAGGGTGCAAGTGAGTGAGGGGCAGAAAGAGAGGGAGAGAGAATCCAACGAGGGGCAGACAGAGAGAGAATGGGGAAGCAGGGCTCTAGCTCACTCGATGTGGGGCTCAAACTCACGAACCATGAGATCATGGCCTGAGCCAAAGTCAGATGCTTAACCACTGAGCCACACGGGCACCCTTAAAATTTTTGAAAAACAAGTTGACTATAGCTCTTGCTCAATGAAGGTCACAAGAAGATCACACAGACGTTAATAAAATACACCTTAATTATTGTTCTGCATGGTAAGCAAGCATAGCTGGTAGTAATTAAGATGTCTTGCCAAGTGAAAGAAAATATTTTGTTTTCCTTCCTCTTACTCCTACTTGTCCCAAATCAGTTTTCTTAGTCTCACAGTAAAAGCCACCATTTGTTAGTAAAAGGGTATGGCCTGAAATATCTTGAGATAAGCTGAAAGTAAATGAGGGTGTTTATTATAGGTGGGTTCAGTGTCTTTATTTTTATTTTTTTATTGATTATTATTTTTTAATATGAAATTTATTGTCAAATTGGTTTCCATACAACACCCAGTGCTCATCCCAAAAGGTGCCCTCCTCAATACCCATCACCCACCCTCCCCTCCCTCCCACCCCGCATCAGCCCTCAGTTTGTTCTTAGTTTTTAAGAGTCTCTTATGCTTTGGCTCTCTCCCACTCTGACTTCTTTTTTTTTTTTTTTTTTCCTTCCCCTCCCCCATGGGTTTCTGTTAAGTTTCTCAGGATCCACATAAGAGTGGGTTCAGTGTTTTTAAAATAAGGAGGCGAGATGATCTGCCAAGTTGCTGGCTTCTGTTGTAAAGATTATCTGAAATCAAGAAAAGGCACTAAGAAAGCCTCTTACATTTCATACACATACCTTTTTGAAATGTATAAATGGCATAAATGATATTAATGAGAACGCAGAAACCATAACCTTCTTTGGAATTGTTTCCATTTGAACATTTCAGGGTACAAGTCAGAGACCGAGAAATCAAAGTCAACATCTTTGATATGGCTGGCCATCCTTTCTTCTATGAGGTAAGAAAGCCTTTTTGAGAAAACCAACATCCAGTATTGTCAGTGGATTCAGGGAAAGATCCTGAGTTACCTGAAACGACCAATATTCAAATCACGTATAAAATTAGGTGAATTTAGCTGGTGTTCGTGGCTTCCTTTCTGAGCCTAAACTTCATAGAAACCTATTGGTCTTTTGTTCCATTCCCTCAAACTGTGGTAGGAAAGTTCATTGCTAATGTTTCAAACACGTTTTAACTTTCAAAGGACTGTTGCTTTTAACTTTGTACCTTAGCCCAGAATGTGACAGGACAATTATATTCATACTTGGACTTAAGAATTCAGCAATGCGACTTCTTTCATAGCACAGTACTAGAGTGAGCTCTCCAGTTCACTCTGCAGCCTTATGTGTTACCTCTCTGGAGAGAGTCCCACCTGCTTTACTTTGTCTTCTTGTCCTGAGTAGTCTCAAAGTGAATCTCATGGCCATTCTCTTTTGTTTTTCCTTCCTTGGGTTATTGATTTTCCCTGAAGAGGCTCTCTGTTCTTTTCTAGTTTGGGCCATTTCACTTCTGCTATTTATTATTTCCTTCCTTCTACTTGCTTTGTGTTTCTTTTGCTCTTATTCTGGGTTCTTTATGTGGGAGCTTAGATTATTGATTTGAGACTTTCTGCATTTTTGATGTGTGTGTTTGGTGCTATCAGTTCCCCTCTCAGCACTGCTTAGCTGTGTCCCACACATTTTGATATGTTGTATTTTCAATTTCATTAATATTTCATCTTATTCATTCAATGTGTTTTTTTTTTTAATTTCTCTTGAGACTTTCTGTTTGAACTATGGGTTATTTAGAAGTGCGTTGTTTAGTTTCCAAGTGTTAGAGATTTTTTGGTTATCTTCCTGTTATTAATTTCTGGTTTGAGTCCATTGTGATCAGAGAACACACTGTATGATTTTGATTTCTTTTAAATTTGTTGAGGTTTTTTTCATGACCCAGGGTATGGTCTATCTTGGTCTTCTGTGGGCACTTGAAAAGATGTGTATTCTGCTATTGTTGGATGGAGAGCTCTATAAATATTTATTAGGTCTTGTTGGTCAGTGGTATTGTTGAATTCTTTTATATTCTTGCTGATCTTTTGTTTGGTTGTTCTATCGATTACTGAGAGAGGGGTATTAAAGTCTCCAACTATAACTGTGGACTTGTCTGTTTCACTTCTTTCGTATTTGCTTTATATGTGTTGCAACTCTGTTATTTGGTACATACATATTTATGATTGCTATGTCTTCATTATATAGTTTTATTTTTATATAATGCCCCCTCTGTCTCTGTAATCATTTTTGCTCTGATGTCTACTTTATCTGATATTAATATAGCCAATTTTTGCTTTCCTTTAATGTTTGCATGATATATCCTTTTCTATCTTTTTACTTTCAGTCTGCTTATATCATTGTATTTGAAGTAACTGTCTTGTAGACATGGGTCATGTTTTTCAATCTATTATGCCAATTTCTATCCTTTAATTGAAATCTTTAGACCACTTACATTTAATGTAATTATGAATATATTAGGGTACAAGTCTGCCATTTATTTTTCATTTTCTGTTTGTTCTGTTTTCCAGTTCTCTGTTTTCTGTTCCCTGCCATCTATGGGTTAGTCGAACACTTTTTGAATTCCATTCGATTTGTCCATAGTGGTTTTTTTTTTTTTCTGAAAGTAATTAAATTGGATTTTATTTTATTATTTATTTGTTTATTTATTTAATATGAAACTTATTGTCAAATTGGTTTCCATACAACGCCCAGTGCTCATCCCAAAAGGTGTCCTCCTCAATACCCATCACCCACCCTCCCCTCCTCCCACCCCCCCATCAACCCTCAGTTTGTTCTCAGTTTTTAAGAGTCTCTTATGTTTTGGCTCCCTCCCTCTCTAACCTTTTTTTTTCCCCTTCCCTTCCCCCATGGTCTTCTGTTAAGTTTCTCAGGATCCACATAAGAGTGAACACATATGGTATCCATCTTTCTCTGTATGACTTATTTCACTTAGCATAACATTCTCCAGTTCCATCCACATTGCTACAAAAGGCTATATTTCATTCTTTCTTATTGCCACGTAGTATTCCATTGTGTATATAAACCACAATTTCTTTATCCATTCATCAGTTGATGGACATTTAGGCTCTTTACATAATTTGGCTATTGTTGAAAGTGCTGCTATAAACATTGGGGTACAAGTGCCCCTATGCATCAGCACTCCTGTATCCCTTGGGTAAATTCCTAGCAGTGCTATTGCTGGGTCCTAGGGTAGATCTATTTTTAATTTTTTGAGGAACCTCCACACTATTTTCCAGAGCGGCTGCACCAGTTTGCATTCCCACCAACAGTGCATGAGGGTTCCCGTTTCTCCACATCCTCGCCAGCATCTATAGTCTCCTGATTTGTTCATTTTGGCCACTCTGACTGGCGTGAGGTGGTATCTGAGTGTGGTTTTGATTTGTATTTCCCTGATGAGGAGCGATGTTGAGCATCTTTTCATGTGCATGTTGGCCATCCGGATGTCTTCTTTAGAGAAGTGTCTATTCATGTTTTCTGCCCATTTCTTCACTGGATTATTTGTTTTTCGGGTGTGGGGTTTGGTGAGCTCTTTATAGATTTTGGATACTAGCCTTTTGTCTGATATGTCATTTGCAAATATCTTTTCCCATTCTGTTGGTTGCCTTTTAGTTTTGTTGATTGTTTCCTTTGCAGTGCAGAAGCTTTTTATCTTCATGAGGTCCCATAGGTCTTCAATTTCCTTCATAAACTTTCTATAGTTTTCAGCATACAGATCTTTTACATCTTTGGTTAGATTTATTCCTAGGTATTTTATGCTTCTTGGTGCAATTGTGAATGGGATCAGTTTCTTTATTTGTCTTTCTGTTGCTTCATTATTAGTGTGTAAGAATGCAACTGATTTCTATACGTTGATTTTGTATCTTGAGACTTTGCTGAATTCATGTATCAGTTCTAGCAGACTTTTGGTGGAATCCGTCAGGTTTTCCATGTATAATATCATGTCATCTGCAAAAAGCGAAAGCTTGACTTCATCTTTGCCAATTTTGATGCCTTTGATTTCCTTTTGTTGTCTGATTGCTGATGCTAGCACTTCCAACACTATGTTAAACATCAGTGGTGAGAGTGGACCTGTCGTGTTCCTGATCTCAGGGGGAAAGCTCTCAGTTTTTCCCCCATTGAGGATGATATTAGCTGTGGGCTTTTCATAAATGGCTTTTATGATGTTTAAGTATGTTCCCTCTATCCCGACCTTCTCGAGGGTCTTTATTAAGAAAGGATGCTGAATTTTGTCAAATGCTTTTTCTGCATCAATTGACAGGATCATATGGTTCTTATCTTTTCTTTTATTGATGTGATGTATCACATTGATTGATTTGCGAATGTTGAACCAGCCCTGCATCCCAGGAATGAATCCCACTTGATCATGGTGAATAATTCTTTTTATATGCTGTTGAATTTGACTTGCTAGTATCTTGTTGAGAATTTTTGCATCCATATTCATCAGGGATATTGGCCTATAGTTCTCTTTTTTTTGCTGGGTCTCTGTCTGCTTTAGGAATCAAAGTAATGCTGGCTTCATAGAATGAGTCTGGAAGTTTTCCTTCCCTTTCTATTTTTTGGAACAGCTTGAGAAGGATAGGTATTATCTCTGCTTTAAATGTCTGGTAGAATTCCCCTGGGAAGCCATCTGGTCGTGGACTCTTATTTGTTGGGAGATTTTTGATAACTGATTCAATTTCTTCACTGGTTATAGGTCTTTTCAAGTTTTCTATTTCTTCCTGTTTGAGTTTTGGAAGTGTGTGGGTGCTTAGGAATTTGTCCATTTCTTCCAGGCTGTCCAGTTTGTTGGCAAATAATTTTTCATAGTATTCCCTGATAATTGCTTGTATTGCTGAGGGATTGGTTGTAATAATTCCATTTTCATTCATGATTTTATCTATTTGGGTCATCTCCCTTTTCTTCTTGAGAAGCCTGGCTAGAGGTTTGTCAATTTTGTTTATTTTTTCAAAAAACCAACTCTTGATTTCGTTGATCTGCTCTACAGTTTTTTTAGATTCTATATTGTTTATTTCTGCTCTGATCTTTATTATTTCTCTTCTGCTGCTGGGTTTGGGGTATCTTGGCTGTTCTGCTTCTATTTCCTTTAGGTGTGCTGTTAGATTTTGTATTTGGGATTTTTCTTGTTTCTTGAGATAGGCCTGGATTGCAATGTATTTTCCTCTCAGGACTGACTTCACTGCATGCCAGAGTGTTTGGATTATGGTGTTTTCATTTTCATTTGTTTCCATATATTTTTTAATTTCTTCTCTGATTGCCTGGTTGACCCATTCATTCTTTAGTAGGGTGTTCTTTAACCTCCATGCTTTTGGAGGTTTTCCAGACTTTTTCCTGTGGTTGATTTCAAGCTTCATAGCGTTGTGGTCTGAAAGTGTGCATGGTATGATCTCAATTCTTTTATACTTATGAAGGGCTATTTTGTGACCCAGTATGTGATCAATCTTGGAGAATGTTCCATGTTACTCGAGAAGAAAGTATATTCTGTTGCTTTGCGATGCAGAGTTCTAAATATATCTGTCAAGTCCATCTGTTCCAATGTATCATTCAGGGCCCTTGTTAATTTATTGATCCTGTGTCTAGATGATCTATCCATTACTGTAAGTGAAGTATTAAAGTCCCCTGCAATTACCACATTCTTATCAATGAGGTTGCTTATGTTTGTGATTAATTGCTTTATATATTTGGGGGCTCCCGTATTCGGCGCATAGACATTTATAATTGTTAGCTCTTCCTGATGGATAGACCCTGTAATTATTATATAATGCCCTTCTTCATCTCTTGTTACAGCCTTTAATTTAAAGTCTAGTTTGTCTGATATAAGTATGGCTACTCCAGCTTTCTTTTGACTTCCAGTAGCATGATAGATAGTTCTCCATCCCCTCACTTTCAATCTGAAAGTGTCCTCAGGTCTAAAATGAGTCTCTTGTAGACAGCAAATAGATGGGCCTTGTTTTTTTATCCATTCTGATACCCTGTGTCTTTTGGTTGGCGCATTTAGTCCATTTACATTCAGTGTTATAGAAAGATATGGGTTTAGAGTATTGTGATGTCTGTAGGTTTCATGCTTATAGTGATGTCTCTGGTACTTTGTGGTCCTTGCAACATTTCACTTACAGAATCCCCCTTAGGATCTCTTGTAGGGCTGGTTTAGTGGTGATGAATTCCTTCAGTTTTTGTTTGTTTGGGAAGACCTTTATCTCTCCTTCTATTCTGAATGACAGACTTGCTGGATAAAGGATTCTCTGCTGCATAGTTTTCTGTTCATCACATTGAAGATTTCCTGCCATTCCTTTCTGGCCTGCCAAGTTTCAGTAGATAGGTCTGTCACTAGTCTTATCAGTCTCCCTTTATATGTTAGAGCATGTTTATCCCTAGCTGCTTTCAGAATTTTCTCTTTATCCTTGTATTTTGCCAGTTTCACTATGATATGTTACAATTCAAGTTACGTCTGAAGGGAGTTCTCTGTGCCTCTTGGATTTCAATGGCTTTTTCCTTCCCCAGATCAGGGAAGTTCTCAGCTATGATTCCTATTATACGGATATTGTTGCGTTTGATTGCATCACTTAGTTCTCTAATTCTCCCCTCATAGTCCCGGATTTTTTTATCTCTCTTTTTCTCAGCTTCCTCTTTTTCCATAATTTTATCTTCTAATTCACCTATTCTCTCCTCTGCCTCTTCAATCCAAGCTGTGGTCGCCTCCATTTTATTTTGCACCTCATTTATAGCTTTTTTTAGCTCCTCATGACTATTTCTTAGTCCCCTGATCTCTGTAGCAATAGATTCTCTGCTGTCCTCTATACTTTTTTCAAACCCAGCAATTAATTTTATGACTATCATTCTAAATTCCTGTTCCGTTATATTGCTTAAATCGTTTTTGATCAATTCGTTAGCTGTCTCTACTTCCTGGAGTTTCTTTTGAGGAGAATTCTTACGTTTTGTCATTTTGGATAGTCCCTGGGGTGATGTGGCACTGCAGGGCACTTCCCCTGTGCTGTCTGGAGTAACTCGTATTGGTGGGTGGGGCCGCGGTCGGACCTGATGTCTGTCCCCAACCCACTGCTGGGGCCACAGCCAGACTGGTGTGTACCTTGTCTTCCCCTCTCCCAGGGGCAGGATTCACTGTGGAATTGTGTGGCCCCTGTCTGGGCTACTTGCACACTGCCAGGCTTGTAGTGCTGCTTTGATGGGATCTGGCGTATTAGCCGGGGTGGATCCGCAAGGTGCACAGGGGCAGGAGGGGCAGGCTCAGATCGCTTTGCCATTGGTGGTCCCCTGCGGGAGGGGCCCTGCAGCACCAGGAGGGAGGCTCACCTGTCAGAGGGATGGATCCACAGAAGCACAGTGTTGGGTGTTTGCGCGGTGCAAGCAAGTTTGATGACGGGAACTGTTCCCTTTGGGGTTTCGGCTGGGGGATGGGAGAGGGAGATGGTGCTGGCCAGCGCCTTTGTTCCCCGCTGAGCTGAGCTCTGTCTTCCAGGGCTCAACACCTCTCCCTCCTGGTGTCCTCTCGCCCTCCCGCTCTCCGAGCAGAGCTGTTGACTTTTAACATTCCAGATGTTAAGTCCCGCTGGCTGTCAGAACTCACGCAGTCCGGCCCCTCCGCTTTTGCAAGTCAGACTCGGGGGCTCTGCCCTGCCGGGTGGGCTGGCCCTCCACCGCCCCGGCTCCCTCCCGCCACGTCCGTGTAGTGCGTACCGCCTCTCCGCCCTTCCTACCCTCTTCCTTGGGCCTCTTGTTTATGCTTGGCTCCGGAGAGTCTGTTTTGCTAGTCTTCTGGCGGTTTTCTGGGTTATTTAGGCAGGTGTGGGTGGAATCTAAGTGATCAGCAGGACGAGGTGAGCCCAGTGTCCTCCTACACTGCCATCTTCTCAAACTCCTCCATAATGTTTTTGAATAAATCTCTCTGAATGGCCGCATTAGTGGGTGGTCTAGTTATAACACTATTTAAATTATCACAGTCTTCTGATATCATCATTTTAACAGTTTGAGTGGAATTGTAGAAACTTTTCCTCCCTTTGCATCTCTTTATCTTCCCCCATTTATGATTGTCTTAAAATTTTCTCTATATACCTTTAGAACTGCATGAGACAGTGTTTAATCTTTGCTTAACTGTCACACATAATTTAGAAAACTCAAGAAAGAAGGAAAGAAAGCCTGTTATATTCACTCATATTTTTGTTTACTCTGATCTTTCACCCTTCGCTGTATTCCATACTCCTTCTTCATCATTTCCTTTCTATTTAAAGAACTTCCTTTAGCCATTCTCTTAGCATAAGTCTACTGACAACAGATTCTCTCCTAGTTTTCTTTGATTGAGATTGTCTCAATTTCCCATTTGTGCCTGAAGAATATTTTTTCTTGTTATAGGGTTCTGCGTTGATATTTCTTTTTTTTTTTTTTTTCAGCACTTGAAAAATAGTGTACTTCTTTCCTTTGGCCTCCATGGATTCTGATGAGAAATCTGCCCCTTTGACTACAGAGAACAGGCTTTTGTTGGGCTTTTATTTGTCTGTACCCATTGACATTTCTAAGTTGTACTTCTTCAGTGACATATCTTAGATATATGAGGCAAAAGAAAATCCGGGAAACTTACCACTGTGTCATTCGTTGGGCCTCGAGGTCCCTAGCTTATCTGCTTTCTTCTCTCTACCTTCCAATGTCTTCTTATATAGGTTTTATATATAACACTCGGGGTTTTTTACCTGTACTTAGCAGGAAGAATAGGGAAAAGTATATCTACTCTATCTTCCTGGAAAAAAAAATAATAATGTAATGCCTGTAAAATCTTCCATCTTGTGAATATACCCAAATATATAGGTAAAATGAATTATTTTTTTAATGTTTATTTAGTTTTGAGAGAGAGAGAGAGAGAGAGAGAGAGTGCAAGCAGGAGAGGGCCAGAGAGAGAGGGGGGCAGAGGATCCAAACAAAGCAGGCTCCATGCTGACAGTAGAGAGCCCAACACGGGGCTCGAACCCACGAACTATGAGATCATGACCTGAGCCAAAACCAAGAATCAGATGCTCAACCGACTGAGCCACCCAGGTGCCCCTAAAATGAAATCTTTTTAAATGTGGAGGCTTATACTTTACAAGTATAGAGTACTGTCAGTGAAAAAAGAACAGAAGTTCTAGATTACCACAAACTTGACACAGATTCTAATTACTGGAAATGCTAGAATAAATCTTAGATTTCTTCAAAGTCATAAAAATGGAGAGTTAGAAAATGTCTGAGAATTAATGTGGTCCAGCTTCTTTCTGCCCATTGTAGGATTTCTTTCTGTAGCATTCCTGATCAATGGCCATCATTCATTCACCTCATACCAATATGCCAGTTTCTGTGTTGGCCACTGGTAATACATAGCCCCTGTCCACATGGAACATAAATATGTCAGAGCACAACATGTTGCACAAATGACCGATTGCTTAGGAGCATTTAATATCCAGCCCTAGCTTATCTGGGAGGACAGGAAGTCTTGTTGAAGGAAACAATGTTTATATTGAGCATTGATGGATAAGTAAGGATTACGTAGATTGGTGGGAATCCAGGGATGGTACACGGGATAGTTTTGAGTGGTACAGACTGAATAGTTTCGAGAATGAATGTCTCTAATGATGGGGTCGCACTGCTTCACAAGTTCATCCTTTATAGAGTTAAAAACTCTAGATTAACGGCTCCCTTATGAAGGCTGCCTTCCTTTGACGTTCAGTATTAATTCTGGCCTTGTTTTTGGAGCAACATACTGAGTCTGTGCTTTCTAATATTTGTTAATCTGGTCTTTTTCAGGTAAAATATTTTCTAGTCCTGCCCCAGCTGGGCCTATCAGCATCCTTTGTGGGTAATTTCTAGTTAGTTGATAGGGAGCTGGGGACCGAACATAACATTCCAGATTGTCTAATGAAAAACACGGAGTGTTCCTTTACTTCCTACCATTAGACACCAGACTTCCGTCAATGCAACCTGAAATTATAATAGCTTTTTTTCAGCAGCTTAAAAAAGATAGAAGCATAATTAATAGAAGCTCCTTGAAATCACCACTTCTGAAGTACCTTTTCTCTGAATAGCTTTGATTTCTCCTTTTTTGTCAAATAGTTGGCTGGCTGCAGCTCAAACCCTCCTTTTTGACAAGACCGAAGCCGTCTTCTTCCTAAGTCCCAAGCTGCCCAAAGTATACTTTTGCTCAGCACACACCTGGTTTTGAAGCACCCATAGCCATTCTCATGATCCCTGACTTCCCCCAGTCCTTGAGGCCTGTCCTCCATTGAAGCTTCTGTTGTCATCTGTCCTCCAGACAGGTTTACCCAAAGGGTCTGCTGAGAAAGGACAGTCGCTTAGAGTGTGAGACAGCACTCTCCAAGGAAATGTCAGAGAGGATTGTGAGGGAATGGCGGGCCTGTATCTTACCAGCAGTCCTGCTTCCACTGATGTACACAACTATATTCTGGGGCTTGTTGGTAGGAGTTACATGGTCTATAGAAACCTCTTGAGGCCCAAGTGATATTAAACTAGCAGCTTTCTCTGACCTATAAGCTGGAAAGTTTGCCATCTTTGCTTTAAGAAATAATCCCGATTCCCTTAGCATCCTATTTAATTAAACTTTGGATGCAGCAAGACTTCCAGGACTAATATTAGAAAGCTGTTTTGGGAGATGAGAATAATAGAACTGTAGGGGACCATTGAGGCATCGACTTTGACCTTTTCGTTTTTACAGATGAGGAAGCGAAAGCTTGAGGTCATAAAGCCACTTACTCAAGATTACAGAGGTAACTAGCTGCTGAGCCCAGACTTGAACTTGAGTCAGTTGAAAGAGAAATCCGTGAGGCTTGCCTAAGTCTCTGTTTACACACAATTCTCCCTCTGGATAACATCATTTGCATCTTGGAATTCGTTCCTTTCCCCTTTGGCCTCTACTTTCATTCCTGACGTTCAGCTATTCTTTTTTATTTTTTTTTAATGTTTATTCATTTTTGAGAGACAGAGAGAGACAGAGCATGAGTGGGGAAGGGGCAGAGAGAGGGAGACACAGAATCTGAAGCAGGCTCTAGGCTCTGAGCTGTCAGCGCAGAGCCCGACGCGGGGCTTGAACTCATGAACTGTGAGATCATGACCTGAGCTGAAGTTGGACACTCAACCGACTGAGCCACCGAGGCACCCCCTGACATTCAGCTATTCTTGATTTAAAATGTCTCAAATACTTTCACCTGCTAGGCCCTGTTGGCGACACAAAGATGGACGTATCAGGATGCATGCCTTCACATTCTTACAGTCTAGTGGGGAAGGCAGCTGTATATGCTACCAACTATAAAACTAGACAGGAAGTGATAACGAGCGCTACTGGAAGCACAGAGCCTGTGGTGTTTCAGGGATGAAGAAGTTAGATTCTGTTTGGCAGGGGTAGGAGGTTAGATGATGAGGCACGGGGCAGAGAAAAACTACATGAAAGATACGGTGTTATAGCTAAACTTGAAAGATTGAAGGTAAAGAGGTGTCTGTTTCCAGGTGGAATTAGGTTTGGGGAAAGAGAGATTATCCAGTTTGAAGTGCAGTGGGTAGGAGGAGGGTAGGACTGGAAAGTTGGTGGAGGACTGATCAGAAACTTTTAACGTCAATGAAAAGAATTTGAACTTTAGGAGGTTGGCAGTAGGGAAACACTAAAGAATTTTTGAACCAGGGCTCTCAAAAGATAAATACACAGTATGTATAATGTTGCTGGGGAGATTACTTAGAAAATTCTTGGACTGGTAGTCAAGAGATAGTGTAATGTTGGCAAGTGGAAATGGAAAGGAAGTGACAGGTGCAGGAAATATGGCAGAGGAAGCTTCTACAGGATTGTTTGTCCCTGATGTGCAAAAAGGCAGAAGAAAGCAGCAAAGGTTAACGCTAGGCTTTCAATCCACGTGACTCAGAGAATGGTGTGCCCCTATTATGACTAGAAGTTCAAGGGAAGGAAGAGATTGGGAAGGAGTAAGATGGAGGCTTTTCTGTTGTACACATTGAATTTGAGATTCTGGCAGGACATTCAGCAGGAAGAGTCTAGAGCTAACTGGAAATGCAGGTCTGTGAGAACAGATGAAAAGGCTCACCTTGCAGGATCTCACAGTTGAAACTGTGCAGGTGGCTGGTGTTGCTGAGTTGGGAGGAAGGATGGAAGAAGAAAGTCTGAGGGCCCGGGACAGGATTTGGGGAAGGATGGTGGCAGGCTGGAGCGGGAGCAATGGAGAGAGGAGGAGTTGGTAAAAGACCAGTCAAGAACCTGGAGAAGGTGGTGTTTGGGAGCCAAGGCAACATGAGTTTCAGGAAAGAAGGGAGAGGCCCGTTTTCACTACTGCGGGCGGGCTGAGGACCATGAGGACTGGGGAGAAGACTCTTGCCGTTCATCACTTTACATGCTTTATGGTTTTGTTGGTCTTAATTGTAGAGGATAGCTTCTTCTGTTTCTGCAAATTAGTAGGCGTAGGCAGTCTTGGTTCAGGTGTCTATCTATACTCAGAAACCTAAACTTCATGCCTGATGCGTGTAAGATGTCTTCATTTCTTACCGCATATCCAGCGTGAGTGCGTATATACTGGAATTCCATGAGAAGGTGGGTAATGCGTGGCCTCTGTCAAGGTTCTTACTGGAATTTTGGCTGAAACCCCCAATCTGTCAGTGTCGTTCCTCACCCACCCCATCTGTCATTGCCTCTGCCACGTCAGTGTGTCCTGTACTTCGTGCTGCCTCTTCCTAGAGTTACGTACATGCCCCAGAAGCGAGACACCGTTTCTAATAAAAAATATCAAAGGAGGACAATCAGAATGAATGTGAGGAAGGAAGGAGGAAGGTGCTTATACACACTGTTTTCCAGGCACCATTTAGGTGATTTGCCTTCAGTATCTCATTTAATCCTCATAATAACCCTGTGAAGTAAGTGGCATTGTCCCCATTTTACAGATGAGATAACTGAGATGCAGAGAGGTTAAGTGACTTGCCCAAGATCACACAACTAGTAAGTAAGTGTGAACCCAGATCTGACTCCAGAGCCTGTGCTCTTTCCCATTACATCACACTGAGGCTCTGAGTTCAGAGTTCTAAAGTTGGTGTGCAGACCCAAGAGTCATGGGGAAGCTCTGCCTGATGTTCTGGGGGAGCCAGCTTTGGGATGTGATATATAGAGGTCTGTGCCTATTGCTGACGCTTATGTCATTTTTGCCTTAAGTTCTTCATTGTTCACTCACTTTCCGGTTCTTCCTAAGAAGAGCTTCACTCTATGGAATTTATGTTATTTTAAGGTCTACTAACAAGAATTAAAGATTGATTGCCTCAGGGCGCCTGGGTGGCTCAGTCAGTTAAACGTCCGACTTCGGCTCAGGTCATGAACTCACGGTCTGTGGGTTCGAGCCCCATGTCCAGCTCTGTGCTGACAACTTGGAGCCTGGAGCCTGCTTTGGATTCTGTGTCTCCCTCTCTCTCTGCCCCTCCCGTGCTCATGCTTTGTCTCTCTCTGTCTCTCAAAAATAAATAAACACTAAAAAAATTTGCCTTGGGGTGCCTGGGTGGCTCAGTCGGTTAAGCGTCCAACTTTGGCTCAGGTCATGATCTTGTGGTTTGTGAGACTGAGCCCCATGTCGGCCTCTGTGCTGACAGCTCAGAGCCTGGAGCCTGCTTCAGATTCTGTGTCTCTGTCTCTCTCTGCCCCTCCCCCCTCAAAATAAAATAAACATAAAAAATTTTTTTAAATAAATAAAAGAAAATAGAAAAGATTGCCTCCAGGGAATGGAACTCAAGGTGAGGAGGGTGGGGCAGGAGGCTGTTGTTTTCATCACAAGATGAAAACTAGGCTTGTACTAGGCTGTTTTTTTTATCACGTTATTTTGATTTTCTAAAAAGTCCCTTAAAGACCAGTAGATATTGAGATATAATAGCAAATACTATGACTACACCAAAGAACACACTTTGTTACATTCATGACTGTGAGATATATTCTTATAAAATCACAAAACCTACAATTTGTGCACCTGTTCTTTTATGTGAAGGTTCGTAATGAGTTTTACAAGGATACACAGGGTGTAATACTGGTCTATGATGTTGGGCAGAAGGACTCCTTTGATGCCCTTGATGCTTGGCTGGCAGAGATGAAACAAGACCTTGGACCTCATGGAAACATGGAAAATATTGTATTTGCAGTGTGTGCCAACAAGGTAACTGTTTTGGAAATGTTTGCTCAACCTTCTGAATTCATTATGGGAGGAGTGCAGCTCTGAGTTTGGGGGAAGAAATGAAAAGAAGTCCTTATTCTATGATATAGGAATCAACATCTTTTCAAAACCTATATCCCTAAGACATAAAGAATAAAACCACAAACTCTGGTGTACCAGGATATTTATCCATTTTCTTCTGGTGCCATACTTGGGGAAGGGTATTGGTGACTGAGCAGGATAGGTAGACCCTCTGAGTAGGAAGAGTTTTCTCAAAGGATATAGGGGGAAGTGTGGGACAGGCACTTGCCATTTTGCCACAGAATATCAGTCTGTGTTCAATATTAGCAATTTTTTTTGTCCCTTGTGGTCCGTATAATTGCATATACTAGTGCTGGGGGTTCCTTTAGGAGTGGTTTTTGCTTCAAGAAAGAATTGATGAAGACCTCACTGGGCCTGTTTTAGTGGGTCATGTTTGGGGTCTTCTCTGTGTCCTCCAACTTCCTATTTCAGATTGACTGTACCAAGCACCGCTGTGTAGATGAAAGCGAAGGGCGTCTCTGGGCCGAAAGCAAAGGGTTCTTGTACTTTGAAACTTCAGCACAAACCGGAGAAGGAATCAATGAAATGTTCCAGGTAAACTAGCATTGTTTTGTTTGTATCAAGGCTGACCATGCCCAATTTTAGTTTAAATTATGAGAAACAAAAATGTAATAGGAATTTGTCATTAGAATAAGCTTGGTCTTTCAGAAGGTGGTGAGAAAAGATTGAGAGAGAGAAAGAGGGGGAGAGAGAGAGAGAGAGAGAGAGAGAGAGTGTGTGTGTGTGTGTGTGTGTGTGTGTGATGTCTGCCTGCTGACTACAGACCTGAGTGATTGTCAGAGTTACTATGGGAAATTCTTCAAAATACAGATTTCTGGGCTCTAGACCCACCAGAAGCTTAGTGCTGTGATGGAGCTCAGGAATCTATATTTTGAAAAACCTTTCTAGGTGATTCTGATGATCATCAAGTTTAACGACAGTTATTATATACTGACAGTAGAACAAAGATTTTCTTTAAAACTGCCTTTGGTTAATGGTGTTACATTTGCACGCATAGTTATGTGGAAGCATTACTTTGGCAAAATTGCCTTGGCAGAGTGAATGTGTATGGTGCAGCTAGAGAATAGGGGACTGTCATTGCAGAGTCCAGCCAGTCACACATAAAAATAAGGTCTTACCCACCAAGTAGGCGATGGAAGGATGTACTCATGTTGCAACCTGAATGAATGGTCATTTTTAAAAAAATTACTAATCTTGAATCATTTTAAGGGAATGAGGCTTTTTAAAATAATAAATTATAAAGTCAACTCTTAATTACAGATACATTTGGAGGTAAGTGGTGGCATGAATTATGCATTTTTTCTTATGAATATATCTGATATTTTGGGAATTTTTAACATTTCAAAGAGTGTAGCTATACTGTAACGAGTTGTTCTTAATTATTGAGTGGGATTTTATTTAATCTTTTATGCTGAATTTCTTTCTCATAAGATGTCACCGCCCCTACTAGAAGACAAGTTTCATCCTTGGCTGACAGGCTAAATTGGGCATCAGTAGCTTCTATTTCAAGACCAAATAAGGTTGATGTTGACTTGCCACACTCTGTATCCCATTTAGTACATGGTCCTGTGTGAGTTTGTACCTATTCACTCATGTGCAGTAACGATGCTTAATCATTTGAATAGTATTTTATAATTCTGGCGAAGTTTACATGTTTCATCTCATTTGAGACTCTTACTGTACGATGGGTATTGTTCTCATTTCCGATGTTATAGTATCTAAGAGTAGTAAAGTGACTTCTTCAAGGACTATAAATAATGACTGTTGAAAATTAAATTTCTTTCAGCACTTCAAAGGCGATGGTCCATTCTCTCCTGGCCTGTGTTGAATCTCATGAGACGTTAGCACCCATTTTTACTCTTATTCTTTTGTACATAATGTGTTGTGTTTTTTTCCCCATCCAGCCACTTTCAAGAGTTCATCTTTGGCTTTTAGCATGTGGACCATGTGCCTGGGTGTGGTTCTCTTTATATTTGCCCTGAATGGTTTTTCTTGAGTTTCTCAGATTGCTAGGCAGGTGTTTTTCACCACTATTTGTTCAAAAGTTTTTTGGCTCAGGGTGTCTGGGTGGCTCAGTCGGTTGGGCATCAGATTTTGGCTCGGGTCATGATCTCGCGGTTTGTGAGTTTGAGCCCCATGTGGGGCTCTGTGCTGACAGCTCAGTGCCTGGAGCCTGCTTCGAATTCTGTGTCTCCTTCTCTCTCTGCTCCTCCCCTGCTCATATTCTCTCTCCCTTTCAAAAATAAAGACTAAAAAAATTTTTTTTTAAAGTTTTTTGGCTCTATTTCTACTCTTTTCCTTCTGGGACTCCAGTTACATGTATATCAGACCATTTGATTTTGTCCCACCGTCCTTGAGGCTATGTTTATTTTTCTTCCCTTTTTGTCTCTTTTTCAGATTGCGTAGTCTCTATGGTGACAGTGCACAGAGTATGAGATATGAGCAGGATCAAAAAATAGTTTTCACTTCAGACAACAAAAAAAATAGGCAAAGAATCTGAACAATTTACAGAAAAAGCAATAAGCATATGAAAAGACACTCCACTTCACTTACAATTAAAGAAATGCAAATTAAAACTGTGTGACACATGTAGGTTTGGCAGAAGGGAAGCTGTATGATAATGCCCCATAGTGACAAGGGTGTAGAGAAATAACACTGTCAGACACTGTGATGGGAGTGTAAACGGCACCGTTTTTTCGTATGAAAATTGTCAAAATCAAAAATTAAAATGCCCGTACACTGTTATTTAGTACTTCTGCTTTTAGGAATTTGTTTTAAAGCAGTATCTCCACACGTGTGTGGAGATACATACACACACACTCACACACACGTGTGGAGATACACACACACACACACTCACACACACACACACACACAAAGTATTCACTAAAACACTGTGTGCAGTAGCAAAACCTGGAGACAATAGCCTTGTCTAAGAAAATAGGGAGTTGGTTAAATAAATTAAGATATAGTCACACAGTGGAATACTGAACAGTCATTAAAAAGGAAGAAAGTGTCTAGAGGCAGCTGGAGAAAGGGCCCAAGGTCTATTTTTATGTGAAAAAATGCAAGGAGCTAAGCAGTATGTTTAATCTGCTCTCTTTTATGTAAAAGTTTAGTGTGTAGATGGAGGTACTGGTATTCTGATAGAAAATTTTTCTGGAAAGATACTCAAAAAAAATATTAACAATGGTTACTTCAAGGAGAAGAACTTGAGGGACAGAGAGACATAGTTTTCATTTTACACTTTCATTTACCATTTGAATTTTTCTAACGGTATTCATCTACTACTTTTTTTTTTAACATTTATTCTTTTTTGAGAGACAGAGACAGAGATGCAGCGGGGAAGGGGTAGAGAGAGGGAGACACAGAATCCGAAGCAGGCTGCAGGCTCTGAGCTGTCAGCACAGAGCCCGACGCGGGGCTCGAACTCACAAACTGTGAGATCATGACCTGAGCCGAAGTCAGACGCTCAACCGACTGAGCCACCCAGGCGCCCCAAGATTTTTGTTTTTTAAGTTTTTTTATTGTCTATTTATTTTTGAGAGAGACAGAGACAGAATGCGAGTGGGTTAGGAGCAGAGAGAGAGGGAGACACAGAATCCGAAGCAGGCTCCAGGCTCCGAGCTGTC
Source organism: Panthera pardus (assembly GCF_024362965.1). Lineage (NCBI taxonomy): Eukaryota > Metazoa > Chordata > Mammalia > Carnivora > Felidae > Panthera > Panthera pardus. Next base: position 21,380,037 of record NW_026526832.1, read on the forward strand.
AGCACAGAGCCCGACGCGGGGCTCGAACTCACAAACCGTGAGATCATGACCTGAGCCGAAGTCAGACGCTCAACCGACTGAGCCACTCAGGCGCCCCTCATCTACTACTTTGTAACTTCAAGTATGGTTATTTGAGAATAGGATTATGAGCCATTTCAATTTTATTCCTTATACTTTTGTGTTCTTAAAAAAAATACACAAGCACACGCACACACATATAAACATGCACAGTAGGATGAAAGAAAAAAAATCTTCCAAACTATATTTGCTTTATGGTGAATTTTAAGAGTTATTGGAATGTATTAAAATTCTTTAAGTTATGCTTAAAAGGAATTCCTGTTTTCACAAAGTCAGTTCTATTCTGGGATGATTTCTTTTTGCAGACCTTTTACGTATCCATAGTTGATTTATGTGAAAATGGCGGGAAACGTCCTATCACGAATAGCAGCGCTAGTTTCACCAAAGAACAAGCAGACACCATTCGCAGAATTCGAAACAGTAAGGACAGTTGGGACATGTTGGGAGTCAAACCTGGGGCCTCAAGGTAAGCAGTGCTCTAGGATATTAGCGCTGAGTGCTATCAGTTGTCAATGTTACAGGTCCGGTACATCCTCTTGTAATTGGCTAGAAATATGAAGTTTGTAGAAATGTGTTAGATTATGTTATAACTCTTCTTCACTGAATTAACTGAGTACCAAAGAAACAAAATAGAGGGCACAGTTGCCTGATGAGGGAACTTTGTGGTGTATTGCCTAAAAACTTTCTGAAACAGCATGCTCTGATTTTGTCTGTGTTGAAAAAGAGCCTACAAGCAAATGTAACCTTAAAAAAAAAATACCTTATAAAATCATAGAGTTTTAGAAGAGGAAAAGCACGTTAGCAGCTTATCCAAACATTTCATTTTATAGGTGAGAAAACTGGGATTCGTGAGACTAAACGCATGTTCAAGGACCCTAGGCTGATTCTGTCTCTTTTCTACTGCACTTAAAATAGTGCTAGGTCCTCATCTGTGTGTGAATTTATGTTAAATGGTTTTATTTTTAGCCAAAAGAAATATTTGGGAGGAAGAGAAATACAATCACTTTTCTTTGTTGCTTGTGTAAAAATAAATCCTTGTTCAGTATGGTTATATAACTTTTAACAATATAATGCTTCTGTTACTGCACATGTTATCATTTTTATTGGAATTATAAGGGTTCTCGGATCTTTTTATTTTATACCATAACTTTTCTCCCCATCCTTCTCCCTTTCTACTTTTTCATCTTTATTCCCACAAAAGAAAACTACATGTTGAAATGCCTTCTTGGCACCAATAGCATTAAGTTTCTCTTTTCCATTTTGGTCTCATAGCATATCTTCGAGTCTAGAAGGCAAGAGGGGAGGGGGAGAGGAAGACAGTAACTGGTCACCGTGACTTGCCAGGCATTACTGAGGAGGCTTTAAGCACCTGAACAATTCAGATGGTCTCATGTATATAGCTCAATTAATTGTGCCTTTTAAATGTCCTTTTGGATTTCCATAGTCTCCTTCTAAAGTCTTTTGTTTCACCTCCAAGGGATATTGGCTCTAAAATTAAGAAACTCTACTTGTTAGTTAGCTTAGAACAGGAAGGAAAAATAAAATTTGGGTTCCTTACTTATTTACTATGTTAATTGGAATCTACCAAAATTTATAGGACTTCCTTAAGTTCTATACTGTTAATCAATATAAACATGTACTTTTCTTATCTTTGTTTCTCTGGGTCTATCAAACAAATTTTATATGGCAGTGAGCACATTTCAGAGAACCTATAAGCAGTTTTTAAAGGTATAAAGAGTTTTATTGTCTGTTCAGTGATGTGTTTACTATTCTTGAACTTTAAGAAAATTTTCATTTTCAGTAGAATTAATGTGTTACTTTGTTAAAAATATTTAATATATTTTTTATTTTGGAGAAGAATTCTGGCAATTCAGATTTCTTCAGACAGGGAAAATAGGATTTTTGTTAGCTAATATCAAAAGTAAAAAAGCCCCGTGCATGTTTTAAAACAAGAAAATTCGGGACTCGTCTGAGAGCAGAAAGCAAAAAAAGCCTTACAATACATGCCCCCAGCCTGAACTGTTAAGATGACCCTGTGGCCTCAGTCTTTCCAGGTAGACACACAAATTTTCCGTCACCTGCAAGATAATCAAAGACCATCTCTAATTCAGAGAGCCAAATAGAAATCCTTCTGATAAAAAAGGAAGGAGAAAAACTAGGGCATTTGGGAAAGCACCACATCCAGGCTTATAGGATAATTGGAGCCCTGAATTACACAAGGAAGGTGGGAAATAAAACCATCTGGTAAGGACAGAGCTAAACCTGGCCAGAGGAGGCGCTGGGCACTTAGAAGCGTCTGGAGCCTGACACCAGAGGATGCTGAAGAGCAGGGAGAGGGGCATGTGGTCTCCAGGCTCCTCCCCAGCCGGTCCCTGCTTCTCGAAGAGCTCCGAAGCCTAAAGAGCCCTCCTGGAGCTTTCCTGGCCTTTGCGGACACATTCTGTGCTGCTCCTTTCCTCTCTGGATTATGTTCACTTCTCTCTCGCTGTAGCTCTCAGGTACCCCTCTGCAGCGTCCCTTTCTTGGTCAATGGTGTGACCATCTTCCCTGAGCCTGAGTTCCTGTGACCCTGGAACTCATTTCAGCCCATTTTCTAACATTTTCTCCACCCATACATCCAGCTCATCATCTGCTTCTGCCAACTCATAATGTTATCTCTCGTCTTCGCTTGTTTGTCTCCACAAACACCTTGATCCAGACTCTTGGGACTTGTGCTTGGGTTATTGTGACAACCTCCTACCTGTCTCCCAACTTCAAAAAACAGCTTTCTTAGCACCCTTTTGTCACGAAACACCTACTGATGTCATTGTTCATCAGATTCACTTTTTTGTTGTTTTAGTTCCAAGGCCCTTCTCCTACTGACCCCTGCTTCCTGACCAACTTTGTTTTTGTTACCTCCCAGCGGTGTCCTCATGGAACTTCATGCCGTGGCCCTGCTGTTCCTAGTCTTTGCCAGCTCTCTCCCAGTTGCTCTGTCTTTCCCCACCTTCCTTCAGAACCCTGTTCCAGAGGCCTTCCCCAGTCGCCCCACACCCTCATCGTGAGTGCCTGCTGGGTACTGCGGACCTTTTCATCGGATCTTTCTTTTACCAAGGGCTTTCTTGGTGTTTCCATACTCACTTCACCCTGTGTTTCTTTTTCTACTTTTACGTAACGTATTACTTATTTGTATATTGTCGGTCTCCTAGTCCTTTAGTCCCCCTTTTGAGAAGAGGTGGTCATTATTTGGGAGATACTTTCTGCAAGAGTTACTATGGAACCCCTGACAACCCAGCTGCAGGGGGTGGGGGCTGGCCTGTGGCTGACACAGAGCTCTGCTGCTCTCTCGTAGGGATGAAGTCAACAAAGCCTATCGGAAACTCGCTGTGCTGCTTCACCCTGACAAGTGCGTGGCGCCTGGTAGTGAAGATGCCTTCAAAGCAGTTGTGAATGCCCGGACAGCCCTCCTGAAAAACATCAAATAGGAAGTAAGAGACAAAGACAAGTGTGGGCCTCACGTACAAACTGACTCTCCCTAGAAGGGAAATAACCAACATGGATTTTTTTTCTCCACAAAATCCTACTGCTTTTTTCACCCGTGTTGTCATTTGTAAATTAGAAATCGAGGTGCCTGTTACCATTTCGCAGACATTTTTCAGAGCAGTGAAGAGAACCGAGCACCCCTTGTACACTGTAGTTCATTTCATATTTCCAGGTAATCTGAATTTTTTCCCTTTCATTTGTAAGCTCTGTAATTGTAGCATCCCATATGCACTTCACTCAGGAAAGTCCGTGAGGTTTCTGGAGGGAGGAAGGAGGATAGGAGAACCCTTACACTTTTTCTTTCTTTTTTTTTTTTTAATTCATCAGAGAAGGAAACAACAAAAACAAGGAAACAATACCAAAAACCCCCAAAGTTTGGTGGGACCTCACAAGCGAGTCGTTCCTCTTACAAGTTCCTTAGGTGGTATTTGAACCATCGTTCGATCTATAATTAATGAACTCTCGACAGCCCTTTGGAAGTTTGTGAGTTGAGGCGATACCGTTCTGAGTTGAGCAGCCCTTTCAGCACCTGCAGTCTGGTCCCCTTCTCCAGCCACCAGGGGGAGGGACGAGCTGGTCCTGAGAGAGAAAGGGCCGTGGCAGCCACGAGTTCTGGCTACACTGGCTGCTCCTGGGCTTGGCCCGGATCTGAGGCCTTTCTTTAGCCATGGACTTGGGCACTGGTAGTGGTAGGGAGCATCGTGCACCTGGGAATCAGGAATCTGACCCCAAACAGAAGTGCTTGCAGGTCACACTAGAGCTTGTGCACATGTCCCCAAAGGGCAAGGCCAGAGGCAAGGCCAAAGGGCAAGCCCACCCTGCTGGGGCTTGTCTGATGCCCGGGGGCGGAGAAGCCCCCCCATGAGGCTTATGCCTTTTCTTGTTTCTGCATTGTCTGCCCCGATAGGCAGGAAAGGCAGGGTAGTCCCCCACGAGCCGTGCCTCGTCCTCACTTCCTCGTCTACATTAGCTCCCCTTCTTCCTCTTCTCTTCGTCTTATTTATTTATTTATTTTTAATATACCATATCTGTCATTTTTCTCTTCTTGAATCCCTGGCTTTTGGCCACTGCCTCCTCCAGCCTCCCTTACGAGCCTTGACCTTACAGTCCTCCCCAGCAAGTCCTGGTTGACCAGAGACAAGTATGGGTCCTTGGGGTGGTGGTGGAGGGAGAGATCTGAAGGCCTGAGTGGAAAGAATCTCTGATTTTTGCTTTGGCTCCATATTTCTGAATAGTGATAATTTTAAACTACAGATTATGAAAACTAGTTTCACATAGAGGAACACATTCTCTTGCCATAGTCTCCTCCTCAGTATCCAAGGAATGGATGAAGATCAAGTATATCGAGACTGACCATTCTTCCAGAGCTTACCGAAACTAGTCTCACTGTTTGACCCATATTATCATCAGTCTCGGTACGTTACTCATACTGTTAGCTGTGACCACCCTGCACTAATTGGGGCTTTAGGGTACATAAAATTTTACTGTCTGTGAATTTTAAACGACTATCCCATATTGATCACCAAACAGCATTCACCTTCTACCTAAGAAGAAAAGCCAGTTTGGTTTAACTCAGGCCCTTTGCAGTCTTCTGGATTCTTCTCTCCAAAGCAGCTTCACTTTGTGTGGCTGCACTAGGGCTGCATTGAGCTTGTTGTCTGGAAACCAGAGCATTGTTTTCTAGTATGACTTTTCATCTTGGTGATATTGAAAATGCTTCTTTTTTTACGAATTGAGTTCGATATATGATTTCCTGGGGATTTTGCTCTGGACTTTTAATTTTAAATAGCTTCCGGGACTACAGAATTCCAACCCAAAATTTTTGCGAATTTAAATTTTGCTTAAGGCCTTCATCATGCCTAAAGTAATTAAATGTAGATGTATTCTTGCAACAGAAGTAGAGTCATGTAAACGAGGGATTGTGCATGGTGGTGTCAGCCGACATTGACGTGACAGCTCAGAGTATGTGGCCCTGTATAAAGCCTGTGCCGGGTTCATCACTGTTACTGAAGACCAGACTGGTCACCTCATTCAACTACGTTCTGCAGATGAGCAGAGAGGTCTTGTGCTTCCATTCCTATACGAGTGACTTGTTGGAATTTAGCCTGATTTTGGTTCTTACGTCTTGGAACTCAGTTCCCAATACCTTCATTATTCACGTGAAGGGTGGCCGTGGACGACTTCATTTATGTAAAAGAAAGAAGAGAAGAAAGTTAAACTTTAGGGTCCTAGAATTGGTCCGAGTGCCAGAATCCTCGAGTAGAATATTAAGGAATAATAAAGCATGATTTGCAATGCAAAGGTTTTCGATACAAACTTCATTCAAAACTTCGTAGACCTCTGTGCATTAATTTAAATTCTTGGTATAAACGTGTACTTTATAGTTCAACTTGATTAAAGTCCTTCAGCCTTGTTAATCCTTCATTTAGGATTTCAAAATACATCGGTGAGAGTAACAAGTAGCAGAATCATTCCATCGGCTAAAAAAATTTGATGGAGAATTTCGTTTTTCAGAAAAGAATGAAAAGTTTCGAACAGCTCTTATTAAAGAAAAGCCATTACCTCCACGTCTGAGTCACCAAGAATTAACAGTTTTAAAGCTTGTTAGAAATCCCTTGAGGCCTTTCCAACTAATTGCCCATCCTACCTAAGCACTTTAACATACACCCTCCTGTGTCCCCCTCCTTTTCCCTTTGTGGCTTCTTTTGAATTGATGTTCTCAGCTGTCAACACTTTTTTTTACTCCAGCTCATCGTTTCATTTCTTCACACAGATGTGTCCTTGGCTCTGTTAGCCCGTTAGCTTAAAAGTCCAGGCCTAGAGTATTGTGCTGCTACCCGGGATAAATTGCTGTAATTCTATAGGTTGCACACTATTCTTTAAGGCTTACATTTACCTCAGGAAACTTACCCTAGTATGTGCTCATGCATTGAATTCTCAACTGGTAAATAATTTCTTTATATCCATGAATAAGCCAGTACCTAGTTCACTGTTAGTTAAAAGAGCCATAGATAAGGCAGCTAAGTTTCTGAAAGAAAGCCAGAGTACGTAAGCAGCCCCCAGGAGCCCTGAATCAGTAGCGCAGTAGCTGCTCCCCAGAGAACAGTGACCCGGGGGGGTGGGGGGGGGGGGTATTTCAGTCCCAAGTTAGAAAGGGTGGAGCCGTGTGCAGATTGCCTCTGACAGTGACAGTGACAGTGCCCTTCTCAAAAGTAATTTCTGTAGGCGCTGGAATGTCACTCCCTTCTCCGCTGCACTCCATCTAGCTCACTCTCGGTCTGCCAATGTTTTTGTAAAACTTTGGAAAATGAGTTTAGCTGCGAAATATAGCTACCCACCTTCCCTTGCAAGTTTTGCAAAGTGAAGAAAGGTTCACACTTCTCATATTTGGTACTTAGCACAACTGTAAGACAGTAATGTTTGCACATTGGTTTTTCCATTAAACATTTCTAGAAAAAACAAAAAGTTTAAATTTGTGATGTGGGTAAGTTAGATTGTGTCTAACAAGCAGTGCAATATTAAGCCGTGCCAAAAAGGCTCTGTTGGTGAAATGACTTGTTGGCAGGTCGGACGGCGTGGGTTAGTGCCCTGCGTTGATTTCCCACGGGGCGATCGTCCCCTCTGACTGTGAATGCAGAGTCTCTAAAGAAACCCTTTGCTCTTACGAGGTAATTTACATATTTGCTTTCCGTCGAAATAACTGAAAATGTTAGATCCAACAGTTGTTTATGTCTTGTATAGAGAGTGTCATATGTATTTAAGTTGTGTATTTTTATAAAATAAAGCCAAAAATCAAACATCGGTCCGTGGGCTGCACTTACTTGTTGAGACACTGGTCTTTCCTGTCTAACGTACTAGCCTAGAAGCAGTCCAGTCCCTCACCAACTGAGACCTCAGAGCAGACATCCTGCCTGAGTTTCCGGTTGGTAAATGGAGGAAATTTTATTCATCAATCCGTCAGGCAGTTCTAACCTTGTTAAGTTATGGTAAAAGTGTTCGGATCTCTTAAAGATCATGTTTGCCTTTTTCACTCAGATGAAACTGTTATCCTATTTTAATAACTGGTCCCTGGAAGCAAGAATCCTTAAGTAATAGACTGTTGTGAACCCAGAATTTGAAAGGGGAAGCCTGGTAGGGCCAACCCACAGAAGGCGGTGTATCTCTGGAGCTTTCAAACGAGAGCTATAATTTTCATTGTGAACAATGTATGCTCTCACCTGAGAATGGCCGCCACTGTTTGGGGGGAACTGCTCTACCCTACATACTGCTAGCGTGCTCGCAAGGGGAGCCACCAGATTCTCCAGTGAACCACCCTTGCTCCCTAGCCAGTCCATGGGATGGGAATGTCACCCCAGCTGAACCGACTGGCATCCTTCTCTCAGTTCTAATTGGAGCTAGGAAAGCACACTTCCTCTCAGGAGAGGAAAGTAAGATAGGAGGAGTCCTGCTGATGCCGGCGACCGTGATTCCAACGTCATGGAGGAAATTTTGAAAGGTTGAAGCAGACAGCCTTTTTAAAAATGTTTTATTTATTTTTGAGAGAGTGCAAGCAGGGAAAGGGGAGAGAGAGAGGGGGACAGAGGATCCGAAGCAGGCTCCACTCTGACAGCAGTGAGCCCCATGTGGGGCTTGAACCCACAAGCCATGAGATTGGGACCTGAGCCAGAGTCTGAAGCTCAACTGACTGAGCCACCCAGGCGCCCCCATAAAGCCGACATTCTTAAAGACACAGAGTCCTGGTCCCCGAAGTGTCCTGGGCTGGTTGTCCTTCAAACCCATATGCCACCCCAGAATGCGTCCCACAAATCTCCAACCACTGCATTCTGCTTAGGCTAGTTGGAGTTTGCTTTCTGTTAACTGAAACTAAAAGAATATTAGAAGATAGTAGACTTCAAGGATTCTAAGCAAGGATGAGAAAGCTATGGTCTGTAGACTGGTACATTTGGTAGGTGTATTACAACATTTATATATTATAATATATCCAATTACTTGATGTTTCTTAACTGGAGCCTTTGGCTATGTCTTAAACCAATAGTAGCCAGTTGTAAACTTAAAAGAAAAATTAGGTTTATTCAATTTGTTTCAGAAGCAAAATTTTATCTATCGGGGGCACTTGTAATTTCTTAAATTTCCTTAAATTTTAAAGTATTCACTTGCCATGCATATATTAAGCACCTGCTATGTGTCAGGCCCTGTTCTAGGCACTGAGTACATAACTGAGCTCAGAACCAACAAAACTCCCTGCGCTATGGCACTTAATGCTCTAGTGGGCTGTGTGTGTGTGTGAAGTTTTGAAGAAAGGTTCTTTTTTTTCTATAGGCTTATTTGCTATAGGTTTATTTCTAAAGAGGCAAGTTTGCACTTTTTCAGAAGTCTTCAAGATATGCAGCTTCTGATTGCTTCTATATACTGAAGATCATGTAGGTTGTTTAAAGCCGTATTAAGGTTTTTTGGAGAACTTAATCATTATCATACAAAGTTCAGTTTTTCATATTGGACTGGAGGAAATAGTTCCAGACTTAAGGAGGTTCTTTATATATGTTTTATGTCTATATTTAATGTATTCTTTCAAAGCAGTTGATAAGGTTGTATTTATTTGGAGGAAAATATCTAGAATTTAAGTTGTTTTAGTTAAAATAACGTGTACCTCTAACATCCAGTTAAAATTTTGATCAGTTGACTGTTGTAAAGGATGCTATGACTTCAAGAAAATTATTCTCCCTGCATCCAAAACAGTTGGTTGTTAGTGATCATTATAAAATCAACAGAGGCAGCCCATGACAGCATTTTACCGAGGCAAGAGAAAGTAAAAGTCTTCTATGATCCAGAGAAATTAAGATGTGAGGTGCCTACATGCCTCAGATATTGGAATGTGAACATTCGGCTAGTTTCTGAGTATGAGAGAAAACAAAAGGCTACAAAGTAAATACTAAAGAGAGGAGAAAACAAAAGGCTAATAAAGTAAATACTAAAGAGAGAAGGCATCTCAGTGGTTCCAAAGGAAAATAAAATGAAAGAAACTATCTCCATTCTGAATAGCAAAGGAGCAAGTAGAAAAGCCCCAAGTCAGTGTTTGTCAGATTTTTTTTTTATGGACAGAACCCTATATATATATATATATATATTTTTTAGGTATGGTAGCTTTTAAAAAAAATTTAATTTATTATTATATTTTTTAATTTACATTCAAGTTAGTTAGCATCTAGTGCAACAATGATTTTAGGAGTAGGTTCCTTGATGCCTCTGACCCATTTAGCTCATCCCCCCTCCCACCACCCCTCCAGGAACCCTCAGTTTGTTCTCCATATTTATGAGTCTCTTCTGTTTTGTCCCCTTCCCTGTTTTTATATTATTTTGCTTTCCTTCCCTTATGTTCATCTGTTTTGTATCTTAAAGTCCTCATATGAGTGAGGTTATATTTGTCTTTCTCCGACTAATTTTGCGTCGCATAATACCCTCTAGTTCTATCCACGTAGTTGCAAATGGCAAGATTTCATTCTTTTTGATTGCAGAGTAATACTCCTGTATATACCACGTCTTCTTTATCCATTCATCCATCGATGGACATTTGGGCTCTTTCCATACTTTGGCTATTGTTGATAGTGCTTCTATAAACACTGGGATGCATGTGTCCCTTTGAAACAGCACACCTGTATCCCGTGGATAAATGCCTAAAAGTGCAATTGCTGGGTCGTAGGATAGTTCTATTTTTCGTTTTTTGTGGAATCTCCATTCTGTTTTCCAGAGTGGCTGCACCAGTTTGCATTCCCACCAGCTGTGCAAAAGAGATCCTCTTTCTCCACATCCTTGCCAACATCTGTTGTTGCCGACAGAACCCTATATTTCTAGTGAACTCCAACATGGGATCCCTGGATATAAAACATCTAAGAGCAATGTTTTATGAGGATAAGTTTGTAAGTTGACAGTTTTAACATCAGTCCTTATGAAAGCAACCAATCAGGCAGTTCTGCCTCCCAAGGCAGATGGCGGGGTTTCCACCAGAAGATGAATCCCCATGCCCTTCCCTCCTGCTCGCAAACGCTGGTTGGGGGAGCACCTCACCCAAGAGGGTGATCAGCCTCCAGGAAACACTGTTACGAGCTGCTGTCAGGCAGTCTGTACAGCTGGCAGGCTGGTTAGGGACTCTGGTGACCTTTTAGACCTAAGGGAAAGCACCATGGCTTTGTGTAGCGAGGCAAAGAGCTGAGCTGCAAGTCCTAAGAAATGAACAAGACTTCTAGGGGCTGCGGCTCCCGAAAGAAGAGGAAGAAAGAAAGGCCAGATAAGAAGAGGCAGAAGGCTGGGGTCCTGGGAAGGATAGTTGGAAAGATCCTAGATACTAAAAATTATTAGATATCAGGGAATATTAGAAAGAGAGCCACAGAGAAGTGCTGGTAACAAAGACAACCAAAGGACTTTTAAGAAGACGGTATGTTTTATTATGTGATCACCATTTTACAGATGAGAAAACTGACACTCAGAGAGGTTAAGTGACTTGCTCCAGGCCACACAGGAAGCTATTCAAATCTGCTTGCCCAGCTTCAGAACCCAGGCTCCCAGTCTATGCTATCAGCCTCAGGATCAAAATTTTAAAATATTCTGCTTTACACTCGTAAGTAATATTGTACCCTCTTGTACCATGTTGCTTAAATGAAATAAATAGGTTGTATTTTTTTAAAGACCGTGAAGGTACAATTTTCCTTGTAATGACACAAGTTTATATCCTACATGTGTGCACAGGAATGAAGGAAACTTCTTTCTGAGGGTGTGCAAGCCAAGAGGGAGTTAGCATGGCAACTTAAGTAAACAGTGTGTTAAAATGTGGAATATAGGGGCGCCTGGGTGCCTCAGTCAGTTAAGTATCTGACTCAGCTCAGATGATGATCTCGCAGTTCGTGAGTTCGAGCCCTGCATCAGGCTCTATGCTGACAGTGTGGAGCCCGCTTCAGATCCTCTGTTCTCCTCTCTCTCTGTCCTTCCCCTGCTCGCGCTCTATCTCTCAACAATAAATAAACATTAAAAAAAAAGAAACCCAGAGTCCAAAAAGAATAAAACAAAACAAAATGAAACAAGGACTACAGTACATTTGGATATATTTATTAACAAGTTTTTTTTTTTTCAGTGAGATTTTGAACAAACCCATGCAGAAACTCTGATGCCTCTCAACAGCTTGAAAATCACGTCCTAAGGGACATCCACCCAAGTCAGCAACTGAAGGGTAAAATAAGCCTGAGAATCTGAGAGATAGATCCTTTGCAGCACGTGTCAGCCTAAGGGCTTTGCTTCTAGGTGATTTTCACACCCTTATTTATTCTCTTGTCATGGTTAGAACCCTGTGAAGCCCTAAAAGGGCAGTTTCCCTCCCCCACCATCCCATAGTCCCGGCCTTTTGTGTTAGAATCACTAGCACCACTGGAGGAAAGACGCTTTCTACTCACCAAACTGTCCACAGCGATTGTTTAGGGAGTGGGCTTTAGGGGATGAGGTTAGGATAGTTTGACTTTCTACCCTGTTGTCTATATTATTTGTATTTTCTCAATGAATATAAACTGTTTTGGTCATTTAAAAAGTTAAATGAGGGGTGCCTGGGTGGCTCCGTCGGTTGAGCATCCAACTTCGGCTCGGGTCATGATCTCATGGTTTGTGGGTTCAAGCCCCGTGTCGGACTTTGTGCTGACAGCTCAGAGCCTGGAGCCTGCTTCAGATTCTGTGTCTCCTTTTCTCTCTGCCCCTCTCCCACTCACCTCTGCCTTTCTGTCTCAAAAATAAGATAAAACATAAAAAAAAAAAAAAAAGTTAAATGCAACGACAAAAAGCTAGATGTGGTACCAGTTAAAAAAAAAGAGAGAGAGAGACTCACTCTAAACTGTTTGTGGCAACCTCTAAGTAGGGTGGTTCTGGGCTGTAATTAAATCCTACTTCTTGACATTAGTAGGAACTTTATCCTAAAAGAGAAAAAATCTTTTAGTTTCTTAAAAGTTTGTTTGAAGAGCTAACATAGCAATCAGTGCTGTCTGACTGGAATTTCAAATTCGCTTAATGTAGTCACGTATCCATGAATTCACTCTCATATAACACAGAAAGGGCAGAACTGAAATGGGAAGGCTGGGATAGAGCCTTATCTTTCCTATTAATTAAGAGAGCAGCCTTGGGCAAGTAGGTTCACCTTCTGAGGTGCACTTTCCTCAGTTATTATATGAGGCTGTTGACTAAAGAACATTAAATAACACCTAAGGTCCTTTCTAAAGACCATTACTCTCTGAAATTTGACAAAGGCCGTAAATTCCAGTCCCCCAGACCTCTTGTAAATAATTCTATTGTAACACCGCCACTCCGAAGAAAGAGAAGGAAAAGGAAAAGAAAAATGATTTTAGAAAAATGTTAGTGAACTAGGCTCTTCCCAAAGTTAGGAATAATAGGCATTGTTGAACCCTTTCATTTCCTTTCATAAAGAAAACCTTAAACTCCCGCTACACATGGTTGTGATTTCTGTTCACTTTACAAAGGCAAAAGGTGTTGGGAACTTTTAGGAATAAGTCCACAGAGACCCAGATGTTCAAAGACATTCTCTATTCCTATGAAATGGAAGTCATCTTGGGTCCTGAGGTCACATTTTCCACCAAAGGTGGGAACACTTAAAATTTGCCTCTTAAGGCAAGTTAGTCACTTCTGGGTTTAAACATGATCAACTCTAGATTAAAACCCAGTAAATTTAAGACCCCTGCCTCCTCATACTTCTACCCCCTTCTTTCTCCAATGGGATCTAGACTTGGGGAAAAGGGTGCCTTACTTCTCATCTTGGCCAAGAGAAGCATTGTGGGGCCCTCGTGCTGTCCCCACACCAGTGGCCTCGCTGTGCTCTAGCAGACCCCACCTGGTGTGCCATCTGCTGCTAACGTCAGAGTCCTGCCCTGGCCTCCAGAGTTGAGGTCCAAGTGCTCGTCCTCCTGGTTGTCCAGCTGGCTCTTGGCCTCCTCTGCCCTGCTCCCTGGGCCTCTTAGCACCTCTGTGCCCTGCCCACCTGGAGGGTGGATAACTCCAGGCCACCTTCCCCCCAGCCCCGCCATGAGGCCCAGGCCCTGGGGCCCCTTTCAGTCGTCACCACTCTGACTCTGGTGTCCTGTCAGATGCAACTTCACACCAGGCTTCCCCTGGAAATTGCAGCCTCCCAGGCTTCCCCTTGGAAGCCCCCTGGAACTTTTCTATCTGGCCCTAGGGATTACTGGTGTGCTGGTAAACTGGATCTTGGGGAGGGGTGCAAGGAAACTCTGATTTGTAGCTTTTGCCCAGCTTCCGTCGTGTAAGTGCTCTCATCATGGTTGATTTCAAGCTAGGAAGATACACCACTGAGCTTTCATGGGCAAACTCCAACCTGGTGCTGTTTACTCCAAGACAGCGTGGGAATGTACGGGCAGGGGCATCTCTGTGCATCCCCGCACATTGAAGCAAAGACCCTCCCCTTTCATCTTGTCTTCTCAACTAGATTGTCAGCTCTTTGGGGCAGGATTACATCTCACAGCCTATCTCCCAAAGCACTTCTCAGTGACTTGCAGGAGGCACTCAGTCCTTATGACCAATTACACTCTTTAACAAAATTGCCACTAAGGACTTTTTCTAATTCAATTTTCTTTTTTTTACTAAAGTACCACTGACATACAATATCCTATTAGTTTCAGGGCTATGTCATAGCGAATTGATCCTTTTATACGTTATGAAATGATCCCCGTGTTGACTAGGTGCCATCTGCTCTTAAAACCTCACTGTTTTTGCTATTAGAGTTATGAAGGTGGCTCACTTCTTGTGATTTTCCCTAAAGACCAGATGGAATTAGTCCAATGACCCACAGTTCCTCAACCCTGCACCCGAGAGCATGCCTGCCATTATTGCCATAGAATTTTTAAAACAGCAAGGTATGGGGGTTCGTGAAATGTATTTAGTGGGAAGGATTTGGTTGAAATCAAATGAATTTATATCATGGTTTAAATTACTAGGCAGGAAGACCTAACTTAACTCACCGGCAGCCTCCAATCAGCCTTATAAGTGGGCATTAAGTGTTTGATAGTCTTTTTAGCTTGAAGTGTATGATTCATTGTAAGAAAGACTGATGAAACACCTACTATTTGCAAAGTAGGTGCTTTAGGAACTGAGGAAATGTATAGGACAAAGATTCTGGAAGTGGGATCTGGGACCAGCAGCCCGGGCCGCCTCTGCCCCATCCTTTGTCCCAAGAGACTGAGCTAGGGATTGCTTAGAGCCTAGCTCGGTGCACCTGTGCAGTCAAAAAGAGAACAGATCTGGGAAGTAACTCTTCTTTTCCTCCCTCCTCAAACACCTACTCTTGCAAGCCTTCTGTTGCCCCATGGGATAAAGTCAGAGTTCCTACTGTTTACTGAGCACTTACTATAGATCAAGTACTTTCTCAGCAATTTAAAAGCATTTTTTAAGTGTTTATTTATATTTGAGAGAGAGACAGAGACAGAGACAGAGTGTGAGCAGGGGAAGGGCTGAGAGAGAGGGAGACACAGAATCCGAAGCAGGCTGCAGGCTCTGAGCTGTCAGCACAGAGCCCTATGCAGGGCTCAGACTCACAAACTGTGAGATCATAACCTGAGCCAAAGTTGGACACTTAACCGACTGAGCCACTCAGGCGCCCCTGAAAGCATTTTATTTCAGTCTCACAATGACTTTTTAGGATAAAGATTTTATCCCCATATTATGGATAAGGAAATGTGCTCAAAACGGTTAAGTACATTATCTAATACCATAGTGTATTATTGCCTTATGGTCCCTCCAAAGATATGTCCATTCAGAACCTGAGAATATGACTTTATTTAGAATAGAATCTTTTCGTATGTCATTAGGGTAAGGATCTTGAGATGAGATCAGTCTGCATGAGGGTGGGCCCTAAACCCATTAAGAATCCTTACAAGAGAAGGGGAAAGAGACAGACACGCAGGGAAGAGGAGGCCATGTGAAGACTGAGGCAGAGACTGGAGTTAGAAAGCGGCAAGCTGAGGATGGCCGGTGGTTGCGGGCAGCTACCAGGAGCCAGGGGAGGGGCAGAAATGGATTCTCCCTCAGAGCCTCCAGAGGGAACCAACCTTACTGATTTGGACTTGATTTTGGACTTTTGGTCTTTAGAAGTGGGAGAGAATCAATTTTTGCTGTTTTAGGCCTCCCTCCCACTTTGTAAAATGTGCAATGGTGGCCATGGGAAACTAATACAATCATTGAGCTACTCCAAGAGTGGCACCTGTGTTCAGCCCGGGGCCTGACTTCAGAGCCCTTGCCATTCTCCACAACACCGCACGGCCCTGGCCTGGTATAATCCAGCCTCCTTCTAGCTTCTGTCTCTTTACCCTCCCGTGTGCTCTAGGCAAGGTCAACTTCTTGGTGTTCTCCGTATATGTTGTTCTGTTCATGGCTTTGTGCCATTGTAACTGCTATCCCGTTGACTTGACATGCTGTTATGGACTGAATGTTTGTGCCCCGCCCACACCGGGTTCATATGTTGAAGCCCTAACCCCCAGCATGGTGGTATTTGGAGGTGGGAGCGTTTGGAGATAATTAGGTTTAGATGAGATCATGAGGATGGAGCTTCCTCTATCCACCAAATGAACACACAGTAAGGAAGCAGCCATCTGCAAGCCAGGAAGAGAGCCCTCACCAAGAACTAAATCTGCTGGCAGATTTAGTTGATCTTGATCTTGGACTTCTAGCCTCCAGAACCTTGAGAAATAAGCGTGTGTTGTGTAGGTCCCAGGTCTGCGGTATTTTGTTCTAGCAGCCTGGGCTGACTAAAGCACATATTCCTTTCCCCTCTCCTCTTTGCCTGGCAAACTCTTACTGAACTTTTATATCCAGCTCAAATGCCTCCATCTCTGAATTTTTTTCTAGACTCCCCTCTGCTCCTCAGGTACATTTAGTAGATTTTCTCCTTAGCAGGGCAAGGTGTCCTCAATGTATTACTTCTTGGCAGATGAGGACTTTATCTTTTCTATCTTTGTGTCTTAAGTGCCTAATAAAAGCATAATAAGTATTTGATGAATGAATGAATGAGTGACCTATGTTGCTGTACAGAATACAATTGAATGTTGATTTATTTTATTTTATTTTTTTAAATTTTTTCTTTTTTTTTTTAACGTTTTTATTTATTTTTGAGACAGAGAGAGACAGAGCATGAATGGGGGAGGGGCAGAGAGAGAAGGAGACACAGAATCGGAAGCAGGCTCCAGGCTCTGAGCCATCAGCCCAGAGCCCGATGCGGGGCTCGAACTCACAGACTGTGAGATCGTGACCTGAGCTGAAGTCAGATGCTTCAACCGACTGAGCCACCCAGGCGCCCCTGAATGTTGATTTAAAAGGAGGCCCAAATGAGAGTAAGAAAATAAAAGAGTGTGGGTGCCCTTAGCACCCAAATATGTTGCTCATTAACCAATCAAATCTTGGTGTAGTTTTCTTGATGAAATTTGTCTAAGTGTTTCCCTAGTTTGTGGAATTCTTCACAAAATTGACAAGAGAGTTGGCTTTGCCAGGAACCAGGCCTGGCCTTTGAGAGGCACCAGAACCGACACTGTCGATGGCCTACCCAATCACCATTCATCCTTCTTCCTTGCTGGCAGATTCCTAATGTTATCCAGGTACGTGTCCCTCACTGTGTGGCTCAGTGGTAAATCATGAGTGATTGAAACTGTCCACAATGGTATCATTTCTATTGCCAGTGATTGGTTTGGAAGTGGGCATGTGACCCTGCCTTGGTCAAAGGACATAATGGGCATTCTTCTGGGGAGATTTGGGAAAGAATTTTGTACTCCCAAAAAGAAAGGCATAGGAGAAAACTGTTCCTCTTCTTCTATAGTACAATGTCATATCTACAAATGATGCCGGACTGTGGTGCCATCTTGCAGCCATGGGGAATGTTACCTTAATGATGGCAAAGCTGATATGCTAAGGGTGGCAGGGCAGAAGATGGAAAGTCACATGAACCTTAAAGATGGTATTGAGCCATTGAATAACTAACCTTAAACCTGTTCTGTCCAAAGAGTGGGTAGAGGTCCTATACAAAAACTTGTTATAAAGGTAATACATTTCTCTACCATTTAAGCCATTTTGAATTGAGTTTGGGATTATTAAGAGAGAAATCACCCCTTGGGGCGCCTAGGTAGCTCAGTCGGTTAAGTGTCCGACTTCAGCTCAGGTCACGATCTCGCGATCTCGCAGTCCGTGAGTTCAAGCCCCGCGTCGGGCTCTCTGGGCTGATGGCTCAGAGCCTGGAGCCTGCTTCCGATTCTGTGTCTCCCTCTCTCTCTGCTCCTCCCCCGTTCATGCTCTGTCTCTCTCTGTGTCTCAAAAGTAAATAAATGTTTAAAAAAAACATTTTAAAAAAAGACAGAAATCACCCCAACAACTATCATCTAACCCAACTGCCAAAAATGTTGCTGGCCCCACCCTGGGAGAGATATCTGAGAACGCCATCATTTTCAGTGTATTAAAGACAATTTCTGCATAAAACTACAAATTTTACCCTTGAGAAGGATAAATCACCAAGCTTTTAACACCCTTGAATTTATTCATTTATTCCTAAGCATTCCTTTCTCCAAGCATTTATTTAGTGTCTTTTCTATGCCAGTCACTCTGCTATACTCTGGGATAAAAATATAATGAACAATAAGTTTCAACTTATAGCTAACATCTAAATCCTTCACATCTTTCTCTCTAAAGCTATTTAAATGTGCAGCTGACCTTTGAACAGCATGGGGGGTTAGGAACACCAACCTCCACACCGTTAAAAATCTGAGTATGATTTTTGACTCCCCCCAAAGTTAGCTACTCACAGCCTCCTTTTGACCAGAAGCCTTAGCGATAACATAAAGGTTTGATTAACACATATTTTATGTTATATGTATTAATGCTGTATTCTTATAGTAAAGTAAACCAGAGAAAAGAAAATGCTTTCAAGAAAATCATAAAGGAGAGAAAGAAAGTACATTTACAATACTGTTCTGTATATATTCACAAAAGTCCATTTGTAAGTGGACCCATGAAGTTCAGAACCATGTTACTCAAGGGTCAACTGTATTATTATTTAAAAAACTTTTTTTAACGTTTATTTATTTTTGAGAGAAGAGAGAAAGAAAGCATGAGCGGGGGAGGGGCAGAGAGAGGGAGACAGAATCTGAAGTAGGCTCCAGGCTCTGAGCTGTCCATAGAGTCCAACAAGGGGCTTGAACCCACGAACTGCAAGATCATGATCTGAGCTGAAGCAGACACTTAACCAACTCAGTCACCCAGGTGCCCCTGTAAATTATTATTTTTAAACAATGTTTATTTATTAAAAAAATTTTTTTAACATTTATTTATTATTGAGAGACAGAGAGACGCAGAGCATGAGCAGGGGAGGGGCAGAGAGAGGGGGAGACACAGAATCAGAAGCAGGCTCCAGGCTCTGAGCTGTCAGCACAGAGCCCGACGCGGGGCTTGAACTCACAAACTGCAAGATCATGACCTGAGCCGAAGTTGGTCGCCCAACCAACTGAGCCACCCAGGCACCCCAGACAATGTTTATTTATTTATATTTAGACAGAGAGAGAGAGAGAGAGAGAGAGAGAGAGAGAGAGAGAGAGAGTGTGTGTGTGTGTGTGTGTGTGTGTGAGCACGTGGGGGAGGGGCAGAGAGAGAGGGAGAGAGAATCCCAAGCAGACTCCGCACTGTCAGTGCAGAGCCCCACGTGGGGCTGGATCCCATGAACCGGGAGATCATGACCTGAGCCGAAATCAAGAGGTGGACGCTTAAGCAACTGAGCCACCCAGGCGCCCCAAATTATTTTTGTTTAAAGGTGTATTTGAACTTAGACTTCATTAAAACAAAAAACAAAAAACAGACCACCTAACTCCCGCTTACGGCTACATTCATACAAAATTATGAACAAGATGCAGTCTCCAGCTCCATCCAGGTTAGCGTCTGTGACTTGTGGAGCAGCTGTTGTTGAGAAGCAAGGAAATGTGGCCCCTGAGAGACGTGCCCCTGCCCTAGGAAAGTGTGAGAAGGGGGCGCGGGCCGAAGCTGAGCCAGGCAGGGAGACGGGAGACGTGCTCACCGCCCCAAGAAGTGACAGCGCAGGAAGGAGAGAGCAGAGGGTTGCCAGCCAGCAGAAAGACTGAGTCAATGCTAGCACCTCCTAAAAATAGCAGAGCATGGCTATAAGCTTTCCTGTCCAAACAGATTTAAAGCTGACAGGTAGTGTGGGCTCTGTGAGGCTGTTAATGAAGGGAAGGGCTGGAGTCATCTTGACCGGAAAGCCTTGCACTGGAGGCTCTGGGTCATCGCTCAGCGGTGAGGAAAGCGGTAGGTTGCCTCCCCCTGGTCGGGGCTGGTTGCACATAAAGACAGAGGCATCCTAGAGGAGGGGTGAGAGACAGACCTGCTGAAACCCATGCTGAACCTATTTCACCAAGATGGGTTTTAATCAAATGAAAAACTTTTAAATTAAAATAAAAACTCTAGGGGCACCCGGGTGGCTCAGTTGGTTGAGTGGCCGACTTTTGGCTTGGGTCATGATCTCGTGGTCCATGGGCTCAAGCCCCGCGTCGGGCTCTGTGCTGGCAGCGCGGAGTCTGGAGCCTGCTTTGGATTCTGTGTCTCCCTCTCTCTCTGCTCCTCCCCTGCTTGTGCTCTATTTCTCTCTGTCTCTCAAAAATAAAGAGATGTTTAAAAAAATCATAAAAACTCTAATAAAAACAAAAAGGGCTAAGCCCTTGATCTGGTTTTGAAAAAGCTTAGCATGTATTCCACTGAAGAGAACATTTTCAGAGAGGTGCCTGGCACCCCCCACGTGGCACAGCAAGGTTGTAAAAAGGATGGCAAAGCGGGTAGCTGACTTCTTTCTGCCAGCGCTTGTGCAGTAAACAGCATCTTTTTTAAGAGCACAAGAGGGAAAACAATGCCAGCATGAATTATTTAACAGCTATAAACGTTACTATCTGTAAAAACACATGAATATGCTTACCCAAAAACCCGTGCGTGTCTAATTTGAGTGCAAATCCACATGACAGCTTCATGTGCGAGGCCTGAGAACTTTGTGGAACGAATCCTAGAGAGCATTACTTAATTTGGACCACTGTCTTCCGGTAGTTTTTATTTTGTGCCTTCTTGCCAGTTTTCCCTTGACGGTCTCTTCCTTTTCCAAACCATCTTTTATTCCAAATCAATCCTCTGAGAGAACGGAGCTGGTCAGGACCTGTCATTTGTCCAAATGAAGCCTCAACAGCTGTAAAGCCCAAACGTAGCAATTCTAGCTCGGCATTCAAGGCCTTCTGTGATCTGGCCCTTTTCTACCTTTCTTGCCTTGCCACGACTTCTCTTTCTACACCCTTCTGCTATCCACCTGCATTCACGATTCCCACACGCTTGCTGGACTTCCCTGCCTCCACGTCTCTGCTCCTGCTGCTCCCTCTCTGCTGGCTGCCCCTTCCTCATTCTGGGCAAATACTCTTCCCCCTCTTCCTTCTCGGGGGCATCCTACTGCACGGAGCCTTTTCTGGTCTCCTTTTTTGAAGCAGACATTATGAATGCTGCTTAGTAAACTTCTGCAAGAAGCTTGACCTGGAAGAAAGAAGATAAGGTGGCAGCTAGAGGGAATGAAGAACCCAGAAGGGTTGTCGTTTGTTTATGATTTAAGATGGGAGCGGCCTTGCCTGTTGACAGGGAAGAGTCAGGAGAGACGGGGAAGGAGCAGAGTGGGGTGTACGGGATGGGCTCCAGGGCAAGGGGAGGGGCCTGCCCTGCACAGGAGGCAGCGACCTCTCCTCTACAATCTCCACTGTACTTTTGGATCATGTATGCTCTGACCTATTCGGGGAGGGGGGGGTGATGGGAAGGCCACTCTGCCTACAAAATACCATCTTTCTTACTCCTTAGTGAAATCTGAAATACCATCTTTCTGACTTATTCCTTTGACCCATGGCTTTGACCATCAATCCAAGGTGTGTGTGTGTGTGTGTGTGCGTGCACACGCACACACATGCATGCGTCTGTGTGTGTACATGTGTGCATCTGTGTGCGTGTCTGCACATGCCTGCATGTGTCTCTGTGTGTGTATTCACGCATGCATCTGTGTGTGCATGTGTGTACGTGTGTGTGCATGTGTGCACATGCATGTATACACGCATGCATCTGCATGTTCACACATGCATGCATCAGTGTGTGCCTGTGTGTACATGCATCTGTGTGTGCATGTATCTGTGTGTGCATGTGTGTACGTGTGTGTATGTGTGCACATGCATGTATACACGCATGCATCTGCATGTGCACACATGCATGCATGCATCAGTGTGTGCCTGTGTGTACATGCATCTGTGTGTGCATGTATCTGTGTGTGCATGTGTGTACGTGTGTGTATGTGTGCACATGCGTGTATACACGCATGCATCTGTGTGTGCACACATGCATGCATGCATCAGTGTGTGCCTGTGTGTACATGCATCTGTGTGTGCATCTGTGTACATGCCTGTGTGCATCTGTGTACATGCACGCATGCATCTGTGTGTGCGTGTGTGCGCATGCATGTATGCACCTGTGTGTGCGCATGTGTATGCATCTGTGTGTGCATGTGTGCACATGCATGCATGCGTCTGTGTGTGCGTGTGTAGAGATGACTGTTAGTGGAGTACGTCTCCCTCTTTTGCTTCTACAGAGACCCCCCTGGAGAGCTCTTCTGGCTTCAGTAACTTTCTTCTGGTGAAATGGGGAACAGGAACTGAGCCCCATCTGCTTGGCCCTCTCACTCTGTTCTCATTTGCTAGCTGAGTGAGCGATAGGGTGCATTTTGTTCTCTTACTTCCATATCCCCAGGGCAGGCTCTGCACCTGGAGGGGGGACATTTGGCCACCCCCCATGCCTGGGGCTAGGTGAAGGGGCTCAAGTCCAGAGTGAAGCATTATCACAGACTGTGGCCAAATGTCTGAGCCCCAAGCTCTGACTCACTCCATCCCGGGTGACCTGTGCGCCCCACCTGCCTGCTTCCAGGGTCCGCTTCCTAAGTGGCTCAGAAGCGGGAGCAGGCAGTGGCGGAATCGATGGCTTCAAGACCTCAGCAGTAACGTGTCCATCTCTCCAGCTTCAGGCGGATCACTCTCTGGGATCTGGTCCTAAGAAGAAGAGAAGGTGAGAGGCCCAGACACTGGGAGAAGGGAAGGAGGGTGCCTTAAAAGACCAAGGGGGACAGATAAACCTCAGCTTTACAGACCTGGGCCTCACTCTGCTCTGACTTGGTAAATATAATCGCGGAAGCTTATACTCAATGTTTCTTATTTTAAGATATGAAAATGGGTCAGCAGCATGCAAATCAAGCTGACCTGAGTCTTTCCTAGTCGGGCTGCAGGCTGCAGGGTCCCCCTGGGTGTCACCCTGTTGTGGGCCTGCTGTCTGGTTTTCGACCCTCCAACTGGGCTGCCTTTCTGCCTCCCAGGCTAGTGACACAACTCTGGATTTGAACAGACATATCTTCTGGCAAAGGCCTAGTCTCTCCTGCTTTGCTTTCCCCTGACTCACACCCTGTGGTCTGGCACTAACTTGACCCCTACCCAAGCAGGGGGTCAGGCTACTGAGTCTATCATTCCTCCGGCAATGACTGATAGACTGGGCAGGTCGGATTTCACAGGGCCTGCGTGCCAGGCCCTAGGGTCAGGTGCATGGGTACAAACTTGGCAGTATCCTTTATCTGCTGTGGAACCTCAGGCAAGTTATGAACCTAGTCTCAGTTTTCCCATCTGTAAAATGGACATAATAATCATATTTACATCATAGAACAGTTGTGATGATTACATGAGATAAGGAGCTTAAGACCCAACCAAGAAATATCCTGGATGCTAAGGACTTTAGAATCGAATCTGAAAACAGTAAAACCATAGGAGTTTTTGAGGAAGTGCAAAGTCTAAACCGTGGTTCTGGAAGACAATTCTAATGACAGCATGAAGGGGATTTGGAGAGCCTTGGAATGAATCCCACAAATCTCAGACATCTCTTGTTCCCGACCAGCCTTCCTGGAACAATGGGTCTGTCCTGTTAATGCAGATTAGGTAACATGGAATAAAGGTAGGGAAGATCTCAGGCAGATAGATGAGTTCCTTCTAGAGCTTTTTCTTGCATCAAAAGATTTCAAGGACCTCTTTCCTCTCAGAAAAAAGCACCTTTTCACAGACTTTTTTAAAAAAATTTTTTAACGTTTATTTATTTTTGAGACAGAGAGAGACAGAGCCTGAACGAGGGAGGGGCAGAGAGAGAGGGAGACACAGAATCGGAAGCAGGCTCCAGGCTCTGAGCCATCAGCCCAGAGCCCGACGTGGGGCTCGAACTCACGGACCGCGAGACCGTGACCTGAGCTGAAGTCGGACGCTTAACCGACTGAGTCACCCAGGCGCCCCAATTCACGGACTTTTAAGATGCTTTACAATCTCCAGATTTAACCTGTTAGTGACATTTCGTGCAGCATCAAGATTGGAAACATCTGGGGAAGATTTGTTTAGGAGAAATGAACTAATATGGATCCTTGCTATAGGCAGCATTGCCTGGCCATCCTATCAGGAGCCTACTGTGATAGATGGAACAATGGCCCCCAAACTGTCATTATCCTAATCTCTAGAAACTGTGAGTGTGTTACCTTACATGGCAAAAGGGACTTTGCAAATATGACTTAGGACATTGAGACGGGGAGATCATCCAGGTGGGTCTAACCTAGTCCCATGAGTCCCTAAAATTGGACTTTCCAGGCTCTGTTACGGGGAGATGTGGCTATGGAAGAAAGACCAGAGAGATGTAATATTGCTGGCTTTGAAGATGGAGGAAGGGGGCCAAGAGCCAAGGAATGTGGGTGGTCTCTAGAAGCCAGAAAAGGTAAGGAAATAGATTCTCCCCTAGTCTCCAGAAAAGAACAAAGCCCTGCCAAAGCTATGACTTCCACCCGATGAAACCCATTTTGGACTTCTGACCCCCAGAACTGTAAGATGATATGCATTTGTACTATTTAGACACTAAATTTGTTATGGGAGCTATAGGAAAGGAATCCATATACTATGGGCCGGTTTGATGCTAAGCACATGAGAATCAGCAGTTTAAAAAGCCAAAACAAAACGGGTTTTTTTGTGTGTGTTTTTTTGTGTGTGTGTGTTTTGTGTGTGAGTGTGTGTGTGTGTGTGTGTGTGTGTGTGTGTTTTGCCAACGGAACTCACATTCCATGGGGACGAAACAAGACTTAGGAACAAATAGTTATACACTGTCATTTCAGGCAGAATGTGCCATGAAGAAAGACGAAGCAGGGTGAGGAGGTGGATGAGAACACATCGTCTGCCCCTGAGAGACTCCGCCAGAGTGGGAGACAGATGAGCAGACCGTCCTCACAGCGGTTCTCGAGGGGCCGCCCCTGCCTGGGGATGAGAGAGGACCTCACAGAGCACATGGCATGGGAAGGGGGTCTTCGAGGATGGGTATCTGGTGGACAACAGGAGGAAAGAAAGATCCAGGCAGAGGAAACGGCATATGCAAAGTGATGAGGGCATGAGAGGGTGCTCGGAACCGTGAGAGCTCTACACGGCTGGAGAGCAGCAGCACAGGCCTGGGTAACGGCGTGGACCTTGGGCGTCTCCAGCATTCCTGGACACAGAGAGAACGAGCCCTCCACGAGCTCTGGAGGCACGATCCAGAGACGGTACCCTATGTCCGTTTCCTTACAGTCTTGTCTTGTACCCCAGAACGGATACAAATTCATGTGTTCCGCTCCCCAATCAATCCCTGATGGTTTCGCGATAAAAATCGTGATTAAAATTACTTGCCGGTTAAATCACTCGACTTCCCTCCAAGGAGAAAAAAACATCACTTCAAGTACAACTGAAGTCTGGGAATAACTATGAGGTGGATTTTGCCACCCCCTGGCATGTCTCCAGGTCATTGAAGAAGCTCTGCAAATGGAAAAGAGGATCCGATGGAATTGTTATTGTTTGTATTTTTAAATTAAAAAAAATTTTTTTAATGTTTATTTTTGAGACAGAGAGAGACAGAGGATGAACGGGGGACAGGCAGAGAGAGAGGAGGACACAGAATCCTTAGCAGGCTCCAGGCTAGGAGCTGTCAGCACAGAGCCCGACATGGGGCTCGAACTCACAAACCGGGAGATCATGCATGACCTGAGCTGAAGTTGGATGCTTAACCTACTGAGCCTCTCAGGTGCCTCAGAAGTGTTATTAAAAAATTTTTTTTAACGTTTATTTATTTTGAGAGAGGGAGAGGGAGGGGCAGAGACACAAAATCTTCAGATTGAAGCAGGCTCCAAGTTCTGAGTTGTCAGCACAGAGCCCGATCTGGGGCTTGAACTCACAAACCACAAGATCATGACCTGAGCCAAAGTCAGATGCTTAACCTGCTGAGCCACCCAGGCTCCCCAGAACTGTTATTTTAATTCAACAAAGTTTATTCATAACCTACCAGGGGCTGGCATTCCAGGTATACAAGTAAACCAAGGCCTTGACCCTGGGCTCAAAGTCCAATGAGTGGGGCAACAGTCATGTAAAATTACAACAAATCCTAGTAGGTGTTAAATACAGGTATAGAAAGTGTACTGTTGGATCCTGTCTTAGGTTTCTGTGGGTGTCATAACAAATGACCGCACCCTGGGTGGTTGAAAACAACAGAATTTATTCTCTTGCCATTCTGGAGGCCAGAGGTCCGGAATCAATTGGTCAGCAGGCCTGCACGCCCTCTGGAGTCTCAAGGGGAGAACACTTCCCTGCCTCTTCCAGCTTTTGGTGGCTTCAGGCACTCCCCGGCTTGCGGCCCCTTCCCCTCAACCTCTGCCTCCATCTACACATCATCTCCTCCTCTGTGCCTGTCTCACCTGAGGACACTTATCATTGGATTTAGGGCCATCCAAGCAATCCAGCATGGTGTCATCTCAATATCCATAACCCAATTACATCTGCAAAGACTTTTTTTTTTTCCAAGTAAGGTCACATTCACAGGTTCCAGGGATTTGGACATGGATGTACCTTTTTGGGGGCCACCATTCAACCGAAGTAAAAAATGACTGGCGTTCCTTTAGTGCAACTTGAAAGGCAAGGTGATAGCTGAGCACTTCAAAAGTACTATCTTATTTAATCCTAGTATGTGGCAAGGTGGGCAGTCCTCTTAGCTGGGGCAGGGACAGCTAGCGACCGGATTCTCAAAGGAGATGGGGACAAGATCAGATTTGGATTTGGAACAATCGCCCTGGTTTTGGGGGTAGAGAATGGGCCGGGGGGTGAGAAGGGCAGAGGCAAGGGTGATTCCTGAGATCGAGGTGGGGGCTGGGGGGAAGCAGACATGGGGACAGTAGATTCTTTTCATCTGCAGTGAGGGCTTTTCACCAGCACTCCTTTAGCCCCTCCAGCCTGACCCCCCAGGGGTCTCAGCCTCGCTCTTTCGGGTGTTGTGACTTCCCACCTGTGAGAGGGACCGTGAAGTTCGGGGCCCCATCTCCTCCCCACCCGAGCCTTCTCTAGCCATCTTTTATTGTTCTAAAATCTTTGTCTGTTCCTTCTCATCCCCAGCAGGCCGGGGAGAGGGTTGTTAGCACATATTTCTATGGTGCCTCTTCCCAGAGGGGCCCTGGCTTGAGTGCTTTTGGAAACGTGACATTTCCACAGAGGCCCCGGGATTACTCAGCATTCACACATTGCTTCACACTCCATGGGCATGTGTCTTGCCTTCCCCAAATTTAACCTGTCTGGGCCTCAACTTCCTCATCCAGGCTGGGGCAGAATGATGCCTCGAGTCTCTTTCTCTGCCATCTAGGGAGCCACAATTCCACAGGCTGCCTCTGGCTGCTGGCTAAGCACCTGGTCCCCAAGATCAAGTATCCCTTGGTTAGAGAGGCAGCAACTGACTGACTGGAGGAAGCTTCTTGAGGATTCCTGCTTGAGCCTGACTTCTGTGTGGCCAAGAGCACATTCGGCATCCAGCCCCCTCTCTGCTGCCCCTAACTGAGGGGTCTCTGAGCGTCAGTTTTCTCACCCACGTAATGCGGGACGTTCGTACTTACGTCATAAAACTGAAGGAGACAACACACAAATCACAGGGCCTGGAAGCACTGTGCTCTCTCTACTCGCTTCCGTCTGCCTATTTGAGAGCTCAAAAGATCCAAGGGCAGAGAGTAGGCCGTGCAGGTGGACAGAACAAGTGGGGCACGGGGACCAGAAGGAGAGGCTGGAGCCACACCCACAGGGCACGTGCTCACACTGCACACACACTCACCCACGTGCATGCTGATCAAACACACTGATCACACATGCTCACTCACACCCATCACATTTGCTCACGCTCACCCTCATGCACATGCACACTGATCACGCACATGCCCACTGATCACACAGGCTCCCAGATGCAACCAGAGACAGCTCGAGGGAGACAGCAGCCCACCCTGGAACAGTCACGCTGGGACAGAAGTGGCCAGAGCGCCTTGGGGATCCGGCCATGAGATGGATGTGAGCTCCTCCCTTTGACTTGCTCCATGGAGATCTGCCAACCGCTTTGGTTCCCATTAATTTCCTCCTTCCTCCCAGTGACCCCATCTAGGGGTTAGTGCTGGGTCATTGCCCTGCCAGGACACATGGCCAGTGCACAGGGGCCAGCTTTGTCCTGTACCACGTGACTCTCTCCTCCAGGTGACAGGATCCAAACCTCTGAGTTGGCAGGAGTTGACAAGGGGTCTGGTCCCTTATGGGACAGTGGTGTGGTGTCTGCCCATCCTTTGGGCCCACCTGTCCACTCTGTCATGTAGCGGACGCATGTCGCCTCTCTGCACTGTCTTGTTCCCTGCCTCGTCGTCCCTGAAGCTTGTGCACACCGGGAAGTACCCAGTGGGGTAGGGAAGCGAGTGCATGAATACTCCCCTCTTCCAGCCCTCCAGCAGAAAGTTCTGAGTTGCTTTTTGCACTCATGGATTGAGCCCTACTGTCCGTGGTGACCACTCATCACTCACCCTTGTATTTACCGGCTTCCCCACCTTCTTTCTCTGGGAATCACTTGTCCAATTAAACCAGCTGTATGCAGGCCCTGGTCTCGGGCTCTGCCTTCAGCTAAGGCCCCAAACAGGGCTCTCCTGGGGCCCAGCACCAGAGGAGCTAATGATCTTCTTTCCTCCCACTTCTCTTTCCCCAGGACACCAGGGCTCTGCTCGGATCTATTGTTTGCTAGATTCGGGAGCCGCCACATTTCCCCAGGGGCCCAAACCACTCCTGTTTATCCAACAAAAATTAACAGTCTCCAATCATCTCTAGTCTCAAACCATACAAGCAAAGAGGTACCTATCCTTTGTCCTGGGCTAGGGTGGGAGTCAGGACACCCACCCGAGCTGACACAGGAGCTGGGCGTGGTCTTACCAAGTAGGAAGCCAGGCAGGAGAACTCCAAGGCAGCTGACACCCAGGTTCTGTCCCCAGTTTAGGACATGCGTCCTAGGCAAGTCACCCACGCAGCCATTCACGGTCTTGGGTTGCGTGGGTGCGTGCCTGTGTGTACATGTGTTTTAAGATAGATACAAAATGTATAGCTTAGAAACTGAAGACACTTCCTACCCTTTTCTTGAGTGGGGTTATTTTTAATTTCCCTGGACCAGGACATTTCAGTATCAGTGAATGAGGCCCGTGGGTTCCCTCGGGGGCAAGAGGTGCACTTACAAAGTGCCATTTCTTCCTAGGGAAATCATTCATTCAGTGGCTATCTGGCTCCAGGTGCCGGAGAAGCTGCGGAAGGCTCTCAGGGCCGGCTGCCCGTCTCCCACTAGTTGTGTTTTCCCTGATGTCTTCCGCATGCAGGACCTTGAGCTGCTTTCCTGCTCTGGAATATTCACTCAGTGGCCTCTGGCTCCTAGGGAGGCCCATGGGGCTTCCCACATCCCCAGGGAAGGGCTGAGCCCATACCCAGAAAGCAGAGTAGGGATGGGAATGTGCTCCGGAAGCTCCCCTCCCCCGCGGAGCCTTGTCAGAGGCTTCAGGTCTCTGAGTGCGCCCCTTTCAGAACGAGTCAGATCCTTCCAACAAGTCCTGAAAGGCCCAGTTTCGGGTCATCTCTGATTGCCACCTGGGTGCAGCCGAGGGTCTGTCTTATAGGTTATTTGGTGCCCCCACAGAGACGGCAGGCATCCTGAGGGCAGGGACTGTGTGGCTCCTCTGGCCTGCCCTGATGCCCGGCCCGGCTGTTGATAGGTGTCCACAGCAGAGAAAGGAGGATTGTGGAAGGTCAGGAAGTGGAGTAGTGTAGGCCAGTGATTAGGGCAGGAGGGGCAGGAAATCAGGCTTGTTTTTTTGTTTTTGTTTTTTTTAACCAGGGGTATCTGTGCAGAAAACTCTCCCTTTGCTAGGTGAGTGTGGTACAAAGGCTGGGACGTGAGGGCAAAGGCCCAGCAAAGAACCCACGTGGCCCGGGAGCTGGACGTGGTCTTGCCAAGTAGGAAGCCGGGCAGGAGAACTCCAAGGATTGTCTTATTACCAGGAAAGGGGGAGGGTGCAATGTGGGTGTCCTTTGTCCCAAAGCAGGCCCAAACAGTATTTATCGGCTTTCCCCCCTTTATTAACACAGGCACCTTTGTTAAACATAAAAATCATGTCTCCTTTAACATCCTGTAACAATTCAAAATAAAAAAAAAAAACTTTGGAACGCCAAACAAATTAAAACAAAGGGGAAAGGTGCTGTTTTATTCAAATTATGCTCCTCCAAACTCTGATACTATGCCCCCGCCTTGGTAATCAATGCCCTGACAGGTTTGGACTGAGGTTGGCAAGTTTTCAGAATTAGTAGAGAGAAGGACAGAAACAGCTGTGGTAGCATCAATTCTCTGATGAATCTATTCCTGAGGGATGTGAGGTGGCTGAGGCTTTGGAAAGGGCATTCATGGATGACTCTCAGTGGCACGAAGAGACTTGTCCTCCCAGGGCCTGGATGGCTGAGTTTCTCTCCTCTCTGACTCATTTCTTCTGCTCTCCCCATGGAAGCCCATTCCCTAATGCTGCTGGCAGTCTTCAGCAACTCTCCACCCCCGACCCCGCACTACACACACGTTTTGTTCCCCTTTCCCTTTATCTAAATTCTTAAAGTCTGTGGTTGATCTTGGCAAGGTGTTCTGTCAAAGCCAAGAAACATAATTTATACTAAGGTGTAAGAGACTAATAGGCTTAACCATTCACAGGAGCATTTTAGTTTTTAAGCAGAGTTTGTAAATTCAGACCCATCTCAAGCAGGTGAAATGTGCACGCGAGATCTTTCTGAAGCGGATCGCTTGCGATTCCACGTGCCAGGTGCCTACCGGGCCACTCCTACCCTCCTCCTTCAGGAACAATTCAAACAGAGCTCAGCTGCGGGCCCTTCGGCGGAAGGCTTGGACTGCCAGGGTGGGCGGGGACACTTAGGCCCGGCGCGCCCGGCGGGGCAGCCAGCCCCAAACCTCAGTCCCGGCCTCTCCTCTCCGCGCCCAGAAGGAAGCCGCGGCATAAGAGGCGGCGGCAGGGGTGCTGCGAGCGCGCCTCACCTGCGGGAGGGCACGTCCCGGGCTTTCATCCTCCGAGACCCGGCCTGCCCAGGGCGGAGGCGGGGGCATCGGTTCGCCCATCCTTCCTGCCCGCCGCCCACCCCGGCGCCTCCACGCAGCAGCCGCAGGCAGCTCGCCTCCGGCCGCTGGGGCGCGGGGCCACCGGGGCCCCTGCGACTCTCGCCCCCGCTCTCCTCCGCCTCCTACCCCACGCGGGCCGCGGGGCTGGATCGGGGCGCTCGTCCCCCCCCCCCCCAACTCCGGGACGCGCTCGCCGAGAGGGCGGCGACTGCGGGGAGGGAGGGGCGCCGCCCGCCTCCCGGGGCCTGGAGCGCGCGTGGCCCCGGAGCCGCCGGCGCCGCGCGGGGACTCACACAGTGCAGCGCGCCGCGCCCGGACTCGGCTGGCTCCGCTCGGCGCGCGGGCGGCCCAGAGGATGCTGGCGGGCTGCCCCGGCCTCGGCCCGCGCTCCCGCCCGAGAGGGCCCCGGGTGCGCCCCTAGCCGCGCCGCCGCCGCCGCCGCCACCGCCACAGCGGGGGCGAGAGGGAGGGGTCCGGCCGTGCCGCGAGCCGCAGCCCCGGAGGCGGGCGCCCCCCGATTTTTCAGCCCCCGCCGTCTTCCTCCTCCTGCGGCCGGGCGCCCGCGGATGCTGAGGGGCAGCCCCGCGCCTCTCCCGGCCGGATCCCGGGCCTGACGGTGAGGGGGGGGGGGGGTCGCCCTCCTGCCGGGGACCGGGACGCTGGCGGGGCGACGCGGCCCCCGCGCGCCACACGCGTGACCCAGCCCCGCAGCCCGAGCGGGGACCGGCCGGACCACGCGGCTCCCGAGTTCCCGCACAGGTAAATGCAGGGGCAGGCCAGCCTTCCCGAGGGCAGGTAGTGCCCGGAGGCGGAGAGCCGGAGCCGCCCAGGGTTGGGTGGGAGAAGGAAGTAAACACCAGGAAGATTCAGGAATCCCCGGGATGGCTCTGGTTGCTCCCGGGCACGTTTAATCTCCAGCTTCTAAGGCTTGGGCCTGTTGGAAATTTAGGTGAGGAAGTCAGGGACTGAGGGAGAAGGGATGACACAGATGGACCCGGAGTGTGAGGGATGGAGAGGTGGCCGGGCCTCTGGCAAGCCACAGACAGGAAACTGGTGAGGATGGGACCAGGTATGTGTGTGTGTGGGTGGTCCGGTGGTGGCGTGAGCGTGGGGGCGACTGGAGAAGGCCCTGGTCCCCGAGCCTCGGGCAGCAGGGATTCGTTCGGGAGGGGTAGGATGGGTCACGAGAAACCACAGATAGGAATGAAGAGCCGTGTATCTACTTGGCGTTGTCCTTCTAAGTTCCAGATCAGCGCCGCCTGTGCCCTGGAGACCTGCTCTGCGTCCTGCTGGAGGTGGCCGGCCCTCGAGAGCCCTGGTAGGTGGCCCGTTCCAGAGCCTTTCCTCTGATCCCGGTCCACCTCTCCTGGACTGGTAGAAGCAGACAGTCGCCAGGATGCCAAGGAACCAGGGCTTTTCCGAGCCCGAGTACTCGGCTGAGTACTCCGCCGAATACTCGGTCAGCCTGCCCTCTGACCCCGACCGCGGGGTGGGCCGGACCCATGAAATCTCTGTCCGGAACTCGGGATCCTGCCTCTGCCTGCCTCGATTCATGCGGCTGACCTTCGTGCCCGAGTCCTTGGAGAACTTGTACCAGACCTACTTCAAACGGCAGCGCCATGAGACGCTGCTGGTGCTGGTGGTCTTTGCGGCCCTCTTCGACTGCTACGTGGTGGTCATGTGCGCAGTGGTCTACTCCAACGACAAGCTGGCTCCCCTGGTCGTCGCTGGGATGGGACTGCTGTTGGACATCCTCCTGTTCGTGCTCTGCAAAAAGGGGCTGCTCCCCGACCGCGTCACCCGGAAAGTGGTGCCCTACCTGCTGTGGCTGCTGATAACTGCCCAGATTTTCTCCTACCTGGGCCTGAACTTTGCCCGCGCGCATGCGGCCAGCGACACGGTGGGCTGGCAGACCTTCTTTGTCTTCTCCTTCTTCATCACGCTGCCCCTCAGCCTCAGCCCCATCGTCATCATCTCCGTGGTCTCCTGTGTTGTGCACACACTCGTCTTGGGGGTCACCGTGGCCCAGCAGCAGCAGGATGGGCTGAAAGGCAGGCACTTGCTGAGGGAGGTGAGTCCTGCCTTGAGTCCCACCCAGGGGCTTCCCTTCCCACCAGCTCTCCTGCGAGGTGGTACCAGTTTCAAAGGTGGGATGGCATTGTTGTCTTTGCCCTTGAGTCAGCATATGTTGGGGGAGTGCCTCCGGGGCTCTGGGCTGCTTGTACAGAAAGACCGTCTCTCTCTCAACCTCTGGAGTCTCTCTGGAGCTTCTCTGTGCTTGGCCTGAGGGAGTGGAGGATGTCAGGACATTGGGCCTCAGGGCCACTCTGTCACCCGTGTCCAGCCCAGGTGGGCAGCAGGAAGGCCCACTAGGCCTGGTTCCAAGGCAGCGTCGTCCTGGTCATTGCTTCTGTCCTTGATCTCCAAGAGAAAGACCTCTTATGGGGAAGGGGAGGGTTCCCTTAGCCTCTGGTCTCCAGCCTGTCCTTGACTAGCTTCAGCAGTTGACTGACTTGTGTGGACTCAGTACCCCTCTGTCGGATGGGGACCGTATGTCTGCATAAGTGGTTGTTATCAAGATCAGAGGGCATGTGGGCAGAGATGCCCTAAGAAACACAAAGGTGTGATGGTCCTAGATCCTGCGTCTGCCGCTGGGAGCTCACGGTGTGTAGAGCAGTTGGGAGGTATGGGGACGTACATGGGGACGGTCGTGCTGCCCACGGTAGTGGAGGGTCTGCTAGTTCTTTGAGGACACGTTCTGCTGGAAAGGGTGGAGTTTGGGCCACCACTTAACTAATCGCATCGTGCTCCTGCCAGGAGCCAAGACCCTGGCTAGGCGGTGAGGGGCTATAGAGACTGGGAGGTGTGATTCTCAGCATCTGAGTTTATCTACTAACCCATCTGGAGGAGCCTGCGGGGCTTAATGAGTTCCACAGTCTTGTGCCCTACCTGCTGCCTCCTTTATTCTTGAGCCCAGAGATGGAAAGTGCCCTGTTCGAGGCTACATAAGTAGTTACAGTGATCACATGCCTGGAGCGTCCATTTCTCGATTCCGGTTCCAGTGCTCTTCCTCCTATGTCATGATGCTGGCTACATCTCTGCCAAAGCCATTATCATGGTCTCTTGGGCTTGAGAGTTGAGTCTCCATAGGCCCAGCAGTGCCATAGGGGTTGATGCAAGAACGCCAGGGAGCCGTCCCATTGCCTCCCACTTGGTTAGAGGAAAACACAGGTTTTCTGTTTTAACTTTTTCCTGCTCATGCAGGGTCCTCTCTCAGGAAGCCTTGTGCGTTCTGCAGGAGCCCAGCCCCGGGCTGGTGCGCACGGGCCCCATGAGTACACCAAGAGTTCCCTTGGTTTTTCTCCCGATGCCCTGTTCACATAAAGTGACAATCCGCCGTTGCTACCTTGACTTTTGAGTCCGTGAGCTTTAGCTTGTGCCTCTGCCAGTCAAGGGTCCTGCTGGAAGCTATCTGGGGAAGAGTGGCAGGGGTCATTCCTGCTTGGAAATGGTAGGAAGCACAGCTCAGAGCAGACAGGCGGGTGGGCATGGCAGCCTTTGGGGTCTGACCTCCAACTCAGAACTGTTACTTTCTACTAAACAGTCACTTCTGGCATCTTCCTCCCTGTCTGGGCCCCTGGACCACAGGAGTTTCCCATATGCTTCGCTGTCCCTTAAGAGAGCAAAAACAAATTCTCCCCTTTGGAGCCCAGCCACTAAACTCGTGATTTGCTGGTATCCTTTGGGTGCTGCTAAGAAGAGACAAAAAACCCAAAAGATTAGGAAACCGGGGAAAAAAGAAAACAAAATAAACAGAAGATAACAATATTAGCATCCCAGGAGAGCATGGCCTTGGCATGGAAGCAGTGCCCTGAATGTGACTTTCGGAATGGAGGGGAAGGAGGAGGTCCCTCTCAAGGTCCATTTGGGAGCCTGAGATAGAATGCAGGAGGCCTCAGCTTTCAGTGGGCTGCATTCCAGAAGTTTGAGTCACTTGTTTGGAACTAATGTGCCTTTTTAAAAGGTGCCTGGGTTCCCAGACCCACTTGCCCAAGTTTTCCTTAAGTCACAGAGTCCCTGCATTCAGTATTTCTGAATGTGGTGGAAATTAAGCCCCAGGTGGCTGTGTGCGCTGTGGGGAGAACACTGGATATATCTCTCCTCAGCTGTGTAATGAAGCAACACCCACCTGCCCTCTGCTCCTGCGGGCCCATGTTACCTACTGGGATCAAGGGTAGGATGGGACGGAGATGTGAGAATGGGACAGCCGGATCCCCAACTAGGGTAACCCCAGGAATGTTCTCCAGACCCCAGCACCACCGTGCTTTTCCTTCTCTTGCCTAAAGACTCCCCTTTTCTTTTTCTTTGCCCATCACCTGTTGGATCCAGCCAGTGACTCCCTCCTGGGCCGGTGGGGGGCAGTGAATTGGGTTCCAGCAGGCACTGGGTCTGGGGGCTTTGGGAATGCTCCTGTTGCTGCTGCCACCCGCAGCACTAAGAAGCATTTTCACTGTCAATGGCTTCCTCCTCTGCACCCTTCGTGCTCTCAAACCCATACTCCTCTAGTGGGGGGTAGGGGATAGATAGGGACAGGGAGACCTCAGGGTAGCCTGAAATGTCAGCGGCAAGACATCCAGCCTGCCCTGGGCTCTTCTCCTAGGAGGCAGGAAGGTTGGGGTTCTGACCAGAAAAGTAGGTCGAGCCGGGCTGTCAGATGGGGTGTGGGATTGGGGTGTTGCTGGGGTTTCACTTATTAGTGGATGAGTGAAGATTACTGAGCAATAGTATGGGCCTTGCTGCCTTTGGGGTCTGGGGATAATGGGAATCAGACAATCCCAGTCCGAGGCTGGGGGTGTAGGGGAGCTGGGCTGGGGGGAGCAAGCTGCAGCTAGTGGGGTCTCCGCACATCCCTCCCCTTGCCTGGGTCCTGGCGCCACCCTCCTCTTATGGCACAACTTGCCCTCTACCGCCCCAAACTGCCCCTTAGGGTGATGTGATGGAGCAGGATGGGGTCCAGGGCAGGGCTAGGCAGCAGCTGATGGGGGGAGGGGGGGTGGGCAGAAAACGCAGTTAAGGTGGTAGGGAGCATTCCTGAGGCCAGTGGCGATTCCCAAGACCCTCAATGCGCCCACACAACCTGTTCCCTTCTGGCGGGGTTGTTAAAGAGTCTGTGACTGGTTAGGGGCAAGGAGCAATATTTGAAAACTATTTCATAGCAGAAAGGCTGTTTGAGAGCAAAATTTTCTCTTGGACTTAATAGCCTGTTAAGACCTTTATTTACAAATGGGAACACGATATGCCGGGGATGTGTAATTCCTTCACATGTACACATCACACAGCATTCACCCCATGGATGGACATTCCGCTCCGGGAGGGCTGGAGGCAGCTATAGGAGGGATATTGTGTGAGAGGGCTGATGCTTCCAGACTCCTTCATCCACAGGCTGGAGTTTAGGGTTCTATATACATCATCCCATTTGATTCTGGATGTTACTGGCTCCATTTTACAGATGAGGAAATTGAGGCTCAGGGAGGTTGAGAGTTAGTGGAGGGGCTGGATAACGGGGGAGGGGGTCCCTGCTGAGTGAGAAGGGGGGATGATGGGGAGAGGGGGCAGGACATATCCAGAGGCTTCCCTGAGATCCTCTCTTCCTCTGGAATGCAGGCTTCTGAGCCTCTTCCTGCTTCTCTGGCCGCCCCGAAACGCGTTTGCTGAGTGGTGTTGAAGAAAGGTACCAAGAGGTGGGAGGCCCTAAAATATCACAGCAGGCACCCCCCTGTCTCCCCCTGGGAATTGGATACAAGGAGGGGAGAGGCCATGACGGACTCTTCCTGGTGGGGACATGGCTGGGTGGGTATGTGTGAGATGAAATGTGATGAATTGGGGCAGGAGGAGAGCAGGCTGGGGGGCTCTGAGCAACCAGAGGCATCAGGGTGAGAGAGGCAGGTGTGCAGGAAACGGGCGGGGAGGCAAAGCCACCGTCCCAGAGTGGGACAGAAGGGTCATCCCTCTGCGCCGTGTGCGCAGCTGGGCATGTTTTAGGACCAGAATACTAAGGAAAGGTGTAGAAGGGACGGGGAGGCATCAAATCCAGCTGTGGAAGAACAGTGCATTACTGAACATGGAAACAACTTTGCAGAAAATCACCCCCTCAATCCCATCCCGGGTGTGTGTGTGTGTGTGTGTGTGTGGCCTTTTCTGATCCTCCTGTGTGTGAGAACAGCTTTTCTAGTACGTCCTTGTCGTGCATATGCAGTGGGTCCTGACTTTCACCACGTTACCTCACTCATGTTTGGCCATGAATATCGGATCCCTCGTGTTTATTTTAAATTGGCACTTTTATCATTAGCTGGTTTTCCTGGAGAGTAAACTAAAGCCTGGGGCTGGGCCAGTAGTGGGGGACTGGGGTAGCAGTGCCAGTCAGACCCCAACATCCATGCCCGGGTCTCCCCTTGCCCCGCCCCCAGGCTTGCTTTGTAAACTCCAGGATGTACACACACGTAGGCCCCTGGACTTGGTCTGCCCAACAGCCCTGGTGGATGCTCCTTGAGGTGGACTTCCTAGGACTCCAAGGTCATTCTTGTTCTCCAGTTCCTTCACGTTTGTACGCTAAACCCCCTGGGGTGTTCCAACCCTGAATACATATTCAGACCTTCCCTCCCTGGCCCCTCCTCCACTGTGTTCTCTTAATAGGCACTTTTTTTTTTTTTTTTGAGACTGAGCATGGTGAATGTGGTGAATGAATAAGCATAAGGGAGGGGCAGAGAGGTATGGGGAGAGAGAATCTTAAGCAGGCTCCACGCTCCGTGCTGAGCCCCATGCGGGGCTCAAGCCTGCAACCCTGGGATCATGACCTGAGCTGAAATCAAGAGTTGGACATTTAACCAACTGAGCTACCCAGGCACCCCATTGATATGCACTCTTGATGACAGGCTTCTGTGGGTCTAATCCTGACCAATGCTCAGCTGTGTGTGTGCTCAGGGGGAACACCCACGTGCAGGGCCAGGCCCACTGAATATGGAGTATAGACAGGATGCCCTCATTCACTGAACTCTTGCTGTGTTTCCGGTAAGTAGCTCCCAGCAAGAGGTAGATATTGTTTTCATTTACAGATGGGGACACTGAAATGTGTATAAGTGACATGACTGGTTTAAGGCCATATAGCGAGCAGGTGGCAGATCAGGATTCAAACCCAGATCAGTGAGGTAACAGAGTTCCTTCTCTTCAAACATAAAAGAACCCCTTAGACTGTCTTTCCCCAGACCTGTTGAGATAAAGTTCCAGCAGGGATAGGGTCCCAACCCTTAGAAGGCACTATGCGACAGAGGATGAGGTGTTTCTAGGGGCAGGCATATTGCTACTGATCAAGGCGTATAGCTGTCCAGAGATTGAATGGGGGTTGCAACCAAAAGCCTACATACTTCTGTGACTTCTGGAGATTTCATTAGGTCCTAGGACAGTGTAGTTCCTGATGTCTCTGCAGCGATGACCCATTCATCAAGAAAATATTAAGTTACATTTAGTATAAGATGGGGTGTGGTATTGCATTCTAAAAACCTTTTTGGCCAGAGTTTGATAAAAACTAGTTTGGATATTTTGGTTCTCTAGGAAACTCTTTAATGTGGAATGGCCCACTTCTCTTTGGCCTTACCGCACATAAATGCATCCAATTTACTAAGTGTTTCAGTTATCTATTGCTGTAACAACCTCAGAATAATAGCTTACTATCTTATTCTGTGGGTTGACTGTGGTCAGCTGGACAGTTTTTGTGTTTCAGGTGGCACTGGCTGGGGTCACTCACTTGACCGCCTGGGCTGTTGCATTCAGCCATTGGCATTCAGCTGACCACCATGCTGGAAAGCTCTAGGGAGGCCTGGAGCCTTGGATCTCCTCTAAATGACCTCTCCACGTGGTTAGCTTGGATTTCCTCACAGGTGTGGTGGTCTCTGGGAGGAAATGGCAGCTACCAGAGTTGTTTTTAGAGGCTAGACTGGTCACTGTGGTCAAAGAAGGTCACGCTAACCTGGATGCAAGATAAGGGGACCTTCTACCCCTTGATGTGAGAGTGGCCTGTGCATACAGGGAGGAAAGGGATGGAGAGCAGACATCCTCTGAGGCTGCCTACCAAACCAGGGGATACATGGGGGATGCTAGGGAGAAGGGGTTAAAGAAATCCATGAGTCTGGGTGGGATACCAAAATACCATGTGACCACAGGATGCTTCAAAAGTTAGAAATGTGGTCCAGAGCAAGGCATAATATAAATTCTTTAAGGTATTGCTTCTCTGTGAAATCCATAATTTCTATGATTTTTCAGAAATTTTTAGAAACTGCAGCGCACATAAAAAAAGACAGTGGCTCGTAGTTCATTTGTGTGAGCTTTTCATGCATTATATTTTTGAGAAGAATCCTCTTGTCAAGGGTGCAGACCTGCTCTGTCCAGGGCACTGTGCCAATTTACAGGGAAGCTGTCTCTGCATCCAACCACAACCCCAGCACCAGTGCTGGTCCTTTCTCTCCACACATCATCTAGATCAGCAGCCTGGCTTTGATATTTGTATTCCTTTCCCAGGAGGTGGGAGTTTGCTCATGTACATGTTTCAGAAACATGTCAAATTTGTCTTTCTTAACAGGTTGCCATTGCCTCAAGGAGAGGTTAAGACTGATCGTAGAATTCCTTTGCAGCCCTTTGTGGTGCCTTGGTTGTGACTTCGCTCTGTAAATGTTGAATATGTACATTCCTGCTCTGGTTTTGCCTTTATTTCCTTTCCCATCAACTCATTGAGAGTTTCATAAATCTTTGGCTAGATCCAAGATCGGGGAAATGTTTTAGGGTTAAGCCGAGTGATTTGAGAATTATTACTTTTTAAGTTTATTTATTTTGAGAGGGAGAGGGAGTGCAAGAGAGAGCACGAACCGAAGAGGGCCAGTGAGAGAGTCCCAAGTAGCCTCCATGCTGTCAGCACAGAGCCCCATGTGGGGCTCGATCTCACAAACAGGGAGATGATGACCTAAGTTGAAACCGAGAGTCAGATGGTTAACCCACTGAGCCACCCAGGAACCCCAAAAATTATTTTTTAAAGAAAGATTTATATAAAACCTTTCAGGGGTGCTAATCAATACTCCTTTGCCACTTGTTTATATCCTTGTGTAGGGAAAAGCAGCAATAGAGGAGGGTTTTTAGGAGCCCAAAAAATGAGTCATAGATATCCTGTTGGCCTAATTCTAATCTCCTTGCACAAAAATGATTTGTGTGAGATCATTTAGGAGAATGGCTGAGCAGAGTTGGAGCTGTTACCATCCCACCTTCTCTGCTTGTTCCTGTAGTTTGAGAAACTTAATTCCTTCCATCACTTATCAAACATTTCATCAGGGTAGTAAGCATTGATCTAGTCAGAGTATACAGAGAATGTCTAAAACTTAGCCCCTTCCTCAAGGAGCTCATGGGCTATGGTGCAAGTCCTGTTAGTGAGGACCTACCTAGGGAAACCAGAAGGCTTCTAAAGAGCTGGCCATTGAGCTGGAATTTGAAGGATGAGTAGGAGTTTGCTAAGTGGAGTAATGGGAGTGGGGTTTCTCAGTCAGAGTCCTAGGAGGTTCTCACTTGGTCAGGACTGGTGAGCATTATTATGTGACAGGAGCATGAGTGGGTGATAGGAGCTGGAGAGACAAGGTGCAGAGAAGCCAGATAGCAGAAAGGCTAAAGGATTTTTTGGCCTTTATTCCTACAATGATGGGGTCCATTGTAGGAATTTTAGCAGGGGCAGATAGGATCTGATTTGCATTTAGAAGAGTCATTCTGGTGGACTTGAGTGAGGCCAAGACTGATTAGGAGACTTCTAAAATCATCCAGGCATGATGCCGTGAGAGCCATCCACCAACATGGAAGTGGGATAGAGAAGAGGACTTCAGTTTGAGGTGTCCATGAGACATCTGGGTAGAACTATCAGATTATTCAGTGGGTAATTATTTGAAAAAAAATTTTTTTGATATTTGTTTATTTTGAGAGAGAGAGAGAGAGAGAGAATGAATGAATGAATAAATGAATGAGAATGAATGGGGGAGGGACAGAGAGCAAGGGAGACACAGAATCCAAAGCAGGCTGCAAGCTTTGAGCTGTCAGCACAGAGCCTAAGGTGGGGCTCGAACTCACGAGCCATGAGATCATGACCTGAGCCGAAGTTGGATGCCCAACCGACTGAGCCATCAGTGGGTAATTATTGAACACCAGGCCCTGTGTTCAAGATCTGGAGCTTAGAAGAGAAATCTAGAGTTTCAGATTTGGGAATCATTAGCATTTAAATGGCCCCCATCACCACAGAGAGGGTGCATTTTGCCCAAGGAAAGTGTGGAATCCAGAGAAGTGGGCTTAGGACCTAGCATTAGGGAGGAGCCCAGATGAGGAGTTCCCTAGCCCAGAGCATCCATGCCCCACCCCATCTACAAATACAGCTTAATTGCTTCCTTGACCATATGGATGCCTCATTTCTTTTTCTTGTCTGATTGCTATGGCTCCGTCTTTCAGCACCATGTTGGATAAACATGGCAAGAGTAGACATGTTTGTGTCATTCCTGATCTTAGAAGAAAAGGACTCAGCTTTTCACTATCGGGTATGATGTTAGCTGTGCATTTTTCATATATGGCCTTTATTACATTGAGGTATGTTCCCTCTGAACCCACTTTGTTGAGAGTTTTTATCATGAACAGATGTTGAATTTCAGCAGATGCTTTTTTTGCGTCTTTGAGATGATCATATGATTTTTATCCATTTTGTTGATGTGGTGTATTGTGTTGATTGATTAGCAAATATTGAACCATTCTTGCATCCCTGGAATAAATTCCACTTGATTGTGGTGAATGATATTTCTAATGTATTATTGAATATGTTTTGCTAGTATTTTGTTGAGGATTTTTGCATCTGTGTATATCAGGGATATTGGCCAGTAGTTTTCTTTCTTTCTTTCTTTCTTTCTTTCTTTCTTTCTTTCTTTCTTTCTTTCTTTCTTTTCTTTCTTTCTTTCTTTCTTTCTTTCTTTCTTTCTTTCTTTCTTTCTTTCTTTCTTTCTTTCTTGTGATGTCTTTGGCTGGTTTTAGTGTCCGCATAATTTTGGCCTCATAGAGTACATTTAAAGCTTTCTTTGCTTTTCTATTTTTTGGAATAGCTTGATGAAAATTGGTATTGTCTCTTTAAATGTTTGGTAGAATTCTCTTGTGAATCCATCTGATCCTGGACTCTTATTTTATGGTAGTTTTGATTATCAATTCAATTTTGTTACTAGTAATTGGTCAATTCAGGTTTTCTATTTCTTCCTGATTAACTTTTGGAAGATTGTATGTTTTTAGGAATTTATCCATTTCTTCTAGGTTGTCCAATTTTTGGCATATAATTTTTCATAGGGTTCTCTTACAATCCTTTGTATTTCTGTGGTGTCCATTGTTACTTCACTTTTGTTTCTGATTTATTTATTTTATTTATTTGGGTCCTTTTTTTCTTGATGAGTCAGGCTAAAGGTTTATCAATTTTGTTTATCTTTTCAAAGAACCAGCTCCTGGTTTCACTGATTTTTTTTTTCGATTTTTTTTTTCAGTCTCTGTCATTTATTTCTGGTCTTGATCTTCATTATTTCCTTTTTTCTACTCACCTTGGGTTTTGTTTGTTCTTTTTTTAGTTTCTTTAGGTGTAAGATTGGATTGTTTGTTTGAGCTCCCTCTCGGCCAGTCTATGTCTGATGCCTCTTCCTTCCTCTGATCAGGTTTTTAGCTGTTTCCTCCAGCAAAGTTCCTCTTTGTGGTTTCTAAGAAATTTCCTTTGATTAGTAATGAAGGTTTTTCTTTTCCCTTTCCTCTCTTCAAGAACGCTTTCTTTGTTGTAAACAGAACAGAAAATGACATGTTTAAGATGAAATCCCACCCCACCCTTCACCCCCATTCAAAACCCCAAAGTACGTGGTCTGGATTTGAACCTTTGCAAGATTTCCACGGTTGTGGTTTGTTGTTCCTGCACCATTTCAAGACTGGTCCTCGTGAAATGTAACCAGCTGAGTCTGATCTGGCAGCATAAGGTCAGGCAGCTGCCCCTCCCAGTTCCATGGTCGGCTCTAGGTGGGCTTCTTGGCTACCCTGGGAAGGCTCTTTTTCACTCGGTGGGACCGGGTCCTGGATAATTGATCCCCGTGGGCCAAATTCTTAAGAGACTGACTGGTAAGCCCAAGGCTTGGTCACCAACTTGATGATAGTAGATGGACCTGGCTACTCTCCTAAGGAGGGAAATACTATGTATGTCTGTTACTCGGTACATATTTGCTACAAATTCCTAAGAAACCAGATCAGTAATTTCCTGAAGGGGAATTGAGCAAAGGACAGTGCATGGTGCTGAGGGTGGGTCCTCATCTCAGGCTAGGAACTGCTCCTGCTGCCCATAGGCCCATTTCCCAGTGTTGGGTGACTCCGTCTGTTAGACATAGCCTCCCTCTGATAGCCAGGAAAGTGGTACAATTCTCTCTCCAGCTCTTTTTCTAAACTCCTACATGTGATTATAGTTTATACTTCACAAGCACTCTGGAAGACACTAACAACCACCCGCCCCCCTCGCGCCCCCCCCCCCCCCCCCCCCCCCCCGCACATTGGGATTGTAGTTGTTTAAATCACCCATCTCTGGGAACACACCTGGGACATTGTCTCTTTATTTCAGAAAGGACCCAATGTAGTGTGGTTATTTTAGGGAGCATTTTCTCTTCCTTCCATAGTGTCTGGTCTCAGACCCTGCTGACCTCTATAGTTATAAACTAGTGAAGGGACCTTGGGGGCCTGGCCTGCCAATGGGCTTTGTGCTTTGAGAATCCATAAAAGCACCAGCTTCACAGTTATTTGACTCAAAGTACTTCCTAGCTCCCAACTTACCAACTTTAAGAGCTTAGGCATGTTATTTAATCTGTCTAGTCTCTACCTCTGTGAATCTTCCTTCACTGGGTCAGTGCAGTGATGAAATGCACTAACCTATGTACCTGGCTTTCTGGTGTAGGGCTGAGGCACCGCTGGGCCTAGCAGTGCCCGTTGCTCTGGCTTTTGCTGTCGTTATTACTGGCTCCACTGGAGAGGAATTTTAGAACAACTTGGGCCAATCCCAAGGGAGAGAAGAGAAGCTCCATGCTCCAGATGTCTGGAGGGCACCGTGGTTGGGTCAT
Source organism: Panthera pardus (assembly GCF_024362965.1). Lineage (NCBI taxonomy): Eukaryota > Metazoa > Chordata > Mammalia > Carnivora > Felidae > Panthera > Panthera pardus. The sequence continues at coordinate 21,424,448 of NW_026526832.1, forward strand.
TGGAAACTTAACTCCCCTTATTGGGGGATAGGGGAGCTAGGCCAACATTTTGTTGTTGTTTCCTTAGACATGTTAGAGGGAACGTACTTTTCAGGTGAAGTTTCCCATGAGGACAAAGAATACTGGACTTTTAACGCAGGCTTTTTGTCCTTTGATTTTTTGGGGGGTTTCTTTTGCTTGTTTTTGTTTTGTACCATAGCAGTGACCTTTCATTTAATGTCTTTCTCTATTTTGAGAAGGATGAATTAAGAGTAGGTAGTGGGTGAAGAAAGGCTCCAGAATGATTTGGACTGGAGGAATGTCAAATCATTCTTCCACTGGGTCAAATCACTTGGGCCATGTGGAGCTTGGTTTCTTTATTGAGAATAAAGAGGACCCTGGGGCTGTGGGACAGCCCTCCCGGGTGGCCTCGCTTTGCTTCTCGTCACCAGCATATGCTAATACACACTTCATGAGACTTCTCACTGGATTTGGAGGTGGAAAGGATCCTTGGGGCTCATGGTCCAACTCGCAGGCTGTGGAGTCCCCAGCACATACTCTAGTCTTGGCTTCCATTTCTCTGGGGATGGGGCACTCCCTTTCCTTCAGAACAGCCTCATTGGTCTGAAGGTGCTGTTAAAACTAATTACAAAGGACATTTATATAGATCTTTAAAATATTTTTTATCTACTGAATGTCTTTAGGCCTCATACCTACTTTGAGTTGATATTCTTGCCTCTGGCACTGTAGATGGAGAGAAAGGGAAGGAAGGACATGGTGCAAATATGGTGCCCAGAACCACAGTGAAAATGCAAGCAGGTTAATCTCAGGTCTTCCAGATCCAAATGCAGTGAAAACGCTCTTACCAGGTGAGATTGGGACATGTAGGTGGTCAGTTAATGTGCAAAGTTCTCGTGATGGTGGCCACCCAGCTGTGTGTCAAAACACATAGACTCTACACCAAAAAGAGTGAATGTCACTGCAAGGAAAGGGACTAAAAATCAAAGCTTGGAAAGAGAGTAGGCGATGGATGACCTCAATACAGTGCGGTAAGAGCTGTGATACCTCTGCGGACACACCGTGGGGTGAGGGAGCAGGCTTGGATGGGCCCTAATAGAGCCTTTTGGGGCTCTGAATCATGATTGTGGGTGTAGTCACATAGCTGTAGGCATTTGTCAGCACTCATCAAAATACACACTTGCTGATTGTATGCAAAGAGTAATGCAGTGGTAGATTTTTAGAAAGTCCGTAAAATCCCAGGAATCCAAAGCAATTGTACGTATATACACATTTATATGTATTTAACATTATTTTGATTGAATACACTTAGCTATATGGTCACCCGCTTATCTTTTCTTGAGAGAAAGATCTTTCCTTTGTGTCTAGGTGCCCACATTGGTGTCCCTTGTAGTTAAGATGTGTCATCTGTGATTTCCAGTTTCTTTTAAAGGAGAGAGAATTCAGTCAGTTGGAAATAATCTGGGTACAGGATTTTAGATTTTTATGACTTCCTGGCCATGTTTTTGCTATTATCTTGTTCACTTACTTTTTAAAAACATTTTTTAAATGTTTTTATTTATTTTTGAGAAAGAGACAGAACGAGTGGGAGAGGGGCAGAGAGAGAGAGAGAGAGAGAGAGAGAGAGAGAGAGACACACAGAAGCTGAAGCAGGCTCCAGGCTCTGAGCTGTCAGCACAGAGCCCAGCGCAGGGCTTGAACTCATCGTGAGCATGAGATCATGACCTGAGCCAAAGTTAGACACTCAACTGACTGAGCCACCCAGGCGCCCCTATCTTGCTCACTTCTAATTTACTACTTTACTAATTTTAGCTGTTCACTCCAAAACTTCCAGAATATTCACTTTTCTTAGAAACAATTGCCTTTTTTTCAAACTCCTATTCTGTTTAGGTTATATATAAATCATGTAAATAGGATACCAAAAAACAGCTGACATAACCAGGCTTGGGACTAAACACAGCTGCCTGTGGGGAAACACTCCAGAAGTTAGAGCAGAAATGCAGGAGTGTTCTAGAGAGGATCCTGCCAGCTGTGTGTGTAAGGCCAGTGGGTCTTATTGAGGGACGGATGGTCTTGACTCATCTGGAATATTCAGTGCTGTCCCACGCTCCTGGCCCTTCTATTTGAGCCCCATCCTGCCCTCTCTTAGTGTCTGTTCCCTGTTCAAGTGTATGCAGAGAAAGTGCTGTGCACCTGCCTCCTGTTTTCTGCCCAGCAGCCCTTCTGGTGTTTGAATTCAGCCATCTCACTGCCCCTAGTCTCCTCCTCAGCCTAAACCACTTCTCCTTTCCAAGAAGTCCTCAGGTGATGTGGGTTTTGAACCTTATAGGATCCCAGGCATTTTTTTTGCGTGCAAACTGCAACTCCGTACCCAGGGGCCCCTGCTCCTGTTTTACAGATGCTGTTCTCCTGCCTCATTGCAGGACACGAACACTAGAGGCAGAAATTCTTCTACAGCTATAATTTAAGGTTTGGTGGGGAGAATGGTCTCTACTCTTGGAAAATTTAGGTATTGAACCTTCGTGAAAGAATCACAGTCTGTGTAAACATTTACATTAATATAGAGAAACCCACTGCTGCCTGGATGGTGGGACAGCTCTGTGGAGACTGTTAGAATGTTCCCCTGCCTGGCAGCATGTGCTGTTTAAGGGAGTGGGGAGAGGCAGAGGAGCCCTTTCAAGGGACCATTCAGCTGGGGACTGCTGGTCATGGCTGAGGGGTTGTGTTTGCCAACCTGGCTGCCCTCTGCCCATGGCCGTGACCCTCTGCAGCCTGCATGCCCCTCACGCTGTTTCCTTTCTCTGTTGCTTCTCTGCTCCCGTCACCCTGCCAGAGCAGCCGAGATTCACAGCATTGCCAAGTTAACCAGAGTCTGACCCATCCTCTTTTTTGCCTTTTTCGTCACAGGGATGCTGCATGTGGTATTGATTATCTAGACTGTGTAATCTTATCTGTTTGTCTATTGATGGGTATCTGTTGTCCATCTAGCTAGTAATTTATCTTTTCATTCAGCCAAACACATAGGTTCTAGATGCTTGTTTGCGCAAGTTGCCAGGTGCTGGGGCTACAGAGAAGAATAACCTGGGGTCCTGCCTACAAGAGGGACCTGACTTGGTTTATTTACTTTCTTAACACCAGAACAGTTTGTCCAGATATGGACACGGCACAGAGCGGTCCCTCCATAAATATTTGTTGAATGTTAATGCTTGAATTTTTATTAGGTTGAATCACATGAAATTACCAATATCCAACCATGTTCAATCGGCAAAAAATGCTAATTGCATTTCATACGGTTCAATCTACTACAACAGTAACAAACGTGTCCATTATGGAAAGCCCGGAAAATACTAAATAGTGTGGAAAAATATTACCCATAGTATTAGCCCTCAAGGGTGCCTACTGGTGGCATCGAGCCCCCTTTTATATCTGGATCAATAGGTATGAAGATTGATTTCCCTCGATGTTGTGCAAGTGCTTGTAAGAAACAATTCCACCCAGGCAGGAGTTGTAAAGAGTAGCCGTGAAAGCCCCTCTTCCCAGCCCCCTGCCCCACTCCCCTTCCCATAGGCAACCATTGCTAAGTCTTTGATGTACTTGCAGAGAGCTTTCTATGAATTTGCATATTTATGTGAATCTATGCACATTTAGGATTGAGAGATTATTTATACATTTATGCAAATCAGTGAAAGTATGTGCTAACGCCTACATGCTCCTCACTGGTAACCAGTTTCCCTCTCAAGGTGGGCAGTCCACAGCCCTTTCCTCCTCCAGCCAGGAGGTCCCGCCTGAGGTCCACACTGGTGGCTTCTTGTGTATAGTCGTGTGGCTGCTCCTTGAGTGGAGGAAGAGCCAGGCTGGCGTGGCAAGCTGCTCCCGCCAGCCTCCATGTGACACAGCAAGAAGGACTGTGTGTGGGTCCCACTGAGCAGGAAGCGTGGGCCCTGCCCAGCCCAGCCCAGCTGGCTGGGTACAGGACAGCAGCATCTCAGCTGGGAGCCAGGGGCCGCCATTAGTCCTGGCACCTGCAGTGGCCCTTGTCCAAGTGATTTATTCACTGGGACGCTCCAAAGCATCTAAATCCAACACAAGTCAACTTGCAGGGCGAAAGAGAGAGGGTGGCGGTTTGTACAGGAGGAGGGAAGCCAGGCCAGGAGCTAGATGCCCGCGGATCTCTCCGTGAACCCTGAGCCTCTGTTGGAGGGTTGGGGCTCTGTAGTGCCCATGTTTCTGTCAAGTGCTGACATCCTTTGTGTTTCTGATTTTGCCCATTTCACCGTTGTTTTGTCATTGAACAGGAGTGGAGTTCAGACTCTACCCCTCTGTGGATGCTGGGGTCTTAGGCAAGCCATTTGATGTCACTGAGTTTGGTTTGCTCTTCTGAAAGTGAGAAGGATAGAAGGGCATGTACCCGATGAGTAAGTGCCAGACCCGAGGCTGACGCTGGGGTTCCAGGGCCGGATCTGCCATTTATCAGCTCTGTGATCTTGGTCAGGTTGCTTAGCCTTGTCTGTGCCTTCTTCATGAAACCTCTAAACGAGTTACCATAGGTAAAGCTCTTAGACTAATGCTTACCTCACAGGTTTGCTGTGACGATGACCCACCAACTGGGTTGTGGCAAGGACTGTATGAGATAATGAGTGAAAGTACTTTGTAAACAATGAAGCCGTGTTTAGATGCAGGTGTTACTATGTGTTGATAACTATGTTAAGTCCAAAAATGTATCCCCATTGAGAGGTGCTCAGCAGCATTTTTGCTTGAGTGGAATTTACAAATTGGGATGAGTTGAGGTTTGCATCTAAGAGGATCTGGTTCCTGCTGCGCTCCGTCCCGTACTGCCCTTGTTGCTTCTGCCAGGTGGGGATAGCCTTGGGGATATTACTGTTTCCAGAGAAAGAATGCTGAGACCCAGAGGGGAAGTCACTTGCTTGAGGTCACACAGACAGTGTCAGTCATCCCAGCCCCTATCTGTAGCCTCAGTCTCCTGGCCCCCAAACCAGTACTCTTCCACCCACTCAAAGAGGGAGCTAAGGAACACCACGACACCTGTTTATGTGGTGAGGCAGGGACCTGCAACAGTACAGGAGATGGAGGGCCTGTTCATGAGTATCCTTTGTGGCTCTGCTCCAGGAACTTATGTGGAGATGGGAGAGCTTCAGAGGGATATGGGTGGAGGGGTAGGTGGGCACTGGGACTTGGGGTGACAAGGGTGAGTGAAGGGCTACTGGGGTATTAGGAATTTATTCAGGTGGAAGGCTTTTGAGTGTGTGGTTGTGTGGGGAAAATGATGGGAACAGGAGGTGGGGATAGAGGGAGGGGAGGTGACCTGGTGTGAGAGCATTTGAAGGAGCTGGTCTGGAGTTCTGTGCCTTGAAAGAGTTTCCAGCGTGAAACTGAAGTGGCTTCAGGCTTCAGATTTTGCTGGGGAACTGCTCTTGGTTGCATGGTTAATCTTTTGTTCTCTCAATCTTGGTACTTGTTTGCTGCCCTGGAGCCAGGAGCTGTGTGGCTTTCTGGGACACAATTGCCCGCCCATAAGATCTCCTGGCTTTATATGAAGGAAGTCACCAGCTGGCATGTTTTTTCCCCCCAACTCCTGAGAGGCCGTATTGAGAGAGACTGATCCGAGAGTAAATACCCTTAGATGTATTTCCTCTGGCTCAGAATAATTGACTTAATCTGTGATGTGGCTCATTTTTTCCCTTTGGGAAAAAGAGAGATGCTGCCTGACTCACTCCTTCATAAGATACTGTTGCTCACCTTCTCCCTTAGGAAAGTCTCGTGCAGGCACATTTTGATATAATCATTACTTGTACTCCTATCACAGAGAGAGCATGGTCCAGTACCTTTCCTTCTCCTGGGTATGAGAGTGGGGCTCATCCCAAGTTGACTGAAAGGATGTCCTCAAGCCTTCAAGGGGCCACTATGACCCACAAGACCTGAGAGTGTAGAGATAGAGCATCTTTCTGCCTCGGTTAGGAGAGGGCTCATGGAGGAGGCATTACTGAGCTGGGCCATTACTGAGCTGGGCCCATTTTGGGCCTTACATTGATAGAGAAGAGGCAGAAGCAGATTTTGGTGAGCAGTGGTCTAGAGGATGAGCATGTGTGTATTAACAGATATCCTTTGGAGAAATGTGTGAGATAGTAAGAGAGAAAACTGGAAGGTAATTTTGGATCTGAAGCAGGGGACCTAGACAGTTATTTGAGATCGCTTTGACTGTAAACTGTAGAGGGCAGGGAGCAGTGATATCCCAGAAAAAGAGAGGACAGAAAAAATATTTGAAGTAATAATGGCAGAAAAATGTCCAAAAACTATAAAACCACAGTTTAAGAAGCACAGCATAACTCAAATACTAAAAAGAGAGTCACACAAAGGTGTATCATAATCAAATTGCCTAATACTCATAATAAGGAAAAACGAATAAAAACAATCAGAAAGAAAATAAAAAGACCTATTACATAGAGAACAACAAAGAATGATAGAAGATGTCTGGTCAGAAATTATTCTAAAGCAGAAGGCAATAGAACTGAAAGATAAAATCTAGAATTCTATACCTAACAAAAATATTCTTCAGAAAATGAAGGTGAAATACTTTTTTTTTGTGGGAGATGGTGCCTGGCTGCCCTAGTCAGAAGAGCATGCAACTCTTGATCTTGAGGTCCTGAGTTCAAGCCCCACATTGAGAGAGAGATAGCATGAGCAGGGGAGGGGCAAGAGTGAATCCCAAGCAGGCTCTATGCTGTCAGTGCAGAGTCTGATACAGGGCTCAATTTCACAAATTGTGAGATCATGACCTGAACCAAAACCAAGAGTAGATGCACCCCATGATTTTCTTAAATGTATGTAAATTAATAATATTTGAAGTAGACTGTATTAAGTTAGAGAGGTGTATTGTAAATATCAGAGCAACCATTACAAATGCATAACAAAGACATATGGCACATAAGCCAATAATGGAGAATGATAAAATCAAAAGGTGGCAGGAAGAAAGGGAAAAAGTAATAGAACAAATGAGACAAATAGAAGACGATCAATGTGATGGTTTTAAATTCAGCCATATTGATGAAAATATTAAGTGTATGTGATGTAACGACTCAACTTAGTAGACGGATATTGTTACGTTACAAAGCAAGAATGGGGCACCTGGGTGTCTCAGTTGGTTGAGTGTCCAACTTGGGCTCAGGTCATGATCTCACAGTTTGTGGATTTGAGCCCTGCGCTGGGCTCTGTGCTGACAGCTCAGAGCCTGGAGCCTGCTTCGGATTCTGTGTCTCCCTCCCTCTATGCCCCTCCCCCACTTGTGCACTTTCTCTCTCTCTCTTTCTCTCTCTCTCTCTTTCTCTCTCTCTCTCTTTCTCTCTCTCTCTCTTTCTCTCTCTCTCTCTCTCTCAATAAATAAAAAACAAATATTTTAAAAAAGAAGCAAGAACCAACTATAAGCTATCATAAAGAAACCCATATTAAATGTAAAGACACAAATAGATTAAAAGTGAAAGGATGGAAAAAGAGATTCCATGCAGACAATCAAAAGAAAGATGGAGTGGCTGACTGTATTAAGCAATACATAAAGAACCTGTAGACTTTGGAATATGGAATATTATCAAGGACAAAGAGGGACAAATAACTTTTCATAATGATAAAGGAGACAATTCATCAAAAATTCATCATAATCCCGAATACATAGGTACCTAATAACAAAGCTTCAAAATACATGACGCAAAAACTGACAGAATGAAAAGGAAGAATAGACAAATCCATAATATTTGAAGATTGCATCACTCTTCTCTGTAACTGGTAAAACAAATAGACAAATGAGTAAATATATAGACCACTTGAACCATCTGATCAACCAGTTGGACCAAAGTGGTATTTTATAGAACCTTCCACCCAGCAACTACAGAAAATGCATTCAAGTGCATGGAAATGTTTGTGAAGACAAGCAATCTGCTGGACCATAACACAAGACTCAATACATTAAAAAATGATTAAAAGTATGCAAAGTATGTTCTCTGACAAAAATGATGGATTGAAGTAGAAATAAATATGTCTTAAAATCACAAAATTATTTGGAAGTTAAACACATGCCTAAATAACCCATTAGTCAAGACAGAAATCACAAGAAACATTAAAAAAATGTGTTGAATTAAATGAAAATGAAAAAACATGGCCAAACTTGTGAGATGTAGGCAAAGTGGCACTAAGAGGAAAATTTATAGTATTAAATGTTTATATTAATAAAGAATGTCTAGGGGCTTCTGGGTGGCTTAGTCGGTTAAGCATCCGACTTCAGCTCAGGTCATGATCTCATGGTTCATGACTTCAAGACCCACGTTGGGCTGCCTGCTAACAGTTCAGAGCCTGGAACCTGCTTCCAATTCTGTGTCTCCCTTTCCCTGCCCCTCCCCCACTCACACTCTCTCTCTCAAAAAATAAACATTAGAAAAAATAATGTCTAAGATCAATTAAGCTACCACCTTAAGTAGAAAAATCCAGAGTAAGAAGTAGGAAGTAATTGGGGCATGTGGGTGGCTCAGTCGGTTGAGCGTCTGACTTCAGCTCAGGTCACGATCTCACAGTTTGTGAGTTCGAGCCCCACATCAGGCTCTGTGCTGACAGCTCAGAGCCTGGAGCCTGCTTCACATTCTGTGTCTCCCCGTCTCTCTCGGCCCCTCCCCTGCTCATGCTCTGTCTCTCTCTGTCGCTCAATAATAAATAAACGTTAAAAATTTTTTTTAAAAATAGGAAGTAATAAAAAAATAACAAAATCTGAACGAATAATAAAGAAAAATTGGAAAATCCAAAGCTAGTTCTTTGAAAAAGTCAAAATAGATAAATCTGTAGCTAGATGATCAGGGGAATGAGAGCAGATGCAAATTACAAATACCAGGAATGGAAGTGGGAACATGACTTTAGGTCCTACAGACATTACAGAAAAATAAAATGTTTATAAACTACTATATGCCAACAAATTTGACAAATTAGATAAACAAATTACTTGATAGACCTACTACCAAAGGTGAATAGTCCTGTATCCATTAAAGAAATTGAGTTTGAACTTAAACACTCCAGTCTCAAAGAGACCCCAGTCCCACATGGTTTCAATACTGAATTCCACCAAACAGTTAAGAGTGAAATAATACAATTCTATATAAACTATGCCAAAAAATAGAAGCAGGAACGTTTCCCTACTAATTTTAGTAAGTCAGCATTGCCCCGATATCAAAACCAGAAAAAGGCATAGGAAAAAAAACCACCGCAGGGAATAGTTCTCATTGTGTATGTAAGAATCTTTAATAGAACATTAGCAAATAGAACCCAGCAATATGTAAAAAGGGTAACACATAATGACCAGTTAGGGATTTTCAAAGGAATGTAATGTTTTAGCATGTTAAAATCAATTGATATAATTCAACATATTAGCACACTAAAAAGGAAAATTCATGATTATTTCAATAAACACAGAAAAACACTTAACAGAATTGAACACCCATTTATGGTAAAACCTCTTTGCAAACTAGGAATAGGAAATTTGAGTTCAGCAAAGGCATCTATGAAAAACCTACATCGTATTTAATAGTGAAAATCTGAATCTTCTCCTCCTAAGCAGGTTTGGCTTTTTGGGCATGTGACTTGTGCAGTCTTGAAATTCTTGATTTTATCTTTGACCTCGTGTTTTGTAATTAAAGGCTACTTGTATAGTGGAACATGCCCACGTGCAGAGGAAATATGCACAATATGGGTGTCTTCCATTCTTTGCCTGGCCCATGTTCATGTAGTGTTTGCGGTGCCCCAAGAGCATCAATTCTGGTAAACTCACGGTGTCTGGGATTCAGCAAGATGCAAAGCAAGTACAAGGTAAACATGTTACGTCTACGACTAAGTGGGGATCCTGAGAGGCCATGCTTTCTGTTCAAACTAGAACTTGCTTCTAATTCAGGAGGAGGGCAGTGACATTCTAAGAAGTGTGAGCATGCGAGGAACCACGTCATCTCTTTATTACCCATTGCGCCCCTGTGTTAGCCAACTATTTAATGCAGAAATTGATGGCATAGAAGGAAAGGGAGGGATAGAAGCCATAGTTCCTTTTCTTTTTCAGTCCTTCATCAGTAAGCTGAAGATGGGCAGTGTTAATAGAATGTGTGCATATCAAGAAGTGAAACACAAACAATTGAGTTATTTTTCTACAGTGTTTCCACTGTTTTGGTAAGAATGGAATACACATATACACATATGTGCATCTAAGCCATGAGATACTAATTGTTCCATTTCTGTGTTCTGCATATGTGTTAAATGCTCTTATATTTGCATTTAAAATTGGCGTTGTACAGGGGGCGCCTGGGTGGCTGAGTTAAGTGTCCGACTTCAGCTCAGGTCATGATCTCTCGGTTCATGGGTTCAAGCCCCATCTCAGGCTCTGTGCTGACAGCTCAGAGCCTGGAGCCTGCTTCGGATTCTGTGTCTCCCTCTCTCACTGCCCCTTCCCCATTCATACTCTGTGTGTCTCTGTCTTTCTCAAAAAATAAATAAACATAAAAAAATAAAATTGGCATTGTACAATGTTAAGGTAGTGAAATCAGGGCTAATGATTTTAAAATTTAACTTTTCTTAGACCAATGTTGAATAGAAAATAAAAATTATCATGACAAGTAAAAATAAGCCACAGAGGAAAGGGCAAAGCTATATGTTTTAGTACCTTTAATGGCTCTTTTTTCCTGCTTTTTGAGGAGGGGAACCTTTGTTTTCACTTTGCAGTAGGCCTCTAAGTTACGTAGCTGGCTCTGTCCCTCAGTTCAAGAACAAGACAAAAAAGAAAATTCATTCTCACCACTTCTTCCATTAGATCCTATCCAGTACAATAAAGCAAGAAAAAAAAAACAAACTCCTACAAATCAGAAAGAAATGAAACTGTCTTTATTTTCATGTGATATGGTCATCTATGTAAAAAATCCTAAGGAATTCTCAAAACTCCTAGAAGAAAGTTTAGCAAATTTGGAAGTTACACAATTAGTATTAAACGATCTGTATTTTTGTACATTGGCAACAATTGGAGATTGAAAAAAAATCCATTTAAAATAGCATCCAAAACCATGAAATAGTTAAAGCTAAATTTAACAAGATAGGTGCAAGACCTTTATAGTAAAAACTATAAAACATTGCTGAAATCAAAGACCTAAATTAATGGAGAGATCGCAGATATCCATATTAAGATGTCAATTCTCTGTAAATTGGTACAGATTCAATTCAGTCCAAATCAAAATCCCATCAGTCTTTTTTGTTTTTGTTTTTTTTGTTTTTTTTAAACTGAGTTGAATCTTCAGCAGCTTTTTTTTTTTTTTAAGTTTATTTTTGAGACAGAGACAGAACATGAATGGGGGAGGGGCAGAGAGAGAGGGAGACACAGAATCAGAAGCAGGCTCCAGGCTCCGAGCCATCAGCCCAGAGCCCGATGTGGGGCTCGAACTCACGGACCGCGAGATCGTGACCTGAGCTGAAGTCGGACGCTTAACCGACTGAGCCACCCAGGCGCCCCAACCCATCAGTCTTTTTTGTATGAATTGGTGATTAAGAATTTATATGGGTATGTAAATGAGCTATAAAAATTAAAACTTTTTTTAAAAAGAGGACTTATGCTACCTGATTGAGATGTAATATAAATTTATAGTGATCAAGACAGTACAGTACTAGCCTAAGGATAGAATCCAAATAAAGTCCAGGAATTAACACATCTTTGATCAATTCATAGTCAACTAAAAATGCCAAGGTAATTCAATGGAAAAATGATAATCTTTCAACAAATGATACTAGAATAATTAGATATCCGTATGGGAAAAATATCATAATGTTTTTTGATCCCACATATATTTGATTTTATATGTGGGATCCTCATCCCACATATAAAAATTAACTTGAAATAGATCACAGTAAAACTTATAGAACTTTTAGAAAAAACAACAAGAGAAACTCTTTGTGTCCTTGGGCAAAGATTTCTTGAATGGAGGGGAGTATTGAGGCTGCTAACCTTCCACGTGAGGAAGTTGGAGGAGGTTTTATGGGACCTGCTAACAAAACGATAGAATAGGAGCTTGTCTGGCTCCAAAGCCACTGCTTATGCCATGGCAGCACTCTGCCCCCTATTGTAGGGGCAGGGGAAGGGCTTGCTGACTCATGACTGAGGTTCTTTGGTGTCCCCGGACAACAGGCAGCACCGTGGGCTGGCGAGGTACTTGGAAGGGCAGTTCAGGCAGGTGGTTCCAGTCGCTGCTGGCACTGCTAGAAGGTCTTCCCAGTTGGAGTGGGTAAGGGGGCAGGAGAGGGAGTGAGCAGCAGGGTCTTGGGGTCTAGCTGGAGCACACCGCCAGCACATAGCAGATGTGGGGAGAGCTGACAGGCAATGGGGGAGGGTCACAGCAGCAGGAAGACACTGAAAGCTGTATGGGGGGGACAGCTTGAGTAGGCATCAGGGTGAACCTTACAGGATGAGGCTAAGGACCATGAAGTTGCATTTAAATAATAAAATGTGGCAGTAAGATTATACTTGAATCTCGTGGTTCCCAGGTAGAACGGGCTACACCAGGATCCCATTCAGTGGGGAGGAGGGCTTTATTCAGAATAAAGGAGGGGAGGAGGGGAGGAGGGCTTTATTCAGAATACAGATTCCCGGTCCTACACCAGATGTACTAAAGCAGAGTCCCTGAGGGTGGAGCCTGGGAATACAAGTTCAGACAGGTTTGGGAACCATTGATACTCCTACCTTGCCGGGCGATGAAAAGACATTAAAGGAAGCTAGGAAAGCTGGAAAACTGGGAATGAAGTTCAGTGGCAATGTTGGGAATTTATAATATGTCTGATTATAATAGCTAATATTTATTGAGCCTTACTGTGTCCAGTAGGGTATGAGGCAGGGCGCTTCACCCCCATCGTCTTACCACATTCCACCCCCCAACCAAGGCAGGACCGTTTGATCCTGGTTTCACAGAAAAGGGAGCAGGCTTAGAGCAGAAGTGACTTGCAAAGGCCACAGCCAACAGTGGTAGAGGCAGGATTCAAGCTCGGGGTCTAACTGCTGTGTTCCTGGCCCCAAGCTGTATTTCACCAAGGGAGGGAAGAGTGTGTGTGTGTGTGTGTGTGTGTGTGTGTGTGTGTGTGTGTGTGTGTGTGTGTTGGGACAGATGGTCATCAGGGACCCACAGGAGGATGCCTTGGGAGCATGGTGACCAGGCTGTGAGCTGGGAGAGGTGCAGTAGCCACTGTGGGCAGAGCTGGCAATGGCGACGATGGGCTTAAGTCCCACACTTGGGCAGAGAGGGTCCTGATCAGGTCATTTGTGTGTCAAAAGCATAAGGACGATAGGTGGGAAAATTAGGCAAAAACCAATGGAAAGACTTTAAAAGTCAAGAACCTCTCAGGAAGCCAAGGGCTGGCTTTAGAACTCGTTTGGAAGCCTGGAAAATGTGTGTTCCCAGGATGAGAAAATCCCAGCTGGCTGGGTGGTAGAGGCCAGTCTTTGAGGGAGAGGATGGACGGTTGGCTCTCACAGGTGGAAAAAGCATTTGAGGGCAAGAGGAAGGAAACTAGGTGGTTGCAAAGGAGATTAGCCCATCAAGTGAGTCGTGTGGCATCATCTGTAAGGGATTGTCAGGCTGATGCTGATAGGCCCTTCATGCCAACAGCAATGATCCAGCAGAGCCCTGGTGATGGGGTGGCTGTGCCATGTGCATCAGCTGGCAGAGAACCACTCAGGATCTTCCCTTAGGAAAGGCTCATCTGAGTGAGATGGTGATTCTGTGGGACAGCCTGAACCAGTTCCAGTTTATAATGAGAATGCATCCTTTGTAAATGTTGGCACTGAATGATGAGGGACAAACAACTAGCCTGGCAGCATGCTGCACAGTGATCTTGGGGCAAGCAAGGCATCTTCTCCCGTCATTCCTGGTGGCGGTGACCCTATGGTTCCCAATTCCTGCATTTCACAAAGCAGAGCAGGAGAGCAGAGGGTGAAGTCATTGGATTCTGTGCCCAGGTCTTGTTTGAGGACTTGAGGAAGATACATCTTCCCGGCTGATCCTTTGAAAGACGTGGGAGGAGAAGTGTGTCCCGTAGAAACAGGTGCACAGAGAGGAGCTGCTCAGTGGACTCCTGGACCAGATACAGAGGCTCTGTGGTGGAGCTGCTCTCCACGGGGCATTTACTGAGGGCCTTCTCCATGCGAGGAGGGCATTTCCAGGAAGCTGAGTCTCTGTCCCAAAGGGTCCCCAAGTCTGCTGGTGGGCCGGGTATTCCAAGTGAGTAGAAGAATAGGAACTTTCAAATAGTGCTCGTTGTCTTTATTTTCTTCTCACAAAGAGATTCACAATAGAGAGGTTATAAAGCAAAAAGGAAAACAGAAGTTGTCCTAAATCCACAGCAACCACTCCCCACACACAAGACTTTGAATTTTTACCTTTTAGACGATTGGAAGCTATTGATGTGTTTCGAGCAGGAGGTAGGGCTTGCAAAAAGACAGTTTTGGAAGATTAATGTGATACCAGGGGATGGGTCGGCAGGATCAGAGAGGGCCCAGGGAGAAGTCTGTGTCTAGTCCTATGGAAGGTAAGGCTTTGGCCAGGAAGTGGCCAGAGAAGTGACAAGGAAGGAGACCAGATGGGACGAATGACCCACTAGAGGCACAAAAATGACCACCAGCCCGACAGGGCTAGCGCTCGTTCAGGTGTTCGGCAAAGGTTTACTGGGTGTTCACAACGTTCATTGCTGGGTTCTAGTTATCTGGAGCGCACGGTCAGTGAGCTGTGGTCCCATCCCTAAGCTGGCAGAAATGGACCTTCAGAGCAGCCTGGGTGGGGAAGACCATGGCAGGCTTGGGTATTCCCATTCACTCGAAGTGTTGTGTCGCACCTCTGGCTGCGCCTGAGTGTCACCTGCGGGCTTTTAAACAATGTCAATATCTGGGCCTCTGGTTCCATTGTTTTGGGGTGCTGCCTGGGTATAGCTCTCAGGTGATTCTAAGGTGAAGCCTGGGGTGGGAACCCCTGGTAAGGATGAGGAGAGCACCCCCAGGTGGTGCTAATCCAAGACAGTTGAGGTAGAAGAACAGAAATTTAGGAGATGTGATAGTTTGCCAGGTCTTTGAATTTGAAGTTTGGAATTTGAAAATGCCGTGAGATTAAAATCTCCTTGAGAGACCTGGCCCACGGCCTGGCAGGGTCTTCACAGGCCAGTCTTTCTCTGAATATGTGCTAGCTCTTTTGGGAGACCGGAGAAGGGCAATCAGAAAAAGGGACCATAAGAAGGAAATTTGGAAAATGACTTAAAATCCGAATTGAGGACTAGGAGACTAGACTCAAGGCAGGACCAATGAAACCACATTAATAGATGGAAAACATCTCTGTGGGTGTGGCTTTGACTATAATGAAGAGATGCTGGTCAGACAGGGAGGAGGTGTGGCCACTTGGGGTGAGGGGTGAATATTAGAAAAGGAAAGCAAATCAGTGGACAGAAGAGAAGCAGGTGACAGGCACAGGGAGATGACATGAAGCTGTCCTGTGTGTCTAGAGTTTGGTTTCCAGAGACAGGGAAGTGAGAGGATCTTGGCTTTGCTTTAATGCTTATTACACCACCTAGAACAGTAACTTGTAGAAGAGAGTGTGAAGTGCAGATCCATGGGCCTAGTAGGCAGGTGGGACCCAGGAATCTCCCTTCTTCACCTGTTCCCCTGGGGATCCCAGCGCACTTGGCTCAGAAGCACTGACCTAGAGAAATAGCAACTAAGGAGTAAGTCCCGAAGGGTTGAGTTGAAACCAGGGACTAAAAATACCATTCCAGATGTCCCTGGACAGGCTGTGAGGGGCTGTAGGGAAGACAGACCACTGGGTAATGACTAAGAAGCACAGTGGGAGAGAAGAAACGGGAGGGAGTCCCCAAAGAGGAGGAGCACTGGCTGGTTTCTGCCCCTTGAGAGTCTGCCAAAAGTTTCACTCTCAAGACTGGAGTCATTCTGAATTGAGAGGTAGGGAACTCTGGAATCCTAAGAGCTTGCTCTGCTCTGTGGGTATGTACAGAGGGGCTTTGATGTTTTTGTGTGATTGGTGATCTCCCTCCACATTTCCTTATGCTAGGTTTATGTGATGATTATATTTCTGGAACTCTAAGAATCTTCTGTCTTCAGATTATGTGCTCCTCTTCCTCTGGGCTGGTACATTTGCTCTTGAGTAAAGTCAGGATGTGTACGTTAAATGCAACTGGTATTGCTCAGAGGTTAACAGGACCTGAGCAGGCAGCATAGGACTGTGTTGTCATTCTGATTACTCCCATAAGTGTGTAGCTAATTTTTCTTTTTCTTTTTCAACTTTTTTTTGAATGTTTATTTGTTTTTAAGAGAGAACGTGAGTCTGGGAGGGGCAGAGAGAGAAGTAGACACAGAATCTGAAGCAGGCTCCAGGCTCTGAGCTGCCAGCGCAGAGCCTGATGTGGGGCTTGAACTCACAGACCACAAGATCATGACCTGAGCCAAATTCAGATGCTCAACCAACTGAGCCACCCAGGTGCCCCTTTTCTTTTCTTTTCTTTTTTTTAATTAATTTTTTAATGTTTATTTTTGAGAGCATGAGTGGGGGGTGGGGCAGAGAGAGAGGGAGACACAAAATCCAAAGCAGGCTCTAGACTTAGCTGTCAGCACAGAACCCAACATGGGGGTCGAACCCACGAACCAGGAGATCACGACCTGAGCCAAAGACCGATGCCCGACCGACTGAGCCACCCAGACACTGCTTCTTTTTTTTTTTTTTTTTTTTTTTTTTTACTTTGGTAATCAGAGATTGGCTTAAATTTCCTTTACCATCCAGAAATCCATATACTAAAATGTCTGTACAAGCTTGGTGTTGTGAGTGTGTGTGTAGGACCACAACTGAGTGGGCCAGCTCAAGTTTTACTCCCTCTTGGGGGTCTTTGCTGACCTACCCTTTTCTCCATCAGGATCAGTCTGTGCTTCCTCTTTTTCCAGTAGCTTCTTTATCTCTGCTCTTGAGATCGTTTTTTTACTGTCCAGGACCCAGGATGGAGCCCTGCCACTTACCAAGACGTCAGTGGGGTTGAGTTTTGTTTTTTTTTTTTAAAGGATCTGGAAGCCAAGTATGATTAAACATTTTAAAATAGAGTCCTTTAAGCAAAATTAGAATTATTTGGCCCAGAGAAAAAAGACGAAGGTGACTAAGAGAAGACACAGAATAGTGTGACCACGTGTTTTCTGTTTCTAAAGTGAAGCCTCCAGGGGAGAGGGGGAACTTTTGATTAGTTCTTTGATTCTTAATCATCTGGGCTAACAGGCCCTTTTGAGAATACGATGAGAGCAATGGATTTGCTCCCCTAGAAAAGGGCAAAACACAATTTGCCCCTAATTTTGGGGGTTCACTGACTCTCCCATCCTACTCCTCAGATTTGAAGTGAATAATCCCTGGGTCATTATAAAATATTAAATGTTGGGTGTTCATTCCTGCATCTCCTCCCACAGGGAGGCCTTCTGTGGTCTTAATAGTCTCTCCCTCAGTGATGTGAGCTGGCTTTGCATCATAGGAGCATTTATCAAGACATCGTGTCCTTACGTTCAGCGCGTGTTAGTGGCATTTTCCTCTTAGCCCCAAGGCCTAAGATTGACATAAAAATCTGCTTGCTCATATCTTTGTCCTCAGAGTTCATTATTCAGTAATTAAAGCTTAGGAAATTTCACATGAATGCTCAGGGATCCAAAAGGAAGACGGCATTGTACTAGCCAAGGTTTCTTGAGCTCGGGTCTGTTGACATTTGGGGCTAGGTCATTATTTACTGTGAGGCCTGCTTTGTGCACTGGAGGGTATTCAGCAGCAGCCATGGTCTCCACTCAGTAGATGCCAGGAGCACTCTCCCGCCTACTCACCACAACCAAAAAATCAAAAATGTCCCCAGACATATGGCCATATAGCCCCCAGCAGCGTTGGATCACCACCCCCCCCCCACACACACACACACCACCACCACCACTTGAAAACCACTGCTTCTAGCCTTTCTCTAGCTTGATTTTGGCTCTCTTATCAAGGGGAACACCTCTGTGAAGAATGAACTATTCTCTGTTCTGCCTTCTGGAGCTATTCATGCAGCTAGCTGTGCTCTGTGTCAGCCATGTATCAGCCCCAGAGGCTGAAAATGTGAGTGAGACACCCTGACCTTGGGGGCTTCCTGTGTTTTAGTTTGGGAGAGAGACACTCAGAAGTATCAGAGGGTATGGTGGGGGTGTCCATGGAAAAGAGGCATGTGTCCCAGGGCCTTTCCAATATATTATCCATCCAGGATGGTCTTGGTTAATAGTTTTCCCATGGCTATGTCTTTTTTGTCATTCATATCTCTGTTTAAATGCCACCACTTCAGGGAGGGGGGCCAAGATGGCAGAGCAGCATGGAAGTTTTTTGCATCTCTCATCTCTGAAATGCAGCTAGATCAACACCAAACCATCTTGCACACCTAGAAAATTGATCTGAGGATTAACACAGCAATCTGCAGAACTTGAACCACAGAACTCGGCAAGTATGTGGCATGAAGAGGTGAACTGGGGGAGAGAGAACCCGCAGAGGGTAGGGAGCTGTTTTTGCTTGTGGAGAGAGGTTGGAGATGGGGGTGGGGGAAGCACAGGAAAAGCACTTCCCCCTGAAAACAGCTGGAGAGAAAGAGAAAGTGGAAACACCCATAAGGGACTTAACAAGAAAGTGAGAAAGGAGAAAGGAGAGGGTTTGGATACCATAAGACTATGAACAGGGGAGCACAGAGTCTGAAACTCCTTAGCTTGATACCTGGCAGAGCTCTGGTGGGAAGGGCAAATCCCCAGGAGCATAAAGTGGGGTCCTTGGGGTCCTTGGGCCACATGGGGAGAGGCAGTTCCCCAGCTGAGAAGACATTTGGTAGAGGCTGTACAGCCTCCCCACAGGTAGAGGTCCCAGTGGACCCCAGAGAATAGCCACATTTGCTGGTGTTGGAACAAGGATGTTAAGGGGCGGTGAAGCCTGGCGCCAGATGTGTGTTGTGATTTACCATAATCCCTGAAACACTGCTGCTACATGATCATGCGAACTTTTTCTGGGGTGGGCTGGAACCTGGTCTCAGTCTCTGGGCATCTGCAGTAGTGCAGTTGCATGAACGTTCCTGGGAGCAGGCTGGCACCTAGCCATTGCTCGGGGAGCCCTTCCCCCAGAGGGTCTGAGCAGGTCAAAGCCACAGGGCCCTCAGAAGTGAGGGGTTTGGAAACACAGCCCCATCTGAGATGAAACTTGGGACGGAGGTGCTGCCTGGCAGCCTGACGGCATGGTCATGGACAGTGTAGAAGCCGGGAGTGGACTGAAGCCAGAGACAAAAGAGGGGTGCTTGATTGCCAGTCAGAGCAAAGAGTTCTGATATTAGAGATTGGGTAGCTGGGTTACACCAGTTTCACCTCTCCTGTGCATGCACATACATGCATATATGTGCCATAATGATCCACCCCAGTAAACTAAGCAGCTCCATCTAGTGGAGAACGGAGCTGTTGCACGAAGCCCCCGTCCAACTGTGCCAAGCATGGTGTAGAGGAACATCATAAATCTCTCTACCTGCTTAGTTTACAGACTATAAAGTGCTTCATAATTTGAATTCTAGGGGAAACTGGATGTAATTTCAATCATATTTCATTCTGTTCGCTGGTCCATCTGTTCACTTTTTTTCTTATTCTTGAATGCAGAAAGAGAAAAAACTTATTTTTATTTTCCGTTCTTATAAAAAAGATTTTTTCTACAATATTTATTTTTTGTAAGTTTTTATTCTATTCTACTTTCATGATTTCATCTTATTCTATTTTATTGTATTCATTTAAAAAAATTTTCAAACATCTTCCTTGTTTTTTCCTTATGTTTCCTTTCTTTTCTTTCCCTTTTTCCTTTATTCTATCAAACTGTTTCGACAATCAGACCAAAACACACCTAGGATCTAGCATCCTTTGATGACAGCCTCTTTGTGTTGTTTTTAATTTTTTAATTTTAATTTAATTTTATTTTATTTTATTCTTTTTCTTCCTTCAAAATGATGAAACAAAGGAATTCACCCCAAAAGAAAGAATAGGAAGAAATGACAGCCAGGGAATTAATGCAGATACAAGCAAGATGTCTGAACCAGAATTTAGAATCATGATAATAAGAATGCTAGCTGGGGTTGAAAAAAGCATAGAATCCCTTTCTGCAGAGATAAAAGAAAGTAAAATTTAGTCAGGATGAAATGAAAAATGCTATAACTGAGAAGCAATCTTGAATGGATGCCATGGTGGCAAGGATAGATGAAGCAGAGCAGCAAATCAGTGATATAGAGGACAAACTTATGGAGAATAATGAAGCAGGAAAAAAAGAGGGAAGCTAAGGCAAAAGAGTATGATATAAAAATTAGAGGACACAGTGACTCATTAAAAAGGAATAAAATCTGAATAATAGGGGTCCCAGAAGATGAAGAGCGAGAAAAAGGGGTAGAAGGTTTATGTGAGCAAATCATAGTGGAAAACTTTCCTAACCTGGGGAAAGACATAGACATCAAAATCCAGGAAACACAGAGAACTCCCATTAGATTTAACAAAGACTGACCATCAACAAGGCCTTTCATAGTCAAATTCACAAAATACACAGACAAGGAAAGAATAATGAAAGCAGCAAGGGAAAAAAAGTCTTTAGCCTACAAAGGAAGACAGATCAGGTTCATAGCAGACCTATCCACAGAAACTTGGTAGGCCAGAAAGGAGTGGCAGGATATATTCAGTGTGCTGAATTGGAAAAATATGCACCCAAGAATTCTTTATCCAGCAAGGTTGTCATTCAAACTGGAAGGAGAGAGAGAATTTCCCAAACAAAAACTAAAGGAGTGCATGACCACTAAACCAGCCCTGCAAGAAATTTTAAGGGGGCTCCTGAGGGTAGAAAAGACAAAACAAAAAAGACCAAAAGCAACAAAGACTAGAAAGGACCAGAGAACACCACCAGAAACTCCAACTCTACAGGCAACACAATGGCAATAAATTCATATCTTTCAGTATTTACTCTAAATGTCAATGGACTACATGCTCCAGTCAAAAGACATATGAAAAGAATGGATAAGAAAACAAGACTCATCTTTATGCTGTTTACAAGTGACCCATTTTAGACCTAAAGTCACCTTCAGATTGAAAGTAAGGGAATGGAGAACATCTGTCACGCTAATGATCGCCAAAAGAAAGCCAGAGTAGCCATACTTATAGCAGACAATATAGGTTTTAAAATAAAGACTGTAACAAGAGATGAAGAAGGGCATTACATCATAATTAAGGGGTTTATCCACCCAGATGACCTAACAATTGTAAACATTTATGTCCCCAGTGTGGAAGAACCCAAATATATAGATCAATTAGTCACAAACATACAGAAACTCACTGATAATAATACCATAACAGTAGGGGACTTCAACACCCCACTTACAGCAATGGACAGATCATCTGAACAGAAAGTCAGCAAGGAAACAATGACTTTGAATGGCACACTGGACTGGATGGACTTAACAGATATATTCAGAACATTTCATCCTAAAGCAGCAGAATACACATTCCTCTTGAGTGCACATGGAACATTCTCCAGAGTAGATCACATACTGGGACACAAATTAGCCCTCAACAAGTATGAAAAGATCGACATCATACTGTGCATATTTTCAAACCACAACGCTCTGAAACTCGAAATTAACCACAAGAAAAAATTGGGAAAGATAGATACTTGAAGACTAAAGAACATCCTACTAAAGAATTAATGGACTAACCAAGAAGTTAAATAGGAAATTAAAAAGTGCATGGAAGCCAATGAAGATGATAATGCCAAAACCTCTGGGATGCAACAAAGGTGGTCATGAGAAGGAAGTATATCTTCCTAAAGAAGGAAGAAAGGTCTCAGATACACCCTACACCTAAAGAGCTGGGAAAATAACAGCAAATAAAACCCCAAACCAGCAGAAGATGGGAAATAATAAAGATTAAAGCAGAAATCAATGCTATTGAAATAAATAAAGCAGTAGAACAGATCAATGAAACCAGGAGCTGGTTCTTTGAAAGAACTAACAAAATTGGTAAACCCCTAGCCCGTTTGATCAAAAAGAAAAAAAGGACCCAAATAAATAAAATCAAGAATGAAAGATCACAACCAACACTGCAGAAATACAAACAATAATAGAATATGATGAGCAATTATACACCAATAAATTGGGCAATCTGGAAGAAATGGACAAATTCCTAGAAATATATAAACTACCAAAACTGAAATGAGAGGAAATAGAAAATTTGAACAGACCCATAACCAATAAAGAAATCGAATTAGTAATCAGAAATCTCCCAAAAAACAAGAGTCCAGGGCTGGATGGCTTTCCAGGGGAATTCTACCAAATATTTAAAGAAGTGTTAACGCCTATTCTTTTGAAGCTGTTCCAAAAAATGGAAATGGAAGAAAACCTTCCAAACTCATTCTATGAAGCCAGCATTACCTTGATTCCAAAACCAAAGACCCCACTAAAAAGGAGAAGTACAGACCAATTTCCCTGATGAGCATGGATGCAAAAATCCTCAACAAGATACTAGCCAACCAGATCCAACAATACATTAAAAGAATTATTCACCATGACCAAGTGGGATTTATACCTAGGATGCAGGGCTGGTTCAATATCTGCAAAACAATCAGTGTGATACATCAATAAAAGAAAGGACAAGAACCACATGATCCTCTCAATAGATGCAGAGAAAGCTTTTGACAAAATACAGCATCCTTTCTTGATAAAAACCCTCAAGAAAGGGATAAAACGATCATACCTCAATCATAAAATCATATAGGAAAGAGCCACTGCTAATATCATCCTCAATG
Source organism: Panthera pardus (assembly GCF_024362965.1). Classification (NCBI taxonomy): domain Eukaryota; kingdom Metazoa; phylum Chordata; class Mammalia; order Carnivora; family Felidae; genus Panthera; species Panthera pardus. The sequence continues at coordinate 21,447,346 of NW_026526832.1, forward strand.
GGGAAAAACTGAGAGCTTTCCCCCTAAGGTTAGGAACATGACAGGGATGTCTATGCTTGCCATTGTTATTTAACATAGCGTTGGAAGTCCTAGCCTCAGCAATCAGACAACACAAAGGAATAAAAGGCATCCAAATTGGCAAGAAGGAAGTCAAACTTTCACTCTTCACAGACGACATGATACTCTATATGGAAAACCCAAAAGATTCCACCAAAAAACTACTAGAACTGATCCATGAATTCAGCAAAGTCACAGGGTATAAAGTCTATGCGCACAAATCAGTTCCATTTCTATGCACCAATAGTGAAGCAACAGAGAAATCAAGGAATCAATCCTATTTACAATTGCACCAAAACCCATAAAATACCTAGGAATAAACCTAACCAAAGAAGTGAAAAATCTATACACTGAAAACTATAGTAAGCTTATGAAAGAAATTGAAGAAGACACAAAAAAGTGGAAAAATATTCCATGCTCGTGGATTAGAAGAAAAATATTGTTAAAATGTTGATACTACCCAAAGCAATCTAGATATTCAATGAAATCCCTATCAAAATAACACCAGCATTCTTCACAGAACTAGACCAAACAATCCTAAAATTTGTATGGGACCAGAAAAGACCCCGAATAGCCAAAGCAATCCTGAAAAAGAAAACCAAGGCTGGAGGCATCACAATCCTGGACCTTAAGATGTGTTACAAAGCTGTAATCGTCAAGACAGTATGGTACTGGCACAAAAACAGACACTCAGATCAATGGAACAGAACAGAGAACCCAGAAATGGACCCACAGACGTATGGCCAACTAATCTTTGACAAAGCAGGAAAGAACATCCAATGGAATACAGTCTCTTCAGCAAATGGTGTTCAGAAAACTGGACAGTGATATGCAGAAAAATGAACCTGCATCACTTTATTATACCATACACAAAAATAAGCTCAAAATGCGTGAAAGATCTAAATGTGACACAGGAAGACATCAAAATCCTAGAGGAGAAAGCAGGCAAAAACCGCTTTGATCTTGACCACAGCAGCTTCTTACTCAACACATCTCCAGAGGCAAGGGAAACAAAAGCAAAAATGAACTATTGGAACCTCATCAAAATAAAAAGCTTCTGCACAGCAAAGGAAAAAAATCAGCAAAACTAAAAGGCAACGAATAGAATGGGAGGAGGTATTTGCAAATGACATATCAGATAAAGTGTTAATATCCAAAATCCATAAAGAACTTATCAAACTCAACACCCAAAAAACAAATAATCCAGTGAAAAAATGGGTAAAAGACATGAATAGACACTTTTCCAAAGAAGACATCTAGATGGCTAACCAACATGAAAAAATGCTCAACGTCACTCATCATTAGGGAAATACAAATCAAAACCACAATGAGATACCACCTCACACCTGTCAGAATGGCTGAAATTAACAACTCAGGAAACAACAGATGTTGGCAAGGATGTAGAGAAAGAGGGTCTCTTTTGCACTGCTGGTGGGAATGCAAACTTGTGCAATACTCTGGAAAACAGTATGGAGGTTCCTCAAAAAGTTAAAAATAGAACTATCCTACGACCCAGCAATTGCACCACTAGGTATTTATCCAAGGGATGCAGGTATGCTGTTTCAAAGGGGCATGTGCACCCCAATGTTTATAGCAGCGATATCAACAATAGGCAAAGTGTGGAAAGAGTCCAAATGCCCACTGACATATGAATGGATAAAGAAGATGTGGTGTGTATGTATATATATATATATATATATATATGCATTATATATATATATGCATTATATATATATATATATAATGCATATATATATATATATGCATTATATATATATATATATATATATATATATATATAATGCAGTATTACTCGGCAATCAAAAAGAATGAAATCTTGCCATTTGCAACAATGTGGATGGAACTAGAGGGTATTATGCTAAGCAAAATTAGAGAAAGACAAATATCATGACTTCCCTCATATGTGGAATTTAAGATAAAAAACAGATGAACATAAGGGAAGGGAAGCAAAACAAATATAAAAACAGGGAGGGGGACAAAACAGAAGAGATTCTTAAACACAGAGAACAAACTGAGGGTTGCCAGAGGGGCTGTGGGTGGGAAGATGCGCTAAATGGGGAAGGGGCATTAAGGAAGACACTTGTTGGGATGAGAACTGGGTGTTATACGTAGGGGATGAATCACTGGAATCTACTCCTGAAATCATTATTGCACTATATGCCAACTAACTTGGGTGTAAATTAAAGACAGATGCCACCACTTCGGGAACACCTGTCCTTACCAACCTGCATTAACCGGCTCTTGTCACTTAATGCAGTGTAACAACCCGAAAGTCAGTGGCTCGCAAGCACACGTTTCTCACTCGTACATCCATGGCTAGGCTGGGGCCTGACCTGGGCTGGGTTCAGCTGGGTTTTGCTCCAGGCTGGAGCTTGAGTTTTGCTTGGCTCCACAGGTCCCTCATGCGCTGTACCAGTGAGGTTCTTGGCGCATATTGTTCTCATGGCAACGGTGGAAGCCCAGAAGGAAGTGCAGGCGAATTACAAACATGTGCTCGTGTCCTATGTGCTGACATCCATTTGACCAGAGCAGATCCCGTGGTCAGAGTCAGCGGGAGGGAACCTTCTCCGTGAGGCTATGACAAGTGTGTGGCTCTGTGATACTTGTACGGGGGAGTGACGAATTGGGGCCAACAATCTCCTTCACCTTCTAGTCTAAAGCAGCTACCTGTTACTTTATCGTTTTTATTCTCTGCTGGGCTCTGATACTTTTATTATCGAATCATGCCTTTTTATCTACTGTTAGCAAAACATCAGCTCCTGACAGCAGGAACTTTTTCTGCCATATTCATTGCTACCTGCCAAATACCTACCTGCCACAGGATGGACATTCACTAAGTCTTTGAATGAATGAATGAATGATTCTGTTTGGGGATTGGCGGGTGGTGTTGGAGCTGGGTCTTGAAGTAGTAACAATAACTAACATTTTCTGGGAAAGACTAAAGCCGTTTATGTATTGGGTTTTCGACCCGGGTTCAGTCTGAGGATCATCACCACGTGTGGCCCTCCGCAGGAAAAGGAGGAGAGGCAGGATGTTCGGGTTAGAACCGTAGAGCCCTGAAATAGCACATCTTATTAGAGGGCTGGCGATAGGTCTGGTGTGGCTGGGGTGAGGGGAGCTTGGTGGGCGGCGGCCAGGCAGAAGAAACGAGTGACGCCAGACCCCACTTGTCAGGACTGCCATGTTCCATACCTGTAGGGGAGCCATCACATCAGAGTCTGCAGGGTGGTGCCCTGAGGATTGTGCAGTGCACAACCTGAGAAGCTGTCCTGGCAACCTGGCAGATCATGAGGGGCCTCGTGTAACATGTCACATTGGCTAGATGCCTATTCTGGAAGTCGTCTTTGTTTTGGAAGAAGGTGGACATTGCGTATCTGTTAGCAGAGATTCACCCAAGCTATAAAACAAATTGGAAGCTTCTAGAGGTCCTTTTGTTTTGAGGCACATGGTAGAAACCGGACAAGCTTGGAAGGACCCCTCAGCGGTACCCCAAGGCTCAAACCTTGAATTGTGCTGGGTAGGGTTATATTTCTTGGAGACCCCAGACGTCTCCTGGCACAGCGATGCTGGAGTTTGCTGTGGGCCAGCGCGAGAGCATCTACCCCCTCCGCTGTCTGCAGACCTCCCACCTGTGTAGATGCCGCAGGTCCTTGCTGGGTTCTGTGCTCCCCACGGGCCCCCAGTGCCTGGGACTTCAGCCTCCACTGACCCTCGTCACAACTCAGCTGAGTAACGTAGGGAAAGCCCTGGCATCATGCTTGGCTGGCGTCTTGCCAGCTGGGCACGAGAGCCGCGGTGGACCCACCCCGAGGCCAGGCTGGCTTCTGATACGCAGTCCCCTGGGTCGGAGCAGATGTTTAATTAATGTCTTAAAACTCAAACTCTGCTTGTAGCGGGGAAAAAAGAGTAAGGAGATCTGAGCTCCAGTGTCAGCACTGCCAGGAGACCACAGACTCACAGCCTCGTTTCTGTGGGCTTCAAGTCTCTTCTGTAAAATGAGAATAAGAACTTTGCTTGTTGTGGCCAGTAGGATTGTGAATATGGAGGTGTGATGAGACTCCATTAGTCTTACTGTTAGGCACGAATTTCCCTTCTCCCCTCCGGAGGAATAGAAAGTCACTAAGAACATATTTTGTGCCAAGCCCTGTCCCGGGTGGTGTCGCATATAACCTCTCTTTTGATCTTACTGGCCCAGCCTTTGGGGTTCCTGCGAGGATGAAGAAGTCACATCTCAGAGAGGGAAATTGACTTGCTCCAGGCCACACAGCCTGCTGGTGGTAGGCAAGGTCTGTGTGACTGCACGGCCCAGCCTCTTTCTGCCACTCGTTCATCCAGTAGGCATTGGCGGCTTCCCGTGTGCCAGACCCGGTCCTAGGCACTGGGGAATCCACAGAGAAACAGAACCAAAGCCCCGTCCCCTTGGAGCTTGCTTTCTAGTGAAGTAAACAGAGTAAACGGACAAATAAAAGGACGAATAAAAAGTGAAGATACTTCTCTGCAGGGTCTTAAACAGGAAAACAGAGAGAGTGTGTGGGGTGGGGGGGAGGTCAGGGCAGGCCCCTGCGAGGAGGGGACATGTCAGCAGGGACCTGACTGATGAGGAACGTCCCCTCCAGTCTGCAGAGAGCACGGCTCCAGAGTGGGGCCCACAGGCACTGAGTGACGGCCACCCCAGGCTCCGGCCTGTCTTCCTTGGGCTGGGGAGGTTGGTTGCCTGCAGAGATAACTTCTGCCCTGTTCCTTCCTGCTTTACGGCTCCGTGGAATTTTTTTTTTTTTTCCCAAAACATCTAAGTTAGTTTTAATGAACAGAGGCTCCAGTATGGTCTTCCCCTGACAGCAGAGCATCATGAGGTCTCCAAGGGCAGCTCACAAGGATGTTGGCTCCCAGAGCAGCCTTCTCTCCCTGGGTTTCTTCTCCCCAGTTCTGGAGTATTCTGGAATCTCCAGGCTGGAATGAGCCTATGGGGAGGGGTCGTCCTGGGCAGTTGAGGCACCAGCCTGCCTCCAAGGGGATGACTTCTCTTTTAAAGCCCTGCTTAGAGCAGCCCCATGTCCCTGTGGACTGGCAGAAATGTGCAGGATATTGTGATTCATCAAATTCCAAGAGGAAGGACTTCGTAAAGGAATTTTCTCACGGCTGCATTTCTGAGCTGGGGTATTACAAACATTTCATCCGGCTGTCCTGGGTTAGATGAAGCTGTTGAGTCTGAATGTTTACCCACTTGGGAGATTCGTTCATTCTCCTCGTTAGTTTAAAAATCTTGTGTTTAAGAAAAAATAACAGTTCTTTTGCAATGAGATTGCTGCCCAGTCTCTTTCACTGGGGAAAGGGGTTCCCTGGGGTAAGAAGAGGTGACCTCCGTGGCACCCCAGAGCAGAGCTTCTCAGGCTTGTGCGGGGGAATCCCCCCCGAGACGGAAACGTGTGTTGAGTCCAGTGTGACAAGCTGCCCCCACCCCCTCCTGGGCCACCCCGAAGAGCCAGGAGGCCGCATCAGGGCTCCTGCTTGGCCTTCGGAACTGCCTGAGCTGGGAACCTCCCTGTCTGTTCACAGGGTCAGGTGTCATGTCTGCAAACCCCTGGCGCTGAGCTCCTTCAGGCAATCATTGATGATGCTGAGAGGAGAAGCCTTCCTGCCACGCTTGGTCGCTGAGTGTGGTATCCGAGGCAGTCTTTGTTTCTGAGACCCCGTCTCTGTAGAGCCCGCGTCTTCCTGAAGCCGTGCGTCACCTCTCTGATCGGATATGATCCCCATCCACCCGACCTCTGTCTGCATCTTTGCTCAGCCTCATCTCCTGGATATTTCCGGGACCATCCCCACTACTGTCCTGGCCTGTACCCCGCCCAGCAAAGTGACCGAGCCTCATTCCTCTGTTCTTGGGCTGAGGTGGCGTGGGAGAGGGTTGGGGTGCAGCAGCTGGGATGTTAGAGGGCTGCGTCCCGGGGAGACCATGAGGCTGGGAGGTCAGGTTTGTGATGGCTTCTGGCCTGCTCATCTGCTCCCCAGAAGGGGAAGGGCAAGTAGGGGGAAGACCATACTGGACCCCTCTGAAGGGGTCGGGGTGAGGGGCAAGTTGTGACGTGGTTGCACTACCTCAGGTGGCTCAGGGGAGCACGGGATCCACAGCAACCCTGAGGACCCTTTCGTTGAGGTAAGTTTAGAGAATTGGGGGAGCTCTGAGAAGCACAGCCTGGGGCTCCTGGGAGAATCCTCTAGGAAGGAATAAGCTCACTGCGATGCAGGGAGAGAATTCCCTGGCACGGGGGGGACCTGCGGGACCCACAGGACTCTCCGGCGTGTGACCTGGACATGGCCATTTGCCTCCACATCCCCTCACAGATGAGCTGAGAGTGCAGGTCGAGAAGGGGTGGGCAGGGGACAGGAAGCAGTATGACCCTCTGGCCACCCTGGGAACCGACCCGCCTTGCCTTCCCTCCAGCCTTTCCGAGCAGGTCATTTCCAGGCCCACCTTTGCCCTCAGAAGTGAGGTCTGATGAGGGCCAGCCGGGGTCAGGACTGCAGGGACTTCCGAGATGAGGTAGGCCGCCCCTCAGCTCATAGGTGGTGAAGTGGGGGCTCAGGGAAGTTTCTTGACCTAGCAGGTTCCCCATCCAGCAAGGGGCAGGGCAACAGTCCAGGGCTCCTCCTAAGTTTGTTTTCTGCACCTGCCAAGTGGAATGCAAACGTGGATCTTATTTTAAAATAGGCTGAAGGGAGTGCTGTCCCGTATAGATGGTTTCCATTGTGAACCAAACCTGAATCCTGTTATACTCTTTGTTTGTTTGTTTGTTTGTTTGTTTTGAGAGAGAGAGAGGGAGCAGGGGAGGGACAGAGAGAATCCAAAGCAGGCTCCACACTGTCAGCACAGAGTCCAACGCAGGCCTCAAACTCCTGAACCAAGAGATCGTGACCTAAGCCAAAATCGAGAGTCAGACGCTTAACCGACTGAGCCACCCAGGCACCCCTGTTATACTCTTTGGATAATAACCTTTGGTGGGAATTGGTTTAAAGCTTTCCTGTTATAGTTGCTCTCTGTCTACAGAGCAGGTGGTTTACTTAAGGAGGGACCCTGATGGGGAGTAAAACAGTTATTACTGACACCGGCTCAGTGCTTACACTTTATGGAGTCTGCTCTATCCACCCCGCGAGGTGGACAGCAGGGCCTGTTGGGGGGCAAGAGACCCCTAGGCGTGGAGCTCTGTCCATGGCTCAGTGTGACAGCCCAGGTGGTGGCCAGGGCCAGAGATGGGTCTGGAGCCTCTGGTTCAGAGTTGTTGACACCGGTAGGTATGGGGCCCAGACTTGTGGCTTGTCTGCGTGCAGCTACTCCCTTGACCTCTAGGACCTAGAGACCCTCGGCCCTGGTGACTGCTGTATCCGGACCCTGTGTGGGTTTTGGCAAAGTGCTCCCACTCGGTGAGATGCCTGAGGTACAGCCTGACCTTGTTGACTAGCTTCCTGTGCCATGAATTTGGGACTGGGCAGATTCTAAGGCTATACAGCCCCCAGAGGAAGGTGACCTTTGGGCTGGTAGACATTCTTGGACCTCAGGCCAGACCGGCTTGCAGACGCAGCGTGATCTTTGTGATTTGCTTTGACTCACTTAATGTAAATTGGCAGCCTCTTTGGGTTATCAGGTATTTAATAAGTGTCCTGAGGCCATATTGATAGTGCTCAGGTGGGAATGGCCTATCATGTCCAAGCAAAAGTTCAGGAGATATCCCTTAGGATTTCTGAAATTGCCCACTTGCCCCATGAATGGTATAATGATGGGGCTGCCCAGCCCCAAGAACACAATGAGTTGTTAGTTGCTGGAACCAGCAGTTTAAGGAGCTGCTTAAACTCAGAGCTGCGTCTGGTGACTTGATGACCAGTCTCAAGACACATTGCGTGTACTAACTCATTATTCAGTGGGCCTGTGATGAGTGCCCAGGCCTGCAGGAACTTTCTGCCGGGCGTGGTGGGTCCTCAGGGTTGATCAGCCCCTGATAAAACACAAAAACAGAGGGGAATATGGCATAACCAAGAGTATCCAGAAAATTAATGTCAGAATTAACCTCTCATCGTTTATTAAGCCATCTTGTTTAAAAATCTAAAAGTGACTTCCCTGCATTTTTCACCTACCCAGGATCCATTATCCTTCACTAAAAGAACACTTTCTCCCCCTGGGGCCAGAAATGAAGAACTTCTGCCTCCCTACCCACATCTCAGCTAGACTTCTGCCTGAGAAACCACGCCCTTCAGAGGAGGGGTCTGCCTTCCTCAGGCTCGACCTCAGGGAACCAAGGTGGGGAGGGTGTGAGCCTCAGGGAATGGGCAGGGCCAGACCTTGTTGGAGCTGGCTCCTGGCAGGTGGCTTTGGAGAAGGAGGAGGAGCTAGAACCTGGTGCAGCCCCAGATGGGGCCCAGTCAGGGTCAAAGACTGGGGCCCAGGAAATGAGCACCAGGAAATGAGATGTGGTTTGAACGTTCAGGTCCATATCCAAGGTTACCTGCAGCAGGAGGCGGTTGAGTCTGCAATCCCAGCAGCCTGTGGAAACGGGCTGGGGACCACAGACACCTAGGGGAGCCTGGAGGGTGCCAAGGATGGAGGAACAGACTCAGTGCCCAAGAAGGCCTTTGTACCGATGTACTGAGCTTGCAGGACAGACATCCATCGCACAGCTGCCCTGTCCCCTTCCCGTAACTTCCTCATGGGACCTCGGTACTGGTACCGGCCACCCCTCATCTGCTGGCAGGTGGGGTTGGCTGGGAGGATGCACGTGAATGCCAGACACCTGTATACCTGCAGCGTCACGTGGAAGGTAGCGTGAGGGCTTGGAGTTGGCCCAACACGGCTTCACATCTGTGACCTTCAGTGCAACCTGCAGCTTTTAGGATTATACACCCCCAGCTAGTAGATCGGGGTTTTGTACACTCTCCTCCCAGCTAATCAGCACAGCACCTAAGGGCGCCTAATAAGTAAGTCCTCAGTAAACGGTGGTTGAACAAATGAGAGAATGAATGAATTGGGGAGCAGAGGGACCGTCAGGCCACACAGGTGCACGGGATCGGCCAATTTAGCTGCGCTGTGAGCAGGAGAGGCAAACAGCCCCCTACCCAGCCTTCCAGGCCGGGGCCTCACCCACCTATGGTAAGCGGGGCAGGGTCTGTTCCAGGGCCCTAAACGTCCCATCAGGGTCAGAGGCTCGCCGGGGCCCTCCCTGGACACTGGGCAACTAGGGGTTTGATTTTCGTTACCACCCACCCCCCCTTCTCCATCCTCTCTCTTGAGCATGTGCCTTACCATTGTCCTTTTCTCTCCTCGGGGCACAGATCCTGGCCAACGTCTGCCTCTACCTGTGCGCCATCATGGTGGGCGTCATGTCCTACTACATGGCGGACCGCAAGCACCGCAAGGCCTTCCTGGAGGCCCGCCAGTCGCTGGAGGTGAAAATGAACCTCGAGGAGCAGAGCCAGCAGCAGGTGAGGTCTTCGTGGGGTGGCCATGCGGCCGTGCAGGCCTGGAGCCCGGGGCCAGCGACCGGGGCCAGAGAGGGGCCGATTGGGAGGGGGTGGGCCTGGGACAGTGCAGCCCCTCCTCTCCCCCCACCTCCAGGGCTCCCCGGGGCTCGGGGATCACCTGCCAGGGCCAGGTGTTGGCTGCCTCCTGGGCCTCTGACCGTCACAGGGCTCCTTCTGACTTCGGAGAGCTTGCCTTGCTGGAAGCCCTGTCCTCTCTCCTCCTCGGTGCTTGACCTAATCCTCCCCTTCTCCTGTTTTTTTCCCCCCTATAATTTAAAACTTTTTAAAGAACTACATTGGCCCAAGCAGTCACCAACGACTCCTTGTGTTCCTCTCTCAGGTGAAAAAGTTCTCTGGGTTTATTCTAAGTGCTTTTCCCCCCATGGGCATCACTTCAGGTCAGTCCTCCTCTGCCACCCTTTCCGGTTCTACGGCAGATTCGCCATGTGTCCCTGCTGTGCACTCTGAGCCGTGTTCTCTGCAGTGGGGTGGGCCCAGCCCATAGCAGGGGGGCCTTCTGGGTGAGGCCCATCAACCTGCTCGAATCCACCCAGGGCGCTAAGTTTCCTTCACGCTCTGTGCGTCTCCTACTTCCTTCTCCTTCTGAGTCCTCAATGAAGAAGTAAAACCAGTCCAAACCCTGGGGACCCCACTGTTTACATTTTTCCATTGAGAGAAGTGCCTGCTGCCCCCGCTCTTTGTTTACTGGCTTTACTCCAGCCTGATCCACCACAGAACCACCCAGTTCTCGTGTGATTCAGTCTTTTAAATAGTTTCTGGTCTGGATTCATCTCCGATGCCTTTTGAAGGTCTGCAGAAATTACATCCGCCAACTTCCTGTTATCCATAGGTTTATTTCCTGCTAACAAACAAACTCAATAGTTTGAAAATAGAGGATTCCCTGTTCTGGGAACCATGTCATTTTGTGTTCAGGTGGTGCTCTTGGCTCTGGATTCACTGAAACGGCTGTTTTCCACTCAGGTGGACAGGGCCAGAGTTTCGGGGGCCTCTCTGGAGCCTTTGCCTGGGGGCCTCCTTGGCGGGCCTCCCCTTTTCTAGATGATGCTCTTTGAAGGCACACACTGAGTCATTTGCTGATGAGTCCTCACTTCCTCTGTCCTGGGGATGTGTTTTCTCTGTTTACCAAGGAGATCTAGAAGCTTCTGAGCTGGGCCTCAGACTCCACTCCTTCAGAAGGCAGGTTTCAGAAGAGGAATCTCCCCAGCCTCTGTTGCCACAAGGGGCCAAGCTTAGCAGGTCATTGAATTTGCCTCCTTGTCCCCACCCCTGTAGCCTGTGGTTACCCACGAGCTGCTTCTGCTTGAATGTATGTAAAGAATCCCGTCCTTTACTGGCTTTAGAGTGTCTTGAAAGGCGTTCTTCAGTTTCTGTTTTACATGCTGGCTGGGTTCTTTCTGCATCTCCTCTCTCATACCGTGGAGGCATCCCTCTGGATTCTCTACATTAAAAAAAAAAAAAAAAGCTTGTGTCATCGCTTATCTAGGTCAGGAGTTCTTTTTCTAGAGTATTTGTGCAGCCTTCAGCACACCTGTCAGTCTTGTCTGTCTCAGGACATATAGTTGGTATAATCCAGGACATCCTCAGTCACATCAAACAGTGCTTGGTGGGGGGTGTCCCGGTGCAGTAGAGGAAGGTCCTGTGTCTCACCTGGATCTGATATTCTCTGCATAGATAATATGGACAAGTTATCCACCTCTTAAAGCCTTGCTTTCCTCATCTGCAAAGTGGGGGTGTTGATACTCCAGAGCAGGAGTATTGATGCTTGTCTTTAGGTTTCCCTGAAGGCAGAAATACAAGCAGAAGTGCTTTGTAACCTGTAGAGCTTGGAAATGGGGACGGTCAGGCTGCGGTGCACAGGCCGTGGAGTACATGGGCATTTTCTAATGGCCCCTCTGGGCAGGGTCAGGGTTGGGAGCCTGACAAAGAGGGCCATTCCTACTTGCTCCGGGACTCCCGAGCGCCACGTAGCAGCCAGGGGGCGCTGGCAGCCTCTCCGGGCCACGCTGCTCCTCTGCTGTGTTGTGAGCAGTAGCAAAGCAGACACTGGCTCCAGGAGAGAGGAGTCCAGGGAGGCCGAAGGGAGGTGCACAGGGTGGAGAGGCACAGATGCACACCCCCAGGCTTAACTGGGACACAGCAGGTGCCTGTAAGTATCTATCTAGTGGAATGAATTTGTCTTGCCCAGCTCTAGCCTCAGTGTGACCTTGGGCCAGCTCCTTCGCCTCTTTGGGCCTCAATTTCCCTATGTGTAAAGTGTACGTGAGAATAAAACCTTTGGTGAAAATCAGATAATCTGCGTCTATCCCTTTGGGAATGAGAAAAGCACTGTTACCATCAGGAGGGGTGGAATTCTGCACACACACCGCCCCCCCCGAAACTGGGTGTTGCAGTTCGCCCATGTTTTCCTTAGGACTCTTGTGACCGTGTGCATGAGATCTGTTTGCAATTTTACTTTCTTTCTGTGTCCTTGGCAGGTTTGGACATCATGGTTGTGCTGGGTTTAGGAAATAAGTGTTTCCTCTTTCTAACCTGGGAGAGTTTGAAGAAGATATGGGTTCTTTGCAGGAGTAGAAGGACTCTTGGGGCGCCGGGGTGGCTCGGTTGAGCATTCAGCTCTTGATTTCTGCTCAGGTCATGATCCCAGGGTCGTGGGATCGAGCCCCACATCAAGCCCCGCATCAGGCTCCATGCTAACAGCACAGAGCCTGCTTGGGATTCTCTCTCTCTCTCTCTCTCTCTCTCTCTCTCTCTCTCTCTCTCTCTCTCCCTCCCTCCCTCCCTCTCTCTCTCTCCCTCTCCCTGCCTCTCTCTCTCTCTCTCTCTCTCTCTCTCCCTCTCTTTTTCTCTTCCTCCCTCCCTCCCTCTCCCTCCCTCCCTCTCCCTCCCTCCCTCTCCTTCTCCCTCTGCCCCCTCCCCAGCTCTCGTGCACGTTCTCTTGCTCTGGCGTGCTCTCTCAAATAAAAAAACATGGCTCACTAGTGAAGCCTTGTGGCTCAGGAGTTTTCTTTATGAGATTCAGTCTCCCTCAAAGGTACGAGGTTTTTTGTATAAATTATAACATGTTTTTGTTTTTTCAGGAACTTAACCAACTTCATATGAATATGTCACATTTTTGACGTGGGATTTTGTCTTTCCGTGGGTTTTATAGCGATATTCCCTTTTCATTACTGATATTGCTAGTTTGGGCCTTCTCTTTTTTTTATTTGTCCTTAATCTGTCTTGCTGAGGTTTATTAATGTTTGAACCTTTTCAGTGAATCACCTTTTTGTTGCTTTCTTTGTGCACTTCCGTAATGCATTATGTTTTTGACTTTGATTCTCTTCTACTTCCTTTGAGGTTGACATCATGTCCTTTTTTACCTTCTTGAGATGGAATTTAACTAATTTTAGCATTTTTCTTTTCTAAAACACGCTCCTGGTGCTCGGATGTCCCACGTTATGTGCTTTTGCTTCCTTCTACAGATTTTGATATGTCCTATTTCTGTTGTCATTTAGTTCAAAATACTTTCTAATTTCCACTGAGATATCTTTGATCCCCAGGCTGTTTGAGGGTACATCAATTAGTTTGCAAGCATACAGGGAATTTTTAAGGCCCTCTTTTTATTATTGATTTCAGTTTACTTTGCTGCAGTCAGAGAACATATTCTGTGTAATCTCAGTCCTTTGAAATCCGTCGGAACTTGAGTTTTGACCTCTCATTTTTTATTAATTTTGATATACTTAAAGTCAACATGGATTTTTACAAAAATGCATCAAAATATCTTCCAACAATGAAGTAATGCTGATACATGTCCATCATGATGCATTTGCATCTACCCCAAATTAGTATTTTTACCTTTTTGGGCACAGTGCAAAGGCCTCCCAACATTTAATTCCCCTTCCCCCAGACTTTCTGGCTATTGCAAGTATTTTATTTATCCTTTTTTTATTTATTTTTATTTTTTTTTAATGTTTATTTATTTTTGAGAGAGACAGAGCATGAGCGGGGGAGGCAGAGAGAGAGGGAGACACAGAATCTGAAGCAAGTTCCAGGCTCTGAGCTGTAGCGCAGAGCCCGATGCGGGGCTCGAACTCTTGAACTGCGGGATCATGACCTGAGCCTGAAGTCAGATACTAAACCAGCTGAGCCACCCAGGCGCCCCCCCCCCCCTTTTTCTAAAGTTTATTTATTTATTTTGAGAGAGAGAGAGATGGGGGGACGGGCAGAGAGAGAGAAAGAATCCCAAGCAGGCTCTGCCCTGTCAGTCCAGCTCTTCCATCCTCTTGAAGAATTGCCCTTAGTGTCACTCTTCACGAAGGTCTGTTAGGGAAGTCTCTGCATTTCTAATTGCCTGGAAACGTGTTCAGTTTGCTTTCGGTTTTGGAAGTCACTTGCTGTCAGAGGTAGAATTCTAGGTCGACAGCGCTGGACTCAGAGCCCTTTGGAGGTGTCATTCCATTATCCTGTGGCTTCTGCTATTTTTGTTGAAATGCCGGCTGGCTGGCTGACACACTCTTGCTCCTTTTAAAGTAATACGTAGCTTTTGTATTTTTTTCCTCCGGTTGCTCTTACAGTCTGTCTCTGGTGTCCAGCAGTTTCATGGTGACGCGCCTGGCGGTTTTCTTTGCAGTTACCCCGCGTGGTATTTGAGGAGCTTCTTGAATTGATGGCTTGATGTCTTTCATCAGTTTTGAGATGTTCAGCCAGTATCTCTTTGCCCCATTCTTTCCTTTCCTTCCGGGACTCTAGATGTCCTTGTTAGACATTACCATGTTCCAGAAATCTCTGTGTTTTTTTCTAAATCTTCCTTTTTTTTTTTCCTGCGCTTCAGACTGAATATTTATACTGATGTGACTTCCAGGTTACTAATCCTTTGTCTGCTCAGTGCTTGAGCTCCTCTGTTGCATCCTTAATTTCAATATTGCATTTTTTTTCATCTCTAGAATTTCCTTTTGACTTAAGTAAAAGACACATTCCACTTCTCTGGTTAAGTTCTCCATTTTGTCATCTATTCTTTGTAACATAGTAAAAATTTCAAACTTTTGGACAATGGCAATATCTGAAATACTGACGGGTCTGCTTTTCCCTGTTGATTTTTGGTCCCATCTCATGGCATCATGGCCTTTAACATTTTTTTTTTAATTAAAAAAATTTTTTTTGAAGTTTGAGAAAGAGCACGGGTTGGGGAGGGGCAGAGAGAAAGGAAGAGAGAGAGAATCCCAAGCAGGCTCCACACTGTCAGCGTGGAGCCCCATGTGGGGCTCGAACTCGCGAAACCGTGAGATCATGATCTGAGCCGAAACCACGAGTCGGATGCTTAACTGACTGAGCCACCCGCATCCTGGCCTTTTTAAAAAAATGCTGGATAAATTAAATGCTGAATATCATGTATGGAAAATAGTAGCAGCTCTGAAGGATATGTCTCTCCAGAGAGGACTGACTTTTCTTGTACCTCACCTTGATCCAATGTGGGGTCTAAAAGATTTGGGGCTGGGTTTTAGTCCGAGAGCTGGTTTCTGTTGTGCCTACTCTTAGGAAATAGTCCTTCAAGGGTCTTAACTCAGAGGCTGGTCCTCCCCTTGAAGGATCCTGGACTCCCCACCACAATAAGACAGCCAAACTACCCTTCGGTGTTAGCCTCTCAGCTCTCACTTTCCACTTGGGTTCTTGGTCTCTCACCCCATGTCGCTTGGCGGTGGGCAGACGCCTTGCAGGATTTGTGTAGAGAAAGGCTCTCTTGTCTCCTGGACCTCACCCCTCTGCTCTGCCTTGGAATGCTTGCTCACCCATCCTTGCTTCTCCACCCCCTTGAAAGCTGAAGCCATTGCTCTCTGTCCATCCTCTGAACCCTGACCTCAAGGGCAAAAGTGACAGAGTGTGTTGGGCTTGCTCAAGTGTGTTTGCCCTCAGAGACCTTGTCCCCTCCCATCCTAGCCACCTTGGTTGTTTCCCATAGGCTTCAGATAGCCGTCTTATCCAGCTTCTGTAGTTGTTCGTGGCTTAAGTGTCCGTCTGGTGTAAGCTCCTCTGTAATAGCAAGAAAGAGGGGTGCCTAGGGGGCTCAGTCGGTTGGGCGTCCAACTTCGGCTCAGGTCATGATCTCGTGGTTCATAAGTTCAAGCCCCGCTTTGGGCCTGCTGCTGTCAGCACAGATCCTCTGTCTCCCCCGCCCCCCGCCCCCGCCCCCCCCCCCCCCCCCCGCCTCTGCCCCTCCCCTGCTTGCACTGGCTTTCTCTCTCAAAAATAAACATTTTTTAAAAATAGCAAGAAGCAAAGGTTGGATGTTATTTTACACTTCTTTATGTTGATTTTTAAGTAGCTAAAAATGTACGTAGTATAAAATCGTGAAGGTGTGAAAAAGGTTATACCGTGGAAGGTAAGCTTCTCACACACAGCTGTCCTCTTCCCCGTCCCTCAGACAGCCACCGTCATGTCTCGTGTGCCCTTTCAGGATTCCAGTTCTTTCCAAATGTGGATCTGGGACACAGACTTTTCACACCCACGCAAATAGTATATCCCCTCTTCCGTACTTGATCTTTCACCTGCTGTCTTCGAGAGGGTTCTAAGTCGACGTGGCACTGCCTCATCCTTGTTAGTGACTGCATTGTATTCCATTATAGAGACGTGACATTTCTTTAATTGGGCTCCTAATTGTACAGTTGAGTGGCACCAAGTACCCCCACAGTGTTGTGCAACCGTCACCACTATTTGCTTCTAGAACTTTTTCATCATCTCAAACCGAAACGCCATGGCCATTAAACATGAGCTCTCCCACCTCCTTTCCCCCGGTCCTGGCTACCGCCATCCTGCTTTCTATGTCTATGAATTTACCTTTTCCAGGCACCTCACATAAGTGGAATCAGACACTATTTGTCCTTCTGGGACCGGCTTGTTGCACTCTGCGTGGTGTCTTCGGGGCTCATCCGTGTTGCAGCCCCTGTCAGGATTTCCTTCCTTTTCAAGGTTGAATGATACTCCGTTGCATGCGTATACCCCATTTGTTTATCCGTTCATTTGTGGAGGGATACTGGGTTGTTTCCACCTTTCAGCTGCTGTGAACACGGCTGTGCGGGGTACCTGATTGAGTCTCTGCTCTCAGTTCTTGGGGGCATATACCCTGAGGTCGAGTTGCTGGGTCGTATGGTAGTTCTACGTAGAGTTCTAATTTTTTGAGAAACCAGGCACGTACATTTTTATTTTATTTTTTAAGTGCTTTTATTTTTTTAAGTTTATTTATTTGAGGCGGGGGCAGAAAAAGGAGAGAGAGAATCCCAGGCGGGCCCCCCCCCCCCCCCCCCGTTGTGGGGCTCGATCTCACCAACTGTGAGATTGTGACCTGAGCCGAAATCAAGAGTCAGATGCTTAACCAACTGAACCACCCAGGCGCCCTGGCACATTTTTAATGTTGAGAAATATTACCAAATCATCTCATATAGAGGTTCTAACGATTGGCACTCCTCCCGACCGTGAATGGGAGCGCACTTAGACGGTTAAAGTTTCCTTGTTTATCGAGAAAAGGCTTCTTTGACGTGGAACCTGCAGCTCCTCCAGAAATGCCTGTTGACAAACCCCAGTGGCGGGGGAGAGGCCCCACGGCGGTAGTGGTGGCCTGTGAGCCCTTTCCTGCTGTTGACTCTTTTGGTTGAAGTCACAGCCAGGTAGACTGGGGTTTGGGAGAGGCTTCTGTGTATTTTTTGACATATGTCGTGCAATATCTGTTAAGCGCAAGTGTAAAGAAAAAAACGCTGATAGACAATTATTCTTTCAAGTCTTTTGTGCTTCTGTGTTTTGAGAGGGTCCTAAAACCATGTTTTTCTGATTATAGAAGTACCGCCTCATTCTCGTAGAGGATTCTCGTAGAAAGCAGCCAAGAATTCTTATAAGAGTATAAGAGTAGCAGCCGAGAACCAGATATTCGAGCCTTTACGGCTGTGTCCTGTGGCTGCTGTGGACATTAAATGTAAAGAGCGTGTTCAGCGCCGTGTCTGGACCCCGTAGCCACTCGTACTGACTACTGTCGTGCTGCTGTTGGTGGATAAAAGTGTGCAGAAACAGAGAAGTATAGAAAAGACCCCCAAACTTCCCATCGTTTGGGTGCTTCTTTTAAAAACAATTTTAAAAAATACAAACGTGATCAGTCGTGTGCTCAGCTAGGAAAGGTTTTCGAACTTTGCGGGTTTGCTTTGCTTTTTCTTTTTCCTTTCCGCGGAGGGGACGTTCTTACAAAGTTAACCACGTAAAAGTGTGCAGTCAAGTACCTTCCCCGTGTTGTCCAGGCACCACCTCTGTCTGGTCCCAGAACATACTCATCGCCTCAAAAGAAAACCCCATGCCCAAGCCTGATTTTTTAAAACCACAGAGAAGGGTACCTGGTGAGTGTCGGGACAGCCCCGAGCAGTAGGTTCCTTTCCTTGCCCGGAAGGACAGGAGCCTGAGATCCGTGCACACACACACCCACATGCTGCATGCTCCTCTCCGTGAGAGTCTGAAGCTTGCACCAGAGGCAAGTCCTGCCGGGGAGTTTGGACCTGGGATTTACATCCAACGCTTCCTCCAGCATTTTCTGGGCAACAGTGAGACCTGGTTTTCCAACCTTCTCACCTTTCTCACCTTTCCCACCTTTCCCACCTTTCCCACCCTTCCCACCTTTCCCACCCTTCCCACCTTTCTCACCTTCTCATCTTCAGTTTTCTGAAAAAGGGAGATTAAAGATGGTGCCATTCATCAGGTTGTTGGGGAATCACTTGAAGTAAGGACACGAAGCCGAGTCAAACATGGTGAGGCCCTTCAGTGCTATTGCTGCTGTCACAATGGCTCCTGCTCCAGGGATGCCGAGGTGGGAGGAGACCCAGGTGGCTGCCTCCCACGGGGCTGACTTGACTTCCCGGGCAAGTTGGCCGAGGGCAGACCAGGAGCAGAGACCGGCGGTCCCATCTCACTGTCCTCCTGTGAGGGCCGCTGGTGAGTATAAAAATGAGATCACGGGGTGAAAACGCTAGAAAGGGCTGCAGAAAGTCCTAGAAGGAGATGAAACAGAAGCTGGCTTGGACGTGGCTCCCGTTTGAGGAGCTGTTTGAGGTCAGTGCCACAGTAGCCACTCACGGTGTTTAAACGCCTGTGTAAAAAAAATGCCCAATTAAATTCTCAGCATCTCCTTTGCAGAGGCGGCTCCATTTCAGAATTTGGCTCTTACGATCCGCATCCCGCTTTGTATTTTGTCGGCGTGGCTTTATCTTGTCCTCTAAACTGCCTTGGGAGGAAGCACCGTGTGCTGAGGGGAAGTCCTGCCCTGGTGGCTGTGTGGCCTCCCGCGGGCAGGCTCCTCTCTGGGCCTCGGCCCCTCCTCAGTTAGTGAGGCCCAGGGGATCCCATCCCAGATCCTCTGATTCGGTTTTCTTTACTGCTGTCACCGGGGAGGTTGCTCTCTCATGTGAAAGTTCCCAGCCTCCTGCTAAGGGCAGGCGACTCCCAACAGGTGGACATCAGCCGTCGTCCCCAGGGAAGGTTCAAAGCAGCCCTGGGCCTGGTGCACAGGCTTCCCCTTCTGCTTTGCCACCGAGGTGGGCATGTCCGGGTAGTGAAAAGAAGAGGCATGGGCGTCTCCGGTTCCAGTCACTCCTGCTGAAGGCTCTCTGGCTCCAGGCTTCTTTCTGCAGGGAGGGGCAGGGCCGGACAGCTCTGAGGTCCTTGCGGAGCTGAGGTCCGGGAGGGTGGCCCTGGCGTGCTCGTGTCTCACTTTGTAGGCAGTCCATGGCCCTTACCTGTGACACATGGCCGTCAAAGTGGACTTGAGGACCCAGCTCCATGGGCCCGTTAAGGTAGAGCAGGAAACCCAGGGGACTGAAGAACTGGGGTTGTTTTCCTTTATTCCCCTGAGGCCATGCACCAGAGTTTAGTTGGGGACCTTGCAGGTTGCTAAGCGCCCCAGCTGCCATCTGGGAACGACAGGCATCGGGGAAATCCACCCGGCACATACCTACTGCCAGGTACAAACTACAGAATCATGAGCTCCCCTGGATCTCACGCTCCGAGTTCCCTTCCCAGGGAGGGGGACGTGGTTGAAGTCAAGGAAGCGGCGGAGGGTGGAAGGACGACGGGATGGCACAGAGGGCAGCCAGCCTTTCCTTCAGACCACATTCCGTTAGATGGGTCAGCCTGTCCTTATCAGGGAAGAGAGGGCTGCCCTCTGTCCCCACCCTTCAGAGGTGAGGAGGGAGAGCCCAGGGCTGACCGTGCAGGGTTGAGTCTAGGTCAGAAAACCACCCACCGGCCCCAGTTAGGGCCAGGTCATGTTCATCCGGGGCGCCCTAGGGAGCGCAGTGTAGGCTGACACTGGGTGGTTTTCCACTTAGCTCCTGGGGGGACACGCAGGGCAGAATGGCCACTTTGCTCTACCTTTCCTTTTACTTAAACCCAAAGCTCAGGGTCACTGTGACCAGGGATGGCCTTTCTTCTTCACGGTGGAGTCTTTCCCTAGGTGCAGGACCTTCCGCCCTTGAGCATGTCTTGGAGGGAAGACCCACCCCTTTACCATAAAAGCCACAAACTTCTCTCCCGGGAGCCCCCGAGCTTGGGATTCTGGCATGCTGCCATTTCGTAAGCTCGGCTGTGTCTTGTCTTCTTGATGTCCCTCCTTGCACTCTGCCCACGCCTGCTTCACTGTTCCCTTCGAGGCCTTTTGCCGTGAGGGTAAGGCAGAGAGTAATCCCGCCCCTGAGCCTTGCTCTCACGAGAGGCTGGTGGGGAAGAGGGAAGTCAGGGCGGGAGAGAGACAGACACACAGATACTGAGCGAGAAGAACCGAGAAATCAGCTACCTCTTGTCCTCAGTTGTCCATCGTGACTGTTGTCCTGGCAACAGTGAGATTGGGGCTGGGGACCCGTCTCCTGGGGAGCCGTGGGGGGAGAGGAGGCTGGTGGGGTGGGAGGAACGTGGTCCCACTGCGCCACAGCTCTGCCTCTTGCTGCGTGGTGGCCTGCGGCCAGGCTCTTGTGCCAGCGGCACCTGACGCAGGTGGGGCAGACCCGTCGTCTACTAGACAGCCACAGAGGACCCCCTCATCCCAACGTCAACCAAGAAATACACTTGCTGTCTTAACTTCCTCACACGCCCACTCGTGAATATAGCTAATAGTTGTTAAGTTTTCGTTTTTAGCCTTGAATGTATCTTGGTTTGAGAAAAGCCAGAAGGCGGATTGCCCATGGTGTGGGGTAGAAATCCGTGCTTCTGTTGGTTCCCACCCCCCACTTCTTGGATTTCACAGAATGTTCTTCATTCTAGCATTTCAGCACTTAGAACAAATCCGCATTTTAGATAATGCAGGTGATGAGCCGCGGAGCACAGGTTGTTCTAAAGCCTTGACGGGCTCCTGGCAGTGGGAGGACATCTGCTGTGTCAGGTAGACCCGGGCCCTGGTGGTGATGACAGCATTGCAGACGGCACTGTGTGTGTGGGGGGGGGGGGGGGGGGGGGGCGTGGCTTCTGAGCTGGGGCCCTGCCGGGGTCACATCCTGCCACGGCACTTTTATCCCTGGTTTTAGCGTCTGCTGTCCATGACCAGCTATGGAATATCCCCGCCTTTCTCTGGCTGTGGGACCGACATCTTGTTTAGTAATGGCGTAGTTGATTGGACAGTTACCTTGTGTCAAGTCCCGGGGCTGCATTTTTACTGGATTATCTCATTTAATCGTCGCAGCAAACCCAGAGAAGGGTGGGCACGCATTCCCTCCTGGCCACGGCTTCTGTTCAGTTCTGTTTACTAGGTGTTTCAGTTGTAGTCTCTGGACATCTGGCCTGTGGGCATCGGCTTTGTTTGACCTGCCCAGAGTTTTAAATTTCTAATACTTAAGGATTTGGACATTCTATATAAAAACTTGCATTTCTGACCACCTTGGGAAATGGGAGGATCTGACAACGCAGGGCTCAGGAGTAAGGTTTGCATTCACATCCTCGCCAGGCCACTTACTTGCCCCGTGTCCTTGAGTCAGTTATCATGCCCTCTGACCCCGTTTCTTTGTCTGTGAAATGAGATTGGAATAAGATTGTTAGAAGGTCTAAAGGAGAGCATTGCACAAATATTTGGGGCATTCTTCTAGGCACTAGGGATGTAGTTGTAAGCAGAACAGATTCCAGTGGGGGAGATAGATATTAAATAAATGAGTATATGCTATTAGAGGTAGGACAGTGGTGGGCAAAGCAGGAGAAGGAGCATAGGAATTGCCTGGGGGCGAAGGAAGGTTGCTATTTAATATTGTGTGGCCAGAGAAGCCTTTCTGATAAAGTGAGACTTGAGTAGAGACCTGAAGTTAGGGCGTGAGCCATGCCACGTTCCAGGGAGAGGGAGCAGTAAGTGCAAAGGCCCTGAGGTACGTTCACAGGACATCATGGCAGCAGGTGAAGGTGGAGTAGAAGTGAGAGGAAGAGAGGTAGGAGGTAAAGGAGGGAGATGATGAGGAACAAGTCCTGTAGGACCTTGTAAGGACCATGGCTTTTTCCCTGAAGGAGATTGGAGACATTGGAGGGCTGTAGGTTTTGTTTTTTTGTGTTTTTTTTAATATGAAATTTATTGTCAGATTGCTTTCCATACAACATCCAGTGCTCATCCCAACAGGTGCCCTCCTCAATGCCCATCACCCACCCTCCCCTCCCTCCCACCCCCCATCAACCCTCAGTTTATTCTCAGTTATTAAGAGTCTCTTATGGTTTGGCTCCCTCCCTCTCTTTTTTTTTCCTTCCCCTCCCCCATGGTCTTCTGTTAAGCTTCTCAGGATCCACATAAGAATGAAAACATACGGTATCTGTCTTTCTCTGCCTGACTTATTTTACTTAGGATAACACTCACCAGTTCCATCCACATTGCTATAAAAGGCCATATTTCATTCTTTCTCATTGCCGAGTAGTATTCCATTGTGTATATAAATCAGAATTTATGTATCCATTCATCAGTTTGATGGACATATAGAGGGTTGTAGGTTTTAAATGGATCAGTCTGGCTGCCGGTGGAGAAGAGACAGCAGTGGAAGCAGGGAGGCCAGTTAGAAGCTATGTAGTAATTTTAGGGAGAGCGGATAATGGCTTAGACCAGGATGGAAGTGATGAGGGGAAGGATTCTGGGTGTTTTTTGAAGGCAGAGCCAACAGATCTCACTGCTGAGTGGCATGGGGGATGGGGGAGTGGGGAGTCCGTGATGGCTGTCAGGATTTTAGCCCGGAGGCGATCGGAAGGGCGGGTGGCTCTTTACAGAGACGGGAGGATGGTGAGAGGAATGGGTTCGGTGGGGGATGGAGAGTCAGGACCCGCTGAGTTGGAGATGCCTCACAGACATCCAGGAAGGCAGTCATCCTGCGCTCTAAACACACATCTGGCAGGCTGGAAGGGCTGTGCCTGCATTTGCAGACTCCTGCTGGGCCCTCCCGGGCGAGGATGGTGGGCCCTGTAGGACAGCGCCTCAGGCTGGGGAGCTCAATGCCAGTTGGCAACCAGGCAGCACCTGGGGAAACTTTTATCATTTCTCCTCAAAGACAATAGGAGGTGATTCTGCTACGTGAGTCTCAGACCTGCACCCTCTCTTCTTCCCCAGAGGCTCTCGGGGCCTTGCAGAAGGCAGCCAGAGGGGGGACAAGGAGAGAAGCACCCAGTAGAAACTCCGTTTCCCCGGTGACTGCCTCGGCACGCCAAGCCCCTCTGTGTCCTGGCATGTGCCGCCGGGAACATGGTGCTACGCGCCCAGATGGCAGAAGCAACACGGGACGGTATAACCCAGAGGATCTGGCCGGGGCACAGCTGGGAGCTTGCATTTCTGCGGCTCCTTAAATATGCAGCAGGAGAGCAGCCGTGAGCGCAAAGTAGAGCACGGAGCCGGTGCCCAGGGCGCCGGGGAAGGTGGCTGTGGAGGGCGTCAGCACCTGCTGAGGAGGCTCAGAGAGGTGTGTTCGGAGTTGGATTTAACAAGGTGGATGTGGATTCTTGGGTGGCTTTTCAGGAAGAGGAGTGGGTGCTGGCCAGTGTGCGGTGGGGAGAATGGAGTCCTGATCCACGTGGAAGGGCAGAGGCAGGTTAGTGAGGGCTGAGCGGGGAGGCGGAGGGAGTCCTCCCCGGACTGCAGTGGCTCATCCCTGGTGTGGGAGGGACCAGAGTCAGCAGCCAGGCCAGCCCTGGGGCGGGGGGGAGGTCAGGAGCCCGGCCAGCCCTGGAGGGGGACCGGAGGGGAGGCCCAGGGAGAAGAGGAAGGTGGGAGCTGTGTTTGGGAAAAGCACCAGCAAGATTTATTGCTCCCCTGGGAGGAGGCAGAGGGAGTGAAGCCAAACCACGAGCGACCCTCACAAGTAGAGAGCGGGTCTGTTTAACCCGCTGGAAACTTCGTGCCCGGGGTGGGTTGAGCTGTTGCTTCCAGGTCAAGGTCGGAAGCGGATACTGAGCTCTTTCCCATGGATCACAGAGGCGGCTGCAGCGTCGTTCTCAAGGCGGCACTCTAGGCGGCGGCTCTGTGTTACCCACGGTGGGCGCGGAAGCCGTATTTACGTGCCGCGGCGTTCTAGAGCTGTGCTGTCTGATGTGGTAGCCACTAGGCACGTGTGGCTACTTCAGTGAAATGAATTAAAATCTAAAAATTAAAACTCACTTCCTCTGTTGGACTGGCCACTCTTCGTGTCCTCGGCAGCTACAAGTGACTACGGCTACCATACTGGACAGCACAGGTTACAGAGCATTTCTTTGCAGAAAGTTCTGGCAGTGCTGTGCTAGAGGGTGACGGCCTGCCCCTCGGGCCACATCTCCTCGTTGACGGCTCAGCATCTCACCAGATCTCTGAGGGGCACCTGCTCTGTATAGCCACACTAGGCGAGGGCTATAGATTCCACACACACGACCGTATTTGCGCCTAAAGGGCAATCTCCTGATAATTGCAGTCACCTTGGCCCCCGTCTCTAGAGACTAGGCAGGCCTCCGGGCAAGTGACCGAAGTCCCATGGTTTGTGTCCCCTCTTCCCCTCCAGCAGGGTAAGGGTTCTGGGCTGCCCCTGGCTCTGTGCAACTTCTGTTCCAGGTGACATGTCCTGGTGGTGACTTAGTTGTTAGTCTGGCTCCCACAATGCCAAGATTAAGTGTGGCCCTGCTTCCTTCTTGGAGCCGACATCTTGAGAGACCCTGGGGATGCTGGCTCGGAGCCTGTTTTCACATTGGAGGGTCTTGTTTAAAGAGATGCTGGGTTTTGAGTGCTACAGCCCCTCGTCCCCTGTGAATTCCCACACCCCTGGCTGAAGACAGCATAGCACTCCTGCCCCCGAGACCAGTCACTCCCAGGTGACCTGACTGCCCTGACCACCCGAGCTCTTAGGAGTACTCTTCACCTCTGACCTGCCCAGCATTTAGCTTGGGGACTTGCAGAGACGACCAGTGACTGTTCTTTGAGTGAGGTTGTGACCGTGTCTTTTGGACGGAGTAGCACATGTGGATCCCTAGTCTAGATGGTGGCTGCCTGCCCCCCGGCACGGCTCTGGAGTTTCCAGATTATACATGCCGTGGTCCTTCGCCTTCTCTTCAGGGAGAGGTGAGCCGTTTGGGCTCTGACCTCCCAGGGCTAGCCGGCCGGGGCCTCCTGCCCCCCATCTCCTTCCTCTGCTGCCTCCTCTGCCCAGCGGGTCAGGCCAGGATGGGCACTGTTGGAGTCCATTGCCCTTTTCTGGCTTTGAAGCGGCCCGGAAGCTCTAAGAGTCTGGAGAAATCAGGCCCAGAACAGATGTGTTTGTGGACAGCTGTGTCTCTGCTCATAGCCCGTGATGGGTTGTAGTGACGTGTGTGTACACACAGCACATGTATAGGGCACACGTGGGCATACACGAGGCCCCACCATACAGACTTTACATGTTTGCTTCATGCAGCATCTCACCAGATCACTGCTGAGTTCTCTCTCCATTGAAGTCTCCCTCCCTCCCGCTGCCCCCTTTTTGAGGATGTTGCAGAAACTCAGCTTCTCATCAGCCAAGCTCATGTATCCAAATCCCTGCCGGCTGCCTTGCTGTAATGAACTCCTGAATGCCTCATCAGGGCCCCTGGGAACAGTGCAGGCCTCCTGCCTCTGTCTCGATCCTGAGCCAGCACAGAGGCGTGGCCTGGCCTGAGTCACCACTGAGGAGGAGGAGGCTCGATTGGTTCCTTCCCAGAGCCTGAGGGGGGACCATGCTGACAGACGGCCCCGGTGAGGGGCTCACTGCTCACCTGAGCAGTGCAGCAAATGCGTGTTTACAGATCTCCATCCCAGGCCCAGGACACGTGCTGCGCCCCAGCCAGCCGCCCCCCCTCCCCGACCCCCGGGTGGCACACCGCCCAGGACGGGCCTCAGGTGCTTCTCCCCAGGATCTGGGTAGTTTTTTTGCTGTACCCAGAAAGCCCGCTAGAGACTTTCACGGCTTGTTCGTTCTTTTGGCTTATTTGGTTCTTTTCCCAGAGAGGGTCACGGCCTTGACTTTGCGTGTATTTTTAGGATAACCATCCAAGCACGGCAGGACCGGAGGGAGACCGAGTGAGGCAGCTCACCACCTTCTCCGTCTCTCTGTGTGGCGCCATGTCGCAGGGCCCCAGGCCTGGACTTACGGAGTCTGGTGGTTCCCTGTCCCCGGGCTAGTCTTCCATCCTGCGCTTGACTCCCTGCTCACCCAGCGTCCGGGGCAGGAGCTCACTAGCTCTCAGGGCAGCGCATTCTTCGACTGAACTGCTTTGACTCTTCGAACATTCTTTCTGCGCTGGAAGCAACAGCCTGCTCCCCACAGCTTTCCATCACTAGCTTCCTCCGGGGGGACCTCCGGAGCAAGTGTCTTCCCTTTTCTATACAACTGCCGTCCTCAGACGTGAAGGTCGCTCTGTGCCACTGCAGAGCCCCCACTCCTCTGGCCGGGTTCCCAGCTCCTCAGCCCCCCTTTGATGCCTGGCCTCAGGCTCCTACACCCTGTGGTCACTCCCCGGTGGGGGCCTGGGTGAACTGTGTCCTTGGGGAAACCTTTCTCCTCTGATGCTCCCGAAGTGGCACTTCCAAAGTTGAATGTGCTTGCGAGCTGCCTGAGGGTATCTGGGCCTCCTGAGGAACCAGCCTCAGGTGATGCTGAGGCTGCCACTCTGAAGGCCAGACTGGGTCGTGGGTCCTAATGTCCTGAGGGATGGCTCAGCCGAACCAGGGACCTCCCTGAGCCCGACGTCCAGGGACTCCCCATAGATTTCTCCTCCAGGTAGCAGCATCGAATGCCAAGTTCCCCACATCAACCACGTGTTCTTGGGCCGCCTTCAGTCCATTGGGTGGCATCACACTGCACATGTGTCCTAGCAGAGGCCTTCTGGAACTGACGCAGCTGGCCTCCCTCACGGACTTGGGGTGGCTCAGCATCTCCGGGCCCTCATGTCTGGCCCTGTTGGTTACACTCAGGGTCCACTGCCAGTCACTGAGACAGGGCCTCACAGCACTGGCCCGTTTTCTCGTGCCCTCAGCCAGTGAGGGGCGGGGGGGACACTGAGGCTGAGGGAGGTCACTGAGGCCTGCCCAGGTCTGTCATGGAGGCCCGGGGGTCCACCTCAGCAGCACCCACCTCCTCTCCCCTGCTGACCCATCAGAAGAAATTCCAGCAGCTGCCACTGGCCCGGCCTGGCCTCCCTGAGCCCCACAGGTGGTCTGGGATGCTGCCGGGCCCCGTGCTGGGGCACCGCGTACATCTCAGCTCAGTCCCCATCTGCAAGGAGTAGCCAGGTGCCCTAACAACTCCATGAGCACTGGGGCCCACAGAATGTTCCAGTGGGCTCACCTCTGGGTTTCTAGAACAGTGTCGTCAGGTCCTTGCTAGGGAAGATTTGGGCACTTCTTGTTCCTTCACATTTGTAGCGGAACAGCGTCCAGTGTGGGTGGGAGAATTCGTGTGTGAAAAGCACATCCTTTGGTGTAGAAGAAAACACCACCCGTTCTTTTGGTCAAAGAGCCCTGGGTTCCAGTGCTGTCTGTCACTAACTCTGAGGAACCTGGGATAAACCATTTAGCCCCTCCATGCCTTGGTTGGGTCACCTGCAAAATGGAGACAGTATTACACGTATGTAAAAGTTGAGGGCAGATGAGAAAGTCTTAGCGAAGAAGAGGGACGATTTTGATATTGGTCACTGGTGTCCATTTGCCCAGTGAGTTGTGGTATTTGAGAGCTACAGCAAGAAACCAGCCTATGGTGATTGTTCTGTCGCTCGGCAACCTAAGAGGGCCTCTGCCTCCTCTCCGTTGTGCGGTGGGGCAGGGGTCCTCCCCGGCCATCAGTCTCCTCCCTCAGCTCACATCCAAGCAGACATGGGGGTCCAAAGCCCGCCTCCCCCCCCGGACTTGCAAGAACTGTTATTACAGGCTGGGGTCAGGGTCACAGCTGGCGGCAACAGGACGTTTTGTGTTTATTTCCGGTTTAGAAAGTATTTTGAAAAAGCAGCCCTAGCAGTATAACCATATAGCAGTTTTGAAAAACATTTCAGGTTTTCTCTGAATTCCATTCGCCAGATCAAGTTACCCTTTCATGTTTCGTTCAGACTCTTCCGCCTTGACTCAGATGCACATGTGGGTCTGTGGTCCCCTTCTCAGGATACAGTTGCTGTCTGGTCATTTTCTTATCGTCGCACTTTTCATTATGGTCACTTCTGAGGTTCCATAATCTTCCATCTGAAGGATGTGTCCCGGTCGAATGAGCCGTCAGCTGGGCATTTGGGCCACTTAGTCTTTTCCTCGAGTATGAGTGAGGTTACAGTGCAATTCTTGCACACACATCTTTTTACTTTTCTTGGATTATTTCTATTGGAGAAATTCCCAGGAGAGCTATTAATGGGTCAGAGACTTGGAACATTCTTATGACTTTCGAAACATATAGTAGTTGCTATTTTAGGAAGAGCGGGCTCTGCCTCTATGCCGGGGAGGCCAAGCCACATCCCGCACCTGCTCTGGGCGGCCCTGCACCCCTGAAGACGCCTGGCTGTGTTTTCAGAGAAATTGGGACTGTGGTCAGGGGCACGAAGCACCTCTCAGGACTAGTCTGGCTCCAAGGGAACCCAGAGAAGCTCTTCTGGAGGGTCAGGGTCTGAGAGGGCGGGAAAGGCCTGACAGTGTGGGTGACGGCTGCTGGGGTTGCACAGGCTGGCCCAGCACAGCACTGTGACTTTCCTAATCCTTGGTGTCCCGCGCCCCCTGCTGGCTCACACACCTGAGCAACCTCTTCCCCAGGCTGGCGGGTGCCCCCCACGCTCCTCACACATCTGCCTCTTCCTCCCCCTAGTGAGCGCCTGCATGCACCTCTGGTGGGGTGTGGGGAGGGGAGGTGGGGAAGGAGGGAGACAAAGGCTAAAACACGCATGGAAGCTGGGACCCTTGTTTGCATCTCCTTCGTCATTGTGCCTGACCAGACAGAGCTCCTACTCCTGGCCAAGTGACTCTGAGGACTTTCTGCTCACCTCGAACACCCCACTGGGACTCTTAACCTATAAACCTGTGGCCAACTTCAAAGCCCAAAGGAGGTTTAGGCCTCGTCTTCCTGAGATATCTGCCGACCCCACGCCCTCAGTAACACTTCACCTCAGGTGACAGAAGAGCTGTAATACATTGAGCACTTGCCGTGTGCAGGCACGGTTCTCAGTGCCTTCGGGTCAGGGTCACTTCGTCCTGCTTTCCCAACGAGGAAACCAAGGCACAGGGGAGTTAGCGGCAGCCTGGTGTCACACAGTGAGTCGGTGGCAATATAGGGAACTGAGGGAGCTGGGCCGTCGGGCTCTTAACTGCCACGCCCTCCTGTCCCTGCCGGCCTGGCACAGACCAGCGCGCCTCACACTCGGGCGGGGACTACGACCCCGGATTCCAGCCCCAGGCTCGCTGCCACCTCCCAGCCTGCCTCCTCCCCCCAGGCTGCCCTGAGAGCCCGCAGGGCCCCGGGTCTCTCTGGCTTTTCTCGAAAATCCTCCCGGAGGCTCCTGTTCTTCCCCAGCTGAGCGCTTTCTCCAAGGTGTCTGGGTTTAGTTCGGTTTCAGAAGCCCCCTCGCCGCACACCGGCAGGGCAGACGGGTGTGCCGGGGTGCAGCGTCCAGGAGACCCCGTTGCTCCTTCCTGGGCTCAGATGGAGGTCATAACACTGGGGTTATTTCGGCTTCTCATTCCCCTGCAACGCTGCTGCTCGTGAGGGTTTTAGCAGTGCTGGAGACAGCTGTGGAAACGGAAGAATAACGGTGGTCGTTGTAAGTGCCAGGCCCGCCGGGCCAAGGGGGCCTCGCTTGCTTACGACGGTGTAACTTCCGCAAGAGGACCGATTCTCCCCACGAAAACCGGGATGAGAGGGACCTTCCTGTGGTGCGATGGGTGAGCGGGCGGGGGCTCTGGTCTCAGACTGTCCGGGAGAGGAAGGGCAGGGGCTGTCCCTGCAGCAAAGCTGACTTCTCCCGGAGGAGGTGAGGCCCCAGCCCTCTGCCCAGACCCTGGGGAGCCTCTTGGGCTGCCCCACCCGGAGGAGAGGAGCAGAACCTCCCCACCTTGGTTCTCCTGCCTCAGAGAAGGTGTGTTTAAAGTACAGGTAGAGCTGGGTTCTCTGGCCTCAGGGCCCGCTGAACACAAGGGAGAACAGGAGCCCGGTGCCCTCACCCTGCCCGGCGCACCCCGGTGCCTGGGGCCCTCACCCTGCCCGGGGCCCTGGTGGGGGACGAGGTCCCCCAGCCCTGTACCCACCAGGCTGGTGTCCCTGCCAAGCCTGTGTTCCTCTGGGTCCAGTAACCCCTGGGCAGGCCAGGCAGCAGCTCGTGGCGTAGCCCCCAGGTGGCTCCGGCAGCCGGCACTCAACACACAGCACGCCTGGCCCTCCCACGCCCGCCCGCCTTCCTCCTCCCTGTCCGCTGCCCTGTGCGGCATGGCTCCCTCAGAACCACTCCACCGCTGGGCTCAGACCCTGCCGTGCCTCTGCTCCCAGTCTTGTCTCGGTCTCCTCCCCTACCCCCTCCCCACTTCTCTCGCTGCTGTGCCCCACGGGCCTCCACTCAGCCTCGCCGTAGCCCCACTTCCCGGCCTCCATCCTGCGAACCTCAGGTTCTCCCCATCTTGGGGCGCAGGGTTCCTGGCACAGCACCCTGCCTGGGCTTCTGGCTCTGGCTTCACCCCCTTGCACCCACTCCCGGGGGCTGTCTCCTGTCCCCTGTCCCTGTTGCTCAGCCTGAGCCGTGCTGCGGGGCTGCAGGCTCAACCCATGAGCCAGCTCAGTGTCTGCCTGCCACGCGTCCCAAATCTGCCCTGGTTTTCCCCTCACCTCTCTCTCCTCCTCTGTTCCTCACTTAAAGAGACCGGCACCTTCCACCCAGAGGCCCAAGCCACGGGCCTGTCCCGCCTGCTTGATGCAAGCTGTCGCCAAGCCCCACTTTGCCCAGATGACTGCTAACTGGTCACCTGGCCTGCCCTCCTGTGTCACAGCCCTGGGCACTGGGCCTACCCCACAGCTTTCAGGAAGGAGCTCCCCGTTCCTTGCCTCGCACACGAGGCCCTTCAGGATGCGAACCAGGGGTTGGCAGACGTTTTCTGGAAAGCGCCAGAAACCCCTTTCGGTTTTGCAGGCCACGTCTTCTCTGTCACAGCAACTCGACTCTGTTGGAGCGAGGGGGCAGCCAGAGGTGACATGTAAACAAACGAGCTTGGCTGCCCCCCCCCCCCCCCCCCCCCGCGAGACACTATCTGTGCGAACTGCAGCAGCCAGGTTTGGCCCGCAGGTGGCAGTGTGGACCCCCCCCCAAACCTAGCCGTGGGGCCGCTGTTCCCTGTTCCCGCCCCCATGGAAACCACTGCAAGTCCCTGAACCTCCTGTCCCAGGTCTCTGGGCCTGGTGTGAGCAGCTCCCTCTGACGAGATGTTCCCAGCATCTCAGTCGGCAAGCCTCACTTCTGGGAAGTGTCCCTGATTGCCCCCAACACCCCCGGCAGACTCTGACACCCACCCTTCTTCGTTACTGCCCGCTGTCCCTCTCCCGTCTGGGCATTTACCGTAATGCACTGCGCTGGGCCCGCTTACCCATCCCCATGAGACCCTCAGCCCTCTGAGGGCAGCGTTTTGTGGCATTGGCACGTTATAGCATGCCGCCTGGCACCTAGTCGGTCTTCAGTCATGTTCAGTCAGAATTCTCGGGTGATTGCTCTGTGCATGCTGGGGTGGGTGACCCAGATCCTGCACCCTCCCGGTGCAGGAGAGAACAGGTCCACGTAGGAACTGCCACCTTTCCTGTGGCATTGAGGACACTCTGGAGGTACAGAACCAAGTTTGGGTTTCTTCATGGATTTCTGACTCCCGTGAGGGCTTTTAAGGTGTGCCGTCACAGCCCTGAGCCTGTTGCCCTGGGCCTCCGGCTGCCTCCCAGCGTGGGGGAGGCCCCTGTAAGGCCCCGTGGGGTCAGCTGCTTCTCCACCAACCCTCTCCTCCTCCTCCCAGGAGAACCTTATGCTTTCCATCCTGCCCAAGCATGTGGCTGACGAGATGCTAAAGGACATGAAGAAGGACGAGAGCCAAAAGGACCAGCAGCAGTTCAACACCATGTACATGTATCGCCACGAGAACGTCAGGTGCGCCGGCCCGTGGGCCTGGGCTCCAAGAGCGGAACGGGGGCTGGGCTTTGTGGGGTCAGCCAAGCACTGTGGGATTCGAGAGTCTTCCCCCAGGACTAGAAGTTAGGCCATGCCTTCAGTGTGAGCCCCGTGGGAGCAGTCTTGCAGACGGATGCCGGGAATGAGCCGTCTGGGCCATGTAGTCAGTCCCCATCATCGCACAGACGTCACCCAGAGTGCGGGGGTGACGTCTGTGAGGTCACCCAGCCATTCCGGGCCGGCTAGGGGCTAACAGCTGTGTTCCTACCAAGACGGGTGACTTCATCACGGGGCAGGAGCAGGCAGCGTGGGGGAAGGAGGCCCGGAGAGGAGAGGCCCACGAGGATAAACTAAACGTCAGAGCCCCGCATTCGCCCTGGGAGTGCCAGGGGCTTGCCGCTTTGGGGTCGAGCAGGGACCCCTCTGCTGTGGTCCTGGGGCAGGAGCTGGTGGTGGGGCCAGGCACGCTGCCCGGAGCCTCACGGTGGCGCCCTCCCTGCTCTCCCAGCATCCTCTTTGCGGACATCGTGGGCTTCACCCAGCTGTCTTCCGCCTGCAGTGCCCAGGAGCTCGTGAAGCTGCTCAACGAGCTCTTCGCCCGCTTTGACAAGCTGGCGGCCGTGAGTACCCGGCCCCCGCTCGGCCTCCGGCGCGGCGGGGGGCCACCCTCGGGGTTCCCACGGTCGCCTCGCACGGGTGCCTGCTCTGCCCCCTGCCCGCCCTCCTTGCCCGCGAGGGACTCAGAGCCACGCCGCACACCCTGTTCTTTCAGAAATACCACCAGCTGCGGATTAAGATCCTGGGCGACTGTTACTACTGCATCTGTGGCCTGCCCGACTACCGGGAGGACCACGCCGTCTGCTCCATCCTTATGGGGCTCGCCATGGTGGAGGCCATCTCGTGAGTGGGGGCCTCTGGGGGGAGGGGCTCTGGACCGCGGGAGAGGCGGGCCTTCCGTGGTCCGGCGTGGGGGCTCGGCGCACCCCAGGCCCCCACGGGACGTGGGTGCTGTGTTGGTCGGCAGGCGGCTCAGTCCCCGGCTCTGGGAAGGGGGGACGTGGCTCGCCTTCTTGCCAGCCGAGGGGCCGAAAGCCTTCCGTGGCCTCTGAGGGGCCCAGCCTGCATCCACTGTTGTTTTCTAGAGAAGTGGCAGTCGTGGTAAAGGCTGTCACACCTCCTCACGCTGGTTTGGAGTCCCCCCCAGGCTCCCCGTCCCTTCTCTCCGTGTTTTCTCACTGTGAGCCTCCAGGCCCGTCTCAGGTCGGAAAGTCCGAGTGTGACAGCGACGTGGGGCAGCAGAGGTGGGACAGGGCCCCGGCCTCTGCTCTGGGCTCCCAGCCAGGGCTCCTGCCTCTGCCACTGGGAGGACACTGCCCTCTTCCCCCTCGCCCTCCCCTGTCGCTGTCACATTGCAGGTGGCTTAGAGGCCCCAGCAGGCAGGCCCTGGCTGGGATCAGGCACCAGGAGAGAAGGGGGCTCCTTGCTGAGGTTTCCCACCCCACCACCAGGATGGAGGCTGGGTGGTTGGGGGGGGGGGTGGGGGCGGGGAAGGGACACCTTGCCACCAGAGGGCGGTTTTGCATTGTTACCATCTTCTGGATTAGAGCTTCTCTGACATTGGCCTAGACACAAATGCTGTTCTGGGAGCGTGTGGGGGGTGGGTAGTTCAGGATCATTCACCTCCACTTCCCTCACCTTGGGGCAGCTTTCCCTGTTGTGCGGGCGCCTGGCACAGGTGGACGCGGGGAGGTAGCGGCCATTATTCTGTGGCTTCCTGCCTGCACCCCCATCACGCTAACTCACGATGTGAGTCTGGGCCTGGGCCGACCTGCTGGACCCCTAGCCACAGGTCACTTAGCTGAAGTGCAGGCAGAGAGCTGTGGAGTGCCCAGCAGCCCCCTCGGCCTGGAGTGGGAGAAAGCCAGCGCAGGACTCTTCCCGCAGGGCACAGAGGGCCGGCCACCTTGCCACGGCCATGCCCGACCCTCCTCCTTTCCGTGTGTGCCTGGCAGGTACGTGCGGGAGAAGACGAAGACTGGGGTGGACATGCGTGTGGGGGTGCACACAGGCACGGTGCTGGGGGGCGTCCTGGGCCAGAAGCGCTGGCAGTATGACGTGTGGTCCACCGACGTCACTGTGGCCAACAAGATGGAGGCCGGTGGCATCCCCGGGTGAGCGAGCATCTCCTTCCCGGTGGGCAGGCGTGGGCACTGAGGGAGGGGACCGTCCATCCGTCAGGGCTGGGGCTCAGCCAGGAGATACCCAGGAGCAGTGTTCTTCCTCAGGGTGCCTGCCTGCTTGCCCCGGGCCCAGCTGCCTCCTGCCTAGGCCTCTGCAGCCGTGTGTCCTCGTCCCCGTCCTCTCCTCGTGGGGCCACAGACGCTGGCACAGCCGTAGCCGCCTCCAAGGCTCCCCGCAGGGCGCCAAACCCAAGGAACAGGTTCTGACGTGGTGTACACCTGGCTCGAGCTCCTTTATACCACCAGCCAGTCAGGGCGGACGGGCTGAGGACACAGAGAAACCCTCCCCGCCTGGGTCAGGGAGTGGCCCTCCGGGGCAGTCAGGGTCCTGTCCCTCAGTGGTGACTCCCCAGAAATGGGTAACAACCCCCTGACGGCGGGTGGGAGCCATGTGAGGTGCATAACGTTAGGATCACCACCGAGTTCAGAGCGGCCTTCTACGCTCCTCACCTGGCCCGGTGCTGCGGGCAGCCTGAGGGTGTTTCCTTCCTGTTTCGCGGATGTGGCACTGAGGCCCAGAGGGGCAGGGGCCACACGGGCCTCACAGCCAGTTAGCACCGGGGCGCCCCGGCTGGAGCTCTGGTGGCACGTGTGTCCCCGCCTCCCCGGCAGCCTTGGGCTTCGGGGTGGCCCGACCCTCCGCTGACGGTCCCGGGCCTCTTGCTGCCGTCCAGGCGTGTGCACATCTCCCAGAGCACCATGGACTGCCTAAAGGGCGAGTTCGATGTGGAGCCGGGCGACGGGGGCAGCCGCTGTGAGTACCTGGACGAGAAGGGCATCGAGACCTACCTCATCATCGCGTCCAAGCCAGAGGTGAAGAAAACAGCCGCCCAGCACGGCCTCGACGGCCCGGTGAGTCCGCTGCCCGCCTCGCACGGGATGTGGAAAGGCAGGGTTCGAGAAGCAGGGCCTGGGGAAGAGCGGGCGGGGCCGTGGGGGGCACCCTCGCAGGGGGAAAGCGGGCTCCGGGGGGGAGTAGGGCACATGGCTCCCGGCAGGCTGACGGTGAGTGGTACAGCAGAGGACAGGCGCCCGGAGAGGTGTACGTGGCACTCGGGAGAGCAGCTGGCTAGGGAAGGGCTCCCTGCGTGGAGGAGGCAGTCAGAATCGTGGGAGAGACGTGGGCACCCAGGGAGCGAGTTCGCGGAGTGGGTGAGGATGCCAGGGGCAGGCACTGAGGTTGGCTTGGTCACAGAGGAGAACCGGGCTGGGAACTTTGCGGGGCGGGAAATGAGAAAAGAACCGGATGGAAGCGGTGAGGTCGTCCTGCCCTGGCCTCTCTGCTGATTTCCTGCATCTCGTCAGACCCAGTGCCCTCAGCAGCTGCCCCCACCAGCCTCCTGACAGGCTGTCTGGTTAGAAGCCACCAGTGGCTGCTGCAGAAATTGGGCCGTCTGTCATCCTCTGGTGAGCCTGGAAGGCGTTTTACTCCTCGAAGCTTTGCGCTTAAAAACCCCACCAGTCGTGGGAATTTGACAGTTGGGGGGTTTGGTGCTCCCAGAGTTGGCACGTGGAGACCATCCCATGGCCGAGGCTTTGTCTCATGATGGTTAAAGCAGGGCTTGAGCTGGTCGGGTGAGGTTTCTGTGGCTGAAGACGTGACCCCTGTAATGTCCGGAAAGAAAACTAGATGCCTTCCCCCCTCCCCCACGTGTATGTGATGACTAGCAAATCAAACACAAACAGAAGATTCATCCGTTTAAATCGAATTGCAACCACTGTTTCGTGAGTACTTCCGTTTCTCCGTAATTTCACTTAATCCTCAAGACAGCCCTGGGAGAAAGGGGGCTGTCGTCATACCCGCTTTACAGAGGAGGAAACTGAGGCCCAGAACGTTGTGTAAGTTGCAGATCTGGTAGGTGGCAGAGCAGGGCCCTGCCCCTGACCTGCCAGCCACCCCGTAACCCAGAATGTGGGCGCCCCCGTGTGAAGGCGTTCACATGGACTCAGCACTGGGAGGCCTGCACATGTGGGCACCGCCTCACTCCTGAGTAATTTAAAGTCCCATGAGGTGCCCGTGTTAAAGCAAAGGACACTTCAAGGTATTTTGGGCTGCATGTGAAGTCTGAGCTACAATTAAATGCTCCAAGGAACTCAGAAAAGTAGGAAGCTGTTTTTCAGAAAATTAGGAACTAAGACTTGACCTTGCCACAGAATTAACAAGTTCATTCATATTTTTAAGAGTGCTCTTTGGGGAACTGTAACATACTCACTGGAATGCATTGAAAATGTCTCTTCAAAGCTGTTCTACCAGACAGTAATCGACAGTAATTTAAGCAATCAGCTACTTTTGTAAAGCGGTAGGAGATTTGTAATTCCTGGCATACAAAATTTTTAAGAAACTGAGCAATGTTACTCCTTTCAAAACGTACCCACAAATTTGGTTTTACTGGGGGGCCACCTTGAAGTCACAGAGCAGTCAACACGTCCTTGGGATAGCACTCATTCCGCTGTGTTCTGATCTTGTATTTTATTTCGCTTCTTCCGATCACCCTTGCATGGCGTGTCATTTGGCTCAGGGGTTTTCCTCAGCACCTGGCACCCCTCTGAGAGTGCAGATGAGGGAAGGGAGGCCCAGGGAGCCTGGGCAGAGCCCGTCTCCATGGAGCCGTTGTGCTTGAGACATTCTTCCACTTGCAAATGAGAGAAAAGTTGAGTCTGTGGTTGCATGGCTTAAAACATCAGCTCTGAAGCTGTGAGCCAGCAGGAAACGGCCCATGCCGAGGCCGCGGCCTGAACAGGATGGAGCACAGGCACTGCGGGTCGAGAGAACCGACCTCTTCTTCTTAAGTGCACCATCACACAAGACAGCCAGCACTGGTTCCTGTGGAAACGTGAATGGTGTTCTCTTTTCAGCACTTCTTTCAGTGACATTTTATGGCCATTCAGGTTTTCAGTACTTTTGTAAAGTTGAATTTTAACAGTTTTTCTCCAAAAAAATTATTTTAAAGTTTATCTTGAGAGAGAGAGAGAGCGCGCGTGCGCACATGTCGGGGAGGGGCAGAGAGAAGGAGAGTCAGAATCCCAAGCAGTCTCTACGCCCCCAGCGCAGAGCCTGATACGGGGCTTGAACTCGCAAACTGTGGGATTGTGACCTGAGCCGAGCTCAAAGAGTCAGAGGGTTAACCAAATAAGCCACACAGACGCCCTGTTAACAGTTTCTTACTGCCCTTCCTGAAAATATCAATTTCTCGAAGTAGAAGGGCTGGGTTAAGGTTTCTGCACATGGAAAGCTTTTACCCCCGCTCACTCACCACCTGCCTCCCA
The DNA here is from genome assembly GCF_024362965.1 of Panthera pardus. Classification (NCBI taxonomy): domain Eukaryota; kingdom Metazoa; phylum Chordata; class Mammalia; order Carnivora; family Felidae; genus Panthera; species Panthera pardus. The sequence goes on from NW_026526832.1 coordinate 21,485,037, forward strand.
CCCCCGGAGGGCACCCTCACTGCCCAGCTCTTTACTCACTTTTAGGTTTGTTCATTTGAAAGACAGAACCGTGATAGATCACTGTTGTAACCTCATTTCTGTAATCATTAGTAAGGTTGGACGCTTACCGTGGTTGTCAGCGAGGTGTTTTCTTCTGTGGCATGTGCTTTATGTGGCCTTTGAGGGCCCGGTCCCCTCTCTGCTTTGTAGGGGCTCTTTGTTTATTAGAGAAGTGAACCCTGGCTCATGCGGTAGTCGGCGGCCATCGGCGGGGCATCCGCCGTGTGCCAGTGCCGCTGTGTCACAGGGAACTCGAACGTTCGGCTGTGGTTGGGAGCTCCCGCCTCCTGTGTTCTCTGCAAGGCGGCATGGCAGCCGCCGGGGCACGCAGAACTCATCACAGCCCGTGTAGCTCGTGTGGTCGACAAGTGTTCAGGAAGTCCTCATGATGAGTCCTTCCCGAGTGTCAAAAAGCTTCCGGACCTCTCCCTGTGCACACTGCCCTTGTTGTCAGGCCCACCCGCTCTCTCTGTCTCACATGCCATCTTTCATGATGCCCAGATTTCTCTCTCGGCCCCGGCCGTTGCTTGCACTCACCCTGTGGCCCCTGTAAGTGTCCATCTGCACAGACACGGGGGAGCTCGGTCCCCAGGTCCGAGGCCCAGTGCCTGCCGGTCCCTCTGCCCTCCCGTCTCCATCAGCGACAAGTTCATTCTTTCAACAGTTCAGACCAAAAACTGTGAACACGTGCTCGAGCCCTCTCTTTGCCATCCACAAGCGCGCTCTGTTGACCCCTCCTGCGAAAGAGAGCTCTGACCCCCCCACACCCCCTCACAGCCACCCCCGTCTGGGCCACCAGGGGCTGGGCCGCTGACCTGGCCCCGGTGCCCCGTCCCCATGGCAGGCAGTGTTCCTGCTGAGGTGTCGGGTGAAGTCCTGTCACTTGTGTTGGTCTCCATCTCACCCGGAGGGAAAGCCCGAGCCCTGCGGAGGCCAGGAAGGCCCAGCATGGCCAGGCCCTCGCCGCCCTGCTCTGCCTTCACTCACTGTCCCGGCAGCGGCTCTGACCTCCCGGCAGCTGCTCAGGCCCGTTGCCGGGCCTTTGCACCAGCTTCTCCCTCTTCCCAGGGTCTCTGTCCCCACAGAGCCAAGTGATTCGCTCCTTCAGGCCTTCGCTGACCTCCTCTCCACTGTCCCACTCCCCTGCGATCCTGTGCCCCTTTCCTGCTTTATCTTTCTCCAGAGCACGTACCCTCTTCTTACGCGCTCTGCTAACTTTACTTACTTGCTTCCCTGTTGTCTGCCTTTCCTCAGTAGAACGTGAGCTGTCCCGGTCAGGACGTTCTGTGTGTATCCCCAGGAGTTAGAGCAGTTCCTGTCACAGAGCAGGGACTCAGTAACACTGCTGCCCTGTGTTTCAGCGTTTAACTTACTCTGTCAAGGAAGAGTACTTAATCACTGGGGACATGGGCTTGTGGAATTTATTCAGACTTTCAGAAGGCATCTGACGGGCTCTACACCAAAAAAAAGACCTCTGTGAATCACTGTGTGAAGCGACTGTTTTAGAAATAGGAGTTGAAACAATAGGGTCTTTCTCTGCTTTGAATAATTTTACTCGTGGAAAAAGATACCAGAAAAGTACAGCATTTTAAAATTAATGTTCTAGAGGAGGAGTCAAACGGTAACTTCTTTAGAAATTAGAGCTTCCAAACTCTAGTGGGAAGATTCCAGACTGATAGTGCGTGGACCAACCAGGTCTGCTGGGGCCGGTGGGCGGCTGGGTCCAGTGCCCCGACAGCCATGTCTTTCCACCACCGCAGGCCCTGCTGAATGGAGCGCCAGCTTCCTCAAAGCCCAGCTCTCCCGCCCTCATTGAGACCAAGGAGCCCAACGGAAGCATCCACACCAGCGGCTCCACGTCGGAGGAGCCCGAGGAGCAGGATGCCCAGGTGTGTGCGGGGCGGGGGGCCAGGGCTGTGGGCAGGGGACGGGGTGGGGAAGGTTGCTGCAGGAGTGGGAGACTGGCCTGGGCTCTTCTCCTTTTTACTGGTGTCACCTTGGGCGTCACCTCCTACCCTGGTTCCACTGTCTCCTCCTGGGGTGGAGGGGGGCAAGTCCAAAGAGGTACTCACCTCGGAGGCCTTGTCTAGCCCTCCTGTCCCAGAATCCTGTGGCTTTGAGGGCAGCGAGGACATCCGTGGAGAATTCTGTAGGATCCAACCAAGACTGTTCTGGAAGTGAGACTTCAGGGTGGGCCCACCTCTCTGTTCCACAAGTCCCATGACAGCGGCAGGGGTTTCCGGAGGAATTAACATGCTTTCCGCCCTGAGGACGGGGCCCATTTTGGGACAGTGTCCAGGACCTGTCCGTTACTAAAGAGCTTCCTGGGCCCACTCAGTGATAAAGGCAGGTCCTGGGAGACGGGGGTCTCTGCCTTGCTCAGGTGAGCCTTCTGGCAGCCGTGCCGTTCTCACTGCTGGGCGGCGGCGGGTGGGGGGCAGACGAACGGCCCCAGCACCTTGAGATGAGGGGGCTGCAGAGCAAGAGGGGAGACAGGGCTGAAAGTTCTGGAGGTTTTCTGGATCACCGTGACGTTCAGCAATTGTGATTTCCTTGATAGAAGGTGGAAATGTAGACTCGACATAACTCGTTAACAAGAACGCAGATCCTTTTAGCAGCTTGTAATTTTTCTGTCCTCAACGATTAGCCACACTCCCCAGCATGCGCTTCAGGGACAGAGGTTCTTGGTGCTGGAACACATCTTCCTCGTCATTTTACAAAGGAGAAAGCTGGAGCTGGGCAACACGAGTGACATGGGATCAAATTGGCAACCAGTGGCACGCCCGAGCTTAGGACCGGGCTGTCTTGGTCCTGGCTTCCAGATACATCTGGACCCGCACAGACAGCGCTAATGGGCCCGGTCTCAGTTACCATTTGGGCTGATGGCCGTGTAATCACAGTCTGGAGTCATACTTTTGGAGCTGATGCTTTTCCTCTGTGCGAATTAAAATGGTAGAAGTCTCCCAGTCCCGCCACCCCACCAGTGACAAGGGTGTCCCTTCTTCTCCCAGCACTTTCCCCCTCAGACCTTCCTCCCCCAAATGAACCGATGTGCACTCCCTTAAGCCCTAGGGTTGGGGGTCATTCATGTCCCAGGGACGCCGATTGCGTGGCTGTATGGGACCCCGTCCTCATAGCAGGATGTGCCGGGACTGTGCTGCCCCAGCAGCGGTCTCACATTCCCGGGTGTCCTCCTCGGGGCCATTGGCTGCTGCCCCACATGCTGCTGTTAGTGGCTGGTCACTGCAGAGCCACGGTCCTGGGAAACCAGGAAGGACTGTGGCTTTGGGTCCAGACCCAAGCAAGATAGAGCTGCGTGGGTGCATAGGGAAGACTTCCTGTAAAGTGGTTTCTAGAAGGGCTTAGTTAGTCCTCCTGAGTGTGATCCCTTTTGTCCCCCCCCCCCCCACCACCCCTGCACCACCCTCTTTCCCCAACTCCGCCCCCACTCCTCCCACCCGCCCCCACCTCGGGCACTGCCTTGCAGGCGGACAACCCCTCGTTCCCCAACCCGCGCCGGAGGCTGCGCCTTCAGGACCTGGCTGATCGAGTGGTGGACGCCTCTGAGGACGAGCATGAGCTCAACCAGCTACTCAATGAGGCCCTGCTTGAGCGAGAGTCCGCCCAGGTGTAAGTGGATCCTCTGCATATACCTTGTAGGCCCTGACTTGGGGTTCGGGAAGTTAGCCATCTTAAATGGGGCCCCTTCCTGTTAGGCCAAGGCAGATGTGACATCCGTGTTTCATGGGACGTGTTTCCACCGCAGAGTGAAGAAGAGAAACACCTTCCTCCTTTCCATGCGGTTCATGGACCCCGAGATGGAAACCCGCTACTCCGTGGAGAAGGAAAAGCAGAGTGGGGCCGCCTTTAGCTGCTCCTGTGTTGTCCTGCTCTGTACGGCCCTGGTCGAGATACTCATCGACCCCTGGTGAGGAGGGCATGGTGGGAGCCGATAGGCCAGGAAAGAGGAAAGGTGATGAGCATCCTAGGCCAGAGGTGTAAAGGGTGTGAGTGCATCATCTGGAGCCTGACACTGGGGCAAAAGCCTGGTCTCTTCCTTGCCTCGGTGGAACAGCCCCAGCCCATCTCGGGCCCAGGTGTAGCTAGGACTGTGCCCTGGACCCCCTTCCTTCTGTCTACCTCGGGTTCCAGAATAGCACTAGCCTTAAAACCAGGATGGAGAAAGCCGAGGGGTAGAGAGGGGCCCAGGAGGATGGAGGCCTTGGCTGTGTGGGCCTCAGTGGTCTTGGGACGAGGAGACAGGAGATGGGGACCCTCTTCAACCTCAGTCGTCAAGGCTGACCTGGCTTCCCATTCTTGCCTCATCTTAGCAGGTGATTGTAAGCTCTGGGCACAAACGGATTTCTGCAACACAGCAGCAGGTCCTCTGGGGCACGGGGGATGTTCTGGAGTCCTTGCCCCAACCCTTGAGGCCCGAGTAAAGGTCAGAGGTCCCCCTCCCCGTGGCCCATCAGCAGCTCACTCCTGCACGGGGTTCCCCCTCAGAAGGAGGTGGGCGGAGCCCTGTCCCAGTTACAGTTGGGGGCACCGTAAGGAGCCTCGGACTTAGTCGCAGGTTTCTAGACACGGCTTCGTTGCCTATTTGTTGTACGGCCGTGTCTCTAAGGTTCCCAGAGTATCGGTTTACTCATCGGTAAAGCCAAAGATGATGATGGTAATAACAATTTGAAGATCATAATGCCCTCTCTCCTAACTCCCAGGACTGTTGGAAGGATCAAATCCATTCATTCGCTGCACAGGTATTTACGGGCTGCTCTGTGCCCGGCGCTGAGGTCTAGGGATATGCAGCGAGGACTGCGTACAAACAGCCCCGCTCTCATGGAACTTCCGTTCTAGCAGAGGGAGGCAGACGTAAACAATTGAATAATCAAAACACGTATGCAGACAGGGGCAGGTGGCATGGATAAAAGACGTAAACAATTGAATAATCAAAACACGTATGCAGACAGGGGCAGGTGGCATGGATAAAAGTCAGGTGAAGAAGGGAGTGGGGAATGCTGGCGGCGAGTTTAGTTGTGTCGGCGTTTGTGTATGACCCCGGGCGGAATGGCCTCACCGACAGGGCGATACTTCAGTAGAGACCGAGAATCCGAGAATCAGGCGCCGGCTTGGCAACAGAGGTTCCTAGGGAACCGAATGGTGGGGGTGTGAGTACGGGGAGGATCTGGAGACCCCGAGTTTCTCGGAATTGAGAAGGTGGGTGTGGAAGTCCCTGCTCAGCTGTGAAGCTCTGTGCGGTCGGCAGAGGGGAGACCTTGCCACCCTCGGCTGCAGGGGAGAGGCTCTGTCCCCCCGCTCTCCCTTCATGGCAGGGCGCTCATTCCTGAGAACCCCGTGTTTCTCCTGGGCCCTGCCCAAGGGCATCTGTGCCCCAGCAACAACTACCGCTGGGGAGGGCCGCACATGCCCAGGCCCTGCACTCAGGGCCTCCATCCCGTCTCCACAACAGGAGGCAGGGCTCCGTGAACGTTTCAGGTGCCGGCATGGAAGGGCCTGCCCTCTCCCTTCTCCTCTTCTCTCCTGGCCCTTCACCCGATCTCACTGACCCATCTGCTCCCCTCTCTCATTGTCGTCTCCCCTTCACAGGCTGATGACAAACTACATGACCTTTGTGGTCGGGGAGGTTCTCCTTCTGATCCTGACGGTCTGCTCGCTGGCCGCCATCTTTCCCCGGGTAAGAGCCGCTTCCCCTTTGACTCCGAAGCCTTCTGCAAGTGCAGGTGGCATCGACGGAGTTCTGCATCCCGTCAGATCCTGACAGATACGCTGCCTTTGTTAGGATGGTGCAGGCATTTACCCATTCATTCATTTGTCCCACACCGGTCATTCATTTGCTCCAGCTGAGCAAGCAGGGGTGTGTAAGCCAGAGTCCGGATAAACGGGGACCTGCGTAGAAAAGCAGCGGAGGCCCCGCCGGAAGGGGGTTGGTCCCGGCCAGACAAAGGGACTGAGACGTTCTCCTGTAAGCACCGGGGTCCCATGCAGAGTCTGGGATCAGAATGACCAGAGAAAAACAGTGTTTTAGGGAAGGGGGTCTGGCAGGTGACTTGCCGGGTCACTTGCAAGACTTAGGGCACGCCGACCCAGGAAAGGCAGGAGCAGCCAGGCAAAGATGGCTGGCCCCGAACATTGTTCCCTGACGTGGCCTTGCCGCTTGGACTTACGGAGCGGGCTGCCGCTGCTGGCGCTGCCCGCAGCCCCCTGGGCTGGTCTCCGTGTCTGCTCCAGAAAGGGCTCTGGTATCTGGAGGCCCCGCTGTGTCACAGACCCCTCCAGTGGGACTGATACAGAGCATCAGGTTCCTGCGCCACCTCCTCAAGTCTGCCGGTCAGTTTTTGGTTGACTCACAGGCAAAGGGTCATTAGCAGCCATATTTACAGGAGAAAAGACTGTCAAAGGCTCATGGCCCCTGAAATTCCATTCTTCTAGGCCTTTCCTAAGAAGCTCGTGGCCTTCTCGACTTGGATCGACCGGACCCGCTGGGCCAGAAACACCTGGGCCATGTTAGCCATCTTCATTCTGGTTATGGCAAACGTTGTGGACATGGTGAGCTCCAGCTGTCGCTGTAGAAGGGACACCCCCTCTCTCAGTGGAGAAAGGCTTCTGTATTGGCCAGCGTGAGCAGTTTGTCAACCAGTCCTCCCAACTAGACATGGCTGAGTTTCCTAAACAGATTATCTTGGCCAAATGGAGAGCGTCTTCTACCCCAGAAACCTGAGACTGACCTGTTGCCCCAGCTCCGTGCTCTCCCAGAGTGCAGGAGCCCGACACCATGCTCCAGATCCCGTGTTGGATGTTGACTCATTTAATCTAACAGTCCCAAGAGGTGTTGGTACCATTGCCTACAGCCTCAAGGCTCAGAGAGGTTAATTCACTTGTTTTAGGTCACACGGCCAGTAAGTGGCAGAGTAAAGGACTGAGCAGTTCTAAACCCCAACCCTGTGAAGAAACTCCCTATCTCGCTGCTCAAGGGGCACAGTACTTGTATGCGTTCTGCATATCTGAAGTGTTCCCTACAGTGTGGTGAAAGCCAGGTATCTAAGGGGTATCTAGGGGGCAGGTAAGCCCGTTCCGCTAAAGGAGCTCTCCTGTTTGGACTTCGTCCATTTGAACGTTGCCAGACCTTCCTAGAGCCCAAATGGCTCGGGGCAGACAAATCCTCTTCTCTGCTCTCAATTCATGGAGAAGCGGCAGGTCCCAAGGGGGCAGCCAGATGCTTTCCTGGGGAGAGGGGACAGCAGTTGGAAACCCCGACCTATTGACTGAGAGCCGCCAGTCATTTGCTGAGCACTGGCAGCTTGGAGCTGTTGTTGACTTTCTTGTCATTCGTCATGGCTCCCGACAATTTTGGCAGTATTATATACACTCTTAAAAAGTCCTACATTTTCCAAATAAATCTTATAGCATTTGCTTTATTTTCTTTAAAAATTGAAGCACAGGAAAAAAAAACAAAACAAAACCTCACCATGGAGACTGAATCTGGTGGTAGTAGAGGTGAAAAATCCCTAGGGCCAACTGAGCCCAAGTCCAACTAGAATGAGAAGCTGTGGGCTCCAGAACCTAACACGCCCCTGGTCGCACGATGCGCAAGTGCAGGGAAGAGAAGCCCCAGGCCCCTAGCATGTCTGAACCCGCCTGGAGCCTGGTGCCGGGTCATGGACAGCGGGAGAGCCCGTTGCCAACGGAGGGGTGCAAGACCAGGGAGGTATAGGAAAACTTTTCACGTGCTGAGAACTTCCCCAAAGGCAGATGAGCACCAGAGGTTGCAAGTTACAGAAAGTGGGTTGGATTCAGTTCCCTTGACTCTATGTGCTCGGCAGCAGGACTTGAGAAACGGAAGTGTTTGCGCGGAGACTGGCTGCCATCGCGGTGATGCTGTGGGGGAGCCCCCCTCCCCCTTAAGCAACAGTGTGATGTGGGCAAGAGCATTTGTATTTGAAACTGAAATACTGGACTCCTGGCTCTGGCTTTACCACTTGCTCATTGTGCTATTTTGTGCAAGTCCAGCCTGAGTTTTCTATACAAAGGTGGCAATAGCAAAAATACTGGAATTTTCATAGACGTCAAATGAGAGACGGTTAAGCTCTTAGTAGGAACTAGTGGCCTTTGTATTATTCCTTGGTAAGTTTTCCCATCTGTCAGTGTTTCTGAGGGAGCTGTGGGAAGTGGCAGCTGAAAGGACACTGCCGTGCACAGCCCTCTCTGACCAGTGTTTACTGTCCCCCTGTACCCTGTGTTCTCCCCCTGCCACCCCGGGCCTGCCCTCCAGCTTAGCTGCCTGCAGTACCACACAGGCCCCGTCAACAGCACCGCAGGGACGGAGGCAGAGGATGGCTGCGTAGAGAACCCCAAGTATTACAACTATGTCGCTGTGCTGTCCCTCATCGCCACCATCATGCTGGTGCAGGTCAGCCACATGGTGAAGCTCACACTCATGCTGCTTGTCACGGGTGCTGTGGCTGTCATCAACATCTACGCCTGGCGCCCCATCTTTGATGAATATGACCGCAAACGTTTCCAGGAACATGAGTAAGATGAGGCCTCTTTAGGGGTCTGTTTTGTCTCCTTCCTCCCCCCACCGCCCAAGTCTCCACGTCAGGGTCATGGGCCTTGGGCTCCTTCGAGGCTTGGATGGGAATCGGGGTTCGTGGCTTCTCACAGATACGCCTCTGAGATCCTTTCCATTCTCGATGAGTGGAAGATCGCGGCTGCCTCCGTGTTCAGCTTCTGGGCATCAGCCTCTTGTACTCAGGTGGGGCCTGAGTATGCGATTATCTGTCCAACAGCTTTCCTGTGGTCGCCTTAGAGAAGATGCAGGTACTTTCCACCCCCGGGCTCAACAGCACTGACCGGTAAGGGCAACTGCTTTCCCCGTTCGGTCTGCATTTAGTCTCCCTTTCTTCTAGAGACAAGAGAAGGCCATGATCTCACCCCTTCAAAGGCACACGATGTGGGAGATTTATTAGAGCAGTATGTGTTTCTGTAGGAGGGGTAGGAGGGCTGGAGCAGAGGCGGAATGACCCGGGTACGGACCTGGCCGTTGTGGCCTTTCCAGGTCAGAGAGCGAGCCGGGAGAGCAGCAGCAGTGTGGTGAAGGGGGTCGGGTGGAGGCCGGGCTCAGGTGAGGGGAGAGGCAACAGACGGCCAAATGGATGTGATAGCTGCATTTAACTGGCCGGCAGGACCACAGCAAAATGAGGAGGAAAGAGCACCGCACTTGATCTAGAAGGCATGGATTCTTCCCCAGCTGCAGGAGTCCTCTCAGGGGCCGCAGGCAGGCCATCGTTCGAGTCCGTTTCACAACTTGAAGAGGATAGTGGACTAGAAGTTCTTCAGGGTCCCCTCTAGCGCTAAAGTTTTAGAATTTTATGATTCGGTGCCTTGACTAGACTTACCTAACAGAATTAGGGTAGAAGAACTGAATAGACCCTTCACAAAAGAAGAAATCTAAATGGCCACTAATAAATGAAAGGCACTCATGTAATCAAGGAAATGAAAATTAGGACCAGGACGAAATACCACTACACACCTACCCGTTTCTCGAGAGTTAAGAAGTCTGGTAATATCCAGTATGATGGTAACACAAACGCTCCTGATGGGAATATAAATTGGTACAACCGTTTTAGAAAACCATTTGGACTTATTTAGTGAGGTTGCAGATAGACCTATGACCCGGCAATTCTGCTGCTCCGTACGTTCCTTACAGAAACCCATGCACATCTGTATGTCCCAGGACATGTGGGCAGAAACGTCCGGTTGTGTTCATCATAGCTACACACACACACACACACACACACACACACACACACACACACACGTCCAAAGCAGGTGAAGCCAACCCAGATCCCATCAACAGCAAATGGGTATACAAATTGTGACCTACTCATGCAGTAGGCTACTATGCGGTAATGAAAACTGTTAGCGCCGTACAAAAATGTGAAGTTATAAAGCACCATGATAAAACGGTGCCTTAGTTCCATCACTCCGAAGCCTTTCTCCAGAGGCTTCCATGGTTGCACCTACTTCTGTTATCAATCAGTTGCAGTGTTTACTAAACACCGGGGGAGTGGCCCTGGTGTGGATTCCAGGAGCTGCCCCGCAGGGCTGCCTATTAGGAGCCCAGTGATTAAGATTTACCTGTGAGTCCAGGCTTGATGTGAAGGTGCTTAAGGAGCCGGGAGAAGTTTCTGGAGCCCAGGGTGACGGGAAGGGCACAGCCCAGTTGGAGGGAGTGAAGCTGCCTTCCAAGATGGCAGCAGGGGTGGATGAATTACTGTCTGCCCCACAGGCTGCCCCTGGTGCCTTCTAAGTACTCCATGACAGTGATGATCTTCATCATGATGCTGAGCTTTTACTACTTCTCGCGCCACGTGAGTGCCCACACACCCTCCTCTCCCGTCTTTGTGCACAATCCGTCAGGGTTTCTTAAAAACGCAGTCTCAGGATCTAAGAAGCCCGGCTCCTCAGGAGTGCTGGTTTCCCTTACCCAACTTGGCATGTGGCCCTGGCCAAACCATCACCCCCTCCTTTTTCTGGTTTCCTCCCTTGTAATACAAGGAGAACAGTTCGTTACCTCTTTCCTCTGACTTCCTCCAGCATGCTGAAGGAAGCATACAGTGGAGGCATAAAAGCTTGGAGAAAATCTGTTTCTTAGGCTAAGGGCTCCTGGATTTTCACTCACCCTGGTTCTAGGGGTCACTGACACGCATGGAGGCAGAAGAGAAAGGGAAAGAAGCTGATGAAGTTTTGTTTGGTTAAAAGGAAAAAAAAATAAGCAGAGAGGGAGAGAGTGAAGTAGTTCCATGCTAGCCCAGGTGCCCCCCGGTGGCTTGCGAGGGAAAGTACAGCCTTCCCGAGGCACTTCTTGGCCTAATGGAGCCTGCTGGAAATGGGGACGCCCCGCTGGGCTAGGAGATCTCCATTGCTGCCCGCGTCCCCCAGGCCAAGATGGACCTGTAGCTAGAATTAGGTCCCAGAAGGCCCCGCATCTCCAGAAGGCCTCTGGGAGCTCTGCATAACCACAGTGAGGCTGGAATCCTCACTACAGCTGCAGGGTGGCCTTTGTGAGTAGGTGGGTCTCTCCGGGGCTTCTTTCTCTTGTCATTTAGCCACCTTCCTTCAGGTTTTCCCACGTGGAACCCCTGCATCCGAATTCCCGCTTCATCTTTCCATCAAATGGTCAGCTGAAGCACACACCTTGCCTGTGCCTGTCCACAGGTGGAAAAATTGGCACGGACACTGTTCTTGTGGAAGATTGAGGTCCATGACCAGAAGGAACGCGTCTACGAGATGCGGCGCTGGAATGAGGCCTTGGTCACCAACATGTTGCCTGAGCACGTGGCACGCCATTTCCTGGGGTCCAAGAAGAGAGATGAGGTGAGGGGTGGCCCCGTGCGATAGCTCGCAGCCGTAAGGCTGTGTGTCGTCTGGCTTTCTGCCAGGGAGCCCCTCTGGGCCCAAGGTCTTCTCAGGAGCTGGCACCGTTCCAGGCAGGGCTGCGCCCAAGCTGCAGCTGCATCGTAAGCAAGAGGGAAATTCACAGGCGCTCGGTAGAGAGCGCTTCAACCTGTGGGCCACACATCCCCGGAAGGCCCCGTTTCCGCCGAGGCCTTGGCTAGAGCTCCCCTGTCAGCTGCCATCCCCTCACGTAGAAGGGTTCTTCTGCCTCACTTCCCAATTCCATCCCACCCACTTGCTCAAAGCTAGGGCTGTTCCAGAGACCAGAAAAACTCTTGTTCAAAGTCGTGACAGTCTACCTCCTTACGGCTCAAAGTTGGGATAACCTGGGAGGTATCCAAAAAGCTGAGTACACCAATCACAGGAGATCGTCATTTCTGTGGCACACCGTTCCGTCAGCGTTTCCTTGAGCGCTCGGGCCTGCCTCTTTCTAGGAGCTGTACAGCCAGTCTTATGATGAGATTGGAGTCATGTTTGCCTCCCTGCCCAACTTCGCCGACTTCTACACAGAGGAGAGCATCAATAACGGTGGCATCGAGTGTCTGCGCTTCCTCAACGAGATCATCTCAGATTTTGATTCTGTGAGTCCCCGTCCTGCCCCTAAGCCAGCTCACTCTGGATCACATCCCAGGACAGGCTGCAGAAGTCAGAACCTGTCATTACCCTAGCTGCTCCATCTTTCTGGCTGAGCCCCTCCCCATTAACGTAGGAGCTCCTGCAGCCTGGTGGGTCTGAGCGGGCAGGCAGGAGCCTGGGAAATCGCCTGCAAATTCAGGGTACGACTGGCTAAAACAAGATCCTGAGGCCCCTCGGATTCTCCCCACCCTCAAATTCAGATCCAGTAAAATTAGGTAACTCGTACGCCAAGGAAAATGCTTTTACATATATGCTCAATCACCCTAGGGGACTGGCAGTTTTGTCCCACGTTAAGGTCCTAGAAACTGAGGCTCATCGGGAAGTTTGCCTGAGATCACATGGCTGACAAGCGGCAGACTCAATCAGACTGTAGGAAACCATCTCTGGGCTGTCTTGTGGGGTTGTTGTAAACAGGCACACCTGTCACTTAGTTGGCTCATTTATCCCCGTTGACTGACATTTCTTCTTTAATACTGGCCCCAGCTCCTGGATAATCCTAAGTTCCGGGTCATCACCAAGATCAAAACCATCGGCAGCACCTATATGGCAGCTTCAGGAGTCACCCCGGATGTCAACACCAATGGCTTCGCCAACTCCAACAAGGTAGCTAACCACCTCTGTGGCTGGAGGAGATGGGGCTCTGCCTCCAAGGCAAGAAAGCAGCGGCCCGCACCCAGCACGTGTGAAACGGGAAGTTACGAGGGTAGCTGACGTTCCCGGGTACCGGTTGTGCCAAAGGGACACACGCACCGCCAGCACCATGCAATGCAAATTTAAAATCAGGTTTATTGGCAAAGTTTAATGAGCAGAGAAATAGGACACACAACCCCTCCATTGCTGCACAGCTTAGCCCGGGTGTAAGCTGCTTCGACTGTGGCCATGCTCCCTTCGTGTTCTATACTTTGGAAAGAACCAGGGAGTAGAAACCATCCACACAATTATGTAACAATGACGACATCCAGATTGGAAGCAGTTTTATTAGAAGAGGGGTCTTCAGAGCTCACCGGCTGGCATCGGCCTGTCCTCTTGTTGAATCAGACCTGTGGACCTAGCCATTTAGCTAGCTCGTTCCAGGGGAGGAGAGGAGCTGTGGGGGCCCTGGTCCCAAGAGCTCTTCCTACACTGTCATCATCCTGTTTTGTCTTATAACTGTCCTATACTATGTAAGTGTTGCTACCATCTCCATTCTATGGATGAGGCTAAAGAAATGCATCTAAGATGGTTCATGACCTTCCAGTGCTTATAATCTAGCTCAGGAATCAAAGTGAGGACAGCGATCTCAAAATTATAAGACCAGGTTCGGGCAAGGTGGTGATGAGGCAGGACTGATCTGCTACATGGCAGACAGGAAGTGACTTGACAGGATGTGTCTTTCCCACCACCGCCCGGGGTTTGCCCTGGATCCAAAGGGACCCAGGTGAAGCGTCAGTGACACACAGAGGCAGAGGTCATGGACTTGTCTGTGGGAGGAAGTGGAGAATAAGGCCTTTAACACGTAGCTGTAGGAACTCACCTCAATAATACCGTGAAGGGGAGGAAGGTGCCCACGCTGGCTCCTGCTGCCCTCACCGCCGCTCCTTGGCGCAGGAGGAAAAGTCTGACCGGGAGCGCTGGCAACACCTGGCTGACCTGGCTGACTTCGCTCTGGCCATGAAGGACACACTCACCAACATCAACAACCAGTCCTTCAACAACTTCATGCTGCGCATAGGTAAGGGCTTCAGGCTTGTCTGCTCCTCGATGTGTTCCTCTGACACAAGGGACTCGGCACATCAGGAGGGAAGAGGACTTAGCCCTGAGGCATTTAGGTCGAGGAAGGCCACGTGGTCACAGCTTTGAGACCTCAGGGATCTCTTCCAGATGTTCAGACCACACATCTGACAAAATGATGGTTAGCTGTCTGTCCTGTACTGTTGACCGTAAAAAGCACGCCTTATGAGTCCGGCTGAGAAGTCAGGATATTTTCCCAAGCAGTCCTGTGTGCCTGCCCAGGCCTTTGCTGCCTCTGTCCAGCCTGTTAGGAGTTAATGTCACCTGCTGCCCTTATTGGGGGTGGGGGTGGGGTCCTCACTCCTGGGTGAGGTCACAAGACACTTGGAAGTACCAGATATGTGCTGCAACTGTCAACTTCCACACTGCATACATTAGTTAGCATATTGGGGACAGCTGACATTTGCCAAGGACAGGATAAACAGGAGACATGCCTGCCCTCTGGTGGCTTAGAGACAAGCTTCAGGAGTAATGTTACAGATTTAGGAGCTCTGTGGTTAGGGTCGGGTGGTAACTTCTCTGGGGGAGGAGTTGATGGCTTCTGAGATGGGATGATGACAAAATGTGACATGTGGCTGTGCTTAATTTTATGCTTCTACACCAGGCATGAACAAAGGAGGGGTACTGGCTGGGGTCATTGGAGCCCGGAAACCACATTATGACATCTGGGGCAATACGGTGAACGTAGCCAGCAGGATGGAGTCCACAGGGGTCATGGGTAACATTCAGGTATGTCCAGCGAGAGCCGAGCATGTGCTCAGACCCAGGGACCGGGCACAAAGTCAGAATAGGGGGTGCTTTGCCACATGCTACTGCCTCCTTTCTGTTGGCCCAGGTTATCGAGTTGGTGTTTTTGGAAGATTAAAGGCAAGGGTGGAAAGGGATGCCTCAGTAGAAGGGAGGAAATACTTCGACCCCATTTCCAAAATTTAGATTTAAGTTTCTGGTAAGGCTGTCCTGCCTCTTGGAATGAACTACATCTTGTGCCTCCAACAGCCAATACCCTGAAGCCACCCCCATGGCAGGAAAGCGCCAGAGTGGGGAGAAGAGACAAAACAGAGTGATTCTGGGGACAGGGAGCACGGTCACTGGGAGAGGGAAAGGCCCTAGGCAACCCCGCATCCTGCCACTGTCCACTCTGTGCCTGTTGGCATGCAGATAAGGGGCTTAGCCCAACAGTTCTGGAGAGCAACACTCCAGGCAGGCTGATTGGGGCCTGTGGGCCACATGTGGACACCCTCTGGGCAGCTGAGCTCACGCTATGTTCTCCCTCCACAGGTGGTGGAAGAAACACAAGCCATCCTTCGGGAGTACGGCTTCCGCTTTGTGAGGCGAGGGCCCATCTTTGTGAAAGGGAAGGGGGAGCTGCTAACCTTTTTCTTGAAGGGGCGGGAGAAGCCAGCTGTCTTCCCTAACGGCTCCTCGGTCACCCTGCCCCACCAGGTGGTGGACAACTCCTGAACGGCCGTGAGCCCCACAACAGTCCAAATGGGAGGGGAGAATCTGTTTTTTGGAATCAAAGAAAGGCCTTGGGAAAGGACAAATGACCAAGCCCCAACCTGCCCAAACTGTTGGAAGTGCACACTCACATAGACTTTAGGTTTAAAAATCTCAAGCCTTCATTTGTTCATGGATACGTGAGCTCTGAGGGTGGCCATACTATTCCTCAGCGTGCCTGTAGCTTCCTCAGAGAGTAGGGGTCTTAGGCATAGTACTGGAACAATCCTTCCAGAGCCCGGGTCTGACCAGCCCTCCTTCCCCCAGAGAGGCCACGGCCACTGTGAGCGGGAACGTATCCGAGGTGGGACAGAGCTGCCTTTGCTGCGGGGCTGGGAGCACAGGTGGGAGAGCTGTGCTTCGGACGAGGACCTGGCAGGACTCGACAACTGAGCGGCCAGCTGCTCTCCCTGGCGCACACGTGGAAGGCCTCTTTCAGGCTGGAGAGCTGCTGGTCTCCATATGGTCCGGGCTAGGTGAACCGGCCCTCATGCTGATGTTCCTGATAATCTTGAAAGGTTCTTCTGGAACCCCTGCCACCTTAGTCATGAGAGCAGAAAGTGCAATATTTCCTTTTACCTGGTGGGAGGGAGGGAAAGGGAATTTATTTCTGAGAGAAAAATATATAAACAGATCTTCTACATTTATATTTTTAACTTTCTGTTAAACACTTTCCAATATTGCCTTGCCTCTTGAGCTCTTGCTACAGTCGCCTTTGCTACTGCTTTAAAAGAGAATTTACAGGTATTGATAAAGAAGACTGTTTTATTAAAAGCTTTATTCAACTTGGATGTGATCACTGTGAAAATTCTGTTAACACCAATCATCTGAAAAGCGCTAAGTGCTTTGCTAACTCACACCACTCATCCTTACCACATGCCTAGAAGGCAAGAGCCTGAACTAAGACATCTCTCTTACTCTCAAGCTGCTTCCTTCTAATGGTGGGCCGAGCTGGCTCTACGAGTCCCCTGTGCTCCCACACACATAGGTTACTTCCTGGTCATCGGGTCCAAAGAGGGACCACGGTAGAGACCTGGCTGCAGTTCTGGGGCAGGAAGGGGGGGGTCAGGACTCCTATCAGGCCTGTGCAGCATGGGAGAGCTTGCAGAAGACAGATGAGGGAGGTCTGCTTCCCTTTGTAACCACTGAGTCTGAGCAGATGTCTGATCGTGCTTTTTTATAGCTGACCTAACACATTCAACTGACGTGTTTTAGAAAACAAAGCATTTGCCACATAGAGCCCTGATTATCCACAGTATGTTCTCACACCATATTCTTTATGAAACAGGGGCCTAGAATACACTGCTTCAATCTACGGATCAAACATGTTTTCCTTAACTGTCATTCAGGAACCCAGAATGTTGTAAAAACTTTATTTTCAAAAGACTCAGGAAAACGAGGCAGAAATAAAGCTTTCATAAAAGCGACTCTTCAGTTGAATGGTACATACTCCCTCTTTCACAAAATGCCTTCTGCCCCACACACATTCTGATTTTCAGCTAAAATATATGATCAAATCAATACCTCAATTGTCCAAACTTGCCCCTTACCATCATGATGAGATGAATGTTCTCATTACAAGGATGGTCCCTAGGCAAGGGCTCTGAGTCTTTCAATAGTTTTCAGTTCCCAGGACCACACCTGGGACTGTGCACAGTATTACTTTACTCACTTTTGACATGTTCCCAGTGAAAATAATATTCTAGGAGACCAGGCTCATATCCAACCTTTCTCCGTTTCTTGCAAACGAAGTAAACACTTGATGCAGGGGCTTCGTAAAAAACAGATTTTCATGGGATGCTCGCTGTTCTTCCCATGAAGTGGATGAGGCGTCCGTCCCTAAAACAGATTAAGTCAATCTCATTTAGTGCAACTGGGGGAACCTGAACCTGGATCACTGGTGTTCTGGACCCACGTAACTTTTTTTTTTTTTGGTCTGGAGGAAAGAGGCTGCCCTTTATTGGACCAATGAAGTTTTGAGACCCGAACAGACCCTGCCCAGTAGGAAGCCTAAAATCTATGGTGTGAAATCTGCAGCAGCTTCAAATTTTCCACCTCCTAAAAATATTTTATCCTATTTTTCATTATTGCCCATGTCACATTATGATGGTATATTTAACTATAAAACTGTATCATAAAGCTCTCTCAGCCAGCCCTAAAAAATTCCCATCCAGAGAAGGGTCTCTAGAGAGCGACATATACACTTGTCTACTTGGCTTCTTAGTGAAATGAGTCTTTTGGCTCTCTCCATCATAAGTGACCCTCTGACAGCCTCATGAGCTGTCTCTCTTCAGGAGGGGTCTCCAAAGAAAACAAATCTTAAACTGGAGGAGCATTAGCAGACCTGGATGGAACAAAGGAGAGGGAACAAGGGTAAATTATGTCTACTACCCACAAAAAGGAGAGAAAAACTGGTAGAAAGAAGGAAAACATTCGGGGCACCTGGGTGGCTCGGTCAGTTAAGCGTCTGACTTCCACTCAGGTCATGATCTTCCAGTTCCTGAGTTCAATCCCCCCATCAGGCTCTCTGCTGTCAGCACAGAGCCTGCTTCAGATCACTCTCAATATCTCTCTCTCTCAAAAATACACATTAAAAAATATATTTAAAAAAAAGAAAAATATTCTTTGTATTTTACTGAGTAAATTTCTGGTAGATTAACAGAAGAATGGGTCTCCAAAGGTCCAACTGATGTAATCTACCTATTTTACCGTCTCATTCAACCTGAGTAACGCTGAGCACATTGTAATCTCTTCACTGAGGCATCCTTCCTCTCACCTTGGTACGTAATGGTGACGTCAGTTGGAAGGGTTGTCGTGAGGTCCTTATACAGCAGTCTAGCACAAAATGGGAACGACCGACTCTGTGGCTCCACTTTGTAAGTAAATGACAGCAAGTTGCACAGCGAGTTTCTCTGCAAGGGCCCAGCCAGAAAGGCTGCAAAGTCTCTCTAAGGGGTGTGGGGGTCAGAAGAGACACACAATGTATGATGACTACAGTTCCAAAGGCAGTGAGTGGTTGTGACACTTCAAACAAACATGTCTACAAAAATAGGGCCCATTAATCAAATTTCAGAGAACTAAACAAAAGAGAAAAGCCTGTAAAAAGGACTAATGATAAAGATGTGAAGAGTTAGTGGCATCCTAGAAAGAACTGCAGAAAACACTAAATAAACGGCTGGGGGTTGGGGGCGTAAGGGAGATACAATTTCTGCCAAGAATTTCATTGTCTTCATACAGTTGGCTAAGATGCTTTGTGTCTGTGTCCACGTTATCAGTGTAAGTTTAACTGACAACTAAGAGCTTCAGAGTCATTCTAAATGCATGGGTGGAACACAGCTTCTAAAAGTCATATATTCCTTATCTGTACTCATTTCCTGTCTACTTAAAAGCACTTTTTTTCTCACCCAACCCTAGCTCCAATGCAACCCCAAGAATGTAGGCCAGAGTTCAGGCAAAGATGGATAGTATTCCTCTATGTATTACTCTGCTTTGCAACTATACCTAAGATTCAGCAAGACACTTGGTACAGAGTAAGTACTCTATAAATCCCTGCTGAATTAACAGTAAAGAAACTGTATAGGCATTCCTCAGAGATACTGTGGGTTCAGTTCCAGACTGCTGCAATGAAGCAAGTCAAATGAATTGTTTGGTTTCCCAGGACAGTTATGTTTATACCATACTGTAGCCTATTAAGTACACAATAGCATTATGTCTAAAAAACCAATGTACGTATCTTTTTAAATTTATCTATTTTGAGAGAAAAATTGAGAGAGAGGGAGGGGCAGAGAGAATCCTAAGCAAGCTCCACACTATCAGTACAGAGCCCAACATGGGCCTTGATCTCACAAACTGTGAGATCATGACCTGAGCTGAGATCAAGAGTCAGTCGCTTAACCAGCTGAGCCACCCAGGCACCCCCCTGCCAATATGCAGATCTTAATTAAAAAACACTTTATTACTAAAAAATGCTAACCATCATCTGAACATTTAGTGAATCGTAATCACTGATCAGATCACCATAACAAATAATGAAGAAGTTTGAAGTATTGAGAGAATTAACAAAATGTGACACAGAGACACAAAATGAGCAAATGCTGTTGGAGAAATGGCACAAATAGGCTTGCTCAACACAAGGTTGCCACAAACCTTCAATCTGCAGAAAAACACAGTATCTGCACAGTGCAATAAAGAGAAGTACAATAAAATGAGGTATGATTGTACTTTGTGAAGGGAAGAAAGGGTCAAGTATAAAAGCTTGACGACTACCATTCGGGAGTGAAAAATCCCTTAACCAGCATCCATGCTTCAACAGCATCCAGAATTTCAAAAGGGGAAGAAGGTGGAAAATAACTTGTATATAAATAAGAAACACGCATCAGAAGGACAATGGTCAAACTTCTGGCTCAGAATTATAAAGCATTTTAAATACAAAAGAGGAGTGCCTGGGTGGCTCAGTAGGTCATGATCCCAGGGTCATGGGATAGAGACCCACGTGGGCTCTGTGCTGAGTGTGGAGCTTGCTTGAGATATTCTTTCTCTCTCTCCCTCTGCCCAATCCTCTACTTGAGCATTCTCTCTAAAATAAAAAAAAAATAAGATAAAATATAAAAAATAACTTGCCCCCCACCTTTTTTCACCTTTTGAGCCTATTCTGGGCTAATAAAATCCTATATAAGATCCCAGACAGATACCTGAAGTTGATCTGCCTGGTACTTCCTCCCAGCGTAAGCATTTAGGTATTCGCAGAGACAGAACAGGAAGTGCTGAATATTAGTCTGTAAGTATTTTGCAGATATCTCCTCTAGGGGAATGAAGACTGGAACTGAATGGTGATGTATCCGAAGTGGCTTCTGTATGACAAGGTCGACAAAATAGGAATCCAGCAAATTTCCCTCAAAAGCAGTGCTGATGCAGACACAGACCCCTCGGCTGGTCCGTTTCCCACTGAGCCCTGAAGCAAACAAGTTGATACCTGTCAACACATGTCAGCAAAGGTAGTTTCTTTCTCGGCTGTGCAATCACTTCAGCACTGCCTCATACACACAATATGTTTGTTGAATGAACAATCAAATGTTTGTTGAATGAGCATAATAGACTCTTTATTCTGACGCTGCCTCACTTCAGATTTGAGTTGTTAAAACCATGGAAGATGGTGGAAAAGATAAAACATCCTTATATCAAATTATGGAAGAAGAGATTTGGAAATTTTCATGTTACTCCTTTTCTGAGTGTCAAATAATGTATGATCGTGCAGTTCCTTCCACAATCCTCTTATGCCACAGATAATGGGCAGGATAAATCCCCATTATAGTAGGAAAACAGAGACTTACTAGGTTGAAACAACTTGACCAGTGATATCAAGCCAGCCAGCAGCAAAGGCAGTTCTACCACAGGGTCCAACACACACTAGAGCTAAAATGAATAATCTAAGCTGGCCACCAACCAATCTTCCGCAAAAAGTGGCGGATTTTGTAAGTGAAGATGCCCACAAACAGTATGCCAGCTTTGTGTGTATAGGCTGAAGAAGGCAAAATCCATGCTCATGAAGTAAGTCCAGGACTAATAATATATATTTAGCAAAGCAATGCACTAGAGACAAGAGACTCAGACTGAAACAGGTCAGAAAATAAATTATACCTGTAAAACGATATGCCTGCAAAATGGCTTTCATATTTTCCTCTTTTCCTCCCACAGCTTCTTGCTCACTGATCTCCAATGTTTGGTCGGGTTCTGCATTGGCAGTAGATGCTTTAATCTGCAAAATATGCAGCAAATCAAACTGGGTGCAAAGGGGCATAGCATAGGGTCCTTGCCCTCACATAAATGCAGAGTATTTTTTATTATGTAATAAGTGTATTATGCTACAGTGACCCATTAGTGCTATGAATTCACAAGAAAGGAAAAATTTTGTCGGTCACTGTGCTAGAAATCAGAGTAGCAACTGTGCTGGCCCAAAGAAGAATCAGGACTTTGATAGGAATGGAGAATATTGTGAGAAGAAAAAGAAAAGGGTATAAAGCAAGTCTAGGGTAAGCACAGGGTAGCAAAGCAATAAAAACATGACATATCACAGCTTGCGGGATATAGTTAAAGCCACGTGACAGGCACTGAATGTTTGTATCCCTCAAAATTCATATGCTGAAACCTAATGCCCAATGTGATGGTATTTGGAGGCAGGGCCTCTGGCTGGTGATTAGGTCACAATATTGGAGCCTTCATGAATGAGATTAGTGCCCTTGTAAGAGACCCGAGAGAGCTAGCTCACCCCTTCCAGCATGTAAACTACACTTCTAGCACTTCAACTACAGTGAGAAGACTACCATCAATGAGGAAGTAGGTCCTCATCAGACACTGAACCTGCCGGGTCCATAATCTTGGACTTCCCAGGCTCTAGAACTGTGAGAAACGTGTGTTGTTGATAGGTCACCCAGTTTATGGTATTTTTGTTCCAACAGCCCATATTTGACCAAGACACTGTGCTTAGTGAAAAATTTATAACCTCACAAACAAAAAGGGGAAAAGAAAGACTAAAAAAAAAAAAAATCGGTAAGTATTCATCTCAGGAAGCTAAAAAGCAACTTAAATGTAAAGAATAGAAGGAAGGGTATAGTGAATTATGAGAAAATATCAATGAAAATGCAACACAAATGTGTAAAAGAGAAAAATCAATAATGCCAAAAGTTGGTTCTTTAATAAAACTGATACAAAACTGATAACAAGACTGATCAAGGAGAGAAAAAGAGAAGAGTGATCACAAATTACCAATCAGATTAAAAACTGAGACAATGCTACTGATCAATCCTATTCACAAGATAGTTGTTTAAGAAGCTTCAAACAACTTTATGGCACAAAAACAGACACTCAGATCAATGGAACAGAATAGAGAACCCAGAAATGGACCCACAGACGTATGGCCAACTAATCTTTGACAAAGCAAGAAAGAAGATTCAATGGAATAAAGGCAGTCTCTTCAGCAAATGGTGCTGGGAAAACTGGACAGCGATATGCAGAAGAATGAACCTGGACCATTTTCTTATACCAGACACAAAAATAAACTCAAAATGGATGAAAGACCTCAATGTAAGACAGGAAGCCATCAAAATCCTCAAGGAGAAAGCAGGCAAAAACCTCTTTGATCTTGGCCGCAGCAACTTCTTCCTCAACATATCTCCAGAGGCAAGGGAAACAAAAGCAAAACTGATCAGGACCTCATCAAAATAAAAAGCTTCTGCACAGCAAAGGAAATAATCAGCAAAACTAAGAGGTAACTGATGGAATGGGAGAAGATATTTGCAAATGACATATCAGATAAGAGTATCCAAAATCTATAAAGAACTTATCAAACTCAACACCCAAAAAATAATCCAGTGAAGACGGGCAAACATGAATAGACACTTCTCCAAAGAAGACATCCAGATGGCCAACCCACACAGGAAAAAACACTCAACATCACTCATCATCAGGGAAATACAAATCAAAACCACAATGAGATACCACCTGTCAGAATGGCTAACATTAACAACAAAGGCAACAACAGATGTTGGTGAGGATGTGAAGAAAGAGGATCTCTTTTGCACTGCTGGTGAGAATGCAAACTGGTGCAGTCACTCTGGAAAACAGTATGTAGGTTCCTCAAAAAACTAAAAATAGAACTACCCTATGACCCAGCAATTGCACTACTAGGTATTTACCCAAGGGATACAGGTGTGCTGTTTCGAAGGGGCGCATGCACCCCAATGTTTATAGCAGCACTATCGACGATAGCCAAAGTATGGAAAGAGCCAAATGTCCAAGGACGGATGAATGGATAAAGAAGATGTGGTATATATATACAATGGAGTATTACCTGGCAATCAAAAAAAATGAAATCTTGCCATTTGCAACTACATGGCTAGAACTAGAGGGTGTTATGCTAAGTGAAATCAGTCAGTCGGAGAAAGACAAATATCACATGACTTCACTCATATGAGGACTTTAAGATACAAAACAGATGCACATTAAGAGAAGGGAAGCAAAAATAATATAAAAACAGGGGAGGGGAAGGTGCCGGGATGGCTCAGTCGGGTAAGTGTCCAACTTTGGCTCAGGTCATGATCTCACAGTTCGTGAGTTCAAGCCCCACATCAGGCTCTGTGCTGACAGCCCAGAGCCCGCTTCGGATTCTGTGTCTCCCTCTCTCTGCCCCTCCCCCACTCACATTCTGCCTCTCTTTCAAATAAACATTAAAAATTAAAAAAAAAAAAAAAAAAAAACCAGGGAGGGGGACAAAACTTAAGAGACTCTTAAATATAGAGAACAGAGGGTTGCTGGAGGGGTTGTGGGAGGGTGGGATGGGCTAAATGGGTAAGGGGCATTGAGGAATCTACTCCTGAAATCATTGTTGCACCATATGCTAACTTGGATGTAAATTAAAAAATAAATTATTAATAAAAACTAAAAAATTAAAAACACAAAAATAAAACAAAACAGAAACAAAAATAAAAACAAAAACAAGAAGGTTCAAACAACTTTAAATGAAATGCAATTTACCAAAGATGACCCAAAGGGAAACAGGAAATATAAAAGCTTTATATTAATCAAAGAAATTGAATCAGAAACTTAAAACCTTCCCACAGAGGAGGCCCAAAGTTTTACCAGGTAGTTCTTTACAAATATTTAAGGAAAAACCACACCAATTTTATATAAACTTTTCCAATGAACAGAAAAAGAGGAAAATATATCAACTCCCTTTATAAGACCCAGTTAAATTTGATGCCAAAACCCGAAAAGGACATTAAAAAAAAAAAAAAAAAAAAGCACAAGACAATCTCAAGAATTTAGATGTAAAAGTCCTATTAGCAAATATTAGCAAATAGAATTCAACATTATATAGAAAGGTAATACATCAAACCAACTTAGGTTTATTCTAAAAATGTAAGCCATTATCATTCAAACACCAATCAATATGTATCACCACATTAATAAAAGAAAAGCCATACAACCACCTTAATGTATGCAGTAAAAACATTTGATAAAATTCAATACTTGATCACAATTAAATGAGCAAGCTAGACATAGAAGACCCTTTCCTTAATCTGATAAGAGTATGTATACAAAATTTAGAGCAAACATGTTGACCCTAAGATTATCTCTACTCAACAATATAGGAAACAACTTAGCTAGTAGAATAAGGCAAGGAAAACAAAAGACAAGGATTGGAAAGAAGTAAAACTGTTAGTGTTTGCATATGACATGATTCCAGATGTAGAAATCCCAAAAGAATAGAGAGATAAATAGAATTAATGTAGATTTAGCAAAGTTGTCATAAAGTCAATATATAAAAATCAAATATATTTCTACATAATATGAAAATAAAATTTCTAAAAGATAATACATCAGGGGCTATTAAAATAGGACTTGTGGGTCAAACCTATCTTGACACTTATTTTTGTAAATAAGGTTTGACTGGAACACACCCACGCATGTACTTATTGTCTATGGCTACTTCACAGTACAACAGCAGAGCTGAATAGTTGCCATAGAGACCAGGTGGCTCACAAAGCCTAAAATAATGACTATCTGGCCTTATACAGAAAGTCTGTGGACCCCTGCCATATACGTTAACATCAGGAAAAATCAAATACATAAAGATAAATATACTGAATGATGTTTAAGACCTCTACACATGGGTGGCTCAGTCGGTTAAGTGTCCGACTTTGGCTCAGGTCATGCATGATCTCACGGTTTGTGAGTCTGAGCCCCACATCAGGCTCTGTGCCGACAGCTCAGGGCCTGGAGCCTGCTTCAGATACTGTGTCTCCTTCTCTCTCTACCCCTCCCCTGCTTGCACTCTGTCTCTCTCAAAAATAAATAAACATTAAAAAAATAATAAAAAAAATAAAGATCTCTACACATAAAACTGCACACATTACTAAGAGAAATTAAAGAACTAAATAAATGGAAAGATACATCATGTACACTGACTGGAAAATGCAATATTGAAAATATTTCAATTCTCTCCAAATTGGTGTATAGATTCAATGCAATCCCAATCAAAACTACAGGTTTTTTGGAAATTGACAGCTGATTCCCAAATTTATGTAAAATTCAAGGGGCCAAGAATAGCCGAGATTATTCTGAAGATGACGACATATATGACAGGTATCCAAACTTACAGTAAATAAATCTCTTGTACCCACATGAAGACAAACAGACCAATGGAACAGAACAGGCCCACAGTGGACCCAGAGATCCATTACCACACAACGGGAAAAGAATGGACATCAAAAAGTGGTAGCAATGGGGCGCCTGGGTGGCGCAGTCGGTTAAGCGTCCGACTTCAGCCAGGTCACGATCTCGCGGTCTGTGAGTTCGAGCCCCGCGTCAGGCTCTGGGCTGATGGCTCGGAGCCTGGAGCCTGTTTCCGATTCTGTGTCTCCCTCTCTCTCTGCCCCTCCCCCGTTCATGCTCTGTCTCTCTCTGTCCCAAAAATAAATAAAAAACGTTGAAAAAAATTAATTAAAAAAAAAGTGGTAGCAAATGCACTGGATATTCACATGGAAAAACAAAACTAGTAGTATGACCTCTACTTCATCCCATACACAAAAATCAATTCCAGACAGACAGTAGTTCTGAAAGTAAAAAGTACAATAGAGTTTTTAGAAAATACCACAGAACATCTTCACCATCTCAAGTTAGGCAAAGATTTATTAAAAGGAAACAGGAGCAGGAAGTATAAAATTAGACTCCTAAATCAACCTTCATTAAAATGAAGACTTTCTTTTCATCACAAGACACCATTAGAGTGAAAAGGCAAGCCACAGTCTAAGAGAAGATTCGTAATACATATACTAAAGAATTCATATCCAAAATATGTAAACAATTCTACAATTCAGTAAGAGACACACAACGCAATAAAATTTTTGCAGAAGCCTCAAAAAGCCTATTTCACAACAGAAGACTTCCAAGTATCCAATACAGGTACTCAACAGCATTAGTTAACCAGGCAATTGCAAATTACTCCACCATGAGATACTGTGATACTCAGCAGAGTGACAAATTTTTTAAACTGACAATATCAACTACTGGTAAATATGCAAAATGATGGAAATCTTTTACACAGCTGCTGGGAATGTAAAATTGGTGGAATCACTTCCAAAAACTGTTTGGCAGTATTTACTAAGGACAAATATGACCTAGCAATTCTACAAAGTATACGCCTGATAGAAAAGTACGTATTTTTACATCAAAAGACAGGAACAAGAATGTTTCACAGCCCTGAAGTGAAATAAAATAATCCAAATGTCGCCAATACAATTAAGTAAATAAATTGTGGAATATTCATAAAATGAAATTACTACACAGCAATAAAAAAGAATGACCACTATGTGCACCAGTATGAATAAATCTCACAGACAACATTCAAAAAAAACAAGTCAGACATAAGTTTACACTTTTTACATTTATATAAAATTCAATGTAGGGTCTTATGAAGCATTTTCCTGGCTGTGTAAGAGTTATTGGAGAAGTAGATATACACGAAGAGAAAACAACGAGCAGACTACTCCAATAATCCCGGCATCCCAATCCCCTGGTAAATATTTACAACATATGTGGATAATACTTTGGAAGCACAAAGACAACCCAAAGGAAAATTTGGCAGATCTTGCTGACCTATCCTGGCCAAGAGAGAAAACTGAAGAGAAGGAAGCGTCAAAGTTCACTGTGAGGTTTCAAGTCTGTAAGGGAAAGATGGCGGTAATGACAAAAATACCAATGACCCATCAGGCTGAGACTGAAGTAACAAGCTCCTGTCTACAAGTGCAGGCTAAGAGGCTATTATGAAGAACTTGCCTGGCCTATCAGTAACGCCTAACAATTATTGGTTGACACTGATATTAGCTGACTCTACAGAACTGATCATTTGAGAGGTCAAGGACTGAAATCAATCCAGTAAGATCACAGGTAAAACCCATTATACAAATTTGTTAATTCCCAGATCATGCTTATTCTTTATGCTTCAGCAAAGCTTGCCAACATGGCCCCTGTACTCACTCTGGCTTGACGCTGTTTCACTTCAGCCCTGAGCTTATCACGCAGACACCTCAGTTTACGAATCTTGGTCCCAAGATCGCTCTCTGCTGTCTCTCTTGGCGGATCTTCTAAGTTTTTACAGGATCTGCTCATTTGAGTCTCTAGTCTTTCCAAGTGAGCTAAAACACCTGAGGAAAGTAAAAAGGCAATTTCACAAGCATCCAGGGATTTCTGACTCTGGCCACAGGAAGAATTTCAGGGATTAACAGAGGGTTAACTCCCTTCTTAGAACTTTGACCAGCTAAAATGTTAGACATTGGCCACGATTTATAAAACCAGAGGACCTGACAACAAGAATCAAGAATGAACAGCCTTATAGGTTGAGCACTAATGTACAAGCAGTTCCTGACCAGGACAGTCCAACGTGAGCATAATCTGAATATAACTCGTGTCAGTTATCTATGATAAGGACTGGGGAAAACAGGGTCACCAAATTCACTGACTCTCTCAGACACTGTTATTAAAAATGTAGATTTTTACATTGGCTTTTATGCATGTTTCCCCAAAGTGCTAATGCATAACTCTTTGGATTCAGACATCCAGAGAGTCTTAAGTGTTTTGAAGCTCTGAGAAGTATTATTCACACAGGACTAAAAGGACACTAAAGGGAACTGTCTACAATATTACTGGGATTTAGAAAGGAAAACAAGTTCACAGTCGGACAGAAATTCAAAGGCAAATATCAGTTCCCAAGAGATTAAGGACCATCACAGTTTCATAATGCCAATCAAGTCTAACAATAGAGCATTTGCTGCACATTTCCTACACATTAAGACCCCGTGCTAGATGTTTTACTTGCACATTATGTAAAGAATTAAAGCATGAAGGGGCCCCTGGGTAGCTGAGTCGTTAAGTGTCTGACTCTTGGTATCAGTTCAGGTCATGATCTCAAGGGTGGGATCAAGCCTTGGGTCAGGCTCTGTACTGACAATGTGAAATCTGCTTGGAACTCTCTCTCCCCTCTTCGCTTGTCTCCTCCTCATGCTCGCGCGCGCGCTCTCTCTCTCTCAAAATAAATAGCTTAAAAAAAAAATAAAGCATGAAGATAATTCAGTTCTTATTTTCTTTCCACAATCATCACCATAAGGCTACTACCTTCCTCCATTTTCCAGATGAAATGAGAGCAGAAATGGCAAAATAACTTGCCCAAGGCCACATTATTTCTAATGGCAGGGCCAGGACACACCCAAGTCTAACCAACACCGAAGTCACCGCTTGGCTCCGATCCTTCCACAGGTGTAATGCATAAATGACCCCACCCAAAAAAATCCTGGAAAGGAATGAGACCTCAGTGACTAGAACTGTAGCTCCGAATATATAAACACTAAGCATTATTATGAGTGTAACCTATCCCTTTAAAAAGGGGCAGGAACCTAGAAATGTCTGAAGTAATTTCCCATCTGCAATGAATAATCTTGGCTGGCCGGTGCCTTTTCAGTCTTCAGTGTTTGGATCTTTCACCATAATGCTCCCAACAGGCCGGGTCACACATCCGT
Organism: Panthera pardus; assembly: GCF_024362965.1. Lineage (NCBI taxonomy): Eukaryota > Metazoa > Chordata > Mammalia > Carnivora > Felidae > Panthera > Panthera pardus. The sequence continues at coordinate 21,514,046 of NW_026526832.1, forward strand.
TAGAGGAGGAAAGGGTTGTTTTGATCTAGGCGTCCTCTTTGGCAGCAGTACTAAGGGGGAAAAGGCGACCCTCTGAATACCTCCTTTGGACTTGTCATTCGCCCACTCCATCTCCTCGGATTCCCACCGGCCTTCCTACGAAGTTGTGCAGGCAAGCCTTAATAGGGACCCAGATGTCTTTGCTGGTAAAAGAAAAAAGGCAAGAAAGTCACATCTATTCACGGTAGGGCGCACACAACTCAGGCACGCATCGTCGGGTGTCGCGAGACACCCCAAGTGACACCGCTAGGACTCCCCTTCCCTCACCCGTCCTACCCTGCCCGTTCCCCGGTCCTAGCCGGCAGTCTACTTGCCCCCGCGCGTGCCCCACAACACGGCTTTAAGAGGCTGTTCAGCCTTCCACCCCGACCACGGTCTCGTCCGTCACCGGGTCTTCTTTTCCCCTTACCTCTTCTCTCGCTCACCCAGGCCAAGGATGAGTTCCCGCCGTCCACGCCTTCAAAACCAAACCAATCGGACCCAGCGTGCTTTGCGCCGCCACCGTACAAAAACATGGCTGCGCTCAGGGCCCCTCCCTCATCCCGGCATGCACCGGGGAGTAGGGCCGGTCTTTCTGTGGGCCCGGAAGATGGCGGCCTCTGGCGCAGAGCCGCAGATTCTAGTCCAGTACTTGGTGTTACGAAAGGATCTGTCGCAGGCTCCATTCTCCTGGCCGGCAGGCGCAATGGTAGCGCAGGCTTGTCACGCAGCCACCGCGGCCTTGCACATTCACCGCGACCACCCCCACACGGCCGCTTACCTTCGGGACCTGGGGCGCATGCGCAAGGTGGTCCTCGAGGTGAGGCACCCGGCGGAGGGGGAGGGGTGCCGAAGTCGTCGGGACCGGAAGTGGGTGTGGTCTTGGTGCAGAGGCCTTACTTGGTCGAGTAGGTGTGGCGTGAGTGGGGAGGAGTCTTCTAAGTAAGGTTTGGGGAGGTTGCCGAGACTTGAGCGATGGCCCCGGGAGCTTTACTTCGGCCGGACGGGGGGCCTCTGTGAAGAGTGAGTGGACATTGGGTTATTAAGACTTCCCGCCCCCTTCCGCTCTCATCGGCGTCCCTCTTAATAGAGGGGTATGACACCTAATTATTTGAAAAATAAATGTGTACATATATTGAACCTAGCTTCATAAATAACCAGATACCGCTGGTGTAAAATAGAGGTAAGGTTCGTTTTGCAGGTGGCCAAACAGATCTTACCCTTATCTTTTCCCTTTGTCAATTCTGCTTCTGGAAGTGTAACCTAGGAAGATACCAGATACCAGACGCATCGAAGAGCATTGTATATAGATCAAGAATATTCATAGGAGCACTTTATAATAGTAAAGAATGTGGAAATCACCAAATTTCCAGCACTAGTGATTGGTTAATTTTATGCTTAAAATGTGCTATTATAAAGCTAGTATAAAACACGGTTTTTGAAGCATATTTAGTTGGCATGGAAGAGTGCTCATTATGTTATGCTAACCGAACTATATTCTAACTACAAAATGATCCAGATTTTGAAAGGGAAAACTAAGGAAATACATCCACATATTGAGCAGGTGGTGAGATTTGGGTTATTTTCTAATGCTTCTCTATTCTTTTTAGTTTTCTACATTAAACACATATTTTACTTTACATTATAAAATGTACTATAAACAAACTAGAATCCTAGGGCGGAGATGGGATAATCCCTTAATGGCCAGCTGACAAAGCAGATTGTCTTTCAAGAGAAAGATTTCTGTTGGGTAGTAAAACATCAGTCAGTAACCTAGGGGAAAGTGTCTTGAGAATCTATGAGTAGACAGAAAAGAAACAGATAGCTTTTCATTTAGACTTTTTATAGGAAGAGGACCTCAAGAAATCATCTGGTTCAGACATCTCCCTCTCCCTCACGTTCAGGCAGATAATGTATTTATTTACCCCTTTTCTCAGATGAGAGATCTGAAGCCCACAGAGATTAGACGACTTCCCTTAAGTATAGAAGATACCTGATGAGAGGTGCTCGGGTGGCTCCCGTCAGTTGAGCATCCGATTCTTGATTTCGGCTCAGGTCATGATCTCACATTGGAGAGAGATGGAGCCCGAGCTATTAGCACAGAGCCTGCCGTGCTTAAGATTCTCTCTCCCCCTATCTACCCCTCCCCCACTCATGCTTTCTTTCTCCCTCAAAATAAATAAACTCAAAGGTCGCACCATCACTAAGTAGCAGAGCAATGGACTCCCTCTAACTCACTGTCCTATGCTGCTATGTGGTGCTGAAGAAGGAGTGGGGAGGGCGGCAGGAGTCCATGAGTTCTCCTCCAGCATGGCTGTGCCCAGAGGACTCTAGCTAAAGAGTGGCAATCCCTGCATCCTCCTATTTGATAAGACAAACCTCTAGTTATCTTAATGGCTTCCGCCCTCACAGGCAAAAAATATACATTATCCCAAATAACACACTATCTTTTTTTTTTTTTTTTTGAGAGAGAGAGAGAGAAAAAGCACGAGCGGGGGAGGGGCAGAGAGAGAGGGAGACACAGAATCTAAAGCAGGCTCCAGGCTCTGAGCTGTCAGCACAGAGCCCTATGCAGGGCTCGAACTCACAAACCACAAGATCGTGACCTGAGCCGAAGTTGGATGCTCAACTGACTGAGCCACCCAGGCGCCCCTAACACACTATCTTCCTTTTGAGTGCTAGCTTTAATACCTCCTATTAATGGGAGTCAGTGTGGTGACAGAGAAACAATCTGAGAAGGATGTTAGAGATTGGTTTGCCCTCTGAGCTAACAAGTGGGAACTGTCCCAGCGAAAGGAAAACCTTTCCAGGTTTAGGAGGGGTCCGATGGGAGGGGAGGATGGAGCTCGAGGTGATGTGTTGTTACAAATCTTTTCATAGTCCACTCTTAACATCACAGCTGGCTGAAGCATTAGGGGTAGCTGTGTGGACACCAGCCAGAAGAGAAGTAGAAAATCTAGAGAGCATAATTACTGACAACGCATACAGCATCTCAAGAGGGAAGAGAAAAATCTCCATTTTAGAAACAAGCATATTAAGCCTGTCCCTCTCCTACTCCCAGGCAGCTTATCTAAGGTCCTACAGAGAGTGAATGGCAAGTGGGGCAGTAAAGCTGTTGCTTCTGGAGACACGCTCTACAGCTCCTTCGTTGAGAGAGCTGCTCTCCACTTTTCAGTCCAGAGGAAACCCCCCTACCCACCCACCCCCCCACACACACTTTTTTTTTCATTGCCTTCTGACACTTCCTAAAGGGGCCATTCAATCTGTGTTCTGTGCTCTGCTCCTGGTAGGCTGCAGATGAAAGCACCCTGAAGGAGCTGGCTGAGACCCTGCAACAGAGCAACATTGACCACATGCTGTGGCTGGAGCAGCCAGAGAATATCGCCACTTGCATTGCGCTCCGTCCCTACCCCAAAGAAGAAGTGAACCAGTATTTGAAGAAGTATCGATTGTTCAAGTGACTCATGCTATCAGTTGCCTTGATATCTTTATCAGCTGGATCCAGAAACTGCATGCCATCTATCCCTGAGCATCATGTACTCCTTTCAATGGCAACTCGTTCTTCTCTTTAGGCTGTGAGTGTTTCTGGAGGGTCAAACACATGTTCGTATTAAAGTTGTCATTAATAAGTACTTCCTCTAATTATTTTTGATTTGTTCAGATGGGGAAAGTAGGTAAGCAGCAATATGGTCCGTGGGTCATGGCTCAAGTAGAAGATTTGGTTAGACTCCTATCCAGGGATCAAGGGAACACCCTTCCTTCTTTATTAGGAATAATAGAGTTCTTCCAGTCACCCAGATTTTCAATTTTGCCTTTGAATTCTTTATTTCTTATTCACATCTAGATATATTCATTGAATCTAGGACAATATCAATTTCAAGATACACCATTACTTTACATGTTGTTAAGAAAGAAGAGATGCTGCCAGTTAAGACACGTGATTAACCATAAGATGTATTTCAGTTTCAAAGGTGTTAAAATACACATACGCGCGCGCATACACACAAATATGTATGTATTTGGTGAAATTTGTCAAGTACTAGAGCTATGGTAGTTTTCAGGGCTCCCGCCCGGTATCAGGCTCTCATTTTGTTCATCAGAGTGTCCCACTAGTGACTCCTGTGTGTCCTGGCTACCGTCCAGCAGACTTTCTGACACCAGGTTTGTTTAGGACCATTGAGCACCCTGTTCGGTATAGACTCCTACTTGCTCTTAGAATAAAGGTAAAATCTCAGTTTAGCCTTCAGACCCTCCACATTTATATTTCCTACCCACCTTTTTAAGTTTATCTTCTACTCTTTCTGTATCCAAACTTGAGGTTTCAACAAGGTACTCCAGTTGCCGCCTGCCGGTCTCTGGCCTGGGAGTCAAGTGTTCATACTCTTCCCTCCCCATTCCCACATCTGGACTTTAAACTATTTCCAGCTCAAGTTTGATCACCTTCAGCGAGTCTTACCCAGCCCCAAATGATAACACCCTTTCTGAACCTCTAGAACACTCTGTACAATGTTTTACATGTTTCTATAAACATTTGGAGACATCTACAGAAATTGTTTGGACATCTGTGAAGCAAAAGTTATAAAGGGTAATATGATCAGCAGGTATCTGTTGCAAGTCTACTGTGGCAGGCTGTATTTAGAGTTGAGGATATAAGGATGAAAAGAAGTTTTTGCCTTTAGGTAGTGAAGAATCTAATGAGAAGACAGAAACCTAGATAATTCATGTAGAGAAGATTGTACAAGGTAATGTGGGTAGACCTTCCCCTTTCCCTCTAGATACCAAGACAACTAAGACACTAGATACAAAGATTTTCTGTTATAAGAGACGGTTGTTTCAAACTAAGAGAGTGGATGGAGAATTGCTAGGGGGCTGAGGGCAGAGCCGATTCCGGGAAGCCAAGTGAATAAGAGATTCAAGGAGGGGAGAGCAATCGAGTGCAGCATAGAATTTCAGTATATAAGTACTGAAAACATTTAGCAGTTGGGAACATGCTGGTGAACTTGCTGAAAGCAGCTGAAATAGCATATGAGGGTGGGACTCCGACTGCCATCTGTTGAGACAAAAATGGGAGGGGAGGCAAGAGGTGAGGACTATTCAAGAAGCTCGAATGGGAGAATGATTGAATGGGGGTTGGAAAGGTGAATGCTGGGTCCCATAGGGGGAATTTTCTTAGATGTTTGAGCAAGTTTATGGGTGAGGAGATGGAGAGTAAGGAGAAGAGAGATTGAAGTTACTACATAGAATAACTGATAAAGTCCAGAAAAAGTGGGAAGAGGTGGGGTAAAGGACATAGGGAAGGACTGGCCTTGAACAGAGAGAGAAGGTGGGGGGAGAGAGAGAGAGAGGGAGAGAGAGACACACAGAGAGAGAGACTTTAATGAAACTGGAGGAAAGAAGTGGGGAAATTATATATATATATATATATATATATATATATATATATATATACACACACACATGAGTTTACAGATTGGAGAAGGGAGAAAGTTGAAGACTATCCTTATTGACTTAATTTTCTTCTATGAAGTAGGAAGTTTATAGCCTTTAATAACACTGAACAAACTTACTGAGCACTGTATTATATGGCAAAGTATAGTGGTTTAGACCTCATACTCTAGTGTCAAATGGCCTGAGTCCAAATCCTGGCTCTCATACATTCAAATGGTGTGAACTCAGACAAGTCAACTTCCCTGAGCCCCAGTTCCTTCATTGTACAATAAGAATGTACAGGAGTGCTCTGTGGATTAAATGTGTTAGTATGCACAGGTCCCTTAGGACAGTGCATGGGCACTTGGTGCTAGAACCTAAGCAGCCCTCAAAGAGCTTTCAGTCAAGCAAGTCAGTTGTCTAATTCCCTTTCTGCTTGAGAGTGATGCCATCCACAAACCATGAAGCACTCCCTGCTATTTCCACTCAAGACAATTAGGAAAATGTTTCTAAATGACACTTAAATATTTTTTTAATTCTGAATTCTGCTGTAAGACAGTGATAAAGCCAAGAGAGAGATGAGTGTATATAGCTGAGAACAGCTCAGGCAAGTCCCTAAAGCTGAGATCTGAGGACAAATAGTATAAACTTCTACCCAAGAGGGGAAAGGACAGACATTCATGGTTGATTCCGAGTGAGCGCAAACCAGTAGGAGGGAAGTAGCAGACTTTCTTATTAGTATCAGCCAAGACCACTGTCATTTGAACTAGATCATTCGTTTTCAAAGTGTGGTCCTTAGATCAGCATTACTTGGATACTTATTGGAAATGCAAATTCTTGGGGCACCTGGGTGGTTCAGTCAGTTAAGCTTCTGACTTCAGCTCAGGTCATGATCTTGCTGGTCATGAGTTTGAGCCCTGCATGGGGCTCTGTGCTGACAGCTCAGAGCCTGGAGTCTGCTTGGGATTCTGTGTCTCTTTCTCTGTCCCTCCCGTGCTCATGCTCCATCTCTCTCTCTCTCTCTCTCTCTCTCTCTCAAAAATAAACACACATTAAAAAAATAAATAAGGGGTGCCTGGGTGGCTCAGTCGGTTAAGCGGCCGACTTCAGCTCAGGTCATGATCTCGCGGCCCGTGAGGGCTGTGAGTTCGAGCCCCGCATCGGGCTCTGTGCTGACAGCTCAGAGCCTGGAGCCTGTTTCGGATTCTGTGTCTCCCTCTCTCTGACCCTCCCCTGTTCATGCTCTGTCTCTCTCTGTCTCAAAAATAAATAAATGTTAAAAATTTTTTTTTTTTTTTTAAATAAAATAAATAAATAAAAGAAATGCAAATTCTCATGCCCTACCCCATTCCCACTGAATCAGAAACTCTGGTGCTATCTAGAAGCAGCCTGGTCCCAGGAGGCAGTCAGCCTAAAAGACGAAGAATAAATGTGTGTGATTTAGAACAACATGGAGAGCAAGAATCTGGCACAAATACAGCATATCTGACCTTCCGTACTAAGTTTACAAAAAAACGAGGTACTTGCCAATAAAACAAAGATTGTGCTGCAAGCCCTAGAATAGGTGATACATCCTTGAAAACAAGAACCTCCTATGCTTTGGTAAGTTTCTGATATGTGAAAAACGTTTTGGAATTAACAAAGGACTTCCATATGTGCTAATCAATCCTGACAGTTTTGCGATCCAGGCCCCCTTATCTCAGGTTTACAAATTCAAAAAGGCTTTGACTTGCCCAAGATCAAAGTCAGTGGCAGAACTGGCATTGAAAACCAGGTCTTTTGTCATTCCAGTTTTCTCTTAACCTCTCATAGTTGGCTACTAATTTGGTTTTCAGCCATCTAGCTACTAGAAAGTGGTTTGAAAAGGGGTCATGAGTAGTTCAAGTGCTGGGAAGCTGGATCTTCCATTTTAAATTGGTTAATTGGCATTCTGTATTATAAATCAGCCTCCTGTGACTGTGAGTTGTGTGACTCAATACCCTAGAGTCCAATTATCACTGGATGAGCTGACAAGATGGAGTTTCTGAACTGGTAGAGCTGAGAATCAGTGCCTAGGTCACTGCTTCTCGTAGGGCTGGCACAGTGCAGAGGGCTCCCCTGGAGGGGCATTTAAAATCACGTTCTATTGTCATTTAATCAACATACTTCTTCCCCTACAGATTCTGAGATGCCATCCTAAGAGCGTGCACTGCTTCCTGGTTGAGAATCTTGGCAACAGTGAACCACAGTTACTGTTTGGAAGGTGTTAGCGTGGAAAAATGGCTGAGAACCACATCGTTTGGCTATGATTGCCTCACAAGTTTTAGCTGTCCTCTGTTGTTAAGCTTAGCACATCTCCAAACTTCTCCTTTACTTAAGAGCCAGACATAGTATGTCCTGAATGCTGGCCCAAACCCAGTTTTTAGCTGTGGGGGTTTTGCAAGGGCCAAATAGGTGGTGGCACCCAAGTTCTGAACATAGTTTCTTGGTAACTATATGATGAAAAGCAGATGGAGGAACAAAATGTCACTTTTATTATCAATGGGTTGGAAGATAGAGCTTTATATGATAGCCTAAATGGGCTTGGTAATTTCCTGTCCTAAGGAAAGTGAACAGGCAGAGCAGATATCACCAGAGTTGCTTCTTCCTACTGGTTCTGTGGAAAAGTACAAATAGAACAAATCCCCTATATTCAGTCTATCAAACTTTGAGAGATTAGTTCCACCCAACTGAGAAACGTGGACCAAAGGCAATCATCCACCAAGTAGGTTATTTGTACAGCCCGCACAAGGAAGAGTAAGGGCTGGGGGAGGGGCAGCTAGGAGCACTGTGTTCCTTAACTCACTCTATAAAGACAGAAGTGGGGATAAAGCATTCTGCCTCCTCCCCAGCATGGGACGTAAGGAATTCTGAAGAAGCGCCAATGATCCAAGAGGAAGACTGATGTGACGATAGGTACAGGATGTATCTGCTGTGAGTGGGGAGGAAAGCTGGGACCTTAGTAAGGAGGTTGCATGAGATGATCAAGGCAGCTGGGATGATGTGGCTGCAAAAGTGACTATTTTATAAAAGTTTGCAAGTTAAAAAAGAAAATGAACAGGGAAGATGCGGCCTAAAATTTAGTACAGGCAGGTGTCTAATGAATTACTTTAGATTTGAAAACAAAGCAGAATTGAGCAGAACCGGCTCTTCAGGTGTGAGGAAAGGAATTCCAGGTAGGACATTTGTTCTGTTGGAGAAAGGTCTTCTTGTTCATCGACCTATTCCGTGTATCCGTTTTCAAGTTGTCACTCGCCTTCCAGAGGCTCTGGTTTTAAAGGCCAATTAATAGGTATTTCACAAAGACCCATCGTCCTCTTGTTTAATTTCATCATGAATCACTTCTCAGAGGTATTATATTGTAAATGAAAGATGCAGCAGGGCATTCTATATACAGATAGTCCCTCATTTTTTCTGGTTGGATTTATAATGATTGGGCTTAAAAATTTTCAAAATTTTTCTTGGTGCAAAAGCAATATGCACTCAGGAGAAACTGCACTTTGAATTTTGAATTTGGTTATGTTCCTGGGCCAGTGATATGCAGGTACAACACTGTCTCACAATGCTGGGAGGCAAACCACAACTCCATCAGCCACGCGGTCACGAGGGTGAATCAACAACACACTGACGCTTCCGTATCCACACATGCAACCATTCTGTTTTTCACTTTCAGCATTCAGTAAAATTTTATTGGATACTGAACACTTTATTATAAAATAGGCTTTGTGTTAGGTGGTTGTGCCCAACTGTAGGCTCATGTATGTTGTTCTGAGCACATGTGAGGTAGGCTAGGCTAAGCTATTCTGTTCGGCAGGTTTGGTGTAGCAAATGCATTTTCAGCTAATGTGATTTTCAGCTTACGATGGATTTATCAGGACATAACCCCATCACAAGTCAAGTAAGATCTGTACTCATTTGGGGAGGGAAAACTGGGAGATTGTCTCTCCTGATTTGCCTTTTCTAGTTTTTCAATTAAGACTGTAGTCAACCAATCAGCTGATTTTCAGCGGGGAAGTAATTTCTGAGAAAAGTAAAATGTTTAATAGAAGCATATATCATCTATAAACATAAAGCTTGGGAGCGTGATAAAGTATTACTTTTGGGCAACTTACGTGTACATTAACTTTTTAAAAATGTTTTCATTTATTTGAGACAGCAAGAGAGAGCACGTGAGGGAGGAGCAGAGAGAGGGAGAGAGAATCTCAAGCAGGCTCTGTGATGACAGTGCAGACTTGCTCCATCTCACAAACCGTGAGGTCATGACCTGAGCTGAAATCAAGACTTGGATGCTTAACCAACTGAGTTACCCAGGTGCCCCTGTGCATTAACTTTTTAAAAACACCATCCTTAAGAAGTGGAAGTTATTAAAGGTAACTGCTAATAGTCTTCAAATTTGGGGGCTCCCGTTTCATGAAAAAAGGGAATGATCATCAGGGTAGAATTAGGAGCTTATTTTGAACTCTTGGACACTTTGCAACTTTTCATTAGCTCACCAATCCAGACTCTAGGAAGACAACTCCGTGCCTGGTCTGTCCATGAGCGCCTTTCCCCTATTTAAAACATTGCTTCTGAATCTATTTCTTCAATTAGCAGATAAGAGATGTGGAACTCTTCTTTAAAAAGCTTACAATTTGGTGGAGGAGAGAAACAGATGTACATATAACCAAGTGCCAATGAAGGCCCTGCAGCAAGACAGTACAGAAGAGGGGGCTAATTTAAGTGTGAGGACCAGGGAGGGCTTCTTGGAAAATCTAAACCGAAGCTTTGAGGGACAAGGAAGGAGGAGAAAGAAGGAGCACTAAAGCCTGAGGAAAAGGAATGAGTATGGCAATGGAAGTGAGGACAAAGGCAGTAAATGTCAAGATAAAGACCAGCTCAGTGTGGCAGGATTGTTTGTTCAGAGAATGTAGAGGGTAATAAAGCTTAAAAGGCAGGTTGATTTCACATCAACTCCAGGCAAGTTGTCACTAAAAGAATCTGAAGGTTGTGTTCAGCAAGATTTCTCTGATGATTGTGTGTGAGATAAAGGTAAAAGGCATGGGGGTGGTTACTGTAATCCTCCAAAGAAAGAAAACTAAGTCCTGAATTCAGTTTGTGATTAATGGGGCTAGAAAAGAGAAGGTAGCTCTAAGTTAGCACTACGGAGGTAACTGTTGGCAATTTGGGGACATGAGTGGGAGGAAGTTGTCGAAAACGACCACTGACATGATGGTGATGCAATTAACCCAGATAAGGGACACAAGAACATGTTTGTGGGGAAGTAGGTGATTTGGTGTGGGACTTTGAGTTTGAGGGGTTGGGGTGGGTGGTGGTGGGATCCATGCATGTGGTAATGTTCACCAGCTGGAAATTTAGGCCTGGATCTTGAAAGCGATTTGGCTAGAAGAGTGGACTTAAATTGCAGATCATTATAAGTGGTATTGAGATTTAAGAAAAAGATAAAATTGTTCAGGAGAGGATAGGGACTTGTTTGAGAACTATCATTCTCACACAAATTTCAAATATGAGAAAAAGAGTACTTTAGCAAACTCAGAATTAGTACCCAGTTTTACTTTCAAAATGGAAACCCTCACAAGCTTCTAAGAACAACTGTTAACTCATTGGGATTCCCAGTTTTTATGTGTCACTAAGGTGCTATTGTCTCTGATACGTGTGCTGTGCAGTGGAAACTGGCAGATTTCATCACAAAACCCAACTGTTGGCTCTTGTGTCCAGAGCTTCTCAGCCACCTGACCACAAATCTGAGTTTCAGTCTCACCATCTGTAAAATGGGGCTATGACCTACTGTAATTGCTTCAGAGGATTTTGAAGATCAAAGGACATCCTGTATGTGAAACTGCTCTACAAACTAAGAAATTATTAGCACAAAGGGTATTAGCCTCGCATATTGCCTAGCAGAGTAGAAATGAAAAGTATTTAACAGATGCAGACTTTCTGTTATTAGGAAGGAAGTATCTTCAGGAAAGTATCTGTGTACTTCCCACACTGCCTATCACAAGGTCTGTACTCAACAGCTCATCAGAATGGAATAAATAAACTTTGGTGTCAAGTTTTGCTTTATTCTGTACCTTAGGGCCTCTGGGCATTAGAGCGGGAAGAAAAGCTGATAGAACAGAAATTATTCCTTTAAGGAGTGCCTTGCTGGCTCAGTCCGTAGAGCATGTGACTCTTGATCTCAGGGTCGTGGGTTCAAGCCCCCTGTTGGGCATAGAGATTACTTAAATGAAAAAAAAAAAAAAGCTAACTTTATTTAAAAAAATATTCCTTTATACATTTTAGTTCTTTTCTCAAGCCAATGTCTCAGGATACCTGTGGGCAGTGGTTGGTTCTGCCAGCTGCATAAACTACCAGAGTTCTGAGACAAGCACAAATGATTAGACCAGAGCCAAACTCCAGCAGAGGAAAAAGATTCTTTGTTTGAAGAAGGCTCCAGAGCCAGTGAAAAGTGAATGCTGGCTTTCATGATCTGACCCAAGAAACCAAATTTCCTAGGAGGAATTGTGGGCTCTGCCTCACAAAAGTGATCCTCTGTCACTTGTTTTACACCCACTGCATAAGGAACCCACATTTTCCAAAATTCTTTTTTTTTTTTTAATGTTTTTATTATTTATTTTTGAGAGAGAGAGAGAGAGAGAGAGAGAGCAAGCGAGCACTAGCAGGGAGGGGCAGAGAGAGAGAGGGAGACACAGAATCTGAAGCAGGCCCCAAGCTCCAGGCTGCGAGCTGTCAGCACAGAGTCCTATGCGGGGTTAGAACTCATGAACCGTGAGATCATGACCTGAGCCAAAGTCGGGCACTTAATGGACTGAGCCACCAACAGATGCCCCCAATATTCTTTCAAGCTAAGGGAATGGCCCTGCAGTTTCATGGGCCCCTTCTTCATCTCCTGTTTAGATATGCAGGATAGAGTGCCTCTCCCCAGACTGGCAGGACAGCCTCCGGACTTTACAGCAAAGCTGGGCCCCAGTGAAGCCTCCAAGGGGCAGGATTGGACTGCCTCCAGAGAAGGGCCAGGTCCTCTCTTCTCAGTCCTTGACTTCTCACCCTGCTTTCCATGGCCTGTTTTTAAAAGTTGTTTCATGTAAGAATGCACTGCCTAAGGTTACACAGTGAGAGTAACGTCTGCAGACTCTGAATCAGTCCTACATCATATAGTTGAGGATAGGGAATCCAGAACTTGGCACCAGAAGACTTGGCTTCAAGTTATAGTTACCCTGATAAACCGTGCTTGTGTCATAAGCTTTCAGTCTGTTTTCTGTTTACATCTCTCTCAAAGGACTGCAGGGATTAAATGAGGCAATGTACTAAAAGCACCTTAGGAATTGTTACAGTACAAAGGTGTTTTCCCTAAATGTTCTTGATATGGTCACCTGCTACAACAGATTACTGTGGCCCATCTGGCACAAAAGATATAAAAGCCCGTACTTCTGGCTGGACAGGGCTAGTTAGGGAAGAGACCTTAGCTACCAGCTGGCACAATTTCCAGGTGAGGGGGTCCCGAAGCCTGGTTCACGTTCCTCCTGGAGCCAAAGGCGGATTTCAATTACTTTCCAATTCATCGGCAGACGTAATACTAATAACATGTTTAGGAGAACTCAGACTAGCAATTAAAAAACCCCAGCTCTCTGAGGCTCCTTCCTGCCTCCAGGCCTTCCACATGTCCTGTTTGTCAGAATTCTCACCCCGCCCCTCTCTGAGCTACCTCTTCATCCGACAAACCTCACCTCAATGCCACTTCTTTGGTACAGAAACCTTCCTTGACCCTCCAGAAAAGAAAAGATTTCATTCCAGACAAGAAGTTCACAAAGCAACTTCTAACTCTCCTTAGTACATTACACTTAGTCCATTGTGATTATTACTATGGAAGTCCTTTCCCATGTGAATATAAGCTGTGGGAAGGCAGGGTTCGTGTCTGTCTGGATTCTTCCACATCTTAGTACCTTGGATAAAGACAATAAAATATGGTAAATGAGGCCAGAGTTTTGGGTTTCCTTAATCTTGCTAAGAGCTCTTGTGGCAATGAAAATGAAATATATAAAGAAAACTAATTTAGGGCTGGCAGGCAAGGTTCTGGATAGAGGAATGCTTCCTTTGGCAGTTTTCTCCAATAAAAAGAATTTATGGGCTTAATTACATCATCAAGATCTTTTTCAGAGGTACAGGAATGGCCAAGGATCAAGCTTGCTCCGAATTATTCACTTTTTTCAAGTGGAGCTGCTCTCCTGGGAAGAGTAGTTCATGTCAAGGAGGAAATCAGCACAGTTTCCTTTGTAAATAAGCAACTGTCCTTTTATTTGCTTTGATTTTCAGGGCCCAGGAGACTATTTGTAGGTACAAACCTATCTTGGCAAAACCATAAAGAAGATGAAGTTCTTCTATATCAACCTCACTCTTCCCTCAATTGTTCCTATTTGTTTTTCTAATGGCCTTCCCACCCCTACATTAGCATAAATTTAAATCAACGTTCAGATTCATCTAAGAGATGTATCATTTCTACCTTACCCCAACTTCCAGAAAAAAGGTTTTCTTCTCCCAGAAGCATGATGGCAGAGAGCAGCCACCAAATCTGTGTGTATTTATACATAGGAATGTGTGTGGAATGCCTTCTAGAATCACATTTGCTTACCCTCCTTACCCTGGCCTACTTAGCCAAGCATTGGTGGGTTTAAAACCAAGCGTTGGTGCTTTACAAACACATCAACAAGAGACAGGGGCTGCCTTTTACAAAGTGCAAAGACAAAATGAAAGAGCCTCCTTAAATAAGAGTCAACATCTCTGCAATCTGCATACTAATCATAAATGTCAGTATATAAAAAACAATGACAGAGAGAGAGAGAGAGAGAGAGAGAGAGAGAGAGAGAGAGACAGAGAGATGGTGTCTTGTAGCTATGGGGGGCTGCCCCGACTAGATCTCCTGGGTCCAGAAACAGCAGGACCAGTGTGTTTAATCATCAAATGGCCAGAGCTAAAATTTCCTTATGGCCCACTCTCATGACTTTACTTTGACCTTTTCAGTTTTCAACTGGTTCATATCAGGGTGACTTCGAGGATATTTGGCTTCAGGGATCCCTTCTTTTATGATCCTTTAATTACTCATTAGTCACTGGGGCTTTGGCAATTCCTGCAGGATGTAGGTTTCATTTCTTCCCTGTAAATGAAGAGGCAACCCAGGAGGTTGTTAAACAAGTTCTATTCAGTAGCTGGAAAAGTGAATTTCCTGTGGAATGACAGGAATTACATAGAAGCAAGCAATTTTATTTTCCTCAAATGTAGCAATAATTTTAATCTGTACATACATAAAACAAACAGTGCAATTATAAAACCTTGAAGGTGACATGCATACTTTCAGGTGCAGTTGGGATGGGAGGATGTTATTAGCATCTCCAATTTTCCTTACCGCTTTGAAAAACTAGTTCCTTATGCAAAAGCACTGAGGCAGGAAACTTCATCTGGAATGCTGAAGTTAAAGGTGAACTTCCTGAAGTCTGCGCATCTAAATATCACAAACAAAACAGAAATGACCTCCTAGAGCAGTTTGGTAAGGACTAGAGTAATATGGCTGGGCGTTCAAGCTGGGAATGAATGAAATCAGGGATGCATTTTCTGAAAAACTAAAAGAGATAATGTTTGTAACTGAGTGTCCTATTTCTGTTTCATAGTTGCTACCCATGTAAGCCCTTCCAGCAATCTTTTTATTCCATATAGTTTCTGAGTAGATGCTGTCAATGGAGTTATTTGTAACTAGGGGTGGTGAGATGCAGAAAGGAGGACCTGGGAAAATGGCTTCTTCCTTGGTGTCTGAGTCCATGCTCCTCTTCCGCTGTTCGTTCTTATGGTCTCTTCCCTGCTGTGGAAGCAGAGGTAGCTGACGCACGATGTCAGATGCTGTCATCATTCACAGGCCCGGGGTGCAGGTAAAGGCGAGTGATGGGGGGGGTCTACCTTTGCTTCTTCCACAATACCTTTCTCAAGCTTTCCTGGCCTTGCAGTGGAACTTCTAGAACTAGAGGCAGTTCACTGGGTCCTTGACTCACAGGCCAGGATGAGACAAAACGTGGCAGAGTGACAAGACACAAAGGGAAAATACGGTACCAGTTAGCCTCAGAGTAGGATAGAGAAATTTGTATTTGCGCTGATGAAAATTCAAATCCCCAAAGTCAATCTAAAACAAATGAAGATTTTTTTGAGTACTGATTTTTCTCTGTACAAGTAGCCTGTGCACTTCTGGTGTTAATTCCTTGCACTGTCTCAAGTTAGATGATCCCAGGGACACTCTAGGGCAGTAGGCTCTAGCTCATCTGGAACAGCTCTTTCTGGCAGTGGCATTTTGATTTGAACCTCAAAGTAAATCCATACATGGCATCACAGTTATTAAAATAATGAAATCTTACTAGCCAAATGTAACTGCAATTCAATCAATGATATATTCACACACAAATTTAGAAAAATCAAGAGTATGATAATAAAACCATAAAATTAAACAGGAGGAAATCAATTTCTACAAGAAATCAAGTATATTTACAGTGAGATTTAAAGGGAAAAATAAGCTACTTGGATCATAAATTTAACTTTATTTTAAATAACTTTAGCTACCTTAGCTGTTAATACAATAAAAGCAGAAAGAACAGGCTGCCTTTTTTTTTTCCAGATTTAATCAGAAAATTGTTATCTACAATAATTGACAGAACTTGTTTCTTGTCCTTCACCCATCTCATCAAAAATTATTGCATTTTCCCCCAAACTGTATTTTTTGGATTCCTCTGTGAATATACTCATTTCGTCCTCATTCCTGGAGGCATCTTGGTTTAAATCCATCTTTAAAAAAAGGAGAAGGGGTACATATGGGAGGCAAAATATTCTCTTGAAGCCAACAGATATAGAGTTGCTAGAAGAAGCTGATTGTACACACAAGCTGCCTGGGGTCGGGAAGGGGAGGGCTGTTGATTCAGACACACGTGACAGCCTTTGGTGGACGGGCACAGGCAAAGCCCCACCGGGCCCTTGGGCCCTTCTTCCTCATCAGGGTCAGGACTGAGCCAGCAGGGGCGGGGCTTCATCTTCCCCTTGGAACTCGTCGTTTTGGTTCTCCTCCAAAAGCCTTCATCCAGATAAGAAGCCAATGACTGATTACAAAAATAAGAATAATTAAATTTGGCTCAAGAAATAGATTGTCCAACTGTTCTGCCTTGTTATTTTTTTTTTCAATATCCAAGGCCTTTACAAAGAAAGAAACAAAAACACCTCTCAATCTTCCAACAAAAGTGAATTCCTTTGTTGTTTTTTTTTTTGTTTTTTTTTGTGGGTTTTTTTTGCTCCAAATGCTACGACCTGAAGAATGGCTGCAGATTGAGATATCAAAAATCTCAGAAAAATATATAATATATTTGTATATCTCTGTATGTCTATTATTTAAATTTCACATTCCTTTAAAAGTGGTTATTCAGTCAGTAGCTGCTGAAGGAGGCTCTTCTGCTGGGCCTGGGGGGTCTGTGGTCCTGCCGTGGGTTTTTGAGTTCCCAGTGGACCAGGCTGGTTCAGGTAAGGGTCCCCGCCTACCAGATTCACTGTACATTGGACGTCAGCAAACACCTGAACCTGTTGCACCTGCTGAAACACAAATAAAAGATGTGTTTAGACAGAAGGGCCTGCCCCCCCGGCTTATGAGTGGGTACTACTTGAAGTGGAAACTCACTAGAGCATTCCTCTAGTCTGTAGTCACCACAGAGAAGAACTCTTCTGTCTTCTTGTCCTACAAAAAGAAAATCGCTGCACTCATTTTGCTCAGGGTTCTGGAAAGTTCACACTTTAAAAATAAAATCAAAATTGGAATGGTCAAGCCTCCTACAGGGTTGCCATCAATAATGAAAATGAGCATCATTGCTAATATTGCCAAGATTGGGAAAAGCCCAGTTTCAGAGTCTGGGTGTCCAGTGGTGGGTTTAAAAATATATGTGTATATATATATTTATATGTATATATATATATATATATTATTCAGAAACTGGTTACAAAAGCATTCTACGGATGACTTTAGTGGGATAAAAAAAAAAAAACTTTATGATGTTAGAAAATTAAGGGCTTTAACCCAGTATTAGCAAAATAAAAACCACCACAACTCAGTAACAGGACATCAGCATTACTGAAGTGAATGTCCAGAAGATTTGTGTAGTATCTAAATATACTCTTACATAGCTCCTTTACATGTTGCCTTTAGAATTACAGCAAAATATTAGTAGAACAATTTTATATTTAACTTATTTTTCCTGATAGACAATTCATTTAAACACATGAGCTAAAAATAACAGTAAATTACTAGCTGAGAACAGTGTGAATTTTCCCTTTAGCTACTTTCAGTAATAATACATGTATTCCTTAAAAATGTTTAAAGTTGCATAGTTCTAGCATTTTCTATTGGGAAAACAAAGCCAGAAGTTAGTTTTTACAACCATCCTTATTAAAAAGTCATTTGTGGAACTGATTAAAGCCAGTATCACACTTGCGAATGTTCCAGACCAAGAACGGAGATGCTTCTAAGGCATCCAAGTACATCTAATAGTGTCTCAAGCGTTTGGCAAACTTGTGCTTCAGGTTTAATAGGTACATGAAGTATTTTAGATTAGTGATGCATTTTTCAGTCATTCATCACTAATTTATGTCAATTACACTCAGCTTTTTGGGAAAACTTTTCTATCCTAATAGAATAAAAGTTGTTTTCATCACCCTTTATTGGCCATATGTCAAATGTCCAGACCCCCAACTGGTGTATCAGTCCAGCTCCCATGTCTTCTCCTCTTGACCCATCTATACCTCCACGCTGCTCTCCCTCAGAGAAGGCAGACAGCCCTGAGCTGTCTTCCAACCTGCTGGACTAAACTTTTATTTAGATTAGCATCACTTTCCTCTTTATCATCCTCTTCTCTGCCTGTTTTCTCAAGTTTTGATTCTTGACCCCACAGGCTCCTATCTGTCTTCTTTTGGGTTCTTTCCTGTGCATCTAACATACACCAACTCTCTGTCTGAGTCTAATTCTCTGGCTATCTCTGTGCCCTGTCCTCACCTCTGTTCTCTAACTTCTCTTTCCTACAGCTCCACCCCTGGCTTCCTCTCTCTCCGTGTCAACAATCCCCCTACTAGTCTCCCTCCTGTTTCTCTATAGTCTGTTCTTTTCCGGTTCTCTCCTGTCTTGCCTCCTCCCCATCTCCACTCTCCAAATACAGGTAGTCCTCAATCCTCCCTAAGCCCTCCTCTCTTGGTTCTCTTCCTTCTCCTTTTCTGTATATCTGTTTCTATATTTCTATTTAACTTGCTCCCAAGCTTCTGTTTGACAAATACAAAAGCACTGGAGCAAATAGAGATCACATGATGGGCTATAAGAAAAAGAAGATTCTGCCACTGAAACTTAGCATGAGCACAAGCTGTAGTGCTTGGAGGCACTGATGTAAAAAAACCAAAAAACAGCAGGTAAAATTTCACGTTTATGTGTTTCAACATATGAAATACTGGGCCACAGTACAAGGGGTTTCTGTCCCCGAACACTTAAAAACATTCTTAATGAAGGCATGATCAAACGAACTAGAGAGAATATTTTGCTTCTTTAAAAAGAATGTTTTTAAGATAATCTATTTTGAAATAAAAAAAAAATCAAAAAGATTAAACCAAACTTCAGCCACTTTGAACTGCTACTTAAAAACAGGTGCCTGAGCCCAGACCTCTGAGGACTTCAGATGCTGCCACACCTTCACAGACAGGCAGAGCAAGACGCGCGCAAGCCCTACGATTTGTCAGGTGAGAGGAACAGCATGAGAGCAGGGTCCCAACCTCTTAAGATTCTCCAGCAGAGTTTTATATCAATGCAATTGCTGTCTTGGAGCTCAAGAACTTTTAAACTTGGTTGTTTAGTTTTCACTAGTCTGCCAAGCTGCCCAGTATATGTCTCCGTAGGTGTGAGACCTTGAATACCTTCCAGTGAATGAAGACTTCACTTCCCCCATCACGGAATCCCCTCTTCACTCTCATAGGCCTCAGATCCTCTTTCTTGATGCCCCGACTATGGACACGGCTCCTAACTGGTTTTTCTCTTCCTGGGGAGGCTGTCCAGTACTCCTTCTGTCCCTCAAGATGAAGCCTGAGCTAGTGCTTATATCACTGTGCCCCCTCTAGGGGACACTTCATCTGTAGGACTCAGTCCAAACCCCTGAGTTTAGCATCCAAGGCCTCCAGAAATTTGCCCCAATCAATTTTTACCAATTTTATTTACTATAAAATCTTATTACAAACCCTTTACCTTCAGTGGATTTGGCTTCCCAGGACCGTGCTAAGGTATTACTGTTTCCCTGTCTCAGCTCCCTCTACTCCCAATGCCCTAGATTTCCCAGCTCACTCCTTCCTTCAGCCTCTGACACTTTCTACTTCATTTTGCCTTGTTAACTGTCCTCAAGGCCCAGTTCAGCTCCTGTGTAAATGCTCTTCTGACCCTCACAGCATTTTCCCTTTTAAACCTAATGGTTCCTGTCACTTGTAATATAAATTTGAGTTTGCCTTCTTTGGTTATGTGACAATTTATGTGCATATGTCTACATGTTTTATCATTCAAGTGATATGGCAGAAAGAGCATGAACTTTGGTTGTTAGAAATACGTGGGTTTGAACCTCAGCTCTGCCCCTTTCTAGCTTTGTGAACTGTGTGCGTGGTTAAATCTCCTCAGGTTCTGTTTCTTCATCTGTGAAAAACTGGAATGCTACTTCCTTCATAGGGTCATAGGGAGGCTTACATGAGATAAACCAGACAGTGCTTAGCACAGTGCTGGGCAAATTGTAAGTGTTTCACAAAAGAAACTTCCTTTCCTCATTTCTCCCCCAAAGTTCACCTAAAGGGCAAACATGTCTCTTGTTTCGTTGTATCTTCACCTTACCATAATGCCTGTACAATATTTTTAAAATACACATTTAGTAAGACACTAACGACCAAACCAAAGTTACTAAAGTGAACTAAAACACCCACAATCTCTAAATTTATGTTAATATAGGAAGGTGGCCATCCTTGCTATTTGAATTGTTTTGAAACGAACTTCTAAAAGGAGGCAGAGTACACAGCAGGCATTCTGTTTTGTCTGAATTGACTGAGATCTTTTGAGGTACTTGGATTACACACGAGTTTTAGAATGGTGCTTATTTACAAAATAACAATTAGTGGCCACCATTTGTGATCCCTTTATCCTGTTTAACAACCAGATTAAACCTTTTGAAAGCTTCTCTCATTTAACCCTTTCAACAATTCTCTAAGCAGGTAACTTGTTAGTTCTGTTGGTTAGATAGCAGCCCAGGGAAGTCCTCTAACATGCCCAGGAGGACATAGCTAAGAAGAGGAGAGCCAGGACTCACATCCAGGTCTGACTCCCAAGGTCAGGCTCTTAACCATGATGCTGAACAAAGTTTCCTGTGTATCTAGAGTACACTTGGCAGCTCTGGGTTTAGAATTTTCTTACTGACCTGGGTTCCATCTGTTTCTGTTTTGAGAAGGTCAGTGGATGAGAGCTGGTTGCAGTAGAGGCCTGTGTGTCTCAGTGCTGGATCATTTATCTATTAAAGATAAGTACAAGACCAAATTACAAGCAAGTTGTTTAAGCTGAAGACCAAATTCTTCAATGAAAAGTAATCTCACTGACAGAAAATAGGAGTGCAGCAGGAATAAAGAGCTTAGCAATTTACTATGTTGTTATAAGTCAGGACAGTGGTTCCCTTTGCAGGGGTGAAGAGTGACATGAAAGTAGCATGAGAAGAACCTCTGGGTGCTACTGATAATGTTTTGTTTCTTGATCTGAATGGTAGCTTTAAAGAAGTGTTCAGTTTGTGAAAATTCACTGACTTGTATATTTTTCTGTATACTCTATTTATACAATACTTCAATAAAAGTTATATTCACACACACACACACACACACACACACACAAGTTAATTAGCAAATGACTTCTTTTTGTCATTAAGAGAAAATCAGATTAATCTGATTTATCCCCTGCCTGAATCAGCGAAAGAACTGGATAAAATATACGAAACGAAGGCACTCAAGACACTGAACAAACCCAATGAAGGAGAGTGACTCCTAAGAGCTGGGAAACAATGGAGATGAGTCCTATGATTGCCCCCGCCTACATCTACAGAGAATTTCCAGGCTGCAGCCAGCACGGGGACAGGGAACCCAGGCAGAGCCCGGCAGGCTCCGTGAGTGGAGAAGACACAGCTGGAAGTCTGAGATGGTCAAGGCAGCTGGAATTCAGAGGTCAGAATATCAGAGGAGTGGGAGCTACACAGAGAGGAAGCTCGGAAGATCTGCAGACGGACCCCTTGAGCTTGCAACTTAGTACTGATCTGTTAATGGCTTTTAGGGAACTACCCAAAGCAGAGGGAAGAGTCACCTGTGAAGATGCTGATGGAATAATTCCCAAAGGTCACACAGAGCTGGCAATAGGTCCTGACCTCACCAGCCAGAGTGGAAAACGTAATTCACATAGTATCAGGTAGTGTATTAGAAAGGCTTTGCCTCAGCAGTAAAGGAAAACGAGCCCTGTACTAAATGCTGCTCTGGTCGCATTAAACAAAAAAGGAAGACCTGAAAGGACCAAACTGTTTCAAGTAACTTAACCAGTCCCAGAACAAAGCTCAAGAATGTAGGAGTATCAATGAGGTAAAATTCACATGTGTGGCACCCAATAAAAACTTAACAGGCATGCAAAATTAGCAGGAAGATATGATCCATGATGAAAAGAAAAGTCAATCAATTTGAAACCAACCCCAAAATGATGCAGATGATAGAACTGACAGGCAAGAATATTAAGACAGTTATTATAATAACCATATTTCATATGTTCAAGAAGATAAGAGGAAAGACTAAACATGTTAGTGGTATGGAAGATATAAAAGAGGTCCAAACTGAACTTCTGGAGGTGGAAAATAGAAAACCTGAGAAGAAAAATACACTGAATAAAACTAACAGATCAGACATTGCAAAAGAAAAGATTAGTGAATTTAAAGCTATAGCAATAGAAACTATCCCAAATCAAACACACAGAGAAAAAAAAAAAAAAACCATTGACCTTGCATCCCTCCTCCTCAAATCTGCAAACCCAGGGAATCTGTGATCTGGGGGACAACTTCGAGTGGCCTACTTTGTATGTGTGTGTGTGGGGGGGTGTGCGTGTGTGGGGGAGTCTCTGAAGGAAAGGGGGGTGGGTGGTGACAGAAAAAATATTTGAAGAAACGATGGCCAATGTTTTTCCAAATTTGATGAAAATTATACATCCATAAATCAGGAAGCTCACTGAAGTCCCAGCACAAGAACCATGAACACAATCACTAAGGCATATGGTAATCAAATTGCTTAAAACCAGCGACAGGCAGAATAATCTTAAAAGCAGCCAGAGAGGGAAAAATCAATCGTGTACACAGGAACAAAGATAAAATGCCAGCAGATACCTCATCAGAGACACTGCAGTGAAGCAACGTCTCCAAAGTACTGAAAGCTAAAACTAAAGCCAACCTAGAATTCAGGGAAAACTTTCAAAGATGAAGGTGAAACAAAAGCTTTCTCAGACATACAAGAGCTGAAGGAATTCATCAGCAGCAGACTATAAAAGATGTTAATGTTAAATGAAGACCTTCAGGCAGAAGGAAAACGATACCAAGCTGGAAATTTGGATCTACACACAGGAAGGAAGAATACTGGAAATGACTACATGGGTAAATACAGGAGCCTTATTTAAATTAAAAATATGTATCTAGTTGTTTAAAGTAAAAGCATGTGGGGCATATGACATACGTAGGCACAATATGTACGATAACAACAGCAGAGGAAGGGAGAAATGGGAGCAAACAGCTGTGAGGTTCTTATATAAGAGGTCATATAATAGCGCTTGAAGGTACATGGTGATAAGTTAAAGATGTATGCTCTGAACTCTGAAGCAACCGCTAAAATAACAAAATGGAGGTATATATAGTTAATAAGCCAATAAAAGGAGATAAAATGAATTAAAGTGTTCAATTAAACCCCCAAAAGGCAGGAGATGGAACAAAGAGAAAACAAGATGAGATATTTAAATTCAGCCATACCAATAATCACATTAAATGTCAATGGGCTAACCACTCCAATTAAAAGGTGCAGATTGTCGAACTGAATAGGAAAGCAAGACCCAGCTATATAAGAAATATGCTTTAAGTGTAATATTCTTTTACCTAATTCATTATATTTTTCATTATTTTGTTTTAATCTTCTGGAGATAGTGAAAAATTCTAATAACTGAATAATAAGGACAAGAACAAGAAACAACACTATTTAGGTCTTCTATTTTGCTATAGGAAATAAATCACTAAGTTATTGATTTTTTTCCCTGCTAAACTCTTAAGGGACTTATTATATAAAGTGGGGGGATGAGGAATGGAAAGTTAAAAAAATTTTTCAATAAAAAATATTCTATAGAAAAGGTAATCAGTGTTCACATGTTTGTAAGATTTGCTATAAATTATAGCTACATGGTCACAGTCTAGTCACCAGTCTACTTTGTGGTTGCTGAAAATGAGAATAGCAACTATAGGCAGTTACCCCAATGACCTTAAACATCATTTTGAATTTAGTCATTCTATCCTTAAAAATCTTCAGGAGGCTCCAGGATAAACTCTAAAACATTCAGATGGCTTGCGAGATCCCTAAAAAGCTTACCACATAAATTCTGCTTTAAACATAATATAAATGTCCCCTTAACATTCATTAGACTTTCAACCTCTATTCCTGCCTAGATTATGCTGTGGCAACCGGTCTTGAATATTCTTTTCTATTCTCTTTCTTTAGGCAAATCTTCCAAGAAGCCTTTCCTAATTAGGCGTTTTTCTTTTAAACTCTCAGTAGTTAATTGTACATCTTCCTAATCTGACATAAATATGTATGGCGCTATGGAGGCCCATCTCTTACACAGAGGTTTTGTCCTATTATTCAACTGATCCTTTGTTAATGTCGTGTCTCCCCAACTTGTCAGCATTATCTCCCACAGAACTACCTTTGTATATAGTTAGTAGTGAATAAATGTTTGTTGAACTGAAAGGGAAAAATGAAGAAAATGTATTCAGAAGATAAAGGGGTATGCTCCGAGCCAATATATTATATGTATCATTTTATAATAAATCTGAAACACTAAAATCTCTTGAGACTAAAATCTTAGGAGGTCTGTCAAAATTTCCACTGTGTATCTTAAGAGAGGCTAACTCAAAAGACAGTGGGAAAAAAATAAAGAAGTGCATCTTCTCCCCCCAGTGTTACTGAGAAACAATTAACACACATCACTGCGTGGTGTGGTAATTTCTGACAAGCAACTGCGAACATACCTGATTTTCCCTGGAATAACGACTCGTGGTGTGTGGTGTGCATGCCAGCTGTGCCACTTACCTGCTCAGGGCACACAGTGTTCATTCCTGGCATCTGCAAAGAGCTCATCTGCATCTGGCCCATCATCGGGTTCATGTTCTGAACATTTGTGTTTCCACCTGCCATGGACACGGTGATGCTCATATTGTTGTACACTCCGGGCTGCGCAGGCGTGGGCTGGCTCTGGACAGCTTGACTGAACACGCTGTTAACTCAAAAACAATCCCAGTTACATCCACGGATTGTGAACGTGGGGATGATGTGACTGGACTCTGTTTCTTAATTATTAGATAAAATGCGATAGAAAATATTATACGTTTTTAAATGACGTGTAAGACTTTATCTTACTACAATATATAAAGACTGAGTATAATTCGGATGAATTTTGAACTCTGCACAGAGGATTTAATAACTACATAAAGCTCATTTTAAGTGACAATTATCTGGCCTTGTATCCGAGTTGTTAAGCTCCAATTAGCTGAATAATTAAGAACGTAAGTTGTCCACATAAGTAAATCTTCAAGATAACTGAAGTTTATTCATTTAACCATCAAAACCATTCTAAAATTTGTTACACCATTTTATATTCCCAAATAGAGAATGTTCTATTTAAGCAAAATGCCTGGGATATATATCAATCCTCAATAGATGCTCATTGAATAAATTAACAAATTCAAAGATGGCATTCTTGTATTGTCATTGCTTGTATATTTTCTTAGACTTAGTATTTTGTTTCACTTATTCCTTGTCTCTCTGCTCCTTCATGGCACATGGCAAGCACTCGGTAAATATCTGATGAATAAGTGACTTATGGATATAGGTTATTACTCAGTGTTGTCAACTGATGAGGTTTAGACTACTTCTTATTTATGGATTTTTCTGGGATCTACACCAATGTTTTTCTAACTGTAGTCCAGAAAGCATCTGCAAGAGAATTCCCTGGGACTCGTTGAAAACTGGGAGGCAGCTATGCTTACCACTATAGCACCAATGCCGGGACTTATTAAAAACTGAGACTCCCAGGCCTTACTCCAGCCCTAGTGAATCACAGTTTCTGAGGATGGATACAGAAAGTTGCATTTCTAACTATTTATGCACATTAAGACTCAAGGGACTTTATTCAGTGTTCTATAGCTTGCCGTCATTTCTCAAAGTTTCAGCTTCTGGCTGCTTTCAATATGCTATAAACTAAGAGGAATATAACCAGATATATTTATTTGGCAAATGTAAATGTTTAAAGACTTCACAGGTCTTCTCAGGCCTAAAGACAGCTTTATGTCTTTTCTAGAAGCAAAATGCAAAGGCAATTATGTTTTTCAGAGGGCTTGTTTTATGGACTTGCTTCTTCATGGCCTCGTTCTGGACTTTTGTTACACCAAAGATCTTAAATGTTAACCCAGCTTCTTCTCTTAGCTGGTAGAATAGTATGGAATAAACTCCCAAGTAAATACATCTGGAAACTTTATATTTGAACCCCAAAATTCTAAATGATACAGATACACACATCTAAAGGAAAATAATATGAGTTGTGTCTTTTGTAAATTCTTCAAAACATCAAATGTTTGATGATTATCATCAATTGTTAAACAATATGCTGCTGGTAAAATTCCACCTATTTTAATGTTAATTCTGGAGAATTTGATTTCTAAAAATCATTTACCCCCATCAATTGCTTATCTATTTCTTGCTAGCTCCTGGGAGGTAAGCAGGATGTACTGACATTTATAGTTTCTGGTAGATTAAGGTAATCATACTAAAATTAACAGGCCAAGAAACAGCCTATTCATCATGTCTGAAGAAAAGTAGCAGATTTTCCCCAAGTAATTATAAAACACAAATGCTCAAAGAAAATTACATGCCCAGGAAATGGTCAATAATACATCTTTGAGCCATTAATGTCTGTACAGTGTGTATGCTTGTACAGCGTCCCCACAACTAAAGGTGAGGAAAAACCTATTAGTTTGCTGCCCATTTTCTAATGAGAACATTTCTGCCACAGACAATGCTCATTTGTCAACAGATACATAAATCACCACTGTGGAGGCTCAGCTCAGGGCTATGTAAGCTAATGCCTGCAGAAGCTTCAAGGGCTGCAATGATGTCATTCTTAGTGAAAAAAAGTTTAGGATTTAATTTCTTTTCACATTTTATACTTGGGACTTATATTCACTTAAGTTCTTTCAGACTGCTCTTGCCAATAGTTCCATTTCAGTTTCTTCCATTATGGGAAGAAGACCACGCCCTTCTGCAGCATAACTCCCTGTTCTAGGCCTCAGAGGGACTGTAGGCTTCACTGGCACCTTAGGCCTCCCTCCCTCCCTCTGCTTTCCTGGCCACCCTGGGGGCAATTACTGCAGTTTCCTTAGGCTAGCCCCAGGTGTTTGGTAGCCCCTAAATCATGGTGCAGGGGGGAAGGTAAGGATGAAGACTTCCGGCCTGAAGTGGCTTCCATAGATACAGGTATTAACAAGCAGGGAGGCGCTCCAGGTCAAATAAGTCTAAAAAGGGAGGGTTAAACAACAGGCCTTCCTAGACTTTAAAATGCTAATAAGTGCTAGGAATCTTCAGAGCGATTAGTGTGACAGAAACCTGCACCGTTCCAGGACAAAGAGCCTTGCTTTAACCCTTTCTTTTTCTTGCCACCGGAGAGATAATGAAAAAGAATCACATTACACTGTCTCGGAACCCTATTACATCATTCTACTAAAAGAGTCTTTGTTTTCACGTTTTACTCCTCTCACTCCTGTCACCAAGTGGACTCTCGGTAACTCGACAGCAAGGGCAGTTTCCCCCTGCTCCTTGCGGTGTCTTGCACTGTGCAATACAAGCAGGGAGTGGTCGCAAAATACACGTGGCCTGTGTCAACTAATACGCTTTCACACGTGAAGCAAATAAGCAAGTGCGAATGCTTGAAGAGTTGATCTATTTTCTTCTTCAAGTGATTTGGCAAAGTCAAAGTTCACAAAAACCGTGGAAGTACAAGAAAAATTCAAGTCCACTTTGAATCTGAATTCAAGAAGTGACCCAGGTAGGGGAGGGAATCTCTGTATCCATTCACTCAACAGATGTACATTAAGTGCTCACCTGTTCTAAAGGATGGACATACCCGAGTAAACAAAAACAGAGTCCTGGCTTTTAGGATGATTATATTCTAGTTGGAGGAGACAGACCATAAACAGACAGACTAACACACAATATGTGTGGTGTTAAGTACTAGGAAGAGACATACAGAAGGCAAGGAAGGGATCAGGGGGTAGAAAATGCTGTTGTTTTGGAAATGATGGTCAGGGAAGTTTCATCTGGTGACATTTAGTATCTATGTCTAATAAGGTGACATTTAAGGAGAGACTTGAAGTGTGACAGCGCAAACCATGTGGCTACTGTGAGAAGAACATTCCAGCAGAGGGACTTAAAAATGCAAAGGCCCTGAGTTTGCAATGTACTTGGCACACGTGAGCACCAGAAGAATACACAGACACCAGTGTGGCAGACTGAGTGATGGCAATAGCAGCTGAGGTCAGAAGGTACCCAGGAACAAGATCATGTGGGCTTCACAGGCCCTATATTGTACTTTGAGTAAGTTGGTGAGTTCTGAGTAATGGACTGACATACTGCCCATGTTCTGAAAGCATCACTCTGGCTACCATGCGGAGATTACACGGCAGGGGAGTGAGGGTGGAAGCAGGAGACAGAAGGCTACTGCACAGTCCTGGAAAAAGATGGTGGCTCACACTAAAGAGTACAAGTGGGACGGGTAAGAAGTGAGAGCTGCTAAGAAGCTGATGTGATTTGCTGATGGCATGTCTGATGTGGGATGTGAGGGAAAGAGAAGAGGGTTTCTCCTGAATAACTGGAAGAATGAGGTTGTAGTTTACGGAGATGGGGAAAGGTAGGAGAGGAGCTTTGGGGAAGAAGACCGTGGTAAGTTTTAGATGCCTATCAGATTTCTGACTGGGATGTTGACTGAGCAGCTGGATGTACACCATGGTGTTCAGGGGAGAAGTCGGGGCTGGAGATTTAAAGCGGGGAGTCAGGAGCATCAACATGGGCATTTATAGCCGTTAACAGTGGATGGCATAACCAAGGGAGCAAGTAGACAGAATGAGCTCTGAGGATTTCAAGTGGAGGTCAGGGAGATGAGGAAATCCAGTGGAGGACACCAAGAGATAGGATGAGAGTCACCTTTCTCAAGAGAGAAAGCTGTTCCAGAACCCAAATGAAGAAGGGGCTTCAAGAAAGAATAAATGCTCAACTATATCAAATGCTACCAACGATCCCTGCATTTGGCATTGTAGAGGTCTTGCCTACCTTGACAAGAATACTCTGGAAAAGCGGCAGGGATGAAAGCCTGACTGGCCAACGAGGAATGGAAGGAGAGGTAGCATTAGAGTACAGTCTTTCAGGGAATTTAACTGTAAAAGGGTGTGGACCTGTCAGCCGGACCTTGTTTTTACCAAGACACGTTTAAGTGCTTAGGTGTAGGTATGGAGCAAGAGTTTAGTTGGGTTTATAACCATGGACCATGGACTCTAAAGTGAATTTAGGAAGCTGGGATTAGAACACATTAGGAGACTAACTTCTTCCTGCAGGTTATATAGATGGTTCCATTTCTACCTAATTCACACACAGTCCTCACTAAGAGCTACGCAGTTCTCAAAAGGGAAGATTTCCTCTCACCTTTCAGTGAACTTTAGGAGAATATGGTCTTAAGTTTTCAACTTTAACTGCCTTACTTATTATGTTGTCAGATCAAACGGCTTCCCTGTCATTAGAACCAAGACACAACCTAATTAAAACCCTTATAAAACTCAAGTGAAGTGTGAAAAGTTCAGCAGCCAGGATTTGGGGGGAAAATGACATCCGTGAGATAATTCTAAGCAGAATGGGCAAGGTGAGGCCACTGAAAATCTAGAGATTCAAAAAGCTGGATGAGGCAGAATGGCCTTAGAAGCCTCAAAACCTTTGCTGTTGCTATGAGATCTTTCAATCGTGCTGAGAAGGGTGAAACCTGTATGCTCACTATTCAGCTCTAGTGAATTCTGATGTTTTGCCATTCTTGCTTTAGATTTTCAGGATTTTCTAAAGTAGGCTCCATGCCCAGCATGGAGCCCAGCGCAGGGCTTGAACTCACGACCCTGAGATCAAGACCTGACCTGAGATCAAGAATCAGATGTTTAACCGACCGAGCCACCCAGGCACCCCTAAGACTTTTAGGATTTTTAAGTGTTTTTATAAAAAATGACTTTTTTTTTTTTTTTTTTAAAGTGCCCATTTCTATATCTGTCCCAGGGAAGCTCTGTTACACACGGGAGTTGATCACATTCTTCAGATGTGCTGGGGGTGGGATGGAAAGGTTGGGGGACATTAGGCCACTTTTCCATACTGTAAACATACAGATTTGTCTTAAAAACGACTTGAAACTTAAAGGATTTAAAAGTCATTATTTTTCTTTGCTAAAACACAAAATTCAGTTCCATGAACTTGCAAATGGCAGTAGCCAATAATCTATTTGGATTGTGAAGGCAGGAGTGTTCTGTGCTGCAGAGGATCAGGGATGTTCATATATCAAAACTGCCCCTTACTTGTTGTTTCCCATTGCTCCTTGCTGCCAGGCCTTCATGTCTGGTGACTGGTACCCCGAAGTGGGTGGAGTCTGCTGGAGCAGAGAGCTCTGAGGAGGAGGGATTGGCATCGGCACCATGGAGCTCCCAGGGCTTAGAGATGGAGCAAAGCTGGCCTCACCTTGGGGAACCATTCCTGCAAATTAACACAAATTAATTTAAGTGAATACTATAAATTTATGAATCCCATAAAAGAGAACCCCTCCCCCCCCCCCCCCCCAAGGATCTGTCATACTAGAAGTTAGAAATAGCCTATTCAACAGAGTAGAGAAAACATTTCAGTTTCTTCAAAATAAGGCCGGAAATTTCAGTATAAACAGTCAGACAAGTAAACATAAAATAAGTTTGGAAGAATGCTTTCTATTAACTGAGATATTGATTTGGGTACCAAGATTATGTATAATGGTTTTTTTTCTGTTCTTTGCTTACACGAATTTTTAAGTGTGAAACACATGTATGTCAGATTACCTGTGTCATAAAAATAAGTTAGAAAGGGAAAAAGGCTAAGACAAATGCATGTGTGAAATGAAAAATGACAAAGTTTTTCTGTCCATGCCTCAGTCACCTTTGTGGGCCCTTCTTCCCTTCCCTGTCCTTTCCTTTTAAGCTTTATTGAGATATAATCTACATAGCCTCAAATTCACTCATCGAACTGCACAACTCAATGATTTTTAGTAAACCATATGGAGCCATGCATCTATCACCCTGAAGGCCTCTGATGCCTGTCTACAGTCATTCCTTTCTCCTATCTCCAGCCTCAGGCAACCACTGATCTGCTTTCTGTCTTGACAGATGTGCCTTTTGGGGAATTCTCACATAAACGTAATCCTATAAGGTCTTTTGTGTCTGGCTTCTTAGTGTTTTTGAGGTTGACCATTCTGTAGCATTTATTGGTAGTTCATTCCTTTCTATGCAGGGCAATTCTTTTTTTTTTTTTTAAGTTTATTTATTTGAGAGAGAGAGAGAGAGAGGGAGAGACAGAATCCGAAGCAGGCTCTGCAATGTCAGCACAAGCCCGACGTGGGGATCGAACTCACGAGCTGTGAGATCATAACCTGAGTCAAAATCAAGAGTTAGATGCTTGACCAACTGAGCCACCAAGGTGCCCCTCTATGCAGGGTAATTCTTATTAGCAGCTATTGATATAATTGTGTTGAAAATCAGCTGGCCATAACATTAACAGTTTATTTATGGATTTTTATTCTGCTGCAGTGATCTGTGTGTCCACACTTGTACTAATACTATATTGTCCTCATTGATGTAACTCTATGGTAATTTTTGAAACTGACAGTCATCCAACTTGGCTTTTCTTTTTCAAAATTGTCTTGGCTACTCTGGGTCCTTTACATTCCCATATAAATTTTAGGAGAAGCTTGTCAGTTTCTTCAAAAAGCATGCTGACATTTTGACTGCATTGAATTGTGAGATCAATTTGGAGTGAATTTAGCATCTTTTCAGTCTTTTTCCAATTTCATTTTATACAGTTTCCATTGTTATATCTTCAAGTTCATGAATCTTTTCTTTTGTAATGCCTAATCTCCTTCTTATCCCATCTACTATACTTTTCATCTCAGACATTGTCCTTCTTTTCTCCAAAAGTTTGATTTTGGTTTTAGTTATATCATTCTTACCTTTACTTAGTATGTTCAAGCTTTCCTCCAGTTTCTTGACCATACAGAATGTATAATTATTATAAATTATACATTGAGACAATTGTATGACTCAATGTCCTGTCTACTAATTCTATCATTTGTGTGATTTGAGTTGGTTTTGATGACTGATTTTTCTCCTTATCATTGGTTTTATTATCTTGAATCTTTGGGTGCTTGGTAATTAAAAAGTTCGGAACCCAGACCTTGTGGATTTTACCTTGTTAGGTGCTAGATTTTTAAAAGTCCTTTAACTATTTTCAAACTTTGTCTGGGTTGTAGTTAGATTGTATGGAGACAGTTTAATTCTTTTGGGTCTTGTGCCTTAAGGGACAAGAGCAGAGTTTAGGGCATATTTTGCCCTATTACTGACGCAAAACCCTTCTGAGTATTCTACTTGACATCCCACGAATTATGAGGTTTTTAATTCTGGCTGGTGGGAAGAGAAGCTGGCCCTGTGCGAACTTTGTAGATTGTTCTCTATAATCTTTCCAGGTGTTTTTCCCTAGCATTGGTTTGTACACACACACACACACACACACACACACACACACACACCTGAGTGGGACCCTGTGCACATCTCTGTGGCTCTCTGTGTGACTCCTTCCTTGTCCTATGAGACCTCTAGTTTTCCTGAGACCTCTAGTTGCCTGGCTTTCCTGGACTCCCAGTTCCATGGGCTCGACTCAGAGAAACCACTGGCTCCTGTTGGATTCCCTCTCCATGTAGCATGGTCTGGACAATTTCAAGAACTATGGTTTAATGTACTTTGATTTTTTGTTTGTTTCAGATGGGAGAATAAATCTGGTTCCTGTTATTCCACCTTAGGCAAAAGTGTAAGTCCATAATAGTTTAAAAGAGTAAAAATGGATTTCTTTTCTAGGATTTCTGTTATGCTGGCACTTTGTATTTTTTTCCTGACAAAATACATTTCATAGTTAAATACTTTTGAGGTACTGAAAGTTATAAAGGTACAGAAAAAAAAAATAATGTCATAATTTGATTATCTATAATTTAGTATAATTCCTTCAAATCTTCCTTTATAAAATGTTGCACAATTTTGTGACCTGCTTCTTTCCCTTATGATTATATCATAAGCATGTTTCTGTGTTTTTAATGTCTCTTTATAAATATAATTGCATATTCTGTGTTTTGCCATTGTTATAATGATTTTTCTCTTTTTGTTTGGTTAACCTGGCTAGAAATGTAGTTAACTTATCCAATTTTGTTTTTTTTTTTTAAATAGGCTATGATTTTAAAAATATTTAAAATTTTCTGTGAAAGCTGAGCCAACTGTAGACTTCCTATTGTTTTTTCTTTCATTATATGTTTACTTTTTTCTTGGTAAAGATTTTATAAATAAAGCTACAGATTTTCTCTCTGCTGCTTCCTCCATGTGTAATTTAATCTCTGATAAATAATTTGAGTCAGAATATATGGAGAAATTATTGTTTTCATCTATGACTCTAGAAGGTGGTTTTTCCCCCCAACACCTTCATTTATATGTTGACTATCTGCACACATTCTAAATTTTAACCATTTTGGTTGCGATCTTTGAAAAATTGCTTCTTGGTTCCTAATGCATTCTTAACCTCACTAATGGTGAAATAATTATTTTCAGAAAAATATATATGTGGGGGAGGAAAAGATACTTATTGTATTCTGGACATTATTCTATAGAATCAAAGTTGAACACGATGTAAGAGATTGCAAGTATATCAGCATAGTTTCTGACATTTCTTTCTGGACTCATCTCACATTCTGTTTTCCTTATCAGATGACCTCATTTTAGTCCGAAGAACCAGCTTGTGAATGATAACTGGAGGGGTAGTCAGAATTCTGATTCTGGCCCCGCTATCACATTGGACCTTGGGATCCCTTGGACTAGACAATCTAGTTCCTTCCAGTTTAAAATTTCTATAGTTCTGTCTTTGCCTAGACCAGGCTAAGTATTCCTGTTGGACCATAAACAGTATCACGGCCATTTGGCAGCAGCAACTAGAAAGGGGATTCATCTTTCCATTCATTTACTTCTTCAAAGATTCATTGAGCAGCTACTCTCCCCACCAGATCACTGTGCTAAGCAACAGAGAAACCAAAAGGGTTAATGCTTTGTTCAATCAAGGACCTTGCTGTTTAAAAGTAAGGCAGGTAGGTGAACAAGTGGCTGTAAGACAGGGTGATGGGTGCTTATGATTGGGAGCAGTCAGGGAAGGCTTCCCAGAGGAGGCATCTCTGGAAGACGGGAGTAACAGGAATGAGGCAGGTGAATGAAGGATATTGGTTTGAGACAGAGGATACAGGATGTACAAGGCCTAGTAAGTAAAGAGAGTGAGGTATGCACTCTTCCTTGGAACTTGAGAAGTCTGTTACAACTGGAACACTGAGACATGGAGAAAAGGGGAAGAGGAACTGATGAGTCCAACTTTGGACAAGTTGAATTTGGGTGCTGGTCAAAAGAAAATTCAAGTATGTCTGTCATCAGGCAGCTGTGCACAAGAGCCAAGAGATCTGGTTAGGGATACAGAAGAGAGTCATTAGCATGAAGAGGTCACTGAAGCCACAGGAGTAGATGAGATCACTTAGGAGGAATGGGTGGAGTAGCATGTTTACTGTAGTTCACAGAACAGGGAGCTGTGGACTGGCTTCAAGGAATTCATGAAGTGGGTACAAAATTTTGTAAAAATTTCCATCATATTTACTTTAAATATCACCTTAGTATCAAATAAATTTTAAATGTCTAATTCTGTTCTTGTGCACTCATCATTGAGGCACGATAGTCTAGAAAAGTTTGTGGTTTTCGGAAAGAAAAGAAAGCATACTCTGCCATTAATATTACCCACACATTCCTTCATTTACTTTGGGCCTAATTGAAAAGACGCCAAAGCAAAAGACAAAAGTTAATGAATTCAACTTTTGGTTTTACTATCATCAATGAACACAACAAACTTTTTCTGCCAAGGGCCAGATGGGAAATATTTCTGGTTTTGCAGGCTACAAGGTTTCTGGTATAATTACTCAACTCTGTATGAAGCCAACCACAGATGACACTATGTAAACTAATGAGGATGGTTACAATCAAACTTTATGTTACAAATTTTATTTATAAAAACACGTGGCGGCCTTGATTTTATTTTATTTTTGAAAGAAGGCCTCATTTGAAAAGGCTGAAAACTTTTCCAGAACTTGAGTTTGTATTCCCACAAAACCTGGTCTTGAAGATTTCTACCAGATTGCTGATAATGTTGGAATGAGGTTGTAACTTAGAGCAGTGGAAAAACTAAAAACATTGCCTCTTTAAATGTTCTTTTGCTCTCCAGAAAAACTGCCAATTCCCCCCTATTATTTTGAAGCAGTTCAGGGAAGAACTGAAAGCTCTGTCATTCATTTCAATTTGCACCTGGATGAAAACAACCACTCTCCCGAGTGCATCCAGCGTCTGGGTTTTGTTTGTAGTATGAATGCTGACTTTACCAAAGATGAATTCTTACTTTGTGAAAAGCATTTTCCTGCCCATCAAAATTTGGACTAGAAGAAAAATCCATGTACCAGATAGAGCCTTACAAAGGGTAGCAACACATCCAGCTGTGCGGCTTAGAGAAGTAAACTCCACCAGCTCATTATCTCAATCACTGTGTACCACAACAGATCAGACTAGACCCACAACTCTGAAAGAAATCTTGTCAATTTCACTGGCAATGGGGTTCTGAAGCCCTGCTTTTCTAGGTGGCTTTGTGGAGGAACCAGAGCGGGATAGGAAGTTCTTTCTTGGCTTTCCAGAGAAGAGGTGTTAAAGAGCATGACTGAAAATAGATAGAAGTACTGTTTTCATTCTTATTTTTTTAAGAGAAAAGAGTCTTTGGGGAATTTACTAATGTTTGGCTTACTCACAGCTATTTTTTTTTCACCAGTGAACGAGATAATCTTTTGATTTGAGGCTCTGTAATCAATATTATGAATGCAACTCTATTTGCTGTCTGGGCTAAGTTGCCTTTTGAAGAGCAGTGGGGAAAGAGATATCTAATGGAGTCTTCTAACGTTGGAGGAAGTACTTCAGCAGGCTGGAATAAAGTGAAAAAGCCTTGTCAAGTTCTTTGCATGCAGAAATCGTAAGACACATGAAAGTGGCCTTCAAAAGGTTCAGACGATATTATAATTAGGATATGGATTTATAATCCTTTTCTTGCCCATACAGATATTGTCAGTGATATAAGCCAGCCAAAGATGACTTCATTGTGCTGAGGACAAAGGAACTGATGTGACATAATTTTGAGTAAAAGGTTTTAGAGAATTCTGGTGCTGTCTGACACAAGTCTCCCTAGATAACTTAATTTGATAGTCACAGGATTTTAGTACTTGTTGCCACCAGAATGAAAGTCTACATTGATTTGGCTGTCAAAGTTGATAAGCATATTGCCATGTAAGAAACCTCTATAGAGCCTCAACATTTTATTCAAGTCAAATAGCAGCCTTCTCATGGAAATTCATTTTTAGGCTGCCTTATAATTCACTTTTTCTTTCACTTATAAAATGAAGGGATTTGTTTCAATTTTTCCCCAGGAATTTGCCATTAAATTTGCATCAAAGTTTGATTAAATATCATGGATTAAACAAATGTGTTTTATTGCCACTACCCATTAGAATCTGAAAGCGACAGAAGTAAAATTTAAAGGGACATCATCCGCTAGGACAAAGAGAATAGAAGGGAGACAGTGCAAACAAAAGCTTAAAAAGGAAAAAACCTTCTGAAAGCCAGAAAGTTCCTGATATTCCAGAGGAATAGCTTGTAACTTAAACAGCTAAGAGTGCTCCAATGAGAAGTCTGAGACACTTTGTAAAGATGTGTTATCCCTATATAAACTATCAAAAGACCAAAATCTCCAACATAAGGAAAACACTGTAGGCAAATTTTGGGTTAATGTACTTCAACTCACTGTCTGAAGTGGACTCTCATGAGATTCTCACAAGGACCCGTGACAGAAAGTAAGAAAATAAAAGAATATGCTTTGCAGACAAAATGTTAAAAATGTTAGAATCAGACAGGTCCTTCTGGATCGTGTCATTAATCATCTTAGCTTTCAACGAGCCTCAATGAGCCATTAGTGGCAAGAGAGGAGTCTGAAGCCTGGATCTCCTGACTCCCAGGTCAGCGTCTTTCTTCTTCAGCTCACTGCCTCACCGTCAGTGAGCCTGTACGTACACGTAATAAAGCAGCATAGAGGTGTAATCCTCATACCTGATCCTGGATACTGGAAGACATTCTGCTGCATCTGAGGATTGATTCCAGTGCCAAACTGTCCTCCCATGTTTCCTGTCATGCCTCTGTTCACCATGCTGTTGCGGTTGGCCAAGGTTGACTCGGGATTTGCTGCCAGTTGTGAAAACGGGCTGGTAGAAGCAGGTGGGGTTCCTGGATTTGTACCATAGTTTGGTGGGTAGGGAAATTGCTGCGGAGCACCCTGAGGAAGACGGGGGTTCCCCATTTGAACTGGCAGTCCAGATGAGGGAGGGAGGTTGTTCCCAAAGCTTTGTTGCCTCATGAGCATGGCTCTCTGCTGCTGTATTAGCTGCCTCTGTCGGTGCTGTTGGCTGTACAACTCCCGCTGGCGCTGTGCCAACATTTGGGCGTTCAGGGGTGGCTGCAAAGGAGAAAACAAATCCTCACTTATTAATATTGTTATCATCGCCACCTATTTTGGAAAGCTTACAGGATAAAGCCTAGTAGCTTGGGACATCAAAATATGTAGCAATTATCACTATGACTTCGATCTTATCTGACTTTAGGTTGTTACGAGACTTTTTTCTTTTTCATTTCCCCCAAATTTACTGTGTTTCTTAGTCCCCTCCCTTTTTAATGTTTACTTATTTATTTTGAGGGAGAGAGAGAAAAATCCCAAGCAAGCCCCGTGCCACCAGGGCAGAGCCTGACACGGGGCTCGATCCCACGATCATGATCCCACGCGATCATGACCTGAGCTGAAATCAAGAGTCAAAACACTCAACTGATTGAGCCACCCAGGTGTGCCCCTGCCTTTTTGCACTAAGATCAGTTATTCCACTTTCATGAATAAAATGTGATTATAGTTGATTTTAATTTTCTTCATATTTCCTATATTTTCCAAATTATTTATAATGAACACGTATTACCTTTACAATCAGAAAAACCTACAAATACTGTTTAAAAAGGAAGAATCAGAAATCCAGGATCCAGTGCCAAATAAATTGTTACTTAAAAAGGAAATAATTCATTAGAAATAAAATAATAAACAGAAATAAATGGAACCAGCTATTTTATATCATTGTTGCAGTAAAGACTGCTCCAGGCATTGGAGTACGTATTTTAACAGCTGTAACAGTAGGAATGATAAAGGAAGCCATAAAAGTAG
Source organism: Panthera pardus (assembly GCF_024362965.1). Lineage (NCBI taxonomy): Eukaryota > Metazoa > Chordata > Mammalia > Carnivora > Felidae > Panthera > Panthera pardus. The sequence goes on from NW_026526832.1 coordinate 21,552,572, forward strand.
GCTAAAATCACTTTTTGGTCTAACCCGTAAAGCAATATGGCATGTCAATAAAGCCTTCCTCAGAAAATTTCAATTCAGACTGAGGATCAGGTTAGAGCATATAGCTCCTTTAAAATTAAACTTGCCAACCAGATATAGTCCAATCTAGAAGAAACTGTGACATATGACTTTCTGACACAAATCATCTTTATGTGAATTCCAAAAGTGGGGTCTTCTTTCCTTATAACCTAATTAACCTTGTATGACCTAATCACTGATGTTTCTTAAAACAGAGAAACCCAAGTATGGATCCATGAAGACACCAATGTCTGCTGCTTAACAGTAGTTTCTGTCAATATTTATCCTTTTGGTTAACAGTTAGCTTCCTGTATTTGCCCAAATCCATCTAGGTGCATTTCATGGAGAAAAGAAAAGTTGTTTGAATCCTCTCTAAAATTCCTCATCTCCCAAATTTGTGTGTCACCTTGGTTAAGGAAACATAAAAAAAGTGGTCGAAGCAAAAATATTAAAGTATGTGTGGAAGTTAAGCAGGGAGTGAGTACTAGACAAGACTCAGAAGGCTACCCAATTCTTTTTATGGTTAAAGTTCCAGTGGCTCGGGGTTCATATCCAAGGATTGTTAAAACAAATGAAAAATAAATAGAAAATGCTGATGCTCAGACTGAGCAGAGAACACAAGGTAGGTAAGATAACTCAGCAACGTAACTGAGTTTTGATCAGGTTTCAGCTACCATTCACACAGTTTCTTATCTAGGCTTCTTATTACTGGTATTATTTGGGATAGCAGTAAGAGTTTGCTACTTATTCATCGGGTATCTAATAGCAGTGACAACAATACCAATAAAACCAAACAAGGAACCCTTGGCTTCAGATCAAATATCAGTAAGGGGTATCACAAGTCGATTATAAATTCATTCTAGAAGAAAGCTGGACTACTACATAAGAAGATCAGTTCACAGACCATTTCAGACACTCCAGTCAACACTTGGAGAAACACAGCTCGGGCTGGAGGAGTACTAACAATGCCTGGTTTTCTCACAGTACCTGAGGTGTAATCTGCTGCTGCATGCCTGATCTCATATTGATGCCAACAGGAGTGTTTGCTGCAAACTGGTTTAAGATAGCTTGCCGATTTTGGTGTATCAACTAGAGAAAAATGTAAACAATGAGATATCATATTTCTATATGCAAACATATACTTTGGCCCTCACAGAGTGACATAACCTTTTTATTGATTACTAACAAGTAGTATTACAGGTTTAGTAAGATTATTTCCCATGTTTATTTGCCAAAAGGCTGGCAATTCCTAACATTTATCAAATACTTCTTGTCTACAGAACACCAAATATGACAAAGCATTTAAAAGCAGAATCCATATTCATGTACATATATATATATATACATATATATATATATATATATGCAGATAGGTATATACACATATCGTACATACAGCGTACTTTTTAAAACATGCTAATACTTAATTATTTCAGTCAAGTACAATAATGGAGAGAAAAGAAACATCAGCCCTTGGTCTTCAACACTTGTAAATATAAAAATAAGTATATAATAGGGCACATTCTATAAAAGTTTGGAAGATGAATGGAAAAGTTGAGGCACTTCTCATTTGAAGACGGACTGTCGGATGGGTACATATTTGGGGAAATCCAACATGATTTCATTCACTGAAGAGAATTATGTAAGAAACAAATGGTTTGAGAAAATAGACTATTTATTTAACTAGAAGAAGTAATTACTTTAGACCAGCATTTCCCAAATTGGTGTTCTAAAGAACACTGTTCTGCAGGATATTAATAGATGTGCCAGGAAAATAGCATGCTGTGCTGTATTAAGTATTGGAAATGATGGGTTACACAAGGTGAAACAGATTTCTTTACTGCAGTAATTCTATGAGCCTTTAATTGACCAAAGCACACTATGGATCTTCAAGAAGGCGTTATACTATGCAACTTGTTCTCAGAAACCTTTTTTCCTGACACGTAGCCATTAACATGACTACAGAACAATCTTGTATGGAACGCTAGTTTGGAAGACGCTGTCTGTATTGGACTTAGGGTTCCAGGTCATAGGCATTCCTTAACTTTATCAGGTAACAAAACAAGCATCCTTGGAAGTGATATTTCCTGATAAACAATCTATAGCTTAAAGAATTTCTTGCTCAATAATTTGATATGAATAAACTGTTCAGAGAGATAACAGCAACAATATCAATACTATTTTGTGTTTATATGGTATTTTATAACATAAATTACTAATAAACACATTAACATGTCAATATAGTTTACATTTTAATACATTTAATATATTCCAATATACTAAATGCAAACTAGAAAGACTAAGAAAGTTTTGTAAGAAAATCCATATTGTTGTAAAAAGTGATGAAATCACCCATTTCCAAACAGCTCAATTCTTAATTCTGGTTTCATTAATTTTCTGACTCCCATTAGGTCAGAAAACAAACTGTTTTTGGGGGGAAAGCTCAACAGAATATAAGGATTAAAATGAAAATTTTCAGGCATTTGTGGAATATGATAAAACATTTGGAATCGCTTAAAAAATAAAGATATGAACATTATGGTTTTAAAAGTCAAAGGGACTCCTAAGTACAAAAATCTATATACTTGTTAAATTCTACAGACCACAGACATACGTTTAAATAAACCATGAATTTTATGAAGATTTATAAACAAAACAAAACAAAACAAAACTAACTGTATGCAAGATACTACATAAGGTTTGAAGGCTAAAGAGGTGAGCATATTTCTTTCCTCCAGGAATTCTCTGTTGAGTGGCACAGGCCAATAAAGAATGGCGCCACCCACAAGTGCTGTACGTGTGTATACAGGGATGTCTACAACTAACTCAGCCGAAGACATGAAGGGAGGGACCAAGGGCATGAGTGAGCTCAATGGGACCTTGAAAGATGAGAATGCCAGCTGGCAGGAGGATGGCAGAGTTAACCTGAGGCAGAAAGTACAGCGAGTCTAAAAACAGAAGACAAAGCAATGAGGACAGGTGAAAATACACGAATACGCAGTGATGAAGACAAGTAATGTTGCTGGGGGAGTGGGAGTTGGGATTCCAAACTTACAGCTTTATATATTCTTGGAATTGTGAGACAGTGTGAGAATGCAATGGGTGGGGATGGAGGAAAGATGCCTGAGAAGTCGTAAAATTGAGAAAATAACCTCAGGAAATATATTACTACCTTGGAAAATAAACAGGCTATTTTTGGAAGTAGAAGAAATTACTGCAATCTACAAGCACTTTCTGCAAAATTGATCTGTTTCTGCCCTTGAAATAATTCTTATTCATTTCCCCATCCTCCCCTTGACCATCTCTGTGCACAACCTGACTAATGCAGTGTACAGCTGCCTCACTCTGACCTACTAAACTGCTACCCATTATCTAGCAAGCAGATCAAGCTCTATTTCTGCCAAGGAAGTCTTCCCAAAATGATCACCATATCCTTTAACTCCTTGGAAATCTTGACTTTTGGTTGGTGGGTGGAGAGAGGTCAGTAGTCTTTACAGCTGGGGACATAAATTCAAAAGTCTACAGAGGCCAGGTCAAAAGACTTTTATTATAAAAGGAAATGTGGGGCTTGAGGCCAGTGGAACAGTACAAACTCAACCCACATGTATAAAACACCCCCCCCCCTTTCTCTCTCTCTCTCACACACACACACACACACACACACACACACAGACACACACACACACACACAGACAAACACACACACACCCAGAGTTCAGACCAGCTGACATTTTGTCTGTCTGAATGTTTTGGTTTTTTTTCCAATGCCTTACCAAGAAGTCCTTCTATAGGAAAACTAAAAGATGATTACCTAGCTAGAGGTTCTCAATCAGGGATGATTCTGCCCCACAAGAGACATTTAGCAATGTCTGAAGACATTTTTGGCTGTCTTGGGGAAAGGCTGCTACTGGCATCTAATGGGTAGAGGTCAGGGATGCTGCTAAACGTTCTTAAATGAATGGGAAAGTGCCCTATAACTAGAATTATCTATCCCAAACTTTCAAGAGTGCCAAGATTGAAAACCTGGATTCAGCCACCGTGTAAATTTTTGACAAGGAGTTCTTTTAAAGAAGCTCATTCTTACATCAGGCAGTTTTCATTGTCAGAATTCTAGAGGTGAAATTTGCCTCCCTGTATTTTCTGCCCTTTGATCTTAGTTCTACTTTCTGGTTACTTCTATTTTCTACATAATATAAAAAATTATCAATAGTGGTTCTTCTACCAGTTCCATACCCTTCTTCAGTACCCTAACACATAACACAATTGGACTTGACTTGTTTTAAGATGGCTAAGTAATCACATTTCTTTACCTGTCTCAACTGTTACTCTCTTTTCAAAAAAATTTTTGTAATATTTATTTATTTTTGAGAGAGACAGAGACAGAATGCGAGTGGGTTAGGTGTAGAGAGAGGAAGACACAGAATCCGAAGTGGGCTCCTGGCTCTGAGCTGTCAGCGCAGAGTCCGACGCAGGGCTCGAACTCACGAGCTGTGAGATCATGACCTGGAGCTGAAGTTGAATGCTCAACCAACTGAGCCACCCAGGCACCCCTCCCTTTTCATATTATCCTTTTCTTGGGAGTATGAGGACCCTTGCTGGAGAAGAAGAAAACAAAACTAGAACAGAATAATTACATCTCTTATCAGCCAATGTTATACCATTTTCTACAAGCAACAGGTCTACCCATTTTTGCTGCTGTCCTTTTCTGAAAATAGAACTTTAGAAATTCTTTTTTTTTTTTTAATGTTTTTATTTATTTTTGAGACAGAGAGAGAGCATGAGCAGGGGAGGGGCAGAGAGAGAGGGAGACACAGAATCCAAAGCAGGCTCCAGGCTCCGAGCTGTCAGCCCAGAGCCTGACACGGGGCTCAAACTCACAGACTGTGAGATCATGACCTGAGCTGAAGTTGGACGCTTAACCAACTGAGCCACCCAGGCGCCCCATCAACTAATGCATCTCTACTAGTTTCCTAGGGTGTTTTTCCTCCCCTTGCCCCCCCCCCCCCCCGCCACCAACTAGGGATTATTCATAACTGTATAATAAAATTTAAAATCTTAGAATCTTTTTACTCTTTGTGTACCATATTCCAGTCAATGAGATATAGTTAAGGTCAAGAAATAGGTTTTTAAACTGATCTTCTTAAAATCCATTAAAAAGAAATAAACTGTGATGTAGATCTGAGTTTGTACCTTTCTTTTCTCAAACCATCAGGCACTGTCCTAAATTCCTGCCTATGAGATGTTTTACATCTCCTGTGTTTCACAAGAGGGAAGAAGGCATGAGAGGATATGACCAACAAGTAAACAGATGATTTCAATCTAGAGAGATAAGTGTATTATGAACACCATGTTATGAATCTGAGATATTCTGGATACTAATCCTTTGTCAGTTATACGGGGTTGCAAATATCTTCCCTGAGTCTATGGCTTGTCTTTTAACCTTGTTTATGGTTATCTTTTTTTTTAATGTTTATTTATTTTTGAGAGACTGAGAGAGACACAGCACGACTGGGGGAGGGGCAGAGAGAGAGGGAGACACAGACTCTGAAGGGACACAGACTCCGAAGCAGGCTCCAGGCTCTGAGCTGTCCACACAGAGCCTGACGCAGGGCTCGAACCCACAAACCACGAGATCATGACCTGAGCCAAAGTCAGAGGCTTAACAGACTGAGCCACCCAGGCGCCCTGTTATCTTTTGTAAGTTTTAAACTTGGAATGCAAAAATCAACCTTTTCCTTTATGTCATTTTTTTTAGGGCCACAGAAATCTCATATTCATATTTAGGTCATTAAAATACCCAGAATTTATGTTTGTGCATGGCATGAGATAATGAATCTAATCGAATTTTTTCCCCTCATGGACAGCCAAACGTACTAGCATTTATTCTATAGGCCATCCTTTCTCCACTGATTGCCACTTCTGTCCCTTATAAAATCTTTATATACATCTGAGTGTATGTCTGGGTTCTCTACTGTGTTCCAATTGGAAGAACTGTCTATCCCTATGACAGTTCCACATTGTTTTAAGTTCCAAAGCTTGGTTTTAAATCTTGGTATCTGGTAAGGCAAGTTCATCCTCCTTCTTTAAGATTTCGTACTCATGCTTCTAAAATAAAGTTAGCATTTATTTGTTAAGTTTCATGTTGAGATTCTGACTGGAATTCTACTGAATTTAATTAATTTCAGAACAATTGTCATCTTTAAAAAAATTTAACATTCATTTCTGAGACAGAGAGACAGAGTATGAGTAGGGGACAGGCAGAGAGAGAGAGGGAGACACAGAATCTGAAGCAGGCTCCGGGCTCTGAGCTGTCGACACAGAGCCTGGTGTGGGCCCGAACCCAGGGACCATAAGATCATGATCTGAGACAAAGTCAGACACTTAACCGACTGAGCCACCCAGGCGCCCCCCAAAATTGCCATCTTTATGATAGTCTTTCAACTCACTAATATCTTCGTTTGGATCTTTTTTTTAACTTGCAATTACGATTAATAATTTTCTAAGTTTTATAAATTGGGAACATATTTTGAAATTATATTTCCTAATTGGTTGTTGATAATAAAAAGGATTGCTATTAATCTTTATTTCTTGGGTTTTTTTTTTTTTCTAGAAACACTGCGAAACTTCTCAATTAATTCTAAGTCCTCTGTAGGTTCTCTTGGATTTTCTACATAAGCAGTTGCAGTGTTCGTATATGATTATTTTGTTTCTTCCTCATGTTTGCTTTCTATTTCAAAATCACTTAATTTTTAGTATGCCAATTTTTAGTGTTTTTCTTTTTCTCTGCACTAATATGAACTTATTCATTTAAAATATACATCCTGTCATCTAATGGAATTCAGGCAGGAGAAAGGGCAAGTGTTCCATCTCAGTTCACCAATTTGATCCCAACACGTGCAACTTTAAATAAACCTCCATTTCTTGATTTTATCAGGTATTGTTATTGCCAACTCACAGCCATTTACCCTCCCCTTCCTCCTCAATGACAAACTCGGAGTTTGTTCAGCTGACTATCCCAAATCATGCACAAGGGGTTAACTGTGTGCTCTAAGCCAATCCTTGCCATCAGGTGGTTAAGGGTGTACATGTGACTCAGTTCTGGCTGGCCAGACATGTGAAAAAACAATTTTCCCCCTGTTTTCTTTTTTTGGAGTGGTAGGGAGGAAAGAAGGGCAAGAACCTGGAAAAAGCTTCTTGGCTTACGGAAAAAGATGCACAGGTGCATGTGATATTTGTAACCACTGGAGCCATTTTTCTAGTTGCCAGGGATTAGAGAGTAAAAAGATAGAAAGAACGTAGGTCCTTGGATAACATTCTTGAGCCTGTGAGGTAACCACACCTCAACCTGTCTCTACTTTGTATCATCTCATTATCTGAGTCAAAATACTTTTTAAAAATGGTTTCACTCCTTTGAATTGATGTTTTTTCTTTCCATGTTGCTGAAAGCATCTTAACTGAAACGATGATGGAGATAAGCCTTGGCCAGACCTCACAGAGAGCCCTTAACTCACACAGAAGACTCCAAGCATTTACAGACTGTGGACTGGGATGTCCCACTGTTATACAGAAGAACTTATGGTCCAGAACCCAGAAAGTAGGTCTGGATGATGAGGCTCATTTGGTAGCAAAGTATTGTCTTACACGGCATTATAGGTTGTTTTGTGTACTGACATATCTCAGGGCTCAAAACTTTCTCTAACTTGATGGATATTTCACTCTGTTGGGTTACCAAGACCACCGAACTTTGGACATGTCTCCCTGATATTTAAAGGAAGCAACAAGGAGCCACATTCGTCTATTTGCACCCTTATTTCATGTGTACCCTCTGCATTGCTACCTCTGCTTATCAGCTGTTTTAGGAAAAAATCAAAGTAAAAGTGATTTTTTTCCCCAAACTACGTGTGAATTATTATCTCATCCATTCACAAACCTAACCTAGACTGTTGATCTGGCCTTGCTCAATGAACCCTTGCCTTTAAACAGTATTTACTGACTCTACCCTGTAAAATGAAAATCAGCACACCTACGTTTTCCTCTACTTTTTGGGTTAACCCTTAATCACTACTTGCACTGTTATGTAAGTTTCCAGTTGTGTATGTTTGGAATACTCCAAGCTGATGGGAAGTTCTAAAAGTTGCCTGTATCTCCTTAATTCTTTGTATTCCTCATAGTACCTAGTAGTCTCCCTAAATATGTTTTGCGAATGACATGTTTTGTGAACCAATAAGCATTTCTTATTCTTGTGCTCTCTACTGAATAATGACAAGTTATAGCAAGAGGTAGTTTACCTTCAGCTAATACTCAGAACACATTACTATTTCCTTTCTAGATTTCTCTTTTCTTCCCTCTCTTCCCCTAATTGCTCTTTCAGTTCTTTATTCCACCCTAGAATTTTAAATAGTATTCCTTTTTTTTTGTTATTATACCATTAATAATTTTTTCCTATCTCGTCTGGAGCTCCCTTTCTCTTTGTCCCTTTCATCATCTTCTTTTAAGTGGAATGGAAACTCATTTTATATTACTTATTGTATTTACTGAATATAATTTGATAATAAGAGCTAGTGTTTAGTGTTACTGCATGCCTGGCACTATGTTAAGATCTTTACATGTACTAACTCATCTAATCTACACACCGCCGATGAGGTAGAGGAGTTATTTATTAGTCTCCTTTTATGGCTATAATCAGAAATCAGAGGCTTTAAAAGGGTAAATCATTTGATTGCCAACCCACCTAAGTAAGGTCAGAAGTAGGACTTGAATCTAGAGCTCCGATAACATTATATAATATTGCCTTTCTAATATAATTTAGTTCCTTCTTTCTCTTCCTTTCTGAATTTCTAACACTCTAGGAAATTGCTTTAAATACTTTACAGAAAATCCAAAGTAATACATACAGATGGTTAAAAAAATACAAAAAGATAAATAAGAAGAAGTAACAATCTATAGTGCTGGTCCCACTTCCTAGAGCCGATACTTTTAACCATTTGCTTTTTTGGTCTTGATGCTTATCTCTGTATGTGCTGCTCATTCCATCTTAAATATTTATGCCATTATACCCATTCATTACCTGTCATGAGAGAGAAGATTTAACTCACCCACAACTCCCCAGACCCCCAAACTATCCTTTCCTCTACTCTACTCTCCTAATATAATAACATCATTAAGCTTCAATCACTCCAACTTCAAACAACAAAGATTCCATTTTCTGTTCCATCAATCAATCATAACAGTACCTTTTGATGCTCTACTTGATAAATTAAGCTACATATTTCTCTTTATTAATTTAATAATGATATGACGTTCGTCCTAAATATTTTGTCTCAAAAAACAAAATCCACTTGCTTTAAAATTTTAAGTCTCACAGTACTGTTATGAGCCAGTTGCCTTTAGCTGAATGAACGTGTTCTTTATTTTATCCTAGCAGACCAAGGACAGTTTTTTGAGTCTTTCACAAAGGTTGTGGGACTACTCCCACTTAATACCTTTCTTGTAGCAATTAGGCTGTTCTTATTTCAGAGAGGGAGCCAGCACATGCCTTTAAATGTATCACCTGCTAAAAAAGAGTGCTCACCTGCTGCTGTCCCTGCAAGCGCTGCTGAAGCTGAAGCCGCAGCTGGTTGGGGGCAGCGGGAGGTCTGTTCAGAGTCTGTCTGGGCTGCATGCCCATGCTGGGTGAAAAAGCGCCTCGGGGAGGTGTCACTTGAACAGGCATAGTCCCCAGGGAAGGTTTTTGCCTGACCATGCCTTGGAAAGGGCTGGAGAGATTGGCAGTAGGTGAAGGAGAAGAATAAGGCTGGGAATAAAGGTTGGGTCTTTCGTCCATCATCAAAGGTGGTGTTGCTTGTTGTGGTGGGAATCTCTCTGATAACACATCTAATCCACCTCCCTGTTGGACAGCAAGCCAGAACATTTTACAAATAAGTTAATGCCAATACGTGACATGCTTCTCTATATAATCTTGGATCTGAGAACATTTACCTCTAGAACGTCTTATTATAAAATATTCATGTTGAAGTCATGAAGCTCTCTAGGAGTTTGCTACATAAAGGAATCACTTATGAAAAGTTAACTTTTGAAATGGAGTAACAGATGAACTGAGATGTTTAAAATCTCAGAAAAGAGATAAAAACATGGTTAAAACAAAAGGCCCTAAAATCAGTGAGATAAAGCTAAAAGGTTTAAAAAGAACCACATTGCAAAGCCTAAGAGAGAACAAACTTTACCTGTAATAGTTTACCATGAGGAGTTAGATTCCTAAAGGAGGGATTAATTAAGCATTTTTCTATCTCAAATACAAAGTTCATCCTTTTCTCTTATTTGAAAAAAATTCATAGCTGGCCTAACAGAATGCCATAGCTATGGCTTTCAGAATTTATACTATTATTCACTGTAAAAAAATCTAATTTAAATTGTGACCCGGTGTATGTAACTGAAAGGAAAATTTTATGAAACATAACTTCCCCTTTTTGTGGGCTATGCATTCTGATACCTTATATTCTACTCCTTAAAAGAATGTTGATTTTTTAACCTCACAGTGTGAAAAATGCTTGGAAGTTGGAGCATCATGGAATATATAGGTTGAGGTCTAGCACGAATGAAGGATAAATTAAGTCCTAGAATAAGAAGTAATGATATAATGTTGGATTCTATTCTAGGGGGAGCTTCTAAGATTCTGTTCCATAGTGAAACGCGAAGACTTTCTAATTCTAACTATTTGTAATTATTATGATTTTTTGTTTAAAAAACTCATTAGTTAGCTATTATATATTTTGACAATTTTCACAAGAATAAATTATAAAACCACAAAAAACATAGTGAGAACAGTATTGAAAAATCTTGCTTAAAAATAATTCTCTAGCTTCTCAGGATTGTATCAGTTATATAAGGCCGAGCTTAATAAATACCTGGACAAGTTTGTCAATCCCCAGAGCTCTATCTAGTTCAGCTAGCTCCGTTTCATCTTTGCCGCTGAGGAAGGACACCAGCTGTTCAAGAAGAGCCTTCTCATCATTTCTTCCTTCTACTGTTGTTGGTGGACAGAGAAGCTCATCTAATTGTGAACTAATACACTGGCTATAGAATCAAAAGATAGAAATGTTTAAGACTGATACAGCAAATAAGTATTCAATCTCAGTAATGCAAATATATATATGTATATATGATACGAACACATATGCAAGTCTTATTCTAGAAAGTTCTTTGCTGAGATGCTTTTTCGACCAATTCTTACACAAAGAAATGTTCTACACTTATGTGAAAAAACTTATAAATGTTCTATATGTAGCTGGAATGTATTTTCACTATTTTATCAATCACTGAACTTTGCTTCCATACTCTTCCTGTTAGCTTATAGAATTAGCCTAAAAAATTAACTAAACATAGTTAAGAAAGGAAAAACAATTTTTGGTGAAAATCAAAAATAAAAATCAATCAAAATCTCATAAAAAATCATCCAGCCTATGGTAAGATTTATTCTATTTATACTTAACTCTCAAAGATGATCAAATCATATTGATAATATGACAAGATGACCATTTACCCAAGAAATTAAACTAGAAAAAAGAAACATGCTCAGTGTTAAGCAACAACAACAAAAAAATGTTGATTACATGAAGGAAATACATAGTCTAATCCAAAAGGATGCCAATTGATGCATAAAATTTAGAAATATATAGAAAATAGTATTAATAATACAAATATAATGACATAATTTTAAGGATTCTTTTTGGGGGAAGGTAAGTGGGAATGCAGTTCATAGTTAAAAGCTCTAAGCCACACTCGATACTGTCTAGTCATCCTTTGGTTGCTATGTATGAAATGTACTCTTCTCTAATGTTTTGGAATAGAGCTACTTATGTCAATTAAGCAGTTAAATTGTAATCAAGATGGGACACTAAGTAGATGTAAAATGTACCTTCTCTTATTAACCATCTTGCTCCAAAAAGAAACTCTGGACAAAATAATTATACAACTAAAAGCTCAAGAGCTTTCAGGATAATTGTTATACTGAGCTCACTTCATCTACAGGTCTCAGAAACTGTATAAGAATCAATCAAAGCAAAGCAAGAGATGAAAAATAAAACAACCACTGCATCCTATGTCAATCGCTTGGTAATTACAATACATACCGGCCTTGCAGTCACACAGTAAATAAATCTGTTTAACTTGGTGTCTTCCTACATCCCCTTTTTTTCATTAAACATTCACTTCTACTGCTAGCTCACAAAATACCAATGTAGGCTGGAATCCAGTGTGGGAAAAGTAGTTCTTTGTTGAAATTGGTATCTGATAATTTTAATTTTTTAATTTTTAAAATTTTTTTATGTTTATTTATTTTTGAGAGAGAGCAAGCGAGCAGGGAAGGAGCAGAGAGAGAGGGAGACACGGAATCCAAAGTAGGCTCCAGGCTCTGAGCTGTCAGCCCAGAGCCCAACACAGGGCTCAAATTCACAAACCGCGAGATCATGACCTGAGCCGAAGTTGGACACTTAACCGACTGAGCCACCCAGGCACCCCAAGTATCTGATGTTTTTTAAAGTAGGAAATGTGTTACTCACTCTTCTGGTTTATTCTGATTTACGGTAGTCACTGTATTATTTGCCCATGGAATCTGATCACCTGTTCCTGGCTGTCCAAACTGGTTATCAATTGCTTCCAATTCCAGCTCCGGTAATCCTGGAAAAAGCAAGAAGTCAGGATCACAGTGGAAGATAAAAAGACAGTATTTTTCAGAAGTAATATATTGTGTAATAGAATGAGATTTCCCCTATAAAATATTATTTCGATGATACAAAGGTCCCTTATTCAGAAACTTAAACTATCTAGAATGTGGCCACATAATAACCAGTGAGAAAGAAAAAGTCTCTGAATCAAAGACAATCTGATGTAAAAAAGCCTGCACGTAAGTTGACGTTATCATAGGAGAATCACTCAGAATTTTGCCAAAAATTATCTCTTTTATTTCTTTTTAACTGTTTTCTTTTTTATTTCTTTAATTTTTAAGTAATATCTACACCCAACATGGGGCTCGAACTCACAGCCCTGACTGAGATCAAGAGTTGCATGCTCCACTGACCGAGACAGCCAGGCACCCCAGAAATTATTTTTTTTAAAGATAATTATAACAATTTTGGTTAACTGCTTTTTCAGTCTACAGGGCAGTATAATACACTATAGGTAGGGACAGTGTTATCATGAAATGAGAGTGGCAAACAAAAGATGTTCTATAAAAGGCAGTAACAGAAACTATAGGGCACAGCAGTCTGGGGTCGTTTAGAAAATGGACAAAGCTCTGTAGCTGTTAACTAAGAATATATCTGTATAATAACAGCATAACGACTGATGCTTATAACAATGACAAATGAAAAAAGACATCAAATTATATCTTGTAATGGAAGAAAATAGTATATGCATTTTAGAAAGTTTTGGTTAGGCATTTTCTTTTCAAAACTTGATCATTACTGTTTATTCTATGAAAAATTGTAAATAACCTGAATTCCAGAAACTCAGGGAATGTTTAATGAACCCTGGTTTGGACAGTTATAGTGTCCAACTAAATGAAAAAGAAAATGACCTTATAAACCAAGATATTATGTGCAGAATGATTCTGGTTTTACAAATTATTTAGTATATATGAGTAGAAAAAAATTCTGGAAAGGAGTTTATCTTTGGTAGATTTTAGGTTGTGAGATTAAGGATGACTTTTATTTTCTTTTAATGCTTCTAATGGTTATTTGTAATTTCTGAAATGGACATATATTAATTAATCATTGTTATGGGCTGAACTGTATTCCCCCAAAATTCATATGAGAAGGTCTAACTCCTAGTAGCTCAGAATGTGACTGTATGTGGAGACAGGGTCTTCAGAGATGGGCAGGGAAGTTAGGGTGGGCTCTAATTCAAGATGACTGGCGTTCTTATAAGAAGAGGAGATTAGGACACAGACAAAACACAGATAGAGGGATGACCACAAGGCCACTGCAAGGAGGCAGCCATCCATAAGCCCAGGAGAGGCCTCGGAAGAAACCAAACCTGCCAACCCCCTTCACCTTGGACTTCTAGCCTCCAGATCTGTAAGAAAATTAAATTCTGTTGTTTAAGCCACCTGATCTGTGGTATTTTATTATAGCAGCCTGAGAAAACTAGTATAATTTTTAAAAACCCAACTAAAAATGCGTTGGAGGTTGTTTTTTTTTAAGCGTATTTATTTATTTAGAGAAAGAGTGCAAGTCGGGGAGGGGCAGAGAGAGAGAGAGAGAGAGAGAGAGAGAGAGAGAGAGAGAGAGAATCCCAAGGAGGGGCAGAGAGAGAGAGAGAGGGGGACAGAAAGAATCCCAAGCAGGCTCCACACTGCCAGCACAGAGCCCAACGTGAGGCTTGAACCCAGGAACCATGAGATCATGACCTAAGCCGAAGTCAGACACTCATCTGACTGAGCCACCCAGGCGCCCCAAAACACATTCACTTCTAAATGCAAATAATTATAGCTTTCAATTAAATTTGTCTTGTCTGTCATGACAAATGATAGAAAAATTAAATTCTGTAGATTCAGAAAAACAAAACAAATAACCACCAACAACACCAACCACAAATTCTGTAGATTCAGAAAAACAAAACAAATAACCACCAACAACACCAACCACAAATGATGATAATTCCTATCATTATTTAAATCAGGAAGTTAGTCAAAGAAGATTATCTAAAGCTGTCCCACTGCTCTATTCCACACATTAATTCCTCAGTCCTATTCTATTTCAGAAATCTAACCTAGACAAAATTAATTATATTTAAGAGTCAAAGAAAATTTATATGGCTATCTACCATCAATACTGAATATTATAAGATAGTTTATTTGACTCAGTAATAGGACACAGTACCTCATTGGTGTCCTGGTGAGGAAAATATCAATAAGCTAGATAAAATTTCTCAAAATGAAGTAAGATTCATGTGCTAAGTTTGATGACTAGGAAGATAAACCCAAACAAATCAAACTTTGATTCAAGTAAAAGTTCTGTTTGCATAGGCTTTATGCTTAAAAGTTGGTTTTTATTCTAAGAGTTACCTCAACCTTTTAAGATTTCCTTTAGAAATTTATTTTTACAAAAAATTTGAGGATTTGCTGGAATGTTTTAAAAAATACACAAATATGGGCCCTTGGGTGGCTTAGTAGGTTGAGCATTCGACTTCGGCTCAGTTCATGATCTCATGGTTCGTGAGTTTGCGCCCCGCACCAGTCTTACTGCTGTCAGCACAGAACCTGCTTTCGATCCTCCATCCCCCCCACTCTCTGCCCCTCCCCTACTTGCTCTCTCAAAAATAAACAAACGTTAAAAAAAAGAAAAAAGAAAAACACAAGTTATCTTTGTTCGTCCAGGGAATAAATCTATTATTTTTGGTCATATTTGTGTCCCTATCACAAACACGAGTATGTACATATGTAACACAAGACAGGCAAAGTAATTTGTAGAGGCAAGCATCAATGCGTCTCCGTGTTGGAGAGGGACAGATGAAGTGGGGGTAGAAAACAAGCTCTTAGGGATCCCTGATCAAGCTATTTTTTTTTAATGTTTGTTTATTTTGAGAGAGAGAGAGAGAGAGAGAGGAGGGTAAGTGCGAGTGCATGTCAGTGGGAGAGGGGCACAGAGAGAAGAGAGAGGGAATCCCAAGCAGGCTCCATGCTGTCAGTGCAGAGCCTGATGTGGGGCTCGATCTCACAAATCATGAGATCATGACCTGAGCCAAAACCAAGAGTCAGATGCTTAACTTACTGAGCCACCCAAGTGCCCCATCCCTGATCAAGCTATTAATCTTTCTTATCATCTTTGCTTTCTTATCATCTTTGCTCAACATCATATTTTCTCCATTTCTAGTCTGGTTAAGACGAAAGCTTTATATATCCATTAGCCACAAAAAAGTTATGTTACTAAAAAATTTAAAAATTTCTCGGGGCACCTGGGTGGCGCAGTCAGTTAAGTGTCCAACTTCGGCTCAGGTCATGATCTTGCAGTCTGTGAGTTCGAGCTCCACGTTGGGTTCCGTGCTGACAGCTCAGAGCCTGGAGCCTGCTTCTATTCTGTGTCTCCCTCTCTCTCTGCCTCTCCCCCACTCACACTGTGTCTCTCAAAAATGAATAAAATGTTAAAAAATAAATAAATAAATAAATAAAAATTTCTGCACACAGGTAGAAACCATTGTCTAACCATGGCAGCAGCTTTTGCACATTCTACTCTTTTAACAGACCATCCCTATCTAGTGATTCCATCGGTCAGCCACTTTTCCTCAGCCATTGATTAAGAGGTTTCTGGCTCAGTTTTGTGTTACATTTGGTTGTAGTGTTTTATTTTTCTAAATAAAAATAAAGCACAGCAGTTGCAGTGTTTTATTCTGCTAAATGTGATGTAGACAACAGATTAACTTATGTTAAAAAAAAAACCCTCCTATAAATCATAAGATAAAAATGGAAAAATCCAATAGATAAATGGCGAGGAAATATGAACAGGTCACATCCACGTGACTGAAAAATCACTGAATCACAGATCACTGAGAAACGATCAACCTAATTCACAAAAAAAAGCAATACAGATTAAAGCTATACTGTGATACTTTAAAAAACCAAACCATCAGATTGGCAAAGATGAGAAAGTGTGTAAACTCGATGTCTTAGGATGTGTAGAAAGAACATTCTCAGAGTGTAAACCGGTGTAATAGCTGAGAAGGGCCATTTGGCAAAATCTATCTATCCTTTGACCAAGCAATTCTATTTAGAACTTCTATTTCAGTTACACTCTCATATGTAGTAAATTATCTCTACATAAGATTATACATTACAGCTTGATAAAATAGCAAAAGATACCAACAGGCACAATACTCTGTAAAAGGGAAGTTAAAATGGATTTTTTTAATTACTGAAAAAGTGCTTTATGTAAAACTCATTATTTTTTGAGTTATATAATTATTTTAACGTGCTACAAGTTAATGATCTTTAAAAAATAATAATCTCAGAATGTGTATGTCCATCAAACATAAGATCAATCACTTCACAAGATCATTCACTTATTCCAATGAAGTTGTCAGTGTTCAAATATTTTTGGAATTCTTCTAGATCGATCTAAAACAGTATACAGGTCCCTCAAAAAAATATATCTCCTTATAGTTAGTCTAATTTTGGTTCTGGTTAAAAGAAAGTATTATTGTTTTTTGGATCAACAAATTTGGCTCCAAATAACTCCAGAAAATTTCAGGAGTTAAATCCACCCTCAAAGGATAAGGAGCTGAAGACAATCAAAAGGACGTCACAGAGGTTTTGAAGGTGCTGCCGAAGAGGTCATATTGTACATATTTTGACCAATAATACCCTCCTACACTGTCTCTTGATGTGCACTTATAGTACATTTCTAACAACATTATTTAAATCACTTGGTCACACTGCATGGGTGTGTGGTGTGCATGTCGACAGGATATTTTGAAAACAGGCAGACTGAGATTTAAATCCTGATTCTGCATATACTAAGTGGAAAACTTCAGGCAAGTTTTTGTCTGTATTTTTTCTTTCTTTTCATTCTCTGGATCTTAATTTTCTCATATGTAAAGAGACCGAAGGTAATTCTCTGGTTCAGTGTGGCAGATTTATCCTTGTATTTTATTTTCCCTCCAAAATTATCTCTGAAATAACAAAAGAAATAAAAAAGAAAAAATATATCTCCAGCTGAAGGAAAGGCAAAAGACGTATGGCAGCTGACTTGAACGACAGAGCTTCTGAAAGATAAAACAGAGGGGACAAACTGATGGTAAAACCTTAACAAAACTAAAAAAATCTACAGTGGGAGAAAGAGAAGATTCTCCAAGAAGGGGAGTTTTCCCAAAAGAAGACCAGAACACCCCCAAGCTCAGTGGTCAATACAGGAACAAGCCAGGGGCGACTGGGCCACTGAACAGCTGCAGCAGGCCCTGCCCCAAGTGCAGAGGACTCTGGCATCTGCCCCTGGGATTAAAGGGGTAAGTGCCTGACTCAGGGTGGGAGTTCTGCCCAGGGAATCTCCCAGAGTGGGTGCCTGGGCTGCCACGAGGATTTCCCCATCACCAAGCCCCGCTCTCTCACAACAGCAACAAAGAAATAGGGCTTCTATAATCAGAACCTACTACATTCGCTGCCAGAGCAAAAGGGTTTCTCACGTTAGCTAAAGATACACTCTAGCTACCAAGATTGTTCATTCTAGGCCTTTGTCAGTGTATATGGATGGACATCTCAAATTCCAGAAAAGTCAGTGGCAGGAAAGAGAGATAGAAAGTTTAACAAACAAAGTAACTTTGGAGAAAACAAAGATAATTACAGAAAATGGATGGGTCCTAGAGTAAGTATAATAGATGTGTCACGACACACTCTAAAGAGTTTTTCATACCCATACAAAGTAATGGGCTCCTATAAAAAGATGGACTCCCCATCTTCTTTTTCCTTCTTCAATCCTTTATTCTGTTTTCCTTTATTCTGCCCAACTTGTTTCCTTAGCCTTATGCCTCCTAAAATCTTATTTTCCTTCTTGTCTATATTGAAACCATATAGACCGGCTGTCTGCATCTATCATCCTTGCCCTCGTTTACCTCAGTATCTTCCCTTCTATGCTTTTGGCCTTTGCCAACACTATAGCACAAGGTTTAACAGATTCTGGCCTATTTATATACTTTTATATATGGAGCTATATTCAGGGGAGGAAATCTCAAGAGAGAAGAAAGAGCTATTTGCCTCAGGACAGACTATGAAGGAAAAACACTCCATTTTCACAGTCCTATAGAGCTAGAAAACACTTTCTATTTGTATTATCTTTAATTTTTATCAAATTAATACAGGCACTAATTTTTAAAGTCAGAACCAAAAGGTCTATTATGAATAAAAGCAGTTTTAAGCTTTACCCCTCAACCATTCTCGATTTGTGTAGGTGTTTTCTTTGGCACTTACCTATTTATTTCTAAATATGCGTATGCTGCTATTCTTTGACATCTTAATTTCAGATTACCAACTTCCCATCATGGCAGAGGAAGTCTTAATTCTCCCATATCTACCTCTCCTACTACGCCCTTTGTCCCCAATTCCCTAACAGTGATTTCATATGATTTTTCGTTCATTTGTTTGAAAATATCTTCTTTTCCATGTTTTCCTCCTCTTTCATTGTTTGTTTGTTTCTGGAATTCTTATCTACCATTATTGGCCCTCCTAGGTTGATCTTAACTTTTTCTTCCAAATTTTCTATTTGTCTTTTGGTCTTTTTTTTTTTCTTTCTGAAAGTTTTTCTCAGCTTTGTCTTCTAACGTTTATCTTGAAATTTAAAATTTTTGGATATCTAATTTCCAAAGGTTCTTTCTTGTTCGTTGCCCCCTTTTTTCTTCCCATATTATTTATGGATAAATTATCTTTTCAAAAATTTCAGCATTTTTTTTTTTTTAGTCCATGCACTCATTGTATAGCTCTCTACCGCATACTCTTTTTCTGTTTGTTTCTTTTACTCTCTTTCAAGTTGCAGACTTCCCTCAAAATCCTGGTGATGTCTGGCTATGTCTGTTCAGTGTTCTAAAACACTGACTTTGAGAGCTAAGCGTGAGGCCTGTCTCCTGGGAGCCTTCTGTTGGGTATTAGATGGCAGGAGGATCTTTGCACTTTAGGGAGCTCTCCTTCCATAGCTATAGCCAGTCATCTCTGTTCTGGTCATTCAGTGTCTCCTGAGATAAATCCTCAAGTCTCCCATATTAGATGGAGAATGGGACCAGGATCAAACCAATCAGTATGCAGACTTTCATTTTACTGCCTTTTAGCCTTGCACCTTCTTGTTTCTCCAACTGTGTCTGCCATCCCAGAGTCTGGAGCCTCTCAGTTCCAATTAGAAGAGGCTTTTGGAGTCATTTCATCTAATTCTAATTCTCCTTTTACAGATAAGGAGAATAAAGCTCAAAAAATTTATCTGTCCAAAGTAATACTGTTAATAAATGGAGAACGGGAGACTTGAATCTGGGCTCCTGCTTACAACCAATGCTCAAGTCAGCTGAAAAACTGCTTCCAAAAATGTCAGAAATGACTCAAGACTTTTCTTTCCAGCTTCCTGGAAATCCTGGCAGACTTTTAGGAGGTGTGTCATGACAGCTAAAAGCTGCAGTAGAACTGAAATAAAATGAGTCCCACATCTGATCCCATCAGAAGAATGACAAGACTGGTCAGGAACACAGGCAAATTTTGAAAGTGAGCTGGTTAGTTTCCAGATGACACAATGGAATTACCACCACTGTTATTTTAAACTTCAAAATTTGATGGGTGAAAAAAACTTGACAGCCCTATCTTCATGAAGTATTATCCTATCAAAGTGTCTCTCTGGGCTGGAGTAGAAGTGACCTATTTCAACAGAGCTGTCTCCTAAATGGTGCTCCATGGGAAAAAATGCATTACTTGAGAAAAGGAATTCCATAATTAAGAAAGTATGGTCAATGCTTTACAGAAATCTACACTGGTATCTTTAACACAGGACTTTTTAAAACCTTTAATATGCACTGTGGAATGGCATACGTGCCATGCCATGTACCATCCACCCAGTGGATTTTCGCACAAAATCCCTTTTTTTTTTCCAACTCCTAGGACTAGTGTTCAATGAAGACACTTTGGGAAATACAGTTTGACCAATATTATATTTGTGAAAGTCCTGCTATGGAATATTTTGGGTAAGAACACAAAATTATTTGCTTCAACATTAATTACAAAAGGATAGAAGTTATCCCATAATTTAAAATACACATGATGAGTCAAGTTTATATGTTTAAAAGTAACTGTATATCATTTACAGTGGCATTACTAAAAAGATAGTTCACTCTCTGGGGGCCTGGTGGCTCAGTCAGTGAAGTATATGTCACTGGATTTCAGCTCAGTCATGATCTCATGACGACGCCGACAGCGTGAAGCCTGCTTGGGATTCTCTCTCTCTCCCTTTCTCTCTCTCTCTCTTTCTGCTCCTCCTCTGCGTACACACACACACTCTCTCTCTCTCTCAAAATAAATCAATAAACTTAAAAAAAAAAAAAGAAAAGAAAAGACAGTTTACTCTCAACAAACAAATGGTCTGTGCAGTAATGGTGAGAGACAAAAGCACTAACCCATATTATCATTAAACATTTAAAATGAGGTTTTCTCCTCGACACATACTATTCAGCCTGGAAGTGGGTCTGGCAGTGGTGGACTGAAGCGAAGCTGGCAGGGTCTCGGATTTGATCGTTACATTGGTGACCGCACCATCCATCCTCTCCGGCTCACACAGGCCTGGCAACTGGGCTGCCTTCTCCAGTGTGGGTAGTAACTGATCAAACTGGTCAAGGTCAGCTGTAAACTAAGAACGGAAACCAAAGTTAGAGAAAATATATTCTATACTTTACCTGAATCAATGTAGAAAAAAAGGTGCTCCTGGGGCGCCTGAGTGGCTCAGTTGGTTGAATGTCCAACTTTGGCTCAGGTCATGATCTCGCAGCCAGTGAGTTCGAGCCCCGCATCGGGCTCTGTGCTGACAGCTCAGAGCCTGGAGCCTGTTTCAGATTCTGTGTCTCCCTCTCTCTCTGACCCTCCCCTGTTCATACTCTCTCTCTCTCTGTCTCAAAAATAAATAAACATTAAAAAAAATTTTTTTTTTAAAAAGAAAAAAAGGTGCTCCCTTATACTCTGTGAGTTAAGTGTGACTATGAGGGAAAGAAAGAAGAAGTAATCAGGAAGATTGGGGCCTCACTGAAATTACGTGAGCTACTAGAAAAAATGTGGATGCTTATGATATTAATACAGTGTAAGATATAAGATAATATACACATAATATGTGTCTACTATATTTGGGTACAAAATTTACGCACAGGAAAAAGATTGGACTGCAAAGAAGTATCAAAAGTACTGTGTTACACTGATCGTGGATGATTTTTGCTGTCATATTTTTTTTAAATCTTGTAAAATGACTTACTATATGATGGAATGAAAAATAAATTCACACTGATGTAACTTTATAATTTGAAATCGTTTGGGAAATATCTTAATAAATCGTACATCAGCTTCAAAGATCCTAAGAAGGTCACTTCCACTTGAGGATTTAATAAAATAAGAAACATATATTCTAGGAGCTCCTGGGTGGCTCAGTCGGTTAAGCGTCTGACTTTGGCTCAGGTCATGATCTCACAGTTCTTGAGTTCGAGCCCTACAATGGGCTCCGTGCTGACAGCTTAGAGCCTGGAGCCTGCTTCGGATTCTGTTGTCTCCCTCTTTCTCTGCCCCTCCCCCACTCACACTCTGTGTGTCTCTCTCTCAAAAATAAACAAACATTAAAAAAATAAATTAATTAAAAAAAAAACCCAGAAACATATCTTCTAGACTAGACAGGGTATCCCTACATCTGTATGAGGTTATACATAGGAGGAAACTGACCTTTATTTCCCAATATTATTCTATTAGGATTACTTTGAGATAATTCATCAACATAAAACAGGGTTTCACTATTTAATACAACTAAAATTTATATTTTCAGACTGCATATACAGAATTATATACATGCATTTTTTAAATGTCTGACATCTTCCACTTAACATTACATTTCTGATTCAGAGATCTTGTCACATGTAGCAGCAGTTAATTTGTTTTCACTGCTGAAAACGAACCCATTGTACGAACATACCACAGTATATATCCATCTTACTGTGATGGATTTATGGGTATTTTCAGTCTGGGGCTAATACAAATAAAACTACTATGAACATTTTTGCACATGTCTTTTGTTACACATGTGCAAAAAGTACTAATTATAAAGGAAAAGACTGGCAAATTGGACTACATTAAAATGAAGAACTTCAATTCATCAAAAGTACCATTAAAAGAAAGAAAAGGCAAGTCAAAGCATGGAGAAGTTTGCAAATATATAACCAACAAAGGACTCATCCAAAAAAATGTAAAGAACTCTTATAAGTCAATTAGAAAAAGACAACATATTGGGAAAATGGGCAAGCCACTTGAATAGGCAATTTACAAAAGAAGATATCCAAATGATCAATAAACGTTTATTAAGGAAATGCCAATTAAAACTATGAAGTACCACTACCACAGACCCCAGAATGTCTAAAATTTAAAAGACTGACAATACCAATTATCAGCAAGGACATGGAACAACTAGAAGGAATTCTTTGTACACACTAGGAAAACTGGCATTATCTACTAAAGATGAACATACACGTATCTTATAATCTTGCAATTCCACTCTTAGTATAAACTCAGCAGAAATGCACGTACATGTAAACTAAAACAGATGTACCAGGATTGTACAGCTAATTTTAAGGACAGTTTTAATATAGTTATTATTTAAAGCTGTTTTTCAGCTTAAAAAACAAAGTATTAATTTACTTGTACCAAGAAACATAAGGGATAGCCTCATCCTCAAAGAGCACAATGAAGAATTAACCACAATAGTGTTATTGCAAATGGTACAGAGACAATACGGAGCACTATGAATGCAGAGGAAAGAAATGTCTAACGAGGACTAGAGGGGGAGGCTTTATAGAGATGATGTCTGAACTGGTCTGTGAAGGATGAAGAGAAGTTCAGCAGACATAGAAAGGAGAGCAAGGCAGAAGATGCTTAGAAGAGACATGGCTTATCCCAGGAATGGCAAGGACTTCCATGTGCCTAGAATGCAGTATGTCTGAGGGAAGAGAGAGATCTCTGTGAGACAAAGGTAGAATATAAAGCTGGCTCAAGAAATGAAAGACCTATGCACACTAAGTGTGAATCTTGTTTCACAACGGAGAGTCTCATTAATCAGCTGCTTTGTAACTGTATTTCCAGCTATCTCATACTTGTCTATATTCCATCTAAATAAGTTGTTAGCTCCTAGGGCGAAGAGACCATATTTTCAGTTTTTCTTAAATTCCTCCCGAGTCCACGCAACTATTCAATAAATGAAGCTGGCTGTTAATTTCACTCCACCCCCCACTTCAGCCTGAACATAGAGGTTTCTAATTCATAACAATTTATGCAAAGATTTATTTGTGTTCACTTCGTGTCAGGGCCTGTTATGTACCCTACTTCCCAGAATACTCGAAGTCCCTCTTCTGATAAGGGCTGAAGGCTGAGAAGAAAAACAGCCTCAGAAAACGCTTCAAAGGAAATTGAATAGCAAAGCAAGCCAGACGAGACAGTCTTGTCCACCGCCTCACACTTCTCTCCCATTTCACTTACATCGGAGCTTCCCAAACTTAGCTATACATCAGAGTTCCCTGGTGAGCTCCTTTAAAATACCGACTTCTGGGTTCTATTTTCAGAGTTGGATTCAACAGGTCGGGTTGGGAGGAGGGGGCAGGAAAGGTATGCTCAAAAATCTCCAAAGTTGTGAACTGATTTTATAGAAAGAAGAAAAACATCTACTTGCTTAGAACGCCACACTAAAACTGTAGCCCTCCGAAGTTCCAACGAGAACTTTTGAGGGCATCCTGTGATTTTTTCAACCATTGATACTAATCTTTTAATATATGCTCAGCGGGTAGGACAAAACACAGCCTGAATCCAAATCTGGTTTATGGCTGGAGGAAAACAAATGAAAAGGGAAAAATAACTATGCACGTTCATTCTCTAAAGCAAGGAATTACCTACCTGGCTCTGGGACTCCAGTTTAATTTCCTCAGGAGCAGGTTTGGTCATTGGGGTTGGGTTTGTGTTACAAGGATCCATCTGTTCTTTCTTTTCCACTTTCACCTTCACATCATCCAGGCTCAGGTTTGGAGTTGATCTTATATCTTTCTCATCTTTATCTAAAAGATATCGTAGGAGCTGATGGTCTTTTGATTCTTTTTTCTTTGAAGCATCCAGTTCTAGTTTTACGCTCGAGTTCCCTTGTACCTGTCCAGTCACTGACACAGAAGTAGATGCACTGTCCTTTTTATCAGGCTCGACAGATAAAGTGGTGATATCCGAGGGGCTGCCCTCCTGTAAGAGCCTGTGCAGAATCTTGTGCCGCTCTGTCAGTGAGCTATGAGAGGAGGGGCAAGAGCCACTCGAAGAGTTACCAGAGGCCGAGCCGGAAGTGCCTGAGCAAGACAGTACCTCTTTGCAACTTGTGTCTATATCGGCATGCCGTAACTGCTGCTCTGCTGTTGTTGTCAGAAGCTGCACTAGTTTGTGACTGGTTTGGGAGTATTTATTGTCTCCATCTGAGAGTCTGTCATTGTTATGCAGAAGCCCGGAATCCAGAGGTTTGCCATCACTAGAGCTGTTGTCGGACTGAATCATTTCATTTAAAATGGATGCAATCTCTTTGTTATCTTTGGACTCAGCTTTTGTGGGCTGTATATTTAATCTGCTAGGTGAATTCTGAGAGCTCATCTGCCTGAGGACTGGAGAACTGGCAGAGAAGCCAACGGAGTTATTGGGTCCTTCGTTCATACTCTGTAAAGATGTTACTGGGATGTTTGAATAAGATCGGTTACTATTATTACAGGTAGTACCTGTCATGCCAACGGGAGAGCTTAATGTTGGAATATTAGGAGGAAACGAATTGTTTGGCATCCTGGGCCTTGTTGCCAATCCAGAACTAACTTGTCTCCTTGGAGACATGAACTGTGCAAGAGATATTCCTGTACCTTCCATAGGAGAATTATTGAGGTTTAAGGAGGGGTTAGTGCTCTGGGAACTGGCCTGTCCCTGGTTTAAGGCAACACTGGCTACAATCTGATTTCCAGGTGAGCATCCAAAACTCCCTTGGCTGTTGCTAGAGTTACTATGACTGCTGCTATGGAGGTCTGAGCTCTGTTGGCGGTTTACTCTGGGGGATACCATGTTGTTGCTGGATGGTGGCAATGTGGATGAACGAGCCACACCATGAGCCGGAGAGATACTAGAATTGACGGACGGGTTTACTCGGGAAATTGACATTCCAGAATTAGTGTCATCTTGAGGAGAAAGACCACTGTGTTCCCTAGGAGGAGAAAAGACATTATTCAAACATCTCCACTGGTTTCCATTAAAATATTTTTATGATGCATATTATAAACCAAGACCATTAACCTCATTAATACTGCAAGCCATCAAGAAAAGAGCTTCTGTATCACCTTAAACTAAAAAGAAACAGTGGACTATTAGTACTATTGTGAAATATTAGCACCACTTAATGGGAAATGGTGCTCAAGGTTCCATAAATTTGATAACGGTTTCAATTATAGGAAAAAGAAATCTTTCTTGGCCTTGGAAAAAATCCAATATAGGTACTTTTAAACTTTTCAAAATGTAATATAAATACTTAACATTACAATAATATTTTTGGTTGAGAAACTTCCCACACCTCTGTTTATAAAGCCTTTATTCATGACTCCCTTGTTACAGCTTTTAAGTATTTCAACTCCAAAGAGGAAGACTGGGTAAGGAAAATACTGTGTCACTGATGTAAAAATTAAAAAGGGTGATATGCAGACATAGCAGATGTTTTGAAAGAGAAATCACAATATGAAAAAAAGAACTGTGCTAATTCCACTCACAAGAATAAATTAAACTAAAATTAGAAAAAAACAGAATACTGAATTCAGATTTTCATCGAGCTCTTTACTCAAATCCATAATTATGACAACAGATTTGTGACTGGTATTACCATGTTCCAATAAGCAAATATATCAGATGAGGAAAAGATGAAGTGAGGGGAAATGTCTTTGTTTTTGTTTAATGCTACATTTTAAATAGTTACAAATGTAGGGTTTTGAATAATTCATAGGATAAAAGAATGGTTCCATGAATTTACCATATATACCAATGTAAAATGTATTTAGAGAGGGGAACAAATTAGAGGCAATGACACTCGAAAATCTCAAGTTGATAGTTTAATGACTTGTAGTTTCAGAAACTGTCAACTTGAACTCAGGAGCCATCCAGTCTGCACTAACGAAAATATAACACTTTTAAAAATAAAAATAACAATAGTAACAAACTCTGAAAGCTTTTATAAGACCAAAGTTCACACGTGGAATGTTGGATATTTTTAGCCACTTTTTTGTTTTTACCCCCAAAACACATATTTTCAGCCTAACCTTCCCTGTGTCCCTTTTTAAACAAAACAAGACAAAACAAAAAACAAAAACAAAAACAACAAAAAGTAAGGCTACTGTTATGCGACAAAACTATAAAACCCAGTATGGATATACTGATTATATACTCATCACGCTAGTTTTAATTTAGAATTTTTGTTTTCTAGCCATTAAAGAGTATAAAAAATTTCTTCTCTAAGAAGAGATATGTGAACTGACTTATATCATATGAAGTTCTCCAAATAAGTAGTACCTGTCGATGATATGAATTCCCATGATGAAAGGTTGCATGTCTGGACTTTGAGGGTAGCAAAGCTTACACTTGGTGTGGGCGCTAAGCATTGTCCCATCATTCAATATGAATCTATAGGATGGGCTGGACGCAGTGCCACGGGTCATCACTGTTTCAAACGAAAGAAAAACCTAGTTAAAATTCTGACACTTGCACTTTGGGTGGAGGAGAGTTACCATGCCTTCCTTCTACCTTGAACCTCATTTTAAATGCCCTCCCAACCGCTGCCTGCTCAGTCAAAATAAAGAATACCTCAGACAAAGCAGAGATCTGAGCGGGGGAAAAAGATTCTGGTTGAAATAGACCACTTAATGACAAGTTTTCATTTAGTACTACTTGAACGAGTGCCTCTTCACAGAAGTTAAAATTATGAAGAAACTTCAAACCAGGCAAAAAAAGTCAACCTTAATTTTTCTCCATAATGGGACAGCTCTTCAAATTGATTAACTGACCATTAAAAATACCAGGAAGTAACCTTCTCTCCTTTCCCTTTCAGTATTACCTCAAACAAGTTTTTTTCTTTTTTTCCTTCCCTTTACTGGCTGATTATTTAATGACAGCTTTACTGAGATGTAATTCATATACCATGAAATTCACCCTCTCTATGTTTTTATTAGTATGCAGAGTCACTTAACTGAAATTCAAATGTAATTTTTCACTCAGGAATGTAAATCACTGACAAATTACTGTATTCACATATATGTATTGTTTTTGATGTTTGAATTTAGTGTAGTAAGCAAATTAAGATAAAGCCAATGGTTACTAATATAAAAAACAAAAACTAGGTTAAGGCAGTCAAATTACTATATAAACATGATCTGCTTTTGTCTTAAAGCTTTATTAATAGCAGACAAATTCTAGCCATATTGGTAAGTATTTATTAAATATGTAAAGGCTATACCAGACTACTAAGTAAGAAAATGTCATAGGTATTTTAGCAATATAATAAAATTCTATTTTAAGAAAGATTTAGTAGGTAGATTCAGCTATACCAAGGTTAAAAACCATATTCACTGAAAAACAAGAATTACTACCACAAATGACTATTACAATTTAGCCTGCAATAAATGTTAGTCCTATTCTTCAAAGACATTTCAGAAAGCCCTTCCATTACATTTTAAAGACATGTTAAAAAGACTTAAAATGACCAATCACTAAATATTTTTTGAAGCTACATATTACTTTAAGTAAAGAGAAGACATACTCTCTTTTATTGCTTTGGGTATACTTTACATACTGAAAGCGGGCATAATCTGTTGTAAATCTATACCATACACAAATCAAACTAAGTACCAAAATTAGGATACAAACTTAATTGAAAGGATTAAGATTTATGTCCAACCAACCACATTCCTTACCCATTTGGCAATTTCAGCCAAATCACTGGTATATTTACCAAATATAACATTCAGAGAAATTTAGTACTTAATGAAATAACATCTAATGAAAGACAGTCTTAAAGGAAATGAGTAATTTTTGTATAAGGATACAAATAAATGTTTGGTGTACCTAAATCCCAAACTGTTAAATCTTTACCAATATGTTTTGGAAAATATATCTACAACAAAAAGTAGCATTTTTAAATAAATTTTTAACTTGGGATAATGATAAAGCCATAGCTATGTAAAGGGCCAAGCAAGATATATTTCATGTTATTTTGCTTATGCCATTTGGTCTATTTCTTCATCATTGTTTATTGACCTTAGGATCTCCCCATTCTGCTGGAAAACACTGGCTCTTCACTATTGAGCTGAACTGTCCGATATGGTATCCACCAGCCACATGTGGCTATTTAAATTTAAAATTAAATAAAATTTTAAATTCAGCTCCTCAGTCACACTAGCCACATTTCAACTACTTAATAACTACATGGGGCTAGTGTCTCCCATACTGGACAATATGGCTATGTACAATCTGACTACCACTTACATTTCCAATCTTATTTTTCATTGCTTCCTAAACATTTCTTCTATATCTCTTTATTTTTTATTAATATATTTATTTATTTTTCAATTACATCCAAGTTAGTTAGCATATAGTGCAACAATAATTTCAGGAATAGAATCCAGTGACTCATCCCCTACATATATCACCCAGTGCTCATCCCAGCAAGGGTCCTCCTTAATGCCCCTTGCCCATTAAGCCCATCCCCCTACCCACAGCCCCTCCAGCAACCCTCAGTTTGTTCTCTATATTTAAGAGTCTCTTATGTTTTGTCCCCCTTCCGGCTTTTATATTATTTTTGCTTCCCTTCCCTTATGTTCATCTGTTTTCTATCTTACATTCCATATGAGTGAAGTCACTTTTGTATCTCTTTAAATAAGAGGCAGATGGGGCGCCTGGGTGGCGCAGTCGGTTAAGCGTCCGACTTCAGCCAGGTCACGATCTCGCGGTCCGTGAGTTCAAGCCCCGCGTCAGGCTCTGGGCTGATGGCTCGGAGCCTGGAGCCTGTTTCCGATTCTGTGTCTCCCTCTCTCTCTGCCCCTCCCCTGTTCATGCTCTGTCTCTCTCTGTCCCAAAAATAAATAAAAAACGTTGAAAAAAAAAATAAAAAATAAATAAATAAATAAGAGGCAGATAACTTCAGACATTTATTTTTCTTCATCAGCTAAAATAAACATAAGGGCTAGTTCTGTGTCCCATTCTTGTTTTCCACTCTCCTTGAATTGTGCACAATGCTTTGCATATAAAATCACCCAGTAAGTACTTGCTGATTGACCCTCAACTTGAATCTCATCTAAACAGACTAATAATGACTTGTGATCAACTACTATAACTTTTCTTTAAAGGATAGATTTTAAATCTTAGCTGATAAGATAAATGCTTATATCTCAGTTTATGTTCTTGCTCTTACATGACTCTGGACTTAATTTTTATAATGAAAATTAATGGAGAGAAATTTCTTGATTTGTTGGTAAGCTGTATAAAGTGAGAAAGAACTAGAAACTCAGACCAGCATGGGAACACTAAGATCTTTAATGTGGATTACAGAAACATGATTGGTCCTTTGGTAACTAGGCTGCCTTAACTTGTAGGATTATATCTATCTAAACTAGTAAAAATTCCAAAATTGGGGAACCCTTCTTAACTTTATTCAAGGAAATCACTACACTTAAAAATTTCAAGTTAGATTATTTATTTTGGATGGTAGTGTGTGGAAAAAAGACAGCACACATAATTCACACAGTCGCTCTTTGAAAAGAAACAAAGGTAATATTAAATAGAGTAAAGCTTTAATTATTAGAACTTAACTAAGACTATCCAGTTAACTAAAATTCTTCTGGTGCTCAACTGTTCAGACAGAAAGGTAAACAGGACAGTAATATGGTTCAATGAAAAGAATAAGAGCCTAGAAGTCAGATTTAGACTTGAACTCTGACTTCGTCATTTACAAGTTTAGGATTTCATAATGCAAATTAACCTTCGCCCATTATCACTAAAACGGAGCCAGTAATGTTGTGAGATAATATCTCATATGGAGCCTAGTACATAGCAGGTACTGAATGAATATTTCCTGAATAAACATCAAAGAAAAAACAAACACAAAGTATATGCGTCCTGAGTCATACACATTCAACCAATCCTTAGATACCATTCACACCAATAGCTTCAATCCTATATAACGATCATTCATATTTTGAATTAAGACATGATTTTACAGCTTTACAGAGCTGGCTGGATAAACATTTGCTCTGCACACCAAATTTTCACTTTAAATGGGTTTCAAGGTTTACGACTGGACAAAACTATTTGGAATGTCATTTTGATCATAGCTCCTGGCCTTGTTTTCCAGTCTAGGTTTGCCAGGTATATAGCTAGCTACTATTGTAATTCCTGACTACTGTGTCCATTTCTACAATTTTTAGAACACTTAGTGTGAAGGGATACCATTGATGTGGCATTATTGACACCCCCGAAATTCTTCTAGGAACCTTTAAAATAACAACTGTCTTCATCCCCCCTCCAGAATAGGCCTCAACAGAGCTATGAAGCAAAGGAAGCCATTCCCTCTGGCCATCGGAGCTGTAAAACTAGAGCTATTTGGGTTTGTGACTCCACCAATCTAGTGCCGAGATCACCTCAAGGAGCATGCGCTACTGACAGTAACTGTATGGCTGGTATAAAATGTGTGGCAGAGCACTACAGGTCAATGCTGGGAGAGATTTCTTTTTCCTTTTGGTATTTCCCTAGATATGTGCAGAAGAATGCAATTTAAAAAACTGTTATTAAGGTAAAGAAAAAAATTACCCCTCGATGCTCTAAGATATTCAATCACCAATGAGCAAACCCTATTCAGTATATCAAAATTTCTAAAAAAGAAAAATAAATTCATATTTTAAATACTTTCAACAAGCCTGACAAAAAAAGATTTTCAGTTAACTCTGTGATAAGGACCATGGAATTAACCACATTACACAAGTCTCAGAGAACATTCTGGTTAATCATTCATATGGGTGCTTATGTTTTACAGCAATGCTTCCAAACTTCTTGATACTATAAACTCCTTCCACTTGTCTCATGATTTTTTAAATTAAAATAACTTTATTTTGTGATTATAACATTAATAGAGAAATGAACAAAGAGCAAGATAAAGTCATTTGTAATCCCATCACTCAGAGATAACCACTGTTCACATTTTGTAAGCCTTCTAGAATTGGATAAACAAACATACAGAAGTGAGGTCCTACTATATATGCTGTGCTTTCATAGCCTATTTTTCAATATAACAATATATCATGGACATCTTCAAAGCCAAGAAATGATGATCCATTACATCACTGATAATAAATAAGCAGTTCTTTAATAAAACTTTCCTAGGTTATCTAGACCAACACTCCCCATGAATGCTACTCTCCCTAAATGCTGATAGATGTGCTACAGGAAGAAGTATTCTGAGAAAAAATAAGTCTGGATAACAAAGTTAAACAGGTAGCTTTAAGGTGGAACCTCCCAGAAACTTAAATACCTTAATTATGTCTTATGAATCCCCAAGAGTGGGGGACTGAAACATTCCCCAAACTGAATTCAGCACGAAACATAATTTCTTAGTTATAGCTATTAATGTCTTGTGGAATGTAGGTTTACGTTTTCCAAACTTCTCTGTAAGAAAACATCTTAGACTATACACCCTGATTCAGTAGTGTGGGTGGAGTCCAGAAATCTGGTTTAACAACTTTCCTCAATGAATCTTATCAAGGACCTCTGGGATGCATTTAACCCAAACCTTTCTTGAAAGGAATGGTTCTCAATTGAACCAAATCTGGAAAACCTTTTCAAACCATAAACACCTACAAGGACCTAGTTTTAAAAGTACCTCAGGTGATTGTGATCCCCATTTCTCCCTAATCTCAGTGGAGAACCACTGCGTAATCTAGTTCATGCTGAATGCTCCCACATATTCTTTGACTGAAATGTGTGTGTGTGTTTACAAATTTGATTCTAGAAAATAAAATGGTAAACCCCCTTTAAAAACAGTCCATGAGCAGGTGGGTGCCTGGGTGGCTCAAGTCAGTTGAGCGTCTGACTTTGGCTCAGGTCATGATCTGATGGTTCATGGGTTCGAGCCCTGCACTGGGCTCTGGGTTGACAGCTCGGAGCCCAGAGTCTGCTTTGGATTCTGTGTCTCCATCTCTGTCTGCCTCTCCCCTGTTTGTGCTCTGTCTCTCTCTGTCTCTCAAAAATGAATAAATGTTAAAAAAAAATTTTTTTAAAGTCCATGCACTATCTCTGTCAAAAGCAGCTGAAAAACTACGCTAAGAACTAATTTAAAGTTTAATGCATATTATCATTTTCTACCAGCCACTACCTTCAAAGAGTAAGTTAATGGGCAGAAAAAAACACATGGAAGGCAAATTTTTCTTGCCTAAATATCAATCACTATGGAATTGTATAAACTTTTAACTTTTTAAAAGTGTCACACAAAATCAAGTTTCACACAGTAGCATAATTTCACTCTTTCACACTGTCCTTAGGTAAATAGGGAGCAAATGCAAATATACACCTCTTCCGACTCTGGACAGACCTCAAACTTGATGTACTTAAATAAGCACGGCCTTGGGAGTTTAAGATACCTGGGCCCTCACAGATTTTCATTCAGCGGGTCAACATCTTTAACAGATGATCCCCATGTGAGGGTTTCACGGATCGTTTTCTTACCAGGTTATATAATCTGAATACGAACTATCAGAAGAAGATGTGTTCAATCCATGAACACTGGCAAATTGTCCAGAATCTCCAAAACACTATATAATCAGAGTCATGTGAACTCTGGACAACAGTGCTGAGAAAAATACAAGTTATCTCTGTTGAGGAATGTTTTCTTCCCAAAAGAAGTGGAAGAAAAGGACATGAAGAAATGACTAATGGGGAAAAGGTGCTGAATTATATTTCTTTACATTTTACTCTAAATTGTTTTACTTCATATGTGAATGACAGTTACTTGTTACACTTTAATCAATCTCCTTTATAGAGGATTCTTAATGGTTTAGAAACACATAAACTGTGGTTCAGTTACATCTACAGGGAACCTAGTCATTTAGACAATGAGATAATAATCTGGACCTGCTTTGCCTTGGTAGAAGTATATATAAATTATAGGCAAATAAAATTAAATCTTTCAATTAAAGTCTTGGAAGTCACAACTTAAAAGTTAAGGCAAAAACTTAAGAGTATCATATACTTCAGCATTTTAGGCAGTGAATGGAGACAGTGCTCCGAGACTCAAACTTATGCAAAACTCAAGTGCCATTCTTGGTAGAGAGAGTCACAAAGTTTGCAACCAGTAAATGGCATCATAGTTGCTTACTTCAATGGTTTCCAAACCTGACTGCACTTCAGAATTGCCTGGGGACTTGAAAAAAATATAGATTCTTGGGGCGCCTGGGTGGCTCAGTCGGGTAAGCATCCGACTCTTGGTTTCGGCTCAGCTCACGGTCTCATGGTTTGTGAGTTCGAGCCCCATATCGGGCTTCATGCTGACAGTGCAGAGCCTGCTTGGGATTCTTTCTCTCCTGCTCTCTCTGTCCCTCCCCCACTCACTCGCTCTGTTTCTCTCTCAAAAATAAATAAATAAACTTAAAAACATTTAAAAAAAAAAATACAGACTCTTGGTTTTATCCACTGAAATACCATCTTTGGGGAAGGTATCAGTCTAGTAAAAGTCCCGCTGGAGAACTATTAGTCTCCAGGAAGTTGTCCCAACAGTAACCAGACTAGTGAGATTCATACAGATGGGTTCCTGAAAAAAAACAAAAAAAATCAAGCTGCTTCCTCTCCATGTATCATCTGGAAGCAGCTGACCTATAATGTAATGAATGGCAAATCATCTATAAAGTTAGGAAACCTATTATGGGGAAATATTAAAATTAAGAAGGGTGATAGAATAATGAAAATATTTTTACACTGCCGTTTAGGAAGAGCCATACGAAGAGTCTCTTTGCAAAGAAACTATTAGAGAATAGAGAATAAATTATACTGGGAACACGGTATTAGGCTACCATAATTCTGTGATATTTTAAAAGTGTATCAAAACCCTCACCTCTGAAATTCTATGGACTTTCTCAAATAATTTTCCCTATGTTTCCTGTAATACTGTTAAGTTCCTTAAGGGCAAGGAATATACTTGTTTAATCTCCCATAGTACTATGACACAGCATCTATACAATTATTAATTTCATATGACATATTTTAACTTGAAACTTCAACAGGAGTCAGGTGATACAGGAACCGTAACAGTAATGAAGTCAACATGTATAATACGGATTTCTATATTAATTAGAAGCCCTTTCACATGTCTCTTCTGCTGGGAATGATCTTCAAAAGCCAGATGAAATGATCACTTTCTCTCTGCAGCCATCCCTGATTCTCCAAGTTAGAATTAATTTTTTTCTTCTTTGGTTATACCTCTAGACATAAGGCCATGTCACACTGATCTTTAAAGTTGTCATATGTTGCCCTAATATATTTTGAGCTCCTTGAGGGCAAAACCCTGCTTATTAGTCATCACTGTATCCCTGCCATCTGAAATAGTGTTCTATGTATGTGAAGAACTTGATACATGTCTGCTCAATGAATGAATGAATGAATGAATGAGTGAGTGACCACCACATGATATCCTCTTCTTTAAAATGTGCATCCCAAATTCAGGATCCACTCATGAATTACTTTGCTTACCCATTTCTTCCTTTCCTAAAACTGATTATTGCAAAAACTGTAATTTGGAGAAAATACTTATCAAGCCATAAGTTCTATATAAATTACTTGATATGAATAAAAAGCAAGGTTAATGAAAGTAATTAAGAGAGAAAAAACTTTACCTTCTTGAAACAGTTGTCTGGCATAAGATGGTTCTCTGCCCTGAGGTTGGAAAAAAGCATAAATGCACTTCCTCACTAAATCTTCCCAGCCAGTTCTGCCAGCAGCTCTCAGGGAACTGGTATCAATAGAGATGATTTTGCCTACATGAAGAATCAAAGTTTACACTTGTGATAGCTTCTTGATATAAGTCATCCATATTTCAAAATTAACAACTACATCTAAGAAATGCGCTGCCGCTCCTAAATGCTTAATGGACAAAAACATTAATAAACTATTAATTTTTGCTACATATGATAATGGAGTATATCACTTACATGACAATAAAAAATTGTTTTGGCCTTGAGGGTGTTGTATATTAGTACATCATATTCTAAAATTCCATTCCAGTCAAGCATTAAAGTCAAACTACAAAGGCCTGAAGGTGCAGAGGCTAATACAGGTCCAACTCCTCATACTTGCTCTTTGGATCCTACTCTAATATATCCTAACGACTGGAACACTTATTGGGGAAGGAGAGGCAGAGATGAAATATATTATTTTGGTTTAAATTAATTTCCATTAACTAAGTGAAGAGAATACGACAAAGTAGGCAAGACCTTCCTTTTCTACCTCGTCTTGGGCATTTGAGAGTAAACAAAGACTGAAGGCAATAAAAGTTACATCAGAAAAAGATAGGTCAGAACCTAAGATTTGTAAGACATTCTGCACAAAGAACATATGCTTTATAAAAATGTAGTGGTGATTTGCTATTGTCATCCTATTTGAACAAATTTCCTAGATGGCTGTGGAAGAATTCAGGTAAATTATTCCTTGGTTAACCAGGGACCAATTGATTCAGTTTGGGATTGTTCAGATCTGTTTTATTTCTTGATGCAACCTGATATTAACACAAAATAATACAGGTTATACATACACACACATATGCACAATTAGATTAATAACATGAAAACCTGCAAACCCACCATCCAACTTCAGAACTTGAACATCACCTATACGATCCAATCATGTGTGTACTCCTCACTTGCCCCATCCCTCTGTTTTTACATTCTCCTGTCAAGGGACATCTAAATTGTCCCCCCCCCCCTTTTTTTTTACAATCGGTGCTTCTGTGAACATCATCTACATTTTCCATGGTGCATGTGTGTGAGAGTTTCTCTAGGGTATATACGTAGGAACAAAACTGTTGAGTCACAGGTTATGTGAACATTCAACTTCATAATATTAAACTGTTTTCTAGGAACTTATATAGAAGTTACTGTTAATCCAACATCCTCTCCATCACTTGGGGTACTGTCAGTCTTTATTTTTTACAATTAGTAGGTGAAAAATGTTTATGCTCTAAATTTGTACCTCCCAATGAATAAGGTTGAGTATTTCATGTTTCCTCTTCTGTGAATGTCTGATTTCTCTTTTCCTTCCCTCTTCTCACAATCAACTCAAATCTATTGTACTGTTTGTGTGTTCTCATTTTAACTAATCCCTTCTATATATATTTCACTTGGTTTGTTTGGAAATAAACGTATTAGGCCTCTTTAAGTGAGAGTCTTGAATCTGATATATCTGAGTCTGTCTGATAAGGCTGTCGCCCAAGTCTTGGCATAAATGTAAATGGTAGAAATTTCAACTTAAATAAGAAAATTTTGTTATTTAAGAATAGTTTGGGCAAAGCCTGATAAACCCTTGATTGCAACTATAGACAATTCTGGATTTTTTAAGAATTGTAATTATTTAATCTTTTGTCTCTTATTACATCAGAGGTCAAGAGTTGGTTGTAGCAGAAAATCAACTGTTATGTGATCTTCACAAGCAACAATGCTTCTAACAGGCAATGATTAAGGGAGGTGTGTGTGTGTGTGTGTGTGTGTGTGTGTGTGTGCGCGCATTCATGTCAGTACTAACCACAAAGAGCAAGAGTCTACAACTGCAGGATTGGAAGGGAGAAAGTGATTCGATTATTAGCAATGGTAACAAATGATTAGGTAATAAAGAGACTATCTTAGAAGAGAATCATGAACAGGTTGATTTAGAGTACCTCTGCTTGCTGGAGGAAAGTTTAACCAACCAGTCAACCAATCAGACAAACCAGTAAGCCCCTGTTCAACATTTCCTGGTAGAAGACTTCTTTTTTTAAGGGACATGAACCATCCCATGGAGAGTTAAAACTACTACTAAAATTTAAGGAATTAAATATCTAATATTTATTATAGCTAGTTTATTATTTTTTTAAATCTAAATCAATTTGATGATATAATAAAACGTTAGTTTTACATTTTATGAACACTTTATTTCTTTGGTACCTTTTTATTTCCTTCTATTTACATTTCCTCTGGTATCTTTTATGTAGTAAGTGCATACAGTACAGTAATGTCCTTTTACTAGTGCTTTGGTGGAAAGCAATGTGACAGAAATGAAGGGTCCTATATTAGGGCCTAAGGATATCTGTTCTTAACAATTAGCTGTATGGTTCTGGAAAAGGCACCATTCCATCATTTGTAAAATGGGTAGGCTAAAGTCTGTGATCCTTGAGGTTCCCTGTAGGTTTATAATTATTTTATGATTCGGAGTTCAATTTTTAAACTTTTATGTATTTATTTTTAAATCAGGTATATCTAAGATAGTAATGCTGGGTCCTTGGCCAGAAACAAAACTACCAGTCACAACAGTGTTCCTATGGGATAATAGTCTTCTTTTAAAACAATTAATGATTCAATTTGTAGAAATTCAATATAAGGAAAAGCTGAAATATATTGTTCCTAAATTATCCTCATAATTTTTAAGCATCCTTCATCTTCCACATTTATCCTGTAGCCTAACCATCATCCTTTCCAGCAAGCTCTTATTCTGCTATCTCACCAGCCCTTACCTGGTTTTACTGACACAAAAGACCAGTTATATTTGTCAGAGGACCCTATTTTTCCTCCACGCCTTAGTGGTTTTAATTTTCAATAAAGGTTATCAAATTTTTCCAGAGCTGTTCATTGGTGGAAAATGGAAAAGGACAGGTAGATGGCAGACTCAAAAAGGGAGCGAAGAAAGTTACGGTTAAGTGATAATTACTACACTCAGATTCTGTATCTCCAAGTCCTAGATATTCTCTTTACTGTACTCTATTATTTGTGCTAATTTATCCCCACCTACTCTTTAGTTAGAGCAGCTGGGAGCTTATCTTTAAAAACACAAGAATAAGGAACACAACAGGAATACTTGATTTCTGGGACTAAAACATTAATAAGTATTGTAACAAATATTAATAAATTTATAAAAATGGTAAAGGTCAAAAAGTACATTAAAACCAAATTTTCACAAAGAATAAAATTCAGTAGAAATGACTGTTTAAACCTTGGCCTGCTAAAAAAAAAAATCTATCTGTAGTATCTTATCCCTATTTTAAAATATCCCTATTTTAAAGTGAGAGAGGCAAGTGATACACACCTAACTCTGATGTAAAAGCATGAAACTTGGTGTGTTCAAAGTGAAGATTACATAACATATGGAAAATACTATGTAAAATTGTAAAGAACAACAACAGATTGTTTTTGCCAAAAATCAAATCTGAAGCAGGCCTTTCCAAAGAGGGCCTTACTTTCTGGAAGTCCTACCGTTACTTACTCTGGGCTCTGCTGCCCTTCTTTCAGCTCGCCTAACACGCCTGTCTGTTTCCTGAGGGCCATCACAGCTCTCCTCCCTCAATCAGGAGTCCTCACCCCACACCATGACCTCTCCTCGCCACCCCCTCCACCCTGTGCAGAGTTTGTACCACCTCATCCTTTGGAGCTCAGGGCTCCGTATCAGCTCCTCAGACAGGCACTGGTTAACCAGCTAATTTAAAAACAGGTACTCCCTGTTTGTTTCCCTTTTACCATCTCACACCTTTTCCATCATAAAATGCACCACAATTTGTAATTACGTTATTGATTTTTGGCTCAGCCTTGTATACCTGAGCAGTCACACATAGTGACAGGCACTTCTAGGCACTCGATCAGTATGTGCTGAATACATTTAAAGAAAAAGAAGAAGGGAAAAAGAAATAGCTAGATACATTTAAGCATAATTTTAAAGCCACCATTTATAAATAAATATATTTACATCTACATTGCCAAATTTCTTTAAAAATTTTATTCCATGATTATGAAAAGTAATTTATAACCAAAACAATATGTTAATAGTTATAATATTCCCCCCAGCACCCTGCTCATGACAATGATGATAGCATCTAAAATGCACAAGATCAATGGGGCATCTGACTGACTTGGTCGATGCAGCATGAGACTCTTGATCTTGAGGTTATGAGTTCGAGCTCCACATTGGGTGTGGATTTTGCTGAAAAGTAAAATCTTAAAAAAATAAAAAAATAAAAGTAAAATAAAAGGCACAAGATCAGGACTATCATTTAAAGTGTTTTTTGTAAAAGACTGGTGAACAGAAGCTGAATAGCAGAGAACAGACGAACACAAAATTTTGGATGTAATTCTAAACTTTGCAGTTAGTACCTGTAGTATCTTGCTTGGTCATAAAGGATTCTACACCGGTAATAGCTGGAGGCCGAGGTAATCGCCGTGCAATACAAATCAAACATGACTGGAAATCTGCCCAAAACAAGAAGGGGAAGTTGAAGAAAGGAGGGCAGAAAACAGTTCACATCTATCATTTGCCACTAATGGTTTTTATAAAAACAACATGTTACGGGATCTGACACAATATCGGAGCCGCTCTGATCTAATAATATAGTATTAGTGATAAAATTGCTGGTAACCAAAAGCTGGCAGCTCCAGGTAGAGATCCAGTTAGCATACATTATCCCTTCCCGTTGAATGTTCTGACATAAACCAGAGGAGACAGATGCATCTCATGTACTTGCATGATAACAACTTGAAGAAGTAGTTTTCACTAGATTTAAGCAACACAGTGATTTTTTAAAAAATAGAGTCCTTAGTCAATTTCCTATACTTATCAGTACTTAATGGCCACAGAAATTATTCTTATAACCACTGTGCAGATAAAAATTACCATATGACAAAAACATTTAACTCTTTCTGAAGAAACATTATTTTGCCCCTGATAAAGGACTTTATGTTGTTGGGACCCATAACTTTTTCGAAGTTCCATTTCCAATTTTCTTGAGTGTTACACACAACATCGCATAGCTAAACATGAACTTCAGTCATACAAGACAGGCTGGCACTGGCATGTGTATTTTACAAAAAGTCCTCAGTTGACTGTGGCACCCATTCACGGGTGAAGCCTGCTACATGCATGGCCCTTTTTTTGCATCTGATTAAGTCCTCATCTACTACCTTCCCTAGTCCTTACTCCAGTTTCCAATTTGCGGTGTTCTTAACTCAGTAGTTCACATGGAAAATTCATCCACTGTCACAGATTTTAATCAATGCCATGTTGATACCATGTTCATATTAGAGCTTCAGCTGTGTTTTCATCTGTTCATAAGCTTTCTCCTTATAAATTACCTTGTATGGCCTCAAAAATGCTAACTCTATTCTCCAATGTTCCCCACACTCTAAACTTGAAACTTTCTAAAAATCAGAGCTGTTCAACAGCCTGCTATATCTGGTACATTTCCAACTGGCAGCAGTTAGCTGCGTCTCTTATTTCTAGGCAGCAAGTTGGTTTGAATTTGACATTTTAGTGGGAATGCCAGCTTAAAACTGAGAGTTTGGGGGCTTTTTAAAGGGGTGAGTCTACATGTTGGCAGTTCTTAAGTATTAAGAAATACGTAGTAAACTGAATAGCCACTATGATGCATAATACAGTGACCAATACTATCTGAAAAAGGCTACTTATAATCAACTACCTCCTTGGTCTTTAAAGTCATGGAAAAAGCGATCAAACACCTTAAAATCACCCTTTGTTTTACCTTCTCCATCCTCTTGAATTGATTTTGGCTGTGACACAGTAAAACACTGCATTACTTCATACCGCTGGCAAGCTTCTTGGTTCTCGGTGCCTGGCTCATCTGGAGGGTGAATTAGCATCCTGCAGTTAAAGGTATGGCTATTTCGTCGTGTTGCCTCTTGAGGCCAAGGAACTCCATTTACTGCGGAAGAAAAATTGATTATATGTCTGTGAATAAGGTGAAAAACTCGGAGGATACAAAAGACATACCTATAGCCATCTGCTTCGTCAGATACTCAGATTAAAAGACAGATCTCTTCAGGTCTCACATTATCCTGAGGCAATAGGATACTTATCTTTCTTAGCAAATCTAAATGTCTACCAATCAGAAAACTGTAAAATTTTCTAACAGATTGTATAGGACATCCCCCCTCAAAAATAAGGCCTTACAAATTCTTAATTCATTAACAGTCTGTATAAACAGTTAAAGACAAAATTAAAAATTAATAACTTCCTAGCTCTTTTGCTCACATTTTTACAAGCAGTTAATTAATGCACTTTTCTATTTGTTTCCAGTTGCATCCTAGAAATGAAAACCTGATTGGAAACCACAGATCCATTGTTAAGCAGGAGTTTTAACCTGGCAGGTGTGTCTTCTTAAGGATGGGCTTGTGTACATGTGCGCCTTTTTTGGGGACAGGATTCAGTTTCTCAAAGGAGACTGTGACTCAAATATTTAGAATAGACAGAGACCAACCTTGGGTTCTTATAACCATTTTATTTGCACAGTTTATATGCAACAATGCCTCAAATATAGCGGGTAATCAATAAGTTATAACATAAAAATGATTGTTAAACATAAATGTTACCTGACTCGGTATAAAAAACCGAATTCAGTTATAGAAAATAGGTCTATACATTTCAAATGATAATCACTGTGTGATGGGACACCATTTCCCAGTTACAATGTTCTATTCAAACCATGGTGGCAGCTGGAAGGTTTTTAAGGCTCTTCTTTCACCATTCCCAACAGTTTTTTGTTTTTCTTTTAACTTTATTCTCTTCACTGACCCTTCCTCCTTTTTACGATCTCATCACCGTGTAACTGTTAGAGTGTTAGAGGAAATCACGGAAACAAACCTGTACTGGAAGAAGGAGTCTTGGTTCTGCTATGAGCTAGCTGTGAGGTTTAGGTTAATTACTTTATCTCTGCACCACCTTTATCATTATTTATTTATTTTGAGAGAGAGAGAGCACGCACGTGTGCGCAAATGCAAGCACATGGAGAAGGGGCAGAGAAACAGGGAAAGAGAGAATCTCAAGCAGGTTCCACATTATCAGTGCAGAGCCCAACACAGGGCTCGAACCCACAAACTGTGAGAGCATGACCTGAGCCCAAACCAGGAGTCAGACGCTTAACTGACTGAGCCACCCAGGTGCCCCTGCACCATCTTTAAAATAAAGGAATCCACTATATCATCTCTAAAATCATTTACACTGTAAAATGCTATACCAAAGCACATAAGACCCTTTGATAATTCAAGTATCTAACTAGTGATTTTACTAGAAATAATCATTTCAGGCCCCCAGGTACTATAAACGTGTACTAACTACTCTTTTCAAAGAATGAGGCTTCCTTTCCATTGAGCGAACAATGTCGAAAATAAAGAGCTACAGATAACATTTAATTTGCATGTGTGTATTAGTTACACAGAATTTCTAGCCAAGGCCCTTCCTTACTTTGGGAGTACATACAGGCTACGGAATAGGCACACAGTGTAGCAAATGGAACAGAGGTTGGAAATCAGACCCCATCCGTCCTCTCAGCTAGGCTCCTTTGTCAGCAAACAACCTGTGCACCCATACTTAGGACATCTGAGTTTGAAACCACTTACATCCAAAAATATTCATTTTAGTATATACGTAATATGACAGTATATTTCTCCCTCCCTTCCTCCTTTTTCTTCTTTTTGAGCAGGGTGGTGGGAAGGATATACATGTGTCTCTTTCTTGGACATAATCGAAGCCGAAAACAAAGGCAGTTTCAAGCAGAAGCTTCTAGTGGCAAGGCAGTGACTACTCTGCTTCTCACCACTGTCACATGGCTAGGTCATAAGCTGGAGGAACAGGATAAAAGGAATGCTCTCTACCAGCTATTTGATGATACTCCCTCTTCGTATTTACACATCAGGCTGAAATTAAATTGAAAAATATTTTTAATGTGTTAGAACTTATTTCAAAATGATACTATGTAATATAAACACAACAATTATATAATGTGAGAAACAGCTAGAGAGAGTTCATATTCTTTTGAAAAACACATTGCTTTGTACCTAGTGATTTTGGTAGCAGATTCTTCACAAATTCTGCATGATCCCCTACATGCAGTATGCTGTAGACACTGGTATTCATTAATTCCTCCTGATTGTAACCCAAGTAGCTGGTCACATTCTCCGACACAAATACAATTCTCCCTTCACAGTTCACAACAAAGAAAAATCCATCCAAAGCCTGCAAAGCCAAAAAAGAAAAAAAAAAAAAAGGATTAAGAGGGTGGGAGGTTAAAAAATGAAAGAAAAATAAACATACACATCTCTCTACTGAAAAAGAGATCAGAAATATATGTCAAGTTAAAAAAAAGGGGAGACTGAACAGAAGATTTAACACTGTATGTTCTCTGTGGAAGGGACAGAATTTTGAAACAGACTGTACAGGAATGTACAGCAGGGATGAATGAATGTATCAACCCTCTTTCTGCGAGAGAAACTTCAAAGTAGCAGATGTGAAGGAAGTAACCGATATTCACTCAGTCATAAACATCTCTAAACCACAAGTTAAGTACGACAGGTCTCTACCCCCAAGGAACTTGCGGGACAGTGGTAGAGAGAGACACAAACATAATAAAATACCAGTGATGCAGTGTCAGAGACACACCGAGTGTTCTGTGAGCACAAGGAAAAATACCTAATTTGGGGTTGGGGTGGGGTGGGAGGAGGCACAGAAAGGCTATTTAGACGCCCCTAGCTGAGTTTTATAGGGCATAGTGGAGGAGAGGAAGAGGAATGAGGGAAGAACATTCTAGGCAGAGGGGACAGCGTGGTACATTAAGGAACAAAAAAGCAGTTTGGAGTTGTTGGAGTACATGGTACAAGACCGGCTCATGGCAGGAAATAAGTCTGGAGAGGTAGACGGGAGCCAAATCACAGAGGGCTTCCTATGCTCTGAGATAGAGCTAGGGGTCTTCAAAAGGGG
The DNA here is from genome assembly GCF_024362965.1 of Panthera pardus. Classification (NCBI taxonomy): domain Eukaryota; kingdom Metazoa; phylum Chordata; class Mammalia; order Carnivora; family Felidae; genus Panthera; species Panthera pardus. Next base: position 21,597,393 of record NW_026526832.1, read on the forward strand.
ATATATATGTGTGTGTACACACACACACACACACACACACACACACACACATATATATCTATACATAGATATATATAGATATATATATATGCATGCCCTAAGGGGAGCATTACATCCACAGAGGCGCAGGAAAAAAGTTAGAACCTCTATTTCTAGTGTAATCTAAGATATAAAGAAGAAATGCAGCTTAATAAACATACTGAAAACCCTGATACCTCAACTCAGTCTAGACAGTCACATATCACAAACCATGGAAGCCTGAGAGAAGATCCAGAATGAAGAGACTGAGCAGGGTGGCACCTTACTTATTTATAATCTTTCCATTTATTGTAATATATTGCAGTTTACTTGCTATAGGATATATACAAGCAGTAAAAACAAGACCTTTAAAAAGGAGAACATTTGTAGGATGTTGTAACAAGATGTAAAATGACAATGAAAATCTGTTGTATACCCAGAAGTGTCTAGTTTTCCGTGGCAAAATTCTTAAAAGAGCTAACAATGTTATGGGCTATTCATTTTTCTTTTTTAAAAAGGCAAGTGTCCCAAATTTGCTGACCTCTTCTAGGATGACAAGTGGTAATGATAATATGTTACCTAGCAGAGGTTTTCCAAATAATAAACACACTTAATTTTGTCCCTCCAGGGTAAAGATGATATTTAAACAATGAATAAGTAAACTGCCTTTCAAAAAGACACCTATGCTATAGAGCCAGCATATGAAAATGCTTTGAAATGTTTTGAAATGTACCATAGTTGTGACTTTGCTGTCAAAATGACCCCGGTTCCATACTTGTAAAACTTCTCTTCTCAGTTTAAACATTTACAAACTTTTTACCTGCTCAAACATCTTCCAGTTTCAGTGTGCTTTAAACTCATTTTTTTTTAATGTGATAATGCAATATCCTTTGATTACTTTGGAAGGATCACTGTTTGAGATCAAGGAAGATAGAATGTCAATAAAAACCTTGGGATGTGATGAATGATCTAAACACCTCAACACCAGATAAACCCTTTGCTAAACTATTTTCTGTTTACAAGAGCACAGGAAAGCACTGTCATTTCTAACCTTTTTTGACATTAGCTATGAATTTCATAGCAGGTGATATGACGATAGGAACAACAGAAATACAGATACATCATTTTTTTAAAAAGTAGATGTAAAAATTACTTAAATTGTTCTTAGCTATTAATTGATTCAGTGTAAATACAGTTTCACTTCATTTATCTTATTTTTGATCTGTCAAAAGAGTTTAATCAAGAACAGTTTGGGTATAACTAAGTGTCATAATTTAGAGCAAGAAAAAGACAGGCAAGTAAAATCTGGTTGTTCCATGGCGATTCCAAGGGCCATAGTACCCTGCTTCATCAGCACGACCTTCTTTTTTCACCTAGTTTTCAGGGCATCCTTCACGGCTCCTCCCTCTCTGCCTCCTTGACAACCTTGTCTATCTTCTCTATCTTCAAAGCCACAGCTACTCTCTCCCTTGCTTTCTTACCCTCCATGTCTGTCTCCGGATATCTCTGGACGTCGCCTGTTACCTGCAGAGGGAATGGGAGAGACCAAGACCCACTCCCGGGATCACCTCTGTCCAGTGTGAACACTGGCCAATGATGGGCACAGCATCCAGCACCAGCAAGGCTTAGGAATTCACCCAGACTATCTGGTGCAATTATTTTTAAAGTGTTTGCAAAATCCAAAGGACTTAAAAGTTCTCCTTCATCGTAGCAGGCCTGGAGTCCCTGCGGTATCCTTTTCCACAGACCTACTGGGGCTTCTCCAAGTTCTCCTCCCACTGACTGTACCTGACTTCACTGCCAGGCTGGGAAGTTATTCTAGTAACTGGCCTCTGGAATATGCAGCTGATCAGCCTTTGGGGAGTGTAGAACTTTCACCAGGTCCCTGCTTGGCCTCAGTTACATGGACTCGTCATTTCCTCTGTGAAGTCTGGGGCATCATATTTCTTTTGAGCTTCCCCAGAAAAGACTGGCTTGGAAAACAGGTCTACAAAGGCTCCCTCGTGCTTACAGAATCGTCCTGCTGACCCTACTCCTAAGGTACAGATAGCCTGTCTCTTGTTGGAAATGCCTATTTTTTGTTTCTTTTTTTTAATTACAAATGATATATATACTCATAAAAATTGTTTAAGTATGAAAATGAAACAGTAGAAGATCTGCCAAAATCTCACCCCCAAGAGATTGGTAATGTTTCAGGGAATATCCTCTGAGACTATTCCTATGAATACACAAACATCTCTATTTTCTTCAAGTCTGTCAGACTAATATAATCTGCTAATAGTTATTCTACAAGTTTTTCTCGTATGTTGTGCATATAATTAACTTCCAAGTGTCCTTCTGGAAAGGAACCTTCCTGCTTTTCCAAGTCCTGACAGCTGGTCTTCCACTGAGCAGCACACAGGAGATAAGAAGTGCCTGTCCATTCAGTACAACATCATCAATCTGAGGATTTTTTCTCTTGACCACCTTGTGTCTCATGGCAGGGTCCACAGTGGCCAAGGCTTCTCACAGGGCCTTGGCTTTAAATGACTCCACAAGCTTCACTGACTATCACCTAAGTTCCAGTTAATTGACAAAATTCTGGAAATAAAACACACAACTCTCAACAATTATACAGTCTCTGAAGGGAAAAAGACAAGTACGCATAGTTATGAATAGCGCAGTAGAGGAATTCATAAAGGTTAAGCACAGACTGAAGCACCCAAAATGGGCAAAGGGACGACTGTCACTGGTAAAGTTTCCAGGGAGAAGGCCACACTTACACCTGAGCGAAGTCTTGAAAGACACAGAGTAGTAACTCAGGTGGAAAGGACATTCAAACACAGGAACCGGCTTAGAGGTTAAAAACAAAAAAAAATCACCCCGTATGCACTTGTTATATTTGTGTTATGTACAATAGCAAAACTTTTTTTTTTAATCTTCAAGGAAAGCAAAAAAAAAAAAAAAGGAATTTATTCTAAAGGCAATGGGCATTTTCTTGAAGGCAATGTTTTAAGCATGCAAGGGACGTGGTCTGCTTTTACAAAGATCTTTCTGGAAGTGGGTGTGGCATGCAGATTGGAAGCCAGAACAGTTGCAATGCTATTGTGATACTCCGGTTCAAACCCGAGCCTGAATTAAGGCAATGGCAGTGGAAGTGAAGGAAGAGAATTTGACACAGGCAAAACAAACAGCATTTGGAGACCTCTAACAGCTGTGGGAATGAGTATTTTGGGCGATTCTCCATTAATGATGTAATAAGGGTTCTGGTAGATAGGTGCCTTTCCCTGAGGAAGTGGACTCAAGGAGTAAAGAAATCTAGTCTTTATTACTGACTTTTTCCCCCCTTATTTTTAGGCAGAAGATAAAGGGACAAGTCATAAATTTAGTTTTAGAAATATTATATTTGTTTCTTTAAAAAAATATTTTCCTTTTTTTTTAAGTTTATTTATTTTGAGAGAGAGAATGCACACAAGTTGGGGAGGGGTGGAAAGAGGGAGAGAGAGAGAATCCCAAGCAGGTTCCATGCTGTCAGCACAGAGCCTGACACAGGGCTCGATCCAACAAACCGTGAGATCATGATCTGAGCTGAAATCAAGAGTCAGACGCTTAACTGACTGAGCCAGCCCCAGAAATGTTATATTTGAAATGACTAAGGAACATTCAGATGGGGATGTTCAAAAGGCAGCAAGACAGAATGTAAGAGAAACTGAAGAGAGATCTGAGCTTAAGTCAGACATTAGCAATTTACAGGTACATACAGTATCATCTGGCTTTTTGTTTATTTTGTCTTAACTATAATCATCTCTTCCCCTTCCACAGAATATCTGATTTCCTTTGGGGAGTTACTTCCTCCCAATTAAACAAAGTCTTGTGAGATTCTTAATCAGACCACTGGGAGACTTCCAACCTAAATGGGAATCTCCAGGAGAATTACAGAAAGATCGAATATAGCTGGAATGCATTCACCTGTACCAGCAGGGTACTGCCCAGATGGGTCTTTCTTTTTTTTTTAAAAAAAAATTTTTTTTTTTCAACGTTTATTTTATTTTTGGGACAGAGAGAGACAGAGCATGAATGGGGGAGGGACAGAGAGAGAGGGAGACACAGAATCGGAAACAGGCTCCAGGCTCTGAGCCATCAGCCCAGAGCCCGACGCGGGGCTCGAACTCACGGACCGTGAGATCGTGACCTGGCTGAAGTCGGACGCTTAACCGACTGCGCCACCCAGGCGCCCCCAGATGGGTCTTTCTAAGAGACCATTCGTACAGTATCTGATTTTTAGCCTCCTTAAGATGACTTGGTTTCATCTCACTGCCAAGCATCGTTCTGGGATACCCAAATAGCACTCTGATAAATTCACATTTGCTTGATTTGGGCAGAATTGGGGTTCTATTGCTTGAAATCAGAGAATCCTAATTGATAATTTACACATACTTACATGTATGCACACATACATGAATACATCACATGGACATAGGCATAGATGAAACTGCTTGGGAAATGTGCACAGAATAAAAAAAAAGGGAAAAGCGCCAAGGCCAGAACGCTGAAGGATGCTAGCATTTAAGAGTCAGGCTACGAAAGAGGAATCTGAGGAAGAGGCTGAGGAGTAGCCAGAGAAGAGCAGAGATAGTTCTGGCAACGAGGCAACAGGAAGAGTTTTAAGAAAGCAGGACTGGGTGGTGAACGGTGTCAGGAGACACACGGCAATGGAGGGAATGGCACAAAGTGAGGTAAGGAGGCCTGAGTGTGTGGGTAAGGTATAGGGAGACCTCCATGACTAAAACTGAATTTTTCTTGGGAAGCAGCTGGAGATAAGAAGCTACGGTCAGCTAATGCAGAGCTGTGAACAGGAGGCAGAGGAACTTAGATAGCAAAGGGCAATGGACAATGAGGACAGTAAAAAATGGAGGAGTACTTACTGTGTGGCAAACAATAAATATCTGTCGAATAAATAAAGGCTAATACCACTCTCCCTTTAAATGTGAAGAAATTACCTCCAGTATCTTCATTCTTAACTCATGCTCCTTCATGTTTGAAAGGGGGAGGGGAGGGAATAACAGTGTGGTGAGAGTTCCTAATAGAATAGTAGATATTTGGTTACTTTTTAGATCTGCACACCTTCAAGTCCCTCCAGACCAATATTGCCAAAGAGAACTTTCTGTAATGACAGGTAAGTTCTATATCTGTGTGTCCAATACAATAGTCACTGACGACATATGGGCACTGAGCACTTTAAATGTGGCTGGTGACGGGGCACCTGGGTGGCATAACTGGTTAAGTGTCTGACTTGGGCTCAGGTCATAATCCTGCAGTTCTTGAGTTTGAGCCCCACGTCGGGCTCTGTGCTGACAGCTCAGAGCCTGGAGCCTGCTTTGGATTCTGTGTCTCCCTCTCTCTCTGCCCCTCCCCCGCTTGCACTCTGTGTCTTTCTCAAAAATAAATAAACATAAAAAAAATAAATGTGGCTGGTGAGATTGAAGCATTGGGGAAAAAATACATATATACATGCATATATACATATATATATTTATTTTTTTAGAGACAGAACAGGTAAGCAGGCGAGCAGGAAAGAAGGGCAAAGGGAGGGAGAGAGAGAGAGGAGGAGGGTAGGAGAAAGAGGGAGAGAGAGAGAAAGAGAATGAGAAAGAGAATGAGGTAGAGAGAGAGAATCTTAAGCAGGCTCCATGCTCAACGTGGAGCCCAAAAGAAGGCTCAATCCCATGACCCTGAGATCATGAGTTGAGCGAAAATCAAGAGTTGGACGCTCAACAGACTGAGGCACCCACGTGCTCCTGAAGCACTGAATTTTTAATTTTATTTAGCTTTGAACAGCCACGTCTGACTAACAGCTATCTTACTGAATAGTGCAGCTCCGGACTCAGCCTGAATGAACCAATGGACAGTCTCATGGTAACTTTTCACCACTTCTCTTTGCTGCCCTGGATTAGACTCTATAAAGTTTGAGATGATGAGGATGGGGTCAGAGGATACAAAAGAAGGTCCAGAAAAGATTGTCAACGAGGGCGACCCTGAAGTCTGTGAAAGTCAGCAATTCTATTTTGCAGTCTGTTTCATGTTATCTATGGCCCATAAATAAAAATATTATTAGCTCCTTGAAGTCAAAACCTAAATACATTTCTATTCTGAGGTTTTAGAATTTCTAACTTGATGCGCTTTTTCATATTTGAAAATGTTTGCCTAATGACATCTAATTCATGTGATGCTATGGTACGGTTTTCCTTTGATTCATAGTGATTTTCAGGGTAATAATTTCATCAGCTAAAAGAAATATTCCTACTTTGTTTTCTTTTTATACTAGCTTCGAATGGATGTTTTCCTGTCATTTTCTCTTCATGTTAAAGCATCGTGGACTTTTCTCACACGGCAATGGTGAGTGTTTATCTAAATTAAAGTAGCAGTAGTAATATTCTCTGTCTCCAGCTGTGCTATGTTCAGTTTGTTAACAATCCACTTGTTCTCCTTGTTGATCTCTGAGGTTTCTGAAGAACGTGAGGTGAAGCTAGGATTTCAATGATCACCATTTTCCTACAGGAACCCCAGGAATCTCAAGAATCTGTATATCTTGTACTTACCAGTATCTCAGAAGACATTATATGCAGAAAATAAATTTAATATAATATTTAATGAATTGAAGGGAGTCCTGAGGCTAGGGCACTAAGAAGGCAGACAGAACCCACACACAGAAAGTACAAGTTATGAAAAGACCAACCCCCTGCAGGGTGGAGAAGAGGAGCAGTAAATGCTAAGACAGGTCAGGGCTCCAGGAAGGGCCCAAGTGTAGCAAGTGGTGTGAAAGGTGCCAAGCAGGGGGAAGAGACGGGGCGGAAGCTGGAAATGAGCTGAAAGTGCTCTTCTTTCTTTAATGTCTTTCTCTCTAATAGCTTATATTTTAAAATTTCAAACTATAGCAAAGTTGAAAGAATTCTGTAGCTAACATCTGTACGTTCGCCACCAGATTCCACCATCACATTTTCACTATACTTGTTACAGTACTGTTTCCAAAACATGGTCATGTGTCATGCAGTCAATGTAACAGGATGTGAAGAGGGGACAAAGAAAACATCAGACTCTACCACATGTGGTTACCCTCCCCTCTCCCAGTTTACGTGTATGCACACGCTCACATGGTAGTTGTTTCTACCCAGTTTCTATTTACTCTGTGGGGAACGAGTGTGTCCGTACATGTGTTCTTAAACATTCATGTGTGAGAGGCATCACTGAAGGTGACGGGCCTGCTTGGAAACAAGACACCTACGCTGAAGACAAAGGGAGTGAAGGTTAGATAGGAAAAGCTGAGGTGAAAATTACACAGTAATTACAAAACAATTCAAGTTTAAAAGTTCTTCAAAAATTTCGGTAGAGGGTCATTAAAATAGTAAGTTCTCATACAGTGTTTACGTAAACATTTGAACATTTTAGTCAGGAAACTTTTCAGGAAAACACCTACTGCAATAAAGTGACGCATCCCCTCACTCAAAAGTGAAATTCTACAGACAATATAGATAGCACTAGTGAGCTAAATAATTCTAACGTTTTATACTCCCAACTAGTCCAAACCACCCCAGAAATGAGTGGCAAAGCCATACGGTAGGCTTCGGTTTTCCATCTGACTACATAGAATGCCTTTATGAAAATTTCTCATATTCGTTATTTCACATTTCATTCTGAAACAGCAACAACTGTCAAAATAGGTTACAAAATAGTTATTAAAGGTTCTTTAAAACTTACTTTGTTTTATAATTTATTAATCTGACGTAAGGTATAAAAGAGAAAAAACCAAATTATCTTGGAACAAAGATTTTGATCCCTTTCTAAATCAATGAGAACAGCTACCTCCAACAGAAGAGGTCCCAAGGATTCCTTTTCTATCACTCCTTGACTGCTCGATGAGATGTCTGATTTCTGCACTTCATCATCAGTTGTTGATTTCTCTATAATAAAGAAACAAAAAGTCATGCATCCAAAAGGGCTTGTTTCCATATTGGCAAGTTACAAAGACACAGATTCACCTAATTTAAGATTCAAATAACATTTACTTATTATCTAGGCGATATTTATTGATAACATTATTTAATCTTAATGATATTCACTTTATGGATGACAAAATTGAGGTTCACAAAGGTTAAGTAATGTGTCCCAAATCATATAACTAATAAGTGGCAGCAGGATAATTTGAATTCTGACCTATCAAGTCCAGTGTTCCAACAACGGGGAAAATGGTATAAATATAAAGCCTTTTGAAAAAGTCTACACCAGAAGTTTTTAAGAAATGAGTAAACTGTAAAAGAATGATGATTTCCTCCATTTTTCTTTTTCCTCTTCTGATTTGATAAACTGCCATTGAAAAGAGAGTGAAGAAATGCTTTTTCCTTTTGTGAGCCTGCATGAATTAGCTTACCTTTCACATTCCTGTCATGATGATCTGATTGATAAAACTGTATAACTACTAAATGATCTGAAATTCTTTTGTGCAGTGATGTTGGAAAAGCCATCCATCATCTTCAAACAGCGCCATACTTAAATAAGTTTCCAATCTGTCAAACTAGTGAGTTAGTTAGCCAAAAACCAAATTTGGTATCATTGAATATAAAGGCTCATTTTTTTACTTTAATGGGTAACACATTTCAGGGGCGCCTGGCTGGCTCAGGAGCATGTGACTTTTGATCTAGGGGTTGTAAGTTTGAGCCCCATGTTGGGTGTAGGGACTACTTAAAAATAAAAAAAAATCTTAAAACAATTAAATATGAAATATTTCATACATTCCAAAAAATACAGGAAATGACATAGCATACATCACATAGCCACCATTCATTTTTCACGGATGTGAACATTTGCTCCACGTCCTTCCTTCTTTAAAAAATAAAATGCTGCAAATAGAACACTCTGCTACCACTCCTTCTCTGTCTCTTTTCAGAAATAACTAGTATTCTGAGGTCAGTATAATAATTTCTAGGCCTGTTTTTTATTACTTAAGTACACATGTATGATTTCTTGAACAATATATCACCTTTTATTTTTTTTTAATGTTTATTTTTGAGATAGAGAGCACCAGGGGGGGAGTGGCAGAGAGAGAGGGGGACAGAGGATCCAAAGCAGGTTTCCTGCTGACAGCAGCAAGAACTGTGAGATCATGACCTGAGCTCAAGTCAGACTCTCAACTGACTGAGCCACTCAGGCACCCCTACTGTTTTGTGTTTTAAAGTTTACATAAGTATATATGGACTTCTCCAACTTAGTGTTTCCATTCAATATTATGTTTGAGATTTAAGCACACTGATGTAGATCTGATTCATTCATTTGAGATGGTATATATCATGTGCTTAACCCACAGTTAGTAGATTTCCTAAGCCACTACTGACAGACCTTTGACTACCACACACAGTGCTGTAATAAACTATTTTCAGTACTTCCTCTTTTGTACATGTGTGACAGTTTCTTGAGGGTAAACACTAAAAGTGAAGTTGCCGGTTCATAGGGTCTATGTATTTTCGACATTACTAAGTTTGACAAATTGCTCTCTAAAGAGAATGTACCACTCGTAACATTCAAGGGTTTTTGTTTTTATGCATCCTCACTGACAATTGATATCAGCATTAAAAAAAATTTGTGTGTGTGAATCTATTGGGTGTAAAGTGTCATTTCATATAGTGTTTATAACAACAGCTTTACTGATTCACAATTCACATAGCATGCTATTCATGCATTTAAGGCATACAATTCAGGGGTGCCTGGGTGGCTCAGTCGGTTAAGCGTCCTTCAGCACAGGTCATGATGTGGCGGTTTGTGAGTTCAAGCCCCACCCTGGACTGTGTGCCCCCTTCTCTTTATGCCCCTTCCCCACTCACTCTCCACCTCTCAAAAATAAACATTAAAAAAAATAAAGCATTCAATTCAATGGTTTTTAGTACATTCACAGGGTTATGCAACCAACATTATAATACATTTTAGAACATATTCATCAACCCAAAAAGAAACTTTGTACCCTTGAGCAGTCACCCCCCATTTTCCCAATGCTCCCAAGCCCTAAGCAACCACCAATCTACTTTCTGTCTCTGTGGATTTGCCTATTCTGGACATTTAGTATAAATGGAGTCATACAACACATGGTCCCTCGTGACTGGCTTCTTTTGCTTCGTGTGCTTTCAAGGCACTGTCAGTACTTCATTCCTTTTTTTTTTTTTTCTGCCAGATAATATGCCATTATATAAATATACCTTGTTTAACTTATCCATTGGTCAGCCGATAGATACACGGGTTGTTTCCACCTTTCGGCTACTTATGAATAATGCTGCTACGAACATTTGTGTGCAAGTTTTTGTGTGGACCTAGGTTTTCCTTTGTCTTGGGTATATACCTACAAATGGAATTGCTGGGTGATACTGTACCTCAATGCTTAACATTTTGTGGAACTACTGGACTGTTTTCCAAAGTGGCTGCACAATTTTATTTACTTTCCTACCAGCAGTGTACGGGGGTTCCGATTTCTCCCATCGTCACCAACACTTATCTGTCTTTTTTGTGTACAGCCATCCTGGTACTTCACTGTGGTTTTGATTTGCATTTCTCTGATGGCAACGATATGCACATATTTTTCCTGTGCTTATTAGTCATTTATATGTCTTTGAGAAGTATTCAGTCAGAGCCTTTGTCCATCTATTAACTGGGCTATTTACCTTTTGATTATTATGGTACAGAAGTTTCTCATTTAGTTCTAAGATGTACTTGCTTCATCAATTCATGTGTTTATAACATTAAGACAGGTTTTTGGTTTTTAAACAGGTTTGTCAAAAAACACCAACCGTCAAGTCCAAGTAAATTAAATAACTATGTGTGAAAAGCAAAACATCTAAAATTTCAGGCAAAACCTAAGGCGGGAGTGGCTATGTGACCTAGTTTCTGGCTCAAGGAATGTGAAAAGAAGCGACGTGCAATTTCTGGGTCTTGTCCTTAAAAGGAAAGAAGCATGCCTCCCCATTTTCTTCTTTCCCCTTTTTGTCAGCTGGGATGTGGACCGGTGAGCCATGTTTAGCCACGTGGAAAATGGCAATAGGAATGGCACAGAAAAAAAGATGAAATCAGTCACAACCTCTGACACATCCCTAGATTATCTTGTTAAAGCTGCTGTACTTTGGGTCTCTTGTTACAGTAGCCTAGCCTGTATCCTAACTATACATTCTGTATTTCTCAATCCCATGTTTATTTGCTAGATCTTGATTACGTCCATGATAGACATAATTTATTGGCACGCTACCATGAAAAGTAAGACTTTAACTTACATCAACCTTCTACCCACACATTTCTCCCTCCTTCCATCCTCCCAATATAGTTACAATTTTTAGGGCAATCAGTATTTAATATCTATGCTCCTGTGGCCACATAAATAAAGTTCACAAACGAGACAAGGTGTGTGCTATCATTTACATTTCTCCTATTTTGCGTTTTAGTCTTTTTAAGTTCAACTCCTCCCTAAACTTCCCCCCCCAAAATGAAAATTTCCTCTTAATTAGTCAGTCCTCTGATTCTCTGTTCCATTTTTTCCCCATGGAAACATTCGTCCTGGAGGCCTCTATCCACTAGCTATGTTTTTAGGTTGATGCACAAGGGTACACCTTTCTTCTGTTAAGATTCCATGGTTTCCCTGGATTAAGATCCTATGCCTTTCTTTCTTGGTTTGCTATGGTGGTTTTGATAGATATTTCTGGAAAAAGTACACAGAAGATAACTTTTGAACTGAGGCTTTAAATGTCTGAAAATGTCTTTATTTTGCACTTACACTTCATTTGGATTCACACAGAATTCCAGGTTTAGAATTCTCAGGGCACCTGGGTGGCTCAGCTGGCTAAGTGTCTGACTCTTGGTTTTGGCTCTGGTCATGCTCTCACAGTTTGTGAGTTTGATCTCCACAACAGGCTCTATGCTGGTGGCACGGGGCCTGCTTGAGATTCATATTCTCCCTCCCTCTCTCTCCCTCCCTCCCTCCCTCCCTCTCTCTCTCTCCCTCCCTCCCTCTTTCTGCCCCTCTCCTGCTTGTGTGCACTCTCCCTCTCTTTCTCAAAATAGATAAATAAACATTTCTTAAGAAAAGAATTCTCATTCAGTATTGTTATTTAGGATACACTCTGAATCTGGTACGTGTCTATTTTTTCTTTCCCTTGTTTTTTTTCTCTCTGGTGTCTGAAAATTGTGCACTGGTGTGAGGTTTTTTTCCCTTTCTTTTTATTCGTTGTGCTGGGCACTATATGAGTGCTTTCAATCTGGAAACCCACATCTTTCTAATTCTGAGAAGTGTTTTGTTTTGGTTTTGTATTATTACTCTTATAATTTCCTCCCTTTATTTGGTCTGTTCTCTTTTTCTGAAATTAATATGTTACACCTCCTGAACTATTCCTATACACTTCCCACCTTTCCCTTGTCTTCCACTACTTGTCTTTTTATTTTTACTTTCTAAGGGATTTCTTCATATTATCTTTCAACCCTTAAAATATTTATTCAACAAATATTCCCTGAAAGTCTACTATGTAACCAGGAACTGTTTTAGGTATGAGGGCACAATGATGAACAAACAAAAATCCTCACCCTCATGGAGCTCTAGTGGGAGTAGGCCGACAATAAACGAATAAAACATATAATATGTTAGATGTAAAAAACACTGTGGGGAAAATAAATCAAGGAAGATGTAGAGAGTGTGTGTATTAGAGAGAGAGTGTATTAGATAGGATAGTTACAGACAAGTTCATTGCGAAGAAATATTTGAACAAAGGCACAAAAGAGGTGAGGGAATGAGCCTTGTGTACATCTGGGAAAGAACATTCCAGACAAAGGGAGAAGAAAGTGCCAAGACCTGAGGCAGAGTGTGCCTAGAATGGTTAGGCAGAGAGTGAGTAGGCAAAGAGTAGAAAACAAAGTATAAAGAGGCAAAGTTTATTTCAGTTATCCCGATTTTAAGTTCCAAAAGTTATTTGGTGTTTTGAATGTTTTATTTTATAGCATCTTATTATCATTTCATAGTTGACTTACCTTCCTTTTTGTCTCTGAGGGACTGTTTGATGGTTTGAAGTTTTCTTCTGCTCCCTGCACTGTCTCTACTTTCTCTGAGTTCCCTTTTTTCCTGTTTGCTCGATTTGTTCTCTTCTACTTTACAGGTTTTCCTCAAATATTCAGATTTTTATTCAGATTAAAGAGTAAGGTACTAAAAGGCTGACTGGCAGCTGTGTGAATAGAGGGGGCAAGACAGGGAAAGGCTTTTGTCATGTGGGGATCATTCCCAACTGTCAGTGTCTGTGTGTCTTTTCCTTTGGGCAGGTCAGCGTCCCCAGAGGGGTCCTTCCCCCCTTGGGCGGCAAGCAGCGAGGTGACATATAGCTTCTGGCTGGCTCTCCCCTTTGGAGACTTAAAATACTAGTTTCTACTGTCTGCTCCATCAGCTGTCACTAGACTATTCACTTTCCAGCTTATAAAATCTTAACATCCTACCACTTTAATCATTATAAATATATTTGTTTATAATCTTTTCACATTGCTGTTATTCATCTGAAATTCTTTCTGGTCTATTTCTTCTGTTTGTTATTTGTGTTCCTACTTACTGTAGATTGTTTCCTCATATGTTACATAATTTCTTAGCATAAAATCACCCTCATAAGCATTTTTCTTTGGGAATGCCATGGGAATGAATACTGTTCAGTTTTGTTTTCCAGTCTTTACCCCTGGTTTAATTAGCCAGATCATCAGGCAACTTGTTTTATGTAATACATGCAAAGATAGTGAAGTATTACTTCGAAATGAGTTTTTCCATTATCCGGTGTGAGAGTTTTCCTCCAAAGCGCTCTGCCTGTGTGTCTGCTTTAATTCTTTGCTAGGGGTTTTCTGGCATGAGGTCCCCAGTAAATATGGACAGTATAAATATGAGTCGTAAAACAAAGTCAGGATTTTCCCAGAAGAGACTGTTTCCCATGCCCGGAGCCCCGGCAGAGACCAGCTTATTATTCAGATGGAGGGATTTTCCTACCACTGAGGCACTGTCTTTCAACACTATGCCAGAGCTTCAGGTCTGACCCCACAACTTAGATCTCTTGACTCAATTCCCTTAGATACCAGGCTACATAACCTACCAAGGCAACCAGTGTTCAAGTTAAATTAATAAGCCATGTTTTTGTAACAAGAAACCTCTCAGATTCACTTTCTAAAATAAAGACCATCTATACAAAAATGTTTCTTTAATAACATTATGAAATTCAATGCAATTTCTTAATAATAAAAATAATAAAATCACCTATTATAAAGGTCTTCATAACAAAGCACACAACCATGGTTTTGGCTTTTTTTTTTTTTTACCTTGTTCCATTCTCTTCATTAGCTGTATCTGATCGACTGTCTTCTTCAAAATCTTGCATTTGTCTGGCTTTACACTCAAACTGTCAATGTCACTGATGTTGGCAGACAGTAACTCAGCTAGTTCTTCTAAATATTTATTTTCTTGTTCCCTGCGCCTCTTTTCAGTACTGTTTGTTACACAAAGAAAAACCAGTTAGTGTACATTTCTACCACGATACTTCCCTCTTTGATCAAGTACTTAATATTTACATATTTATAGAGATCCATAATTTTATCCAGAATATAAAGTCCGATTTTGAAAACAACTTAAATTCACAATACCAAAGTGCAGAAAACAATTCTGGCCAAAAATACATAAAGAGAGTGACTGCCATCATATATGTATTTCCTCAATGATATAAATACATCAAATATTTCCCAACAAAATGTTAGATGTTAAATTTTTTTTTTAACGTTTATTTATTTTTGAGACAGAGAGAGACAGAGCATGAACGGGGAAGGAGCAGAGAGAGAGGGAGACACAGAATCAGAAGCAGGCTCCAGGCTCTGGGGCATCAGCCCAGAGCCCGATGCGGGGCTCGAACTCACGGACCATGAGATCGTGACCTGAGCTGAAGTCGGACGCTTAACCGACTGAGCCACCCAGGCGCCCCCAAAATGTCAGATATTAAAAGGAAGCAGAAAGTACTTACACTCACTGCATTTGGAATTTACTTTATATTCTAAACAATAATTCCTTGAATTAGAAAATCTGATTTTTCAAATAACTTTGTTATAAATTAAGTAGTGCAGACTATACTAGAGTTCAAATAAGTTATACTTTGAAATCTGATAAACTTTCTTAATTTTTTTGTTACTGAAAGAAATCTGATAAACACTTGATTCTTATCATAACTAGACCATTAGTTGGTCCTCATCAAAAAGAAAAGAGCATCCATCCAAAAAGTAAAAGAAAAAGAATAATAATCAATTATGAGACAAAGGTACAGAGAACAATGTCTTTTGTATACAACTTCATTCTACAAAAAAGAAGAAGACATCTATTTATAAGTTCTCATAAATGTGATAAATAAAATCAATTTTGATTTATCTTGAAGCAAAATTACGAGAACAAAGGATAACAGTGCAACCAGCTAGCGCTTTACATTCAATCAAAGGTACTGAATGAATACTTTTCAGTTTTGTTTTCCAGTCTTTACCCCTGGTTTAATTAAGCCAGATCATTAGGGAACTTATTTTATGTAATACATGCAAAGATAGTGAAGTATTACCTTGAAATGAGTTTTTCCATTATCAAATTAACATAATAAGAAAGATTGGTCACAAATAACTCTTTGTTTTATAAGCAGCAACCAAAATCATCTGGTGTGATGGTAGAAAAGTGGTAAAAAAAAAAAAAAAAAAGAGGTGAAAAGAGGGCAAGATTATGAGCTTTTAAAAAGCTCATAATTGGGGCGCCTGGGTGGCTTAGTCGGTTGAGCGTCCAACTTTGGCTCAGGTCATGATCTCGCAGTCCGTGGGTTCGAGCCCCGCGTCCGGCTCTGTGCTGACAGCTCAGAGCCTGGAGCCTGTTTCAGATTCTGTGTCTCCCTCTTTCTCTGACCCTCCCCTGTTCATGCTCTCTCTCTGTCTCAAAAATAAATAAATGTTAAAGAAAATTTTCTTTAAAAAAAATTAAAAAAAATAAAAAGCTCATAATTGGCAACAATTAAAATACCACTTACTTTTCATAACACAAAACTATAAAAGCAATAGCATTTCCATAGCAACATAGTAAGTTGAAAAGAACCAAGTCAGCCAATCAAATGTATTTAACCACAAAAAACAAAATACTACAACATGGTACACATCCCAGAACAAAACCAAATTTTGAAACTTTAACAATCATCCTTTATCTTTATCTGTAAAGCCTTTCATTATTAAGGAATTAGTCCCACTTTATTTAGTAAAACTTTATCTTACAATTTCCACAGAAAGTACATGGAGCAAGATATCCTGACAAACTTCACACAAAGGCATTGAAAACAAGGCATGAAGAAAATGACATATTCAAGGTTTCCGAGAACTCCATCTCTGCAACTTGATAGTGTTTTAGAGGACACCTGATTTTACCTTAGAGAAACTAAGTCTTACTAGACTTATTTTGTAGATTCAGTCTAAAGTATGACCTGTTTAAATCTAGGGGTCTAGATTCTAACACGAGTAAATTGGATTCACGTAGTGGAACTCCAAAATCTGCTTCTGACATTAAGTTTTACGTAAAACTCAAGTGCCTGACACCACTGTAGAATAAAAGAAAGTGCTAGAATGGCAGGATAGACAGAGAGTTGACAGAGGAAGCAAGAAGCTAAAAATACTGAAATGCTGAGTTGTCTATAAAATGACTTAAGAAGGAGACTAGGAAAATCACCACGAAACGAAGTAACTAATAAGCAAGGACAGAAAATGAGAGCAGATATATTTAAACAAAGTCAAAACTGAAGGAGGGGCGGACATGACCAAAAAATTCTACCTTAATGGAAAAGAAGGCTTCCTTTATTACTTTAGCCACTTACACTTCTCACCAGCCCACTCGACTTCCGTGGACATTGCACACATGCTAGTTAATCATGCTATGAATTAACTAACGTATCTTTTTCCTTCAACTTACTAGCTTTTTCAACAAATGGTCCTAAACTTATTACATGCCAGACAGCCACGCACTATGTCCTGGGGATCCAGGGGTAAATTAGGTGTAGCCCTAATTAGTGTGAGAATAAAGAAAAAGAGTCATTACAACACTATGTGACAAGACTGTTAATGCTATAGAAGTTCATCCGGATCGCACCTACACTGAGGCAATGAGATGTCCCAACCTGGTGGTAGACAGGGATTGGTTTCAGGGCAGGGGAGGCAGACAAACAAAACCCAGCTTTTTCAAAGGTGTAATATGAGAATGAAAATGTCAAGTTAAAGGATCTATAAGTAGTTCAGTATGGCTCAACTACAGAAAAGAAACAGAAGGGCAGGAGATGAGTTCCAAGCCACATCATGAGGGCTCTTCCATACACCATGATAAAGAGCATGATGTATTGCTTAAAAGCACAAGTTCAAATTTCCTCAGTCATTTATTAGCTATGTAACCCTGGACAAGTTGCTTAACAGCAATTTAACTTCTCTCAGCTTCAATTTCTTTATCTGCAAAACAGGGGTGATGACATTAATTATCTCTTAGAATTTAGTGAGGATTAAAAAAGATGTTAAATGTAAAATGTTTGGCAAAGTTGCTGGCATATACTTTTAGTTCAGTAAATGTTACCTATTGTCATTGTTTTGGTTATGATTATTTTTTTCAGGGCAAGGGGAAGCCCAGAAGGGTTTAAGAAGAAGAATGAGTGGCATGACAAGATTTGTAAGCTCCCTGAAGATAGAAAACATGACTCACTTTGCTTATATCCTTATAACGTCATGCACACCATGCTGGTTGAATAGTGGGCACTAAATAAAGCACTTGTTGAGCTGAATTAGAAATATTAAACAAGCACAAGGCATAGCTACCCAGCATTTTGAGACTGGCATTTTAATCCCCATTCTCCTAGTACAGTTAAAGAATGGAGAAGAGGTAATAGGAAGAGATATGAGGCATCAATTACTAAGAAACTCTATCAGGGCTCTTGTACAAAGGTCTGGCAATATCCTGAGGTCTAACATATTCTCTTTATGATTAATGAGTTCAGAATCTGTCCAAAGAGACAGCAGATAATAACAAAACCAAAAGAAGCATTACAAGGTGGTATTCATACACAAACTCAATCAGTTTCAAAATCATGAAGTTTTACTTTACCATATCAAAAATGTCAATTGAAACTGAAGCCCATACTTACAAACCTGAAGGAGGTAATGTTTTCAAATATTTTGAAAGCAGACACACAAAGATTATTATCTTTAAAACATCTAAGAAGAAAAAATATATTCACTTTTTGATATTTGTCATGGCATGATTATGTATGTATAAAAAAATCAAAGATCTACAGATAAGCCATAAAACAAATAAGAAAGTTTAGAACAATGGATGCATAGGAGACCAATAATCCCAAATCCTATATATTAAAAGCTGTCAGTTAGAAGATGCAATAGACAAAATTATACCATTTCCAAAAGCAATAAAAATTCTGTGGGACCCTGGAATATATCTAAAGATGGGCTAGTTGTTCAAAGGGGAAAATTATGAACTACTACCAAAGAATAGTGAAGACCTGAATATGTGAATAGCCTTTATATGCACAAATAAGAACACTCGGGAATCTGGAGTCTAGAAAATAAAAATGTCAATTCTCTTCCAATTTAATCTATAAAAGTAAATGACATTCTAATCCAAATCCCAGGAGTATTTTTCTTCAGGGGAAACTTAAAAACCTGATTTAAAAATCTGAATGGACAGGTAAAGGGACAAGAATAGGGAAAACGATTTTGAAAAATAACAAAGAATGACTTGCCTCAACAGATATCAAGGTGATTGTCATAAGAAAGTTCAGAACCAGATCCCTATCTATACAGGAACTGGATCTATGATAAAGGTAACAGCACAAAAGCAGAGAAAGGATAGGGCCATAACCACTTATGTTCTACATGGGGAAAAAATAAAATTAGTTCCCCACATTATATCATATGCAAATCAAATTCTACATTAATTAAAACTCTAAATACACATATGTATGTAATATGTAAATATGTAAAAATATGTTTAAGGCCTTGAAGTAGAGGGAAAAAAATTCTTCCACGAGACCCCCAAGAGCTTGACATATGAAAACTGAAGGTTCCAAGGTATGTCAACGGACTTCAAAAACAGTTAAACAGACCAGGAGAAGAAAGATATTTACATCAAATATAAGCAAAAAAGAGTAGTACACAGAAAATTAAAAAAACTCTTATAAATAAAAAGGAAAAGGAAAACAACCCAGCAGGAATATGGGCAAAAGATATACCCAGGAAATTCACAGAAGAGGAAAACAAAAATCAAAATCAATTTATCTGGTTATCAGCGAAATATACTTCAAACTGTAACCCCACACTCATCAAGTTGGGAGACTTACAGTGAGGAGAGGACAGTGTGGGTAAGGGTGTGAGAAAAAAAGAACTCTCAATGCTTGTTATTTGAAGAGCAATGTGGTGGTGACCTAGTTAACATAAAGATGAATACAGATCCCAAAGAAACTCTCACATATCAAGTAGGAGGTGTGGAAACTGATACTACACTGTATGTTAACTAACATGAATTTAAATAAAAAATAAACAAAAATAAAGTAGGGAGGTGCATATGAGGATGTTCCTTCACTGTAGTGCTAGTTGTAAGAGCAAAAATTTCTAACAGAAAGGTTGTTTATAGGGAAATGGATTTTTCAAATGGGATACATTCCTGTCTTACAACATTTAATCAAAAGGTGACAGAACTGAAATCTATATATATTTATATCTCAAGATGCATGCTGGAAAAAGTATACTCTAGAAAAATATATACAGTATACAGTATTGTATCATATGTATACTTACAAACATTCTGTATTACTCACCAGTTCATATATATATGTAATTATTAAAAATGGAGAAATTAATTGCAGACAAATCAATGTAATAATTAATATTTTACTACCTTATTCAAATAAGACTATACAAATATGATAAAATATTAAAAAATACTAACAATACCACAAAATATGAACAATTATATGTAATGGATATGTATAGTTCCTTAGCGTCTATTCTTAACATAGATTTTAAAAATTTCCCCAAATAAAAAATTAAATCTAAAAAACAACAGTTTTATTTATTTATACTTTTTTTAAATATCTATTTATTTTTTGAGAGAGAGAGAGAGAGAGAGAGAAAGCACAAGCATGGGAGGGGCAGAGAAAGAGAGAGGGGGACAGAGGACCCAAAACAGACTCTGCACTGACAGCAGGGAGCCTGACGTGGGGCTCGAGCTCACAAACTATGAGATTGTGACCTGAGCCGAAGTCAGATGCCCAACTGACTGAGCCATCCAGACACCCCTATTTATTTACTCTTACATTTTCCTTTGAAAAGGACTGACTTTACATACAGATAAAACAAGAACATTAACTTTGACAACACAAATCTGGATTGTATCTCAATATCAACGTTCCTCTGAGCATCTGGACACTTACCTGTGGTTATGAATACTTAAGTTATGATCTGTGACAGTCCTTTTAATTGATCAACTTTTGTCTCTCCAGACTGGAGCCCTGGCACTTACTCCCCTGTTAAAATCCTTTCTTTATCCCCCATGAGAAAGAAGCACGTAATCCAGGGACAGAAGAATCTTCTGCCACTTCACTCTCTAGATCAGTGATGATCAATGGGGGCCATATTGCTTTCCCCATCCCTGACAAACATTTGACAACTGTCTGAAGACATTTTTTGGTAGTCACAACTGATGTGACACTTTGGTTATCATAACTGATGGAAAGATGCTACTGGAGTCTAATGTGTGAAAGTCAGGGATATTGCTACGCATCCTACAACATACAGGAGAGCTGCCCACAGCAAAGAATTATCTGGCTGACAAGGTCAATAGTGTGAAGGCTGAGAAAGCTTTCTCTAGATCCTAGAAGATGAATGGAGTAAGATCCCCTCAGGTGGGAAGCTGTTCTTTTGATGCGAGTGAGTTTCTTTCTCTGGCATTTGTTAGAATCTCCTTAGCAATAATTCTCTTTTAGCCTATTTAAGGTGATCATATTCCTTATGATACACAAATATTTAATTCCACAAATAGGCATTCTTTAAAATCCTAATACTAATATTATAAAAATAATGATATTTCTTAGTTCTGCTAACATAACGTTCTAAGATAGCAGGTTGAAGATATACAATAGACTTACTTATTCACGTGACAAATATTTACTATGGCCTTACTATATATAAGCCACACACTATGCTACAAACTAGGCATATAATAGTAAGAACGGACAAGGTCCTTACCAAATAGCAGCCTAAGCGTGTAGTGGAGAAGCCAGAAATTCACGAAATAATCACAATGAACTAGTAAAAACCTGAAATTATGGATCAGAGCTATAAACATACATGTGAGATAGATACAGGAATGGGGGAGACTTAACATAATATTTATGGAAGTAAGAGAAAGCTCCTTTTAAGGTGGTAATGTCTAAGCTGGTATCTGTTGAATGTATAGGTACTGACTACAAGAAATCTAGAGGGAGCAAGCTAGATTGTGGGAGCAGCATGTGCAAAAGTCCCGGGGAAACAAGAAAACATGGGGAGTATAAGGGACTCCAAGAAGAACAGAAAACTTGAAGTAGATTTAGCAAGAACTCTTAAGTGGCAATGAAAATGATAAAGAAGCTCTCCTAGATCTAGACTAAGAAAACAGTGTTCCTACCTTGATGCCAGTGTGTCACATGGCGATCCTTTCCTCTTATGTGAGTCTGGGTTAGCAGGGTCGGATGAACTGTCCCCGAGGCCACTCATGTTGAAAAACTTCACACCTAAAAAAGGAAGGACAACAATGAGAAATCTACTCTGGTGAGCTTTCTAACCACAGGAGAGGAGGAAGCTCCCTTATGTTAGAAGATATCTAAACACTATAGGGTCTCTGTGAATACCTAATTACAGCCATCATAAAAGTATCCCCATCTATACAGAGTCATCAGCTATTTAGTGTTTCTACACTTTCTTTTCTGTATTTGTAAAACAAAATAAATAGTCCCTTATGAAATCACAAAGGTCAAACAGGATGAAAGTATTATTAGAATAATGAAATAGCACTGAAATTTTATTTCAGAGAAAAAAATCACTTTCAGATGTTTCTAAGAACAAGGTATAACTGGGAGTCAGAGAAATTATTTCTTATATGTATTTATTTTAGATTGTGCTTTGAAAAGAACTTGAAACAACTTTTACTCATAAGGTTTGGGATTTTATACTGCTAAGAAAATAAATAATACATCTACAATTAAAGTTGAAGCAATGAATTAGATTTGGTACTTACCAACTCTGAATTCTATATTCCTAACCTTGTGTTTATGTAGTCAGGCGACAAAGATCAAATGTTTAGTCTATGTTAGGATCTTGGTATAGATGCCAGAGAACACAAAGTCATTTCCCTGAGCACGCCAGTCAGGTCTCTCTCTCACATGTTGTGCCAGGTAGTGACTACACTTACAGATCCACTCTGACTTGTCCCTATCAACTACTATTCTCTGTAGAATCCCTAACGAAACTCAGAATCCTATCCCTGGCCTTATATTCATCACGACCTTTTGTATGTTATTAGTGCCAAACAGCATACCTCCCCCATTTGTTTTCACCCCATCTACCCTTGAAAAAGGAAAGAAAATCCTTGCTAAATGGGAAAAACCTTTAACTTTTCCTTTTCCACAGCAATGACAACTGTGCTTATAAAGCTTATAAAGAATGCTGAGATCCATAAGAATCTCTCACATGGTTTTAATTAATACATGTGAGCAAATCCTTTTTCTCTAGTCCTGAAACTTACTGTCTCTAGCCTGTCCTTTGTCAATACCAAAGACTGTCAGTTCCCCCTTTTCTGTGTACAAATAATAACTAAAATTCTAATCATGAATTTATTATTTCATGCAACAAAAGGGGCACATTCTGAATTTCTCCCACATGAGAAGTGCAGTTCATAAAAACCTCCAACGCCTAGGATTGCAGTCTTGTAATTGCTTTTTACTTTTCTCCTTTACTCCTCATTTCTAATCAGTATCCATGTCCTGTCAATTCTTCCTTAATAAGAGATCTCAGATTGTCCCCTCCTTTTTATTCTCAGATATAGTTATGATTCTAGTTGGAACCCAATGCTTCATTCTGGATTAATGCAAGATCCATGTATCTGGTTTCTCAATTCCAGTCACTCTCACTTCTAATCTGTCCTATAAACAGCACCTAAACCATTCCTGCTCAAATGTCATTTCCAAGATATCAGTTCCCTGATGAGGAATCAACTGGGTCCCCCTACTGGAGCATGGTGGTTGAAAGCATGGGCTGTGGGGTCAGAAAGGCCTTACTTAAGTTGAAGTCCTGGCTTAACCAGTACCTACTTATTCTTGGGCAAAGTGTATAATCTCCTTAAACCTAATTCCTCATCTATAACATACAGATAATAATTACCTTCACCCACCTTCAGATCTGTTATAAGGACTGAACGAAACAGTGCATGTAAAGAGCATACTCTAGTTCCTGGAGAATGCTGACTGTTGTTATTTTCTCTTTAGACAGAGAGCTCCATGAGGGCCTAGGGTTCACTTGTGGATAACTCATCCCAAACCTTCTTATCAATAAATACAATGGACACTTTTCATGCCTTCATTTGTTAGTGCTCAATATATGCTAACTATTATTATTATTATTATTATTATTATTATTATTTTATTGGCCTACTTGGAGCAGCATTTGAAATAACCTTCTGAAACACTGTCACCCATTGGCTTCTGTGATCCCGTACTTCCTTCATTTACTTAACAAATAAATCAAGCATCTATCATGCATCAGACACTGTGCTAAAAGCTGAGCAAATAAATGGTCAGCAAAATAGAGGTTCCTGCCCTCAGGGAGCGGGAGAAATAAGCAAATAAGACACAAAAGTAACATATAATTTTAAACTGTGATAAAAGTTACAAAGGAAAAGAATACAAAAGGAAAAGGAAAAGGAAAAGAATAGGAAAAGAATAGAATAGAATGTTTCTCATAGAGAGAAGCAATAGGAGGAGACCTAATTTTAATTGGGGCCCTCTCCAAAGAAGTGATGCATAAATCAAACCTGACTAGAACAGTGTGGTTTTCTTCTGATCTTATTCTAAGTACTTTTTGCCCAATTCTTGGGGGTCAGAATTCCTCAAGGTCCTCATGTCCAAGGCCTCTTTTTCCCTCAGACTACATACATTATCCTCGGGTGATACCACTCACTCAGCCTGATATCAAAACACATCTCTATACTGATTATCCCCAAATCTCCACCTCTAGCTCAGATCTCCTAAGTCTCAGAGCCATAATCCAATACCTCACCAGCTATCTCCATCCAGATGTTACCCAGCACTTCAAATTCAACTTTCCAAACTGAACTAAACCTCACCTCATATATTTCTTCTTTTAGTTGGTATGCTGGAGTCCTTCTAACCTCTTCTCTCAAAACCCATATGCAAGCAGACACCAAGATTTGTCAATTTTTATTTCCTAAATATTTCCCAAATCCATCCCTTCTTCATAGCCTCCTCTCATCACCTCCTGCTGGACCATTTCTTTTTTTCAAATGTTTATTTATTTAGAGAAAGAGAGAGAGAGAGAGAGAGAGACACATAGTATGACAGGGGGAGGGACAGAGAGCGAGGAAAGAGAGAATCCCAGACAGGCCTCGATCCCACGAACTGGGAGATCATGACCTGAGCTGAAATCAAGAGTTGGACGCTTAACCGACTGAACCACCTAGGCGCCCCTCCTGCTGGACTATTAAAATAGCCTTCCAGATGGTCTCCCTGAGCCACCAGAGCAGGCTATCAGAAATGTAAGTCTGATCATCTCCATCTCTTGTTTAAAATCCTTCACTAAATCCTCACTGCTGAAAGAACAACATTCAACCTCTTGGACATAATATACAAAGTTTCCATCAGCTCTCATCTACTGTGCGTCAATTATAGAATTTGGTGAATAAGTGACTAAACATCTATTCAATCATGTACTTAACAGACTATATATGTTATATATTATATATGACACACATATATATAATCCATAGGAAACAGAGACACACACATGTAGATTATGTATGTTAATTTTAGTTCTGACACTAAGGAAAGACTTTAAAAATAAAATCCTTGGTTATATTCCACGTTTCCAGAAAAGGAAAACATTAGTCAGAAAACTTTAAATTGATCCAACATGGGTAGCCCTAATTTCACCAGCAACAAATATTTACTGAGTTCCTAGTATATGCCAGCCTCTGTTCTAGGTACTGGGGATATGACCGTGAATAAAATTTATAAAAATCACTGTCCTCATGTCCTCATAGAGGTTCATTCTATTGTAAGGCAGAGAGATAATAAATAAAATTAAAAAGTAAATTATACAGTATATTAAAAGGTGATATGTGTTATAGAGGAAAATCAGGCAAAAACAGAGGTGTAAGTGTGTAGAATGGAAGAGACAGCAGTTTTAAGTAGCATAGTTAGAAAAGGCCTCATTGAGAAGGTGAGATAAGAGCAAAGACTTGAAGGATGTGAAGGAAAGGGAAAGGTATCTGGAGGAAGAGTGCTCCTGGCAGGCGCAAAGGGAAGGGCTGTAAGGCCTTAAGGCTGGAGCATAACTATGCTTTTTGCAAAAGATGAAAGAGATCAGTGTAGTTAGAACCAGGGAGTGAGGGAGCAGATGAGCTCAGAAAGATTACACGATGAGGCTACATCGTGTAAGGCCATAAAAACCATTTGAAAGATTTTAGCTTTACTCTGACTGAATTAAGCAATCAGTGGAGGGTTAAGAACAGAGGAATGACAAGATCTGATTTTCATTCTAAGACTTCTGCTATAAAGGGTAAGTACAATCTTTCTCATTTCAGTAATTTGGTATTTAAGTTTCCAACTGCTAAATGGACTTTTTCATTTGGATATCCCACTGTCTCCTCAAACTCAATTTGTATAAAATATGTTGGATGTTTACGTTCCAGACTTCTGTTAATGATGAATAAATGAGATGAGTTGCATTGTGGAGTAATGTCATCATAAAAAATACTTGTTAAATCTCTTGTGGTGGGGGGAGAGGAAGGACCCATGATAAGAAAAATAATTACAGTAATTGCAAGGTGGACAACCTCAATGCAAAGGCAAACAGGCCAGACTTGTAAAAACAATCACCACAATAAAAAAGATGTCAAAAGACTCGACATGTTTGTTAGTATCTCTTCTGAAACCCAAACACAAAATAATAATCATCTAAGTGATATATTACTGTAATTAATACAACTGCTACCTTCTTTTCCTAAGAAACTCACAGAAGCATAAATGAGGTTATCACAAAACCAAATATCGCAGAAGAAGCCACCTCATTCTATATTCACATAGAAATAAAATGTAATGTTTTTAAATGTATTAATACAAATAATGAAATTATGCAATAACCTTTATAATAATGGGACATTAATTCTAAACTTTTCAACAGCAATAGAAATAAAAGAGAGCAGAAAATGAAGGGGGGAATATAATGAAAGATAAGACTCTGGAGTTCGCTAAACCAAAAGAAAGGAATTAGCTAATTCCCACCTCATGCTCAGGGGCCACTTCTTACTTCCTTATCTGCCTATCTTCTTTGCCTCCAAAGACATTAGGTTATACCTATCTGAGAATTTACCCATCTGGAATTCTACTGACTCTCAAAATAGAAAGGGCAATATACTATGCTTATTATACTATACTATACTGTACTATACTATACTGTATACTATGCTATAAATTATAATTCTTTTGTTTGTCTCCCATTCTAGATTATGAACTCAAAGCCAATTACTGGATCTTTTTACTGTATATCCAGTATCTAACATAATGCCTAAAAGATACAGAAGCTAAGACAGGTGATGCATTAGAAGTGATTATTTAACTAAGATGACATGTAAAAGTTTAAAGGATATTTCAGATATTTTATGGTTAATATATTTTCTGGAATCATTCATAAAGCTTTGGAATTCTTTCCTATAAGTGAGACTATGAGCTTATCTGAAATCCTTTTTACCCTATTTTCAATGGGGGGAAAAAACCCAAGCCCTATCTTCTTGATCCAGAAACTGGAGAACATCTCTTCTAATTTTGAAAAGGTAAAAATATACTATTTAGGGAAAACCTCAAACAATATTTCATAGTACTATAAAAACATAAAGTCATGTCACAGTGATACAACTGTAAACATAAATAATATAATTTCATAGACTGGATCATTTTGAGCAACAAATAAACCTAGATTGAAAATAAGATCCCCCATACTGTGCTCCCCTCAGACTACTGGCTAGAGATTGACATCTTCTAAATTTATCCAAGATTCTGAGGCTGAGGAGACATTAGACAATAACTCAACAGCAGCCAGACAGGCTGACCTACCAAAATAAGAGCCAACAGTAAGAAGCTATGAGAGGGTCACCAACAATTTGCTGATGATATGATTCTGGTATTAACTGCTTTCTATTTACAAAACACAATATACAGATAGTGGAATGCAAATCCCCTGATGAGTGAAAACTATTACAGCTGTTCTATTTGTGGAGTGGCTTTATATATGCCAGTAAGGGTACTTAAATAAGGTTCATTAAGAAAAGAATATTGGTTTCAGGAAACAATTTGCATACCACCTTTTAAAAAGAGGTAAGGTTTCTAAGTCAAAGTACCCTGCTGATTTAAAAAGAGTTGCTAAGTTATACTCAACCTCATGCAATCTGTAGAGAACAGTTTTGGGAATCAGAAACCACATCTATCTCAAATAGATCAGACAAAACCAAATAGGTGAGGCTGAAGAAATAGGTCAGTGTTTTATATTTCACTTGAACTATAAATTTCTAGAACATAAGAAATTGGTCACTCATCTCCCAGATTTAGCTGAGAATCACATAATTTGAAAAATAAGTAACAATATGTTAGTAAACAGCTCTAATAAATATACTTCAAAATGCTTAGCAGGCAATTAGCACAAAGCAGCACAGACATGATGAGAGGGACATTCTGAGGGCCGAACCTCTCCAATTTGACAGCTGTATGAAAAGAATCACATAGGAAAATCATTATAAACAAAGAGCTCCTGCAGTGGGCAACTGTCAATAAAGAAGTATTTCTCAGACTGGCATCTTCAGACACTTAGGGTTCTCTAAAAGAAGTTTTCAATTTCTCTTGTCTTTTCATTGCAATGTCAACTGAAATCTTTCTCAAGTGATAAAGTATTGGGATTTACATCGCCTTTTTTATGGTTGGATACTTTTCCATTGTTTGTATACATCACATTTTGTTTATCCGCCAGTTGATGGCCATTAGGTTTTTCCATTTGGGGGCTATTTATGAGGAATGATTCTATGATCATTTATATGCATAAATGTGAACATGTCTTCAATTCCCTTGGTATTTTAGAGTGGAACTACTAAGTCATAATAATGTAACTCTCTTTAGCTTTTTGAGAAACTGCCAAACTGTCTTCCACAGTGGCTACAGCAATGTACAAGCATTCCAATTTCTCCACATTCTCACCAAAAATTGTTATTTTATGTTTTGTAATTTTATTTTAATTCTGGTCGTCTTAGGAGGTGTGAAATGGTATCTCATTACCGCTTTGATTTACATTGATTTCCCTAATCAGTAATGACACTGAACACCTTTTCAGGTGCTTATTGACCATTGTGTATCTTTTTTTGGAGAAATGTCTATTCAGGTCCTTTGCCCGTTTTTAAGTTGGGTTATTTGTCTTTTTTTGTTAAGCCATGAAAGTTCTTTATATTAGAGTACTAAGCCTCTACCAGATATATTATTTGCAAACATTTTCTTTATGAACAGTTTTTAATTTTGATGAAATCCAATTTATCTATTTTTTTTCTTGTTTAGTAAGTGCAATGCCTGGACTTCCTTAAAGACAATTTCTACTGATTGCTATTCTTCCTGGGTATATACCATACTTTCTTATTTCTCTGAATGCCTCCTAACTTCTTGTTAAAAAAGCAGACATTTTGGGGCACCTGGGTGGCTCAGTCAGTTAAGTGGCCGACTTCGGCTCAGGTCATGATCTCGCAGTCCGGTCCGTGAGTTCGAGCCCCGCGTCAGGCTCTGTGCTGACAGCTCAGAGCCTGGAGCCTGTTTCAGATTCTGTGTCTCCCTCTCTCTGACCCTCCCCCGTTCATGCTCTGTCTCTCTCTCTCTCAAAAATAAATAAACGTTTAAAATAAATAAATAAATAAATAAATAAATCCCAGATATTTTGAAGCTAATGCCTAAAAAAGATTTCCTTAAAGGTCTGGAAACAAAAAGTCTCTGAATCCACAAAGCCAGAGACCAAAATTCAGATGGTGGCTCTCCCTGGCCCAGAGAAGAACCCCTACCCCAATAAGTCTCTGCCACAAATGGCCTGCCAGGATCTGAACTCTTATGCCCAGGAATAAAAAACAAAGGCAAAGAAATGGATTCAAAGCAATGAACTCTTAAAAATAAAGACATCATTTTTTCTTAGTTCATTGGTTCTATAAAACATCTGATTTTTCTTAAAATGTTTTTTACAGTAAAAGAAAATCTTGTGCAAAATATTTTATATATTAATAATAAAGAAATTATCAAGGATTTAATACTTTAAATTCTACAAGTGTGTCATGTCTGAAGTAATACATTTAATAAATTTATGTTTAGGTTAAGAGACAATGCTTTTTTTCTTTGCATTATTTTTTTCTAAACGGAAAGAATAAGTTTGGAAAAACCGTAAAAGTTTATTTTTTGTTTTTTATTAACAAAAATATAGGAAGAAGAGAAAAATCAGTTTTAAAACCCAGTATTTTAAATCCCTCTCATTGACTTTATTTAAAATTTAATTTTTTAAAGTTAAAAAATAAACATAAACGCATTCACCTTGCTAAAATATTCCTATTGAATGAACGTGTCCCTGAGGAAAAATAGTTGGCATATGAAATACATATTTGTGGCAGCTATCATAGTAAAACAACTGGGCAGAAACACCCTCAACATTTCCTTGCAAATCCATGAAATTAAATGATTCCAGTTATCATACAATTACATTGGGTAATTAATAGATATACTGTATATGACTTCCAAAAATCGGTACTATATCATTCTAACTTGTGGAAGATATGTTGGTATTTCTTTAAAAAAAAAAAAAAAGATTAAAATCAGTCTTCCTAGCCACAGCTCTCTTTAACTGTGTAAACAATAAAATAAGTGTTTGATATTTACTTGCATGTGCACAGGAGAAGAGTTTGTAATAGTTTAGCAAAGAGGTAACAGCCTTGAAAATGGTGGTCATAGATGTAAAACTAAGTGATAAAAATTTCACTCTCTCTCTCTTTCCGTCAATTCCATTCTCCTTCACAGATTCAGAAACTAATGAGCAGAAGAGAACAAAGATCAGTGGCCAGAAGAGAATGAAGATCAGCTTTAGATACAGATAATCTACAGATGAATATCCAAACCCAAAATCACATTTACTACATGAAATTATTCCAATATCTGATCAGAAGTTGTTCAATTTCCCACAAAGTATTTCAGAAACTCATTTCAGAATATAGTATGGTTAAATGTACATATATAAATCAGTAAAAGAAAAATAAACATACTGAAATTTGATCCTTAACATTATAAGGCAGAAGTACCAAGCTGCATGGGTTAATAATTTGCCAAAACAATGAAATTATATTTTGAGGGCACTAGAAAATGATCAAGTCAGGTAAGCCTCCAGTTAATTTTGGGATCATCCCCCTAGCTGGAGCAGAAGTGGCTTGAATGAAATCACAATACAAATGTACATACAATCCTCATTACCCAAATTTGCAGAAGAATATGCATTTTTTAAAGCCTGGCTTAAAACTTAAGTCATCCTACTTGATTCATTTATATTTGGCAAAAGCCTTATTGATACCCATGGGGAAACCAAAAAAAAAAATTCCCCAAGCATCTCAGGTGAATAGCTAGTTAAGTAGCATTTATATTTCCTCAATGATCATACTAATTGCTCTAGTCATATCCCTTCCAGTACAATGCCCAACAAATGGCCAACTCGAAACAAGTGAAACTCAAATTTCACTTTCCAGTGTTCTCAACAGAATAACACCTATGAGAGTAACGCTTATAATTTTTTTTAAATTTTTTAATGTTTTTTTTTATTTTTGAGAGAGAGAGAGAGACAGAGCATGAGCTGGGAAGGGTCAGAGAAAGAGGGAGACACAGAATCCGAAGCAACCTCCAGGCTCTGAGCTGTCAGCACAGAGCCTGATATGGGGCTCAAACCCATGGACCGCGAGATCATGTCCTGAGCCAAAGTTGGACACTTAACCAATTGAGCCACCTAGGCGCCCCAGTAAGGCTTATAAATTTTAAACTGGAGACTCAGATTCAAAATTTCAGAATCAGAGGGACCCCAGCAATTGTCATCTAGTACACTGTTCCTCAAACTTTTTGACTATAGGCCACTTAAGAATATACAAAATGCCTATCTTGCCTGTTCCCATTTTCACAGCATCAAGTCAGTAACAAAGAATTTGAGCAGAAAAAATAATAAAAATTGTTCACAAAACAGTAGGCCTATTAACGTGCATTTAATTACAAGATAGGACAATATAATAATAATAATTGTGTGTGTGTGTACAGTTTATGTATTTTATTATGTATTAACTCATTTACTCTTCACAACTGCCCTATGAAGTATGCATTATTATTTCTACTTACAGAATCACTGATTGAGTTCAACAATTTTATCTTACAAACTACTGACAATGATGATGATGATGAAGATAACAATGATGATGACCAACACTTACACAGGATTTACTATGTGCCAATCATTGTTCTAACCATCGAATTTACATTTTTTAACATTTATTTATTATTGAGAGAAAGACAGAGACAGAGCATGAGCATGCGAGGGGCAGGGAGAGGAGGAGACACAGAATACGAAGCAGGCTCCAGCTCTGAGCTGTCAGCACAGAATCTGACACGGGGCTCGAACTCACAAATGGCAAGATCATGACCTGAGTTGAAGTCGGACGCTCAACCGACTGAGCCACCCAGGGACCCCTGGAATTTACATTATTTACTCATAAACCTTACTAATTCAATTCACTCATAAAGTATAAGACAGGTAACTTTATAACCTATTTACAGATTGTAAGAAATGAGGAAACTGAGGCATAGAAACATTACTTGATCTGCTTAACATCATAAGTAGCAGAGGTAAAAATCATTAAGTAATTTGGCTCCAGAATCTGGCTATGCTTTAACTCATATAACTAATCTATAGTCACATAACTGAGAAGTAAAAAGCCAAAAACAGATTCCCAATATTTGCTTTTGCTTCTACATTAAAATGCTTCTTCATTAGGAGTTCTCTCAGAAAAGCTGACATTAAATTGTGCCACCTCTAGAAATCCTGGGTGGTATTTACAGGGAGTTTCAAACACACGAACAGAGAGCCTTCTCAATTCTTCATCCAAACGTCACACAAATAAATAAAATTGATTGGATACCCAGTCCTGACTTCTCTCATCATTATAATACAAAACCAATTATTTCTTATAAATATAATTTACCTTAAAATATAAACGTGTTATTCCTTCAAAAAGTTTTGCCATACAAACCCTAATTTTTGTCCAAAAATTTATAAATCTTGGATTCTAAGATCATATATATACATCCACACACATATAAAATTCTTTTCAATAACATCCAAATCATCTTTAGGAATCTACCTTCTGGAATTCTGGGCTCCCACCATGTTTCAACAGACTTTCCCCTGAAAAAAATCTTTACAGGCTTTGCTCTACCAGATAAGATTCTCAGTTAACAAATCCATGAATCTCCAAAGTCCCATATCATAGTCTCTTTAGAAAGGAACAAAGATGGAAACAGATATCAAGTTCAAAATGAGTGCTATTATACGGAACAGCTGACCTGTACTCTCCCAAAATGTCCATTTTATGGAAGACAAAGAAAAGCCGATCCCAGGTTAAAGGAACCAAAGAGATGTAACAACTACACAATGTGTGATTCTGGATCAGAGGACTGATAAAAATTTAATATGAACTCTAAATGCGATAATAATAATAATAATAATAATAATAATAATAATAATAATGAAAATGTTGTTTCCTGAGTTTCATTATTATGTTGTGGTTAAGCAGGAGAAACACACTGAATATTTAGGAGTGGAAGAACGTAAATGTCTACAACTTCCTCTCAGATGATTCAGCAGCAGAAATAGTAGCAAATATACAGAGAGATAAAGCAAACATAACAAAATGTTTCCAACTGGTGAAAGTGGGCAATGGGCAATACACAGGGCCTACCAATCTTGCAACTATGTGGCAGGTTTAAAATTATTTTGATAAATGTTAAGGAGAAATAGAGAAGATAAAAATCTTCATTGTGATATGAAGAAAAGAGACTTCTTAGAGTCACTCAATGAAAAAGGAGTTAAAGAAAAACACACCTAAGCCAGAGTTCAGTCACTAGATGATTCTGTTTTCTCTCCCTTTCTCTTTCATAAATATAAACTCCTCTCTCTCTCTCTCTCCATTGGGAATTAATAGTCTGATTTCAAATAATAGAAAATACAAGTTAATAAATATATCTCCAGTTAAATGAAAGCCAGAAATCTGGAGTGTGTTCTAGAAACCAATGAGACTTTATTTATTTTTGTTAAATTAAAAAAAAAAAAGTTTATTATTTTGAGAGAGAGAGAAAAAGACAAACATTAGCAGGGGAGGGGCAGAGAGCAAGGGAGACACAGAATCCAAAGCAGGCTCCAGGCTCCGAGCTGTCAGCACAGAGCCCGACGTGGGGCTCGAACTCATGGACCACGAGATCATGACCTGAGCCGAAGTCGGACGCTTAACTGCACCACCCAGGTGCCCCTACCAATGAGACTTTAAAGAGAGAGGCAGTAGGATTATTTTGCACCTCCAGCCCCTGCTTTAAAGCACTCTGCTGCCAACAGATAGTCTCGCCTCCATCTCCCAAATTCATTGTTTATCCCAAACACAGTTATTGTTTGTCAGCCAACTAAATCTAACTGCCTTTAACATCTATGGTGGTTAAAGCCCACTCTTCAAGCTGACAGCTATCACTCCACGGTGACAACCGTCTTCTCCTTTAAAAGTGAGTAGGTGGGTGTGCAGCTGGGCAAGGATGAGGGAAGCTCCTGGGGTGCTAATATTGTTTTACTTCTTAACCTGTTTAACAAGTATGTTTGGCACATGATAATTCAGGAGTTCTACACTTAAAATCTGTAACTTTTATCTGTATAGTGCTATAATTCAATTTAAAAAATCTATTAATTTTAAAAAGCCTCCTGCCAAAAGTCCACTTACTGATCTATCATTTTCTGATTAATCTTCAGCTTTTTACCTACTGTCTTGGCTTAGTGCATGTTTATCTTTCTAACATAGGCTTCTATGATCACTGTCATCTTTGTGGACACACAAGAACTATTCCCTCAGGGAGCTCACAAACTCTTCGAAATCAGCTATGTAAAAATGCCCAAATG
The DNA here is from genome assembly GCF_024362965.1 of Panthera pardus. Lineage (NCBI taxonomy): Eukaryota > Metazoa > Chordata > Mammalia > Carnivora > Felidae > Panthera > Panthera pardus. The sequence continues at coordinate 21,631,995 of NW_026526832.1, forward strand.
TAAAAAAATGGGCACCAAATATAGACTGAATGACTGTACACATGTTAGAAATATACAGACCAAATCTAGGGATGGTTCAGTATAGTTTTTCTGCTTGCCATTTTTAATTCAATGAGGAGGTTCTCACTGTAAAATATTCATATGAACCCTATATTCATTTCAATGTGCATTAAAGTGATTCATAAAGTGTAATCTAGAACATTTTCATTTAGGAATGTCAGCAGATGTTTTATAATAACTTTGAAACTTTTAAATCAAAAACATATTTCCATCGGTAATCATTTTCCCTTCATACTTTTGTATAAACAAAGCTCTTTAAAAACAGTTACAATTCCCACCTGGGAGACTTCTTTGTTCATAATGAGTCCTCAAAACAGATATGGTCAAATCTAGCACTCCGGAGGGTAGCTTACAGGGAAGTGGGGTAGCGATGTATCCAGAGATGGCTCTAGTTTCTTCACTCTCACCTCATTTAAGGCCAATTATGCAAACTAAAAGGAGAAGAAAAAAATAAAAGCAGAAGGGAGGTTAGATTGTTGTTTTTGTTGTTTTAGTCTCTAAGAAATGACAAAGGTCAGAAATGCTGCATAAAGAAAGAAAATACAACTTTTAAAGCCAAATGGAAAAATATTTCCAAAAGACAATGGATGAAGATCTGATTTTACAGCTGAAGTCCTTTCTGGTGATTAAATATGTATTCCTATCTAAGGCTGCTGCTTAGGTAATACATAATTACATTCTGCCCTTAATCTTCTGAAAGTCATTTATATGTCTTTAAAAAATTTTTTTCTGGCTGCATTTGCATGTTTATTCTTCTTTTTAATTAAAATACTGATTGTTCAGGGGCGCCTGGGTGGCGCAGTCGGTTAAGCGTCCGACTTCAGCCAGGTCACGATCTCACGGTCCGTGAGTTCGAGCCCCGCGTCAGGCTCTGGGCTGATGGCTCAGAGCCTGGAGCCTGTTTCAGATTCTGTGTCTCCCTCTCTCTCTGCCCCTCCCCCGTTCATGCTCTGTCTCTCTCTGTCCCAAAAATAAATAAACGTTGAAAAAAAAATTAAAAAAATAAAATACTGATTGTTCATATTTTCAGTTTTCATTGAATACTTTCTTTGATTTCTGTAATACTTCTAACTATGCATTAAAGTTACTATGTTATTTTTACTTTTGAATTTTTTTAAATGTTTACTTATTTACTTTTGAGAGAAAGAGAGTGAGCAGGGGAGAAGCAGAGAGAAAAGGAGAATCCCAGGCAGGCTCTGTCAGTACAGAGCTCCATGCAGGACTTGAACCCACGAACTGTAAGATCATGACCGGAGCCGAAATCAAGAGTTGGAGGCTTAATTGACTGAGCCACCCAGGCACCCCACTTTCAAATTTTTCACTGAAAAACTTTATAAACTTTTTAAATAAAGTTCATTCACTTTTTGAGAGAGAGAGAGAGAGAGAGAGAGAGAGAGAGAGAAAGCCAGCCAGCCAGAGCATGAGTGGGGGATGGGTAGAGAGCAAGGGAGACACAGAACTCAAGCAGGCTCTAGGCTCCACGCTGTCAACACAGAACCGAACGCAGGGCTCAAATTCATGAACCGTGAGATCATGACCTGGGCAGAATCAGATGATCAACCAACTGGGCCACCCAGGTGCCCCTTTACAAACTTTTTATATTCGTAATACTTTAAAATTCGTTGAGCTTTGGTTCCAGTAATAATGGACTATCTCACATTGGACTAACTTGCCCTTAGATAACAATTATTAACTCTGGACAAAATATTAAAATAACTGTTCAAGGGCTCCTGGGTGACTCAGTTGGTTAAGCCACTGACTTCAGCTCAGGTCACGATCTCAAGGTTCGTGAGTTTGAGCCCCCACCCCCCCTCCCCACCCCTCCAATCAGGCTCTGTGCTGACAGCTCAGAGCCTGGAGTCTGCTTCAGATTGTGTCTCCCTCTGTCTCTGCCCCTCCCCCATTCACGGTCTCTCGCTCTCGCTCTCAAAAATAAACATTTAAAAATTTTTTAAAAAGTTAAAAGTAACTGTTTAAAGATACTGAAAGTGACCAACAGCCAGCAGAAACGTAGGGGATTTGATTATTAAAAGAAAGGAACCATACTGAGATGAGATGTATTCGTACAACTCTACCTTAAGAGAACTCTTCCCAGTGTATCCCCCGTAAGTACTGGGAGGCTAGGGCTAAAGAAGAAAACCAGAGTCTCATTGGCATCTAAGAGCTGACAGAAAGCTGACGATAGGAGGGGAAAATCATGGTAGGAAGGGTAGTACAGTACAGGGCAGGGGGAGCTTAAATCTGTCCACAAATGCTCAAATCTTTGGCTGGTCCCTGAACTGCTCATGCACTGGGAGACTCCAAATAGCCCAACAGAAGGCAACAGCTGGAAGACTAAAAAGCTGAACAGAGATTTCGGCTTCCTACCACAGGAAAGACACAGTTTGGATTTTGAATCCTGCCAAGTTAAAAGGGCCTGGTGAACACAACGGACTTCTCACAGAAACCACAGAAGGGCCACATCTCAGGGTAAAGACTATATTCCAGGAATAAGGATTCTCCTAAGGCTAAGGGCAAAACTGAAATAACATCTGGTGTGACAAAGTATAAAAACCAAACCTCTATAATTTCAAGGTGATCCGTCAGTAATATATTTTTAATTTTATTTTGAAATCCTTAGAGCCTCTCATCTTCACAAGAAGTAGTAAAAGTGGTACAGAGCGATCCCATGTACTCACCGCTCACCTACCCCGATGGTGACAACTTACATAATTGCAGTGTATTATCATAAGCTGAGAAACTGATTGGCACAATACAATTGTCTAGACTATAGACTTTACTTGGATTTTGCCATTTTTTTCATGCAATCATAGTTTGTTTTTTGTATATCTTTGTTTGTAATTCTATGGCATTTTAGGACATGTACAGATCCATACACCATACCACAACTTAGATTCCCTTTTGCTGTTTATAATCACACCCTCCTCCCCTTTCCTTAATTGCTGGTAACCATTTATCTGTCCTCTATTTCTATAATTTTTTCACTTTGAGAATCTTACAAAAATTGAATCAGATAGTATGGAAACATTTTAGATTGGCTAGTTTTCTTTTTACTCAGCATAATACCCATGAAATCCATCCAATTTGTTGAATATATCAATAGTTTGTTCCTTTTCATTGCTCCGTGGTATGGAGATACAGTTTTTTGTTTGTTTGTTTTTTCCCACCTGTCGAAGTACAAATGGGATGTATTCTTTTGGGGGTAATTATAAATAAAGTTGCTATAAATATTTGTGCACAGGTTTCTGTGTGAACGTAAGTTTTCATTTCTCTAGGATAAATACCCAGAAATGCAATTGCTGGGTTATATGGTAAGTGTATTTTTACAAGCTAGTTATCTGGAACGAAAATCAATACGCTTAAAAAAAAAAAATCTACAATACCATCAACAAAATCCAATATACAACAAAAAATTACTAAACATGCAAAAAAGATAAAAACTGTAACTCAAGAACAGGAGGAAAACCTATTACAAGATGATCTAGACGTTGGAATTAACTGGCAAGGATGCTCAAGCCGTTAACACAAGTATATTCAACATGTTATAACGAGTGAACAGATAAGAAATATTGACAGCAAATGGAAACAGAAAGAAATGAAACTTCAAAAAGTAGGCGGTTAAATATCAAAACTTAAAAATTCACTGGATAGGCTGAATCTATTATTAGTTAATAGATTTGAGATGGCACAAAAACAAGTTAGTGAACTTCAAGTCAAAACAATACTCAAGCCAAAGATTAGACAATTCAAAAAAATTAAAACCAACAGTTTAAAGGATAAAAAAAAAATCATTTATGCTTTTAGCAAGATTGTTCAAGAAAAACAAAAGGCAACACAAATTACTGATATCAGAAATAGAAGGAGAAATATCACTTCATATCCTACAAATATAATGTTCACATAATGCAAATCAATTCAGTAACTGAGATAAAATGAAAAATCCCTTAAAATTACTCCAACTATAAAAATAAATAGAAACCCATCTACTAAAGAAAACATTTCATAATTAACACACAACAAAAACAAAACAAAAAACCACAAAAATCAAAACAAAACTCTAGGCCCAAATGGCTTCACTGGTGGGTTCTAGCAACCATTTAAGGAAGTAATAACCATCTTACATACTTTCTAGAAAACAGAAGAGAGATACTCCCTAACTTGTCTTATTTAAAAAAATTTTTTTTTAAGTTTTTATTTATTTTGAGAGAGAGAGAGAGAATGGGCAGGCGAGGGGCAGAGAGGGAGGGAGGGAGAGAGAGAATACCAAGCAAGCTCTGCACTGTCAGCACAGAGCCCAATACAGGGCTCGAACTCACAAACCATGATCATGACCTGAGCCGAAACCAAGAGTCAGATGCTCAACCGACTGAGCCACCCAGGCACCCCTCCCTTTATTAAATAAGCAAATCCCGAATACCAAAACTTGACAAAGATATTACCAGGAAAGAAAATCAGCCTCATGAATACAGATGCAAAACAACAAATTGAATCCAACAATATATAAGAAGGGTAATATACTATGATCATGTGGTTTATCCAAGAAATGTTTCAAATTAAATACCAATCAATGTAACTTATATTACCAGAATAAAAAGCATATAACCATTTGAACAGATACAGAAAAAAAATCTGAGAAAATTCAGCACCATTCATGACAAAATTCTCAGCAAACTAAGAATTAAACGTAACTCCCTTCAATCTGATAAATAGGATGAGTGAAAAACTACATCTAGTATTTTATATAATGGTGAAATATTGGGAGTTCTCCTAATATTGCGAATAAGGCAAGAATGTTCACTCTAGCCACTTTGTTTTATTTTTAAAGATTTTAAGTGACTCTACACCTAACATGGGGGCCTAAACCCACAACCCCAAGATCAAGAGTCCCACACTTTGGGTGCCTGATGGGGCTCAGCTGGTTAAGCATTTGACTCTTGATTTCAGCTCAGGTCATAATCTCATGGTTTGTGAGATCAAGCCCTGTGTTGGGCTCTGTGATGACAGCGTGGAGCCTGCTTGGGATTCTCTCTCCCTCTCTCCCTCTCCCCCTCTGCCCTTCCCCAGCTCTGTCTCAAAATAAATAAATAAACGTTTAAAAAAAAAAAAAAAGAGTCCCACACTTTACCAACTGAGCCAGCCAGGTGCCCCATAGCCACTTCATTATTGTAACGGGTGTACTGAAGGTCCTACTCAGCACAATAAGTCAAGAAAAAGAAATAGAAGGAAATTTAAAGAGAGAGAACTAAAATTGTCTTTATTCACTTAAAAATTATTTTTTGGTACCTAACTCTAAGGAATCTCAAAAATAATTACTAGAATTAATAAGTGATTTGGCAAAGTTGTAGGATACAAGATGAGTATACCAAATCAACTTCCATACAACCACAATTGCAAAATAAAATGCAAAACAAATTCATAATAGCATCAAAAAAACATAAAATACTTAGGAAATAATTTAACAAAAGATATGCAAGACCTATATACTTAAATTTTATAACACTGTTGAAACTAAAAAAGACCAAGAAAAAAAAAGAGGGATTGAATATTTTCATGGGTTCACCAAAATATAATTGTCCCCCCAAATTAATTCATACATTCAAAATTATTACTTTGTGTACATCTAGTACATTGTTATACTATCAATAAATACAAGTCTATTTTTTCTTTTGTTTTACATTTGTAATAGTTTTTTTTAATGCTTGTTTTGGGCTTTTTCTTTTTATATAAAAACTGTATTTTCTCTAAATCATGATTTCCCCTAATGCTGAATTCCATATTAAAGTGTAATGTTTAATGTTAGAAAACTGGGTTATCCTATCACCTGGATTCAAAAGTGCTTACCCCTTATAGTCCCTCTAAATTAAATTAAGTGCTTTTTATATTTTCAAGATTTTTTTCTTCTGTTGATTTAAATCCACAATTCAAAAACTCAAAGAAACTTGAATTAGCTCTTCATACCGACTTGCAGTTAAATATATTAAATAAAAGGATTTACAGTTAGAGTAGCTCAATTTACATTGTATTTAGTTGAATTTTTCTCACTTTATATGTCTAGCTTATTTGCATTTGTAATAAACAGTGCTCTAGAACATTTTCTTGAATGAAACAATTCATTTCAGTCCTCCTGATACTATTTTGTGTGTTCTTTCATTTGTGAAGCATTTTATCTTTTAGTTTTCCCTCGGTAAATCTGTGTAAGAATTGTTAAGTAGTAACTGACGAGTGGCAAAGATGGCATTGTTCATCTAGTCATCCATATGCTTAGGTTCTGTCATTATTTGGCTTCCAAGGAAGAGCAACCCTCCAAATCACTTACATACTTAATCCTGCAGGTATCATCTTTGCCAAATAATGCCACTCTCTTCTATAAAACCTGAGAGTTTTTACGGGTACTACTTCAAAACCAAGCAGTAACTGAAGCCAGATGGATCCTGCTAATGATTTAGAGTCCTAATGGATTCGTGGTCAACCATGTGAGGAAATGTGAGAACAATGCTAAGGGGAGTGGCTGAGTATAGTCATTTAAAACCTGCATGAAAAATGGAAAAGCACAAGATAAATCCATATTCCAAAAAAATATGTACAGGGGTGCCTGGGTGGCTCCATTGGTTAAGCATCCAACTCTTGATTTCAGCTCAGGTCATAATCTCACAGTTCGTGAGTTTGAGCCCTGCATCTGGCTCTGCACCCAGAGAGCAGAGTCAGCTTGGAGTTCTCTCTCTCTCTCTCTCTCTCTCTCTCTCTCTCTCTCTCTCTCTCTCTCCCCCTCCCCCTCTCCCTGTCTCTCCCCTACTCATGGCTCTCTGAGTCTCTCTCTCTCTCTCTCAAAATAAATAAATAAAAGATAATTAAGATAATTTAAAAAAATAAACAATTAAAAAAATACGTACACAAAAAGATATGTACACAATGATAAATTACTAATACGGAACCAGGAGATAGGCGACACAGAGAACCTAAGAAGACAGGAGGAATGTCCGTAAGTACTAAGAAAAAGATGTTTGATTATTATTGTGAAATAATATTTCACTTTAAGTGAGTTGTCTTAAAATGCATCTCTCCAGTGATTTTTTTTCATTTACTTTAATTTAAATTCCAGTATAGTTAACATACCGTGTTATGTTGCAGGGGTACAATACAGTGATTCAAATATTCTATACTTCAGTGATTGTTATGTATTTATCTGGACTATCTGGAGCTCAACATTTTAAGACTTTCCTCACCACCCCTCCCCCAATCCAGAGGAATCCAAAGTAGGAGATCTGATACGGATACTGCAAACTCCTACTGGAACATCATGATTACTGAGCATGTCTGAAGGCTTTCAATTTCAGGTTCCAATTTTCCCTTCCCAGGTAAGGCTTTTCTGTCATCTTTATCTGCTTCCAATGCTGGATTCTGGCACAAGTTCTGGCTAACACGGCACCTCAATTCCTTTATTTTATTTAATTATTACTTTAATTTCTTAAATTCAATCTGATTTAAAAATCAAATGAGGAAGCCAGGTGATAGAAGAGCACATATTATACACCTAACACATAGAGTAAAAAGGAAGCCTATTAATCATTCTCCCTTTGTTATTCTGGAATCAGGCAGAGGTACAGAGCCAGAAATTAAAAACATAGAGAGAAATATTATAAGTATCTATGGATTTATCCCAGAATTAACAACAGTAAACATTTTTTATATTTTGTCTTTTTTAAGAAATGAAGCACTACCAATAAATCCAAAGTCCCCACACTTACATAGAGTCCACTCTGTTCATTCCCCTCCCTTTCATAGACAGAACCATTATCATGAATTTAATACATCTCTTTCTGGATATGTATATGTGCGCCATACACAACATACACTGATGTTTTATGTTTTCAAATATACATTTTTTTATTGTATACAACACATATTATGCATTTTCTTGATTTCATGCATTACGTTTTGGAGCTCTATCCTTGCTGAGGCATACATGCGTGTGTGTTTCATTCATACAAATATATGAATATACCTCACCTTAGCCATTCTTGTATTTAAGTGGTCTGTAAATTTTCATTTTTTTTAATATTAGATAGAGAGAGCATACACATACTCAGATGAGCAGAGGAGGAATAGAGATAGAGGGAGAGAGAATCTCAAGAAGGCTCCACACTATCAGCATACAGCCCAATGTGGGGCTCAATCTCACAAGCTGTGAGATCATGACCTGAGCCAAAATCAAGAGTCGGACGCTAACTGACTGAGCAAGCCAGGGGCTCCTGTAAATTTTCATTTTTACAGAGAATACCTCAATGAGTATTCTTGGACATGGCCTCTTATTCATTTTTTCATATGCACAAGTGCAAGAATTTCTAGTGGCAATATCCAGAAGTGCAATTTCTGAATTACAGTAGTTGTATATCTTTCTCTCATCTCACCACTTGTCAAATTGCTTGCCAATATGGCTGTTTCATACTCCCACAAGCAGTGTGTATAAGAGAACCATTTTCCCCATATTCTTTCCAACACCTGATATCATCAGAATTTATTTTTTAACCAGTCTAATGATGAAAGTGGGAATTCATTTCAGTCTGAATTTCCTTGACTATTATGGAGACTGAACATTTTAGCTGACTATGTGGCTATCCCATGTGGTATCCAATACCAGTTGAACTGAGTACACAATTGGCACTTTTCTTCCTTTATGCTGGGTACACAATTGGCACTTTCAGTTCTGAGAAATTTTCTTGGATTATATTCTTTTTTCCCCCCTAATTTATTCTGTTCTCTTTTTTAGAACTCCTAACACTAGGAAGTTGACCCTCCTACATTCATCTTCTTATTTATTCAATCTTCTGTTTATCATTTCTTTGCCTTTTTGCTCTACTCCTAAAAAAATTCTCAATTTATTATCTAATAATTCTACTGAGTTTTTCTATTCTGCCACATATTCTTAATTTATAAGAATTCTTTGTTTTCTGAATGTTCTTTTTAAAATATCGTATTCTTGCTTTACGGATGTAGCATCCCATCTTTCTGAAGATATTTCATACACACATATGGTATATGTAGGTGTGTGTGTGTGTGTGTGTGTGTGTGTGTGTGTGTGTGTGCATATACATAAAATTTTCCCGGCTGTACAGTCTGTTTTCAGCAAGTTGTTTTGTATTCTTGATTTGTTTATTTTGGTTTGTTATTCATAGTAGATGCTTTCCTTAGATGTTTGATGGAGTTTAGACCTTTGGAAATAAAAGGTTTATTTAAAGCTCTAAGTACCTGGGGCTACTGACTGTAACCTTCCATATAGGGCAACTTGGGCAGGCTCTTCATTAGGTCACAGATATTGATGTGAGAAACCTGGTTCCCATTATCTATCACTTATTTACTTATCTGCTCAACACCTGTGTATACATAAAGTAGCTTCAGAATTGTTAACCTGTACCCCTACAAAAAACAAATTTACCAGAGTACAGTATTTATGTAAAGTCCTTTTTGCCTTTAGTTTTTTTCTTAATGGGCTAGTCAGATTTTTCATAGAAGATTCTTCTTTCTTCCTGCCTAGAGGAAAAAGGCCTCAGTTGGGAAGCCATTAATAGAGAAGAGGGCAGGGGCTCTCATCACTGAAAATGCCAATGGTCCCTCCACCTTCAATGTGCCTGTTGTCCATTAGGCCAGTAGCCAGCCCTCTTTCTTCAGCCAGAGAATATACTTCAAATTGTCAAGATGAGAGCAGTGCATTAGAACAGTGGCAAAAAGTGAAGAAAATCCATGCATTTAAGTATTTCTTAAACATCTTTCAAACAATCCTTATTTTAGTCCCCTGGATTCATCTTCTTCACCTTCTTGCCCTCCTTCCCCTTGCCCTTTCAGAGTTACACAATACTACCACTGTGTGGGCCCTTTGGAGATTCACCAGTACAAATTCCATTAGTCCTTAGCTTTCTCCATGTAAAACTAGGCTTTCCTAGGTTTAATAAGATTGCTACCACTCTTCTAGCTGTGTTTCAGCCTTGAAAATTTTGCCCTATTTTTCTCCAATTCTTCGTCTGGATTTATGACTAAAAACAACCCAACAACAACCTTTATTGACTTTGTTTTCGTTGTTGTTTAACTTAACTGTGGTTTGGGGAGGGAACAATATTAACTTTGTCCTCAACCTACCACCTTTACCTGGAATCAAATACTATGTTATTATTGGTAATATTTTATTTGTTTATTTTTAATCTTCCTATTATTTCATAATCTTTTTCTTTAAGAGAGAGACAGCATGTCTGAGAGGGAGAGGCGTAGGAGGGGGAGGGAGAGAGAGAGAGAGAGAGAGAGAGAGAGAGACAGAGAGAGACAGAGAGAGAGACAGAGAGAGAGACAGAGAGAGAGAATCTTAAGCAGGTTGCATGCTTAGCGTGGAGCCCAACATGGGGCTCAATCCCACCGTCCTGGGATCGTGACCTGAGCCGAAATTGAGAGTTGGACACTCAACCAACTGACCCACCCCATAATCTTTCTTTAAAAATGTTTTTTTATTTATTTCGAGAGGGAGAGAGAGAGCATGTATGTGCATACAAGTCAGGGAGAGGTAAAGACAGAGAGGGAGAGGGAGAATCCGAAGCAGGCTTCCCACTGTCAGCACAGAGCCCAACAAGGAGCTCAATCTTATGAAGCCCAAGAGCATGACCTGAGCTGAAATCAAAAGTTGGACTCAGGGCGCCTGGGTGGCTCAGTCGGTTGAGCGTCCGACTTCGGCTCAGGTCATGATCTCATGGTCCGTGAGTTCTAGCCCCGCGTCGGGCTCTGTGCTGATGGCTCGGAGCCTGGAGCCTGTTTCAGATTCTGTGTCTCCCTCTCTCTCTGACCCTCCCCCGTTCATGCTCTGTCTCTCTCTGTCTCAAAAATAAATAAACGTTAAAAAAATTAAAAAAAAAAAAAAAAAAAGTTGGACTCAACCGACTGAGCAACCCAGGCACCCCACCCATAATCTTTTTAAAGTTTTGCTTCGCGTATGTTATTAACACCTCAATCTTTTTAACAATTTTAAAACTCACCATCCTGACATTCTCAAGAGCCAATCATCCGTTAAAGCTGCTCAATAACAGAATGAAGTATATGACAGAAGAGCACTAACAACAGGCAGTAAGGCCTCTGCAACGGTTAATTAGGAAAGATTTAAAAAGTACCGGTTCTAGATCATATATACATTAGCTCTTCATGCACATTATTTGCTACCATGGAGTCTGATTTTGGAAAAGCAGGAAAAAACCCATCTTCTATCAGCAACTGTCACCTTATGACCTCATGAGATGAGGATCAAAAGAAGCTGTGGTCTACTGTTCTTTTCTCTGTGAGAAAGTAAAAGAAACTTTCAAATCTCTAAGGGCAGTAGATTCTCTCCCCCATGCCCACATACAACAACTGTGAAGTGTGATGAAAGTAACTTGTTACCAGTAACACTTATAATTACAATATTTATATATTAATTACTTTGAAAAAATTAGTGCAGATCCAAGGTTATCTTTATTACAACATGACTTTAACTCTTCTACTTTATGATGTACTTTTTGATGAGGAGAAAGAGGGGTAATGTTAGCCAAAGTCCCAGTGTGATGGGACTAGCTGAGGTTACCTATGCTGCCATCCAGTAGTGGGTTATTATAAATAAACCATTAACACTAGTGGCAATTCTAAATTACTTTGGGTACATGGAGTTAAGATTCCATAGTAACTTCTCTGTTCTTATTAATTCCACCCCAAATAAAATTTAAGAAACAAGGCAGCACGTAAAAATTTGTGTGAAATAGGTTTTTCTTAAGAGAGACTATAAGATTTCACAAAAGAATTAAGAACGACGCTACCAACTCTCTTCTTACTGATGGTATAAGAGTCATGCTCTCCAAATCAAAGACAAAAATAATTTAAATGAAATTTGAAATCAAGCCATCATATTAATGTTAAAAACATAGTTTAAGAATGGGTGTAAAGTTTATTTAACTTCTCCATAGTATCTATTTTCTTTTTTTTAATTTATTTATTCTGAGAGAGAGAGAGAGCACAGGCGGGATAGGGGCAGAGACACAGAGAATCCCAAGCAGCCTCTGTGCTGTCAGCACACAGGCTGACACAGTGGGCGATCCCACAAAACATGAGATCATGACCTGAGCCGAAACCAAGAGATGGATGTTTAACCGACTGAGGCACCCAGGTGCTCCTCTTCTTTGCTTTTTCTTATTAACACAATCTGTGAAGAGGAGGCCCACCAAAAATGAAGACTTTAAAGATGAAACTGTTTATTTTTAAAGTTTTTAAATTTTTTTTTAACATTTATTTATTATTGAGAGACAGAGAGACACAGAGCGTGAGCAGGGGAGGCTCCGGGCTGAAGCAGGCTCCAGGCTCTGAGCTGTCAGCACAGAGCCTGATGTGGGGCTCAAACTCACAAGCTGCGAGATCATGACCCAAGCCAAAGTAGGTCGCTTAACCAACTGAGCCACCCAGGTGCCCCTATTTTTAAAAATTTTTTAAACGTTTATTTCTTTTTGAGAGAGAGAGACTCGCGCGCGCGCATCAGCGGGGGAGGGGCAGAGAGAGAGGGAGACACACAATCTGAAGCGGGCTCTAGGCTCTGAGCATCAGCACAGAGCCCGACGTGGGGCTCAAACTCACGAGTGGTGAAATCATGACCTGAGCTGAAACCAAGAGTTGGAAGAGTTGGACGCTTAACCGACTGGGCCATCTAGGTGCCCTTTTTAAAAAATTTTTTTAAGTTTTGTTTATTTTTGAGAGAGAGACAGAGAGACAGAGAGAGACAGAGAGAGAGAGACAGGGAGGGAGAGTCAGCAGGGGAGAAACTTTATTTTTTTAATAGAATGTCCATATTTACTTATTTTTCCTTATTAATCTTTGATTTTTAGAAGGCTGATTTCATTGCTCTGATGATTACAATGCTTTATGAAATGCTTTTATGAAAACGTTGCAATCTCCAGAAAAAAAAACAACAACATTTCTTCACACAACTTTTGGATGCCTTTAAAAATTTGGGTTGGGGCGCCTGGGTGGCTCAGTCGGTTAAGCGTCCGACTTCAGCTCAGGTCACGATCTCACGGTCCGTGAGTTCGAGCCCTGCATCGGGCTCTGGGCTGATGGCCCGGAGCCTGGAGCCTGCTTCCGATTCTGTCTCCCCCTCTCTCTCTGCTCCTCCCCCGTTCATGCTCTGTCTCTCTCTGTCTCAAAAATAAATAAATGTAAAAAAAAAAAATTTTTTTTTAAAAATTTGGGTAAATTCATGGATTCTGTTACAAAATATTGTATTATGTTGGAAAGATTGGAAAACTGTTGCTCCATGGTAAAAGCAAGAGCTCCAAGGGGACTCCAGCTGGGAATTAAATCTTGGTAAGTGGCAAGAATTCTATGAGTGGGCTAGCATTAAAGAGAACTGTGACCCCAAGGAAATTCTCTATATAAATGGACAAGACATATGAAGAAGAAAAAGATATAGACAAGAAGAAAGATATTCATGCCAGCATTGTTCATGAAAGCAAAAAATGGTAAGAACCCAAATGCCCATCAATAATAGAATGGATTAGTGAACTCTAGTACATTGATGGAATAAAACCTCGCATCCATGAAATAAATTAACTGAGCTTTAGCTATCCACATCTGCCTATAGGCAACCCATTCCCTTCTTAGAGGTATATTGCGTTTTGATTAAAAGTATGGATTCTGGAGCCAACTCCACCAACATTAGCTTTCTGACCTTCACCTTGCTATGCCTCGGTTTCCTGCTCTACAAAAAAGTAGAATAATACTTGTACTTATTCAAAAGTTGTTAGGAGAGTAAACACTTAATATTTTTAAGTTATTTAAAATAATGTCTGGCACACAGTTACTGCAAAGTGATTAACAGATCATAGCCAATGAAGCTTAATATCTTTTCTACTTGGTAGTCACTTATCTAATAAACAATGGCAGCCATCATGTTTTCCCTTGCTTTTTTCCAGACTTTGGTATCATACAATTCTTTAATTATTTGTTTTAGTAATACATATTCAGGAAATGTTATATATCTCCACATGGCTTTTTTGTTTTCAATTCTTATTCGGCTTCCAGGGAGATACTGATGCTTATATTCTAGGTTCTAAAGATAAGATGAAATTTAAACAGTACAGTAAAAAGTCAAAGTACTTCATCGTATCTCCATTTCTGTTTCTTACCCTCCCTTTTTTGAAAAAGGCAGATTATAACCTAAAAACCAAAACTGTATGTTTAACTGCCTACGTATCAATTACTAAATCTAAAATATTAATGACTCTTACATTCACCATTACATTTACATTAAAAGGACAAAACACTAAAAAGCCTAGGCTACTGGATTTCAAAACTACTAATTCTGGTATAGTATAAACACATCAATTCTGGACACAAGTTATTCTCAAAAGAATGCTCCTCCTATTTGCATGCTCTATTTTAAGCTCCACACCTGCAAGCATCTGCCTATTTATTAAGAAGTTCCAAACTAAACTCTATATTCCTTTGCCTTGGCTATTCCATCTCCAAAAGAAAAAAGAAGAAGAAAGGTACCTTCACACTCACTCAATTGCTGCCACCAGAAACCCAGACATCACCTGTGAAATCTTTTCCATTGTCACACCCTAGATTATATTCAATCCCTGAGCCCCACTGAGCCTATTTCAAAAATAAGCCATCGTCCACATACACACAAATCTGATATCCTATTCTTGCTTACACCCTTTCCATGAGGTTTCATCTCACTTAAGAATAAAATCCCAAACCGCTGACATAGCCACTCTCCCCACAGTATGCTATGTGTTAGTAGCATTGCTACCTCCTCAGTCCCTGCCCAGTCCCCAGGCTTTCTGCCCCATCAAAGGCCTTCACTACAATATATTCCTTGTTGCAAATCTTATTTTCTTCACCTGCCCAATTTCTATCCCCTGTTGATGCTTCAGCTAAAACTCTACTTCTCTTCCCTCAGGAATCTAAACCAGCCCTCCCTTCACCTATTGTGATGAGCACTGGGTGTTGTATGTGAGTGACGGATCTAAATTCTACACCTGAAACTAATATCCCACTGCATGTTAACTGGAATTTAATAAAAACTTGAAAAAGAAAAAGAAAATAAAAAATAAATCAGCCCTCCCTTACACCTTCATAGCACTTTCTACTATTCCTTCTTAGCATTTTTCCAAACATATTAACACACTTATGTGTGTGATTATGTGATTGTTACCTATCTCCCTCACTAGACTATAAGCTCTTAGATGGATTTTTTTTAATGTTTATTTTTGAGAGAGCGAGAGAGAGACAGAGCGCAAAGAGGGGAGGGGCAGAGAGAGGGAGACAGAGGATCCGAAGCAGGCTCCAGGATCTGAGCTGTCAGCACAGAGCCAGAAGTGGGGCTCGAACCCACAAACCATGGGATCATGACCTGAGCCAAAGTGGGATGCATAACTGACTGAGCCACCCAAGCGCCCCGCAGATAGATGTTTTTTAACTGGCACAGAGTAGGTACATATTTTAAAAGGTTAATTTATGGAATTAATGAACTTATTCCAATTCAACAATGGTAATGCAGTTAAAAGCTCAAAGAGAATGAGGACTATTAAACTTGTCAAAGGACATTACATGCTTCTAAACAAATCCAGGAGTAGTGTCAATGGCCTGGGAGGAAGGCACACTATAACGTAAGGGATTAGGCACAGGTTTGGAGGTGAGAACACATGGAGAAAAGCAAGCTGAAAGTAGTAAACCTGCTGGACTCTACTAATCGGAGAAAGCCCATTTCTGTGGCATCATTCTGCAATATACTTTATCTCTCTGTTTTTGCTACCAGGCGAGAGAAAACACCAGGATGTTGGAAAGAGTCCATATTCAAAGAGCTAAAAATGAAATGTAACACCTAAACTACAGTAAGTGTTCTTTCTTAAAGAGCAACTTTACTGAATTGGAAGGCAGCTGTTGAGGACTATGAAAACCGAGCTGTTCTAAATCTCCAAAATGCTCTGGCGGGATGCTCACATAGGATTTTAATTCCCAACACAGGTCTCATATGTGCTAGAGGATGGTGTTGTACTAAGATTACATTTTACAAAGCAGAGGTTAGATCCCTGTAGGTAACAGTAAAACTGGCATATACTTCATCAGATGAGTGTTTGCATTACACATGTTTCTATGTACAGGCTCGGTTTACTCCACACACTGTCAATAGACCTCTCTGTACCTCGTAAGGGTAACAAAGAACAGATGCTCACTAAAGTAAACTGATAAAAACACTTGTGTCTAGATATTTCTGTTTTAATGATATTTCCAAATTACATATTACCTTTTAAAATAGAGAAATGACCAGCGTATGTGCTTAGAGGTTTTAATAAGAAATTCCTTGTTTGGAATGGTGCTGGGAGAACTGGACAGCAACATGCAGAAGAATGAAACTAGACCACTTTCTCACACCATTCACAAAAATAAACTCAAAATGGATAAAGGACCTGAATGTGAGACAGGAAACCATCAAAAGCCTAGAGGAGAAAGCAGGGAAAGACTTCTCTGACCTCAGCCGTAGCAATTTCTTACTTGACACATCCCCAAAGGCAAGGGAATTAAAAGCAAAAATGAACTATTGGGACCTCATGAAGATAAAAAGCTTCTGCACAGCAAAGGAAACAATCAACAAAACTAAAAGGCAACCAACGGAATGGGAAAAGATATTTGCAAATGACATATCGGACAAAGGGCTAGTGTCCAAAATCTATAAAGAGCTCACCAAACTCCATACCCGAAAAACAAATAATCTAGTGAAGAAATGGGCAGAAAACATGAATAGACACTTCTCTAAAGAAGACATCCGGATGGCCAACAGGCACATGAAAAGGTGCTCAACGTCGCTCCTCATCAGGGAAATACAAATCAAAACCACACTCAGATATCACTTCACGCCAGTCAGAGTGGCCAAAATGAACAAATCAGGAGACTATAGATGCTGGCGAGGATGTGGAGAAACGGGAACCCTCTTGCACTGTTGGTGGGAATGCAAACTGGTGCAGCCACTCTGGAAAACAGTGTGGAGGTTCCTCAAAAAATTAAAAATAGACCTACCCTGGGACCCAGCAGTAGCACTGCTAGGAATTTACCCAAGGGATACAGGAGTACTGATGCATAGGGGCACTTGTACCCCAATGTTTATAGCAGCACTCTCAACAATAGCCAAATTGTGGAAAAAGCCCAAATGTCCATCAACTGATGAATGGATAAAGAACTGTGGTTTATATACACAATGGAGTACTACGTGGCAATGAGAAAGAATGAAATATGGCCCTTTGTAGCAACAGGGATGGAACTGGAGAGTGTTATGCTAAGTGAAATAAGCCATACAGAGAAAGACAGATATCATATGGTTTCATTCTTATGTGGATCCTGAGAAACTTAACAGAAACCCATGGGGGAGGGGAAGGAAAAAAAAAAAGAGGTTAGAGTGGAAGAGAGCCAAAGCATAAGAGACTCTTAAAAACTGAGAACAAACTGAGGGTTGATGGGGGGTGGGAGGGAGGAGGGGGTGGGTGATAGGTATTGAGGAGGGCACCTGTTGGGATGAGCACTGGGTGTTGTATGGAAACCAATTTGACAATAAATTTCATATATTAAAAAAATAAAAATAAAAATAAATAAAAATAAAATAACAACAAAAAAAAAGAAATTCCTTGTTTGGGATGCAAACTTAAAATCATGTAATGAGGTGTGCTAATCTACAGTTACATTTTTTAAGTTTATTTATTTGAAACAGAGAGAGTGCTAGTGGGGGAGGGGCAGAAAGAAGGAGAGAGAGAATCCCAAGCAGGCTCCATGCTGCCAGTGTAGAGCCCAACGCAGGGCTTGAGCCACAAAACCATGAGATTGTGACTTGAGCCGAAACCAGGAGTCAGACACTAAACCCACTGAGCCATCCAGGTGCTCCTCTACAGTTACATTTAACTATCACTTTCCCTACGATGGCAGGCACAGTATCTTCAGGTGGAGGTGGAGAGGGGACAATAACTAGGCGCCTAGCATCATGACTTCAAAAAACAGGTAATGCACATTAGTAAGGTATTTTAAAATCAGATTATAAAACATTTTCTTTTTATTATTTCTTTTACTCAGTACACATCATTTCTTTTGTAACAGGCAGAGTGATTCAATGCCCATGTATTTAAGAGCCCAACATGCAGTAAGCATTACAGCAGGGGCTAGGGTGCAGCAGTGAACAAGAGAGATGAAGTGCCCATTCTTCGAAGCTCCCATTCTAATGAGAGGAAAAGATCAGTAAATAAAACTGAATAATTTGAGGGAGAGAATTACTAGCGGAGTTACTTTTACACGTTAGGTTGAGTGATTAAGGCCAATTTATATGTCAGGCTAACGTCTGAGCCAAGACCACATATAATAAAAACTTAAACCCAAAATTATTTCAGAAACGAATGATTTCATAGTATAGTTGAAATAAAAACTCAGCAGAAAGAACCTCTGATCCCCTTTCACTAATCCTGAACTTCTCTTTATTACTTATACAATACCTACATTTGTATATCCAGGCAACACCACAATTTAAGGAGCATTTAATGAGAAAACGCTCATCACTATCACTCAAAGTTGCTATGAAATACATCGCTATCACTAGCAATCACACTTTCTTTTTCCCAATTTTCCAGGTTCTTAGAACTGTTTTAACTCAGGCCTCTTAGCATTTCCTATCTTCAAATCATTAAAAACTCCTGCTAATTTCTCTCTTCCATGTGTATCAGATCAGCATCTCGTTCAGTTTTTCAGAATCATCACACTCCATACTCTTAGCAACCCAAGTCTGAGGCAGCTCAGCAGCAGGCTAATCTTACCCCTGCTCTGCCTACACAGTGCTCCTGCTAAACAATTCCCAGACCCCCATGTTCATAGTGTCACACCCCGAGTCAGCACTCAGCAGCGTCTTCCATAGTTTCCACGAAGAACTCTCACTCCTGGTACCTAGCATTCAAGGTCTCCTATTATCCTAGCCTCTGACAGGAGAGCTTAAATACAAGAGGCAAAAAGTGACTAAATTAAATGGAGAAAAACAAATACACATCATAGTTGGAGATTTTTAACATCCCTCTCAGCAACTGATAGAAGAAGCAAGCCCATATATATGTATGTATATGTATGTATGTGTGTGTGTGTATGTATATATATGAAAGAAAGAAAGAAAGAAAGAAAGAAAGAAAGAAAGAAAGAAAGAAAGAAAGAAAGGCTTAGAAAATCTCAACAGTACTATGAACTACCTTGACCTAACTGATATTCTTAGAGCGCTACACCCAACAACTACAGAATATGTATTCTTTTTTAAAAAAATTTTTTTTAATGTTTATTTATTTTTGAGAGAGAGAGAGAGGCAGAGAGAGGGGGGGCACAGAATCTGAAGCAGGCTCCAGGCTCTGAGTTGTCAACACAGAGCCTGACATGGGGCCTGAACTCACAAACCATGAGATCATGGCCTGAGCCCAAGTTGATGTTTAACCAACTGAGCCACCCAGGTGCCCCTATAGAACATGTATTCTTTTCAAGTGCTTGTGGTACCTTCACCAAGAGAGACTGCTGATAAATCAAAATAAATTTACAAGGATTAAGCACATCAGAATGTGTTGTTTGAACACAACTGAAATGTATTAAAAACCAGTAACAATAAGACGTTTGGGGGGGAAAAAAAACCCATCCCCCAAAGGCTTAAAATGATACTTCTAAATAATCTACAAAGCAAAAAAGTTTTTTAAGCCTCTTATATCCCTACTGTATGATTTCTCTGAATTGTCACCTCTACCTCCTTTTAAGCCTTTGAAAGCTTTTCTCTTACTTAACCTTACAGAATTTCGCTAGGGAGATTTGAGGTGAACCTTGTGCCAATCCTAAAGTCAATATCCTCCCTGAGCTTTCCTGTGCATTGTAAGAAACTGCACTCTACTGGCTGTCCTCAGCTTCTCAATGTCTTTCCAATGTCTAATAAATGTGAACATATCTGCACTGCAGCTCCGTCTTTAGCCCTCTTTTCTTCAATGTCCATGTAAACAGGAACACACACACAAACACACACACACACACATTCATGCACACGTGAACACACGCACACACATATACATTCTCTTTTTCCTTGGATAAGTACCAGTGTTCTTTTTTTTTTAGTGTTGATTTATTTGTTTTTGAGAGAGAAAATGGGAAAGAGCGCATGAGCAAGGAGGGGCAGAGAGAGAGAGAGAGGGAGGGAGACACAGAATCCAAAACAGGCTCCAGGCTCCAAGCTGTCAGCACAGAGCCCGACACGGGGCTTGAACCCACGAACTGTGAGATCATGACCTGAGCCAAAGTTGGACGCTTGACTGACTGAGCCACACAGGTGCCCTAGTACCAGTGTTCTTTGTTCAACTGAATTTAAAAATCTATTGAGTACTTTACATATGATATTTCAATAAGTTCAACCTACTGGGAAAGAGATAAGCATAAAACTAGTTATAAATTTAAGCCAGAAACCAAAAAGGAAACATGGTAATTCTGACCAAAAAAACAGTGAAAAATTCCTAACAATGAAAACAACTTCATAATCCCACCAGTGACCAAGTTAATCCCAGAAAAATGGGCAAAGAACAAAAACAAGTAGTGCACACTAGATGATATAAAACTGGATAATAAAAATGAGAATACACCCAAGCTAATTAATAACTGTCTGGATTAAATTAAAATTAAGGAAAAGTATTTTCTTATCTACCAGACTGGTAAAGCTAAAAGACTGACAAAACCTAGCACTGGTGAGGGTCTAGGGAAATATGCAATGTCCCACATCATTGTTAGGAATGCAAATTGGTACTACCTTTCTGGAGTTACCAAAATAATTAAAACGTACATAAAAAACAATCTACCTTCTAAGAACTTGTCCTCATCATATAATCAAAAATGCATTAAGTGTAGGGCAGCCATTCTCAACTGGGACCTATAGTTCCCTCCAGGGAACATTTAGCAATGTTTATTTTTGCTTGTCACATCTTGGGGGAGGGAATGCTGGTATCTAGTGGGAAAAGGCCAGAGATGCTTCTGAAAATCCTATAATGCACAGGTCAGCCCCCACAACAAAGAATTACCTGACCCAGAATGTCATTAGTGCTCAGAAACGCCGGTATAGGAGGACCAGGAGATTTTACCATTGTAGCTACTTTTCGTCCTCTCCAGAAGGGAAGAAAATTAACTTTTATTTATATCAGACTCTAGTATACTAACTAGCTATGTAACTGGCAGGTGCCGACAATGTGCACTAAAAGGTCCAGCTGCTATATGGCTCTCCTTCTCCTATATTAGTCATCCATTTTGCTAGACAGGTTGATTCAGCTTGACTTCCTAGAAGTTGCTGAGCATTTTCCTTTCACACAGCAGATGGGTCAAAATACATGGGGACTAAAGGTGTCACAAGTACTACCATGCACTTATCATGCTGTGAACAGAACTTGATAGTCAGCTAACAGAGCAAGGTCAAACATTAGATTTCGGGAAATGAGACAAAGGGGTGTATTAATTCCTAACACAGCCTCCTAGGATACAAGAATACAGAGATCAGTAACAAATTGGACCCATGAGGAATGCAAATTCATGAGCTCTGCTTAGAAAGTTGCCTTGAACACATACCAAAAAATAAAATCTGAATCTACAGGCGATACCCATGTTCAGGGGTGCTGTAGTTAAAATATTCAAAGGGAAAACAGAAAAATAAAGAGATTTAAATATACCTGGTACATATTTAGGGAACAAAGAAAACCTTAGGAAAGATGAGAACTGAAGTACCACTGCTGCAATTTTCTAAATGTTTCAAATGTCCTATTCCAGGCAAGGGGTCAATGGATAAGTAAACCCTCTGAGTCTCCAAGATTATGGGAGTTACAGTCACACCCCTTTCCACCTCATGAGCAAAGTGCAGTGGATAAAAGAGACAGAGGCTGGGATACTGCAACCAAGAAGTAAGGAAAATTCCTAGCTTAGTTAATCAGATGAAAGATAGTATCAGGAATTCAAAATAGAATTGCTTTTCAAATATCCTGTTATCATCTCTTCCCACTAATCCAAAAAGATATTTTCCCCAGCTAGCCTAAATTTTTCATCACATACATGTAACTCATATACATATGCCTGGAAAGGTCTTGCATATACTAAATTTATAAATCAAATCGCATTCTTTATATGTAAAGCTAAAATACTTCATTCGATGGAATCCTAGTGTGAATCATTCTTTTAAAAATTAATCCCAGCTAAACATCTCTTTTGTAGAAAATCGAATTTTTACATACAGTGAATACATAAAACACTTCAACACACACAAAAAAATAAGAATTAAATTTTCCCGTATTGTTTTCCATATTCCCAGACTCACAAAATTTAATGGTTAATAGTCACTTTATTGTGACATTTGTTGTACATGCTAAACACACCAAACTATATAAAACTTGGCAATAACCATGAAAATAGAAATTCCAATTTAATGCCAGTTTGTTCTAGCAAGAAGAACAGAATCTCCCCAAAGACATGCTTTTCTTAAGTCTCAACTTAGGCTAACTTTGATCTTGCTGGGAAGGAATTTAAAGAACTTTATAAAAGGAGAAGAATATTACCTGGAAAAACTGTAAAGAATTTGTAGAGTGGGTATGAGGAAGGATGAGGAGTCTGAAGAGCTGAGAAGGCAGGTTGTTTGGGGAAGAGAAAGTCAAGAAGAGGTAAAGATGTGGCAGCTTAGTAAGAAACAGGAAAGTCTGAGAATGAACAAAGATCTTTAAAGGCAAATTATAGGAAGTATCGATGGATGATACACAATATAAACTACTCCCTTCATTCCAACAAAATCTTTTACGAATAGTGTATGATACTCATCACCAAAAATATAATTTTGGCATTATATTTAATGGTTTTTTGCTTGTTTTCTTGTATGCAAGAAATCCTGAAGAGAGCTTCAAGGACAGAGAATGGTGGTCTAAGGATCAAGACCATTTTGTCCCCCATCCCACAAAAATTACATTATGAAAAAATACAGGTGGTTAAACTGAATTACAGAGTATTCTATTTCCCATTGAAAAACAACCGATTTCTTCAAGTCAACTAACCAGTTGGCAAGTTGGTTAATATAAGGTCATAATGAAGCCAAAGTGCATGGGTCTGGATCCCTATGATCCACAAGCTATTCTACTCTTGAGTCCACAGGCTGCATGCCTAGTATCTCGTAAACTACCCTTCAGTGAAGGGTAGACTAGAGAATATGAGAAGATGAGCAAAAAGTCATCACTGCTACTACTGGCAAGTTTAAAGTACATGTCCCCACTGACTTTGAATCTAAGGTCATACCAGTTTGTGGAAAAAGGTCAAGGAATCATCAACAGTTTGGAAAATTATTCTATTCCAGTCTTATGTAGGTTTTTCCAAGAAGGTTCACCATGTAATTTTAAGTCTAAAACAAACCCAAGTAAATACTTTCCAGGAATAAATTAAGGACTACATTCATAAAAGAATTACTGCTTAAGATGCAATTATCTCATTTTAATGATGCTAAATTAAAGCAATTAAACGGCTTAACAGGGGAAAAGTGTCTATGATAGGTCCTGTTAATTGTTGACCACAGCAGAAAAGAAATTTTAAAAAATACATTTTGTTTAAATTCCTCTCATGTTTAAATCCAACAAAAGCAATAATGATAACGTAAGTAAAATGTAACATCAAATTCTTAATCATAATTGAAAAGACAGTACAAAATGTCTACTCTTCCCTATTTAACCATCTGGAACATGTTACAAACTCCCTGAAAGCAAGAAAAATCTGCAAGTATAATTACACTCTGGGACTATTAGCATGACATGCTTCAATAAATACTCCTAATAGGATCGGCTGATAGAATAACTGGTGCTAAAACTGATGGATTTTCATTATTTGGCTATTTGTTCTTCCTAACTAAATACTCAAGAAAACCAATAAATTGTCCCTTGAATAGAAACAAACAAACAAATCCCCAGCAAGGGGGAAATGTGATAGGTTGCGGAGGGAGAACAAAGGGACAAAGACCAAAGGTTTGGACATGCCTGAGTTCAATTTAAATTTTCCCTCTCCATCGGGCGCCTGGGTGGCTCGGTCAGTTAAGTGTCCGACTTCGGCTCAGGTCATGATCTCACGGTCCGTGAGTTCGAGCCCCGCATCGGGCTCTGTGCTGACAGCTCAGAGCCTGGAGCCTGTTTCAGATTCTGTGTCTCCCTCTCCCTCTGCCCCTCCCCTGTTCATGCTCTGTCTCTGTCTCAAAAATAAATAAATGTTAAAAAAAAAAAAAATTTAAAAAAAAAAAAAAAGTTTTCCCTCTCCTATTCTTCCTCTCTTCTCCCAGCAGCACCAAATCTGGCCTAGCTTCTGGTCAAAAGTGACTTTGTTAGGGTTAGGAGAAAAAGTCTTCAGTTGGCTGAAGGTCTTCAGACCAAATTGCAACAAGGGAAAATATTTAAAATGCACTCTACTCCTGATGGTTTGGGAGATTTAACATCTAAATACTTCAACTGGAAGGGTTAAGCAAGGAAAGAACCCAACTAGCTAAGATTTTTAGGAAGACAGCTCTGGTGGCTGAGCAGCAGAAGCAAGAGAGACTCATGGAAATGTAAGTTGAGTTGTAGATCAAAGTCTACTTTTACATCAAGTCACATTCATCTGGCTGCCAGAATATGCAGAGATACTGCTTGCCTTGGGGTTATTTTTAAAGACCAACCTCATTCATTATTCCTATAATCCCTGATTTCATTTTATCCATTACAACTGCCTATTTCAACATCCTCTTTTTTTTTCTTCCAGTCCCACATTCCTCCCCTTCCAAGAAATTCTTTATTCATTCTCATTTTTCTTTTTTTTTTAATGTTTATTTGTTTCTGACAAAGTTCGAGCAGGGGAGGGGCAGAGACAGTGGGGGACAGAGGATCCCAAGCAGTCTCCGTGCTGACAGCACAGAGCCCAGTGTGGGGCTTGAACTCATGAACCGTGAGATCATGACCTGAGCCGAAGTTGGACACTTAACCGACTAAGCCACCTAGGCACCCATTCATTCTCTTTTTGATATCCCAGTTTTGCCAAAGGAGTGGCCTTTCCCTGGTGTGTTTTTCATGTTACTTTATTGGTGAGGGGCACCAGAAAAAGATGGAAGGAAATCTTAACTCCTATACATACTTTATTGATCAATATCAAATCCTTACCAGAGCAATGCACTATACCAAACTAAAACCATAAACTATAAATGAGCCACTTAAACAAGTAAGTTTTCATTGCATGTGAATAAGGATAAAAGAAAAAGAAATGTGTAAACAGCACATGGTGATATTTACCCCAACTCACAAATTATCATTTCCATCTTCTGAAGATCATTGTTTCTCCCCCTCTTCCCTCCCCAGAAGTATAACTTAATGTGACAATGGTACTGAATAACAAGCATGTAGGCCATATATCTATATATACACAATACCTCAGAAAGTGTTCTTTAATAGAAATTTTAATGCTATACGCAAACAGTGCCATTTTAATTTTACTTTTAAAAACTGCTTTAGTAAAGCCTAAACCTAAAACTAGGCTCTTAATATTTTAACATTGACCTGATAAAAGCATATTTTCCTAGCATCTCTGATATTTTCATTAATGTTGGGGACATATTTCATTAGTGAATGGGACACCTTTGTGGCAATGACAGTTTTTTACTAGCCTTTGCTTTGCCTGTCTGGATTTATGACACTAATCCCTTCCATCGTCATCCTACCTCTAGAAAGTCATTCCTCATCCACTACAGTTTGGTTGAATAACCCTCCTCTGTGTCTCCATAACAAGTTACACTTACCCACGGCAGCGTCTAGCAAATTATTTGCCTACATATCTGTCTGGATCCCTGCAAGCAGAGTGTCAGCTCCTTGAGAGCAGGAAGGCTATGTCTTTATCACTTCTGTATCTCCAGAGCCTAGGGCAGCACCTGGCACCAAGTATATTCTCAAGAGAGACAGCACGGCCCCCAGCAGCCCCATCAACCAGTGCCGTC
Source organism: Panthera pardus (assembly GCF_024362965.1). Lineage (NCBI taxonomy): Eukaryota > Metazoa > Chordata > Mammalia > Carnivora > Felidae > Panthera > Panthera pardus. The sequence goes on from NW_026526832.1 coordinate 21,658,105, forward strand.
AACTGCCTCTCCTAACATCATCCTAGACTAAGGTTTACTACAATCTCCTGTATGGCAGTCAACATAATTTTCTTAGGGGATACCATGAATCCTGATACTTTCCATTTTGTGTATGGTTAAGCAACATGTTATAGGTTTTATTTATTTCTTCAAAATCTCTGTGCAGTAAAGATAATTATCCTCCTTTACCAATAATAAAAGTAAAAGCTCAGAAAAGATAAACTGCTTTCTCATCACTATACAGTAAGCAGTTGAGGAAAGATTCATGCCTGTCTGCCTCACTGTAACTTAAAGCTGTTTCTACTATACTATTCTGCTCCCCTATACCTATACTGAAGCTACATGAATATATAATAATTCAAATATATTTTTCTGGCTATATTCTTCAATATTAGATTACCTCTGGGAATCAAGACTGTAAAGATGGTGGGTTAAGCTTACCTGGAATTATATTAACTATCTGGATTAAAATGTCATTGTGCTACTTGCTAGCTGTGTAATCTTGGGTAAGTTATTTAATTTCTCTGTGCTTCAATTTCTCATTTATAAAATAAGGACAGTTTGGTGCACCTGGGTGGCTCAGTCAGTTAAGAGACTGACTCTTGGTTTCAGCTCAGTTCATGATCTCACGTTTCATGGGTTCAAACCCTGTAGCTTGGGATTCTCTCTCCCTCTCTCTCTGCCCTTCCCCGCTTGTGTGCATGCACTCGCTTTCAAAATAAATAAGTAAACATGAAAAAAAAAATAATAAAAAATACCACGAGGATCGTTGTTGTAGCTATAGTGTTGTGAGGGATAGATTGCTACATATGTGAAGGGGTTAGAATAGAGCCCAGCACATAATAATACTACTAATAACTAGGATTATCTCATGCCTACTATGTATGGTAACTTATCTTCAATAAACATTAGCTATTAATACTTAATTGTTTAAGCTTACAAAAAAAAGTTGTTAAATTTTTCTATGTCAGTGGTTCTCAAACCTTATAGAGCATCAAAATTATCTAAGAAATTTTAAAAGTACCCTAGACCTGCATTCTGCAGATTCTAGTCTATGGGTCTGGACTGGTTTCTAGAAACTATCCTTTTGAAAAATTTCCAACAGGATTTCCATTCCCTGAAATATGCTAGACTACAAGTCTTAAAACACTTCTGCGATATAGCATCTAAAACTGCTCAATAAAATATAAAAATTATCCTTTTCGATGCTGGATATCCCATAAAGAATACAAGGGGAAATCACTAACACCAAGAATGGAAATAAATTAAGAAAAAAGAAAAGCAAGCAGCAAAGCTGCCAGATGTCAGGGTGCATAACCTAGGAGTGGAGGGACCGAGGAAAAATGCTTAGGCCTCCTGAAGTGTCAGAGACCATCAGACAAAGTCAGGGCCCAAGAAGTACAATAACCCAGGAAAAAGATGAATTCAAACATCAAAAACACCTCAAAGGCAAACATCAAGGAAAATTTACCTCTTTGCTTTGGCAAAAAAATCGTAAGAATCTGATGCCTGAATCATCTACACGATGTGGATCTTCCTAAAAACCAAGAGTGAGAATTTTATGTTCAAATCCAGGTTCACAGACTAACCCTCCCGCCCCCACCTCCAAGCACATAGAAGTAAATGAAAACCCTGTCTAGAAAAATGTATCCTGAACCCAAACCAAAAATAATTCCCATCATTACACAGGATTCCAAAGAAAAGGAGTTCAGAATTCAAAAAGAAAATCACAAAACACACAAGTAAACAAGGCACTATTACAAAGTCAGTGAAAAAATGTTAAATTGTAAAAATTTCCTACAAAATTTCAGATATTAGAATTATCAAATATAGAACATTAAATATATCTAATACACAAAAGAAAGAGAAAAGCAAATTGAAAACACTAATAAGGTTCAGGAGGGTATTAAAAAATGAACAGGCAAATCTGAAAGAGAACCAACTAAAAGTGCTAGAACTGAAAAACAGTCTGAGTAAAATCACAATGAAAGAGTTAAATAAAAACTAAAACTAAGTGAACAGTAAGACAACGATGACAAACTTACAGTGGCCCACAAGGTCACCAGAAATGAAAATGTGCAAGAGAGGTTAAGAAACACAGAGGAGAGACTGGAATAATCACTACCACCAGAAAGACTATAGTCTCTGATCACAATACATGAAAGAGAAGTCAGAAAGAAACTAAACACAAAACTGCCAAGAGTTTGGAAATTTAAAACTACATCTCTAAATAATTCACAATTCAAGAAATAACTGAAAAAAATTAATTTTTAACAGAAAAAAAATTTTAAATAAGACTGAAACAATAATGAAAATACTACACTTCAAAACTATACAATGCTGCAAAAGCAATACTCACAGGAGAATGTATTCCTATAAATGCTTTCATTAGGAAAGAAGAATGGCTAAAAATTAATGAGTTAAATGTCTAACTAAAAAATAACCTCATCTTAAAAAAAATAAAAAGAAATATAAAAGCAATGAAGTGGAAAACAAACACAATAAAGAGAATGATAAAATCAAAAGTTGGTTCTTTGAAATGAGTAACACAATACCCTTGATTGGGTCAAGAAAAAGAAGATACAAGTGAATTATTAAAAATGAGAAGGAGAACCTAACTATAAGTAAAGCAAAGATCAAAGAAATAGGATGATATTACGAAAACCCTTCTACGAATAGATTTGAAAACTTAAATGAACTAGGTAAATTCTTAAAACATAAAACCCATGAAAACAAACCTAGAACACTCTGATATAAACATATGACTGAATAAATAAGCAAATAAATGAGGAAGAAGGGACAAATCTTTCTTACAGAAGAATTCCAAAAAATACATCCAGCCACTCCTCCCTCTAGGAGGTGGAGCTTACTTTCCAGTCTTAGGGACTTAGGAACTCGGTTCCCAAAGAATTAAAGTAGGGAAAGAGAAGAGTAATGACTTCACAGTGGAAAAACCTGGCAACACCACCTTAGTCGTGTGATGGAGGTTAATTTTTTTTAAATTTTTTTTAACGTTTATTTATTTTTGAGACAGAGAGAGACAGAGCATGAACAGGGGAGGGTCAGAGAGAGAGGGAGACACAGAATCTGAAACAGGCTCCAGGCTCTGAGCTGTCAGCACAGAGCCCAACGCGGGGCTCGAACTCACGGACCGCGAGATCATGACCTGAGCCGAAGTCGGACGCTCAACCGACTGAGCCACCCAGGCGCCCCAATGGAGGTTAATTTAACATCATCAGTGATGCCATGGATATCATATACTCCCTGAAATGATGTGATGAGAACGGCACTTCCCCTCTGTGGTATTCTTCTCATCACCTTAGTCTGATCATGAGAAAAACATGAGACAAACCCAGATAGGGAGAGATTCTATAGCACAGCTGGTCAGCATACCTCAAGAGTCAAGGTCATAAAAACACATTAAAACTAAGAAAGTGTCATAAACTAGAAGAGATTGGAGAGACATGACAACCAAATACAATGAGATAACTCTGGGTTGGACACAGGACACAGAGAGGATTTCAATGAAAAAAAACTACTCAAATCCAAATAAAGTCTGAAGTTTAATTAGTCAATATCAGTGTCTTAGTTCTGACAAATTACAAATCATGGTAATATAAGACATTAATAACAGGGTGGGGTAGTTAAGGGGCATACTAGAACTCAATATACTATTTTTGTAACTTTTCTATAAATCTAAAATTATTCAAAAATAGTTTTTCTTGCCTTTTTTTTTTAAAGACTAACCCAGGAAGATATGGAAAGACTTAATAATCCTACTGCTATCAAAGAGACTAAATCAATAGTTTAAAATCTTCTCCCAAACCATAGGTCAGTCAGTTTTGTTTAAAAGTACAAGATTTTGAGGGGGCGCCTGGGTGGCTTGATCAGTGCCAACTCTGGCTCAGGTCATGATCTTGAAGTTCGTAAGTTCAAATCCCACATGGGGATCTCTGCTGTCATCCCAGAGCCCGCTTCGGATCCTCTGTCTCACTCTCTCTGCTCCTTCCCTGCTTGTGTGTGCATGCTCTCTCTCTCTCAAAAATAAATAAACATTAAAAAAAAGTACAAGATTTGAGGACTGAGTGATCTAACTACTTAGAATTAACTCCATACACAAATTTTCTTTGTGTCTTGATTTAAGATTGCTTGGTCTTAAAGGTATATGGTATGGCATTATAGAAAATAATACAGACAAGCAAATAAAAAAAAACCAAAATTCAATCATAACAATTTTTTTAAAAAAAACTTCTCACAAAGGGGAGCCTGGGCGGCTTGGTCAGTTAAACATCTGACTTTGGCTTAGGTCACGATCTCATGGGTCATGAGTTCAAGCCCCCTGCATCACGTTCTGTGCTAACAGCTCAGAGCCTGGAGCCTGCTTCGGATTCTGTGTCTCCCTCTCTCTACATCCCCACCCCCACCCTGCGCTCACACACACACACACACACACACTCTCTCTCTCTCTCTCTCTCAAAAATACACATTAAAAATATTTTTTTTTAATCTTCTCACAAGGCAGCTGAGTTTTACCAAAAAGGTTGCCAGAGAGCAGAAATATTCCCCAACTCATTCTATGAAGCCAGTACAACCTTAATACCTAAACCAAACAGTATTAGTAAAGGAAATATGTCAAGCTTACTCTTGAACACAAGTGAAAACTCTAAATAAAATACAGGCATCCCTCACAATCGGAACCTCAACACAGAAAATGAATTCATACATCACATTTTATTAAAGGCAGGGCTGATATCCTTTGTTATTCCAACTCACCTTAATATTTTATAAAATATGTCAAATGGGGGGAAAATGTAGTATCCTTCAAAGTCCACATTGTCACTATTCATTCTCCAAAACTCACGACCTAACTAATTCTGTGGTTCCCAAACTATGTTCCAAGTCATCCTGAGGTACCACAGTGAATTCACCAGGGGTGCCAAGGGACGTTTTCAATTTGAAAGGAAACAGCAACATACAATATCTGTCAGACATCACACGCATTCTTTCACGGTTTCAACAGTAAATTACACTGCATTCCTTTTGATGACCTCTTGGTGAAGCTGAGTTTATGGTAGTTGCTGTGATAAAAAGCAATCACCGTGTGAAAATCAACATGGAATAGGAAATGAGTGTGGCAGTGCCCAATCTGATTCCAAGATTTGAGAAGTTATGCAATACTTCAGATGCACATATCCCATTAATAAGTACAGTTGACTCTTGAACAACATGGTTTGAACTGTGCCGGGCCACTTATATTGGATTTTTTAAAAAATAAATACTGTATAATACTATATTTTCTTTTCCTTATAATTTTCTTAATAACATTTTTTCTCTAGCTCACTTTACTGTAAAAATACAATACAAAATGTGTGTCAATCAAATTATCAGTAAGGCTTCCAGTCAATAGTAGGCTATTAGTACTTAAGTTTGGTGGCGAGCGGGGGGGGGGGGGGGGGGGGGGGGGCGTGAAAAGTTATACAGGATTTCTGACTATGCAGAGGGTTGGTGCTCCTAACCCCTGCATTGTACAAGGGTCAACTGTATTTGTGGTTATTTAAAAATAAAATGAAAATATAACTTTATCTTTGAATTCATGTATATATTTTTTCAAACAGCTACTAAATTACTAAGACATAAATACAAATTTGTTTATATCTAACCGCTTAATAAGTATACTTGTAAGGTATTTCTTTGGTATAAGGGCACAATGAACTGGGAAAGTTAGGGAATCTCTGAAACAGTCATTTAACCCAGTATCCCTCACTACCCAAACTAAGTATCTAAAAAAATACAGAGAGTGAAAGATACTTATATTAGCAAACTGAATGCAGTGATAAAAGATTAATCCATATGAGTTTATACTAGAAATGTAAGTATGATTTAGCACTACAAAGATCTAAATATTATTCACAAAATTAACAGAGCAAAGGAGAAAACTCAAATGAACTTTTCCATAGTTACTGGTAAAACATTTGATGAAATTCAACACTCCTAATAACATTTTTAGAAAAATCTTAAAGAGAACCACATTACTTTATAAAGGGTATCTAGAGAACATAGAAAATACTGTAGACAACTGTGAAATACTTGAAGCATTCACTTTAAAATTAGAAACAAGACAAGGATGGTCATTGACCACTACATCTCTATTCCACCTGTACAGGTATGTCCAGCACAATATATATAACAGGGAGAAAAAGATGAAAGAACTGGTATGAGAGAAACAAAACTCGGCCAGATGATGGGAAAAGAGAAACTGGATGATGACACGTGGCAGATTTCTGTACGCCAAGGCTAAGAGAGGCATACATTACTTCTACTCCAACTCTACAGACTAGAACTCATTTAAATGGACAATCCTAATGCAGAAAAAAAGGTGGAAAATACTACCTAATCTGTGCCCAGGAAGAAGAGGAAAGTTTTAGTGTACATCTAGACACTCTGTGCCACAAACCAAATTGGAAAATAACTTAGCAGTATCTGAAATTGAAGATGCACATACCCTACGGCCCAGCAATTCTACTCCTAGGTAGAGATGCTTTAGCACATGTAGACCACAAGACATGTGTAAGAATACTCATCGCAGTATTATTCATGATAGGAAAAACAAAAGCAAGCGTGTCAATCACCACTAGAACAAATCGTCATATATCCACAACTAGCCACAAAAATAAATGTCCCACAGAGCAATGTATCCTAGACACTTAAAAGATCTTAAGAAGAAACATACAATATACCACTTTTTATAAAGTTTGAAAATAAATAAATAAATCAACTATTCTGTCTAGGCATAGATATATATACAGTAAATTTTATTTTTTTTAAATTAAAAAATAACAGGGGTGCCTGGGTGGCTCAGTTGGTTAAGCGTCTGACTTTGGCTCAGGTCATGATCTCTCGGTTCGTGGGTTCGAGCCCCACATTGGTCTCTGTGCTGATAGCTCGGAGCCTGGAGCCTGCTTTGGATTCTGTGTCTCCCTCTCTGCTCCTCCCCCACTCACGCTCTGTCTCTCTCTCTCAAAAATAAACAAACATTAAAAAGAAATTTTTTTAATTAAAAAATAACAGTCACAAAACTCAGTATAGTGTTTATACTTAGAGGGAGACAGGAAGAGGGATGAGTTGAAACAAGCTGACAAAGGGAGTTTCCATTGTATTGGTAAAATTCTATCTCTTAGGCTGGGTATACATACTACTGCTTGGTTCATATTAACGTACTTTTTAATGAAGGACAATAATTTTTTATTAAATGGATTAAGGAGGTTCTAGAAGAGTATTTTATTGAGAATAACTTAATATAAATATTTCCAATAGCCCTACTTATGTTCTTATTTATTAACTAAAATATACTGTCTTGATTACCTAGAGAACTACTACCGAAGAAAATATTAGTTATTAAATATTGAAAAGAATTTAGCACTTGTTAAAAAAGAGTTTACCGGTTGACCATCCAATCACTTGCTCCAATTCTTCCCCAATCACATGACCATTTAGCAAATTGTACTTAATATAACAACTGAAAGCTACATTCAAGTCTCAGTGCTCTTCCTTAATTTTAATTAGAGTGAGTATTTTTTGAAACCACAGAAGTAGTAACAGGGAACAATTAAAGTGGGGGGGGGGTGGGAGACATAATAATTCTAACCAAGATTAGAGTACGTGCAAAGAAAGGAATACTTGTATTCTGACCTCTCGGGTAAAGGTGGGAAGAAGGTTAGGAGTTGTTTTCCAAAGAACAGTCTCCAGAAGAATCCCAATTAATAAAATCGTCAGGGAAAGGAGCAGGATTAAGATGTTCAGAAGCTATTAAATCCTTTTCTCCCAGCATTATTAAAAATGTAGCTTCACTGGCTGATTATAAATGTCCAATATTATTTTTTAAATAATATTGGTGCTATGGAATTACGGAAAGTTATCCATGCAACCTGCATGGATATTTTAAATATTCCATTCTCCAGTAACTTTGTAAGTGAGAAGCCTTAACAATACCCACTATTTTTTATTGCAAAATGATCATATGTACTGAAACCTTGAAGATACAGACTACTTTGGGAAAAAATCCAGTTGACTTGATGAAAACTGAGGTAAAGAATACTAACTGAGGTACAGAAAATAAGTGGTTTTATTTCAGTAATTCAACTTCTGTGCATATCATAAAAATTGCTATAAACACAATCCAAAGAAGAAATTTGCCATGGGAGAAATAAGTAAGAGGCAATAAGGTCTAGAGAACAGAAATCAGAATAGGGCCTGAGAAGTTAACAGGAAGAAATACCATCATTGAAAACAGCTTCTATCTGGAAAGCAAGCAAGAAGAGGTAGGGCCAAATTACAATGACAATGGTAGGAATATGAGGCTCTGGACCAAGGAACATCCCTGCTGTTAGGACTATGGGTAAAAAGCAAAGAAATAAAAACAAAGGCATACACAGTGGGAAGACAAAATAAAGAACAACATCTCAGTGTCACTTTCAAGAAGTGACCAATACTCTCATGGATTTTTTTTGAGACTGACAGAATGCGGAGTGAGAGAAAAAAAGGTAAATACAACTAACTGAAGCTACAGCTTCAGGTCACCAGGGCTCCAGTGTAAAAATAAATAGCAGGACTAAAGGCTGAGGCATAAAAATGACTAACTATACACAATAAGCAGGTAAAGGGCTATGTACAAATTATAAGATAATCCGAATTAACAAAGCTTTTTTTTAAAACACGTAGTACAGGGGCACCTAGGGGGCTGGGTGCTGACAGCTTAGAGCCTGGAGCCTGTTTCAGATTCTTTCTCCATCACGCTCTCTGCCCCTTCCCCACTCATGTTCGTTTTCTCTCTCTCTCTGTCTCTGAAAAATAAACATTAAAAAAAAATATTTTAAATAAAACATGTAGTACATTTTGGCCATAGCTAAGCCTCCAACTTGGAGGGCTTTCCACTTGCCCCATTTGCCCCACTATGTAAAATGTTTCAAATCCTATTTTATGAGAGCTTAAATCGTACATCCTTCATAAATTCTTCCCAGAAAATAGTTGTAAATACCCTCCCACTCTGAACTTCAGCAGTTTTCATGGTCTTTGCCACAGCAGGTACTAATGACAAATTTGATAGAGCTGATTTACCAGTAATTTGATATGTCTGATATCTTCAAATATTAAGTTTTATACTATAAATTTTATAACCATCATGCTGGACTTACCAAATAGGATAAAATTCCTTAAAATAAGGTACTCTATGTTATGCCTCAGAGTAGAATAAAATAATATCGCAAGTTTTACCTCATGGAGTATCTACTGAGTCACGTGTGTACATTACTCATCATATTCTACCTGCTGCTTTCTGTATTTCCACATCACTGATGAAATTAACAACATTATTCTTAGAGTGCCAGATGGCCAGTCCAGGCAAAATTAGTATATCCTCTCTCATCTTTACCTGCAACACGAAATCAGAAAGTTCTACAGCAACCTCCAAGAGACCTGGATTCTCTATAAATCTTTGACCAGGTTGTCCTCTCCTGTGCTTGGGGCTTAGAAACCACTCTAGCCCATTATACACGCAGAACGGTATCTGCAAGAAATGTTTTTATTTAATCACCTCCCTCCTAATTAACTCAGATGTTTGTTAATTGTTGCTATTGTTGTTGTTGTTCTGTTATTTTTTTTTTTAATTTTATTTATTTTTGAGAGACAGAGACGGAGTGTGAGCAGGGGAGGGGCAGAGAGAAAGGGAGACAGAATCCGGAGCAGCCTCCAGGCTCTGAGCAAGCTGTCAGCACAGAGCGAGACGCGGGGCTTGAACTCACAAACTGCGAGATCATGACCTGAGCCAAAGTAGGGTGCTTAACCAACTGAGCCACCCAGGCACCCCTGTTGTTGTTGTTCTAACTGCACAGCTTAACAGATGTCAAATGTATATTCAAGGCCCTCTCTCAGTTATTCCCCTCCTTTCCCTACCCAAGCCTCTCAAAAGGCCTTTGGTATTCTACTCATTGGAACTACCCCCCAACTCCATACATGTGTACATAGCATGTATGCAATTTTCAAAATTTGATCAAAATGCATATTCTTTAAAAATACTTTCCCAAATTTACCCCATTCTGATCACTATTCCCTGAAAATTTTCCATTTTATATAGTATGTAATACTTATTCATATGCCTTAATTTTTTTCCTCTGTTGCACTTAAATAAGATTCTGATACAAATATATTCTGGTCATAGCCACCCTTGCATGTTTCTTTTTTAATTTATTAATATTCCTTATACTAATTTCAATTTCTTCATAGCTGATTTCATTTAGGAAAATGCCAAGAAATCTTTTTTCCCACTGAAATTAACCACTTACTTGCTACCTCTGATGGTTAATTTTACAAGTCAACTTGGCTAAGCCACACAGTACCCAGATATATGGTCAAACATCAATCTACATGTTGTTATGAAGGTATTTTTTAGATGAATTAACATTTCTTTTACTATGTGACAAGCTCTGTTCTATTAGAATTTTTAAATGTTTACTTATTTTTGAGAGAGAAAGAGACAGAGACAAAGCGTGAACAGGCGAGGGGCAAAGAAAAGGAAGACACAGAATCTGAAGCAGGCTCCAGGCTCCAAGCAGTCAACACAGAGCCTGACACGGGGCTAGAACTCATGAACCACAGATCATGACCTGAGCCGATGTCAGACACTTCACCAACTGAGCCACTCAGGCAACCCTCAAGCTCTGTTCTTAATATGTTTTAACTCATTTAAAAAAAACCCAAAAAACCAAAAAACCCAAAACCTTTATCTTATGGAACCTTTTGTATCTAGAAATAGAATAATTCAATGAATCCCTATATGCCCATTACCCAGCTTTAGCACTTATTAATGTTCTGCTGATCTTGTTTCATCTACTTTAGGCATGGGATAAAGATAAGAGTATTTTATTTTTACTTTTTAAAATTCATTGAACGTTACACTTTAATTACTTGTATGCCAATGGAGTAAGTCTAAGGAAAAATTTACTGATTTATTTAAAAATCAACACTTCTTGTCTATCCTTATTCTTTAATTTTTTGTTTGTTTTTAGAGAGAATTGAGAGACAGTGTGTATGCAAGCAGGAGAGGGAGAGAGAGAATCTTAAGCAGGCCCCATGCCCAGCAAGGAGTCCAACACGGGGCTCCATCCCACGACCATGAGATCATGATCTAACCCAAAATCAAGAGTGGGATGCTTAACTGACTGAGCCACCCAGGCACCCCTGTTTATCCCTATTCTTGAAAACTAGATGAAGCTTGTCTGTTTTGAAGTGCATACTTTAGAATGTAAGTAGTATCATACATGCATCATTTTGTAATTTTTTTCCTCTTACATATTCTAGATACAAATCCCTCATCAGCTATATGACTTGTAATTTTTCCCCCACTCTTTTTGGTTGTCTTTTCACTTTTTTTCCAAAATTTATTTAAATTCTAGTTAGTTAATATATAGTGTTAATATTGGTTTCAGGAGTAGCATTTAGCGGTTTATCACTTACCTAGAACATCCAGTGCTCAACGTAGAAGTGCCCTCCTTTATCCCCATTACCTATTTAACCCACCCCCCACGCCCATCCCTCCATCAACCCTGTTCTCTATCATTGTTCTCTATCATTAAGAGTCTCTTATGGTTTGTCTCCTTCTCTTTTTTCCCCCTTCCCCTTACGTTCAACTGTTTTGTTTCTTAAATTCCACATATGACTGAAATATGGTGTTCGTCTTTCTCTGCCTGACTTATTTTGCTTGGCATAATACATTATAACTTCATCCACGTCATTGCAAATGGCAAGATTCCATGCTTTTTGATGGTTGAGTAATATTCCATTGTATATACATGTTACATCTTCTTTATCCATTCACCAGTCGATGGACATTTGTGCTCTTTCCATAATTGGGCTATTGTTGATAGCGCTGCTATGAACATCAGGGTGCATGAGCTCTGTCGAATCAGTATTTTTGTATCCTTTGCGTAAATACCTAGTAGTGCAGTTGCTGAGTTGTGGAGTGGTTCTATTTTTAGCTTTCTGTGGAACCTCCTTCCAGAGTGGCCGCACCAGTTTGCATTCCCACCAACAGTGTAAGAGGGTTCCCCTTTCTCTGCATCCTCCCCAATATCTGTTGTTTCCTTTGTTGTTAATTTTAGCCATTCTGACAAGTGTGAGGTGGTATCTCATCACAGTTTTGATTTGTATTTCCCTGATGATGAGTGATGTTGAGCATCTTTTCAGAGTATTTTAAAGCAATCACAGACATCCTACTCATATGACACATGAAGACTTCAGTCCATACAGAGAGTAATTTTTAAAATGGAATAATATCACTGTCATTTCCATTAAAATTATAATTTTTTCCTATCATCTAATACCTACTCCATTTTAAATTTTTTTCTGTTTGTCTAACAAACAAAAAAAGTCCATCTTTTTATAACTGGTTTGATTTAATCAGGATCCAAATGAAGTCCACAGAATTGGGATATATGTCTCTTAAACTCCATTCACTTTTTGCAGTATTTCTTCTTTCTTTTTCCCTTATAGACATCTTATAGACATCTGACTCTGGGTTTTGTTGAAGATGAATTAACATTTAAATCAGTAGACTTTATCCTCCCTAATATAGGTGGGCCTCATCCAACCAGTTGAAGGCATTAAAGGAAAACAGACAGGTCCCTAAGGAAGAGGTAATTCTGCCTATAGACTATCTTCAGACTTGAGCTGCAACATCAACACTTCCCTGGGTGTACAGCTTGCTGGCCTGCTCTGCAGATTTCAGACTTGTCAGCCCCCACAATTACATGAGCCAATAAAAACCAATCAATCAATCAATCAATCTCTCCGGAGACATACAGGTTCTGGAAAACCATTACACAGTACCCCAGAGTTTAAAATTTTGTTTCGTGGCTATAGAGGACCCAAAGATAGGTCCCTCATATCTCTCAATCAATTCATTTATTTAAAAAATTTATGAGCATCTGCTGTGTGTCACATCCTGAAGATTCAAAGTTGATCTAGAAACTTGTCCTCAAGGAGTTGGGGGTAAGGGAGGTTTAGATGAGGAAAGAAACAATACAATAAATAAGCAATAAATATAAGGTTACAAGCTCAGGACACTATTAATGGGAGCACAGGCCGGGTTGGGGGGAAACAAACAACTGAGATTCCTGCATCAACTGAATCTTACTGCCTATAACTAAAATATTTCATCATATATTCACCCTTAAAAACTAATTACATACCTTATATGTTTGAATATAAAAATAAAGTGAAAACATGAGTGTCTGGGTGGCTTGGTCAGTTTTGTGTCCAACTTCGGCTCAGGTCATGATCTCACGGTCTGTGAGTTGGAGCCCTGGTTTGTGAGTTGGAGGCCTATACAGGGCTTCCTACTGTCAGTGCAGAGCCTGCTTTGGATCATCCGTTCCCTCTCTCTCTCTGCCCCTCCCACCCACTCCCCATCCCCCATCCCCCCCGCCCCCACGCACATGCACAGGCTGTCTCTCAAAAATAAACATCTAAAAATATAATAAAGTGAAAACATTTTTAAAAGCATAGACTGTGAAAACAAACACAACAGAAATACTATGATGTTAGTATTCCTTTGGAGTGATTTTTTTTGTATAAGCTGAACTGGCTAAGGATCTTAAAATAGGACTCAGAATGTCAAAGAATCTTTTCCAGTTTTAAAAGCCATACTGATTAATTGGGATTGGAAAGATATGCACAAAATCTCACAGTTCATAAATCTCAAGCATACCATTTAAAATGAATATTGTAAAATGGGATTAGTCTTTAATTCTCTGAAATGTAATAAGACATTAAGTCATAAAATCCTTATTTTGAAAGCGTCTTAAGTATATATGAAAAGCGATTAAAATTTAAGTTCATTTAAGAATACTTTAAATTAATTTGCTATAGCTTTTTAACACTTGTAACTATGCTACCTTATATTACCTAATAATATAAAAATTCAGGATCTATGTTCACAATGAGAAATGTGACCATAAATTCAACACTAAAAACTCATTAACTAAGAATAATAGTTAAATCTCAATCAAATAGTCGAGTGATAAATAAAATAAAAATCTTGGGGTTTTTTTTTTGGTTGTTTTTTTTTTTAAGCTTTGGTCCTTATTTAAATAAGGACATTTCCTTAATTCCCAGTACTCTGAGAATTTATATTTCAAAGCTCTGTCGACTGGCATACTAAATAAAGACTATCATACAAAAACTGCTATCAATATTATTATATGACATTTTCTTCTCTGGGTTAGTGATTAGAAAGAAAAACATTTTCCAACATTAATTAAACTGGTGATGGTATTAAATTAACACAATCTCATAATTTTCCACAATTACTCTTAGATTTTATTTTATTTTATTTTATTTATTATTAGAGACAGCACAAGTGGGAGAGAGGAACAGTGGGAGAGACAGAAATGTCACGCAGGCTCCACGCTCAGCACAGAGCCCGACATGGGGTTCAAATACGACACTAGGATCATGGCCTGAGCCAAAATCAAGAGTTGGATGCTTACCCGACAGAGCCATCCAGGTGACCCCGCAATTATTCTTTATCAACTAGTGAAACTTATATCCCCACAGTAAGCACACAATAAATATTTGCTAAATGAATGAATATAATCTTCCTAAACTCTACTTCAACATGGACACTGCCAAAGGTATAATGTTTTTGTGACAATTAAGAAAGAGGTTTTCCTTTGGGACTACAGGGACCTCCATTTGTACTCCTTCTGAGACACCAATAAATTAGCATCAGACCAATAGGTCATGAAATAATTGAAGCAAATTATTAGAGCTCTCTATTGTGCCCACAAATGCTCTGTATTCAAATACAAATACCTGGCTGTCAAGTTGAATGCTCAGCAACGTCTGTGCAGAGGCCGGGAGGGCTAAAAAGGCCCTAAGAAATCAATCAGGAGACCATGAGAGCCCTGCCGGTTCTTTGCTAATCTTTGGGTACATCATTAACTTCTGGGGGCTTCAATTTATTTACCTATAAAAAATGGAGGTTGGTCACTCCAAGATTCCATGATAAAGTGATTCTAGAAAGCAAAGCAAATTTACCTTCAATATTCCTTTGGAAGATGCAATGCTTCAGAAGCCCTATAAAAGTGGTTTTTAACCTTGTTTGACCGATGGACTAAATGCTACAGACACTTCATCTCAAAAGAATTCCCACATGGAAAAAAATTTTTAATATAGTATCAGGAGAGTTTAATGACCCTCTGAAGTGGTCCATGGAACTCATGTTAGAAACTTATGTTCTGTAAATTTAAATAGACTTCAATAAACTGGAGACATATTAATAAGTTTGAAAACAGGGGTGCCTGGGTGGCTCAGTCGGTTAAGTGTCTGACTTCAGCTCAGGTCATGATCTTGCAGTGTGTGAGTTTGAGCCCTGCTTCGGGGTCTGTGCTGACAGACAGCTCAGGGTCTGGAGCCTGGTTTTGGATTCTGTGACTCCCTCTCTCTCTGTCCCTGCCCCCCCCTCAAAAATAAATAAACATTAAAAAAAGAAAAGAAAACAAAGCAGCATTTTGTACCTAATCATTTTTTTTAACAAATTAAATTTATTTTAAATTTCAAACAACAATTAAGAGGAATCAATTATTTTTATAACTATTAGAGAGGAAACATGGTTTTAAAGAATCCAAAATACTAGGTTAGAACATTAAACTATGTTGGTAAATCACAGTTCCAGTTAGGTGACATCCAAACCATTGTGATTATATGTCAATCTCAATTCTAATGAACCAAGTGTAATGAAAACATTTATTTAGGATTCCAAACTTAAACAAATATGTGTTCCATTTGATTGTCTTTGTGTAGATAATCCATTTGGAGACAGGCCTTCAATAAAAATATACAACTAAGTATACTGAATTACTAAAATGGCTTAAATTTCTGAAAGATCCCATAGCAGTTGTGTATTTTAAAATAACATAACTAATGTATAATTAAAATTGGTTAAGTCTGTTCAGCTACAACATGAATTTGCTCACTGTATTACAAAAGAAAGAAAATTTAAGAAAAAAAAATGTAAAACCCTTCTCCAATGTAAAAGGAAAGACAGTAGAGCGGCCTGACTTATCACATACAGGAAGAGAAGGAACGATTACATAACTCTGCAGAGATTAATTAAATATAGGCAAATAATACTAGTGTTAAGGTTTTATAAATCATCTTTGGAATAAGTCAAAAGGATGCTAATATCCGCTCTTATAGTACAGTTTCCAACGTAGATCTTTTGTGGAAACTTCTCTTAGGATTTCTCTTGTCTAATATAGGTCCCCGGGGAACCAGCAAGAAAAAATTCAATGATGGTTTTCTGATGCAATAAAGGGAGAGGCCTTTTAGGAAAATAATGACTCTGCCCGATTATGATGGCAATATCCCTATCAGGAATATAAAAGTAAAACAGCTGTAATTTCTGGTGGAGTTTTTTTTGTCTTTTTAGTTAAATCATATCTTCTTAAGGAATTTTCTCATTAGATTGTGAAGTCATAAATTGTCTTTTTCTTATAAATTATAAATTAGTTTGTTCAGTTCACAACTGAAAAACTTTTAAAATACATTTATGTAACCTACTTACAACAACACAGATTCCGAATTCTTCAATGTTCTGCTTACAAATTACTCAGAGACTGTGAATATACACTGTGAATAGGGACTGTGTTTACTTGAATAATTGTACATTTACCTGGGAATGAAACAAATATCTAGAACTTAATCCATAATCATCCTTACGAACTGGATTTATATTCTAGATTCTTACTTCTGTTTATCAAAAGAATGGTACACTTACTAAAAATTGCAAAGATATCAGTAGCAGAGTTAAATAAGAATTTAGAATTAATGCTCTTCTCCCCTTTGAGCTGTTTCTTTAGTTTTCTAAGTCCTACTTAAAGATACGTTGGACAAGACCTTACAGAGGAGGCTTCATATGTGAATGCGTGACAACAGGTAATTAGTCAAAACACCAGGCTTTTACTCCCCAAATTTGCCATTAACCTGCTTTTTGATATTTGGTGTATATGACAACTTCTCAGAGACTCAGTTTTTGCCATGTGTAAAATAAGGATGTTGGAGCAGATGATCTCCAAGGTCACTTTCAATTAAAATACTTATGTAAGCCTACATTTATGTGAGTATACAAATGAGTAAGAAAATGAGAGTAAGTCCACACGAGACTATGGACACAGGTATGTATGCAGGAATAAAAAATGGCAAAGAAATGTTCAAAACAAACAAAAAACCCAGTCCACAATGTTTACATCTAAAGTTTCCTTTCACAGTTTAGGTTGGGACCTATGATTAAAAAGGGCCCAGAAAGCCCACCACTTTCATCCAAATCCCTAAAACCCTCTTTTCATGCCACTACTATTCTAATGTCCACAAGGAGTAGAACCTAAGACTGTGCTTTCCTCCCTATATAACCATTCCTGGATCTGGTCCAAATGAACTAATCCAGTCCATTTAGATCAGGGGTTGGCAAACTTTTCTGTCAAGAACCAGACAGTACATACTTTAGGTTTTGCAAGCTATATGGTCTCTGCAGCCACCACTCAACTCTGCCTTCAGAGTGCAAATGCAGCCATAGACTATACAAACTAGTATGGTGTCTGTGTTCTAATAAATCTTTATTTATAAAAAACAGGCTGCAGGCAGGATTTGGCCCATAGGCTGTAGTTTGCCAACATCTGGTCTAGATCACACCAAGAAACAAGAATGTGTAAACCATCCTGATGGTAAGGTGGCAGAGTTTCAGAATATAAAGGCAATACAAAGAAAATAACTAGAAGTCATTTTAAAATTTAAAAGAATCCTTCCAGCCTTCTATAAAAGAGAGCATGATAGAGTAGAAAGTACCTATGTGGTACTTTCAATGCATACTAGATGCTTCATAAATACAGATTTCCTCTCCTTTCTCAACAGTGTCATCCCTCAAGACAGTTATTTGCTGCCTAGCCTTTCTTTTAGAAATCTCCTATTCGGGCCCTCTGATAAAAGCTGGCCCTTGATTCTTCTTGATCCTGGCAAACATGCTCCTGATACCACTGGATCAAGGTTTTAGTGCTCCTTCATTCCCGCCCCCACCCCACCCCCGCCCCCATTAATCTAAACCTGCAACTTCACAACCTTCTCCATCTGAGCCTCAAATCCCAGTATTGGCTATCACTCATAATGGCCCAGAGAAGGTGTTAAGGACAAAGAAAAGAGAAAGAGGACAGAGAAAAAGTAGGTTCAGGTGGATAGAGGAGTGACAGCATTACCTCTCTTTCCAGACTGAAAAGGAGCCAGGTGCTAACTTACTGTTAATTTAAATGAAAATGTTGTCTACTCTAATGAGAACAAAGAACATTGCCCTTTATGCAGAGTACTCCCTAATGAAAGAACTCAGTCCTAACAAGAGGGAAAAAAACCACAGTAAGCTTTATTCTTACGCTTTTATCTAGATCATTCTGCCTCCAGCTGTGAAGCTGACTGATGTTTTTAAAGCTCTAAGGAGCCTCTACTAGTAACCATGGTTACTGCTTCAAAACAGTACAAAAAAAGGAGGGGATAGCAATTTGAGGAGAAAAACAGTTTTCTTGATTTTCATGAAATGAAGCTATAATAACGAGAGAGAGAGAGAGAGAGAGAGAGAGAGAGAGAGGTGAAGGCTGGGCAAGGGCCTCAAGACTATCAGTTCTCCACAGAGCGGCTGAGGTACTTGATCCCTCAGCTTCACAGGTCTAGAACCTCAATGGGTCATTTTACCTTATCCAAGAGTGATCCATAAGCTAATTTTATCATCTACAATGGCAATATCATATAAATTCAACTAATAATCTGGCCAAGAATTCTATTCTTGTCATTTCCAGCAGAAGCTTTCTTGGAAAAAACCACAGGACAAGGTTGCTTAGAAGTATATGAATCAGCCTAACAAGCTACCTAGGGTTTTCACAGAAAGCTGCCCAAGTAATTCTTCTCAATATTTGTTAGTCCAAAGGTTTCCATCAAATATTCCTCTTTTCAAGCCCCTTAGCAACTTTCTCAGTTATTTAATGACTCATTCATATACAGTGCCTGCCGTGTTTCAGGCACTGTAAAAGACACCGGGTACATCAAAATAAAGAAAATAGACACAACTCATGCCTTTATGGAGCTTACAATCTAATGGAGAAACATTAAACACACAATTACAAGCCTGGCACACTACAGGGATTAAAGCCCCTTCAAAAGCTAAAGGTCTTTCACATCTACAAGCTACAGATGAAAAATATTCCAAATAGTTATAATGGAAGCTACCTTTATTGAGCCACCACTCGGTGCCAGGCAGTGTGCTAAGAGTTAGGGGTTAGTGTGCTTTGTCTCATATAGATCTCAGAACAATCTATAAGAAAAGGTACAATTATTCCTAGTTTGCAGAGAAGGAAACTGATGCACAGAAGGTCAGATAACCTGCCTATATCTGATTCCAGAACCTGTGCTTTTTCTTAACCACAACCACATATCCAGATGCCACTATTAAGATTTACTCAAGAGTTCTAAATTCTTGCTCCATTTCAACAATTAACTGACTGTGTGCTTAAGTCAGGTCATTTCGCCTTTGGCCATTTCACAACATGAGACTGAGTTAGATGATATCAAGGTGTTCCTAGCTTTTAAATTCTATACCTTTATGAGTATATTACTTATTTTTTCCATATCAGAAGTTTATAGCTATCGTATTTTGTATATCATGTGGAATAATTTAGGCAATTATCTCAATTTGAACAACTCATTAATTAATCATTCCACAAATAATCGCTGGTCACCTTTGTGCCAGTTACTCTTCTAGGTATTAGAAATACAGTAGGTAATAAGCAAAACAGTAAAACATCTCTGCCTTTGTGGCACTTGTAATTTAGTGGGGAGAGAGAGACAATAAATAAAACAAATAGGTAAACAGTACAGTATATTAGAATATGGTAAGTACTGTGGAGAAAAATAAATCAGGTAAGGAGTTTGCTGATGGCCCACACTTATTACGAGCAGGAATAGGTCAGTCACTAAGGCAAATAAAGACAAACAGCACCTAAGCCCTTGCCCTTGAGCTCACAACACTCTAGTAAATGCAAATATGAGAAATCCGAGAAAAGAGAAGTAAAGTAGTATGTGAACACATAGGACACAGCCACAAGGCAGAAGGAACTGAAGTGCAAGTTGGATTTTGCACTCTTAGACACACACAACAACAACAACAACAATAACAAAGTCAAAAAGAAAATGAACCATGTAAAAAAAATATGAGACCTATATTCTAAAGCCACATTTCAAAATTTTACAAAACACTGTTGATAAATATTTCAAGAAGATACAAAAAAATAGAAACACAGACTATTTTCCTATTTGGGAAAATTATTAAGACACAAACTGATCCCAAAATTACAGGCTTCATACAAATCAAAAATAAAAACTAAAATATGTTTCAGAAACATAACAATAAGAATCTATAACTAAAAGGGCAAAAGGGTAAATATGCAAGAAAAACCAAAGAAATTTTTAAAAAGAAGAATAATGAGGGTAGATACACCCTAAATGATTATGAAAACAGTTATTAATATACTTTTCCTATTTGCTTTTCCTTCTACTGGCTTCCCTACCATTCTATAATAGCATCCCTGCAATTGGAGAAGTTTAGGAATATAAAGAGAAAGAAATATTTAATATTCACCTTCCGAATTAAAAATAAAAGGGTTTTGCAGTAAGATAAAAACCTTGAAAGTCTAATTTTCCCAAAGAAAACATAATTTTGACACTAATATTTTCTACCCAAGCCTAAAAGACTCAGATAATAGTTTTTTCCACATACTAGAGCAGATATTCCTTCTGTTCATGACAGAGAGAACGTACGGCTTGTTACCTATGGTAGAAAGAAGATAAAACTGGGGTGCCTGGGCGGCTCAGTCGGTTAAGCGTCCGACTTTGGCTCAGGTCATGATCTCGCGGTTCATGGGTTCGAGCCCTGCATCAGGCTCTGTGCTGACGGCTCAGAGCTCAGAGCCTGGGGCCTGCTTCGGATTCTGTGTCTCCCTCTCTCTATGCTCCTCCCCCACTTGCGTTCTGTCTCTCTCTCAAAAATAAATAAACATTAGGAAAAAAAAAAGAAAGAGGATAAAACCTAGAGAAAGTGTGAATTAAAGTCTCAAATTCCTAATTCTGGCCAAAGGATTGTGGGATAAAAAAAGTGAGAGAGAGACAGGAGAAGCGAGTGAGTAGACCACCAATATTCTCATTACTCTCTCCTCACAGAAACTGCAAAAGGAAGACAATGAGGCTGCAAAAGGAAGGCAATGTTTGATGGAGTAAGGAAATCTGAGAGTTAGAATGGCTTCTGCTCTCCTTCCTGCTGAGACTATGCAAAGTGCCTGCCTTCCAGAGCATCCCCCCACCAGACACTCACCACCAACCTCTCACCTCCCCTCTGCACACACCTGGCACAAGCTGATGTGATAACCACTTCAAAAATATGGACAGAAGCACTAGCAGACTAAGGAATGGTGTGGGATCTGCTCTGGAGTCTCCCTTTTCTATGCACCATAGAAGACACTGGGAAAGCACTGGAAGGCACCATGAGCTCTTAAGTACTACAGGAGAGGTAATTTAAGATGCTGGAAGGTGAGTTTTCCAGAACAGGTCACTGTGATTAGGAGCTAAGTGACGCCATAGTAGAGGCCTGGAAAAGAGACCATCTGGCTAGGGGGCCAATGGGAAGCTCTAGCCAGGCCTCAGGTTATCTGTGACACCTGGGAAGGTGGCTAACGCATCCCAGGAACCAAGAGAACAGATCTCAAGTAACATTCGTTGTCAGCTTTGGCCACATCTGAAGAACACCTAAGGACAGAGCTCTGGTGGCACCAAAGTAGTCACAACTCCAGGGATGAGCACAACCACTGACCCTAAAGGAGACATGAGAGAGGAACCAGAGAAGACAGCACATGGCCCGCAGGTCCTGACATCCTCGCACCACTACAAGGTCACACAAGCCACAGACATCCGACCCATAAGTCTGGATTTCCAGTGTGGGAAGGTGTGAGAGAAGAGATGATATCTGAATGACTAGTATCCAAAGAGAGACTGAAATATCCTAAGAGACAAATGTCAATTATTGGATAAGACCTAGTTTACCAGATTGGAGTAAGGCTGGTACTCTTCCTTTAGTTATCCAGTGACCAGGGTCCATCAAAATGAAAAGATGAGTTATAGAAAAATAAAGAAGCTACATTTTCTTTGGACACCTGAGTATGAATAAATTATAATATAGCTACAGACTTTATGATGTTTATTTCATGTGAGAATTCAAAATACCTTTTGGCACATTACAAACCAACATCACTTTAAAAGTAACAGTGGCTTTCCAGTTCAAGATAGCAACCTGAGCCCATTCATCTAGCTCTTCCCTGTCTTAGATATCTCATGTCAGGAGAGCCTACAAGTATAAGCAGGCCCCAAAACAACTGACTGAAGAACCACCAAAGATGACCAGACCAGTACAGCTTTGATGGTATACAGTAAACACTAGTCAGCATTTACTTTAAGTCTAAAGTCTTTGTCAGAGGGTTTGTAGTGTGAACTTTGAGATGGAGATAACAGCAGGCAAGGGGTAACCCTGGATGGGGGCGGGGGAGGGGGGTGGTGGGGAGGACAACTCAGAACTAATCAGAACTCTCCCTGCAGATAAATTCTTTCCCTATAGCTGAAATTGAGGGAGGGACAGGTCCCTACTTGTTAGCCTCCTCTCTGCAATTGCATGATAAAGAAAAAGGGAACTCTGCCTCCCATGGATCACAGCAAGTGGGAAGCAGACCTGCAGAGTCCTGTGGTCAGTGATGATATTCAGTGGAGAAGACGATATTCAGTGGAGAAGAAGAACATTGACCTTTATAGAATTACACCAGTTACCAAGATGTAACCAGCATCAGAATCAACTAAGCGTTTAGGTGCCCCACCCCAGATTTACTGAATCAGATTTTTGTGAGGCCAGGAATCTGCATTTAAACTGCTCCCCAAGAGGCTTATATATATATATATAAGCCATATATATATATACGTATATATATAAGCCATATATATATATATACATATATATATATTCAAGTGGGCAACCATGGATTTAGACGTTCATTTGAAAATACTATAAAGAAGAACAGCCAAGATTTACCAGCTACTTAATAAAAACTAAGACGGCACTAAGGTGAAAAAGCAAGGGCACAATGAACCAAAGGAAAGAGAGTAAGGCAACAAAAAGAAAGAAAAGGCCTTTAATTTTAGCTGGTATCAACAGAGAGATTCAAGAAGTCAATATATCCATAAAACAAAGCAAAACAAAAATCTGTTCATAAAATGCAGTAATTGAGGAACAAGAAAGAGTTTTTAGAAAAATAAAAAATACTTTCAAAATGAAATAACTTGACTTGCAGTGAAGGCCAAGATGTAGAAAGCCCATTCACTAGAGCCGATTTCTCCCACAGAATACAACTAAAAGCTCGGGAGAGAATACTAAAACCAACTACCTGAAGACTCTAAAAAGTAAACCAATAGCAGGACCACTAGGAAGGGAAGTCAAAACTTGAAGAACATTCAACAGGATGGTAAGTTTAATCTTTAAAAACAAAAACAAACAAACAAAAAAAAACCACCTTTATTTACCACTTTGACATGAGGGTGGGCAGAGTCACAGAATTATGCTTCAGGCAAACACAGCAAAAACTCCAAGAGAAACCCCCTCTTTCTTGCTGGAGTAAAAGGGGCATCTGCCGAGCTGGGAAGTATATGTGGGCTGGGGTTGGGAGGTAGTTCCCAGTTCCTTTTTTTTTCCCCCTCTGCCCTGAAGCCAGCCCATGTCACAGAGCTATACCTCAGAGGCAGGACACTTAAAAGCCTAAGGAGAAAACCTGTCCATCTGTCCTAAGGAACTAGAAAAAGGAGCCAGGGCACTATGAAGAGTAGGGGGAGCATCCTCACGATGTACTTTTCTTTTTCCCTTACTACTTCAACCCAGGGGGCCCCGATGGGACACGACTGTATAACAGTAGAGGGGGGAGGCACTAAGACTCAGAGAAGGAAACCCCAGCTTTCTAGTGAGAACCAGGAAAAAACTCCTGAAGCCAGAGAACATGAGGGAAGTCCCCAAGAGTACAGGGACAGAGATTTCCTGATTCCTCTGAGAGTGCATATGTATTGAAGAAACATAGAAAAGTACAGCAAAGGCTGGAGGAAATGAACAATGATACTACATGACTGACCATGAAGATATAATAATACAGTGATACCAATTTTTCCCCATATGTATCTTTAACTTCACGCAATTCTAATCAAAATCCTTCAAATCCTTATTTTTTTAACTTGATGAATATATTCTAAAATTAATCTGTAAGAATGAAAACCAAAAGTAAGCAAGACAAACATTTTTGAAAGACAAGAGAAACTTTAAAGCTATAATAATATTAAAACAGAATAATTATGTAATGATACAGAATAAGATCAAAGGAATATTAGTACAGACAAATATGTGTATATATGGGAAACTTATATATGATAAAGGCAGACTCTTAACACTGGGTAAGGAAAGAAACATTCAATAAATGCTATCGGAA
The DNA here is from genome assembly GCF_024362965.1 of Panthera pardus. Classification (NCBI taxonomy): domain Eukaryota; kingdom Metazoa; phylum Chordata; class Mammalia; order Carnivora; family Felidae; genus Panthera; species Panthera pardus. The sequence continues at coordinate 21,682,752 of NW_026526832.1, forward strand.
CTCATTACCTATCTTAGGAGAAGACAGTTAGATTCCTACATAATATCATTTATAAAAAAAAAATCCCCAAAAGATCAGTTACACAAAAAATATTGAAAGACAAAAGAGCAATAATCAATAAAAATATGACCAAAAAAGTCAAATAATTATAACCTCCAATTATTAATATTTTTTAATTTAAAAAGCCTATGAATATATGTGTTTCTCTGCATTCACTTGAGTGTAGCAAATCTCTGGGTATTTCTACACTAAAAAAAGAAAAGAAGAAATTAGAGGAAATGGTAATTAGAGGAAATCCGAATGCTTATTTTAAAAATTCTACACATAAAAGGAAATCACAAAATTAAAAGGCAAATAAAAAGGGTAAAAGTATTTCCAAAAAATACAATGAAGTTAATATTCTTAACATACTAAAAATTTATACATAATGATCTAAAAACTGGTAAGTCTCTGAGAGTTAAGTGGAAAGAGGATCCTTAAACACAAAGTAATAAGTTAAATATCATCGTGCACATATCAATTTAGCAAATGCTGGGGGTGGGAGAACACTCAATGTGATAATGTGACGAAATAGGCATGCTTATTTGTGGTCAGTGAGGAAAAGGTGACAGGATCTTATTAGGCAGTAATATGACAGTAAGTAGCAAGAACCTTAGAAAATGTTGATGCTCTCTCAACAAATTATTACAATTTTGGAGTCTTGAATTCTAGACTCACATTTGACAGCTATGTGATACTAGGCAAGTCACATAGCATTGTGAGCAGCAGTCTCTTCATCGTAAAATATGAACACAAGCCACTAATTCCCAAAGTTGCTGCTGTGATATGTTAAAAAGTAACAAAGCATGTCAAATGTCTTAAAAACTACAGAGCAGAGGGTTGACCCAAGATCTGCAAACGCTGGGGAAATTTAGAAGATCCTTAAAACACCCTGACTGAACATGTGTGAGTGTTTGTGAAAAGGGGCCGCATACAGCTTTTAAGCAGACCCTCCAAGGGGTTCCTGATCCAAAGGAAAGTTGAAAACTGCTACAAGCAAAGAGCAAATTCAAAGTGAAAATATTCTTCCCAGTGTCCAGCTTGTGCCTGGTACATTTGTGGCTCAAATCAAGAATTCACTATAAAAATCCAGGTAGTATTTAAAATAATATTAAACTTATCCCATTTATTTCTAAAACCCTCAGAGTAGTATTTCGTGATTTCTTAGCATATTAATTCATTCTGAAGTAGGTGTAAAAGGAACCTGAAATTAGGAAAACAATAGGACACTCAGTTGTATCTACCTGGATCTATCACATCAAAGTAATGCAATCTACTTTAGAAAATGGGGCAGTATGGGGCACCCGGTGGCTCAGTTGGTTAAGCGATCAACTCTTGATTTCAGCTCAGGTCATGATCTCACATTTGTGAGTTCAAGCCCCGTGTTGGGCTCTGTGCTGACAGTGTGGACCCTGCTTGAAATTCTCTCTCTCTCTGCCCCTCCCCACCCCTCTTAAAATAAATACATAAACTTGAAAAAGAAAAATGGGGCAGTAAGTAAACTTAACATATTTAAAGTATTATGCTTAATTCACTAAGATATGCATAATTAATACATAAACCATGCAGAGATAATTCTCTTGAAGCAAACAAAAACTAGAGATTTTTATGTGTATATTTTTAATAAAATGAGATATAGAAAATTATCATTCCTCCAAAATAATTAAGACTAAAAGATTAATTCTAAAACTTCCATTTCTAGATGATGAACCACTGTCATTAAAAAAAAATTTGTGGGGGGGGCACCTGGGTGGCTCAGTTGGTTGGGTGTCCAACTTCGGCTCAGGTCATGATCTCACAATTTGTGGGTTAGAGCCCCACGTCGGGCTGCATGCTGACAGCTCAGAGCCTGGAGCCTGCTTCCGATTCTGTGTCTCTCTCTCTGCCCCTCCCCTGCTCATGCTCTGTCTCTCTCTCTCTCAAAAATAAAATAAAAACATTTAAAAAAAATTTTTTTAAGCCCTAAATGTAAGCCATAGTGATAAAATTCTACCCACTCAAGCATATGGCAAATAGACTAAAAGGGAATTTTAACTACAATGAAAACTAAACAGTTAAGAGTTAAAAGTACTTAAAGACTTCCACTTCTGGGAAGGTGGAAAAGATGCATTTTTCCCTATTCCCCTCGCAAAAATAAAACTAAAAGTCTTGTACATCATATATAACAAACATAAGAAGACTTTAAAGGTGGAGAGAAGGCAGACAAGGTAGGGACCTCAGGGTCCAAGGAAAACGAAATGGTAGTGAGTTGTATGGGTTTTCTTTAATGCCTTAAATATCTCAGACTTGGAGCTGAAGAAGCTGGCAACCTGGAAATACCAGCAGACCCAGACCTCTCAAAAAACCAAGCAAACAAACAAATAAAATGAAATCCTGTTCTCCCTAGCCAAAAGATCAGAAAAAGGCCAGTCTAGACAAAAGCTGTTATACCCAGACAAATACCACATAAACAGACAAAAAACTGTGGACTCACCATGACCAGCAAAGGGGGGAGCCTAGACTTCCACCCTTGCCAAGCTATAACAGGGCATCCCACACTACCCACCACAGTCATGTCACAGAAAGCCAGTTGGGAGGCCAGGTGATAATGAGACCTCCTTCCCCATGGTGTTAACCAAGACCACATGGAGAACTTGGACATTCACCTGGAGTAACAAAGTGCCTCTCTCCCTCTCTATGACAGGCTGGTATCAGAAGAGGCCTAGTGGAGTCAGGCCTATCAACACTGCCCAAGAGAAAATCGACCTCCCCTGTGGAGACCATGAGGGGAGTAGTACTGAGGCATTCTTAACCCTCCCAGTCAGGGAAACGTCACTGGAGGCCAGAACTCCCATCCCTGACCAACAGCAATGAGGTACTCCTGCTAACTTGAGAGTGAACAGAGGCAGAGTGAGGTACATGAACTTCTTTCCGCACTGTGCGGTAATGTGGCAAAGTACTCCTCTCCTTCTCACGCTAAAGCTGTGCCAGAGGAAGCCAGCTAAATCAGAATGTTTAGATAAAATCCAGAGTCTCAAAACATAATACTTAAAATGTCCAGGTATCAATGAAAATCACTGGTCACACCAAGAACCAGGAATATCTCAAACTGAGTGAAAAAAGACAACCCAGAGGTGTCAATACCGTGATGACAGAGATGTTAAGATTAGCTGAAAAGGGTTTTTAGCAGCCAACATAAAGATGTCTCAGGGAAAAATTACATACATGCCTAAAACAAACAAACAATTAAAAAAAATAGAAAGTCTTAGCAAGGAAAGAAAAATATAAGGAAGAAACAAATGGAAATTTCAGAACTGAAAAATATAGTAAATAAAATAAAAGACTTAATGGTTGAATATAACAGAATGGAAAGGACAGAGGGAAGAATCACTCAACTGGAAGACAGAACAAAAGAAACTACCCAATCTGAACACAGAGAGAAAATACTGAAAATAAATTAACAGAACCGTAGGGACCTGTGGAATATAATAAAAGATTTATCTTTCATATCATCAGACTCCCAAAAAGAAGAAAGAGGGCGGGGCTGAGAAGTATTCTTAAAAATTAAAAGCTGAAAACCTCTAAGCTTGGCCAAACAAATAAACTTATGAATTCAAGAAGCTAAGTGAATCCTAAACAGGTTAAGCCCAAAGCAATCCACAAACAAGACACATCAACACATCACAGTTAAACTTCTGAAAATTAAAGACAAAACATAATGAAACCAGTGAGAGAGAAAAAATGATGCTTTATCTAAAAATGATGTTTTACAGGGAAAAAATAATTCAAATGACAGATTTCTCATCTGAAACATAAGGGATAAAGGAAGTGGCACAACATTTGTCACTGAAGTCCACACCTGATCATCTGTGTTTCTGTATCTGTTTTTCTCTTGTTCATGACTCTTGGCATGCCTGAAATCTAGGGACTGAATGTCAGTTATTGTGTAATAAAAATTGTAGAGACTGTGAATGCTACTCTTCTTCAATAGAAGATTTTCTTTAGTTTCTGGTCAGCAATGGGAGCTAATCCAATGAGCTAATTTGAAGACAGTTTTCTTTCTTTTTTTAAAAAAAATTTTTTAATGCTTATTTTTGAGAGAGAGACAGAAAGAGAAAGAGAGAGAGCACGAGTAGGGTAGGGGCAGAGAGAGAGAGAGAGAGACAGAATCTGAAGCAGGCTCCAGGCTCCGAGCTGTCAGCACAGAACCTGACAGGGGGCTTGAACTCACAAACTGCGAGATCATGACCTGAGCGGAAGTCGGACACTTAATCGACTGAGCCACCCAGGTGCCCCGAGGCCAGTTTTTAATCACATTCAGACCTGGTCTACTTATCTGGTTCACCCTTATTGCTAGGATATAGTGATTCACAGATCTCAACTGAAAGCCTAGGATATTTACCCAGATTCCTCTATCTCTATAGTACCATAAGACCGCTGAAAATTCTGCTTAGCCTCTTAGCCTCTCAGCAGCTACTTTCTGCTCTATTTTTCTGCCTATTAGCTTGTGCTTACTAATCTGCAACAATTTCTAGGGGCAACATGGTTCAGACTTTTGGGCTCACTTCTCTATGCTTATAGTCTCTTTGGGTCTTGGTCACTCAAGCTGTAGATGTCCTGGTAACCCTGAACTCAAAGTCTCTCCACCCCTGTAAGACTGTCAAAAGCTCTCTTCAATTTCTGTTTCTTAGCATCCACTATATGTTCAGCTTTCCTGTCTCTTGGTGGTGTCACGTATGAAATAGTGAAAACTCACCTAGAGAAAATTTATGTTCCTTTTCCCACTGATAAAATTCAAAAATCCCAATATACAAATTCCTTGCAAGTTAGGAACAAAAGAAAAACTTCCCTACTTTGTTAAAGTTAGGGGAAAAAGGGAATCTAGGGTGGCTCAGTTGGTTAAGCGTCTGACTCTTGGTTTCGGCTTAGGTCAGGATCTCACAGCTCGTGAGATTGAGCCCCACGTTGGGTCCTGCACTGACAGCGTGGAGCCTGCTTGGGATCTTCTCTCTCCCTCTCCCTCTCTAACCCTCCCCCATTCTTGCCCTCTCTCTCAAAATAAATAAATAATAATTTTTTTTTTAAGTTAGGGGGAAAAAAAACAACTCTCCTTTGTTAAAACCTAATAGACACCAATGGTAAACATTACATATACTTAGCAATAAAATAATAGATGTATTCTCATGTATATTAAGAACATGATAATAATGAGGGAAATCACATGTACTATTCAACACAATACTAGAAGACTCATCTAATTCAATAAATCAAGGAAAAGAAAACAAAACATATTCATTCTGGAAAGGAAAAGACTCCTAAAATGTTATCTGCATATAATATGAAAACCTATCCTTATAAAACTCAAACAGAATAGGGTGAATCACTACTAGAATTCATAGGAGTGCTCAGTGAGATGTCAAGAAATAACAGACAGATCCCTGTCCTTGTAGAAATTACATTCCAGGGTTGGGGAGAGGGTAAGGAAAACAGGTAATAACAACAAACAAAATATGTAGTTAAATTATCAACTCTGTTACAAGGTCATAAATGTTATGAAAATGTAATGGAAAACAGGGTAAGAGGAAATCAGAACTGGGAACAGGAAGACTACAATTAAAAAAAACAAAAAACAAAACACAGAATCACTCCATACCAAAAGAAACAAAAATAAAAATCACCTAGGAATAAAAAAACTGTAAATATGTGTAAGGTCTTTAAATAGAAAGCTAACTTTCCAAAAGAGCAAAACTTTCAAGTATAAATGGAGAAACAGTCAACATACATAAGAAAAATATTAATTCTCCCCTAATTGATCTATAAATCCAAACAATATCCTAGCAAAATTTTTTATGTCTCTTATGAAGTAGGTTTGAAATACAAAGAAAGTATAAGTATATACGCATCAATATAAATGTAAACAAAGACCATTATGCAAAACAACAAAGCAGTGTTATTTGTCCTACTAGACATCAAAAACTATTTTAACAATACAGTAATTGGAAGTAGGTGGTAATGGTATATAAATACAAAAATAGACCAATGGAACAGAATACCAACTGCAGAAACAGCACCTGTAAATATGGAATGTTAGAATATATATGTGGTATTAGCAGGAAGACAGTCTATTCAATAAATGCTGCCAGGACAAATGGCAAACTATTTAAATAAAAGTAAATAAGATACATCCCACACCATCAAAAAGTTTTTTTAAAAAGTCAGAAAAGTCAGAAATAAAATAGCTAAATGTGAAAATTAAGTCTCAAGTTATTAGAAAAAGAGCTGGGGCCAGGGGAGAACTAGGCATTTGTTTAATGGATGTAAAATTTCAGTGTTGTGTACACTTGAAATTGATATTATACTGAATGTTAACTAACTGAAATTTAAATTAAAAAAAAGTTTTAGTTTTGCAAAATTAAAGAGTTCTGGAGATCAGCTACACAACAAGAATATAGTTAACACTACTGAACTGCACACTTAAAAATAGTTAAGATATACATTTTATGTTATATGTTTTTTATAATTGACAAAAGTGTTAAGTGAATATTTTTATGGCTGTGAGGAAAGAAACATTTCTCAAACTAAAAAGTAGACATAAATCATAAAGGAAAAGACAGATAAATCTTGATGATAATAGTTCACACGTATGTGAAGTGATGCTTCAAATACTAATGATGGGGATATATATTGAAACAACAGTTTTGGAAGACAATCTGGCAGTATCTTCCAAATTAGAAATGCATATGTTATTACCATGTGCCTCCTTATATTAGATGACAACACTGTCTATAAAATAGTCTTGACAAAAAGAAATCAAACCTGAAACTCATCAAGCATCCATACCCAACTAAAAATTTATAGGAAATACAGAGGACAAAAAAACAAGTTAAACAATGTCATGGCATGCAATACAAGAGCCACAGTGTGAAAAAATTTTCATGACAAACAGCCCAATCTCTTCAATCAATATACTGTAAGAATTTTAAAAACAGAAAAAAAAAAATGGAGACAGCAAAAGAAAAGGGAGTCGGGGAGAAGGAGAGAATAATAGAGACAGAAAGAGGGAAAGAAGGAGAGGGAGAAAAAGGAGAAAACTATTTAAAATAGTTTAAATAAGTTTTAAAAAGAGACTTTTTAAAAAATGTCATATCAACCAATCATTGTGATCCTTATTAGGATTCCAATTCAAACGAGTAAAATAATAAAAATATACGAATAATAAAAATATACAAAAAAACCAAAATGTTATTGACATTAAAACAATTCAAATTTTGAACACTGAATATTTAATAATGTCAAAGAATTATCATTCTAAAATATGATAATGGTATTGTGATTATTTTTTTCTAAAAAAGAGAAACCACTTATCTTTTCTAGAAATATATGAAATATTTACAGATCAAATGACATGGTACCTAGATTTGCTTCAAAATATGAGAGGGGTGGGGTGCCTGGGTGGCTCAGTCAGTTGAGCGTCTGACTTCGGCTCAGGTCATGATCTCGTGGTCTGGAGTTCGAGCCCCACGTTGGGCTCTGTGCTAACAGTTCAGAGCCTGGAGCCTGCTTTGGATTCTCTGTTCCTTCTCTCTCTCTGTTCCTCTGCTACTCATGCTCTGTCTCTCTTTCTCTCTCTCAAAAATAAATAAACATTAAATTTAAAAAAAATATGAGAAGGGACAGGGCACCTGGGTGGCTCAGTTGGTTAAGTGTCTGACTTCGACTCAGGCCATGATATCATGGTTCATGGGTTGGGGCCCCATGGGTTCATGGGTTGGGGCCCCATGGGTTGGGGCCTGGAATCTGCTTCGCATTCTTTGTCTCCCTCTCTCTCTGCTTCTCCCCTGCTTGCACTCCATCTTTCTCTCTCTCAAGAATAAAATAAAAATTAAAAAAATATATATGAGAAGGGAGAAAGTAAGTGAAGAGTACAGATACACAAGATAGGTCAAGGATTGATCATTGTTGAAAGTGAACAGGAATTCATTATTCTATTTGTCCACTTTGGCATATGTTTGAAATTTTCCAAATAACACATTTTAAAAATGCATACACCATATGACTCAGCAATTCCACTCTCTTTATCTTGAAGGAACTCTCGTGTAGGTGCAGGGGAACTCACATGGAAGAATAATTCTGTCTTCATTGTTATTAGTTTTAAAAAATTATACAACAATCTGTAGTAAAAACCTTGATGATCCAAATAAAAGTAGCCATGATACAAAAACAATGTAGAAAGTAAAAAACTGACAACAAAACACAGATCTAAATATGTTGTAGAATGTAAAAATCATAATGCTAAACTATATAAATACACCATTTATGAAAAATATTCCACAATACTATATATTCCCTAAAGTATGTATGTGTATATATGTGTGTATTTAAATCAGTGTATATGTGTACACATTTATGTACAGACATAAATATAAATAGACTAAAATTTGAAATAGACACCAAATGTTTAACAATGGCTACTTATGAAGAGAATGAGCGAGAACAAGGGCTGTGGGAATGCTCCAGATGGACTTTAGTTTTTTATATGTCTTGCTAGTATTTCAAAAATTTCTGTAGATAAAATTTATTTTTAAAACAGAACATTAACTCACCGTTTTGCTATCTCTTTGCAAATCAGTCAAAAAAGTTTGACTTCTGTCCAGAAACAGGACCAAGAAATATCTCCCAGAAAATTAACTATACAACATATATTCTTCTCTATATTAAAAATAACGAGATTACAGATAAGAATGCATCAATTTGGGAAAAAAATATTAGGTTTACCAGGTGAAACTGCCAATATTCTGCCATTTTTACCTTCAAAAATGGCAATTTCATGAGGTTTGATGTAAGAGATTTTTTCTTTTATTTATTTATTTCTAGAGGAGATTTTCTTTTTTTTTTTTTTAAGTTTATTTATTTATTTTGAGAGAGACGGTGGGAGAGGGGCAGAGAGGGAGAGAGAGAATCCCAAACAGGTTCCACACTGTCAATGCAGAACCTGACACAGGGATCAAACCCATGAACCATGAGATCATGACCTAAGCCAAAGTCAAGAGTCAGACTCTTAACTGACTCAGCCACCCAGGCACTTCAACATAAGAGATTTTCTAATAGCAACGCTATTACTGCAGGAAATTCTTTATATATTTTCATATAATATATTCCTGAAAATTTGTAAGAAAGATAAAATGTGTGAAAAGATAAAATAAGTTGCTATTAGAAAGTTAAAAAACACATGCCTTAATTTCACCAGACCAGTTATCAACAATATAATTACAACATTTCTATATTTTCTTCAAATTCTGCCCTCTTACTTAACACACACTGTTGGATTAATACACTTTAATCTGACAAGGATCTGACTAAAGCCAAAGATTTGTTATTTTCATGATGGTCTTAACTAATATTCATTTTATAAGCATACTTATAATTATCACTGTTAACTGATTTTCCACTCATTTTTAAAAAATAGGAACAAGTATAAAAATAATCCAAAGACTGCATAAATAGTTTTTCTAAAGATGGCAACACTTTTGAAAACAAAATATTGGACAGACACAGCTACACAATTATCATGTTAGTTGGTTACTAAGTCTTGTTTATTCCTAAGGAAAGCAGGGTATAATGTGCAAAAATACAGGTCATATAAAAAAGTCAAAAAGTATAGAAACAAAGGATTGCTTGTACTTATAATGACTCTTATCATCACAATAATCCTAACACCATAAACAGACTTCAAGAACTGGGACTTTACAAATATTTGTGGGAAAGATGCAAGAAATGCCTTATTTTCTATTCTGCCTCTTAGATCTTCAGTCTATCAATTCACTCTCCACATTGAATATTAAAAGTATTTCAAAAATTTCTTTTAAAAATGACCCAATCAGGTTATTCCTCTGCTTAAAATCCATTAAGTCCTACAAGGAACAAATGATGTGGCTCCTCTCTACTTCTTCATACCTCTATCATTTTTGCTACTGCTCTCTGTGCTCTAGTTCTGCAGTCTTTTTTTTTTTTTTTTAACTTTAGCTTCACTTTTTAAAAATTATATTTTGTAAATTGTCACACAGTAATTTTTTTTGTGTGTACAGGTCTCTGAATTTTAGTATACATATAGAACCACACAACCACCAACACAAGCAGAAGACAGAGAGCCCCATTTCCGTGCCCCTCCCCACCCCCACGCCTTCCTACAACACCTAAACCCTAACTGGTCTAATCAGAATGACTTTGTCTTTTTGTCATGTAAGAAAATGCCATATAAACGGAACCACATAGTATGTAATCTTTTGAGACTGGCTTTTTTCCACCTAGCACAATGTCTCAGAGATTCATCCAAGTTGTTACATGTATCATTAATTTATTTCTTTTTATTGGTGAGTAGTAACCCACTGTATGGATATACCACATTTTTTATCTTTTCACCCAACAGGAAAACATTCAGTCTGTTTCCCGTGTTTATTGATTATGAATTAAGCTGCTGTAAGCATTTGTGTACAGATTTGTATGTCAAATTAAGTTTTTTTCCTCTAAGATAAATACCCAGAAGGTGACTACTGAGTCATAAGGTAATATGTTTTAAACTGGTTTCCAGCACATAAACCTCACCAGTGATAGTAACGTTGATATTGTACTCTGTGATACAGTGTAAAGAAATGGGCGACTCACTTCTTGTTCTGTTCTTTCCAAAACACCATAGCCTAAATCTAACCATAAGAAAAACATCAGACAAATCCAGTGGAAGGACATTCTACAAAATATCTAACCAGTACTATTCAAAAGTGTCAATGCTACCAAAAAGAAGAAAAAATCTAACAAATTGTCACAAACCAGAGGAGATTAAAGAAACATGAGAGTTAAATAAAATGTGGGATCCTAATCTGGAAAAGAAAAAGGATATTAGAAACAGAAAAATTGGTACAATATTAATAAAATCTGGAGCTTAGCTAAAAGTAATGTACCAATATTGGTTTCTTGGTTTTGAAAAATACACCATGGTTTTTAATAAGATGTTAATATTACAGGAAAGAGAGGCACATGGGCATCCTGTATTATCTTGGCAACTTTTCTTTATTTCCACACTGACATCTTTTAGTATCTTCAATATGTTATAGGTCCTTTCTTACTTAAAGGCCTTTAGATATGCTGGTTCTATCTGCCAGCACATTCTTCTTCCCCCACGTAGTCACTTCTAACTCACCTTTCAGAATTCAGCTTAAATGTCACATTCTCCTCAGGGGAAATCTTTCCATCATGATGGTCAAAAGGGGTTTCATGAGAAAAGGAAAAAAAATCAAGATATATTAGTTCAAAAAGGCTTCCAATTACCAACTCAGCAAGAATCAAGGACTACTGACGGCCTTAAAAACCTATCAGAATTTCCTAAGCTTTGCCATACCACTGTGTATATTTGTCATGACCACCATCCCTTCTCTACCTCTTCCTCCTACCCTTCTCATATGCTTAGCTGTAAAACCCTAAAGCAAAAAGGGAAAGTGTATTTGTCATCTGGGTAGAAAGAAAGGATATCCAATGCCCTGGATAGTAGGCATTGGAGAGAGAGGATTCTCTAAGGAACAGAAGCAAGTGGATGAACTTCCTAGGGCCTAGAACAAGAAGGAAGCTCACTTCCTAGGGGCCTAGAACAAGAAGTTCAACAACAAAAAGGTCTACCCCCAACAAAAAAAACTAAGGCAGTATTGAGAAACAGGCCAATCTTTGTATTAAGCAATCAATTTAAAGAACTGGTGGGGAGGGAGGAGCGAAGACTTCTTTTAAAGGGCCTCTTCCCTTAAAGTGTTATGTAGCTGACAGAAATGATTTCAAAACAGAGTGGGGGCGGGGGAGAGGAGGAGGAGGAGGAGGAGAATGAGCAGCAGCAGCAGTGGCAGCGCGGCGGCAGCAAAACTAATATTTTCTGAGCATTTGTTGTAAGCCAGGGACTGGGTTGGATACTTTACCTACATGTTCTCATGTAGTCTTTCAAAAAAAAGTCTACAAAGTAGACATTGTAATTTCTACTTTAGAGAGAAAGAAATTGAATTTATACAGCTAAGACTGGTTCTGTTTCCGCTTTATTCTTATTCTCCCCGATTCGTTTTTATAATAATTAAATTCATTCTGAAAAAAAAACAAACAAACAAACAATAAAGCCATATATGAAAACTTCAACCTAAATGAGAAAAGACAATTACAAGACACCAGTACTGACATGACAAAGATATCTGAATTATCTAACAGGGATTTTAAAGCAGGTATCAGTAAAATGAACGAATAAGCAATTACAAACAGTACTGAAACAAATGCGAAAACAGCAAATTTCAGCAAAGAAACAGAAGATACAAAGAAGAACCAAATGGAAATTTTAGAACTGAAGGATACAACAGCCAAAACTGAGAGCAGAAAAACAGAAGAAAGAATCAGTGGACTTAAACATCAATTGATACAAAGTATCTGGTCTCAGGGCGCCTGGGTGGCTCAGCCGGTTAAGCGGCCGACTTCGGCTCAGGTCATGATCTCACGGTCCGTGAGTTCGAGCCCGGAGTCAGGCTCTGTGCTGACAGCTCAGAGCCTGGAGCCTGTTTCAGATTCTGTGTCTTCCTCTCTCTGACCCTCCCCCGTTCACGCTCTGTCTCTGTCTCAAAAATAAATAAACGTTAAAAAAAAATTTTTTTTTAAAAAGAAAGTATCTGGTCTAAATAATAGAAAGATAATAGGTTGACAAAAATTAATGAAGCATCAGAGACCTATGGAACAACTACATAAGTTCTAACATTCATGTCATCAAAGTCCCAGAAGGAGAGGAGAAAGAGTGTGCACTGTAAGATTACTTGAAGAAATAATGGCTGACAATTTCTCAAATGTGGTGAAAATCATAACTAACAAATCCAGGAAGCTTATTAGCCAACTATAAACAGGTTAAACCTAAAGACATCCAGACACAGACACATAAAAATTTCTGAAAACTAAACACAAAGAAAAAATCTTGCAAGTGGCCAGAGAGAAACAGTACATTTGCATATGGAGGAACACGAGTTAGAATGACAGCAGATTTCTCATCAGAAAACATGGCGGTCAGGATTCCTTTACATTAAGAAAAAAAGATTATCAGCCAATATTGCGTGTGCTTTTTAACTCACATTTCAATTTTAGATAGAATTAACTGAATTTCTGCTACAAAAATTGAGAAAAGTATACTCATAACTCCCACATCTCAATTTATTTCATTTTGTTTAAGTTTCAACATTTATATTCTACCTTACAATTGCATAATCAATTACATACATATAATTACATATGCAATTTCCACAGGTATCCAGTCTTCATTCTAATCTTAAGTGAGTTCAGTGTCTGTCATATTTAAAAAACACAATCAACAAGCTTGATACTATGGCTAATTTCTCATTCTGGCTTCACTTGGCTCCCCCTACCTAAAATGACAACTCTTCCCTACCACTCTCTTCTTTAACTTCTGTCATACCACTTAATCGCCTGAAATTAACTATGAGTTTTTTTTCTTTATTATCTGTCTTCTTCCTCCACTAAAATGTAAGTGCCATGAAAGCATGGACTTTCATTCTGCTAAATGCTATATGCTTGTCCTTTCGTTGGGACATTCAGTTTGACAATGGAAAGTTGAAAGTCTTTTCTTTAGAAAGCCAGTATCTATATACCAGCTATAAATTTGGGGGAAAAATGTGATTTCACAGACAATTTTCAAATCAACATCACTTAGATAAAATTTATATGCAATAAAACACGACTAATTTAAGTGGGAATTAATTTTAACAAAAGAAAACACCTATGTAACTACCACAATCAAGATTTAGAACATTTCCAGCATCCCATAACTCTTTGCAGTCTACACAATTTTTACTTTAATAGGTTAAGGTATCTTAAATGAATTCTATGAGAAATGATTTGATATAATAACAAAGCTTTTTTCTACAGCCACCAATTAAAGGATCAAAATGCTTATTTATATTTAATGAGAAGAAGGAAAGAAAATTGTTATACACCCCTTCATGCTGCACTCCCTACATCTAAGAACATACCTTTCGCTCTTCTCCAGGGTGTGTGGGTCTATCCACCATTCAATTCCCAGCTCATGTCACCTTCTCTGCAAAGCTCTAACTCTCCTCTCCTCCTGTCCCTTTTCCAAGTTAATCTCTATGTTCCCATGGCACATTATTATTACCCATATGTCAGTATTTGTTACAGTTTATAAACAATTGTTAGTCCATTAAAGAACGAACTATATATTACACACACACACACCCAATATCTGGCATGCAGAGTAGACAGTACATACTCAAATAAATAATCTTAAGATTTGGGTAAAATATCACCTACTCAGCAAAGCCCTTTTCCAACTCAACCTCTTACCCTGGGTATTAGGCACTTGGGTATATTCTTCTAACCCACTACTCAAACAATTCAACTGAATTGTCAATTCAATTAAAAATTCATCATTTTGTCATATAAAGCTTTCCTTTAAATTTTTAATTCTGAATGTTAAACATTAATGCGCAAAAATACTGGCCAATTACTTCATAAAATGCTTGCTATTTTTTTTAAAGAATCTGCACACGTATATCTACAGATAATTTATTATGTTTCTCTATTTTGTAAACAATGCAGATTTAGTTTTGCACCACTATTGGCAACACACTGGTTTTTCTTTAAAAATCTTGTCTTAGTTTATTCCAAATAAACCTCGTGACCCTAATTCAGCACAATGAACTGCTTCATGCATGTCAACTTTCACTACCCAAGTGTCACTAACATGTTAAAAACTAGATGGGTATGGAAACCCTTCTTTTTCATAAAGCCCTAGAGAGCAAACCAGGCCTTCAATTCATAATTTTTAAACGTCTGATCCTTCGCTACAAGATTATAATTTTAAAGAAAGTCTAACAATACTTTTGACAAAACAAACGACAGTTTGACATAGTTTTCCTCTATCTTTAGTGAAGGAGAGATTTACAAAAATGAAAGTAAAGCTGAAAGAATTCCATATCCATGTGGCATAGTTCAATAGAGACTTCCTAAAACAATTTTATTTTGACCCTGAGCATTTTTGTGAATCGTTGTAAGCATAAGATTTCGGTAAAATTTTTCCTATATATTTAAATTTTTATTTATTCTCCTAACAGCACTGTCCTTTTACATAACCAAATTTAACTCTTAAAATTAATAAAAATAACATTAGCACAAAGGGACAATCATCCCCATCCACAGGTCAAGATGGAAAACAAAATAGTTTTACAATTACTGTAAGTGGACTTCTCGCATGAAGTTCCACTCCATTTCCAACAGAGTTTAAACTGATCTCCCTGCCTGAATCTGTTCTGTATACAAATGCCAGATTGAACTCAAATTAAGTAACTCTTCCAATGTCAACTTTTTTATTTTTATGTATTTATTTGAGAGAGAGAGTGCGCGCGCACACACACGCACACGTGAGCAGGGAAAGGGCAGAGACAGACGGAGAGACAGAGAATCCCAAGCAGGCTCCACACTGTCAGCCCCAATTGGGGGCTCAATCTCACAAACCATGAGATCATGACCTGAGCTGAAATCAAGAGTCAGACGCTTAACCAACTGAGCCACGCAGGCACCCCAACATCAGTCTCTGTTGAAAAATCATCAGTGACTTCCCATACCACAGAATGAAGTCTCACCCAGTTAGCTTCTTTCCATATAAGTCCACACAGAACACTGCCTTAACCTGCGCCCCAGCTCCTACCTTATCCTCCAGTCAACCGCTAATACCAGGCCTTTCCTCAGAGTGGCCCTCCTTCTCGAGTGCCTTTTACAATTCCTGGCTCCCAACAGAAATCCATATTTACTGAATTTCCATACTCCAGTTCAAACGTCTACAAAAAATTCTTCATCGGCCAATTTGTTCCCCTCTCTTCCTCACTAAGGTACTTAAAAACAGGTTCTGCATGTGTATATCAAAAGCTATTCTAGGCAATGGTGTTACAGCAGAGAACAAAAGTGATACAGTCCCTACTGTCACCATGCTTACACTTACACATAGTGGATATGAAATATTTGGATATTAACTGAGCATAATACATCAAACTTCCCACTGTTGGCCAACTAGGTTGTCCTCAGTTTTATTATTATAAGTAATATTACTGTGAATATAGCTCTGAATTATTTACTCAGGGTTAATTCCCAAGAGTAGAATTACTAAATCAATGATCACAGATACGTTTATGATTTTTACGATAAATACTACCATACTACTCTCTAAATGAACTGTACCAATTCCAAAAGCAATGCATAAGTACTGGATTCCCATAATATAAGTAAAAATAGTTTACTTATTCACTGAGTATGAAAAAGTTATTCACTGTTGTTTTAATTCCCAGGAAGCTGGACTCTTTTTCTTATGTTTGTTTACTCTATGCCCCCTTATGATCTAATGGGCATGACTTTATCAATGTACGTACTGGATCTTTGTACTGTAAATATTTTTAAATATTCATAGTAATGTTAGATAATATTTAAGGTCATATTTGTAAATATTTTCCATTTTGTTATTATTTTTATTTTTGGCTTTGTATTAGTTTTCTTTATATAGATGTGTTTAAAATTTTTTATGGTAAAATTTTTAGTCTTCTTACTATTCTTTGCACAGTTTTATTAGCTTTTCAATTTTAAAACGTTACCATACATTTGCATACAGACAGCTTCAACACCAATTTCTGTGGCTGCTATTTGATCATCTCAAAACTTATTAAATAATTCAACCACCTGACAGACTTTATGCTTGCTCATGGTATATTCATTTCCTAAATCATATTTTTTCAATACTAAAGATATTTATTTTTCTTAAAATAATATTTTTAGGTTTCTGAAACTAGAAGTATCAGAATTAATGTCCAAACCCCTCCCCCTAGCCAAGGAAAAGGGTAAGTTGTGATGTTTGTCACTGCTTACCCATGTGTAAATCTATGGGAAATACCTTTCCTGAGAAGCTATTTAACCAACTATGACCACAGCTAAGTTAACTGCACAGGTTAACTCATACACAGTTCAACTTTAAGGTAAATCTAAAAGCCTACCTGTTGCTTGAGAGTATTTTCAGAAAGATTGAACTATGATGAATCTTTGAAATAAAAAGCTATTGTGGTGGAAAAGTTGTCTGTTGCAGGACAAGCAAGGACAATTAAAGCCAGGAGAAATTGCCCAACCTCTCAAAATAGATCACAGAGTTATCTGAGTTGGAAGAGAGACAGTGGTGCAGCCAATTTACATTTTTACAAGGTACTAACACCCAACCACTGGGTATGAATTTGTCAAAAGTTTCCAGGTGTCTCAAAAAGGAAGTTATTTAAAAAAAAGAAAAAAGGAAGTTATTTAATTCACAGTTTATCTGTAGAAAAACTGAAACTATGAGTTTAGCCAAAAAAGAAAAGCAGTTAAATCCAAACATTTCCCATATGACTCAAGACTATATCATCATAAAATATAAAGAAAAAAAGCAAGCACAGGTGAGAATGTGAAAAAGGATCAGATTTGATTTCACGATTCCAAAGAAGATGGTATAGAAATTATATGGATAAATGTATGCTTCTGTCAGTTAATTTCTAAGAATTTTTAAAATAAATTTAATGTTTCTTTTTTCTTGAGGATATATTAAATCAATAGTACATACCACAATTAACAATCTCAGAATGAAGAGGCACTTGGATGGCTTAGTCAGTTGAGCGTCCTACTTCGGTTTCAGCTTAGGTCGTGATCTCATGGTTCATGGGTTTGGGCCCCGCATTGGGCTCTGTGCTGACAGCTCAGAGCCTGGAGCCTGGTTTGGATTCTGTGTCTCCCTCTCTCTCTGCCCCTCCCCTGCTCATACTCTGTCTCTCAAAAATGAATAAACGTTAAAAAATTTAAAAAAAAAAATCTCAGAATGGAGAAAATGCACTGGGCATATGTATGTGTGAATGTTTTGTCTATATTCAGTTATTTATTCACTTGTTCATTTCCGAGTAGAGAAAGAAAGAACAGAAAGCAGGAACAAAACTGAAGATATAATGCATAAAGATCAAACCCTTCCAAGATCCTAAAAGTTACTGTGATGCAGAAAAATACATGATGAATGAAGTAAATACAACCCAGGTGAAAAAGGACAACCAGTTAGATAGCTAGCTAGTAACAACCAAAACTTCTGATAAAATTAAAGGTGAGTAATAGCCTGAGGAAAAGTAAATAGAAATGGGTCTTAATTGAGCTTAAAGTAAGAGTGTTAAAAACTTACTGGTATCTGAACAAGATTTCAGAGCACCATAATCCTTGATCAACCACTCTACCACTGCAATAGATTCCAGAGAGTGAAAATGAGAAGGGACGCACCAGGCAAAATTGCCTGTTTATTACTATCAAAAGGTTTGGACAAGCAACTAGGGACTCTTTCTGCCTCAGTTACAGGTAAGTCTAACACCTGAGACACTGAGACTAGGCAACTGGTTTCTTGGTTTCTTTTACACAGGCCTACATCTTAACCCACAGAAAAGAAGGAAAAGATAATCCATCAAGTATTTCCACAAACAGCTGTGATGGAGTAAGAGGAATCCAATTAATCCTCCTGCCTTATACAACCAGAAAAATGGGTAAGACAGATTAATAAAACAACAGTTTTCAGGTAGTAGACAACAGTCAAAGCAGGAGTGGGTCACTGAGAAAATGGAGGGGTGAGGAAGGGAGATGAGGTGAGCCCTACAACTGCCCCATCCCACACCCTTGAAGCAGTTTCCAGGATGCAATATAGACAGTGAGGGCTTCAATGAGCCTGGAAATCTCAGAGGGTTGAGGAGACAGAGACTGATGTTCAGGGAGGCCAAGGCAGCCATAATGTGTGGAAAAGCATACCAGAGAAAAGGGAACTGTGCCCAGAAACAGAGCTCTGGAGATCTGCCCTTCAAGGCTTTGGCAGGTAGTGATCTGTTATGTATGAGAAGAAACTACCTAAGGTTGATAAAAGGACCACTGAAAAATAAATAGGCCAAAGAATTCCTAAAACTCATACTAGGAATAGTTTGTATTCCCATCAAGTAGAGTGAAAAGACTTCATAATACATGAGACATTAAGTTCTCAGAAGTTATCAACTCTAAATTAGCTCTAGGAAAATAGGCTGTTCTAGACTCACCCTACCGAAGCTTCCTCAAAACAAAGCACATCTCAAAAAAGCATCAAAGTGATTTCAAAAAATTTTAACTTCATGCCAAAACTTACACTAACATCATTGAAAGGAATACAACAAAATCCAGCACCCAACAACATAAAACTCACAATGTCTGACATCCAGTGAAAATTTACCAGGCATATAAATTAAAAGGGAAATATGACCTATAACCAGGAGAATAACAAATCAATAGAAACAGATGCAGAACTGACAGAGACACAGAACTTGGCAGACAAAGATGTTAAAAAAGCTACTATAAATATGCTCAATATGCTCAAGAAGGTACAGAAACACATGGGAAGTGTTGAGGGATAAGTGTAAGATTTTTTTAAGGCCAAAATGGAACTTCTAGAAATGAAAAATAGAGTATCTGAAATGAAAAATACACTGGGTGGGACTGACAGCAGATTAACACTTAATTTGAAAACACAGCAATAGAAAAATATCCTGAATGAAGTACAAAGAGGAACAAAAATACAAAAAAAAAAAAAAAAAAAAGTTAGAAGAACAAAAGGAAAAACAGAAGGAGAACACCAATGATTTGAAGCAATATACCAAACAATCTGATATACATGGAATTGGGGTCCAAAACTCTAGAGGGAAAAACATGACAGAAACAGAAAAAAAAAAAATCTTTGGAGAAATAATGGATATTTTTCAAACCATAAACCCACAGATCCATGAGGCTCAACAAAATCCAAGAAGGAAAAACAAAGCAAACCATACTTAGAAATATCATAATCAGGGGCACCTGGGTTGTTGCTCAATTGGTTAAGCGTCTGACTCCTGATTTCAGCTCAGGTCATGATCTCACAGTCATGAGACTGAGCCCCATGTCAGGCTCTGTACTGGGTGTAGAGCCTGCTGAAGATTCTCTCCCCCTCTGCCCCTTGCCTGTAAGCCAGGTCTCTCTCTCTCTCTCTCTCTCTCTCAAAAGAAATATATAACTATAACTATAACTATAACTATAACTATAACTATAACTATAACTATAGATATTTGAATTGTTGAAAATTGTTGAAAACCAGTGATTAAGAAAAAATGTAAATAGGTGCCAGAAGTGTAAAAAAAGACCTGTTATGTACAGAAAAACAAAAACTTCTGATCAGAACCTATACCAATGAGAAGTTGATGGAGTTCTAGTCCTAAGTACTGGAAGAAAGACACTGTCAACCTAAAATTCTATATCCAGTTAAAATATATTTCAAAATGAATGTGGGCTTTTAGACAAAGGCTGAGAAAAATCCATTACAAGACATGCAATGCTCTCTAGGCAAAAGGAAAAGAATATCAGGTCAAAACTTGGACCCACACAAAGGAATAAACAGCACTAGTAACAGCAAATATATTTATAGATACAAAGACATCTTTTTGTCTAAGTTTTTAGTTTCTGGGTTGTTTTTTTCTCAATTATCTTAATTTCAATAAAAATCTGTGCTTACAGAAAAACTAAAACAGTAACTCCCCAAAAGAATCCTCATTCCCATGAAGTAACCATTGTTAAGATAGTCATACTGATTTCATAACATTAGTTGGGCATATTTCCATCTTTTTATAATCTCTAGAACAGTTTCTCACCATAGGAATTACATGTTCCTTGAAAGTTAGAAAAAACTCACTGGCAAAATGATCTGGCCCCAGAATCAATTTTGGGAAAAAATTCCTTAAACTTTCTTCCGTAATCCTTGGTTTACCCAGATTTTCTTCTTAATGCAGTTTGAGTGTTTAACAATTCATTTCAGAGAGATTTCAAATCAGCTGGCTTAGAGTTAAATAAAGCTGTCTCACAATTTAAAAAATCTCTTTTCTCTCTCTATATATATATTCCCATTATTCTTTCATACTTTGGTTTTCTATCTTTTTCCTTGATAAAATGAGATTTATTTGTTTTTTAATCTTAAGAAATAGCTCTTAGATTTTTCAATTCCACAGTTCCTGGTTGTCGTTTTTTTTTAAGTTTGTTGTTTGTTTATTTTGAGAGAGAGAGAGCAAGAGCAGGGGAGGGGCAGGGAGAGAGGGGGAGAGAGAGAGAGAGAGAGAGAGAGAGAGCGAGAAAGAGAATCCCAAGCAGGCTTCACAGCGCAGAGCCTGACATGGGGCTCAAACCCACTAACCATGAGATCATGACCTGAGCCAAAACTGAGACTTGGATGCTTAACTGACTGAGCCACCCTGGCATACCCTTAGTATCTGTTTTTTAATCCATCAGCTTCTGTTTTTATCCTATTTATATCCTTCCTTTCTCTGAGGCATTTATTTTGACTTTATTTATTTGTTACACTAAATTCTGAGGTTGAGTTCATTTTTTTTTTTTAGTCAATTTACTTTTTTTTTAATGTTTATTTATTTTTGAGAGAGACAGAGAGCGCGAGCAGGGCAGGGGCAGAGAGACAAGGAGACACAGAATCCAAAGTAGGCTCCAAGGGCTGAGTTGTCAGCACAGAGCCTGATGCAGGGCTCAAAATCACGAACTGCAAGATCATGATCTAAGCTCAAGTTGGACACTTAACCGACTAAGCCTCCCTTAATCAATTTACTTCTAAGAGCAGTATTAGTCTTAGCCTGAGTCTCATTTCAGTTACTTAATAATTTGTTATTTATATTTGATCTTCTATTATTTAAGAACAGTTTTTGTTTGATTTTTCCAAGTGGTTGGAGTAGTGCATTTTAAACTTCTGTTGTAGGGAGAAAATGGACACAAAAAGTTTCAACTTTTCTAGAATTTACTGAGGTTTTCTTTTGTGGCTTAACCCAAAACTTATGTTGTTTTTTTCACCATTGCATGGTCAACTGGAAAAGTATACTTAATCTCAATTTAAATAAAAGCTTTAGAAATGACTAAATAAGGCCCATTATAAAAGCAAATGCACGTTTTATACTATAGTCAGGCTTTCACTTTTAATTAGCGTTAAATATATCCATATGATATTAAGAGTAAGGACAGAGATTCCCAATTTTGCACCTAACCTAACTTTATGTTTACACTGCTAGACCTGTAACAGGCAGAGGGTTTCTTAATAACGTAAGTAATATCTAATCTCAAGGAATGTCCAAAAGTTCTTGAAAATTTCAATGACTATTTAAATTCATTTCCATGTTTTTTTTTTTGTTTTTTTTTTTTAAAGTAGGCTTCACGCCCAGCATGCAGCCCAACACAGGGCCTGAATTCTCGACCCCACGATCAAGACCTGAGCTGAAATCAAGAGTCAGATGCTTAACTGACTAAGCCACCCAGGCGCCCTTCCATGTTCATTTTTAATTGAAACTAAAGTGATAAAATACTGGTAAGTTCTCCATATCAAACACTGTTTTCAAAAATAATGCACCCCTCCTTCTTCTCTAAAATAGTAAAATGTGATTTGACTATTAAGTAGTATGTTAGAACTATGACCTTTCTTGCATGAGAATCTCTAACTAATGTATCTGTGATTACAATAACTCAGGAGCCCTAGCATATCGGAAATTTACACTGAACTAGCAAAATCCGTATATCACTGGCTTTGCCAAATCTATGCTTTTGCAGTGTGTTTGAACTAGAATGATTCCTTTGTTTTCTAATTCTGATTAAAAATTAGTTTCTGAAGTCAAACTTTGTTTCACCCCAAGAGAAAGAGATAGATGAATCCTGACTCTACTGTGAGTTAACTTCTACGTAAGCCTTATTGGGATGTGTGGCTGGCTCAGTCGGTAGAGCATGCGATTCTTGATCTTAGAATGGCTGAGTTCAAGCCCCACACTGGGTCTAAAGCCTACTTAAATAAAACAAACAAACAAAAGTAAGCCTTATTAAGACTCAGTTTCTTATACATAAAATAGATGCAATAATAGTTTACATGTCACAGAGTTATTTGGACAAAATCTTAACATGCATATAAAATGTCTATCATAGTGCCTGGCACAAAGTGAACATTAAATATTTATTATTATTTTTTTGTTTTCCTCATATCAGCTCTCTTTTCTCTTAGATTCACTAATCCCATACTCTGACACTAGCTATGCCTTCTCATTTAAGGTCATGTTCAGAACAATAAACACCTTTACCAACGAACTGATAACAGATGTTAAATTGAGTACCTCTCAGCTATGCTTAATCCTGCAGAGCACCTTTTGGTTTCCAAAGTATCCATGTGTCATTTGGAAAGTATTTCATCTTTCTACTCAAAGCTTTCATGATCAGAGAAGAAAGTGAGTTTCTGTCATACACATTTATTTTATTCTTCAAAAAATATATTTTATCTCTAACCAATAAACTATAGCCCATAACAACAAAACCTCCTCTTTAATTGTCAAGCGAATGATTATTCAATTTTAATAGCTATGCCACTCAATGATTATAGCTGTCATTTGAACAAATGGAACTCCTGTGCCTCTACTAGCATCTTTAGTTTCCAAATAGCTTAATGTCAACTTTCTTTTTTTTATTTGAGACAGACAGAGAAACAGAGAGACAGAGAGGGGGAAAGCCCATGTGCAAGGTGGCAGAGAGCAGGGGAAAAGAGAGAGAGAATCTTAAGCAGGCTCCATGGTTAGGGCAGAGCCCAACACGGGGCTCAATCCCACATCCCTGGGATCGTGACCTGAGCCAAAATCAAGAATCAGACACTCAAATGACTGAGCCCTGCCCAAGTGCCCCATCATTTTCAAAAATACAATTTAAGATATGTTAGGTTGCTTCAGTTTATTGCTATATAAAATCACAGGTGTACCTGAGTTAGAGGGAGGAGCGTGGTGAAGTACAGAAAAATAGTACAACTTTTAACTAGCCCATGCCTTCAAATGGCTACCTGCCATAATCTTTAGGGAAAGGCTGTAATTGTGATTCATCTTTCTCTTGAGGGTGAAACCAAAATTTTCCTTCTCACTAGAGCCTATATGCCTCCTTTCATGAAGCTTAGCTATCTTAAAACCCATGTGGTTGGAACAAGTCACATTTCCCCCTAAATTGTTCCCACCTCACCCCCTAACAGGCAAGTATTCTTTTAACAACCAGCTCTCCCAGTAACCTTTCTCAAACTCAGAGAAAATTATAAAAAAGCTCTTTACAGAGAACACAGAGATTATTCATTAAACCACCATAACATATTATCAACAGTTTTTGCCACCTGTCCCAGGCTTAGGAATTCTTAATGTAACTAAGCCGTATATACCCACCCTTCCCCATTTTAAAAATTAATTAAAGAAAAAGAACTATTTTTTAAAAAAACATTATGAAGTAGTTATCTCTTAAGCCAAAAGGCATATTTTTACTAGATATATATTATGTGCTAAACCACATACTACATGCTTTGTCTAATTTTGTCTCATGCAACCTATGTAAAGTCAGGTGGGAAGTAATTATATAACAGATGTGAGGGCTGGGGAAAGGAAGGAATAATTTTTATCTAAGATTCACAAAGAAATTCAGCAAACAGGACCAAAGAAATCAACAAGTAATTGAAAGTAAAATGAGCCATGAATAGGCTGCTTACAGATCAGGAGGTAAACTCAAAATAAAACAAAACAAAAAAACACTAGAAGCTGTTACAATACACTTTTATTCTTTTTGTTTCTTGCTACACACGAATTCTTAGACTAGTAATGAGTACCTTACATTTGTAAAGAAGTAAATTCAACTGGACTCTGGCTCCCCTAAGTATAAAGACAATTTCCAAAATCAAAATTACAAATGAAAATTGCTATTTAAAATTTAACTTCTAGCCAGCACACTAAGACAAAAATAAAAGGTGTAGGGATTAGAGCAGAGAGAAGTTACAAGGAGAGATACAAAAACCTAAAGAAGTACAGACTCTGGGGCCAGAATGCCTGGATTCAAATCCCAGCTAGTAACCCTGGGCAAGTTAATGTCTGCATCACTGGAGCTCCTGCAAGGATCAAATGGGTTAATATGTGTAAGTGCTTAGAATAAAAGCCTGATAAATAGAAAGCACTGTATAGTAAAATTATCCTTTTATAGGCAATATGATTTTCTATACAGAATACCCAACAGACTCAGGAAATTATCAGAAATAAGAATTCGGCAGGTTGCTAAATACATATAATTCAATTGTCCTCCTATAAGCCAACAAAGAGAATGTAAATTTCTGGACTTTTTTCGTATGGAAATGTTCAAAAAAGCTTAGAGAATAGTACCAAGAATTACACCACCACCACCACCCCCAACACCACAGGTGCCTACTTTAAACAATGATCACATCAACTCATGGCCAATCTGGTTTAATCCCCACCCACAGCTTCCCCTCTACTTTGGATAATAATGAAACGTATCCCAGACACATCCTTGCATCCACTATCATTTCAGTATGTATCTCTAAAAGATAATGACTCTTTTTTTAAAAATTTTTTTACATTTATTTATTTTTGGTAGACAGAGAGAGACAGAACACAAGTGAGAGAGGGGCAGAGAGACAGGGAGACACAGAATGCGAAGCAGGCTCCAGGTTCTGAGCTGTCAGCCCAGAGCCCGATGCGGGGCTCGAACTCACAGATCGCGAGATCATGACCTGAGCCGAAGTCAGATGCTTAACTGACTGAGCCACCCAGGCGCCCCAGATAATGACTCTTTTTAAATATAACTACATACTGTTACCACACCTAATAATTAACAATAATTTCTTAACACTAAATATGTAGTGTTCAAATTTCCCTGATTATTTCATAAATATTTATGTATTAAAATCTGCACCTAAATAAAGTCCAATCATTGCTATTAATCTCAGGTTTCCTTGTCACTTCTCTTCTTTTGTTCCCTACAACTTATTCATTGAA
The DNA here is from genome assembly GCF_024362965.1 of Panthera pardus. Lineage (NCBI taxonomy): Eukaryota > Metazoa > Chordata > Mammalia > Carnivora > Felidae > Panthera > Panthera pardus. The sequence goes on from NW_026526832.1 coordinate 21,708,725, forward strand.
AAAAAAAAAAAAACAAGTTGTGTGTCCCAAGGACTTCCCCAAAGCCTTGATTTTGCTGGCTGCATCTCCATAGTATCATTTCATTTGTTTCCCTGTTTTTTGTGTTTCCAGTAACTGGCAATGAGAGCTAGAGGCTTGATGCAATTCAGGTTCAAGTTCAATTTTTTTTAAAAATATTTATTTATTTTTGAGAGAGACAGCACAAGCAGGGGAGGGGCAGAGAGAGAGGGACACACAGAATCTGAAGCAGGCTCCAGGCTCCGAGCTGTCAGCACAGGGCTGACATGGGGCTCAAACTTGTGAACTGCGAGATCATGACCTGAGCCGAAGTCAGACGCTTAACTGACTGAGCCACCCAGGAGCCCCTCAAGTTCAATTTTTTAGCAAGAATACTTAATAGGTAGTGTTGTGAACTTTCACTGAGAGAAACCTAATGTCTGGCTGTCTCTCTGTGATGTTAGCAGCTACCAATAATCTTTACTTAGGTCCTGGGATTCATGACAAAATGGTGATGTTCTACTGATCACTCATTCTTCATTTATTAACCGGAATAATCCCCAGAAAAGAAACTTCCTCTCCTCAACTACATGGTTACTTTCAGGTACAGTGGGATCCTTAGCATACTCCAAAGAAAACTCGTGAGTTTTTGGGGTTTGTTTCTTTTTTTTTTAACTATCATTATGCACTCAGGGACTTAAAGTTGATATGACTGAGTATACTGCAGTTATACTTACGATACTCAAAATGTCTCCTCTTTGGCCAGCCAGAGCCCATCCAATTAAGCACCTTCGTTGTTCTGCCACACCCTGTTCATGTTTGATAACTTCTTTGCAGAGATTTCAAGTGCCCAGGTCTGCAATCATCTTTAACCATAAGCCGCTTTCCATATTCAACTTATTTCCTTCTTATTCTATATTTCTACTAAATTGAAAATCCCTAATTCTTCATTATAAATCAGCTGTGTTATACACTCTGAATATTATGATTGAACACAGACCCAGAAATTATCAATTATAGCACTATGTCTCACTGAAGTCTACTTTCAGCATTCCATTAAATGCAAAAAAAAAAACAAAAAAAAACAAAAAAACCCAAAAGCTTCCGAACCTATTCTCTGCTGGCATTCTGACTCTGGCATATTTTTTCATGTTCTATTCCAAAATTTGGGTATGGTTTTTTAAAATGCACAATGAAATTTCACTGTTGTTTTTTTCTTTGAATAATTGATAAAATCATCAAGTATGGGGAAATGGTCAAACTCTTAGAAGTTGAATTATTCTGGGGTGCCTGGGTGGCTCAGTCGGTTAAGCAGCCGACTTCGGCTCAGGTCATGATCTCACAGTCCGTGAGTTCGAGCCCCACATCGGGCTCTGTGCTGACAGCTCAGAGACTGGAGCCTGCTTCAGATTCTGTCTCCCTCTCTTTCTGACCCTCCCTCGTTCATGCTCTGTCTCTCTCTGTCTCAAAAATAAATAAACATTTTAAAAAATTAAAAAAAAAAAAAAAAAGAAGTTGAATTATTCTGTACCATAATTCAGACTTTTGGAAATCCTCATACCTCATCCTTAACATTAAAATTCATGATGCTGTGACTATTTGACGTACTTAATGTATTTGCTATGCTATGCCCCCTTAAAATCATAGAAATGGCACTATCAGTAGTAAAGAGATATTTACCTTACTTTACTAAAAAATTAAACATTTAAAGCCCTGTCACACTACAGCACCAGCATTCATCACTGTGGAAAAGCAGTATCCTATACCTACTGGCCATTTCTTCATAAAACACTGAAAAGTCATGGCTTTGGTCGCCAAAAATCACTTACATCCACAATTTTTACTACTTTGATACTAAATCACAATCAGAAATTACATTACTGAATGCCAATTCTCCTTGAAAAAAGCAGGTATGAACTGATATCCTGGTGCAATTTCTTTTCTTCGCAGTTTAAGTGTACCCTTTCCCTGCAGCCAACGTTGCTGGGCTTCAATCACAGGAACCAATGCAACTTTTCCAGGCAACACTGGCTTTAAAACTAAAACAAAGACCACCAACCACCATCACCAACGACAACAACAAAACAAAATAACAACAAAAATCCTCTGCCCCAGTATGGATTTCTCAGTGATAAAACAGTAACACATCTCTATGAAGTGCTGGTATGTTCTCTGAACATCAGTGCTTTCATCCAACTGAAAAACAAAAAATTCTGCTAGCATGCACACATGACAGTAATTGCTTTTCCAGATGGTATGCCTTTGATAAGGGATTTTTGCCAAAAGCTCATTTTACTTTCTCTCCAAGCATAATATTTGCCATTAACTTTGAAACTGGTTTTACAAGCTTCTCACTAGTAGTGTGAGTTGACCTGTTTTTCGCTATGAGAAGGGTAACTGTGAATAATACTTACTGGTGTGGTCTTCTCCGTCTTTAGCAACAACATTAATCTCACACTGAGAAGCATTATTTTATAAAATTTATACACATTTCACTTTTCATCACAAGTCTAAAAAGTAGTATTTCTAAGGCAGAAATATTAATTCAATTCCCCAGGGTGGCATGGAAGGAGAAGAGCCAAAGCCTGTGCTCTTTCCATCATCCCACAGAGAGAAATGTAGCAAGGGAACACCTATTCCCTCAATATACCCTGTTGACAATTGTTTTCAAATGTTTTCTTGAGTCCAAACATTTTTTAAAGGTACCATTTTAACTTAATATAAACTGTAATCTAAGATACAACCTTATAAATGTTCTAGGGCCATAATTCAGGTACTGATTTTATTTTGCTTTGATCCAATCTCAAAACCTAAAGCACCCCCCCTCAAAAAATTTACAAAAAAATATTGTCGAAATGTATTATATAAAACTTCCGTGAAATTTTTGTTTGTGAAATTTTCACTTCTTCATTTTCAAAGGGGAAAATAAAAAATATTAATAAAGGATATTGTGTGAAAGCTTGGAAATAAATGAGTGGGGAGATATAAGAAACTGATGAATTAGAGATATCCTAATTTAAGGAATTAGGCAAATAAATTTGGCTATGTTGCACTTTCACAAGTAGAACCATAGTTAGCAACCACAACCAATTCATTAGCAAATCCAATTGATCAGAACTTCCTATTCCCTAATCTTAACTTCTGTTGAGATCTGAGCATAGTACTATACTGCTCAGAAAGGACTTCTAGAATTTGATTTTATGTGCTCATCTTCTGACTGTTTTTAAATGGTTTTCAAATGAGTGTATTTAGCTTCTCTAGCCCCAACAGTAAACCTTTGTAGTGAAAAATGCCTTCAACTTCATTTATAAGGAAGTTATAAATAATTTATATTCTTCCCCATTATCTAGAATCATTCTTTGGAAAGCTTGGACATTCGACTAATGTTGTTAAAAAATAAGAGAAATGTTCTGGAAACAAGACAAATTATATATTTAATCATCATTATTATTTGATTCAAAATGACACACAAAAAAATTTAGAGAAGTACAAGATATCTACTAGCTGCCAGAACAGTTCTAAAACTTCTCATCAAAGCAACCTCTTTTTCGTCTATTTGATTCAAGGTAACTTTTCTTTGACAAACATTGTTCAGTTACACCAGCCCCTTTAGAAGATAGTCATTTATTTTAACTGACGCAGTCAGGATTTTCCAATGTCATGGATTCTTATTATTTTAGAACTTATTGCTTTACATATTCTTCTTCCAAAACAGAACAAAATTAAATTAATAATCCTAGTAATAAGTGATACATTTTTCTCAGATCTTTTTCTCTGTATTCGAGCAAGATTAATTTACAAACCTCTATAATATATACAGAGAACCACCAACTTTGACCTGCCCCCTGAAATAATAATTTTCCATACTTCTTGCCTATTTGGAAACACATTAGAAAAAAACTTTTTTTTGTTTTTAAATAAATACCTAACTATATTCAGTTTAGAATTTATATGTATTTTAGAAAAATAGATAGCACTATGTTTTTTGTTGACACTACATTTCCATTCATTGTTTTGAACTGGCATATGTAGTCTTTAAAGTGGGATCCACCCCATGACTTGGAAGTGTCACTTGATTCTTTAATTACATATCTCCCTTTTCTGGTCCAAGTGAAACTGACCTATCAGATCCCAAAGGTCCTACAGAGACAGTCCATGTAAAAGTGATACCTCTTGGTGAATAAAAAACCCTTAATAATAAGTTTAGGAGACCAAGAACAAAAAGGTTTCCAAATCAAACCAAAGGACAATCACTAAGATCTCATGTATCATGTGAGCAGACTCTGTCAGAATGCTTAATTCATCTGCCTCTCCCAGAGGGTCATACATAAAATAATTACTAAATTGACATTTTTAATAAATAATAAATAATAATTTAATAAATAATAAAATTAAAACTATTATCTAACCTAGTTTACTCAGTCTCAATCTGCACCCAGTATATTCCTTATAATTGACATGCTTTACTAATCATAAAGATGATCTCCCTTTTAAATCCGCATCTTTTCTGTTTTGGGGGCAAAAGGGTAGGGAAGGATGAATTTTTCCATAAAAGCTAAGCATTCTAACACAAAAACTTTTAAACTTATGAAATCTGTATATAGAAACCAATATTACAAAATGACTTCCAAGGAGTCAGATTAAAGTAAAATTGTGCCTCAAATACCTTAGAAAAAGTAGAAATTCTAAATGTTGGGGTCTTCATTTGGAACCAAAATTTTCTACTGCATGATCTTGCTGATGGTCCTTGATTTTATCATCAGAGTCGGTTCCAGTTACATTTCCACTAATAAGGACAGATCTACAGTAGAAGAAAGAAGATACACTTAGTCTACTGAAAACATTACAGATTTAGATTCTATTACATATCATTGTTTCCCTGTAAGCACACGAAAATTCTTACACAGATGCTTTATTCAAGAAATGCCAATTCTCATCCTTGTCCCTACTACAGATTTTAAAAATTGAAATTAAAGATTAAAAGCTCAATAATTAATTAATTAATTAATTAATTAATAAGAGATCATTAGTTACTAGCTTTAAAAAGGTTCAGATCCCCAATGAAGATATGTAGCAAACTGGGCTTTGCATCAGTATTCCGAGGAGACCGCGACCCTCAACTATTAGCTTACTCTCATCAGAATTGCTGACGTTACCCCAGCAGCAGTGGCTTCAGCACCCAGTTTTAGGTAAAGTGGAACAGTAGGAGGGAATGGGATTCCTCGCAGAAGAAACCTCAATGCAATGGCTCCTTACCGGATCACTGTCACTGGGGCATGACAAACTTGATTTTTTCTAAACTAATGATAGTATTATATCTTCCCATTTTTATCTCAAAGCTAATTCCTAACGGTGGGGGGCTTTGCAGATTATCAGAGGATGCATAAGAAATGTGAAACCTGCTGGCTTTCATTACTTAAAGCTTAACTGGTTTAGGCTTTACCACTCAGGGTTAAGTTTTTCACTAAATTTAATATTCCCTTTAGATCACAAAGACACAGTGGATTAGGTCCAGAGATGATCACTATATCACAGGTCAATTCAGGAACTGTGCCAGTTAATTCTACCTATGGCTTCCACCCATAATCCCTGGGCTTTATTCAAAACACAAACCATTCTGGCCAATTACCCTCTCCCCTATTTTCACACCCCAGTCTTCTCTGTGCTTTCTCACCCACCCCATGTGTTCCCCCACCACTGCCCTTCCTTTTAACCTTTTCCCCGGGGAACCTATGGAAAACTCTTTTACATAGTGAAACAAATCACCTCTACATCCTCAACCTATCAGTGAACACTGCTTTCAACCGCTGGGCTAAATCTGGCTCTTGAGAGGAGCCCTCTACAGTGAAGGTTAACACAGTAGGGATCAACCTTCCCCACAGTGATATTTCCAGACCCAAACTCACAAGCAATCCCATTCCTGCCTTCAAGCTCAAGCCATCTGGCTTCCTACTCTCTTCTCTTTGTCATTCAATATCCCAATCTATCATTCCTAACCTAGGTCCAGACTTGATCCCTTAGATGTGCTCTACTGCTCTCATTTCTCCAGGTAGTTACTGTGTTATTACCAGTCTCAAAATATTGACTGTCACCCAAGCTATCCATCTACTGAGTATGCTACTTTCTTCCTTCCACTTCACCACCCTCAAATTCCTAATGCTGGTTGGATTTAATCACCTGCTAGAGAGAAAACACACAACCATGTGGACTGATCCTGCTATTAACATTAAAGTCTTCAATTTTATATATACTTTAATTTTCTTTAATGTTTATTTATTTTTGAGAGAGAGAGAGAGAGCATGAGTGGGAGAGGTGCAGAGAGAGAGGGAGACACAGAATCCGAAGGAGGCTCCAGGCTTGGAGCTGTCAGCACAGAACCCGACACGGGCTTGAACTCAGACTGCAAGATCATGACCTGAGCAGAAAGTCAGAGGCTTAACTGACTGAGCCACACAGGTGTCCCTAAAGTCTCCAATTTTAAACAATGAATGCTATCCAGTGAGCCTTTTACATATCGTTAATCAGGTCCTTCCCCCATTATTCACACTGCCTTTCCTTCCAAACTTTTGGTACACTTCCTCTTCCCGTCCTATGGGAGGTGGGATGGGAAAGCGGTTTCTTCATGTTTTCCTTAACTGTTTGTGTAGGTTGTTATTATTATGAAAACACTATTTCTTTCATTTACTTTGAACGTTTTTTCAATTGCTAGTTTTTAATATAAAAGTTTTTATTTTTAGGTGGCCAGATTTGTCCACCACTGCCTTCTCCGTTTATTATTTCTCTGCTTAGAAATTTCTCCTCCTTCAATGATAGCAGATAAATACTCTGATTTTTACCTTGTCTATAGGCTAATTGTTTCAATACTTCATCCCAAAAGATGTATGAAATGAGATTTGACTCTAAACTGTTTTCTGAATTGCCAACCAGTTTTCCTGACAACATTCAGTAATTCTCACCATCCTTTGGTTTATAAGGGTTTTTTTTCCCACATATTTCATTGGTTTTTCTAAAATAAGGCTGACTTCTGGGCTATAATCTGTTGCAGTAATGTAATTGTTGTTTCCTTATATGTTTTAATTTGTGGTAAGAATATTCTTTGGTATTCTCATCTCCAATTCGTCCCAACAACAGTTAAGATACATTTTACCAGTTTCCCAGGACATGCCAAGCGATTTCATGAGTAAGAAATGGTTGCCCAGTCTACTCTGAGTACTGTGTCTTTCTGTTAAGGTTGTTGCCTACACACATTGCTCCTTTCTGTTCTAAGGCATCATCCATTCCACTACTGAGTCAAGAACCGAAACCTCTCTAACCGTGCTAGAAAGACACCCTTCTTAAATATTTATTCACCTGGAGCCAGATTCATAAATTCATAAAACCTTGCTCTTTGCAATTTTCCATGTTCTGTATGTGGTCTTTTCATTTATAAAATCTGATGTGCATAAAATAAAGGTATCTCATACACAATTTTTATTTCATAGGCCAACATTTTTATCATCTCTGAAGTATTTTTCAGATTTTCCTATTATCTTTTAAGATCCACAGGTGTGTTTAGTATTTTTAGTTTACATCTTTTGCATACACTGACATCAAAATATTTTATCAAAACTGAAAAATGATGTAAAAGGAACACATATTTTAACAGTCTCATTCCTATGTCACCCACATGCAGCTCACATTGCCCTTGATTGCTATTGGTCACCACTTTTGTTAGTTTTTTCTATGTCCTTCCAGCAATTCTTTATGTAAACACACTTACCTGAAGAACAGTCTTATTCCTCCTATCTTCTTAAACAAAATTCCCAGTTTTACACCTTACTTTTTTTTTCAATCAGCACATCCTACAGGTGTTCCATGTTAGGGTCTGTTTCAGCATTGTTTTTAAAGCTCCGTGACATTTCATTACATGAATATATACTAGTTTGGGTAACTAGGCCCGCGATTGTAAGAGATTAGACTCCACAAATTTAAGTGTTGTTTTTAAAAGCAATTTAGAGTTCAAGAGCAGCAACTGTACAGACCAAAACAGTACAGAAACCTATGTAGTGTGATTTCACAAATTTGTAATTTTATTGATAAATATAAGTTCTCTTGTACATCACTTTATCTTTTCTCTCAAGTTTACTGTAAGCCTATCTAAAAATCTATCAACTGTTATAGTCATATGAGAGTGAGGAGCCTCAGATAATAAAAGCTGCCCAATCTCACTGAGAGCTTCAATGGGCTGACAAAAATGAAATACAGCTGCACAAGAGTCAAGACAGTTGTACAAGTCAAGAAATGTTTCATTCTGACTTAGTGGAATCAGAAAAGGTTTCACAGGAGAAAGAGCCCCTTAAGTTCAATCCTAAACGAAGAAATACTCAAGAGGCAGATGAAGGCAAGAGAAAGCATGAAAGAGGGATCAGAATAAAGAGCTGTTTGAAATAGCACACCTTGTCAAGAACTCTAAGGGTTCCACTTCCACTCAGAATACAGAGAGCCACAAAAGAATGCCAATCCCACCCTCATGAGTAAAAGCCAGATCTATCAAATGAAAACTTCTCTTAAGCCTAACAAAGAGTCAAGGTCACAGGGCAACCAAGTAAATTTAATTCCAAAGAGGGACAAGTTCCTCCAAGGAGAGACCACACACATAACTTGTTTTACCTTCAGTAGGTCACAGAAAAAGAAGTGGTCACCGTACACGTGTGTAAGAAAAAGAAATCAGCTAAGATTTTAACAAATTCTTAAAGACTAAGTGTAGACTGATGTGTCAGTTTGGAATGGCTGGAGACCCCAGACACACGCAGAGTTTACACTCAACTGTAAGTTCTGCATGCCTCGGCCAGGTGCTCACAAGAAAAATTAAAGGTAAGCCAGAGAGAGCCCTGCATCAACAGGCAAGTGTGCAGGAGGTTACAAGAATGGGCATGAAACCCTGCCTGATTCCTCAACCTTTCATCAAACACAGAGCAAAAGCCTAGAGCCACTAGGGGAAGGACAGAAAACCCTCTCAACCTAGGATCCAGGCAAAAATCTACTGCTTCAGAGGAGAATACAAGCAAAATGCCTCTGCCTCTGGAGGAGGAGGAGGAAACAGTCTCAAGCCTCAAGACACAGGCAAAGATACACTGATGCTAGGAAAAGGTAGAGGCAAAAAAAAAAAAAAAAAAAAAAAAAAAAAATTCTGCCACTTTTGGGGAGGGAGCAGGAAAGAGTCATGGGAAAAGGATCCTGCACCAATATCAAAAGGGATCAACTACTACATGACCAAATACAAATATATGGCAGAATCTGACTACCACAAGGGAGAAAGAGCAGAAAAGCTAAGAAAGCCTCACCACCAACACCCAGGAACATAGGGCCTGACCAGGATTGGGTCTGGACTAGGACAAGAGAAGCCTGCCCTGCCCCACAGACAAAGGCGTGGGTAACAAGCAACAATAATCACTGGGCAGAGGGACAATAACATAAAGAGAAATCTCTCTGGTACACAGATATGCAAAGACTGTTGAAAGATGAGGGTGGTACAGGAACACAGAAAAAATCCTGTAATACCACATGCCACACTCTAGACACAAGGGAACAGCAGCCAACTGCTGGAGAAATTTGAAGCCTGTGGTACAATGAAGGTAATGAGGGCAAAAGAATCCAAACCTCACTCGGTTCATGATTAGATTGACTCAACCTCCAGCACAAACAGCCTAACAAAAGAAGAGGAGCGTTTCAATCTCTCCTATTCTTCTGTACACAATGATGAACATTAAATCAAAAATTATGAAGCATACACAAGAGCAAAAAAATAATAATAACCCTTTGTCAAGAGATAAAGCAATCAACACAATCAGAAATGATTTTGCTATTGAAAGTATCAGCCATTTAAAAATAACTATAAATATGTTAAATGGTCTAGTAGGAAAGATGGAAAACATGCACAAACAGATGGACATTTTCACCAGTGAGATGGAAACTGTAAAAAAAAGGCAAAATATAAAAGATAGAAACAACAGAAAAATCCTATTAGAGAAAAAAATTCCTGAGACAGGCTCAAAAGCAGTCTGGACACAGATGAGGAAAGAATTGGTGAACTAAAAGACAAGTCGGTAGAAAGAATCCAAAATGAAAACAGGTAAAAAGAGTGATGGGAAAATACAGCTCGGGGCATCCAAGAGCTGTAGAATTATAACAAAATATCTAATATTCAACTGAAGCCTGAAGAGAAGGAAACAAAAAAAATGAGATGAAGGGATAATGGCCAAGAATTTTTCCAAATGAATCCAAGACAACAAAACAGCAAAAAAATCCTGCAGAATCCGAATCATAAAATATACCTAAATGCGTGTGTGTGCGCGCGTGCACACACACACACAAATATGTACGGATAGATCATAGCTAAAATGCAGAAAGATAAAAAAATCCCAAAGGCAGACAGAGAAAAAAAATTACTACATACAAAGATTAAAATTTCCTTCTCTTCAGGAAATTACACAAGCAAAAGAAAATAGCATAGAAAGATTAAAAAGCTGAACATAAAATTCTATCACCAGAAAAAAAGTTTTCAAAATTGAAAAAAGAAAGAATGTTTTGACAAATAAAACCTGACAGGATGCACTGCCTGCAAACATCAAAAATGTTAAAGGAAGTTCGTTAGGCAGGGGTAAAAGTTACCAGGTAAAAATGTAGATCTACAAAAATAAATGATGAGCACTATAAAGAGAAGGTAAATATAAAATACGGTTTTTTTCTTATTTTTATTCATTTTAGAATGAATGAAGAACATTTAGAATGAAGAACACAAATAATGTATTGTGGGGTTAACAACATATATACAAGCAAAGTTTATGACAACGTACATAAAGAGGAAAGACAGAAAATAAAGTATACGGGCATAAGGTGATCATGTGACACATGAAATATATAATGTTATTTATACAAAGATTATCAAAAGCTAAAGTTGTATCTTTTAAACCCTAGAGTAGTGATTCTCAAGCAGGGGGGTATTTTACTCCCTCAGGGACATGTAGCAAACTCTGGAAACATTTTTGGTTATCATAACTGGGGGTGGGGAGTGGGTGCTGTCATCTAGTAGAGAGAGGCCAGAGACGCTGCCAAAATTCCTACAATGCACACAGAATATCCCCTCCAGTCCCCAACAACTATCCAACAGTAGTGCCAAGGTTGAAAAGCCATGACTTACAGCAACTGCTAAAATATATGTGTATATATACATAGATATACATACTAACATATGTGTATACATACATATACGTATTTATACATGTGTATATAAGTGTATACGTGTGTATATACATGTATATCTATGTATATAGAATAAGCCAAGAGTTTACGTAAAATGGAATTATGAAAAAAGACTAACTCAAAGGATATAATAATCAATATTCTAATCAGTAGAAGATAGAAAATCGCTAAGACATAGAAGACTTGAAAACACTATCAATTGACTTGACCTAGCTGAACACTTATAGAATATTCTACACAATGAGAGCAGATATATATTCTTTTCAGGGGCACATTGAACATTCACCAAGAAAGACCACATCCTGGGCCATAAAATGAACCTCAACATATTTAAAAGAAAGTCAAATGATGTCTTTTCTCTGACCAAAACAGAATTAAATCAGAATAAATAAGTGAAAAATAAAGAATTACTGAGGGTTAGGAATTGAACAACACACTCCTAAATTTCCCAAGGGTCAAAGAGTAAGAAATTTTAAAAATATTTTTAATTGAATGAAATTTAAAATAGAACATATCAAAATTTGTGGGATACCACCTACATAGTTTTTAGAAACAGAAGAGCATTAAATGCTTATATTAGAAAACAAGCAAAGTCTTGAACCAATAATAATAAGCCTTCATCTTAGAGAAGTAGAAAAAGAATAAACTAAACACAAAGCCATTAGAAGGAAGAAATAAAATTGAAAAAAAAACTAGAGAAAATCTATGAAACTGAAATCTAGTTCTTTGAAACATTCAATAAAATTGAATAAACTTCTGGCTAACGTGATCAAGCAAAAAAGAGAAGCCACAAATCATTTATATCAGGAATGAAAAAAGAGCACCACTAGAGATGTTATAGCTACTAAAAGGATAACAAAAGAATACTATGAACAACTTATGGCAATACATTTTACAACTTCCATAAAATGTACCAATTTCTTAAAAATCTGAAGATAAACTACCAAGTTCACTAAAAGAAGAAACCAGATAATAAGGATAGCTCTTAATATATTAAGGACATTTAATTCATAATTTAAAACCTTCCCATGAAGAAAGTTCCATGACAAGTGGCTTCCTTGGTGAATTCTACCAAACATCTACAAAAGAAGTTATACCATATTACATAAACTCTTCCAAATATACATAAGAAGAAAACCGTTCTCAATTCATCTTATAAGCACTACTCATAAATTTCAGCATTACTCTGATACAAAAAACAGACAAAAGAAAAAACTTCAAGAAAAATTAACTACAGACTAACATCCTTTCATGAATATAGACACAAAACATCTTAAACAAATATTAAAAAAATGAATCCAGCAATAAAGAAAAAGGAATATATATAATGACCAAACAGAATTTATCCCAGCAATGCACTATTAATATTAATATTAGTTCCACATATGAAAAAAAATCCACCAATGAAATTCACCCTAACAATGGACTAAAATATAAATGATCATCTTAATAGATGTAAAAAAAAAATTAGAAAAAGCCCAGTCATTCATGATTCAAAACTCAGAAAACTAGAAACAGAAGGGAAGGTCCTCAGCCTAGGACATGAGTCTACAACAAATCTACAGCTAATATACATAATCATGAAATACTAAATGCTTTCCCTCTAAGATCAGGAATAAGGCAAGAACACCTGCTCACCACTCCTATTCACTGTACTGGGCTGCCAGTACAATAATGCAAGAAAAATGAACAAATAAAAGCCTATAGATGAAAAAAAAAAAAAAGAAATAAAAATGCCTTTTTTTTTTTTTTTCACAAATGATAGCATTGTCTATATAGAAAATCCCAAAGAATCTACTACTGAAACTGGTAAGATAATTTAGCAAAATTGCAGAATACAAAGTCAACACACAAAATTCAATTGTACTTCTATATGGTAGCAATGAATAATTAGAAATAAATGAACAAAACAGTAGCAATTACATTAATATCAAAAAATACTTAGGATAAATATAACAAAATAAATGGAAGATTTGTATGCTCAAAACTATAAAACTCTGAGAGAAAAATCAAGGATCTTAATAAATGGAGATATACTCTTCTCAAAGACCAGATCCATCAATATTGTTAAAACAGCAATTCTCGGGGCGCCTGGGTGGCTCAGTCGGTTGAGCGTCCGACTTCAGCTCAGGTCACGATCTCACGGTCCGTGAGTTAGAGCCCCGCGTCAGGCTCTGGGCTGATGGCTCAGAGCCTGGAGCCTGTTTCCGATTCTGTGTCTCCCTCTCTCTCTGCCCCTCCCCCATTCATGCTCTGTCTCTCTCTGTCTCAAAAATAAATAAATGTTAAAAAAAAAAAAAAAACAGCAATTCTCATGCATTTATAGATTTAACCTAAGTCCCAATTAAAATCCCAGGAGATTTTTTTTTTGTAAAAACTGACAAGCTGATTCTAAAATTTATATGGAAATGACAAGAACCTAAAATACTCAAGACAATTCTGGAAAAAAAAAAAAAAAAAAAGAAGTTGGAAAACTTACAGTACCTGACTTCAAGACTTTGTTTAAAGCTATAGTTATCAAGACCTTGTAATTCTGGCATAAAGATAAACATACAATCCAAGAGAAAGGAAGAGACAATCCAGAAACAGATCTACAAATTCACAGTCAACTGAGTGTCAACAAAAGTACCAGGGTAATTCAATGGAATTGGCTTTGTAACAAATGCTACTGAAGCAACTGACAATCCCTTTGGTGGGTGGAGGAGAGCCTCAATTTATACCTCATATCTTATACAAAAATTAATAGACCTAAATATTTAAAAATGCAAAACTATAAAACACCTAGAGCAAAATTTAGGAGAAAATTAGGGGGTCCTAGGTTAGCCTAGGGGTTGTCAAACTTTTTTTGCAAAAGGCTATACAGTGAATATTTTAAGTTTTATGGGCTACACAGTCTCTACTGTAAATACTCAACTCTGTCATATTGCAACCATAGGCAATGTGTAAACAAATGGGCATGGCCATGTTGCAACAAAACTTGATTTACAAAAACAAGCAGTGGGTTCAGTTAGGTGTAGTCTGCCAAACTGAGTTAGACAAAGAGTTTTTAGGTCTGACACAAAAAGCACAAATCATAAAAGAAAAACTGATATATCACAGTAAAACAACATTTTTAAATTCTACTCTTCAAAAGACAGTGTTATGAAAATGTAAAGACATGTCACAAACTTGGAGAAAATATCTGCAGAAATTATCTGCAAAACACAGACCTCATAAGGAACGTGTTTTTGGAACATAAAGAACGTTTCAATACAATAAGAAATCAGCATTCCAATAAACATAATGGCATTCCAAAAAAAAAAAAATTGAACAATGCTAAAATGACAACTCTAGCAAGCAGTCTCATTACTTGGTACATGTGTTTAATCTTTCCTACTGGCCTTTAGGCTCCCTGAAGCTAGACTACTCCTGTCTGAATAGAGCATCCAACATTCCAGCTTATACAAAAAAGATAACCAACAAATGAAACAAAGTTATCAGGACATTTTAAAAAGTATGTATGTATGTATGTATGTATGTATGTATTTATTTATTTATTTATTTATTTATTTATTTATTTATTTATTTATTTTGAGAGAGAGAGAGAAAAAGACTGCAGGAGAGGGGCAGAGAAAGAGGGAGAGAGAGAATCCCAAACTCTGCTGACAGCACAGAGTCGGACGCGGGGCTGGATCTCATGAACTGTGAGGGCATGACCTGAGCCGAAATCAAAAGTCAGACGCTTGGGGCGCCTGGGTGGCTCAGCCAGTTAAGTGTCCGACTTTGGCTCAGGTCATGATCTCACGGTCCCTGAGTTCGAGCCCCACGTCGGGCTCTGTGCTGACAGCTCAGAGCCTGGAGCCTGCTTCAGATTCTGTGTCTCCCTCTCTCTCTGACCCTCCCCCATTTATGCTCTGTCTCTCTCTGTCTCGAAAACAAATAAACATTAAAAAAAAAAAAAAAAAAAAAGTCAGATGCTTAACCAACTGAGCCACCCATATACTCCTATCAGAGCACTTTTCAAGTTAATTTTTTTAATGTTTATGTATTTATTAAGAGAGAGAAAGAGAATGGGGGGGGAGGCAGACAGAGAGGAAGACAGAGAAATCCCAAGCGGGCTCTGCACTGCCAGCACAGAGCCAGACACGGGGCTCAAACTCACGAACCATGAGATCATGACCTGAGCTGAAATTAAGAGTTGTACACTTAACTATCTGAGCCACCCAGGCACCCCATTAAGTTAATATTTAGAGTAGTTAATATACGTACCTGATATAAAAAGTAAACTGTCTTAAAGAGTTATGGTAAACAGAAAATTTCCCCCAATCATCCTGCTCCCTTTCCTTGTTTATTATGTATTCATAGGTATTCTATACATATAAAAGCATTTATATTTTTTTAATGAAAGTGGTGACATACTTACACAGCTTCTCATCATGATTTTTTAATTTAATGTACCTCAGAGTTTATTTCACATCATTCCTTATAGAATTCCCTCATGCTTTTAAACAATTTCATAACATTATATGAATACATCATAATTTACTTAATATTCTCTCACTGATGAATTCTTGTGTTGTTTCAGTATTGACAATGCTGTAAATAATATCTGTGTACTTATGAAGTAGAATTACTAAAAGAGTATCTTAATTTTATTTTATTTTTTTAATTTTTTTTAATCTTTATTTATTTTTGAAAGAGAGAGACAGCGTGTGAACAGGGGAGGAGCAGAGAGAGAGGGAGACACAGAATCAGAAGCAGGCTCCAGGCTCTGAGCTGTCAGCACAGAACCCAACATGGGGCTCGCACTCACAAACTGTGAGATCATGACCTGAGCCGAAGTCGGACGCTTAACTGACTGAGCCACCCAGGTGCCCCATCTTGATTTTAAATTATGATAGTCTTTGCTGAATTATGCTCCACAAAGTTTATCAGGGCTTAAAATACATATATGGAAATACGTCAGTAAATCTTCCAGATCAGGGAAATTAAAATAAAGCAGAAAATTCTCTTAGTATAGCCCTAAACAAAGATGTTTTGAAAATTTTGAACTCTAAATAATCCAAGATACCTGTTAATCCAAGATAAATGTATAGTGAATGGCAATGAGAATTGTGAGGCTCAGCATGGCCCCCCTCCACTATCCCAAAATCTTTTCTATTAAATTAACGTAATAATTTTTTATTTAATATTTATAACCTGTCTATTTCTAAGAAGACTTGGAGTAGTTACAAGTTAAAATACAAGGTAAAGAGGATTCATCACAATAAAACTATATAAATAAAATTCAAAATTAGACACTGCTAAACAGTTGGTATGGGCACATACTACCCTCTAAAGATGGCTGCCATTGACTGATTTCTTCTCTCTCCTTGTGCACATGTCACTCCATCCATCAAGAGATGGGGCTAAAAGGAGGGGAAGCCGGTTGGCTCAGTTGGAAGAGCATGAAACTTTTGGTCTCAGGGTTGTAAGTTCGAGCCCCACACTGGGTATAGAGATTAAATAAATTTTAAAGAGAGAGAGAGAGGGAGGTAGGGAGGGAGAGGGCTTATTTCCTAGCTCCTTAAAACTTGGCTGGCCAAGATTTAACCAACAGGATGAGGTAAAAGTGATCTTCTCAAGCTCTAGAAACCAAGAGAATTGGCAGCTTCCTTTTTCTCCCTCTTGGAAGCTAGAAGCCATGTAAGAAGTCCAACTACCCTGAAACTAGCATGCTGTGAAGAGGCCATGTGGCAGACATGTGACAAAGCTTTCTTAGACTGTCCAGCTCTGCTCAGCTATCAGCTGACAGATCCCTGCTGAAGTCACAGAAAACAGAAGAATCCTCTAGCTGAGCCCTGCCCAAATTCCTGATCCACAGAACTGTAAAAAAAATTACAAATCAATGTTATTTTAAGACACTAAGTTTGGGGGTGATTTGTTATATGGCAGTAGGTAACTGAAACAAACACCTTCAAGCTCATGATATCAGCAAGTTAAAAAACTGAGTATCAAATTTAGTTCTATGTTTTCCAAGTTATAAGTTTTTAATTTTTGATTAAGAAGAAAACATAGGGGCACCTGGGTGGCTCAGTTGGTTAAGCGTCCGATTTAGCTCAGGTCATGATCTCAGGGTTTGTGGGTTCGAGCCCCATAGTAGGCTCTGTGCTGACCGCTCAGAGCCTGGAACCTGCTTTGGATTCTGTGTCTCCCTCTCTCTCTGCTCCAACCCTGCTTGCACTCTGTCTCTCTCGCTCAAAAATAAACATTAAAAAAATTAAAAAAAAAAAAAGAACAAAACACAAATTTTGTATCTGAACCATATGCACTTGTATAAAGAACAATGAACCTTAGTCCACTAGGTTTCAAATTAATTTTAGAAGATGCACATCATTCAAATAATGTTTCTTACAGATAGATTCTACAGATAGAGAGCAAATCATTAAATCAGAACTCAGTATTGGCATTTTCATGTCAGGAGAGACTGAGATGACATGGTCCTGATACTTCTGTTCTTTGAAAACTTAATACAAGAAACTAGATGAATACATAATTGAGATATTCATTATACTACCTTCTCATATTTGATGTTTTAAGTGAGCTTTTGATAGACACTAAGTAGCTGTCAGTTTACGATTAAATCTTCTAATAAGAACACACAGAATACTCTGTAAGGTTGGAGACATATACATTAATAGCATTAAAAAAAAAAAAAAAAACAACCTTCCCCCTAGAACTGCTCCCACTGAGATCACCAGTTTCTTTAATGTTACATCCCATGAAAAAACCTTGGGCCACCCCTACTTATTTCATCTTAAACACAAATAACAATTCCCTTTTAGTCACTAAGTGCAGCCCACACTCAAGGAATGGGGAATTAGGTTGTATCTTCTTGAAGAAGGGACGTGTCTGCATAAATTACTTTGAATTCTTCTGTACTGGGTAAATAAATAAGTAGGGGCATTTATTTATTCAGTCACTTCTTTTAATCAGCATGGACCTAGGGATATTTATTTTATTCTCTCCCTTACAACCCAATACTACGTTACTTGTTTTGTTGTCCAAATTTTTCCCGCTTTGGCCACTGGAAGCTCTTTCTAGTTGACTCCTGCATCCTTTTGCCAAGCCCCGAGATTTTGGGATTTTGAATATATTCTTACTCTCAGCGCTACGAAATGTTCAAGACCCACCGTGTATATTCCTGCCCCAGTCCTAGTATCAGCCTTTTCCCAAACAGCCTAGCTCTTTTTATTGGAGAATGGTTTTAGAAACCAAGATCTGGGAGTGCTTGTGCTACCAGGGTGTCATTGCTCCTAGTCCCTCTCAGTAGACAGATGATGCATGTATATTAGGCCATTTATATAAATATATCTATAATCATTTCTGTATCTATTAACCTAAATATGAGTTCATACTGATGTCTCTAACTCTAATCCAATACCACATGGTTCATTCTAGCCGTTCCCTTGCCAGGGTTATCTATAACCTCACTCTGCAAAGTGAGAAACTTGGCTCTCACAGTTTACCATCTATTTACTTGTTTAATGCTCATATACACATACAATGGTTTCAGAATTGTCAGCCTACACACTCCTGAATTTTTGTCCTATGTTTTTTGTCATTCCTTCTGAAAGTCTTATTAGAAGGATCCTCATTTTAGATGTATGTGTTCCTAAGGTCCTTCACCTAAATAATCTCTTCTCTCTGCACATTCTACATTGATGATCTTTCACATCATGACTTGAGTTACCTTCCAAATCACTATCTCTAGCCCAGATCCCTCTCCTCAACTTCAGATCCACTTATCTATCTTCTGGATTGGCACCTCAAATTGAACTCATCATCCTTCCCTAATCTTCTCTAAGATTCCCCTATTGAATGGCATCATCACCATGTACCTACTGCACAAGCAAAATCTTAAGATCAGGTCTGTCCTCTTCCCCCTACATCTTCCTAATATCCAACCATCAAAGCCTCAATTGTTCTCAAATCCATCTACTAACTCACCATCCCATGATCCTACCACGGCCAGCCCAATATCACCTCTGACTAGAAATATTTGTTAGAACAAACAAATAAATAAGACAACTCTCTAAATGATCTTACCACCTTCAATTTTACTGGGCTCTAATCTGATATTCTCCACATTATAGCCTGTGTGATCTCTCTAAAAAACAAACCAGATCACATCTCTTTTTCATGATTAAAATCTTTTAGTAATTCTCCATTCCTCCCAAGGTAATACCCAACTACCTTGACACTGTTTTCAAGGTTCTGTGTGATACTGTCCCTCATTATCTTTCTGGTATCATCTGATCCTTTCTCCTACTCTGTACTCTCTGCAATCAACTAATCTGAAATCTTTTCAATTTCTCCCTCTTGTCTTCTTGTCTCAACACAGATGTTCCTTCTTCAGAAAGTCAGCTCCTGCTCTATGCTCACATTCCCCCCACTGTAGCATCCATTGCTCCGCATTGTACCTACCCAGTTATTTCTTGCATCACCCTCTAGACTGTAAATTCCATCAGGGCAAAATTCACATTGCCTTGTTGTTTTTTTTTTTTTTTTTACTGTATCCTGGGAGCCTAGCTCTCTGCCTAGTATACAGCAGGTACACAATAAATGCTTAAAATAAATACTTTTGAGTTTCTGTTTTTGCTATTTCTGTGCCTTAGGTAAATGACTCTTTCACAGGTAATCAATCTTCGATAAGGTATAAAGTTTAATGTAAATCTGTTAAATCAAGTTTACTAATTACATTACTCTATAGAGTATTTCCTCAGATACTTTTTTTCATAAAAGATACAAAGCCAGTATTATTTCTGAAACCATGTCTGTCTGGCAACCTCTATTTTGCCTTCATATGTAAATGACAGCATGGTAAAGTATAAAACTCTGAGTTGATAGCCTTTTCCCTCACAACATTGCAGATACTGGAGTAGTTACCAAATTCCAAGCCAAGAACCAATACTATTTGGTGATGAAATTTTTGCTAGCCCTCAACTCAGCAAAATCTATAAAAATGACAGTACTGTTCACTGTAAAACAAAAATTATTCCATTATTTGCTTTATATTTTATGTCCTTATTTAGCCAAAAAAAAAGCTTGATAATTTATGTCAATTACTCAAGTTTTCTACCTGCATTTTATTAGTCCATAAATCCAAAGGTCTGGACTTCCCTGATTTAACATTTTCATTAAGTATAAGATTAGATTCCAATCTGATTATCTTTACCTTGAAAATCATTTTGTTTTCCTGTGTGTAGAATTTTCTCTCATCCATGAACATTAGAAACGTGACTACAATAATCACTTGTCCCGCCATTTGGTGAGTTCTTTTTAAAATGTTAAGTCATCAGGGCACCTGGGTGGCTCAGTTGGTTAAGCGTCTGACTCTTGATTTTAGCTCAGATCAAGATCTCAAGGTTCATCAGAGTGAGCCCCTGTATCAGGATGTGCGCTGATAGCACAGAGCCTGCTTAGGATTCTCTCTCCCCCTCCCTCTTGGCACCTCCCACACACGCATTGCTCTCTCTGTCTCTCAAATAAATAAACTTAAAAACATTTCCAAATAAAACAATAAAATAAAAATAAATTTAAAAAATATGTTATCAGTTTAGCAATATTTTCAACACATAAACTGAGTATTTCTTGATTACTTATACATCATCTGCTTTTTCCTTCTAGAATACTCAATTTATACATACCATATCTCTTGGATCTATCTACCCTATCTATTATCTTTTTTGTCATGATCTGTTTCTTTATATAACTCTGGAACATCAGTTAAATTAATGTTCTGATTCACTAATATGATTCTCTGGATATGCAATTTCACGATTACTTTGTTCAAAATTGATTTTGTTTTCCAAAAACTTTTTCCTGTTCTCCGAATACTCATTGTTCATGACAATCACCTCTTAAATTTCACTGGGTCTAAGAATTTGGATTCTTTACATCTGGCACAGTGTCATAACTACTTTTCAGAAAGCTATCTGCTATGAAAATTCAAATTATTCCTTCTTTTGAACTGCTGAGTCTTAAATCCTACAATTTTTCTGTTTGCTCATATGTACCAGAAAGATGGCCATGTACTTTCAGAATCATGCTGAGAAAACCTCTCTTAAGAATTATTTAGATTGGGGTGCCCGGGTGGCTCAGTCAGTTGAATGTCCGACTTCAGCTCAGGTCATGATCTCGCCGTCCATGGGTTCGAGCCCCACGTCAGGCTCTGTGCTGACAGCTCAGAGCCTGGAGCCTGGAGCCGGCTTCGGATTCTGTGTCTCCCTCTCTCTCTGCCCCTTCCCCCACTCACGCTCTGTCTCCCTGTCTCTCAAAAATGAATAAACATCAAAAAAAATTTTTAAGGATTATTTAGATCAGTGTTAAAATCTTTTTCAGAAAATCTTCCCTTAATGCCAACTTTGGAAACCCCAAACCAGCTGGGGCCACAACCTCTTCTCTGATTGCTAACGCTGGCCTCAATAATAGCCTCAATCCAGTCAGTGGACTAGCTCTCTCTTTGTCAGTTCGGATCAGGTTCAGTTGCACATGAACAAATAAACACCTGTGGTTGACAGAAAAGGGAGGTTTATTTTTCCTCACATAAGGCCTCTGGAGGTAGGTATGTGAGGATGGACTGACAGCTCTGAACTCACTATAGACTTCCACTTGTCCTATCATTTCGCTCTGCCAGCCCTATACCCCATGACAGCTATGCTCAAAGTCATCCCATGGTCAAAAAATGATCGCGGCGCCTCCAGAAATCACATCCACGTCCCAAGGAGAATAAAGGAGGAAGGGGTGAGAGCTTCTTCTGAGGCTCCCCGATGAGTCCATCTCTTTTAAAGAGCTTTCCTAGAAGTCCTTCCCTAAGACTTCCACTTACAACTGCTGGGAAATGTTTAATTTTATAGTGGGGCTTAATGAGGTGTCCATAACATAGCAGTAATATTACTAAGAATGAAAGAGGCAACCAGGCCTCTCGACACCATCATTTTTCTGTCTCTCCTGAACAAGATCCTAGTTTGCCAACATCTTTCGCGATATAAAGCCAAACAAGAGATGTACATGTATTTTCACCAGAGCAGGATAATTAATTCTTACTGTCATCAGAACATAGTACTTCAATTAATGTATATTAAGGTTGCCCAAATTTTCCTAAAACTTCTAACTGTGTAAAATGCACTTGGTTGTGTTTTTTTGTTAGAACTATTCCAAAATAGGATTTTGGAACTAAATGTATTTGTGCCATTGATTTTCAATGACTCTTAATTGAACATCTTATTGTGACACTGTGGTCAAGTTAAAAACACAAAAAGACCTTGAGAGACTTGTGGTATCAAGTAGCTGAGGAGATAGAGCATACAAATAAATGAACAAAAAGGTATGACAGCATATAAATCTTTCCAAAGAAAAGAGGCAACAAGTGCTACAAAAACGTCGAGTTGGGAGAAAAGTTTAAGAGTGAAATGCGAGGAGGTAAAAGGAGAGAATGAAACAAACCCCCTGACAAGGTTTGTAAGAAACTAGCAGAGAAGAGAAGCTAGAGAAAAAAAAAGGACTAACAGAACAATATCCTTTCCCCCAACCCTGCAGCCCCTCCATAGCCCAGCTTCTACAGATCTCGCTCCTCTACAAAACCTACGTCTGCAGAATCCAGCTTCACACCCTCTACCATCTTACCTTCCATGTATTCTTTAACTCACTGCAATCTGGTTTTAGCCCCACCACTCTACTCAAGCTGTTCCCTGCCTCCACTGAATTAGCAAATCACCACTCAGCCCTTATTTACTCTTTGGTGATCTGACATTGTTGACCACTCCCTTACTTCTCTGGTTTCCAGGACATTATTCTTGCTATATCTCTTATTCTTCCAACCCTTCCTTGCCCATGCTGGTTCCTCTTTTTCCACATAGCTCTCAAATAGAAGTAGTCATTCTGTCTCAAAATCTATATTCCTCCTGAGCAAACTCACCTATGAGCATGAGACCCAACACCACTATCACCTATATAGGACTTCCAAAATTGACCCAAGCCCAAACATTTGAGTTCTGAATCCATATATCCACTAGTCTAACAGAAAACACCTCTCCACCTGTTTGTCTCACAGGCATCTCAATCTCAACCCTACCCACCTCCCCCACCCCCACCCCCACCCCCTGCGCCCCCAAAACTGCTTTTACTCTTGAATTTGCTAGTGTGGTTTCAGGAAACATTATCTCTCCACTTAACCTAATTAAGAAACCTATAAATAATTCAGATGCCTTCTTCTCTCTCATTCTCACACCCAAGTGGTCTTATTAATTCTATATTTTTTAACATCTCTTGTATTTGTTTCCTCAGCTCTATCCCTACTGCTACTATCTTAGTTCAGGATCTCACTGGATCACTGGATCACCAGAAAAGGCCAGTTCTCTCTGCTACCATCATGTAGTGTTCTAATCCATCCTCCACTGGCACCAAGTAGGTTGTTCCATTTCAACAACCACATTTTTCATTCCCCGGATCTCTAATTGACTCTTCCTAATAAATGCCCACCCTTATTTTATAATCACTTGTTGTTAAGAATATAATAAATTCCTTATCTCTCTAAAATTATTGGCTAAGCTCATTTTATAAATCTGTTCTAGTAATTTTTTACTCGACTCTGAGCTCTCTGTTGATTCTCTTGCATGGTGTTGGCTTTCCTGAAACATTTGGCAATTCTTAGCCTTATATTTGGGATTCTGCTACATTCTGTTGGCTTCTGCTGATACTTCATTCAGGAAGCAATACTCATATTGTTTTCAAGAAGAGTGGAGGAAGAACAGACAAGGTGCCTCAGTGCCTGGTCTTCCACATACGAGTACAGCCAGCTACCGATGGTGCTTCACCATCTCATAGACCCAGGCTCCTACATGCAGTTCTCCCTTGGAAACTGACCTTTTGCTTGAGCGAAATTAGTATCAGAACATACACGGGTTGGAGCTGCTTATGTTACAGTAAGGCTAATGAATCACCTTATTGATAACTCTGGGGGATGCTTCCTGCTCTCAGGTTCCCCCACCTCTGGATATGAGTGTTACCCAATGGAACTCCTATTTTCAGAAATTCTTCACAGTTTCTAATTTACAATGATTTCCTCCTCTTATTTATTTTTTTTCTTAATTTCGTATTTTTATTTTTGAGAAAGACAGCGTGAGTGGGGAGAGGGGCAGAGGAAGAGAGAGAGAAAATATTCAGCAGGTTCCACATGGGGCTCAATCCTACGACCCTGAGATCATGACCTGAGCCAAAAATCAAGCACCAGGTGCTCAACCGACTGAGCCACCCAGGCGTCCCTCCCCTTTTTATTTCTATGGATGACTACATATATATTTTTCTATTATGTCTATAGATTTGGTGAAGGAAAGCAAAAAGGTAGTGAGTGTTCAATCTACCTTCTTGAAATTGGCAAAAATAAGTTTTCTAAAATGCAGATCACATCATGAATCTGTCCCTTTTCTATCGTAAAACCCTTTATGGGCTCCCAACTTCCGACACACAGACTCTAAATGCCTAACTATCACAACGTCCTCAATACAGCTGGTGACTCCAAACATCTTCCCACTCCTCATGCAATACCCTTCATTGTCCAGCAATACCTAACAACTTAGAGTTGGCCATATACAACATGCTTTTGCAGAATTTCATACCTTTGTATTTATCATTCTTTTGCTCTTTAATGCTTCCTCCTCCAGCTCTGTTTAGTCTTCTAGGCATCCTTCAAAATCCAGATTCAAAAGAGTGGGAAGAAATGCATATCAAGGTATTAAGAGTGGTTGTTTTCCTGAGTTTCGATATCTATATTTCCTAATTGCTTCTTTACGTTAAGAATCTCCTATTTTACTGAGGGGCAAAAAGGTTTTTTCCATTCTAAAACTCTAGTCAGGGGTCCCCTGCTCTGCAAACCGTTACTTGACTGGCCAAAATAGATTCACTTCCTCTCTGTGTCACCACGTTGCCATGTTACACCTCCCCTTGTTTTAATCACACTGTGTTAAGAGTTTTTCTTCACCTACTAGACTATAAACTACTTGAGGACAGAGTTCTATGTCTTCTTGATCTTCCCAGAACTTAAAAGAACCTGAAATTCTGCACATGCCTAATAAATGTTTGCTAAATAAATGAATAAACAACAAAACTGGAAGAATCAGGAATGGGCAGTTTCACAATCATACAAACTGGTCTCAGAAAGTCATTTAACTTTTCCTCCTAGAAAAAAGGGGAAACGTATACACAGACATTTAGAAACAGTGAGAAAAATACAATAATTAATTTATCGTTTTAAATCAGAAAAGATTTTAAGAGATCAGCCCATGCAAGCCTTCAAGTTACAGATTAAAAGAACTACATCCCAGAGAGAGGGAAACTGATCTGCTCAAGCTCAGAACCTCTAACAGAATAGGGATTCGAACCCGGATCTTCCAATTCCCATTACAAAGATCATTCAACTTTATTGACTTGTCCTATTACTGTTCATGTCACGTGAGGTGTGGGATGGATAATACCACCTTAACAGCTAAACACTGCTTGAAAATGATAGTTCTCCCAAACTGCACCATCACCTAAATTTGGCCATGGTTTGCCTTAGAATAAAACTTCTCTTGTTAGTGGCTACTAGTGCTCAAACTGGGGAAGGAAAGGTGAAAAGCATTCGTTCAGGCCATAGATTTGATTTTACCAGGTGACCAAGTACCAAACACAGATAGAAGATTTGTCCTTTTTGTGGATCTATTCGGTAATTTTATCAGACATCCTGAAAAGCAAGCAAGCAAACAAACAAACAAACAAACAAACATATAAGGTCATCTCTTAACACTGGAAGTAAGGTAGGGGCACCTGGGTGGCTCAGTTGGTTGAGCACCCGACTCTTGATTTTGGCTCAAGTCATGATGATCACAAACAAGATTGTGGGATTGAGCCCCACATCAGGCTCCGTGCTGAGTGTGGAGCCTGCTTAAGATTCTCTCTCTCCCTCTGCCCCTCTCCCCCATTTGTGCACACTTTCTCTCTCAAATGAAAAAATAAATAAAAATGAAAAAAAAAAAAAGAAAGTAAGGTAAATTTCCCAAACCTGCATAGTTGTAGGTCTACAAGGAAAGAAAGGGGTTTTTGTTGGTTTGCTTGTGATAATGGGTTGTTCCCTTCCCCCATCCTACAAACAAAAAGTTAGCATAGTTTTCAATTGAGCAGTCCATCATTGCTATTCAATAACACTCAAGAAGCCATAAGATCATTTTTTATTATGAGGCTTTAATACTGCTGAAGTGAGGCTACAAAGAAATCTGATATTATAAGAAATCCCCATAAGACTCTGGCTCCACAGCAATCAACCTCTTTTAAGAGATATCTTCTATCTAAAATATTCATAAGTACATTTTCTTTACCTTACGTTTCAACCTCAAGATGTTTCTCAGTTCCTCCTCTCCCTACCAGCACTGATGAGATTTGCAAAGGTACTACACATCCAAGTCTGAATACGTGTGAACTCTGGACTTTGCCAGTTAAATTTTTTTTAATATTTTATTTATTTTTGAGAGAGAGAGAGAGAGAGAGAGAGAGAGAGTGAGTGAGTATGAGTAGGGGAGGGGCAGAGAGAGAGGGAGACACAGAATCCAAACCAGGCTCCAGGCTCTGAGCTGTCAGCTCAGAGCCTGACGTGGGGCTCGACTTCGTGAACCATGAGGTCATGAACTGAGCTGAAGTCAGACACTCAACTGACTGAGCCACTCAGACTCCCCAGGACTTTGCCATTTTAAAGGAAGTAAAAGAAAAATACAAAATAACCTAGCTTGAGACAGTGACTGCAATGCCACTACATGTTAGTATGTCTAATCGGCATATGGATGATAAATTAGTGGGAAATAACTATGTGACAACAAAGGCTAGATTAAGAAAATTGGGCCTCAGGAGGAACAAACAATCAATAAGCCCCCTGAGAGAACAAAAGCTAAAATCTGAAACATAGGCCCAGGGCCATACTATTACAAAAGTGAAGTATAAGAAACAGATGTGTCTTTATTTCCCAAAATAAATTAGCTAGAAATTCCACAGTGTTAATCATAATAAAAATTTACTCACTAAAATGTCATAACATAAATAAATGACAAAGTGAATGTAATTATTAACACAATGGTCCATCTCTAACTTTTAATGTAAACATAGGTTTTTTTTGCTTAAATCAAAACTGTATTGAACATCTTCTGTCCAACACTTCTTCAGATATTCCGCTGACCAGTAAAAGACTTTCAAAATTGTGGCACCAGAAAAATAAGCTATTGTTAATTCTTAAAGTGGAAATCCTTGGTAGCAACTCTGATGTACTTTGCAATTTTTAGTGAGAAATTAATAAAATGCTATTTGTGATAAGTAGTAGAACATCTCTTAATTCATGGGGGGGGTTATGTTAAGAACTTAAATAATCTGAGAAATTTAAAACTGATTTTTTAAAATCTACAATATGCTAAAACAAAAAAAATGTGTATATTTTACCACTAGCTGAATTATCTAAGAGCTTAAGTTATGTCATTATGCTAATTATGGCTGATCTTTTCATAAAATTAGCAGTTTTCACAGCATAACCATCAAAAAAAAATTAGGTGGATAAATCAGGACAATACTAAAGAGAATACATAAATGTTGCACTGATCTCTCAAATATCCTTCTAGAGAAAAAAATGGCAGAAAGAAGTGGGTAAGGACACTTCCAGGCAGAGTAGCTGTCTATAAACCTTGATCCTACACAATGCTAACTAACCATACTCAATACCCACCAAGGAACAGCCCTGTGGCGGCTGGCCCCTGCTCAGCCTCAGGCCTCCTTGTTAAATATTTTTTTCAATGACTTGCTCCAATAATTCAAAAAAATTTTGCTCATCAGATCTGTTGACAACAGAAAGCTGAGTAGCCTAGACAATGCGATAAATGAAAATTAAAAATGGTAAATGATCTAAAGGATAGAACACTAGGTTAAAAACAAACTAGATCTAAATTAAGGGTGATACATAAATGTCTGCTGTGTAGTATTCTTTATTGGCTACATATTTTTATAAACTCTTTTGCATCTATTAAATGTTTATTTTAAAAAAAATTTTAAAGTTAATAGTAAATAGGGGCAACTGGGTGGCTCAGTCAGTAAAGTGTCCAATTCTTGATCTCTGCTCAGGTCTTGATCTCAGGGTCGTGAATTCAGGCCCCACACTTCACTCAGAGCTGGGCAAAAAGCCCACTTAAAAAAAATTTTAAAAAGTAACAATAAATGAAGCACTAGAATAAAGCATATTAAAGTCCTTTCAATAGATATTTCATGTAATTCTCGTAACAATCCTAGTAATGAGGCATCATTGTCCTCATTTAAAAAAAAAAAAAGCTAAGTCAATAATCCAAGGACACTTTACTACTACATGGGAAAACCCAAATCTTTTTGCCCCTAATGTCCATAGCCTGATTTGCTACATCATTCTCTTCTCTTAAGTTAAAATGAAAACAGGAAGATCTGGCTTAATAGCCAATTATGAAAATAAATAGGTAAATACATAAATAAATTCATCTACAGGCTTACGTGACCAAAGTAGTTAATGGGAACAAAATGAAGCATATATGGTCATTTAAAAAAAGAAAAAAAAAAAACTAATTGGAAACTTGGACTATCTTGAGCACATTGATAAAATAGACCCATTCTGATCTCAGCTGATTAGAATCACATTTAAACCATGAGATGAGGTTTTTGAATACCATGATTTCAAGGACTTAAAGTTAGAGACTATCTAGAAGGATTTCCAAGTTTGAAAACAATGGCATACAAGAACAATTAGGCTATGGAAATCAGCCTGAAAAAGAGAAGCATATGGGAAGACAGACTAGCTATCATCATATAGAGACATCAAAGCAGTCATCAAATATCTGAACCCTCGACCTATCAAAATGGACAGAGATGTGTTCTATATGACTTCAGAGAATGTAACTAGGACAAGTAAGTAGACAATGGAAAGAAGCCAACCCCCCACAATCATTATTACTAAAGATAATCAAACAGAAGAGAGATGGACTAAAAAAACCAAAGGTTCCAGGGGGTTAAAAGATACAAACTTCCAACTATAAAATAAATAAATCAAAGGGTGTAATATGCAGCAGCATGGTAACTACAGTTAATATTACTGTAGTGCATATCTGAAAGCTGTCAAGAGAGTAAATCCTAAAAGTTCTCATCACTAGAAGAAAAAAAAAGTTTGTAATTCTGTATGGTGACAAATGGTAACTGGACTTCTTTGATCATTTCACAGGGTATACAAACATCAAATCATTACACTGTACACCTGAAATTAATATATCAATATGTCAATTATACCCCAAATTTAAAAAAAGGTCCCTTACAAATCTCAGATTCTTTTCTCCTAATCCTTACCCTTAAAATGAGGGCTTTGTTCTCTAAAACCAATTGTAGCCTTTATTTTAACTATATGTTAGTCATTTAATATTTTATATGCATATTCCTATAAAAGAAATGTCACAAATTATGGTCCAATCGGCAGGCTAATCCACAAAAGCTTATTTTGCAAAACTGCACTACAACATTAACTATAGTGGAGTTACATTTTATTTGCTTGTATCTTTCCCAAATTCAACTTAATCTTCACCCCCATACTAGTTTCCCAAATATGGAAAATGAGACTACATTGAAGAATCAACCTAAGTTGGACGCATGTGAGCAGGAGGTCATCAGAACAAGACAGCCTTAAAGAAAAAAATGTGCTTTGTTTCCCCTAAAGTGTCATCTCTAGTAATTTTTTACTAAATCAATTTGCCTTTTACAAATTCCACATTTCTGCACAGTCTTCTCCATGACCCTCTTCCCTAATTTTGGTAACCTTAAATTCCCCTACACTGTAGAACCCTACTCTAGCCGTACTCTGGCTGCCCCATCTTACCATAATACCCTCATCTCCAATATTACATTTCTCCCTTCTAATCACAACTACACTAGGAGTGCAGAGGCAATCTGACTAGAACAGGTTATAAACTCTTAACCTAACCAGAGGTATCTTAGAAGCAGGTATTTGTCTATCTAAATGAATGCTTAATAGACAGAATTTCAGGCAACATAACAAAGTGAAATTAAAAAATCATCATGTTGATTAAGATATTTTTGTGCAAAGTCCATCAAAAGCTTTGTCTGAAATCAGCTCCCATAAGTGGATTCTGTTTCATAACCTTTCTCCTTCCTCTAATCCTAGGTTTCTAAGAATTATATCCCTGATTTATAGGCAGAGGGAGTCTGATAACAAATAGGACTGGGAAAAATGGCTTCCACTGGTACCTGTGTAAATTAATACACCTCAATTAGAGAAAAACCTTGAATAGAAAAATAAAATATTAAGAAGTTAGGAAAATTGTAAGAATGAGGAAAATGAGTCTATATACTTGTCTGAGGCTTAACATGACATCTGCTTTCCCATTAAATGTCAACACGTGTGGTAGAAAGACAAAAACAATCTATCAGCTTTAAAATACAGGTATAAATGATGATGGGGGAGCTGATTAGGTGTAATAAAAACATGATTGTTACAGGAGAATGATATTGAGGGGAAGGTAGAAGGACACAGTCAACGAAGAGATCTTTTGAAATGAATGGATAACCCAAATATAAATAATCCACCTACAGATAATCATGACCGTACATATAACTAAAGGTAAAATATATTATTCTTAATTAACACATGTAAAATGTTTAGAACAGTGCCTAGTATATAATAAATACTCAAAAAGTGTTCACTTCTACAATTATTAGTTTATAATACCCATTGTTTGCAGTTTAAAGGAATTCTAAGAACTCGATCCTATCCTCTCCTAAGGGTAAGGAGTAATACATATTTTAAGATAAACACAAACCAAATGTATTACCACTTGCAGACTTCTGAAAGTAAGAATCTTCCTCAGATCACAACGATGTGTTACACTACAAATTACTAGAAGATATGACATTGCTAATGATTAAAGTTGTACTTTACCCTTTTCATCCTTGACAATCTTGAGTCCTCTTCCCCTCTATTTTAACTTCTGACTGAAACTGTCCCTCAATGTACATTTTGGTTACTGCATCCTTTTGTTCAGTTGTCCTTCCTCCTCCCAATTCTACCCCACCCCCGAAACAGGACCCAACCTCTAGCTCTCAGAGTTGGGCACGTCTGGTGTATTCTCTTTGTACCTTCCAAATGCCTCTAATGGGTGCCCTTATCACATATCATTATAATAACTGCTGCTGTATCTACTGCCACTGTAGTCTGACAGTTCCTTGAGAACAAGGTCCATATTTTCTTCATCTTTATGAGGCTGGCACACAAAGCCTAATTCTAAAGGCTTCTAAATGTTTGTTAAATGAATGACCCTATCCTTCAGAAATAAACTACATCACAAGAAATAGTTTGATAAATTACAGTATAGCTAGATAAAGTATTACATAGTTACTAAATCATTATAAAAATTAAGTCATTATGAAAACTCAATAATAGTTAGAGAGGCTGCATATCACAGTGACTCAGAGCATGAGATGTGGAGCCAGTGCCAGCTTTCATTCATTCATTCAACAGACATTTAATGACAGGCCACTAAGCCAGGCACTGTTCTATCCTGGCCTCACAGAGTTTACGTGCCAATGGGAAGAGGCAAACAATAAACACAATAAAACAAGTAAATTATGCCGTGATATTTATAAGGTGATATGTATTAGAGGGTAAAAAAAAGAGCAGGGAAAGGGATTGTGAGTGAAAAGGAAGGGACACTAAATAGGAAGCTATGTGTAGACCTCCTTTACTCAAGGTGAGATCTGAGCTAACACTTGAAGGAGTTCAGCAGGATATCTTAAACTGCCAGACTGTTTTCCAAACTGACTGCACCATTTTATATTTCCACCAGCAGTGTTTGAAGATTCTGATTTCTCCACATTCAAATAAACACTTGTTATTATCTGACTTTTTTTTTTTTTTTTTTTTATTCTAGCGATCATAGTGGATACGAAATGGTAACTCTTTGTGCTCTGGTTTACATTTCTCTGATGGCTGGTTTCCCCACCCCCCATCCCCACCCCCCCACTCTTAATAGTGTCTTTTCAAGGTCAGAAGTTCTTAATTTTGATGACACTCAATTTATCAATTTTTTCTTTTACAGATCATGCCTTTTGTACTGAATGTAAGTAATCTTTTCCTAACCAATGGTCACAGAGGTTTTATACTATTCTTTTGTCTACAAGTGTCAAAGTTTTAAGTTTTATATTTATACTCCATTTGGAGTATTTAGTTAACTCCATTTGGAGTTACTTTTTCTTTTACTGTAGAACAAAATATGGATTGAAGTCCAGTTATTTCGCATGTAGATATCCAATTGGTCCAGCACCATTTGTTGAAGACTGCCCTTTTGCCACTGAAATGCTTTGGTAACTTTGCCAAAAATCAGTTTAACATGTGTGTATAGATCTATTCCTGCACTTTCACAGAGAGTATAGTATAGTATAAAACGTGCAAATTCAAATCCCTACAATCACCTAAGTTAACAAAAATGTGTAAATGGGGTGAATTTAAGCCAATAGGAAGAAGTGGGGGCTATATCTTACTGAACAGAATATATGCTATCCTTAAAGCACTCAAATTCAACAGATATTAAAACACTGTGTAAGGATGTCTGGGTAACTCAGTCGGTTAAACGTCTGACTTTGGCTCAGGTCATGATGTCACAGTTCATGAGTTCGAACCCCACATCGGGCTCTGTGCTGACAGCTCAGAGCCTGGAACTTGCTTCAGCTTCTGTGTGTGTGTGTCTGTCTGTCTCTCTCTCAAAAATAAACATAAAAAACAAAACAAACAAAACACAACAATGTGTAGACCAAAACAATGGTGGGTATATGTGGTTGAGGGGTGTGCATAGGAAAAAACTCTGGTATATTAATATACTAGAGACATATTACAAATGAAAAAAAGCTAGACAGAGAGGAGAGTACATTGGGGAAAAGGTTAAAGGCAGTTTTATAGCAATAGGTAAAACAGAGGGAGTAACAGAAAGGGAGAAAGATGACACTAACAGATGGGAGAAGAAACTAAAAGGTCAGATACCAGACTGAGAATTAAAAGGGGTTAGGTCAAGTTTGTTGTTTTTTTTAAAGGTAAGCTCTACTAATATAACTATTAATAACAATGTCAGAAGGGTGGCTGTAGTTTGCCTCAGTTAACAACAATGACATAATTATTTGCATTTACAGCTTAGTTAACTTTTGTCTTCGTTCCTCCTCAATTAAAAAAGGGAAAAACCGGGGCACCTAGGTGGTTCAGTCGGTTAAGCAACCAACTCTTGATCTGGGCTCAGGTCACTACCTCACGGTTCCGTAGTTCGAACCCCACATGAGGCTCCACGCTGACTGCACAGAGCCTGCTTGGGATTCCCTCTCTCCCTCTCTGCCTCCCCCTGTTCCTTCTCTCTCTCTCTCTCTCTCTCTCAAAAATAAATAAACTTTTTTTTTTTTTTAAGAAGGGGGAAAACCTATTCATATTCATAAAGAGAAAAAATGTATTTTGTAGGGCAGGGTCCGTGTCACTTGTGCCTTTACAGCCTGCGGAGCAAGGTTCAGCCCGTTTACCACCGGGCAGCCTGCACGGAGGAGGTCAGACTCCGGCGGCTCCGAGCTGCCTGCCGGCCTGCCGCTGGCTGAGCTGCTATGGCTGTCCCTCCGTGACAGACTAAGAATACCTTCCTTTCACTGAAGGTTCCTGATTGTTTCTTTTTGTTTGTTTAACTCCTGATCCAAAAAATTAAAGAACAGTTCTTTGCTTTGGAAAAAACACCCAAAATTCTGAATAAAATTATAAATTCATATTGTAATTTTCAGAAATCCACCAAAATATTAATAGCTTTTGTCTAGGCACAGGACTATACATAGCTACTTGCTCTAAGTTTTTCCTCCCTTCTACTTCTTAATATTTTTCTCTACTTTCCACAATATTCTATTTTCCTTTCCGAAAATGGGGGACAAAAACAAGCAAGCGAGACAGCAAGATAGCTTTCAACCAAGTAATATATCATGAATTACCCTTAATCTCTTAAAATACCAAAGGAGAAATACATTTAACATGGGTGCCAAAGTAAACGTCCCCCAAATAAATGATTCCTAAATGCACATTTAATAATTTGGGAACTTCAGAAGAAATATGTTTTTAATACTATTTTTTTTTTAATTAGAGATAAGTTCTTTCTTAATGCTAAACTAGATTTAACAGCTATAACTTACTCTGATGCCTGGAGTTCGAGCAAGGGTCAAGCTGTGATAAGCACCTTTATTTCTGGCTCACACATTTGCTTCTTAATCCAATAAACGTGTACCATCTTTGTCTCTGAGCTATCAGTGCAAATCAGAATATAACTACCAGTGCTATAGATTCACTCGTTACACTACACTTCACCATATTCACTTTATATAAATGATCACAAATGTCTTTCAATGTCAAAATCTTAAACTATAAAAACTTGACTTTCTATTTATGTTTACATTTTATTGCCCTAGTATATATCCTGTACCAATTTTATTAACGGGTTAATATTTATTTTAAGTCACAATTGCTAGAGACTAGAATCTTACTTTACTTGCTCCATAAAGAAGTGTAATCAAATAAAATACACCTAATAAAGACTATTACCAGCACTTATAGGATTGTGTCATTGCTAAGAAGTTCAAAGTTGCTATTTTTCAACTAAATTTGTTGAATGAATTATGGGTTACTCCGGAATAAGTTAGTCAGAAATCTGGAGCCACACAGTTCCAGGAGCCTGTTCAGTTGATAGTATAAATGTTTCCTGACACACGCCAAGGGCTTCTAAAGTTGGACAGACAAACTGCTGAACCTAATAACTGCTCACCATCTACAACCTGATGAATTCATTACTTTAGATAATGCTAAAACTTGGTGGAGGAAATGTAGAGGAAGTAAATCTCTCACACTCTGGCAGTAACGTCTAAATTGGTGTACCTCATTAAGTAACGTCAAATTATTCTTCAAAACTGAAGAGGCATATACTCCTCAACTAGTGAGTCCAATCCTAAACACACACACACACACACACACACACACACACACACACACACACGCATGCACCCTCTACAGAAATTCACACATGTTCACGATAAACATGTTCAGGACTGTACAATTGTCTCATTAAAAAAAACTGGAAACTACCTAACAACGACCCAAAGACAAATGGGTAAATAAATTATGGTGGAGCCACACAGTAGAAAAATGTTGAGGAAAAATAAGCACATCGCAAGAGCATATTACAGTATATTACATATCTAAATTTTTAAAACATGCAAAATAGTTATATTATTTGAGGAAACAAACATATTCAGGATACTGTTTACCTCGAGGGAATGGGTAGGAAGGTAAAGTGAGAGAATGGTACACGGAGGGTTCAATTCCACATTGTTTTACTTCTTTTTAAAAAAATCTGAAATACAGCAAAATGTTAAAGTCCAATTAAGTTAGGTGGATGGTACATGGAATGATTCTTCTACTATTCTTTATTCTCTTCTGCAGGTTTCATATGCAAATAGTTCCTATCAATCCAACACATAAAGAGATCTGAACTGGGTGGATTCTATTTAACAAATAGTCAATATCTGACAGAGTTAAGTAAGGCCAGCAACAAAGCACCCATGACAGAAGACTGTTTGCATAAGACCTATTTCCATTGGGAATGCTAGAGCCACATGCATGCATTGGCACACATCATCTAATTAAACCCCCAACAACACTGTGAAAATGGAGGTATTATCCCCATTTCACAGATAAATGAGGTCAAAGAAATTCGGTATCTTGGCTAAGGTCACGTAGCCAGTAAGTCACAGAGAAGAGCCCAGATAATTTGTAGGTGTAAATTAACTTTCACGGCAACTCTAAGGAGTTTCAAAGGAAGGGAACATGAAGTTTAGTAACTTGTTAAAAAGGGGTTTCACTTAATCATAAGTTCAATATGAGTCCCAAATATATGTCTACCAAAAAAGCAGCTTAATTTTGAGTTCTATAATAAGAAAAAACAAAATAAACAAAAACTATCAGCCAGCCATACTTTGTACTAATATGTGCATACACCAAGTACTGACTTTAATTTTAGGAGCCAAGTTTTAAGAGGACATTGATAAAATGCAGAGTTGTTACCAGGGGCAATATTCAGCTGAATAAAAGAATAAATGTTAAATGTTCTAACCATTAGCTTTTTAAAACTGAGCTGAATTACTGGGTGTTTTATGTAAGTGATGAATCACGGTAATCTACCCCTGAAGCCATGAGCACACCGTATACACTATGTTAGCTAACTTGACAATAAATTATATATTTAAAAAAAAAAGAAATGGTGAAAGACCAGAACTACGTAATCACAAAGACTAAGTGATACTCTAATTTTCCATTCTGTATTTTTTTTATCACTCTAATGCTTAGTATTAAGATAAAGTGTATGCTGTGCTCTGGAAAATTAATTAATTAAAATAAAATTTTAAATAAAAATTAAAGGGGCGCCTGGGTGGCTCAGTCGGCTGAGCGTCTGACTTCGGCTCAGGTCACGATCTCACTGTCCGTGGGTTCGAGCCCCGCGTCGGGCTCTGTGCTGACGGCTCAGAGCCTGGAGCCTGTTTCAGATTCTGTGTCTCCCTCTCTCTGACCCTGCCCCGTTCATGCTCTGTCTCTCTCTGTCTCAAAAATAAATAAACATTAAAAAAAATTTTTTTTAAATAAATAAAAATTAAAAAACTGAGCTGAATTGCTTTAGGAATATGAGTATTTCTCTGAATACACTGTGGATATAATGCTTTCATTTAATTATAAACCCCTGTGGGTTATTCTATGTCTTACTTCTGGCTGCTATAACAAAACATCAGAGACTGGGGGTACTTAGACAACAAACATTTATTTCTCAAAGTTCTGAAGGCTAGGAAGTCCAAGATCAAGGTGCCAGTAGATCTGGTGTCTCATGAGGGCCCTTTCCTGGTATATACATATCTGCCTTCATGCTGTATCACCACATGCTATGGGGCAGTGGGGGGTCGGGCAAACTCCCTGGTATCTTCTTACGAGGACATTAATCCCATTGTGAGGACAGTGCCCTCACATCTCATTTAAACTTAATTACCACCAAAAGGCCACACCTTCTGATACCATCACATTGGGGGTTTTGGGCTTCAACATATGAATTCTGGGGTGACACACACTTTCCATCCATAACATGATACAATCACCAACTCCTTTTAACTTAAATTGCTACAGGAAAAATGAAATTAAAACTGTGGTAAACCATCAATAAACTCAATAATTATCATTTCCCTCTGAAACATTTTTTATTTATAAAATGATTTTTGATTAGATAAGATTTCTTAAATACTGCATTACAGTGCAATACAATTCAGTGAATGAATCATCTCTGTATATGTGCTGCCAAAGCCAGCACAGTAAACAAATCATCTCTGAAAGTGTCAAAAAAGAAGTCGAAAGCCTCTCCGTCACAGATGCTGAAGCCTCTACTCTGGTAAAAGGTTGGACTGCATGATCAATAAACTTCCTCCTAATTCTCACATTTTTTTAAGTGCAAAGGTTAATATGGCTTTGATAAAGAAACTCCATTTAAGACCAACAAAATACTCATTAGCAGGAAGTCAGAGGTGAAACTAATAAAGTGGCAGGAAATCATATACTGATTAAGATATTATCCAGTGAGGTTAATCAGAGGGTCTTGCTGTGTAAATTTAAAAATAACGAGCTTTATCTCTACTGCAAAAAGAACTGAAATCTACCTCATACACAAAGAGAAATATTAACTCAAAATGTATCAAAGACCTAAATTAAGTCCTAAAACTATAAACTCTTAGAAAAAAACACAGGCATAAATTTTCATCACCTCAGATCAGGCAAGAGTCTCTTAGTTATGACACCAAAGGGACAAGGAAAAAAAAAGATAAATTGGACTTCACCAAAATTAAAAACTTTTGTGCCTTAGAGGACACCATCAAGAAAGTAAAAACACTATCCACATGATGGGAGAATATATTTGCAAATCATCTATCTGATATGGGACTCATATTTTCAATAATAAAAGGGCAAATCACCAAATTCAAAAACTGGCAAAAGATTTAAATAGGCATTTCTCTAAAAAAAAGATGTATGAATGGCCAATAAGCGTTATGAAAAGATGCTCAACATCTTAGTCATTAGGGAAATGCAAATCAAATTACAATTCCACTTCACACTTTAGAATGGCGTGGGTCAAAAAGTCATATAATAGTAAGTGCTGACAGGTGGCTCAGTTGGTTAAGTATCCGACTTCGGCTCAGACCATGATCTCACAGTTCATGGGTTTGAGCCCCGCTTCGGGCTCTGTGCTGACAGCTCAGAGCCTGAAGTCTGCTTCAGATTCTGTGTCTCTTTCTCTTTCTGCCCCTCCCTACTCATGCTCTGTCTCTCTCTGTCTCTCAAAAATAAATAAAAAAACACTTTGGGAATGCAAGCTGGTGCAGCCACTCTGGAAAACAGTATGGAGGTTCCTCAAAAAATTAAAAATAGAACTACCCTAAGACCCAGCAATTGCACTACTAGGCATTTATCCAAGGGATACAGGCGTGCTGTTTCAAAGGGACACGTGCACCTCAATGTTTATAGCAGCACTTTCAGCAATAACCAAAATACGGAAAGAGCCCAAATGTCCATCGATGGATGAATGGATAAAGAAGATGTGGTCTATATATACAATGGAGTATCACTTGGCAATCAAAACGAATGAAATCTTGCCACTTGCAACTACATGGATGGAACTGGAGGGTATTATGCTAAGTGAAAGTAGTCAGTCAGAGAAAGACAAATATTATATGACTTCACTCATATGATGACTTTAAGATACAAAAGGGACATAAGGGAAGGGAAGCAAAAATCATATAAAAACAGGGAGGGGGACAAAACATAAGAGATTCATAAATATGGAGAACAAACAGAGGGTTACTGGAGGCGGTGTGAGAGGGGGAATGGACTAAATGGGTTAGGGGCATAAAGAATCTACTCCTGAAATCATTGTTGCACTATATGCTAACTAATTTGGATGTAAATTTAAGAAATAAAATAAAATTTAAAATAATAATAAATAAATAAATAAATAATACTTAAAAATTTTTTTAAAAATAGTAGTGCTGGCAAGGAAATAGAGAAATCAGAACCCTCATACACTGCTGGTGGAAATGTAAAATGGTGCAGCCACTTTGGAAAACAGTTTGTATTCCTCAAAATGTTAGACACAGAGTTACCATATGACCCAGTAATTCCATTCTTTGAGAAGTCAGTGAGATGATTCATTTTCAGAAATACCAAATAAAAGCAGGGCTGTCTAGTAACAATAGGTTTACAACCCATTGGAAATATGTACAAACCCCCACCTACCCACAATAGAGTCCCAAACTCTTAGACACTTCACTTCCTGGTTCTTCCTCCCCTCTCCATTTCGTGGGCTTATTTTTCACGGGCTTTGCAATGAGTGTGAGCCAAAGAACTGAAGTCTCTGTGTCACCTCAAGGAATGTACATTTGTCCCAATCAGACTATTTTTTGCCTTACATGGGCAAAGGCGTTGTCTGGGTAAGGCTGTAACCTCTGTAGTACTCAGCCAATGAGGAACCGGGGGAGGCCCTTGCATGCTAGGAGATAAACTGCCTGCTGTAACTGCCCCGAGCGTGCCTGTCCATCAGACACCTGCTCTTGCAAGAACGGTGATTAAAGCCTTGCTTCACTGTGCTCCGAGTCTCCTCCGCGTTCCTCCTTTGATTGGGTCAGTGGCCTTACTTCTCACACACTCCTAGGTATATTACTAAAAGAAAGGAAAACATATGTCCGTGTAAAAACTTGTACATGGAAGTTGACAGCCAGATTATTCATAATAGTCAAAAAGTGGAAATAACTCACATGTCCATCAACAATTAAACAGATACATAAAATGTGGTCTATGCATACAACAGAATATTATTTGGCCATAAAATGGAATGAAATACAGATCATGCTACGATATGAAAGAACCATGAGAGTATTATGCAAAGTGAAAGAAAGAAGTGTGACACAAAAGGTCAAATATTGTATGGTTCCATGGGATTTCTTTTGGCGTGGTAGAACAGTCTGATAACAGTGATAATAGTTGTATAACTTTGTGAATACACTAAAAGCCACTTTAAAAGGGTAACTTTATGATACATGAATTATATCTCAATAAAAATAATGATAAAAATAAATAGGAAATCTTTCTTGGGATTAATCATAACGAAATCCTAGTAGATTTCACCATAGTAGATACAGTATCCTAGTATGATTCCCAGGGTAAAAGAAGAACTGCAGTAAGCACAGGACCAAGAAACTGTCCAGGTGAAGTCTCGGGGCTTTCTGATAAACACATTAGATAATCAGCGGTTAACAAAAACAAAGCACTATTCCTATACTCTACATGTCTGCCTCAGACATCAATCACGATACCCTCTGCCACTGAGCTGGAAATTGCAATAGAACTCTTCTAAACAGCTATCCATGTACTCAGTACCAATTTATCATAATCGATAACAAATTGCTGAAGGACAGACCTACAGGTACTAACTTCATACCCATTTCTCATAGTCTGTTACACATGCAAATATTAGTGGTTAGCACTTTTAATAATGGTTTTATTGATTACAAAATATTTGACATACAAAAAAGGTATTGAAAATAATTTTAACAGATATACCCACTATCCAGCTAAAGAAATATACAAATTCAGTTAATATTTCTCCTACTTTTAATAAATATTTATCCTTTTAGAAAAAGAACTATGGGGGCGCCTGGGTGGCTCAGTCGGTTAAGCGCCAACTTCAGCTCAGGTCACGATCTTGAGGTTCGTGAGTCTGAGCCCCACGTCAGGCTCTGTGCTGACAGCTCAAGAGCCTGGAACCTGCTTCAGATTCTGTCTCCCTCTCTCTCTACCCCTCCCCAACTCATGCTCTGTCTCTTTCTCTCTCCTTTCTCTCAAAAATAAAATAAATATTAAAAAAAGAAAAAGAAAAAGAAAAAAAGAAAAGAAGAAAAAGAACTATGACTATACTCTTGCTCTCTCAGTTAAAAATATCTGTACTGAGGAACGTCTGGGTGCCTCAGTCAGTTAAGCATCCAACTCTTAAATTTGTTTTTGTTGTTGTTGTTTATTTATTTATTTATGTTTTAAAATTTACATCCAAATTAGTTAGCATATAGTGCAACAATGCAATACAGCACACCTGTATCCCATGGATTAATGCCTAGCAGTGCAATTGCTGGGTCGTAGGGTAGTTCTATTTTTCGTTTTTTGAGGAACCTCCATACTCTTTTCCAGAGTGGCTGCACCAGCTTGCATTCCCATTAACATTTTTTTGTAATGTTTATTTTTGAGAGAGAGAGACAGAGAGACAGAATGCAAGTGGGGGAAGGGCAGAGAGAGGGGGAGACACAGAATCGAGGCAGGCTCTAGGCTCCCAGCTGTCAGCACAGAGCCTGACGCAGAGCTTGAACTCACAAACCGCGAGATCATGACCTGAGCTGAAGTAGGACGCTCAACCGACAGGCACCCAGGCGCCCCTACATCCAACTCTTGATTTTAGCTCAGGTCATGATCTCACAGTTTGTGGGTTCACTGCGCTGACAGTGAATCCCTGTTTGGGATTCTCTCTCTCCCTCTCTCTCTCTGCCCTTCCCCCGCTCACACTCTCCCTCTCAAAATAAATAAATAAACTTTAAAAAAATCTGTACATACTGTACATATATGGCCCATGGAGTAAAACTAAGACATCATATTCACCTAGAGACTCTTAAGTGACCTGACATATGACATTTACTATGTATAAAATCTCTATCACTGTCAATTTTAAGAAGAGAAGGAAACTCCCACATGTCAACAGCAATAGTAATGGAAACAGAAGTTAGAAAGTGACCAGAGGGTTCTTCCAGTCCAAACTTTCACTCTCACTTAGCCAAAGGCAAAGGCCTCCACTATCCACCTTTCCTGTGTATTGCCAGCCCAGCACACTTCTCATTTTAACATCCGGGATATGTTTCAAGGCACTTTCACACACAATATCTCATTAACCCTACAGGATAGATAAGGCAGCTCTATTTATACCCCTTTTTACAGATGTGGAAGAATGTCTATTAAGAAGCTATTAAGAGCACAAGATCGGAGTTAAGCAGGGCTTGAACCCTTGCTTCACTACTCAGCAAGGTGAACCACAAAATAAAGATGAGAATGCCTGCCTTACAGCATAGTTATGAGGATTAGATTACACAACATATACAAAGCACTTAGCACAGAACCTGGTGTAAAATAAGCACTAAATGAATGGTAGCTGCTACTACTGTTGCTGTTAATTAGGCAAGATCACGCAGCTCCTAAACACAGGAGCCAAGACTGAAACTTGGGTCTTCTTTGATTCCACACACCACAGCTTCATTCTCAGATGGTCATCAAGGGTTCTGTTTTATAGCGTAGACCCTACCATTTCCAGGCAATACTTCCCTGTTCTCATCTAGACACGTTCTCATCTAGACATCTAGATCACATGATGATCGCTTTGGGATTTTAAGAATCAAAAACCAATAGCAATACCAACAGCTGCTAACATCACCAAAACACAACCAGGCATTAAATGGGTCTCATAATACTATCTATAAAGTCATCTTGCTCCCCACACACACAAAGTTAAACCTTATTCAAGCTTCTACGTCAAACTACCAATTTATAGGATATACAGAGGGTAGAGAAATATGTGAAACTAAAGAGAAATCCAGAGTAACAAATTCTATAGGACAAACCACCTAGGTTCTTCAACACATAAATTACAAGGGGAAAAAAAAAAAGAGAAGAAGGAATCTACAAATTTTAAAAAGACTTAAAACACATTTCAATTAATTCTGATGTCAAAAAAATATTTTTGATTCTCCCCCCAAAAAGGCACAGCATCAGCCCCATGCTATGGGGGAGAGAATACCCTAGAGACTTAACCAGAATACTCAGGAATACTTTAGGCTTTGGGACATTTCTTTTTATCCCTTGTAAATCAATAAATTAACATTCTGGTTTTTAAAAGAAAAGCAATAACAATACATACAGCTTTTACTCTGCCTATGCTACATCTATGATAAAAGTCTTATTTGGAAGAGTATTTTTGAAAGACTACAAGTTTAGTCTTTAAAAATGTTTAAATGATCTTCCCCAACCCCCTCCCCCAATCTACAAGATGGCTGGAGCAAAGGTCAAGGGAAAAAACAAATAAGAAAAGTCAGGAAGGAACACTTTTGTAACTGAAGCTTAAAAGAAAACCCACAGCACGAACAGGATTAGCTGTCAACAGTAACTTTCCCAGAAGTAAACCATCCTATGATGAGATCTGAGATATCTTAATGAAAATTATAGCACCTCTCTGTCATCAAGAAGCAGTCAGTTAAGGTAAATTAAATGAAAATTCAACTGAAATTTCAACATGGGCACATGCTGTAATGTAGATTACTTGTTTATTTCCAGAGTATTCTAAAAAAGATTTGAGACAGCTCACAAAGTGCATTAGAATTAAAAAGAAAAAGGCAATAAGACTGGGGCAAAGAGAAAATGAGGGAGGAAAATAAGATGAAGCCAGGGGTAAGTTTACCACACAAACTATATGCCACAGGTTCTCTTGAGCTGCAAGGGAGGGACTTTGAGTTCCCCTGCAGAGAGAAATACCATGGGTTACAGGAGTCATGATGACTATGTAAGACAAGGAAATCAGCTGGTCAGGGGAAACACAGCTTTTCCTTTTACAAAGACCTGGGAAAAAAAACTACTACATGGGTTCTAACAATAATGGTGATGATAGCAGCTTGAACTATAAAACACTACACTTAAAAATAGTTAAGATGGTAAGTTTTATGTTATGGATATCTTACTATAGTAAAAAAAAAAAAAAAAAATGGGGGAAAGCAGCTCATTTTCATCGCATGTGTCGTGGGCTGGGTGTGTTCCAAGCATTTTACATGTTTAAACTCACAAAATTCTCATAACAACCTTGTAGAGGTAGGTACAATTTTATTACCCTATTTCACAGATGAGCAAACTAAGGTGCCAAAAGGTTAAGGAGCACACAACTAGGAAGCCTGAGAGCCAGGTTTCAAGGCCAGGACATCTGGCTCCAGAGTCCACACTTCAAACCATTACATAATCCTTTATCCAGAATGGTGTCCCCTTTTGGGCAAGAGTATTTGCCATCAGCTATTAATTCATTTTGTGTTCAGTCTTAGTATTCCAGACAGTTGCCAGAAGTAGTAGCAGTGGTTACCACATCAATAAGGGCACTAAGATAAAGGAGATAATAGCCTCACAAGAATGCTACAATAAGAGGAGTACTAAATTTTATAAAGCTGTTTATTTTAATGGCCTTCAATAAAGGTTGATTGCACTATACCAAATAACAATTCTGTAAAGTAATTCTACCCCAGTCTAAAACAATGCAAGCTATATACTTAGCATTCTGGTATTCTGGCTTGATCCAAGTAAAAACTGTTTCTAAAGCAATGGACTGAATGTGTTTAAGCAATTCTCAGAGAGTGCTGTTTCTGACTGCTTAG
The DNA here is from genome assembly GCF_024362965.1 of Panthera pardus. Lineage (NCBI taxonomy): Eukaryota > Metazoa > Chordata > Mammalia > Carnivora > Felidae > Panthera > Panthera pardus. Next base: position 21,753,599 of record NW_026526832.1, read on the forward strand.
GTTTTTGATAAGAATTAAGCAGCAAAGTAAGTGGATACATACTTGCTAGAGTGAAGCTATTCTATACTGCCAATTAAGGGTAGACTAAATACTTTCATACTCAATCAAGTACAGAATCAGGTTAGCGTCCACTTATGAAAACTGAGAAACCTAACCACTAAAGATACCTAGCAGTCAACCCACCTTGCCATGGAGGTGAGCCAAGAAAGTATTTTCTTATAAGGCCAAAATTTGCCTCTGAAAGTGGTTCTGATTCTGCGCCAATGGACAAACTGGTCAGTTGAGCCTGAAAGTTCTATACCATTCAATGTACTCTCAGTGATTTTGAACTGGAAAATTCTCATAACAAGAGTTTCCCAACATTCATCTCAGTCATAAAATTAACCTCAATTAAGCACTCACAGAACATCCAATTAAGACATGTATCCTTGAGTTAACTAAATGAATTGGGCAGTTATGTAAAGTTATTAGATATAAGCCAATTAAATGTCCAGGGATATCTGTAAAATATATGTATGATGTAGGTTTTGGAATAATAGATATATCATATCTTTCTTTCTGAAATAACCAGGTAGTAGGGTCAGCTGCCTACCAAGGCCATTCCTCATTAATGTAAATATAAGCACATTATGGCTAGGAAGCAAGGAAAAAAAAAAAAAAAAAAAAGGACAAGTATCCCAAAAGGAAAGTGAACAACATGAACAAATTAAGAGCCTTAGAGGAAAAAAAAACCCAACATACAACAAACATCTGATAAGATGATCAACTTTATCAACAGTCAGGGAACTACAAATTACAACAATGCTGTTATATCATTTTCATCCATCAAATAGGCCCCAAACAGAAATGACTGACAATATCCAGAGTTCATAAAGGTGGGGGAAAGCAACAACTATCATATGCTATTGGCAGAAGTGTAAACTGACAAAGCCTTTGGGGTAACATTTTGAAAGGACGTCAATTTTTTTAAATGTGCATAACCACTAATTCCATAAGTATGTTCTCAAACATGTGCAAAAACAAGTACAGACTTGGATGCCTACCAAAACAAAGCTCACAACAGCAAGAAACTCAGTATCTAAATGTCCATCAAAAGAGAGAAAGATGGCTAAATTACAGCATATACATCTAATTAATGTTATACAGCATTTTATGCAAAGATAAAATGGCTCCTTCGTATTCTGAAATTAAAAAAAAATTCCCATGCCATTAAGTTTAGAAAGTCTACAACAATTCAAAAAGTATGATCCTAGGGAAGAAACCAGGACAGATGCCAAAGGGGGTCTGAATTAGTCAGAATTCTTTCAGTTCCAAGAGACAAAAACCTGATTCAAACTAGCACGAGCAGTTAGGCAACTCATTTAACTGGGATTAATGAGTTTAGCTCATTTAACTGGGAAATATAGGGTGGATCTAAATTAAGGTTCAAGAGGATCCAGAGCCTCCAGTGAGTCCCCATGCTCGTGCATGTGAGAATGTGTGTGATTATGCTTTGGGAGTGTGTGTGAGAGACAGAGTCCGTCTCAGTCAGCTCTGCTTCACCCTGTACGTTGGCTTCACCCTTCCCTACAGTGGACAGGCCTCCTTCATGCGGCCAGACACACTCTATCTCACTTCGGCGGACTCCAAGGGAATGAATGAGCCTGTCCCTTGTCCAACATCCATTTTTCAACCTGAAGGAAAGGCTCTGAACCTGTACTGGTCATAGAGCCATTCTGCAGCAATCACTATGTCCAAAGAAACTATGACAGATCAGATCCAGCCTAGGTCACATGCCCATCCCCTGGCCACTGGGAAAAATACTGTGACCTGAAATGGCAGGGGGTGGGGGGTTGGGGGGAATGTGGGGAGAGACAAGACAGCCTAAATTAACAGCTGCCATATAATTCATTACAGAGACTTTTGCCTTTTAACTCCACATACTTCCATTTCTTTGAATTTGTTGTTAGAATACAGTCAGGATTTACATATGTGATTTATTGTTTAATTTAAAAGAGAATACTATTAAAATGCAGTCATAAAGAAGGCCTAAAGTCAAAAAAGTTCAAGGTTGATGACTTTAAGAATAAAACTGGGAGGAAAATCGGCCTCATGTACAAATAAGAAACCGGGCTTCCTACTCCTGCATACTTGGCCAACATTTTAACTACCACCCAGTAGTCCTTCTCAAACCAAGCATTAGAAAATGAACGAAAAACAGAGAAAACAGATTTTAACTACTCAGCAGTATGTTGATAAGAGGGAGGGAAAACACCTCCAGGGACTCTAAGGAGAAACTTTATGAAATCCTCAGACAGCAAGAGGCTGCCAAAAGTGTCAGAAAGCCCTTTCTTTATGCCTTTTCTCACTTTTCCCACCCTACAATATTACCAGCCAAACAGTATATGTAGAATAGAAAAGCTCAGGATCAGTTTTACTTAAACTAAATCACTTTCCACCTGTTTCAAATATCTACTCTAAAGATGGTAGCAAACCATCTAAACTAAAACAATTTATATCACCTACCCCTAAAGTAGAGACATTATTAAAATTTCTCCTTTAATTGTCCCAAGGTCGACCATTCAACACTACAAGCTCTTTTCACAAATTAATTTAGTAATAAAAATCCCATTTAGACTGACACACAAAACAATTCCTTTTTCCTTCAATGACTCCAAGCAAGGCCTACCAATTCTGGTATTCATTCACCTCTCTAAAGAAAGCCAATTCTGCAAGGATAAGGCAAAGACATTTATTGCTCACGAAATATCTCTTGCACACATTTCCTAGCCCCTTAAGTAGCTGTCCCATGACTACTTCTGACCAATGGATTACATAAGAAGTGATGAGGGTCACTGCAGGGTCAAAGGCACAGTAACCAAAGAGGTTCCATGTTCCTGATAGCGCATCAAACATACTTTATTATTTTAAATACAGAACCCTTTTTCATGTTCCAGGAGACTATCCTATAGGCATCATTCCAGATCCTACAAATCTAATTCAAATTCTACTTCCACCAAGAAGCCTACTCAGACCACACATATCATCATTAATGTGCTACGTATGTATACTGTGGATAAAGTACTATGGAAACACTGTGGTACTGACATATAACTAGTAATAAATGCTCTACCCTCTATAATTTACAAAGTGGTTGCTGCAATAGTACCCATGTAAAAACAGAAATAAGTATACATGATAATAAATAAATTTCAAGTGAGTGCTAAAAATAGTAAGTGCCACAGGAGTTTCCTCACATCTCAGTTAGCAACTAACTAGTTTGTTATATACTCCCATATGATACCTTTTCTATTATTTTTTAATTTTTAATTAAATTATGAATTAATCAAATGATGAGGCACCTGGGTGTTCAGTTGGTTGAACATCTGACTCTTGGTTTCAGTTCAGGTCATGATCTCACCATTCGTGAGTTTGAGCCCCACATGGGACTCTGTGCTGACGGTGCAGAGCCTGCTTGGGATTTCTCTCTAACTCTCTCTCTCTCTCTGCCCCTCCCCAGCTTGCTCTCTCTGTCTCTCTCTCTCTCTCAAAATAAATAAGTAAACATAAAGCAAATGAGACTTTTTTATGGGGATTACGATCTTCTTGAAGGGCAGGAAGCCTAAGATACAATAATTTTGCCACTCCCCATATTACCATTCAAACAAGTACTCAATAAAAATATATATTTTAGTGAGAAGAATAGGCTGAGAAATCAAAACAGAAGTATAGGAATCCCCAAGACATCAGTACTTTATGTCTCCAACAGGGCAAAAGAAACACAAGTTTTTCTGTTATCCATGGCAGGTAGAACTCTACACTGGAGAACATGACTCACCAGGCTATGCCAGACTTTTGTACATAGCCATGACAGCCAGCTTCTTATCCTGTAGGACCACATGCTCTCCAGCCAATATTTGATTTCCAAATCAATTTCCCAAATACCCTGAAACCAGTAGAGAGAAGCCCTAGATAATATGTTCGAGTATCCCAGGCACACATTAAAAAAAAAAAAAAAAAAAAAAGGTCTGTTTCTCTAAGTACATTAATAAGCAGCATTATGGTTTAATCAATATGATTTGTCAAATATTTTATTATCTATGTGTGTAAGACATTGCAGAGGACAAAATATAAATCATAAGCCCCTTCTGCCATTCTCATACCCTACCTAATTTGGGAGATAGGACACGTGAAAACAAAAAATTCCACACAGTACAAGGCAGTAAAGTGTCAAATGAATAATAAGGAAAATATATATGAAAAGAGTTCATAAAAGGAAGAGATCACTTTCAAATTTCATATTCTAAACAATTAACAAGCAAGGTGGAATCTGAGCTGAGCTTTTAAGGATAGGTAGAATTTCAAGAAGTACAGAGTAGGATAATGGAGAACATTCCAGGGAAAAGAATATGTAAAGGAGTGGAAACAGAGAAGCCTAAGGAATGTTTAAGGGACAGTAAACTGACAATTGATTTCAGTTTACTAGGGGAGAATAGTGGGAAATGAGACCAGAAATCCAGGTTGGTGCCAGACACTGGAAAGCTTTAAATGTCAAGCTAAGTAACAATTTCATCTTGACAGTAATGAGGAGCCATTGAAGGTTTTTAAGCAAACAACACAATGAAAATAAAAATTAGGATGATCTCTGCAAAACAAAATTTAGGACACACTTAAGAAGGAACTCACTGGGGGCAGCGAGACCACCTTGGATAACATGGCAATAATTAGGCCTAAATTAGAACAATGACAGTGAGGGAAAAAAAGGAACAGATCTAAGCAGCTGATAAAACTTGGAAAGTGTTTTTAGCATATGTCAAATCAGACCCTAAGGACTCTAGAAAGCTGAGATTCAAATGCTAGAAAGAAAGAGTTTAAAAACACAGCAACTGTGAATTCTAGCCTACCCAGCAGGGTCTCCCCACACTTAAATTGATACCGGGCTCTTCCATACGTATATGCATTCCCATCTCCACACCCCTACAAAAGGTCCACTCTTTTTTATTGGGGTTTAGGGGAACAGAGGTGGGAAATGATATATAAGAGCCGCAAAGTGATGAAGGCCAGGTAGTTGTGCAACAAACAGAACTCAAACATCTGTAAAGGCCAAAGGCAATGCAATCACATCTATTGCAAAATGGAAAAACAGACTGCAAATCCAGTCATACTGCAGGCTTGAGTAATGACATCAGATATATCCATTAAACTTGGCAAGAAGGTGAGACTAGATGAATGGAGTTTTTGAGGTCCCAGTCCTTAACAACAGAGGTTCTTAACCTTTGCGGAGGTCATGAACCCTTTTGGGAATTTGGTAAAAGCTATAGAACCCCTCTCCAGAGAAATGCACAGACTCACAAAATTTTGCATACAATTTCAGAGTATTAGAGATTCTAAATCCATGAATTCCAAGCTTTCTTAGTTAAGAACCCTTGCTAGAAAACACTGATAACTACTTTTTATCATATACCCCACAGTTTAATAAAAGTTTTTGAATAGGGAACCACATATGTATATTTATAATTTATATACAGTGCACACCAGACCAATAAATTATGTACCTCGTGAAGCACACACAAAAATGGAAATTTAACAGAATGACATTTGTTATAATAAACAATTCTAAAGCATTTATCTTACTTACTGATGACACAGTTTTCTGCTATTCCTAATAAACACTATTATTAATACCACTATTTTTGCTGAGAGTAATGTGATTGAGTGTGGTTTGTTATTTTTTTAATTTTGCTTTCATATTTTTGTAATATGGCAACTTCAAGTCTGGTTCTAAATTTCAGTTCATTTTTATAATAAATCACTATTTTATTTGTTTTTAACGGCTATCATAGCCAAAAGATTTATTTCACAAAGATGGATAAAACCATCTTGCTGCACTGAATAAAACATGATATAATATTCAATCTTCAATCCCATTCACCATTTATGCAAAGGTTTTTGCTAAAGTTCAGCTAGTGCACTTCCATACTTCCTGATGACAATCAGTTGTTCTTCCTAATAAACCAAACAGTATTGCTTTTTTATATTTTTGGCAGATGAGCACAAAACCACTAAAACATGTAATTTTAGGGTGTCTAGGTGGTTCAATTGGTTAAGCGTCCGACTTTAGCTCAGGTCATGATCTCGCTGTTGGTGGGCTCGAGCCCCAAATCGGGCTCTGTGCTGACCCATCAGAGCCTGGAGCCTGTTTCAGATTCTGTGTCTCCCTCTCTCTCTGCCCCTCCCCCCACTCACACCCTGTCTCTCCCCCTCTCTCTCTCTTTCAAAAATAAATAAACATTAAAAAAAATTTTTTTAAACACCTACTTTTACAAGGTTTTAAAACAGGTTAGAAAATTTTGTTTCCAAGTTCAAATGTACATATAAAAATACTCTTAAAGTTACACACATCATTTTTAGCAATTAAACCCAATAATGATGAAAATAGTTCCAAATATTCATTTTCAATAACCTCTGTCATAACATTGAATTTTATTTTGTTCTGAATGGTAGTTAATTTTTGAGTCACTGTTATGAACTCACCATCGTCCCAAAGGGACAGATAAAGTGTGTTTATTTTTCATACATATCTGCTAGGCAGCATACTACTCACAGCCACTTGTCACAGAAAATGTCAGCAAATTTGGAACATCTGTGTTTTTGTGAAAGAAAAATGAGTAAGTCATCTTTAAGTCAGACAATTCTTAAGACCTTTGCCTTAAGATGGCCAGTTAACCTCTATGAAATATTGTACAAAAGATGGACTCCCTACTGCAATACCAAGTATGTTAAGAGTCTACTATTTAAAATAACAAATTTGAGGGGAACCTGGGCGGCTCTGTCCATTAGGCATCTGACTTTGGCTTAGGTCACAATCTCACGGTTTGTGAGTTTGAGCCCCACATCAGGCTCTGCGTGGACAGCTCAGAGCCTGGAGCCTGCTTCGGATTCTGTGTCTGCCTCTCTCTCTGCCCCTCCCCTGCTCATGCTCTGTCTCTCTCTTTCAAAAATAAATAAATATTTAAAAAAAAAATTTTTTTAATACAAATTTGAAAATCCATTTACCCAGGCCCCCATAAACTGTAAAACATCACAACAGACTGAAAGAAATTTCCTTAGAGACCTCTAATATTTCTCCTATTTCCCAGATAATTTTATGTAAACTCTACCATAGAGACCATTGTTCTAAATGTGCCTACACTCTCGTGGGTCAAAGTGCTCTATCAGTGCCCTCCAACCAATTTCCCTTGCATGCTATCGAAGTTTAAGAGAATTATCTTTAAAGGTACTCTAATTATATTGTCTCCATCTCTGAATTACTACCAGTTTGGCAAAAGACACAACCACAGCACATTCTGTGACACCAGTTGTCTTCAACACTGTTCCCTCAGTGTTATGTTGGCTAGCAGTTCAGTCAAATAATAGACAGGGCTAGAACAAGGTCCAAGACTCTTCATGACATATCCTGCCTTAAATCCTTTTTGGAACATGGCAGGGCATAAATAAATCAGTAAAATAAATCATGAACTATATTGAGAGCCAGGGACTTTCAACTTACATGACCAACCTCACTTTTACAGCGAAATATACTTATATTTATACAAGGAGATGACATTTTTACACTTAAAAAACAAGTCCGCTGCATAAATGCCAAATGATAATACACTGTTTAAAAAAAACAGCTACTGCTTTAAAAAAAAAAAAAAAGTATAAGCCAGTGAAAAAGATTTTGTACTAACTTCTATCAAAAAAACACATAATCTGTTCTCAAATATACATAAAAATGAGTGAATAAGTTCCCAGTGTGGTAAGCCTTACATATGGAATCATTTCAAAAACTATGAAAATATAAAATTTGGGGTGTAAAACCTGCCAAAAAAAATCTATGTAAATTTGGAAAACTGACATTTCTCATAGATCTCATCCAGATCTACATACTTCACTGTTCCCCACCACCTCCCTCCATTAAAATCCTGCAATATCTTGCTACTGCACCTACAGCATCTGGTTCCCACCTCCTACATCAGCTGGTGCCACACTCCTCCTTGCACTTTCCCCCTTCACTGCTCCTAAGTAATTCCAAGCTTTTCCGTCCTTTCATCTTTGCTATTTAATCTTCCTTACTAGAGTGCTCTCCTCACCCTCACTCATATACAAATCATCCCTTGCCTTCAATGTTCTGGGCCACCCTAAGCCCTCCATGAAACCTATCCTGATCACTCTCAAATGAGAGTAACTGCTCCCTCTCCTGAATCCTCAAAGCACTATTTCATACCTCTCTCATAGCACTCATCACATTCAATCAGCATTATAGGTATTTGTGTGTTCGTCTTATCACCTCTTTTAGGGCATAATCTCCTTAAGAACAGGATCTGTGTCTTATTTAACTTCCCTATCTTTTAACAACACAGCACCTTGAACAAAGCAGGTACTTCTATAACTACATCTTGAATGAATGATTGAGTGGATACTTAGAAATTCAATTACAGACTTCCTGTACCCCCTGGAATGGAGAGGGAGGCACGAGACTTTGCAGAACAAGTAACTTTCCCCTAGGTTCCTCCAAACGAACTCACCAAAGTAAAGCCAGTATTACACACACAGGTGCTTTCAAAAAGCAAGGACATTTCATCCTTCAACTATCTGGTCAAATAGAGTATGATATCTTTATATACACACATATACACTCACATAGAATATCTTCCATTGAGCAATAATCAAATCTATGCTTGATAGTAAAAGCATGTAAATATTTTAACCATACAGGCAAACTAAAAATTTAAGATGTAATATATTAAAGCTATCAGAATAAGATCAACCATTCAAAGTACAAGTGGAAACAGAATGACCAAGCAATTTATTTCAAATGGAAAAAACAAGAACAAAAACAAAAAAAACCCTGAGCTTTAGCTATTTAAATGCTAACGAAACTTGAGAGGCAGAATTTTATTGCTAAGAATCCAAAACCAACCATTCAAAGATAAGCTTACCTAGACAGAAGCACCAAAGAATCAACATTACTAAAGTACAAAGGTGAGATCAGAAACAGCATGAAAATCTTAAAGTGACACTGTCATTAAGTAACCGGTATATATGGGCTCCTGGGTCATCAGAAAGCAATGAGATCGCAGGAGTCTCCACTGCACATGTAAGGAACAGAGAAAACCCAGAAAGGAAAAGAAGGCTACGATGTGCCCGACTGTGGCTAACATGTTAGAGACAAGCCACTTGCAAGGTATGCCTGTGATTTCAAGTCAGAAGACCCTGAACTCAAATGTCATCCCTAATACCTACGAGTTGTGAATCTTACATCAACCACTTAACCACCCTGAGCCTTGTTTCCTCGTTTATAAAATGTAACCTGTAGAATCAACCTGAGTACAGTGTGTCTAGGAGGTGGCACTCAATAAGTATTTGCTGGCTCTAAATGGAGGGCCATACAAGAAAAGCAGACCTTTCTCTCCAGGTTCTTTTGCAGTTTTTGAGAAAGCAGTCTTAAGTAATTCTGATACTTTATGGCAATATTCGGCAGTCAATATTTGGCCAAAAAAATAAAAATACTCCTTTCCTCCTAGCTTACACATTACCTAAAAGCTTACTAAAATTCTTAAATTTAAAATCTCTTTGTAATAACCTTCAAATACTAAAAAACAAACAAAATAAAACAAAATCTCTCATAAAGAAGCCTGGAAGCCAAATACCTGACCTAAGTAAAACCACTAAGTACATGAGCCAGGAAAACTACTCTATTTGCCTGTCTTAGTCTTCTCATCTGCAATATTAAGGAGGTTGTGGAGAACTTACTATTAAGGCCCCTTTACTCTAAATGGTGTGGTTTATGCCATCTCAAGGACTTTCCAACCTACTTAAGAAAAACAATTCAATGTACAATTTAAAAAATTATTTCTTTCTTTCAAAAAGGAGGAAAAGAATACAAAATTTATTACATAGAAAAAACTGAGCAATTGATGTTAAGGGAGTTATAAAAACAAGCTTTCTAGAGAACATACCGACTCTGACCCTGTTCTTGAAGGTCAAGAGATAAAAAGGAAAGGAAACACAATTTAAATAAAGAAAATGATATCTACAGGTAATTATAACACTTTCTTCACTCGTGTAGCACTTTACAGTTTACAAAGATTTCTGTTCATGCCATCTGCAGCAAATTTTCTGGAATGAGAAATTCAAGAACAGTTTAAATTATTTGCATTTGATAAATTTGTCCACAGAAAAGTCTCTGCTACAAACAATAACATCAAAAAGCATTCTGGAAAGGAATTTTTTAAGCATTTCTGTGTAGGATGAATTAGGCAAATGCACACAGGCAAACAGCTATAAACCTACAAATCACAGAATCTAACACAAGGAAAAAATGTGAAATTGGGCCAATATGCTGTTTTAATGATAAAGAAACTCAGGCCCACAGAGTCGATGTGACTCTCATCACTCCATGTGCAAAATGACAGGAGGACCAGATTGAAGAACCAGAAATAAAGGGGGAAATCCAAGAAATTGCAGAGGAAAGAATCAGAATTTGGTGATGGACTAGATAGTGATGTGTTTAGGCTATATTAGCGTAAGAAAGCATTATTAAAGTCTTTGTGGCAATCATTATTCCAGACATATTTTGTTATTTAATAAGTTAATTGAAAGATCACAACAATATGAGGGTAAGTACCTTATTCCAGTTTTACACATGAAAACCTGAGATTTAGTGTGGTTACATAACAAGCCCAAGGCTACATCTACTAAGTATCTGGAAGAGCCAGGACATCATCCCGTCTGAAGTCAAACTTATATTTCCAAAAGAAGCCTAAAACTTGCCTCAAAAGTATAAGCTAAAAGGACAAAATTCAAGTATTGCTTTGGAAATGGTGACTACCCCAGTGTTACCAGAATTCTGGTCCTGTTAACAGGTGTATTTTACCTCTGTGCTTGCACCTAATCTGTCACCAATGGTCAAGTCCTGGATGTCTTCATAAAGCTAAACTTCCCAGCTCTCCACACTAAACCATCCATGGGAGAGAGCAGATCAAAATATATCTAAGATGAGGGTGACTGGAGGGCGATTAATTTCAAATCTTACAAAACTCAAGTGACTATAGCTTCTGTTTTGGCATAAGCTATTTACCTTCAAAATATGATAACTATACTAAGCTTTCCTAAAAGCCTGTCACTTCAAGAAGCCTCAAAAATACTGTTGCAGATGGGGGTATGGGGGAGGAAGCATGGAGACAACAACCCACTCTACTTGCACCTCTGAATTGGATTTATATGTTGGTGTCAGTGTTTTGTAATAATTTCTCTTCTTCAACCACATATCCTGCAGAAATATAAAATAACTATTTCTCTGTATTCCAAGTATCTATAATCCAAATACTGTACGCCCATTAAGCATTGTCCAGAACGACAGAAAAATCCCTGCACCTCCTTAAACTAAGCATGCAAGCACAGTACCCAGTTGCCTCTAGGCCATTTTATGACCTCGGTCCCCACATGTTGACAGAAAGGCACAAAGTCTAAAATATAAAAGAATGGAGAAGAAAGGCTTGAAATGACTAGACTTTAGGTAAGAAAAGAGGTCAGAGGCCACAGGGCCCATTCTCAATGACCAATGGCCAAGGCTAAACTAGTGGTAAACCAGGGAAAGAAGCAACAAAGAAGTCCTTTGCGAAGGTCTAGTCTGCCCCAATGGGTAGGAAAGTTACACATGGTGGGGAGAAATTTGTATGGCTCTGCAGCCCAGACTCTATTCAAGTCCTGGATCGCGTGAATTTTCACCCAGTCCCACACTCCCGTCTGTGCCTGATACTTGCAGGAAATGTAAAAAGGAGACCACCACATGGTTTTGGCCCTCTGCCAGGAAAGCAATTGATGGCCCTCTGAGAATTCTTGCGATTATCATATGTAGAAGGAAAAAACCACCACCAAGATAATAATGTGCATCCTGGGGATCTCCTCCCATGCCCCAAGACTTAGAGATAGTGTGCGCTTATACTGACCGGCAGTACTTGCCCTAAAAGGAAAGCTATGTTAGGCCATAGGGTTTAAGGTCAACTAAGTCCAAAAGACACGCCACATAACATCAAACAATGTGGAGCCCTTGGAGGATAACGCAGAAAAGACAAACTAAAGTAAGCAACAGGAGTATCTAAGAAAAGGTACATAAAATTGATGACAACAGAGGAGAGCTGAAATGTCTTCGAAAAACAATTAGAAATCACATTGTAATACACAATAAAACAGAGAAAAGATTTTTAAGGAATGTCCAATATCCTCTCCCCCACACTCCACCTTTCAGCATCTCTAACCCTCATCACTTACTCAACATTTAGTCCTGGTGAAGACCAATCATTGGATTTGCAGGATCAAGAGTACATGCTACGAACATTCCGTCCTGAGAACATCTTTAAATTTTGAGGCTTGTTTACCACCCTTCCCTATAGAGTAAAAGCATGAAGTGTTGCCAATGCTTTCATAATATATACCAGTTAGCACCATAGCAACCCAATCCTCTGCCCACCAAAAGATTAACACATACACACAAAACAGGAAATTCAACAAAAATTAAATTTGACCCTAGACTCCCTCAACAGTTAAATGTCTTAAGTAGTAGCAGTATCTTTATATCACACCCACTTCATGCTACCCTTACGGCTTCCTGGCATAAGCAAATTCTTGGGATTATACAAACTGCTGCTTCTGTTTCCAGCCCAGATTTCTAGAAATGAAACCCTAGAATTGAGGGAGAAAGAAAAACAAATGTTGGCAGAAAGAGGGAGGAAAATGCATTGTCTATATAATCCCAGTGTAAGTGGGACAATCACCATTAGTTCCATCAAGCCCTTTTTTTCAATAAAACCACTTACCCAAAAATGCAGAATCTAAAACACTCCCTTGGCTTAAACCACACAAAAAGCAATTTAATAGACACAATCCTACAGATTTTCTCAGAAAGAAATGAGGAAGAGATTAACTAAAAACTATGTCAAATTCCAGTTTTGCCCCTCAAAATTCAAACTTCCCTGTGACTTAAATAAATGCAACAAATAAGCAGTGGGAACATGTCTACAAAAATCAAACCAAACACCTGTTCTTATAAGCAACACCCCTCCATTTTCTCTCCAAACCATGTACTTCCCTATTCAGGCCCCCTTTTTGATCCACTGTTCCCAAAGCATGAAGTGCAAATAACAAATGGAGGGACAACATTTTAGAACCTAGTTCACAGAACCAAATTAGACCTTTCCACAAAGGACAGGCGATAAAATGGAAACACTTCCCAACTGCATCTAGTTTATGACAAGTAGTTCAAGGAATGCCCATTTATTAAGATGAATCAAACCCCACTGCTACCTTTCACCCAAAACTATTTCTAGTTCAAGAGCCAAGAGACCTAAGCAAATACTTTCTTTTCACATTATTCTCAACATGAAGAAATCTGACCCCCTTCCTACTACATCATAGCTTCTGTGAAACAAGCTGAGAGAGAGGCCCCTTTGGCCAACTTTTTTTTTTTTTTTTTTTTTTTTTGAGCCTAACCTCCAACCAATTCCAGAAGAAGAGACAAACCTCAAACCAATTTAACCCTTGATATCCATCCCTTCAACAGAACAGTAAGCTTCACCGCAGCAATGTTTGACACAGACACTTGAAGATTTCTTAATCACCCAAGTGTAAGCCTCAGCCCTCACAAATCATCGCCACAGAGATTACTCTTGGCATCAACAGAGGGTGCTGGGACTGCAATTCACTCAAGAACCCTTCATTCACCATCACCATACTCGACATTAAAAATTCGCCCTCTCAAAAGAAAAAAATGTCACCTTCTCCACAAGGACACCTGCCTCTTCAACGCCTCTACAGTGAATGAGGAGAGCCAACCACGAAAGGCTAAAAGACCTTCCAGCTTAAAGTTTTCCTCCCCACCAAACTCTGCAGCCACAGCACCGTGGACTGTCCTTGTCACATACACAGGCATTATTGTCAAAGCCTCCGTCTCTCTCTAACATCGTCAGCCGAGGCTGTGTCTAGACCATGAGGGTGACTGCTTTAGAAAGAAGCAAAACAAACAAAACAAAACCCACAGCTGGGTAGTAAGGACTAGGGACCCTGGTGTCCGGTTTCTCCGGTTCTCTTCCGAGAGACCAGAGGGCGGCTCGAGTTCTGCTGCTGACCATTAACTAGTCCCACCTCCCGATCGTCCAGTCAACACGTCGGCTCCCCCTCGTAGGTCCTTTCAGCAAACTCCTAGCAAGGGGACCAACCCCTAGCCCTACAGGAAAATTCACTTATCCATCCACTTTCTACCTCCGAAATCCCTCGCCAAGAGGCGGAAAAAGCGAGTGCGCCGGGGTAAACAGAAGCGCCGTCGAAGGCTGCGCTTACGGAAAGGCACGCCATGGTCATCCCCATTTCGCAGTCCCGGCAAGCGAGACTCGGAGAGGTTGCCCGGCTTGCCAAGGTCACCGCGCGCGCCGGGGCCGAGGGGCGCCCGCGCCGACTTCCGGCTCCCCCTCTCGGCGGCGGGGAGCGCCGGAGGGCTGGGGGCGCCGCTCCCCACGCCGGGCCGGCGGCCGCGAGCCTCGCGCACCCTCCGCGGATGCTCGCCCAGTCGGCGCTAACTAGGGCAACTGGGAAAAGGGGCCGCGAAGTCGCTGCTGCAGCAATTTCCTCCGCGGGCGCAGCCCCCAGCTGGCGCCCGTGACAGCTGCGACCTCCGCCCCCTCCAGCCGCGCGAGGCCGAGGGAGAACTCGGGGAAAGTGGGAGGGGGACGGAACCGAGAGAAAGGAGAGCGGGGGGCGGAGGGGCGCCAGCTGCTCCCCGCCCCCTAGGGCCTCGGCGGCCGCGCGGCTCGTGACAGCTGCACCCACCGGGAGGCTCGGCGCCCGCCGCCCGCCACTCACCTGCCGCCGCCGCCGCCGCCGCCTCTGGGCCGCGCTGACGGGCGCCGCGCTCGCCGGGACCGAGGCGGCGCCGCCGCGGCCTCCGCCGCTCCGCGGGCCGAGAGCCCGCCGCCGCCGCCGCTGCCGCCGCCGCCGCCGCGGCTCTCCGGCCCCCTCCTCCGGAGCAGGGGTCCCCCCGCAGGGGGATGCAGAAAGAACCCCGCGCAGGGTCCGCTCGAGGGAGCAGCAGGGAACAGGGCGGCCGAGGAGCTCGAGGCCGCGGTCCAGCCGTCTGAGGGGAGGGCTTGGCGGATCGCGTCAGACTCCCGCTCGCCCGGCCTGAAGAACAGGCATTTCAGCCGCTCTCCGCGGCCGCCATGTTCTCCTCCTCCTCGGCCGCCGCCGCCGCTGCCGCCGCCGCCGCCACCGCCCCCCGCTCGCGGCCCCGCCCCCTCCGCGCCCCGCCCCGCCCCGCCCCGCCCCGCCCCGCTCCGCTCGCTCCCCGCCGCCCCGCCCGCCGCGCTGCCCCTGCGCGCTCCGGCCCGGCCGGGCCCAGGCGACCCGGTGCCCGCGAGCTCCGACGGCGCGCCCGGGCAGCGCACTTTCAGCCCGCCCCGCCGCCGCGGAGTGAGGAGCAGTCCCGCGCCCTCTGCCGGCCGGCCGCCCGAGGGAGGGCTGCCGCGGTCCCGCCCCGGCCCGCGTCCTAACGAAGTGTGGGAAAGGAGGCCCCAACTCTTCCCCTCCCCTCGGGGCGTTCCTCCGACTGCTGCCGGGAAGCCTCCTCGAGCCCCAGGGTGCTTTCAGCTAGGCCGCCCGGCCTGCACCCTCCCGCTGCCCTTCTCTTTCGGGGAAGATGGTGCAGCGGCGAGAGGCCCTGCACACCCAGGAGGAGTCGGTTCTGGGCCTGGCCCTCCACTAATCTCTGAATTACTTTGGGCGAGACACATCCCGCGGGCCTCTTTTTTTATTCTGTAAAACTGGGAGGTGGTTGCCTAGATGATTTCACAGGCTGTTAGACAAGGGAAAAGAAAGATCATCTGCCCCCTTCGTTTTACAGATGAAAAGCTCTGACTGACACGTCTGGCTCTGCAATTCTATGAATTACCCAAAATGTCTGTCATTGACAGAGCTTTCCCCTCAAGGGGGCCCACACCTTTCTTCTTTTCTACCCGCTTTTTTTTTTTTTTTAATTCTATAATGGAAGTACTACTTCCAAAAGTGGAGGGTTCCTTGTCATTGGAGGAATCAAACAACTGCTGAACAGGCTTTCTGAGCCGTGATGGCCTTATCTGGGAAGCATCCCTCATTCCAAAGTCTGGCAATGTAATATGTATCTTTCTCCCCGGGATGTCCTAAGGATGAATGAGTCACTGGCTGCGGAAGTGCTTTGTACTGCATACATCTATCCTTTCCTCCACTCTTATTCCCAATTAGCTGTTTTCACCTGCCTCAATCCTGTCCTGCTGCTGCTATCTCGCAACGTTATCTGCTGTTTCTCTTCCAGTGTTTTCTGTCCTAGAGCAACCTCTGTAAATCCTTAAGCCCTTCTCACCCCTTCTCCTAACTGAAACCTGACTGCCTTGAAAACACCATCCTCCCTGACATCTCTCTGGGGCAGTGGGCAACTGCTTCCAGAGGCAGGTACTCCATCCTACCATTATTCCCTGCCACACCCGTGACCATGCATCTTCTGCCCTGTCTTGGTCATAAAGCAACCTTTCGCTCACACCCCTCATTCACTCATATATCCATTCATTTACTTTCATTCAACTGATTCTTGTCGAAGACCTGTCACTGACGCCCTAGGTGCACTTCATTAGATCTTGCCCTCACCTGATTTACCAGGACCTCCAGCCACCGGCAGGGTCTCCATCCCCAATAATAGCTGAAAATACGCAGCGCCATACATCTCCACGGTTCACCCTATTGTCCCCTTCTGTAGGATCTGTCTCTCCATCTAGTCCAGTCCAGACTGTGTGAAGGTGGAGCCTCTTGTACAGGTGATCCTGTCTTCTGTTGGGGCTACCCTCTAGTCCCTGCTGTTTGCCAAATCTAGTGCACGCTTTAGTCCTCCCACTATGGGCCTTTCTACAGTGCTGAATGGACACTGCAAACTCCTTTTTCAAACTCTCCTCTCCTCCTGTGTCTTCTACATCATTCTCCTTTCCTTCTATCTCCTTTCTGATGTTTCCTTTACTAGCACTTTTCTTGGCTGCTCCTTTTTTATCAAGGCATAAAATGTTTCTATCTTCAAGATTTTATTTTTTCCCTCCTTTCCTGTCGCTTAGATTGACTTCATTTGTTTCCACCACTTCAATTGTTAATAATTCCCGCATCTCCTTCTTCCAGCCACCCCACCCATACACACGTTCTGCAGCTCAGTGTCTTAATTAACTTTATTTTTTTAAGACATTGTCTCTTTTTGTGAGTTTACTTGTTTATTTTGAGAAAGAAAGTGTTCAAGCGCAGGAGGGGCAGGAAGAGAAAGAGAGAGAGAGAGAAGGCGAGAGAGAATCCCAAGCAGGCTTCTCACTGTCAGCAGAGAGCCCACTCGAGGTTCAGTCTCATGAACCATGAGATCATGACCTGAGCCGAAATCAAGAGTCGGATGTTTAACCAACTAAGCCACCCAGGTGCCCCAAGAACTCTTTTTTTTAGAGTTATACTCTTTCTTAAGACCCTTTGACTTTTTTCTTCTTCCTCTGCAAATCATAATCATTTGCCAAAACAGTTAAACCCACTGTTTTCTTTTTTTTTATTGTGCTAAAATACATATTACATAAAATTTACCATCTTAGCCATTTTTAAGTGTACAGTTCTGTGGTATTAAATACATCCACATTGTTGTGCAGCCATTACCACCACCCATCCCCATAATTCTTTTTATCTTGTAAAATTGAAACCCTATACCTATTAAACAATAACTCCCCATGCTTCTCTCCTCCCCCAGCTTCTGAACCGCTGTTCTACTTTTTATCTCTATGATTTTGCTTACTGTAAGCACTTCATATAAGGCAATCATATAATATTTGCCTTTTTGTGTCTGATTTATTTTTCTTAGCATAATGTCCTTAAGGTTTATCCATGTTGTACCATATTGCAGAATTTCCTCCCTTTTGAAGCCTGAATAATATTCCACATTTTGCTTATCCATTTATCCATTGATGGACACTTGAGTTGCTTCCACATTTAAGCTATTGTGAATAATGCTTCAATGAACGTGGGTGTACAAATATCTCTGAGATCCTGCTTTCAATTCTTTTGTGCATATACCCAGAAGTGGAATTGCTGGGTCATATGGTAATTCTATTTTTATTTTATTTATTTATTTAAAGATATTGTAAACGTCTGATTTCCCACTTTTTCTTTTTTTAAGTTTACTTGTTTATTTTGAGAGAGAGAGAAACAGTGGGAGGGACAGAGAGAGAGGGAAAGAGAGAGAATCCCAAGCCAACTCCGCATTGTTAGCTCGGAGCCCAATGCGGGGCTCAAACTCATGAGCCGAGCTGTAAGATCATGATCTGAGCCAAAGTCAACAGTTGGACACTTAAAAGACTAAGCCACTCAGGTGCCCTGGTAATTCTATTTTTAATTTTTTTAAATTATTTTAATGTTTATTTATTTTTGAGAGAGAGAGAGACAGACCATGAACAGGGGAGGGGCAGAGAGAGAGGGAGACACAGAATGTGAAGCAGCACAGAGCTCGATGCGGGGGCTCGATGTGGGGCTTGAACCCACAAACCATGAGATCATGACCTGAGCTGAAGTCGGATGCTTAACGGACTGAGCCACCCAGGTGCCCCTCTATTTTTAATTTTTTTAGGAGCCTCCATACTGTTTTCAACTGTGGCTGTACCATTTTACATTCCCACCAATAATGCACAAGCATTCCAATTCTCCACATCCTTGCCAACACTTGGTTTTTCTGGGTTTTGGCCGGGGTGGGGGGGGGGGGGGGCGGGGAAGAGGGGGGAGGGAATGGGGGCAGGGGGGGAAGGGATGGGGGGGCAGGGATGGGGGGGGGAGTTGTTATTGTTGTTTTTAATAATAGCCATCCTAATGGGTGTGAGGTGGTATTTCATTGTAGTTTTGATTTGCATTTCCCTAATGATTAGTCATGCAGAGCATCTTTTCAGGAGCTTACAACCCACTTTTATTTCTCCCAGTTGGTCATCTCTTCTCAGGTCATTTTCAATACCTCTCTGGCTCCTTCTACTTTTCCTAAATGGACCCACTTCTTTAATTCCAACTAACCCCTGAGGAACCATTAATACAGAGGCAAAAGATTATAGTTAGATTTACTTCCTGAACCCCACAACAGCCTCTTGGAAATCCATTTACTTTAGCCACCGATGAAAGTTCCTTTACTCCCAAGTAACAATGCCAATCAACAAGTTAGAATGACTACAATTAAATGAAAGTGCTTTTAAGAAATTTTTTAAATGAAAATGTAAGACATTTAATTTGTTAGCTAAGATTGATCTGATTTTAGACCAGGTCCTATTGACCTAGGTCCAGGATTTATAACATACTCCAGGATCTGTAATATACCTGTTAAATTTTCTCCAGAGCAACATAGATATCCAGTTCTGTAAAACATCTGGCTAACGCACACAAAATCACTCCAGTTGCTGAAACAAGAACTGATCTAACTTTGACATTTCTTTTCTTCAAATAGTTTTTATTTTTGTAATAATGAAACAAATTCATAAAATATTCCAACAATAAAGAAAAGTACAAAGAAGTGTAAAAAAAAACAAAAAAACAAAAAAACTCTATTGAGCCTTTCCACACATTGACTGTATATTTGCACCTATAAACACAGTAAGGTACTCAATTTTACATAATAGAATCACATTATAAATTCTCATCGATAATAAGGCATCTTTTACTATACAATATGTTTTCGTTATTAAAATGGCTGAACACTGAAAACTCATTCATTGTACGTCTTTTTAGCCATTTAGTTAACCAATCCCTTACTGAAAAACGTGTACATTGTTTCTGGGTTTTTTGTTTATGCGTTTAGTTTTTAAATAATGCTATAATTTGAATGCATGCTTCTGTGCCAATTTGAAAATTATTTTCTTAGGTTAAATTCCAAGATTAATTGCTAGCTCCAATTGCTGGCTTAAGTTTAAGTTTATTTATTTATTTATTTATTTATTTATTTATTTATTTATTTATTTTTGAGAGAGAGAAAACGCAAGCAGGGAAGGGGCAGAGAGAAAGGGAGAAAGAAAATCCCAAGCAGGCTCCTCACTGTCAGCGCAAAACCAGAAGTGGAGCTCGAACTCACGAACCATGAGATCGTGAGCTGAGCCGAAATCAAGAGTCGGACACTTAACCAACTGAGCCACCCAGGCACCCCCGGCTTAATTTTTTCCACTACACATTTGCCAAACTGACCTTCAGGAAAATTGCTGCACTCTACAATTCTACCTATAGTGCGTGCCTGCCACTCCCCCACAAAATAAATTTTGTTGGTGTTCCTTTGAATAGTCTTTAATTTCCACATTTGCTTGAAGTATAGACATTAAGACTATGTTTAGAGTTAGGCAGACCCGGGTTTGAAATGGCTCTGCCACTTCCTGTGTGACCTTGAACAAACCACTTTAAACACCTCCAGGCCTCAGTGTCCTCATTTGTAAAACAGGATGCTAGCCAACAATTATTGCAAAGATCAAATGAAATAATGTATGCAAAGCACCCGGTATAGTGTTCAGCTTGAGGATTGCCCATGAGAAAGTAAAAGTTAGGGCAAACTAAGAAGGTAAAAATCTTCCCCGCCATTCATCAGGCTGGAAGAACAGGCACAGATAAAGCCAGCTGCACAGTTAACAGGATGCAGTGTCCCCTGAGGACAGACTGCAGCTGGAAAGTGTCATAATAGCTGCCTTCTTCAAGTGACTACTTTCCTGCTCACTGAGAAACTTTGTTCTCTACAATCACAGATATCAGAAACTGTGGCGTTTGTAGTTATGTCAATAAGAATGAAGCATCCATCCCTTGCCTGGAGAGTCTAAGTCCTTTTTGACAGAGGCATAGTCTTGATTTACAACCCAGGCATAGAGTTTTAGATAAGGAGGTTTCTGGCCAAACATTCTACACCTATCTTAACTTTAGCATTTCCAAAGCAACAGGATTCTAGGTCTACTTTGCAGTCCAAACTGGATGTTGACCCCTTCATACACAGTCATGCTTTAGTCTGAGCCTATCAAAATGCTGCTTTATTTAAACTATATCTAAACTCTGCTCAAAGTTAGTATATTCTAAATGTGGCATTTTTTTTAATGTTTATTTATTTATTTATTTATTTTTGAAAGAGTGAGAGAGTGGGGGGAGGGCAAAGAGACAGGGAGAGAGAGAATCCCAAGCCGGCTCTGCACCACCAGCAGAGCCCAACGCAGGGCTTGATCTCAAACCATGAGATCATGACTTGAGCCAAAAATCAAGAGTTGGATTCTCAACTGACTGAGGCAGCCAGGCACCCCTTTAACATGTGTATTAAGTAGAAGTAGGTACTATATAAACATAGGGTTTCATCTGGAACATCTTATAAATTTCTTTTTAACAATTTAAAAATATCATTTATTAAATTAGCTATCATTAGGCAAATTGAATGGTTTTGTTCCCCAAGCGATAGTGATTTTTTAACATTTTAATTCCAATGTAGTTAACATACAGTGTTATATTATTTTCAGGTGTACAACGTAGTGATTCAACAATTCTGTACATTAGTCAGTGCTCATCAGGATAAGTGTACTCTTTAATCTCCTTCACCTCTTTTACCCATATGCCTCCCCTCTGGTAATCATCCATTTATGCTTTATGATTAAGAGTCTTTTGTTTGCTTGTCTCTTTCCTCTGTTCATTTGTTTTCTTTTTAAAAATGTTTCTAATGCTTATTTATTTTTGGGAGAGAGAGAGATGGAGCGTGATCAGGGGAGGGCCAGAGAGAGAGGGAGACACAGAACCCAAAGCAGGCTCCATACTCTGAGCTGTCAGCACAGAGCTGAAACTCTGCTTGAGGCAGGGCTGAAACTCACGAACCACGAGATCATGACCTGAGCCGAAGTCAGACGCTTAAGCGACAGAGCCACCCAGGTGCCCCTTCTTGTTTCTTAAATTCCACATATGAGTGAGATCGTATGGTTATTTGTCTTTCTCTGACTGACGTATCTCACTTAGCCATTATTTGGGTGGTAAAAATTTTTGCCCGGGAAGTAGATTTTTTCTATGTCAAATAACGGGATTTCTGTTTTGCCAGGTCTCATTGATTCAGTGCTATAACTATTTATATCCATTAGGCACCAGTTATTCTCTAAAAGATGTTTAGGTTCTGCATTAGTTCTCTTTTTAGGGTAACGTCATCTTGTCCATGCTTGGTGGTGAATTCTTCAGTGGTAGATGCAGCTCCAATGTGTCCTGGACCCAACATCAGTGTAAGTGTGATTGTGTTTAAAAGACAGTCTTGTTGGACGCCTGGGTGACTCCATCGGTTAAGCATCTGAATTCAGCTCAGGTCATGATCTCATGGTTCGTGAGTTGGAGCCCTGCCTCGAGACCTCGATTCAAGCCCCAGTTCAGGTGAGCTCGAGCCCCACTTCGGGTAAGCTTGAGCCTTGCTTCTCTCTCTCTCTCTCTCTCTCTCTCTCTCTCTGTCCCTCATGGGATTCTCTCTTTCTCTGCCCCTTGCTCACTTGTGCCCTCTCTCTCTCTTCCAAAAAAAAAAAAAAAAAAAAAAAAAGACAGTCTCATTTTCCTGAATGAGCACCTCACACTGTTAGTCTCAACAACTGTCCTGTTTCTCCTAAGGTGGACATTATCCACGCTTACTGATCTTAACTAAGAAAATGAGGGTACCATGAAATTCCTTTGGTTTTTACATCTGAATTCCGGGGATTATATTCTCTATCATGGACATTTTGGTTATTTAAAATTTTTTACTACTTAAAACACACGGCAACAAATGTATTCTTTGGACCCTACTGAGATGACAATATCGTCTATTTCCCCGAGCATTAATGATATAAAACACAGGCTTCCCTCCTAACATGTGTAGGCTTCAATCAGACTCGAGGTAGCAGCTGCTCTCACGTTTGAAGTCTGAGTCCCAAAGCCAGTTGTATATGTAGGAGGACTGGATTGGCGGTGGCCTGTGTTGTGTTCTTCCAGATGCCAGATGCACCCCACCCCCAAGCTTACACAGGGCCTGCAATTTCAACAGCAGAGATTCATTCCTTTGGGTTTGTAATTTGCTATCTCGGGATGATCCTTTACACAAATCATTTCTCCTTGATTATGGTTATTGTAGAAAACTGAGAACATACAGAGAAGTTGATAAATGAAAATAGAAATTACCTGTAGCTCAAGACTCAAACACCACTACTGTTAACATTTGGTATTTCCTTCCTTTCTTTTCATGTAATGAAATTCAAAAGATGACCTTATTTAAAATTCTTTTGTTATGCAGTTAAGCAGCTTTACAATAAAGGAAATTGATGAATATAAATTCAAGCATTTCTCTAATTTCCTTCTGGTTCCTTCACTCATTCAATAAACATTACTAAATACCTACTGCATGCAAGGCACTGAGCTAGACACAGATTAGTGATACAGAACACTCTATCAGTGTATGAAAATTCACATATTTTTAGGGGCACCTGGGTGGCTGGGTCGGTTGAGCGTCCAACTTCGGCTCAGGTCATGATCTCACAGTCCACGGGTTCGAGCCCCGTGTCGGGCTCTGTGCTGACCGCTTGGACCCTGAAGCCTGCTTTGAATTCTGTGTCCCCCTTTCTCTCTGCCCCTCCCCCACTCATGCTCTGTCTGTCTGTCTGTGTGTCTCTCTCTCTATGTCAAAAATAAACATTAAAAAAATTTTTTAAATAAATACACAAATTCACATATTTTTACAAATCAGTAATCAGACGTACAATCAGTGCATAAAGTACTTTGTGTCCTAGTTTCTTTTTCAATATTTTTTTTAATGTTTATTTATTTTTGAGAAGGGGGGGGAAGGGCAGAGAAAGAGGGAGACAGGATCTGAAGCAAGCTCCACACTGTCAGCGCAAAGACCAACAGGGGGCTTGAACCCATGACCCGTGAGACCATGACCTGAGCTGAAGTTGGACACCTAACTGACTGAACCACCAAGGCACCCCACTGGTTTTCCTCTTCAATATTATTTCTTATATATTTGTATATATGCCTCAAACCTCTTGGTTTTTAAGGGTTACAGGATTCAATTGTATTGATTTTATTATTCTTTAATATTGCAAATGTGGGGTGTTTTCTCCTCCCTCTTGCTTTTAGAGTCTTTCCTTAGACTTTATTCCTCAAAGGAGGTTACCAAATCAAGGAACGTGATCGTTACTTATCTTCTTTTGAGATTCAAATACTAACAGAAAGAGGAACAAATTGCATGTGCCTTAGACTTACCAATGCAGTCAGGCAGATGGTTCTCTTCCCATTTCAGGGAAGTAGAGGCACTGAAAAAGGTCAGTGTCACAGAGGGAAAGCACAAACCACCGAAGATTAACTTTACCCTCTTCGTGGCTCAGCCAGCCTCTCTGAGAGCACTCTCTGAGAGAGTGGTTACTAGGAGTGATACCTTTTCCACCATTGTTAGGTTGTGGACTCCACCACCATGCAAGCTCACTGAGGGCAGGGACTTCTGCATCCAGCCTAAACCCCACAGCCCTTAGGCTTGGCTATTAGGTTTGGCTCTCAGAAGAACCCATACTTCTGCACTTTATACACTGATGCACCTACTAGCTTGTAATACGCCAATTCATTCTTTGGTATCTCTACAGACCAATGATGACTGGATTTTCCCATGAAGATGGGGCCTACCAGTTGCTGATGCGTGGGTGAGAGCTCATAGTGGTACCCATTCATGCCCTGCAAAAGAGTCCCTAGGCAGGACCTGCTGAAGGGATCCTCCCTGTGGAGCCCCTAGACAACCATGTGGGGCTGGCCAAGCCTTCCCATACTCCCACTCATCACTGGGCTGCAGACAGATTCGAGTCCCACTGTCTTGGCTTGACGGGGTGGATACATTCCTTTTTCCCTCCCACCTTCCATGGCTGCCCAGACTCTGCCACTTGGGCAGAGTTTCCTCTGCATGAGAAAGCAGAGAAGGGGAAGTTGCTAGCTCTACCTCCTCAGTCCTTCTGAAGGCAAGCTGCCAGGCCCAAAGTTTCCAAATACAAGAACTGTAAGTAGAAATCCTATCCAGAGACTCATTCATACCATCATCCAATACTTATTTATTAAGAGCCCACCATGTGCCAAGCATAATTCTAAGTGTTGGGGACGCAGGGGGAACAATTTTTGTCCTCAAAGGCTTACATAGTAGAAGAAATAGATAACAAATGAATCAACAATAAATGAGGAAAGATTTCATATAAGTAGAATATATAAAGTGCAAACATCAGTGCTAAAATAATCTAATGTGTTAATCATTCTGAGTCACTCTCAGAATTTCCCTTCAGTAGGAAGCTGAATAAAATCTAAGAATGTTCCTTAGTCCAATTTAACAAACTATACCTCCTACGGTAGCTGGGAATCTATAAAGACTGAAAAGAGAGGCTCCCTGTCCTCAAAGCACTCACCTTCTAGCAGGGAAGTTTCGTGTATTCAACTAACCACAATAGTAGGTACTGTTTATCTTCATTTTGGGAAGGGAGATGTATATATTTCCATTCATGGAGCTGGTATGTGTCAAGGACGTATTTCTGCTCACGGAGCTAGTATGTGTCGAGGATGTTCTTCAAGTTCTGCTTATCCTGGGTCTACAAGATCAAAGCCTGCACACAGCTTCTTGTTCCATGAATATTATAGCTATGATTCCACAAAAGAATTTGTTTTGCCCTTCTGCTCTTCCCCATTGCCCAGCCTCATTGCTGCCCTCCAGCATCTCCTTGACTCCCCTCCCCAACTACCCTTTCTCCATGAGCTATCAGAGAGTTCACTATCTCCTCACTTTCCTGTCACCCCTAGGGTCAGGAGACATTGGGGACACTCTTTCCCCTGGCTCTTTCTTCATCTAATTTCCTACACCCACAAAATTCTAAGGCAGGAAGAGATCTCGGCACAACTTGCTCATATTACAGATAAGGAAACTGAGATCTGGAGAACTTAAGTGACTTGTCCAAGGCCAAACAGCTAGTTAGTTACTTCCTGAAGGAAGCATTTGTGCTGGGGTGCGTCAGGGGAAGGTTTTCAGGGACAAGGTTTGAAGGGTCTTATCTGCTGCTGGCTGTTAGCATGGAAAGGAAGACGAACGCTCAGTTGACCAAACAGAGGTAGCACAAAGAGCCACCCAAAGAAGTTGGGCTGAAAGCAGGATTACAAGTGGCTAAGAAGTGAGTGGGCAGTGGGAGGTCAAGGCTAACTTGCCTGTGATGTCTCTTGATGGGAGAGAAGATGGTAATCAAGAACTTAAATGAAGACAAGAGGATTATCATTTCAGTAGAAGGGAGATATGACATGGTGATGGGCAGAGGGGAAGATAATTCATTGGAAAAGACTATTGTTGCAAAAAAGGAGTATAATTGACCAAGCACATTTTAAGGGAAGTGGACGGGGATGAGATGAAAGCCGTAAGTAGGAACACGACTTCCTGGCTTATTGTGCCATTAACCATCTGACTCTAAATTTCACAAGGACAAGAACCATATCACATTTTGCTCACCATTGCGTCTAGTACCTGGCACATAGTAGGAACTCTATAATATTTGTTGGAGGAATCACTGAATGAATGAGTGACAAGGGAACCTCCCAATGCTGCACTTATGTGTTCAATAGCAAAAGTTTAGGTCCAAAGAAAGGAAGAAAAAAAAAGGAGGCAAGAAGAAGGTTAAAATATAACACAGATGCCTGCTCTGGCCTCTCTGGCCAATGTACTGGATGACATCCAGGAAACCAAGATGAATTGTCAGTAGTCACTGCCATATAGAGAAACTGACAGTTCTGGTGACTTCAGTGCTGATGTTAATTGGAACCGTACACTACAGCATAAAGTTATTTATCATCTTGAGTTCTGAATGCCAAGTGAAATGTATCATGTTAATCTCTGTATGAGGACCCTGAATAGCAGAGTAGCTAGTGCCCTTGACAGAAATTTTACCAAAAAAGATAAAGAAATTTTACATATGCACACGGGTGATATTCAAAATATTCAACAACCAGTATGGCACAGAAGCCAACTGACCAGGCCTAAGCAACCCACGTGGCTGCACCCGTGCATACTGATGATCAGGACCTGTGCATGGAAGTGGCTTATACTGAGGCTCAGAGAACAACAGTGCTGTTTGAAAAAGGCTATTTTGCTGGATGGAAGAAAGAGTGTGCACCGCAACGTTGTGTGCTTTCAGAGCAACGTCTTCCCCACCAGTTCTGAGCCTGATGCTTCTCCATCCAGTTCTGCTCTCCAGCACAACAGGACTCACTGCCTTGCCTCCCAGACTTCAGCAAACCCTGACCCTGGCTACTTGCTTTATTCTCTGCCTTCCTCGACTCATCATACTCTTGAGCCTGTACAAGACCTGCCCTTAGCTAATCGATATGCCTATGACCTTCACTAGCCTGCAGTGATTCCCAAAATCTACCCACCGTCCACCCTGGTCATATATCTAACAGACCAACTTCTTGACAAGACTTAACCACAAAAAAAGACTCAAATTTTATGACATGGAGGACAAACGGTAGAAAACCAGTTTCCAAGACATAGAAGACTGAGAATACTGCTATGGGATTACAATCCCCCAAATTTCCTGTGGGTCATGTAAGACTCCACCTCTAATTTTAAGGTGGAAAACCAAATACAGGTATCATACACTTTTATTCATTACTTAAGGAAAGAAGATCTTCTCTGTGTCTTACATTATATTTTGTACTGTGAAACCAAAGGAAATATACCTGACACGCCTCCCAAAATCCAGGAAATGTGTTAGCCAACAACTCACAGGTAATTGCCACAGCCTATTATAAAGGGTAGGACTTATTCCACAGGATTACAATGAACCAATCATTCCACAGAGTTAAGTGCTAATTTGTGACCCGCCTAAAATTTGTATGTTGAAATCCTAACCACCTCCTACCTCAGAATGTGGCTGAATTTGGAGAAAGGGCCTTTAAAGGGATATTAAGCTAAAATGAGGCCCCAATCCAATCTTACTGGTGTCCTTATAAGAAGAGGAAACTTGCACACACGAAGAGATCCCAGGGATGCGCACACACACACAGAGGAAAAACCACGTGAGTACACAACAAGAAAGCGACCACCTACAAGCCAAGAAGAGAGGCCTCAGAAGAAACCAAGCCTGTTGATACCTTGTGCTTGGATTTCCAGCCTCCAGAACTGGTGAGAAAATACATCTCTGTTGTTCAAGCCCCCCAGTCTGTGGGATCTTGTTCTGGCAACGCCACAAACTAATACAAACAGATCGTTATTGCAAGTCATATGGGCTACAGTGACTAAGTGTCCTCAACTGAACTGTAACTATTTGAATGCAGGACCTAAGTCTTATGTTTCTTTGTATGTCCCCAATGCCCAGCGAAGTCCCCTTCACAGAGTAGGACCTCAGCACACATCTTCAAATTTAGTTCATAAAAAAGTCAATGGTACAGTCTCTGCCTTCAAAACGCTTGAGAATGGGTAGTAGAGATAAGGCAGGCATGGCAAAGTGACCAGCAAAGCAGGAGGTACCCGGGAAGGTCAAACACTGAGGGATCTGTAGGAGCCTTGATGGAGGGCTTGATGACTGGGATTCAGACAGGAAGGGGAGAGAGTGGGGGCATTCCTGGGACAGAGACCAACGCAAGCAGAAGCAGAGAGTTGGAAATGCTGCATTTTCTATTGACAAGAGAGTAAATAATTGTTCCAGCTAGAGTGGCATGTTCACGTAAAGAAAATACACTACACATTGGAGAGTTTTGAATGCCAGTTGGACCTGATCCTTATCCTAATGCCTTTCTTGAATGAGGAGACCTCATGCCCCCCTGGTCTGGGATCTGAGGTAGGGTAAGATGTAAGGAAAGATTGGCATATAGAATTACAAACTGGGGCATGGGTGGATCCAGATAAACGAATCAGAGAGGCAGAACTAGTTATGAGGCAACCAGACTGATGTGAAGGTTGGGAAGCAGCCCCTGGAGGAACGACCTGAGGTCCCAGAGTATAACACAAGAGCTTTATGGAAGCCTTGTCTCGGGATGAGGGCTGGCAGGAGGAGGATGGAAACATTCTGGAAAATATGTAGATGACGAAGGGTCATCATGGAAGGTAGTTGACCAGAGGCCAAATAAATGGTATTTTAGAAAAATCAAGAATACAGCATTGTAGAAGTAGATTGAGAAATGGTAGCACATCAAGACGTAGTTCAAAGGTTGTGAAAATCTTTTTGAAAACCCCCACTTTCACTTTTGTTTGCTCGCCATAATGCCTAACAGGCAGTGCTTACCCAATAAATGTTAAGTATGAAATGAA
Source organism: Panthera pardus (assembly GCF_024362965.1). Taxonomy (NCBI): domain Eukaryota; kingdom Metazoa; phylum Chordata; class Mammalia; order Carnivora; family Felidae; genus Panthera; species Panthera pardus. The sequence continues at coordinate 21,782,952 of NW_026526832.1, forward strand.
TGCTCTGTATAAAATTATTGTTTTTGTCCCTCAACTAAGAACAGCTCCCAGAATAAAGTAATAAATTAATATCATGGTTTAGATATCAGATTCCTGTGAATTTGGCCAATGTGAATTCTTTCTGTGCAGCCTAATAACTCCTGGGTGAACTAATAGTCCATGAGTTTCTAAACCTTGCAGCTTGGGGATCTGATGCTCTATCAATTCTTTGGTTGAAAGTAATGGAAATAGATTCTTGTTACCTAGGCAAAAATTAATTGATTAGAAGGATATAAGGTTCAGAGAATAAAAAGATCTGTTGGATTATCTGGTCTGTGGAGGCCAGAAGCAAAGCAGCTTCAGGGACCTTGGTAGAAGGATCTTGTGAACTGTCTTTCTATGGGTCTGCCTTCAGATAATGCAGCTTCACTACCTTTCTACATCCAGATGTCTTGATTCAAAGTGCAAGTTCCTGGGATGGAAAAGTGTTGTTGGCCAAGCAAGGAGCAAACATCAACCTCTATGTTGGGGGTAGATGGCAGAATGCTGTTACTGAACCCATCAAAACAACTTATTAGATAGGTCGAGTAGGGGCAGCCCCCCCAGAAAGGGACTCTAGGCAGACAAAAAATAACTGATATCCCCTCTGGGCACCCCTACTTCAATATTCACCTTTACAGGAGTGTATACAGGTGACTGGACAAGATGCTGCTTGGGCACCCTTCCACCCCTGAGAAGTCTACACACTGGGATTTCCATTTGTCATTCCAGAGACCAACTCCTACCGAAAATGGTGAATTCATGAACTGCAGAGCTTTTCTACGCAGAAGTATCTCATTTCCTAGAATCTTCAGCGTTTGTTCAGGATGTCTACATGATCTGGCAGGTTTAAAATTTTTTCATTACAGAATAACACACATGTAGGGAAGTACACACATCATAAGTGCTTAGCTCAAAGAATTTTGATAAAGTGAACAATGTGTAATCAGAATCCAGACTGTGAAATAGAATATAACCAGCACCCCAGAAGGTTTCCCTCAAGCCCTCTTCCTCCCAACAATGGTAACCACTAAACTAACCTCTATCTTCACCAATGAGTTTTGCCTGTTGTGTTTTCATTTTTGTTTTCTGTAAGCGCTACGCTCGAACTCTTAACCCTGAGATCAAGAATTGCATGCTCTACCAACTAAGCCAGCCAGTCACCCTGAGTTTTGCCTGATTTTGAGCTTTATGTAAATTGAGTCGTATATTATGTGCTCTTTTGTATCCGTTTTCTCTCATTCCATGTTGCCTTTTACGAGATTCATCCACGATGCTGCAAATAGTCATGATTTGTTCATTCTCATTGCTGTATAGTACATCACTGTTTATCCATTCTACTACTGATGGACATTTGCTTCCTCTTTTTAACTATTACAAACAGTGCTGCTAGGAACATTCTTGTCCACGTCTTTTGTGAGTATATATACTCGTTTCCGTTGGGTATATATCAAGGAGTGGAGTTTCTCATTCACAGAGTCAGGTTAGCGTTAATAGGTAGTACATATAGTTATCCAAAATGGTTGCACAGATTTATATTTCCAACAACAACGTGTAAGAGTTACTGTTGCTCCGCATTTTAGACATCACATGGATTATCTGCGTTCTTAATTTTAACCATTCTGGTAGATGTGTAGGACCTCACTGTGGTGTTAGTGTATAATTTCCCGATGACTAATGAAGTCGATTACCTTTTCATAGGTCTAGAGCTAGTTGAAATCCTCTATTGTGGAGTGCTATTGAAATCTTTTGCCCATTTTTTTTTAATTGTGCTCTCTTTTATTGATCTATTGGGATTCTTTATAGATTCCAGACATAAGTCCCTTTTTGGATACATGTATCGCAAATATCTTCTGCCATTCTGTGCTTTTCCTTTTTATTCTTCTAATCATGCCATTTGATGAACATACATTCTTAATTTTAATGTTTTATAATTTATCAACTTTTCATTTATGGTTAGGATTTTACTGTACTGTTTAAAAATCTTTGACAGAGAAATCCTAGCAGTTGGAAAAAATAATGATCACTTCGTAGAAAACTAAAAATATTTAAAGCAAAAATAGGGCATTTATTCACTTCAGGAAAAAAATTATACTAGAACCAAAACATAATCATAGTTTACCACTTGTTTCAATTGTGAGGATTATTTGCACAATCACCGTAATATAATTAATCAACCCTTGACCGCTGGTTTGTCCAAAGATTATTATAATCTTCAAGGTCTCGGAAGGGGTTCAATAAGAAGTGGCCATCTTCGCAACCTGAGATCTGAACAAACCGAAAGTAAAACAAAAGGGGGGCAGAGAGAGGTTACGATGTCACCTTTATTATAACTGATAGAAGCCAGTTTGGAGGATTTAGCATCAGGTCTTTTTGCAAAGTGGGATGGCTAATACAGAGCCATACTTAGGAAGAATTGTCCCTCGTATGGGCAGCACTGGACCAAGGCAAGCTTTCTCTCGTGAGTCTCTGGTGTTGCCCATTCAGCCAACAGGTGATCGTTCTCCATAGAACACCACTAGATTTTCAGAGTTGTCTCCAGAAAGCAGTTTCGTTTAAAAAGGAGGAAAGTTGATCTGTCATTTTTTTTGGTACAAGGAAAACCATTCCGGGCAATATTCGTGTGGGAGTATGTTTCAATTAAGATACAGCCAGTGCTGCAACAAAACAAATTCCTAAATGTATAATGTTTCAAGCACAATATAAATTGATTTCTTGTTCATGTAACAGGCCAAATCATATGTTCCTCATCAGCGGAGGCAGCTCTGCCATTTTCCACACATGGCTTCCAAGGGTGGTAGAGAAACATGTGAGGGAGGTTTTTATGGGCCAGGCCTGGAAGTGTCACTCATCATTTCCACTCACATTCAGCAAGCCGGAGACCTAACTGCAAAGTAAGATGGGAAATATAGCCCAGCTATGAGTCCGGGAAGAAGGAGAGCTCATGAATTTTGGTGAACAGTTACCAACCCCTGCCACTGGGTGTGGGGTTCATTTGGGCAGAATCTTATATTTATTTCCTGTTGCCTCCTGTGCCTGATACACAGTAGGCACCCAATACGTGCTTGTTGAATGAACAAGAAAGTGGGAAGAGCATGGGCTTCAAAATGAAAAAGGCCTAACTTCTAATCCAAGTGCTGCCACTTTCTAATTGTATTAATTTAGGCAAGTGACGTGAATTCCTCAAGCCTCAGTTTCTCATCTGTGTAATGGAGAGGAAGATAGGTTTGTGGCCTGCTTCCCGGGCCATCCCAGCCAGGTGTGGGAACGGAGAGTGATGAAAATGTGCCAGCAAAAGTAGCAGTTGTGGAATAGGCCTCTTTGACTTCCTCCCAAATGGCTCTGGGAGTGGGGAGGGGGCATGTGACATGGAGCCAGTGGCTGTCTCATGACATTCTTAAAGAGCTATAGTCATCCAAGCAGCCCATGGAGTGAGTTGACCATGTCCCTGTTACCCAGCTCTGATGTCAGGGGTAAAGTCTATTGCCCACTGGCCAAGGCCTAGGCTGAGGCTGCAGGTGCCCTATGCCTTCATGCTCCAGGTCACTGTGTGCTCTCTGTGTCTAGTCTCTCCAGAGTCCCGTGGGCTGCACTCTGCCACCTGAGCTGCCCAGCAAGGGTGCCTCAGGTCATAACATTCTGCCTCAATAGCTTTCAAGTGAAATGGCTTTGTTTGTTTCTGCTCTTTTGTGCAGTCTCAGGAGGATTAAGGCAGAACCCCCACAGCAGAGTCAGCAGATGATGTTAGTGACAGGCAGTTGACAATACTCATGACACCCCTCCCACTTCTACCCGAATATGCCCCATTCTCCGTAGAAGGAGCTATTTCTCAGGCCCTCCTTAATTCTTCAAGCACCTGGGTCCCTTCCCACCAGATTTCCAGATCCTATCCTTAAACTACTGTCTCTGAATTTAGGTTGGGTGGCCACACTGGGACCTTCCCCACCCCCATCTCTATCTGCTTTGTAGGGTTGATGTTGGGATTCAACGAGATAAAGTAGATACAATACCATACTTGGTGTTGGCATCAAGGAGGTGCAGAATAAGTGTCAGTTCTCTTCCTATTCCTTGGGAAATTTCTGGCATCACTGAAACTGATGGTTCCATCACCTGCCCCCTGAAGGGAGGCCCTGGCTACATGCATCTTTGAAGGCTGGCACAGACAGTTTCAGTGCTGCATTGCTTTGGTACCTAGGGCAAGGTCAGCAAATTCACAGTTAACAGGCAGTCTTGGATATAGGGCCTATTTTGAATTTTCTAAAATAGGAAACAGGAGGCTGATGTAGGCTAGGAGGGAGGGATATCATGAGAACAGCATATTTACACATATGATTTTTTTCCAATTAGCCACAGATATTTACTATCCAAATGGCTGTGGGAATTACTAATGAGGTGCTACTGTCCTAACAGCTGTTGTATACGAGACCCGCATTTCGGTCCTGCTAGGAAGCCAGAATTAGACCTCAAAATGACATGGCAAAAAGGGAAGAAGTTGTGAAAGAGAGACAGTATGTAAAATAAACTCATGTCTCAACAAATGTCTTCAGGCTGGAGTAGAGCAGAAGGGAAGAACAGAAAAGGAGAGGTGTTCCCAGGGACCGAGGAGTGAGCAGATGAGGGCCCACACTGGGAGGTAGTGGTCTAACTAGTTTGACAATGGCAAGTGTGGGACACTGCAGATGAGAAAGCAGGAAAGCTTTGGGATGCGTTCCGTGCGGGACACACTGACTGAAAGGAACAGAAACAACCCTGAGGTCAGAGCTTGAGGTGCTGCGTTGTGCTCCTGAGCTTACAGCACAGAACCAACAGTCAGAAGACCTGCCTCTGTCACTTTGGACAAATTACTTATCCCCTCTTGTGCTGTCTCCTCATTTGTAAAGGGTCTCTACCAGCCTCATAGCAGTTTTGTGAGGCACAAATACGGCGATTTTGGAGAAAGAGCAGCACAAGCGACAATATCCTGGACAAGTGGACACAGTACAGTTCACCATCATCGTTCTCATTGTTGCCTGCAGAGAAGCTAGAAAGGGATAGAGTTTGAGGGAGAATACAATAAATTCAATCTTAATGTTTATTTATTTATTCTGAAAGAGAGAGAGAGAGAGAGAGAGAGAGAGAGAGAGAGAGAGAGAGAGAGAAAGGGAGAACAAGCAGGGGAGGGGCAGAGAGAGAGGGAGAGAGAGAATCCCAAGCAGGCTCCATGCAGGCTCAGCATGGAGTCCATTGTGAGACTCGATCTCATGACCCACAAGACCACAATCTGGGTCAACATCAAGAGTCAGATGCTCAAGCAACTGAGCTACCCAGGTGCCGCTAAATTTAATTTTAAATGTGCTAAGATGTTGGCACAATATCCAGAAGAGAGCCAAATAGCAGCCATTGGGTGGGGGTTGGGGGGGATGAACTAAGGAGTTAATGAGTCAGGGCCATTATATCTGATAAGAACATGTTTCTATAAAGTGTCAAGTCTTCCAGTTTATTGATAACAATTTTGGAGTGTAGACTCAACTGTAGAACTAGGATTTATAATCACTTGCATGGTATCGAAGTACACACAAGACATGTGAGGATCAACGTACTGGTATTCCTGTGCTATGGAAGCCTGGATGTGGCTGCTGCAGCACTAGAAACCCTTGGTTGGAGGCTCTTTCATCAATGTCCTTGAATGTCCACCAATGTGAAATATACAGAAAACAGCAAAAACAAATAAGACTGAAATGAGAACAAAAATGGCATAAGAGTAAGTAGGAAGGAAAGAGAGAAAGAAAGAAAGAAAGAAAGAAAGAAAGAAAGAAAGAAAGAGTGGGGAGGGGCATCGGGATGGCTCAGTCGGTTGAGCATCCAACTCTTGATTTCAACTCAGGTCATGATCCCAGGGTTGTGGGACTGAACCCCTATCAGCCTCTGCACTGAGCATGGAGACTGCTTAGGATTCTCTCCTTCTTTTTCCCCACCCTGCTCAAGTGCATGTGCACACACACACACTTTCTCTCTCCAAAATAAATTACAAAATGGAAAAATAAAAAAGAAAGAATAAAGGGGGAAGTAAAAAGAGATGCTGAGTGAAGAATGTTTGTCAATTGGATACAATAATATATAAACTAGTGAAAAAAAGATTTGTATATATCTAAGAATGCAAATTAATGAGCTAGGCTGAGTATTGTGTAAAAAGTGGTGGTGACAACAGGAAACTTACTTTTCCTAAGAAAAACCTATAGGTGATCACCCTCTGTAAAATAAAGTATATTGTATGTGCATAAAAAAGCAACTACAATTTGAATGAATCCCATGAGGGTTCCTAATGAAAAGCAGAGTTCTCTTCATAAAGCAAATGGTCACTCCCATTATTTAAGTGATGGACTGGTTAATTGCACCATTTGTCACCTTGGTAGACCTTTGTTGTTGTCCTCTAGGACTCTTTAGATCAAAATAAGGATGTATGCTGAACCAGAAGTTCAACTAGAGACAAGACATTTTCCACCTTCTCTCCCAAGTGTGTCCTCTTGAGTAAGTCCCAGGAGACACCAACCACTTCTCCTTCCAAAAGTAGTCACACAGTGCATGACTAATGAAGTGAGCCCCAGACTCAGGGCCATCCTACCCTTACGCTCTGGGACAAAAAGGTAAACTAGGCAAGCCTAGTTCCCTCTCCTGGATCTTTGCACTAAAAAACACAGCAGCGGTAGCTGAAATTGCCAACTAACATTGAAGAGGCAAGGAACAACAAAAAAGCAGACTGAGCTATCAGTAGACAGAGGAAAATAGATGTGCAGAGAGAAGCAGAGAAGCCACAAGCCAACAAGATGTACCTCATTCATGCAAGGAAAAAGGCCTTCCCATTTCGATTTGAGTGTGTGGACATCCTTACCATAGTGTACATTTCCAAGAGATAATAGCTGATAATAGCTTCCACTTACTGAGCACTTACTAGGCTCCAGGTGCTGTGTTACCCGCCTTTTTTTCTTTCTATTCTCACCATGTCTCTGTGAAGTAGGCAGTAAGATTACCACCAAAGGCCAAAAGAGACAGAAAAGTCATAAGCCACTAGGGAGTGGCAGAGCATCGATCCAAGTGCCCGACTCCAAAATCTATGCTCTTAACACTGCATTGTGCTCCATCCCCCTCCACACACATCCCCCCACCACCACCACCACTGGCCCCCAGTAATTAGAATAGGCAGACTGGGCAGTTGTTCTTATTCAGAGGCCATAAAGTAGTCCTCTCCTCCTCCCACCAGCTTGAAATGTTAAAACGAATCTTACTAATTTATACCAGGAAAAAGAATATCAGATTGGATTTAAGAAACTACGCTTGCACAGTTGTCTGATAGACGAGGTAGGTGACACACCTGCTCTGGGCTCGTGCCTTCTGGGGAAGGGAAAGGTGAAAGCAATAGAGGAGCTGGATGATCAGGAAATAGAAGAAAAGCTCAGAAAGTCACTCTTAGAAAAAGGTTAAGTTAAACAGTAGATTAAGAGGAAGCCTAGCAAGAGAGTAGCCAGGAGATGCTGGTGAGGGAGGATATCAAGAGGCTGAGTGGAATGTGACACATCCTGTGTGGGAGCTGAGTGGAGTGTGACACATCCTGTGTGGGACAGTGAGACTTTAAGTATGTAGGGAAATCAGACCATGCTTCCCTGTAAGCTGGGTGAGCTAAGAACTGGGCTTTCATTGAGACTGAGGGGCACACATTACCTGGTAGAACTAACATCACGAGATAAAGTGAATGAATGAATGAATGAATGATATATTTATTCATAATCAATTTATTAAGCAAGCTCTTAGTAGATTGTCAGATAAGTTTAAGTTTAAATCATGAAACCATGTACCTACAATTTACCAGCTTCGTGTGTTATATAATCTAGGATTTCCACACTCCTTTGCACACTAGTTTTGCACTCACACATTGCCTGTGTAAGTTGAGATAAAAGAAATGTAACAGAGACCCTGAAGAGGAGAGGAGGGGAAAGGAGAGGAGAGGAGAGGAGGGGAGGGGAGGGGAGGGGAGGGGAGGGGAGGGGAGGGGAGGGGAGGGGAGGGAAGGGAAGGGAAGGGAAAGGAAGGGAAGACAAGAGAAGGGAAGACAAGAGAAGACAAGACAAGAGAAGACAAGACAAGACAAGACAAGACAAGACAAGACAAGACAAGGGAAGAGAAGGGAAGGGAAGGGAAGGGAAGGGAAGGGAAGAGAAGAGAAGAGAAGAGAAGAGAAGAGAAGAGAAGAGAAGAGAAGAGAAGAGAAGAGAAGACAGGACAAGGGAAGGGAAGGGAAGGAAAGGGAAGGGAAGGGAAAGGAAGAGAAGAGAAGAGAAGAGAAGAGAAAGGAAGGGAAGGAAAGAGGGAAGTTAAGTCTGTAATCTGAAGGACCTGGTCAACTTCTAAAAAAAAAAATGCCTTTTTAAACAAAATAAGCTTAAAAAGTGCACCTTCACCCAAGATTCTAACACTATCTAGAGGAGAAAGCAGGAAAAGACCTCTCTGACCTCAGCCGTAGCAATTTCTTACTTGACACATCCCCAAAGGCAAGGGAATTAAAAGAAAAAATGAACTACTGGGACCTTATGAAGATAAAAACTTCTGCACAGCAAAGGAAACAACCAACAAAACTAAAAGGCAACCAACGGAATGGGAAAAGATATTTGCAAATGACATATCGGACAAAGGGCTAGTATCCAAAATCTATAAAGAGCTCACCAAACTCCACACCAGAAAAACAACCCAGTGAAGAAATGGGCAGAAAACATGGATAGACACTTCTCTAAAGAAGACATCCGAATGGCCAACAGGCACATGAAAAGATGCTCAACGTCACTCCTTATCAGGGAAATACAAATCAAAACCACACTCAGATATCACCTCATGCCAGTCAGAGTGGCCAAAATGAACAAATCAGGAGACTATAGATGCTGGTGAGGATGTGGAGAAACGGGAACCCTCTTGCACTGTTGGTGGGAATGCAAACTGGTGCAGCCACTTGGAAAACAGTGTGGAGGTTCCTCAAAAAATTAAAAATAGACCTACCCTATGACTCAGCAATAGCTCTGCTAGGAATTTACCCAAGGGATACAGGAATACTGATGCAGAGGGGCACTTGTACCCCAATGTTTATAGCAGCACTCTCAACAATAGCCAAATTGTGGAAAAAGCCCAAATGTCCATCAACTGATGAATGGATAAAGAAATTGTGGCTTATACACACAATGGAGTACTACGTGGCAATGAGAAAGAATGAAATATGGCCCTTTGTAGCAACGGGGATGGAACTGGAGAGTGTTATGCTAAGTGAAATAAGCCATACAGAGAAAGACAGATACCATATGGTTTCACTCTTACGTGGATCCTGAGAAACTTAACAGAAACCCATGGGAGAGGGGAAGGAAAAAAAAAAAAAGAGGTTAGAGTGGGAGAGAGCCAAAGCATAAGAGACCCTTAAAAACTGAGAACAAACTGAGGGTTGATGGGGGGTGGGAGGGAGAGGAAGGTGGGTGATGGGCATTGAGGAGGGCACCTGTTGGGATGAGCACTGGGTGTTGTATGGAAACCAATTTGACAATAAATTTCATATATTGAAAAAAAACCACAAAAGATTCTAACACTATCACCTGAAGGAAATGTTTTCAAACTATGGATCATGTAATCAATGCAGTTGCTCCTGACCAGCAATTTATTTTTTAAAAGAATAAGAACTGTTTAAAATTTTTTGTTTTAATTATTCACACATACACACATGTGTACTAAATTAAGATGTAGAATGTATTTCTTGTTTTGTTATGGGTCACAACAACAACAAAAATTAGAAAAACACTGCCCTCTCCCTGGCTGCCCCATTGAGATTATTTTATTTTCTGCACATGCTCATTTTTACTTTCTTTAGTCTGAATAGTGAAAAGACTACATCTGTTTTTCAAATATAAAAGTATATTCTAATATTGAATGTGTTTTTCCAAGCAATCCTCCCCCCCTGCAACTGGAGATTCTTCTATTGCCCCAAGGGTCAAAGGTGCCCTGGTTGAGAATCCCTGGACAAGGGCAAGGGAAATCCAGATTCTTGGGTAGTCATAGCAACAGCAATCAGAGCAAGGAAGCCCTATAAATCTCTTTGGGATGTTACTGTGTTCATTTCATCACACTATTTCCAGGAAGAACTTGGAGATCAGTGGGCCACCAAGAGTCTTATAAACTGACATTTAGTATCAATGAGTTCTCAGGCTGATTAAAGTTAACAGGTGGCATTTTCAGTATGCCTCTATTCTAGAAATATCAGTATTTTAGCCAGGGTGATCTTTAAAATATTAAACGGCTGCCAGCATGGCTACTGGACAATCTGAATGAATGTTGACCATAGATAACCAATAGGTGAAGTCCACCTGAAGGTCACCCTATATTAGCAATGAAGGAAATGCATGATTAGATACCTGGCTGTCCCCCAAACAATATTTGTGATTGTAAGAAGACATCTCAGAGCAAGAGCTAGAACTGGTCAACGCCAAAAGGTATCAATGAAGTTTAAACTATTTTATTTTAATATTGAAGCTAGCAATAATCAGATGTAGTGTGGGAGAGAGCAATACACAGGCGTGAAATGATAAAAGGTCTTCAAGAAAAACAAAGATATCTGGAAACAAGAAAAGAAGGTAAAGTAGGTTTTTTTTAAAGGTATAAAAGTCATAAGGGACAGATGGAAGAGAAAAGCAAAACAGAAGGCTCAGAAGATCCAAGATAAAGAAATGAAGATCGTATCTTACTTGATTAGCCCAAGTCTAGAAAAATAAGATAGGAGTAAGAAGAATATATCCAAGATGCCTTTAATGGAAAGAATATATATTAAGGTACAGAGACAGGAAATTGCCTAAGGTTTCCTTTTAAGACATGCAAATACCAGGGAACCCTACTTGCTGCAGGGATCTGGGATCCAGGACTAGGCTCAGAGATGAGGAAAGACTGGCCCGTGGGCTCTAACTGATGGAGTCAAGGGAAAGATAGCAAGCATGGGCAAAGCTGGAAACATGCCAGAGAGTCCCACTGAAGTGCCAGGCCAAAGGATCTGGGCTAAGAGACAGAAATAACCAGGTGCTGGGCAAAGGAACAGGAATTGAGATCCCAGGACAAGGCAAGTGGTTTACAATGACAGGTGGGAGGCAGAGCCTGGGGGTTTCCCAGGGCACTGGACTATCATTGCAGAGGATTTTTACAGGGCTATTTAGGGTGCTAAGCTGGTTTTACATAAATGTAATAGAGCCAAGCCTTAACCTCAGCAAGAAAAAATAGCCACAAATACAGCAACAAAAATAACTAACTATTCTTTGTACCCATTATGGACCTTGGTTTGAATCTCGGTTCCACCGATTACTGGTGTCTGTATGGGTCTGTCTGACGTGGTACTTAATCTCCCCCTACCCTGAGTTCTCTCTTCTTTGAAAATGCAGAGAAGATTACTTTTACACTCTCTCCCTAGATGATTACATCTGAATACGTACTAAGTGTCTATATATTGACATCTCTCAAATTCACTGTTCAACCCAAAACTCTCCTCGGTTTCAGGCTCCTGCATCCAAACACAACTCAAACTTAACAAAAGCAAAATGAAATGACTTTTTCAGAGTCGAGGATCCTGGTTCTTATCTAAAAGTCTTCACCTCCATAAATGGTACCATCACTTGACTCCTTGATTCTTCCTTCTCAATCATACCTAACATCCAATCCAATAACTCCTAGAATAAAATCCAAAATCCTTTCCAAGGCCAAGGCCCATGTCCTATGTCCTTCCATCCTTGCCTTAAAATGAACCTGCCGTGGCCATGAAAATGCCTGAGATCTCTCTAATGGCTTCTGTCTCCCAAATCCCACCCCACCCCCACCCAGACCCTTCCACTTCTCTGCTCCCAGCCGCTGCTCCTCATTGCTGCCTTTCCAGGTTTTTCCAAGCCCTGTTTGGTTACAGGCTCTTCCAATTTTCTCCTAACCCCCCTGGCATTTATAACCCATTCGGGATGCACTTCCCTGGCTCCACCGGCCCCATACCTAAAGGCCTTGGGTAAGAAACACTTGCCAATGTGCTTAAGCTTCAGTAAAATTTGTGCACAGAACTGCATCAGGTGGTCAGAGTGGGGCAGCAGAAAAAAAAAGTACGTCGAGAGAGAATGTATTAGAGACCAAAAGGTATAGTCTTTAATGGAAAATATTGACAGCTCAGAAGGACTCAAGATCATCCTGAAGCTAAGGAGCCAGCACATCCCTGGGCTGGGCTTCTGTGTACTCCTTCTTCCTCCCCCACCTCTTCCCTTTCCCTGCTCACAGCAAAACCACAACGTGCAGCCAGTTGAGTTATCAACCACTAGTACATTCCATGAAGTAATGCAGTCCATAAAAGGCAGAATGATAAAGCATTCAAATGCAAGGCTTTTTGCCTCGATCCGTCTAATGTGTGGTTCATATCTAAACCTCAGAAACATTCAGGAAGCTGAGAAGCATTATATGCGGTAAGGATGCACAGGGAGTGGGGACACATGCTTCACTGTTAGGGCAGGTTAAAAGTGATGTAACTTTCCTTCCCTCCTTGAAGAAGGTACAAGATACAAATTCAGGAAGTAATCTTTCACGTAGGATTATGGCTCATTTTGTTTATTTTTTTAATGTTTATTTATTTTTGAGAAAGAGAGAGAGTGCGAATGGGGGAGAGGCAGAGAGAGGGGGAGACACCGAATCTGAAGCAGGCTCCAGGCTCTGTGCTGACAGCAGAGAGCCCAATGTGGGGCTCAAACTCGCAAACCACAAGATCATGACCTGAGCCAAAGTCAGACGCTTAACCGACTGAGCCACCCAGGCACCCCATGGCTCATTTTAAATGCAGCTTCCAGGTGGAAATTCTTGCATGACTGCTCTTTTTCTAGGCCCTCTAGGATAGCCAGACAGACCCTGGTTGGTTTTGTTTTTGTTTTTGTTTATATATATAATTTATTGTCAAGTTAGCTAACATATAGTATATACAGCGTGCTCTTGGCTTTGGGAGTAGATTCCTGTAATTCATCACTTACATACAACGCCCAGTGCTCATTCCAACAACTGCCCTCCTCAATGCCCATCACCCATTCTCCCTGCCCCCTCCACCCCCATCAACCCTCAGTTTCTTCTCTGTATTTAAGAGTCTCCTATGGTTTGCCTCCCTCTCTGTTTGCAACTATTTTTTTCTTTCCCTTCCCCCATGTTCTTCTGTTAAGTTTCTCAAGTTCCACATATGAGTGAAAACATGTCTGTCTTTCTCTGACTGACTTATTTCACTTAACATAATACCCTCCAGTTCCATCCACGCTGTTGCAAATGACAGAATTTTATTCTTTCTCATTGCCAAGTAGTATTCCATTGTATATATAAACCACATCATCTTTATCCATTCATTAGTTGATGGATATTTGGGCTCTTTCCATAATTTGGCTATTGTTGATAGTGCTGCAGTAAACATTGGGGTGCATGTGCCCCTTCAAATCAGCATTTTTGTATCCTTTAGATAAATACCCAGTAGTGCAATTGCTGGGTCGTAGGGTAGTTCTATTCTTAATTTTTTGAGGAACCTCCATACTGTTTTCCAGAGTGGCCTCACCAGTTTGCATTCCCACCAACAGTGCAACAGGGTTCCCCTTTCTCCACATCCTCACCAACATCTGTTGTTTCCTGAGTTGTTAATTTTAGCCACTCCGACCGGTGTGAGGTGGTGTCTCAATGTGGTTTTGATTTGTATTTCCCTGATGATGAGTGGTGTTGAGCATCTTTTCATGTGTCTGTTGGCCATCTGGATGTCTTCTTTGGAAAAGTGTCTATTCATGTCTTCTGCCCACTTCTTCATTGGATTATTTGTTTTTAGGGTGTAGAATTTGGTAAGTTCTTTATAGATTTTGTGGACTAACACTTTATCTAATATGGACAGACTCTGTTTTGTTCATTGTAGTACATCCTTCAATGAGCCAGTGCCTGGCACATAGTAGACACTCATTAAATACATGTGTTGTGTAAATGTAACCACTACATGTACCCCAATGCCCTAGCTTCTCCCCGCCTTTTGCATTTTATATGTTGTTGTTGTTGTTTTAGTCTATTTATTTATTTTTTGAGAGGGAAAGAGAGAACAAGTCAGGTAGGGGAAGAGAGAGGGAGAGAGAATCCCAAGCAGGCTCCGCACCATCAGCAAGGAGCCCAATGTGGGCCTCAAACCCACAAACTGTGAGATCGTGACCCAGCCTGAAGTCAAGAGCTGGATGTTTAAGCAACTGAGTCACCCAGGCACCCCTATAATTTTTTTTGTTTTGAAATAAGTATTTCAATCCTCAGAACACACTTGGTCCCTTCAAAATAACTCAGGCAACCTGGCAAGACAGGGACCCAGAGAGCTCAAATGATGAGCACAGACCATCAGAAAATATGCATAGTGCTCTTCACTCTTCTTCATTCTTCATACTTCTTGTTCGTGCTTCTAAAGAGTGCTGGAGTGGACACAGCTTTTCCTCTGATCATACATAGGAAACTGAGGCCCAGAAAGGAAGAGTAACTTGCCCAGTTTTTCTCAGGTTTATAGTGGCAGTGCCAGAACTCTTTTGGAACTTCAGAAAATGCCTGAGCTAACCAGACTCCAGACTAGGCTCTGCCACTTACAAATAGCCTGGGTAATATCTACAAGCCCTGTGGGCCTTGTCTTCCTTTATAACAAGGAATAACAAGGGCACATGGGTGGCTCAGTCGGTTGATTTTGGCTTAGGTTATGATCCCAGAGTTGTGGCATCAAGCCCCAGCATGGAGCCTGCTTGGGATTCTCTCTCCTCCTCCTCCTCCTCCTCCTCCTCCTCCTCCTCCTCCTCCTCCTCCTCCTCCATCCCTCTCCCCTACTCTCTCTCTCTCAAATTAAAAAAAAAAAAAAGAATAGCAATGCCTACCCACCTCATAGGAGTATTCTATTCAAAGACTGAATTAAAATAGGTTAGGATGATATAGGAAAGTGTGTACACAAAAACAATAGTTTCTTTATACCCCTTTACAATTTTGTAAAGATCGTAAAACTTTCTGTTGATTATTTAAAACAAATTGTTTTGTCTGAAAATAAAGATCACATGCACAATAAATCAGTATTTATAGCAACTTACTTTAAAAAGCATTTCAACAACGTTAATTCTTGTGTCTGGCATATATGTTATCTCCTACACTCACACACGTGTGAGTGTGCACACACACACACACACACACACACACACACACAGGCATGCGCCTCTCCTTCCTCATTATCCAGCTTGAACTGTCAGCCTGCAGAGAGGCAGCAGACAGGGACCCAGGAAGCAAGGGTGAAGAAGCTCCCACTTCAGATGGGTTCTGAGACAATTTTCCCCTTCCCTCAGGCTGAGATATTCTGCCATCTGTTTTGATTAAACCTTTCAAAATTCAACTTGTGTTTTTCCTTCCATTCCTTTGAAATCTCCTTTAATTCAACAGTCTTTAGGCTTTCTTCCTTCCCTTAACCACCATCTGGTGCTTCTGTTAGAAAGAAAAGAAAAGAAAAGAGAAGAAAAGAAAAGAAACGAAAAGAAAAGAAAAAGAAAACACATACAACAAACACTTTGAGTTCCTTGGAAGAAAGGTATAATGATGAGGATAATTTATTCCCATAGTGAGGCCCATTACTATTTCCATGGCAACAGACTGTGATGTTCTGAACATGGGACTTTGTGATCATCACAAGAACAGGATGGCAAAAGGCCCTGCTCAGACTCTTTGTCCTTGTGGATTCTTTGGGTAGTCACCCTTGGTGGCTCCCACTTGTCTACAGAATTAAGTCCAAAGGTCTTAACGTGGCATTCAAGGCCTTCTGAGTCTGGTCCAATCATTCTAGGCTCATCATCTGTTAATCCCAGAGCACCTGGTATTCTGGCCATTCTCTACAGCTCACAGTGTCCTAGATACATCACATTCTTTCATGCCTCCATGCCTTTGCCTCTGTCATTTCTCCTTATAATATCCTCCCTCTACTTCTTTTTTTTTTTTTAACCTAATGAAATCCTCCTTATCCTAAAGGTTTAGCTCAAATGTTACCTTTTAGATGGATTCTTCCATGGCTCACCCAAACAACACAAATAACTCTTTTCTGTGCTCCCAACGTTTTTCTCAGACAGGTATGATGACACCTCACTTTTTTTTAAAGATTTTATTTTTAAGTAATCTCTACACCCACTGTGGGGCTTGAACTCACGACCCTGAGATCAAGAGTTGCATGGTGGGGTGCCTGGGTGGCTCAGTTGGTTAAGCATCTAGCTTCAACTCAGATCATGATCTCGTGGTTCACGAGTTCAAGCTCCACGTTGGGCTCTGTGCTGCCGGCTCAGAACCTGGAGCCTGCTTCAGATTCTTTGTCTCCCTCTCTCTGTGTGCACCCCCCCCAACTCATGCTCGCGCTCTCTCTCTCTCTCTCTCTCTCTCTCTCTCTCTCTTCAACTCAGATCAAGATCTCCTGGTTCATGAGTTCAAGCTCCACGTTGGGCTCTGTGCTGCCGGCTCAGAACCTGGAGCCTGCTTCAGATTCTTTGTCTCCCTCTCTCTCTGCGCACCCCCCCCCCCCCACTCATGCTCGCGTGCTCTCTCTCTCTCTCTCTCTCTCTCAAAAATAAATAAACATTAAAAAAAAGTTGCATGCTCTTCCAACAGAGCCAGCCAGGTGTCTTGACACCTAACTTACAAAAAGAAGTTATGTTTATATCTCTTGTATTTGAATTTGGATTATTTGCTGTTGGGATCTGTGCCTGTTTCATTTTTTATACCACTCCAATTATTTCACATGATTTCTCAGAATGTCCTAAGGGTTATATGGGCAGACATTTTATCTGCATTTTACCATTAAGGTTTGGAAAATGTAAGTGACTTTGATAGCTAGCTAGTGGCAGAGCCAGAATCTCACTGATAGAATGGGAGGAACGTGGACTTTGGAGTCAGGCATATTTGGGCTCTACCTGAACTTCCCTTCCTCTCTAACCTTCCGTTTCTTCACCTGTCAAATGAAGCGCACATGAAATCACACATGTGAAGGTGCTTGACACATAATCACTACTCAAGTCATGTTAGTTTTCTTCGTTCCCCTTTCTAGCAGCATCTAGAAGCAAAACACAATTTTTCTTCCATTTTTGTTTCCTAAATTTTTATAAGGTGCTGAAATTCAGATGAACAAGCAAATGAATGTCTTTAGCATCTCCTAGAGAAAAATCTTTGCTTTAATTCCCTTATCCGTAATCTGCTTCAATAACGGAAGCTACCTAGTAGAGTTGTAAACATTAAAGGAAGCAACCTATAGATACACGAGGCTCTCAGCACATTGTTTGGCATGGAATAAGTACTCGGGATGTTTGCGATTACATGATTACTATTACCTCATTAGCATTAGCATTATTTTTTTTTGCATGACGGAACAATAGGCCATGTGAGAATTACAAAAATTAGCAAGAATGTCTCACGACTCTGTCTTCAGGCTTTTCCTAGGGCAGCCTGCCTCTGTACTCCAGACTTCTGCACAGTCATTTCCTTCTATTAGATCGGAGGTTTTAGATAGGGCTTCTGTGCCTTATCTGCAATTCTTTTTGTTGGGTGGACCCAAAACAAAGCCTTTCAGAGAAGAAGGCTTCAGTAAAATGCTGAAAGGTATTTCTCCAAAGTGAGCACTAACAAAGCCTCTGACTTTCTTGCCATCATTAAGATGTTAATTTTCAAGGGGTACCTGGGTAGTTCAGTCAGTTGAGCAGTTGAGCTTCCGGATCTTGATGATTTCAGCTCAGGTCATGATTCCAGGGTCATGGACTTGAGCCTGTGTCAGGCTCCACAATGAGTGTGAAGCCTGCTTAAGTTAAGATTTTCTCTCTCTCTCTCTCTCTCTCTCTCTCCTTCTGCCCCTTTCCCATACTCTTCAAAATTAAAAATTAAAAATTAAAAAAAAATTTAAGATATTAATTTTCAGTGGTAGCCTATTGGCAGGGGAGAGCCATTTTTTTGAAGGTTGTACGCATCTATAGGTCACTGGACCGAGCTTTTTGATCCTTTGGACACTTAAACTTGTAGCTTTTCTATGTAATGTTTCCTCATAGAACATACACAATTCCCAGGTTAGAAGACAGACAGACAGTTCCTGATCTCTGGGGAATGTGGGAGGGTCTAAAGAAATTGTGTCCTGGAAAACATATCCACCGGGTATCAAGCACAGCACCACCCAGATGATCCAGGGGCAGGATTACTTAGTCATTCAGCGTATACTTTATGGAGTACGTCCTTCATTTTAGGCTCAGTGTTGAACTGAGCAATACCATGAAATCCTGCTTAGCAACCTGCAGTCCCTTCTCCCACCCCCCATCACCAAACCAACCACCTAATGGGAAAGAATATTACTACCTTCAGATAAGGGAAATATGGTTCAGCGTTTTTAAGTGACTTGCCCCAATATCACAAGCATAAATGACAGAAGAAGGAGTTAAACTTAACCCAACTGTCTAAGATGCAGGGCTCACACACTCCCCGATACATCTCCCTGGATCCTGGGACCACTTACAGATTCTCCAAGATTCATTGCTGGGGATCACACCCCAGTGGCAAGTGCTGGCCCGTCTGTCCCCTTTCTTATGGTCTGTCATGCTACGGTTAGAATCAGAGTTAGCTTTGTTGGCTCTCCTTCTGGCCAGCACTTAGACTATGGTCTCTGGTCTGTGCCTTCTTAGGAAGGCACACTCAGGGTGCAAAGGATAAGAGGGAGGAGATTTGTGGTGTGTCCTTTAATTGCTTCCCTTTTAGAACTACCCCCCCCAACTTTTTTTTTTTTTTTTTTTTTTTTTTTTTTTTGGTTACAGCTGGGGTAGGGTGGGGGGCATTGATTGTGACTCACCACACACTTTGAGAGGCTCTGACTCATCTCAGCGCTGGTGTTCTTCCAACTCTGTTCAGAACACTGTGGGTGCCCTTCCCCAGCTGCCCAGAGCAGCCAGACCCGTTCAGATGTGCTTGCTTCAGCCCTAAATGACACCAAGTTCATTAGTAAATTAGACACACACACAAGAATCAAAGACTCCCCAGCAACCAACAGGGCTTAGGCAAGTTTTAGACTGCGTTGAAGCCAAGATTAATGTGCAATACCATTAGAATTAATTAACTGCTTTGCATTCAAGCATGCAGTTTACATTTGCATTGGTAGTATTATTGATAGTTAAAGGTCTGTCTTAAAGTTAAAAAACTTACAAACATTAACTAGAAATATTAAATATTAGTAGTTGAAAGCTAACCATAACTTTTTTAAGTTAACTAGAAGACAAAAGAGATGAACTTCTCTCTATTCATTATTTTATAGAGCGGCATAATAAGATATTCTTCTTGAGTTTGGGATCAGATCACATTTATCAAAAGTTAAGAAGCAAACTTTAACTGCTTAAAGAATTACACTTTTGGCTGTTCCCGGGAAGCAAATCACAGGTGTTTCTTCAAGTACATAAAGGGCTCCAAGTTCATTGAGTTGTTCCTGATTGCTATTTCAATCACTATGCAGTAACTCCATTTCCAAAAGGAATTTTGCATTCGGTAGAATTTGGGCGTTACACTGTCTTTTCTTTCTACGAGCCTGTTCCGGGTCACTCTCCAGCAGAGTTTTTCCTGCATATTTATTGTCAAGAGCACTTTGTCCCATTCTCTGATCCCTTTGCTTACTCCAACGTGTAAACTTTCAATTTCCAGCATTTATCGCGTTCTGTGAGGTGGTTTTTCTAGGAGTATCAAAAAATGGTCTCCACCTGCAGGGAGTACCCTGGATTACAAGGATGAACAACTTCCTTTTGGGGAAAGTTGGCTGTATCCCACTTTTTTTTTTTTAATTTTTCTTTTTACATTTATTTATTTTTGATAGAGAGAGACAGAGCACAGTGGGGGAGGGTCAGAGAGAGACACACAGAATCCGAAGCAGGCTCCAGGCTCTGAGCTGTCTGCACAGAGCCCTACGCAGGGCTCGAACTCACAAACCGCGAGATCATGACCTGAGCCGAAGTTGGACGTTTAACCGACTGAGCCACCCAGACGCCCCTGTATCCCCACTTCTAAGAACAGATGTTTGTATGTTTTGCTGAAGCCCCATCCAGAATCTCCTCCGACTCTCGCTTCTTTTGACATCAAGCTTCTTGTTTTCTACCTGGTCTGATACCTTCTACTTTACTTACCGTACGTACCTCTGCAATGCCCAACTGCAGAGATACGGTTATAGGCGGATGCTAGGATTTTTGTTACCTCCCTTGGCCACATTTTTTAAATGTTTCCTAGTAACTTGTGTTCTGCAAGAAATGAAACAGAGCCATGGTTCTGCAGAAACTTGATAATGTCCTCCCTAGAGAGCTCCCCATTGCTCAGCCTCTCTGGGACCAGCCACAGCGACCTTCCCTCCTGGTGAGGGCCCTCCGCTCTCTCTCGGATGTTTTAGATGTATTTGGAACCAGGCAGTTTGGTAGGACAAAGGATGTTTTAAGGATTTAAAGAGAAAAGAAGCCGCCTACATTGAACTCATTCCCGTGCCGATGTTATTACAGTCCTTGCCTCTGACACCGCATGTGTTCTGGCTTTTAGCAGGATTGTTCTCCAGCTTTGCTCTGAAATGTAAAGCCCCATTGCCCACTGCAAGTCTTAATGAAAAGCAGCTCATAAGCAAGTTACGTAACCTAATTGTAATCCAGGGATCAGCTTGGTTATATTATTTAAAGAAATAGCATCCATTTTCTGTGACCTGATTTAGAAAAGAAACCGAGGGAAGAAAAAAAATACCCACTTCAGCACTCAGCTCCCTGCGCTCATTCTAATGAGAACCCTTGTAAATAATTCAGAAACAGTGACTTTTAAGAACATTAAACCCAACTTAGCTCAGGGTTATATCTCAAAGCAGCTTTAGCTGCTTAAAGCAAATTATAAGTGATCATGAACTATGGGCCTTATTTCTGCGGATAATTTAGTCACTTAGGAAGTTTAATTTCCTCATCAGTTCCCCACACGTGGAGCCGACTAGAGGCAAGATGCTAGGGAGTGCTGAGACGCACAAGCCCTGCTCTCAGGACGCTTACAATCTCATTAGGGTTAATAATAACGTACCATCCCTGGTACATTAATTGGAACAAATGTATCGTAGTAATGTAAAATGTTAACACTTAGGTAAAAGAGGGTTGGTCGTTGGTGGGGTGTTTGCAGTAACTGTACAATTTTTGCAACTTTTTTTCTGTAAATCTAAAACTATTCTAAAATTAAAAGTTTATTTTTAAAAACCTGGATAGGGAAACAGTTGGGTACACAAATAGAAACGCATCCATGCTTGTTGCCTGGTTTATAGAAATAAAACGAGTCCTGCCTAATAGGCAGCTTCATAAGTACTATGATTGCTTTGTGAACTTCAAAAGCACAAGACTGGATTAATCATAATCCTGATTCATGTTAATAATGTGCCATGAATCAAGGACTATGATTTGTCCTTTGGTCCTTACATAAACTTCATTGAATTGATTGATACTCTATATAATCTATATAATAATACAATAAACCACTCAGATCCAACTCTCAACCCGTGAGCTAAAAGGCCTCCATGACTTACATTGACCTACGTGTTCCTCTTCTGTCGCATCCCCCAAATGCCCGCTCGGTAGTAACCGTCCTCTTAAATTTTGCTTTTATCATACCCTGGGTTTTTTTCTTTTTAAGTTTATTTATTTATTTTGGAAGAGAGCATGAGTGTGACTGGGGGAGGGCGCGCGCGCGCGCGAGAGAGAGATAGAGAGAGAGAGAGAGAATCCCAAGCAGGCCCCATGCTGTGAGCACAGAGTCCGACTGGGGGTTTAATCTCAGGAACTAAGATGGTGACCTGAGCCACAAATCAAGGGCTGGACACTTAACCAACTGAGCCCCCCCAGGCCCCTCTATCATACTATTGCTTCTCTGTACATTTTTTTTTTAATTTTTTTTTTAACGTTTATTTTTATTTTTGAGATAGAGAGAGAGACAGAGCATGAATGGGGGAGGGTCAGAGAGAGGGAGACACAGAATCCGAAACAGGCTCCAGGCTCTGAGCTGTCAGCACAGAGCCCGACGCGGGGCTCGAACTCACGGACCGCGAGATCATGACCTGAGCTGAAGTCGGCCGCCCAACCGACTGAGCCACCCAGGCGCCCCGCTTCTCTGTACATTTTATTACACATATGTTTGGGCCAAAACTTTATGCTCCTTTTATTTGTTTTTGAACTTATACGTCATCTTCTGGGACTTATTCTTTTGGCCCAACATTATGTTCCTGAGATTTATTAATAATATGATTATAGTTAATGAATTTTCACTGTTGTATAATATTCAATAGCAGAAATATACCACAATTTATTTAACCATGTTTACATTAATTTACATTAACCATTTAATCAGTGGTTTCTAAAATTTTGCGACGACAAACGGGTTCTGCCACAAACATACACATTTGTCTCCTGGAAAATGTGTACTGATGTGGCCATGGAACTAGAGCTTTGTGAGACTGAACAGTCTTAAAACAGTTTAAGAACTAAGGCAGAACAGTTCACTTATGGAAATTATGTTATACATGTCCAGGGAAGAGCATATAATATAAATTCTTCACCTTTGAGGCAAAGCATAATAGGAATGATACACTAATTCCATGTCAGTTAAGATTTGATTTGTTTGTACCATAAAATCAAAATTAATAGTGGCTTAAACATCCATGTTGCTCTCATGTAAGCCATCCAGAGAGGAGGGGCCTAGAAGCGTGGATGGGCCCATCAACAAAGTCGTCATGGATCCTGGCTTCTTCCAGCTTTCCAGTTTGCTGTCCCTGCAGCGGGACCTTTGTCTACATGATCCAAAAGGGCTTATCAACTTTTAGCCACTACATCTGCTTCTCAGTCGGTAAGGACAAAGAACAGAGGAAAAATGCACATCTCCTATTCAAGGACCCTTTCTCCAAATCGCACGTGACATTTCTAAGGACATCCCATGAACCAGAAGATAGATACGTGGCTCAAACCTAGTTTCAAGAGAGGCTGTAAAACGTAGTATTTATTCTGGGCATCCCTGTACTCAGCTAAAAATTCTATTACTAAAGAAGAATGGAAAAAAGGACTTTGAAGACAATTAGCAGTCTCTGAGAAAATTGTCACAGCTAAACTGAGAGCAGAAAGGAAAGCAACCCAACGAGGATTTATGTTGAAAAGTACAAAGAAAGAGGCGCCTGGGTGGCTCAGTCGGTTGAGCATCCGACTTCGGCTCAGGTCATGATCTCGCGGTTCGTGGGTTCAAGCCCAGCATCGGGCTCTGTGATGACAGCTCGGAGCCTGGACCCTGCTTTGGATTCTGTGCCTCCCTCTCTCTCTGCCCCCCTGCCCCCCCAATCACACTCTGTCTCTCTCTCCTTCAAAAAGAAATAAACATTAAAAAATATTTTTTTAAGTACAAAGAAAAAATAAATACTCATAATATCACCACCCAATGGTTACCAATTACCACCATTAACTTTTTGAGATATATTTTGCAACACTTTTTCATCCATATATACAACCATGTACATATCTCCAGTATATCCACAACTATACCTATATTCCTATAAATATATCCACACATTACTTTTAAAGGAACTATTTTAATTACTGCAGTAAGTCAAAGAGAAAGATAGCTAGGTTGGTTTCCCCCTTTAAACTCTTAATAAAGTTCATGGGGAAAGCAACATTGGGGTAACTACAGGAAAGAGGATAATGTGTCCTGTAATTGCATGTTTATATTTCTCAGAGTTGCTAAATGCAAAATAAGTTTAGCTGCATACAGTGTACCCTGGAATAAGGATTCAAAGGTGAATTTAAGGGGTACCTGGGTGGCTCAGTTGGTTAAGCATCTCATTCTTGATTTCAGCTCAAGTCCTGATCACACGGTTCGTGAGATGGAGCCCCCCACAGGGCTCTGCACTGACAGCCCAGAGCAGGCTTGGGATTCTCTCTCTCCCTCTCCTCTGCCCCTCCCCTCCTGAAAGTAAATAAATAAACGTTTAAAAAATAAATAAGTAAAGGTAAATTTGAAAGGAAAAATGATTAGCCATTCGAGAAAAACTGCGGGCATGTCTTCCATAGGGCAAGTGGCCAGAAAAACTAATGGACACAAGAACTCTGGGGAAATGCATCAACAAGAGTTTGCTAAACCACAGATAGGGAGAACAAGTATCAATAGCTAGATTATTTACTTCTAAGAATGCCCTACCAGATGAGCATGAAGGAGGTTCTTTGGGGTTCTTTTCTCCGTAAAAGAGCCCCCTAGAGAGTGAACCAACATGGCATATGACCTTTGGTCAAGAAAAAGAACATTTACATAGAGCTGTAAATTCACTCAATAAACTTACTGGGACTGTGTTCCTGTCTCCACAGAGACCATAGTACAGGAGGGGAGACACAGAGGTGCCTGTAAAGGTAAGTTGACATTTAGTGGGCGCCAGACATTGTACTAAGCACTTTACATGCATTATCAAGTTTAACACTTATAATTATTCTTATTCTTATCCCTGTCTGACAGATGAAGAAAATAAAGCTGTAGGTTAGGTAACTTGGTTGCAGTCACAAAGCTAGTAAAGGGCAGAGCTGCGATTCTACCCCAGATCCATCAGATTTTAGAGCCCCTGCTCTGGGCCATGACAACCCAAGTAGTTAGTGTTACGACAGAAGGTTGTGCAAAATTCTGAGGCAACACATAACAAGCATCAAATATCTGCCAGAGGAAAACTTGTAGAGCAGCACAAAAGTGAAAAAATGTGAAGTATAAATATAATGTCAGCAAGTGTTGAAATAAGATGAATGTAACCATTGATAAACGAATGGAAAAGACAAGATTTCCACATCAGAGCCTAGTAAGCCTGGATTTTAGAAGCAGTCTTTTTGTTTTCGTGATTCACTGCATAATTCAATCCTATATCACCTAATATCTTTATCCCTATTTTAGTAGTTAATCATACATTGGACACCTTATCAAGCTATCTTTTCTCTGTGAGCTGCCTCCACATGTAGACTAACTATTGGCCATAAAAAGCAACATACAACATGTTTGATTCTTTTCTCTTTTTTGTTTTTCAGATCCTTCACTGAGGTACACATTATCATACTAGGCACTGAGTACGTATATGAGTTGAAGTGATATCCATTTATTTAAGGTTGATTCAAAGTGGTAGATAGAGAAGATACACAAAGAAGACCCAACATATGGATAATAGAGAGTCCTGCAGAATGAAAACAAAGTACTAAATAGAAGAAATATTTAAAATTAGAATCCAAGAAAAATGTCTAGAAATAAGAAAAGATTTGAATCCACCTATTGAAAGGAACACACAGAGATGAGACTGGAAACTAGACAGGCACCCGGTCATGCTGGTCCTTGTAGGTCACTACAAGAAATTTAAATTTTGCTCTAAACGCAGTAGGAATCCTTTGGAGGACTTTAATCAGAAACACCATTGATTCCACAAAATGGAGAAGTAAAAATGTGTGTGGACCTGAAAAAAAATGAAATATGAGCATTAAGACATGGTTGTGCTTTACAACACAAGGCCTCTCTGCTTCCACTTTAACTGTGGCAATTTTCCTACATTCCTTCCTGCATGAGACTCCCCCCCCCCCCCCGCCCACCTTTTCTCTCCATTTATCAAGTTTCTACCCATGAAGAGATTAAAGTTATGCCAACCTTTTTGGCATGAAGAATTGGGAAAGAATGGCTAGCAATTTAGGGATTAAGAGTGTGAAATGAGAGCGGGAATTGCTGAGATAAAGCCCTAGAAAGCAATCCCAGGTGAGAGGCACGGGAAGGGACTAGGGAATCGGAAACCTGTTGCTAAGGTAGAAAAAACTAAAAATTGAAGTGCAGCGTTGGGGGTGAAAGAGTATGAGGAAGCATACTCAGGAAACGAGGCTCAGGACAAGGCCTAAACCTCTTTATGTTCAGCAAACCCTGGAATATCAAAGTCTCTATTCAAGGGAAGGTGGTAGAAATGGAATCAGAGAAAGACACAATCAGGAAGATTTTGAAAGAAAAAAAATTAATGCTTTCTATCCAAATCTATACTTTGGTGAGTGTAGAAATGTTAGGGGCTTCCCTGTCAAACTTGTCATTTTAATATCACTGTTATTTGTTTTTCATACTCTCTGTATTCTTAATTTTTCATTCTCTACCTCTCAGATTAAATGTAATTTCCTGTATGATTAAAGTTCTCATGTGGAGTGTTTTGGTGAGAATAGCATGGGTATCAAGCTATTGTGGACCAACTTCCACTACAAAAATATCAAAATGCTGTATAAAATAATACAAAGAATTTAATTAGTCGAGACTGAGAGAAAGAAGGGAAGAAAGAAAAAACAGAAAGGGGAAACTCTTTGCCAAGAACAAAAAGTGGGTTGAAAATCAGAGCAGTAGACTCCAATTATCCTGTAGTAACCGGGCAAAGTGGGATACTGGACCTGGTTATAAGTGCATGGGGCTGGAGGCTGGGGATTGAACATCCACATAGGGAAAAATACATGACTTAAGAAAGGCAGGGTGTCGGAACTGGGACCTGGCCAAGGTGGTCTATTAAATTTATGAAAAGGGAACTAAAGAAAAAAAAGGGGGGCATCCCAAAGGTCCCTGTGCCTAATACTAGATATATTACGTGTCCAACAGGGGAATAAAAACTCTAGACTATTCAAATGAGGGTGTGGGAATTCATATTTTTAGTGCCCCTAAGGTGTGGAAATTCCCAAATTGGTCTAGGACTCCCAAAATTTCTCAAGCCCCAGCAAGAGAAAATATAAAACATCAGAGCAAAGTGGCTCCCACAGTTCAAGGGACTAAAATGAGAAAGAAAAAAAAAAAAAAAAAGAACATCCTAGATCCTCCAAAATGAGCTCATAATATACAAGAGAGACGAAGAAATGAGCCAGCATGAGATGGAGCTCACATGCACAATGGGAAGAATGTGTGTGCTATGAACTACATACAACAGCAAATCAGAAAGGGAATACTAGATATTTAAGTTAAAATGATAAAGGGGTTGACACCAAAAACATGATCCTTAAAAGGAAAAATTGATAAATTATACCTCATCAAAACTGAAAACTTCTGCTCTCCAATAGGCCCTGTGAAATAATGAAGATAAGCTGCAGACTGGGGAAAAATATTTGCAGACCACATATCCAACAAAGTACTTGTATCTGGATGATATAGGAACTCTCAAAGCTGAACAGTAAAAACAAAAAAATTCATTTAGAAAACGGGCAAAAGACATGAACAGACATTTCACCTAAGAAGATATACAGCTGACAAGCACATGAAAAGGTGCTGAACATTATTAGTCGCTAGGGAAATGCAAAGCATTACAGCAAGATATCCCCACACACCTATGAGAATGCTGGGGAGGACGTGGAGAAGCTGGATCGTTCGTACAGTGCTGGGGCCCTTAAATGACACAGCCACTCTGGAATACAGTTGGCTATTTCCTTTGAAACCAAACATGCAATTATCATGTAACCCAGCAACCGAACTCTTGAGCATTTGTTCCAGAGAAACGAAAACCTAT
The DNA here is from genome assembly GCF_024362965.1 of Panthera pardus. Lineage (NCBI taxonomy): Eukaryota > Metazoa > Chordata > Mammalia > Carnivora > Felidae > Panthera > Panthera pardus. The sequence goes on from NW_026526832.1 coordinate 21,810,568, forward strand.
GTTTGTACAAAACTTGTACGTGAATGGTCATAACAGTTTTATTCATATCGGCATAAAACTGGCAACAACCTAGATGTCTTCAACTGGCAAAAGTTTAAACAACTATGGTATATTCAAACCGTAGAATACTACTGAGCAAGAAAAAGGAGTAGACTATTAATTATAAACACAACTGGGATGGATCTCAAGGGAATTTCACTTAGTGAAACAAGCCCATCTCCAAGGTTATGTACTGTATTATCCAATGTATAGACCACGTTTGATATAACAAATTGATAGAAATAGAGAACAGATTTTTGGGTTCCAGGTTGAAGAACAGGGTGGGAGAGTGAGGGAAGTCGGTGTGCTTCTAAGAGCAGCCTGAGCCTTGCAGAGATGAAGCACTTCTGTATCTTCATTGTAGTGGTGGTTACACAAAGCTATACACGTGATAAAATCGCATAAAACTTTGCACACACACACACGCGTGCACGCACGCACACACTCATAAAACTCGTGAAATCCAAATTAAACCAATGAGTAAAGATATACAAGAAAGGAAAGAAACTTTGATAAAGAAAACCTAGGCAGACATTTTAAATACAAATCACATGTTCAGAAATGAAAAATATTGTCACCAAAATAAACAGCTTAAAAGGCAAATTAAATGGCATATCAGGCATAGCCGAAAAGAGAATTTGTTACCTTAAAAAATAGATTTGAATAAATCATGCAAAATGCCACATGGAGGGATTAAGAGATGGCAAATGCATGAGAGAAGTTCAGAGAGAGGGCACAACGGGAAGATGCCACATCCCTCTAACAGGAGCTTTTGAAGGAGGCGATGTTCAGGGGGAAATAAATGAAAATTCGCCATATTTGAAGAAAGTTCTAAATGTCACCTTGACCAGGCATAAAAACAAACAAACAAACACAGGCAAATGATGGCAAAACTACAGAAGACCAGAAATAAAGACAAAGTCTCAGAAGCAACCAGAAGGGAAGGGGAAGGACATACTAGCACAAAAGGGTAGCTATTATTAGACTGACAGCAGATTTCTCATCAGCAACAATACAGTTTGAAAGATTAGACTGATATCTTCAAAGAGATAATACAAGAAAATAATAAGAGAAAATAACTAACTTAAAATTATACGCACAATTAAAGTATGTCTTCAAATAAGGCTAAAATAAAATCATTTTTAGACAGAAAAATTTATTACTCACAGGTTCTCACTAGAAGATCTATGATAGTTATTTCTTCCTGGAGTTCAGGAAGAAAGAAACTGAAACCAAAGTTTCAGAAATGAGATGCAAAAAATAGTTGAGAGGGGCACCTTTGTGGCTCAGTTGGTTGAGCGTTCGACTCTTGATTTTGGCTCAGGGTTGTGATCTTGGGGTCATGGGCTCTGCACTGACAGCCCAGAGCCTGCTTGAGATTCTCTCTCACTCTCTCTCTCTCTCTCTCCCTCTGCCCCTCTATCCTACTTGTGTTCCCTCTCTCTCTCTCTCTCTCTCTCTCAAAAAAGTTGAGAGATAAATTGGCAAACATGTAGATTAAATCCACACAAATATTAATTGTAAAAAAAATTAATACTACGGGAGAGTGATTGGAGGACAGGAACAAACTGTAAAAAATACAAGTGAAGGAAAAAAGGTCAAACGGGAGTTGGGGAGATTAAATTTAAAGAATCTAAGGCCTTTGTATTGTTTGGGAAGGGAATAGAACTCTTGGTTAACTGGAAACACTGTTAACAACAACTGTACATGTTAGATATTAACAATAGCCAAAAAGCCTCTAAAATATAGATATGTAATATACAACTTTCCAACGAATAGAAGGAAAAAGAGGACTTAAAAAATCAAGACAATACTTGACAGGAAAAGAGAAATAAAGAAAGAACAGGGTAAATAGAAAATAACTTGCTAAAATTAATACCAAATATATCAGTACTCAAAAGAAAAGGGATGATTTTTCTGATTCCCTCAAAAGTCACCTATTCTTAGGGACACCTGGGTGCCTCAGTCAGTTAAACATCCCATTCTTGGGATCCCCATCTTGATCATGATCTCACAGTTTGTGAGATCGAGCCCCATGTCAGGCTTTGTGCTGACAGTGCAGAGCCTTCCTGGGATTCTCTCTTTCCCTATCTCTCTACTCCTCCCCACCTCAAAATAAATAAATAGACAATTTTTTAAAAGTTAGCTATTCTCAGAATGGATTTAAAAAACAACAAATTCCTGCCATATGTTGATGAAAAAAAAAAGGTTTTTCAAAAAATACCAGGAAAACATACATTTTTAAAAAGCTGGTACACCAACGTTATTATTTTACAGAGTAAATGTTAAAGCAAAAAGTATTATTTGTGATAAAGAATATCATTATTTAATAAAGAAAGGAATAATAATTCTGTCTTGTTTGATGCTGGGTTTTATTTTCACAGTCTTGAACAACACCTGGCACATGGTAGGTGCTCAGGAAATGAATGGTTGAATAAATTAAGTCATGAGGAAATTACAGATGTAACAGCATAGCCTTAAAATATACAGAGCAGAATCTGACAAAATTCTAAGGAAAACTGATAAATCTATAATAACATTGGTCAATTTTTAACATTTGTCATACAGGAAATAATGAGATCAAACAGAAAAATTTAGTGAAAGATACAGAAGATTTGTGTTCCTGACTTAACAAATAGACATATAGAGAACCCTATACCCCACAATTATAGAATACATAATTTTTCAAAATCATTTAAAAAATTGCATAGAAAACATTTTACAAATATTAACCACATGCCAGACCATAATGGAAGTCTTAACAAAGACTACATACAGAATTCATATATATATCATGTTTTCTGAGCACAATCTGATAAAGTTAGAAATAAATAACAAAAAATAGTTTTTTAATGTTTGGAAAATTGAAGACAAGCTTTGATTAATATAGTCTTCAAAGAAGAAATAATTATGCATATGAAGTACATAGAAAGTGAATGGCAATGAAAACACTGTATATCAAACTCAGTACTAATAGCACAAAAGGAAAATTTATTGCCCAGCATGGATATATTTTAGAAAGAAGAATGAAAATTAACGAGCTCAGTTTCTAAGTCCAAATATTAGAAAATGCATAATGGAGTATGCAAGAAAGTAGAAGGAAGCAAATAATAAAGATAACAGCACACATTCATGAAATGAAAAACACTATAACAGTGCTATTCCTTTGAAGAAGCTAAGAAGGTAACGTTTTATTTACTTTGAGACACTTTTTTCCACATTTTACATCTCTGAAGTATTTTATGATTGGTGATATCTAAGATTCAATAATATATGATAGACGAACTTCTGGTAGGGTTGATCAATGAAAAAAAGAACGCACAAACAAGCAGTATTAGAAATGATATGAAGATATAACTATGATTACAATAAACTTCTTTGACCAAACTAGTGCTGATAAATTTGAAAACAAATGGCATGGTTTTTTAAGATAAAGTATTAAATTTAACTTGAGAAGAAACAGAAAATACTGCTAGACTTCTGACCATAAAATAAATGGAACAATAAATAAATCTACCACAAAAAAATGAAGCTCATAATATTTTATAGGCATTCATTTCCAGAAAATGAACTCAAAAACAGAAATTTCATCTTAGGAGGCTAGTATATTCTTGATGCCAAAACCAGACAATGGCTATGAAAGAAAGAAAAATATGGTTCAATCTTCATTATGAACACAAATATAAAAATATACTAGACAAGATAATAACAAGCCAAATCTAGGAACATAGGTTTGTTTTTTTAAAAGAAATAATGACCAGTTTGGTTTATCACACAAATATAATGAGGAATTACCCTAAGAAAAAAATCTACTGTTTCATTTCAATGCATTAATAAATTAAAGAAAGAAAACCACCTAATCACCTCAGAGGATCCAGGAAAATACTTCAATAAAATTCAACATCCACTTGTGATTAAAAAAAAAAATCCAAACCTATAAAACTCTTAATTAGAAATAAAAGGACACCTCCTAGCCTAAAAAGGAGTACTGACTAAAACCTACAGAAAATATAATCAATAGTGAAATGTTAGAAGCATTTTTACATTCAGGGAGAAAAGACAAGAATGACCATTATCACTACCTCTATTTAACATTGTTCTGGAGATCCTGTTCAAGAAACAAGTAAAATGTGTACGAATTAGAATCATAGAAACAAAACTCTCATAATATATATATATATATATATATATACATATATATATACCATGAGATATATATACTATGAGATAGATATAGATATAGATATAGATATAGATATAGATATAGATATAGATAATGTTTATTTTGAGAGAGAAAAAGTGTGCAATCAGGGTAGGGGCAGAGAGAGAGAGGGAGAGAGAGAATCCTAGCAGGCTCCATGCTGATCGTGTGGAGCCCAACGTGGGGCTTGATCTCATAAATCATGAGATCATGGCCTGAGCTGAAATGAAGAATCTAACACTTAAATGACTGAGCCACCCAGACACCCCTCATAGCATATTAATTATAGTTGTTTCAAATTCTCAGTCTGATAATTCCAACATCTCTGCCATAGCTGAGTCTGGTTGTCATGCTTACTCTGTGTCTTCAAACTGTGTTGTCTTTTAGTATGCCTTGTAATTTTTTGTTGAAAGCCAGACGTGACACATGGGTAAAAGGAACTGGGGTAAATAGTCCTTCAGTGTGTGATTTTATATTTAGCTGACTAGGGTTACACTGTGTTTACCATTTGCTATAGCTATAGGTGTCCGAGGTTAAAATTTCCTCTGGTGTCCTTGTTTCTGTCTGCCTCTTGTCTTTAGGTGTCTCTGAAGACTTCTTATTAAATAATGTCTGGGATATGCAATTCTGTCTGTTGTATTCCCCTGTTAGTATACAGGGGCCTTCTTGTTCTGGTGGTGTGAAGTGTGGGGGCAGGGGAAGTAAGTATTCTATTGTCCCATGGTTAGGTCACAGACTTTTAATGAGCCTTTGCCCCTGGGCTGCGACTTTCCAAGTGCTTCTCAGTTTTGTTTAGATGAGACAAGAAGGTTAGAGGGGGCTGATGTTGGATATTTCCCTTCCCTCCGGTTGGTTAGTCTTTGGCAAGAACCCAGTCAGTTAGGCTCTGGTAAAATAGTTTCTCTTGAGGCCTTGTTAAGAACAGAATGATAAGGACAGAATTCTCTGGGCATATTTCAAAATAGAATTTAAAATGTCTATACCAAGACACCAAAACCATAATTAAAAGACAAGTTCCAAGTTGGCCAGGTTGTAGAGCAATAGGAACTCTTATACATGGCTGGTAGATATCTGAGAGAGCACAACCTCTTTGAAGAGCAATTTAGTGTTATTTAGTAGAATTGAACTAGGCCCCAGCAATTCCATCCTTAGATCTATACTCTGCACTATCTGCCAACACACTTCAATGTGTTGCTGTTTGTACTGATGATGCAGAAGCAATTGTAGGTAAAACCACTGGTGATTTAGTACAAATCGAATGGTGCCAAACTGTTTTGCTCGTCATTGTATTCTTTATTGTCAGGGGCTTGAAGTAAAATCGTCATCATCATCATCACCATCATCATCATCCAGTTCTACTTAGTAATTTAAAAATTTTTTTTAAGGTTTATTCACTTTTCAGAGACAGAGACAGAGAGTGAGGGGGTGGGGGGAGGAACAGCCTGAGAGGGAGACACAGAATCCGAATCAGGCTCCAGGCTCTGAGCCGTCAGCACAGAGCCCGACGCGGGGCTTGACTCACAGACCGTGAGATCATGACCTGAGCTGAAGTTGGATGCTTAACAGACTGAGCCACCCAGGTGCCCTTTTATTTATTAATTTTACTGACGAAGCAGTAAAAATTATTTATACATTTTATTAAATCTCAACTCTGAAGTACATGTCTTCTTAATATTAATATTCTGTGTAATGAAACAGAAAATACATATCAAACATTTCTGCACACTGAAGTATGATGGTGTCTCACGGCAAAACACATGCTTTTTTTTTTTTTTTTGAGCTATGAGCTGAACTAGCTGCTTTTTTCATAGAACACCCTTTCTACTTGAAAGAAAGACTAAAAAACTATGGTTATTCAGACTTGGGATTTTGGCAGGCATTTTCTCATAAATGAACAAAGTGAGCCTGTCACTTCAAGGAACTGACTACATCTGTTGCCAAAGATAAATTTTGAGCTTTCAAGCAAAGTTAGAATTTTGGAAAATTTGTATTCACTACCATGACCTTGACAGTTTCCCAATTTTAAAAAATGTTTTTATGATTAAATCAGTGGTGATATAAATAAATGTGTTTTTCTTAATTTTTTTATGTTTATTTATTTATTTATTTATTTATTTTGAGAGAGAGAGAGATAGTGGGGGAGGGGCTGAGACAGAGAGGGAGACAGAATCCCAAGCAGGCTCTGCACCATCAGCACAGAGCCCAATGCGGGGCTCAAACTCAGGGACCGTGAGATCATGACCTGTGCCAAAATGAGGAGTCAAACGCTTAACTGACTAAGCCACCCAGGCACCCCAATAAATGTGGGGGGGGGGTTGATATTATATAATAAAACCTGCTGACATTTGTAAGGCATGTATAACTCAGTGAACCAATGTCTCCCAAATGACCAAGAAAGATCAATGGGTTTTAGTGTAACAAAGGATGAGAAACTCATTGACACAATTTCAGATTCCACATTTGGAACTAAACTTTAAGAAACTGTCACTTGTAGACTCTTGATTTAGTATCTTTGATGAAGAATATCCAAATCATCTAAGAAGGTTATTAAAATACTCCTCCCCTTTCCAACTACATATTTGGGTGAGGCCTGCTTGTCATCCTATGCTTTAACCAAGAACTTATTACAGCAGGTTGAATACAGAAGCAGATATGAAGAGCCAGCCAACTTCTATCAAGCCAAACACTAAAGAGATTTGCAAAAATGCAAAAACAATGACCTTCTCACTAATATTTTTGTGTAGTAAAATACAGCTATTTTTTTTTTATTTAAAAGCATGTTATTTATGGTAAAATGTAGTAGGCTTATTATTGCTATTTTTAAATGAATTAATACAGAGATATTTTTAAAATTTCTCAGTTTTAATTTCAAACCATAAAGATCAGTAGATAAAATCCATATAGACAAAAGCTATTTGGGGTTACAGCAACGTTTGTGAGTCAAAAAAATTAAGTTACTAAATGTTTATCGAGAAGGGAACGGATAAATACATTTTGATAGAGTCATAAAATACAACAAAACACCTCTCTGAGGTTAAATGAGCTAGATTTATATGTATTAATGTGGATGATTTGGGAACATGTTGAGAGAAGTAAAAACAGTTTGCAAAATGAGGGGCACAGAATGATTCCACAGACACACATCTCAAAAACAGAGGGATATTGTCGGCTTACGGATACCTCCATAGTTAGTAAGAATATACGCTCCTGTGGAAACACAAGAGGATACATATCAACCTCGGAGGCTAATGGGGTCGGGGGCCAGGGGAAGCAGGGGAAGTTTCAAACGTATACACAAAACATCTAGAAAAAGATGGAAGAAACCACGGCACGAAGTTAATGTTTACACTCTGGGGCCATAGGTGTTGTTCTGTATCTTTCTATTCACTTGAAATATCACAGCGTTAAAATATACTTGGTTTTAAATGCCTCTGTTGCATTTGCTGTCAGTGAAGAAATATTCAACTGGCTGGTTCCCAGCGGAACAACATTTTCTCCATTCAGGGCCGGACAGCCAGCTGTCCTGCTTTTTGCCGGCTGCTTCTTGACCCTAGTAGATGACTTGTGATATTTGAAGAGTAATGTCTTTTCTGCCTGCAGAGCTCTTGATCCTGGGTTCTCAGTCATGGCCGCAAAGGAAATTCTCCCTCAGGTTTCTTACAGAACTCCCGCAGCTGTCAGGGAGGGCAGGCAGCCAGCACGCCCAGAGACAACTTGAGCCGGCATCAGCATGGTTCCCGCTTGGGGCAGGAGCCCTGACACAAAGTATCCTGTTCCTGTTCCTTTTCCTTCTGAAGCCAGAGAGCAAGCCTTTGATTCATGGGGCGATGATATCATGTAGTCCTGCTGGGTGTAGCTGGGCTCCAGGCGAGCATCTGGGAGGCACCTAATCCCCTCCCCACACCCAGCACTCCCTGGAGCCTCATGGGCCCCACGGGATAGTTTCATGGTAGAGCTGAGATGATCTTTGTACCTTTAAATTCAGACATTCGGCTCTGAAGCCACTCAGCTTCCCGGCATTTTTATTGAGAATACCCTCGGCGATAATTTTCAGACTTCGCGGCCTCCGATAAGGAGGAAGAGCTTGATATTCTGGTTTTGTTTCTGTTTGAAGAGCGTATCCCCAAAGGAATTGCATGTGTCCCAGATTCAACACAGCTGTTAATTAGAGCTGAGAACACTTGGTTGACCCCTGTGTGGCTAATTGCTAGAATTGAGAAGCGTCTCTAAGGGCCTCCTATGATAACAACTGAAAATTGTACTGAGCATCACCTAACGCTTCTGGAAGCAGTTCAGGATGGGAAGCAATAGGCTCCCTGCAGCTCCTGGCGCGAGAGAAGCAACTATGTGCTGAAGGAGCAGTATTAAGGATTCTCTTCAGTGATTAAAACACCCACATTTCACTTTGGATGTGTGGCTTGAGGCAGTGTGCACAGAAGGCCTTATCAGAGAGCTCAGAACGGTGCAGCACAGCATACGTGGCCTACTTCGGAGGGCTTCGACTCCCCCTCTGACATCTCACCCCAGGGTCAGTGCCACCACCGCCCCTGGGCCAGTGCTGTGGGTCAGGGCAGGAAACAACTCCGGTGGGGAGTGGGGACGGCTGTGAGCAGCTTCTGAGGTGTCGTCTGAAGCAACCGTTCTGTTTCCCCATGTTAAACGGACAACCGAGACTCACTCTTACAATGAGGAAAATGTCTGGAAATCACCTAGGTCCCTGCCTGGCACGAAAAGAGTGGCCATCACCTCCCTTCCCGTTGGCTCTGCGAGCAGAAATAACTGAACGGAAATGTCCACGGACAGGGCGAGAACTGGGCTGGAAAGAAGAGGAAGTAACAGAGGGAAGAAAACGAAAGCCGATTGTCAGAGAGCCGGCCAGAGGGACATCGGTTAGGGAGAGGAGAAAAGGGGAGGCAGCCAGGGAAGAGGAGGAGGCAGGGAGGGCCGAAGAGCCACTTAGGGGAGGCGAGGGAGAGAAGTGGCTCTTCCTCCTTCCTCCCCAGGTCCTGGGAGAGAGTAAAACTCACCAGAACCGGCGGCAGCAAGTGTTTTGGGCTTCTCAGCCAAGAGGCCCAGATCATACCCCAGATAGTTTAGTGGCCTGGCGGACTCCACTCCCTTGGCCTGGCCTAAGGAAGGTCGCCTGGAGCCAGCAGTGTAAGGAGACCCATGATCCCTTTTCCAGAAGAGATCCAAAGCATGGGTCCAATTCCAGGAAGTGACAACAGCAGAAAGCAACCCAGAGTTAGCCGCCCAGAGCCGGGGAGGGGAAAGAAACAGAGGAAGCTGGAGAAAAAGGGATCACTTGCATTTTCTTCTAGACCCAGATTGGCTGCGGAGGGCAACCCGTGCCAAGGACAGCTGGGGACCCCATGTATCTGGAGTCTCTAATTGGACGTGCCTCCTCCTAATGGACACCTCTCACTAACAAAGATTATGGAGGATGCCCTGTGTGCTTAGCCTACTTGGGACGGTAGTTGGGGACATGGGGGCAGCGAGTATAGCTGCCCTCTGCAGGCAACGAACTGGAGAAGAAAATCTAATACACAAGATATCACAACGTGCAGTGCCGAAGAGTATCAGACATTTAGCTAAACGGGACAGTGCCGGGCTGAGTCCACAGGGACTGGAAGGGGCATCAACGAGGGCTGGGGTAGTCCGAGAGACTTCTCAGAGGAAGCTGGGCCAAGCGTTGAGTGCGGACCTTGAGGGAAAACATAGAGGCAAAGCGTCCTGCTTAGATGAATCAACAAGGCTGATCTCACTTGATTGGAAGGTCCTTGTTGGACAACGATGAGAAATCATGGTCCTTTGCTGCCACACATTTACATGGAGCTTTATATTCTAAGACTTTCATATAAATGTTCATAATTGCTCCCCACAAGGCTTTTAAGAAATAGTTTTTATTTTTAGAATTGGAAAATACCTTAGATTTTTATCCAGCCCAGGCTCTACACATGACATTTGAGGAAGTGATTCCCAAAGAGTTCAAGTGACTAACTCAAAGTCACACAGTTAAGTAGCCCCAGGACTATAACGCAGGTCTTATTATTCTGCTTAAATGGACTTAACAAAAAGTATATGAATGCAATTTTGTTTTCATTTATATGGAGCTATTTCCTATAATAGAGACATGTACTTGAAAAGAGTAATTGTCTATGTTTTGTTTCCTTATGCTAAAAGGAATATATGATCCAAAATATATGATCATCACAGAAAATTTAGAAAGTACAGGTAAGCCAAAAAATTAAAACCATCCATAATCATACCATCCAGTTTACAGGCTTTGAAAATCGTTAAAAGTATGTATTCTTTTCATTTGAACCTTACACACGGGTTGCTTTATTTTAGGCGTAAATGTCTCTGGTCCCCCTTAAGGAGAAGAACATTAAGAAGCAGGATAGAAGCAGCATAGTGTGCAGAATCTTAAAGGGCATAAAATTTGGAAGCCAAAGGTCTAGGTTCCAGACCCGGTCAGTCATTACTAGCTGTGTGGTCTTCCGTAAGTCAGCCAACTTTCCTGCACGTTGGGTTCTCATTTACAAAATGATGGGGTTTCAGCCATCTCTTTCTTAGCTTGCTAAAATGTCTTTTCTAGGACTTCAAAATCAGGCATTGTAAGCTTACAACAGTTAATTAAAACAAAGCAAAACAGTTTCTGATGTTTTTAAAGGAACATAACAGCATGTTAAAATAGGCCTCTTCCTTTCTCAGGGTTTTGGCTGGGGCTCCAAAGCTGAGAACAATGGGTTTATGTCTCCCCCACATTTGCACACATTCTAAGCCAGATATAAGACTGTCTAGGCAGGACTGGCAAAGAGTGGTCTCGAGCTTGCTCTGCCTCAGTTAGACCTCCCCACACCCCCAAGCTTTGCAGAGAAGGCTAAAAGAACGGACCTAGAGGCTGCCTTCTCGTTCCACTGGAAAAAAAAAATCCTTAATGAAAGGCTGGCTGGTGGTACCTCGGGCAGCCGAGCAAAACCAATGGGTCCCCAGAGGGAATAAGCTGCATTTACAGAAACAATAGAAAAGTCTGTGCCACGAGAACATGAAAAAGAGAGTTGGACTCATTATCTTATATACTCGAAGAGGCTTTTCTAGATGATTCCAACATAGGCCACACGGTGTAGGTGCTGGAATCCGGGTGATAAGGGGGGAATTTCAAGAGCCAGCTGACGTGGGTATCATCCAAGCAATGCTATCGTACGCTATCCCAGGGAGGAAGGGTCTCTCAACAAATCTTCCAAAGCACCCCACTAGAGACATACCCTTTAGATCTGCCAGTCACCGAGGAGAGGACCCTGTGATTGCAACTGCTACAGCCACTGAACACCTTGCCTCTTTCTCTCTAACTCCCTCTCTCTCCTGGGCCCAGCTAGTGCAAGAGGGGGTGAGACAAAGAACAAAGGACCGTGAACCACGTTTGCGAGTCTGGCTGCGACCCACACTAGCGGGAGGGAGAACTCTAATTTGGATAAGACACTGAAGTTTTGAAACGACATTGGACTGAACTTCTCAATACGTGAAAGGGAGCAGAAAACCATGGGTAGTGGGGAAAGAGTGGAGACAGCAATTCTGAAGGGCCAGTCATAAGGTAGAAAAAAGTTGCTTTCTGCTCGAGTCCTCCCAGATCCAGCTTGTTTAACGTGCCGGTTGCAGGAGCGTAACTTGGGTGAGCAAAGAGAGGGTTGCAAAGGGGAGAGAGATTGGTGGCCAGATCCCAATCAAGAGGCTGTTGTCTGGAAATTAGGCAATAAGGCGATGGGAGCTGGGGATGTTTCTGAGGTAACTCTGGCAAGAATTAATGACTGCTTAGGCGTGTTAGACAAGTAAAGTGGGTGAGTCACACAAGCTTCTAAAGTTTCTAGCCTAAGAGACTGGAAGATAGTGACTTGATGGATAGCAATGCCACTTCTATGGCTAAATATGTGTTCTAGAGAGATCCCACACTTAGGTCAATGATGCCACATTTTTGGAGCTCCTTCACTCGAGTCTCCCGAGCCAGTGGCTCCTGAGCCAACTTATGAGTCATATAAAAAAGTCATTACTTTTCATGTATCCATTTTTCATTTAATCCATCACTTCACAAATTTTGTTAAGTGTTTCCTATCTGTTATGCACTGTGCTGGTCACTGCGGAGAAAAATTAGCGGGTCACAGGGTCAGTTCTCAAGTTGCCCATGGGCTGTATGCTCTACCTACTTTAGTTGCTGGGTTAGCCATGGTTTTTGTGGCCTTTCCCCCTTTTAACTCCCTTATGCCATTGATTTTATATAGAAAGGAGCACAGTATGGTGTAAATTGGTTGTTACCATCTTAAATACGTGAATTTATTTTCATTTACCAGTTTTCCATTTTGTCTTATGTCCCACAGAATATAGGCCGTTATGACAATGTGGCCCAGAAATTTGATGTCTGTCCAAATTTGCACTTTCTAAATGTAAGTAGACACTCAAAATGAGTCTAAAAATCACTGCCACAAAATGTACCCAAATAGACCCACACAATTGTTCTCTCTCTCTCTCTCTCTCACACACACACAGACACACACACACACACACATACATACACACACACATTCATACCATTCATATTCAGTTCCGTGGGACAAAAATATGTATCTAGTACTTGGAATATCAGAGTTTGGTGTTAAGTCCTCCAAGGGAGGTACAAATTAGAAACATAGTTCTTTCTTTTTAGAAGTCCACAACTTAGTAAGAGGAACAGATACGTTTAACAGATACATGCTGTTTATAGAGAGACATATGTGGTACATGGTGAAGTGTGAAGTGATAGAGTAAAATAATAAACAATAAATTATAATAAATTAGCAAGGGTGAAAGAATCTATAATAACCCCTTGTATTCAGGCTGCTTGACTTTGGGACCTCAGGTACAAAGATCTGAGTTAATCATACTGTCCAATCTATTCAACAAAATTTCCTAGCACCTACCAGGTGGCAGGCACCTTTCTAGGTAGAGGAAATGCAACTTTTTTTCAAGGTGGGGATACAGTTAACCATTAAACAAATGCCTGATCGTAGTGGCAATGGGAAGAATAAAAGCAAGGTGGCGGGGAAGCAGGTTATTAGATGGCTCTTATTTGGGTGATCAGAAACAGCCTCTCTGAGGATATAACATTTCAGAAGGAACCCAACTTGAGAAGGAAGACCAGGACAAGCCTCTCAGACAAGACAAATGACTGTTGGAAAATCCCCAAGCAAGAATGGGTTCCATGTGCTGCAGAGATGAAGAAGAGGTGGGTTGTGCCCAGACCACTGTGGGCAAGGCGGGGAGCCCGGAATGAGTTGAGGTTGAAGGGGTGGACACCGACCAGGTAAGTAAGGCTAGGTTTTAAAATAACAGAAGGTTTGGCTGATCCTTAAATGTGCACACACGTGCATACATGCACACACATGAAATACCAAAACTGTTTCGAGCATTGACAGAACTGCTGGAATCTCTGCAGGAAATAACACTTATTTGGATCAAGCTTAAAAACTCATTACTTTTTTTTTTTTAAGTTTATTTATTTATTTTGAGACAGTGTGCTGGAGGGGCAGAGAGAGAGAGAGAGAAAGAGAAAGAGAGAGAATCTCAAGCAGGCTCTGCACTGCAGAGCCTGACACGGGGCTCAAACTCACGAACTGTGAAATCATGACCTGAGCCAAAATCAAGAGTCAGTTGCTTAACCAACCGAGCTACCCAGGCGCCCCTCATTACTTTCTGTTCACATCTAATACTTAATTTGCCTACAAAAGTTTAAGGAGCAGAAGAATATTTGAATAATGAACTCTAAGCATTATCAAGGGTTATCAATGAACAGAGTATAGGAAAAGCCATGAGTGACTAAAGAACAATTTGAAAAAGGAAACCCCATTAAGGCAGGCAGGGAGAGGGGAACAATTCCAATTATGAGGGGTGAACAGTGGCAGTTTTTGCTATGTTTCTCATTAGGCTGGAGATGATTATGCCATATTCTCATCATTGGTTTTAGATAAATCCCCTCTCTTACAACGTTATTTTTCCAATCCCCACCCCATAGGTATCCTTTCTAGTATGTTTGGGATATGTCCTCAAGTGCGTATGTATCTTTCATAAATGCATGTTGCTTTCCATGGATGTGATTTTAACTAGCCAACATGAAACTGCGGTATGATATTGTTCCATCTTATTTATTTACTCAAGACTACTTTTAAAGGTCTATCCATATTTCTCTGTGTATCTCTAATTCATCACTTCCAATTGCTGCAGAGTATTTTGTGATAAACGTCCTTCATGTTTTACTTACCCATCCCCCTAGAGATGGAAACTAGGTTGCTTCACGCTTTCTACATGCAATGAACATCCTCATGAAGATGCCCTTATGGGCTGAGGTGAATTTCTCTAAAGGACTACATGGCCATGACAATTACTCTCACTCAAATTCTCTTGATAAAGCTGGATTGCTTTTCTGAATAAATGCACTAGTCCACATGCTTAGTGTATGTTCATAAATGACTTATTCAGAATACACTAAGTTTCAAGTTAAATTTTTGAAATATTTATTTATTTTTGAGATAAAGTGTGAGCAGGGGAGGGGCAGAGAGAGAGGGAGACAGAATCTGAAGCAGGCTCTAGGCTTTGAGCTGTCAGCACAGAGCCCGATGTGGGGCTCGAACTCACGAGTCGCAAGATCATGAGCTGAGCCGAAGTCGGACGCTCAACCAACTGAGCCACCCAGGTGCCCCCAGAATACACTAAATTTCAGAGTCATATGGTGATGTATACAAGATCCCAGTTCAGTTCTAAGTCTTCCAGTTCAGTTCTAAGGCTTTATCCATTGGGAAGTGCCTTTCTGAGAAAGAACCCCCCTCCCCACACGGATGTGCACAAGCACAGATACAAAGTTTAGCTGAATTACTCCTTAAGGGGTATAGTTATCCTTCACTGCCCCTCATTCAATGATTATTTATTGAAGGGCAGCTATAGAAGACATTGCTTTTTTTTCTTCATGAGGTCAAGGTGTTATTTCCCCTCATCCTCATTGTCCCTGTTCCAAGCAGGTATGCACTAGGGGATGAGATCCTTCCTTTCCTTGAAGGAACTTACAATCTAACTTCCTCTCATAACCATAATCAACATTAATACAGGTAGCAGATTTTTCAAAAACTTTTTGTGGTTCCGTTTTCTTACATCTGCATCTGCATGTGATGGCCTCAGAATCCCTCAAAATTGATCATTTTACCTAGTCCCTGTTCTCCATTTCTGGAAACGACAAACTCTCTCAAACTTCAGGCCCCAAATATCCAAGTCATACCAGAAGACAGTTGTTACAAGGCTACTGGCCAGAGCCCAGCATGTAGCACAGTGATTCTGTCGGGGGTTCAATGCATTATGAGCAAATATGGCAGAACCATAAACCAGATCCATTTTAGCTGTGGCCGGTTATGCCCTTGGGTTTGAAATAATTAATTTCCTAGACATGTGGTCCCCAGATGAAATTCATGCTGTGATTTGATTTTTTAAATGCAAAAAAAAAAAAAAAAAAAAAAAATTCTCCAGCAGAAATTCATCACCAACATGTTAAGGAATTTGATGACTAAAAATAATCTCCCCAGAGAGCGTATGGGCATGGTGTGCAAACTTGGAAGGGAAGAACACACCAGTGAGTCTATGTGAGAGGGAATGACAATGGGCACTGAACTGGGGGCCCACCTTCTGGTATCAAAGGCTGTCTCACATGTCAAAAAATATATATTTTTCATCTATTAAATAAGAAATTATTTTGGGCCTGAGCCTGGTGGCTCAGTCGGTTAAGCGTCTGGCTTTGGCTCAGGTCATGATCTCACAATTCGTGAGTTTGAGCCCCACATCAGGCTCTGTGCTGACAGATCAGAGCCCGGAGCCTGCTTCGGATTCTGTGTCTCCCTCTCTCTCTGCCCCTCCCGTGTTCGCTCTCTCTCTCTTTCTCTCTCTCTTTCGAAAATAAATAAACATTAAAAAAATTTTTTTAAATAAGAAATGATTTTAAATGCTTACCATGGACATGAGCCTTCAAATCATATTCATTCCCTAGAAGGCAAGTTATAAATTGGGGAGAGTCAGTTCTGTACACAGTTAGGTGGAGCCCACTCTTCCCCCTCAGAAAATGGTTCTCCTAGATCCTGGGGAAAGAAACCACTCAGTTGCTCTAAAAGAAGAACACTGAAGGCAGAATTTACCCTGAAGCAGGCAGGTGGTAATGGTTGAAAGCTGAGAACACTGACAGATTTATACTGAGCCTCTATAGATGCCCAAGGTCATTATTTAGGTTCTAGGGGTCTAGGACCAAATTTAGTCTGCCAACTTGAGACCCAGGAGTGGAAGCCAACTGGGGACTGGCCTAGGGAGGGAGCCATGCAGCTATATGGGGAAGAGCATCCTGTGCTGAGATCTTCCTGCATGTTGGAGGCAGCAACTCCTGGTTTCGAGGAAGTGCCTTCCTGGGCTCAGCTGATGCTGGCTGTGGCTGCAGCTATCTTGCCAGGCTGGTTCTACAGTGTGGTTCTGAGAGCTCTTCTAGAAGTTCAGCTTATAGCCTGTTCTTCCAGCCTTTCCAACACTTATATGAGCTACCTAATAACTCCCTTTCTGCCTAAAGTAGTTAATATGGATTTTATTGTTGAAACCAAGAACTTGACCCAATTTTAGTTGATTATAGTATCAGTCTTAGGGTTTTCCTTTGTACGAGTTAGTGCATTATACCTCTTTATCTGATTTATCAGCTTTAAATGATGAAATCTTTTGGCCCCCTAGCTATAAAGGATTAGGAAATCAGCATATTTACCTTCCTCAATTTTTATTATACAACCTCCCAAATTTTGGGCAGCTGACTTTCCTACATAATTCCTGTAAATATTCATACTCCTAAATACCAAATCTAGACTTCTTGGTGCTCAGTATCTGATTACCCTGCACCCCAGATAATATTGCTTTTAGGCTAGTCCTATAAGAAGAAAGAATAATGGGGGAGGACAGGGCATCCTTCCATTGAAACTCAAACCCACTCTGTGTTCAGCTGATTGCTTAGGTCCTGATGTGCTTCTCCACGGGAGGATGAGAAGATAGAGGGCTAGTCACTTTTTCCTCTTCCTGCTCACCCCTGGCTTATAGTTTTCCTCAACAAAATCTGATCCTTAAGCCATATTGCATGATGTTGAGGAATTCATTGTGAACCCTGTTTTACCATGGGTGGTGACCACAAAGGGACTCACCTTGTATTACAGTGAAGATCACTTCTCAGGATGTAAAAAACACAAAACAGAAATTATCAGAGAAGAGTCCATAACCACTATGTCATGAATAAACAAAATCAATAAAGCAATGATTGCTATATGCAAAATCAAGACATAAATGACAAACTGGGAAAAATATTTGTACCTCATATCACAAAGGGTTTTGATTTCCTTGATATAAAGAGTCCCCTGTAAATCAATAAGACCAACACCCAACGGAAAATGGGCCAATGATATGGATACACAGTTTATAGAAAAGGAGGTACAAAGGAAACACTAAGACAAATGACTTTTAAACCCAGGAAATGAGAAAATTTTTATTTCAAAATATACCGAGACTCCATTTTTCACCTCTTAAAATGGCACAGACCAAAAAAATTAAAAGAAAAAAAAAAAAAAAGGGGGGCGCCTGGGTGGCTCAGTCGGTTAAGCGTCCGACTTCAGCTCAGGTCACGATCTCTCGGTCCGTGAGTTCGAGCCCCGCGTCGGGCTCTGGGCTGATGGCTCAGAGCCTGGAGCCTGCTTCCGATTCTGTGTCTCCCTCTCTCTCTCCGCCCCTCCCCCGTTCATGCTCTGTCTCTCTCTGTCTCAAAAATAAGTAAACGTTAAAAAAAAAAATTAAGAAAAAAAAAAATGGCACAGACCAAAATGTACTATAGTCCATGGTGTTGACAAGGGTCTGGGGAAATGGGCATGCTTACTGATGGGAATATAAATCAGTATACAACTTCTGGGGAGAGCAATTTGGTGATACCTGTTCAAATGATAAGTGCACATATCCTTTTAGCCAGAATTCTAATCTCAGGGATTTATTCTACTGATACACTTGCATATATAGAAACAGTTATGTACAATTGCAGCATTGTCTGTGAGAGCAAAATATTAAAAACATTTTTTTAACATTTATGTATTTTTGAGAGACACAGAGAAACAGAGTGTGAGTGGGGAAGGGGCAGAGAGAGAGGGAGACACAGAATATGAAGCAGGCTCCAGGCTCTGACCTGTCAGCACAGAGCCCGATGCGGGGCTCGAGCCCATGAACGGCAAGATCATGACCTGAGCTGAAGTTGGACCTTTAACTGACTGAGCCACCCAGGCGCCCCGAGAGCAAAATATTTTCAATCACTTGAAAACAACAAGGAAAATAAGAAATGTAATCTTTGACATACTGGCCAAGTCACTTTTACCCTAAACCTTAACATATATGAAGGAAGGCTATTTTCTATGGTGAGGATCCAACTCAAGTAAGAAAGGAGATCCAGGCAGAGAGATTAGATTGCATATTGCAGAGCTGGCAGAACTCGGAATGCTCAAACGTTCCTGGGAATGCAAATGGATTCCTGAAATCCTTGCTTAGAACCAACAGTACCTTGCTTAGAACCACACTTGGTGCAGGCCAGCTGTTAAAGTTTTCTTGGACTCCATTTGAGACCACTGAGGGGGGGAGGGGAGCAGGTGAAGAAAGAAGGTTGTAGGCCCACAGTCTTGGCATGGTGACGCCAGGTGGAAGAATAGCCGTCAGTAATAAGCTGCCCTGCAGTTGCTAAACTTTTCCTCTGAAGAAGAGGAAGCATGAGGCCAGCTCATACCAGCACACATACAGACTCTGCTTAGATTATGGGGGCTCAGGGAGAGGTATGGCGCTCCGCTTTGGGCCCTTCCCCACAAGTACTTCAGCATATAGGTAGTCCAAGTAGCAGGGTCTCCAGGAGCCAACATTCATATTGTATTTCATGTGGATGGCACCCTCTGGAGAGGACACTATTTGGAGATTGTCCTTTGGAGATGTACAGTGGGACAGCCCTGCCAGGAAAAGTGCCCTTACTGGGGCACCTGGGTGGCTCAGTCGGTTAAGTGTCTGACTTCAGCTCAGACCATGATCTCACAGTTTGTGAGTTCAAGCCCCGCATCGGGCTCTGTGCTGACAGCTCAGAGCCTGGAGCGTGCTTCGGATTCTCTGTCTCTCTCTCTTTCTGCCCCTCCCTTGCTCATGCTCTGTCTCTCTCTCTCTCTCTCTCTCTCAAAAGTAAATAATAAACTTTAAAAATAATTTTTTTAAAATAGTGCCCTAGGGAAACAGCACAAATCTTTACAAAAATACAACAAAAAAGGAGGGAATCAATAGGGAAAATAATTGGCAGATAAAGAACCATGGCAGAAAGATCTTGTCACAAAGCCAGAGAAAATTATGACCAAAACAAATTCCATTATCTCTAGAAACTAAAGAAAAAGTAATCTCTAGGGAAAAAATAACCTGTATATAACAAGCACTCAAAGCAGAGACACAAGGGGTCAAGGAGAAAATGACTAGACAACTGAAGTTAAAACATGAGTTAGTGGGCTACCTGGCTGGTTCAGTCGGCTGAGCATACTACTCTTGATCTCAAGGTCACGAGTTCAAGCCCCATGTTGGGCATGGAGCCTATTTTAAAGACAAACAAACAAACAACAAAAACAAAAACATGAGTTAGTGTTAAAATTTGTTTTCTTTGAGGTAGACTTTATATACAGCAAAGTCTTAGATGTATACTTGATAAATTTTTTAAAAGTTAACTACACCCATGTACCCCCCATTCTGATACAGATATGGAACATTACCAACACCCAAAAAGGTTCTTTCTTGTCCCCTCCCAGTCTCGGGTAATTGCTGTTTCGATTACTATCATCCACTATCAATTAGTTTTGTCTAGTGTTAAATGTACTATAAATGAAAACATATAGTAGGTACTCTTGTATATGTGTAGGTTTTTCTACTTTACATTATGTTGATGATATTCATCCACATTGTTTGAATAGCAATCGTTCATTCTTTTGCAATATTACATAGTATTCTATTAGATATATGTGACACGATTTATCCATTAACGCTTGAATTGATTCTAGTTTTTAACTATGATGAAAAAGGCTGCTATGAATACTCTTGTACATGTCTTTTGGGGGATATAAACATTCATTTCTGTTGGGAATATACAAAGGAGTAGAATTTCTAGGTCAAAAAGTACCTGTATATATAGCTTTGAAATCATTAAAAAGTTGGGTTTTTTTTAAATGTTTATTTATTTATTTTGAGAGAGAGAGAGGATAAGCAGGGGAGGGGCAGAGAGAGGAAGAGAGAGAATCTTAAGCAGGCTCCACACTGTCAGCACAGAGCCCGATTCAGGGCTCAAACCCACAAACGGTGAGATCATGATCTGAGCCAAAATCAAAATATTGGTGTGTGGAGTGAGGTAGGGGGTCAAGGTTAATTTTTTCCTATATGAGTAGCCAATTTACCCAACACCATTATTCCAAATAACATCTTCCCCCCATGAATTACACGTATCACAAGTCAGGGAACTGTATATGTGTGGGTCTGTTTCTGGATTTCTTTTCCCTTCATCTGTTTGTCTCTCCTAATACCTAAATCACATTGTCTGAATTGTAACTTCATAAGAAATCTAATGCCTAAAAGTGTAAGTCCTCCATATTTATTCTTCTTCTTCAAGATTGCCACTTTCAAGATTATTCTAGGTCCTTAGAATTTCCAGATAAATTTTAGAATAAACTTGTCAGTTTAAGCTGATGTACTTCTAAACCAGATGTTAGTAGTCAAGTCTTTGTTTAATTAGTCCTTATACCTTATATATACTTTTAAATTTCATTGATAAAATATAGCGTGAGTGTTGATTTTGGGGGAGCGTGTGTTGGTTCAGTCGGTTAAGAGTCTGACTCTTGATGTCAGCTCAGGTCATGATCTCATGGTTTTTGAGACGAAGCCCCCATTAGGGCTGACAGTGTGGAGCCTGTTTGGGATTCTCTCTCTCCCTTTCTCTGCCCCTCCCCCGCTCATGCTCAGTCTCAAAATAAATAAATAAACATAAAAAACTGATTTTTAAAATCAATTGGAAGAGTTAGGAAAGAGGAGAGAAAAGGTATTTACTACTCCAGAACTGAGGGCCACAATAGGAGTGACAAAGAAACAGTGAACACATGAAAACCAGTAAAGAACATAGAAGAAAAGCTTGAGAAAAAAAAAAAGCAAAGAAAGATGAAAACAAACAATTTGAACTGTCAATAAGAATATGTCTCAATAAAGTTACTAGACTACAATGATAAAGAAAAAAAAATTTTGAACATTTACGCAAAATTATCAACTCATCTATAAAGGGAAACATTTCAGATGAGCCTTGGACTTCTCCATAGTAACATTCAACAATAAAAAAAACAGTGAGGCAATCCTTATAAAAAAACAAGTGTGATCCAAGAATATCATACACAGCCTACCTATCATCATTTAAATATAAATGCAACAGACAAATTGTCCAACATGCCAAAAGTCAGGGAATACAGTTTCTTTCTGGAAGAAAGTACTGCAGGTCGACCTTTAGCCAACCAAAAGAAGATGCAGAATTTGGAGAGGTGCGTTCATTGGATATGAGCAAACACAAAGGACCAAGATGGCTGCTGCCCCAGAAACTTGTTTCAAGCTCTGGAAAACAGCTGAGAATGAACCTTGTCAGAGGGATCACCAACATAGGAAGACCATGGCTCTGACTCTAGAGAATACGGAGCCAACTGCCTGGACTGGGCTATACTGGAGAAGTAGCCAGACCTCGAATGGTTTACAGGGCCAGTAGGAACCACAGAGAAGGTCAAAGGCCCAGGAAGTACCACCAGGCCCCACCTTGCTGAGACAACCAGATCACAGGTCATGGAACCCAGACTCAGCTGTGAAAACCCTGAGACCAAGAGCACCCAGGCCCCCTTGAGATCAGCAGATACTAGACACATATCCAAAGCACAAAGCCAGGGAGTCCCTTCCCCAACACCACAGGGGAGAAACAACAGCTCCTTTCCGTCTGGATCTCCAGATCCAGCTCAGGAACAGCAAGAGGGAGCAGAGCACTTTTATCCAGTAAGAATAAGTATTAATGTATATTAAGTGTTTAGTGTGTGCTAACCACAGGTGTAAGCTTTTCACCTGCTTTAATTCATTTCATCTTCACAACTCTAAAAGGTAAATATTATTCCTCCCATTTTAGAGATTCAGAAATTGAGGCACAGAGAAGTTTAGCAACATGCTTCAGGCCACACAGCAAGTAAGTGGTCTAGCTGAAACATAACCAGAGACAGTCTAGTTCCAGAGCCCATGCTCAAACAATTATGTAAATTGATTATTTTTTTTTAAGTATTTTTATTTACTTCTTAAAATAAGTACTTTTAAAAGTTACTTAAAAGTAACCCAATGTGGGGCTTGAACTCACAACCCCAAGATCAAGAGTTGCGTGCTCCACTGACTGACCCAGCCAGGCACCCCTGTAAATGGTTTATTTAAATCAAGCAACAAGGGTAAACCTGAACTTTATAAATATGGAACTGGTAAAATAAATTATGTTACAGCCACTTGAGGAAATTTAATGTGACCACCATGAAGAAAGAGGCAGGTTTCTATGTGCTGATATGGAATGATCTCCAAGATATATTAAGTGAAAACAGCAGGGTACAAAAAAGTGTGTTATATGCCATCTTTATGAACAAAAGTGTTCATAAATATATGCTTATGTCTGCATATATACTTCTGGTAATATACTCCCAAACTCACAGTCATTGCGACCTTTGGAGAGAGAGACCAGGAATCCCAATGATAAGGGTTGAGGAGAAATCTGCTTTTCATGCTATTCCCTTTTGCGCCTTTTGAATTTTGTACTATGTGCATATGTTACCTAATCAAAAACATGTGATTTAAATAAATAGATATAAAGAAAGCGGAGGGGCCTCCCAGAGACATGGGAAGATAAAAACCATTTCATGAATCTGAGTGAGGCCCTCTGGCAGGGGGCAAGTTTTGCTAGAGATAACACTCTAAATAAAAGGAATATCCTTGGGGCGCCTGGGTGGCTCAGTCAGTTAGGCGTCCAACTTTGGCTCAGGTTGTGATCTCACGGCTTCTGAGTTTGAGCCCGGAGTTGGGCTCTGTGCTGACAGCTTGGAGCCTGGAGCCTGCTTCCGATTCTTTGTCTCCCTCTCTCTCTGCCCCTCCCCCACCTGCTCTCTCTTTGTCTCTCTCTCAAATATAAATAAACATTAAAAAATTAAAAAATAAAATAAAAGGAATATCCTTCAAAGGAAAGAAAGAAAACAAACATGACGGGATGTTTAATAGGGAGGTTTGACTGACCAAGTTTGATAGATTTCAGATTCCAAAGTGAGGTGTGAGACCATATGGAAAGTTCACAGTAGATGCCAAAAGCAGGTTAGACAACTGACCCACATTAAAGGCCTAACATGTTGATGAGAGAGGGAGGATCTGGTGAGGAGGAGTTCCCTGGAAGGAGCTATAAAACCTGCTCAAGGGTAGAGGAGCCTCAGCTCAGCATGACCCCATGGAAACTCGTTTTGTTATCTTTGTGTGGTTAATTCTGGAGGTCGCGACTGACAACCTTAAAGGGGCCAGGTCGCAAAGAAGAGGGAAACAGGGCCCGCCCCACCAAGAGCATCAACAGAACACTTCCTATGGCCCAGAGGTCATTTTGTTAGTTTTTTAAAATAAACTTTACTTATTCATTTTGAGAGACAGCGAGAGTGGGGTGGGAGGGGGAAACAGAAAGAAAAGGAGCGAGAGAGAGAGAGAGAGAGAGAGAAAGAGAGAGAATCCCAAGCAGGCTTTGCACTGTCACTGCAGAGCCCAACTCAGGGCTCGAAACCATGAGATCATGACCTGAGCCGAAATCAAGAGTCTGATGTTTTTTGTGTTCTGTTTTTTGTTTTTTATATATAATTCATTGTCAAGTTAGCTAACATACAGTGTCTATAGTGTGCTCTTGGTTTTGGGGGTAGATTCCCATGATTCATCGCTCACATACAATACCCAGTGCTCATCCCAAAAAGTATTCTCCTCAATGCCCATCACCCATTTCCCCCTCCCCCCCCACCATCAACCTTCATTTTATTCTGTGCATTCAAGAGTCTCTTATGGTTTGCCTCCCTCTCTGTTTGAAACTATTTTGTCCCCTTCCCTTCCCCCATCATCCTCTGTTAAGTTTCTCAAGTTCCACATATGAGTGAAAACACATGATATCTGTCTTTCTCTGAGTGACTTACTTCACTTAGCATAATACCCTCCAGTTCCATCCATGTTGTTGAAAATGGTTCATGCTTATATATAAGCATATATTTATGAAAACTTTTGTTCATAAAGATGGCATATAACACACTTTTTTGTACCCTGCTGTTTTCACTTAATATACCTTGGAGATCATTCCATATCAGCACATAGAAACCTGCCTCTTTCTTCAAGTAGTATTCCATGACGTTTAACCTACTGAGCCACCCAGATGCCCCTAGAGGTCATTTTAAATAGATCCTGTCCCCGGGCAGCTGGCTGTGGTGAAGGACACAGGTAAAAAGGACACTGGCAGGAACAGACGCCAAGAGGGGAACAGGTACAGCCAGCGAATAGAAAGGGCACTGCTCAGGGCGCCTGGTGGCTCAGTCAGTTAAACGGTTAAGCGACCAACTCTTGATTTTGGCTCAGGTCATGATCTCACTGTCATGAGATAGCACTGGGTGTGATGCCTGCTTAAGATTCTCTCTCTCTCTCTCTCTCTGCCCCTCCCCTGGTTGCACACAAGTTCTCTTGCGTGCCTGCATGCTCCCTCTCTCTCTCTCAAAAAAAGGAAGAAAGGGCACTGCTCAGGTCAGTGGGTTTGTCAGTCAAGGCCCAGGAGCAGAATGTATAAAGGGTCTATGAAGTTGCCCAGGAGAATGTCTCAAACACTGCTAGGCCCAGAGAGGGGAAGCCAGACAGTCACCTCTCTCCTTCGTACCACACCCACTCCCAGCTCCTGGCAGAGCTCCTCTCAGAGAGCACCGAGGAGGGTTGAGGGGCGGGAAGACAACGAACAAAGAGAAGCAGTTTCCCCCTCCCGCTTTCCTGGGCCCACAGACAGGCCCCAGCCAAAGGAAGGGAGAAGCTGTAATTAGGAGGCTGAGGCTGTGTGTGTGACCACAAGGAGGGTTAGTACCTGCGAGTGACGAGAAATGAAGGAAGTGCTGGAGTCTTCGCCCAGAGGGGAGAAGAGTAGGACACACAAAGAAAGTGGCTTCGGTTGTTTGATGAGCCAGTCGCACAAAAAAAGTAGTTAACAAGAATAAACTCAAAGATCTGATTTTGTGTGTGAAGTCTTTTCATTACTTTTCATTCCAATTAGGAGTGATTAGATTCATCATGAATGATTAGAAAGCTCTATTAACATACATCAAATGTAGATGTGGATCAAGATATGTGCAGACATCAAGAGAAAGAATGAAGAGGCTACAAATGTGTATGACTTGTATCAATTATCCATGCTTGAAGAAAGTCATATATAATGACAGAGTATGCAAAAAGCTTCATCTCAATACACAAATTAAAATCAAAGCCAGTGACCATTGCTCACCTGGTTCAAGCTCATAATGGATGACTTAATTATACACTTCTGTCCCTGAGTCCACATGTAAGAAGGGGTACTGAGTCACTCCTGTCTATTGCCACCGCCTTCCTCCTGGAGTTTCTTTCCTAAACATTCTATAAATTTATTTATCCAAATAAATCAAGTGAAGTTCTTTCGTTCCCATCATTTGTAGTTCACAAGCTGTCTTCTCCTGGATTGGGGGCCAGATAGCAAATTTTATTTCTCCATGTCATGTCAAAACAAGACAGTTTTTCATTTTCTTATGTCTCAACTCCTCTCCATTGCATCCTAAGACATAGATATCTGTGTCAAACATCAGGTATGCAGTTTGGAGATAGATACCCGAAACTGTGAATTATTTTTCATTTCAGTATGATGTAATCACCTTGGAGAGCTATGGCAAGAAGCATCCAGAAGAGACTTTTCATCTTTGCATGTGCCTGAAATGAACTGGTGGATATTCACATGTATTAATCAGAGAGACCCAGGTCAGCTATATGATATATGATAAAACACTCTTTTAATCCTGGTAGTTTACTCAAAGACTATATAGTCAGTTGCACACATATGTGCAATTTTATTTTGTTTCAGAATAACAGACATCTGATACTTTTACAAAACATGACAATCTTCTTTTTTTTTTTTTAATTTTTTTTTTAATGTTTATTTTTGAGACAGAGAGAGACAGAGCATGAACGGGGGAGGGTCAGAGAGAGAGGGAGACACAGAATCTGAAGCAGGCTCCAGGCTCTGAGCTATCAGCACAGAGCCCGATGCGGGGCTCGAACTCACGGACTGTGAGATCATGACCTGAGCCGAAGTCAGACGCTCAACTGACTGAGCTACCCAGGCGCCCCAAAACATGACAATCTTCTAAGTCAAATGTCATTTTGGAAGTTTAGTTCTCCTGAACTGGAACTCTGTACATGCAATATCCTCCCAATGATTGAAAAAGATTTAAGTATTTGCTGTATAGGGAATGTAGTCCTTACTTAATGTTTCTCTAAACATCAAGTTTCCCCAATTTTTGCAATTTATATACCAGACAATTTCCTAATATGTCAGGATTCCCTACTTGATATGAAGAAGACAACCAACCCACAAGAGAAAAAGGGGACAAAAAAATAAGGTACAGACAGTTCCCAAGAAAAGACATCTAAATAAATCTTATACAAATGGAAAGATGCTGGGGTGCCTGGCTGGCTCAGTTGGGAGAGCATGCAACTCTTGATCTCAGGGTCATAAGTTCGAGCCCCACGTTGGGTGTAGAGTTTACTTAAAAAAAATAAAAATAGGGGTGCCTGGCTGGCTCGGTCAGTGGTGCATGCAATTCTTGATCTTGGGGTTGTGAGTTCGAGCCCTATACTGGGTGTAGAGATAACTTAAAAAAAAAATAAAATCTTTTTAAAAAGTAAATGAAATTAAAAAAGAAAATATGCTTTGCTTCGTCGTAATAAGGGAAATAAAATTTTAAATGATAATGCCATACCATTTTCCCCTACAAACTGGTAAAGATCAAAAAGTCCGATGAAACCTCTCAGTTGTGGAAGTTTGTGGAAGGGCAGGTACGCATACTTACCCAACTTTCTCAGGAGGGCTATATGGCAATATCTATCTAAATTACAAAGGATGGTATGTATTAGTCAAAACTTGCAGAACTATGTACTTAAAAGGGTAAAATTTGCTGTATATAAATTATACCTTAACTTTTTTTAATGAAAAAAGTTAATGTCAGTCTCCTCACAGGAAATCTTGTATTGCCTTAAAAATGAGATTGACCTGTACCCACAGGCAATGAATTCTAAAATATATTAAGTGAAAAAAGCAAGGTGCAAAATGGTGTGTGTTCCTCATATATTTGTTTCAAGCAAAGACAAATGACAAATGCTTCTTCACATATACATGTTTGCATATGCCTATACTCTCTAGAAGTGTGCACACAACAATGGCTACCTATGGAAAGGGAGTAGAGGCCAAAGGAGGCGGGGGGACTCATCTTTCACTATATATATTCTCATACTGCTTGGTTTGGTTTTGTTTGTTTACCAAGTGTATGTATTACTTTTTCAGGTAAAACCTCTAAAAATGAGAAAAAATACAAACATGCTTGCCCTTAACCAAAAAAACCTCACTTCTAGAAATTGGTTTCAAAGATACACTCATTCACGTGCAGACTGATGTATGTTCAAGGTTTTTCACTGTAGCACTGTCTGTGAGGGCCAAAGATTGGGGGGTGGGGGAGAAATGTAAATGTTACCAATAGGACACTGGTAAAACCATGGTATTATGAAATTACGGAATACTCAGAGGCTATGAGAAAGAATGAGGAAGCTCCTTGTGTACCAAAATGGAAGTGGATCCAGGATAGCTTAGGTGAAAAAAGAAATCTATATCTTTGCAGAGTAGGAAATATACCATTGTTGAGGTGAAAGGGAAAAGACAATGTTTACATGCATTCGCTTAAATGTGCAGAACATCGCCCTGAGAAGACATGGCAGAAACAGAAAATGGATTGTCTCTGGGGAGGAAAACGGGGGCCTCAGGGAAACGGGAGTGGGAAACAAAGTGTTCACAAATATTTGTATCTTAGAATTTTGAGCCATGTGAAATAATTACCTATTAACATAAACCCTAGGTTTTCCTGGTGTAGTATTAACCAATATAGCTGTAGGATATATGGCAGAAGGGCTCCCTAGGAAAATAACTTCTTTTAGCACAATCAATGTGTCCTTTATCACCGTGAAAACAAAAAACAAAAAACAGAATCTGCCTTGCTATCTGTTTTGTTCCTACAGGGAAAGGAACTGGGTCTGTTTCTAGGGAATGCTCCAGGTAGACAACCTGGCTGGCCCCTTGTCTTGGAATCATCTCGCCAATTACAGAAGGTCTCTCACCCTTTGACAAGGA
The DNA here is from genome assembly GCF_024362965.1 of Panthera pardus. Taxonomy (NCBI): domain Eukaryota; kingdom Metazoa; phylum Chordata; class Mammalia; order Carnivora; family Felidae; genus Panthera; species Panthera pardus. Next base: position 21,839,400 of record NW_026526832.1, read on the forward strand.
TGTGGACACCTGGGGTGGAGAGCGTAGATGTCACCGCGGGGAAGGCTAGAAGTATTGCCTGAAGAACGAAGTTTTCCTGAAGTGAACAGTGTCTCCACAGTGATGTCCAACTCCAGGCACAAATGTCTCTCAGCCAAGAGACTGTGGTCATGTCACATGGTCATGCTGACCAGCCTGTTGTGTCTGTTTCGCAGAACGGCATGTTTGAGTAAAAGAAATAGCCAGAGAAATTCAAGCCTCACAGCATGAGACCACCACTTGTATAATTATAGGCTTATGTGTGCCAATGATTTATCAATATTTCTAAATATCTTCAAGATTATTTTATTCCATGATAATGAGAAATAATTTAGATTCGAAAAGGAAACAAAAGTACATGCTCAGACTTGAGGAAACTGTCCCCAGGGCACATTACCATAATAACGACTAGAGTTCATTAAGTCATATAATATCAGGAATACCTGTTTAAACTCTTTTCTATATTGCATTACATCACAGGTGGACATTACTATTTAAAGACAGCAAAGATACTGGACGTAAGTTATAGGTACACTTATTCCCTTTTAAGTATTTTTCATATTAATTTTTATGACATATTCAGTATCTGAGAATATTCCTTGGTCGTGAGAGATTCTGAACCTATGTATAAGTTAGAACTCTTTTGGTAGCAAGGGAGAGAAAAATCGGATCCAAACACTGGCTTAAATGAAATAGGAACTTACTAGATTATGTAACTGAACAGTCCAGGAATAGGCCTTGCTGCTATGCTGCTGTGTTGGTTTGAAGGCTGAAATGTATCACCAGGGAGCCTTTCTGTCTGTCTGTCTGTTTCTCTCTCTCTCTCAGCTCCATTCTTCTTTTTTTTTTTTTTTTAATGTTTATTTTTGAGAGAGAGAGAGAAAGAGACAGAGCATGAGCAGGGGAGGGGCAGAGAGAGGGAGACACAGACTCCAAAGCAGGCTCCAGGCCCTGAGCTGTCAGCACAGAGCCCGACCCGGGGTTTGAACCCACGGACCGTGAGATCATGACCTGAGCTGAAGTTGGGCGCTTAACCAACTGAGCCACCCAGGCACCCCTCTCAGCTCCATTCTGAGACGAGTTCCCACTCAAGATATCAAGATAGTTTACAGCAACTCTGGGGCTTCCTTGAAAGGTAAAAATCTGACAGGACAGAGAAAGAATCTCTCCCAGAAGTCCTAGCAAAAGTATTACTTCTCACTGGTGCTAAATGAGGCTTCTGTTAATCAGTCAGTCAGGCCAGGGGAATGCAACATTTGGAATGATTTAGGCCGCAAGCTCTGCGTCTGAGGCAGGGTGAAAGCCCCAGTGGAAGCAACCACACGGGGGAGGCAGGGGTGTCCACAGATGGGAACTACAGCATGGGTCGCCCGCCGAAGGGTGGCTGCATGGTGGGCAGTGAAGGGAACAGCTGTCAGTAAGCAGCTGTAGCCGGAGATAATTAGCGTGCGATGGAAATCCAATAGGAATGAGATCTACCAAGAACGAGAAAGGCACTCTCAAAGAAACAGGATGGAAAATACATGTTTACATCCATCATTTGACATTAATATTTTAAATTAAAGAGTCAATGTTTCTGGACTTGATATGCAATTCCAAAAGAGGGAGAATAATTGCTTTATTCCTCAAAACTAAAAAAACAAAAACAACAATAAAAGACCACTTCGTAGAAGAAGCATTGAGAAGAAAATTTTATCCTGAGAATTACTGCAAATATAAGATTACTCTCATCTAAAAGCATGTCAGAAATAAAAGACAGTGCTGGGAATCAGCTGCTGTCAGTTCTAGATGGAATGTCTAATTTGAAAATGATTTATTCTTTACCATGTAAGGCTCCTCTATAATATGTAAATTGGAGGTGATTCGTAACCACTCATGTCGTGGTAAGATAAGTATTAGAGTAAGAAGTTGGGTTAGAAGCACAGTGACTTTTAAAAACAGTTTTACAGTCAGTTTCTATACCCATCGTGCATTTAATAACAAGAAATTTAGCCCAAGAATTTTTCTAAGTCACTGCCGAGGATTAATAATTATCAGAGGAAGAAAAACATTTTACTAGTTTCTGTAGAGGCATTGTCCTGCCCTTGGCACTGGGCCCGGTGGATTTAGCGTGTATAATTTCTCCTGAGCTCCTCTGGCAGGGGCGATGGGTAGCCTACCCAACAGCTATTCCTCACTTCTTTTTGACTTAAAAAAAAAAAAAAAAAAAAAAAAGTACATAAGTAAAATAAAAGCCCTATTTCGATTGGGCAGTGATGTGCCCAGCTTCAAGGAGTAAGTAAATCATGCCACTCTCATTTCCCTTTTGTCAGTCCAGTCATGGGTATTTGGTCAAATTCTGGCCCAAGACGTCTGCTGGGAGCCTCAATGTTTCTTTCCGCTCAGGGGGACTTAGAAGAGAAAGAGAAAGCCCTTTTGCTCTGGTCTCCTCCCTATCTGCTCAGGACTCTGCAAGCTGGGGATGTAGTGTTTAGAGCAGCTCTGCCATCTGCTGGTCAGAAGGGGAAGGCCAGGAGCACAGCCAACTTGTGCCCAGACCGCCAGCTGCTGAACAGCCCAGTCATCACCTGCTTCCACACGTTTTGTTAAGTGGCACATTATGGGTCATGTGGTTTGAGCACTTTTAGCTGGATATTCTGTTTCTTTCAGCCAAAGTCACTTGTAAATGATACAGATCCTTTCAAATTTCTGACGTGCGGTTGCCACACTGAACACCACACGGCTAAATTTGGAGGTTATGTATTTGCCTGACAGAGCCTGAAACAAAGGACTGACTTTCAGACAGTCATTCTTGCAGAACCACTATTTCTGAAACTGTCCTATTTGTTCCTATTTGATCTGGTCAAATTTGTTTACATTTGATCTCCCCACAAAGTGATTCAAGCCAGACTTATTTTCTTTTACCAGTTCCTTTGGAAAGCCATTCAATAAATGTATCAGAATGTATTGGTAAGATGACATTCCCTCACAGCTGACACCTGTCCTCCTGTTTCAAATATGGCAACCAGTACAATCTGAGGAGAGCAGTTCTGAGCCCATGATAAGGAAAAGCCTTCACTCAAAGCCATGCGAAGACACAACAGGCCGCTCATGAGGGTGGTGGCAGATGGCAGACCTTACCCACAGAGGAGTTGACGTATAAACAGAATGACAGGACTTTGTGAAGGAAATTTAAGTGTCAGATGGATTATTCAAAATGGTATTTGAGGTTCTTCTCAACTCTGAGATGCAAGGATTTCAAATCTTAAAACTGAAATACGTCCTTTTTGTTTGACTCTGCAAAACTGTATTACTACCCTTCTCTGTAAATCCCTGATACCCAGGTTTTTACCTTCTGACTGGCTACCCCTTCACCCTGTAACCCATAGTCTATTCCCCACCTCTGTACCAAAATTGTTCATTTACTAATGACTGAAGATCCAAGCAAAATCCAACATTTTTCTTAATCTTTAAAAAACCAATGCTCTGGTTTCCCTTCAGATCGCATAAATCTCTTGCCTTTTACTAAAAAACCAGATAATTCATTTCTGCAAATGCTACCAGGAATCAACGTATGTTTTGAGAATTCTCATTCTCGTACATGTGTCTCCACTATTAGAGGGTTGCTTGCTGTCATCGGTGTTCTTGTTGCCCATATCTTTCCTAGTTTTCACATATGCCTTGCGTGATTTTTTTCCCCAGCTTTAGTGAGATTTATTGCCATATAACATATATAAGTTTAAGGTACAATGTGATGATTTGACACATGTAAATAATGCAAATGATTACCACAATAAGGTCACTTAACACCTCTAGCCCCTCACATAATTACCTTTTTGCGTGTGTGGTGAGAACATTTAAGACTTACTCTCTTCACTTGCAAGTATGCAGTGAAGTACTGTTCATTATGGTCACCATGCTATCTGAAGATCTCCAGAACTTACTCATCTTAGAGCTAGAAGTCTGTCCTCTTCTTAATCTTTATGCCGTCTGGATTATCTGCTACATCTGAGACTGTTTCCCAAGCACTGCTTGAAATTCTCTCCTTCCTTCCACGACTTTTCAGACACTTAAGGGTTTTTTTTTTTTTTTCTCCTTTGTAGTCCTCATCAAGATATAGCTGAATTATCTGGGGGAATTTTAAAAATTACACACGTCCAGGGTTCCTGGGTGGCTCAGTCCTTTAAGTGCCTGACTCTCGATTTCAGCTCAGGTCATGGTTCGTGGGATCCAGCCCTGAGATGGGCTCCACACTGACAGCACAGGGCCTGCTTGGGGTTCTCTTTCTCCCCCTTTCTCTGCCTCTTCCCCACTTGCTCACACGCTCTCTCTCTCAAAAAAAAAAAAAAATATACACATCCAAGCTCTAGTCCAAGAACTCTGATTCAGTGAGTCAAATATCGGGTGCCTTTGTCCAAATATCCTATGTTTTCAGAGTATACATTTCCCCTAATCCCTTCCTCCATCTATTCTAGTTTGTACGCAGGGAAGAGATAGAAAAAGGCTGTTAATTAGACTACCAAGTCCTGTTCAATATCACACGGTTAAATTTAGATTTTAAATTACTGAGGAAAAAGGCTTGGCATGTGTTATTAAAAATGACCCAGGGGAACTTCTTCTCACAAATGAAAAAAAATACTAACCATAAGGAAAAGAGTGATAAATTAATGACTTCCATTTATCAAAAGACACCATTAAGAGAGTGGAAAAGTAAGCCACAGAATGGGATATCATATCGGTACCATCTATTATTGAAAAGAGACAATAAGTAAATAAATAAGACTTGCATCTAAAATGCATGAAGAATTCTTACAAATCAGTAAGAAAAATATGGACCACCCAACGGGTATTCATGAAGAATTCTGGAAATTGCCCAAGAGCGAGCCAGCCTCCAACATTTACTAGCTCTCCAGTCTGTGAAGCCATCTCACAAAACAGTCGACAAAGTTAACTTTGTTACTCCTCCTCTTGCCTTCCCACCAGCCCTATGCTCACCTCTACCCTGGCTCCTTGCAGAGTAACTAACAATGAGCACACAGTTTGTAGGTTGCAGAGGAGAGTGAGAAAAAGAACAACTCCATACCAACGTGTGTCTGCGGCAGGTACCAGCAGGGAAAAGATTTAATTACTGAGTCGGGGCTATTTGCACACCGTGTTTTAGTGATGTTTTCATCCAGTGTGTAATACTAGGTTAGTAGCTGTTTACTGCAGCACATTAAAGATATCATTCCCCGATCCTTTGGCTTCCATAACCACTGCTGAGAATTCAGCAGTCAGCCTAACCATTTCTTCTTTGAAGGTAAACTGTCCTTTTCCCTCTGGCTGCTCTTAATAGTTTCTCATTGCCTTTGGTATTCTTTGCTTCTTTACGATGTGTCTGCGGTGGCCTGCTTTCTGCTATGTTCCTTGCAATTTATTGAGCTTCTGTGGCTTAATGTCTATGGCTGAAAAAATTCCAGCTATTTTCTCATTAAATGTTGCTTCTGTCCCATTCTCTTTTACTTCTTTTAAGGCTCCCACCGAATGAGTTAGATATTTTCATTCTATCCTCCTTTCTCTTCCATTCTTTTTTTTCTCTTTGCGCTTTATTCTGAATGGTTTCATCGGATCTTTGCCAGAATTCTTCCTTTAGTGTGTCTGATTTGTTCATAAATCATCCACTGATTTAATTTAGGGTACTCTATTTTTTGACGATTTGCATTTCTACTTGGTTCTTTGTCAAATCTATGTCATTTTCTATTTGAACTTTATAAGCATAATTGCTTTACAGTCTGTATTGGAATTCCTGAGGGTCTATTTCTGCAGTCTGGTATATTTTATTTTTCTTGTCCATAGTGTTTTATCATCTTGTATACATGGTTATTTTTTCCTATATCCTGATGATTTTATTTGTCAAAATAACTTGAGGCCTACTATGATGTCCTCTTTCTCCAAAGAGAATTTTCATTGCTTCTGCCAGGCACTTGAAGGCACCAACATTCCAATATTACCCCAATCCAATTTTAAGCTTGAGATTTTCCAGGCCACCCAGATGACTGAAAGACAGCCCGCAGTATATAGGACTGGTTGACTTCCAATTCACTCTTATTTCTAGTGTGTGTCAGTCTCAACTCAGGGTGCAGGGCACTTACCCATGCTGGGCCCCAGCCTCCAACTTTTGTCTCCCTAGCCCTAAAGGCACTGTTATACCTCTCAATCGGGGCGCCTGGGTGGCTCAGTTGGTTAAGCATCTTAGATCAGGTCACGATCTCACGATCTGTGAGATGGAGCCCCACGTCAGGCTCTGTGTTTGGGATTCTCTCTCTCCCTTTCCCTTGAGCATGCACATGTTCTCTCTCTCTCTCTCTCTCTCAAAATAAAATAAATAAACTTAAAAGAAAAAAACCTCTCAATCACCTGCTGTGGATCACCATGTCCTCAGGATAAAATGGCACCAGTAACATGTTCATCTTTATGGATTCTAATCTTCTCTAGGAACTTGGCCTGGTAATTCCTCACTGTTTGTTTGCTATTTCTAGAAAGGTGATTTTATATTTTGCTCAGCATTTTAGCTGTCCTCAATGGGAGGATTTGTTTAAATTACTTAACTCATCATTCCTGGAAATGGAAGGCTAACCTTAACTTTTCTTCTCCTACTTACCACCCCATGACTTTTCTAGGAAGCACAGACATCGTGGAAACAATGAAAGTGGGGATTTTGGTACTGCCCTCTCCATTAATTTGTTGTATGGTTTAGAGCAAGTGACCTAACTTTTGAGTCTCAATTTTGTGGAAGCAAATTAAAATTCACACACAACCCCAAATCTTTAAGGAAATTTAAGGAAAATGTTCAAGGGAATGAAAAGAAAAATATATCACTTAGGCCTGAAAGAACTTTTGTGTTATCTTCCAAAATGGCTTAGTCTATGCTGATAAACATAACAAAATAACAACCTTATAAACTAAACCAAAAACTTTTTTTTGGTTATCTAATTATTCAGATTTAATCCAGATCCTGAATGAGATTAAATTTGACCCTGTTTCGTATTAGTCACAGGTGACATATTTTTCTGTTTGGCTCTCTTCTCACCCAACAAGAAAAACTAAGAATTACCTTGCTGTCAATTTTTTTTAATGTTTATTTTTTTATTTTGAGAGAGAGAGAGAGAGAGAGAGAGAGCACCAGGGAGGGACAGAGAAAGAGAGAGGGAAAGAAAGAGAGGGAGAATCCCAAGCAGGCTCCATGCTGACAGCTGTCAAATATTTTTGATGAGATGTTTTACCCATACAAACATTGAGCTTTCAAATCTGTATGAATGTCAAAGATTATAAATTATGTTTTGGATAATTGTGGAAAGTTTAAAACATGGCTAATGTAAGATGATATTGTTAATGTGTTAACTGGAACAGACTAGGCTATGCTGCAGGGATTAATAATCCCAAACTCCCATTGGTTTAACCCAGGAAAGTTTATTTTTCCTTCACCCCAAGTTGGCTGCAGGTACCGGAGCTCCTCCCGACAGCTCCCTTCCAAGCACGCCTGACATCCAGGCTGTTCCATCTTGTGGTTACTCCATCTCCATGTTTAGCCTCTGCTGTTGTGGCGGCAGGAAAGGAGAAAAGCATCGAGAACTAAAAAGTGTTCTTCTCTCTGTTCTTTGTCCCAGAAGTGACACATGTCAGTTCCATCACAGCTCACTTGTCAGAACTCATCACTTAGACCCACCTAACTGCAAGGGAGCTGGGAAATGTACGGGAGCACATGGATATTCAGTGACTAATAAATTATAATAAATTACCTCACTTTAAATGTGACTGAACTTAAAATGAACTCCTTGAAATATTTCCAAGTAAGAGTTATTCCTGAAACAATAGGAAATCCACGGTGTAATTTCCAGTATTGAAGCAGCAGATCCTCTGCTGTGTCTCCCGCCAAAGTGGTTAATTTTTTAAGAGGTTCTGACAGCTTCAAACATAAAACACAGCATGGAACTTTGTTTATTCTTGGATAGTTGCCTTATATTTAAAAGGAAGGAATTGGGCCGAATGATCTCTAATGTCACTTAAGAGCCCTCGAAAACGTTATTTAACATAACAAAACATGTTCTATGTCAGCTTGGAATAATTTTTTTTAGAATTCTGTGTTTTGAACTAAAACTTTAATTATGCACCAGAATCTAGCCTAAAAGAGCGGCTGGCCTTTGTCTAGCTCTAGGAGGTAACCTCTAGACTCTTGTAATTTTCCAAGGAGTGTCTTTGTTGTCCACGGGGCCCCTGGGACCACACCTGAGAGTTACACTAACAAGGTGACCCATGGTGGGCCCCTGGGTGGTCTACGCTGACAAGATGATTCAAGGTGGGGGCTGGTCACGGCACGGACCAACCATGTGACTAGAAGGCTGGGGCTTTGGGCCACATGATACCAGCCTGACTTCCAAGGAGGACAGAGAGATTGAATTCAAACACGTGGGAAACAATTCAGTCACACCTGTGTAATGAAGCCCCCGTAAAACTCATGGACACCGCAGCCCCGAGGAGCTTCTCAGGCCGGCAGTACCCTCTGGGCACTGTCACACTTCAGTGCCGGGAGGGGAACGCACCCTGAGGATGACGGAAGCTTTGCGTTTGGAGCTCTCTCACGAAGCTCCGTCTGCATCTACTCCGGCTTGTTCTAATCTGTATCCCTCGCCAATGATAAATGGAACTATGAGTTTAGTAGCTTTCACAAAGAGGAAAAGCCCAATTCAAACATAGGCGTTGCAACCACCACATTCTATTGCGGCCCCGTCACCTCAAACTCAATAGAAAAAATACCTAACGGCACCTTAGAAAAGGTTTGCTTACAATTGCTTTTCAAATGTACTGTGACACACAGTAAGAAATCTTGTGTTTTACATAACTGCTCATTACACACACACACACACATCCGAAACAAAATGTGCTACACTCTGATATTTTCTAATCTTGATTATTTGTAATTTCCAAATGCTATAAACCTACCAAAGTTGATTTCCTATCCAGTGAAGAATTTTGCACCAGCAGGGTAAAAATTGCTGGTTTAGAAAGTTGTTTTTATTATTTATTTATTTATTTCTTAAAAATGTTTTTATTATTTTTCGAGAGAGAGAATGCAAGCAGCAGAGGGGCAGAGAGAGGGGGAGACACAGAATCCGAAGCAGGCTCCAGGCTCTAAGCTGTCAGCACAGAGCCCGACGCGGGGCTTGAACCCACAAACCATGAGATCACGATCTGAGCCGAAGTCGGAAGCTCAACTGACTGGGCCACCCAGGCGCCCCTAGAAAGTTGTTTTTTAAAATAGTACTTTCCAGTTCTGGTTTTAAATTGGAATAACCTGGGGAATTTTTCGAGAAAACCCAAAGCCCAGTCTCCACCTCTTGAGATTTTAATTCAATTAGTTTAGGATGGAGGGCTGGGGGGGTGGGCACCAGCACTTTTTAAAGCCTCTGGATACTTCTGATGTACAGCCAGGAGTTGAGAATCACTGTTCAAAAATATTACCTGCTTTGCTATTTTAAACAAATGTGTTAAGGAATAAATATGCTCTTTTATTTTAAAATGAAAATGCATGGCTAAATACGGCTAAATATGAATCCTCTACAGCTCACCTTTCCTGGCTATGGTACCTATGGTAGCTTCATAACTAAACTGCAAAAGCAACTGTTTGAGCAATTAACAAATAAATATGAGAACTGACCCTGTAACTCTAAAGACATGCACATATTAGTGACTTTTCTTTTCACTTGAAAGTGATTTTATTAATTGTTAAGAAGAGGAAAAAATATTCTTTTCCATTATATAATTATATAAATAATCTTTAATTATAACTATATAATCTTATGTATTAATACACAATACATAAATATACAGCATATATATTAAAATATGAGCTATTAATACATATTAATAATATATAATGTGTAATATATTACTACATAATACCAAATTATTTTCCAAAGTTACTGTCTCAATTTACATTCTCAATTAGAGTTTGCATTGTTCCATGCCATTGCCAACACTTAATATCAGACATTAATTTTTGTCAGCCTGATGGGTATAAAATTGTACCTTAATGTATCATTTCCTTGAAAATAACAAGGTTGAGCATTTTTCCCTGTGTTTATTGTCTAAATGGGTTTTCTCCTCTGCGAAATTCCTGTTCTAGTCTTTCACCCATTTGTATATGGGGTTTTATTTTGGTACCTTCTTACATGACAGCCTATCAAATCCTCTTAAAGCAAAATATGCCACAGTTTAGATGACCTTCAAACAGAAATCTGCCCAAAGTATGTTTGTATGGAATCCCTTAAAGTTTTTAGGTGATCATTCTAAATATACTGACTTTGTAAATTTAAGTCAGGATATTGAAAATTATCCAAGGGCACCTGGCTGGCGCAGTCAGTAGAGCACACAACTCTTGATCTCAGGGTTGTGAGTTTGAGCCCCACACTAGGTGTAGAGTTTACTTAAAAATATAATCTTTTTAAAACAAAAAAAGAAAATTATCCGAACTACCCATATATCACCAGTGCTTCCCGTTTTATTCCAACCCAAATCTCCCTTAGTACTGAGTGACATTTTTCTAGGAAGATCTCATAGTGAGATCATATCTATGCAACGCCCTGTGTTTACTGCAGGACAGAAACCTAGACAGAGAAGAAAAACTTTTGACAAAACCAAATATTGTGGGGGAATATGAGGATATGGTTGGAAAGTAGCTTGTCAAATGGAGTTTTCTCTATGCGTCTTCTTTCCTGACAGAAGATGACAGTAAAGGTAGACAAATGAGTAGCACAAATGAGGGGGGAAAAGTATCACAATGCAAATAACAATGACTTCAGTAGTATAGCTGAAACATTAAGAGTGGAAGACTCACCCTACTGCGTCATACCCATAATAAATTAATCCCGGTAATCACATCTGTAACAACAGAACTACTGGGCTCCTTCCCCAGTTTGGATTCCATCCCATCCTTATAACCATTCCCTTGCATAAAGGTCAACTCCTTTGTCCTGCTAACCCTCCAGTTCTTTCACCCAGCAAGCCCCAACCCTATTGGTATTTTTTAAATAAAATATGATGTCTTTCCCCAAAATGTTATAATTCAGTATATTCTAAGGAGTTTCAGATAATTTGTACAGTTTTTTTAATGTTTATTTATGTATTTTGAGAGAAAGAGAGAGAGTCAGAGAGAGTATATGTTCATGCATGAGCAGCAGAGAGGCAGAGAGAGAGGGGGAGAGAGAATCCCAAGCAGGATCTGTGCTGTCAGCACAGAGCCTGACACAGGGCTTGATCCCACAAACTGTGAAATCATGACCTGAGCTGAAATCAAAAGTCAGTTACTCAACCGACTGAGCCACCCAGGTGCCCCAGGAGCTTCAGATAATTTGATCATTTCCCTCTTTTCTTCAAATTTGTTACTCAAAAGTTCTAAATTTAGTCTGTATATAGTAGAGGTAGGGGTGTTAGGGGGGCGGTAATCTATTTCAGTGAAGAAGTATGCGGTGGGGAAATACTTTGAAACATATTATCAGTGCTTCCACATGGCTGTGGTTGAGTATTCATTCAAAGTGACATTAGTTTTTAAAGACTCATCAACATAAAGGGAGGTGATTTACTTGGTTATTTCTGAGCTTGCCTTATCTTACCTTATTTTTAACTGCTTGTCAATTCTACTTCACTATAAAAAGACAAATATTTCTGTTTTCATTGTTTTAGGGAAAAGCAGCTCTAGATCGGAGCCTGATATTGTTTTGTTCTGTACAGAAAAGGCAATTGTACATTATCAGATAAGGGGATACTGGAGCCAGATGAGCCAGTTCAGGTGGAGAGAGCTCCTGTCTGGCCTCCCACAGTGAGCTGACAGCCAATGGCAATGACCTTGAAATCTGGAAGAAAATCTAATTCTGCTGAATCAGAGAACCTTTCTAAGACAGGAGAATGTGACGTTCCTCCCACCTCTCCTTCCCCCCCCCCCCAACCTGCTCTCCCTGGTTTTCCAATGTCCTGGGAACCACAATCCTCTTCCTCTCTCCCACTTTGTCCAGAGAAACTTCTAAACACAATGGATACCTTCAGTTTATCCAGGCTAGACTAATACTAATTAGACTGTTTTTTGAAACACAGATAAAAATCAGTAGTTAAGATCAAAAGGTAGTAAGTCTTTAATCCCTAAAGAAGGCAAGAAAAAAATCCTAAGGATGTTAGGTCAGAGAAAAATCCAGGAATTCCTAAAATACAAGGGGAACCTGCCTCAGATCCCATGACAAATGATGAGCTAGAGCCTTTCTACCTGCACCATACTGATACTAAGTCAGAGTCACAAACATATTGAAATCAGGAATTCTTTTTAGTGGACATGAGTTCATTTTCCCAGCCTGTTATTTTGAAAAATTTCAAGCTTACAGAAAGTGACAAGCCTAGAACAACAAACACTCCATACACACAATTCATCTAGATTCAGGAATAGTTGACATTTTGTCAGGTTTGCTTTATCTTACCCTCTCTATACACTCTTTCTTTCTCTCCTTTTTTTCCTTTTTCCCTTCCCTCCTTCTACTGGATCATTTACTTTAGAGTTAGTTACAGAATGTCATGACCCTTCACCCCTAAGTCTCACAGATGTTTCTTTTAAGAACAAGGACAAATTCCTACAATCACTATACTATTATCACATTTGAGGAGATTGAGCATTGATACAATACCATTATCTAATACATAGCCCATATTAAATTTCCTTAATTATTCAATTAATGTTTAATATTTTTATGTTTATTTTTGAGAGGGAGAGAGAATGAGAGAGAGAGAGAGAATGAGCAGGGGAGAGGCAGAGAGAGAGGGAGACACAGAATCTGAAGCAGGCTCCAGGCTCTGAGCAGTCAGCACAGAACCCGATGCGGGGCTCCAATTCACAAACCACAAGATCATGACCTGAGCCCAAGTTGGACGCTTAACCGACTAAGCCACCCAGGTGCCCCTCAAGTAATGTTTATCATAGCTATTGGGTTTTTCAATCCAGGATCCAGTGAAGCATGATGAGTTCAGGATTTTTTAAAAAACAAAGAAATAATAACAAAGAAAAAAAATTAACTCTGAAAGTCATCTTGAGAGCAGTGAAACTTTTCCTACTTGCAAACAAAATTAACACTGACTACTATGAAAAACACCTGGTCAAAAATCAGGGCACCTGGGTGGCTCAGTCGTTAAGGATTTGACTTTAGCTCAGGTCATGATCTCATGGTTGGTGGGTTCAAGTCCCACATCGGGTGAGCTTTTGTCCCGCTTCTGGTGAGTATGAGCCCCACTTCGAGTGACCCCACTTCTCTCTCTCTCTCTCTCTCCCCCCCTCTCAGCTCCTGGGATTCTCTCTCTCTCTCTCTGCCCCTCACTAACTTGCGCACCCCCCCTCTGCCTCTCATTCACTTGCACCTCCTCATGCTCAAAAAAAAAAAAAAAGGAGACTATAAGATGTAATAACCACACTCATACTTGTCCTGAAAAATTTACTACTGGATAGCACTAAAACAGAAAACTTTAAATTTTAAGAAGGATTTATTACTTTTACCTTATTCTTTTTATGTACAGAGACTGAATAGGGTATATTATATACCATTTTATTTTTTTTAATTAATTTTTTTTTTTGAGAGAGAGAGAGTACAAGTAGGAGAGGGGCAGAGAGAGGGAGAGAGAGAGAAACCCAAATGGATTCTGTCAGCACAGAGCCCAATGTGGGGCTCAAGCTTATGAACCATGAGATCATGACCAGAGCTGAAGTTGGCCACTTAACCAACTGAGCCACCCAGGTGCCCCTCTTATATACCATTAAAATTTTTTTTCAAAGTCAATGAGATAAAGTGAAGCAACATAAAATTCTTGTTTGATGAGGGAAATGGTATTGTAAAAATATACAAAAACAACAACAAAAAGGCAACCTTCTTTTTAGAAGTGATACAAGGAGCAGATCTTTAACAAATTCCCTGTTATTCTACTTGGCTGTGATGCTGTATAAATGAGCTCTTTCTGATCACGTGTAGTGATTACAAGTAGTGGGTCATAGTCTGTAAATCCCAAAAGGTATTAACAATTTTGGAGATGAAAGAATGAGGAGCAAAACAGTAACAACCAGCATGACCTATAAAATTTTGTTTATCAAAGACAGAGATCAAAAATTATGTATCATGTTAAATTTACAAAATAGATGATGTAACATTCAATATTTTCCATGAAAATAAACTATCTTTAAAGATAGATTGCATGTCAATGAATTTAGTAGGAATAAGTAAATATGAAAATGCTAATCCCCTAAGAGCAGGATTAGATATAATTATTATCAGACAAATAGACTTTAAGGCAAAACTATTACTAAGACTAAAGAGGGTAACTTCATAATATAAAAGATTTTTTCACCAGGGAGATATAACAATTTTAAATTTATATGCACTTAATAACATAACCTGGAAATATATAAAACAAAACAAAAAGAACTAAAAGAAGGAAACAGAAAAAAAATTATTGTGATGGATTTTAACATACCTCTTTCACTAATTCCAGATAGATTACAGATCTAACTGTGAAGGCAAAATGATAAAGCTTTAAGAAGGCAATTTAGGATAATAATTTCATGAACTTGAGGTAGAAATCAGTTTCTTCAAAAAGATGCAAATATTTCCTACCAAGACATAGAAACAGCACACTGACCATAAAGGAGAAAAAGTTTGATACATTTGACCAAATTAAAATGAAGAACTTTTGTTTATCAAAACACACCATAAAAAGGTGAGAAAAAACAAGCTACAAAATAGGAAAAGATCTTTGCAATACATAAAACTAACAAAAGGTTTACATTGATAATCTATAAAGAAGTCCTAGAGAGTTAAAAAGAAAAAGCTGAGGATCCAGTAGGAAAATGGTCAAACACTTGACAAGCCTCCTCACAAACAGGAAACATAATGGTTAACAAACATATGAAAAGATGTTAAACTTGATTAATAATCAGGGTAATGTAAATTAAAACAGAACAACTCCTATAAATAAATAAATGACAACACCCAATAAAAAAAAGGGCAAAAAATATGAACAAGTAGTCCACAAAAACCCAAAATGCTAATACCTAATAAACATATGAAAAGATATTCAGTTTTGTTAGCAATTAGGTAAATGCAAATTAAAAATGAGGTAATGGAGCACCTTGGTGGCTCAGTTGGGTGAGTGGCTGACTTCTGCTCAAGTCATGATCTCACAGTACCTGAGTTTGAGCCCCACATTGGCTCTGTGCTGACAGCTCAGAGCCTGGGGCCTGCTTTGGGTTCTGTGTCTCCCTCTCTCTCTACCCCACCCCTGCTCAAGCTCTGTTTCTCTGTCTCAAAAATAAATAAACATTTTTAAAAAATTGTAAAAAATGAGGTCCTATTGGTGCCCACCAAATCACAAAAAGTTAAAACATATGAAGTCCAGGTTTGCCTAGCATATGGGGAAAGAAATCTCATATACTCCTGGTGCAAGTGTGAATTGTGACAACCTATTCAGAGCAACGAATAACTGTCAAATAATAAATATCATCACAGTGTGATAATAACTATCAAAATTTAAAATATTTTAAAAATTTTTTTAAATATTTATTTATTTGAAAGAGAAGAGAGGGCACATGCACAAGTGGGGGAGGGGCAGAGAGAGAGAGAGAGAGAGAGAGCGAGCGAGCGAATGGGAATCTCCAGCAGGCTCTGCAATGTCAGTGCAGGGCCGGATGTGGGGCTCAAACCCACAAACCGTGAGATCTGACCTGAGCCAAAATCAAGAGTCAGATGCTTAACCAACTGGGCCACCCAGATGCCCCAAAATTTAAAATACTTTTAACTTACAGTTTTAGATTTACATTCTATAGAGATATTTGCACAAGCATGTGCAAGGATATATGTATATGGAATATTATTTATAATAGCTCAAACTATGAGACATCTATGTCAACAGTAGGAGAATGGTTAAAATTTGGATGCCAAAATAGTTGTAAAATGGAAACCTCAGTGGCCATTTAAAAATTAGAGGTAAGTCTGGGAGCGCCTGGGGGGCTCAGTCAGTTAAGCATCCGACTTCAGTTCAGGTCATGATCTTGCAGTCTGTGAGATTGAGCCCCACGTCAGACTCTGTGCTGACAGCTCAGAGCCTGGAGCCTGCTTCAGATTCTGTGTCTCCCTCTCTCGCTGCCTCTCCCCCACTTAGGCTCTGTCTCTCTCTGTCTCTCTCTGTCTCTCAAAAATGAATAAATGTTAAAAAAAAAATTTTTTAACTAGAGGTAAGTCTGAATTATTATTAATTATGAAGTGAAACGATCATGTAACAATAGGTAAAGGGCGCCTGGGTGGTTCAGTCGGTTGAGCATCCGACTTTGGCCCAGGTCATGATCTCACGGTCTGTGGGTTTGAGCCCCACGTCGGGCTCTGTGCTGACAGCTCAGAGCCTGGAGCCTGCTTCGGATTCTGTGTTTCCCTCTCTCTCTCTGCCCCTCCCCAGTCATGCTCTGTTTCTCTCTTTCTCTCTCTCTCTCTCTCTCTCTCTCTCAAAAATAAGTAAAACATTAAAAAAAATTTTTTTAAACCAATAGGTAAAGTATGATATCATTTTGTGAAAATAAAGTGTATGCCTGAATATTCTTCAAAAAAGTCTGGAAAGATACCAAAAGTTTGACTGTGTTTACTTCTTGGGGATGGGTGTTGAAAGAGGTAGAGAGATATCGTAAGTGGTTAGAGATTTTTACTTTCTACGTTATAAATTATTTGCATACGTGTATGTGATCTATAATAATTCTGTATTCATTGATTTACTTTGCAATAACAAATAATAAAAAATGAACATATGCAGCAGGAAAAAAAACCAAAAACCAAACAACAACAACAAAAAACCACCATGAGATACCATTATACATCTACCAGATTGCCAAAACTTTAAAATCTGACAATGCCCCAGCAATAGCACTGCTAGGAATTTACCCAAGGGATACAGGAGTGCTGATGCATAGAGGCACTTGTACCCCAATGTTTATAGCAGCACTTTCAACAATAGCCAAATTATGGAAAAAGCCTAAATGTCCATCAACTGATGAATGGATAAAGAAATTGTGGTTTATATACACAATGGAATACTATGTGGCAATGAGAAAGAATGAAATATGGCCTTTTGTAGCAATGTGGATGAAACTGGAGAGTGTTATGCTAAGTAAAATAAGTCACACAGAGAAAGACAGATACCATATGTTTTCATTCTTACGTGGATCCTGAGAAACTTAACGGAAGACCATGGTGGAGGGGAAGGAAAAAAAAAAAAGGGTTAGAGAGGGTGGGACCCAAAACATAAGAGACTCTTAAAAACCGAGAACTGAGGGTTGATGGGGGGTGGGAGAGAGGGGAGGGTGGGTGATGGGCATTGAGGGGGGCACCTGTTGGGATGAGCACTGGGTGTTGTATGGAAACCAATTTGACAATAAATTTCATATTTAAAAATAATAAAAAATAAAATAAAATCTGACAATGTCAAATGCTGATGGGCATATGGAACAAATGGGATGATTAGAATGTGGTATTTATATTACCAAATTTTCAGACACATCCCCCTAGGATGCAGAAATTCGACTCTATGTTATACGTCCTGGAGAAACTCATGTGCATGGGCATCAAGACATATAATCAAGAATGTGCATAGTAACATTGCTTATGATAGAAATGGGAACAACACAAATATCCATCAACAAATGAATGGATAAATAAATTGTGGCATAAGAATACAATAAAATATTACTGAGAAAGTAAAAAGAAATAATAAAATATAATATATTTATATGTTTATTATATATTAAATATATATTATATAATATAAACTTGTAAGTATATTAAATAATATAGAATGTTTATATATATTTACATGTAAGTATATTTATATATGCATAATACACTTATAAATATATAAAATTAAGTAGAAAATAGAGGAGCATCCAAACCAAAAGATTAGTCATTGAAAAGACAAACCTCTTTAAAGATCAATCAAGGCAAAAAAGGGAACGTACAAATAATATTAGAAATAAAACTATAGGATATAACCGTAGATGCTGAAGAGACTTGAAACATAGGAAGATACTTTTTTAACAACATTTTAAAAGAAATAGTTGGAGCAACTTTTTGCTAATGAATTTGAAAACAGAATAATATAGCTTACTAAAACTGACTCAGGAAAAAATAGAAAACCTGTAGGATTTTTTAAACTGAATCAGCTTAAATTATTCCCACAAAAGAAAACAATAGACCCAGACAATTTTAGTAGTGAGGTCTCTCAATAATTCAAGAAGCAAATGATTTCAGCCTTATATAAACTATTCCAGAGACTGAAAAAGAGAAACACACCCAACTCCTTCAACATCAAAAACTTAGTGACACTACATGAAAGGAAAATTACAAACCAAACTCATTCAAACATAGAAGCAAATATCCTAAACAAAATGTTAGGAAAAGGAATCTAGCAATATATGAAATGATAATATGCCACATCCAAGTTGGGTTTCACTCAAGAATGCAAGATGAGTGTATCAGTTACCTATGCTGCGTTAAAAGCAAAACCAAACACCAAAACCAAAATGACAACACTTAGAAACAGTGGCTTCCAAAGGTTTATTATTTCTCACAATACCATGGGTTGGCTGGGCTGGTCTTGCCCGGGTTACTTTCGTGGCTGCAGTCAGCTGGGGTTGGACGGCCTAAGATGACCTTACTCACATATCTGGGACTTCATTTGGGATGTCTGGAAAGGCTGGGATTTGTGGCGTCTCTCTCCATGAGGGCAATCCTGGGCTTTTTCCATGTTGAGAGAAGCATTCTAAGAAGGAGAGAGCAAAAGAACAAAATCACTTGAGGCCAAGGGTCAGAAATCACTCAGTGTTTCTCCTGCCACATTCTAATTAAACAAAACACAGGCCAAAGCAGATTCAAGAGGAAGGGACTCCACCTCTTGAGGGGGATGAATACCAAAGTCACATGGCAAAGGAATATAAAGAATGGGAAGAGAGGAGTGTTGTGGCCACCTTTGTAAACAATCTAAACATTGGTTTAATATTAGAAAATCAACTATACCATGTTAAGAGCCAAAAAGCAATACATACACACACACACACACATACACACATATGTACACATATGTGCATATATACACACATATATACATATATATACACATATGTATACACAAACATATATATACACACACAGACATACACACACACACACATATATATATATATACACATAGATCCTTCTCTTCAATATGTGCAGAAAATGCATTTAGTAAAATCCAATACCCATTAAAGATTTAAACAAAAACACCAAAAGGATTTTCTTAGCCTGGTAACCTGTATCTACCCCAAATAACCTACTCCAAATGTTACAGTGAAATATTGAAAATATTCCCTGCAAGACCTGAAAGAAAACAAGTGTGTCTTTTATCATCACCATTTCTAATTTACCTTATTGTTCTGGAGTGGTTAGCTCACACAATAATGTAAAATAAATAAGCAAATAATCAGAAAAATAGAAACAAAATCTTCATTGTCTGCAGATGATAAAACTATTAGAATTAATAAGAGAGTTTAGCAAATTTTCAGGAAATCAAATCAAGATTAAAAAATCAAATGCATTTACATTCACCAGCAATAGTAATTAGAAAATGCAAAGATACTATTTTTGTAAGTATCAAAAACTAACACATTTCTGTTTCCAGGTAAGAGGGAGTAAGCTATTCCCTCCTCTCTCTCCCACTGAACACAGCTACAAAACTTGGACAGAATGCATGGAGCAGCTCTTGGATGACCTAAACATAAACAGGAAAAGCTTCTCATTAGCCATCAAGGAAATACAAACTAAAGCCGCAATGAACAATACCACTTTACCCCCTCTAGAATGGCAATAATCAAAAAGAGGCACTAACAAGTGTTGGTAAGGATGTGGGGAAATTGGAGCCCACATACAGTGCTGGTAGAAATATAACACAGTACAGCCACAGCCACATATTGAAGAGAACCCTGAGAGAACTGAAACTTGTCCGTACAAAACTTTGCACAAAGATGTTTGTAGCAGTCTTATTTGTAATATTTAGAAGTAGGAACAACACAAATGGCCATCAACTAATGAATGGAGAAACAAAATATGGTATATCTGCACAATAGAATATTACTTGGCTGTAAAAAGGAATGAAGAATGGATTCATGCTGGAACATGGATGGACCCTGAAAACGTAATGCTAACTGAAAAAAAAAAAAAAAAAAAAAAAAACAGAGAGAAAAGGCACATATTGTATGATTTCAAAATCTGTATTAGGGTTCTCCAGAGAAGAAACTGGCTCACATGATTTTAACTGGCAAGTTAAAATCGACCAGCAGGCTGGACATTCAGGGAAGAGTTGGTATGGCAGGCTCAAGTCCCTCTTTTTCCAGGGACCTCAGGCTTTTCTTGCTAAGGCCTTCAATAGATGGGATTATGACTTCTAATGGGAATGCGGTTTCTTTCTGGGTTGATAAAAGTATTTGTACCGTCCATATACACTGATTTGTACAGTCAATTTTGCAGTATAAGAGACAAAAGCATATGCTCAAGAGAGAATATCACTTCCTGATTCTGTGAACTGACAGAAATTTCTCCCATTTAGGAAAAAGACAACTGAGGGAGGGGCAGTGAGGGTGTTAAATGTCATCAGCCTTGGAGCCAGCAGCTTCGGCAGTGACAAGAAGTAGCATCCCTGGCACAAACATCGACAATTTGACACCAGGTATTGGCAGCCTTGGGAACAGAGATCAGTGAGAGTCTGCAGCCGGCAGGGGTGTGGCCTTCAGCTGGCCTCTGAAGGGAGAAGAGCAAGAACAGAAACTTCAAGGCAGCCAAGAGAATAAATTCACAGAACACTTGCGAGATACCACATAGAGATTCCAAGAACTCTTTACGAGGAAACAGAGGCGTTCTTAGAATAGGTGGGGGAAGAGAGAGAAAAACTGCTGTGTGACTACTATTTGGGTCCACACATGGGATATGTGTTTCTTTTCAGGGTTTTTTTTTTTTTGTCTGTTTGTTTTGTTTTTATGAAACCAATGAGTATATCTCTTTTTTAAAAACTTAAGTGGAACAGTTAGCTTACAGAAGAAAATAGTGGAATTCTGCCCCTTTGACCCTCATTCCCAAATTCCCACTCCTCTTAAGCAACTTCTCTGAACTTTCTTGGCTGTTTATTCTGGTTTTGTCTCCATGTATCTAAACTGTGTGCTTATATAGACTTTTTTTTTTTCATTTTTTACTTTAGCTATCATCTGTTGACTTGCTATTATGGTAAATGGAAATTTAGCTCGCTCAAATTATCTCCCTCAAGTACAGGCACACCTTGTTTTACTGTGCTTCATGTTATTGCACTTCACAAATAGTGCATTTTTTTATGAATTGAAGGTCTGTGGTGACCCTGTGTCATGTAAGTCTATTGGCACCATTTTTCCAAGAGCATTTGCTCACTTCATGTCCCAGTGTCATATTTTGGCAATTTTGCAATATTTCAAACTTTTTCATTGTTATTACATTTGTTATTGTGATCGGTGATTAGTAATTATGATTCACTGAGAGCTCAGATAATGCCTAGCAATTTTTAGCAGTAAAGTATATTTAAATTAAGGTATGTACTTTTTAAAAAATTTTTTTAACGTTTTTTTAATTTATTTTTGAGACAGAGAGAGACAGAGCATGAACGGGGAGGGGCAGAGAGAGAGGGAGACAGAATCGGAAGCAGGCTCCAGGCTCTGAGCCGTCAGCACAGAGCCCGACGCGGGGCTCGAACCCACAGACCGCGAGATCGTGACCTGAGCTGAAGTCGGACGCTTAACCCACTGAGCCACCCAGGCGCCCCAGGTATGTACTTTTTTAGACACAATGATATGACACATTTAATAGACTACATCATAGTGTAAACATAACTTTTATAAGCCCCAGGAAACCAAAAAATTCATTTGACTCACTTTATTACAATGCTTGCTTTATTGCCATGGTCCAGAACTAAATATATCTAAGGTGCGTCTGTATGTTCACTTAATATTCTTCATTCCCATTTTCCCAAATTTGTTATATTGGCAATTTTGTTTAAATAAATATTTATTATTTAAATATATATAATATATATTAAATATATATTATAGTTTCTACTATTCATAGCTGTGATAGTATATACTATGATAACATTTCCTTTTTGAACTTTATATTTTTTCCAGTATAAATAATTACTTTGGTTTTTGTTATTTGTTTGCTTAATTTTCCATGTCAAAATCACTAATTCAACTCCAATGGGTCCAACAAAACTAAAAATAATTTTTGAATATATTAAAATACATTGGATACTCTGTAAGTTTAGTTTTCTTTCTGGAAGAATCTCTCATGGAGCCCTCTGTCTTCATTCTCTAACTGGTACTGGTTGCTCACTAAGCCTGTTGCCCAGCTGTTATCCTGAAACTTCCCATCACTAAAATCCAGGGTATTTTTTTCCCCCTTACTTATGTGCTGTGTCTTTCTCTTTCTTGCCTTCCTTTTTTACATCATTTAGTATTTCTGAATAAAAGTGTCAGGATTTTACTTGTTTATCTGAGTGATAATTTTCCTGGGTATAGAATTTTAGATTGGATAGGATTTGTCCCCAGAATTCTAAGCCACTGGCTCCATTTTTTCCCTCAGACTAATCTAGTGTTCTTTTTTATTTCTCTTTGTTGTTGTTTTTTTTCCTTTTTCTGAGTCCTGAATTGCTTTTCCTTCCCTTGAATTCTTACTATGGCTTCTTTCATTCTTTCTTTCTTTCTTTCTTTCTTTCTTTCTTTCTTTCTTCCTTTCTTTCTTTTGCATTGGTTGTCTTTGTCTTTTTTGTTTGAGTCTTTTTCAAGTATTGACTGATCTTTTGTTGTCCATTCAATAGGGCTATTCTGGGGGAAGAAAGCTGAATTTTCTGGCTGGTGGTGGGTACATGGGGATAGAGCTATAAACATTCTGGTTTTCACCTCTCTTGCCACAAAGAGATTCAAAAGAGTGGGTGGAGAGTCATCCTTTACTATAGGGACTTTGTCTTAGTCTCACTCTTTATGGTACCATGCTACTGCTTTGCCCACCACTGTGCTTGTCCCTGAATTGGGGCCTGTCTTTTCAATTTACTCAGATATTAAACCTCCAATCTTCTGCTTTGGGCATAGGAGAGAAATCAGTATGTTATATCAAAGAAAATAGTCAGATATTCTGCATAGGAAAAGATCCTGGAAAAAGGATATCTAACAGTTAAACATAGCAGATTGAACATATGGCACTTATTTCTGTTGCCTCTAGAAACTCTGCTAAAATGAGAATAAAATTTTTGAAATGAATAAACACAGTAAAGAGAGAACACGAACAGCGATGTAGCAGTCAGGGTTCTGGCAGAAAACAGATTGGCACACTCAAATGAGAATTGAATAGAATTTAATAAGAAAACTATTTACAGAGGTGTGGGCAGGATCAAGAGAACCAACAAGGGATGGCGAAGTACATGGGGTCTAACAGCATTTGGAAACTATCACCATCTCTAAGCCTTTAGAGGCAAATGGAAAGAATGACTGCTGAACGTGGTAAAAGCCCTAGACATAGGAGAGAAGAACCCTATAGGAGCCACAGAATTAGGTAGAAGTATTATGCCACAACCAAAAAGACAGTGGCCTTCCAGGGAGCAAGCATGCAGGGAGAAGGCAGCAATGGGAATAAATACTCCTACATCTACAATTCTATCTCCTCCTACTCTCCAGTCTTCTGCCAGCACCTCCAATTAGCTGAATCCAACTAGAAGCCAAAAGTCAAGGGAGCCTATGTCCATTTCTCTGCACACAGAGCAGGGCAAAAAGAGATGGAGAATGGATTTGGAAGAGCAACACAGATAAATAACACAAGCACAGACAAGAGATGTCAACCAATTTTTAGAAGATAATTTTTTTTTAGTTTTTAATTTTTTTTTTTTTTGAGAAAGAGAGAGAGAGTGTGAGCAAGGGAGGAGCAGAGAGAGAGGGAGACACAAATTCTGAAACAGGCTCCAGGCTCTGAGCTGTCATCACAGAGCCTGATGTGGGGCTTGAACTCACAGACTGTAAGATCATGACCTGAACTGAAGTCGGATGCTTAACGATGGAGCCATCCAGGTGCCCCCCAAAACATTCTTATATTGCTCTTGATATGCTATCTATTGACTTCATATTATAGAATAGTGGGATTTAGTACACTTAACACCTCCTTCCTTCCCTTCATCCTCCCAAAATATTTGTTTCACATTTTTTGTTTAAATCAATATTTATAATATGCTTGTGTTGTTATATTACTGAATTTCTGTTCAGGTCATGATCTCACAGTCTGTGAGTTCAAGCCCCACATCAGGCTCTGTGCTGACAGCTCAGAGCTTGGAGCCTGTTTCAGCTTCTGTGTCTCCCTCTCTCTCTGCCCCTCCCCTGCTCACACTCTGTCTCACTCTCAAAAAAATAAACATTAAAAAAATTTTTTTAAAGAATATTTTTGGAAATATAGAATTAAAAACAGAAGAAACAGCTAAAATAATTCAAAATTTTGCTTATAGGGAGCACATTTCAAGGATGGGAATGGTGGTTCAGGGTTCTACTATTATTATAAACCTTATCATCATATTAGACTTTTTCAAATAACGTATGTATTTCACTTTCATAAAAGCTAAAGTAACTTTTAAACAAAGGAAGAAAAGATATATGTGTTGCCATTAAAATAGTAAGGTTTGCTCAGGACTTGGAGAAAAAAAAAACTGAGGAAATGCCTAAGGGGAAAGACATGTGGTAGAGGACATACTGGATCTCATCAAATCCCTCAGAATTCAGATTTAAAATTTAAAAATTGAAAAAAAAAATCACTGGAGGGATTCAGAGGCAGATTTGAGCAAACAAAAGAGAGAATCAGTAAACATGAAGATAAGAATGAAAAGTATTGGGTGTGAGGAACAGAAAGAAAAAGACTGAAAAAGACAAACAGAGCAGCTGGAAGACACCACTAAACAGACCAGCATACACATTGTGGGAGTCCCAGAAGGAAAAGAGAGAAAAGGATAGAGAGAATATTTGAAGAAATAGTGGCTGAAAACTTGTCAAATTTGATGAAATACATGAATATAAACATCCAAGAAGCTCAGTGAACTATAAGTAAGAAGAACTGAAATGGACCCACATCAAAACATGTTATAATCAAACTTTTAAAAGATGAAAAAAGAATCTTAAAAACAGCAAGAGTGAAGCAATTCACTGCATGCAAGGGAGATGATTGTCAGCAGATTTCTCCTCAGAAATTTTGGAGGCCAATATATTCAAAGTGCTAAAAGAAAAAAACCTGTCAACCAAGAGTCCTATATCCAGCAAAACTTCTTTTAAAAGTTAAGGAGAAATTGCTACATTACTGGCAAACAAAAGTTGAGAGAATTTGTGACCATTAGACCTACCTTCAAGAAATGCTCAATTGGTTGAGCATCTGACTCTTGATTTCGATTCAGATCATGATCCTGAGGTCACGGGATGGAGCCCTGCATTGGCTCAGCCTGGAGCCTGCTTGAGATTCTCTCTCTCTCCCTCTGCTTGCATGCTCTCTTTCTCTCTCTCTCTCAAAAAAGAAAGAAAGAAAGAAAGAAAGAAAGAAAGAAAGAAAGAAAGAAAGAAAAAAAAGAAATGCTCAAGGGAATCCTGCAGGGTGAAATGAAAGGACACTAGATAGTAACTTGAAGCCATATAAAGAAATAGAAACCTCCCTCAATAAAGATAAATATACAGCAATTATAAGAGCTAGTATTATTGTAACAATAGTTTGTAACTCCCATTTTTTGTTTTCTACGTGATTCATGAGACTAATACATTAAAAATATATTAGTCTACAAGCTAGTATTATTGTAACTTTGGTTTATAACTCTACATTTTATTTCCTACATAATTTAAGAGAGTAATGTATTTAAAAGAATTTTTACTTTATGTTTTGGGACATCAACAGTTGAAAGGCGTGGGAATGGAACTTTAAAGGTTCAAAGTTTTATAGGCTATTGAAGTTAATTTGGTATAAATTCAAATTGGAGTGTTTTAAATTTAGGATATTAAATGCAATCCCATGGTAACCACCAAAAAATAGCTATAAAATATACACGAAAGGAAATGAGAAAGGAATTTAAACATTTCACTACCAAAGAAAATCACCTATATACAAAAGAACAGAAGTCTCTCTTTATCAGTAATTACTTTAAATGTAAGTAGATTAAACACTCCAATCAAAAGACAAAGATTGTTCAAATGTATAAGAACACATGATCCAAATATATGTTATGTACAAGAGACTCACATTAGATCCAAAGACACAAATAGGTTGAAAATGAAAGGTTGGAGGGGTGCCTGGGTGACTCAGGCAGTTAAGTGTCCAACTTTGGCTCAGGTCATGATTTCATGGTTTATGGGTTCAAGCCCCATGTTGGGCTCTGTACTGACGGCTCAGAGCCTGGAGCCTGCTTCATATTCTGTGTCTCCCTCTCTCTCTCTGCCCCTCCCCCACTAATGCTCTGTCTCTCTCTCTCTCTCAAAATAATAAACAAACATTAAAAAAAATTTAAAGAAAAAATTAAAAAAAAGAAAATGCAAGGTTTGAAAAAGATATTCTATGAAAATAGTAACCAAAATAGAGCAAGGGTGACTATACTAATATTAGACAAAATAGATTGTAAGTCAATACATCAAGAAAATACAACAATATGAGCGTTTACACACCTAATGACAGACCATCAACATATATGAAGCAAAAACTACAAAATTGAAGGGAGAAATAGACAGTTTTATAATAACAGTTGTAGAACAACCCCATTCTCAATAATGGATACAACAACCAGGCAGAAGATAAATAAGGAGACAGAAGACTTAAAAAAGAAAATAAACCAAGTAGATCTAGCAGACAAATACAGAACATTCTACCCAACAATAGCATACACATTCTTCTCAAGTGCACATGATACATTTTTCAGGATAGATTATATGTTAGATCACAAATTAAGTCTCAATAGAATTTTTTTAAAAAACTGATATCATACAAAGTATCTTCTCCAACTACAACAGGATTATCAGGAGTAAAACTGAAAAAGTCACAAATTTGTGGAAGTTAAATAACACTCTCTTAAACAACTAAGAGATCAAAGAAGAAATCACAAGGGAAAAATAGAAAATACTTAAAGAAGAATGAAAATGAAAACACAACATGGCAAAACTTATGGGACACCATGAAAGCATTACTGAGTGGGGGGAGGGGGACAAGAAAGATTTCAAATCAACAACCTAACTTTACAATTTAAGAAACTAGAAAAGTAAGAACAAACTAAACCCTAAGCTAGCAGAAAGAAAAAAACTAACAAAGATGAGAGAAAAGATAAATGAAATGAAGAATAGAAAAACATTAGAGAAAATTAATAAAAACAAAAGGTGCTTTTTTCAAAAGAGCAACAAAACTGACAAAACTTTAGCTAGACAGACTAAGAAAAAAAGAGAGATGACTCAAAGTACTAAAATCAGAAATAAAAATGGTAACATTACCAATTCTACAGAAACAAAAAGGACTACAGGAGAATACTCTAAACAATTGTACACCAACAATTTGGATAACTAAATGAAATGTACAATTTCCTAGAAACACAAAATCTGCAAAGACTAAATCACAAAGAATAGAAAATCTGAATAGACATGTAACTAGTATGGATGTTGAGTCAGTAATCAAAAACCTCCTAAAAAGAAGAGCACTGGACCTGATGGCTTTACTGGAAAATTCTATCAAATATTTAAAGAACTAATACAAATCCTTCTCAAACTTTTCCAAAAACCTGAAGACAAGGGAATACTTCATGACTCATTATTTGAGGCCAGCATTACCCTGCTACCAAAGCCAGACAAAGACACTGCAAGAAAATAATACTACAGAGCAATATCTCTTATGAACATTGATAGAAATACCTTCAACAAAATAGTAGCAAAGCAAATTCAGCAGTATATTAAAAGGATTATACACCATGACCAAGTGGGTTTTACTTCTGAAATGCAAGGATGGTTCAAAATATGAAAAAATAATCAATGTAATACACCACATTAACAGAATAAAAGAGAAAAGCCACATGAGCATCTCAATTGATGCAGAAAAAGCACTTGACGAAATTCCAATACCCTTTCATGATAAAAACATTCAACAAACTAGGAAAAGAAGTACCTCCATATAATAAGAGACACATGTGAAAACTTCATAGTGAAAATCATACTGAGTGGTGAAAGACTGATAGCTTTTCTTCTAAGATTAGGAACAAGACAAGGATGCCTGCTTTCACCACTTCTGTTCAACACTGCACTGGAATTTCTAGCCAGAAAAAGAAATAAAAGGCATTTGTATTAGAAAGGAAGAAGTAAAATTATGTCTGTTTGCAGGTGTTATGATCTTATATGTAGAAACCCCAAAGACTCTATACACATACAAAGAAAAAACCCAGTTATAACTAATAAATGAATTCAGCGAAGTAGCAGGATACGAGGTCAACACACAAAAATCAGCCACATTTCTATATACTTACAATGAATAATCTGAAAAAAATTACAAAAACCATTCCATTTATAACAGAATCAAAAAGAATAAAATACTCAGAAACGAACTTATCCAAGGAGGTGAAAGATTTGTACAATGAAAACTATAAAACATTGCTGAAAGAAACTAAAGAAGATATAAATAAAGGGAAACAACCCATGTTCATGGATTGCCAGATTTAATATTATTAAAATGTCAAAAATACCCAAAGCAATCTACAGATTCAATGCAATCCCTATCAAAATCCCACAGCTTTTTGCAAAAATAGAAAAACCCATCCTAAAATTTATACAGAATCTCAAAGGACCCTAAACAACCAAAACAATCTTGAAAAAGAGGAATAAAGCTGAAACACACTTTCTGATTTCAAGACATATCACAAAACTAGAGTAATCAAAACAATGTGGTACTGGTATAAAGTCAACCATACAGACCAGTGAGATTAAATACAGAGCCAAGAAATAAACCTTATATATATGGTCAAATGATTTTTGACAGGGGTACCAAGATCATTCAATGGAGAAAAAGACAGTCTTTTCTACAAATGGTGCTGGGAAAACTGGATACTCACACACAAAAGAAAGAACTTGGGCCCTTACCTAATACCATGTACAAAAATTAACTCGAAATTAGTGAAAGACCTAAATGTAAGACTTAAAACTATAATATTCTTAGAGGAAAACATAGGGCAAAATCATCACAGTGTGGGATTGGCAGTGAGTGATTCCTTGGCTATGACAACAAAGGCACAAACAACAAAATAAAAACTAGACAAGTTGGACTTCATGAAACTTTAAAAATTGTGTGTATCAAAAGACAATATCAACAGAATTAAAAGGCAACCCCCAGAATGAGGGAAAATATTTTCAGAACTATACCTGCTGGGGAGCCTGGATGGTTCAGTCAGTTAAGCGTCCGACTCTTGATTTTGGCTCAGGTCATGCATGACCTCACAGCTCATGACTTCAAGCCCTACATCAGCTCCGTGCTGGCAGTATGGAGCCTGCTTATGATTCTCTCTCTCTCCATCTCTCTCTGCCCCTCCCCTGGTCATGTATGTTCTCTCTCTCTCTCTCTCAAAATAAATAAATAAACTTAAAAAAAAAAAACAAAAATTACACCTGCTAAGGGATTAGCACCCAGAATATACAGAGAACTCCTATAACTCAACAACAACAACAAAAACTAAATAACCCAATTCAAAACTGGACAAAGGAAAAAAATATGACAAAGGACTTAAATAAACATTTGTCCTGAGAAGATATACAAATGGCCAACAAGCACACAAAAAGATGTTCAACATCACTAATCATTAGGATAATGCAAATCAAGAGGGAGTTCAGATGGCAGAGCCACATGGAGACCTGGAGGTTGTCTCATCCTGGAAACACAGCTAGATCAGCACCAAACTATTTTGAACACCTAGGAAATTGATCTGAGGATTAACACAACAATCTGCATAACTTGAGCCACAGAACTCAGGAGGTACACAGTGTGAAGAGGTGAACTGGGGGAGAGAAAAGCTGCAGAGGGTAGGGAGCTATTTTTGCAGAGAGAGGACAGAGAGAAAGGAGGAGAGTATGGTGCATCAGGATTGATGCAAGAAAAACACTCCTCTGAAAGTAGCTGAAGAGAAAGAAAGAGTGAAAACACTCACAGGGGACTGAACAAGAAATCTGTTCCCCAAAACCATTGATGGGAAGAAAGGAGAGGGTTTAAATACCACCAGGATTCTGTAAACAGTGGAGTGCATAGTCTGAAGTTCTGGAGTTCAGTGCCTGGCAGTGTTCTGGTAGAGAAGTGTGCAGGAGCAGGCAGCAGGGTCTGAGGTGCCCAAGTGCCACATGGAGAGAAGCGGTTCCCTTGCTTGGAGTGCATCTGGAACAGGCCATACAGCATCCCCACAGGCAAAGGTCCCAGCGGACCCCAGAGAGCAGCCCCATTTGCTGGTATTGACACAAAGACTCCAGAGTGTGGTAAGACCTAGCGCTGGCTGTGTGTTATGGTTTGCCATAATCTCTAAACCTCTGCCGCTGCACAATCACATGAATGTTTTCTGGGACAAGCTGGCACCCAGTCATTGCTCAGCAAGACCCTCCCCCAGAGAGTCGGCGGGTCCAAGCTACAGGGGTTGGGGTTTTGAAACACAACCCCATCTGAGATAAAACTCTTGGAGGGTGTCTCAGGTGGACAGTTTGGACACAGACAGGGTAGAGGTGGGGAATGAATGGAGGCCTGAGACAAAGGAGGGCTACTTGATCATGGGTCGGTGAGAGCACAAAGTTCCCGTGCCAGAGACTAGGGAACTGGGTGAAGCCATTTCCACCTCTCCCATGCACATGCACACACACAGGAGCATGCAGGCCACACTGATCCACTCCAGTAAGCTAAGCAGTGCCACCTAGTGGAGAACCCAACTGCACCCTCCAGCACATCCCCTAGAAGACTAGCACAAGTTACTCCACCTGCTTAGTGTAGTGACTATAAAAAGTTTCATAGTTTCAGTTCTAGGGGCAAATGGATGTAATGCCATTCCGATTTCATTCTGTTTGCTGGTTTGTTTATTTGTTCATTTTCTTTGCTTCTGTTTTTGCTTAAATTGTTTTCTTTTTTTCTTTCTTTTCTTCCTCATTCTTGGATACAGAAAGAGAAATTTTATTTTTTTTACTTTATTTTTTATTTCTTTTAATTTTTTATTGTATTTTCTTTATTTCATTCTATTCTATTTTACTATATATTTTTTATTTTAAATTTTTCTTACTTTTTTTTCCTTTCTTTTTCTTTTTTCCTTATTCTATCAAGCTTCTTTCAACAAGCAGACCAAAATACACTTAAAATCTAGCTTCCTTTATTTGACTTTTTGGATTGTTTTTAATTTTTTAATTTTAATTTTTTGTTTTATTAATTATTTTCATCCTCCAAAATGACAAAATGAAGGAATTTACCCCCCCCCCCCAAAAAAAAACAGGAAGAGATGACAACCAGTGACTTAATCAACATAGATGTAAGCAAGATGTCTGAACTAGAATTTAGAACCACGATAATAAGAATACTAGCTGGGGGGCACCTGGGTGGCTCAGTCAGTGAGCATCTGATTTCAGCTCAGGTCATGATCTCACAGCTTGGGAGTTTGAGCCCTGCATCAGGCTCTGTGCTGACAGCTCAGAGCCTGGAGCCGGTTTCAGATTCTGTGTCTCCCTCTCTACCTGCCCCTCCCCCACTCACACTCTATCTCTCTGTCTCTGTCTCTGAAAACTAAACAAACAGTAAAAAAAAAAAAAATTTTTTTAAACGATACAAGCTGGGGTTGAAAAAAGCATAGAATCCCTTTATTTGGACATAAATGAAGTAAAATCTAGTCAGGACAAAATTAAAAATGCTATAACTGAGATGCAATCTCAAATGGATGCTATGGACAAAGCACAGCAGAGAATCTGTGATATAGAAGACAAAATTATGAAGAATAATGAAGCAGAAAAAAAGAGTGAAGTTAAGGTAAAAGAGCACAATACAAGACTTAGAGAACTCAGTGACTTATTAAAAAGGAATAACATCCGAATCATAGGAGTCCCAGAAGATGAAGAGAGAGAAAAAGGGGCAGAAGGTTTATGTGAGCAAATTATAGGGGAAAACTTTTCTAATCTGAGGAAGGACACAGACATCAAAATCCAAGAAGCACAGAGAACTCCCATTAGATTCAACAAAAACTGACCAAGGCATATCATAGTCAAATTCACAAAATACAGAGATAAGGAAAGACTTATGAAAGCAGCAACGGAAAAAAGTCTTAACCTATAAGGGAAGATAGATCAGGTTCACAGCAGACCTACCCACAGAAACTTGGCAGACCAGAAAGGAGTGGCAGGATATATTCAACATGCTGAATTGGAAAAATATGCAGCCAAGAATTCTTTATCCAGCAAGACTGTCATTCAAAATAGAAGGAGAAGGGCGCCTGGGTGGCTCAGTCGGGTAAGCATCCGACTTTGGCTCAGGCCATGATCTCATGGTTTGTGGGTTTGAGCCCTGCGTCAGGCTGTATGCTGACAGCTTGGAGCCTGGAGCCTGCTTCGCATTGTGTGTCTCCTTCTCTCTCTGCCCCTCCCCCCACTCACTCTGTCTCTCTCTCTCTCCCTCTCAAAAATAAATAAACATTAACATTTTTTTTTCAAAATAAAAGGAGAGAGAACGAGTTTCCCAGACAAACAAAAACTAAAGGAGTTCATGACCACTAAACCAGCCTTGCAAGAAATTTTAAGGGGGATTCTTTGAGTGGAGAAAAGACCAAACAAAACAAAAAAGACCAAAAGCAACAAAGACTAGTAAGGACCAGAGAACATCATCAGAAACACCAACTCAACAGCCAACACAATAGCACTAAATTCATATCTTTCAGTACTCACTCTAAATGTCAATGGACTAAACGCTCCCATCAAAGACATAGGGTATCAGAATTGATAAGAAAACAAGCCACTGTCTATATGCTGCTTACAAGAGACACATTTTAGACCTAAAGACACCTGCAGATTGAAAGTAAGGGGATGGAGAACTGTCTACCATGCTAATGGTTGTCAAAAGAAAGCTGGAGCAGCCATACTTCTATCAGACAAACAAGATTTTAAAATAAAGACTAACAAGAGATGAAAAAGGGCATTATTTCATAATTAAGGGGTCTATCCACCAAGAAGATCTAACAATTGTAAATACTATGCCCCCAATGTGAAAGAACCCAAATATATAAATCAATTAATCACAAACATACATAAACTCATTGATAATAATACCGTAATAGTAGGGGACTTCAACACCCCATTTACAACAATAGTCAGATAATATAAGCAGAAAATCAACAAGGAAAAAAATGGCTTTGAATGACACACTGGACCAGATGGACTTAATAGATATATTCAGAACATTTCATCCTAAAGCAGAAGAATACACATTCTTCTCAAGTGCACATAGAACATTCTCCAGAACAGATCACATACAGGGTCACAAATCATCCCTCAACAAGTATGAAAAGATCAAGGTCATACCTCGCATATTTTCAGACCACAACACTATGAAACTCAAAAACAACCACAAGAAAAAATCTGGAAAGGCCATGAATACTTGGAGATTAAAGAACATCCTACTAAAGATGAATGGATCAACCAAGAAATTAAATAGGAAATTAAAAAGTTCATGGAAGCCAATGAAAATGAACACATGACTGCCCAAAACCTCTGGGATATCAAGGGCAGTCATAAGAGAGAAGTATATAGCAATCCAGGCCTTCCTAAAGAAGAAAGGTCTCAAATACACAGCCTAACCTTACACCTAAAAGAGCTGGAAAAAGAACAGCAAATAAAGCCCAAAACCAGCAGAAGAAGGGAAATAATAAACATTAGAGCAGAAATCAATGATATCAAAATTAAAAAAAAAAAAAAAGTAGAACAGATCAATGAAACCAGCTAGTTCTTTGAAAGAAGCTGGTTCTTTGAAATAATTAAATAGCTAAACCTTTAGCAAGATTGATGAAAAAGAAAAAGGAAAGGACCCAAATAAATAAAATCATGAATGAAAGAGGAGAGATCACAACCAACACCACAGAAATACAAACAATAATAAGAGAATTTTATAAGCAATTATATGCCAACAAATTGCACAATCTGGAAGAAATGGACAAATTCCTAGAAACATATAAGCTACCAAAACTGAAACAGGAAAAAATAGAAAATTTGAACAGACCCATAACCAATAAAGAAACTGAATCAGTAATCAAAAATCTCCCAACAAACAAAAGTCCAGGGCTGGATGGCTTTCCAGGGGAATTTTACCAAACATTTAAAGAAGTGTTAACACCTATTCTTTTGAAGCTGTTCCAAAAAATAGAAACGGAAGAAAAACTTCCAAACTCAGTCTACAAGGCTTCCAAAATCAGACAAAGACCCCACTAAAAAGGAGGACTACAGACCAATTTCCCTGAACATGGATGCAAAAATTCTCAACAAGACACTAGCAAACCAGATCCAACAACGCATTAAGAATTATTCACTACGATCAAGTGGGATTTATTCCTCGGATGCAGGGCTGGTTCAGTATCTGCAACTCAATCCATGTGATACATCACATTAATAAAAGAAATGATAAGAACCACATGATCCGCTCAATACAGGCTGAAAAAGCATTTGACAAAATACATCATCCTTTCTTGATAAAAAAAAAAAAACTCAAGAAAATAGGGATAGAAGGATCATATCTCAAGATCATAAAGGCCATATATGAAAGACCCACCGCTAATATCATCCCCAATGGGAAAAAACTGAGAGCTTTCCCCCTAAAGCCAGCAACATGACAGGGATGTCCATTCTCACCACTGTTATTCAACATCATTTTGGAAGTCCTAGCCTCAGCAATCAGACAACAAACACAAAGAAATAAAAGTCATCCAAATCGGCAAGTAGCAAGTCAAATTTTCACTTCTCACAGATGACATGATACACTATGTAGAAAACCCAAAGACTCTACCAAAAAAACCACTAGAACTGATACATGAATTGAGCAAAGTTGCAAGATATAAAATCAATGTACAGAAATTGGTTGCATTTCTATACACCAATAATAAAGCAGCAGAAAGTGAAATCAAGGAATTGATCCCATTTGCAATTGCACCAAAAACCATAAGAGACCTAGGAATAAGCCTAATAAAAGAGGTGAAAATATATACACAGGTGAAAAGAGGTGAAAACTATAAAGAGCTTATGAAAGAAAATGATGACACAAAAAATGGAAAAATATTCCATGCTCATTGATTGGAAGAACAAATATTGTTAAAATGTCAATACTACCCAAAGCAATCTGCACATTTAATGCAATCCATATCAAAATAACACCCACATTCTTCACAGAGCTAGAACAAACAATCCTAATATTTGTATGGAATACAAAAGCCCCTGAATAGCCAAAGCAATCCTGAAAAAGAAAACCAAAGCTGGAGGCACCACAATTCTGGACTTTAAGCTGTAGTCATCAAGACAGTATAGTACTGGCCCAAGAACAGACAATAGATCATGGAACAGAATAGAGAACCTAGAAATGGACCCACAAATGTATAGCCAACTAGTTTTTGACAAAGCAGGAAAGAATATCCAATGTAAAAAAGACAGTCTCTTCAGCAAATGGTGTTGGGAAAGCTGGACATCGACATGCGGAAGAATGAACCTGGACCACTTTCTCACACCATACACAAAGATAAACTCAAAATGGATGAAAGACCAAAACATAAGCCAGGAAGCCATCAAAATCCTAGAGGAGAAAACAGGAAACAACCTCTTTGACCTTGGCTGCAGCAACTTCTTACCTGACATATCTCCACAGGCAAGAGAAACAAAAGCAAAAATGAATTATTGGGACCTCATCAAGAAAAAAGCTCTGCACAGCAAAGGAAACAATCAACAAGACTAACATTCCTTTGGTTGAAGGAATGGGAGAAGGTATTTGCAAATGACATATCAGATAAAGGGTTAGTATCCAAAATCTATAAAGAACTTATCAGGGGCGCCTGGGTGGCTCAGTTGGTTAAGCGGCCGACTTCAGCTCAGGTCACGATCTCGCGGTCCGTGAGTTCGAGCCCCGCGTCGGGCTCTGTGCTGACAGCTCAGAGCCTGGAGCCTGTTTCCGATTCTGTGTCTCCCTCTCTCTCTGCCCCTCCCCTGTTCATGCTCTGTCTCTCTCTGTCTCAAAAATAAATAAACGTTAAAAAAAAAAAAAAAAAAAAAAAAGAACTTATCAAACTCAACACCCAAAAAGCAAATAATCTAGTGAAGAAATGGGCAAAAGACATGACTGGACACTTTTCCGAAGAAGACATCTAGATGGCTAATAGACACATGAAAAGGTGCTCAACATCACTCATCATCAGAGAAATACAAATCAAAACCACAATGAAATACCACCTCACACCTGTCAGAATGGCTGAAATTAACAACTCAGACAACAACAGATGTTGGCAAGGATGCAGAGAAAGAGGAACACTTTTGCACGGTTGGTGGGAATGCAAACTGGTGCAGCCACTCTGGAAAACAGTATGGAGTTTCCTCAAAAAATTAAAAATAGAACTACCCTAGGACACAGCAATTGCACTACTGGGTATTCATCCAAAGGATAACTAAATAAAGGATACAGGAGTGCTGATTCAAAGGGGTACATGCACCCCAATCCTTATAGCAGCACTATCAACAATAGCCAAAGTATGGAAAGAGCCCCAATGTCCCTTGACTGATACATGGATAAAGAAAATGTGATATATATATACAATGGAATATTACTTGATGATTAAAAAAATGAAATCTTACCATTTGCACAAAGTGGATGGAACTATTGTATATTATGCTAAGTAAAATAAGTCAGAGAAAGACAAATATAGGATTTCCACTCATATGTGGAATTTAAGATACAAAACAGATGAACATAAGAGAAGCAAAAATAATATAAAAACAGAGAGGGAGACAAATTATAAGAGCCTCTTAAACACAGAGAACAAACTGGGTTGCTGGCAGGGTGTTGGGTGGGAGGAAAGACTAAATGGGCAAGGGGCATTAAGGAGGACACTTGTTGGGATGAGCACTAGGTGTTTTATGAAGTGATGAATCACTAAATTCTATTCCTGAAATTATTAATACAGTATATGTTAACTAACTTGGATTTAAATTTTTAAAAAAGGATAATGCAAACCAAAACTACAATGAGATACCATCTCACATCCTTTAGGTTGGCAACTATCAAAAAAAAGAGAAAATAACAAGTGTCAGCAATGTTGTGGAGAAGTTGAAACATTGCTGGTGAGAATGCAAAATGGTCCAGTTGTGGAAAACAGTTTGGTGGCCTTAAAAAAGTTAAACACAGATTTACTGTATGACCCTGCAATTCCATCTTAAGGGATACACCCAAAAGAACTGAAAACAGGAACTCAAACAAATAGTTGTATGCCAGTGTCCACTGTAGCATTATTCACAATAGTCAACAGGCAGACACAACCTACATATCTATCCATCAATAGACAAAAGGATAAACAAATTGTGGTATATACACACAATGTAATATTATTTAGCCAAAAAAAGAATGAAGTTCTGATACATGCTGCAATACGGAGGAACTTTGAAAACATACTAAATGAAATAAGCCAGACACAAAGGAAAAATGATTGATGCAACCTACATGAAATATCTAGAATAAGCAAATTCATAGAGACAGAAAGTAGGTTAGAAATTACCAAGTGATAGGATGCCTGGCTGGCTCAGTCAGTAGGGCATGTGCCTCTTGATTTCAGGGTCATGAGTTCAAGTCCCATATTGGGTATAGAGCCTACTTAAGAAAAAATTACTAGGGGCTGGGGGAATGGGGAGAACAAGGAATTACTGCTTAATGAATACAGAGTTCTTGTTGGAGGTAATAAAAAGTTCGGAAAATAGATAGTGGTGGTAACTACACGACATTGTGAGAATAATTCATGCCACTGAATTTTATACTTAAAAATGATTAAAGTGGCAAATTTACGTTATGTATATTTTACCACAATAAAGGTTAAAGCTATGGAAGATAGACAAAAAAAACAAACAAACAAAAAAAAACAAACGGTGAAATTATAGCTTCTATGCCACTATTTATTATCTCAAGTCTACTTCCTTTCTGCAGATGAACATTAAATATTTGCTTACAACTGTAGTTTATACGATTTATAAGGGGCTTGGTTATAAAATATTCTAAGAATATATCTGCTTGGGAAACTCTGGCATACAAGGCAAAGTTTCTTAAAATGTGTTCTGAGGATCATCTGCATCAGAGCCACCTTAGGATGCTTGATAAAAAGTAGATTCCTAGCAAACCAGAAAATTTGGGAATAAAGCCTATGAATGTGCATTTTAAACATGCTTCCAAAGAGAAATTATGCTTAGATCTTGGGCAATCATATTGATGCACACTTGGTCAGGTTTTCTAAATTTGGTGCAAAAGGCCTGTTTCTGATGGCTCCCTAGAACTATGGAAAGGTGAAGATATTTGAAAGACTTGGGCTAAATTAACCCAACTTTGGAGTAGCTGAAGGAGTAAATAAGACCCCTCTATTAAGACTGAATGGAGCACCTGGGTGGCTCAGTCGAGCGTCCGACTTCAGCTCAGGCCATGATCTGTCTCCTGGGTTCCTGCCCCGCATCAGGCTCTATGCTGACGGCTCAGAGCCTGGAGCCCACTTCGGATTCTGTGTCTCCCTCTCTCTCTGCCCCTCCCCTGCTCACGATCGGTCTCTCTCTCTCTCTCAAAATAAATAAACATTAAAAAAAATTTTAAAAAGACTAAACAGAGTAAGATTTTTTTTAAGGGAGAAGGAAAGCGTTTTCTATGTAATTGAGGATTTAGATTCAGGGATTAAATAAGGGAAGGGTGTATACTGTGTACTGTTTTCAGAGGGAAAGGCTGGCATGCTACATTATTATAGTGTGCTCATTGTGAATGTAACTTTGTCTGAGGAGTCTGATTACAGCATCATGTGCCATAACTAAATGAGACATCAAGTGGAGAAACGCCTTCTCAAGAAGCATATAGCACTGGTTTTCAATATTAATGTGCACAAGAATTGCCTCACCACCCCCATCCCACCCCCTGAAAATTATGATTCAGAGGTTTGGGGCGGGACCCAGAAATCTTCATTTTAAAGAAACACTCTAGCATATTTTCGTGCACGTGGTCCACAGAGCACACTTGGAAAAACAGCTGGGCTACATTTGAGAGACTGTCTTTACCTAACTCTGGCTCCCTGGATAGAACATCAAAGGAACCTTTGTAAAAGGGCTGAACTACCTATCCACTTCATGAGTCCCAAGGGGAGAGCTAGAAAGGGTTAAAGAATCAGCTGCATGATGGTACAGACAGGACATTTCTGATACTCTGCTAAGCTCCCTGGAGAGGGAAAGCAACACTCTAAGTTTCCTTACTTTAACACCAAAACACCAGCAACAACAACCCCCCTCCCCCCCCCCGCAGGTAATTTACCAGTCAGTGCTGGATGCGCATTCTAACCACTAGAGGGAGCCCAAGGATTTCCACACACAAACCCCATTCCCTAGTAAGGAGAAATTTAACACAGGGTCAAGGTCTTTGGGGGGCTTTATTGCTAAGGTGGAGCAAAATATGGTAGGAGCTAAAGGTTAAAAGCATTTCATTACACATGGAATGTCTTTTCTTTCTGGCTCCTCTTTAAATCTTTGCATCTTAAAAAAAAAAAAAAGTGGTTTTCTGAGGTAGCCCAGGCTGGATTTGCCACAGTTGTTAAAGAAAAAATTATTCTAAAAATATTGTAGACTCCCAAGTTGCTAAGAGAATAAATCTTAAAAGTTCTCAGTACACCAAAAAAAAAAGTACCATGTGAGATGTTATTCATTTCACAATATAAACGTGTATAAAAAGCATCACATTGTACACCTTAAATCTACACAATGTTTTATGCCAATTATATCTCAATAAATGTGAGATAAAATGAAAAATTATTCTGACCCTTGTTAAAATGGTAAGAAAGACTTTATTCACGAATGTTGTAATAGTATCAATACTATCAAATGGGGGAAACATCAGGCTGAACTCTGAATATGATAAGGACAAGTGGGTATCGGTGGCCAAGGAACAGAGTGAATGGGTCACTGGTTGGAAAATCACTAGAGAAGACAGCAAGAGTAAGGGGTTTCTTGCTAAACTGACTTAGCAGGATTCTAAGGCAGGCCAAGGACTTAAGACTCAAAGGTGGGGAATGAAGAACTTGATCAGATATAGAGGCTGATCACAGATATCACAGGTGGGGGATTCTCTCTCAACTGACTTTGTAGGATTCTTGCTAAAACTGGGCTGTGCAGACAGGCAAGGGGCCTTGAGAGGGAGGCCAAAGTTGAGGTCCAGTCAGGAAGAGGGCACAGAAGAATCCAACTAAAGCTTGGTCAAGGAGAGAGTCTTTGTTGGGGTTTATGGAAAAAGGGTCCTTTTTCTCCTAGGTTTCCTTTTCCATCCTTTTCCTTGCCCTTCCCAGGATAAGATCAAAGTATGGCCCCCAAGGGCAAAGGACCTGTAAGGCCTGTTTTTTACTTAGCCTTGGATCTTGAAGTCCTGCCTGGCTTAACAGAAACTTAGAATAGCAATTGGACCAAATTCCCAGCCTGTAAAAGAGTAAATAATGTCCTTATCCTCTATTCAGGCATTTTTTTCTCAGAGATCTAGTGGGGTGTCCTGTCCATCTGGATGGCTGGTGGAGTATTTGGGAATCCAAAATCCAAAATCTTTTACACACACAACTAACCTTGATGATGTATAACTGAATATACAGAAAATACATATACCACATGTGAACATCCAATCTGATTTAGAAAATACATATCTAAATACCAAAGCCCCTTTATCTTTATAGACCTAGAAAATAGATTGAATCATATTCCCAAACTTAATCTAAGACTCCCTAGAATGTGTCATAAAAAACAAAAATTGAATGAACTATAGAATAATCCAATCATTAAGACAGTTCTGTGTGTGCTCTTCCATTCAGTGGAGAAGTAGAGAAGGCCTAGAGTGTGCCAGGCAATATACTTGTTACCTTATCACTTGAAATAAACTTACAAAAGAGATTATATGTCCCCTTAAAGATGAGGAAAAGACTCAGAAAGACTATATATAACCAGTCCAAGGTAAAACTGGTGGAAAGGCATAACCAGAAGTTTAATTGAGGTCTGGGTTTAGAATCTCATTTAAAAATTATTTCTATCATTTTGAAGTAGAATATTCTCAATTGAAATGGGATTGTACACATGCATTGTAACCTATTTTTTCCAAATGATATGCCATGAATGATCTCCTACTTCATAGCCTTCAAATTCACTGTTGTTGTTGTTGTTGTTGTTGTTGTTGTTGTTGTTTCCATAAAACTTTCATAATTCTGGAAAAAAGATGGCAGCTTGAGAAGACATGGTTGATTCCTTTCCCTCCCAATTTCATACACTCCCTTCCCCCCGCAAAATGGCCAAAGAAATACAGAGTAAGAAAAATTCTGTATCAGCACTGACGATACAGAAGAGAAACATACAAATAAATATCAGACACTTTGAGGAATTTTACTAGATTTAGGGCAGATGGTATTAAAGAGTACCCAGGGAAGACTGTCAGATTTAGCAAATAAAAATACAAGATATGCAGTTAAACTTGAATTTCAGAGAAAGAATAATTTTTTACACTATTGGCTCATGCAATATTCATTGTTTAGTATTTGAATTTAACAGAGTATCCTGTATTTTGTCTGGCAATCATACAACCTACTCAGAGGTTCCCCGAAGGAACTTCAAGACCAGGAAGGCAGGCAGGCAGGCAGGAAGGAAGGAAGGAAGGAAGGAAGGCAGGCAGGAAGGCAGGGAGAAGCTAGAGCTTAGGTGTGGAGGGACAATAGTTGGGACTGAAAAGCATGGTGGAGCTGACCAGAAAAGCTGCATCTGGTATACTAATTAGTTGCTAAGAATCCTGTGGGTTATAGTATAGCCCTAAGCTCCTATCATGTCACATGATATTAAGTTGTAGAAAGCCTATAAGCTACAAAAGTGCTTAATGGTATTTTGCACTTTGTAAAACATATATATATATATATATATATATGTATATATATATATGTATATATATATATATATGGATACGTATATGGATACATATACACATATACATATGTATATATCCATATACGTATCCATATACGTATCCATATATATATATATATATTTAATGTTTTATGCATTAAAAAAGTCTCAAAGGGTATGTACCAAAAAGTTAACAATGGTTTTCTCTAAGTAACTGAAATGTGGATAACTACTTTTTCCTTTTATTTATATTTTATAATTTTCTTAAAAATGTATATTACCTACGTAACTTTTTAAAAGTATTGTGTAAGTCTCTCATTGATGAACATATGCTTTTGAGTAACTATAAAATGAGATTGCAATTATAAAATGGGCTTTAATACTAATGAATGTCTAACCTAGATAAGTGAGCACTGAGTTTCTGCTGGGTCCCAGGCCCTGTGCTGCAAGCTGGGGATAGAGATGAATTGGACACACTCTTGGCCCTCCAAGAGTCTAAAGGCCACATTCCTTGGTGAAGTTCCTTGGCTCTCGGCCTTGCTGGCTCTGAAATCCCATTTGTCAGCCCATCTGTGATCATCTCTCATGATTCAAATTCACTGATGAACAAACTAGGACGATGTATTAATTTGTGCTGAGAATGATCACAGTCACATAGGCCAGAACAGCACTCTAAGCATGACCAGCACAGTTTTTCCTTGTGTGGTGACATAGGGAACCAGACTGTGATTAGAATGCTGCTTGCTAAGCCTGGAATCAAAGTAGGGGCAGGCAGTAACTGGAAAGTTTAATGGGAACTGACTCAAGCAGGCAGGCAGTAACCTTCTCAATAAACATGGCCTTGCCATGAACTATAAACACAAGTCTGAGATTCTCTCTTCCTAGGACAATAGTAGATGGATGGGCACTGCCAGATATTATCTCAGAGATTCTCCTGTAATAAAAATCTCCCCAGACTAACAAACCTCCGTTTCCTTCAGATTGCACCCTTAACATCTACAGTCATATTGCTCAGAACCAGAGCCATTCCATTTCTTTAAAGTAATTTCTAACTATTTTTTCTTATGCAATGTTGTATTCTGACAGTTTAAGTCTGAAGATTCTTATTTTCTTAATTTCCTTTCATAAAGGGCATTTATTTTTTTTATTATTTTTTTACATTTATTTTTGAGAAACAGAGTGAGACAAAGCGTGAGCGGGGTAGGGGCAGAAAGAGAAGGAGACACAGAATCTGAAGCAGGCTCCAGGCTCTGAGCTATCAGCACAGAACCCGAGGTGGGGCTCGAACCCACGAACTGTGAGATCATGACCCGAGCCAAAGTCGGACGCTCAACTGACCGAGACACCCAGGCGCCCCTTGTAAAGGGCATTTTAATATGCATTTACATACAACAAACTTTTAGATATTAAATGCATTTTTAAAAAATATTTCAAATCAGGAGGGGAAATAATGAAAAGAGTTTTTGTTGAAGAAGTTAGGAACCATCACACGAAAAGGCCTTCACCAGCTGCTCACTTGCTCCTCAATCAGGATCATATCGGAGCCAAATTCTTATGCTCCAATATGAATCTGAGCCCCTACCACATTGGGTAGAAGACGCCAGGCACAGCTGTCTTTTGAGGAGTCGTAAAGGAGTTGCCCCTTGGTGTAGTGTCCTTGCTTGCCAATTTATCTATTCAAATTTTCTGTAATTGGAACCAAAATCCATACAATCCACTTAATGTTCCGAGTTCTGAAGAACATGGTGTAGCCACCGTGGATTATCCAAGAAGCAGACTAAGCATATCTTAGGGTACTTGAAGCAAAGGCATGCCTTGATCATGCATATCTGCATGTGTGCAAACATGCACACACTGTATTCATGCATGCATGTGGGGGTACACACACACACAATTATTTGGAAATACTTCAATATTGAAGAGTTAAAAAAAAAAAAAAGCATTGCAAAAATCACCATGCAAAATGACAAGATAAACAAATCATAGAATTGGACTTCCTGATTTTAAAGTTTAGTGTATACTGGTGTTTTGTTTTAATTTCACACATGGGTACTTTAATTTTAGGGCCTCTAAACTCTTAATTCAATCTTGATGACATTTATTCTAGTATAAATGTTTTTACAACTCCTAACATGAGAACCACCTGATGTTCACATTCATCAAGCAACTATATTTATGTATTCCAAATTTCAGCATTTCTCAGCCAATGGATACATTGCTGACTCCTTCTAAGAAGCCATGAAAAGTTTTTCACATCTCACTTTCATCATACACCAAAATAGCTCTTAAAGTTAATTAGAGTTTTGTGCCAAATACCCAGTACCTAATCATTAATTATTATTTTCTAAGTATTG
Source organism: Panthera pardus (assembly GCF_024362965.1). Taxonomy (NCBI): domain Eukaryota; kingdom Metazoa; phylum Chordata; class Mammalia; order Carnivora; family Felidae; genus Panthera; species Panthera pardus. The sequence goes on from NW_026526832.1 coordinate 21,884,040, forward strand.
AGAGTTCAGTGTGAGCTTCTAGTACATGTCAAAACCTGCTCCCTGTGCTGAGACTTACTATATGAATGACAAAACAAATCAATTCAGACTGTGCACTACATCAAATTAAAAGCAAGGCTAAATTTGAAGGACACAAAGTTCAAGGACATTTTTGTAAATCCCTAAGAAGATACCATAACTTTTCTTTCTTCCTTCCTTCCTTCCTTTCTTTATTTTCTTTATTTCTCTCTTTCTTTCTTTCTTAGAGAAAAAGAGAGAGAGCATTAGCTGGGGAGAGGGGCAAAGGGAGAGAGAGAGAATCTCAAGTAGGCTTGAGGCTTGATGCAGGGCTTGATCCCATGACCCTGAGATCATGACCTGAGCCAAAATCAAGAGTTGGATGCTCAACCAACTCAGGTGCCCAGAAGTTACCATAATTCTAACTAAAATTTGTTGGTTGGAGGATAGAATTTTATTTTTATTTTATTGTTTGTATACATGTATATATTTATTTATTTTGAGAGAGAGAGCGGGGGGAGGGGGGGTGGGAGGGGAAGGGTTAGAGAGAAAATCCCAAACAGGCTCTGCACTGCCAGCAAGAAGCCTGATGAAGGGCTCGATCCTGCAAACCATGAGATCACTACCTGAGCCAAAGTCAAGAGTCAGACAATTAACAGATTGAGCAACCCAGGCACCCCTAGAACTTTATATTTTTTGTTTTAACTTCTAACAGTGTCACTGTCACTGCTCTGGGAAAGAACACTGAACTTAAAAAGAGAATGCTAGGGGCGCCTGGGTGGCTCAGTCGGTTAAGCGGCCGACTTCGGCTCAGGTCATGATCTCGCGGTCCGTGGGTTCGAGCCCCGCGTCGGGCTCTGTGCTGACAGCTCAGAGCCTGGAGCCTGTTTCGGATTCTGTGTCTCCCTCTCTCTGACCCTCCCCCGTTCATGCTCTGTCTCTCTCTGTCTCAAAAATAAATAAACGTTAAAAAAAATTAAAAAAAAAAAAAAAAAAAAAAGAGAATGCTAGAGTTGTAATATAATTTCAGTTACTCTCTCTTGTCCCAAATGATAAATCAAACAGCTTCTCCTTAAGCATCTGAAAAAACTAAAATATATCATGGCCACCATAACAAAAGTCCCAAAGACTCTTAGCATATTGCAGAGACATTTTGATATTTGTTTTTTTTCTTTCATAAGAAAATTGCCATCAGTGCCAATGTCTGCCTGACAAAAATATTACAGGAGAAATCTTTTGTCATATCTGTCAGGTTTATATTGTTCCTCCTTTCCTTTTTTCCTCCAGACATTAAATGCCAAAATCACAAGAGTAGATCCAGTCAGACATATTTACACACTTTGATTCTATCTCCCTGACTGCAGTTGATTGGAACAGGAGTGTTCCTAAGTTGGACCATCAGAGTTTCATCCCAAGCAATTTGGAATTGGAACTGAAGGATTCAACCTTATTTTAGGTTGCTAGATCTATAATATTTGCACCTCAAAGAACTAGAAAAAGAAGACAACATGAAGCCCAAAGTTAGTAGAAAGTGGGAAATAACAAAGATCAGAGCAGAAATAAGTAGTAAAAAGACAATAGAAAAGGTAAATGAGGGGTGCTTGGGTGGCTCAGTTGGTTGAGCAGCTGACTCTTGCTTCGGCTAAGGTCATGATCCCAGGGTTGTGGGATCAAGCCTTGCATCAAGCTCCATGCTGAGCATAGCGCCTGCTTAAAATTCTCTCTCTCTCTCCCTCACCCTCTCTCCCTCCCTCTCTCTCTCTCTGCCTATGCCCCTTTTCCCCCACGCACACTCTCTCTCTTTCTAAAATAAAAAAATAATAAAATAAAGAAAAGGTAAATGAAACTAAGAGCTGGTTCTTTGGAAAGATAAATTGAAAAACCTTTAGCTACATTCATCAAGAAAAGAAGAGAGAACACTCAAATAAATAAAATTAGAATGAAATAAATAAAATAAATGAAAGAGGAGACATTACAACTGATACCACAGAAATACAAAGGACATGAGACTACTATCAACAGTTATGCCAACAAATTTGGCAACATGGAAGAAATGTATAGGAGCACCTGGGTGGCTCAGTCAGTTGAAAGTCTGACTTTGGCTCAGGTCATGATCTTGCAGTTTGTGGGTTTGAGCCCCACATCAGGCTCGCTGCTGTCAATGTAGAGCCCGCTTTGGATCCTAAGTCCCCCTCACTCTGTCCTTGCCCTGCTTGAATTCTCTCTCTCTCTCTCAAAAAATAAACATTAAGAAACATTTTTTAAAAAGAAGAAATGGATAAATCTTAGAAACACACAACCTACCAAAACTGAATCATGAAGGAATAGAAAATCTGAATAGATTGATTACTAATAAGGAGATAGAATCAGTAGTTAAAAAACCTCCCAACAAACTAAAGTTTAGGATCAGATGTCTTCACTGGTGAATTCTACTATATATTTAAAGAAGAATTAATCCTTCTCAAACTCTTCAAAAAAATATTAATAATAAGAGGAGGGAGCATTTCCAAATTCATTTTCCAAGGCTGGTATTGCCTTGAAACTAAAACCAGAGAAGGACACCACAAGAAAAGAAAATTATAGCCCAATATTTTGAACACAGATGCAAAAAATCCTCAACAAAATACTAGCAAACCAAATTCAATAATAGATTAAAAGGATGATATACGATGATCAAGCGGGATTTATTCCAGAAAGCAGGGATGGCTCAACATTCACAAATCAATCAATATGATACACCACGATAGCAAAATGAAAGAGAAAAATCATATGATCATCTCAATAGATGTAGAAAAGCATTATACAAAGTTCAACATTCATGTATGATAAAAACTCTCAACAAAGTGGGTATAGAGGGAATGTACATCAACATGATAAAGGCTTTATGTGACAAGCCCACAGCAACATTGTCTATGGAACAAGACAAGGATGTTTACTCTCACCTTTGCTCAATATAACATTGGAAGTCCTGGTCAGAGCAATTACGTAAGAAGAAGAAATAAAAGGCATCCAAACTGGAAAGGAAGAAGTAAAACTGTCACTATTTGCAGATGACATATTATATCGGAAAACCTAAAGACTCCACCAAAAAACTTTTAGAGTAAATGGATTAGGTAAAGTTGCAGGATACAAAATCAATATACAAAAATCTGCTGTGTTTCTATATGCTAATGAGGAACTATCAGAAACAGACATTAAGAAAATGATCCTGGGGCGCCTGGGTGGCGCAGTCAGTTAAGCATCCGACTTCAGCCAGGTCACGATCTCGCAGTCTGTGAGTTCGAGCCCCGCGTCAGGCTCTGGGCTGATGGCTCGGAGCCTGGAGCCTGTTTCCGATTCTGTGTCTCCCTCTCTCTCTGCCCCTCCCCCGTTCATGCTCTGTCTTTCTCTGTCCCAAAAATAAATAAAAAACGTTGAAAAAAAAATTAAAAAAAAAAAAAAAGAAAATGATCCTATTTACAATTGCATCAAAAATGAATTAAATACCTAGGAATAAACTTAACTAAGAAGGTCCCAAATATAAGTTCTCAGTGGAAAAAAATAATGAAAGCAAAATTCCTAAGTTTTATGTAAGCTTTATAACTAAAGCATCTGTTTATGTTTTCTTATGCTGAAAAAAAAACAAAACAAAACTTAACCAAGAAGGTGAAAGACCTGCACTGATGAAAGAAATTGAAGGAGACACAAATAAATGGAAATATATTCTATCCTCATGGATTGAAAGAATTAATATTGTTAAACAATCCATTCTACCCAAACCAATCTACAGATTCAATGCAATCTTTATCAAAATTCCAATGGCATTTTTCATAGAAATAAAACAAACAAACCTAAAATTTATATGGCACCACAAAATATAAAAAAACCCAAATAGCCAAAGCAACCTTGAGAAAGAACATAGCTGGAGGCATCACAATGCCTGATTTCAAACTATACTACAAAGCTATAGTAATCAAAACAATATGGTACTGGCATAAAAACAGACCCATAGATCAATGGAACATAACAGAGAGCCCTGATATAAACCCACACATATATGGTCAATTAATTTAATGACAAAGGAGCCAAGAATATACAATGGGGAAAGGACAGTCTCTTCAGTCAGTGGTGCTGGGAAAAACTGGACAGCCAAATGCAAAAGAATAAAACTGGATCGCTTTTTTACACCATACACAAAAATTAACATAAAATGGATTAAAGACCTGAATGTAAGACCTAAACTCTGAGAAGACAACATTGACAGTAAGCTCCTTGACATTGCTCTTGGTAATGATTTTTTGGATTTGACACCAAAAGCAAAGGGAACAAAAGCAAAAATAAACAGGTGGGACTACATCAAACTAAAAACAGAATAGAACTGCCATATGATCCAGCATTTCTACTTCTGGGTATTTATTCATAGAAAATGAAAATATTAACTCAAAAAGATATATCACCCCCATGTTCATTACAGCATAATTTATAATAGCCAAGATATAGGGGCACCTGGGTGCCTCAGTTGGTTAAGTGTCCAACTCTTGATATCCACTCGGGTCATGATCTCATCGTTCGTGACATCAAGGCCCACGTTGGGCTCTGTGCTCTCAGCGTGCAATCTGCTTGGGATTCTCTACCCCTCTCTCTGCCCCTCCCCTGTTCACTGGAGCGCACATGTGCATGCTCCCTCACTCTCTCAAAATAAATATAAACATTTATAATAGCCAAGACATAGAAACAATCAAAGTATCCATAAATGGGGGCACCTGGGTGGCTCAGTTGGTTAAGCGCCAACTTAGGCTCAGGTCATGATCTCACGGTCCATGGGTTGAAGCCCCGTGTCGGGCTCTGTGCTGACAGCTCAGGGCCTGGAGCCTGTTTTGGATTCTGTGTCTCCCTCTCTCTCTGCTCCTCCCTGACTCGTGCTCTGTCTCTCTCTGTCTCTCAAAAATAAACATTAAAAAAAATTTTTTTTAAGTATCCATAAATGGATGAATAAATTAAAAAATGTGGTATAAATATGTTTATATACAATGGAATATTATTCATCTATAAAAAGAATGATATCTTGCCATTTGTGGCAACATGGATGGACCCTGAGATCATTATGCTAAGTTAAATAAGTCAGACAGAGAAAGATAAATACCACTATGATCTCACTTATCTATGAAATCTTTTTTTAGATTTGCTTAGACAGTAAATCTTTGTTCTTATCACAAGAAAAAAAAATTGTAACTGTGTGGTGACAGTTGCTAACAAGACTTATTGTGGTGATCATTTGGCAACACATGCAAATATCGAGTTTGTATGTGTTTGTATACAAGGTTATATGCCCATTATATCTCAATGTTTTAAAAGAATTTACTGTATATGAATTGGTAAAATTGGAATACCGTAATATGTAAATGAACAGAGAATGTGAATAATTCACAGAAGAAAGATTACTTTTTATTAATTCATAAAAGTATAAAAATGTTGACCATCAAGTTAGATCATAATGACCTAAGAAAAACAAGTTAAATTGAAAAATTATTTTGCCTCGTAATTACAATTTTTAAATGTAGATGAAATATCATTTTGAGGAGGGTGTAGTGGAACTGGTACACTCCTACACTGCTATGACAGTAAATTAATAATAGTCTTATAGAAACTATCAATAATTATTTTAATGCAGCAATTACAGTTCTGAGAATTAATTTTAACGATGAACGCCAAAAGAAGGAAAAATGGTACCTATGAAAACATTTATTGTGAAATGTTTTTTATGTACGTTTAGGTGTTTAGAAAGAAAATGTAATTTATAATAAAGAAAAATTAAAATCAGCCAATACCAGGAGAATCATTAAGTAAATTACAGTACTTTAGTCAAGAGAAAGTATGCAGTTTCTAAAGATAAATGTGGAAAATACAGAAGATATGCTATCATGGAAAAGTATTTATGACTTTACCTTAAGGGAAAAAAAGCTGAAAATTATATTACGCGATGAATCAGTCAAATAATAAGTATATTTTTAAATGCACAAATCCTAAAAGGAAAATGAAAGAGGTTTGGGTTGTTGTTATGATGCAACTGCATTATTTAGAATCTACCTGTACTTCAAAACTATAGAATTATTAAAATAATGCTGTTTGGAAAATAAAAATAAAATGGAATAAAACCCCTTTTTTTCTCAAGAAAAAAGTGAATTTTAGAAAATAAAAACATTGGTGGATATGGGGAGGTTGGTCAACAACTTTCTTAAATACCAACACAATGCTGGCATTTTCCAGAACAGAGAATTGAAAACAAAGAGTTTTCAATTCTCTTGCAATTATTTTTTAGAACAAAATGAGAGATGGAGAGATAAATGGATGCAAAACACTTACACAAAGATTTTCACTAATTACTTCTTGATGAAAATAATAGGCAATCTCTTAAAGATGACTTAGTCTGGAATCTATTTATTTATTTATTTTTTTTTTTAAGAGAGGGAGAAAACACATGTAAGTGGGGGAGAGGGGCAGAGGAAAATAGAGGGAGAGAATCTCAAGCAGGCTCTGCACTCAGCACAGAGCCTGATGTGGTAGCTGGATTCCACAACCCTGGGATCATGACTTGAGCCAAAATTAAGAGTCAGACACTCAACCAACTGAGCCACCCACGCGCCCCTCGTCTGAAATCTTTTAAAAAAATTTCTCGTCCTACAAATGAGTGAATTGTAGGAAGCATTTCAAAGTGGGGTAAAAAATCTGTTGCTTCAAATGGACTGTCTATAACATTGGGCAGAAGCCAGGCACAGGTAGGTACATACTGTGTTTCACTTATGTAAAATCTAGGCATTGGCACATTTACAGTGTGTATACTTTACGATCTGCAAGTTATACCTCAATAAAGAAGAAAAAAAATGTTCTGTAGTCAGATCGTTTCACAGAATTGAAAATCAGACACAGACATTAAGATTTTATTTTCCTTCGGCTGTCTATTTGGAATGTAATGAAGCTCTTCTAAGTATTTTGAGTAATCTGACCTTACTAAATTACCTTGGGTCAATGTGGGTGGTCGCGAATGGGAAGATGTTCATTTAATTAACTGCTATGGCTCACACTGGCCAGACTGAGTGTACATCTTTAAGGCCACTGCTTCCACTCCTCTTCAAATGATCAGGTGGGATTCTCCTTAAAAAGTATTTACATGACAGACTCTTAAAGGAAAATAAGGAATAAGACCATCTAAGTCACACCCTCCAAATCCATGGCCAACACAGAGAAGAGGAGTGCACTGTGGCATGAATTCCTGACTGCAGTGGCAGGAATCACATGCTCCAGGAGCATGACACCATGTGTCTGACTGCACAGTGGAACCTGACCTACTATTTGCATCTTCATATTTTGGGGAACTGTTCTTCCAAGATAAATTACTTTGGAATTTCCTACTCATGTATATTTAATACAGAGAAACTGCTAATGCTGTAATATAGTGAGAGGAAGTATTGTAGGGTAGAAAGACCATGGTCTTGGTAGTTATAAAAATAAGGATTCAAATTCTAGCTCTTCCACTTTCTAAATATGTGATTGTGGAAAAATGATCCCATTTCTCTAAATGATAGTTTCTTCACCTGTGAAGTGCGGTTTATAATACCTGGCATGCACTGTTACTTTTTGTTAGAGACTATATTTGTATTTATATTTATATGTGCCAGGCACACTAGGCAAGCAATGGTCGTGGTGGTTAAATGTTAGGAAAACTGGATAGTAGCCATTCTCATCACTTATGGCTGAATGACTTCATTCAAATGCTGTACTTTTTTTGACACTCAAGTTATGCAAAAAAGGCACAAACATCCACCTGTTGAGGAATGGCTTCTAAGGTTCAATTAATTTGCGAGCAAGTCTATTTTTGTGCTTCTTTGCCCTCCTATGTGATTCTACCGAATTAAACACTTTTAAACTATAGGTACTCGAAAAAGAACAAGGCCTATTTATTGGATACATGCAACACAAAGGGGAAAACAAAAGAAATGGCAAATAGCACTAAGCACCCAATCCTAATCTCCATCTGAGTCCCAGTGCAGAGATTCTCCTGGGTGGAGAATTCTGGTCATTCTGCCCTCGGGTGGATGAGAATGGCAACCATGCTGAGGTTGCTGACACCATTTGGGGCAGTGATTTAATTGCCCTAATTTTTAGATGTTCATCTTGTTCTTGGGTAAATCAAGACAGGGCAAGTTATAAGGGTATCATCTAAATGAACAAAATGTGGCCTCCCGTTTGCCAGGGATCTACCCTTGCACCACAGCAAATACAGAACTCCATATCTCTCTCTCCTGTGAGTGGGGGTGGGGGCCAGTGTAGGGGCAGTTGTCTTTCTTATATTTCATTGGCTCAAGATATTATCTTACTTAGAAAGAAGAAAATGGTAATTCTAGAAATAAAAATGTTTGTCCAGCTAGACTGGGCCGCATAGTACAAAATGATCTGATCCACTGTACGTTTTAAACAAAAACATTGTTGCTATCTGAACCCAGAATAGCATAGCCTGTGTTTCTCTATTTAAAAGGGAAAAAAGGAAAATCACAACAACTGGGCATGGGAAAACTACCCACACAAGACTGAGGCCTGATTTTACCTCTTTCCTTTCATACCAACCAAGGTTAGATGATCACAAACAGATCCTTACCCTGCTTCCCAGAATTGTTGTGAGGATTAAATGAAATAACAAAATTACTCCATCAAGTGCAAAATGCCACATAAATACTAGTGAGGTTATTACAAGAAGGGAACTGGAATTGCTCCAGGTTTGTGCTGGAGACGGCAGCAATGAACTGAACAGACAGCTGGGCAAATGTGCCAGACAGGAAGCACGTCTGACTTCTGAATACAGGCTGGATTCCCTTTCCCTGAGCTACACCTGCCAGACTGGAAGCCCCTAGTGCTTCAGTCATGAATGGGCACGTCCTGTCCAGAGCTCTAGGGCCTTGCCCCAGTCTGGCCTTTGGCTCCACCCTGCTGTGCTGGCCCAGAGCCAAGTCTGGGCTGACTTCCCCTCTAATATGCCTGGTACTACCTCTTCCAGTACCATCAGGCCTTAAGCCAGCATCTCAAGTTTTGCATGACACAAGCGGCTCAATAATGAGAACACTCCTTCCTGCGTGCTCGGGAATTTCCCTTCCCTCCTCTTTCCCCTTTAATCATTCGTATTTCCGCTTCTTCTTCCGTATTTCTCATCTACGCCAGGGCTCCAAAATAGGATGCAGGAGGTTACCAAGCCGGTAACAGGGCAAAGGAACCAGTTTGGCCCATTAACCATGCCTCTGAATTGGGTCAGCTGCTTCCACTAGTGCTAATTCCTTGCTAACTCCTTGTTTCCAGTAGCTAAAACATGATAGGTTCTTAATAAATATTTGTTGAATGAAAACAAATATCAAATTAATGAATCGGCAAATACATACCAGATGAAACCCTAGGCCTTTTCCAGGACCCTGACTTCCCATATCCCTGACCTGCTTTTCAACTGCTCTTATGGTCAAAATACTAGGGCAGCCTCAGCTTGGTTTCCCAGATTGACTTTGACTTTATGTTCTATATGCACAAAGAACGACTGTCAGCACATCTATTCTTTTGTGCGGGTTTTGAAAGAAAAAAGAGACTAAAAAAGAGACAAACCTCACTTTCCAGCTATTTCTCAGAAGAAATAGAATCATTCTGATAGAATGTGTGCGGGTATGTCTCTGTGTGTGTGTGTGTGTGTGTGTGTGTGTGTGTGTGCATTCAAGAGTAGTATAGAGATATTTTAAGGGTTTTTTTCCTACAGAAAAGAGACACCCTGGCTAAAAGCTCAGTTGCTAACAATAGAGGCAGATTACTCCCACCAAAGACAGAAGGTAAAAGGGGCACAGCTTTAGATTCCCACTGCACAATGCTCCTATCTTCAGATGCCCTAAGGATCAGGAAGGTAGAGCAGGTTTTTCTGGTGTTCAATAGTAGTTTAATACTGCTACATCTATATGAACCCAGATGATAGCAAACAATCAAATATACGTGTAATGCCAGAAGGAGATGAGAGAGAGAATGGGGCAGAAAAAAAGTATTTGAAGAAATAATGTCTGGGATGCCTGGGTGGCTCAGTCGGTTAAGTGCCCAACTCCGGATCAGGTCATGATCTCAAGGTTTGTGGGTTTGAGCCCCATGTTGGGCTGTGTGATGACAGCGCAGATTCTGTGAAGAGTCTGCTTCAGATTCTGTGTCTCCCTCTCTCTCTGCCCCTCCCCTGCTCATGCTCTCTTGCTTTCTCTCTCTCTCAAAAATAAATAAACATTAAAAAAAATTTTAAAGAAATAATGTCTAAGATTTTTCCTAATTGATTAAAGATAGAAATTTGTAGATACAGGATTGTAAATGAATGCCACACAGAACAAACAAACAAACAAAACGCTGGTGCACATCAGGGTCAAGTTATTGAAAGTCAAAGATAAAGAGCAAACATTGAAAGCAGCAAGAGAAAATAGCATATTACATAGAGGAGAAAATGATCTGATCAACACCTGACTTTCAGTGGAAACCAGGAAGCCCAGAAGAGAAGGCAAAAACATCTTTAAGATGCTGAAAGAGAAAAAAAACCCCTGTCAATCTGGAATTCCATATTCAGGGGACATACAATTCTCATATGAAAGCAAAATAACATTTTTGGATAAAACAAAGAAGGCTTGTAGCCAACAGACCTGCGCTACAAGAAACAATAAGGGAAGTTCTAAATTATTTATTTATTGCATTGTCTTGGAGATTTACTACTACTGGAGGCATTACATATGAGCTCTAGATTCTCATAGCCTTCCTACTCTATAGGATAGATAATTTATTTATCTCATGGGATGTTTAGACTCTGAAATTGCTTATGTTCTCTATTATAGCCTCTTCCCACCATTGTGGGTTTGTTCTGAGGGTAGACTGAGTAGGAATGGGGTTAAGGATGGAATCTAATTAATTAAAACAAAGAGAGATTGATAGAACATAGCATATATATGGTTGGGGTGGGAAGAATCAGTGCAGGTAAGGAAAACAGATTGAGATTAAATGCTCCCATGGTAAAAGCTAGATTACCAGGAATAGACCCAAGAATCTATCCTAAATTGTGGAAGAAGTTGGGGAAGAAAAATATACCTAGTCCCCTTCTTGACCTCTCGGCCTTCTCATACTATAGTAATTCCTAATCTTCTTTAGATTTAACAGGTATGCCTATATGTCTAAGGTAGGACTTAGTTCCTCCAAGTATCTGATCACCCATTAGGCTGCAGGTAAACAAGAGTGGTGGGATCTGGGAAACACCAAGGAGAGAAATTACAGATACAGTTCCAAGGTATGATCTGTGAGCAGAAGAGGATGTCAAAGAAGTAGGATGGTGGATATATCACCTATGTAAATCATAAATACTGAATGAGTAGGATAGGATGGACAAATTGGCTTCAAGATTCCTTACAGAACCCTGAGATATAATGTTTTAGCAGTCGGGATACTACAGGTTCCCAGTTGTACACAGGACACCAATTTCCATGACAGGTTGCTAAATATTTTACTTATTTTAGGGAGATGTTGAAATATTTTTTGTTCATAAATATTCCTTTTTACAAGCTTCATTTTTATCCAGCCATGGATTCAGCACCTCCTTCAGAAAGAAAAAGGACTCGGTGAATTTCCCCAGGTCCAGAACCCAGAAAACACAAATGGCATTGACCAAATGGTGGGAGGGATATAGAGACTGGCTATCTGCCTATCAAGAATTAAAAAAAACAGGTTTCACACTAGGCCAAGTCTCTGGAGCATTATGTTGAGAAGGATTCAGAGGTTTAGACCCTTAAATATGGGCTCTGAAAGGGAGTACCACAATTAATTGGTGAGGTCTGCCATGAGAATGAGACCATATGCTCAAGAGTGTTGTCCTTAGCTTGGGTGGCTTATTTGCAGATTGACTGGTCCCCAGTAGATAAGAGACTTCCTGGACTAACACAAAGGAGTCAGGCCTCATTATGTCACTGAAGCACAGGACCTGTCTGTCAGGTCTTGGTCAGGTCCTAATCCGAAGAGTTAGGAAAAACACCGAGTGTGAGAGCGGGAAAAGCCTGTTTATCATCACTGATGTTTGCTAAGTCCCTCACATGGGTTGGTTGGCCAGATAGGCCTAAGCTTTGGAGCCATCCCTCTCAGGCCAGCCTTGCCATCTTCACCTGCCCTAACAGGTAAGTAATGAAGCCATGGGATCATTTGATCTGCACAAATTTCTCCTTTATCTGCTTAAGTCCTGGGGCCAGGGGTGGGGGGGTGGGGGGCGGGGATATGAGTTTTGTACCTGGAACCAGCCCCCACTCTGCCTCAAAAAGCCAAGAGAATTATTGGGTCTTGTAACCCCATTTTGTTACACCCATAGGAACAGTGACTCCTCCTCTAACCCCAGCTAGCAGAAACCCTTTCTCTTGAAAGAATGCTGTGTTAAGGGCAAAGGTATATGGTAGTAACTATAGCGTGGGGAAGAATGTTCAGACCTGCAGGTAGTGGAGTTTGGGCAGAGATGAACGTCTTCTTACTGCTCATTAGAGTATACGGGGTAGTTGCTCTCCCAAGTGGAGGCAGGTGGGGAGGTCCCTACCTTGTCGGCCTTTGTCATGTGTTACAGAGGAGTGAGGAATGCTGAATGGATGACCATTGGGGATGGTCAGTTCTTCTGCGGGCTGTAACAGACCCATAAACAAGCGCAGGAACAGCCTCCTTCTCCTGCTCCAGATTCCCATTCTAGGAGAATCCCAGCTCAGATCAGCGCATTAACCCGAGACAGGGAGAAGACGCCGGAGAGCACCCCATGTGGGGTGCAACAGGCATGTGTCCGACTCGGCTAGGCCTTCCCTGAAACCCTGGGGGTTCTGCAGAGGCAGGAAACGCACCACCCAACCTCAACATGTCACCTCGGGGAGGAGGAGCCAGGTGGGCCGTCGCTGCTCCAGGAAGGGCTGCCGGGTCCCGGGGCTTCGGGGCCTCCCCGAGGGGAGAGCGGAACTCTGGCACCAGGCCCGCGGGGTTCGGTGCCCCGGGACTCTTGGGGGTGAGGAGCCGCGCCCGGGCCAACTTCGGGTTCCCGACGGTAGGGGAGTCGGTGCCGGCCGCGGGCGGGCGGGCGGCGGTGCCGGCCGCGGGCGGGCGGGCGGGCCGTCAGCCGCCCGGCCCGTCGCCTACCTCCCCGCCCCCCGGCTTCCTGCGGAGGCCGCGGCCGCCATGTTGTTGTGGGGCTGAGGCGGCGCCGCGAAGCCCGAGCGGCCGTGACACGCTGCGCAACAGGTTCGCTGTCGGCGGCCTGGCGACAAACCGGGCGGCGGCGGCGACTGCCGAGCAGGGTCTCCCGGCGTCCTCTCGCTCCCGCGCTGCGGGTGCCGAGGGGCACGGGGTCGCGCTGTGACGTACGGGAGGCGCGGCGGGGGCGCCAGGTGGGTGAAGCGACTGGCCGGGGCTGCGGCAGGGCGCGGGGCAGGTGCGGGCGCCACCGCGCTCGCCGCGGGGAGCCTCGGCGGGCCGGGCTGGAAGGCGGCTGCGCGCCCCCGCCGCCGCGGACGGGCCCTTGGGAGCCCGAGCTAGGCCCCTGGCGGGCTTGGCGGCGCCGGGCGGAAACCTCCGGCCCCGGTTCCTGCCCCAGCGGCGGGGCCAGGGCGGACGCCGAGGGGCCGGGGCTGGGCCGCCCCTTCCCATGCGGCCGAACCCCGGCCCCCAGCCTCTCCTGGCAGGTGCGGACGCCGCTCAGGGCCGGGGGTGGCGTGGCCCCTCGCTTTCAGGGTGCCGGCAGAAGGGGGCCCTTAGGGGCACCCGCACGCTTTCTCGGGAGCACCCCCCCCCACCCCCCCGCAGAATTGGCTTTTCTTGGTAATGGCTGGTTCGGAATGTCAGGTGAGCCGCATCCCGGTGCGTCAAAGTAGTCCGAGTCACGAGAGGCCAGTGGGCGGATGCTCGGCGTCCACCGCTCGCGTTAAACCAAAGTTGGGGAATGTTACAATTTGACTTTAGCGTTATTGATTTCCAGGGTATACAAAAGCGCGGAGAGATGTAATCTCTCAGGCCATCGTAGTTTATTCCTTATTATTGTTGTTGTTGTGTTGTTGTTGTTTTTAAAGATGCCTGCCTGTGCTTAGTGAATGTGTAAACCCAGGCGGAAACTGCAGATGGCTTTGCGTTCTGTAAAAAGATGCTGTATTTGGGTGATTAATCATGCGCTTTGTCGTTGAATGATTGCCGATGGCAAGTATGCTTCATTTGAGACCTGAATTAATTATGAATTAGGAATATGTTTGATAGAGCCAACCAGTTTATTTTAGGAATTAAGGGTTACACAAAAATGATTGCTTTCTTAAATGCCCTAGTTGTTGTTTTTTTTTTACTAGTGTTTACTTGCTTACCCAGAGATAGGCGAGGTGTGACTTGAAATTTTGTGTTGTTTTAGTCGGCTTAATTTAGGTGGCATAGACTCTGTAGGTTAAGCTTCTTAAGCCTCTTAAGAAAATTGCCTCTTTCCCTCTGCTTGTTTGCTATATTGTTAATCAGTGATAAAACCTAAACGCAGTCTATAAACATCACCTAAAACCTTTACATAAATTGATAATAATATCCCTCAAATTTTAAAGACAGTAGCAACTCTGGTCTGCATATCTTTAGGTTTCTTTGGCTATGCCTGTGATTCTCTAGTAATATCTCTCTCCTGTCCAGCTTTATTGAAATATGATTGACATATATCCCTTGTAATTGCACCTTTTAGAAGGTGCAAGTTGTTTTTAAAAGCTTAATTTAAGAACAAGCAATTTTGTGTTTTTGGAAGGCATGGGAAAATGTGCATTATTGCTATTGTAATATTAATGAGCAGCAGAAGAGCTTGCATTTTTTCATGCTTTAATACATTTATTTCCTCCACTCACCTTTATAGTGAAAGCTAGAATTGTCTGACAAAACTTGACCTGTACTGAATTATTGAGCAGGGAGGTACTATTATTAGTCCAACAGATCTCAAGGCTAAAATCCTAGTCTCTTCTGAATATGAGGAAATGTGTTAGGCATGTTCTGGGATTGCAATTATAGTTATAAAAAATTGCATTTTTGCAAAAATAGAGTAGTATAAGGAACCTCTATACACCTATCACTCACACAGGAGCTTTCAGGATTTTCTTTATCCATCTCTTTTTCTTTCGTACCTTAATTTTTGTTGTTGTTGTTACTTCATCTTACATACTTGACACATCTTTTTTTTTAAAAAAAGTGGAAGTTTTTTTCCATAACCTTAAGATTTCTATTTTTAATGTGTCTTTAATATCAAGTGTCACAAATTTCCATCTTTCTAGAAAGACAAAAAGAACATTTATTGGTCATCTCCTTCAACTACTTTCCTCAGTATTAAAATATATTTACTGTGGTTATCATTAATTGAACACTTATTACTGCTAGGCCCTGTGCTGTTTTGCATAATCAGTTAAAGCATAATCAACAAAGATCCTATGAGTAGTTACTTCTTCTCCTATCAAATAGGTGAAATGCTAACCTGGAGGTTAACTGACCACCCTTAGTCTCTGAGCTAGTAAGTACAACAGCCTTTTCAAACCAAGACCTTTTAACTTCAGCCCCTGTGCTTTTATCACTCCTCTTGATTCAGAAATTAAAAAAAAAAAAAGTCATTTGGGCACTCAGTAAATATTTGTTGAGTAAATGAATGAAAGTACATGTTAATCCACTGGTAAGTAACTAGCGTTTGTATGTACTATATTTACTTGTAAAGCAATTTGTGAACAAGTTCCAGAAATGATTCAGAATAAACTAATTATGTTACTAAATTATATCACTAAAACTTGTATTACTAAAAATGTGGTATATTTATAACAGGACATTGGTTTTTGTTTTTTTTTTTTTTTTTTGGTATGCTGATCTTTTCAATACCTTATTTATGGAAACATTTGTGGAACAACTGTTTTTAAAGAAAGACTAAGAAAAGGCAGGCTTTTTTTTTTTTTTTTTTGGCGTATTAGTTGTTAAAGTCAGGATTCCACGTGTGAAGTAGGAAAATAAGAATGTTTAGAATTCTGTAAACGAGTAGATCTAAAGATGAAGGTGCATCAGAAATGCTGTTGTTTTTTTCTTGAGTTCATTTTTTGCTTTGTGTCCTCCTGTAACTATTGAACATAGTCACTGATGTTAGAGTCCTGTTGGGTAGAGGTACATGGTGCATATTTGTAGGCATTCTTTGAAAAGGGGGAACTGAACTGGTTTTAAAGGATCTTAAGGCAGAGAGGAAGTGGGGGAGGAGAGGAGGAAACTGAGCAGAAATAGGGCAGTGAATACATCACGAAATAAGGTATTTATACAACTGTAAGAGGGCAGCATATTTCATTTGCAAATAGTATTATTTTAAGAGAGTCACTTGAAAAATCATTTCACAGCTATATCAGGACACTGAATGATTTAGTTACTTGGGAAGCTACTCAGCAGTAGTTATGGGAGACATTTAGGAGATCTATTACCAGACAGTAGACATTTAACTTGTTTGATTTAAGCAACTCTTCTGTGTTTTCTAGATTAGTTTCTTCACTAATGCATATTCATTTTAGAAAAAGTATATGTGGTTAATAAAAATTTCATTTATTTTCATTTTAACTATAGTAGATAAGATACAGGCTTTCAAGATGAAACCTCCTGCTCCTAACTCCAACATGAAATACCTGTATGGCCTTGAGCAACTGATTTTAATTCTCTAAGCTTCTGTTTCTCATTTACAAAACGTACCTGTCTCATAGTGGTATTGTATGTAATAGAAAGTGTTTAGCACAGTGACTAATTAGTATGGGTGCTCAATAAACATTACCATTATTCCAACTAGCTTCAGTGAGAAATTTCAAACTAGCTTAATCCTTTTTTTGTTTCATTTTTGGTCTTTTTACCTAAATGACTGGAAAAGAAATTCCCTTTTTTGCACCTTAATTTTTAATCTTATCATCAAAACAATCCATGTAAGAAGTCTGGAAAACAGAAGAACTGACCCACAATCTCATCTCCCCCTAAAGAATCTGCCTCCCCCGCCCCCCCTTAAATTAGGGGTGGTGGGATGTAGCCTGAAGGAGGAAAGTGTCTGTATCTGCGAAAGAAACTACTGCTTTGGATTATCACTTCCGAGTCTTTGAATCCAGGTGGTTAAACAACTTATGCTTTTCAGTGTGAGGAGCGCTTGACTAGTATGAGGTTGACAATGGGAAAGAATAGTCAAGAATGGTGGGCAGTTGGGGTGCCTTTGTGGCTCCATAGGTTAAGCGTCCGACTTTGGCTTAGGTTACGATCTCAGTGGTTTGTGGGTTCAAGCCCCACGTCAGGCTCTGTGCTGACAGCTCGGAACCTGCTTTCTGTGTCTCCCTCTCTCTACGCCTCTCCCACTCATGCTCTCTGTCTCTCAAAAATAAATAAAACATTAAAAATAAAAATAATAATAAAAAAGAATGGTGGGCAGTGGCAAACTATAGAGTCCACGTAGATAAACCCTAGCAGGGTTTTCTCTGACAGGAGGACACTGTTAACTGCTGCTTTATCATTTTCTTTTTGCTTAAACACATTGGCATGAATTTCACATGTGTAGCATTTGGTGATTTTACTTTTTGGTGGACATGAAATACATTTTGGTAAGTATAAGTGAGAAATTCAAGACTCATGAAATTTGCAGAGAATGATGTGGACTGAGATGCACGTGTAATACGCATTTTCTAACTTTGTGGTAAGTCCTGAAAACCTGAATGGTAGAAGAGAAGTCATGGTTTAATTTCCACTTAACCTTCTTTCACTGTGAGCATTTTAGGCTTCTCCTCTGCTAATGTTCCAGTGAAATGCTTATAAATTGATGTTGTCCTGCTGCAGAGACAGCCTGTATTGGAAGGCTTTCCCTGTCCACTTCTCCTTCCTTCTAATGTGTGGTCCTCATTCTGTGATTCTGATTTAGAGTTTTTGGCTCCTTCAGGATGTAGAGAACAGAATCACTTGTATGATTGAGATGTTAAGAGCGGTTTAGACTAGATACAGAGAACCCCAACCTTTTTCTGAACGTTACTCTCCCGTACCTGGGTTTATAGTCTTTGCAGCATGGTGGTAATCTCATCTTGATAAAGTACATGCTGTAGCTCCCTCTTAAATACATCTTTGTTATCGCTTTCTACATTAGGTTGACTTTACCTCATCTTTGTCTTTCTGGGGGCTTCGGTACGGGGAAAAATGCCTTTTCCCTCTGTTTTCTGTCATCTGCTTTAACTTTTTCTTTGTTCTTAACAACCATCTTTCATTCTAAAAATTAAACCCTACAGAAGTTACTGCTCATTCATGGTACCAAATTCCTCTAACAAATATTGTGTGCGTACAGGCCAGGGACTGCCCCAAGCATTGAGCATGTAAGCAGTTGACAGAATATACAAAAACCCCTGCCCTTATGCTGCTTATATTCAAGAAGAAAGAGGAGAGACAATCAACTGTCTAGAAGTTAGAATTTGCCAGGTGCTGTGGAGAAAAAGTAAGGCAGGAAATGGGAGTAGGGAATGTGTAGGTAGTTGGGTGGGGGGTAATTGAGAGAAGTAAATTTGCCTTTTTCAAGGTTATTATTAAAAAATGAAAGACCTGGGAAAAGATTATTGTTTGTGCTTTATGTGTTAACTTATATTTCACGTATTGTATTTAGCAAAAATTATGATTTAAGGCTTTTTTAACGTTTATTCATTTTTGAGAGATGGAGAAATGAATGGGGGAGGGGCAGAAAGAGAGGGAGACACAGAATCCCAAGCAGGCTCCAGGCTCTGAGCTGTCAGCACAGACCTTGTCATAGGGCTTGAACCCACGGACTGCGACATCATGACCTGAGCTGAAGTTGAACGCTTAACCAACTAAGCCACCCAGGTACCCCTGTCATTTTAATATAACTATTGGGTTTGCACCCAGCAGATCCCTGAATATTTCTATGTTCTAATAACTTAAAGGCAGACAAACAAACCTCAGGTACAACATGACTAGAGCAGAGATTTATCAAATGGTTTGGAATAGATACCTTAATTTTACTTTTCCTAAAAGCACTATATTGTGTTTGTTTTTAAACCCTATAGGCTATCTGTTTATACCATTTTTATTGTGATGAGTAATATATGTTCTTTTGGAAAATTCGAAAGCAACAGGGGAAATTGAAAGAAGAAAATAGTCACTGAGAATCATATTACCCAGAGAAATGGTCTCTCTTAATACTTTGGTAGATATCCTTCTACAAATTTGTCTTTGCAAAAAATGGAATTATATACTGTGGTGTGTTACCTGCTTTTTCGCTTACTAACATTTATCAAAAAATAGTTCTATTTTATTGCATACTTATCTACAGCATAATTTTCTTGGCTAAATAATACTGCTTTGCTACTATAGAATGTTAACAACGTCTGACATTTACTGAGCATTTACTGTTTTCTAGTTACTTTTGAGACACTTGATGTATTTTTTTTATTCACTTAGTCTTCAGCCTCTCCATAAAAGCTAGTCTATTATTACTTATTTTGCAGTTGAGAAGATTGAACAAGGACAGGTTTAGTAATTTTACCAAGATCTCACAGCTAATGTGCTCATATTATCCTCTCATATTGGTTCTGTAACTTTAAAGTAGTTTGTATTTTTTAAATTTAAGTTTTATTATTTGTTTGTAAAAATTTACTTAAGTAGGCTCCACACCCAATGTGGGGCTTAAACTCATGACCCTGAGATCAAGAGTTGCAGGCTCCCCATAAAAAAAGGAGGGGCGGTGCCTGGGTGGCTTAGTCGGTTGAGCATCAGACTTCAGCTCAGGTCATGATCTCATGGCTTGTGAGTTGGAGCCCCGCTTCGGGCTCTGTGCTAGCAGCTCAGAGCCTGGAGCCTGCTTCAGATTCTGTGTTTCCCTCTCTCTCTGCCCCTCCCCTGCTCGTGCTCTCTCTCTTAAACATTAAAAAAAAAAAAAGGTGGGGTGGGTGCCTGGGTGGCTCAGTTGGTTGAGCATCCAACTTCAGCTCAGGTCCTGATCCCACAGTTTGTGGGTTTGAGCTTTGCATGGGACTCTGAGCTGACGGTGCAGAGCCTGCTTAGGATCTCTCTTGCTCCTCTCTCTCTGCCCCTCCCCACACTCATGCTTTCTCTCTCTCTCTCTCTCTCTCTCTCTCTCTCTCTCACTCTCTCTCTCAAAAATAAATAAACTTAAAAAAAAAACAAAACAGAGTTGCAGGCTCTACTGACTGAGCCAGTCAGGCAACCCTATATTTTTAAATTGTGCCACAGTTAACGTCTTTGTAACCATATCTGTGTTCACATCTATGATTATTTCCTTAGAATAAATTGCTAGTAGTTGTAGTAGTCGTAGTCATGGATCAAAAGGTATGGACACTTCCTATGGCCCATGTAAAAGCATTGCCAAGTTGTCTTCTAGAAAAACTTGTCAGTACCGAAGTGTTCTCCTACCAGTGAAACTGGTCCTGTTTCCCATATCGTCAGAAACATTGGCTTCTTTTTTTTAATCTCCTAATTTGATAAAGACCACCTTGTGTTTCTTTCTCTATTTTTGAAGGCATATTTTTAAAGATTTTACTTTTAGAAATACTTACCTCTGCTCTTTCTCACTTCTTTGGCATTTTCATCTCTTGGTTATTTTTAAGGTTTCTTTATATTTTAAGAATAGTAACTCTTTGCCATATAGGTATAGTTTTTTTTTCCAAGTTTCTTTCTTAGTTTTGTTTATGGATTTTTATCAATGATAATAGCTAACGTTTATATAGGACTTCTCATATATAACACTATACTAATTTCTTATATTTACTCCCTTATTTAATTTTTACAGCATTCCTATGGGGTAGGTGCTATTGTTAGCCTCCTGTATGAAGTCCTATGACATTGTCTTTTAATTCTCAGCTTTTTTCCTTGTGTGTCTTTGCCTGTTTCTGTTCCTAATTTGTAAAAAATCTCTTCTTCTAGCCTACTGGGTAATACCTATTGATTAGTTCACATTACTCAATTGAGGAGTCATTTCCTCTGAGATTACTCATCTAACAATTTTCTGGTTCCCTAAAGCAAAGTTAGGTGCTCATCTTTTGTCCTTTCTTTAGTACCTATATGGAATTCTAAGTTTTGGCCTTTTCCTTTTGTGTATACCCTGCTCTTTTTTTTTTTTTTTTAACGTTTATTTAATTATTTTGAGAGAGTGCACATGTACGTGTAGGGGAGGGGCAGAGAGAGAGAGGGAAAGAGAGAATCCCAAGCAGACTCCACACTCTGCACAGAGCCTGATGTGGGGCTCAGTCTTGTGGCTGGGAGATCATCACCTGAGCCAAAATCAAGAATTGGGGGCTTAACCGACTGAGCCACCCAGGCACCTCTATTCCCTACTGTTATACATCTTATCCAAGTGCTATACATCTGATGACTTGGTAAATATTTGTCAATTTGAATTAAAGGTGCTTATGGTGATGTTGTTGATATCAGGAAGGGAATCAACCTTCCAAGTGTATAAAATGGAGAAACTTACATGGAGAAAGTAGCATTGGAACTGGGCTTTCAGTGAGAAAGGGGGGAAAGAGAGGGAGGGGCCCAGAGACAAATTGAATGAAAACAGGCTTGGAAGTTTCCCGTTCTGGGAACAGCAAGTTACTTACAGGATTATTAACCTTGCCTCTGGGAAAGCCTGATAAAATAAATAACTCTTTCACTCCAGTGTACCTTTTCTGGTGTTCAGAATATTTGAATCTTCCTTCTAGATCTCTTCTATAAAACAAGGCTCAGTTTTTCTTCTGACTTCCCCCTTTTTTCCAGTGTAATGGGGGAAGTTGGAGGGTCCTGATGTAATCTTGGTAAGATTTTGAAATGCCCTGGGAAGTTTGGTGAACTGGTGGGGTAGGCCCACTGGCAGCCTCTGCCAGAAGTCAGAGCCTTAGGAGAAAGAGCAAACCCTGAAGACTTGGGGTTCTAGTTACACCTCTCTCTGGCTATTGGTGCATTTGATTAGATCTCACTTCCTTTTCTCTCCAGCATTCATTATGTTTCTGTTCTAGTTTTGTTAAGAGGCATTTTTCTCTAAATTTACTAGTTTAATTTTGAAGTATACTGACTGCTTGTCTCTGAGTTATATTAACAATATAACCTGCCATTTAATGTAAATATTTTTCCAAATCCTTTTACTTTTTCACCTTAACATTATTTCTCATTATGTAACTTAAACATATTTACTGTGGAAATAATATGTACTGATTAAAGAAACTTTGTAAAATAGGAAAGAAAAGTAGGAGAAAAAGTCATTCCAAGTCCAGCAACCAATAACAACCGCATTTTGGTGTTTCCTACCCACTGTGTCTTTCTTTTTTGTGTTTTTAGATATATATTATTGTGCATGTTTTATAATACAGCCTGGTAGTTGAGTATAACATGGCTTTTGCTGAGTGGAGTTTTAGTTCCAGCTTGGCTTTTTACTAGCTTTGTGAATGTAAGTTTCGAAAAGACTTGGTTTTCTCTTCCTTAAAAAAAGTGGAGATTTAATAATAATACTTATCCATAGCATTGTTATGAGGATGAAGAGATAATGTATGTTTAGTGTGACCATCTCATAATAAATTCTTTCTATATGGTAACAATAATAATCAAGCCTGTCTTTTGCTTAGGTCAGCCAGGACTGCTGCCCTTGGCTATGCTTGGAGGGAAGGGGCATGTCAGGGGCACTGTACCTCTCTTTTCTGAAATAATTAAAATTCAGTTTCAAAATTCTTTTTTTTTTTAACATTCTCAAGGGACCTATGAAAATGTTTACAATAAGGCCTTCTTTAAAGTGTAATTTATCTGGGGCCAGCCCCATAATTGGTGAGTGGCCTTGAGGCTCAGACCCTTCTAGGATGGCCCTGGTAATGATGATGTCAGTGATAACACATAGAAACCTGAGTGTCAGGCTTGGAATTTGGGAAGTATGCATTGATTGTTGGCTGCTATTATTTTCATAATGATACATATTTATATCATAAATTTTAATTATAAGAATGTAAGCCATTTCCAGGTTATCATATGGTCTAGCCAAACTTGTGTTTTTAAAAATAGGTTTATTGAGGGGTGCTTGGGTGGCTCAGTCGGTTGAGTGTCTTCACTCTTGATTTCAGCTCAGGTCATGATCTCACAGTTCATGAGTTTAAGCCCCATAGCAGGTTCTGAGCTCACAGCACAGAGCCTGCTTGGAATTCTCTCTCTCTGCCCCCTTCCACTCTTGCTGTCTCTCAAAATAAATAAATAAACTTAAAAAAATCGGTTTATTCAGATATAATTTACAGGTCACAATGAATTTGATTTAAGTAGCAGCATAATACTTGATTTGCCCCACTGTGGGGCACTCAGGTTATTTCCAGGTTTTTTTCTATAATAACTAGTAATTGCAGTGAACATCTTCACATTTACCCCATTTATCATCGTTTTCTTATGACAGATTCCCAGAAGTGAAATTACTGGTTTATTGGATATGAACATTGGTAGGGTTCTTGCTGTATGTTCTCAAAGTGCCTTCTGAAGAGCAATACCAGTTTGCACTCCCATGAGTTATGTCTGCAGCACACATTCCCCTCACCTTTGCTGGCCTCGAGTATTAGCCATGTTTCTTTAAAAAAAAAAAAAAGTTTAGGGGGTGCCTGGATGGCTCAGTCGGTTGGGCTTCCGGCTTCGGCTCAGGTCATGATCTCAGGGTTTGTGGGTTTGTGAGTTCGAGCCCTGCGTCGGGCTCTGTACTGACAGCTCAGAGCCTGGAGCCTGCTTTGGATTCTGTGTCTCCCTCTCTCTCTGCCCCTCTCCTGCTCATGCTCTGTCTCTCTCTCAGAAATAAATAAACATTAAAAAATAAATAAATAAAATAAGTTTATTGGGAGAAGCAACTTAATTTGCATTTCCTTGATTATTTGTGACATTGACATTCATTAGTTTCATTTCCCCTTTTGAAAACTTTTTTTTTAACTTTCTGTAATATATTTATTTTTTATAATTTACATCCAAGTTAGCACATGGTGCAGCAGTGATTTCAGGAGTAGATTCCTTAATAGCCCTTACCCATTTAGCCCATCTCTCCTCCTACAACCCCTCCAGCAACACTCTGTTTGTTCTCTGTGTTTAATAGTCTCTTTATGTTTTGTCCCCCTCCCTGTTTTTATATTATTTTTGCTTCCCTTCCCTTCCCTTATGTTCATCTGTTTTGTATCTTAAAGTCCTCATATGAGTGAAGTCATACGACATTTGTCTTTCTCTAATTTTGCTTAGCAGAATACCCTCTAGTTCCATCCACGTAGTTGCAAATGGCAAGATTTCATTCCTTTTGATTGCCGAGTAATATTCCATTGTGTGTGTGTGTGTGTGTGTGTGTGTGTGTGTGTGTGTGTATACATATATATATATATACTGTGTATGCATATATATACATACGTATATGTATATACTACGTGTGTATATGTATACCACATCATTTTTTTGTTCATTTTTGAGAGAGAGAGACACACACACAATGTGGGGGGGGGGGGGGTGGCGGTGCAGAGAGAGAGGGAGACACAGAATCCGAAGCAGGCTGCAGGCTCTGAGCTGTCATCACAGAACCCGACACAGGGGTCTAACTCACCAACTGTGAGGTCACGACCTGAGCTGAAGTCGGACGCTCAACCGACTGAGCCATCCAGGTGCGCCTTACCACATCTTCTTTATCCATTCATCCGTTGATGGACATTTGGGCTCTTTCCATACTTCGACTATTGTTGATACTGCTGCTGTAAACATTGGGGTACATGTGTCCCTTCGAAACAGCATACCTGTATCCCTTGCATAAATACCTAGCAGTGCAGTTGCTGGGTTTTAGGGTAGTTCTATTTTTGTTTGAGGAACCTCCATAATGCTTTCTAGGGTGGCTGCACCAGTTTGCATTCCCACCAGCAATGCAGAAGAGATCCTCTTTCTCCGCATCCTCGCCAACATCTGTTGTTGCCTGAGTTGTTAACGTTAGCCATTCTGACAGGTGTGAGGTGGTATCTCATTGTGGTTTTGATTTGTATTTCCCTCATGATGAGTAATGTTGAGCATTTTTTCATGTGTCAGTTGGCCATCTGGATGTCTTCTTTGGAGAAGTCTATTCACGTCTTTTGCCCATTTCTTCACTGGATTATTTGTTTTTTGGGTGTTGATGGAAAACTGTCTTTTTGAGGTCTTAATGTTTTCTTTATCTGTTTTAATAGTTCTCTGTACATTAAAAATATTGACTTGGAACACCTGGGTGGCTCAGTTGGCTAAACGTCCGACTTCGGCTCAGGTCATGATCTCACAGTTCGTGGGTTCGAGCCCTGTGCCAGGCTCTGTGCTGACAGCTCAGAGCCTGGAGCCTGGTTCAGATTCTGTGATTCCCTCCCTCTCTGCCTCTCCCCTGCTCACACTCTCTCTCTTTCAAAAATAAATAAACGTTAAAAAGAAAAGTTTTTTGTTTTTTTTTTTTAATTTTTGGGACAGAGAGAGACAGAGCATGAACGGGGGAGGGGCAGAGAGAGAGGGAGACACAGAATCGGAAACAGGCTCCAGGCTCCGAGCCATCAGCCCAGAGCCTGACGCGGGGCTCGAACTCACGGACCGCGAGATCGTGACCTGGCTGAAGTCGGACGCTTAACCGACTGCGCCACCCAGGCGCCCCTAAAATAAAAGTTTTTAAATATTGACTATACTTGTGATTTTTCCTCATTTTCCCCATTTACCTTTTAATTTTGTTTTCAACAAAAATTTAAAATATTTATGTAGATGTGAATGGCTTCAGAACTTAGAAAGTTATCTTTGTTTCAGAGAGGTAATATTTTACTTGAAGGTGAATCATCTATATGAATGTTTTCCCTCTATACTTCTTATTCAAGACAAGTAAATAGTTTTGTTTTCATATTTAGTCCTGATAGGAGACTGAAGAGAACAGACCTAATAGCCAGCTCCCCTGCCTTCCCCTCATAGCAATGCAGGCTGAGTCACAAGCTAATCTTAGGTGTTTTTTTTCCCCTCTGTGTGGGTGAATTATCTTGTTCAAAGTTGTTGACTAGTTCTTCTAGAATTGATTTAATTTAAATCTGCAATATTATTGGAATAGTAACTACTTGATTATTACTTTACCATTTCTGTTCTTTTATACCTGCTTGGTTTAATGGTTGATTCTTTGTAGGCTAAACTTAACGTTTATAAAAGGTCAGACTTATAATTTATATTTAAACATCTTAAACTGAGGTTGCCAAGTTGCAGAACTAGAACTAGTAATAAGTTTTTATAGAAAAGTTAATCTTTGAAGCTTTTAAGTCTCAACATGCTTTGTGAATTTGGGGCCCTAAGCCCTTAGGTAGAAATAATAGTAACCTTTTTTCTCAGATATTGATTAAAGTGAGAAAAATATGCCCTTCTTATTAGTAATTGGTGACTTTAGTTTGTTGTACCTATTCAGTGAAATCAAGATAAATACTGTGTAGGAATGCAAGCTGGTGCAGCCACTCTGGAAAACAGTGTGGAGGTTCCTCAAAAAAAAACAAAAATAGAACTACCCTACGACCCAGCAATTGCACTACTAGGCATTTATCCCAGGGATACAGGTGTGCTATTTCAAAAGGACCACATACACCCCCATGTTTTATAGCAGCACTATCAACAATAGCCAAAGTATGGAAAGAGCCCAAATGTCCATCAATGGATAAATGGATAAGGAAGATGTGGTGTATATATATGATAGAGTATTACTTGGCAATCAAAAAGAATGAAATCTTGCCATTTGCAACTACGTGGATGTAACTGGAGGGTATTATGCTAAGTGAAATTAGAGAAAGACAAAATTCATATGACTTCACTCATATGAGGACTTTAAGAGACAAAACAGATGAACATAAGGGAAGGGAAACAAAAATAATGTGAAAACAGGGAGGGGGACAAAACAGAAGAGACTCGTAAATATGGAGAACAGGGGGTTACGGGAGGGGTTGTGGGAGGGGGGATGGACTAAATGGGTAAGGGGCACTAAGGAATCTACTCCTGGAATCATTTTGCACTATATGGTAACTAATTTGGATGTAAATTTAAAAAAATAAAAAATAAAACAGGTTAATAAAAAAAATCTAAAACTGTCCTAAAATTAAAAAAAAAAAAAAGATAAATACTGTGTTACAGAGAACAAACTCGGGGTTGCTGAAAGGGTGTTGGGTGGAGGGAAGGGCTAAAGGGGTGAAAGGGCATTAAAGAGGACACTTGTTGGGATGAGCACTGGGTGTGATATGTAAGTGATGAATTGCTAAATTCTCCTGAAATAATTATTACGCTATATGTTAACTAACTTGGATTTAAAAATTTTTAAATAATAAATATTAAAAAAATAAATAAATTGACCTAAAAAAAAAGGAAATGAAGCCACTAACTCAAAAAGATATACATACCCTATGTTTATTGTAGCATTATTTACAATAGCCAAGAAATGGAAGCAAGCCAGTGGCCATGAGTGGATAAATGGATAAAGAAACTGTGGTACATAACAGTTGTTGGAGAGGATTCGGAGAAAGGGGAACACTTTTGCACTGTTGGTGGGAATGCAAACTGGTGCAGCTACTCTGGAAAACAATATGGAGGCTCCTCAAAAAATTAAAAATAGAATTACCCTACTACCTAGCAGTTGCACTGCTAGGTATTTTATATAAATGGGAACATAAAATATGCATGGTCTTTTGTGATTGGTTCCTTTTACAACCATAATGTTTTTAAGGTGCATCTTTGTTATGGCATATATGAATAGTTCATTCCTTTCTATGACCAAATATTCCATTGTGTGGATATACCACATTTTGTTTATCCATTCGTCAGTGGTTGGACACTTGGGTTGTTTTTACTTTTTGGCTATTATGAATAATATTGCTGTGAGCATCTGTATACAGACTTTTGTGTGGACATAGGTTTATGTTTTCATTTCTCTTGGGTTCATACCTAGGGGTGGAATTGCTAAGTTATGTGGTAGTCTATGCTTAACAGTTTGAGGAAATGCCCAATTGTTTTCCAAAGCAGCTGAATCATTTTACATTCCCACCAGCAATGTGTGAGGGATCCAATTTAGGAGATTAGATTTTATGCTACTGATGAGTTATTCTACAGAATCACAGTGGGAAAATGGCTGAAAATTTTTGGATCGGATTGCTGCTTCTCCAGTATGGTTCAAGACACATGCTGGGGCAGAAGGCTTTTCCTGTTAAATGAAACTAAAATGCAAGTTAGTTCCTCATTTCTTAGGAGCTATTGTTTTTTCATGTCCATTGTCTTCGATTTTTGTATATCAGTATGGACTACTTACTGATAATCTGAGTTAGTAACGATTACTGAAATTTAGTGTTCATAAACTATAATTAACAAATTTGTAGAGCTTACTGAGGGCTCTAATTTAGTTTAGCTATACAGTGCTTTGGCAGCATTGAAAAATTCCTACTGTGCACACCCACACTTAGATTTTCAGTGCATCATGGGTATTGTCTTGAGTTTGATGTGGTTTCAGTTGCTATTCTTGAATTAACTGCAATTAATTATGGAATTGGGGCATCTAGACGGCTCAGTCGGTTAAGTGTCTGACTCTTGATTTCAGCTCAGGTTATGGGATCAAGCCCCATGTCCAGCTCTGTGCTAGCAGTGCAGATCCTGCTTGGGTCTCCCTCTCCCTCTCCCTCTCCCCCCCCCCCCCCCCCCCGCTCATGTGTGCACACGCGTGCACTCTGTCAAATAAATGTTAATAAAATTATAGAATCAGTGTTAGATTTAGTTTTGTTTCTTATTTATTTATTTATTTATTTATTTATTTATTTATTTATTTTTGAGAGCGTGGGCAGGGGAGGGGCAGAGAGAGGAGAGAGAAAATCCCAAGTAGACTCTGTGCTGTCAGCACAGAGCCCCACACGGGGCTCAAACCCACGAACCTGTGAGATCATGACCTGAGCTGAAATCAAGAATTGGATGCTTAACCAACGTAGCCACCCAGGCACCCCAATTTTGTTGCCCATTTTGCTCTTGTGTAACTGTTGCATTGTATAATTCTTCATCATGAAGTTTTTTTCTACTGAAAAATGGGAGCAGGGCGTTAGATTGGGTCTCTTGTCCCACTTAGGTGGGACATGGTTAGAATAGAGAATGAATGGAATACAAAATAGAAGGATTCTTTCACAGTCTAATATTGTATACATTTTTTAAAACGGGAATTCATGTATTTATAATTAAGGGGCTTAACTATGAAATACACGAATCCTCTGTAAGTTCACACTTTGGCTTTGGAGGTCTGAAACCTTTGGAATTGTATGCCACATTTTGTGCATTTGTGTTTTTTCCAGAAAGAGCAACGAAAGGTTTGCCAGTTTAAAAAAAATTTTTTTTAATGTTCATTTATTTTTGAGAGAGAGTATGTGAGCAGTGGAGGGGCAGATAGGGAGGAAGACACAGAATCTGAAGCAGGCTTTAGCACAGAGCCCGACATGGGGCTCCAAGTCAGGAACCATGAGATCATGACCTGAGTCGAAGTTGGACATTTAACCGACAGAGCCACCCAGGTGCACCATTGCCAGATTTTTTTTTTTTTTTTTTTTTTTTTTTTTTTAAGTCCATGACTCTTCAGAATTGAGATTGGTGAAGAGAATTTGTAAATTTGTGATTTTGAAGTATTTGGGGGAAGTAAGGCCTTGTTTTGCTTAGGTGTTATTGCTCAGAGATATTTTCTGGATACACTGTTGGTTTTAGTATGACTATTTCCATGTAAGAATATCTCTATTTTGTTATTTTGTGGTAGTTTTTCTCCCTGTCAGAACATGGAGTTTGCTTTTAAAATCCTTGTTCCACATTTATTATTTTATATTTGCTTTCTCAGTAAATTAGGACGTTCTATTTTATTCTTTTTGCTGCAGTCATAGCATACTTTCCAGTAATTGAAACGTATTGATATTTAAAAAAAAAAACAAACTTTAAACTGATAGAATAGGAAAATGGATGAATGCTTTTGTATCCACTGGCTACTGGTTTCATTTTCTTTCCTCTACTCTCTTGTTCTGTTTGTGTTTTGGTTGACATTGGAAACTACCATTCACAGGTAGAAGCTATTCCCACACAGGACCTTCTGGGGTGTGGCATTGGTTTTGGATGCCAGTCTCTTCAGGCCTCTGCAGTAGGCTGTGTCTGGAGGAGTGTACTTTTCCTTTGTAGTTTTTAGCACTAGATGTATCATGGCTGGGTTTGAGAGGAGATTGGTAATTTTAGTTAATTGTTTTTGGTAAAACAGACTTGTTGCATAATATTGTTTATAATAGACTAAAATATAGACAAGAGCAAGGCTCTGGGTTATATTTGCTATTGTGTTAAAAAAGCGTGCAAAAGTATATTTGGTGTTTGGTGCCTGGCACAGAGCTTCTAAAACCTTTGGAATTTCCTGAGTGATGAGTGTCTTTTATTCATAATAAACCCCTTCTCATCACACCTGAGGTATGCTACCTCAGAGGTAACTTAGAGTGGTAACCCTAGATAGCCTTAGGATGAGGCTGGACAACCAGAAAGACCAAGAGATTAGAGGGTTGGAACTTTTCCCCCTACCCACTGACCTCTAGGAAGAGGAGGTGGGCACTGGAGATTGAGCTCTACAAAAACTCGAGAACAGTGATTTCAGAGAGCTTCCAGGTTCGTAAAGGCACTGAGGTGTTGGGAGGGTGACATGCCCAGAGAGGGCATGGAAGCTCCATGCCCTGCCCCCCAGACCTTGCCCAATGTGTCTCTTCCATTTGGCTATTCCTGAGTTTTAATCCTTTATATCAAAACAGTAAACACAATTTTTTTTTTCAACTTTTTTTTTTTTTTAATTTTATTTATTTTTGGGACAGAGAGAGACAGAGCATGAACGGGGGAGGGGCAGAGAGAGAGGGAGACACAGAATCGGAAACAGGCTCCAGGCTCCGAGCCATCAGCCCAGAGCCCGACGCGGGGCTCGAACTCACGGACCGCGAGATCGTGACCTGGCTGAAGTCGGACGCTTAACCGACTGCGCCACCCAGGTGCCCCCCCCTTTTTTTTTTTTTTTTTTTTTTTTTAAGTAAACACAAATTAACTCTTTCTGAGTTCTGTGAACTTTTCTAGCAAATTGTCAAATCCAGGGAGGAGATCATGGGGAACCCGTGGTTTATAGCCAGCTGGTCAGAAGATGGCCCAGGACTTGTGACCAGTGTCTGAAGTGGAGGCAGTCTTGCAGGACTGAGGCCTTAACGTGTGAGGATTGCATAACTCTAGATAGTATCAGAATTGAATGGAATTGTTGGACACCCAGTTGGTGTCAGAGAATCGGAGAATTGGTTGGTGTCAGAGAAAAAACTCCTTAGAAGGCATTACTAATTTTTGAAAGACAAGTTGTAAATTTACCATGACTTCTTTGAATTACTAAGGTCATAATATTTGTCTGTTTTTAATTGCTTGACCTTTTGGTATATGTGGTTCCTATGAGATTAAAAAAAATAGCAACAACAACAAAACTTGAAAAGTAGAGAAAAGAAAATTCTTTACAATCTTTCAGCCTAAGTCAACTACTTTTAGCATATTAATGCTTTCGAATCAGTATATATATATATATATATACGTATATATGTATGTATATATACGTATATATACATATATATGTATATATATATATATATATATATATATACCTATGTAATTTTTACATAATTAGAATCACTATAGATTTTTGTCTATTACCTGGAAGATATTTTTTCTGTGTTACTCCATAATTTTCATAAGTATTAATGGCTGTGTTGTTTTTATTTAGTAAATAGACTCTGTTTACTACCCATACTCCTGTTTTCACATGTTTGGTTTGTTCAAGTTTTTGCTATTACAAACAAAACTATGATAAACATTATTTGGTGAATGTATATTAAACATTTAGTCTGTCATACTCTGTTAGGTGTTTCACAAGGATAAAGTCCTTTCCCTTAAGAGGTTTTCTTCTAATCCTTGACATGTGCATATGTAATTTTGAGTATTTGCCTCCATATTCTAGAATTTTGTATTTTTTTAAGTGTTTTTATTTTTGAGAGAGAGACAGAGACAGAGCATGAAGAGGGGAGGGACAGAGAGAGAGGGAGACACAGAATCTGAAGCAGTCTCCAGGCTCTGAGCTGTCAGCACAGCCTGACGCGGGGCTTGAACCCACAAACCATGAGATCGTGACTTGAGCCGAAGTCAGGTGTTTAACTGACTGAGCCACCCAGGCGCCCCAGAATTTTGTATTTTTTAAAAACTTACTTTATATCACAGACATTACGTATCTACTATTGCCTTGAAATTATCATTTGTAGTAGATTTGTAGTATTCTGAGTGAAATTTATTTTCTTATTCCTTTCTCTGTTGGATAAAGTAACCTTATTTGTATTTTTTAAAAATATTGATGGCACTGTAATATGCATCCTTACATTCTATTTTCCCTCTTTGGATTATTAAGAAAAATTCCTCTAAGTGGGCTAAGTAGGTATTTTGTTTTAGATGAATGTTGTCAAATTTAGAGGTACATGTTTTACCTTTACTCTGCCCGAAGCTTTCTACTTCTATGGTATTTGCCTTTTTAAGAAAAAATATATACACCTTTATTGAACGGCCTAAAATTTACAGAAAAACTGAGCAGATAGTACAGGATTTACCATCTACCCTTCCACCAAGTTTTACCTATTTATTAATAACTTACATTAATATGGCATATATGTTACAATTAACCAGTATCGATGCGTGTATTATTAACTAACATCCATGCTTTATTCATTGTTCTGTAGTTTTTATCTGGTGCTTTTTCTCTCTGTTCCAGAATCCCATCTAGAATACCACAATACATTTAGTTGTCATGGCCCCTTAGGCTCCTCTTGGTTGTGACAGTTACTCAGACTTTTCCTTGTTTTGGATGACTTTGACAGTGTTGAAGGGTACTGGTTATATTGTAGGATGCTCTCCTGTTGGAATTTGTCTGATGTGTTTCTTGTGAGACAAATAAACATGGGCGAGGCAGGCAAGTTAACCTGACACATTCATTGTAATATAAATTTACCAAGGGGCATCTGCATGGCTCAGTTCATTAAATGTCCAACTCTCGATTTTGGTTCAGGAGCCCCACGTCAGGCTCTGCACTGATAGCACAGAGCCTGTTTGGGATTCTCTCTCTCCCTCTTTCTGCCCATCCCTCAAAATAAATAATAAAAATAAAACTTAAAAAAGTAATAACTTACCAAAATGAAAAGTTTTCTCATATACCAAAAATATATAAAATTAATATGTAATATTACCATAACCATAAAGTGCCTAGAATTAAATGAGATGAGTAAAATCCCACTGAAAGACATAAAAATAAACGTCTGAAAATAGGAAAATTATAGAAAAAGATGATAGTGGGTAGATAGGGATTTGCATATTCTAGTGCTGTGGTAGTTAGAAGTCTCATACAAGAGTCCATGGGAAAACCCACAAACTGAAATAAGTGTAGCCTTGTGTGTACACTTAGTGTACAAGAAAAGAGATGTATTTTAGATCAGTTGGGAAGGCTGAATTATTTCATAAATGGTTTCACAAAAAGTACTAGACATTGTAAGTGGTGATGATGGTAGAGGAGTAAACACTTTAGATGCATAGCTGTTCTTTCCACTCCAAAATAAAAATCCAGATCAAATATGTAATTTCAAAAATACATATTTGGGGGGTGCCTG
This sequence comes from Panthera pardus, assembly GCF_024362965.1. NCBI lineage: Eukaryota > Metazoa > Chordata > Mammalia > Carnivora > Felidae > Panthera > Panthera pardus. The sequence continues at coordinate 21,917,774 of NW_026526832.1, forward strand.
GGTGGCTCAGTCTGTTAAATGTCTGACTTCAGCTCAGCTCATGATCTCACAGCTCGTGGGTTCGAGCCCTGCATCAGGCTCTGTGCTAACAGCTCAGAGCCTGGAGCCTGCCTCAGATTCTGTGTCTCTGTGTCTCTCTGTCTCAAAAATAAATTTAAAAAATTAAAAAAATACACATTTGGTATGTATGGTATGAGACAGGGCTTTCTTAGCATAACAATGATCAGTAGTCATGAAGGAAAAGATTGACAAATTTTGGTATAAAAATAAAGAGGTTGGTATAGTAAAAGATGCTTTCAAATCAAAAGGCAACAAGCCGGATGAACAGTTTTTATGACACATGTTACGAGTCTGGCAGAGTGAGGGAGAGGAGTGTGAAATGGTCATCAAGGAGAGAGGGGAGCAGATAGATAGGCTAGGGAAACATGAACTTGTCAGGCAGTCAAGAGTGGTCAGGAGTTTAGTGACGCCAGTCAGCACCTTCATTTGTATGGCCATGGAATAGCAGTGAGATTTTACCAGATGAATAGTATAAAGGGAGAGAAGAACGTGAACTTGAGGATGTACACAATGAGTTACTTAATAGTGGTAATTATTTGGGTAAAGAGGGATATTAGGACCTAAGGGAGGGGATATTAGGGCATAAGGAAGAATGAGGGATGGTGAAAAGTTGCTGAGACCAATATTTTGTAGGTCCTGGTAGAGTTAAGAATTGCCAGAGTCTGAGAACTAGAGAGAATGGGCTTTTGAGTGAGGTTCTGGTGAAGGGAGAGTGGGGGGGCTTGAAGTGGGTTACAGAGGAGCGCAGTCTTCAGTGATAACAAGGCCCACGGTGTGACCTGGGAGTGCCTGGCTGAGGTAAGATGAAGGATAAGATGTTTGGAATACAGGGGTCAAAGACTTGGAGGCCAGGATGTGGGCAGGATCCTCTGGATATAGGATATAGGAAGTATAGGAATAATGTTGGAGGGGGGCTAGTGAAGTGGATGTGAAAGCAGTCAAGGAATTGCCCTGGTGATTGTAGGGGACAACACTGAAGGAGAGCTAGTGGTCAGGTCAGATGTATGAAGGCCAAAACTAATTTTCTTTTTCAAATTTTATTTATGAAAACTGTCAGACATATGCAAAAGTTAAAAGTATAAGTGATCACTTATTTTTTGTTTACCTTCATTTACCCATCTACTTTTTAATTTAATGTTTTTTATATTTTTGCAGGAGCTTTATTTCTGGAAGAAGGGCAGGCTATAAATGAGTACATTTCCAAATTCCTTTCCAAATAGTTGTGCTAATTTACATTTCTTTCAGCTAGGTATTATTATTACTTTTTAAAATGTATTTATTTAAGTTCAAGTTAGTAAACATACAGTGTAGTATTGGTTTCAGGAGTAGAACCCAGTGACTCATCACTTACATAGAACACCCAGTGCTCATCCCAACAAGTGCCCTCCTTAATGCTCATCACCCATTTAGCCCATCGACCCACCCACTTCCCTTCCAGCAACTCTGTTCTCTGTATTTAAGAGTCTCTTATGGTTTGCCTCCCTCTCTGTTTTTATCTTATTTTTCCTTGCCTCCCCCTATGTTCATCTGTTGAGTTTCTTAAATTCTACATATGAGTGGGGGCACCTGGGTGGCTCAGTCGGTTAAGTGTCTGACTTAAGCTCAGGTCATGATCTCATGGTTCATAAGTTTGAGCCTCTTGTTGGGTGCTGTGCTGACAGCTCAGCCTGAAGCCTGCTTCAGATTCTGTGTCTCCCTCGCTGTGTGCCCCTCTCCCACTTGTACTCTCTTTCTTGCTCTAAATTAAACATTAAAAAAAATTCTGTAGAATTTTCACTCATCATATGAGTGAAATCATATGATGTTTGTCTCTGACTTATTTTGCTTAGCATAATACACTCTAGTTCCATCCACATTGTTGTAAATGCAAGATTTCATTCTTTTTGATCTCTGAGTAGTATTCCATCGTGTGTGTGTGTGTGTGTGTGTGTGTGTGTATACACACTCTATATCTTCTGTACACACACACACACACACACACACACACACACACACACTATATCTTCTTTATCCATTCATTAGTTGATGAACATTTGGGCTCTTTCCATAATTTGATAGCGCTGTGTTAAACGTAGGGGTGCATGTGCCCCTTCAAATCAGCATTTTTGTATCCTTTAGATAAATACCCAGTAGTGCAACTGCTGTGTCCTTTTTAATTTTTTGAGGAACCTCCACACTGTTTTCCAGAGTGGCTGCACCAGTTTGCATTCCCACCAACAGTGCAAAAGGGTTCCCCTTTCTCCGCATCCTTACCAACATCTGTTGTTGTCTGAGTTGTTCGTGTTAGCCATTCTGACAGGTGTGAGGTGGTATCTCATTGTGGTTTTGATTTGTATTTCCCCGATGATGAGTGATGTTGAGCATCTTTTCTTATGCCTGTTAGCCATCTGGATGTCTTCTTCGGAGAAGTGTCTAATCATGTCTTCTGCCCATTTCTTCACTGGATTATTTGTTTTTGGGTGTTGAGTTTAATAAGTTCTTTATAGATTTTGGATACTAACCCTTTATCTGATATGCCATTTGCAAATATCTTCTCCCATTCTGTCATTTGCCTGTTATTTTGTTAGTCCCTTCACTGTCCAGAAGCTTTTCATTTTTGTGAGGTCGCAATAGTTCATTTTTGCTTTTGTTTCCCTTGCCTCCAGAGACGTGTTAGGTAAGAAGCTGCTGCGGCCAAGGTCAAAGAGGTTGTTTCCTGTTTTCTCCTCTAGGATTTTGATGGCTTCCTGGCTTATGTTTAGGTCTTTCATCCATTTTGAGTTTATTTTTGTGTGTGTTGTAAGAAAGTGGTCCAGGTTCATTTTTCTGCATGTCGCTGTCCACTTTTCCCAGCACCATTTGCTGAAGAGACTGTCTTTATTCCATTGGATGTTCTTTCCTGCTTTGTCAAAAATTAGTTGGCCATACGTTTGTGGGTCCATTTCTGGGTTGTCTGTTCTGTTCCATTGATCTGAGTGTCTGTTTTTGTGCCACTACCATACTGTCTTGATGATTACAGCTTTGTAATACAGCTTGAAGTCTGGAATTGTGATGCCTCTAGCTTTGGTTTTCTTTGTCAGAATTGCTTTGGCTATTCAGGGTCTTTTCTATTTGCATACAAATTTCAGGATTGTTCTAGCTCTGTGAAGAATGTTGGTGTTATTTTGATAGGGATTGCCTCGAATGTGTAGATTGCTTTGGGTAGTATTGACATTTTAACAATACTTGTTCTCTAATCCATGGGCATGGAATGTTTTTCCATTTCTTTGTGTCTTCTTCAGTTTCTTTCATAAGCTTTCTATAGTTTTCAGTATACAGATCTTTTACCTCTGGTTAGATTTGTTCCTAGGTATTTATGATTTTTGGCGCAGTTGTAAATGGGATCGATGCCTTGATTTCTCTTTCTGCTGTTAAATTATTGGTGTATAGAAATGCACCTGATTTCTGTACTTTGATTTTATATCCTGAGACTTAGCTGAATTCACATACCAGTTGTAGCAGTTTTTTGGTGGAGTCTTTTGGGTTTTCCATGTAGAGTATCACGTCATCTGTGAAGAGTGAAAGTTTGACTTCTTCTTTGCCAATTTGTATGCCTTTCATTTCTTTTTAAGTGTCTGATAGCTGAGGTTAGGGTGTTCCTGACCTTAAGGGGAAGCTCTCAGTTTGTCCCCATTGAGGATGATATTAACTGTGGGCCTTTCATATATGTCTGCTAGGTATTATTATAATAATACTTCTTTTTACAGCTATTGTTAGAGTTCTTTGCATTGTTAAGCTTTTCACTATTTCATATGAATTAGCTGCCACCTATTTTCCCAGGCCATGCTCTTCACTCTCCTTTTTTTTAAAAGTTTTTTTTTTTTAATGTTTATTTTTATTTTTGAGAGAGAGAGAGAACGGGGGAGGGGCAAAGAGAGAGGGAGACAGGATTTGAGACAGGCTTTGGGCTGAGCTGAAGTCAGTCAGAGTCTTTTTTTTTTTTTTCCTTTTTAAAAAAAAATTTTTTTTTTTAACGTTTATTTATTTTTCAGACAGAGAGAGACACAGCATGAACGGAGGAGGGGCAGAGAGAAAGGGAAACACAGAATCGGAAGCAGGCTCCAGGCTCTGAGCCATCAGCCCAGAGCCCAGCGCGGGGCTCAAACCCGCGGACCTCGAGATCGTGACCTGAGCTGAAGTCGGACGCTTAACCGACTGAGCCACCCAGGTGCCCCGAGTCAGAGTCTTAACCAGTTGAGCCACCCAGGCGCCCCATCTTCACTCTGCTTTTGCACATGCAATTACCTCTGCCTAGGATGTTTTTCTCCCACATTCTTTCATGTAACAGATGTTTCCATGTGTAAGGCATAAGCTAATTGAACACAAGCTGAAATGCACATATCTAGTTGATTCATGGGAACAAACATATTTGCATGTGACCTTCTCTTGTTGCTTAAAGAGAAATTTGTGCGTAGGCACCTGGGGGCCCAGGAGATCCAAGAGTTTGTTTTCAGCCCTGCCCTTTAGACTGTCTGGGCCCAAAGAGAAGAGAGGAAAAAGGGTTGCAAAGAAAAGCTGTACTTTCTCAACTCCTTTTCCTTTTGCTTCCAAACTTATATGTATCTTTCACCCTTATGTATCTTTCTTGTCCTATATTCCCAGAGCCAGAACTGTGTGCCCCATGTTCTTGCTTTATACTGTAGAGCTGTCTACTTTCTCTGGACTCCAGCTTCCATTATTAGGTAACCTCCTTTCCTCCTCCTTTTGGAAATTAAATCTCTCCCTCTTCCTCTAAAAATAGTTTTATTTTCCCATCTAAAAGGAGAGCCTTATAACCTTGCCTCTTTTCTAAAGCCTGTTATCTCTCCTCCCACCCTTTTTTCCTCTGTCCTTCTTGAGTCACCTACACTTCACCTGCCAATTACTGCCTGGTTTACTTCAGTTTGACTTTTACAGCCAGTTCCTTGCACTGGAACTACTCTCAAGCAGATTGCCAAAACTGATGGCTTAGTCTTGACTTCCGTGTCCTTTGACAATTATGACCATTATCTTGAAACACTTTCTTTATATCCTGATTTCTCCTTTTTTTTTTTTTTTTTTTTTAACCTCTTTTCTGATTGTTCTCCTGTTTCCTGTACATGCTTTTTGTGGATAATGTCATTCACTGACGTGTACAACCCTTCTCAGTCCGTGAGAACTACCAAATCTGGATCTGCAGCCTGGACAGAATCCTTACTGTCTCTTAGATGTTCCCACCTGTGTGTCTTTATAGGTATGTGTCACATTAGGTAAGTTAAAAATTGAACATTTTGTTGCCCCCCCCCCCCCCCAATCTTATATCCAGATTTCTACTTTCTTAGAGCTTCTGTCTTGGTTAATATTACCACTCTCCTGTCACCCAAGATAGAAACTGATCTTGATGTTCTTCTTTCATCATTATTTAGCTGATCAGAAAATGCTATCCGTTCTACCTCAGAAATCCCTCTTCTCTATTGTCCACATTCAAATTCACACCATCTGAATTATGTCCATCACTTCATAACTGGTATCCCTTTCTCAAGATACTCTTGTCCGGTTCAGTTGCCGTATTTTCAGAATTCTCTTCCTTTGCCCTTAAAAGATGAGGTTCTTCTCTTGTTTCTTATATATGCTTTCCCTGGATAAAGTCACTCACTGACAGTAAGACACCTATTCCTGGTCCTTGGTCACTACCAAATCTGGGCCTCTAGCTGGAACATATACTGTGTTTTAAATACTTGCTCTCTATGACTTGCACAGTGAAATTCAAAATCATTAGCATGACATACTTTGTTCCTTAAATTGTGTGATCTTGGCAAGTTGCTTAATCTATTTGGCTTCTCTTTGTTTCTAAAATGAGGGGGATGGAATTCAGTATGCTTTTAACTCTTTTTTTAAAAAGAAAAATCATCAGATAAAATATTATAGAGAAGCCTCAGTATGTAAAACACAAAAACAGAGCTACTTTCATTGAACTTGATATCCTCTTCCAGCGTCCTTCCCTCTTCCTTATCCTACCTCTGTTGTATCTCTTTTTGAAATTTCTAGAACTGGGAGGAGCAAGATTTAAAACTACTGTTTTTTTGTTTTTTTTTTTTTTTTAATGTTTATTTTTGAGAGAGGGAGATACAGAGTGCATGCGGGGAAGGGGCAGAGAGAGAGGGAGACACAGAACGGAAGCAGGCTCCAGAATCTGAGCTGTCAGCACAGAACCTGATGTGGGACTCAAACTCACAGACGTGAGCTTATGACCTGAGCCAAAGTCAGATGCTTAACCGACTTGAGACACCCAGGTGCCCCATATCTACTGGGTTTCTTAAGGTCCCTTTTAACACTTAAGATTAAGTGAGTTCTTTGAAATTACATGGCTCTCACATCACACTGTCTTTGAATAGGAAAGGCTTTACTGTGATACCCACTGTGTACTTTCCTTTTAACCAGTCCTTCTGTTAGATTCAGGTACTTTTCCTTTCTATCAGTGCCTGTCCACACACCTATACAGTGTCTTTCACTCTGAACATGCATGGGACCCACTTAATTTTCACTAACCTCACGTTAGGTCATTCTTACACAAATATTACCTCCTTTGTGATATGTGCCCTAGTTTAATTTACCTCTCAAGGAGTGTTAGCTCTGTCCTCTGGGTTCCCATAACATTTTCAAATCCTTATTATTATAGTGACTATTCATGTTTGATAAATATATAAATGGATGAATGAAAGAAGGTATGGATAGATAGGGAACAGCTGTAGAGAATATATGTACTCTGTAAATTTCATCTTACTGTAGAAACTATAAAGAAGTAGGTAATTTTGTTTCAGTCATTCTCTCATGGGACTGACCTTGATCTCCTTAGGAATCAGATGAGGAAGGAACATTTTCTCCTAACTAATCAGTAAGTTTGGAGAGTTGGCTCTATGTACATAGCACGTGAAGTGGAGGGGGCACTGGCGAAAGTTTTGTAAGATATGCCTTTGCGAACTTGATTATCTTGCTTTTGAATAGCAGGCCTTCAATCAAATTTACTTAAGCTAACCAGCAGGATTCAAAGTAGAATTGAAAAATCCAGGCCTTCCTTCCTATCCCAATATAAAATTGGAATTCAATAGGCAATAAAACTTACTCTCTAAAAACATACTTAAAAGAAAAAACAAATTATGAAAGGGATATTGCAAGGAACAATTTGCTCTAAAAGCCACAGCTCTGAGGCCTGCAGGGTGTCAAGGAAGTCATTTGTGTAGCCAGTTTCTTTTCTGTGTATTCAGTTCCACAGTGCCTCTCTCCGTGCTTCCCTTGCTTTGTTTTTGTTTATCTTACCCATACTACTCATTTACCCAATTCATTTGTTCAGCAAATATTTACTGAGCATTTTCTCTGGGAGATCTGTTTTAGCACTAGACCTAAATAAAAAATGGCCTCTGCCCAGAACAAGTGAAACACGTGAAATTGAAATACAGTATGATAAATGAGTTTACTGTGGCATGCACTAGATTGTGGACAACCTAGGAGACCATGACTAACTGAGCGCGCACACGTCTCTCAGAGAAGAGGTGACCTTTGAGTTGGGAGTTGAAGAATGAGAAGGAGGTGTGGTGAACGTGACAGAGAGAGCAGCTCTTTACAGAGAAATCGAGGAGTGAAAAAAGCATCCTGATTCCCCCTCCCCTCCAAAGGTGATGTTCTTAGAACATGTGAGTCAAGGGGTCATGTCAAGAGATGAATGTGGTAAAATAGATTGAGGTGAGGTTCTGAATCATGTTTCATACCATGTTTCTTACTAACAAATTTGGGCTTGAACTTGCAATTGTGACATAATTTTATCAGGAGAAGGGCATTAGTAGGTATTGTGGAAGAAAAAAAACTAGTAGCTTTCCAGAAGGGTCTCAAGGCAGGAAGACCATTTTAGGATGTTCATGCCCTAGTTCCCACAATCTCCCAGTGATGTACCTGGGAGTCTCTAGATTATGAAGTGTCCCCAGTGATATAGTCAGGTGAGTTGGGAAACTCCTATGTCCTGAGCATTGGACAGAAGAGATGTGGTTTCTAGAACCCGTTTTGCTGCTTACTAGCCCTGTGAGATTATACAAGTCTCTTAGTTTTCCTGTCCTGAAAATTGAAGGTTTTGGACTAATTACTGTGATTGTTTCCTTCTAAAGTTCTGTTCTTCTAAACAGACAAAAAAAATTCAGCTTTAATCAAGCTATTTTTAACTTAAAATGGCTGCAGTTTTCCCCTCTCTGGATTTTAAAGAAGGATTTCCTGCTCCTGTTGAAGCATTTCTACTTTTCTCTCCTTAGTATGAACATAGTTCCTGCATTTTCTACAAGGGGTATTTGCATTGTATTAATCCACTGCTTTCTTCTTTGCCTTGTGCCTATCATTTACCACATGTGTGTTTGTGGTATCTAAAAAGGTAACAGTGGCAGTCCTCTATTTATAATGTGCAAGAAAGTCTCCATATGAATATCCTAAAGCCATAGGTAATTAATAACAGTGTTTTAAATATATGATAACTGCAAACTGCCAAGATTGCCCATCATTACATGTTACCCCTTTTAAGGAATAGGGACAGGTGTTGGATGCTGACTCCAATCACACATGCCTGAAACTGGCAGCAGGCATGTAGCTGGGGAGATGCTGATAACTCCTTTCTTCCTCTGAGAGGGTTACACCAAGAGGACCAAGAATTAGCTGTCCCCTAATTTGTGTACATCATAGACCTATATGTGTGGACCTATGTGTTGGAAGACATCTCTGGTATGTTTGCCTTCTCCCCTACAAATGTGCCAACATTAAGTTGACCTGCTCCTTGCAGGAAGCTGTGACCCATTCATCATTAATTCTTATGCCCATTGGGGCACCCGGGTGGCTCAGTCAGTTAAGCATCCAGTCATAATCTCGAGGTTTGTGAGTTCGAGCCCTGTGTCGGGCTCTGTGCTGACAGCTCAGAGCCTGGAGTCTGCTTCAAATTCTGTGTCTCCTTGGGGCGCCTGGATGGCTCAGTTGGTTGAGCGACCCACTTTGGCTCAGGTCATGATCTCACGGTTTGTGAGTTCGAGTCCCACATCGGGCTCTGTGCTGACCACTCAGAGCCCGGAGCCTGCTTTCTGATTCTGTGTCTCCCTCTCTCTCTGCCCCTCCCCCACTCATGCTCTTGTCTCTCTCTGCCTCAGAAATAAAACATTAAAGGGGCGCCTGGGTGGCGCAGTCGGTTAAGCGTCCGACTTCAGCCAGGTCACGATCTCGCGGCCCGTGAGTTCGAGCCCCGCGTCAGGCTCTGGGCTGATGGCTCGGAGCCTGGAGCCTGTTTCCGATTCTGTGTCTCCCTCTCTCTCTGCCCCTCCCCCGTTCATGCTCTGTCTCTCTCTGTCCCAAAAATAAATAAAAAACGTTGAAAAAAAAAAAATTAAAAAAAAAAAAAGAAATAAAACATTAAAAAAAATTAAGAAAAAAAAATCTGTCTCCTTCTATCTCTGCCCCTCCCCCACTTGTGCTCTGTCTCTCTCAAAAATAAATACATGTAAAAAATTAAAAAAAAATGATTATGCCCATTTAAGAGAAGAGGAGGCAGATAACGCCCCTGGGAAGCCCCATCAGCTTTAGAATTAGGTTTGGGATTGCATGCTGGCTTCATCACTTAGTGAATTTAGGCAAGTAATTTAACCTTTCACTTTCCTCATCTGTGAAATGAATACAGTATCACCCGCCTTGCAGGGATATTGTGAAGATTATTAGTGTTATTAAAGGTGTCCAGCAGTATCTGGCACCTGGAAGCCGATTCTCCAATCTCCTCTGTTTCTCCTCTGAAGCTCCCGGAACATATTAGATTCTCAGTATTGAGCGTGACACATAAGTGAGTAATAGAAGTGTATTGCATTAATACTAGGCACTCATTAAATGGTAGCTATTATGATTACATAGAGTAAAACAATTGATATTTTTAACGTAAAATGTACCTGTTGAATTTTTCAAAATTCCAATTGTTATTTTTTTGCATAGGTACTATCCAGGTAGATTAGTAGAATTGTTAAGCAATTCAACGACAGGGCAGAAAGAATTGATACAAAGCCAACAGGTATGAAATAGCATGCTTTAAAAGCTTATTGGTTCCAACAAATTGTGCTACCATAGTCAGATGTTACCACAGTCAATCAAATGTCACATGCATACATACAAGTAAGAATATGATACCTGTATGCATGGCAGGCTAGATCTCGTGTACCAGGTAAAGAAGATTCTGGGGGCTGCTGGGTGGCTCAATCGGTTAAGTGTCTGACTTCGGCTCAGGTCATGATCTCACGGTTAGTGGGTTCGAGCCCCACATAGGGCTCTGTGCTGACAGCTCAGACCCTGAAGCCTGCTTCAAATTCTGTCTCCCTCTCTCTCTGCCCCTCCCCCACTCATGCTCTCTCTGTCTCTCAAAAATAAATGTTAAAAAAAAAAAAAGATTCTGTAATACCAGTTCCTTCAGCTTGTTTGAAGGGATTTGCCCTCCCTGCCCTTTATATTATTTGATTCATTCTTTGGTTTTATTTCAGAATTATACCTGTGATTATTGAGCATCTGTTATGTGGCATTCTGATGTATTCATAGAATATGTAATGACTAGCCAGAAGTCCTAGATAGGTAATCTTTAAGTTTTAAACCTAGATCTAACTGATTAAGGCTTTGTGATCCTGGGATCCTCTTCTTTGTCTTTGTAAGTGCATGCTTTCTCTTCAAACTGTCTTTGGTAATTCACATGCTTTTATGCAGTTATACAGTGTGTTGCATGTAATGCTTTTGGAGGATTTTTCTCCTACATTTTAAAACTATCTCAGTCTCAGAGACCTAATAAATAGACTTACTGCATATTTGTAAGTAAATAGTTTCTTTGCAGGCATGTAACTTATTTTGGTTTAACATTACTAATGATAATTTAAAATGGGGAAAGTAAAAGTGTTATTCTTTTTTGTAGAATTTCTATATTGAGGAAGTTTTCATCATAAATCGATTTATGAGACCTCCTCTCTGTTTACTTTTTTTTTAAACTAGTTCACCCAGTCTCACAGACAAATTCTGGGAGTCATCTCTTTGATTCCTTTTACTTCATAGTCCTTCATATATAAAGAGTCGCTGAATTCTACCTGTTTTAAACCCTTCATTGTTTTTCTAGTTCATCCTATCTCTTCTGTTCCATCTGTCACTATTTTATTTTTTAACTGTTTGTTTATTTTTGAGAGAGAAAGAGAGACAGTGCATGAGTGGGAGAGGGGCAGAAAGAGAGGAAGACACAGAATTCAAAGCAGGCTCCAGGCTCTGAGCTGTCAGCACAGAGCCTGATGCGGGGCTTGAACTCATGAACAGTGAGATCAACCTGAGCTGAAGTTGGCCACTTAACCGACTGAGCCACCCAGGAGCCCCATCTGCCTGTCACTATTTTAGATCAGGTGCCAGTTGTTGTTTTCATCTCTTACCTAACTGATCTCCCTGATGTAGTCTTGGTCTTTTCTTCACCATTGATTGTCTTAAGTGAAATCTGTGTCCCTCTCCTTAAAACCTTTTAAAACTCCTAGCGAGCTATGGGTTCAAATTCAGTGTTCTTACAATTTATAATTATAAATTATATAAAACAATTTAATTACAATATAAAACAATATAAACAATATAAAACAAATACAATATAAAACAAAATATAAAAACAATAATAATTAGTTACAATTATAACTAATTCTTACTCCTTAAGTGAGTTCTTGACTACTCCACCATGGTTTAGATACTACTTTTCTGTGCGGTAAACAACTCAAAAAGCTGAACTTTATATTACCTTTGGAGAAAGGAGTGAAGAAAAAACTAACTTGTACATAGGTAGAATTTCCTCCCTACCTAAGAAGAGTGTAGTTATAGGTGAAGTCTAAGTGTGGTAACAGGTTTAAAGCTCCATTGCAGTAAAGATTTTTTTTTTTTCATTCCAGTAAAGTTAACATAGTGATTCAGTGACTTTATACAAATTACTTAGTGCTCATCATGTTAAGTGTACTCTTAATCCCCTTTACCTAGTGCACACATTCACCCCCAGCCCCACCCCACGTCCACTCTGGTAACCACCTGTTCTCTATAAGAGTTGGGGGCACCTGGGTGGCTCAGACGGTTAAGCATCCGACTTCGGCTCAGGTCATGATCTCAGGGTTTGTGAGTTCAAGCCCCACATTGGGCTCTGTGCTGACAGCTCAGAGCCTGGAGCCTGCTTCAGATTCTGTGTCTCCCTCTCTCTCTTACCCTCCCTTGCTCATGCTCTGTCTCTTTCTCAAAAATAAATAAAAACATTAAAAAAAATTTTTAAAAAAGAGTCTGTTTTTTGGTTTGTCTCTTTTTTTTCTTTGTTTCTTAAATTCTGCATATGAGTGAAATTATTTGTGTTTCTCTGACTTATTTCACTTAGCATTATACCCTCTGGATCCATCTGTGTTGTTGCAAATGGCAAGATCATTCTTTTTTATGGCTAAGTAATTTTCTATTTTATATATATATACCACATTTTCTTTATTCATTATCTGTAGATGGACAACTGGACTACTTCCATAATTTGGCTATTGTAAATAATGTAAATAATGTAAACATAGGGGTGCATATACCTTTTCAAATTAGTGTTTTCATGTTCTTTGGGTAAATACCCATTAAGAAGTACTGGATCATATGGTAATGCTATTTTTAATTTTTGAGGAACCTCCATACTGTCTTCCATAGTGGCTGTACCAGTTCACATTCCTACCAGTAGTGCAAGAGGGTTCCTTTTTCTCCACATCCTCAACAACACTTGTTTCTTGTGTTTTTCATTTTAGCTATTCTGACAGGTGTGAGGTGATATCTCATTGTGATTTTGATTTGCATTTCCCTGATGATTAGTGATATTGAGCATCTTTTCATGTGTCTGTTGACCGTCTATATGTCTTTCTTTGAAAAATGTCTGTTCATCTGCCCATTTTTAATTAGATCATTTGTTTTTTGGGTGTTGGGTTTTATATGTTCTTTATATATTTTGGATACTAACCCTTTATCAGATATGTCATTCCCAAATACCTTCTCCCATCCAGTAGCTTGTCTTTCAGTTTTATTGACAGTTTCCTTAGCTATGTAGAAGCTGCACTAAAGAAAGAACTAACATTCTAAAGAAAGAATGTACACTTTAAGAGGGAGGTTGGTAGCATACAGAAAAGGTGGGAGTCAGAAGAGTAAAGTTGGTAGTGCCGTTCAGAGTATTATTGGAGATTGAACCATCCCTGTTGGGTAGTCCTTGCATGTTCTTGTGTAGATAAATGTGTCGGCCTGTTAGTGCCTGATAGCATTAAGCATTCTAATCACTGTCGACTCCCTTTGCTCACCACATAATGATCTGATCGACATTTAGTAGACATTATAGTTTGCTTTATAGGAAGAAAAACTACTGTTAGTTTCTTGGCTATTAAATTTCTCTTCGTAAATCAGTATGTTGGATTTATATACCAATCTTTTGTTAGTGTGACTTTTGGTGGTTATACTGATACAGTTCTATATCTCTTCAAGCACACTGAATTGACTAACATATAGTACCTTGTAGCACTTCTTGGTAGCTGGTTAGCCAGCTTCTCCAGTGACACCTTGCCATGATGCGTAACTGTTTATGACTTCTTTGTTCCAATGGCTTGTGCAAACATTTTTCTTTGGGCTTCTAAAAATGTTAATATTTCAATGATTTGGGTAAATTGGAGAGCTACTGAATGGTCTTTTAATATAGTGATGTTTCCCTACAATGTTATAATCCATGGTTTTAATTACTAAGTACATTGTTGTAAATTTGCTATGTCTTCACTCGCCCTAACCAGTCCTACCCTCAAGATTTGTGGAATAAATTTTGAATTTTGAATTTATTCATAGTAAAATAATGAATTCAGGGTTCAAAATTATACTGCACTCTTCCTTCCTGGATGTTTGCAAAATAGCAGGCATTTATCAGACACTCACTGTATCTCAAGCGGTGTACTGGATTATGTTTAATACTTAAAACAACTCTAATGTAAAGTATTTTTTATAGATAAGGAATCTGAGACCCAGAAAGGTTAATAACTCTCCCATGGTCACAGCTAGGAAAATAGCAGAGTTGGGATTTAAATCACAGCTGTTAATTCCCAAAGTTACTTCTTTCCCTAGTGCATTTAGTTATGTTTAGATAAACATATATGTTATAGTAATTCTAGATAATTTTTATAAACCTGTGGAACTCTGTGCTACATTTATTTTGGATATTTTTCTTGTTTGGGGATTGAAAAAAAAAGAGTATCTTGGTTTCCATGTCATTTTATATACTTAATTTATACAATTGATATCTCTGAAATAAAATCTTGCCTTGTTAGAACAACCTTCCTCTCTCCCAAGCTAATTTCTACAAAGTTGGCTCATGCCAGCAGCTTCTTTATTCAGTATTTTCTATGACATATGTGACTGTTTTTCTTATAAGTGTTCCTATTTTAAAAGGCAGCACCATTACCCAACAAAGTCTCCTACCCTTCCCCAAATGTAAATCCTGCCTCTTCAGCAGCGGCAGCACTCTGCATTGTCTTCCATTGGAAGTGTGAGCTGAAGGGGACAGACATTCCCACTGCTAAGCTGGTGCACTAACGCTCCGATCTGCCCTTGTTGTATTATTAATGGCACAATGTTTTTATGTTGCAGATGGCTGAGAGCTAGCAAGGAAAATTCAGGACCATGATGGCTCAGTTTCCCACAACTATGAATGGTAAGCCGCTTTGTGCTTGTGGCAAGATAAAGAGGTTATGGGTTTTGGGGGTGTTTTTTTTGTAGAGGTTATAAAATACTCATTTTGATATTTTTCCTTAAGCTTATAAATGCAAAACTTAAAGTATTCTTCCTGAAAATGTTTTGATAGTTTACTTCAGAACACTGCAGTAGTTCCTGTGACTCAGTATAAGCATGTCTGCAGTATCATCTGGTATGTGTGTTTGCCTTTGAGCAGTTAAGAATAACCTAAAGGTATTTCGTGTTTGTTGCATAAAATGGGAGGACAGAAAGCAGAGTGCTATAAGGTGAAGAATATTAAAGATGTTTTCTATAGCTTGGGATGATTGTATAATGAGTAAGCCAATAAAGATTCATTTAGTAATCTATGCATATAGTTAAGTTTTCTTTTTATTAAGGATTGTGTATGCCTACACACATAATTGTTTAATATGAAACATTTTTAAAGAAAATGTTTAAGTAATTTCAGTAACAGAAATCTTTTAAAGCTTCTTTTCTGATTCTAGTTTTAATTCTTTTCCCAAATACAAATTGACCCACCTTAGTATTAAGTTACTGTGTATGTCATATAGAATTAATTGAGAAAATGCATTATGTTTTTAAATTGCTAAAGAAATCTAAAATGCAAAGTTCTTAATTTTGTGGTAAATTTCATTAGCCAATTACAAATAAAAAATAATAGAGAGTCTAGTCAGTAATTCTTTAACGTTTAAATTGAAAGCAGTTATATTAAAGAACATTAGGGGAAAAAAAGAGGGAAGCATCATGAATAATTCTATCACTTGCAAAAAAGCAATTCTGTTTTAATGTTACCATCTAGTATTTGATCAATTACATTTTTAAAAAATTTTCAGTCATAAGGCCAAATTAAGCACATCATTAATACAAAAATACATGTTGTATATCTAAAATTTTAAGACTCAGGATTGACCTTGTGAGATTTAGGAAAGTTTTGGAAAAATGAATTATTTGTGTAAGAGGTAAAACTAAATTCTGTGTGGAAGAATTCAGTGTTGAGGAGCTTGAGATAAAGGTTTTGTTTTGTTTTTTTGCCTTTTCAGAATTCTTATTTAAAGATCAATGTGAGCATTGCTGGAAATGGTGTGGGATTATGAAGATTATTTGATGCCACAATTTTTAAAAATTAAATAATGGGGTTTTTTTTCCATAATGAGTAGTAAACATAAGTTTAGAATCAGGGTAATAATTATGGTAGTAATGTGCTCTTCCCAAATTTGAGGATTTCTGTGCACCATACAAAGGAGTTTGTATTAAATACATAGTTTAGTTATAAACTTCAACCAAAGTGTTAAGAAGTATTATAAACCAAATGAACATGAAAGAAAGCAGTGTAGGCCCAGTCTTACTTCATTCTGTTTCTTCCATTCCCTTAACATTTATGTATCTATTTTGTAGCTCATTGCATTGTATATAAAAGAATGAATAATATCAGACAAAATGTTGGACAGTTACTTATAAGTGGTGTATAGGAATAAAGGTAGTAATTTTTTAAAACTTCTGAAGAATTGATAACAAATGTAGACTGTGATATCCTCCCACTTTGTTTATAATGTAGTTGAAGATTGAGGATAATCTTGTATGTATCTAAATGAAGTGCAATTCAGAGATTAAGATCTTACTGGAAGAGGTATCCACGTATGTAGCACAAAGCCTTCCAAAGCAGTGTTTGCTCTTCTAGCAAATCCTCAATTATAGATGATGATAAATCTTTTCGATGCCCAGTACTGTTGGAACTTGTCTATAAGTGCCCTAGACCAAGCCATGTTTCTAAACGCTTCTGACGTATTTCTCGTATTTTGCCCTGTTTTATCATCCCAAGACTAACCACAGACTTTAGACTTACTTGGTCTCACAGAGCTGTGCTGCCTATATAGTAGCCATTAGCTACATGTGACTGACTATTTCAACTTAAATTTAAATTAATAAAAATTAAATAAATTCAGTCCCTCAGTCACATAGCCACATTTCAAGTTCTCAAAGCCACATGTGGCCAGTGGCCATTGTGTTGGAAATGGTGTGGGATACAGATACAGAACATTTACGTCATCTTAGAAAGTTCTATTGAGCAGATATTCTTTTCTTAGTCTCTTTGATGCTTCACTTCCCATCTCCTCAACAGAGCAAAAAAGATCAGTGCGTCATATTTTTACCACTCGTGACTCTAATTCTGGTGTCTTCTGCACCAGCAGAATCATCCTTGCCAGAGTCTTCTTTAATCATGGTAGGTTTGCTTTCTGCTTTTCAAACATGTAATGAAATTGTAAATACAGAGAGCCTGATATTTGAGTCATCAGGTGATAAGCAAGAGGGTACTTCAGATTCATGTCACTGCCTGTTGACTGCAGTGTAACGTAGCTTGTTCCAGCCTTAAAATCATGGGGGTACTGAAGTTGGTTCTCTGAGTAAGAGGTTCTGAAGCCTGTGGCAGTGGCCATATCCAAAATATGGAAGAGGGGAGGGAACAGGAACAGCAAATGGCTTTAGGAAGAAAAAAATGCCATTTTATTTTTAGAGTTTCATTACCTTTTTAGAGTTTGAGAGTTTATTAGTCTTTTCATCTCTGTAATTAGGAAATTGTTAACATTGGGCCTACAGAATCATATATAGTACTGTCTGCATTTCTGACAGCCCAAGGATTTATTATTCAAGTCCCAGTTGAGGCTTTAGTTCTATCTAGACCAGTATTCTAGTTGTACTTTAGAGCTTGAAGTTTGTACTGGGTCAACATCTATCATTTGACGATTATTTTGAACTGGACCCAGAAATAGTCTTCATTTAATTTCATAGCATACGAGCAGGGTATAACATGTTTGAGTTGTGTACATTCAGAACTAAGTGTTAGAATACTGCTGACTACTCAGCTGTGTGACTTAACCTTGTGGAGTGTGTGTGTGTGTGTGTGTGTGTGTGTGTACATATGCATATACATGTGTGGTGTATCTATATATGTAAAACAGAGATGACACTATTTACTGCAGGGGATTTAGCATATAGTGGTTGTTCTATAAATGTGTATTTTTCCTTCTGCATAGACCATAAGAACATTTTTGACAGAGCCGGTAGGTGAGAAGATGAGAATAAGCAACAGAAATCTTTATGAAAATACCACATTCTCAATTTAGTGATGAGTGGGGGAAGTGGATAGAATTTTAATACATTTCTAAAGTGGTCAGACAGTGTAAAATGTTGTTAGCTTTTTAAGGAAATATTAAACATTAACCCCAAAACTTGGGTTTTTCTGACTTTCTATAAGGCTTACAAACAACTAAAGACTAATATTGGGAGATGTTTTACTGGAAGTTCAAAATAATAAACTGTTGGCTCTTTAAAAGATTCTGTTAGTATATATTCTAAGAAAGCCAGAATTGGATCAACTGTTTTAAAATTGTTTTTGAAGTATATATTTTTCCTACTTTTCTTATTGCTATTTAACTTTTCCTTTCTGTAAAACTTTTAGTGCATTAATATCTTTTGTTTTAATGTCATTTTTTTGAAGTGCTCACATTTAAAGATTAAATACTACCTGAAAATTATTCCTTGTTATAATGCTTTAGAACATTTTTAATCTGTAAGTGACATTAATCATAATATTTAATCATGATTGTTGTATGTGATTCTTTTGGCTAAGGGAGTCTCTGAGCTCCTTTAAGGAGTTCATTTCATTCATCCTTGTACCCCTGGTCCTTGGTCACAATGGTGCCCCCTAAGTGTTTTTTGACTGAATGTATACAAAGGTGTAAGGGTGGCTGGTTGGAGTAATGAAGAACTAAGCAAGAAATCAGATAGGTTGCATTGGCCACTGTCAAGATAGGTAGCCAAGGAAAGGTGAGGAGGTGGTGGGACATAAGAAAGCACTATCCTGATGCCACGGGGCCCTCTGCAGTCTTAGGAAGCAGTCTCCCTTGCCCAGGGGATGTGCCCTGCTGTGTGTTAGAGCAGCTCAGGCCTTCCTAACCAGACTCTCCAGACTTTAAATAGCCTTCAGTTTTCTGACTAAAAAGCCTCGCTCTCAGTATTTTCTGGCAAGGGTACCTTTACCAGAAAGGAAAGAGACTGAGAAAGATTTTAATGCTCTGACTTCTCCTTAATTATACTGTTCCCTGGGATTGGGTTGAGTAAGGAAACTAATTTATTGAGTAGCCTCCATGTAGCAAGCATATATTAGATGCTATATTTTTATTTTGTTTAATTTTTAAGTTGGGCGTATTGAGGTATAATTCACCCTTCTTAAGTATATAGTTTGATGAGTTTTAACAAATGTATACAGTCATGTAAATCGGGATATGGAACATTTCCGTCACCCAAAAGTTTCCCTCACCACCCTCCTTTGCCACTGGCAACCACTGGTCAGATTTCTGTCCCTGCAGTTTTGCTTTTTCCAGAATGTCATATAAATGAAATTCTTTCATTGCGGAGTAGAATTCCATTGTATAAATGTGTACCACAAGTTGTTTGTGCATTCATCTGCAGAACACCTCTGGGTTATTTCCAGATTTTGGTCTCTAAACCAAATGTCTAAAGCTGCTGTAATCATCAGAGGACAGATTTTTATTTGGAAAAAGTCTTCATTTCTCTTGGGTAAATACCTAGGAGTTTAATGCTGGGTTGCAATGGGAAATGCATATTTTAACTTCATAAGAAGTTATCAGACTCTTTTTTTTCTAAATCGTTTCCTTCCCCATCAGTTATGTGAAAGTTTGAGTTGCTCAGCATCCTTGTCAACAGTTTTTTTTTTTAATTTTAGGCATTCTATAGGCATGGAGTGGTATCTTACTGTAGTTTTTCTTCCTTTTTTTCTTTTTAAATTTTAGAGAGAAAGAGTGAAAGAATCTCAAGCAGACTCCACACCCAGGGCAGTATTACTGTAGTTTTCTTATGCATTTCCCTGATGATCAATGACGTTGAACATCGTGTCACATGCTTTTTGCCATCTGTGTATCTTCAATATGTCTGTTCATATGTCTGTTCAAATCTTTTGCCCATTATTTGAGGCAGGGAGCAGGGATTGTCTTAATGAGTTGAATAGTGCTTTATATATGCTGGATACATGTTCTTTATTATGTTTTGCAAATATTTTCTTCCAGTCTGTAGCTTCTCTTTTTATTTTAACAGTGTCTTTAAGAAAGGAGAAGTCCAGCTTAACAAAAAGTTTAAATCATTTGGGTAGTTTTTGCCCTAAAAAGCCATTCCCTAATCCAAAGTCACAAAGATTTTCTTCTTTGCTTTCTTCAAGAAGTTTCATAGTTTGGCTCCTGTGTTTAATTCTATGATCCATTTAGAGTTAATTATTGTATATGGTGCAGGATTGAGGTGGTTTGGGTTTTTTCTTGTTGTTCCTGTGGATGTCTGGTTCTTTCAGAACATCTTTCAGAACATCCACATGTTTCAATGGAAGGGCTATCTTTTCCCCACCAAATTATTTTGATGTCTTTGTTGAAATCAAGTGACGATATATTTGTGGGTCTATTTCTTTTGAACTATCATGGCAGATAGTTTA
The DNA here is from genome assembly GCF_024362965.1 of Panthera pardus. Lineage (NCBI taxonomy): Eukaryota > Metazoa > Chordata > Mammalia > Carnivora > Felidae > Panthera > Panthera pardus. The sequence continues at coordinate 21,938,100 of NW_026526832.1, forward strand.
AGATTCTTAATTAAGTCTGTGGATTCTAATCCTATCTTTTAACACTTAACAACTTTGATACTTTGGGCAAATTATTTAATTTTCCCATGCTTCTGTTTCCTCCTCTGGAAAACAGTGATAGTAGTAATAGTTACCTCATAGAATTCTTGTGAGACTTTTAGAAACAATACACATAAAGCTCTTAGAAAAATACCTAACATGTGGCAAGTTTTATTAAATGTTAGCTGTTGTTATTTTACCAATCTAATAGATGAAAAATTATATTTAGTGTTATTTTTAGAATAGACACATTACACATTACATATGGTTTTTACGACCACCCCATAAGCTTACATAATCTTCCTAATTTTTGGAGGCAGCAGCTAAGGTACAGGGAATGTGAGCCTCTTCTCCATAAATATTGGGAGACTGTGTAGCAGAGTTTGGGCTCTCTGAGTTCTAATCTCAGCTCTGCCACTTGTTAGTTGTGCGACCTTGAGCGACTAGCTTTGCCGTCAGGGCTTTTGCTTTCCTCACCTGTGTCATGGGGATGATAATAACAGTATCTCCTGTATAGGGTAGTGGTGAGAGTCCGTGAGTTTACTGCATTAAAAAGGCCCTGACACAGAGTCGGGGCTCAGTAAAAGCCAGCTGCTTCCCTCTGTCGTCTTTTGTTGTCATTATTTTTTTATTGTCATCATCATTTTTCCAAATTGTCACAGGAGGCATGACAGGGTAATTTGTTTACTTTATAATAAACCAGTAAACTAAGTAGGTTTTTACTATGTGTTTGGTATTTATTTAGAAAGTGTGTAGGTTTAACTATTTTAGGAACTTAGTTCTTCAGTACATCTGTTTCTTTATTTTTAACTTTAATCTTAAAACTTGTCTTTAAGAGAGGATGTTTATAGATTTTTTTTTTAATCCATTCATTTAGGGCTAAGAAATATTTGTTAAATCAGATCCATCTAGTGTTTCAAATTAGAGTGGGCACCTACTTTTCAATGAAACGCATTCCCGGCAACAGCTTTGTAAGGCAGATTTTCATATAATAGACAGCCAGTGTGTATGAGTCGATACATTTAAACATTTGGACTCTTATTGTTGGGAGTTGAGTAAACTGAAAAGGTAGTCAGAAGTGAAGTATATGTGGTTATCAGCTATGTTCAATGTGTCGAAAGGATGGGAATGATATTTTATTCATCTTTTTATTTCCGGAATTTAGCTTGTTGCCCATTGCCAGTGAGTGGTATATAGTAATTGTTCCATAGATGTTAATTAGATGAATGAGTGAAAAGCCTCAGGGCTGTGCTATGTATATATGGTCATGAAAGAGTTTTACTTTTTGTGTCACGTGGGGGTAGAGTACTGTCAGTAAATGGACACTTGTTTTTATATTTACATTTTAGAATTATTTTGAGCATTCTCATATATATACTACAATTTCTTTGTCTTTCACTTATGTTTTAGGAGGGCCAAACATGTGGGCTATTACCTCTGAAGAACGGACTAAGCATGACAAGCAGTTTGATAATCTCAAACCCTCAGGAGGTTACATAACAGGTTTGTGTTTATATTTCAATTATGAATTATGTTCCTTTTCATGTAATACCTTAGAATTTAGAATTTTAATTCGATTACCATCAAATTTGAATTATTATATAATAAAATTCCTATCACAATTCATGAATTAAAAAAAAACAGCGGTTTTATTTTATCTGGAACTGGTTTAATTTGTTGTTTTGGAATTGGCATATGGGAGATCTTTTCCTAATCCTAAATGATAATCAAGAATTTCAAGAAGTTCAGTTTACTTGTCCAGTTTCACACTTTAACATTATTTCTAGAATGTTTTCAGGTTAGTTCTTGAGGTAATTGAGACTTTTATCCAAGCAAATTTATTAATGTGCTCCTAATATGTTGTGCCAATTACCTGTATAACAATCAGTATTACTAAGTCTAGAAGAAATACGCGTCAGGTTCATTTCCTTGAAAATAATCTAGATTTTTTTTTTCTGTGATCTGTTTTTATAATGCTAGCCCTCTGTTTTTGAGGGTGATACCAAGTGTTGATTGTTGGCACTAGCCCTTGTTTTGCAAAATGACCTCCGGAGCCTAAGGAGGATCAATTTAGGTGTATCTTTCACATTTTTTTTTTTTTTTATAAATTAAACTTTTTTTCTGTGCCAAAGCACGTGAGCACTTTATTTATAGTAATATAATGAATAATATTTACCAAATCTGTACTGTATTTCAGATGCTGTACTTAAGTGCATTATCTCATTTAATCTTGCAGTAGCCTTGTAAGATAGCTATATTGCCTGTATTTACAGATGGTTAGTGTTGATCTGGGCTTTGAAACTTTTTAGTCTGCTTTTGGAATCCATCCTCTTAGCCATTAGAGTTTAATATTATTTGTACTTCTATAATAATAGCTACTTTCCCTGGTATCAGGGCTAGAATTTGATTACCCTACTGGTAAGTTAACAATGTAGTCTGTTACTGTCTCATGGATGCTGGCACAAGACCCAAGGTTCCTGATCCAGAGACAAAGGACTTTATTAACGAGTGGCACAGCTTGCAGCTTGAGCATCAGCATGTTCCTCTTGGTTTCTCTTGTCCCCTGAGTCCTAAGGGGTGATGTAGAGAGCTCAAAAGGATGTTAAACATGCAGTGATTGTGTTATAGGACAGGAACCCTGAGCCAGGGGAACCCACCATTTTTGGTAAGCAGGCTTGTTTTTTGGCCCAGGGGAAACATTACCTCATGCCTCAAGATTGCTCACTGCAAACCCAACTCTGAGAAATGACCCAGGTAGAAAGTGGTTTAGGGTCTTGCCTTCTTGGCCCACACAGCAGGACATATAGGATTGTGAGAGACCCATGGGGGACTGTCTTTCCCAACACCTGGTATTTTTTATTTAGAATTCTTCTAGAGAATAGTGTTTTTCAATTAGGAATTCTATTAAATGGAGATATTATCAAATACCCCAGTTAATATGGAGAAACTAAGATGAATAATATAACCTTTAATTATTGATTAATGCATATAACTTCATTTTTTTTAAGTATTTATTTTAGAGAGAGAGCACAAGTGGGGGAGAAGGGCAAGGGGAGGGAAGGAGAGAGAGAGAGAGAGAGACAGAGGGAGGGAGGGAGGGAGGGAGGAACAAAGTGCTAAGCAGGCTCCACAGTTATAGCGGAGCCCAGCTCAGAGTTCAGTGCCACAACCCTGGAATCATAACCTGAGCCAGAACCAAGAGCTGGACGCTCAACCAACTGAGCCACCCAGGTGCCCCACCTGTAACTTTTTTTGTGACTTTTTTGTTTTAAAACATCTAAGTCTTATTCATGTAATGTAAATAATTGTATATGTGTATTTCTGTGTAGTTGTTTAATGACTGAAATTAAAATGATGATAAATCAGTAGCGTTATTGTTATTGCCCGCTACCATAATTCAGAGACATTGGAGGAATTCCATTTACTAATGTGCTGCTTAATGTTTGTTTTTACTACTTTCAGGTGATCAAGCACGTACCTTTTTCTTACAGTCAGGCCTGCCGGCTCCTGTTTTAGCTGAAATATGGTAAAGTGTTCTTTTTTTTTTTTTAATTTTTTTTTTTTTTAACGTTTTATTTATTTTTGAGACAGAGACACAGCATGAACGGGGGAGGGGCAGAGAGAGAGGGAGACACAGAATCGGAAGCAGGCTCCAGGCTCTGAGCCATCAGCCCAGAGCCCGACGCGGGGCTCGAACTCACGGACCGTGAGATCATGACCTGAGCCGAAGTCGGACGCTCAACCGACTGAGCCACCCAGGCGCCCCTAAAGTGTTTTTTTTTGTAGATGAACCTAAATTTCCGGTAGTCTGATTTGGTTTGGTTTGGTTTTTGATACAGTGTTAATAAAAAGTTGTTTTTACTTGTAGTCTGTTGTTAAGTATTCAGCTGTTAGAAAAGTTAATTTTATTGACTAAATGAGAATAATTGGGATTTTGTTCTATTGGACAAATTTTTAATGTCCTTAGAATTTCTGAGGAAAGATGTATACATTGCCATTGAAAAACATTTCTTTATAATTTGGCACACTCTCAAAATCTTCTTTCTGTTACTTTGTAGTTGTTTCATTTCTTTCATCATCTGTAAACACCAAATTAGTCCGCCCTTTTCCTGCTCTGACCTTAAACAAAATTGTTCTTTATATTATCTAGTGTTTTGTTTTTTAATATGTTTACAATAAATATCAACTGCTACCCCATCTTTCTTTCCACTTGAAATATTCCCATGCCTGGCGGAGTACTGACACATCACAAGCTTTCAATAAATATTTGAACAAATTAATAAATTAAATTTAGAATGATTATACTATTGGATAATTTCTTTCTGTCCACACTGGTGGAATTCATCCCAAAGGTCTCATAGTTTCTCTCTATGTGGATTCTGTGTCGACTGGCAGTATTTTATAAGATGGTATCCTTGTTCAGTATTTCTTAATGTATAAGTTATTTAGTTTTGGTGGTTTTGTTTATTTTTATATGTATGATTATCATTAAGTGATGATCTATATGTGAATGCTATGTCATTGTTCATATTTTATGATCCTCAAAAATAATGGTGACCCTACATAGCATTCTGCCCACATCATGGTCCTTTTAGGGCTTTATCAGACCTGAACAAGGATGGGAAGATGGATCAGCAAGAATTCTCCATAGCGATGAAGCTCATCAAACTGAAGCTACAAGGCCAGCAGCTGCCTGTGGTCCTCCCTCCTATTATGAAACAACCTCCTATGTTCTCTCCATTAATCTCTGCTCGTTTTGGTATGCATTTATTAATTGAATTAGCTGCATTTGATAGTCAAACTTGTCCTGGACACAATAACAGAAAAGGTTTTGTTAGCAAAAACAATAATCCTTAGACTCCAAGTTAAATTTCATGTCTGAGATAAGAAATATTAAAGTCGCTGTCATAGCAGGGGTGTCCTCGTGTCCCAGTTTTCCAGGGACAGTTCTGATTTATGCCTGTTGCTCTGGCCTCAAGTCTGGCTAGCGTCCCCTTTCACAGTTCCCAGATGGATCATAAATTATATGACCTCACCCCTGGTTAGAGCTGATCTTAAATACTGTTCTTAGTTTCCTCTGTACTCTGTATGAGTAACAGAAAAAATGTGAACAATTTTAAACTCACTTGAAATGGTTTAATTTAGGGGGTAATTTAAAACTATTCCTAAGTAGAAATTTTTCTGATTTAAAGATTAATTACCCAGCTAAATTTAGGGCTAAAAGTTATGGACTTTGATTTACACTTTCATCAGAGGGAATCAGTTTTCTGTTAATTTTGATTAGATAGTTTTTCTTTTTAATGTTTTTTTTTGTTTTTTGTTTTTTTTCATTTATTTTTGAGACAGAGACAGAGCATGAGCAGGGGAGGGGCAGAGAGAGAGGGAGACCCAGAATCCGAAGCAGGCTCCAGGCTCTGAGCTGTCAGCACAGAGCCCGATACAGGGCTCGAACTCACAGACCGTGAGATCATGACCTGAGCTGAAGTCGGACGCTCTACCGACTGAGCCACCCAGGCGCCCCTGATTAGATAGTTTCTTATTGATTATATATGAGAAGCACTCACTGGAATAGAACATTGGATTAGGCATTTTTGTGTATCTGAAACCTGTTCTTTCATTCTAGATGTCAGATCTTAAACCACTAAATTCTTTCACTGCTGTAGTGAGCTCTGGACATAAATACCAAATCATTGTGTGACTGTACTTTTATCGTGCACCTAGTTAGTAAATAAATAAAAGTCATCATTTTGTTCCTTTTAAAGAATTGTCCTTGGGGCTCCTGGGTATCTCAGTCGGTTGAGCATCCGACTTTGGCTCAAGTCATGATCTTACAGTTCGTGGGTTGGAGCCCCGCGCCGGGCTCTGGGCTGACAGCTCAGAGCCTGGAGCCTGCTTTGGATTCTGTGTCTCCCTCTCTCTGCCTGTCCACTGCTCATGCTCTGTTTCTCTCTCTCAAAAATAAACATCAAAAAAAATTAAAAAGAATTGTCCTTAAATGCATGGATGTGTTACTTATAAGAAAAGTGAAATATATGGCATATTTTCTTCTTGCAAATAATGCATATGCATAAATGGCTCTCCTATAGTATCTAGTAACTAGAACATCCTTTTTTGGGGATTGGGGACATCGGGGGAATGTGTGTATGTGTATGTGTTAGTTGAGTGACTCAACAGCACTGTATTTATTATCCTTATACAAAACCCCACATCTAATCAGGTAATACAGTCTTTCTAACATTTAATTGGAAAAGGCTGCTTAGCTTTCATGATGATGCTAGAAGAGAATTTTTAACTCCATAGTAGTCATTCCCTTAGTTCACACAGGTCAGAATATTGATATCGAAAGCAGTATCTCCCTCACTGCTAGGTCACCAAGCTGCTTTAGTGAACTTTTTTTTTTTTTTTTAAGTTTTTATTTTATTTTTGAGACAGAGAGAGACAGAGCATGAGCAGGGGAGGGGCAGAGAGAGAGGGAGACACAGAATCTGAAGCAAGCTCCAGGCTCTGAGCTGTCAGCACAGAGCCTGACGCGGGGCTTGAACTCACAGACTGTGAGATCATGACCTGAGCTGAAGTCGGATGTTTAACCGACTGAGCCACCCAGGCGCCCCTAACAAGAAGCCTAGTTTGTCTCTATAAACATGGGTCTGCTCACTGTACTGTAAACTTGTTTTCTGGCATGTGCTTTTATAGTTGATTACGAGCACTGGAAAATGTGTTCTGTTTTGTCTTTAGGAATGGGAAGCATGCCCAATCTGTCCATTCCTCACTCATTGCCTCCAGTTGCACCTATGGCAACCCCCTTACCCTCTGCGACTTCAGGGACCACCCTTCCTCCCTTAATGATGCCTGCTCCCCTAGTGCCTTCTGTTAGCACATCGTCACTACCAAATGGAACCGCTGGCCTCATTCAGCCATTATCCATTCCTTATTCTTCTTCAAGTAAGTACTTACTATCTAATGAGTCAGAAACTGTTAAAGAAAGAAACCGTTACGTTTTTGTCCCAATAAATACAAATTTCCTTCATAGTTTGTGATATCGTTTTGTGTGAACCTTTTTCATTTCTTCTTCTTTTTTCTTTTTAGCATTGCCTCATACGTCATCTTACAGTCTCATGATGGGAGGACTCGGCGGTGCTAGTTTACAGAAAGCCCAGTCTCTGATTGATTTAGGATCTAGTAGGTATGAAGGCTTAAAACCTCCAGCTTTTTATGCTTCCAATAAAGAGTAGCTCTGAGCTTATCCAGGTTTTACGTTAGAATGGCCAAATGTAAAATGCTTAAGGTAAATTTACTACTTCTAACTCACATAAAATAAGGTTTTATTTTTAAAATTGTTAAATGTTTGGGGCGCCTGGGTGGCTCAGTCGGTTAAGCGTGCGACTTCACCTCAGGTCATGATCTCACAGTTTGTGAGTTCGAGCCCTGCGTCGGGCTCTGTGCTGACAGTTCAGAGCCTGGAGCCTGCTTCAGATTCTGTGTCTCCTTCTATCTCTGCCCCTCCCCCACTTGTGCTTTGTCTCTCTCTGTCTCTCAGAAATAAATAAATGTAAAAACAAATAAAAATAAATAAATAAAATTGTTAAATGTTCAAAAAAAATGTTCCATGTAAACTAAAAATGTTCTGTATTTTCTTTTTTTTTTTTAATTTTTTTTAATGTTTTTATTTATTTTTAAGACAGAAAGACAGAGCATGAGCAGGGGAGGGGCAGAGAGAGAGGGAGACACAGAATCCGAAGTAGGCTCCAGGCTTTGAGCTGTCAGCACAGAGCCTGACACGGGGCTCGAACTCACGGACCGTGAGATCATGACCCGAGCTGAAGTCAGACACTTAACCGACTGAGCCACCCAGGCGCCCCTGCTGTATTTTCAATTGTCAAGTTTTTACCCCCAAATTACATATTTTTCCTTTAAAAAATAATATATATATATATATATATGTTTCTTAAAAAGTCTCATAGCCATGGTGTATTATTAATTTTTTTCTTGAGCAAATTCTACTGATTGAATAGCTTTTAAATTTTAGAAAGCACAAAAGCTTCAGTGTTCATTCATCACCCCTTATATAAATCATAATAGTACTCCTTAAGGCAGTGTACCAAGAGTGTTAGCTTTAACTCAGAAGAGGAGGATTGGTATCCTAGCTTAGACTCCCAATGGATATGTGTGACCTTCACTGAGCCATAGTTTGCCCGTCAAACAGGTGGGGACAGTAAAACCTTCTGAGTTTGTTAGGAGGATTAGAAATTGTATTTGTTAAGGCCTTAGCACCATACAGGGCCTGGCACATAATAGGTTCTTGGTAGTTCTGTAATTCATATGGTGTTTGCTTTCCTAAGAATGAGGTTAAATTTCTTAAATTTTTAAAATATCAGAAGCAATTACTATTGTACCATAGAAGGTGTGATTCTTAATGTCTCTGTCTTATAAAGTTTGTGTGTATTTTTTTTTTAGTAACATAAAATTTTTTAATAAATTTTGTTGTAGCTCAACTTCCTCAACTGCTTCACTCTCTGGAAACTCGCCCAAGACTGGGACCTTAGAGTGGGCGGTTCCTCAGCCTTCAAGGTTAAAATATCGGCAAAAATTTAATAGTCTTGACAAAAGCATGAGTGGATACCTCTCAGGTAGGTGGCATACAGTGTTTCAGGATGTGAGAGTTAAGGTTTTTTTATATGAATTCCTACTGAAGAACTCTTATTTGAATTTGTACTTTGTAACTCACCTAAAATTTTAGCATCCAAAAAATTTAGCAGGCATTTGATAAATACAGATATCTTAAGTTGTGTGAGAGCTCAAAGATGGATACAACTTGATCAGTTTCTTCAAAGTTCTTACAGTCAAGTTGAGCACACAGGTGTACACCCAACTTTTTGGAAGAAAGACCTCTCTCTTGAGAAGATGAAGCCTCATCTTCCAGTGCAGTGAAAGGAGACCCTCATGTGACAGGGAAGAGTGTGTGGAACTTAGCTTCATCTTATTTTCCCTGTGGGTCCCCTCCCTACTTGGGTCTTTCTCTGCTTGCCCTTACTGAAACCTCCCGGGAGCATTGTCTACCCTTTCGTGTTCCAACCCAGATGCTTCCATAAGAATTGCCCTTAGGTCCCTATAGAACATTTGAGTCCATGCTAGAACATTATCCGAACTTTTCCAATTAAGAGTAGTGAAGGGGATATAAACAGGGTGAAAGGCAAGTAGAGTTCCTACCTCCTAACTTTCCCCCTCTCTCTTCACTCAGCAACTAATCTACAGTTTAGGCGGAATAATAAAATAAGTATTTTAAAATAATAGAGCTCTAAAGTGCTAGGGAACATAGAATGGGAGATACTAATACTTAAAGAGATCAGATAAGACATAGGAAGGGAGCATTTAAGCTCCATCATGAAGAGTTAGGGTTTGGACAAATACAGATTGAAGGTGGGAACATTTGAGGGTGACAGAGAAGAAATCCCAAGAGCTAAAAGTACATGGCATATTTAGACAATTTGAAAAGTAGTCTATGGAATAGGAGTATGAGGTCTCTGTGCAGTAGGGCAAGGGAGCAAGAAGGCTTTGAAATTGATGGGACAAGCAAAAATGTACAATATTTTCTTTAAAGATACATTACTAGGGACATGTGGGTGGCTCAGTCAGTTAGGTGTCCGACTTCGGCTCAGGTCATGATCTCATGGTTCGTGAGTTTGAGCCCTTCATTGAGTGCTCTCCTGTTAGCACAGAGCCCGCTTCAGATCCTCTGTTGTGCCCCGCCCCTGCCCTTCCTCTCTCCCCTCCCTCTCTCCCTCTCTCTGTCTCTCTCTCTCTCTCTCTCTGTCTAAATAAATAAATAAATAAATAAATGGTTTCTTTTTTCAAATTAATAAAAGTGGAGTAAAAAGACATACAAAAATGTTCATGGCAGCTTCATTCAAAACATCCAGAAAAGAAACAGCCTAAGTATCTATCAATAGGAGAATGGATAAATAAATCGTGGTATATTTCTGTAACAGAACACAGCAAAATAATGTATTGAATGAAGGAAGCCTGGCCCAAAGGATCCATACTTATTTAATCCATTTATATGAAACTGAAGAACTGGAAACGTAACTGATGGTGATCGAAATCAGAATATTATAGTTTCTCTGTTGGGAAGGGGCCATGCACAAACCTCCTGAGGTGCTGAAAACTTACAATTAGTACATTTTCTGTATGTACTAAAAACATAAACAAAGATGGAATTTGAAGGTCCGTGGGGAGCTGCTGTAAAGAATGAGTCCTTACTGTTATTTACTTATATATGCCACACTGTATGAAGGTTGTGTATTAGGTTTTCAGAGAATGTTACTGTTCTGAGACCTATGAGAGTAAAGTGTATATTCATAGTTAAGGGAAGGATTTAAAAAAAAAAAAAAAAAAAAAGAATAGTTGTTTCTGGTGTCCTGAAACAGCAGAAGCCCAAGTATATGAGGATGGGGCTGACTTAGACTTACATGATGTGCTTTGTTCAATGAGTGTAGCCTGTGGTGATCTAATTTTCTTCCTCTTCTCTCCCCCCTAAACTCTCATGATTTATTTAAATGAATCCATTGACTCATAGTTTCTGAATCACATAATTTCTGGGCAGTCTGTGATGCACTGGAATACACAGGAGGAAGACACAGTCCATGTCTTTGAAGAGTCCATAGTATATAGGTCGTCACATAATCATAGTATTTGATTAGTGGTTTGAAAGTGCTGTGATTAATATAGATGAGAAAGTGACTAACACTGAAGATACGAGAGGGAGAGTTTCACAGAAGAGATGACATCTGAGCTGGATCTTCGAGGATGAGTAGATCACCACATAGAGAATGAGGGACTAACATTATAGACACAGGAAATAGGATATCCAAAGGATTGGTAGACCAACTTGAAGGCAGGGCATCTTCAAGTGAGCTTTTCTTAGTGAAGTACTCTGCCAGGTCTCTGTAACACTTTGTATTATTCATACTTTGCACACATTTAAGCCTTCCACCAGTATGCTTTTAACCAATTACATTCCTTCTCTTTTTCCTCCTGTTTGCTCTGTTGCCTAATGCTAAGGGATCTACTTTCAGTTTTCTTTGTCCAAGAGCTGAAACATTAGTTATTAGACCTTTTTTCTAGGTTTGCAGTAGCCTTCCATTTCTCTTTATTAGAAGAATTCTCCTTTTAACGCAAAAACCTCCTCAAATCTTACTTCCTATGTGAAATCTACTAAGGAGTAATTAGTTGGATGAGGCCATGAGCTATTTCCAGTGGTTTTCCTTATGTGATTTTTATTAAATGACCAGGTTTTTTTAAGAGAGTGAAAAACATTTTAAAGTTATATAATATAAACATCCAATTGCATGTTATAATTTATGGTGTATTTGTGTTTGTTCCGTATAGTATATGTCGCTTTGATTACCAGGACCTCATGTTCAAAGCTCAGTGAAACATTGTGTTAGCAGCATTCGTGCTGGCTCTGTGGTGGGACCTGTTGTGGAGGAGTTGGAGGATGTACTGTCTTCTGTGCAGAGTTATTTGGGTGGGCCTCAACTCAGGCTGAACCCTGAATAGGGCCTGACTCTTCCAGTACTCAGGGCTCAGTCAGTCACCTGGGAATGGGAGGTGCGACACCTGCTTTAGTGACTAGCTGACCTTCCCTAGAGACGCCATGTGATTTTATCCATGGTCAGAAAGCCACAGAGTTGCCCACCAGGAGTGAATACTCCTGTGAATCAGACGAGGACTTTGTGTTCTGAATAGATGCCTGAGATTCCTGTCTGACTATTATCCTGACATGAAAATGCAGATCAGGAAGCCTATTATGTATTTTTGAGCATTGAGGCAGGGAAAAGAAGTTGGAACAGCTTACTACATATAGTAAGCATTCAGTGAATGCTAACTGCTATTACTCTCAGACCCTATCCCATAAGTCCTTACTGCACTTTAGAGTAGTTTGGATTACAACTTTATTCATTACTTTAGCAAATATTAAGCATTTATGTACCTGGCACTGGGTATAATATGTTAGTGAATAAAGCAATGAAGGTTTTGGTCTCTGTAGAACTTAGTATGATAGTGGAAACAGACAATAAACAGGTAACCCGGAAGATAAATGTTACATTACAGTTTGTCACATGAGCTCTGAAGGAAACCAGCAGAAGTATATTGGATGATAGGGTGGACAGAGAAGGCCTTTCTGAGAAGGTGACATTAAGTTGGGACTTACAAGGTGAGAAGGACCCAGACATGCAGTGATGTTAAATTGTAGAACTTGACGTTGGATATAGGTGTACATGAGAGGGAGGGATCATGGGTGACTTTCTGGTTTCTGGCTTGAGCCACTGGATGGGCAGTGATGCCACCCAGAGAGAAGGGCAGACTGAGGGAGAATGGTTGGGGTGATGGTTAGGAAGAGGGGTGTAAATGGGGATTGAGAGAGTTACTTTGTATGTATTTGGTTTGAGATACCTGTGAAATACTTAGGTAGGTTTTTCAGTTGGTTATAGAAGTCTAAACCTAGAGGAGAGGTTTGGGCTGGGGTGTACATTTGCGAATCATCAGCTTTTAGGTGCTATTAAAAGTCACAGAAAGTTCACAGATGTGAACACACAGAGAACAGAGTGCCCAGGACAGAGCCTTGGGGAATGCCAGCATTTACAGGTTATTTGGAAGAGGAAAGATCAGAGAGAGAAGAGAAAATCTGAAGACACTAAAAGAGCTGTGCTTGGGGCTGCATGGGGAGCACGAGGAAGGCCGAGAGCTTGGCCTCCAGTACTTTCTGTGCCAGCCCGCGGTCCTTCATGTTGGTCAGTGGCATGGACTGTTATTTTCTAAAAGGACTGGGGGAGCACTTGACTTATTAATTCTAGATTTAAATTCCTTGGGGCAAGGGTTGTGCTTTGATTGGTGCTGAATGCTCAGTACCTGCATGTGGTAAAAGCTTTCCAATGTTAAAAGTTCCCAGGGTGGCAGCAGTGTTATTTTGCAGATACAGCTATTTAGGTTTTCATAACTTTAAAGAGACTGAAGAATTTCCTTTCTTTCTTTTCTTTTTTTGTTTTTATGGTTTCCTTGTTCAATCAGGTTTTCAAGCTAGAAATGCCCTTCTTCAGTCAAATCTTTCTCAAACTCAGCTAGCTACTATTTGGTGAGTTTGTCAAGATTTTCAACTATACATCCACTATGGTAAGAAAGATCCTGTTTCTGAAAAAGTTTGTGACTCAGAGATGTTCCATAAGAGCAGCCATTTGAAGATCAATGCAACATTGAAAGCCAGTAAAATTGTACAAAATGTTATTCTTGAAAATTTGGTATTAATTATTTTGCAGGTAAAATTAGTTTGCTTTTTCATAATGGTGTCTGTGGAGAGTTTGAGAATATCTCATTTTTAATTTAGAGATAACTGATTTGATAGGTGAATTATCCATGAAACAAGATAAGCCACATTTTCAGGAGGAATGTTTCCTTTTCTGTTTCAAAGTTTCTCCCCTCTCTTGTACAATAGGACAATTAAGGGTAAAAATAAGCTCACTTTTCCATATATATTTACATTTCCCTAAAGTATGTTAATCCAGCTGTTTCATTTTTCTTGTTTTAAAAATAGAATATTGAACTCTTTTGAAAATACTTTAAATAGACTTTGTTTCTAAGCTGGGAACATTCACATTTGCTTTAGGACCCTGGCTGACATTGATGGCGACGGACAGCTGAAAGCCGAAGAGTTCATCCTTGCGATGCATCTCACTGACATGGCCAAAGCTGGACAGCCCTTGCCACTGACGTTGCCTCCTGAACTTGTCCCTCCATCTTTCAGGTGGGCGCCTCTGGAGGGAAGAGGCATGTCTGGGGACAGACATGATTACTACATAGCGATTTCCTGAGGCCTCTGCTCTAGTTTAGGAGGAAGTTAAACATTTACACTGCCATTTGATTTTGATATTTAATGAGTTATGCCAGGAAGGAGTACAAGTAGGTGTGTTTCCACCATACTATAGATAAGGAAACTGATGACTTAAAGAGATTAAAAACAAAACTTGCTCACCGACTGCAGTCAGCTGAACTGTGGTGGGAATCCAGATCTCTCTCTCTTTCTCAGTCCGTATCCTGCTGTACATGGTTACTACAGACCATATTGCACTCTTAATGTCTCTGATGCTGTATTCTGAATGTTAAATGGCTCTAGTCATTTGGTAGTATAACTGTATGTATAGTCTGGTCTAGAGTTCCCAGACTGCTAAATATGTTTGTTTGCTTTTCTTAGAGGAGGAAAGCAAATTGATTCCATTAATGGAACTCTGCCTTCATATCAGAAAATTCAAGAAGAGGAACCTCAGAAAAAATTACCAGGTAACATCGAGTGTCTAAGTTGTATATTTATAGTGGGTTCTCTTAAATTTTACCTTGAGATGTAAATGAGTATCTAGAATTTTTGCATTCTTTCTCTGTCTTTAAATGTTTATTTATTTTGAGAGAGAGCAAGCACAGGGGAGGGGCAGAGAGAGGGGGAGACACAGAATCAGAAGCAGGCTCCAGGCTCTGAGCTGTCAGCACAGAGCCCAACACGGGACTCCAACTCAGGAACCGCGAGGTCATGATCTGAGCCGAAGTCGGACACCCAACTGACTAAGCCACCCAGGCGCCCCTAGAATTTTTACATTCTTAATATTTTATATACCATAAGAGAAAACTATTTGATGAATGGGTTGGATTTTGAAGCAAAAAATTAAGATAGTCAAAAATGAGAAGAAGTGTATTTAGGAAGAAAGTATGCACATTTGGCAAGAGTTTGTGTATTTGATATCCTAGTTAAAATGTTTCTCTCACTTTAGGAAAAATCACTGTAGCAGGTGATGTGATAAAATCTTAAGCTGTAAAGAACAGTTTAAATATTGGTTGAAGAAGTATATATGTAGATGTTCTAAAGTATTAAAAATATAGTGAAATATATCAAATAAATATATAGCCATCTAGCTTTGTCCTTGAAGAAAATGCTAAGAAAAAAGTTGGAAAATGGTTTTATTGGCAAGAATAGTAAAATTATTTTTTCTCTCTCAGATGAATTCATACCTAGAAATTTGTTTTCCAAAAATGAATACTCTTAGACAAAAGTAAATATTTTATTATTTATATTTGAGGTAAAATTATCCTTAAGAGAAGTATCCACAGAGTAACAGCACTCAGATGATCACGAGGCAAGAGTGTGTTGAAATTGGAGTCCACATTGTTGGGCTCTTCATGTGAGAGTGTTTACTGTCTACCTTATTTAGTTACTTTCGAGGACAAGCGGAAGGCCAACTACGAGCGAGGGAACGTGGAACTGGAGAAGCGGCGCCAAGCCCTGATGGAGCAGCAGCAGAGGGAGGCAGAGCGAAAAGCCCAGAAAGAAAAGGAAGAGTGGGAGCGAAAACAGAGAGAATTACAGGAGCAAGAATGGAAGAAACAACTTGAATTAGAAAAACGCTTGGAGAAGCAGAGGGAATTGGAGAGACAGCGGGAGGAAGAAAGGAGAAAAGAGATAGAAAGACGAGAGGTTATTTTTAAGTTATTTTATTGCCTAAGAAAATGATTATATTTGATAAATGGATACATCTTACTTGATTTAAAAAAAAAAAAATGGCTGTTTTTGTTGTGCCTTTTTCTCTGCCTCATTCATTCTTACCTGTTCTCCAATTCTGAACCTTCCTTCCCTTGTGGACTGGAAGAGGGCCCTTGCTTGTAAAGAGTTTTCAGGGCCAGTAACTGGTAGAAAAGGTGATATTTCTGTAGGTCAAGAAGGATTTGCAACTCAAAGAAGGATTGATTGCAAAGCTGAGTTGAGTGAGGAGCTGAGGTTAGTGAGCCAGAGGAAGGGGTCTGTCCAGGCAGGTCACTGAACAAAAGTAAGCTTAGGATCCAGAGTGAGAGGCCACAGAACTGGTGCAGCAGAAGGCTGAGACTGGGGAGTTTGAAGGTATGGAGGAGAAGCACGAGGGTGGGCTTGCGCAGGTCCTTGGGATAAATGGTGTCGTGTGGCATCCCTAAGAGGACTGGCTTTGTTTCAAGGGGCTTAGGATGGAGCACAGTAAATCATAGAGATACTGAAGTAATATCAGTAGAAGGGTCTTTCTTCCCTGATACCAGACTACAGGTGTGATTATTGCTATTAACGTTTATGTTTATGAAATTGTCCTTTGGTTTAAACGAAAAATAACTAGAAACAAAGAGATGGTCCCAGGAAACAAATCAAAAAGTCTGATGGGTGATGTTGCTTTTGTGGAAGTCTATAGGTTAGGCCCACTGGTAAAACTGGGTTTGCCCAGGTACCCTTAGGCCCTGAAGCCCACTAAGTGCTAAACGCTGCCTCGCCTTTATCTTTGTCATCCCAGCAGTTTTTGAATGATGAAAAATTGTTAATTTAAAAGTCAAACTTAAGTCATTATTTTCAGGCAGCAAAACAGGAACTTGAAAGACAACGTCGTTTAGAATGGGAGAGGATTCGTCGCCAGGAGCTTCTCAATCAAAGGAATAGAGAACAGGAAGAAATTGTCAGGTTAAACTCTAAAAAGAAGAGTCTTCATCTCGAGTTGGAAGCACTGGTATGGCTGAAGTTTAAGTGAAATTTCCCTGAATGATGCTAGAGTTACTTGTTGAAAAACGTCATTGTTTTTTAAACCTACCTCATGAATATATTAGGTGTTCATGTGATTATATCGTCACGTTTTCATGTGTGCTTAACAGTCTGGATGGTATAGTGTACTGAAACAGGATAGTGACTCAGAATGCTGGGAGTTACATTGTGGTCTCAGTTCAGAAGCTGACAAACCACGCATTCCTGGGCAAGACCTTTCCCTTCTCTGTGCTTCACTTTCCCCTTTTATAAAACAAAAGGCTGCACTAGTTCAGTAATTTTCATTTTCCAAATTGCTGTCTGGAAGACCCCACTCCAGTGGGGTAACCAGCAGTGGGAGAGGGGAGGCTAAGGCACTCCCCAGTGCTTCCCACCGTTCACAGCAGAGAAGCTCCACACTTACCTGCTTTGCTTTTATTGGAGCTTTATCTGAGATTTGCTTGGAAAAAGGGTTCTGCTTTTTAAAAAGACAAAAATGATTTGAAATTCCTGATCTAAATGATCTCAGGATTCCTTCCAGTTCCGTAGGACTGTGTGGTTCTTACCACTATGCTTACCAATGTTTACACATCAGATATCAGAGGGCCAAGTTGTTTAAAAGACTTTGTTGCAAATGAAAGGTAGGAAGGTATAAAGGGTGTTGGGAAAGTATACTTTTCTACTACAACCCTAGAATCCATAAGCCTGACCTGATGGTATAATAGGATTTTGCAAAAATGGTTGTGTAGCCTTGTTATAGAGCCAAGTATAGATCTCGTTTAGTTGGAGTCTCACATTTTATTTGGTTGATGACTTGAAATTAAAATTTTTAAAAACAGCAATATTTGTAATCATAAAGGTACTTCAAATGGATAGGAAAGTATATCACAATTATTGATCCTGCCATAGTACTACAAAACTGTCCTAAAAAACATTAACTTCTTTGTGTAGCTACTTGGGTATCTGTCTCAACCATTATTTTGACTCTATATTTTTCTTTAAAAATATAATGGGAGCCAGGGGTGCCTGGGTGGCTCAGTCGGTTAAGCGTCCGACTTTGGCTCAGGTCATGATCTCATGGTTCATGGGTTCAAGCCCTGCATCGGGCTCTGTGCTGACAGCTCAGAGCCTGGAGCCTGCTTTGGATTCTGTGTTTCCCTCTCTCTCTGCCCTTCCCCCACTCCTACCCTGTGTTTCTCTCTGTCAAAAATAAATATTAAAAAAAATTCTTTTTTAGTATATAGTGGGAAAGAATCCTAAGATTGATGGTTTTTTTCCCCCCAAGAACTTGGATTACATACCAAGAAGTAGCATAGATTAATGTGCAGAGTCTGGAAGGCCCAGAGCCTATACTTAACACATGCTGAAGATAAGTAACATGAAATCCAGGGTAGACACAACCTATTCCTATTCCTTTTAGCGTGTATTTCTCAAATATGAAGCATACTTCCCAGTAAAAACTTTATGAGTGATTTTTTTAAGCCTTATTTCTCATCCTCCCTTTACTGTATTAGTTTGCTAGGGCTGCCATAACAAATACCACAGACTGGGTGGCTTAAACAGCACAAATTAATTTTCTCACAGTTCTGGAAGCAGAAGTCCAAGATCAAGATGTCAGCAGGTTTGGTTACTTCTGAGACCTTTCTCCGTCGCTTGAAGATGGCTGCCTTCTTGCTGTGTCCTCACATGGCCTTTCCTCTGCCTGCGCATCTCTGGTGTCTGTTTCGTGTCCACATTTTCTAGCCTCATAAGTCAGATTATTTTAGGGCCCATTTATATATGACCTCATTTAACCTTATGATCTCTTTAAAGACCCTGTGTCCAAATACAATCACATTTTGAGGTCCTGGGGATTAGGACTTCAGCATAACTTTTTGGAGGGATACACTTCAGCCCATAATACCTCACCCTTCTCTCTAGCCTCCATTGAGAATCTCTGCTGTTGTTGCTTTTTTCCCCCATACTTCTCAGAAGAAGAGAAAAGGAATATTTGGTATGGGAGAAGAAAATTGTGGCCCAAAAGGCCCTGCTGGACCCTGTTTAATTGGAGGAAATTAGATGGCAGTGTGGAGGGTAGAAATAGAAGCGCAGAGAAGGTAATGCTAAAAGTCACATGTAGATGTTTATTTCTCATTATTCTTTGAAATTGTCTCTATTTTAATATGAATTAATGCCTAAATCCTGAATTCAGAAAAAATTCAGTGTGTTCTGTTTGTGCTTGCTCATCTTAACATATGGGCCCTTCTTATGCTCTGAGAATGGTATGTTTTCTGCTAACAACTTTGTAGTTAACAGATACAACTCTAGAACACATTCGACTTCCTTTGTTTTTGTAGGGTTTTTGGGGGGGTTTTTTTTGGTAGGCTCCACGCCCAAAGTCACCCTCAAACTTACGACCCTGAGATCAAGAGTTGCATGCTCTACTGACTGAGCCATCCAGGCAGGCATTCCCCATTTAGTTTTAGACATTTATCTAGACTGAGTATAAATGATAAATGACATTTAAAAGTTTAAATCAGGATATGATTCTCCTGACAGGAACATTTCCTATTAGCATCTTATGTTGCTGTGTATTTATATGCTCTTCCTATAGAATGGCAAACACCAGCAGATCTCAGGCAGACTTCAAGATGTCCGACTCCGAAAACAAACTCAAAAGACTGAGCTGGAAGTTCTAGATAAACAGTGTGACCTGGAAATTATGGAAATCAAGCAACTCCAACAAGAACTTCAGGTTAGTCCTTTGCTGCTGAATTGTCCATAAATATGAGCAGTCATTAATAATTCTTCCTGATAGAATAGTTTTCGCTTTAAGGGTGATGAACCTTTCTGAGTCTCTGATAGACTTCATTTCTAGAAGGATATAAGTATATACCATCTTGTATATTATATCAAGAAGCTCACATGCCCCCGAAAACTCTACTAGACCTCTGGTTAAATTCTACTTAATATTTGTACATAAATGGATGTTTATCACTTTGAGTTTTAAGTCTTTAATAAATGTGTAGATATACCTACATGTTAAACTAAGATTGTTGGTACTCTTTTAGGAAATTTTGACCTAACATTTTTCTTTTCAGAGTTGTGGTGAGAGTGTTAAATGTGTGTGTCCCTCAGGGACCTGGTAATCTCTTCTTTACTTGTGCAGTAGGGTCTAGTTCAGTTATTATGGGGACTCTGGAAGCATTCTGAATCTTTAGAGTCCTCTTACCAAAGTTACTGTTTCTGTATGGACTCGCAGTTAATTAACAGAGTCTTCTTCCTGTGTCACAGCAGGTACAGACAGGCCACATAACATTTCCTGTCTAATTTGAACCTGCTTCCCTAGTTATTCCTGAGTTATCAGTTTCTCTTTGATATTCATTCTGGGGTGTCATGACCTGCTTACAGATACCATTCAGTGCAGATACCAAAGGCACCTCTTAGCTTGTACCTGCTGTCATCCATCAGTATGCTGAAAACTGTAAGACTTTCAGACACACCCCATTCCTCACCCCCTTTTCTTTCCAGCCAGTCATTCATAAATGGGAATTCATGTTCAAATACTGGTATTTTAAGTCACACATAATTCCATTCTAGTTTATTCATAAAGTATAAGCAGTATTTTACAGCTACGTATTATTCCTATACTAAGTTTTAAGAGTGACTAAGTCATGTTTTTAAGTTTCCAAAAAATTTTCAGACAACGTGACAGAGTTTTAACCAGGCACTACTTTTTCTTTTTATAAGGATTATCAAAATAAACTTATCTATTTGGTACCGGAGAAGCAATTATTAAATGAAAGAATTAAGAACATGCAGCTTGGTAACACACCTGGTAAGTCTCTAAGGTTTGTTTTGCCTCTTCCATTCTTCTCTGCGTGAAGGTGCCAGTCATATTCTTGTGAAAATAGCATTATTTTGTTATAAATAACATTTTTTGTACAGTTAACATTTTCAAAATTATGTGAAAAAAATATCACAGATGTTAGAGCATTTTTACCAATAAAAAGTAAATAAAAATGAAATAAGTAATCATTGTTGTATGCCTTCCTATCTTGATAACATTTTATTTATATGTTTCAAATAAATATCAAATAAAATGTTAGACTATAATTAAATAAGATCTGGGTTTGGCTCTAACCCAAGACTGTATGTGCATTTTGGCAAAATCCTACCCTCATTGTAAAGAACTATTCGGGAGGAGATTTTGCCATGGGAGCAAAGCTGTGAGATTCTGGGTGATAGTCTACAGCAATGATGGCCTTAATAGATCCATAGAAAGAATTCATAGAAAGAATTTTACCAACTTGGCCCTGCCATTTTTGGAACAAAATATTCCAAGATACTTTGTGGGAAAGTAACATTTTTCTTGATCCAAGTCTCAACCAGAATATTGAAGAAAAGACCTCTATGTCAGATAGCATGCCAATAACAACATAGCAGAAGAAAGGTTTATTAAAGAAAAGTAAATCTGCAAGTACCGTGTTAGAACTAACTGAAGTATTCTAAATGTCTCCCTTTGAGTATCTGTCAGCCTTTCCATTCCAGGATTATTATACTTTTGACTCTTTAAGAAGTCCAATAAATAGCATCCCTCATCTTTGCCCAAGTGAGGCAAAAGAGCAAGACATATGAGAGACCAAAATATCACCTCATTTTTGGTAAAGCTCATATTGGACAGCCTGGCTTATTTGTCAGTGTGACAGATACACCTGTAAAACCAAGTAGAACAAGCTTCCTGTGGGCAGTTCAGTCTCAAGAATACAAGGGTGCGGGCATCTGGATGGCTCATTCGGTTAAGCGTTTGACTCTTGGTTTTGGCTCAGCTCATGATCGCACAGTTCATGAGTTCGAGCCACAGAGCCTGCTTCAGATCCTCTGTCCCCCTCTGTCTTCCCCCTGCCAAAAGTAAATAAATATTAAAAAAAGAAAAAGAACACAAAGGACTGGAAGGGTCTAGGCTGTGTATGCCCAAGTCCTTATCTTGAGCTCAGCCGTGACTGAAGGGGTGGAAAGAAGCTGAGAATGTTCTCTTAGTGAAGGGCCCTTTGCACGGAAGAAACCCCAGGAATAGAGAATTTTACTGTTTTGAACTCTTCCTACTGTGTCCCCCACCTTCCACTGAAATAGTCTCTCCATGTCTCTTCTCAGACTGTCTTCTTACACATAAGTATTTTCTTGGCTGCTCAGAATATATCAATCCCCACCTCACCCCTCCACAGGCATTCCAGGGGCAAGGTGAGCCAGCCCTCCTGATCTGTACAGTCACAGAAAGGATAGCATCAACTCTCATTGTTTTAGTATTTGGATTGTGAATGGAATGTGGAATATATCTTATTGGGGACCTGGTAGAGCTACTCTTTCTCTGTAGAATGTGATCCAGTTCAGCTGTTATTATAGTTATCCAGTTCAGGGGTGCCTGAGTGGCTCAGTCCGTTAAGTGTCCGACATTGGCTCAGGTCATGATCCCACGGTTCGTGAGTTCAAGCCCCGCATCGGGCTCTGTGCTGACAGCTTAGAGCCTGGAGCCCGCTTCAGATTCTGTGTCTCCCTCTGTGTGCCCTTCCCCTGCTCACACTCTGTCTCTCACATTGTCTCAAAAATAGATAAACATTAAAAAAAATTTTTTTTATAGTTATCCAGTTAAAATAGGAAGCTTTTGTTTGGAATTTGCAAAGTACCCTGTATCCCTTAGATTCCTCTCTCCATCTCTGTTGCCATTTAAGATTACCAACCATAGGCCCAGCACCATGCTAGGCAATTTTCATGCATTATTTCTCTTAATCTTTGCAACAGCCCTGTGAAGTAGTTATTGTTATTCCCTTTGTGCAGCTTAGCAAAACTGAGGCTCAGAAAGATTAAGTAGCCCAAGATGGTGGAGTAATGGTTCTCAAATTCTTGTCTAAGTCTAAAGCCCACTGTGCCACCACATTGTCTGTCTTGATTTTCAGTTGCCTAACAAGGTGTTCATAGATATGATATATTCGAATTCAGTATTAAAACATCTGTTACTATTGATGCTCATTTTGAAGAGTACTAGGAATGTATACTAACTTATTTTTTCCACATTGCTTGTCTCCGAACTCAACTAGATTCTGAACTACTTGAGGATAGGACCCATGCCTTACTTATCCTTCTTTTTTACCTGCTATTGCACATAGTGCAGGGCCTTGTACATAGCAGATGTGTAATTTAATGATAAAATATTTGTTGAAATATTGGAAAAGCACTAGAGAATGATAAGAGAACTTAGCAAGGTGTCTGGATAAAAAGTGAGCCTATAAAAATCAGTAACTTTACACTGTATCAAAAGTATTTAATTAGAAAATGTTATGAACAAATCTCATTTACATTAGCATTCTCATTATTATGAATAAAGAAATCTACAGCTGTAAAATTTTACTGATATAAAAGATTCCTGGATAAGTATGTGCGTGTTATATTCCTGAATGATCTAGCTCAGTGTTGTAAAGATGTCAGTTTTCTACTACTTTGTCCATACATTCAGTTCCATTGAGGTTTAATTGAAACCTGGCAAGATAATTCACAGATTAACCCAGAAGAGAAAATATGCAGGATTAGGCAAGACTTGAAAAAGAGTAACATTGATGCGGGGAAAACATTAGCTCTACCAGGTATCAAAACATAAGTTAGGAAAGCTCTAGTCCCTAAAGTAGTGTATTATTGATCAGAAAGAAGACATAGAATAATGGAACTGAATAGAGGGTCTAAAAACAGGTCTGTATGTATCTGACCGTTTAGGATATGATAAAGTTGACATTTAACACCAGTGGGGAAAGCACGGGCTGTCAGTAATCACCATCACTTCAGTTAGTGGTCTGGGGGCACTTGCCTATCCGAAAGAGGGGGGCGGCTCTTTACCTCACTGTATATACAGAAATAAATTCTAGGTAAAATAAGAGGGTAAATATAAAAAGCAACTCTAGAAAATATGTTACAAAAACAAAGGAAAACATTTGTATGATCTTGGTGTCAGGAAAGTTTCTTCAAATAATACCTAGAGCTATGAAGCAAAATATTTACAGATTTTAGGACATAAAAGTGAGCTTTTTCATGAAGAAAGACATCATAAATAGTAAAACATTTGAAATACATATAGTACAACAAGAATTTGGAGCTTCTGCAAATCACAAATTAAGACAGCCCAATGGGAAGAAAAAAGGCAGTGGATGAGGTGAGGCAATTCAAGAGAGTGGCCAATAAGCCTATAAACAGGTGTTGATTTGATTTTAGTTGTTACCAAGAAAATACAAATTAAAATAACAGTGAGGTTTCATTTTTTTGCCAGTTAGAGAAAATGAAAAAAGATTGGGACTATCCATTATTGATGAGGGTATGCAGAAGCAGGTACTTGGGTGTCATTTTGTGTTGGTGCCCCTTTGTACAAGTATAGTTTGGCAGTTTCTCTCAAATTTGAAGTGTTCAAGTCCTTTTACGTGGCAATTCTTTCACCTCTTAGCCATATAAAATACTTCCATGAGTACTTTAAAATGCATGTGTAAGGATAGTTATTGCAGCATTTTTATGTAGATAGTAGAAAATTAGAAACAACCTAATGCCAATCAAAAGGGAATAGTTATATAAATTGTGAAACAGCCATAATGTAGACTACCATGGAGAAATTGTATGTCTTTTTTTATCCAGTGTTACTGAGAAGTAATTGGCATACATCACTGAATAAGTTTAAGGTATACAGCATAAGGGTTTGGCTTAGATACATTGTGACAGTATAAGTCACTTACCAATAGCGACATAAGAAATTTTACCAAATGTAAACTACCTGATGTTTATATTTCAGATTTAGGGATTGGTTTGCTTCATAAAAAATCATTGGAAAAGGAAGAATTATGCCAAAGACTTAAAGAACAATTAGATGCTCTTGAAAAAGAAACTGCATCTAAGCTATCTGAAATGGATTCATTTAACAATCAATTAAAGGTATTTATTTTCTGTTATATTCATTTGTAGTTACTGCCTTCTTACCTTCCTCTTTTTGATTTAGTGGAATAAGTAACTAAAGCTATTATTGTTATATGTAGTGTATTCCCGTAATTTATCTTATAATTTGAGCGATACCAGATTACAAGATTGCTTTTAATGTTCTCTGTAGATATTATAAATACTGTTATGTAGTGAAACCTATCATTTATCATAGTTTCCAGTTCTTGACTATTTTTATTGCTATCTATACATTTTTAAGGATAGTTGCCTTTATCAGTATTAGAAAAGTGATCTCAGCCAACATGATCTTAGGCAAAATTCTAAGATGGTAGATACGGAAAATTGAAACTCATTCTGGTGATAGAGGCTTTTATAACACACTAGATTTTTTTTTTGTTTGTTTCTTTGTTATGATTTAATTAACCTTTGTGAAGTAATGCAATAATCAGTGAAATCCAAAGCATAACCTGGCACTCTGAACTTTGCATGAAAAGTAAGTTCACGATTCATTATTTGCCGTAGTGGCAGAGCAGATGCCCAGAGTACCTACTGTATGCTTACCATTCTTTGCAGTGTTAGCGGTATGATGAAGCCATAGCTATGAAAGCTGTATTAAAAGGTAAAAACCTTCTAGGTTTTTAGAATGCTGACGGGCCAGCGTTCGAATTTGGGAATAGTCTCAGTGATTTCTTTGCTAACTGAATGTAAGGTTTTCGGAGCCTAAAGTATTCCATGTTTTTCAGGCAGCCATCCACCTCTTCACGTGACTTTTGCTGACTTATTCAGAGTAATAGTACACCAACTATAGAGTGAATATTATAAAGAAAAGAGACCATGCTGGCTTCAGTTAAGGAGGGGAAATTTTAGGCAAATAATGTTGATAGTACATTTTACACAAGCGTATATTTTGTAGAAAATAATTTAAAGAAAACCAAGTAATTTGTCATTGATGGACAGACAAGCCAGCAAAGTTATCTTCCCTACATTATTTTTTTTTAATCTGTACATAGTTTAATTGGCTTTTTATCTGCCTTATCTTACAGTGTGGGAATATGGATGACTCTGTTCTGCAGTGCCTTTTGTCTCTGCTAAGCTGTCTCAACAACCTCTTCCTCTTACTTAAGGTTATTTTCTAATATCTAGCTCCTTTTCTTTGAGTTACTTTACTGTTTTCTTTTCTTAAAAACTGGACTATTCTTTGCATTTATCTGAGTATCTTTGTTTGAAATAACATACACAATGTAGACCTTTTTTCTTTCTGCTTGCTTGAATAGCCTTCTGCTGTCTAACTGCCTGTTTGAGTCTAATGCCAGAAATTCGTAAGGTTGCCCAGAGTAACCTGTCTCATGAGGAGCCCAAGACACTCAAAAATCCCTCAAAATTCCCTTAAAACGTCCCTGTGCATTGGGTTAACTGCTGGGATGATTACTGAGTCAATAAAAAAGAAAGCTAAGGGAATGTGAATTTAAATCATTTACCCATATCACTGGAAATCATTGTTTAAAACAAAAGTTATACTTTCTGAAATACAGAGCAAGGTTATGTCATGTATATACCAGGCTGCTTCCTAATGCTGCTGTAAAGAAAAATCTGAAAGAACCAGTAGTGTAGGGTGGCCTTAGTTACGTCTGGTTACCAGGCCTCATGTTTAGAATGCTTGCCCTTCGGATAAAAATGTTTAAGTCATATACATAAATAGTTCACCTTGTCATTTGTAGCACATAGAGTATTTCAAATACTCCATGAATTCCTGTTTTAATATAATTTAAAGAAAGATGCTTTGCATTTAGCACTTGCTGACCCTAGATTTTGAGTGTTCATTCTACTCCCTTCTACTATGGATGGCAGTAGGCAGTTGCATGTATATGTATATGTCTTCACACACAGTGAAGACAGGAACATGATAAGTAGAATTCATTTGTTATTTAAGCAAAGGTAGGGCAAGTTGGAAAGATAGTATCAGCTTTTTCTTTATAGCGTAAATGGCCAGAATATCTGGTCTTAGAACTTCTACTATAGGTTGCATAGAAATTTCAACCTAAGTTTCTTCGTCTATAAAATGAGGTTTGATGATGATTTATGGACTGTACTCACACACATAAGCCTGATTATTTCAGTTAGCATTTGATTCTTCACAGGCCAGCAGATTATTCTTGTCTCTTTTTTTACTTTCTTCCTTCTGCTTCCTGCCTTCCAGCCTTTCACTGCTTATTGATAACTTTCATCAGAGGCAATTTAGGAAATTAAAAGGGGATGAGAACTGTAGTCATCATTGCAAAGCAATGCGGAGCAGTTGGTTAATATATTGCTGAAAACTATCCATTGAATTGTCAGTGAGACCTTTGCAGACCTTATTACATTGCCAGTTTAGTTATGTGAGCAGAAGCTGGCCTGCACAGATCAGGAATGAACGGGAGTTGAGGAAGGGCTGAGTATGAACAGCTTTGGGAGGAGAATGCAAAGAAAGCCTGAGGTCAAAGGAAAACCTTTTTTTTTTTTGGTTTCAGAAAGACTTGAAGGACAAAGGATACAAACTTTCCGTTATGCAAGATGGATAAGTTCTGGGATCTGTTGTACAGCGTGGTGACTATAGTTAGCAATATCCTGTTGTACACTTGAGATTTGCTAAATAGGAGAGAAAATGGTAACTATGTGACATAGGGATGTTAATTAACTTGGTTATGGTAATCATTTCACAGTATATACTAATATTGAAACATCAAATTATATATCTTTTTTTTTTTAATTTTTTTTTTAACCTTTATTTATTTTTGAGACAGAGAGAGACAGAGCATGAACGGGGGAGGGGCAGAGAGAGAGGGAGACACAGAATCGGAAGCAGGCCCCGGGCTCTGAGCCATCAGCCCAGAGCCCGACGCGGGGCTCGAACTCACAGACCGCGAGATCGTGACCTGGGCTGAAGTCGGCCACTTAACCGACTGAGCCACCCAGGCGCCCCAAATTATATATCTTAAACGTATAATTTTTATTTGTCAGTTATATCTCAGTAAAGCTTGGAGGTGGGGAATAATTGGGACCACGCTTGGAGATGGTATCAGCTTTCTGTGAGGTAGTTGGTTACATGGTGAAGAGATAGCTTCTGTTAGGACAGAGGAATGGAAATGGAGAAAACAGAGCTGGTTAGGTAACTCACCATATCTGTCTTAATGATGATTGCCTGGCTCAAGCCAAATATCTCATTGCTGAATTCCCAGCACCTACATGGATCATATACATGAAATGTAGTGGGTGGCAAGAAATACTTGTGGAATGAATGAATGGTTTTGAATGTTCTCAGAAAATATGCAGCATTTAGGGTTAGTATATGGAGTTTATGGGGAAAAAAGGTAGAAAGAAATTTACCAAAAAACAGCAGAGAGCCATGTATCCCAGATGCCAGCAACACTTGTGACTCCATGTATTTTTTCTGCTAAATAAAGGCTATTTTTTTAATGGGAAAAAACAAAAACAAAAACAAAAACACCTTGAAGGAGACTGAGGAGAGAAAGGGAGAAAGGTAGTGAGAGATTGAGTGAGAGATATGAGGTGGTAGTAACTGATAGAGTCCTAGGGAACCAGATTGAGATAGAATCCAGAGCCTGGATTTAAGGATTAGATAAAAAGACTTTGACTGTAGCATATGGAGAAAAGATGAGTGTGGATACAGCTAAATTTGCTGGTGGAGAGTAGGAAGCTGACAGCTTCAAGACTTAAAATCAGAAGCAAGTTGGACCATTACAAGGAATCTTCCTGGGTAGTTGAGGACATGGAATAATTCCAACTGGATAGAAGAAGATGGGTGCAGCTGCAGGAAGTTTTATTGATTTTTGAGATGGAAAGATGAGGGAACTCTAATGAGGGAGATTTAATGAGGCAAGATTATTAGCTGGTAGTGAGAATGGATGGAAGATTAGGAAGTTGCAAGAGAGAGAAGTAGGCCTGGTGAGGAATAGACATCTTGGTGAGGGTAGGGGGTGCACACTTAGTAGAGGAAAACAGTAGATGTGCTGAGCAATGTTGGGTGCCTGTTTGAAGTTGGAGGTCATGAATATAAATTGAAAACAGCATACCTGGGGCACATGGGTGGCTCAGTCAGTTAAGCACTGACTTTAGTTCAGGTCATGATCTCATAGTTCATGGGTTTAAGCCCCATGTCAGGCTCTGTGCCGATAGCATGGAGCCTGGACCCTGCTTCAGATTCTGTGTTTCCCTCTCTCTGCCCCTTCCCCGCTCGTGTGCTGTCTCTCTCTCCAAAATAAACATCAAGGGGTGCCTGGGTGGCTCAGTCAGTTAAGCGTCCGACTTCGGCTCAGGTTGTGATCTCATGGTCCGTGAGTTCGAGCCCCGTGTCGGACTCTGTGCTGACAGCTCAGAGCCTGGAGCCTGTTTCAGATTCTGTGTCTCTGTCTCTCTGACCCTGCCCCGTTCATGCTCTTTCTCTCTCTCAAAAATAAATGTTAAAAAAAATTTTTTCTTTTAAATAAATAAATAAACATCAAAAAATAATAAATTTAAAAAGAAAAGAAAACAACATACCTAACTGTATGCTTGGGATGAGCACAAGGAAGGCTAATGAAGTAGGTTCATAGGTTCATACAGGTTTGAGGGGTTTTGTTTGTTTTAGAATTTTTTTTAACATTTATTTATTATTGAGAGACAGAGACAGAGCATGAGGATGAGAGGGGCAAAGAGCAGGGAGACACAGAATCCAAAGCAGGCTCCAGGTTCTGAGCTGTCAGCACAGAGCCCAATGCAGGGCTCGAACCCATGAACTGTGAGATCATGACCTGAGCTGAAGTCAGAAGCTTAACCAACTGAGCCATCCAGGCGCCCCAGGTTTGAGGTTTTAATAGACGTGGCAACGAGGCAGGGGGACAGGGAGTTGCAGATCTTGACACACTAATTACAGTAAAGGTGAACTCTGAAATATGGGCTGGACAAGTAGGAGTATGAGGAGAGGAAGGGTGCTGATGAAAAAGGAGAGAATGATGGGGTCAAGAATGGAGGTCTTAGGTTGGAAAACTGTTGAAATGGGTGCACCAGGTATAAGAAAAGCTTGAAGGATAAGAACTTCTGTTTGAAGAATGAGATATTTAATCAGTAGTTCTGTTTCTAATGATGACAAGATTCAAGGTATAATAATGCAAATGGCGGATTAAATAGAGTATAAAAGGGAGAGTTGAGGTTTTGATCGAGTCCATGTGGATTTCAAACCCTTGGAGTAGTGAAGATTAATGAATGAGGATCAGACCAGATTATCAAGAAATGACAATAAAGAAGAAGAAGAGGGGGTGTTGCAAGATGGTGTGAGCCTCAGAAAAGCGTTAGTTTGTAAGAGTGAAGAGAATGGTCTGGAAATGGCAGTGAAGAGCAAGGAAAATAACTTTAGTTCTCCCTTCACCCTGATGTAAATGGAATATGTGGTGATAAACTGAGAGGGAAATCGAGGAAAAGCATGTCTTAAGGGATCAGCCAAAAGGGCAAAGAGCTAAGGGAGTTTCCGTTCAGAGATGTGTGGATATTTGGGGAACTTCCTGACCACAAACAGGAAGTTCCTGGGCAGTGCAAGGGTTTGAGGAGAGAAAGGGTGGGGAATTGGGTCAGATCAAGAGATAAACAGCATTCTAGAGATGAGAATTTAGGTGGTAAAGGATGACAAGGAAGGCCAGGTGGGTTGACAGGTGAGATAGAATTGGTCTCTGGTGTCGGAGGAAGACAGGCAGTGAGTTCTAATGTGTGGTCTTTGAGACAGTGTTTGGAGTGATCACTGCTTTAGCCTACTTGTGGTGAAATGGAAGCATAAAATTGTAAGTTTGTTTTCTGAAGATACTATGTTCTTCTGGACCCTGTAATGTTCATGTACAGAATCAGTGGTAATTTTTACTCTTTTGCTCAAGTCACACTAGGACACATAGCACAGCCAGTGGATTCAAAGGTGAGATATTTGACAGGCCCTTATTCCATTAAGGAAATTCACGCACTGTCCTGTCTTTAGCATTGAGTTGCAGTGAAAACAGTCGTGGCCATGGAGTCTGAAGAAATGAGTCCTGGTCCTATCCATACCACTTGCTAGCTGTGTAACTGTCATTTAACCTCAAAATTTTGCTTTCTTCAGTTACAGCTGACAATATGTGCTCTGCCTTCTTTGCAGTCTTAGGACAATTAAATGAGATAGCATATATACAGAAGTGCTTTGTGAACTATTATGTGCTATACAAATCTTTTTATTGTTCCTATCAGGGTAGGGATTATCCTGAATCTCCACAGTACTTTTAGTGCATTGGAAGGTCACCACTGCTGACTTGGGATAATGATTGAGGAGATCCTATTCCTTGGAGAGAAAGTGTCAACACCAGAATTGTGGCTTATCGTAGACCTCTATTCTAAACCTTTCCGTTGGGACTTTTGTCATTCTGGCCTTGCTGACTAGTCCTCAGTTACTGTAGACAGTGCTTCTAAAATTGAATTTTACTGATGGCTCATCCGATTCAGGATGGAGGCAGGTGATCTCTCTTGTTGGTTAACAAGCTCTGAGAGAATCGGTACACTGGGTTGGTAAATGGTCATCACTTACGCTTGATGTTGCCTCTTATTCAGAATACTGCTTTTATGTTCTTGCATCACAGTCACCCCCTTTAGAACAGACATGAAATACTGTTTGTTTCAATTCCCTTTAAATCATTTAATCTTAGAAATGTTTCCTAGCTAATAAAAGATATTTTAGTAATTTATCTGACAGTGAGTTTAAGTGAAAGTAAGTATAGAATCTGGTATGTGCAGGAATGTGAATGGCATGGTGGAGGTAGTTCAAAACTAGGCAAGTCCCTTAATCATCTGAGCCTCAGAAGTGGTCACCACCTGGGTGGCCCAGTTGGTTGAACGTCCAACTTCATGATCTCGCGGTTTGCGAGTTCAAGCCCCTCATTGCTCTCTCTGCTGTCAACACAGAGCCTGCTTTGGATCCTCTGTCCCCTTCTCTCTCTGCCCCTCCCCTGCTTACTCTCTCTGAAAAATAAAAATAAACATTTTTTTTTAATTTAAAAATCTTTTAAAAATGGATGATCATTGTATCTATTTTACGAGAACACTATTGAGATCAAATGTAGGTGTTATGTGTAACAGCACATTAAAGTGCTACACAGATGTTCAGGGGGCTTAGGGGATGTTAAGTTTGAGGAGCTAATTTGCATTCTATGATTTTTTTCTTTTTTAAAAATTTTTTTAATGTTTATTTTTGAGAGAAAGAGTGTGAGCAGGGGAGGGGCAGAGAGAGAGGGAGACAGAATGCGAAGCAGGCTCCTGGCTCTGAGCTGTCAGCACAGAGCCTGACGCCGGTCTCGAACCCACAAACCGTGAGATCATGACCTGAGCTGAAGTTGGACATTTAACTGACTGAGCCACCCAGGCGCCCCTATGATTTTTTTTTTTTCATGACTGGTAACATTTTGTCCTGATTATGTGACATTATTCAGCTGAGTTGTATTTTGTCAGTTGAATCTCTTTTATGTCTTGGCCTTTGGAAAGAACATCACATGCTTTCTTTAAGCAAAATCAGAATATAAGATTGCTTCCTGTCACTTAGGAGATATTCAGTATTGGTGGTTAAAGTTCAGTGAGTTACATCTTTCACTTCTATCAGGATGGTAGAAGAAAGAAGTACTCTGAGAAATGAAAACAATTGAAGTAGATGCTGGATTTAAACATTTTTGTGAGTGCTTTGTTGAGCCCTGTTGAGGTACACTTGGGTCCAAAACTAAGTAAACCAATCCTAACCAAGTGGTCAAGTATAACATTACCAGAATGGTGCAAACCAACTTTTTGTCTCCTGGTATGTTGCACTGAAAGAAACACAACATCATGTCTATACTGTTTCTGCCAAAAATATTTGATCTAGGTGTAAGGAAGTAATTAGACATGCCCAAATTGTCTCTAAAAATGTGAATCTCACAAAAGATGGAGGCAAGTTTCCAGATTTAAAGAGACCAAAGAGCCATGACCGAAGGGCACTTCATGAGCCATGACTGAAGGATCGTGACAGCGAAACGATCCCTTGATTGGATCATGGATCAGAAAACTATTATTGAGGACAGTATTTACACTAGTGGGGACATTTTTTAATATAAACTCTGTATTAAGTGACATTTTATGGCTGTGTTAAATTTCTTTAGTTTGGTACTGGCATTGGCCTTGTAGTTATGTAGACTAATGATGAAGTATCTGAAGGCATCAGTGTCTTCAACTTAATCAAATTTCCTGTATGTTTGAAAGTTTTCAAAATAAAAAAGCAGAGAAAAATTTAGAATGGCAAAATGTCAAGTGTTTGAAAAATGAAAAAGTAGATAAAGTGTGTTTTCAAGTTATAAGGGTACTAAGTAGATTAACCAGGGGAAGATATCAACACTGGGCAATGGAGAGGGAGGGGGATAGTGTAAATGAGCAGATTACTCATCTGGCATACCAGGTGTCAGTAGCCATTTTCTAATTCATAAATGAAGATCTATTAATGTTAGCCAAGTTTTATGAAGGGCTTTCTCTGGGACTGACACCATTCTGTCTTATTTATATTAACTTATTAATCCTTACCTTAACCTCGTGATGTAGGTAGATATTATTATTCTCCACATTCACACAGAAGTAAATTAAGGCTCAGAAGTTGAGTCATACAGCTTGTAAGTGTAAGAGCAGAATTTCAACCCAAATAGTTAGCATTTGACCTTAAATGGTTATATTGGGAGGAAAAAAGATGAAAATTTCTAAGCTAAGCATTCAACTTGAGAAGCTAGAAAAAGGCTAGCATAATAAAGCAAAAAAAGTAGAAGGAAATTCATGAGAGAAAAGACAGACATTTAATACAAAGAATCAAGAAAGCCAGTGTTTGAGTCTTTTAAAGGTTAATAAAATGAAACCTCTGGCAAGACCGATTTTAAAAGAAAGTGGAAATAACGAAAATTATTCATTAGGAGTGCAAAGGATATACAATTAAATATGCTGCAAACATAAAAAGAAAAGGATATTATGACAGATTTTTGCACATAAATATAAAAACATAGATGAAGTTACAACTTGCCAAAACTGACTCAAAATATAAAGTGTCTGGGTAGCTCTATCATCATAAAATATTTTATTTTATTTAAAAAAAATTTTTTTTAATGTTTTTATTTATTTTTGAGACAGAGAGAGACAGAGCATGAGCAGGGGAGGGGCAGAGAGAGAGGGAGACACAGAATCTGAAGCAGGCTCCAGGCTCTGAGCTGTCAGCACAGAGCCCAACGCGGGGCTCGAACTCACACACCGTGAGATCATGACCTGAGCTGAAGTCAGACGCTCAACCAACTGAGCCACCCAGGCACCCCATCATAAAATATTTTAAATCTATAGTTTGAAATCTTCCCTAAAAGAGAATCCAGACCCAGAGTTTTTACTGAAGGAACAAGTAAATCTAGTCTTATACAACGGTTCTGAAATACAGAAAATGTGGGAATATTCCCAACTTATATGAAGTTATCATAAACATATCAAAACCTGATAAGAACAGTATGAGAAAGCATAACTATGGGCCAGTTTAACATAGAGATAAAAGTTCTAAACAATATTAAAAAGATGAATGCAGAATTTATTAAAAAAAGGATAATCCATAGTGACCACAAAATTGGATTTACCTTAGTCATGCAAAGATGGTTTGACATACAAAAATGTGTAGTTTGCCATATAAACAGATTAAAGGGGGGAAAATGGTATATATCTCATTCGATGCAGAAAAGGCATTTGTAAAATTTAATATCCATTCATGATTAAAACATGAAAAACTTATTAGCAAATTAGGAATAGAACTTCCTTAACCTGAAAAAGAAGATCTGTCATTCTATTAAGACTGCAGTAGTTCTGTCCATAGTTACTTCATTAGTTTACTTGTTCTGAGTTAACTGATATATTTAACCAGGGCCTCTTGGAGGGGGTGACTTGATCCAGAGGAGTGAGTCTAGTGCTAGGAATTGCTAAGATCACTGCAGTCAAGCAGAGGAAGTTTCTGGCAAGACTTACGGTGCTCTTCAGATGTTATTAGTATGTATAGACTATTGTTTATGCGTTCTCATGCATCCAGTAAATACTAATTAAATATCCACACTATCCCAGGCCCTCTTGGGTGGGGATGCTTTGATGAAAGACAGTCCTGTTGTCAAGAAACTGACTCCAGTGGAGGGGGCAACCGTACAGTCAGAAGATGCTGACTTTGATAGAGGGAGGGGCACTGGATGCCTTGGGGATCAAGGGAAGCTCATGAACTCAGCCACTGGAGGAATGGAGCTCATAAAGAAAGACTTAGAGTGGTATCTTACAGGACAAATTGGAGGGCTAACCTTGCAATGATAAGATCAGACATTAATTTGGCTCCTTTTTACTCTCCTTTTAAACTTCCGATTCCCCTTCTTTAGGACCTCAGCCAATAATAATAGCTAAAATTATTATGAACTTAACATGTGCCCTGCACAGTTTGTAAGCACTTTGTGTGTATTAACCCATTTAATCCTCACAAGAACATTGTGAGGCATGTATTATAATTACATTTTACAAATGGGGAAACGGCTGAGTGACTCTCCTAAGGTTCCTCAGCTCATCACTGACAGAGCCTGATTCAGACCTCTGCTCCCAGAGTCCTTATCACTAAAGCAAACTGCTTCTCCATAGACTGTAACCACCATTATTCTTCTGCTTTTCACTAGAATTTGGAGAAAGGTACAACCAAGGGAACTATAGAAGCCGAGATTTGTGGAAACTGCTCTGAATGCAGTATTTGTGTTGTTATTGGCTCAAGCTGCCCATCTTGATCTCAGACATTTTGGACATAGTCTTCAGACACCACGTTGTACTCAAATCTATCACTTCAGTCAAGTTAAAAGGGTTCACCTATAAAATATTTTATTTCTGGAAAGAAATTGAGTTTGGGTTTTTGGAATTTTTTTGTTTCGGAAGATTTTTTGTTTGGAGTTTCGTTATTGTGTGTGTGTGTAGATACCCCCAAAACATTTTTTACCAAAACGTTCTACCAAACACAGTTAACCCTTGAGCAACATGGGTTGGGCGCCAATGCCCAATATAGTTGAAAATCTGCATACAACTTTTTGACTTCCCCAGAACTTAACTACTAATAGCCTACTGTTAACCAGACATCTTACCTGTAACAGAAACAGTGATTAACCCAGATTTTGTGTTATATGTATATTATGCTATATTCTTAAAATTAAGCTAGAGAAAAGAAAATGTTACTGAGAAAATCATAAAGAGAAAACACATTTACAGTATTATGCCATATTTATTTTAAAAAAATCTGTGTATAGGTGGACATGCAATTCAAATCCGGTTGTTTGAGGGTCAGCTGAACTGTTTATTTAAGGTCTCACCTTTGCCATGAAACCTCTTTTGATTACTTTAAGTTTTTTTTGGGGGGGGGGGTTGGTTTGTGCTTTTATTTCCTCTTCCATATTCCAGCCTTTTTGTACTCTCTTGTTCAGGATTCTGTAGATTCCATGTAAAAGAAAGTCAGTTCAAAATAGTTAAGCTAATGAGAGTAGTTACTGGCAGAGTACCAGGACTGCTGACTGAGTCAGTAGAAGCACTCCTGGGCAGGGGCAGTTCTAAGACACAGGAATGCACTTGGAGATTCACTTCCCCCAGTCCTCCCTCTCTGCCTCCAGTCTTTGCTTCTCTCTTTTCTGTGTTGATTTCATTTCTACCCCAATGGCTACACTGTAGTGGGGCATCTCCAGGTTTAGCTTCAGTTTAATGAGCTTCAAGCAGGAAAGAGTTCTTTCTCCCCTCTTCAGTCTGTTCGAATCTCAGCAGAGGATTCTGGCCCAGCTTGGATCAGATGTCCTTTGGACCAGTCATTCTGGCCAGGGAGGTGGGTTGCTCTGATGGGTTCAGCCTAAATTAAATGACTGCACCCCAGTGGGAGTGAGAGGAGCACTGAATTTGACAGATTCATCACAACCATATCAAACAGGGTTGGAGCAGGTACTTGGGAAAGGTGCTTTTAGAAGAAGATATAAGGAAAAATGCTGAACAGATAACCACAGGTTTCCACTAAGGCACTGAGCTCTATCCCACATTTTGGCACTTTTTGCTGCTTTGAGATAAGTGAGCTCTTTGAAAGCAAAGACTGCAGCCTTGAGAGTTAGAGGGCCCTCGATTTGATCCCCTGCATATCTGTGCAGCACTGCATAGAACTAGATGCTCAATAAACAAGTGTTTATTTCAATTCCTGTTTGGAATACTTTTCGTTATTTTGGCTCTCTCTAGTCAAGGATGTCATGGCAGACATCCTTTCCATTTTTAGTTTTAACTGAATTATTCAATAATTGTTGATGGGTTGTTAATTGTTAAAAAGTTATGGGTAACTTGGTTAAACTACATATGTAAAAAATATGATTGAACAAAATTCCTCTTCAAATAATAAGCAAATATCTTCCCCATATTTTTAATGGATTGGCTTTTTATTGAAAATAAAGTACCGGGGCGCCTGGGTGGCTCAGTCAGTTAAGCGGCCGACTTCGGCTCAGGTCATGATCTCGCGGTCTGTGAGTTCGAGCCCCGCGTCGGGCTCTGTGCTGACAGCTCAGAGCCTGGAGCCTGTTTCAGATTCTGTGTCTCCCTCTCTCTGACCCTCCCCTGTTCATGCTCTGTCTCTCTCTGTCTCAAAAATAAATAAACATTTAAAAAAAAAAAAAAAGAAAGAAAATAAAGTACCAAATCAAAGAATTGGCTTATAAAATTGTCTTATCTGTATTCCTTAGAAATGAATTAATACAAAAGTAGGTGATTTTAACATATGTTTGTCCTCAGTGGTTAGTTACAAGGCTTAAATATTTTCAAGTTTTTTTTTAATCATCCAGAGATTTCTAAAACTTTTACTCTTTTTACTTTAGTTTAACTTGCTTTAGGATTTGTGTCTGTTAATGAAAGTGCCACATTATTACGTAAGACAAAAATAGTTAAATCAACGGTATATTGACTTATTTTCATTTTCTCCTTAGGAACTGAGAGAAAGCTACAATACACAGCAGTTAGCCCTTGAACAACTTTATAAGATCAAACGTGACAAGTTGAAGGAAATTGAAAGAAA
This sequence comes from Panthera pardus, assembly GCF_024362965.1. Lineage (NCBI taxonomy): Eukaryota > Metazoa > Chordata > Mammalia > Carnivora > Felidae > Panthera > Panthera pardus. The sequence goes on from NW_026526832.1 coordinate 21,975,773, forward strand.
AAGGTCAGAGCTAATACAGAAGAAGAAACTAGAAGATGAGGCTGTAAGGTAATGTAACTAATAAATTTATCATACTGTATTACTATTAGATTTCTAACTTTATTGCTCATATCTTTAGTTTGACTATGAAAATTTAAGGGAAATAAAAGGATTATTCTAGGATGCTAATTAGATTGTCAGTTTTAGAAATTCAGGTCTTCTTTTGGGACTGAGTTTATAGTAATCAATTTTATGTTCCATTAGTGAAAAATAGGGGCTTTGGAGTCAGGCCTTCTTGATCTTCTTGGACTTCTTGATCTGCCACTTAATGATTTGGGTGACTTTGGTTGAGTCACTTTACCTTTCGAACCCCAGTTTCTCCATCTCAGAAATAGAAATACTGATGTATGCTTCATAGGTAACTGAGAATTAAATAAAAATAATCTAGCTAAAGAGCCAAGCATAAATGTCTGGCAGTCATCATTTCCATCTCTCCACTGTAAATCTATTACTGTTTCCTGAAAGATCACAAAAACCAAATACTTAATTTTACAGAGTGATAAGATGGAGTGTATAATGCTATGTTGACATATTTCTCTTTGTACCGCTGATATCTATCAATTGCCTCCATTTGTAGCTAGGAAAAGTAGGACAGTTGTGGAATTTGACAGAACCATTTATTTAGAGACTTGGCATGATTTTTTTTTCTGTCTGCAGAATCTTATTTCTAATATGTTCCTCAGTTACTTCCCCAAGTTCTCTAGTGTCAGAAATCAATATAATTAACAGATATTGATGAACCAACATTCCTTTGCCTCAGAGATAAGTAGATGAGTAATGCCCATGAAAGAGCTAATATTACTAGGGAGGCAAGAAGGACACATTACCATATGGCAGGTCTCTCTTTTTAATGGCTTCAGAATAGCTACTCCCAGCACATTTTTAATGAGTGGCTGCTGTTGGCTGTGATGAAGGAGACTCTCTGGTTTTACTCCTGGCTGCTCGATTCCTCATAATTCCAATAAGAAATGGAGACAGCTAAACAGATCATTATGGTACTCTTAACTCCAAGGCCCCTACTTTTGTGGCCCCCAACAAGAGACACTAGAATAATATAGAAGCAGAGACAGTGAAGTTCAAATTCAGAATGCCTTTATTTGCCACTTAACTGTGCCACTGATCCTTGTGCAGTAACTACACAGCTAGTCACAGTGTCAGAATTTTCCACTGACCCATTGCCAGTATCTTGATATCTCTTCATTACCGCTCACAATTTTTTTCAGGCCAACAAACCATAGTAGTAATGTACATTTTCATGTCACTCATCCTCCTCACACCTTCTGCAGTGGAAGAGGGAAGAAATCAGAGGAGAATCACACGGAGAATCGGTCCAGAGCTGAGTCTTAACAACTACAACTTGGTTTCTTGGCCATTTGCCCAGGAAGGTTCCCTCCTTGTCCCACACTGTTGGTTATAGTCAGGTTTTCACATTGTAGATGTGGCCTCTGCCCTTTGTCCAGCTTCTGTGCCATCTTTTGGCTCTGGACCAGTTTGTCATCCACTAACACATATATAAGAAAGTTTACCAGAATTTTAATTTTATATTCTCGTAACTCTAGTCTGCTTTATCCCAGGAAACATGTGGTAAATACTCTGATAGTGGTGTTTATAATGCTCTGGGAATTCAAATAAAGGCTAGATTCATCTTAGGTGTAAAAGAGCGTCAGAGAAGGTTACAGAGGAACTAACTGGGAAAAGGAACGGTAGTTGAAATTAAGAAAGGACCCCAGGGTGTTTGTCCACATCCCCTACTAATACATCTTTGCTATATAATAATATATAATTTCATAAGGTTGCATATAAATACATAAGAAATGTGTATTCTACAGTTTGCCAGGAACAAGATCTGATATTTTTTTTTGATGTTTCTATTCTTTTTTTTTTTTTCAATATATGAAGTTTATTGTCAGATTGGTTTCCATACAATACCCAGTGCTCATCCCAAAAGGTACCCTCCTCAATACCCATCACCCACCCTCCCCTCCCTCCCACCCCCCATCAACCCTCAGTTTGTTCTCAGTTTTTAAGAGTCTCTTATGCTTTGGCTCTCTCCCACTCTAACCTCTTTTTTTTTTTTTTCCTTCCCCTCCCCATTGGGTTTCTGTTAAGTTTCTCAGGATCCACATAAGAGTGAAACCATATGGTATCTGTCTTTCTCTGTATGGCTTATTTCACTTAGCATCACACTCTCCAGTTCCATCCATGTTGCTACAAAGGGCCATGTTTCATTCTTTCTCGTTGCCACATAGTACTCCATTGTGTATATAAACCACAATTTCTTTATCCATTCATCAGTTGATGGACATTTAGGCTGTTTCCATAATTTGGCTATTGTTGAGAGTGCTGCTATAAACATTGGGGTACAAGTGCCCCTATGCATCAGTACTCCTGTATCCCTTGGGTAAATTCCTAGCAGTGCTATTGCTGAGTCATAGGGTAGGTCTATTTTTAATTTTTTGAGGAACCTCCACACTGTTTTCCAGAGTGGCTGCACCAATTTGCATTCCCACCAAGGGAGCAAGAGGGTTCCCGTTTCTCCACATCCTCGCCAGCATCCATAGTCTCCTGATTTGTTCATTTTAGCCACTCTGACTGGCGTGAGGTGATACCTGAGTGTGGTTTTGATTTGTATTTCCCTGATGAGGAGCAACGTTGAGCACAAGATCTGATATTTTTGCATAACAAATTTTAGGACATGATACAAATTCTTTTTTTATTATTATTTTTTAATGTTTATTTTTGAGAGAGAGAGAAAGAGAGAGAAAACACGATCAGGGGATGGGGAGAAAGAGAGGAAGACACAGAATCAGAAGCAGGCTCCAGGCTCTGAGCTGTCAGCACAGAGCCCAATGCGGGGCTCGAACTCACTAACCGCAAGATCATGACCTGAGCCGAAGTTGGACCCTTAACCAACTGAGCCACCCAGGCGCACCAAATTCTCTTTCTTTTGTGTAAAGGAAAGCAAAGCAAGGAAAAGAAAACTTATGGAGAGAAAACCTTAGAAAAGAGGAAGAAGAAAAACAAAAGCGACTCCAGGAAGAAAAAACACAAGAAAAAGTTCAAGAAGAGGAACGGAAGGCTGAGGAGAAACAATGTAAGGGTAAGGATAAAAATGATAGATTTGATTTTTCTGAGACAGAGCAACGAAAGCAACAAGAAAAAATGATTCTGATGAGAGGGAAAAAATATATATAAGTAGATGTTAACCTTTGAGTCTGAAAAAACCTTTTTCTGAATTAAACTTGGAGGAGTGTGTAGGCTTGTTAAAACAGACTGAGGGTAGAAGTCTTAAAACAACATGTAGAAAAGAAAATTGTAATCACTGACTAACTATGAACAGACTCTGACATTTTCATAATTGAAGTAAACAGCTGTAAAGAGTTTCTTCAATTGGTGTTAACTATAAACTTTATTTTTTTTAATGTTTATTTTTGAGAGAGAGAGAGAGAGAGAGAGAGGGAGAGAGAGAGTGTGAGCAGGGAAGGGGCAGAGAGAGGGAGACACAGAATCTGAAACAGGCTCCAGGCTCTGAGCTGTCAGCCACAGAGCCTGATGTGGGGCTTGAACTCACAGACTGTGAGATCATGACCTGAGCCAAAGTCAGACACTTAACCAACTGAGCCACTCAGGTGCCCCTAAACTGTTTATTTTAATGAAACACCAATAAAATTTAAGTCTTTGCACACTGAAATTTCCTCAAAAGATATACTTTGTTTTTGATGCACCTCAGAGTCCATTCCTAAAATACTTTAAATATTATTGATACATATCTCTTTTGGACAGACAAATATTTCAATCCTTATTATTGGCACATGTGTTGAAATTTCTATAAGCTAAAGCATTCATTCTGCAAATGAATAAAGTAAAATATTTTTATTCTTATCAAAGCTAGTGTATTTGTGAACTCTTCTGTTTTTCTTTTGGAACCATACTGGTGCATTTAGAGCTCTTTCTTCACTGAACCCTGTTTGCTGCCAATCTCCTCATTTGTGACCTCTCTTTTTGTCTCTTCCTGTTGTATCCTGACTGCCACAGATCAAACCTTGCTGCTTAGCCGCCTGCACTTTGCACAGCCTCGCCTGCCACCACTCATACATCTTCCCATACATCCTCACTCATGGCCCCCCACAAGTCATGTCTTTGTATCATTGCCTCCTGCTTTCCTAAAGATAAATGTCCTTGTTTGCTTTTATATTGATTCTGTGGCCATACAACATATTTAAATTGTAACAAGCCTTTGTCAAATGGATTTTCATTTTGCTGTTTGATGTTCAGTTCTTTTTCTTTTTGATTTTACAGGCTCTTTATATTGAGTCATCGCAAAGATGGGTACACGTGAAAGTAGCAAATAATGACAATTATCTTCCCTTTAGGTGAGCCAGCTACTGCTTTGGTGAATTATAGAGCATTGTACCGCTTTGAAGCCAGGAGCCATGATGAGATGAGTTTTAATTCCGGGGATATAATACAGGTAGGAAACAGTCTTTTTTGCTCATGAAGAAGCTTAATACAATGTAATATATTACTCTATAATTTTATATAGTGATATACCATTTAAAATGTATACCTTAAGCTTTATCTGATTTGTCCCTAATGAGATGCTGCAGACTTGCATATTATTTATCACTGCTGTGTTCTAGGTAAGGAAGCTTAGACTTACACAAAATGTTAACAGTCAGTAGGACAGTGCCAGAGTGGGTCACAAGTACGCATCTTTGATTTCCAAATCCAGTGGTCTTTACACTGTGCCATACTGCTTCACAGCATAAATAGTGATGCTGAGGGTTGCCTGGGTGGTTCAGTCGGTTAGGCGTCTGACTTTGGCTCAGGCCATGATCTCACAGCTCTTGAGTTCAAACTCTGTGTCAGGCTCTGTGCTGACAGCTCAGCCTGCTTTGGATTCTCTCTCTCTCTCTCTCTCTCTCTCTCAAAAATAAACATTTTTTAAAAAGTGATGCTGATTGTGTTGTTTTAATAAATTACCAATGAAATTTGGGGGTGCTGATTATTTCCTGACAACCATTAAAAGAATTGAAGGAAGTAGACTCTATAGCCCTAACTAGATGCAATCCCTTGTTCCTTGAAACTAAAGGCCTTTATTATATAGTCACAAACCATGTAAAATGGATGAATAAGAGAAGATGCAGGGAATAGCATTTGATACAGCTATTGTGATATAATGGAAAGAATACAGGCTTTAGAAGCATAGTAACTTGGATTTTAGTCTCTGTGTCACTTTTCTTCTTAGTAAATTAAAGTAATATTACCTAGAATACCTAGCCAGTGTGTGTTTTCTTTTTAGCCTGCATAGTCACCAGTTTGGTGTCTTTTATCAGTTATACTGCAACTATTTAATGGTACTTGGCATAGGTTTTACCAGAAACCTCTGTTCAAACACTCAGGTTAATCCCCAGCTACACATTCCTTCTGTTACCGTTGCCACCACTGACAATCCACAGTCTGCTGGCCCTCCTGTTCCTCCTCCACCTGTTGGTGATGATGAAGTTGTGTCTAAGAATGAAGAGATGCAGCCTATCTCTGGACATGTTTGGTCAAGAACCTATTTATATTTTTGGTTCTGTCTTTTACCATCAACAAGTATTTGTTGAGGGCTATGCTAGGGATATAGTAAACAAGACACACAGTCTCTGCACTTAATGAGCTGGTAGTCTGATGAGAAGGACATTCTAAAGCAGAGGAAGGAAGGTGGTAGAAAGCTACTAGCTTTACAGCAGACCTCCCCTGTGGTCATCAAGCCAATCTGATGGCAATGACAACAGGAACATTGAGTCAGCTGGAGTTTCTTGAGGGTGTTCTCTGCCAAATCGCTGATATAACCAATGAGTCATGAGTTACTACCAGATACCTGATTTCGACAACTTGGTTGATGACCATGTCATTCACTGAGAGAGGAAGATCAAAAGGAGGGAATTTAGGTGAGAATTATAATAAGTTCAAGTTTGGATGAGTTTCAGATTTCTGGATAGCAGTTGAATATCCAGAGATGTCTAGAGAGATCTCAGGCAGAGATCAGAGGCCAATTTGAGTGTCATCATTGTGTTGTGATGGTAATTGCCTTGAGCATAGCGGATGAATGATGATCCTTAAGAGACACTAACACTAAAGGGATTATTAGAAGAAGAGGAGCCTTAAAAAGAAACGACTAGAGTCATTAGGAAAAAGCCAGGAGAGTTTAGTGTCAATGAACTTTGAGAAGAGTGGTCTGCATGTGAATAAGATAGGACTTAGAAAACAGCCATTAGATTAGCAGTATCAGAGCTATTGTTAACCTTGAGGAAAACAGTTGAGTGGAATGGTGGGGAACAAGCCAGATTTCAGTGACCTGAAATTGGAAGGGAGGAAGAGGAGACAGTGAATATATAAAATTCTTTGAAGGAGCTTAGCTTTTGAAAGTGGGAAGGGAGGGCGCCTGGGTGGCGCAGTCAGTTAACTGTCCGACTTCAGCCAGGTCACGAGCTCGCGGTCCGTGAGTTCGAGCCCCGCGTCGGGCTCTGGGCTGATGGCTCAGAGCCTGGAGCCTGTTTCCGATTCTGTGTCTCCCTCTCTCTCTGCCCCTCCCCCGTTCATGCTCTGTCTCTCTCTGTCCCAAAAAAATAAAAAAAATAAAAAAAAAAATGTTGAAAGTGGGAAGGGAGAGAAAATGATTAATGAGGACAGTGGGTTGAAGGAAGTTCTGTGTTTCATTTTTTGGTTTTTTTATCTTGGCTTGAGCAAATTTGCTGGTTTATGTGCAAGTTTAAATAATGATAGGATCTGCAGAGAGGGAAAAGGTTAATGATAGTGGATTTAGTAAAGTGCACAATTGTTAGTGTACAGCTCAGATAATTTGTACCCATGTATATATCTGTGAAACTACCACTCAGATCAACATACAGAACACTCAGGAAGGCACTTCGTGGCTCCCTGGCAAACCTCTCTGTTCTGACCAGTGGGTACAGGTGAAGATGATTCTCAGTAAGGCTGGAGGGCTTAGGACCTCGAGCATCGGAGGAGAGAGTAGTGGGAGGATTAGACAGCTCTTCCGTTTTGGTTAGAGGGCTGAAGGAAAGGATGCATGGGACTAGAAATACATTTTGCTGAATTCGAAGGTGAGCTCAGATCTGATGGTTTCCCTATTCTTGGTCAGATAGGAGGCAAGACCTAGTCAACTTAATGGATAAGGGTGGCAGAAGAGATTTGATTGAAGGTGAAAAAGATTAGAAATTCCACTGAGTCCTGGCAACATTTTCCGTGACAACCTGTTTTTCTAGCATTCTTATATGTTAATGCTATTTTTGAGGTAATAGTTTCCATAAACCTCTGAGAACTTACATACATTTTTTTAGTTTCACTTTCTATGTAAATTGACAACTAAAAATTAATTAGGGCCATAAATTACAGATACGAAATTTATTAAAATTAACCTGTTACAAAAGCAAACTTGGTCTAATTTTAAAGATTAAATGAATGGGGCTTGTCTTCTTGAAAAGCTAGAAAGTTTAAGGAAAAAGTATTGAAGAAAGTAGGCTTTTAAAAGTTTGTAGGGAAGGAAGGAAGTTAGTGTTTGAATGCCAGTATTCATACCTGTCAGTGATCCTTGCCTTGAGACCAGCATTTAAATTAGGTATATTGCTGAGCATTCTGCTTTAGGTTGAGTAATTCCTTGAGGTCTATTGTGTTCTTCATTTTTAGTGCTGTGGCTTAGCTGTTTTAAATTTAGCCTTAAACTAGATTTACAAGATAATATTTTATCAGTGGTTCCTTTTGTTGTATTTTAGAACACCATTTTTTAATTATTACATAGCAATGATAGAACTAATGAGTGAATTTAGCAAGGTTGCAGGATATAAGATCAATATACAAAGACAGATGTTCATAGTTTTATCATAGCCAAAAACTGGAAACAACTCAAATGTCCATCAGTAGGTAAACATACAAGCAAATTGTGGTACATCTATACAATGTAATATTACTCAGCAATAAAAGGGAGAAGAGATGAAACTACAAATCACCTGTATGTGTTACCAGTTGAAAAACAGTATTTAGAGAAAGTTTTCTAGTTCTCTTAGCTCAAGAAGACTACTCTAATAGGAACTAAACAAAACTAAACAAAACAAAAATTAATGATTATAGGAAAATAACAAGTTTGCAAGAAAGGAAATGTAATTATCAGAACATTACATGATTTAGATGTGAAATATTTGTTTACCTAGTCATAATAATATAAACATTAAATATAATTAAACCAAAAAATTTGAGATAGCAGTGTTGATAGACAAAGAAGATGCAATAAAAGTTAAATGTTGATTTTCCATAATCAAAATCCAATAGATGATGTTTAAAATTGAAACATTCAGGAAATAATAGTATAAATACATTATTTAGAAATATAGAAGATAGGGGTGCCTGGGTATTAAACATCTGGCTTGATCTCAGCTCAGATCTTGATCTCAGGATCATGAGTTCAAGCCCTGCATTGGGCTCCACGCTGAGTGTGAAGCCTACTTGAAAGGAAGGGAGGGAGGGAGGGAGGGAGGGAAGGAGGAAGGAAGGAAGAAAGGAAGGAAGGAAAGGAAGGAAGGGGGGGAGGGAGGGAGGAAGGAAGGAAGGAAGGAAGGAAGGAAGGAGAAATACAGAGGATGGTATAGAAAAACAACTACGAATGGCAAGTTGTTATCAGGAGTGGAAATCAGGGCATAGTGAGTGATGGGATCTTCCATCATAAGCCATATAGAATGCTGTTTGTTTCTGTTAACTATTTTTGTGTATTTAATTTGGATGAAATTAAGTTTTTTGAGAGAAAGAGAGTGCACAACAGGCATAGGTTGGGAAGGGCAGAGGGAGAGGGAGAGAGTGAATCCCAAGCAGACTCCCTCCCCAGCACAGAGCCAGATGCAGGGCTCAGTCTCACTAACTGTGAGATCATGATCTGAGCCAAAATCAAGAGCCAAAGGTGCCTTTTTAAAATTTCATTTTTTGGGGGCTTCTGGATGGCTTAGTCGATTGAGCATCTGACTCTTGATTTCAGCTCAGATCATGATCTCACAGTTTATGAGATTGACCCCGATGTCAGGCTCTGCACTGACAGCACGGAGCCTGCTTGGGATTCTCTCTCTCCCTCTGTCTCTGCTCCTCCCCTGCTCATGCACTCCCTCCTTCTCTCTCTCTCTCTCTCTCGCTCTCGCTCTCGCTCTCGCTCTCTCAAAATAAGTGAACATTTTTTTCTAAAAGGCACCTTTGTTTGTCATTAGAGATAGTGACCTATTAATATGTAGAAAATGCCTCAGCTCAGGGTGCCTGGGTGGCTTTAGTTGTTAAACATCTGACTTCAGCTCAGGTCATGATCTCACAGTTCATGAGTTCAAGTCCCACATCAGGTGAGCTCAGGCCCCACTTCGGGTGAACAGGAGCCCTGCTTTGGGTAAAAACATGAGCCCTGGGTGAGCCCCACTTCTCTCTCTCTCTCTCTCTCTCTCTCTCTCTCTCTACCCCCCACCTTGTGGGATTCTCTCTTTCTCTCTGCCCCCCTTGCTCACTTGCACCCTCTCTCTAGAAAAGAAAAGGGGCACCTGGGTGGCTCAGTCAAGCGTCCAACTTCAGCTCAGGTCATGATTTCACGGTTCATGAGTTCAAGTCCTGCATCGGGCTCTGTGTTGACAGCGTGGAGCCTGGAGCCTGGAGCCTGCTTCAGATTCTGTGTCTCCCTCTTGTTCTCTGCCCCTCCCCTGCTCACACTCTGTCTCTCTCAAAAAAAAAATAAACATGAAAAAAAACTTTTTTTAAGAAATAAAAAAGAAAAGAAAATGCCTCAGCTCTTTAGTTACATGAGCTTAATTCTGAAAATGAGGCTATTGTACAATAGTCTGCATCTCTTTCCTTTGTAAATGTGTGACATTCTAACCATTGTTAACCCTTCTTTTTGTTTCCATAGGTTGATGAAAAAACCGTAGGAGAACCTGGTTGGCTTTATGGTAGTTTTCAAGGAAATTTTGGCTGGTTTCCTTGCAACTATGTAGAAAAAATGCCATCAGGTGAAAAATCTGTGTCTCCTAAGAAGGCCTTACTTCCCCCTACAGTATCAGTATCTGCTACCTCAACTTCTTCTGAGTAAGTTTTTAGCTAACAGTGCAGTGTATTTAGCCCTGCAAATGTATTTGTGTCAACCTGCTACTTAATCATATTATAATCTGTGCTGGACTCTTCAAGAGTACCTTCTGTTCCAGATTTCATACTAAAATTTAATAAACAAAAATGTAGGTCAGTACTTGGTTCGTGAATTCTTTTTTCCAAAATTGTGTTTAAACACAATGTGAATTATGTATAAGTTGATAAATTTGTAGTGCTTCATTAGATTTTAAATGATGAAGTGTATTTACATCAAAGTGTTGTATTTTACAGATCACTTTCTTCAAATCAACCAGCATCAGTGACTGATTATCAAAATGTATCTTTTACAAACCTAACTGTTAATACATCATGGCAGAAAAAATCAGCTTTTACTCGTACTGTTTCCCCTGGATCTATATCACCGATTCATGGACAGGTATGTATCTTTAATTTTTCTCTGCTTTATTCTTTGACATTGCTCATGTTCACATAAAATAGAAAATTTTTGTACAAAGACATCACTTACTCATTTAACCAGAGTTTGTAGTATTTGGTTTCTGTTCTTGTCATTGACATGTGATATGATGTAAAGAAATTATTATTATTATTACTTAGAAGTTTCTCAACAATTCATTTTCATAGCACCCAGTTGCTAGCAGCTAGGGTTTCTAAGCTCAAAATGTCATCTTTATAAATCTGGCTATGTTATTCTTAATTCGTAGTTATTGTGAGAAGATATGTGGGCTTGGAGGTTTTTGGGGTTTTGTTGGTAAGAAATTTGTGTGGGAACTATGTTACATATATTTAGCCTCTGCTTTACATGTAACCATTGCAGGCATTGTTACATTAATATTATTGAAAAGAAATCACAGACTTTGTCAAAACAGAGCCCTACAAATTTCACCTTCACTCAAAAAAATGTTTACTTCATGACCATAGATAGGTTCCAGGCGTTTCTTTATATGCTAGAAATTTAATGGAAAAAAAATCTCTGCCATTAAGGAGTCATAATCTAATGAAACAGACACATATATAAATAATTGTAAAGTATGTGAAGGGTTGTAATAAAGATATTCTACAAAATCTTGAGGACTATATAGCCGAGAGAGATCTCATTCACTCTTTGGGAATTGGAGCAGGGTTCACAAAGGACCAAGTATTTGAGCAGGACCTTTGAGGATAAGCAAGATTTTAGCAAACAGAGAAGGAAAGTTATTCCTGTGAAAAAATAATTTGGGGAAAGTCAGTGAGGCATGTTAACACAGAGTTTCCAGGACAAGAATTATTTATAGTGTGGCTAGAGTACAGGAATCTTGGAGAAAGGGTCAAGCAGGAAAGCTAGAGGGTGAGTTTTATGTGTGAAGTGTTTAATACCATGCCTCCTGCTTGGCAGTGGGCAGCCCCTGAAGGTTTCCAAGAGGTGTGTATATTTTTGAAACCTAACTCCCAGCAGTAGTACAGGGGTCGATTGGTGGAAGGAAGCAAAGGAAGGAAACCAAGCAAGGAAGGATGCCACAGTAGCTAATTACAAGAGATGATGACGTAAACTGCTACCATAGTAAAGAAAATGTATAGAAGAGGAGGTGGATTTAAGATTACTAGGAATTGACATAAAATTGGCAATCCATTGAAATGTCGAGAGTAAGGAAGAAGTTGGGAGTTAAAGAAGGTTCCTCAGGGTCTTGAGCTTGAGTAACTGGAAGGATGGTGATAGCATTGTCTTGGGTGAGCATTGCAAGAGGAGTGGGTTCTGTGGGCTCTAAAAATGATGTCTCACCGTGCAACTTTAAGGTATCTGGTTTAGAGACAACCTGGTGGGAAGGCCCAATGAGTAGTCTAACTTACAAGTCTGGAGCTCAGGAGATAAAGTTAAAATTAAGATATAGATTAGAGAAGGCATAGACATAAATAAGATAATTTAGGAAAATCATGTGAAACGGGAAGGGAAAGGGACTGGACAAAGAGGACCCATCAGTCACCAGAGGGTGAGCTTCTGGAAAGACAAGGGTGTTAATGATATTAGCACTGTTCAGAGATCAGGGAAAAACTTTTAACAGAAGGCTACTCAAATGGTTGTCTGTCATATATAATTGTAAATCATTTAGTAGAGTAGATAAAAGTTATCTTAAGGCACCACCGTACCAAACTGGTCTTTGTTTGAACTGTGAACAAGCTATATAGTAGGAAACAAAAATTGTGGTTACTTTTTTAAAAATTTTGTGTTTTTATGTTCACAGGGACAGGTTGTAGAAAACCTAAAGGCGCAGGCCCTGTGTTCTTGGACTGCAAAGAAGGATAACCACTTGAACTTTTCAAAACATGATATTATCACTGTCTTGGAACAGCAAGAAAATTGGTGGTTTGGAGAGGTGCATGGAGGAAGAGGGTGGTTTCCAAAATCTTATGTCAAAATACTTCCTGGGAGTGAAGTCAAGCGGGAAGAGTAAGCATTTTGTGTTTACGTGAGATGTGGATGTTGGTGTTTTCACTAATGAGGTGGCTGAAGAACAACTGGCTATACCATAAAATAAAACATTTATGCTTGAGTTTGAATATCGAGAGGGGGATTTCTAGAGTGAAAAAAAGTGTACTTCACATATTTGTACCAGTTTTAGAATATCTTTTATTCTAGTTATTTCAGATGCCTAAAGTTTTCAAAGTGCTTAAAATTTTAGATCTGTTGCTTTCTTTGTGGCAGCTCAAGAGTTACTTTTCATTTCCTTTGGAGCACTTCTCCCTTGTTATTTACCGTGCATTGTCAGTATTTAAATAAACCTTTGCTGACGGCCTCCCCATTGCCAAAGTGTAGGGCATTCCCTTTCTGGGCCTCCAGAATTCCTTGAAGATCATACCTCTCTTACTGCACATAACAGACTGGGTTGCAATTATTTATTTTCTTACCCATCTCTCCTATTAGATCATAAGCTCTGGGAGGGCAGGATCCGTGTCTTTGTTTTTCAGTTTTTTTTCCTGCCTAGTGTAATCTCAATGCATAGTAGCTTCTCAGTCATATTAGCTCAGTGAATAAGGAGAGGATTCATTGAATGAACAATCAGATGAATCAATTTTCAAGTGAAGAACAAGTAAAAACTAAATAAGGTCTCTGGCCTTAATTTCCCAGTCTGTAGAGGAATGAGATCTCTAGGCATGTTTAAGATGTTTAAGAAATAAGTACAAAAGTAGTGATAGGCAACTGTCTCCTTGTGTTTTATACTGAAGTTGATCCGAATAAAAAAGTGATCTGATTGAATGAAAAGAGACAGGTCTTTGGAAATCAAGAGGCTTGAGTTCTGATTGTTCTTTTTGTCAGCCTATGTGGAATAACCTATTTGCTTCGGTTTTCCAATTGATGGGATAAAAAGAGTAAATTAATCTTTAAAAACATTTTCAAGGCTGAGATTCTCTGTATGAATTTTTAGTTCCAGTGCAGAAATTTGCTCTTCAGACTGACACAGAATTTTAGATTTAGAAGTGTGTAAATGATAACAATTCAGAGCTGACGTGTGGCACTGTGGTGGGCCCTTTACAGGAATTATCTTAAACGCCATAACATTTTACAGAGAAGAAAACTTCAGTGTAAAGGCAGTAGGTTTAAATGCTGTTCCCCCCAACTTCTCATTCATTACTGATCTTTTCTAACAGATAAGACCTGTAATTTGAAAACCTGCAGTAATGGAGAGATCATGCCCTAAACAAGGTGGTGGTGCATTCAGTTGTGGCCATGAGTTGTAGCGAGGTTCCATTCTGAGTACTGACTCATTGCTATATAGTTTCCTCAAGGATCCTGGGAAGCCCTGGTGCATCCTACAGATGTCTAGCTTTTTTTTTTTTTAATTTTTTTTAACGTTTATTTATTATTGAGAGAGAGAGACAGAGTGTGAGCAGGGGAGGGGCAGAGAGAGAGAGAGGGAGACACAGAATCCGAAGCAGGCTCCAGGCTCTGAGCTGTCAGCACAGAGCCTGACGCGGGGCTCGAACTCACAAACTGCAAGATCACGACCTGAGCCAAAGTCGGACACTTAACTGACTGAGCCACCCAGGCGCCCCCAGATGTCTAGCTCTTAAACATGACAGGCTTCCAGATTTTTTCCATTTCCTGGGTTAAATTGGAAATTAAAGTTTTACCTGCTCTGAAATATAAAAAATAAAGTTGTTATTTTTATATATTTAAGTGTAGTGTACTCTAAACAGATACTAAAATTTACATACTGTCCTTGTTCTCCCTGTATGAAGCCAAGCCCGCCATGTGCTTTTCCAAATAACTGTCCATTTACCAAAGCATTGGTGACTTTTACATTCCTTTAGAAAGGCAAAATATCTCACACTTAAAAAACTATTTAAAAATCATGCTGAAATTACTTGACTGTAGTAAAAAATTTAGAAGTCTGTAACTAGGCATTCTTAGTCCCCTACAGTTTTTTGTATGAGAATATTTCTAGCCTGTTTACTGAGACAATATTTAAATTCCTTTTAGAAAGTCCTAAAAGAATGTACCGCAAACACCTTCTGTCACATTTCTTGGTTTTGCTTGTTGGTGGCTTTTTGTTTCATAGTTATTTTTTCTTATCTGTTTTTGTATTTATCTGGCAGACCAGAAGCTTTGTATGCAGCTGTAAACAAGAAACCTAACTCTGCAGCCTACACAGGTGGAGAGGGTGAGTTTTCAGCAATTTGTAAATTATATGGGCGTCAGATTAGCTATTGACTATCTGACTTCCCTCAGTGGTTATCCTCCCTGTTTCTGTGTCTTCAGTGTTAAAGTGAGTTTAGGAAAACCTGTCCTTTGTTTATTTCACGTGAATATTGAGACTAGAGAAAAAAATAGGGCATTTTTAGAAAATCAGTACTATAAACATTCAGCATAGACTTGGTAAGTAAGATCATAAATAAAAGATGTTGCAGTGAGATAGCATGAAATTTTTGTTTTCTTATAATACACCTGCGTTACAGTAATTTAGAAAATAAGGCAATTTTAGTATGTTTAGTTGTTTACAAATTGCATTTTAATTATGGTGGATCCTATAAATCATTAAGTAGGATTTGAAATCAAGGTATGTTTTATTATAATTATTACACAAATTTTTTCTGTAGCCCTTTAGGTTGTTTGACTAATAACTTATTATTTATTTTGAAAAAATGAAAGATTGTCTATCCTCATTTCGGGCATTTTTATTTAACGTTATTTATAAATGAATTCTATACGTCCATTGTAAAATTAGTTGAAGTGAAGTAATTATGTTTCTGTTTTTGCTCAAGAAAATCAGTTTAGTGGTAATTTAAACTGCTTATATAGTAGCTACTGGGTTTAAGGTTTTATGCTAGTGCCTAAAAGATACAAGGATGAATAAAACACAGTCTCCCGAGTCTTCACAGTAGACTGGGGAAGATAGGGGTACCATTGTAATAAATTCTATAATGAGTGGACATAACTTCGTTTTAAGTGGGAACTGGGAATCCACAGACATGGCAGTACTGAATCATCTCAAGCAAGGAGTAGGGTTTTGCATAGTGACCTAGGAAGAGACAGGTCTTGTGGAATGAGAGAAAGTCATGAGCCAGAACATAGCTATGAATGGATAGGGAACTCAGGTCACCAGCAAGGCTGGAATAATAGGTTCACTGTGGAGTGAGTGCTATGGGATGAGTCTGGGAAAGTAGTGAGGAGTTTTTTGGGAAGGACCTTGCTTATTACTGCATACCTAAATGTTGCATGCATTTCTGGTTTTGTTAAATCCCATAAATTGAGTAATCCTGGCAATGTGAATAGTAAACAGGTCGTAGATGATGTTCCCGGTCATCTCTAGTTTAGGATGTACAGATGAAATTCCAGGTTGACAAATAAAAATAACTAGAAAAGAAAGACTAAAGCCAGATCATCGACTGTTTGTTCCAAGTAGCAGTAATAACAGGGACAGAAACCAAAGCCAATATTGACAAGCAGACCTTTCCCTTGAGGCCATTTGTTAACAAGTATTTTTTGAGCATCTGTGTGCCAAGCACTGTGCTAGAAGCTGGGTCATTGTGGTGGAGCTTGGCCTCTGGTACTGGTGTCAGCTGAATATTGGGCATTTTCGTAACTGTATTTATATAAGAATTAAAGAGAAAAGAACCTAGCATATTAAAATGTATTTTGTGTAAGGAGGTTGAAGAATACTTTCCATATCTTGACTCTGTAGAGATACTTGGATCTGTTTGTGTTTATGGATTATTCTCTGTGATAAGATGATGATACAGTTGGAAAAAAAAGCAACTCCATGATAATGACTTATATTAAGTAGTCTTTTTCTAAGAAATTATTAAACAATCGCTTCATTCCTTTTTCTGTTTTAAGATCTTTTTACATTAGGTTTTCTTAAGTTATAAGGTCTTTTACGTTAATTTACACAGGATTTGAAGATTAACATAATTTTTTTTCCTTCTATAATCTTACAACCCAAGTTAGTTTCTTTTTGCTTTGTTTCCGACAGAATATATTGCACTTTATCCATATTCAAGTGTAGAACCTGGAGATTTGACTTTCACTGAAGGTGAAGAAATATTGGTGACCCAGAAAGATGGAGAATGGTGGACAGGAAGTATTGGAGATAGAACTGGAATTTTTCCATCAAATTATGTCAAACCAAAAGATCAGGAGGTAAAGTTATTTTGATATAGAAACAAAATGATTCCATTCTTGTGTCTTGAGATTCATACTTAAAACAGAGACTCCTGTATATATGCGTTTGGTCAGGATTTGCTTGTAAGAAAACCACTTAAGGTAGCACCAGTTTATTATAGGGATCCTGTTAGGTAAGAGAGACAGGATTTCATTAAATTTCTAAGAACAGGACCCAGAGGTAGGGCTGGTCTCATGGTAACTAAAGCTAGGGATGATCCCAGATCCAGGCCAGCTTACCAAGGGATCACCAAGAAGGAGTCTGTAAAATTTTACCTTAAGGCCCTGACATTAATGTGACTTGCCCTACATTATGAGTTCCTGCTGCTTTTCATCCTTCTACTAGTATGGTACAGTGCAGCAGTTCTCAAACTTTTAGGTTTCTGGAACTTTCTACATTCTTAAAAAATTGGGGACTCTATAAAGAGTTTTTTTTAATGCATGGGTTAAATATAGTTATATATTCCATGTTAGAAATTAAAACTGCAGTTTTAAAAATATTTACTTATTTTAAAGTAACAAAATTAAACCCATTACATGGTTATATAAATAACTTGCTTCTTATGAAAACCAACAATATATTTTCAAACAAAAAAGTTTGGTGAAAAGAGGGGCATTGTTTTATATTTCTGCAAATCTCTTTAATGTCTGGCTTAACCTGAAGACAGGTGGATTCTCCTGTTTCTGTATTCAGTCTGTTGTGATACATTCTTTTGGTTGATGTGCACAAAGAAAATTCAACCTCACGCAGATATGGGAGAAAACAGAAAAATATTTTTTTAATTTAAAAAAAATGTTTGTTTATTTTAGAGAGAAAGCATGAGCAGGAAGTGGGAGTGGGGTGGGGAGGGGGACAGAGGATCTGAAACAGGCTCTGTCTGCACTGACACACAGAGCCCAACGCGGGGCTCGAGCTCACAAACCGTGAGATTGTGACCTGAGCTGAAGTCGGATGCTCAACCGACTGAGCCACCCAGGTGCCCCAACAGAGACATATTTTAATAACATTTTTAGATATTTGTGGATATTCCTTGATATTACTACACCAAAACTTGGTAAGTGTTAAATTTTTACAGGTTAATTACACATGGAATCTAAAGCCATATCAGTGAACATTTCTTACTGTTGAATTAAAATTGAATGGATTTTTTACCCATGCTGGTAACATTATTCATTACCCATGTGGTGACATCATTCATTGGTCATTTGGAAAATACTGAATCACTGAGTTATGCACATATTCTTAGTATTGACACGTTTCATCATACAATACCAAAAAGTTAACATTTGTTAATGTCACCACTGATCTCCAAGGAAAATCTTTATTTTTTTTTTAATTTTTTTTAATGTTTATTTATTATTGAGAGACAGAGAGACACAGAGTGTGAGCAGGGGAGGGGTAGAGAGAGGAGGAGACACAGAATCCGAAGCAGGCTCCAGGCTCTGAGCTGTCAGCACAGAGCCCGACACAGGGCTCAAACTCACAGACCGTGAGATCATGACCCGAGCTGAAGTCGGTCGCCTAAGCAACTGAGCCACCCAGGCGCCCCTGATCAAGGACATTCTTAAGTGGAACCATTTTGTTTTGTTTTCCTGTGAGCTTGTGGTGGTGAGGATACTAGGACTGCTAGTATAATGTGGCTCCGCTGCCATGATTCATGCTAAGGCATCAGCAGTTTTACCCTCCACTGTAAATGTCAACACCATGAAAGAGGCAAATAATGTCTTAAAAATGTTATGCAAAAAGTCTTTATCTTCTGGATTCCTGGAAGGCCTCAAGGACTGTCCCCAGGGATGCACACACCACATGGGACAACCATGTAGGTTGACTTCTGGCTCTAACACTTAGAGGCTAGGTGACCTTGTACAAGTTATTTCACCTTTCTGTACCTCAGTTTCATTCTCTGTAAAATGGGGACAATTATAATACTTACCAGTGTCATGAGAACTGAATAAATGAATATACGTAAGATTCTTAGACCACTGTTCTGTCATAAGTACCCAGAAAATGTTAGGCCAGGACTCCCATCAATTCCACTTCGGTACTTGAACTATAACTGTGTTCACTAACAACAGCAAAAAAATTGTCTATTCCATCCCTTTATTTGTTCAAATTCCTGAAAAGAAGGAATGTAGTTGGCCCAACTATTTGTTTTTTTTTTTTTTTTTTATGTTTATTTATTTTTGAGAGAGAGACAGCACAAGCTGGGGAGGGGCAGAGAGAGAGGGAGACACAGAATATAAAGTAGGCTCCAGAGCCCAGTGTGGGGCTCGAACTCACGAACTGTGAGATCATGACCTCACATCAAGAGCTCGGACGCTTAAGCGACTGAGCCACCCAGGCACCCCTATCCTGTTAAGTCAGACTGAGGTTATAGTTGCCACCCAGGAAATGGATTTTTGTTGTTGTTGTTTCTGCGTTCATGGGGAACATACAAAAAAAATTAAAAACCTCCTAGGTAGCGGAAGCAGAACTCACGCATGCCTTAAGATATATTTTTTTTAATGTTTATTTATTATTGAGAGACAGAGAGACACAGAGTGTGAGCAGGGGAGGGGTAGAGAGAGGGGGAGACACAGAATCCGAAGCAGGCTCCAGGCTCTGAGCTGTCAGCACAGAGCCCGACACAGGGCTCAAACTATATATGTAGTGGGCATTGATGCTAACCTGATAAATGAGAGGTATCTGGCCCAGATGCTCATGTTTGATATTCAGGTAAGATGCAGAAAATGAGCTTTCTTGTTGAGTCACCAGATGCCAGCATCATCCATTTGTAATGTTTGTTAGTAGACCTTCATTTTAAAGGAACAAGAACCCTGGGGATTAGAAATCTAATTCATAGTAACCCTTGTACTCTTACATCTGGATTATTAGAAAATGATAAAACAGTATGTCTTTTCCTTACAGAGTTTTGGGAGTGCTAGCAAATCCGGAACATCAAACAAGAAACCTGGTATGTATAATAATGGAGTTAAAAAAGTACTACAGTGTTTAATAGTCTTGAATTCATAGTTTCTTGTCTGTCTTCTTTTCAGAGATTGCTCAAGTAACTTCAGCATATGTGGCTTCTGGTTCTGAACAACTTAGCCTTGCACCTGGGCAGTTGATACTAATCCTAAAGAAAAATTCAAGTGGGTGGTGGCAAGGGGAATTACAGGTAATAACCTTTAAATAATATTTATCAATTTTATTATAAAAATAATGCACACTCATTAGAAAATAAAATTAATAACAATTTTAGATCACCTATAATCATACCACTTAGAGGTAATCAATATTAACATTGTGGTGTATTATGTTCCCCTCTAGTTTCTTCCCTGCTTATTTTTAGCACAGCTGAATTGGTATAAGTAATGATACCAAGAATAATTTTCTCTACAGACATAATTGTTTTCCAATACCTGCTTTAATAAACCATAGGTCACCGTCTTAAAGGAAAGCATACCATCATCTTTGCCTGGGATAACCCCAGGCTTACCGTATATAGCCTCTTCTATCTAGGAGAAGAAACATTATCCAGGCTGTGTACTGAGAAAATGCTACTCATTGGACTTTCTCTACCATAGTCTTATGTTTTTGAAACAGCAATGCAAGGAAAGGAAATGCAGGCATAAATGAACCTATGTTTTCCTAAAATGTTAACAGAAGTAGTTATTGCATATGTTTTGATACAGAAAGTTCTTTTCTCTTCAAAGTTCCTTACTAGAAAGACTAAAAATAAAAAGCTTTTTAAGATTAAAAGATCATGAGAGGTATAATAGCTATATTTTTATGTAGGTTTGATATATGGTTGTAATATGGAGGATAAATACAGCTTCATTCTTGCACATCAGTCTTAAACAATCCTAAAGAACACTGGAGGTTCAAAATTGAGTATCTTCTTGAGTAACTCCTTGAAATCCCACCTTCCTGATTTGCTTTAAAGATTGACCCAACAATATGACAAGCATGGCTTTCCACAAATTTTATTTGTGATCTCTGCATTAATTATTGACAGAGCCCCAAGAGGTGTTCATTGTGCACAGTACCATTTTAAGTGCTGACTTGATTCCTAGGAGAACTCTGGAAGGGTCTTTTTAGTTTATAAATATTATTTGTGTGAAGTATCCAGAGAACTCTGAGTCCAGAAGACCTCCTAATAGACTTCTCTAACAGACTTCTGCAAGTAGTGTTCTCAGCACCATTTTGATATGCATATTGAGCCTTCCAGTTGTTTAATACTGATCTGGAAGGCCAGTGCAGAATTCAGGGGTCCCCAAGACCACCCTGACTTCTAACACCAGCTGGAAGTTTGGAGGTCCCCAAGACCACTCTCAAGTTCAATAATTAACTAGAAAGACTCATGAGACACTGAGAGCTATTCTTCTCATTGTTACAGTTTGTTACAGCAAAGTAATTTAGATTATAATTAGACAAGGAAAAAGATGTATGGGGCTGAGTTCAGGAGGGTTCCAAAAACAGAGGTTTCATTGTCCTCTCCCAGTGGAGTCATGGATAGCATTGACTCCTGGCAACAATAAACATCAAGTATTGCCAAGCACAGAAGCTCATTTGAGCCTTGGTGTCCAGAGTTTTTACATCCTAGACCTGGTTCTGCACTTATGGCTAAACTTAGTCTCCAATCCTTTTAGAGGTTGAGTTCATACTGTATCACCCAGAGCGCCCCCCATAAGTCACATTGTTAGACTGTCTGGCATGGTCAAGGCCCAGAGGAAATAAGACACTTCTCAGTCAGGACATACCACAGGTTTAGAGATTACCTCCTAGGAGCCAAAGGTAGAGTCCAGACCTCTCTTGGGACAAGGGTAAATTCTTTACTGCACAGCCATTTTTAGTTTATGTCTCAGTAATTATTTTTGATCCCATCTTTCATATTCCTTTTGCTAATTTTATAGGCCAGAGGAAAAAAGCGACAGAAAGGATGGTTTCCTGCCAGCCATGTTAAACTTTTGGGTCCAAGTAGTGAAAGAACTACACCTGCCTTTCATCCTGGTATGGAAGTGAATTAACTTGTATTTCATCTTACAGAAGTTTTGTTGAAATTCAGCCACTTCTTAGATTAGCATATGCTTTGAAAAATATTAAAAATTGGTTCTTTTTGTAACTCTGTCTGAAAGTAATGTTACAATGAGAACTTCCTTTCTAAAAAGATCTATATACAAACAGCCAACTGTTTAAGTGATACTTGAACCACTTCATTCCTTGAAATTTTTCAAAGTGGAATTGCTATGCTATTATACTTAAAGTGAAGCAGTTGGGGTACTGGGGTGGCTCAGTTGGTTGTGTCCAACTCTTGATTTCGGCTCAGGTCGTGATGTCACGGTTGCGAGATCAAGCCTTGTGCAGGCTTCAGGCTAGGCAAGGAGCCTGCTTGGGTGGGATTCTTTCTCCCTCTACCACTCCTCCACTTGCACTCTCTCTTTCTCACTCTCTGCAAAAAAAGGCAACTATTTAAAGTGAAGCAGTTCACTTGGATTAACCGTAGTTGGGAGATTCTTGTTTTATAAAATAGGAAAATGGAGGAAGGAGGGTGAAGCAGAGCAGCTCAAGGAAAATTTTACCCTAATTTTAACATTTAATAGTAGAGTCATTTAAGTTCTAGGGGAGTTATAACATGTGATCTTTGTGTTAATAATTAATTTACTTTATTATTTTGTTCTTTTTCTCGTAGTATGTCAGGTGATTGCTATGTATGACTATGTAGCAAATAACGAGGATGAGCTGAATTTCTCCAAGGGACAACTTATCAATGTTTTGAACAAAGATGATCCTGACTGGTGGCAAGGAGAAATCAACGGGGTGACTGGTCTCTTTCCTTCAAACTATGTTAAGATGACAACAGACTCCGATCCAAGTCAACAGTGTGAGTAATATACAACTATTTGCCCCTCAACTAGTGCAAAAGCTTTAATAGACAGCACTGCACTCATTCTGTCCTGGAGCGTATCTTAAACTCAGCACTCTTAGCAAGCGAATATTAGTGACTAAAGCAATAAAATGCAAAAGGAAATCTTTTACAGAATCAAAAATTATACTGCGTTATTTTATACTTTTTTCTTAGCTTTAGACCTTACTGTTAGACTTCATCTGAAAAAATTTGTCAGTCTTTAACAGGTTCTTGGGTGTAAGCAGTCTATGCTTCAACTTCCCATTACCACCATCCTTTTTTAGCCTCTAACAATCTTTTCCTGCTTAACAAAGAGTATCCAGTAATTACTGTACTCACCTATTCAAATTACCCTTTTAGTGTACAGGTGCTATTAATCTTTGCAACCTTCTCATTTATTACTCACATATTTACACATCATCCAGATTAGGAGAAAATTAAAAACCGGTTTAAACTGTGTGCAAAACTCTGTTAGGTGATTTTTTTAAAAAGATACCTGATGCCATAAGAGACATATGAACCAAGATCTCTTTCACTATTTTTAGAACAAGGATCCAGATCTCAGTGTGAAATTTGGTATTATATATAAAACTATCTCTTCGTAGTTACCTAGCCTTACTTACATTTGACAATAAAAATGCATTCATAATAGAGAATAAACAGCACTTGGAAATACTTTTTACTTTTGTAAAATGTCACTTTTTCCCACCCTTTTGATTTTTGGTTTCTTTTTTTTTTTTTTTTTTTTTTTTTTTTTACAAGATACATCATGATTTATATTTTTATCATTCTTGTGAAATTATCTAAAATATTTAGCCTTTCATTTTAATTGAGTTTTGGGAACATATAAATGGTAACTCGGTCAAAGCTAGAGATACGCTCGTAATTCAGTGCCAGTATTAAGAATTTTTACTGTATCTATAATTTTGAAATATTAGTGCACTGTTTATACTTTAGGGCTTATAGTTCTAAAGATAGTTTTGATCCTGGGAGATTTTCATTTAGATAAAGCAACTAAATTTCCTAATTTGAATATGGGAACAGTTCAGTTTTTTATGATTTGAACATCCCCCCAAAAACAGGGGGCTACCTAAGTGAATGACCGATTTTAAGCTCCGCTGATGGTCTGGCAGCTTTCGGTGCTATAGCCAGTTCATCTAATTAATTAGACATAGCTGAGGGCCTTCCCTGGCCCTGAGAGAGGAAGCTGCCTTTCATGCGGACCAGGACTGGAAGCTCTTTGGCTAGTGATTCTTGGAGGCATTCCAGTTCTCCAGGATGTTTGGCTGTTACAGCACCTAGGATGTAAAGTGGTCGTTCTCCAGATGCGTTGTTGTTGTTTATCTTGTTTTCCAGTGGCAGAACGCTTCTTCCAATTAAGTCTTAGGTAGTCAGGAATATAAAGAACAGATAAAAGCTGTTCTAGAGGAAGAACAGCCAGGAGTATATGAGTCCGTGAAAATTGGTTAAATTTTAGATTACCATTTGCGTTTCTTGGGCCTTTATAATTATTATTTTCATTTTATAATGCAATTAGGATGTTTTTTAAAGTTTGAGAATTTTAATAGTTCAAATTTGTTTAGTTGATGTTGCATGTTATTAGTCAAATTTTTTCTCACCCACTTAATTTGCTTTATGTTCATTTTATTCCTCATTTTTCTTTTTATAGGACCCAATGTTGTCTTCCAGTGTGAAAGCACCCCAGAGACCCACTATCCAAGTTTGACTCTAGCGTGGAGGCAGGGCAGGCAGCCCTGATCAAATATCTCCTACACAATTCATTAACTTCGTTTGAATGTTAGAGCCACTTGTGATTATTTCTTTGTGTTTCTAATTTACAGTTAAAATTTATTTGTAACAAGTTAAAGGATAGTGGGTCTTTGTGTGGCTTTCCCTGCTGTTCACTCTGGCATCTTTTAGCATTTTTCTTCTTTTTTTAATTTGGTAATTGTAGGTCATTAGCATGCATATTGAGTTTGCCCGTACATGGTGGGAGTTCAAACACACAAAGACCCACTATTTGCACAGACTATTCTCACTGGTTTGGAATGGGCCGCCATGCTTTTCTAATGTTACCGCAACGTGTATATTCATTACAATTCAGATAAAACTTGCTTATGTTTTGCTCTTATGTTTGATCTAATCCTAATCACAGTGAGCTCTTAACTGGTTCAGTACGTGATTTGCTCCCAAATATGCACTGTTTGCTCTGTTCCTTTCTAGTGTGCCATCATGAGTACCAATATTTAAATTCGTTTAAAGGCCAATAACTGGAAATAACCTTTTCTCTATTTTCTGTGTATTTCGGGGTGGGAGCAGTAACACATTGGGGAAGCTTTCTCAGAAAAGAGGAAAGCAGCCTGCCCCAGCAGTATATGCAAAGTGGGCTGGGTTTCTTCTGTCTCTCTCGGCTGCCCACAAACGAGTACTGCACTGTGGGAGTTCCCTTAGGGTCTGTGAGCTCTGGGCTAATGAAGATAGTGCATATGTGCTGTAGCAGTCAGTTGTCACTTCTTTCTTGGTGACCTAAAAATGGATTCTTTTTGAGGAATGAAAGTCTCCCGTCATTGACAGTTGAGACAGGAAAACCTTCCCTTGCTTAACGTTTGTACTACATTCTAAAGTCAGAATTCATGTTACCTATTTTAATTAGGTGACTGCCTGTTTCAGGTCACAAAAGGACACTGGTTGACGTTCTTCTTAATGTGTTTAGTAAAAATCATAAGGAATCCTTGAAGAGTTTAAATGCCCCTGATGCGGGCCTGTAGGCTCTATCTAGTCAGGAATGAGTTCAAGCAAAAGAATGATGTGTGAGAGCTGGCATTCTTCTATGTCCATGAAGATGCTTTGAGGCTGGAAGATTGATTTTACCATCCAGAATTCTCTGGCTAATATCTTGTCTTCAGACACATCGGCTACTTCGGCATAGGATTTTACTTGTTTTCCTTGAATGGAAAACACTTTAAAGATAATAAACATTATTATAAACAAGTAAATTGGAGAGTACTTAGCTGAAACAAAAAGGATTGTTAGTAGGCAGTATTAAACTATGTTTGAAAATCAATGAGACGTTTATGCAACTTAAAATGTTTACAAACTGCAGTGCAATCTACTGTTTATGAATGTCAGAGTATTATCAGGAAAAGTGTACATACAATCATAGAATCTTATTTCCTCACAGAGTTCTTTAAGAAGAGTGAAGTGTGTTTTTATATCTCTGAGTTTCAGTTAGAGGCATATTTTGTGCAATATTTATGTTAATGTGCCTATACATTGTGAATGAATAATTTCAGTCATTGCCTAAATCATAACTTTTTTTTTTTTTTTGAGAAAGAATCAGTACTTTAGTTAGAACTTTACAAAGTTCAAATGTCTGTGTTTCAAAATGCTTATTAACATTACAGGGATGTATGATGATGTGTATGTGTGCTCCCTGGGGCAGGGATTTCTAGTTATTAGACCACCTCAATTTTTAGCATTTGGCATCATCATGATAACTTTTATAAAATATGACATTAATAGGAAAGCAATAATAACACTTTACAAAGTGGAATAACAGATTTGCCCGCAGTCACTAAAGGAGACAGCGCAAAGACTGAGTCCTTGTGAACTCACCTGATCTTCCAAATTGTATGGATTACTTGGTCTCACCTTGTATTTTCTGAACTCTCCGCTTTTGCACTCTTTGGGCGGGTTCGGGTTAAGTACAGTTACTTTAAATCTATTTTAAACCCTGGGGTTGGAAATCAGACCTGTTAATTAGCTGCATAGTTTGGTATAATATTTTCTCTTTATAATTTTGAATTTGGGCTTATCTAATACACTGGTAAATTATTTCAAAGGTATTTTTACAGCTCAAATTGTTTCACTGTAACACTGATAAATATAAGTGACTAAGAATGACATTCAGGTGGAGCTTAGCATCTGTAATCAATCCGAAAATAATGTATTTGTCAGGTACCCAGGAGCTAATCAAATCACATAATGGCATATTGAAGCTGAATTGTTGGTCTGGAAAATAAAATTACTGTATTTACTGAAATACTACTCTTTGTGTAGGTATTTTGCCATATATTTGAGAGAAAGCTAAAAGTAAAGGAAATTGTATGACATGTACTAGTCCTTCTTAAAAACGCATGCAGTCATTCCTTTGTAGTACCTCATATTCAGCCAAGTACTTGCTCTCTCCCCCATTCAGTATGGGAGGGCAGCTTTCAGTTTGCTTAGAAAGCAATGGTAGAAGGAAAGAGCTTATCAGGAACACAGAATCTTAAAATGGAATAAATCTGAACCCCGTGGGAAGTAAAGAATCAAAATACCTATTTATTTTTAAAAATACCTATTTATTTAAAGATTATAGTATGTGATAATCATTTTTAAAGTATGTGATTAAATCTCGTAGGTTTTCCAGCAATGAAAAAATCAGTTGTAAAACCAAAGCTGATTTTTTAGAAAACTTGAAAATTTAAGTCAGTCCTACCCATTGCATAGGTTCCTCTAAAACTTTATCTTAAAGAGTCATTTTACAATAATACAACTATTAAAAAATGTAACTGCTGTTTTATTATTTTAAAATACAATAAGAAATACTAATAGTTTAAAAGAAAGTGGGGGAAGGAAAAGTAGAGAAAGAAATGCCAATTCCAGTCCAAAGCTTTATTTGCCAAGTTTTCTTAGAATACATTTTACCAAGTTATAAACTCTTGTAAATAGAATCTATAATGGAAATACTGAGAGACTTTGCCTAAAGTGGCATTATTGGATGCTGCTGTGATGCTACTGTAATAAGTTATTAAATTGTTGCAAAGTGCTGTTTTTGCCTTAAATTTTTATTTTGTGTGTCTTGAAACTATAGTATTAAAGGTCTTGAGATTGTGCAGATGCTGGGCACGCTTGGCATGAGGTAATCTGTTTTTATTTTTACAAAGTTGTAATATAACTATGCAAGTGTGTTTATTAAAATGACACAAACTACATTACTTGTATTGTGTATTTCTTTTGAAGCATCCTTTAAAACTTATTTTTAAGTATTTGTATGTAGTCGTGATTGAATTTCTTTGGAATTTCTCTTTTTCCTTAACATGGTCTCTGGGTACAGGCCAGTGAATTGTTTTATATCACAAGGGGCAAAAGAAATTTTAAATCGTCAAGCTTGAGATAGTTTGATCCAAAATAATCATATGTATCTCAAAAGCAAAAGACATTTTGATTTGAAAGTAAAAGACAGTATCTAGGATAAATGGATAATGTTATTATTTACAATTTTTGCTCCACAACCTTTTTCTGAAAACATTGGAGGGAACTTACAAGTTGATACTCTTTGCAAACGTAGAATTAAACATTCTTAGTACAAAGTAACTTTAGTGAATGCTTGGAGGCACCAGAGTTAAGTAGAAGTTTACACTTAAGTAATCAAGTTGGTGCTTTCACCTTGAGTGCAACATATGGATCAAAATCCAACCCATCCGTGAATATCTGGCATAAACAACCTCTTTGCAGAAAACGTTTCCTTGTCTCTGGAAAATCATTCAACTACCTTCCTGAGCATTTGCATTAAGGCCAAGCAAAGGACTAACTTCTGAGAATATGAAAAAGAGTGTCAGTCCTTGGCTCAGGTAGTGTGTAGCTCTGTGAGGGGATCAGGCACATACGCAGATCATTCTAGAACAACATGCTAAGCACAGTGATAGGTATTTACTGGACACCAAGAGAGTACAGAGGAGGAGTACCTAATTCAACCATAGATTGGTGAATTAGAGGAGACCTCCCGGAGGTGGCAACTGTGAGACCCATAAGGTAAATAGGAGTAAGGCAGATGAGGGGTGGGGTGGGGTGGGATGGCGGAGAGCATGACAAAGACAAGAAACAGCGGAGGAGGGGAGGGGACTCTATAAGCTGGAGCCGAAGTGCAAAGCCAGGACAGTGAAACTCGGGGCTTGAGAGGCAGGCCAGGGGCTGAATCAGAGATTCTCTAGCTTGAATCAGAGATTCGTTGGGATCACCTGGGAAACTTTAAAAAACTATTGATGCCTGAGTCCTGATTTAAATGGTCTAAAGCATGGCCTGCGTGTGGGGATTTTTCAGAGCTTCCCAGATGATTCTGATACGTTGCCAAGGTGGGGGAAGAGTGACAAAACAGAGCTCAGAACCGTTTCTGAAGGAACATTGGCAGGAGTTGGGAACTGATTGGATGTATAGGCAGGTGGAAGTGTCAGTTTGATTCCCAGATTTTATCTTGGTGACAGGCAGAATAGTGGTGCCACCGGCTACAGTAAGGAGTCAGAGTTAGGGAAAGAAGAGGAGTGTGGTTTTGACTGCAAAGCACCAGTGGGGCACCCGGGTGGTCAGACAGGGTTGAGACCCACAGCAGCAGGACGTCAGCCGGTGGGGTGAAGGCAGATGGATGGTGCTGAGCCCGTGAAAGTAAATGAGATGACTCTGGGAGAACGAGTTCATGCCGGCCCTTTGAGGGTGTCCGCAGTTAAGGGTGGGGTAGCGAAGGGACCTGTGGAGGCAGGGAACAGGTTCTAGGAGAATAGTGAACAAAGCTCTGACTGCACAACCATTGCCCATACCGGTAAAAAGAAAAAACGAAAAGTGCCCTTCATTGAGTACTTACTGATCTGGGTCCTTTTCTGAGGTTCCCTAATGTTTTACCTCATTATTATTTTCTTTTCACAGATATGGCCATTAAAGCACAAGCTAAATAACTTGTCCAAGGTCACAGAGCCAGTAAGTGGGAGGGTTGGGTTCAAACCCACATGGTCTGGCTCCAGAGCCCATGCTCTTAAACCTCCCCTAGCGTGCGGTCACGGCCACCCTGTTAGTAGCTGTGAAGTTCCTGCACCACAGCCATCACTGGAACCAGTGAAAAGAAAAGAGAAGACAGAGGCCGCCCTGTGTTTTCTCTCCGTAGAAGGTACACACGGAGAAGAGGCCAGGAGGCAAAGACTGAATGTGATAAACAAGGACAGGAATCTTTAAGAATAGTGTCTGGAAAGATAAAGCTGGACGTAATCACTTCTTTTGGTAACAGCTTTATTGAGATTCAAATCACATACCATACAATTCACCCACTTAAAGTGTACAGCCGAATGGTTTTTAGTTTATTCAGTGTTGTGCGACCGGCACCGGGACGGTTAATTCCAGAACATTGCATCACTCCCAAAAGAAGTCCTGTGCCCTTCAGCTGTTGTCCTCCTATCTCGCTGTACAGCCGTCGCGGGGAGCCGTAGGCAGCCACTGACAACCTCCTTGCTGTCTCCATGCGTATGTTTGCCCGTTCTGGACATATATAAATGGAATCATAAAACGTGTGGTTGGCTTGTTTTACTTAGCATGATGTTTTCGAGGTACATCCATGCTGTCTGTGTGTCAGTACCTCATTCCTTTTTATGACGAAGGCGTGTTCCGTTGTATGGGGCGCCACACTGTTTATCCGTTCTTTAGTTGGTGGACGTTGGGTTGTTTCTACTTCTTAGCTGTTAAGAACAAGCTGCGGTGAATGTTTGTGTACAAGTTTTGGGGCAGACATGTCTTGTCACATGTCTGTGTCAAACGGTAATTCTGTGTTTAACTTTTTGAGGAACTGCCAGACTGTTTTCCAAAGTAGCTGCACCGTTTTATTCCCACCAGCAGTGCACGAAGTTTCTGTTCCTCCGTGTCCTTACCAACACTGGTTATTATCTGACTTTTTACTATGGCCATCCCTCTGGGTGTGGAGCAACAGACATCTCTCTGTGGTTTTCCTTGACATCTCCTCAGTGACTAATGATGTTGAGCGTCTTGTCATGTGTTTCTTGGCCATTTGCAGATCTTCGTTAGAGAAATGTGTGTTTAGATCCTTTGCCTCTCGTTTGAGTCATTTGTCTTCATGCTTTAAACTTTGTTTTAAACAAGAACAACAAATTATGAAACACCCTTGACAGAGATGTCTCAATGCTGTTGTCAGAAGGCAAAATCACTTAGTCAAGGAAAAAAAGCAGAGAGAGTGATGGAGTGAATGTGGGGGGAGTGCATTGGGAGGGTTGCTTTGAATCCCTGGCTCTTCCCGCTCACTTGCTGAACCTTAGCCTCGCCTCTATAATGATGATAATACCTACATTGCAGATGAGACTCAGGGATTTCTGAAGTGCTAGGTCACTGTCTAACACATACGAAGTGCTTGCTTTGTGCTGAGCAGTGGACTGAGTACTTCGGGTACGTGTCTGGGTTAGTCAGTGATGGAAGTTAGAACTCGAGTCCCAGTCTGACTCCGAAGCTCGTGCTCCTAGCCTCTGCCCACGCACCTTTCCATTAACTGAGAGCTGCTGTTACTCCAGATCATAAAAGCAGAACAACCGTCACTTAATCCCAAGATTCAGGTGACAAGAATGTAAGGAGAATTAGCCGTTTTCAGTACCTCCAGGCCGGTCAAGTTACATTTAAAGTATTAGAAGGACCTGCTACTGGGATCCCTGGGCCCCCAGCGGTCATACGATAACCTCCATGAAGTTAGGCAGGGCTACAGAGTGCGTGTGTCCTACACTGAGCACAGTGGGGCGGAGTGACCAGTTATGGAGTCACAGACAGTTTGAAAGTATGGGCTGTGTGGTCATACCAGTGGGGAAAATTAGGAGTACAGCAAGCTGTTCAGTAACCATGAGAAAAAAAAAATACACGTGCGCATGAAACCCCCCCAGGACAGTGGTGGTGTAGTAGCAGATGTATGACGTGAAGTGCTCAAGTGTCTGGAAGGGTCAACATGAAATTGGCTGTTGGACACAGCTACTCATTGCATATGTGACAGAGGAGAAGGGATGTAGGGACCCGTCATCACTTAGACACAAAAATGAGTCAAAGGAGAGTGAGAACTCTGTTGGCATTTCCAGAGAAGTGCATTTGCACCATTTGGCATTCAGAATACTTAACCTAAACCCCCTTTTTTCCTCTAGAATTCAGTCCAGCAAGCATGAGACCAGGTCAAGTTTATACACCCTGTCACCCATGTTTTGTCTCAAGGCGGATTGCAGTGTAAGCACCATATAAAATGGCCTGGCATTTCAAAGTGTAAGACTTGAGCCAAGATGTAGGGGTTTAGTAGCTCTGAATTCTGTACTGTGTCTTCACCACCAACCTTTAGATTCTCTATATACAGTAGGGTTCAAAGTTGTATCAGTTCTTCAGAGGATTGATCAGAGGTGGTAAATCATCACACACATGTGCGTAACAATTATTTTGATTGTTAGGATTACACGCTATGTGTTCAGCGAACATGAAAAAACTTTCTCTTCATAATGTTCTGTATCTGGATGGCACGTTAATTCTCTCAGTTGAGTCAGTGATAGGATCTGGCAGTCTAGAAGGTGTTGCAAGTATCAGCCTGAAAGAACCACTCTCTGAGGCCGAGTCTCAGAGGCCCCTCTGTCTACTGTTAGGAGGTCTTTGCTCTCTTCTTCTTTTTTTTTTTAATGTTTGTTTATTTTTGAGAGAGAAGGAGACAGAGGTCAAGCAGGGGAGGGACAGAGAAAGAGGGAGACACAGAATCTGAAGCAGGCTCCAGGCTCTGCACTGTCATCACAGAGCCCAACAGGGGGCTCAAACCCACAAACCGTGAGATCATGACCTGAGCCAAAGTTGGACACTTAACTGACTGAGCCACCCAGGCGCCCCAGGAGGTCTCTACTTTCTTTTAGGCTTATGACCTATCACTGTAGATTCAAAAATAAAAATACAACCAACAACATTTTTCTTTCTCCACTTGCATTTATCAACAGAGTTGCTTTGGGAAGTTCTGGAATACTTCCATTTTCTGAGAACCAAATCTTTTGCTTTCTGACGGTCTGCAGCATCAGAATACAGTATTAACTTCTTCCCTTTTCATGCTTAAACAGGCAGCCTAACTCCTGGTGACAAAGAATTGACGGGCATCAAAGAGACACAGAGTTTTAAAAATTGTTCAACAATCCTTTAAATTTCCAGAAACAAAATCACAAATATCTGTGGCTTCCAAGTGGGACCATAGTACCTGTTACATAGTTGGTATTCAGTAAATAGTTGCCAAGTGCATAAAATGCTGTTCTTTTACAGAATAAGATATTCGATGATTTTCTAGTGCTCTGACAAAACTTCTGCATTAAAGGCAGCCTTCAGAAAATGCACACAGCTTAGTCATCTGGATTTACTGCTAAAAATTGTCTTTTCACTGAGCGTCAACACAGTGAGACTGAAAACCATTATGTCAACCCTGGCTGCTGCTTCGGGCACAGAGAATAGCGTTGTTCAGTGACATCGCTCTTCTCACAATGGGCAAGGACTTTTCTGGGACTTTATGACATAATCCGAACAAGCTCTCTTTGTATGAGTCGTCACAGACCATCTTTTGTCCTTCACCTTTCGGAGTCTTCGCGTCGCTCCCTCCTCTCCTCTCTCAAGCGTCTCTCATTTGCTTCTTGATCTTGTTTGCACTGTAATCTGCAATGGCCTCCCAACTCTGTGGGACACAGTTTATGTGGCTATTATTCGTTATGCATAATTTGGCTGTCAGTCTCCGTGTCCTCTCACAAGTGGAGGGGCGGGGGGGGGGGGGGGGGGGGTGGCGGGTCTTATGGCCCTGAGGACTTTGACCTGATAGTAGCGTGGTCTCTCATTTTTCTCATTTTGCCACCCTTCCTGTCTTCTAGGAAGAACTTACCAGGAAATTTTCATCATTCTCTCCGGCCACCTGTAGTTAATATGATGTACTGTCTCCTGCAGCTCACAGTTTATCTTCGTATCACATTCTATAAATGCTTGCTGAAGACCTACTATGTGTCAGCCACTAGGGATATAGCAGATGATAAAATAGGCAAAAATTCCTCCCCTCTTGGAGCTGACATTTAAGTAGGGCAGGACAGAAAACAAACAAAATGAATAAATATGTCGTACCTTAGAAAAATGAAGCAAGTTAGGGAAAGGGAGCGAGTGAAGGGTTGGTGGAAAGAGGATGGATCTGGATGGATTTCAAACAAGCTTCTCAGAGAAAGCCTCTCTGAAATGGTGTCATGTGAGCAAAGACTTAAAGGACATGAGAGATATCTGGAGAGAGTCATGTAAATAGCTGGAAGACCATTCTAGGCAGAGGGAACAGCACATGCCAGGGCCCCAATCAGGAACATGACGGTAATGCTTGAGGCCGGGGTGGCTGGAACAGAGGGAGAAGCAAGAGAGGCAGTGAGGACAGAGGGGACTGGGGAAATGGGGGAGACTACTTAAGTTCTTGGAGGCTGTTTGTAAGAACTTTGGCTTTGGCTGGGAGTGACAAGAACCCATCAAGGGGTTCTAATCAAAGGAAGGACATGATCCGATGTGCTTTAACAGAATAGCTCTAGCTTGCTAGATTAAAGCAGGGGTTGGGGCCGGGAAGGGCTCAGAACCAAGGAGACATATTAGGAAGCTAGATCAGTAATCCAGATGAACAATGACGGCGCGATCAGAATGATTGTAGTGAACATAGTGAGAAGTGTCAGACTGTGGGTATATTCTGGAGGTAGATTCAACAGATAGGATTGAATGTAGGGGTGTGAGAAAAAGAAAAATATCAAGGATATCCCCAAAAGACCTTGGCCCAGGCAAGCAGAGAGATGGAATCACCATTAAGTGAAGGCACATGATGAGAGAGGAAGGGTAGGAGAGACTATTAGGAGTTTGGTTTTGGATATGTTACTTTCACCCACCCTTAAGATAGGTAAGTGGAGATCCTGGGTAGGCAGTAGAACACAGTGAGATCCAGAGGATATATTCAGCCTGGAGTGTGCATTTGGGAGTATATCGGTGCATAGATGATACTTAAAACCACAAGACTCGGTGGCACCACCAACGCTGTGAGTATGTGGAGAAGAGTTCTTAGGCTGAGTCTTTGGGTTTCAACGTTAATTAAGTCTGTGGGTTGAGGAGGAGCTAGGAAAGGAGAGGAGGCGACTGCCAGTGCGGTAGGAGGACATGAGGTGAGGTGGTGACCTAGAAGCCAAGTAAAGGAGGATTTTAAAGAGGAGGGAGTGATCCACTGTCACAAATGCTTGTGATAGGTCAAGCAAATTGAGGTGGAAGGAGGAAGCTACGTGGAGCTTTTAGGAACCTCTTCTTTAAACTACAACATTTAAAAGTTATTTTTTTATTATGTTTATTTTGAGAGAGAGAGACAGTGAGCAGGGGAGGGGCAGAGAGAGAGGGAGACAGAATCTGAAGCAGGCTCCAGGCTCCAAGCTGTCAGCACAGAGCCCGACGCGGGGCTTGAACCCACAAGCCTTGAGATCATGACCTGAGCTGAAGTCGGTCGCTTAACCGACTGAGCCACCCAGGTGCCCCTTGAAAATAATTTTAGTGTTTAATTTTCCAGCTATATTCAGGAAATTTTTTTACACAGTAGTTTTTGTTGAAAAAAGTGTTGTTGCCTTGTAGATATGTTCATTATATTAAACCTGTTAATAGTGTTCAAATCTTTCATATTTACTCATTTTCATTGAGAGAGATATTACAGTTGACTACTTTGATTATAGATCTTTCAGATCTTTATTTTTCCTTCCTTCCTTCCTTCCTTCCTTCCTTCCTTCCTTCCTTCCTTCCTTCCTTCCTTTCAGAGGCAATTTTGTCAGTTTTTAATTTTACCTTTTGAGGCTCTCCAGTTAGTTGCAAATAAGATCAAAATTATTATATCATCCTAAATGTTTATAATGTTTACATAGATCCTTGAAAGCCTATCTTGTCTGTTGCTAATCAGACCACCTCAGCTGCTTTTTAATATTTTGTAAATGTGTAGCTTTTTCCAACCTTTACTTCTTTTTTTTTTTTTAATATTTATCTATTTTTGAGAGAGAGATAGAGCATGAGTGGAGGAGGGGCAGAGAGAGAGGAAGACATAGAATCCAAAGCAGGCTCCAAGCTCTGAGCTGTCAGAACAGAGCCTGATACGGAGCTCGAACTCACGAACCGCGAGATCATGACCTGAGCCGGAGTTGGACACTTAACCAACTGAGCCACCCAGGCGCCCCTGCAGACTTTACTTATTTCACTTAGCACTATACCCTCTAGATCCATCCATGTTGTTGCAGATGGCAAGATTTCATTCTTTTTTATGGCTAATATTCCATTGTACATATATACCACATCTTCTTTATCCATTCATCAGTCGATTGACGCTTGGGTTGCTTCCATAATATGGCTATCATAAATAAAGCTGCAGTAAACCATCAGGGTACATTTATCTTTTTGGTTTGGTGTTTCCATATTCTTTGGGTAAATAGTAATGGAATTCCTGGACCATATGGCAATTTTATCTTTAATTTTTTGAGGAACCCCCATACTGTCCCACAGTGGCTACACCTGTTGTTTCTTGTGTTTGCTTTCAGCCATTTTGACAGGCGTGAGGTGATATGTCATTGTGGTTTTGATTTGCATTTCCCTGATGATGAATGATATTGAGCATCTTTTCATGTGTCTGTTTGCCATCTGGATATCTTCTTTGGACAAATGCCTTTTCAGGTCCTTTGCCCATTTTTTATTAGATTATTTGGGGGGTTTTAGTGTTAAGTTGTGTAAGTTCTTTATAAATTTTGGATACTAGCCCTTTATCAGATAGGTCATTTGCAAGTATCTCTTCCCATTCATTAAGTTGTCTTGTTATTTTGTTGATTGTTTCTATTTCTGTGCAGAAGTTTTTTATTTTGATGTGGTCCCAATAGTTTATTTTTGCTTTTGTTACCCTTGCCCCAGGAGACATATCTAGAAAAAAAGTTGCTGTGGCCAATGTCAGACAGATTACTGCCTGTACTCTCCTCTAGGATTTTTATGGATTCAGGTCTCATATTTAGGTCTTCAATCCATTTTGAGTATATTTTTGTGTATGGTATAAGAAAATGGGCCCTTTTCATTCTTTTGCATGTAGCTATACAATTTTCCCAGCACCATTTGTTGAAGAAACTGTCTTTTTTCCCATTGAATATTCTTGTCTCCTTTGTCAAAGATAAACTGACCATTTAATCATGGGTTTACTTCTGGGCTGTCTGTTCTGTTCCATTGATCAATGTGTCTGTTTTTGTGCCAGTGCCTTACTCTTTTGATTACTACAGATTTGTAGTTTATCTTAAAATGTGGGATTATGATACCTCTGGTTTTGTTCTTTTCAAGATTGCCTTGGCTACTTAGGGTCTTTCGTGGTTCCGTACAAATTTTAGGATATTCTAGTTCTGTGAAAAATGCTGTTGGTATTTTGTTAGGGATTGTATGAAATCTGTGGATTACTTTGAGTAGTAGAGACATTTTAACAATATTTGTCCTCCCAATCCATGAACATGGAACATATTTCCATTTGTGTCATCTTCTATTTCTTTCATCAGTTTTTTTTTAAATTTTTTTTAATGTTTAGTTTTGAGAGACAGAGTGTGAGCAGGGGAGGGGCAGAGAGAGGGGGACACAGAAGTCGAAGCCGGCTCCAGGCTCTGAGCTGTCAGCACAGAGCCCAACGTGGGGCTCGAACCCACAAACCGTGAGATCATGACCTGAGCCGAAGTCGGATGCTTAACTGACTGAGCCACCCAGGTGTCCCTTTCATCAGTGTTTTATAATTTTGAGAGTACAGGTCTTTCACCTCTTTGGTTAAGCTTATTCAAAGAGGGTTTTTTTGAATAAAAAAACTGATGAATGGTACAATTGTAAATGGGATTATTAATTTCTCTTTCTGCTACTTCATTATTAATATATAGAAATGTAACAGATTTCTGTATATTAATTTTGTATACTGTGAATTCATTTATCAGCTCTAGTAGTTTTTTGGTGGAGTCTTTAGGGTCTGTAAATAGTGAAAGTTGTACTTCATCCTTATCAATTTGGATGCCTTTTATTTCTTTTTCTCGTCTGATTGCTATGGCTAGGACTTCCAGTACTATATTGGATAAAAGTGGTAAGAGTGGACATCCTTGTGTTGTTCCTGATCTTTGAGGAAAAGTTCTCAGTTTTTCACCATTGAGTATGTTAGCTATGGGTTGATGTGATATATCATATTGATTGATTTGCAAATATTGAACCACCCTTGCATCTCAGGAATAAATCCCACTCAATTTTGGCGAATGATTTTTTTTAATGTATTGTTGGATTTTGTTTGCTAATGTTTTGTTGAAGATTTTTACATTTATGTTTATCAGAGACATTGGCCTATAGTTCTTTTCTTTTGTAGTGTCTGTCCAGTTTTAGTATCAGGGTAATACTGGCCTCAAAAATTAGTTTGGAAGTTTTTTGTCCCCTTCTATTTTTTTTTTTAATTTTTTTTAATGTTTTATTTATTTTTGAGACAGAGACAGAGCATGAGCAGGGAGGGGCAGAAAGAGAGCGAGACACAGAATCCAAAGCAAGCTTCAGGCTCTGAGCTGTCAACAAAGAGCCCAACGTGGGGCTCAAACTCACAAACCGCAAGATCATGACCTGAGCCGAAGTCGGACGCTCAACCAACTGAGCCACCCAGACGCCCCTACTTTTTTTTTTTAGTTTATTTATTTATTTTGAGAGAGACAGAGACAGTGCAAGTGGGGGAGGGGTAGAGAGAGGGAGAGAGAATCCCAAGCAGGCTCCATGCTGTCAGAACAGAGCCCAACATGGGGCTTAAACCCATGAATTGTGAGATCATAACCTGAGCCAAAATCAGAAGTCAGATGCTTAACCGGCTGAGCCACCAGGCGCCTCTCCCCCTTCAATTTTTTTTTTTTTTTTTTAATAATTTGAGAAGAAGAGGTATAAGTCTTCTTTAAATGTTTGGTAGAATTTACCACCTGTGATGCCATCTGGTCCTGGACTTTTATTTGTTGGAAGAGTTTTTGGTTTTTTTTTTTTTTTCTTTTTTTTTTTTTCTTTTTTAATATATGAAATTTACTGTCAAATTGGTTTCCATACAACACCCAGTGCTCATCCCAAAAGGTGCCCTCCTCAATACCCATCACCCACCCTGCCCTCCCTCCCACCCCCCATCAACCCTCAGTTTGTTCTCAGTTTTTAACAGTCTCTAATGCTTTGGCTCTCTCCCACTCTAACCTCTTTTTTTTTTTTTCCTTCCCCTCCCCCATGGGTTTCTGTTATGTTTCTCAGGATCCACATAAGAGTGAAACCATATGGTATCTGTCTTTCTCTGTATGGCTTATTTCACTTAGCATCACACTCTCCAGTTCCATCCATGTTGCTACAAAGGGCCATATTTCATTCTTTCTCATTGCCACGTAGTACTCCATTGTGTGTATAAACCACAATTTCTTTATCCGTTCATCAGTTGATGGACATTTAGGCTCTTTCCATAATTTGGCTATTGTTGAGAGTGCCGCTATAAACATTGGGGTACAGGTGCCCCTATGCATCAGTACTCCTGTATCCCTTGGATAAATTCCTAGCAGTGCTATTGCTGGGTCATAGGGTAGGTCTATTTTTAATTTTCTGAGGAACCTCCACACTGCTTTCCAGAGCGGCTGCACCAATTTGCATTCCCACCAACAGTGCAAGAGGGTTCCTGTTTCTCCACATCCTCTCCAGCATCTATAGTCTCCTGATTTCTTCATTTTGGCCACTCTGACTGGCGTGAGGTGGTATCTGAGTGTGGTTTTGATTTGTATTTCCCTGATAAGGAGCGACGTTGAACATCTTTTCATGTGCCTGTTGGCCATCCGGATGTCTTCTTTAGAGAAGTGTCTGTTCATGTTTTCTGCCCATTTCTGTTGGAAGAGTTTTTGATTACCAGTTCAATTTCATTGCTGGTAATTGGTCTGTTCAAACTTTCTATTTCTTCCTGATTCATATTTGGGAGGTTATATGTTTCTGGGAATTTATCCATTTCTTATAGGTTGTCCAATATGCTGGCACATAATTTTTCATAATATTCTCTTATAATCTTTTGTATTTCTGTGGTGTCAATTGTTATTTCTCCTCTTTCATTTGTGATTTTGAGTTCTCTCTTCTCTCTCTCTCTCTCTCTCTCTCTCTCTCTCTCTCTCTCTTTCTCTCTCTCTCTCTCTCTCTCTCACTGAGTCTGGCTAAAGGTTTATCAATTTTGTTGATCTTTTCAAAGAACTAGTTCCTGGTTTCATTGATCTGTTCTATTAATTTTTAGATTCTATTTCACTTATTTCTGCTCTAATCTTTATTATTTCCTTCCTTCTGCTGGTTTGGGGTTTGTTTGTTCCATTTTATAGTGCCTGTAGGTGTAAGGTTAGGTTGTTTGAGATTTTTTCCTGCTTCTTAAGGTAGGCCTGTATTGCTATGAACCTCCCTCTTAGAACAGCTTTTTGCTGTACCCCGAAGATTTTTGGACAGTTGTGTTTTTATTTTCATTTGTCTCCATGTACTTTCTTTCCTTTTTGATTTCTTGGTCGACCCATTCATTGTTTAGTAGCATATTATTGAACCTCCATATATTTGTGTTTTTTCTGGATTTTTTTCTTGTGGTTTACTTTTTTTTAACAGCTCTTTTTAAAATAAAGTTTATTTATGTATTTATTTTGAGAGATGAAAGAGAGCATGAGCAGAGTAGGGGCAGAGAGAAAAGATCCCAAGCAGACTCTGTGCTATCAGCCTGACACAGGGCTTGAACCCACAAACTGTGAGATAATGACCTGAGCTGAAATCAAGAGTTGGACACTTAACCGACTGAGCCACCCAGGCACCCCCTCTTGTGGTTGATTTCTAATTTCATAGTATGCAGTCAGAAAAGATGGATGGTACAACTTCAGTCTTTTTTAATTTGTTCAGAGAACTTGTTTTGTAGCCTAACATGTCATCTATTCTGGAGAATGTTCAATGTGCATTTGAAAAGAATGTGTAGTCTGCTGTTTTAGGATGGAATGTTCTGAATATATCTGTAAGATCCATTTGGTCCAGTGTGTCATTCAAAGCCATTGTTTCCTTGTTGATTTTGTGTTTGGTTGCTCTGTCCATTGATGTAAGTGGAGTGTTAAAGTCCTCTACTATTATTGTGTTACTATTGATTTCTTCCTTTATGTCTGTTATTAGCTGCTCTGTGTATTTGAGCACTCTCATTTTGGGTACATAAATGTTTACACTTGTTATATCTTCTTGTTGGATTGTGCCCTTTAAGATTATGTGGTCTTTCTTTGTCTCTTGTTACAGTCTTTGTTTTAAAGTCTATTTCATCTGATATAAGTATTGCTCCCTGCCTTTCTTTTCACTTCCATTTGTATGATAAATACTTTTACATCCCTTCACTTTCAATATGCATGGTCTTTAGGTCTGACGTGAGTCTCACAGGCAACATATAGATGGGTCTTGATTTTTTTTTAATTTTATTTAGTTAACATACAGTGCTATATTGGTTTCAGGAGTAGAATTCAGTGATTCATCACTTTACATACATTGTGTTATCCTATGTCTTTTATTGGAGTGTTTAGTCCATTTACATCCAAAGTAATTATTGATAGGTATGTACTTATTGCAGTTTTGTTACTTTTTTATATTTGTTTTATAGTTCTTTATCTCTTTCGTCTCTTGCTCTTCTCTCACAGTTTCCTAGCTTTCTATTCTTGGATTCCTTTCTCTTTATTTTTTGCATATCTGTTACCAGTTTTTTGTTTTTTGGTTACCATTAGGTTTGTATATAACATCTTATACATATAGCAGTCTGTATTAAGCTAATGGTCAGATAAGTTTGAACCCATTCCAAAAGCACTACATTTTTGGGGTGCCTGGGTGGTTCAGCCAGTTGAGCCTCCAACTCTTGATCTTGGCTCAGGTCATGATCTCATGGTTTGTGAGTTCAAGCCGCACACTGGGCTCTGCACCGACAGTGTGGAGCCTACTTGGGTTTCTGTCTCCTTCTCTCTTTGCCCCTCCCCTGCTTGCACTCTATCTCTCTCTCAAAAAACAAATAAAAATTTAAAAAAATCACCACATTTTTACCCCTTTCCTCCCACGTTTTAGGTATATGGTGTCATACTTTACATCCTTTTATTTTGGGAATCCCTTGACTGATTTTTGTTTTTATAGATATACTTAATTTTACTGCTTTTGTGCTTCCTACTTTTCTTCCTCCTGCTTATGGTCTTTCCTTTCCACTCAAGAGAGTCCCCTTTAACATTTCTTGTAAGGCAGGTTTAGTAGTCATGAATTCCTTTAACTTTTGTTTGTCTGGGAAACTCTTTATCTTTCCTTCTATTCGAAATGATAGCCTGGCTGGATAGAGTAGTCTTGGTTGCAGGGTTTTTTTTTTTCAGCACTTTGAATATATCATGCCACTCCCTTTGGCCTGCAAAGTTCTTGCTGAAAAATAGGCTGATAGTCTTATGGGGTTTCCTTTGTATGTAACTATTTTCTTTTCTCTTGCTGCTTTCAAATTTTTTTTTAATTAAAAAAAAATTTTTTTCAATGTTTATTTTTGAGAGAGAGAGTGCACAAGTGGGGAAGGAGCAGAGAGTTGGGGGGTGGGGGGGACACAGAATCTGAAGCAGTCTCCAGGCTCTGAGCTGTCAGCACACAGCCTGACATGGGGCTCAAACCCACGAACCATGAGATCATGACCTGAGCCAAAGTCGGATGCTTAACCAACTGAGCCACCCAGGTGCCCTATAAAATTCTCTCTTTATCACTGTTTTTTACCATTTTAATTATTATGTCTTGGTGTGGACCTCTTTGAGTTGA
Source organism: Panthera pardus (assembly GCF_024362965.1). Taxonomy (NCBI): domain Eukaryota; kingdom Metazoa; phylum Chordata; class Mammalia; order Carnivora; family Felidae; genus Panthera; species Panthera pardus. Next base: position 22,018,100 of record NW_026526832.1, read on the forward strand.
TTTTGTTGGAGGCTTTCTGCCTTGGAATCTGGATTTCTGTTTCCTTCCCCAGAATCATGAAGTTTTTAGCTATTATTTCCTCAGATAAATTTTCTGTCCCCTTTTCTCTCTTTTTTCCTCTTGGGATCCCTATAATGTAAATGTTATCACACCTGATGGTGTCACTGAGTTCCCTTCTATTCTTATTTTTTATTACTGTTTTTTCTTTCTCTTGTTCAGTGAGAATGCTTTCCATTACTCTGTCCTCCAGGTCATGCTTCCTCTGGTCTACTTTTCATTCCCTCTAGTGTATTTTGTTTTTGTTTTTAAACTTATTTACTTATTTTGAGAGAGAGAGAGAGAGAGAGAGAGAGAGAGCGCGCGCGCACATGCAAGCCGGAGAGAGGCAGAGAGAGAGAGGCAGAGAATCTCAAGCAAGCCCCACACTGTCAGCACAGAGCCCTATACGGGGCTCAAACTCATGAGCCATGAGATTATGACCAGCCAAAAGCAAGAGTCAGATGTTTTAACCAACTGAGCCACCCAGGCACCCCCCGCCCCACTTCTAGTATATTTTTAATTTCAGCTATTAAGTTCTTCATCTCTCATTGGTTCTTTTTTTGTGTTTTCTCTCTTTGTTGAGGGTCTCATTGAGGTCCTTGACTCTTTTCTCAAGTCTGTTGAGTCTCTTTATGACCATTACTTTAAATTCTTTATCAGGCATATTACTCATCCCTGGTTTGTTTAGTTCTCTTGCTGTGAGTTTGTCCTGTTCTTTCATCTGTTACATAGTCTTCTGTCTCCTTATTTTGTCTGACTCTGTGTGTCTGTTTCTATGTGTTAAGGTCAACTATGTCTCCTGCTCTTGAAAGTAGTGGCCTTATGAAGATGAAGTCCTGTAGTGCTCTGCAGCACAATGTCCACTGTTCACTAGAACCTGGCACTTCAGGGATGTCTCCTGTGTGTGTTGTATGTGCCCTGCTGTTGTGGCTGAGCTGTGTTTGCCTTCACTCCAGTCATCTACAGTAGCTCTATCTGTTGTGGACAGGGTTTGGCCCCTGTGTTGTTAGTGGGCCAGTCTGAGGCCATCTTGGGCTTGAGTCAGACCAGTCATTTGCCAGAGCTGCGAAGCACTGTACTGTAGGGCTTTCTCCCTGTGTTGTCCCCCGAGAAGCTTTCACTGGTGGGCGGGGCCTGTAGTCAGACCAGATTTCTGCCCCCAGCCCACTGCTGGGGCCGAAATGGAACTGGTATGTGTGGTTTTCTTCTCCTCTCCCTGGGGCAGGAATCACTTTGGGGTGGTGCTGACCCTTCTTGGGGCTGCTTGCACACTACCGTGTTTGGGCACCACTTTGGATGGATTCCTATTGAGGCCAGGGTCAACCTGAGGGGTGGGTCCACAGGAGAACACAAGGGTGGGCCCCTGGTGTTGGTAAGCTAGATGGAGAATATTTGCAATGTGCTGATTCCCACAGGTGTTCATGTATCCAGGCTTGGGGGGCAATGGAGAGAAATGGTCCCACCAGCTCCTTTGCCCTTGGAGAAGTCTCCCAAAGATCCCTGTCCCTCCAACACACATTCTGGAATTAGTAAATAAATCTCCTTCCTATATATTCCAGGAGTTTTTCAAACTGCTGTTTCTATGCTGTTTCTCAGTGGGGCTGTTTGTTGTGCTGTCTCTATAAGTGTGGGGACTCAGTTTCCTATCACCCTCTGGCTTCCTCAGAGCCATGCCCGCTGATTTTTACAGTTCCAAGTGTTAAGCCCCACTGATTGTAAGAACTCTCAAACTTCATCCCCTCTGGTTTTCAAAACCCAATTTCATGGGGATTCATCCTCTGAGTGAGGGTCCCCTGTGCCTGGGATGCCTGGGGTGGAGTTTGCTTCTGGCCCTTCTCTTTGCCCACAGCATCCCTACCTCCCAAGGACAGTCCTGTGGGTCAGTTTTGGCTCCCAGCCAAGTCTCTGCCCTTGCAGCTCTTTTCAGTGTGGCTTCTTCTCTACATTTTGCTATGGAGACTCTGTTCTGCCAGTCTTCCTGTTGTTTTCTGGGTTATTCACACTGATATGGGTGTTATTTAGTTGTTTATGTGGGGCGGGGTGAGTAGGATCCTCCTACTCTGCCATCTTCCCCAGCATCTAGCTGAATTTTAAAATCCAATCTAGAGTTTTATTTTAACTGACAGATTTAAACAATTTACTCTTATTGGAATAATGGAATACTCCTATTTATAGCTATCTTATTATATATTTTTTATTTACCATGAATTTGTTTCTTATTGTTGTTCTGCCTATACATCTATTGCTTTGATCAAATGTACTTCCTTTCTTTCCCTTTACTGGTTTGGAAGTTATGGTTTCAATGTCTATTCTTTGAGTAGTTACCTTTGCATTTCTAACATATGTGTTTGTCTCCACAAAGTCTAAATTTCATATTTATCTTACTTCTTCTAATCAGTGCAGGTAGGATGCTTTATCTGTAAGGATTCTCCCCTATTTCTCATGTTACTGCTTTTTGTGTGTTTTAAAAAATTAGTTTTAGGTAAATTTAAAATCCACCTTGAATTTATACTCTTTTTTTAGGCTCCATGCCCAGTGTGGAGCCCAAAGCAGGGCTTGAACTCACAACCCAGAGATCAAGAGTCGGATACTCAACCGACTGAGCCATCCAGACACCACCCCCCCCCATCTTGAATATATATCCACTATTGGATATATTGTTATTTTAGATCGTCAATGATTATTTTGAGTCTTCACATATTTACTAGTATTTTTACTCACCCTTCCCTCCCTCCCTCTCTTCTTCCTTCCTGTCCTCTGTCCCTTCCTTCCTTCCCTCCCTCCTTGCTTCCTTCCTTCCTTGCTTCCTTCCTTCCTTCCTTCCTTGCTTCCTTCCTCTCCACCACTCCTTACTCTTTTTTCCTTCTTATTCAATTTCCTTCTTCCAAAAACACACCTCTTTATAGTTCCTTTAGTCAACCTATTAGTAGTAAATGCTTTCAAACTTTGCCTAAAAATGTCTTTGTCTCCCTTACCTACAAAAGGTAGTATAATTAGAATTCTGATTTGACAGTTATTTTTGCTCAGTACCCCCTGTTGTTGTGTGGAGATGTGTACAGTCAGTCTGATTGCTCTTCCTGTGTAGTTATTCTGCTTTTTATTTCTCTTTTTTTTTTTTAATTTTAATTTATTTATTTTGGGAGAGAGAGAGTGCATGCAAGCAAGTCAGAGAGAGAAGGAAAGAGAGAATCCCAAGCAGGCTCCACGCTGCCAGCACAAAACCTGACACAGGGCTCGATCCCACAGAACCTTGAGATCATGACCTGAGCCCAAATCAAGAGTTGGACACTTAACTGACTGTGCTACCCAGGCACCCCTCTTTCTGACTGTTCTAATCTTTTTTTTTTTCTCCTTGGTGTTTCGTAGTTTAGGTATGGATTTATTTTTATTTTTTTCCCTAATCAGGAGTCATTTTCCTTCTGAGTATGTGGAGGTCTATCTTTCATCAGTTCTAGGAAATCTCAACCATTATAATCTCTATATTACTTCTCTCCATTTTTTCTGTTCTCCCCTCCTGGACTCCCATTAGATGTATGTTGGACATTGTCATTCTGTCCTCTATTCTCCTAATCTCCATTTTATGTTTTCCATCTTTTTGTCTTTCTAAGCTGCATTCTTTTTTTTTTTTTTAAGAGAGAGAGAGACAGAGTGTGAGTGGGGGAGGAGTAGAGAGAGAGGGAGACACAGAATCTGAAGCAGGCTCCAGGCTCTGAGCTGTCAGCACAGAGCCTGGCACGGGGCTCAAATCCACAAATGGCAAGATCATGACCTGAGCCGAAGTCAGATGCTTAACCGACTGAGCCACCCAGGCGCCCCTAGGCTGCATTAATTTCTACATATCTGTCTTCAGATTTACTAATCCTTTCCTCAGATATGTTTGAACAGCTATGTGTTATTATTTCCATAAGATTTGCCATTTTTATTAGTTTCTTTTTCAAATTTTTTTTTAACGTTTATTTATTTTGAGACAGAGAGAGACAGAGCATGAACAGGGGAGGAGCAGAGAGAGAGGGAGACACAGAATCCGAAACAGGCTCCAGGCTCTGAGCTGCCAGCACAGAGCCCGACGTGGGGCTCGAACTCACGGACCGTGAGATCATGACCTGAGCCGAAGTCGGACACTCAACCAACCAAGCCACCCAGGCGCCCCTAGTTTCTTTTTCAAATCTGCCTATTCTTTTTTATAGACTCTATGGTTTCAACCCTTCATATGTCTCGAGTTATTTTTTAAATAGACATATTTTTACTTTTTTTTTTTTTTACATTTCTGTTACCTTATGTTCTTGGGTTGTTTTTTTTTTTTTTTCAAGATTTTAAGTCATCTCTATATCCAATGTGGGGCTCAAACTCACAACCCTGGATCAAAAGTTGCATGCTCTGCCAAGCGAGCCAACCGGGTGCTTGGGGTCCTCTTGGGGTCCTTTCTAATCATCATTTTTTATTTATGGTGGATCATTCCTTATTTCTTGTAATTTTTTATTTTGAGCTCATCTTTAGTGACACTTGGCTCTTACATGGAAATCCTGTGGCACCAAGGTTGTGAGGGATACCCTCTGGACAGTTGTACATTTTCTTTGGCCAAGCACCCTAAGGGTATCACCAACCAGGGACCAACTTTTCTGTTAATCCATCAGTTGTTAAAAAAAAAAAAAAATCCATCAGTTGTAGAATCCTTGAACTCCGGATTTATGAGACGCGAGCCCAGCAATTCTAATGTTCTCTGCCCAGCGGAGCCTAAAAGGTCTCCTGTCCTCTCTTTTCTGGCAGAAGGAGTGTTTTCCCCGTTTTCCCTGTAGTCTTCAGGCTCCTGCCAGAGCCTCCTCTCATCGGCCAAACGTGGGCAGAGGCCAAGTGAAGTAGGAGCTTACATAAGCAGGCTGTGGGGTTGACCTCCCTGCAGTCCAGAGCAGAGGAAAGGTGAGAAACAGGTCTGGGACCAACCCAGTAATCCACCATTTGGCAAATATTTCCTGGCTCCTGTGGTCAAAACACTGTGCTGAGTCTGATGTAGAACTGTGTGAGACACAGCCGCTGACCTCCAGTGGGAGAGACAGCCATACTAACACTACAGAGATGAACTACGATGCAGGTGACCTCGTGGGAAGTGTTAAATACAGACGCAGACTACCCCGGAAACACAAAAGAGAGGCGGTCTGGGGGTAAGTGGGACAGGGCATAGGAAGGTTTCCCCAAAGTAGGATCGCGTGAGCTGCACCTCGAAGGGTAAGATGGCTGTGTGTGGAGAAGCAGGCCACGGACAGTGTGCACAGCGTGTCCAGCACCTCTTGAGGACTGAACCCGGGCCAGGGTGGCCGAAAGGTGGGCTGCATGGTCAGAGGTGAGGCTGCAAATGGAGGCCGTGGGTGGATTATGGAGACTCTGGAGCCCTGTGCTGCTGAGCTAGGACTTCATTCTGCACATAGCAGAAGCCACTAAAACATTGTTCGGGAAGGAACGTAATAAAAAATGCAGTGGCTGGCTTGAGCTGTTCAATAGAAATGGAATGAAAGTCCCAAATGCAGCCCAGAGGTAATCTAAGATTTCCCAAAGGCCACATTTTTAAAAGTAAAACATGAAATTAAAACTTGAATAATTCTTTGGGTCAGCTCAGTGTTATGCAAAATACTACCATTTAATATGTAATCAACATAAGAATTTTTAGTGCATTATTTTACATTCTGGGTTTTTTTTATTAGGTCTTTGAGATCTGGTGTGTAGTTTACACTTAGAGCACTTCTCTGTTTGGAGCGGCCACCAGAGTTCAAATGCTCAATAGCCACGTGTTGCTAACGGCTACCATGTTGTACAGTGTGGGGAGGATGGCAAGGGGTCAAAAGGAAAGGGTCAGTTAAGGATGCTGGCTTCAGGAAGAAACAGGATCTCCTCATCCCCTGACACAGGAAGGAAGTACAGGGATGAGTGAGCAGGGAGATGAAAGGCAGGAAGTAAAAGGGCCACCACCTTTCTTTCTTTTCCCTGACATAGGAGGTAAGAACATCTGAAAGTGAGGATCAGGGTCACGTTGAAAACTTGAAGAGAACAGAAGTTTAAGAACCACTGTAATGAAATGCAAAGGGGTCGGTCAGAGGTGGAGTATAAGGATTGTCCTCACATCCACCCTGATGGAGCTGATGTCATGCATGTTCTCACCTTAGAAATGATAAAATATCTGGGACTTTTCCTATTATTCCGAGGTACAGAACAATTAGAGAGGCCGATGCTTGTGGGTTTTAATGTAAATCAGTGTTTCCCCAAGTGCGATGGACCTATCCCTGTGATACACTACGTGATGGCACACAAAATAGTACCTTCGGAGACTTACTTTTTTCTAATGGTTATATTTATTTTAGTGAATATTAGAAGACTCGTAACCAGTACATAAAACCCATGATTGCCCAAATATGTAACTCAAACATGAGTAAATTTATTAAAAAGTATGACATAAAAAAGTAGAGACAGAATGTGGATGTGGTAGAATGTCAGTGACTGGAATTTGTAGAACCCTAGTGCCTAGTGTGAGGGTGGGGTAACCTTAGAAACTGCGCCGATGCCTTCCATCAGAGTCCGCTCGTTCCTCTGCCCGGTGACCCCGGCTCACATCATGAGAACCACTTGCCACTAGGTGCCCAGCCATTGCCTCCAGCCTCCTGGCTACACGCAACCTAGTCAGACAGGTGTCTATATTAGCCGCCCGGGCTCAGAACACTTAGCTTTCCTGCAGTGCTCTCCCGCAGAACAGAATAAAATACAATCCCCAGAAAAGCTCGATAATTTTGAACATGACAGTGGCACCATAACGTCTTCTTGCCTTATTCTATTTTTGTTTTACTGTGAGAATAATTTTTTTAAGCTGTTGGCAACATGCACAGAAAATAGACCAGTCGTCTTCATGAGAACTCTTAGTCCAAATCTATACAAAACACATAAAAACTTAAAGGTAAGCAGAGGGGGGGCGCCTGGGTGGCTCAGTCGGTTGAGCGTCCGACTTCGGCTCAGGTCACAATCTCACGGCTCACGGGTTCGAGCTCCGAGTCTGCTTCGGATCCTCTGTCTCCCTCTCTGCCCTACCCACTCACATTCTTTGCCTCTCTCTCTCTTTTTCTCTCTCAAAAATAAATAAACATTAAAAAAAATGAAAAAACAAATTCAAAGGTAAACCCCCTTGAAATACCCAGTCTGCTCCTTGCATTCTCCGCCTCTGTGGCTTTGTTTCTGTGTTGCCAGCGAGGTGCCTCTGTGTCTGCGCCCTGCCCCGCCTACGAAGGCTGGGGCCAGGTTCACCCGACACCTGCTGCCTCAAGGGTCATCCGCGCCTCACTGGGCTTTCTCTCTCCCTCTCTCTCCCTCATTTGTAGCTTGCTAGGTGCCTACCTGCTTTTTCTTTTTGCCGGAGGAGGGGCTGCCTGAGATATTTCCCCTCCCACTGTGCAAAGAAGCAAGCCCTCAGCTTCTTACGAAGCGATTCTGGAATTATGTTACTTCGCAGTCTTGACATTCAGTTCTGCTCCCATGTGCCTGTAAATTGACCCAAAGTGAATGCAGTGCCGCCCACCCTGATGCAAGGCTGCTAGGGACTTCCCTCAAAGTCTCACTTAACGTCTGTGGTGTCCCAAAACCACTTCTTTGTTCTGGTGAGTTAAGGCAGTGGTCTTGTTGGGAACTGCTGGGTCCTGGGAATTTCAGGTTTCCTAACCTTAACGCTGCATTTTGAGAAAACAAATGTTTCTCATTTTTCTAACAGTAGCTCACAGTAGGAAATCTATTCTGCATCCCCACATTCATACCTAACTAAAAGTGTTCACTTTCAGTGCTTATGAGAGCTGTGCACAAGGTAATTTGTGTTTATTTGTGTGTTTGTCTCAATGCTAGGCCTGACCCACACTTTTAAAAACGAAATGAACATCAGGACCCACCTATAGCTCATGGCCTGCAATTTGGAAAACGCTGGTCTTTAAGCATATGATTCATTGAATCATTTCAATATCTTTGAAAATGGCCTGAGGTGATGAGGACCGCATAGATGTTCACAAGTTCATCGCAGTTCTGAACTCTCTGAGGCCATTTCTAAAAAGTCCTAAATCGGTCATTCATTTGGGAAAGAAGTCAGGACCACGTTGAGATGTTACAGGCGGTGCCGATTTGCTGCTCTGGTAGAGCGGCAGGTGGTCAGGCCGGCTTTCCGCAGGTGCGAGGCTCTGCACGAGTTGGAAAAGACGTGCGTGGCTTCTTCGAGGCACCATTTGCAAACCCAGCACATCTGGTAAATGTCTGTTCCCTACCAAGAAGACTCAGATACTGTTTTGAAACTCTACCCTGTCTTTCCATAGGGTGTGCTGATCTCCAAAGCCTGGACACCATGCAGCCAGTTGAGAGGAAGAGGCAGGGCTATATTCACGAGCTGATTCAGACCGAAGAGCGGTACGTGGACGACCTTCAGCTCGTCGTGGAGGTGAGGGCTGTGCCCGCGGAGGGGGGCGGGCCTTGGCCTCAGAGTCGGGCATCACCTTTGATGTGGGAATTCACGAGTAGAATAGCGAGTAGAGTAGAGTAGCGCGTAGCGACAGGAGCTCTCACACCCTCAGAACGCTTTGTGGCTCTGGGAGGGTGCCCGAAGAGCCCAAGTGCACTCCTTCCCCCAGACGAGGCCCTTCAGGGTGGAGAGAACAAGAGACGCCTCAGCTGCATGTTGGGAGAGGCCCCATCGAGGAAGGGGAAGGACGAGGGTAGAGCCGGTCGGAAGGCACTGAAGCAAACTTCATCTCCCTCACGTTTTTGCCTGTTTGCTGTGCTCTTCTGACGCCTGCCGTGTTCATAGACTTTGATGTTTCCAAAGGGGCTGTGAAACAGTGGCAGTGTTCATCCAACGTTTGTATCGCTTTGGAAAACCCAAAGGACCACGTGGTAAAATATTTCCCAGTTGTGATGTCCTTACGTTTGTGCCTATTAATGTTGCCAGTGACCTGTAGGCCAGTAACAGGTGTTGGAGTAGCACTCTCAAAGGATTTGTGTTTGAGTACACACAGTAAGACTGTATACTTATACTCTTGTTTCCATGGCACTTAGTTCCCACTCTGTGTCAGGGCCCTCAGATGAGAAACCCAGTAAACAAGGCACCTGAAGAGAGCACGTGTCCCCACACAGGCCCAGCAGGTGCACCGTTATGCCTGGCCGTGACCTCGCTAGTGGCACGGAGCATCCTTCTGCATCTGCACCCCAGCAAGGCCCTCCCCTGATTCGTTTCCACCTGACACGCCAGCGGGGACCTGCAGACCCGCATACGTGTTCTCACGTGGACACTGCACCGCACGTCTCAGTTGCTAACGTCTCTCAGTTGAGAAGTCCCCCACAAGGCTCTGAGCTCCTGACAGCAGGGGCGTGTACCCCACATCCTGCATCCCCAAAACTTCGCCTGGCCCTTTGCAGGCCTTCCCGTCAGTACTAAATGAACTATGTATGTTTATCTCCCTGCTTCTCTGGTCAGGAAAGACGGCCTAGAAGAAAAGCCCGTCTTTATTACTAACCCCTACGAGTATCAGCCCTGCTGCTGGTCAGATCCCAGTCCCGAGAGGCTGAATGGGTATGGAAGTACCTTTCTGACCCCAGCACAGAGGGGACCGGAGCCACATGCTTGCCCCACTGAGACTTGTCACTTAACCACTTGGGCCTTGGTCATTCCCACTCTTCCCACCTTCCCTTGCCTGAGGGGCAAGAGGTCATGTCAGGGTCAGGGATTTAGGGCAAAAGCACTGTTCCCAGGCTGGGTGTTCTCGTTGCCATTCCCATGGAGGTTCCCAGAGGTCCCAACTGCCTTCCTCGTCTGCTTATCTCCCTGAGCAGGTAAATGGAATGAATAAAAAAGTAACATATATTCAGCAGTGGATGAAAGAAGAGACCACCAGATGCCTTCCTTGTCCTTCAGGAGCCCCTCAGAGCAGATCCACCACCTCTCCAGGGCTCGCTTCCACGGGAGGGTCCTGACATCTTCAGTCTGATTTTGGAACTGTAGAGGTTTAGAGATGCCCAGTTCATGGCACTGTTATCCGAATTCTTCGAATCTGTGTTCAACTCAACTCAGTAAATAAACATTAATTCAAAACCTACCGTGTGCAGAAAGCACTGTGCTGGAGAAGAGAGAGAAGAGAGAACTCCTACCCTCAAGGAGTTCACGGTCATGTGGAGAGACAGACAGACAGCTGCAGAACACTGAGGTGGGGGCCGGGAGAGGGATAACCACCCTCTGCCACAAAGGAGAGTCAGGAAGGACCCTCCCAGTTAGGCTCTGGCCAAGGCTAGAAGGACAAGGATGAGATTTCTGTGCCCAGAAGAGGACATGGAAGCAGGAAGGCCTGTGCTGGGGAATTAAGATCCTGCAAGCAGTTGCGGTGGCTGGAGTGTCAAGTTCTTGAGGCCCAAGCTGGGGGGGTGGGCAGGGGGCAGGTCGCACAGCCCTGGTGAACCTCAAGAAAGAGCCTGCGTCTTATCACAGGCCACTGAACGATTTTAATAGGCTGACCTGTTGTGTGTATCTTGGAAAGATCACACACGAGAAGGGTTGTCTCAGATAACTTCACAGTTTCCTTAAGGCTTTTAAAGTCATTTCCTAGGAATCCTAGTTCTTTATGGAAATCTGGATTTCTAACCAAAAAGACTGGGGTTTTGGTTCTGGCTCCTCCGTGTTCTAGGTTTGTGACCTTGAGCAGATCACTCTCCCAGCCTTTATTCCTGAGTGCCCCGGGAATAATCATAGCTGATTCAGCTTGACCTGCGTCATCTGTGAAGTTCATTCAGAACCCATGCACACACCGGCATATGCACACATATACGTATCAGCACTTTGTAAATCCTTCAGTGTTCCACAGTGCAGATGTACGGCATTATCATTTCCCCTTCGGTCAGCCAGCCTCTGAAATCCATGTCTGCTTGGTGGTCAGTCTCGGGCATTGTATAAGTCATCACTGTTTCTTTTGCTGAACTTCTCACAGCTTCCCGACCTCTGAGGCGCCGCATGCGACAGCTTCCTCAGTTCTGCAGCTTTTACAGGGTGTAGATGCTTTATGCACATGGTTTTATTTAACTTTCCTGATCTCTCTGGCAGATAGATAGCCTCTGCTCTTATTGATGAGGCTACTGGACTCAGTCCTTAGAATTAGCCCTAATAAGGGGCACCTGGGGTCAGTCAGTGGCGCATGCAGCTCCTGAGTTGTGAGTTCAAGCCCCACTTTGGGGTGGAGCCTACAGAAAGAGAGAGAGAGAGAGAGAGAGAGAGAGAGAGAGAGAGAGAGAGAGAGAGAGAGAGAAAGAAAGAAAGAAAGAAAGAAAGAAAGAAAGAAAGAAAGAAAGAAAGAAAGAAAGAAAGAAAGAAAGAAAGAAAGAGAAAGAAAAAGAGAGAGAGAGAAAGAAAGAAAGAAAGAAAACAATCAATTAGCCTAATAAGAACCCAAATAGCAAACAGTAGGGAAATTATGCAATTTAAATTTTAGTAATCCTAAGTAGGCTTATTTAAAAACATCATGAGGGGCGCCTGGGTGGCGCAGTCGGTTAAGCGTCCGACTTCAGCCAGGTCACGATCTCACGGTCCGTGAGTTCGAGCCCCGCGTCAGGCTCTGGGCTGATGGCTCGGAGCCTGGAGCCTGTTTCCGATTCTGTGTCTCCCTCTCTCTCTGCCCCTCCCCCGTTCATGCTCTGTCTCTCTCTGTCCCAAAAATAAATAAAAAGAAAAAAAAATAAAAACATCATGATCTTAAAAAAACAAAAACATCATGATCATATTAGTTTCACTCTGTGAAGATACTGTTTGAGTTAGACCACTGTATATGCACACCTAAGACAACTTTTCTTTTATGTTTTGAATTTAGGTTTTTCAGAAACGGATGGTGGAGTCGGGCTTTCTCAGTGAAGGAGAAATGGCCTTGATCTTTGTAAACTGGAAAGAACTCATCATGTCTAACACAAAGCTACTCAAGTGAGTTGTGCACACCGGCCTGCCAGCCCCCAGGACTGACACTTTCACACGTAACTCCCTGCAGGGCTATTTAGTTAGCAAAGTTACTTTGTTTTTTTTTTTTAATTTTTTTTTTCAACGTTTATTTATTTTTGGGACAGAGAGAGACAGAGCATGAACGGGGGAGGGACAGAGAGAGAGGGAGACACAGAATCGGAAACAGGCTCCAGGCTCTGAGCCATCAGCCCAGAGCCTGACGCGGGGCTCGAACTCACGGACCGTGAGATCGTGACCTGGCTGAAGTCGGACGCTTAACCGACTGCGCCACCCAGGCGCCCCAGCAAAGTTACTTTGAACTGTCTTCTCCCTCAAGCTTTTACTTTATTATCATTTTACAACATGCCCTGTAACTGTAAAATACATAATTTCTGAAGTCAAGAAATATAACAAAGAAAATACTTTGATTAAACAATGAAAAAATGAAATCATAATATAAACAATATATTAACATATGATTTCAAAATATACTTGACTGTACCGGGTAGAGTAGGAGAGAAGCTGTAGCCCATGGCCTGGACATTACTGGCTGGTCTGACATTCTCCTAAGTCCCCTTGGGGTGATTTCCCATCCCTGAAGCCTGTGAGGACAGACTCCTTGGCGGGTGGGATCAGCAGTCCCAGTTGTCCTGTGTCTCCGCCCTCGTGGAGGCACCCAGCTCAGCAGCTCTCCTGGGGACAGTGCTCACCTCCACCTCCACACCTGGGCTCCTGCTCCCTTTTTTCCCTACAGAGTGTAGAAAATTCCTTTCTTCTTGGTTCAGCTGAGAACAAGTTAGAATTTTTCTAAAGGAACTTTGCTAAGAAATGAAGGAATCCAAAACAATTCCAAGGACCTGGAAACACCCAAGTGTATAGACTTCATTTTCTTACTCTTCTTTGCCAACATTTTGCCCAGGTTGGCTTGGCCAGCAGAACATAGGCGCAAGCTGCCTCCTCCTCCTGACTCTTCCCTCACAGTGCCAGGTTTGTCGGTAACTCACTAGGGATCATTACCATTGTTCCCGTGATAGTCATCCTTTATTTACCAACCACATTCACAGTGAGAGTGTGTTGTTTGCAGGGCCTTGCGGGTACGGAAGAAGACCGGGGGAGAGAAGATGCCCGTGCAGATGATTGGGGACATCCTGGCAGCCGAGCTGTCCCACATGCAGGCTTATATCCGGTTCTGTAGCTGTCAGCTTAATGGAGCAGCTCTGTTACAGCAGAAGACCGATGAAGACACCGATTTCAAGGAATTTTTAAAGGTAACTCCGTTCTGGAATCATGAGCAGGCCAGCCCCATTCCGAGCTGGAGACAGAGACGTGCAGCTGCGTAGTCAGGACTCCACATGGGAAAGGGCATCCCACCAGTTTCCAAAGGAAACACCAATACGGCAGAGAATTTTCTGAGTGCTTGTGTTACCTTCCGTGTTGAATTGGTGTTTCTTGGCACTGGGGCCATAATTTTGCCCATCTATTAGTAGTGTCATTTAAGCCTATTTACTTAAATCAGCTATTTTATACACCAAAATTTTCCAGAATGTCACTTTATTAATTTTGTAAATTGTACTTATTCTATGTCCATCTTATGCCACCAAGGGTATAAAATAGCCTACTCAAATATATAAAATGCAGCAAGATAAGATGACATGATGTAAGTGGACGAATACAGTGGGACGAAAGGATAGGAGAGGACTAGGGCAGCTTCATAAACGCACATGTGGGACCCTGTCCTGTGCTCCAAAGTGCACCGAGATGTCCTCGCAGCGTCCAGAAACCAATGAGAAGAGGAGGACATGATTGGTTCCATGATGCCATGGTTATAAACTAAAACCAAACACTTGGTAAGGAAAAGTAATGCTAGCACGACACTCAGAGGACACAGTGTAATAACGCATGAACAACACCCTGTGAGTGATCCAGCCACACGCTTCGCATGGCTGCTTGTTATCATAGAGTGTCATGTGTGAGAACATCTCCCTGGCGTCGTTCGGTAACAGAAACTATTACTACACATGTGACGGTGGCAAGGGAAATGAAAGTAAAATCTGTTTTCTAGCTTTTTTACATATCTTCTTCTTTTTTTGGTTTCTGAAATAGTGCCTGTCGGGATCTGTTATACAGCCACAGTGCCTTAAGGGAGAATGCATAATTTTAATGTCTTCATTATCCAAAAAGAATGGAAACATAATTAAGCATAAAATATAAGATGTTTAGGCAAGGATAAAAATTCCAACAAGAAAATGGATCAAGTAATAAAGATAAAAGCACAAATGATATCAATATATCTAAGAACAGGTATGTTGAAAAGAATAAAATATAACTGTGGTAAATCTAATAGAAAAACAGAAAAACACAAGTAAAAGGAACAGACATGAAAATATTTCTTAAAGTAAGAGTATATAAGCCAAAAATATGTGCTAATAAATGTCAAAACATTGACAAAATTTGTAGTTTTCTATTACAATTTGAAAACTGCTTCAGTAAGAATAGAAAATCTGAAGATACTATTAGCCAAGGATAAAACTGAGTAGCTTACCCCCAAAAGAGGAGCTAGGTGCACTTGATGGACTTGATGGTGAATTCTTTCTAACTATAAAGGAATAGATTATTCCATACTATACGAACTATTACAGATCATAGAAAAAAAACAGAAATCCACCTAATTCATTGTTTAAACCAAAAGAGTTCCTGACCCCAAGGCCTGTTTTCATATTTGTTTTTAATTACAAAAATGAGGTGCGGCTAGGTGTCTCAGTCGGCTAAACATCCAACTCTTGGGTTCGGCTCAGGTCATGATCTCACGGTTCATCAGTTTGAGCCCCGAATCAGGCTCGTTGCTGTCATTACAGAGCCTGCTTTGGATTTTCTGTCCCCCTTTCTCTCTGCCCCTCCCTCACTGTGTGCACTCTCTCTCTCAAAAATAAAACATTTTTTAAAAGAATTTAAAGTACTTTTTAGCACAGAGACCAGCACATAATAAGCAATAAATGCTAATTATATTTACCTTCCTTATGATGATCTTAGGGATGCAAAAATGATTCAATATAAGTAAGGAACTGAGGACCGACTCTTCAATTGGTGATAAGGGTGGGTGGCACAGGGTTGCTTAGAAATGAACTAGAAGAGGGGCGCCTGGGTGGCTCAGTCAGTTAAGCATCTGACTCTTGACTTCGGCTCAGGTCATGATCTCACAGTTCATGAGATTGAGCCCCACGTTGAGTTCTGTGCTGACAGTGTGGAATCTGCTTGGGATTCTTTCCCTCTCTTTTTGCCCCTTCCCCTCTCACCCACGTGTGTTTTCTCTCTCTCTCTCTCAAAATAGACATTTAACAAAGAAAAAAATAAATGAACTAGAGACAACATACAAGGGAACCAAAACCACAGACACAAACACTGGTCAGAATAAGATAAATGTGGGATTGTGAGTGCATGCAAATGTTTCAAAATAGTAGAGGGGCATCTGGGTGGCTCAGTTGGTTGAGCATCCGACTCTTGATTTCAGCTCAGGTCATGATACAGGCTCGTGGGATCGAGCCCTGCATCAGGGGGGCTCTGCTTAGGATTCTCTCTCTCTCCCTCTGTCCCTCTCCCCTACTTGTATGCTCAATCTCTCTCTTTCTAAAATAAAAGTGAATGAATGAATGAATAAATAAATAATAATAGTAGAATTAAAAATAGGATGTTTAGGGGAGCCTGGCTGGCTTAGTCAGTGGAACATGCAACTCTTAATCAGGGTTGTGAATTCAGGCCCCATGTTGGGTGTAGAGATTAAAGATAAAATCTTTAAAAAAAATTTTTTTATTTTTTATTTTATAAACATTTTATAAAAAATGTTTATTTTTGAGAGAGAGAGACAGAGCACGAGTTGGGGAGCAGAAGAGAGAGAGGGAGACACAGAATCCGAAGCAAGCTCCAAGCTCTGAGCTGTCAGCACAGAGCCTGATGTGGGCCTCGACCCCACGGACTGCAAGATCATGACCTGAGCTGAAGTTGGCTGCTTAACCGACTGAGCCACCCAGGTGCCCCAAAAATAAAATCTTTAAAAACAAGTTGGACACTTACCTTCTAAGTAATTTTTTTTAATTTTCCAAATAGTAATAACAATAGGAATGTAAATAAGGTATCAGTGCCATCACAACTATAACAGTAGAAAGAATAAAAAGTTTATAGTTTAATAATAAAAGGCATCGTGTTAATTATATTAACAACAAAATCTAGCAATGATCTGTGTGCTAAATGTTACTTTTTAAAAAGTCTCAGAAAATACAGAAAAAGCATGAAGATGCTTGCTGTAGCAACATATATAGATATATCCAAAAACAAAAGGAGGGGGCAGTTTTAATATCCCATAGTGGGAAACAAATAGGTAAATTATAGTAACTGTGCTTTTCAGTTATTAAAAATGGTCATCAAAAAAAAAAAAAAAGTCATCCAAGAGTACTAGCTACTCTATTCAAGTACTGTGTTAATAAAAGGAGTAGAGGGAAATAAGATGTGGTCCTTTGTCTCCTGGAGATAACAGTCTTCAAGATCATGGAGACACCTCAAACGGGGTACCACTACCTGTCTTCCCCAGTCCAGATGTGGTGTCCTGATAAAGGTGGCCACGGATGATTGCAGGGGCTCCAGAAAGGTCACTGAACATGAGGGAAAGCATCAAGGAAGGGGGAGAGCCTGGCCAAGAGGAGTCATAATCTGAGTCTACAGAAATGAGTATGAATTAGCCAAGTGAAGAAAGAACAGAAGGGACTTAGCAAAGGCTAATGCATTCATTACCTGGCACATCATCGGTACTCAATAAATGGTAGTGATTGTTTCTAATAAAGCAGGGACAGCAGGCAGGCAGAGGCAGGGGAAATCACGAGCCGTTTAGAAGGCAGAGTTGAAGGTGACTCCTAGGTGTGTGGCAGGGAGGTGGGTGGTGCAGAATGGTGCTACCAACTCAGGGATGCAGGTGGAAGAGAAGCTTTCATGAAGGAAGATGAGGACTTTGGGGCGTACTGAGGTATTGAGGTGCCTGTAGGAGGTCCAGGTAGGAAGGAGAGTAACTCGGCCAGCATGGAGCTCTAGGGAGGGTTCGGGTGGCGCCCTGGGACTCAACTGCTGGGGGTCTTTGGGCAGCACCTACAGTTCAAAGCAGGTAGAGAAGAAGAAAGAAGTGAGGATTGGGAAGGAGTGGACTGGGAAGACAGCCGTCAATCGTTCTGGAAGCAAAGGAGGGTGTGATGGCACAGGCTGCCAAGTCCACATAAGAAAGAAAGAAAGAGCTGAAAAGCATCTGCTGGGTTCACCAACTGAAGGGAGATACCCCTGCTGTTAATCTGATATATATTATTTTGAATCCTGAGTTTTTAAAAGAAATTAGAAATCTAAAAGATGGTCAAAGTCAAGAGTACAGTCGGTGTTTCTTTTGTTCTCGTTGAAGCTTTGATTTCCTCATGAGCCTGTCCGTTATTTGCAGAAGCTGGCATCTGACCCTCGATGTAAAGGAATGCCCCTTTCCAGCTTCCTGCTGAAGCCCATGCAGAGAATCACCCGCTACCCTCTGCTCATCAGAAGTGTGAGTGCCCCCGCTGGGACAGAGGAGCCAGACCCCTTGAGGTCCACAGGGGCTGTAGTCAGGGAGCTGGCCCTGACACATGGGTGATGGACCAGGCACTGTGTGTGCGTGCACCCAGACACACATGTATGTGGGCACGCACATGAACACGCACATACAATCTGGATTAGGCAAAGAAAAGCCATCCAGTGTCGCTTAGGTAACCTGTCCTTCCCCCCGCCCCCCCCAGGAAACTCCCCTGGGTCTCTCAAAGTCACGAATGTGTTTTTCTAGACAGGGCAAGTGCCCTGTAGGTCTGCATCTGTGGAGCCTGTCATGAGCCCAGATGGACTCCACTATTGGCACAACCTTCCGCTCCAGTCTTTCTGCTGAGATCTAAATTCATCCACCAGCTCAACACCTTTCCCTAGATGTCTCAGGAGTCCCCAGCTCACTGTGTCCTACCCTGAGCTCATCACCATCCCCTTGCTGTTCCCCACTTCAACTTGCTAACTAAACAGTCCTAAGATACCATCCATCTTTTAGCATAAGCGATGTGGGCCTCTTGAGCCAATATGCCTTCTAAGGAGAAGGTGTACTTTACAAAGGATTTTTCCACAAATTATCACTGATACAATTTTAATCATCTTACAAAGAAAAGCAGTAGAAATAATATAAGACCGTTACTTTTATTGATTATCCCTTGACCATTGATCTCTAAGCCATGTTAACTCATTATGGACCTTATGTTACAGAGCTTATGTTTGTTATGATACAAAACTGACCCATTCATACACAATAACCCACAGTCCCCTACCTGAAATACTTTGAAGCAGATGTATTTTCAGAATTCAGAATTTAATTCAAAAATGGCATATTACATGATACCCCAACAAAGCCTGGGCATCACCTGTAGCCAAACACAGTAATATTTCTACAGTGAAATACATGCATAATTACTTTTAAGTAGAATAAACAGATACATCTCTTCAGTTTAGGTCAGGTTTTGCCACCAAATGAATATTGAAGAAAAGCTTTAGGCTTTCAGGGCTTTTTCCCATTTTGGAGTTGTAAACAAAAGACGGTGGCCCCAGGTGGCCAGAGTCCAGACAGGAGCCATCTGCTGATGGGACTGCTAACTTCCAGAGGGACGACACGGTTGTATGCCAGCCTCTCTTCTTTTACATTTGTCACATTAGTTTGAAGTCACTTTAGAATCAACAGTATGTTTTCCTACAAACTGATGACATGATTTTATTCTATTTTTCCTATAGCAGAGGATTCATTGCTTTTTTCAGATTTATAAAAAAGATCAGTGACCCCACAAATGTTATAAGCCATTGCTATTCAGCAAGTTAATACACTTATGAAAGCTGCAGCCAGGTTATGTGGTGGGTTCACCCTAAAGGCAATGGCTTAAATGACTGGGGAGAGGGAGGGAGCCACGTGTGGTAACGCATGTACCAAGACCAAGCCAGAGCCGCTGGCCACCCACAGGTTTCAGGGCACTTGATCCACGTAGCAATTGGCACTGAGTCAACCTGGCTCCCCAAGAACTCTGGGGCTATCCACTTGTTAAGGGCGAACAATCGTCTTACCGTCGTATACCCAGCGCCCAGCACATACAGCAGGCAGTAGGACTTCTGGGTGGAAGACACTCTACTTCCCACATGACGGAACCGCTCTTTTCCAGATTCTGGAGAACACCCTAGAGAGTCATGTGGACCATTCCTCCCTAAAGCTGGCTCTTGAGCGGGCAGAGGAGCTTTGTTCCCAAGTTAATGAAGGAGTTCGGGAAAAGGAAAATTCAGACCGACTCGAGTGGATCCAGGCACACGTTCAGTGTGAAGGTCTTGCAGAGGTGAGGCCTGTGGTGTTGAGCTGGGTGCCACTAGGCAGGCTCTGGGTGGGGAACCCAGTTCAAGCCTTCCCCTAGTGTGAACAGGATATGCCTCAGTCCAGCCCATGTGCACTCAGTGTCCTGCCCCTTCTTGGGCTGTCATTTTCCTTTCTTAGAAGGGAAATGTGATATTTTTGTTTTGAGTTCTTTGAATTCAGCCAGTAGAATCCATATTCTGTGGGTAGAAGTCATCACTTTCCCATGTCAGTTTGGACTCTGAAGGAAAATCAGTGCACCCTCAGATCCAGGGCACGGGCCTCTCATGGAGCTCTGGGATGGTTTGTGCTGGGACTCACAAAGTGACAATTTCTTTTTAAGCAACTTATTTTCAACTCCCTCACCAACTGCCTGGGGCCCCGGAAGCTTCTGCACAGTGGGAAACTATACAAGACCAAGAGCAACAAGGAACTACACGGATTCCTCTTCAATGACTTTCTGCTTCTTACCTACATGGTCAAGCAGTTTGCTGTTTCCTCAGGTTCTGAGAAGCTTTTCAGCTCTAAGTCCAATGCCCAATACAAAATGTATAAAACGGTAAGTGTCACATTCCTGGCCGTGGCATCAGGAGCATAACAAGGTGTGTCCTTCACCTGGAGGACCTCCTTCCAGGATCCTTTCCTGTCCTCATGGGACACTCTTCGCCCGTCTCCAGATGGGTCACTCCTCCTCTGTCATTTCCCAGGGAAGAAGCCCCAGCGTGGCTGGGTCCTCACTGTCCTCTGACAGCTGGATTCCAGCTTTGGATTCTGGCTTCCTCCCTGGCAGATGTGATGTGATCCCGCCTCTGTCCACACTCAGCAGCAGGTCTCTCTGTAAAACTGAGACAAGGTGCTAAGTGTGGGTACATGGAGGAGACACCCTGTCACACGAGCAGAGTCATAGACACCGGAAGCTCCTGTTCTCAGTTCAGTGACATCTCATCTGCCCAAGATGTTTTCTTCCACAAAAGTAAAAGACTCAAGAAGCTAGACCCTTCTCTCCTCCTCAAAAAGGCTCTTCAGGACAGACAGAACTCTGCCTAGATGTAGGTGGGTGGAGGGTTCTGGCACATTTCACACTCTGTGTTTTGGCCCTCTTTCAGCCCATTTTCCTGAATGAAGTCTTGGTGAAACTACCCACAGACCCTTCCAGCGATGAGCCTGTCTTCCACATTTCTCACATTGACCGGGTCTACACCCTCCGAACAGACAACATTAACGAGAGGTCAGTCTTGACCACGTGTGACCTGCCTTGAAGCCTGGACGTCTCCCTTCCATAAACGCACCTCCAGTCCGTGCTCAGTCCTACTAACTCTGTATCCTCGAGCTCTCCTAACCAGTGCCCTCCACACTGGTCCCACTGGTCAGCCTTGGTTTAGATATGCTGGGTTACTGCAACCACCTCTATATGTGTCCCTGCTTCCAGTCTCTCCTTAGGATCTTCCAAAATGGGAGAGCCAGCACCTTGCTTCCTTAAATCCCTTCTGCAGCAGTCCGTGCTCCTTCACCTGATTTCTGAGGCCCTCTTTGTGTGTCTCAGCCTCAGTCCCATCCCTCTACTGCACAGGACCTGTACTCCAGCCAGAATGTCTTCCTTCCGCTCTTTGCCTGGCCAGCCCTGCATCCTCTACAGGATAGCTCAGCACCTGTGTGATGGCAAACCAGGGGATGCTCCTCCCCTCTGTGCATGTGGTTCTTGGTGTTCTTTGTACGGCAGAATGTCACTCTGTCGTGCCAAATTGCCACTGATATGGCAAATTGCATCTTCTATTTCTGTGTGCCTGCATCTTGCAAGTGCCTGGTGTCTTATAAACCGTGAGTAACTCTAGAAATTCTCAGCTTCAAAGTTAGCAAACAAGTCTTTCAGTTAAACTAATATTAGGTCTATGATGGGAAACTTGTCAAAGCCAAGGTTAGCAAAGAGTGAAGAACAAGTGCAGAGCTCTGGGGCTCCTGGCTGAACCTGGGAGGTACTCGGGAAAGCCACCCAATGGCTGTGCTCTGCTTCTCCTCCAGGACTGCTTGGGTCCAGAAGATCAAGGCAGCATCTGAGCAGTACATTGACACGGAAAAGAAGAAACGGGAGAAGGCTTATCAAGGTAGTTGGTGGTGCCCTAGAGAGCCGGAAGCAGCCGCCAGGGCTCCCAGGGGAGGGGGAGGGAGAGGGTCCCACCCTCTGGACACAAGCTGCTGCTCCTGCAGGGTGGGACTACACAGAGACAGCCTAAAGGAGCAGACTTGCTGTGGGATCCGACAGCAGGACCTGCTTGGTGGCTCCTGCCCTTGGGGCCTCCCTGAGCCCCCTGCCCACTACACAGACGGGCCAGCCCCGCGACCTCCCTTCTGTCTGTGGTGAAGGAAGAGGGTCCTTTGCACAACCAAGCCCACTTCTGCGTGGTCCATTTTGCTTCATCCAACTTCACTTCTCTGGCCTGTTTCCCGTCAGCTCTGCTCCTCCTCTCCCACCCCGGCCTCTGCTCCGGCCCTCCTCCACATCCATCCGTCCTCCCTCCCTTGACACCAGGTCCTGGACCTCGAGGCCCTCCTCCTCATCACCGGCCCTTCACCCCGCTTGCAGTTTTCATTCTGTTCAGAGGGCTCCCTCGCTCGACACCAGTGACCTGACCCACCGCTTGACTCACTTTGCCCCCTGCTCCCGATGGCAGGAAGTCAAGGCTCCTCCTCCCCCTTGTACCTGGAGCTCCACCCAAGCCCAAGCCTGTCTGTCCCTCTCCTCCCTCAGTTTCATGAAAATCATGCTGGGCTGCTTCCCCGAGCCCACGCTCCAGACACACTTTGACTTCTCCCCGCCACCAGCCAGGCTTCACACCATGGCATCTCCTGAGCAGCTCTGCAGACGGCAGTACTGTCCTCACCACCCAGACCGGAAGCGTGCCCTCAGCCCTCCTGCTTCTCTAGTCAGAGGCCAGGTCCTACCCCATTCTCTTCCCATGTCCTGGGCCTTTCCCAGTGGCACAGACCCTCCAGTCTCCACTTAGGCATGAGGCCCCCATCACCATACCCTTCATTCCTGAAGTAATCTTTTTACAGGGCTGACTCTCCTTGCTGAAGCATCTTCCCCATTGCCTCCCAAATTAAGAACAAATTCTTACCCCAGACTCAGGGCCAATCCCCAGTATCATCTGTTCCCCAGCCCCGTTTCCTCTCTCTGCTTTGCCTGTACCACTGCCTGATTGAACAAACCACCTCTGAGCCCCCCTACCTGTCCCCGCTGCCCCCCCCAGGCCTTCTCTGTTGGGTCCTCCCTCTTCTGTTCCTGGCTGCTAGAGCTGCAGCTCTTTGTATGTTTTTTTATTCAGGTTCCCCTTATTTTGTTATATACTCCTGAAAGGTATGTGTAAATTGGCTTTTGCTGATTGAATCTTGTTTTAATGGTACTTCAAAAGCTTGCTATTAAAAAAATCAACGACTGAATGATTCGGAAAGCATATAATGATCTCTTAATTGGTAAAGATAAAAATCAAGAGTTTTTGTTAGTTTTGCTTAATATCAATATTTATACATATTTTTATGCATTTTCTACGTGTTCTTTAGACATTTATTGATTACTTACTCTGTGCCAAGCCCTATGCTAGTCTTAACCGGACCTTCAAAGATAAATAAGGGGAACTTATTTGTCTTTAAGGGAAACTGAGTGTAGGTGCCGCACTGGAGAGGTTGGCACAAACAAGGTTGGGGGGCTTCTCATAAGTTCTACTTGCCCTAAGTTTTAAAAACTCAATAGCTCACTAAGCAGCCTTTATTAAACCCCTGAGGGCAACACCTGCTTAACTACTTCATATTTACCAATCTGAGTTCACAGACCCATTTTCCTCCATATGAAAAGGGTTTTGAGTCCATCCTCAAATAGAATAAGGTCTTAAGTGAAACTGCTTTATAAGCTGAAGTGTTTACATGTAATTGGAATGATGTGGGTGGCAAGTTGACTTTGGTACCTGCTAGTTAATTTTGTACCTTGCCACTCCTAGGTTCTGTGACATGGGCAGGTTATGGGCTTTTCTAAGCCTCAGTTCTCCCACATATGGAGATGGCAGTTATAAAGAGCTACCATACAGCATAATTGTACAATTTACATAATAAAACTTTTGTAGAGGTCTAGCACATGCCTAACACAAAGTAAGTATCCAATAAATGTTAGCTGCTTTTAAGTGCTGAATGGATATAATGTATTTTTTTTAATTAATATTACCATTTGCTAGGCAATTGAGTGTTTATTAATACAAGGCTGAATAAACAATACGCACTCTGCAGCGGCCTCTCCTGGCAGAGGAGATGGATAGGACATGGAATTTCAGAACCAGCGGGCTGCAGGATGCTCATAAGTCGAGGATGATGGATGCGCAGAGTGGGGCAGAGAGGGGGGAGTGACATGTGAGATTGGATGCACATCTTCAAGGCTGGGTGGGATGCAGACAAGCAGAGGTGGTGGACAGGTATTCCAGCGGGTGCCATGGCCTGGGCAAAGGCACACAGCAGTCAGATGCTGGTCTGCCAGGCCCAGTGCAGTGGCAGGTGACACTGGGGAGTGTCAGGATTGGTTAGAAGGACAGACTATACTCACAGCTCAGTGTCCTCCATGCATTCCATGCACGTCCTTCAATCTCAGAGAAGAAATTGACGTCACTTGTCTTCTTTTGTAGCTCGCTCTCAAAAGACTTCAGGCATTGGGCGTCTGATGGTGCACGTCATCGAAGCTACAGAATTAAAAGCCTGTAAACCGAATGGTAAATGCTTCTTTCATTCAACAGATGTGGTAACTGCCCTATTCTTTGCCAGTGACTCTTCTGTACATTGAATAACGGGATGCTTTTTAAAAAGCAGTGTTTCCAGTGCCACTAAAATGGTTATCGTACCAATAGTATCCTCACTGTCTCTTCCCAATAAGTACCGGTGCCCCTTTCTTCAGTGCTTCTGAGTAGAAATTGCATGAACACTTGTCCAGGCTCATGGGGAGCATTTGGGGCACTGGAGCCCACAAGGCAGATCTGGGCCCTCAGACAGTGCCCCTGCTGTCGTGGTTTACAGAGAAGCATCCATTTGGATCCTGCTTCTGCTCAAGGAAGGTCCTGTTGTCATTTATTTTACGTACACATGTCACATGTGTCTTTGGTTTGTTTTTGTTCAGGAAAGAGCAATCCATACTGTGAAATCAGCATGGGCTCCCAGAGCTATACCACCAGAACCCTCCAGGACACACTCAATCCCAAGTGGAACTTTAACTGCCAGTTCTTTATTAAGGACCTTTACCAAGATGTGCTGTGTCTCACCATGTTTGACAGAGACCAGTTTTCGCCAGATGGTAAAGTATAACTCGACCAGGGAGGAATTTGAATACTCCAGAATTTAGGGTCTAGATCCAGGGTACTTGGCTTTATTTTTCCCTGTGATACCTATGGAAAATGACACGGGCCCATGGGCACCTGCAGCTCGTGTGGGAAGTGGGTCAGGGGTCTTCTCAGGGGGAAAGGGTGGTCTCCGGCGTGTGTGAGTCATGGACCCCAGTCACTCCCTAAGTACACAACAGAGACATTGCTCCCAGCACCTACTGAATGGGTGAGACATGCTCTGCCTGAAGGAACTTGGATTCCAAGAAGGCAGTTTCCCTCCCACGGACCTGTCCCTGGGCATGCGTCCATGTAGTTATCAGACAGCCACTAACCAAAGGAAATTAACTGTTCTGGATTTGAAAGTCTTATGAATGTTTTCAGACACTCCTCCTTATAAAGAAGTAGCTTTGACTCTCACATGTCTATTCTCCAGATTTCCTGGGTCGCACTGAAGTTCCAGTGGCAAAAATTCGCACAGAACAGGAAAGCAAAGGCCCCACAACCCGCCGACTCCTGCTGCACGAGGTCCCCACCGGGGAGGTCTGGGTCCGCTTTGACCTGCAGCTTTTTGAGCAAAAAACTCTCCTGTAGGGGCCTCAGGGATCTGCCCAAAAGGCTGGGGCTAGAGACGGACGGTGCTGCCTCTAGGCTAAAGGAGCATCACAAGGCTTCATCCATCGCAGGCCACGCGTGCCAGGTCCGGCCCTCTATTTTATTGCACACTAAATAGCTAGCAATCTATGCAAACATGATCTTTCCTAGAAATAAACCAAACCCACAGCACAGTGCCTTGTATTAGTGTTAACATGTTTGGCTGTGTTTAGATGCCAAGGTTTCCATTTTCAGGGCTATAAAAAGTATTATGTGGAAATGAGGCATCGGAACAGCAGACGTTACCACTTGGTTGAATGTGTCCAGTGTGGGTGGTTTTGGTGATGCTGTAACCATTCCACGCCATGTGACCTCTGCGGGGTCACAGCCACTCAGGAGGCGAAGGATCGGGAAGAAACGCTGCAGCCTCAGCGCGGGAACAGCCTGATACCGAAGTAGGTCTACTCGTGCACTGAATGAAAACAGAAACTTGATCATTTTATTCCTGACTAGATTTTATCATCTCTGCTCAGACAATATAGTTTGAAATCTAAAGGGGAAAGCTTGATTTACTTTAAATACTGTGAACTCTAATGATGTGGAAAATATTTTTCAACTTTAATTTTCTGAAGTATAAATTATTTATGTAAATTCCTTGTTTTTGCATATTTCATAGGACATGCATCTTTAAGCTTTATCATTGCCAATATGTACAGAAAGAGAATAAAAATAATAAGTTTATGAATGTAACTTCTTTCAAAGCTTGACTGATTTACTTTCCACCTGAAAAGCTCTTGAAAGGTAAGTTCAGGGGTTGCTTGCAGTGAAACCAAATTTCCTTTCTGTGACAGTGGCAAAAACCAAGAGGGGGTGGGGGGGGGGGGGAGGAGGGTGTGGTGCCTAGGAGACCCTGGAGCTTCGTCTTGACTCTGACTTGCTCCATGACTCTAGTAAATTGACCTACGGTTTCTGGGGCGTGGTGTCACTGATGGCTAGACTGCTGATCTCTGTGGGAGTAAGACCATACCTTCTTGAGTCCTTCTGCCTACTTGGTTGAGCAGGAACCTCAGAGGTAACTTCGGAGTCAAGAAAATACACAGGCATTAAACATCTTCAGCAGGCCCTCGGCCTCCAGCTCCAGAAGCACCTGTTTCTCCCTGTCCCCTGTCCTGTCAGAGCCACATCCACACCTGTCAGCGCTGCTGGTTTGGGCTCTGGATTTTGTAGCGTGAGATTTGTTTTGAACATTGACAAAAATCAGGTCTTACCCACTAAATTCCTGGGTTAATGAGTACAACTGGAAAAAGATCTGCTTTTTAGAAGGAACCACGCAGGCTATAGGAGCCTTGATTCTCAGGGAGCACGTCTTAGGGAGCTGGAAGAACAGGAAAGATTCAAATGTCCCTCCACCACAGTCCCCGTTTCTGTCTAAACATAACCACTGAGCAAAGAAGGGCTGGAAAACATAACTCAGAATGTTCAAGTTAAAAAAAAAAAAAAATCTGCCATTCTGGGTATTAATCCTGGGCACTTATTTGTTAAAACTTAGATGTAAAAGAAATATGGCCAGTGTCAATAGAAGAGACGCCACTCAACATCTGAAACCAAAACACCTGAATGTATTAATTAAGGGAAAGTTTGGCTGGTCAGGCGCAGCCTCACTGAGCAAAGCACATTGCTGATCTTCTATAGGGTCTTGAAGGCAGGTATGGGTCGATGTCCAACAAGTCTGCCTCTGACTGGCTGAGTTCCAAAGCCTGAGACAGTCTCTGATGAGTCAAGGCCAGTTTAAAACCAGTTGTGGGTTTACCTGTGACCCGAGCTAAAGGATAATCCTTTTCCCAGGACAGCAGGGACTTGAATTCTCCCTGGGATGAACTGTGGCTACTGCCATTTCCCCATGTCTACATGTGTCAGGGTTCTTTTCAGATTTAGGACAGAGGAGCCTGCAGGAGGTGAGTCAGACTTCTACAAAACCCCAGAGGACATTCAATGTCCATGCTCCTCACAACTCCAGTCACCTGTGTTGACCTGGGACTGCAGCTCTGCCTCTTAAGAAATGAAGTTCTCTCCTGACTGAAACGTGAGCCTAATTTTCTGAAGGATGAGGGAGGAGGGTGTGCCCTTAGACTCCTTGCGTCCCCTGGAGAAGGACTGAGCAGATAGGAGAGATGCCCAGCAAGCCACCACCGACCCCCTCCCCCACCCCCCAGTGCTCTTCAGAATCAGGACTCTGCGGCACGCCAACAGGATAACCACTCTCTGAAAGGGACCGAAACCCTGAGCAATTTGACTGACATGACAGAGTCTGAGTGGGGTGTGTGTTCTGGTGATCGGACCGGTGCTTTGGCACTAGACGGCCTAGACTTGGAATCGAGACCACCACCACTTTCAGCCGTGCAGCTGACATTGAACAAGTTACTCAACCCTTCTCCAAGCTTCACGTAAGGGGAGATCATGCTGTAATTTTGCTGTGAAAACTTTTACATGAATATAAATACCTCACGCAGTTCCAGGGCTCCTGGGTGGCTCAGTCAGTTAAGCTTCCAACTCTTGATTTCAGCTCAGGTCGTGTTCTCACAGTGCATGAGTTCAAGCCCCCCATCGGGCTCTTTGCTGACAGTATGGAGCCTGCTTAGGATTCTCACTCCCTGTCTCCCTCTGCCCTTCCTCCACTAGTACTCTCTCTCTCTCTCAAAATAAATAAACTTAAAAAAATTTTTTTTATTATATAAAAATATCTCACACAGTTCCTAGTTCACAACAGCTCAATAAACAGTAACTATTATTGTTTGTTACTGCTTGCAACATCTCACACTTCTGGAGAGAGAAAACCCGTTGGCAGCATTTTAACTGTTGGCACACAAATGAGGAAGTAAAGCTCAGCGAAGCTTTATTACCATGGCCTCCTTACAGATGGCACTGTTCCCGGCAGCCATGCCTGAACCCCAGCTGCAGGGAGGCCGGGTGCCGCCCCAGGACTTTTGCCATCATCACTCTTAACACGGGCTGTGACCCCCCACCTACACTGGCCTTCCCCAGGCGCCCAGGGTTGTAGTCTGTGCTGTCTGGCACCTCGAACCTGTGAACAGAAGGGAAGTGCTCAGTGTAGGGCAGGGAAGAGGGGCTGACTGGGGCAGAGAAGAAGGCCCCAGTGGATCCCACCCAACACTCCGCCCTCCTGCCTGAGCTGAGACCTTCCAGGCAGCCCTCTCCTCACCTTTCCCCTACTCTCTTTGGTTTCTGCAACTCTCAGCCATAGCTTCCCAGGTCTTTGGACTCCACACAGTACTGACCTCTCCATGGTAGGGCGGAGGTGACTAGCTGTCCACAGAACACCTGCTCTCCCTGCCATTGTGCTCAGAGCAGCAGAGGCTACTTCTCCCAGCACCCTCCCCCTGCAGTTAGGGACAGCCATGTCCTCCCCAGTGGAACATGTGAGACCTGGCCCACCTACACTTCATGCCCAGGGAGAACTCCTCCATGACCTCTTCCCTTTTCAGGTTCCCCAGGGCAAGCTTGGAAGCCAGGCACTGAAGATGACAAAGGTTCCATCAGCCAAACTCATGAAAGAGGGACAGCCTGACACCCTGCTGACCTAACCTGTTCTGGTACATGAGCGAGAAATAAACTTCTATTGTGTGTAAACCAGACTCCATTGTTTGGCTCTCCTGGTGATAGCAGTGAGGCTACCCTTCCAGAAGGGCAGAGCTGACTACAGTCCCATCCAGATCTGACAGAGGGGCTTGGCTCTCAGTTATTCACAGAGAAAATTGCTGTGGAATGGAAAGTGGAATGGAAACTTCCATTCTCCCATTTAGGAAAATCCATTTCTCTCTTGAGAGACTAGGGAAAACAATGGGATTGGGTGGGACCTGGGTTAACAACCTATCTGACAAGATTTTCACACTCTTTGCGATGGAGGCAGGAGTGAGAAGGTCAGTGAACACACAGATCCGCTGCACTTAAGACACCCACGAACCCTTACAACTCCCAAGCACCCAAAGGCGTTAGGATATGGGATGTGGGAGACGAGAGGATGGAAGGGAAAAGCGAGCAAGAGCTATACATGTGCCAGTCAGATTGTGAGCTCAGGATGAGAAATCTGTGCATGGAAAATGCTTGCATATAAAACAACTTTTATGATTAAATAAATAACTTTTACGTGTGTAAACCATCATTTGGCCTAATTTTTTTTAGTATAAATTTCAGAAGATTCCTACCTACTGTGACTGCACTAAGGAGAACAGATTTTTCTTTTTTCTTTTGTTTTTTTTTTTTTTTTTTTTTTTTTGGTCTGGTGTGGATGTATAAATGGTAGGAAAATGGCAGAGGAGCAAAAATTCAGGGAAAATTTTCTCTGAAAATTTCTCTGACCAGGATTTCTCTCACCTCGTGAGGACACAATCTGTCCTCCAAAGCAGGTTCCGGGGTCCCACTATGTGCACCTTTTCTGAGTTTCCAAACCCCAGACTCCCTGCCACAGGGCGCAGCAGCACCAAGCCCAGAGGCAACCCCACCATTTCCTGTGCATGAAGTAAATCTTCTGCAACCTCCTTTCCACTCCCTTTTTTGCCTCCTGCCTTCTCTACCCTGGGGAACCTGTGTCACAAGGAGGGATGTGTCAATGGCTCAAATTCCAAAATCAATGCCTGTCATCTTGTGCATGTTGCAACTTGTGCCATCCCAGCCCTGCTCCCCCAGATCTCTGCTCACCACACAATTCCTCTCTTCCCTTCCATTCTCCTGGCTGAGCTTTGAGGAATGAAATTGCCTTTCAAAAATGGTCTTAGGTCAGTAGTCTCATTCTCTTCATCAGGCAGATATTTATTTTCTGAACAGATAAGTTTCTCAGGACTGCAAAGAAAAACAAAAAAGTATTTCAACTCCATACAAACAATTGTATTATTCAATAATTGCTGCAAATTAAGTTAGCAAACTCATACTTCATGAAAAGGAAGGACTGAGTAGACATTACTTGGTGGCTGTCCATGTATCAGTCTCACCCCCCCCCCCCCAACACACAACCCTGTTGGCACAACCATTAGGTAGGCAGTGAGTCATGTGACCCTTCTCTGGTCGTGGCTGAGGCACCTGGGCCAGAGCCTCAACCCCTAGAGTTGTAAGTGGGATAGGGTGGCTTCCAGGCAGTCTGTCACTGCTCAAACCAGAAACTCAGGCAGGCCTGGGGCATCCATTTTCCAGCACATGCATAAGAAAGCAGAGAACGTAAGGAAGTAGGTTCACAAAGAAGCTCTGATGAAAGCCACATAGTCCCGAAGAGGAAAGAACATGGCTCTTAGTCCTGTAAGCAGCCTGTTTGTCCTCCTGACTGCTATGGTCTGAATGTGTCCCCCCAAAATTCATATGTTGACACCTAGCCCCCAATGTGATGGTATTAAGATGTGGGGTTTAGGGGAGGTGATTAGGTCATGCAGGCAGAGCCCTCATGAATAAGATTAGTGCCCCTATAAAAGAGACCCTAGAAAACTCCCTCACCCTTCCCAACATGTGAGAACACAACAAGAAGGTGCCATCTAAGAACAAGAAAGTGGGTCCCCACCAGATACTGAATCTGCCACTACCATGATCTTGGACTTTCCAGCCTCCACAACTGTGAGAAATAAATTTCTGTTGTTTATAAGCCCCCCTCCCCCCAATCTCTGGCATTCTGTTACAGGAGTCAAACGAACTGAGACACTGACCATGGCTTCTGTAACAGACCAGTGATTTCTAACCTACCTAGGTTCCTTCTTCCTTTTTTTTTTAACTTGAGAATTCTGCTTTTCATAATCACACTGTCTCTGACTAACATAGACACCTTGTCTTTAAGTCCTTTTCTTACTTTACTGAGCGGCCATGTGAACACACTTCCAGGTGTGTCCTCCCAGAGGGTTTCCAGCACCGCCCAGAGAAGCCCAGACCTATGGAGGGAAAGCAGCTTTCTCCTTCATTCCTCCATTCATTCCTGCATTCATTCTTGCCTTCCTTCCTTCCTTCCTTCCTTTCTTCCTTCATTCAACAAGCATTTACTCATCCTCTACTGCATTCCAGCTAAGTGCTGGGAACACCAGGATAAATAAGACACAGTCCCTGCCCTCAATGGGCTTGCTGGGGTGGGAAAAAGCAGATGGAGGGTGTAATGGTATCACACCATGTGATAATTCCCTCTCTTGCCTGGATCACAATGGCCAGTAATAAAATGGAACAAAGCCATGAAACAACATGGCAGGTCAGGGAGTTATAACTGTGCTGATTTGACCCAGATATTTTTGTAATTTATTTATACTTCTTTTCCTTAAGGGAAAGGGATATTTTTAGATGAAGCCAGAAAGGCTGGCAAGGCCCAGGGAGCACCTTATGTGCTATGGTAAGTGTCTGGACTTTATTGTAAAGGTTATGGGAAGCTACTGAAGGGTTTTTGACTGGAGAAGTTCCATCACTTCAAAGACATTCCTCCAGCTGCTAGGTGGAGAATTCACTGGATGATACCAGATTAAAGGGCAGAATACCACTTAAGGAGCTGAGGAGCTACAAAGTGGGGATGAGGAAATAAAGCAAAACAAAGCCTTTGTCTTGCTGGAAGATGGGAAGTTATATAATTATTGAAGTCTAAATTGTTTGTTAAAATGTATAAACAAGCCAAGAAATAAAACATAAAACTTCCAAATCAGAAGGGGAAACAGCAAGTAGCACTGTTCACTCCAGTAAAACTCTGGATGAAAGATAAAAAGGAAATGCTGGAGCACCTGGGTGGCTCAGACGGTTAAACATCTGACTTCAGCTCAGGTCATGATCTCACAGTTCATGGGTTCAAGCCCTGTGTCAGGCTCTGTGCTGACAGCTCAGAGTCTGGAGCCTGTTTCAGATTCTGTGTCCATCTCTGTCTGCCCCTCCCCTGCTCACTCACTCTCTCTCTCATAAATAAATAACAATTTATTTAAAAAGGGGAAATGTCAAGAGAGCATGACAGGACTTCCATGTTTTATATAGGATTTAGAACTTTGCACAGGCCAACACTCTTGCTGCAACAACTAGAAAAACAGAATATTTACTGCCCCACCCTAGGAAAAAAATTTTTTTGTAATTTTAAAGTCATTGGAAATTTTCAGAGAGGAGACAGCTCTTTCAGAATGAGCTGGCAATCTCTGGCTATTTTCTCCACTGGGGGAATTTGCCAACCTCAGGTAGCAGGGTACACACACTTCTCCATGGTCTCAGCATTTCTTTTGTGGATTTTTTTCTCCCAGGCCTGGTTGTGATCTTGGCAGGTGGGTAGTTAACCTTGTTCTCAACTCCCTCCTAGTGGCAGGCAAGTCAAGCAGTGCATTGAGATAGGGTCCCAGTAGAGGATAGAGATACTCCAGGCCCTGATTCCAGACAGCCTTCCCCAAAACCTACCTGAAAAAGAAAAATAAAATGCTAGAGCTAGAACTATAAAAATAAAACAACTAAAAATAATTCATTGATAGGTTTAACAAGAGAGTATTAGATACAACTGAAGAGAAATTATTAAAATATCTAGAATCAAATATAAAGTAACAAAAAAGATGGAAAATACACAAAAAAAGTGGTAAGAGACAGTGAGGATGCAGTGAGATAGTGAGAAAATCTAAAATATATTTAACGGGAGTACCAGAAAGAGGAGAGAGAGAATATGGCAGAGGTAATAATCACCAGAACTGATTAAAGACATCAGTTTACAAGTACAAGATGACCTATGGATTCCAAGTAGGAAAGATAAAAAGCAATTCATAAAACTACAGAAAATCAGACAATAAGAAAATTTTAAAAACCTCCAGAGAAAAAGACAATTTTCTTCAAAGGATCAACAGTGAGGCCAGCAGCTGAGTTTTCAACTGAAAGAGTAAAAGACAACGGGATAGGAGGAAGGGGAAGATGGCAGTAGAGTAGAAGGAGGCTAAACTCACCTCATCTCACAAATACAACTAGACAACTATCATATCATCCTAAATACCCCAAAAATTGACCTGAAGACTGGCAGAACTAACTCCACAACTAAAGGCAGAGAAGAGCCACATCAAAGAAAGTAAGAAATGCAGAGACACAGTCTGGGAGAGAAACAGATCATGGCCAGTGGGAAGGGAGCCATGGTAGTGGAAAAGGATGAGAGCCAGACTAACAGGGGAGCCCACAGGGGGAAAATGAATCCCCATAGTAATTGGCTTGGAAAGCAGGAGGGGCCAAATTTCATGAGTTCTTGCAACCAGTGGGACTTAAAGCCTGGAGTTTTAAAGGTCAGTGTTCTTGGCTCTGGAAAATCTCAGAGGACATCAGGAATGCTCTTGGAGAGAAGGCAGGGCAAACAACTTGCAGATATACAGCATGGAAACAACAACCTCAAGAGCACCTGGGGCACACAGTGGGGAGATCAGTTGCTCCTATCAGGGCGTGTCCCAGAGAAGCAGCATTCACAGAGAGACTCCTCCAGGAACCAAGGAATTGGCAGGTGCCATTTCCCTCCCCTACCCTTCAGCAAAAGCACAGATATACCTGTGGGACCCAGCACAGCACAAATACTCCCTACCTAACTTGCTTACACCAACCCCTGTCACACCCCATGCTTCAGTGGAACTGCCCTTTCTAAAGTCATGCTTGCCTCAGTCCCAGTGCAGCAGAAGGTGGGCCCAAATCTCTGCCCAAACCACATTTCCTGACCTGGGAGTTTTGCAGAGCCTCAGTTCCAGGGGCGGTGGTGACAGAGCTCATTTAACAAGCAGACAGGGCACACCTAGTTAAAACACATCACATTAAGACCAGAGACCAAACACTGCCCACAACAGGCAAAGAGAGACTATGGAGACAACTGGCCTGAAGGATAAAGCAGGCAGAACAAAACAGCAGAGCACAGACACCATACACTGGAGACACCCCTGGAACTGCTAGGCCCTAGTACACAGGAGACATGGCATGGCAGGGCACTATAAGATCTCTTCTTCATAAAACCATTAACCTCAAGAACAAGAGGCATAGCTGACTTTCCCAACACACAGAAACAGGCAGACTTAGACAAAATGAGAAGACAGAGGACTTTGTCCCAAATGAAAGAACAGGACAAGGCCATGGCCAGAGATCTAAATGGAACAGATATAAGTAATATGGCCGATGGAGAATTTAAAGTAATGGTCATAAGGATACACACTGGAAGAGAAAACAATGGAGGATATCAGACCATTAACACAGAGATAAGAATAACATAGCAGAAATAAAGGGTTCAGTAAACAAAATGAAACACACACTCGATGGAATGAACAGCAGGCTGGAAGAAGCAGAAGAATGAATTAATGACCCGGAAGACAGAGTAATGAAGAGAATCAAGTTGAAAAGAGAGAAAAAAGAATTATGCAAAATGAGAATAGACTTAGGGAACTCAGTGATTCAATCAAATGTAATAACACTCATATAATAGGAGTCCCACAAGAAGAAGAGAGAGAGAAATGGAGGCATAAAATTTATTTGAAGAAATAATAGCTGAAAATTTACTTAATCTGGGGAAGGAAACATCTAATCCAGGAGGCACAGAGAAACCCCCCGACAAAATCAACAAAACATATCCAAGACATTGTAATTAAGGTGGCAAAATATAGTAATAAAAAAAAAATTAAATGCAGTAATCCAAAAAAGATAGTTACATACAAAGGAAACCCCATAAGGCTATCAGTGGATTTTTCAGCAGAAACTTTCCAAACCATAAAGGAGTGGCATGATATATTTAAAGTGCTGACTTGGAAAAACCTGCAGCCAAGAATATTCTATCTAGCAAGACTAGGACAGGTAAAGAGTTTCCCAGACAAACAAAAACTAAAGGAGTTCATGGCCACTGAACCAGCCCAGCAAGAAACATTAAAGGGGACTCTGAGTGGAAAGACCAAAAGTGACAGTATGAAGGCAGGAAACATAAAACCAGTAAACATGAATATTTCTGTAAAACTCAGTCAAGGAGTTCACAAAATAAAAGGATGTCAAATATGACACCATATACCTAAAATATGGGGAGGAGACAAACTATTCCAAAAATAGATAAGGAAAGAAAACTTACAAATTCGTTCTATGAGACCACCATTACCCTGATATCAAAACAAGATAAAGACACCACCCACCCACCCACACAAGAATGTAGATGCAAAAATCCTCAGCAAAATATTAACAGACCGAATTCAACAGTTCATTGAAAAAATTATTCACTGCAATCAAGTGGAGTTTATTCCTGATATACAGATTGCCAACAGATATGTGAAAATGTTCATCATTTATCATCAGGGAAATGCACATCAAAACTACAATGAGATATCACCTCAGACCTGTCATAATGGCTAAAATCAACAACACAAGAAACAACAGGTATTAGTAGGGATGTGGGGAAAGGAGAACCCTCTTACAGTTCGCATTGTGGAAATGCGAACTGGTGCACCACTGTGGAAAACAGGATGGAGGGTCCCCAAAAAGTTAAAAAGAGAACCACCCTATGATCCAGCAATTGCACTACTGGGTATTTACCCAAAGAATACAAAAACACTAATTCAAAGGGATATGTGCATGCCTATATTTATAGCAGCATTAATTACAATAGCCAAGATATGGAAGCAGCCCAAGTGTCCACTGATAGATGAATAAAGAAGATGTGGTGTATATATACATACATACAATGGAATCATTCAACCATAAAATAGAATGAAATCTTGCCATTCACAACAACATAGATGGACCTAGAGAATATAATGCTAAGTGAAATAAGTCAGAGAGAGACAAATACCATATGATTTCACTCGTGGTGGAATTTAAGGAAAAAAATAAATGAGCAATGGGGGAAAAAAGAGAGAGAGACAAACCAAGAAATACTCTTTTTTTTTTAATCAGGAAACTTTTTCTTTTCTTTTTTTTCTTTTTTTTTTCTTTTTTTTTTCTTTTTTTTTTTTAGAGAGAGCACAAGCAGGGAAGAGGGGCACAGGGAGAGAGAATCTTTTTTTTTTTTTTTTTGCATTTTTATTCATCATTTGTTTATGCTATAATACATATTTTATACACTATTCTTAAGATTTGCTAAATGAAACTTGACATTTGACAGAAAATAAAGAAAATATTTTAAAGATCTACGTTTTTGTTTTTTTTAATTTACATCCAAATTAGTTAGCATATAGTGCAACAATGATTTCAGGAGTAGATTCCTTAGTGCCCTTTACCCATTTAGCCCATCCCCCCTCCCACAACCCCTCCAGTAACCCTCTGTTTGTTCTCCAGTTTAAGAGTCTCTTATGTGTTGTCCCCCCTCCCTGTTTTTATATTATTTTTGCTTCCCTTCCCTTATGTTCATCTGTCCTGTGTCTTAGGGTCCTCATATGAGTGAAGTCATATGATTTTTGTCTTTCTCTGACTAATTTCGCTTAGCATAATACCCTCCAGTTCCATCCACGTAGTTGCAAATAGCAAGATTTCATTCTTTTTGATTGCCGAGTAATACTCCATTGTATGTATGTATGTATATGTGTGTATGTACATATGTATATATACACACATATACATGCATATACACACATACATACATACATACATACATACATACATACCACCTCTTCTTGGGGAGAGAGCATCTTAAGCAGGCTCCATGCTCAGCGTGGAGTTCAACAAGGGGCTCAATCCCACAACCCTGGGATCATGAAATCAAGAACTGGACAAAATCAAGAAACTGAGCCAAAATCAAGAACTGGACTCTCAAATGACTGAACACCCAGGCACCCCCAAACTCTTAACTATAGAGAACTGATGGTTACCAGAGGGTAGGTGGGTTAGGGGATGGGTTAAATAGGTAATGAGGATTAAGAAGTGCACTTGTTGTGATGAGCACTGGGTGATTAAAATAGTTATTAAAAAATAAACTAAAATGTCTGTGGGGAAAAAAATCTTTAAAGTAGTTATGAGAGGAAAAAAGAAAAATAAATAAATTTGCTATTAGTAATACTCACTGGGAAATTTGGTCAGTGTACTGGGACCAGTTTTTAAAAGTGGGCTGTTATCCTACAGGTGTGGATGGATTTTTTTATCAAGCTCCTGTATGCTGATCAAAACTATCTTCTGGGGAGGGGCACCTGGGTGGCTCTGTCAGTTAAGCATCTAACTCTTGATTTGGGCTCCTGTCATGATCTCTTGGTTCATGAGATCCAGCCCTGCATTAGGCTCTGAGCTAACAGCGCAGAGCCTGCTTGAGATTCTCTCTCTTCTCTCTCTCTCTGCCCCTCTGCCCGTTTTCTATCTCTCTCAAAATAAATAAATAAATTTAAAATAAAATAAAACTATCTTCTGTGTAGAATAAAAAAATACAAGGGTGCCTGGGTGGCTCAGTGGATTAAGTGTCAGACTTTGGCTCAGGTCATAATCTCACAGGTCATGGGTTCGAGCCCCATGAACCCACTGGGCTCTGTGCTGACAGTTCAGAGCCTGGAGCTTGCTTCGGACTCTGTCTCCATCTCTCTCTACCCCTCCCCTGCTTGCGCGCTCTCTCTCTCTCTCTCCAAAATAAATAAACATTTTTTTAAATACAGTGGGATATGTGTTAAAGAAAAATAATTGCTGGGGTGCCTGGGTGGCTCAATCAGTTAAGCGTCCCATTTCAGCTCAGGTCATGATCTCATGGTTCATGAGGTCAAGCCCCACATCAGGCTCTCTGCTATCAGCAGAGATCCTGCTTTGGATCTTCTGTCTCCCCTCTCTCTCTCTCTCTGCCCCTACCTTGCTCATTCTCTACCTCTCTCTCAAAATAAATAAATACTTAAAAAAAGAAAGAAAGAAAAAGAATTGCCAACCTAATATTCTTAATCCTGTGAAAACATCCTCTAAGGATAAAGGTAAAATCTGGAAAAGGCTATAGCTATACTGTGTGATTCTAACCACATGACATTCTGTAAAAGGCAAAACAATGGAGATGGTAAAAGGATCCATTCATTTAGTGCACCCTTACCTGCATTTACTAGGTGTTTTGTTTCTCATAGATCTCGCAGAGGCTTTATGCCACTCTTAGAATAACATCATGTAGAGTAAAAGTGAAATGGGGCAATGTGGCATAAAGCCTGGCCTTCTCTAGGTCTTTACATTCTTTTAAGGTATATCATTTTCCTATAGGAAGATAAAAAAAAATCTAAATCAACAGTCTTAATGTCAACTTAGTCACTCTTCTGGTAGGAAATCACCGGACAATTATAAGTCTCTAAAAATAAGGCCCAATGATCACAAAATACCTGTCTTATTTTGAAAAACAGCTCTCTTCTCTTCATCCATCTCTTGCCATCTTCTAAACAGGGAATCACAAAACAAAGGCAACATAACCTACAAGAAAATAATTTTGAGGATCCAAGTGCTTTGTATTAAGCTAAGTCTGTCTGAAGCATTCGAGTATGACCTTACTGTACACCAAAGATTAATGACCCATGAATAATGTCGACCCATGAATAATGTCAACCCATAGAGCAGGGAAAGGGTAAAGGTTATCTGTCTCACATTAGGACATTTCATTGAGTCATAAGTGGCTGACTGGAAGGAGGGCCTCCCGATAGAAGTAGCACACTCCATCAAGACTTCTACTGCATCAGTGCACCAGTCAATAAATATGTGCTGTCGCCACTGGGTGCCACCTCCCAGTGAGTTCCTATCCTCAAGAACCTCTCTGTCTAGAACAGAAAATCATATACAGTGACAATCTAGTCATGAGAGGTATCAGAAGAGGATGCTTTAGGAGCGCAAGGCAGTGAGTGGCCTGGGAGTAAGAGTGCTCCTGGGAGAGCTGACAACCAGTCTTTAAGGGTCTGTGAGAACAGGAGGGCAGGTAAACCTCAGTGTGGGTGAGTGTCGAGAGGCTGGGGTACAGAGGTTGTGGAGAGAGGTGGTTTTCTCCTCCCCATTCCTAACTTTAGGCTTTAGACTAGAAACCATTTTCCCCTTCTTTATTTTCCCCCATACACCTGGCCCAATGCTGGTCCCCAAAGTATGTATGAGGTAAACAATTACTGGATAAGCAAGGCAGCAAAATGACTAACCAACACCATATTAGCGAGTCTCTCAGAGCCAAAGGAACCTTCTTATCTTCATAACAGTGATCTGCCTTGGTTTTCCGAGAGAAGCAAAACCAACAACTTCTTTCTTCAGAGCCACACACATACTTTTAAATAACTTATGATACCTGGTGGGTACTTTTCCTACACAGAAGTAAAAAACCTGAATCTACATCTCAAAATTTTAACTCCTATATTGGCAAGTTTAAAACGTGAACACTCGTTACAGGCCCAACTACTAGTTCTCTGGGCAGCCTTTTCTGCATCCCTCCTTCCACCTTTCACAGAAAGGAGCTCTGCCTCTCAGGCCATTGCTCCCTGTACTAATTCTGACACTTGTCACACCCATGCCTTGCTGCCCATGTCTTCCTTTCCAGTTTGCTAAATGTGAATGGAAGAATGAATGAGCAGAAACATTATCACACACACATGTAATTTTCCCAGTAGGTAAAATTACTTTGGGTTCCTAATCTAAAACTCAGAGGAAATGCTTTTATGGACTTTCTTTAATGAATACAGGATAACTAGAAGACTTCTAAAATGACTAGGTTTTCCCCAACCCCAGAGCTTCTAAGAGTGAATGAATGAATGAATGAATGAATAATGAAACTTACTTACCTTTCCATAATTTGGGTCCTTTTTTGTCATATAAAAAGGGTTGTATACTTCAGGATCATAAAGATTTCCAAATACAATTTCCTTTAGAAAAAAAAATACACCTAAGAGCAAATCACTGTATACAATGTGTTTTGCAAGATTCAAAAAAGCCAAATGCTTTATTCTGTTTTTATAGAAAATCATAGATTCAAAGGGTTAGAAGAAACTTCAGAAGTAATTTAGGCTGCAGAGACAGCTCACCACCTTCTGGGGGTAGTAATCATCAAGTTTAGTCTGAAGTCATCAACTAGCCTTAGTCTGAGAACTTTCTGCTCTGCCAGCCAAGTACTCTATTGGTCATTCTAACCACCAGTCTGTCCTTAGACTGAGTTGAAATCTGCCTTGGCACTGGAGACACTAATACTCTACCTCAAAACAACACAAAATTTATCTACCCATCACCCACCCATCAGTCTTTTAAATGTTTCAAGTTTTCATCCCCCTTCCTGTCATTTCTTCCTCTGACTAAATAACCCATATTTCTTCCCACTTTTCCTCCCAGGAGATGTTGTCTAGCTTCCACCCTCTTCTAAAGGTTCTGCAACTGCTGAAGATCCCCTCTACAGTGTGAATCAGGAGTGACAAGATAGCAACAGGGTGGACTTTGATGCTTCCCACTCCAAGCACTGCCTCCCTCAATACAGCCTAAGAGCCCAGATGTTTTCTTAGAAGTCCGCTCCCATAGTCAACTCACATTGAATTTACTGTCATTTAAAACCACTCCAGGGGTGTCTGGGTGTCTCAGTTGGTTAAGCATCTGACCTTGGTTCAGGTCATGATCTCACAGTTTGTGAGTTTGAGTCCCATGTTGGACTCTGTGCTGACAGCTAGGGCCTGGAGCCTGTTTCAGATTCTCTATCTCCCTCCTTCTGCCCTTCCCCTGCTCGCACTCTCTCTTTCTCTCTCTCTCTCTCTCGCAAAATAAACATTAAAAAATAATTTTTTTTTAACCACTCAGACTTCAACACATGCCTTTTCTAAGGCATGGCTTCCCCATCCTGTACTTGTACAATCACATTTCTGAGCAGAACTGTAAGCCTGTGCACTTTGGTTTCAAAGACACCTGGATTTGACACTGAGCTCTGCCTCTTAGAGTGCTTAGAAAGAAGTATTTAATGTTCATATCCAGAAATTTTGCTCACCAAATCAATACTCTAACTTTCCAGGCAAACTATGCTAGATCTCCAGTAAGTACCTGGGAACTTAGGCAGACCTAAATTCCAAAAGAGGGTCCTGACCTCAAGGTTAAAACAGAAAAATTTCTAAAAGCATCAGCAAAATTTTATTCTTTTATAAAGCCAAATTGAGGAACAGTATGTAGAAAGCTATGGTCCCTACACCTAATGGTTGACTGACTGAATAGCATGGAATCCCCTTCTCCCTTGCTCTCTTCCTACTTGAAAGATTAGAATGCCTTACGCTCTCTTTCCTGGCCCTGCTTCTAGCTAGGACTTGCAATGTGGCCCATTTATGGCAAAGAGGATCTAAGGGGAAATCTGCTAGGAGCTTCTGGGGACTCTTTGCTTCCAGATCAAAGGATTAGGTATAAGATAAAGGTACCCTGGCACCACTCCTTACCCCTTCTTCCTGTCTTGAGCACAGACCTAACACCTGAAGCTGTAAGTAACCAAATGTGCTTACAAATGTAAGAATGAGGAGGAAAAAACAAAAATATTAAGGATAGCAGAAAAGAATTATAGGAAAAAAACCTGGGTGATAAATGACATTGCTACACTGCCAAAACCCACAGTTAGACCACCTACCCATCAATTTCTTAAGTGAACAATAAATGTCCTTATGATTTAAGCTACTGCTATTCTCTTTACATTTACTTAAAAGCATTCCTGATAAATCTAGTTCCAAATCAATACTTTTATTCCTTCC
This sequence comes from Panthera pardus, assembly GCF_024362965.1. NCBI lineage: Eukaryota > Metazoa > Chordata > Mammalia > Carnivora > Felidae > Panthera > Panthera pardus. The sequence continues at coordinate 22,060,079 of NW_026526832.1, forward strand.
TTCTGAAACTCCAGGTTTAAAAATGTAGTAAGCTGTATTACAATTCTGTGAATTCATCTTAAATACAAAAATAATGTCAGGTCTGTTTGCATAATAACCAGTGAAAATGTTGGCCCAACTCTTTAAAGTATACTTTATTAAGAAAACAAAGAACTCTCAGTACCATTTTATTTGTGCACTTTAAAAGACATTCAAGATTCTCTTGTTTCATTTTCTCCAACCCTCCGTATGAAATTACTTTTCCTGCAATTCTCTGAACAGGCTCTGCAACATTTTCAATCCATTTTTTATGTAACACCTCTCCTCTTCTTTCCTTAAAAGTATCCAGATGCTGAAAATACATATCCAGTCTTTAATGAAATGATACAAACAAGGAAAACAAATTATTAAGGTTTCCATTTATTGTCATTTGAATAAGGGGGAGAAACACTTGTTCCCACTTTTAAACTCTCAACACATTTGGGTTGCAAGGTCCTAGCATAAGATAATCAAAGAACATAATAAAGTTCAGGAGGGGAACCTGAGAGCATAGAGCAGGAAGAACCCATGAAATGTTCTAAAGCAGAAGTGTGCCTGGAGATTAAACTACATTCAAACCACTTCTAACTCATGAAACTCCTTTTTTTTTTTTTTTTTTTTTTTTTTAAGGATTTCAAAGCATTCCTGTCACCTACTGCATGTCTCTAGCCTTCATCATCAAAGTCTGTGACAAAACTGGTAGAGTAGAAAGAGCGCTAGACTTATACCAACCAGCACCTCTGTCTGAATCTATAGGAGGGTAATCCCACCTACCTTTTTTTTTAATGTTTATTATTGAGAGAGAGAGAGACAGAGCACGAGCAGGGGGAGGGGCAGGGAGAGAGGGAGACACAGGATCAGAAGCAGGCTCCAGCCTCTGCACTGTCAGCACAGAGCCTGACACAAGGCTCGAACTCCCCATGAGATTATGGCCTAAGCCCAAGTCGGCGCTCAACCAACTGAGCCACCCAGGCGTCCCCCGCTCTTTTTATTTTTTTGAGAGAGACAGAGCAAGTGGGGGGCGGGGGGCAGAGAGAGAAGAGACAGAGAATCCCAAGCAGGCTCCACACTGCCAGGCTCAAATATGACCGGATCATGACCTGAGTCGAAACCAAGAGTCACATGCTTAACCCATTGAGCCACCCAGGCACCCCCCACCTACCTCTTTTTGATGCTTAGCTGAAAATATACGTGAACTTCCTTTGTAAATTAGAACACAAACATTAAAGTACCACTGTAACACCAAATTTCAATCTCATTAAAATGAAAACTCCTTTAACTTTATTAATTTCATAGTAACTCTGAGTACAATTGGACATTACCCTTAAATACTATTTCTGGTGGTTTTATATATCCCCTTTTCGATGTGGGAACATATGAGAAATAGGTTTTAGTCAGAAAGAATTTCCATTCAGTACCAGAACAAAGAGGGGGAGCTCTTAGAACGATCTCTCAGATCCTTTACGGGCAGATCTAGGAATCCAGACCTCTCAGTGACCCTGCAAGGAGGTGGCACAATTTCAGATCTATGTTGTATAAGCAGATCAACCAGAGGAGGTTCATTCTCTCAGCAAAATGAATCTCTGTGACACAGTGACATCCTCTTAGCCATGTTGCTCTGCACCACTCTTGCTTACCTGGAACATACTTAGAATCCAGGCTGTAGCCAACTCTTACCTTGGCAATGTAATTTTCTCTAAATAATATTGCATGTACACCTTCATCAATGTCTTCTCTAGCTAACACCTAAAATTACAGAACTGAATGTCAGGATGTAAATCCTAAAGAAACAAAACAGAATGACAAAATTCACTGTATTTTACCAATACTTTTACTGTAAATCTACTGCTTATACCTCAAAGAATATTTTGTAACATTTTTATTAAGGAAAATTTTAATTTAAATTTTAGTTAATTTGCATTCAGTGCAATATTGGTTTCATGAGTAGAATTCAGGGATTCATCTCTTACATACAATACCCAGTGCTCATCACAAGTGCACTCCTTAGTACGCATTACCCATCTAGCCCATCTCCCACCCACCTCCCTCCATCAGCCCAGTTTGTTCTCTATCACTCAAAGTCTCTTGTGGTTTGTTTCCCTCTCTTCTCTCCCCCTCCCCATATGTTCATCTGTTTTGGTTTCTTAAATTCCACATATGAGTGCGATCATATGGCATTTGTCTTTCTCTGATTTATTCTGCTTAGCATAATACACTCTAGCTCCATCCATGTCATTGCAAATGGCAAGATTTCATTCTTTTTGATAGCTGAGTAATATTCCAGTGTGTATATATACCACATCTTCTTTATCCATTCATCAGTCAATGGGCATTTGGACTCTCTCCATAGTTTGGCTATTGTTGACAAATGCTGCTATAAACATCAGGGTGCATGTATCCTTCAAATCTGTATTTTTGTGTCCTTTCAGTAAATACCTAATAGTGCAATTGCTGGATGGTGGGTGATGTTCTATTTTTAGTTTCTTGAGCAATCTCTGCACTGCTCTCCAGAGTGGCTGAACCAGTTTGCATTCCTGCCATCAGTGCCAGAGTGTTCCCCTTTGTCTGCATCCTCACCAACAGCTGTTGTTTCTTGTGTTATTAAGAGAAATTTTCAAACGATTTTCTGTGAACCCAAGTTCAATATTTATCACCTTAGGGTTTTTCATCTGGATCACTATGAACTGATCGTCCAACTTTTATGCCTATAGGGCTAAGAAGGAACAAATGGAAAGACAATAAAAATCCAGTATCTGGAAGAAATATGCTATTACCTAGAACTAGTGTAAAATAATACAGGTTCTTAAAACTATGTTTTTCAATCTCTGGCTCTTCTTTCAGTTCTTTCAAGTGAATGCATCAAAACAAACTAGACCCCAAACTCAGATAACAAATCTGTGAATAAAAGAAATCTCAAAAAGGAGAGTTGCATTGTTACCCATATATTTAACAGCAACACATGAAATCTAAAATAATATTCAGACAGCTCTTCAGGTCTTCAAAATAAAACTATCTTATTGATGTAAGCAGAATTTTGCTTTGACTCCTTAGACTCATTTTAAGACGGCAATTGAAAAACCATGTAAAACAATTAAGTGTTTTCCCCTGATACTATACACTTAGAACAAATCAATCTATTTATTTGGAGAAGTAGAAACATCTACTTGGACAAACATCGTGGAAAATCACATTTTTTTTAACCCATCCTATTATCAGCATATAATATTGATCATGTGTCTGATTTTCAAACTACTTTTTGTTTGTTTAAGGAAATAAACATTTTTGGCTTCCATAGCTCCGAGCTTTCTTTGTGATTTTGCCAGAAAACATAAGGAAGATGTTAATGACTTTTGGCAGTACTTTTGAAACCCACAGCTTTTCATGCCCACGCACTCGCACAGACACAAATGTTTAAAGGTCTCACCACTTTTACTGCTACCACTGCAAAAGGAGCAAAATAAAGGACTACTCCAAGAGCTTTTCTTTACAGTGAGGCAAATTATAGGATCATGTAAAATAATGACACTTTCTTTATGAGGAAATCATTGCTTTACCAGACCCTTAAGTAGCAGAATCAACTGGCGAGCCCAGACCTGGCTTCTCCGCTGGCAGAGCTCCCAGACTGCAGCCTGTACCCACCCACCGTACCGCCCTGTGGGTGTCCTGAACCTCTAGTGAGCGACAGCAGGGGCACTCGAACCACTCTTGGTCAAATTTGGTCCCGGATCATTCCCATTCAGTGAATTCTTAACAGTGCCTTGCTTCTGCCAGGCATTGTTCTAATTCTAGGGAATCCAACCGTGACTAAGACAAAATACTTCTCAAGGGATTTATGTCCCATCACCAAAATAACGTCCCCAAATGCCACATTACTTTACCTCCATTAAAGCAACTGACTCAAGCTCTGGCCATTCTTTTAATTTTTCTGGCCTGAAATGTTCACCACAGGTAGACACTTTCTTGGAAGCCATAGATAATAGGATCCCTGAGGGGAGAGAATAAATTGAAGAGACTTAGTAAGGCAGAAAGCAGTTTGAATCCTGGCTCTGCCACGTGGTAAAGTCCCTAAGTAAAACAAACTAAAACAAAATCCTGGCACCCCCCAAGACTCAGTTTCAAAAGGGGTAATTACGCTTCCCCCACATATTGCTGTGGGGTCACCCACCCAGCCTGGGGCTCCACGGTGGACGGCGTGGGCTCCCCAAGATGCAGGACAGAGACTCCAGAACCCCCAAGCCCCTCCCCAGCCAGCTAACCCACCACCAGACGGAGTATTGCAAGACGGAAAAGGGGGCGTCCTTTTAAAAACAAAGAACTGGGGGGAGAAAAAAAGAATAAATAATAAATAAATAAATAAATAAATAAATAAATAAATAAATAAATAAATAAAAACAAAGCACTGGGTTGAAACTCGAAGCTCCACTTCCCTCAACAGGCCCTACCCTTTTCTTGTTCCCGCAGGGGACGCGAAGGATGAGGGCAGGTCAGGGGGGAGGAGGGTCCCCAGGAGATGCCATATCCACCCACCTGGGGCCTTCAACTGCCCAACCAACACCACCCTACATTTTGACTGGCTTCAAATGAATAGACGTCTTCTAAATTGATACTACAAAGAACATACAGTTTATCTGCACGATCTAGGGCTACAATTAGGAGAGGAATGATTTTTAGGGTTCCCTTTGCCTAAGGAAAACAAAATTCTTCTCTCCTGTGTTCTAGGTCTTACTGTGTCTTCCCAAGACCAGGGGTCAGACTCAACATGAGCCAGAGGGTGCCATGCAGAATCAGAATCAGCAAGTGTGTAATCATACTCAAAATAAATTTTTTTAATATTCTAAAAACTGTTAGAAAAACCTGGGGAGAATATGTGGCAATGGATTTTAAGGGTGCCTGACCAAAGGGGACACACCTACCTTGATTTAGGGAAAGATCAAGTGAATTGATAGGCATTCAGTAAAGTAGCTATCATTTTTTTTTTTAACGATTTATTTCGTGAGAGAGAACACCAGTAGGGGAGGGGTGGGGTGGGGTGGGGGGGAGAGAGAGAGACAGAGAGAAAAAGAATCCCAAGCAGGTTCCACGCCATCAGCACACAGTCCCACATGGGGCTCGAACCCACTAACCATGAGATCATGACCTGAGCAGAAATCAGGAGTCGGAGGCTTAACCAACTGAGCCACCCAGGTGCCCCAGCTGTCATTATTTTTTATTGGATCTTTCAGGCAATATTTAACTTCTGGGGAACATACATTTGTAATAATTATCAATACAAGGTATTGTGATTTCTTAATTATCATACAGACACTGAATTTAAGTGGAGTTTATTGCAGGTGCTTGAGTGCCTTCCTTGGTCCTCAACATGAATGAATCCTGCTGGCAAATGGCTTCTCTGAAGCAGCCTTCTTTTGTGTCTTCTTACCAATCAAGGATCAAGGTGTGTGCTCCTTTGTTGCTAAAACCTTTGGAAGGTGACAGAAAAGAAGAGATACGTGTGATATAGGAATGAGGGGCCAACAAGAGCAGAAAGAGTTCCTCAGCTCAGCTGAACCCTCTGAAGCCTAGTGCGACCAGAGCCAAGTGATTCATCTCGCAGGCCAGGGCCCCATCCAAACCTGCCTCAGCCTCTCCTCACTCTATCTGGATTCAGAAACTTGCAGAGATTCCAGGACACAGCCAACCCTATTATGGGTGGGGTAGATTGCTGACGTGTGCTAGGAGTTGAGGGACCTCCCCCGTGGTCCTGCTTTTATATGTCGGGATATCTGGGGTACTAAGTTATACTTGGATTATTATGATTTAGAAAATACCACCTTCCTTTCTTCCCTTTTTTCAAAGCTCTGAACCTTGATCCTCCACCTTCACTATCAGCTGACAGATGACCTTCTCACTTCGCTGAGAAAATGAGGCAAACAGAAGTGAATGATGTTCTTTCACAAAATTCACCACGCTATATCCATGTACTCTGCTTTCCTTCCTCTTAAAATGGGTCGCTTGTCCTGCCCTCCATTTGAGTCCTGGATCCCACCTCTTTACAGGTAGAGGGTGTAGGGAGGATAGGCGAATGGATGAGGGGGACTATTTTAGGTAGAGAAGTCAGAGAAGTCTTCTCTGAGAAGGTGTTTGTGCAGAGGTGTGAGTGAACTGAGGGAGACATGGAGAGATCTAGGGAAAGAGTGTTCCAGGTGGAAGGACTAGCAGAAGCAAAACCCTGAGATGGGAATGAAGTTGGTATATTAAGAAAACAAAAACAAAGTTGGTGAGGCTGGAGCATAATGACTGGAGAGAAGGCAGGTGCCTAATGGTACAGGGACTTAGAGACCATGCTAAGGAATTAGAATAAAATCCAAAGCGTGAAGGGAAAGTCATTCAAAGGTTTACAGCAGGGAAGAAATCTAACATTTTTTAAATGAATATAGCTTCTTCATGGAGAACTGGTTATACAGGGGCAACAGCAGAAGCAGGAAAATCAGTTAGGAGGCCAGTGCACTAAGCCAGTTAAGATCACAATGGCTTGAGCTGGTGGTAGTAGTGAGGAACTGAAAAGTGAATAAACTGACAGAACTCAGTACCTGTTAGACGTGGGAAGTGAGTAAAGCAAGAAATCAAAGACCACACTTGGATTTTTGTCCTGAGGCATCCTGGTTGGATTATAATCAAGGGGAAATCTGGAGGCAAAGCGAGTTTGGCAGCAAGAGGGGAATACAAAAGTAAAGAATAATCCTTCTGGGGGCTGGTTAAATTCAAGATACTTGTAACCACTACAATATATAAGGAGGGTTCATAAGGTATCAGTATAAAGCAACTTACTTTTTTTCCTCGCTGTCTATTTAAGCCTGTTCCGTTGATGTAGTTCTCCTGCCCTGCTTTACCTGTTTTATTTTCCTCATTGCACTTATTACCAGCTCACATATTACACACTTATTGGTTTATTGTCTGGCTCCCCCATGAAATGTAAGTTCCTAAGGATCAGAGATTTATCTCTTGTTTACCACTATGCCCCTCAAAGATTGCCCGGCTCAGAGTAGGTGCCTGTTATATTTTGAGGAAGCAAGCAAGCAAGCACAGGGGAGGATACTAAAACATGACAGTAAAAGGAGTTAAACTACAAAATAAAGTTTTACTAAAACTTCTATGAGTGAGTAAAAATAAAAGTAGCTCCCTTATCTTCTGGGGGTGGGAGTAAGGAACTGGAGAGACAGAGAAGAAGACGGAAAGGCTGTATATTCAGACTAACACACCATTCCCATATTGATTTCTAACCAGGAGATGAGGAGGGTGGGCTGTGACTTCTCCTCCAAATCCACTCCTAAAACAGGCTCTACTCCAGAGCCTTGTACATAGGGTAGAGAAGAAAACTGAAGGAGAAAAGTGGCAAGCAGACCTAGACCTGGAAGCAGTAGACTACGTTAGACCAGTCACATGGTCACCAAGTTTAATTGTAGTCACCTTAGGATGAGAAATCGGTGTTCTGTGAACACCTACATTTGTATACATTTTGCTTTTGGGGGCTTTTACTTCACTCCTTAAATTTTACCACATTGAATTTAGTACATGGTTCTTTTGATAATTTTCTGCCTGTTTTGGTTGAGTTAGGGGAAACAAAATGTAGGGCCTGGCTTGGGTGTGATAAGTGGTAAATAGCAGAGATACTAGAGACGGTGGGGAGACAAAAGAAGGGCAAAAATTCACAAGAAAGTAGGAAAATCTGATAGCCCACCCACCAGAGGGCATATCCATTGTGAAACTCTCAGGGAAATTCTCTCCATTCCCTCTGAATGCTTCTCAGTTTCTTCTACTCTCTCCCTTGCCTTGTTTGGGAGTAAAGGGGTACAGTCCCCTGCCTCCTCTCCTCCCGAAGGCCTGTCATACAGAGAAGCTCCCAGCTACTCAGACTTTGGTATCAGCAATTGCTACCTCGTGAATGGCAAAACAGGACCATCCCAGCACTCACCACATCCTGGTCCTCATCCCTTTCTATTTCTTGGCTGAGGGCCATGGAAGAAAAGTGCCCTTCAGAGTTGACCTCTTTGGGACTTGGTTTCTTTTCTCTCATGAAAACATAGAGGCTCTTTTTCCAGAAAGGATGATCCTTTGTTTCTGCAGGAAGGAACCAGAAAGAATTCTCTTAAATAGCAACTCAATTGCAGCGTTTAATATTTTAATTTGAAGTTGATGAGTTCTAACGTTTATTTATTTCTGATAGAACACAAAGTGGGGAGGAGAAGAGAGAGAGGGAGACACAGAATCTAAAGCAGGCTCCAGGCTCTGAGTGGTCAGCACAGGGCCTGATGCTGGGCTCGAACCCACAGACCATGAGATCATGATCTGAGCTGAAGTCGGTCGCCTAACCGACTGAGCCACCCAGGCGCCCCTGAAGTTGATAAGTTCTATTTGAATCTACACATTTTTATGAAAAAGAAACCCAAATAAATAGCATTACCTTACACTAATAATAGTTTCATTTGAAATCTCTTTGCTGCTTAATCAAACAGCTGAGTGAGGCTCTTTCAGGGTCAATGACCCCCTCAAAGAGCTGTCCACTGTGTCTTCCCAAGGAAGATCTAACTTGCCAAAAACAAATATGCCTCCCCCCACTCTCCGATGCCATAATTGGGATATTTCCCTAATTCGCAGACCAGAATCTAATCTTCCACCTCCTTTTTCCAAAGGGAACTCATAGACTTAAGTAGTCTAAAATACTGGCCCCCAGGTACTCCAACTTGCAATATTCTCCTTCAGATCTGGATCCCACTCTGCTAGAAGAGATATTTGAGGACAAAACCCCTCCTTTTACATTATATATAGAAATTAAATAGGATTTAAATGTTTACTATCCTAAAACCTGACCCAAACAGGTATGTATGAGACTGTGGCAGTTAGGGATTATACAGAAACTTACTCTATTGAAACCGAGTATACAAGAGTGTTTCTGACTCATTCCATTTTAAAGCCTTTAGCTACCAAGTGAATAAGGCTTAGCGCCAATACTTTCTATTATTCCTTAATTTCAGCTCCCATTCAAAAAGCAGCCAATAATTAAACCACACCTCTAGAACGACGGCCAGCTCCATCTCTAAAAGTCATCGGTTTCTACAGTTAGTCATTCTCTCTGCTGCCCATCCCAGCATCAAACATCTCTAAAAGCCCTGTGCCTTCTGCCATACTGCATTTATTTATCAAATTCTGAGCCTATTCAGAAAAAGGAAAGAGTACTGCAGCTAGGGACAGAGAATTGTACACCAACATCCTAAAGAATATTACACAAGCTCATTTTTCTTCTGCTTTGCTAGGGTTTTTTTGTTTTGTTTTGTTTGAGAGAGAAAGAGAGACCATGTGCAAGCACACTTGTGTAAGCGGGGGAAAGGCAGAGAGAGAGGAAGAAAATCTTACGCGGGCTCCACGCTCAATGTGGAGCCTGACACAGGGCTCAATCCCACAACCCTGGGATCATGACCTGAGCCAAAATTAAGAGTCAGACACAACCAATTAGGCTACCCAGGCACTCCAGGTTCTCGTTTTATTATCATCAACAGTTTTACTAAGGTGTAACTTACACATCATAAAATTCATTCATTTTAAGTGATTCAAATCAATGATTTTTAGTATATTTACAGAGTTGTGCAACCATCACCATAATCTAATTTTGGAACATTTCTATCAGTCTAAAAACCTCATGCTCATTTACAGTCACTCTCCATTTCCCAACCCTAGCCCTAGCTCAACAACAATCTACTTCCTGTCTCTATAGATCTGCCTTTCTGAACATTTCATATAAATACAAGCATACAATATGTGCTCTTTTGTGACTGTCCTCTTTCACTGAGTATAATAGTTTTAAAGTTCATCCATTTAGTAACATGTATCAGCACTTCTTTCCTTTTAATCACCAAATACTCCATGTATAGATACACCACATTTTGCTTATCCATCTACCAGCTGATGAATATTTGGGTTATTTCCACTTCTTGGCTATTGTGAATTCATGTATAAGTCTTTATGGACATATGTTTTCATTTCTCCTGGGTAGGAGCTGAATTGCTTAATGTTTCACATTTTGAGAAACTGCCAAACTATTTTCCAAAGTGACCATTTCACATTCCCTGCAGCAACATCTGAGGGTTCTCATTAGTTTTAATCAGATAGTTAAACACATTATGTAACTATATAGAGAGATCTCTTACTTTAATTCCATAACTAGTTAATTGAGATGATTCCCTCAGTCACACACACAAGAGTAAGGACCACCACTCTGCTTATAACATCTCTTCACTCTGACTATACCTACTATCCAACAAAAGTAGTCCAAAATTCCATTTTTACGGCTCCAACTCCAATGAAATATCTTCTAACTTTTAATTTTAACAATTTATTTTCTGTCTGTGCTTGTTATTTCTGAATGTATCAGCAGTTTGTGGGGTTTTTTGTTTGTTTTGAGAGAGAGAGAGAGAGAGAGAGAGCGAGCATGTGCACGTGCAAGTGGGGTAGGGGCAGAGAGAGAGGGGAGAGAGAATCTGAAGCAGACGCCATGCTGTCAACACAGAGCCCGATGTGAGACTTGAACTCGTCAACTGTGAGATCATGACCTCAGCCAAAATCCAGAGTCAGATGCTTAACCAACTAAGCCACCCAGGTGCCCCAGCAGTTTGTTCTTTAAGACCAGAAGAAGTTGAGGAAAGTTGCCACCTCACCCAGACACAGAAGTGGGAGACGCCTGATGTCACACTACAAGAGCCTGGTGTATGCCTCAGCACTGCTCCAAGAACTTGAAAGGATGGTGGGAGTGGAAACACAGCCAGGCGTCTTTAATGAAAAAACAGTAAAGCCATGGAATGCCAGACTTACTTGTAAATGAGTGCTTTTCCTGCTTCTTGAGATTCCAGGGGATGAGGAGCTCTTGCCACGGGTTTCAAATCAAAATTACCATTGTTAAAATTCACTTTCACTTTTAACCTTTAACAAGATAACATGTGTGAGGATGTTTTGAAGGATATTTTGAAAACGAAACAGTGATCTTAAAGTTTTGTTTATATACTCCTTAAAAGAAGTTTGAAAAACCACACACCACCTTGCACATTTTAAAACTGACACACCTAGGGGCACCTGGGTGGTTCAGTCGGTTAAGCGTCCGACTTTGGCTCAGGTCACGATCTCACAGTTCGTGAGTTCGAGCCCTGCGTCGGGCTCTGTGCTGATAGCTCAGAGCCTGGAGCCTGCTTCCCATTCTGTGTCTCCCTCTCTCTCTGCCCCTTCCCTGCTCATGCTGTGTCTCTCTCTGTCTCAAAAATAAATAAACATTGAAAAAAAATTAAAAAAAAAAAAACTGACACACCTAAAATTTTTCACTGTAAGTTTAAGTAACTTTGTTTCTCATTTCTCTTGTAACTCTTGTTTCAAACAGATTTGGGATAAGATGAGTGTTGTTGGTCTTACTATGAAACTTTAAGGATATAATTTGATAAAATGGATTTTAACCAACATATTAATAAAGCACACCAAATCTGAAAGTAATCACATAAAACTGTTAGATGAGCATTATAGCCAATGTACTTTGAAAATTTTATCAGTTCCACAAAACATTCCAGTTATATTCATAAGAAGTATCACTAAATTATAGGACTTTATTCCAAATTCAGAGCAACCCAACACAGACCAAGTACCCTGATTCTAAGGCAAGTCTTTAAATCTATCGATCATCAATCAACTAATTAAAGTAAAATAAAATATACATGACAGGGAAATACAGAAAGACCTATGGGTTGAATTTCCTTGCTTCATCATTAAAGGAATTCTCTTTAAAGACAGTATTTTTATTTATCCCTTTATTTGGCACCCTGGAATTTTTTACACCCAGGTTGAAAGGTATGACTTTCTTTTAAAAAGTGAGTTAAGATGTGATGTGAATGCAGGCTTGTTCCCAGGCAGATCAATTTTTAAAAAGAGTACATATAGACTTCAGAATCAGGAAAATTGAGTTCCTTAAAACTATCTGTGAATACCTTAGAAAGTCTATAGAAACCCGCTCTGTCTATGCCAGTTTGAAATTCACAGCTTAGAGGGAACCCACTCATTCTTTGAGGCATCACTATCTCACAAGAGATATTAAAGGGGAAAAAAAAAAGTCTTCTTAACACACACACACACAGTAGAGGCCAGAAATGTGGGAAGCTGGGTCCATCTATAGTGGTGGGCAGCAAGAGCAAGTAGAACACACCTGAAGGCAGATGCCAATAACAGAGTTAACTTGATACTAAGCCATGTACCAGCTATAATGTGAGGACACCAAACTTGAGACTGTCACACTAAGCATAGACCTTTTAAGGGAGCTTAAGTGGGCCCAGGTTAATGGTATCCTAGCTACAAGCAGAGGCAGAAACAGAAACAAATCCTCCCCTAGACTGGGCCAATAGGATACCCAAAGTTCAAATCATGTCATTAAATCATAAATAAAATTCACTAAGCAAAGCATATAAGAAAATAAACCATTATAATTGAGAATTAGCAGAGAAAACAATAGATTTAGCTTCTTCAAGGAATACAGAATTTGGAATTATCAAATGTAGAATGTAGTATATACCAATGTATTTTAAAGAAAGAAATGATCCAATCACCAATATAAGAAAACAGTTAAGAGCCTATCAGAAATGAAGAAGCATATTGGAAGGAGGAAATTTAAGAAATTTAAATGCTAATATTGAGCACAGTGAGGAAAGAATTAGTAAACTGGAAAACATATTCAAAACATATTCTATTCTAAGAAGATGGAAAATATGAAAGACAAATTAAAAGATACTAAGATATAAAAAAGTCTGATATATGTCTGAATCCAGACGCAAAAGGGAAAGAATAAAGAAAAAACAATAAAGAGATCATTGCTGTGAATTTTCCTGACTGATGAAAAACATGAATACAGAGATCCAGAAAGCACAATATATACCAGTAGGTTAAATAAAAAGAAATCCATACCTACACCTGTAGCAAGAGTACCGAACACTAAAGACAAAGATTTTATAAGCAGCCACGGAGAAAGGACAAAAATCAGAATGGCAGCAGACTTCTCATAAACAATAGAAACCAAAAGCAAGAGAATTATATCTTTAGAGCATTCAGATAAAATAAATTATCAACCTACAATGCAAACTGTCTTTAAAGAATGAGAATAAAATAAAGATATTTAAGGTACAGTAAAATTGAATATTGAAGGCTGAATTTCAGGGGGAAAATGTCTCCACTATTACAGTATAAAATGGAAGACAGGGAGGCCCTGGGCGTCTCAAGTCAGTTAAGCAACCGACTTTTGGTTTCAGCTCAGGTGAGGAACTCATGGTTTGTGAGTTCAAGTCCGCGTTGGGCTCTGCACTGACAGTGTGGAACCTGCTTGGGATTCTCTCTCTCTCCCTTTCTCTCTACCCTTCCCCTGCTCGCTCTGTTTCTCTCTCAAAATAAATAAACTTAATAAATAAATAAATAAAATGGAAGACAGAATGGCAACCCTCCTCTATGGAGGAGTCCCTCCTCTATACAGCGGTCTCCCATATTTATTTTCCTATGGATATGTCTGCTAAATCTTGGATTCACCCAAACTAGACATCATTTTTTTTAATTAATATAATTATATAAGACAAACATTGAATGATTTCAGTCCCAAGAAACTGATGCTCCTCTTCGTTATTTTATTTCTATCCAAGATCCCACTGTTATATTTTCTACTAGGCTGGGTTAAGTGTCCTTCCTCTGTGCTTCCATAATAACCTGTGCATATCAGTATTATCACATTTGCCACATTGTAATGGAATTATCTATTTTAAATGGCTATCTTCTCTAAGTTATTTAAAGCAATTACAACTCAACGCATGATACTTTGATTGAATTAATTTGATATAGGAGTTGAACTGTGTCCCCCAGAAAAGATATATTCAAATCCTAAACTCTCATCTCTGTGAATGTGACCTTGTTTGGAAATAAGGTCTTTGTAGATGTAATCAAGTTAAAATGAGGTCATGATGGATTAGGGTGGGCTCTAATCCAGTGTCAGATGTTATAAGAGGGAAACTGGATGCAGACACAGACGGAAGACCATATGACCATGGAGGCAGACATTAGAGTGTTAAGGCTGTATGTAAACCAACTAAAAAGGTTGCCAGCACCCACCAGCAGCTAGAAAGGAGGCAAGGAAGGAGCCTCCCCTAGAGCCTTCATAGAGGGAATGGCCCTGCTGACATCTTGATTTTATACTTCCAGCCTCCAGAACTATGAGAGAATAAATTTCTGTTGTTTTAAGCCACACAGTGTATAGCACTTTGTTACAAATGCCTTAGGAGACTAATATATAAGATAAATCTCAAATCTGAATTCCTCTCTGACTCTTTTCCCTGGCCTTCCAAATCTGGCCAACAAAATCTAAAATTCCTTTGTTTCATCACATCAGTCTCTTCATTTCAATTCCTTTTGCCACATCCTGAGGCCTTTATCAACAGAAGATAGATCCTTATAAAACTTCAACAATCTCCAGCTTCTTGTCCTATCTTATCTCCAATCTATCGTATACATCATATGCCAGATTAAAGTTTCCAGGATTTCATGCTGTCCTCAATGACTCCCCAATCCCTACATGATAAAATCCCAATTTTAAGCTGGTATTGAAGGCTTTTCGCAAAATGGCTCCGACCTAGTTTCACAGACTTAACCAGTGACTGGTCATATACTCATTCACTTCACAGATAAGCAGACAGTTGCAAACTGTGTGATAAGTGAAAAAATACATGTATGTCAACTGGTGGGACAAAAGAGGGACTGGACCAGACTGCCTAGTATAAGGAGGTGAACTGGAAATATTTCACAGAGGAAGTGTTAAAGTAGCATTTAACAAAGTCTTGGGAACAGTGTTTTCCTCAAAAAAAGAATGGGCACAGAGCAGAACACCAGAGAAAGGCACCATCAGTGGCAAAGAAGTATAGGAAGAGATCAAGAACTTCAGGTAAACAAGTGCAATGCCCTACCCCCTTCCTTGGATCCTTCCCTACTATAAAGCAAAAGCCTTAAGCTTCTGGAAAGAGGCAAGTAATTCTTCCCATCCCCCTCCAGAACAACAAGCAAAGATATACTGCTTCTGGGAGAGAAAAGCAAAACCTGCCTGCCTATGGAGGAGGAATAAGAGGGGTACACCCAGGAGCAAGGCAAGGATCCACTGCTACTAGGATAAGAACAGAAGCAAAAACCCTCTGTCCCAGGAGGAGGGACAAGAAACAGCTTTCAGTCCAGAATCCTATACCTATACCAAGCAGAGATCTGCTACTATTGGCAGAGGGGCAGGAAACTATCACCCAAGAACAACCACACAAGGTAGTTTGACTGCCACAGAGAGAAGGGGAAGGAACTCTAAGAACATGCTGCTCCTGAGGCCCAACCACATAGAACATGCCTAAAACTGAGGCAGGACAAGAAAACAGAAAAATTCCTCTGCTGCCACTATGAGCCTAGCAATAAGCAACAAGCAATAGCAGTGTATTTCTGGGGATGAAGCAAGAACACAGAGAGACTCACCCCACACCTCTCACACACACCTCTGTGATGCAGGCTTGCAGAGATAGCCAAAAAATGAAGAGGGAGCAGGAACACTTCAGAAACCCTTCTGGCCTACCAGCCCCCACCCTAAGCACAAGGTAACAGCAGCCCACCACTAGAGGTATTTGAAGCCTAAGGTGCACTAAAGGTAACAATAGCAATAATACCTAAACCCAGCTCAACTTCTGACTAGATAAGCCCAATTCTCCACACTAACGGTTGAAAGAAGAAAAAGCATATCTGTTTCTAGACATACTCCGTCTATACTGGTGTACCTCTAATGCCTGGCATTCAATCAAAAATAACAAGACACGCAAAGAAAAAAAAAAGGCAAGACACAATAACCTCAAATATCGAGCATTTAATAAAACATTACAAGATATTGGGGAGAGGGGCAAGACAAAATAACCCATTGTCAAGAGTGAAAGCAATCAACAGAACCAGATTGAGAAATGACCCCTCCCCCCTACCATGGGAACTATCAGATAAAGAATTTAAAATAACTATGATTAATATGTTAAAGCATCTAGTGGAAAGGTGAACATGTATAAACAGATGGCAAATTTCAGGAGAAATTAAAACTATTTTTTAAAAATCAAATGGAAATGTTAGAAATAAAAATCACATCAGAGACCAAGGATTCCTCTGATGAGCTGATCAACAAATGAGGCATGGCTGAGGAAAGGCTCAGTGAACCTAAAGATAGGTTAGTAGAAAAAAAAAAAAGATCGGTTAGTAGACATTGTCCAACTGAAATACAATTAGGAAAAAAAATTTTTTTAACACAAAAAACAAACTAAGAACTATGGAGCTATGAGACAATATAAAATGGTGTAACATACATATAAGGAGTCTCAGAAGGAAAAGAAAAACAAAGAATGGGGCATAAGAAATATTTCAAGTGATAATGGCCTCAAATTTTCCAAATAATGAAAGATGTCAAACCACAGATACAAGAATCTCAAAGAACCCTAAGTAGGATAAATAGAAAGGAAAATAAAGACGACATAACCTAGCTAATGAAAAGCAAAGAGAAAATCTTGAAAGTGCCCAAGAGAAAAGAAACATCACAAAGAGGAACAAAGAATTATGGATTCCTCATTGAAAAATGAAATTAAAAAAATCATAATTATGACAAAATTTATACCACTGTCTCCAGTTTTCAAATTCCAAGAGGTTCAATAATTTCTATTAACCATTACCTGCTCCTTTTACAAAATTCACTTTCTATGTAGGTTGTAGGCAGCATAAGCCATTTATTTGGAGTCATAAAGTGCCTTGAATTAGAAATTCTTGGAAACCTGGAATGCAGTTTGGCCTTCTCAACCTCTTTAAATTCTTTCATTGTACATATTTTTCCTGTAGGAAGATTAGTAACCTAAATCAGCACCCTTAAATGCAACTCCCATTGCTCCTGGGTTATGAAATCACGTAACAATTAGGCACTAAGTACCAGTCTCACACTGAAGAAGAGTTCTTTTATCATCATCTTTGTCATATTGTGCCTTTTTCAAAGGATCACGAAATGGTGGAATGGTAACCTACAAGAAAAGCAAGTGTTTAAGGGCAGGATTGCGTCTTTTTCAGTGTATCCTAGCCATCTGTGTATGACTCCTAAGCCTGAAAAAATCAAGAATATAGTATCTACAAACTACTTCAGTTTATCCATTTACAAAGAGATGGGGGCACTCCAATACATCTCTTTGCAAGGCCCACCAGTCATGGTTAGCTCTTGTGTTAATGGTTTTTTCAGATTATTGTGGATATTCTTCTTAGACACTATACCCAAATTCAATAAGTTGTAGTTTTTTAAAGGTTATGACATGAAATGTGAAACTATGTCAATAAATTATTCAACCTCAGTTACATAAAAACCCATTGGTCTATCTTGAACTTTGAATGGATCTTTTATCCATGTCATGGATTATTTGGAAGAAATTATATCACTGAGTTACATGAGATCTTCCAAATTGTCAATACATTTCATTATGCTATAATCACAGTCATTAACATCATTATCAATCTCATCAGAAAATTCTAAGAGTAACAGAAAGCTGTAACACTCATTATGCTGAATATTTTTCCAAAATTCAGTTTTTTGCTTGAAAGCTCACATTTTATCATTGGCAACAAACACTGTCAGTTATTTTTCTTGAAGTGACTTCATTACTTTTCCAAAAAATGTCTGCCAAATATCCAAAACTTAATAACTACAATTTATAAATCCTTCTTTAAGAAAAATGTACCATGAAAAAAAAAATCAACCAGTATAGCTGATAATTCAAGCAATCATGCTGCATTTCAGTAGGCAGAAGTACTGTTTCCATATTTACCATTTCATCACATAGAATATTAAAAAGACGTATACTTAGATGTGAGCAAGATTTAATAAAATTAATAATTTTTAGTGTTTGGTCAAGGACATCCTTAAGTGAAATTGCAATTTTTTAAATGTGAGTACATGGCAATGAAGAATAATGACTGGTATGATTTGGTGACACTGATTTAAGTTGTTATAAGTACCAACAGCTTTACCCACCATTGCTTTTGCACAATCAAAGTCAATGTCAACACTATAAAAAAGGTAAATAATATTTGGCACTATTATGAAAACAATTGGCCTAATAGGTCCCTTAAAAGGGTTTCAGGGCCCTCAAAGATCTATGTACCTCACTCTGAGAACTGCTGTTATAACCTCAACGTGTTCCACTTAAGAGGTCACCTATCAGGTTCATTTATAAAAGCAGAATGGCTGGGAATGCAAGCTGGTGCAGCCACTTTGGAAAACAGTATTGAGTTTCCTCAAAAAACGAAAAATAGAACTACCCTACTACCCAGCAATTGCACTACTAGGCATTTATCCAAGGGATACAGGTGTGCTGTTTTGTAGGGACACATGTACCTCCATGTTTATAGCAGCACTATCAACAATAGCCAAAGTATGGAAAGAGCCCAAATGTCCATCAATGGATGAATGGATAAAGATGTGGTGTGTATACACACACACACACACACACACACACACACAATGGAGTATTACTCAGCAATCAAAAAGAATGAAATCTTGCTATTTGCAACTATGTGGATGGAACTGGAGGGTATTATGCTAAGTGAAATTAATCAATCAGAGAAAGACAAAAATCATATGACTTCACTCATATGAGGACTTTAAGAGACAAAACAGATGAACATAAGGGAAGGGAAACAAAAATAATATAAAAACAGGGAGGGGGACAAAAGAGACTCATAAACATGGACAACAAACTGAGGGTTACAGGAGGGGTTGTGGGAGGGGGGATGGGCTAAATGGGTAAGGGGCACTAAGGAATCTACTCCTGAAATCATTGTTGCACTATATACTAATTTGGATGTAAATTTAAAAATTTTTTTTTAATTTTAAAAATTAAGAAAAAAAAAGAAAAGCAGAATGGCAAAAGAACAAACTTGAATTTTGATACCAAAAAGATATAGTTTCAAATCCCAATTCTGTCCCTTAACTAGTTATTATACTAGTTAGTAAACTAAGGCTCTAACTTTAAACTCTCAGTTTAACTCCTACCTATTAAAATAGGGACAATGGCACATGCACACACCCCAATTTGGCAAAAAACAAAAAACAAAAATCTGCTTTGCCTGCAAATGCCAACAGTTTAAAATGTCTATGACTCAGGTGCCTGGGTGGTTCAGTTGGTTAGATATTCGATTCTTGATTTGGCTCAGCTCAGGATCTCATGGTTTGTGAGTTCAAGCCCCACATCAGGATTTGCACTGACAGTGTGGAGCCTGCTTGGGTTTCTCTGTCTTCTCTCTTTCTGCCCCTCTCCCACTCACTCTCTCTCAAAAATAAACATTTAAAAAAATAAAATGTCAATGACTCAAGGATTTTAATTTTGTTTAATAATATCCACTATTAGCAGGCTGCCTGGGTGGCTCAGGTGGTTAAATGTCCTACTTCAGCCCAGGTCATGATCTTGCAGTTCATGAGTTCAAGTCCCGCACCAGGCTCTGCACTGGTTATGAGAAGCCTGCTTGGGATTCTCTCTCTCTCTCTCTCTCCCTCTCTCTGCCCCTTCCCCACTTGTGCTTTCTCTCTCTCAAAATAAATAAACTTAAAAAAAAGAAAGAATATCCACTATTAGCAAAAGTGTGGGAAAATGGACTCTGGTACGGGTATAAATTTATACAACTATTCTGGAGGACGATTTGGCAATATGAATCAAAATCATGCATAACCTTTAACTTAGCAATTCTACTTCTAGCAAGTTACCCTAAGGAAAAAATTAAACAGTTACAGGGAAGTTCATCATGTCATTTATAACAATAATATGTCCAAAACAATCTAAATGTTCAAAACAGGGAATATGTTTTTAAAAAATGGTGGTATAGCAAGATACATATATGGTTAGAAACACCATATATGTTCTGCTATTTACAGCTGTGTGATTGTGAAAAGTAACTTAACCAGTCTGTGTCTCACTTGCCTCATCTGCAAATTACTTCATGTGGGAGTAGTAAAGATGGGGGAAAAAAAAAAGTCCTAACATTTGGCTAAGCCCTCAGTGTAAGTTAGCAGTTATTATTAATAGAATACTATGCAATGATTAAAATTATGTATTTACATTTATTGACAAAGAGCAAATCATAAAACTATTGATAAAAAAAAGGGGAGCATCTGGGTGGTTCAGTCAGTTGAGCAACCAACTCTTAATTTCGGCTGGGGTCATGGACTGAGTCCCGTGTCAGACTCCACACTGAACATACAGCGTGCTTGAGATTGTCTCTCCCTCTGCCCCTCTCCCCTACTCATGCTATAGTTCTCTCTTGAAATTTTAATGTTTACTTATTTTTGAGAGAGAGAGAGAGACAGACAAAGCATGAGTGAGGGAGGGGCAGAGAGAGAGGGAGACAGAATCTGAAGCAGCCTCCAGGCTCTGAGCTGCCAGCACAGAGCCTAACGCAGGGCTTGAACCCACTAACCTTGAAATGACCTGAGCCGAAGTTGGACGCTTAATGACTGAACCACCCAGTCGTCCCAATCTTTCTCTCTTTAAAACACACACACACACACACACACACACACACACGCACACACACACACACAAAACTATTGAGGAAAAAAATGCAGGGTATGAACCTAATGTGTGTTACTCCATTTTTGTAAAATAAATCTATTTTACAAAGAAATCTTGGATATCCAAAATGATATTCAGGGAAGTGTTAATGAGTTCATTCTGGGTAATGGAATTGTGAGTGGTTTTATTTAAGTATCAATTCTGTTCATTTATCATGAAAATGTATTACATTTGTAACAAACTTTTTAGAGTCTTTGAAAATTTTAAATGTTACCTATCATCCGAGTATTATATAATTTTTCAAATTTTACTGAAGTTTAATTTACTTTGGACTTTGTTGTTTTTTGATTTGGGTTTTTTTTTTTTTTTAGTTTATTTATTTTGAAAGAGAGCATGAGTGAGTGGGTAAGGGGCAGAGAGAGAGGGAGAAAGAATCCCAAGCAGTTTCCGCACCGTCAGCACAGAGCTTGATGCAGGTTCAATCTCACCAACTGCGAGATCATGACCTGAGCCAAAGTCAAGAGTCACCTAGGCACCCCTGGACTTCGGGGTTTTTTTATTCCTAAGATATGGAGATGGGAAACAATTCTTAAGATGTTACTGCATTCTGGGGCACCTAGGTGGCTCAGTCAGTTGAGCCTCCAACTTCAGCTCAGGTCATGATCTCACAGGTCAGTTCATGGGTTTGAGCCCCACATCAGGCTTGCTGCTGTTAGCACAGAGCCTGCTTTTGATCCTCTGTCCCCCTCTCTCTGCCCTTCCCCCACTCACGCTCTCTCAAAAAAAAAAAAAAAAAAAAAGATGCTACTGCATTCCTGGGGAATCACTAAAGGACTACCCATACATTAGGGCTGCTCAAAAAAACCAACCACATAATATCAAAAATTAGAAGTCTATCGTACCTTCAGAAAATTCGGGTCCTCTTTGTTCATATAAAAAGGATCATACTCTTTCGGATCATAATGCTCTATAAATGCATTTCCCTACAGGAAGGAAATAAAACTACACATAACAAGAGGTGCACAACTTTGAGCATAACAGGAGTCAAGATTCAAACACACAATTCCATTCTTCTGCTTCAAAACGGCATTAATGACAAATACAAAATGGAAGGAAAGGCCAAATTTGAAGTTAAACTTAAGGTAGCCAAGTAATAAATATTATAGCGATAGAAGGGATCTACTTAAAATTTGTTATAAGTAATAATGAATGTTGGAACACTAACAGATTTGGGAAATTGTTTTTAAATGTTTAGTCAACATCTCAGATCTCTTAGAAATGCCAAAACAGAAATATCTTATAGTTTTGTAAATAACTGTGTTCTAGAACTATACCTATCTATCGAACCTAGAGGCCAAATTTAATTGGTATACAAAATATTACATGAGAAAAGCAAAGAATAATAACTCTAATATACACATTTAAATCCAGACCTAACCCTCTTCCCTCCATACTTTCCACATGTCCTAGATTTAGGAATAGTATATGCTCTAACAGAGTAGAGATTATACATATATAGAGTGAAAGAGATAAGCTGTTTGAATGATTATAATCACCATTTTAAACCAACTGAAACAAGTATCAAATGACTTCTTAGTACCTTTTTATTTACATGTTTTAAAAAACCATCTAATTCTTCTTGTCTCCTTTTTTTAATATTCTTATGTGAACAAACTTTTTCTATAATTTTCTTCTGGAGAGGATATGCCACGTGGTCAGTCCATCTTTTATATAACCTCTCTTTTCTTCTTGCATTTAAGAAGTCATGATGTTGTAAATACTTATCTAGTTCCTATTAAACAATGACAGAAAAGGCAATTATCCTGAAGTTATTTTGTACTAAAATTTAAACTTCATTTATATTCCTAAGAATAACTCACAAAGTCATTCGCTGATTTATTTGGCTTCTACTGTGTGATACACACTACACTAGAAATGATGAATATATAGATTAATTAGACAACATGCCTACTCTCCCTAGAGAGATAGACTACAAGACAAATACACAAAATAGGAGGGACAATATAGCAACATGTATGTGTGTGTATATATAATATACACATATGTATACATATACACATATAGGTAATACATATAGATTGTCTGTAATATATATAGATATAAGCATGTATCTATAAAAGAACTAAAAACAAAGACTCAGATACTTATATACCAATGTTCGTAACAGCATTATTCACAATAGCCAAAAGATGAAAACAACCCAAGTGTCCATCAGCAGATGAATGTATAAACAAAATATGGTATATACACAAAATGCAATATTATACAGCCATAAAATGGAATGAAGTTCTGACATAGGCTACAACATGGATGAATCTTGAAGACAATATGCTAAGTGAAATAAGCCAGACACAAAAGGACAAATACTGTAGGATTCCACTTATATGAAATTATCTAGAGTAAACAAATTCATAAAGACAGATGGTAAGCCAGAAGTTACCAGAGGGACCTCTGGGGAGGGAGGAATGGAAAGTCATTACTTAATGCATATACAGTTTTGGCTGGGGTGATGAAAAGTTTTAGAGATAAATAAATGGTGATGGTTTCACAACATCCATCTATTTGGAAATAAATAGTAATGATGATTGCACAACCTGTGAATAATTAATGTCACTGAATTGTACACTTAAAAATGGTTAAGGGGCACCTGGGTGGCTCAGTCAGTTAAGTGTCTGACTCTTGATTTTGGCTCAGGTCATAGATCTCAAGTTCATGAGATCAAGACCTGTGTCAGGCTCCACAATGGGTGTGGAGCCTGCTTAAGATTCTCTTTCCTTCTCCCTCTGGCCCTTCCCCTCAAGTGTGCACTCTCGCTCGCTCTCTCTCTCTCATAAAAAAAAAAAAAAAAAGGTTTAAAATAGCTAATTTTATGTTATATATATTTTACTACAATGGAAAAAAGTGACTAATTTTTTTTTTTTATTCCTACAGTGGGACACATTTGAGATGGGCCTTAAAGGAGTTACCTAGGGGGCACCTGGGTGACTCAAGCAGTTGACCATCCAACTTAGGCTCAGGTCATGATTTCACAGCTCATGAGATCGAGCCCCACATCAGGCTCTGTGCTGACAGCTCAGAGCCTGGAGCCTACTTCAGATTATGTGTCTCCCTCTCTCTCTCTCTGCCCTTCCCCAACTCATGCTTCCTTGCTCTCTCTCTCTCTCTCAAAATATAAGGAGTTATCTAGGAAGAGAAGGTATGAGAGAATGTGGAAGAAGAAAAATCTATTGGGAAAAAAAAAAGACAAGAGTAAACAGGCAGAAATGTAGCACAACCTGGATGAAATGGCAAGCAGCCTGTAAATAAAGAAAATGACTGATTTAGGCTATACACTAAACTTTTTTTATCCAAAACTTATCCCCTTTCATCTAGCAAATGAAATCATGTGATTACTACAATCAACCACATGAAATTCAAAATGAAAAAAAAATAAACCAAGAACCCTGAGAGCTTCTCTAACTCATACCCCTTCTTAGATTCAGGTCATAGCACACTTCAACCTTTTTTTTTTTTTAAGTAGGCTTCATGCCCAGAGCAGAGCCTAATGCAGGGCTTGAACTCATGACCCTGAGATCAAGACCTGAGCTGAGATCGAGTCCGATGCTTAACCAATTGAACTACCCAGGAGCTCCACACTTTAATCATTCTTAACGAATAGCTCTTTTCCTGTTACCCACTCCAGTGCTCACCACACGTGGACATTCATCTTGTCTTATAATTAAGCCCGTGCTGATACAGTTAAAGCCTTCTTCTACCTATGCATACCTGAGTAATAATGAGTCCCAATAACAGCTCTTAAAACTCGTAAGAATACACAGTGACTCCACAGAAGCCCCATTAGATGAAAGAACAAGTGACTAGGGGAAAACTCTTATATAAAAGTATCTGTGAGGGGCATCTGGGTGGCTTAGTCGATTAAGCATCAGACTCTTGGTTTCAACTCAGGTCATGATCTCACGGTTCATGAGTTCAAGCCTTGCATCTTGTGCTCTAAGCACAGAGCCTGTGTGGGATCCTCTCTCTCTACCTCCCTCTGCCCCTCCCCTGCCCACACTCTCTCAAAATAAATAAATAAACTTAAAAAAAGTATCTGTGAAAGAATCCCCACAAATAAAAAGATAGGAAGTCAATTAAAACAATCTCAGATTTCTCTTAAGGTTAATCCTAGGAACTAATGAGTGTTTTCAATTCTATTTTCCATCTAAAAGGGAAAAACAAAATTAATTTTTAATCATGACACATTCTGTAGCCAATTCTTACCTTAATTACATGATTTTCTCTATATAATATTGATTGAATAGCTGCATCAATATCTTCTTTAGCTAATACCTATAATTACAGAATGAAATTTTGAAAATCAAATCTTAAAAAAAATCAAATTATTAATACTATCTGGACTCACAGACATCTCCCTGGAAAGTTCTCCATAAATACAATTTTTCTACCTCAAATCATATCATCCAGTACTTTTAAAGAGCATTTGAATCTTTCTGCTATTTGCTATAGCTCATCCAAGGGCAAAAAATAACTCAGATCACAGACATTTTGAATTCCAGCATGGACAAATGACTTGCCCAGAGTCACATGGTAAGCAGAACTCATCTTTTTTTTCCACATTTCATAGAAGGCTTTCACCTTTATGGGTTAAAACACAATCAGGCCTCTATTTGAATTCATTCAATCATTAGTGAATTCTACTTTAATTCATTTAGTCATTATAGCTATCAAATACTAATAATAAATTTGTTTATATACAAGTAATTTTTAGATTTTATTTTTTTTTATTTAAAAAAAAATTTTTTTTTTAACGTTTGTTTATTTTTGGGACAGAGAGAGACAGAGCATGAACGGGGGAGGGGCAGACACAGAGAGAGGGAGACACAGAATCGGAAGCAGGCTCCAGGCTCCGAGCCATCAGCCCAGAGCCCGACGTGGGGCTCGAACTCACAGGACAGCGAGATCGTGACCTGAGCCGAAGTCAGACGCTTAACCGACTGAGCCACCCAGGCGCCCCTCATTTTTAGATTTTAAAGCAACACAATCTTCAGGAAATAGTCCATAACATTAATTTTTTTCCATTTTTATAACAAATCTTCCACAATTAATATCCGCCAGAAATACAAGAGGTTGTAATTAATGTCATTGAATTGTACACTTAAAAATGGTTAAAAATAGTGAACTTTGATACTATATTTATTTTACCACAATGGAAACATGATTAATTTTTTTTGATTGCCCAAAGTGACAGACATTTTGGGTGGGCCTTTAAAATCCATTCATAATTACACAAAAAATATTCTCAAATTAACTATCATTGGAAATAGCTGTTTTCAGTTCCACTACTCTTGTTTTCAAAACAGATGAGTAAAATCTGAAAATCCAAGAACCTAACTTCCCAAGGATGGTTAACACCCAAGTAAATTAGGGGTCATGGGAGTTAAGCAACAACTAGAAGCCTAGAAAATCCTGCCTGCAGACAAGAATTTAATCTCAAATGTATCTAACTCCAGATTCACTTTCTTTGTTCTTTCTGCCTCACAGGATTGCTATTCCTGGCAAATCTGTTGTTCTCAAAACCAAGATGGGTACTGAATTAATATTCTAGACAAAAATAGAAAAAACAATCTGAAGACACTGGAGACTGACCCAAAACAGGGAGAAACAAGAATGTAGTCAATAATTAGAAAAAGAGACTAACGGCAGTGGATAAATTTTCAGTTTTTATGGACTTTTGTCTAAGAGCAGGCCTCCATCAGAGCTAAAGGAGAGGGCTCAAACTCTGAAACATGAAGTTTTACAAAATTCAAGAATTAGAAGACAGAGTTCAGGGAAACCAGAGGAGCTGGAAAGTCAAAGGAGAAATACCTGAAAGGAGAAAATCATAGAGCGGATGCCACAAATTTTACAAATTAATTGACCAAATCTCTGGCAGATCCTTGAACTGTGTATGTACAAGGCAGACTCCTTTGGAAAACAGTTTGGCACTTTCATAAAAAGTTAAATTCTTGGGGCGCCTGGGTGGCTCAGTCGGTTGGGCAGCCGACTTCGGCTCAGGTCATGATCTCGAAGTCCGTGAGTTCGAGCCCCACGTCAGGCTCTGTGCTGACAGCTCGGAGCCTGGAGCCTGTTTCAGATTCTGTGTCTCCCTCTCTCTGACCCTCCCCCGTTCATGCTCTCTCTCTCTCTCAAAAATAAATAAACGTTAAAAAAAAAATTTTTTTTTAAAGTTAAATTCATTTACCATATGACCCAGTCCTTCTACAACTAGATATGTACCCAAGAGAAATGAAAGTGTATGTCCATAAAAAGACATGTGCATGATTGTTCCTAACAGCTTTATTTGTGACAGCCAAAAAATGCAAACAACCCAAATGTCCATCAGCAGGATGGATAAACTATACAGCATTTAGCAAATAAGTAAATAAAATACTGATACATGCCACAACACAGATGAATCGCAAAATAATTATGCTGAGTAAAAGCAGCCAGGCAAAAAGCATACTGTAAGATTACATCTGCATAAAATTTTTTAAGGGCAAAATTAACCCAAGTGACAGCAAATCAGTGATTGCCTTGGTTGGGGATAGGCAAAGGAAGGAGGGTAGGTACAGGAGGAGGAAATTTGGGGCATAATGAATACGTTCATTCTCTTAATTGTGGTGGTTTCACGTGTGGCCACATGTGTCAAAAATGTTCAAACTGTACACTTCAAATATACGCAGTTTATTGTGTACCAATTATACCTTAATAAAGCTGTTTAGAAAAAAAGAAATTACAATCGTTTTTCAAAAAACAACATATATAAATTTAGGGGATGCAGTTTACAAGAGTACTTCAGGAGAGTGGCGCCTGGGTGGTTCGGTCAGTTGAGCACCGAACTCTCAATTTCCGTGCAGGTCATGATCTCACAGTTCATGAGATGGCACCCCAAGTCCAGCTCAGTGCTGGCAGGACTCAGCCTGCTTGAGAGTCTCTCTCCCCTTCTGTGTCTGCCCCTCCCCCGCTCATGTGAGCTCTCTCTCCCTCAAAAATGGAAAAACTTTTTATTTTTTTTAAGAGCGCTTCAGGAGAAACTTATTAAGTTTGTTATACAGTAAAGGCCTATAATCAATTACCGATGATTCCACCTTAAGAAACTAGAAAATGAAAATACAAAGTAGAATAAATGGAATAATAAAGGACAGAAATGAAATACAAAACATAGAAAAACTGTTAAGCACAAGCCAGATCTCAATGCAACTACCCAAATATAAACTTCAAAATGCCATACTACCGTTACCTCCATAAGATGAAGTGGCTGTGGTTCCAACCATTCTTTCGAGCTCTTGGGCTTATGAAGCTTGTCAGTTAGCATATCATCACTGTCTAAATTTGTCATTGTGGTCACAAATAACGGAGCCCCTAGAAAAACTAGAAGAGTCACTTATTCATTAATGAGGCTTCAGTCCTATTTTCTCTTAATTAACAAGCCTTGGCCACTACGAACAGGTGTGGAACGGATTCTGAATTAGTAGCCACCCACACAGAGGCCTTCACCATAGTTTCTGATGATGTCTTCAGACCCAGCCTCTTCTAAGCAGGGGAGGTTCTCTCTGGACTGACCCGCGTCCCCCTGTTATTCCAGGCTTCCCACGTCCTCCTACAACACAGCCCGTCGGAGCCGGGGTGGCAATTACCAGCCGGGTCTCTAGGGGACGCACTGCAGCACTTTTCTGACCGAGGGCCGCCGACCCGGAGAGTTGCAAGTTCCTGGCTACCGAAGCCCACACAAGCAGGGCTGCTTATAGAAGGGAGGGGTTTTCAGACCATCTCTGCGTGACCTCAAGCTCTAGGACGCCCAAAGCACTCCCCCCCCCCAACACATACACACACAAGGACTGTCATCTGAGGGGGAAGCTATCATTAAGGCTTGCGCCCGCTGTAGACCTACAGCACCCACGACCCCCATCCCTCCCCTCCCACCCCGTCCGCAAGCTGCGTGCGTGCTCTGCCCGGCCCGGCAGGAGAGTTGCAGACCACGACAGATACCCCAGCTCCTCCCTCCCCCTCGGCTCCCTGCAGCACGCGGGGGCCCGGCCCGACGGCCCACGGCCCAGCAGTCGTCGGCTGCGGAGAGAGAGTGAGCCCGCCCGAGCCTGCGGCCCCCTCAGCTCGGGCCCGTCGCCTCGGAATGGCAGAACGTTCGCGTCTAGCGTCTCCCGACGCACCCCCAGCGGACCCTGTGCCGCGACAGACGACGACGAGTCAGAATTCTGCGGGGCTCAGGGCCTGGAGAGCGGCCCCGAAACTCCTGAGCCGCACCCAACTGCGCTCCTCAAGTCCAGTCCGGCGGGTTTGTAACCTGGACACCTGTGGTGCCCGCACGAGTGGGCGGGTCGTGGTTAGAGAGCCAAACCGAAGCCCTTCTCGATGACGGGCAACCATCGCAGCCAATAGCGAGGCACATCGCCTTCCCGCCCCGCCCTCCCCCGCGACCGTTGACGGGACGGCTTTCCCTGAGTGCTCGGTTCCTTCTGCCTCCGCCAGGCTCACCGTGCTCCCCTGAGCCGTCTGGGCGTCTTCCGGCCATCCGGACTAGACAGTGATCCTCCTTCCTGGCCTCCAGTCCCACTTCAGGAAACACCCCAGGGATGACCGGGAAGGGGCGCTGCCCTCAGAATTATCCCTTAGAAGGATGAGTGTTTGTGGAGGTTGCCCTTATGAAGACGGGAAATGTCGCTTTAAATGCGTTAAAGGTTTATTCAGTCCCCTGTATCAGAGCCTATAGTTGGCGCTGATGCTGGTCCGCCAACGGTAAGAGAATGTGAGGACTCAGGATCAGCTGATCTCATTCAGCCTTGCTTAGATCATTGGCTGTGCATCCCGCAGGTGTTTTTCGCTTTGGGGTTTATTTTTTTTTTTTATAGTTTTTTTTCAATATATGAAATTTATTGTCAAATTGGTTTCCATACAACACCCAGTGCTCATCCCAAAAGGTGCCCCCCTCAATACCCATCACCCACCCTCCCCTCCCTCCCACCCCCCATCAACCCTCAGTTTGTTCTCAGTTTTTAAGAGTCTCTTATGCTTTGGTTCTCTCCCACTCTAACCTCTTTTTTTTTTTTTTTCCTTCCCCTCCCCATTGGGTTTCTGTTAAGTTTCTCAGGATCCACGTAAGAGTGAAACCATATGGTATCTGTCTTTCTCTGTATGCCTTATTTCACTTAGCATCACACTCTCCAGTTCCATCCCCGTTGCTACAAAGGGCCATATTTCATTCTTTCTCATTGCCATGTAGTACTCCATTGTGTATATAAACCACAATTCTTTATCCATTCATCAGTTGATGGACATTTGGGCTTTTTCCACAATTTGGCTATTGTTGAGAGTGCTGCTATAAACATTGGGGTACAAGTGCCCCTATGCATCAGTACTCCTGTATCCCTTGGGTAAATTCCTAGCAGTGCTATTGCTGGGTCATAGGGTAGGTCTATTTTTAATTTTCTGAGGAAACTCCACACTGCTTTCCAGAGTGGCTGCACCAATTTGCATTCCCACCAACAGTGCAAGAGGTTTCCCGTGTCTCCACATCCTCTCCAGCATCTATAGTCTCCTGATTTGTTCATTTTGGCCACTCTGACTGGCGTGAGGTGATATCTGAGTGTGGTTTTGATTTGTATTTCCCTGATAAGGAGCGACGTTGAGCATCTTTTCATGTGCCTGTTGGCCATTCGGATGTCTTCTTTAGAGAAGTGTCTATTCATGCTTTCTGCCCATTTCTTCACTGGGTTATTTGTTTTTTGGGTGTGGAGTTTGGTGAGCTCTTTATAGATTTTGGATACTAGCCCTTTGTCCGATATGTCATTTGCAAATATCTTTTCCCATTCCGTTGGTTGCCTTTTAGTTTTGTTGGTTGTTTCCTTTGCTGTACAGAAGCTTTTTATCTTCATAAGGTCCCAGTAATTCATTTTTGCTTTTAATTCCCTTGCCTTTGGGGATGTGTCGAGTAAGAGATTGCTACGGCTGAGGTCAGAGAGGTCGTTTCCTGCTTTCTCCTCTAGGGTTTTGATGGTTTCCTGTCTCACATTCAGGTCCTTTATCCATTTTAAGTTTATTTTTGTGAATGGGGTAAGAAAGTGGTCCAGTTTCATTCTTCTGCATGTTGCTGTCCAGGTCTCCCAGCACCATTTGTTAAAGAGACTGTCTTTTTTCCATTGGATGTTCTTTCCTGCTTTGTCAAAGATTAGTTGGCCATACGTTTGTGGGTCTAGTTCTGGGGTTTCTATTCTATTCCATTGGTCTATGTGTCTGTTTTTGTGCCACGCTTTGGGGTTTATAATCTCAGGTGATTCCGATGTGAACCACTGACATAACTTGAAAATTATGAGCAGTGATTTTCTAAGGTCACTTAATAACCTGTTTTGTGAATTGTGATTTTCTATTATTCTATTTTCCTCTTTGGATATTAGGTAACGGACCACAGTTTTCACGCTGAGACCTGTCCAAAGGGTCTTAGGGAGGTTTGTATTCTCATAGGGTGAATCGTATCAACTGCGGTTCCCTTTTTCAGGGTTGAGGGAGCATGAGCCATTTGCAGAACTTACTGTTAGATACCCTCCTGGGAACAAAGCATGTGGAGAGTGCAGCCCTCATCAAACTCCAGGAGCGAAGCTTGAGTGTAGCATCACCAGGATTTAGTGTAAGAAAAAGCCAGTTTGGGTATAAGCATTACAAACTCTTTCTGTAAAGAGCCATAGTAAACATTTTCGGTTTCTGGGCTATATGGCCATTGTCACAAGTACACTACTATGCAGTTTTAATGGGGAAACAAGCAAGGACAGTACATTAAAAAATGGGTGTGACTGTGTTCCAATAAATCTTTATGAACACTGAAATTTGAATTTCATGTAATTTTTACATATCACAAAATATACTATTTGTTTTTTCCAATGACTTAATAATAGAAAAAAACATTCTTAGCTTCCAGCGCTACAAAAACAGGTAGTGGGCCAAATTTGGCCAGCCTGCCATAGTTTGCCCACTCCTAGTCTAACTTCTGCAGGTAATGCCCAGTGATGTCCGAACTCTTGTGAATGGATTTGCCAAGAACCCTTTGCAAACCAGAAGAGAAGGACTGTATTTCAAGGAAAAGGACTACAAATGTGTCCGGGCAGATGACTATTCTCTTTATGCTAAGAATGTGAGTGTTCAAGATTTGAAGACGGCTAGGTAAAAAACCTTAAGAATTTGACTCCAATTTGCTCTGTCCCCACTGATCCCATTTATAAAACAAACTGAGCCCATTACTGCAGTGGCAATGTCTGAGACAGCAGTCTAATGCCAGGAAGGCATAAGTAAAAGAAAGTATGAACAGAGAGCCTAGCTGAGAAATATTCATTCCAGAATCTGTCAACTGAACCTTGCCTAAAGTATCTCCTTTCACTACTCCATACTCTACATCCTCTTTCTTAAAAAAAGAAAAGAAAAAAGAAAAAGTCAGCATTCATGTGCTTAAAACCTCTCTTGGCTCTCTGTTGCCTGTAAGGAAACAAGGAGCTGAAATTCACATTTATTGGATGCCCTATATTATGGCATAAGCATACTTCATCCGTATTATAAAGTAAGTAGCCTCATTTTTCAGGTGACGAAACTGAGATTTAATGAGGTTAAATAATTCTTCCTTAGTCATGCAGCAGAAAATGGAGGTGCCGGGATTCAAGCCCAAAGCTGTCCAATTCCAAAATGTATAACCTTTTCATTATATCATTTGTTCTCATTGAGATAGGGGTAGATTACAATCAGCTGGGGAACTTTCTCAAAACACACATGCTGTTATTACAAGTCTGAAATTTTTTGAGAAAAGACAACTAAATTAGTGGAAAAGAGTGAAGAGTCCACAAACAGATATTTATCAGCGTTATGGAAGTAAAGAAATGGCAAGAAATGTGGCTGAAGTGCAACTGCTAGTCCTGTGACAAGAACCAAAAGGAGGGCATTCTGTTTTACTCTTATCCAGGAAAACACTGGTGTGGTTGTTGTGAAGACCCATCTGTATCTTCTGGTGGCAACTTACACTGAAGGCATGTATCCTAGTGTTTGTGTGGAAGCCACAGAGAAACTGGGTAAGTTTGTCTCCCTATGCCTGTCTTCATTCCCTATGGTAGTGAGGCCTTCTGACTGCCAGTAACTGAGAACCAATTCACACCACTGAGGGCAGAAAGGAGGAATTTATTGGAAGAGTACTGGAGTTAGTGCAGCTGAACCACAGGGAAAATGGACTCCAGGGACAGAAATACCGCTAGAATGCTTCTCTAGTCTCTTTTTTTCTCTTTCTTTCTTTCTTTTTTTTAGATAGAGAGCATGAAAGTGAGCACAAGCAGGGGAGGGGGTAGAGGAAAAAAAGGGGGAGAGAGAGAAGGAGAATCTTACGTAGGCTCCAAGCTCAGTGCGGAGCCCAATGTGGGGCTCAATCCCACGGCCCTGGGATCATGACCAAGCCAAAATCAAGAGTCAGATGCTCAACAGACTGAGCCACCTAGGCACACCTCTAGTCTGTTTCTAAGGGCATCAGCTTTGTTCTGTCCTATTGCAAAGCCTTTCCTGGCTGGTATCATGGCCAAGGCTCACATACTGCCTCTTAATTTCTTTTAGGACCCTGATTTGACAAGTCTTGGGTCATATGGTTTACCCCTATATCAGTCAGCTTTTGGGGGGTTAGGGGTGAGGAAGGCAGCAGGGTAAAAAACAAAACAAAACAAAACAAAACAAAACAGAAATGTTAACTGCTGGGGGCCACCCTATGTAAAGGAGCCTTTTACAGAAAAATTACTGAGCCAGGCAGCTACCTTATTGATGTCTACTGCATCCCTCTTCTGTGTCTTTATGTTTTTGAATGAAGATCTAATATAGGACTAACTGGGAAATTATACCTATGAGAGTTGAGCTTAATGAATGATAAATTATATTTGTGTTCAGATTTTTATTTTTATTTTTTTAATTTTTTTTTTACCGTTTTTATTTATTTTTGAGACAGAGAGAGACAAAGCATGAATGGGGGAGGGGCAGAGAGAGAGGGAGACACAGAATCAGAAACAGGCTCCAGGCTCCGAGCCATCAGCCCAGAGCCCGACGCGGGGCTCGAACTCACAGACTGTGAGATCGTGACCTGAGCCGAAGTCGGACGCTTAACCGACTGAGCCACCCAGGCTCCCCTGTGTTCAGATTTTTAAATGTAAACCTAAATTCCTTAAAAAAAATTGGGGGGGGGGGGGTTACTTGAACACTCCTTTAAGATAGTAGAATCCTCTACCTCTACTAGTGAGGAAAGCAGCCATTCTTTCGTTCTTTCAACACATATTCAGTGATGATCTACCATGTGTGTTCTTCTATCCAAATAAACAAGGATATCAAAGCTGTGAGCAGACATAGTCTCTACCTCCCAGGCCTCTATACATGCTGTCTAAAAATAAGTGTCCCTTTCTGCCCTGCCCCTTCACATTCAGTTGTCAAATTCCTAATCATCAATGGAGACACAAGTCAGTTCTTGGGCTATGCACTATGCATATTCCCACTATGCTATGCATTTTATGCATACCTTTACTATCATTGCCATTAGAGCTCTTTGTTTACCTAGATTGTGAGCCCCTAGAAGATAAGAATTGTGTCTTAATCTCCTATCTCCAGTACCTAAAACAGCCTCTAGTGTTGAGTAGGTAATTAATACATGTTTGATGAACAAATAAATGAATAGCCTCTGCCTAGCAGAATCAGGGAAGGCTCCAGAGAAATGAATCTTAAAAAACTGAGAAATTAAGTACCATCACAGAAACACACACACACACACACACACACATACACACACACAAATGTATGTATGCACAGAACTTCCCAGTTGTTATAAATAGTTTCCTGTCATGGAGTGTCATAAACCATGCTACACAGCTGGCAATGAGGTATTCTAAGAGTAAATAGGACTGAACCTGAAGAAGACACAGAAGGAGTGACCTCCAACATGGGAGGAACAGGCAATTACAACCACCAAGGTCCTTTTCTGGGCAGGTGTCAAAATTTGAGGGAAGTTCAGTTTCAGTAGACTAGGGCTGGAGCAGGAAGACAGAACAGAGACATGTAGATTTGGGTTAATTATATAATTAAAGGTATCCAGAAAATGAGGCTAGGGAAAGGGGGAATTAGGCCGTCAAGAGGCCAGATTCTATCCTATCAACTGGGGCCCAGGGCTAATTCCCCAGGTCTCCCGTGGAGACCAGGGAAGTTGCCTCAGCCCTGTAAAGTAGATTCTGTAGCTGGCAGTAAAGGTTGAGGTTCTTGTTTACAACCACAAAATACTCCAAAGAATCTATACTAGTTAGAAGGAGATAGCTGACATCATGCTACTAAAATCCTACTGCTCAAGGCATTTGGGTGGCTCAGTCAGTTAAGCGACCGACTTTGGCTCAGGTCATATCTCACAGTTCATGAGTTTGAGCCCTGCATTGGGCTCTGTGCTGATAGCTCAGAACCTGGAGCCGGCTTCAGATCCTGTGTCTGCCTCTCTTTCTCTGCTCCTCCCCTCCTTGCTCTCTCTCTCTCTCTTTCTCTCTCTCTCAAAAAATAAATAAATAAAAATCCTCCTGCTCTAGGAAGGGATGGGCTATCTTGGAAGTGGTTGGATTCTCATGAAGGATGATTGAGGCCTGACACCTACTCAGGAGCCAGTTACTTATCTCATTACTTCTGTTTCCTTCCCTTGTTTTTCTTTTAATTATATTTTTCACTATCAAAAAATTATATCAAAATTATACACAATAATTACAGAAAAATTGGGAAATAAAGAATTATAACTATTTTTAAATGTTTTATTATGAAAGATTCTAGGAAACATATATATCTTTGAGGGCAGCGATGGGTATTAACTATCCAGTCATCCTTGTATGTCCAGCATCTGGCACATGGTAGTCACTCCCAATGTCTGTGGAATAAATAAATGAATGAATCATATTGTGGTGATAATTTGCTGCTCACAAGTAATAACCATGTTCTGGTTTCTTTCAGGAGAATATCTAAGAAGAAAAGGAAATTAAGTCATCAAAGGACCATGAAAAACAGCTTTTGTTATTATAGGAAATCAATTCTAAAGAAAAAGTAATGCCTTATTTTGTGATTGTAAAACACTAGGAAGAAGGTACCAAAAAGGAAGAATGAGTTAAGGGAGCGATTTTTCTTTTTTCAAGAGATCCTCTTCTTTAATTAGAATTCTTTGATAAGCTTTACCTGTTTGTTTGATTTTTTTAAGCGCTGGTCATTGGTATGAATGTGAGGACATTGATAGCTGCACGGGCATATCTGTTGAGAGACTCCTCCATGAGTCTCTTGGACTCCCACATCCTGCTGAGTATGTCAAGAGTGCAAGGCCCTAACCACTCTTCACCGAGGGCATTTCTCAGGGTTATGTTCCAGGAAGCAACCCCGAAAAATGAAGTAATGTCTCCCTTCAGAGCAAAGAGCGAGCTTTCTTACTGCTTGCTATAAAAAAAGGTAAGTTCCCTGAACTCAGTGTTGTTGCCCTATAATGCTGCTCACCACATGTGTGACACCCATCTGGTCCACATCACCCCTGTAGGACTTGGGGAGAAGGACAACACAAAGGCCACCCTTTGGGCCATAGTCAAAGTATTTGATGGGCATTCCATACTCCCCACCATCTGCAGGCATCTGATTTTGTTGAACATTGGAAATGGCCTTTCAAAAATCAGCTCAAGGGCGCATGGGTGGCTCAGTTGGTTAAGCTCAGGTCATGATCCCATGGTTCTTGGGTTCAAGCCCCACGTGGGGCTCTGTGCTGACAGCTTGGAGCCAGGAGACTGCTTTAGATTCTGTGTCTCCTTCTCTCTCTGACCATCCCCTGCTCACACTCTGTCCTCTCTCTCAAAAATAAATTAACACTTAAAAAAAATCAACCAAAAAAAAATTTTTTTAATCAACTCAAAAAGATTTTTGACTCTGTCTCCCTTCCTTCCTCCTAGTCCACACAACTTAGTATGGACAATGAATGCAGTCATCTCCAGAAAGGGTTCATCTGCTGTTTACCTCCAGGGTGACGATCAGAACAATAAGGGTGGGGAGTTATACAACCTATTTTGAAAATTTAGTATTCCATCCTGTCCATGATGCATCTTTCTTTCCCCTAACGGCAACTGCAGGCCAACCTGGTTGGCACACCCTTCAGGTGTCCCTGGGGAGGGAACATCTTACACAACTGGCATCAGGTCTTAGACCTTTTGCAGTTCTTGACATTATCAAGCAGCAAGGTACAGTTTTCTGAATTCTGAAAACATGCTATCTGGGGCTTTCCATGTAGATCTACCTACAGATTTTGGAGTCAGTCCTCATGCCAATGATTTCTCCTTATAAATCAGCACATTGACTTCTGGATTTTATAAGTCAGTCATGTGCATTATACACCCACTCTCCACATGCTGTCAAGCTGGGGTTTTGAGCCTGCAAGGCAGAAGTTCTGGCCCTGGCCCGTGGTAATCTCTCAAGTGCTAGAGGCCATCATGAAGCCTCTTGCCTGCTCACCAGCTGGTCAGCCAGCCTTTCCTAGACATACTCACTGCACTGCTAGGTGCCTGGGGGGCCCTTTTTGTAAACCACCTCAAGGCAAATGCCTCACTACCTAGAGCCATCATATATAGACCTGCCCAGTTACTTCTACAATTCTTATTATAAAGTTCCAGCTGTGTCCAGCTATTCAGAGAGACCCACCAAAGTGACCCTTTGGTGTAGCCACACAGTACCTGCAGAGGTGTCCTGGCCAGATGATCTTCTGGTCCAGGGGTCTCCAAACTAAGGAGATTTGTGTCCTGGTGGTCCACAAAGACTTTAGAAGGGGCACACAGGCGTGAATGGATTTAAGTGATTAATTTTTTACCAGACCCTCAACTTCCATACGTACTTACCTAAAACCACTGTGGTTGAGGAGTCATGTCAGCTCTAGCTTCCCACCTCCCCTCCCCAAGCACCCTTCCCCCAGTACACAAAAGGAAGGTATGCTCTCATTCAGCCCCAGTCTTGCCATGATGCTTGGCTTGGAGTACAAAAACTGCAGTGTGCCAGAGGAAAGGAAAACTCTCAATATTTTTTAACGTTTTTAAATCCATCCTCTACTGTCAAAAAATATATGTGGAGAGATCCATGAGAATAAAGTAAAAAGCATTAGTGAGAAATAGTGAAAATCTTTGTGTCATAATTGTTCTATGAGAGGAAGGCTTTATGTCTTACCTATATTTCTTTTTTTAATGTTTATTTATTTTGAGAGAGGGAGGAGGGGAGAAGCAGAAAGAGATTGGGGGAGAGAGAATCCTAAGAGGGAATGAGATCAAGATCTGAGCCGAAATCAAGAGTCAGACGCTTAACCGACTGAACCACCAGGCGCCCCAGAAGGATTTGATTTTTAAAAACTGTCGTAGCAAAAGTGTATTGAGGGGTGCCTGGGTGGCTCAGTCGGTTGAGCGTCGGTCTTTGGCTCAGGTCATGATCTCGCGGTTTGTGAGTTCGAGCCCCGTGTCGGCCTCTGTGCTGACAGCTCGGAGCCTGGAACCTGCTTCGGATTCTGTGTCTCCCTCTCTCTCTGCCCCTCCCCTGCTCATGCTCTGTGTCTATCAAAAATAAATAAAATGTAAAAAAAATTTTTTTAATCTGAAAATCATTTTTAAAAAAGTGTATTGAAATTAACATTTTTACTTTCCAAATCCTTTGTGAGTATATCAATTTTTTTATTTTTAAAAATTTTTTTAATGTTTATTTATTTTTGAGACAGAGAGAGACAGAGCATGAACGGGGGAGGGGTAGAGAGAGAGGGAAACACAGAATCGGAAGCAGGCTCCAAGCTCTGAGCCATCAGCCCAGAGTCCGACGTGGGGCTGGAACTCACGGACCACAAGATCGTGACCTGAGCTGAAGTCCGACACTTAACCGACTGAGCCACCCAGGCGCCCCTGTGAGTATATTAATTTAAACAAGAGGCCTTAGGGTGCCTGGGTGGCTCAGTCAGTCACAGCTCAGGTCATGATCTCACAGTTCAAGGGTTCAGGAATTCGAGCTCGTGGAGCCTGTTTGGGATTCTCTTTCTCTTCCTCTCTTTCTGTCCCTCCCCCACTTGCCTTTTCTCTCTCTCTCAAATAAATCAACTTTTAAAAAAAGTGCCTCTAAGTGAAAAAATAGTAGATATAATTAATAATCATGTGATAAATCTTCACAAAGCTTTGTTTGTATAATTTCAGAAGCTAAGATCCTGAACAACACTTAGGGGTGGGTAACAAATCCTTTACAGGTTGATTGGTTTCCAAGTCTTTGCTTTCAACAAAATTGAAAAAAGACCTAATTAAGTTGCCAGCTAATCTTTGAAAATAATTTTTGATGATAGATCATTATATAGTTTTTAATCATATAACTCAGAGGTATTCAGAGAATTGGCTGACATTTCTATAATGAAATTTCTCTTTCCCATCTAATTTATGCAAATTAGATTCCTCAGAGCTTGTCTATAAAAATGACAAATAGGAAGAGAATTTATGTTGATCCCAGTCTCATTCCAGCAATGAGTAATATTCATCCACAGACATAGTAATTACTTGGAAAAATTCAACCCCACCAGTGGTCATTAAGAGATGTCTTTCCAATAAAATTCTACTTTTCATGTTCAATAATTGTTAATATTTGAAATAATACTTATAATAATATAAAAATTCAAATAATGTTTTGATCAATTGTGAACTAATAATATTGTAATAATAATAAATTCCAGAAGAAATGTAACACTCACAGCCCTATGGTCACAGGAAATAACTTTTTAAATTAATGTCAGTTTTTGTACACATTTTCTTGCAGATAACAATGATCAATAAAGCATGAAATGCAGCAGTATATAATTCTATGAGAAAAGTAGAATGGAATATGAGTACAAGAAGAAAATTACATTTTAAAGCTTCTAACTGTTAAAGAACTGTTTGGGGCATTTTTAGTGGATGATCGTAGATATCAAATTGCTCTGAAATCTGGATTCTACTTGATACATTTAAAAGCCTTATATGAGTAGAGCACCTGGGGGGCCTCAGTTGGTTAAGCATCCAACTCTTGGTTTCAGCTCAGGTCACGATCTCACAGTTCATGAGTTTGAGCTCTGCATCAGACTCTGTGCTGACAGAATGGTGCCTACTTGGGATTCTCTCTCCCTCTCTCTCTCTACCCCTCCCCTGCTTGCATGCTCTCGCTCTCAAAATAAATAAATAAACCTTTAAAAATAAGTAAATAAATAAAAGCCTGATATGAGTTTTAAAATGTTAGTATTATGACCAGAAATCATATCTTTTACACTATTTACATTTAAGATTAAATATTTTAGATATTGCGGTGCCTGGATGGCTCAGTTAATTTTGTCTCAGGTCATGATCTCATGGTTGTGAGATCAAGCCCTGGGTTAGGTTCTTCACTGGGTCCTGGGCATGGAGCCTGCTGAAGATTCTCTCCCTCCCTCTTTCTCTGCCCCTCCCCCACTCATTCTCTCCCTCCCTCTCTCTTTTTCTCAAAAAAAAAAAAAAAGGAAAAAATATTTTAGGTATCAACTTTAAAATGTGAGCAGGGACAGACACATAGTTTTTGAAAAAGTTTTGTCTGTTCGAGACAAAATGTGAAGACCACTGCCCAGAGTAAGAAGTGCCTTGGGCATTGAGTCACGTGGATGGGTGCCCAGGAAGATGGCAGGGGCAGGTAGCCAAAAAGCAGACCCCAGAAGATGGAGGCAGAGGACTCCACCAGGCTGACTCCAAGTCTTCTCTCTCCCAGAGCCTGCCTAAGTCCCTGCTCCTAGGATTTGCTCCATCAAGCTCAGTGTGGAGTCCGCACAGAGGGAGGGGAGAAAGAGCCCACAGAAAGGCCTGCAGGCACAAAAGCTGCATGAACAACCTAGACAAGAGCTGGCCCAGCTCCTCCAGGGAAGAGGGTCTGCTCCAGAACCCTGAGTCACCACTGAGCTTGGTCACCAGAGAAGCTATTGCCTCAAGGTGACTCAGCAGCACTGTGCAAAACCCTTGAAGGGGCCGGGAGCCTGCTGGACATCTGGACGAGATTCTTCCAGGACCTCAGATCACTTCCTCCACCCCATTCCTAACGCAGAAGATCTTGTTTGTTCTGCCAAAATAGAAACCTTTGGGGGAGACTCTTTAGAGGCCAGCGATATGGGGGATTGTGAAATACTGCCACTGCAAAAATTCCACCCAATCCCTACATGTAGCTCTTCACAGAAAGGGAACTAGAGCAGGAAAAAGTTGCTTTAAGAAAAGCAACTTGTTCTGTGGGGTGGCCATCTTCCTCCAGCAACAACGAAGACTGGCACTGGACCCCGGACCTGTCTCATCAGACCCACTTACTCACCCATGTGCCCCTCTTTCTGCGAGACAAAGCCAGTATTCCAGCCCTCAGTAGCCAGCAGCATTTTGGGACTCTAGACATCTAGACATGGGCAGAGCTGGAGCCCACGCTGCCAGCAGCAGTGGGAGATCAGACACCCAGCCATGGTTTTGCTGCCTGGCAGGAGTCAAGCTCAGTATGTCACCATCCCCGAAGGGCTCCTCATGCTCATGCCCATGCCCATCCTGGAGGACTGACCCTGCCCTAGGCGGCAGCTATCCCGAAGGCCTGGCTCACTGTTTTCTGGCCGTTACACTGCATGCGTGAGGAAGACCCTCAACCCCCAGAGACCCCTCCTGCTAGCCCTGCCCTGTCACTCAAAGCTAACTGCTGACACAAACTCAGGCCTCTGACTCCCTAACCTTCATCTCTAAGCCCCTCACCGATGCCCTGACACACTCTAACCTTTAAGCCCAATGTTGATGGGACCTGTCCCCCATGGAGACAACTGTGGACAATTTTTATGACCAATGTGAGGCAGAACCAAGCTTCTCAGAGCAGTTCCAGCTGCTTGTCCTCATCCCGAGAGGAAACTGTCCTTCGGTCCTTCTGCTGGGTCCCTCACAGGCAGTGGAGGAGACCTTCCTGTTCCATTCATCAGCTACAAAGAGGGAACAGAGCGGCCCAGCCATCTGTCCTGGGGGCTGTCTGTCCCAGAAGCTCCCTAGACTCTTAGCTCCCCACCCTCTGCTTTTTTTATTTTCTTAAGTGTATCTATTTATTTATTTGTTGAAAGAGAGAGAGAGAGAGAGAGAGAGAGAGAGAGATTCCCAAACAGTCTCCACCTTGTCAGTACAGAGCCCAATGCAGGGCTCAAACTCACGAGAAATGGCGAGATCTTGACCTGAGCTGAAACCAAGAGTCGGATGCTTAACTGACTGAACTAGCCGTGCACCCCAGGAGGCCCCTTTAGAACAATTCTGACCCTCAACCCTCTCCTTGCCTGCTGGATTGATTTTGTACAAACCCAGTGCTGATCAAGGCTCCCTGAGCTCCAGAACTCTGGATGGCTCCTCACACTCAGTGCCTTCTGTGACCCAGGGCCCACCTGACCCTTGGCTTGTCTCTCATCACACCCTCAATACACTAGATGGTTTATCTTCCAAAGCCAACCCTATAACTTCCCTCCCCTGTGCCATTGCTGGCTCAGCATATTCTAACCTGGGTTGCTGCCACAGGAGGCGTACAAGAGGGGCTGAGAGGGCTCATCCCTCCTGGCAGTGGGGATGTGGGCACAGCTGCCGTTCAGTTGGCCAGACTATTCAGAGCCATCTCCCTGGCGACCACGAGCCCCAAGGAGAAAATTGAGATGGCCTAGACGCTGGGTGCCACAGCGGGGTTTGGTTATAAGGAGGACTTCTCTGCAAAGAGGCTGAAGGCCATGCAGAGTACAGATGTGCATGTTTCTGCAGTGGCTTGTGCATTTGGAGGAAAGGCCAAACTGATCCTTACTCCCCAGCTCAAGGGAGCTGTCTTTTGTCCTACCTACTCTTCTTCCATAATCTTTTCCTCCTCTTTTCTCTCTTGTATTAGTTACCTATTGTTGCATAACAAATTGCCCCCAAACTTAGTGGCTTAAAACAGCAAACATATATTATCTCACAGTTTCTATGGGTCAGGAACCTGGGAACAATTTAGCTGAGTCCTCCAGCTCAGGGTCTGCTGTGGTTACAGGGAGATATGGTTCATTGAGACTATGAGTGTAGCATTCCAACTCAATTTTTTAAAATTTAAATGTTTCATTTCTTTCACATAGTTCTACATATAAAGTGCTTATTCTTTTTTTTATTTTTTTTAACGTTTATTTATTTTTGAGACAGAGACAGAGCATGAACGGGGGAGGGTCAGAGAGAGGGAGACACAGAATCTGAAACAGGCTCCAGGCTCTGAGCTGTAAGCACAGAACCCGACGCGGGGCTCGAACTCACGGACCGCGAGATCATGACCCGAGGCGAAGTCGGCCGCCTAACCGACTGAGCCACCCAGGCGCCCTATAAAGTGCTTATTCTTTTTGTATTTTGTATTTTTTCCCTACCTCCCATGAGGTAGGCACTCTCTCCCAAAATAAGATATATAAAAATAACTCCATATAAAAAGATTCTGTATCTTTTTTCATGCTCACATGACCATATAAGTATGTGTATAGCCATGTATATGCATATATGGACATTTGCCATTGTTTTACCAAAATGTTACTCTCATTAAATGAATGTTTCACAGAAATCCCTCTATGTCAACTGCTATAGCTCTAAGGCATTTTTCAAATGGATGTATGGGTTCATCATTTATCCAGCCATTCCCTGAGTAATGGGATTTATTTTGTTTCTACATTTTTTCTCTATGATCAATGCTGCAAGAAACATTTCTCTACATATGTCCTTATATACTGGCATTTATTTCTATAGAACAAACACTTCAGAAACATGTACTATACTGTCATTGTTATCATTATCATAGTATTGTCTGACATCTGGTAATATACTTACTACTGTTTTTCATATATTTCTTGGCCATTTGATATAGATGGCAAGAAGAGGGACAGTAGCTGATGGGCATTAAATTTTTTTTTCTATTTTATTTTATATTTATCTTATCTTATCTTATCTTATATTATCTTTTGAGAGAGAGCATGAGCAGGGGAGGGGCAGAGAGAGGGAGACAGAGGATCCGAAGCAGGCTCCACCCTGTCAGCGGAGAGCCAGACATAGGGCTCAAATTCACAGACCGTGAGATCGTGACCTGAGCCAAAGTCGGATGCCCAACTGACAGAGCCACCCAGGCACCCCTGATGGGCATTTTTGTAAAACAGAAAGCTTTATGAAAAAACATAATTTGGGGGTGACTGGGCGGCTCAGTCAGTTAAGCATCAGACTCTTGATCTTAGCTCAGGTCAGATTCAAGCCCCGTGTTGGGCTCCACACTGGGCATGAAGCCTACAAAAACAATTTTTTTTTTCTAATAACCTTCTTGCAAGAGGTGTGCTCAGCAGAGGGATGTAAATAAAGAGATAAGATTTTGCAATTGGCAGGAGAGACATATACAAGACAGCTTGCTGTAGTTAGAGCCTTGGACCAGGACCCAGAAGATATGAATTTGATTTTTGGCTCTGACACTCACTAGCTATGTGCTCCTTGAAATCAAATTAGTCTTTCTATATCTGAGTTCCTTTCTAGTAAAGTGTTATGAAGATCCAATGAGGATGCATGTGAAGAGGTTGTAAATTATAAGGCACCACAAGATGTTACCTAACTTGTTCTTGTACAAGCACACACATGTGTGTATTCTTCTAAATCAGCGCTTAACGGGGGGGGGGGGGGGGGGGGGGGAAGA
The DNA here is from genome assembly GCF_024362965.1 of Panthera pardus. NCBI lineage: Eukaryota > Metazoa > Chordata > Mammalia > Carnivora > Felidae > Panthera > Panthera pardus. Next base: position 22,104,526 of record NW_026526832.1, read on the forward strand.
GGAGCAATTTTGACAGCCCCCCCCCCCCCAGAGGATGTCTGGAAGCATTTTTTTATTGTCATGACTGGATAGTGGGTGAAGACCAGGATGCTGTTAAACATTGCACAATGCACAGGGCATTCTTTCAAAAATAAATAATTATCTAGTCCAGGGGCTCCTGGGTGGCTCAGTAGGTTAAGTGTTCGACTTTGGCTCAGGTCATGATCTCAGGGTTCCTGAGTTCCAGCCCTGCATAGGGTTCTGTGCTTACAGCTCCCAACCTGGAGCCTGCTTCAAATTCTGTGTCTCCCTCTCTCTCTCTGCCCCTCCCCCACTCACACTGTCTCCCTCGCTCAAAAATAAACATTAAAAATTAAAAAAAAAAAAGATGTATCTAGTCCAAAATGTCAACAGTGCCAAATCTGAGAAACCTGATGTAGCCTATTTATACAACGTTAACCAGTCAAAATTGCCTCCCTGGGCAGCATCTTCCAGGCGCTGCTCCCTCATCCCCAGGAGGAAGAGCAGAAGTGGTAAGGATCCCAGGACGGCTTTTACCTTCCCCTTTCTCCAATCCTCCTCAATTCTGTCAGCTGCACCCATCTTGCCCAACCATACTCAAGAAGCTGGCCCTACAGCGTCAGTGAGTTAAAAGCCTGGCCTGGGTGGAAAATGGACCGATCGCCGGCCAAGAGACTAGTTCTCTAGAGAGAAGGAAGTTTTCTCTTCTGGAAGTGAGACTATAACAGGATTTCCGGCCAACCGAAGAAAGACTAGTTTCCGAGGCTCAAATGAATAGAGAATCTGATTCGCTATCACTATCTTTGCAAGGTGGGGGAGAAGGAGAAGGAAGAGGAGGGTTGGTCCAGGTCAGTCCCACCCCTGGCGCTGTCCGGAGTCCAGCCGTCCTTCGCGGTCGCGGCCGAGGCAGTCCCGGACTCCAGGGTTCTTCCGCTCCAGGGACCCGAGGGAGCGCAGGACCGCGCCGCGCGGAGCAGCGGAGAGCCCGGCCCCAGTAAGTGTCCAGGAACTCACACCCGGGAGGGTGAGGCGGGGTGGGGGTGGGTTCCAACTCAGAGGGAGCGCAATTTGCCTCACGCTCTTCTGTGTCTTCCTCCTACGCTGCATCCTAGCCGGGACAGCGCCACCTTGGCCTAACCAGAGTCCTCTGCAGGGGGTCCGTGTGCGGGAGGCTGGGACCTCCAGGGAAGGAGCGCGGGGCACGGCGCGGGCCGGACGTCCTGGAGACCACTTTTTAAGGGAAGCCGCTGGCCGGCAGGGGGCGCTGCAGTGTCGGGTTAGGCGCTGCGCTCTCCGAAGGACCTCGGGCTCCCTCCCTTGCTTCTACAGTGTCCTCAGAGAACATGTTAGCTGTGCACTTTGACAAGCCGGGAGGACCAGAAAACCTTTACTTGAAGGAGGTGGCCAAGCCCAGCCCAGTAGAAAGTGAAGTCCTCCTGAAAGTGGCGGCCAGCGCCCTGAACCGGGCAGACTTACTCCAGGTACCCAGGGGTCAGGGAGGGGCTTCGGGGCCTTCGAGAAAGATTCACCAGACAGATAAAAGGAATGACCTATGGCACTGCCAGTAACAGTCTTCATGATATGTCTGCAGAATGTGTGCCGGGGGTTCTAAGACAAAGAACCATTTAGCCTCCTTTGTTTCCACAATATATAGGGATATTTGCAAAGCGGCATCTACTCTGTGTTAATCCATTACCCGCTCAGGCTTCCACATAAGGAGATGGGGACTACCATTTGTTGAGCGTGTGGGGGGTGTGTGTGTGTGTGTGTGTGTGTGTGTGTGTGTGTGTCCTTGCTCTATCTCATTTACTCTTCTAGCAACCCTGTTTACCATTTGTATTATACAGATAAACTGGGAGTCAGAGAGGTTAAGCAATACTCAGAACACTAATAATCAGGGCAGCTGTAATTCAAACTGAGGTCTGGTGTGGCTCCAAAGTTCTGCATTCCTTCAGCTCTGAGGGTCCTGGAGCTAGCAGGGGACTGTACTCTAGGAATCTTCTTTTTTCTGCTCTTTGAAGCACTAAACTGAGACAGTTGCATTGATTGGGGTAATTGAGAAATGTGTGCCAGAATCACCTGGGCCACTTTTCCAAAATAAACATTACCACAACCCAGGCATATGTACTTTGAAAAAGCTCCTCAAATGGTTCTAGTGCAGTCTTAGTTCAGCCCCTCTGGTCTGAAACCTCCAGTCAGAGGCTTCTGAGGCTTGCAGTGAGTGAGTACAAAGCCTGGCACTTGATATATGAAAACTATCTTTAAGGAGTCCACGGTTTTGTTCCTCGTCCTGCTACTGATTTACTTTGTAACTTTGGACAAGGCATTTCCCTGTGCAGGTCTCAGTTTCTCTCTTTGTAAAACAAGGCGTTTTGATGAAGTAAATAGCTAAGGACCCAACCACTTCTGACATCCACCTATTATGTGACTTACAGTATCTGAATTACTTCTCCTGTCTCCTGTGCTGACTTAGCAAAACCTGACTTTATCCTATTTTTTCTGAGAAAAAGAGGGGCCGTTGGAAGAGAGCCAGGGATGGTGACACACACATTTCTGATCATGCTCACCACTTAGTGCACCCCTCTTTCTGCAGAGACAAGGCCAGTATCCCCCACCCCCGGGAGCCAGCAGCATTTTGGGATTGGAGGCATCTGGACACATAGCAGCGCTGGGGCCCACCTGCCAGGGGCACTGGAAGATTGGGGACCCAGTCATGGTTCTGCTGCCTGGCGGGGGACAGGCTCAGTATGTCACTGTCCCTGAAGGGCTCCTCATGCCTATTCCAGCAGGACTGACCCTGTCCCAGGCTGCAGCCATCCCAGAGGCCTGGCTTACCGCCTTCCAGCTGTTACATCTCTTGGGTGAGGAGGCCCCCCGCACCGTGCTCGCTCCATACAGTGTGGCTTAGTTACTTCCTGACTCAGCCACCTCAAAACCCAGCAGCCCTCAGAGGCAGCTTTGGCCTGGCCGCTGAGTCACACCCAACCCCAGCACCCCACCCCAATGTACTGCCGGTAGTATCAGGTCCTCATACCACATTAGCAATGGCCTGATGTTGAGGCTGAAAATCATTTGGTAGATGGAGCCTGGAAAGCACTGGATAGAAGGCCTGTACACATCTTCACACTGTAGGCCCACCAGTAGTCCCAGCTGCTCACAGTCCTGCCGAGCTTCTCTCTGTGAGCCTGATGCAGCAGAAGGGGCTATTCAATCAACTTTTATTCTTCCCAATCTCTCTGATGGGAGGGAGCCTAAGAAGACTTGGTCCCTGCCATGAGGGAGCTCAGTGAAACTGGGAAGACCAGTCATGCACATAGAACCATAGAGTTCAGCAGGTGGCCCTGTCTCTAACTACAATAGAAACTCCAGATGGCAACAGTTAGTGTGGGTAAGCGCGGTCAGAGAGGGCTTTCTGGAAGAGAAGGACTTGAAGGGTGAGTAAAGTTGAGGTGGACAGAAGGCAGGCCAAGGCAGCTTAAGAGAGTGTCAAGGTGAGATTGGCTGCTCCACTCAGAGTGAAGGACAATGATTATTATCTGTGACAGATGAGACTCGGACTGGGTTGTAGTGGCCTTGAGTGGCACCTTGTCTGGACTGGATGCAAAAGCCAACTGAGAACCACTTTACATTTTGAGGAGAAAGTGACATAATGAAAGCTCCATTTCAGGAAGAGAAGCCTGGTGGTTGTCCATGGTGCCTGGATCACTGAGACCAGCTGGAGGCCAGTTTCAGACTAAAGAGGGACTGGCTTCAGGTGGTGACAGTGGGAAGAGCAGTTACTTCTTACTTATTAAGGTATATGTCAGAGATGTGCATCTCGGTATTACTTCATAAGTAAAATATAGATTATGGATGTGGCTGCTAATAGCTGTTTCAAAAGGTTGTTTCCCACTTTGACAAGAGGCAGGAAGACAAAAAAAGAATTGTCGAGCACTCTGAAGAGAGCAAGAGATCTGGCATTCGGTGGTCCAGGGCCAGGCACATGTGGCAGAATATGCCTGCGTGGGGAATGTGTAACACTTGCAAAGTAAAGAGAATGGTTCCTGTACTTTGTGTCACAGGACACGTTCAGGCTGGAGACTCTGTGCTAATCCATGCAGGATCAAGTGGTGTGGGCACAGCTGCCATCCAACTCGCCCGGATGGCTGGAGCCATTCCTCTAGTCACAGCTGGCTCCCAGCACAAGCTTCAGATGGCAGAGAAGCTTGGAGCAGCTGCTGGATTCAATTACAAAGAAGAGGATTTTTCTGAAGCAACACTGAAATTCACTAAAGGTAAACAATAGCTTCTGCAGCTCAACAGGAATTTCAGAGGTGATTAAACAAAATCCTCACCAGCCTGAAGGTTGCCAGTACTCTGGATCTGTCTTGCCTCTGCTAAATGCCCAACAGCTGCCCTGGCCAATTTCTAGTACTCTGGTGTTTGACCTCTGGAGACAGGCAGACAGTATTTAGGACTAAAATGTTTCTGTGTGCATTCTTGTAAGTGATATGATTCCTACTCATTTTAAAAACTGGATAAACCAAAGAATTGGCCCGGAATTATCCAGGACCTCTTCTTCCAAGTCACTCTGCAATGAGTTACCAGGAGTGTAAGGCAGAGACCAGTTTAGTGCTGGTCATAGGAGGGGTAGGATGGTAGCTCCCCAAATGGGTAAGCCTCTGTATTCCAAAGCCAAATCTGTATATTTTGGGGTCATCCCTTTTCCATTTTGAGTCGAAAAGGAGAGATGAAACCAAAGCTAGTAAAATGATTCAGACAACCCAGTACAGACACTTCATAATTTAGATGTGAATTAGCCTGCTCTGTAGACTGGGTGGATTTCCCCTGTTCTTTCTCTTTCATGCTTGGGTGCCAGTGGGTTCTATCCTTACATGGGGATCAAAAGAGATACCAGGTCATGGTGTTGCCCCATTTCCCTCTTGCTGTGGCTAGGAATCATAAAAGATGAACTATAGCACACATGTATGATAGAATTCAGCTATCTAAACTCCATTTACAGCAATGTTTCTTTGAGCAATGTTTCTAGTTCTAACCTATACATTGTATACATGTACATATCCATATATTCACAAATATACCATGGAATCTTACTTTGCACAAAGCTTTCTGTGTCTGACTAGCACTACAAATCTGTATTTCATGTGAAAGGTGCTGGAGTCAACCTTATTCTAGACTGCATAGGTGGATCCTACTGGGAGAAAAATGTCAACTGCCTGGCTCTTGACGGTCGCTGGGTTCTCTATGGTCTGATGGGAGGAAATGACATCAATGGACCTCTACTTTCAAAGCTACTTTTTAAACGAGGAAGTCTGATCACCACTCTGCTGAGATCAAGGGACGAAAAGGTGAATGATGAATGAAAAGAAAACATGATTTGATTGCCCAGAAAAGTGTGATTTGTTTACATAACTACAAAAAAGTTAGATGTGACACATCTTCTGTTAGCCCATGTAGAAACCTGCCCCGCTATGGATAAATAAGTAATCATTTTCACAGAACTAATTAAAATTGGTCAGAAGTCTCAACATCTTGGAAACAAGGTAACTAATCCCTCACATATTATTTAACCTTTGTAACAGAATGAATGAAGCATTGACAATATTAGGAAATAGGGGTTGTCTCCAAAGGCAGAACTCTTCTCAGTGTGATATAAAGCCGCTTAGGTGAGTAAGGTTAGTTAAGGCTGGACCTTCAACATATTATATATTACTGAAACCTTCTCTGTGTGGCACTTTAGCCGGTGCCAGATTTGGGAATGTTTCCCAACCTACGTTTTCACACCTGTGGGATAGCAGAGCTTAAACATCCCTTTTGAACTCAGCCTATAGAAGCCCGTTCTGTGGCCCAACTCCTGCTTTAAACCCTTAAGAACAGTCCTGTTGTCTGTGCCACTAATATTTTAGTCCAGGATTCCGTCTTTATCTGCTACAGAAGAGTGGTTATACATTTAGGGGCATGCACATACAAGCTGGTAGTAAAGGAGTTAGGTACCCCTGTGTGCATTTTCAGATGTGTACACGTTTCAGAGAGAGCACAAAAGCTAATAAATAAGCAGGATGGGGAGTAGCAAGGTAAAGCCTCTGTCTAGACTGATGGTCTCCTTTTCCTTATTTTAAGTACAAGCAAATGCTGGTGGAGGCTTTCACAAAACAGATTCTGCCCCACTTCTCCACGGAGAGCCCACAACGTCTAGTGCCGGTTTTGGACAGAGTCTACCCCGTGACTGCGATCCAAGAGGCCCATGCATACATGGAGAGCAACAAGAACGTGGGCAAAATCGTCCTGGAACTGCCGCAATGAAGGAGGAGGGGGTAATACTCAGGCCTTCCCAGGACAAACTTGGACAATGTTCACAGTACGCAGGAAGGAGATCGGGTGCGACTCCTGGCCGCCCTGTAACCCATTGGCCCTTCCCCGGCCTCGTCAACTGACCCGTGTAAAGCCAATCTAGGAAAATAAAAAGAAAGTAGAGCTAAAGGGCGGCCTTCTCACTTCGGCGGCCCCAGATCGTTGACTGAGGCAGCCGGGGCGGGGATGAGGTGGGGGTCGGGACTGGCGTCGCCGCAGGCATTACAGGAGTGCTCAACTTCAGGGTCGGGGGTTCCGGGTACGGGGACAGGGTCGGCCACAACCCCACCTGCCACAACCCCGTAAGCCCAGCTTTGCCCAGCGCTGAAGGACTGGGCCCACACACCAGTCCCCGGTGACCGCCGCGCGCGCCCCATAGGGTCCAGGCCCCGCACCCTCCAGCCAGCTTCCTTTTCTCAGGGCTGCCATGACAGGAACACCTCCCCTTCTTAAACCCAGGCCCCGCCCCTTCCGGTGCACAGCTCAGCCCCGTCTTGAATCCTCACCTTTCAACTATCCGCCCCGCCTCTTTGTCATCTCAGGCTCGTTTTGCCCCGGAGTCTTTTCGAAAGGGGATATTACGTAAGCACGTCTCGGCGTGAGACGGCGATATTCCGGCGTGTTTTAGAGCTTCCGGTGGTGGATGTTGATGTCCTGCGTTTGACGCGGTGTTGGGGTCTTGCAGAACAGCTCCGGGGGTGTCCGGAGGAATTCCAGTGTCTGCTGCGGTAACCTTATCAGCCCGCCAAGATGGCGATGCAAGCGGCCAAGAGGGCGAACGTGAGTATCGGGGCCTTCTGCCAAAGAGGGGGAAGACTTCGCTGTTGGACTTTCTCAACGGCGTGGCGCTGTGTATCTTGCCCTTCCTCGGTCCCCGGGCCAGGGTAGCCCACAATTTGCTATCTTATCATTGGGGGTTCCATCTTAGCCCCATCCTTACGGATATGCTCCCTGAGCCACGTTTCCGCGTCCACTCCTTTTGAGAGTTCTCTCGGTCTCTTATTCTGGTGTCAGCGATAGTGTTAATCCTACAGCCTTTGTTGCTTGATCTGCACCTGCGAACTGACGACAGGATCTTCACCCAAAAGTCAAAAGCACAGACGAGTCTCCAGTAAATAACCTAATAGCTCACAGGCAACCAGAGCCTGGGATTCTCCTCAAGTCATGGAGATTTGTGGATCCTTGATTAATGTTTTAACTCAGTGTTTTTGAGCACCGACTATATACCAAAACTGCGAGATAAGAAACAACTGAGAAGTTATATTTATTGAATACCTGCTTGGTGCCTGACATAGTCTACACATTGTGGATACAACAGTGAATAAAAGCGTTCTTCTGTTTACATTCTGTTAAAGAATGGGTGTTATATAGTCCCAGGGGGATGGTAGGTCAGCCATAAGGCTGAGAGATATAGTGTAATGAAGACATAATTAGATATGGTGAGATGCAGAATTTTGGTAACCTTGATGATCATCTTAGCGGATGAAAAGTTGGTCGCAGTAGGATGAAAAGAGGATGAAAGTTAAGAAAATGGAGACAGCTGTTTCCACAAGTTTTCATGTCAGTAGGAAGCAGAGAGATTGGATGATGGTTGATATCTTCCCTCTTTCAAGATGTGTGATACGAGGTGTATTTGCATGCCAGAGAGAATGATTCAGTAGTGTGGGGGAAACTGATGATGTGGGAGAAAGATGAAGTAAGTTCAGGAGTTAAGGTTTTGAATAGATGAAGGTTGGCATAGTAATGAGAGGGAGAGGGGTAGATATGGATGAATTTAGATTGATGGGTTTAGTGATATGACTATAAGGTACTTACCATTTAGTCATATATTTTTTCAATAAGGAAGAGCCAAGATCATCTCCTGAGATGGGCAGGGAAGAGGTTACCGCCCAACTCAGATGTTAGGAGTGGTGGTGGTAAGGCTTGAGGAGAAAAGAGTAAGTGTGATACAGTGTCTTACAGAGTGAGAAAGCAGATGTACTAGAGACGTGTATTATAATTGGCAGTGCTGATTGTCTATTTGAAGGCAGTCTTGAATTTTAAATCTAAAACTTTATTATACTTACTTGTTGACCATTTGTCACTACTACTAGTTTGAGGGCAAGGAAGAAGTATCTTCTTTTTCTTTCTTTCTTTTTTTTTTTTTTAAGTTTATTTATTTATTTAGAGAGAGAGAGAGAAGGGAACCAGCACGGGAGGGGCAGAGAGAGGAGACAGGATCCAAAGCAGCCTCTGTGCTGACAGCAGAGAGCCTGATGTGGGGTTTGAACTCATGAACCTTGAGATCATGACCTGAGCCAAAGTCCACTGCTTAACCAATTGAGCCACCCAGTGCCCCTCCTCTTTTCCCTTTTATACAGCACTTAATTTAATGTCTGAAATAGTTGCCAGCTTAATAGTTTTGAGCAAATTAATATCCAATGTGTAGTTGAATATGTTAATAACACAGGAGTGAACTCTGGATGGGAGATTTATATTGAAGAGTCATCCACTTACTGTGGAAACCATGTGTTGTCGTTAAGAGACCAAAGAGAATGTGGACTTAAGGACAGTATACAAAGGTAAAGAAACGTCTGGGGGCGCCCGGGTGGCTGAGTCGGTTAAGTGTTCGACTTGATTTCATTTCAGGTCGTGACCTCGTGGTTCAGGGGCTCTATGCTGATAGTGCGGAGCCTGCTTGCAATTCTCTCTCCCTCTCTCTCTGCCACCACCCCCCCATAAATAAATAAATAAACTTAAAAAAAAGATAAGTCTAAAAGTAAAATTCTGTTGAAGAGCATATGTTAATGACAAGAATGAGAAGAACTAGCCAGACAGGGGGAGGCCAAGAAAATAGTGTCATTGTTGTCAAGAAAGTAATAGTCAACAGTGTCAGAAGCCTCAGAGAAGTTAAGTGTGATGAGAATTGAACACTGCAGTGAAAAGGTCTTAGTGAATAAGAGCATTTCGTCATAGTGCTGGGGTGGAAGCTAGGTTGTGGTACGTTGATGAGTATCAGTGAAGGAAAGAATATGAAGTAGTGAGTATAAACTTTATCTTTCCAGATGCTTGACTGAGAGGGGAAAAAAAACAAAATAGGATAATAAGCAGAGAGCTAATAAGTTCAGGGAAGGCAGAAACCTTGTCTTTTTTCCTTCACTGTTTAATCCTAATACCTAGCCTGGTATATACAAAAGGAAGGTGCTCAGTAAATATTGATGAATGAACAACGAGGGATCCAAATAAGTATTTAGTTTTGTGTAACAGTTGGCAGGACATAAGCAGCTGCTCATTGGAGGAATAGAAGAAGGTCATAGTGAAGGGAACACTAAATTCAAGAGGGAGAAGTTATCATTAATGTAACAGGTTCTTTTTTTTTTTTTTTTTTAAATTTTTTTTTTTTTTACGTTTATTTATTTTTGAGACAGAGAGAGACAGAGCATGAACGGGGGAGGGGCAGAGAGAGAGGGAGTCACAGAATCGGAAGCAGGCTCAAGGCTCTGAGCCATCAGCCCAGAGCCCGACGTGGGGCTCGAACTCACGGACCGCGAGATCGTGACCTGAGCTGAAGTCGGACGCTCAACGGACTGAGCCACCCAGGCGTCCCTGTAACAGGTTCTTAAAAAGACCAGATTGAGTCATCAGTGGGAGTTTTATTGTGTAAGAAACAGGAAGAGTTCCCTTCATTCCCCTATGTGTCTAAGGCATTGTGGACTTTTAAATGAGGTTGGAAATCCGTGTTTAACTGCACTGCCTGGAAGCGTACTCCCTAAAACGAGAGCCCAGTTGATTTTCTGAAAAGCATGCTATTTTCAGAATATAATTTCAGATTATAATTCTTATTATTTTTTAATAATTCTTATTCTTGACTATTATGTTTTTTTGTTGTGTTTTTGTTTTTGTTTTACTGTGAGAATTTATAATTATGAGAAGTTTATTTTAGGTGGTAGCACTCCTGCCCCTGATTACAATAATAGTACATATTTCTCATTTTAGATTCGACTTCCACCTGAAGTAAATCGGATTTTATACATAAGAAATTTGCCGTACAAAATCACAGCTGAAGAAATGTATGATATATTTGGAAAATATGGACCTATTCGTCAAATTCGAGTGTGAGTCTTACTGAGACTTTTGAAATGTCATTTCAGGAAAATGATTGTATAATCTCAATTATAGCTGACAACAGGGTCTAACCAAGAGCCTAAAGACTAAATAGATTGGAATCTGAGAAATGAGATTTATTTATTTATTTTGTATGGAAAAACATGAGACCCTCCTGATCCAGCTCAGTGAGAGCCAAGGATAGTGAAATTAGAGAAGGCTTGAAGCAGTAATGAATGGTTTCAGGGGAATGGGTGGGAAAAGAAAGAACTAACATAATAGCGTAACTATTATTTGTAAAGTCAGATACAATACTCTGTTTTTTTATGTCCATTAACTAATTTGCTTTGGTGTCTCCTTTACTCAGAATTTCTGAATAAGTAACAAGTAACTGAAAAAAATGATTTTTTTTTTCAACTACAGCTCTTTTTTCTTTTTCAGCTATAGCTTTCTGTTGAAATTTATTTTTTTTTTTCTATTGAAGATTTAAAAGAGGGGAGAATCGGGGCACCTGGGTGGCTCAGTCGGTTAAGCGGCCGACTTAGGCTCAGGTCATGATCTCGCAGTCTGTGAGTTCGAGTCCCGAGTCAGGCTCTGTGCTGACAGCTCAGAGCCTGGAGCCTGTTTCAGATTCTGTGTCTCCCTCTCTCTGACCCTCCCCCATTCATGCTCTGTCTCTCTCTGTCTCAAAAATAAATAAACGTTAAAAAAAAATTTTTTTTTAAATAAAAAATAAATAAAAAATAAAAGGGGAGAATAATTGCAACACGAATTCGTGTTTTAATCTAAAAATTGGTGTTCATATCTTCAAATGGTATTTATTGAACATCTACAAAATGCCATTTATTGTAACAGGTGCTTTTATTTCCATGACCAGTACTACAGCCCTGTGTGGAGTTGATACTCTGTTTCACAGGTGAGACTATTTTGAGGCCCACAGAGTACAAGTACCTTTCTAGATTCACACAGCTATTTAGTGATTAAACTTCTGATTCTAAACTGAATATTGACACTACTCAGATTCATAGCCACTGACATTCTACTTACCTAAGAGTCCATTTGGAAGGATTTCTTTTTATTTTTTTCCTTAAGTTTATTTCTTTATTTTTTAGTAATCTGTACACTCAGCATGATCCTTATATCAAGAGTCTCATGCTCCTCCCCGACTGAGCCAGCCAGGCACCCCTGACTATCTCTTCCTTAATAAATTTTCCTTAATGACCTGAGAGCTTCTTCTTGGCTTTTAACATTCTGTGAGATTTTTTTCTTTCCTTTCTTTTTTTTTTTTTTTTAAGAACTCTTTGAGATCTTGAGGACTGTCCTTTGAAATGATCACTGTCCCTCCAGAAAGTAAACCAAGTGCTAGCAATACATCATCATTGGTACTCAAGTAGGGATAGAAATGAAGTGTTATAGACTAGCCATTCTCTTTAGGAAGTCTCAGTCCTCTGGATATTTGGTGAAAGCTTTGGGCCCTTTCTACAGAAGAATACAAAATTTTGGATATGATTTCAGGGGGTACATGAAACCTAGGTTAAGAAACCCTGTCCTAGACATACAAGAATGTCATACAGAAGATCCCCTGACTTGGAGGTCAGGAAGCAAGATTCTGCTTCAGGCCCTGTGACCCTGGACAAGGTGTCCCACTTTTTGGTTTTCTGTACCCTCACATGTAAGGTAATCTAGTGCCTTTCAGTTTTTAACATGGAGGCAGTGTGATAAATTTACTGAATTGGTTGTAAGACCTAAGTTCAGATACTAACTGGACATTTGCTAGTTGCGTATAACTGGGCAAAATATTTAACCCCTCTGAGCTTCAATTACTTATGAAACACAATCTTCCTAACCTGTGTTCTTAAAGGAATTCTAGTAAGGATCAAATTAGATCATTCCTGTGAAAGCACTTTGTCATGGAGTATTTCCTTCTCGTGTGTTAGCCACCCCTCTCTATGCTCCCACAGCACCTTCTGTGAACATCTCCTAACAGGTGATTTTGTTGTTGTCTGTGTATTTCCTGGTCTCCTGCCAGCCTGTGAGCTCCTAGGGCAGGTACCATATATATTCTTTTCATTTTGTGTTGACAGCTGTTGTGCCTGATTCATGTTAAACACCCCAGTTATCTAAGTAAATGAATAATATAGAAAGTGGTTGTACTTGACTTTGAAAGTGTTATAAAATGTATTGATGGTCCACAGTGAGATTAGAGAGAATTTCAGAAAGCCAAGGTAGAAGGACAGATAATTAAGCAGTGGCATGTGTAGAAGGCTGCACAGTAGCTCAGGGCCTTTGTACTCTGCTCCCTCCATCTGGAATGATTGTCACCTGGCTCATCTCCTGTCTGGCTCCTCATTCTTCAGGTCTCAGCCTCATCGTCACCTTCTCAGAGAGGTTTACCCTGACCACCCTAGCTTTAAGTAATCCCCTGTCCTCCCATTCATCTCCGTCTGCTTCCTTAATAAGATTTCTTGTCTGTAATTATTTCTTTATCTTTCTCCCACTTGAATAAAGGTCCTTGAAGGGAGGGATGATGCTTGTCTTTTTCACTATTATATTTCCAGTGCCTGTCATACAGAAAGAACACAGTATATATTTTGTAAATTTGTATTTATTTTTTTGAGAGAGAGCAAGGGGAGGAGGGGCAAAGAGAGAGGGAGACAGTCCCAAGCAGGCTGCACGCTGTCAGCACAGAGCGTGATGTGGGGCTCAAACTCACAAACAGTGAGATCGTGACTTGAGCTGAAATCAAAGAGTCCAACGCTTAACCAGCTGAGCCATCTAGGCACCCCAAGAACACAATATATATTTGTTGAATAAATTCATAAAAGTTTGGTGTACAGGAACTTGGGTCTAAATTAATAGACTAAGAAACAGATGTTTTTCTGTTCCCTAGCTGTGTTCATGCTTTATCACATATTTGGCACCTAGCACCAGGGTGACCAACCTTCCCAGTTTGCCCAGGACCATGGTTTCTGGGATGTGGACTTTCAGTGCCAAAATCTGGACAGTCTTAGGCAAACTAGGATGATTGATCAGCCTACCTGGTATATAGCAGACACTTGGTGCTTTGAACTTTTTACTGCTTCTCTTCTATTTTTTTGAAAAAATTTTTAATGTTCGTTTTTGAGAGAGGGAGAGAGAGCGTGAGCGGGGAAGGGGTGGAGACAGGATCTGAAGAGAGCTCTGTGCTGACAGCAGAGAACCTGATGCTGGGCTTTAACTCGTGAACCTCTAGATCATATCCTCAGCTGAAGCTGGATGCTTAACTGACTGAGCCACCCAGGTGCCCCTGGTGCTTTGAACTTTTTAAAGCTCTTTCATACCTTTTACCTTTTTCGATTATTAAAATGTGTAAGGTGTAGGGCAGGTGATACAGCCTGATAACGTTATTTGACACATGAAGCAACCGAAGCTCAAGAGAGGTTGTCACATGATTAGGTTTTCTTATTCCTACTCTAAGATTTACCACCAATCAAGAGAATAATGTTGGCTCAGTGCCTACCCTACAGTAGGTATAAGTACATACTTTTAAAAATCAAAGTTACAATATGGTTAAGATACTAGGTTGTTAATAGGAGCTGGGACACTTGAGATGAGAATCTTTAAAATGGGGTTAGTGCCCATCCCTATTCTAGTTCCTAAGATGTGAGAGGAAGAGATGCTTTTGTTTTGTTTTGTTTTGTTTTGTTTTGTTTTTTAGCTTCCAGGAGAAAGGATGTATGAGAGAATATGTGGGAGAAAGTAGACCTCCATTTATCAAATGCTCATTAGCACTTGTTGGGTGCATGGTGTGAGAGTAAAATGAAATATAAGGTCTTCTTTGCCCAATTAGCAAGAACTAAAATATTAAGGTTTTTTTATGTTTTTATTCCAAAGGAAAAATAGACATTTTGGCAAAATCTTTGGAGCAGTGTTTTTTTCTTTGGGTATTCCCCAACTTTCATAGCTAATGCATTGCTCCCCCCCCCCCCCCCCCCCCCCCAGCTAATGCATTATTAAAAATTAAAAGTAAAAAGTTGGACCACCTGTCTGGGTCAGTAGGAAGAGCATGTGATTCTGCACGTTGGTTGTAGAGATTACTTAAATAAACAAACAAACAAATTTGTTTTAAAAAGGTCCAGGGGCACTCTGGTGGCTCAGTTGGTTAAACCTCTGACTCTTGATTTCTGCTCAGGCCTTGATCTCGCGTGAGTTTGTGTGAGTTTGAGCCCCACATCAGACTCTGCGCTGACAGTGCAGAGTCTGCTTAGGATTCTCTCTCTCGTCTTTCTCTCTCTCTCTCTCTCTCTCAAAATAAATAAACTTAAAAAAAAGAAAACTTAAAGAGGTCCAAAAGTTGTTAGACCATCCCCAGAGAGTAAGGACTATTACAAAATCCCTCTGTAGCCTGACAGCCTGTAAGCATTCAGTGACACCGGCACCCTCCCACCGCCCCAGCACCCTGTATCTCTTCCTAACCCTTTTATAGGAAGCATAAACTGTGACCGGGGCCCAAGACTGTAGCCACATCCTAGGTCACATTTAAAGAGGTACCTCCCCTTCCCATGGCCTGCTACCTTTTCTTGACCCTCTGCAGGGACTATGGCAGACGGAGAGGCAGCCCACAGTCTTAAACCTTATTCCACAGTTGGCACTGGGTGGCTAGAACACAGATGGAAGGGTCCATCTTTATCACACTGGGAGCATAAGCTGAGTGGGACCTGTGCCCACTGCCCCCACTGACAAGCACATGGCCATCTGCTGCCTGCAGTTTGTTGCTCTTCACACTTCCCTTCCTCCCCGCCGAAGGAAGCTGGTGAGGTGAAGAGAGGAGGTGGCAAGGAAAACTTACACAAGCAGCAGCTCCGAATCCATGAGCAAGGTCCAGCTTCCACTCCCAGTGACCTTCCAGCATTCTCCTCTGGCAGGCAGATAATCCCAGCCATAAGCACACGCCCTCCCTCTGGTCTCTGCCAAAGCCGAGCCCTTCTCCCGAGCCAGACAGGGCTGTGTAATGCATGAAAGTGCATACATTATTAACGTATGTATGAAAAGCTGGGAGCTGACTACCGCATTTTAGAAAGGCAGTGAGTGAATCTTCTAAGCGGGAGAAACCACGTTAACGCGACATTAGAGAACATCCTTTCCCAGCCATAAAGGATTAATGGCTGTCTGTTTTCCTAGATAGCATAATTTTGCCATCTTGGTAGGGGCTTCCCTCCAACCCCACCCCGCTCTACAGACACAAAATAGGTTTTATTTTTATGGATTTGGTAAACCTTAGTAGAATACTGCTCAGAAACATGGAGACGGGCTTGTCTTGGAGTATTGAAACTAATAGTGAGATAAAAAATCAAAATCTTTAGAAACAAGGGACTAGTAACGGGGTAATAGTGTGGTAAATAACTTAAGTACTCGTTCTGCTGCGTAAATGCACACTAAGAAAAACCTCATTCTAGACTTTGATGACTGACTAATAGGAGCCATCACCCCTAAGTACGGTACTTTTCAGCTTGAGACTGGGAACTGGATCTTAGTATGGGAAGTAAGAAAGACTGGAACAGTGTGCACGGAAGACCGTGACAGTTTCAAGCTGGTTCTTTGGTAGCTGCAGCAGTAGTCCCGACAGAGCAAGTTCAACCTGTAGCTGTTTTACTTAAAAACAAAACAAAAATTACCTCAATTCAAGAAATAGTAGGCTTATCCAGCATACTTATCTATAATGTTTATTTCCTCTAATGGTGTTCAGGTTGATCTCAAAATACTTAAAACTTCAACTTACTCTCCTTAATCTTCTCTGGTTAGTGGTTTAAAAGACAGTTGTTATTCAGCTATCAATGCTCCGGTTAATTTTTTTCCCCACAGTATTTATTAGTTTATTTATAAAGAGAAACTATTCCATAGCCCAGTATTCATGTTTCATAGTCCAGGAACACAGGTCAGTGACAAAACTCCATGGAACTCAACCCAAAGAAATTCTTTATATTCTAAAATCACTTTGCACTCTGCAAGATACCAGTCTTCTTCGTCCCTTTAAAATCTTTCATGGAATCGTAATTTGTGTAGAAATCTCCATATCCTTCTTTCTTGGTTTGGCCATAGCAAACTTAAAGAAAGCCACAACCCCCAGGGAATGCTCTCACATATGAAATCACAGGTGCTTGGCCAGAAGGCTTCACATCTGAGGTTTTGTCAAAGACTGGAAGTCATGGTAGTTATTCTCGACACCAGCCTCAGACCCGTTGTCCTTCCTAACTCGGGTAAATGTGTATTTTAATTAAGTCTGATTTCACGCTGCAGGGGGAACACACCTGAAACCAGAGGAACAGCTTATGTGGTCTATGAAGACATCTTTGATGCCAAAAACGCATGTGATCACCTTTCAGGATTCAATGTTTGTAACAGATACCTGGTGGTTTTGTACTATAATGCCAACAGGGTAAGTATTAGTCACTGTCCTCATCACCCGGGGAACCCATGTAAGAATTAGTGTACTGTGGGGCGGGCGGGTAGAGTGTACTGTGTGTTCTCTTCTGGCTAGTGCTATTGGTGAAATTCATTTCACCTACAGGTCAGTAAGTTAACTTTGGTGCTTACCACATTTTCAGGCATTTCAGAAGATGGACACAAAAAAGAAGGAAGAACAGTTGAAGCTTCTCAAGGAGAAATACGGCATCAACACAGATCCACCAAAATAAACGTTTTCTGCATTTTCATTTTGGACTAAAACCCATGACTAACCACCATCACCCTTTTTTTGTTTTTAAATTAATACTGAATGTTGTGATTTCTTAATTGAGATTCAGAACAACCTGCTTGAAACTTTGATACCTGTTAGAATATGTTATGTGAATAAACTTGTAGCTTTTTGTAAAACATGTCAGTGTTTTGTCTTGAAATTTCCCCTCTTATTTGATCCCAGAAAAAAGACAAATCCGTAGTTGAACCGTATCAAGAATTGTTTGATGGTAGGTGGTCATAGATACCAAGCTTTTTTTCTTAATGTTTACTTATTTTTGAGACAGAGGGAGAGCACAAGTGGGAGAGGGGCAGAGAGAGAGAGAGAGGGAGGGAGGGAGGGAAGGAGACACAGAATCTGAAGCAGGCTCCAGGCTCTGAGCTGTCAGCCCAGAGCCTGACGTGGGGCTTGAACCCACGAACTATGAGATCATGACCTGAGCAGAAGTCAGATGCTTAACCGACTGAGCCACCCAGGTGCCCCGAGACCAAGCTGCTTTAGAGCAGAGACTTTTCTGTATTCTTAATGCCTCTGGTGTCCAGCCCAGTGCTTAACCATCGTGGGAAATTTCTACAGTGCTGTCATTTATTGAATGTTAACAACTCAGTGAAGATAGGTATCTCCATTTTGCAGATAAGGAAACCAAAGCTCATTGTGTTGGTTGAATGAATAAAGTGCTTACATAAAAAGTTGCTGTAACATCAACCAGTATTAACCACGCCAATACATTTGAATAATACTTGCTTTACAGTTAACACCTTTGTCAATATGGGTACCCTGTCCTTGAAACAGCAGTCAGTTCTATAAATGGCCATTCAGGTGACAGCACATTGTTAGAGATCTGAGGGTGAGCTTCTTGGGTAGTGGTGTTGGTTGTTACATGTCTAAGACTGTATTGTGTAGTCTTTCCCTTTGGCTAACAAGTGTCTGTAAATATCTTGGACCTTCCCTCATAGTATATCTTTGCCATAAATGGAGTATTTAATGCTTGTTCTTATATGCTCCCACAGCATGGAAATCGTATGGTTTTACATTCACCACAGCTTGGCAGCTTGGAGGATAACTATAATTTTCTCTTTATAGTTTAGGCGTGGCCAAATGGAAAAATGTGGACCAATTGTTTTGGATATAACTATAACCCCAAATCAGTTTGAAGGGTATAAGCGCTGAATCATTTAAATGTACAAAAGTATCTACTTTTAAATGCATTTAGCTTTGAGAAAATATGCTGTTTTATACTTTGGGTACTGTCTTGCCAAAGCCTACTATTGAAAATGAAGAAATTACCCTTGTTTTTAATTACTGACTAATAATGTCAGTGCTTTTTGAAAGCTCTATAAAAGAGGAGAAAGAATTATTTCTAAGAAGGGCAGGGAGATCACAAAGGAGCCATAGCTTTAATTTTCTTATGAATGCTTTTATGAATTCCTTATAATTTGTGTAATGCATGGTGCCCCTTTAGGTATTTACTAATGTAAAATAATTTTCTAAAAGGCTTTTTGGTGGGAGCCTGGGTGGCTCAGTTGGTTAAGCATCTGACCAGCTCAGGCCATGATCTTACAGTTCATGAATTTGAGCCCCATATTGGACTCTGGAACCCACTTCAGATCAGCTGTCTCCCTCTGTCTCTGCCCCTCCCCATCTTGCGTGCTCTCTCTCTCTCTCTCATAAAAATAAATAACATTAAAGGCTTTTTGGTAAGGGGAAAACAGACTTACAGTGTGCTTGTGTCTACATGGCAGACTGGCTTGCCTTGAGGGCAGTTGTTTTAAGTTAATAACCAGGGAAAATTGCTCCTAGTGACAATGATGGCCAGTCCATCATCTGGATTAGTCTGTTAGCTGAATTTCATGACCTACGGCTAAGAGTTTTAAAAATTCCAGTTATTTGGCAATTTTGTGGCCTGTCCCAGTTAAGTTATAAGAACTTGAATTCTGTAGATAAATATTGAGCACCTACTCTGCCAGGTGTGTGTGTGCTTTGATGCTGAGGATATACTTAAAATCAGTCCACTGCACCAGGCATTGAAGGCTCAGCTTTTCAAACTGCTTTTAAGAGTGCAAGGGGTGGGGCGCCTGGATGGCTCAGTCAGGTAAGCGTCCGACTCTTGGTCCCAACTCAGATCGGGATTTCACGGTTCGTGAGATTGAGCCCAGTGTCAGGCTCTGCGCTGACAGCGTGGAGCCTGCTTGGGATTCTCTCACTCGCTCTCTCTGCCTGTCCCCTGCACATGCACTTTCTCTGTCTCAAAATAAATTTTAAAAAAGCACAGGGGATGATTGTGTTCCTGCACGTGTACGTGCATGCTCATATGCGTTTTCTTATGAATGCATAAGAGCTGCTAGAGTTGCTTTGTGTCTACCCAGGTTAAATTTTGAGTTTCTGAGAAAGATTTTGTACGAATAGATAAAGTGTTGACAAAGAATTTGAAAATAACTGGTATGACATGGATCTCATCACCACTCCTGCTGAACAACCTTCAGTGGCTTTCACAGGACAATGTCCAAACTCATTAGCATGGTGTCTCATCATTTTCTGCATCATCTTTTAAGAGCGCCAGGAAAGCAAGGCCTGCAAAGCCTAATGTATCCTTTTCAGGTGCTAGCCAGTAGTTACTTGCATTGGTTGGTTTGTTTTTGTTCCCTTAGTGGGTGTCTCTCATTACCACCTAGGCTCTGAATACTCTGAGACCTTATACGACTCTATAGTGGACACCTGAAATGGTCCTTGATGCCATTTTTAATTTTATTCTCCTGGTGTCACAGCAGAAAACATGAGTATGTCTCAAAGGCTAAGTTCTGAGAAATTATCAGACGTTTGTGTCGTCAAGGAAAGTGAGGAACAACGATACTCGAAAGGAAGGAGTACAGCACCCTCTGGTCTGCTCCTGTAACAGAAGTGAGTCCAGGGACTGGGTGATTAAAAACAAAGCAGCCCCAGGGAACCTGAGTGGTTCAGTTGGTTAAGTGTCTGCCTTTGGCTCAGGTCATGATCTCACAGTTTGTGAGTTCAAGCCCCATGTCGGGCTCTCTGCTGTTGGCACAGAGCCTGCTTCAGATCTTCTGCCTCCCTCTCTCGCTGTGCCTGCCCCACTCACACTCTCTCTCTCTCTCTCTCTCTCTCTCTCTCACAAATAAATAAATAAACTTAAAAAAGTAAAGCAGTCCCTTTCTCACTTAATTTTCTCCGTAAGTACTGCTAACTTCTCAGCCTCTCCTCAATCTTAATTCCAAGTCCTGACAGAATAACCCTGACTATGGCTAAGAGCTTTCCTCACCTGTGTCAAAAGAAAAATCTAACCACATTGCCCCAGGCTCCTTTGACAAACACACAACCCACCAGCAATAAGTGGGAATTTCCACAAGTTACAGTAAATACAGATGAAAATAAGCAGTATATGTGAAAACAAGTTCAGAATCCTACATTCCACTCCAAAGTAATTCCCCAATGGGAGGGCAAATCTAGATGAAACTAAGCAGTAAATACAAAAACAAACTCAGAATCACACATTCCTTTCAAAAGTAACTTCCCAGTGTGAGTTAGCGTATGGCTCCAAGAGCTAAAACACCCTTCATTTGTTCAGGTGCACAGTGAGTGTTCTTTTCCATCTGGGTCGGGAACTCCTCTAAGTCCAAACAGACGTTGCAAGGTCACATAAAGTGCTCAAATCCTATGCTGGACTGCTAGCAGTTTGAACACGATATATTCCTTTAGTTATTCAGAGAAGAATTCTGAGCCTGTGAGGTGAGTGGCAAGTTAATACTTACCCTGTAGGGCTTTTTAGAGGGTTGGTGGCAACTGTATTTAAAAATATATCGGGGCACCTGGGTGGCTCAGTCGGTTGAGCGTCCGACTTCGGCTCAGGTCATGATCTCACAGCTCGGGAGTTCGAGCCCCTCGTCCGGCTCTGTGCTGATAGCTTAGAGCCTGGAGCCTGCTTCGGATTCTGTGTCTCCCTCTCTCTCTGCCCCTAACCCACTTGCATTCTGTCTCTCTCTCAAAAATAAATAAACATTTTTTTTAAAAATTAAAAAAAAAAAAAAAAAAATATATATATATATATATATATATATATATAGAACAAGGCCCGGCATGTACAAATACTCACATCATAGCTATTATGTTTATTATCATTCCTGGCTACTTGGAAGTCTCCTTTCCACTCTTTCCCAAGGGCAACTGGCTTATGCATTCCTTAAAGCACTTCCTTCCTACAATAAGGATGGACAGGAATTTGTCAAGCACAGAGCCTTTATTTTACATATCATTTCCAAAGAGGACATTGTGTAAGTCAGCAGCCAACAGAACTTCTAAGTGAGAAAGTAACAGCAAAGGTAACTGGCTCAAGTCCCTCTGTGTATACCATGTACATTTCATGTCTGAGCACCTTGTGTGTCTGGCTTAAGTAAGGCAGTGTAGATTGTGCGAACAAGAAATCTGTGTTCTGCGATCAGAAATGGCTACTGCATGCATCACGCAAAATGCACAACCTGAAATGTTTTGATTTGCAACCGAAGTTTCCTTAAGCAAAGATGCGCGTGAACAATGACGAACACATACAGAGCAACTTGGGCAGAGAATGGATAATGCCGCGGGGCAGTGAGGTTAGCGCGCTGATCAAGAGCCCCAAGCAGGAGGAGCCGTCCCAGTGGCAGAGCAGGCTAGGAGGGTGGGCAGCAGCCATCTCCAGCCACTTCGAGCTCCTTCCCGCCTTCACTCTAAGTTGAGCAGCTCCACGTCAAAGATGAGGGTGGCATTGGGAGGGATGACACCAGGGTGGCCCGTGGCTCCATACGCCACATCGGGGGTGCAGGTCAGCTTCGCCCTCTGCCCCAAGCTCATCTAGCAGGGATGGGGGCAGATGGGGAGAGGAGAGAGAGGACCCAGCTTGATTTAAAAGAAAAAAGTAAGATAACTATGGCATTTTCCCAAACTATCCTCCTGATAACCCTGAAGATCTGAGATGAATTTTCTGTGTGGCACACTGAAGTGATGCAGAATTTGGATTCTGTCTCAGACTAGCAGAGACTTCACTGTGGGGCACTAACTTCCACAAAGTAGTCCCAAATTCATTCGTCTGACAACCACTGCTGGTTATTCATTTAGCGCATGGCCTGAACACTTCAAGGTATTCCTAATTGTTCCTCACCCCCTTCCAAAAGAACCTAAAGAGGGTGTATAAACAGCACATGTACACGTACACAATCGAGGAGGTAAGAGAAGCAGTCCATTAAAGACGTTAAGCAATCAGAGGCCACCGCAAGGAGGCGAGGGCTAAGAGACCTACACTAAAAGCACCATATGACTTCACAGACCGAGGGAGAAGAGTGTGAACCAGGGCTCCACACAGCAGTCATCAAGAACGTCTGGCATTGGTCGGACAAATGGTGAAATTTGGATAAACAGATCTAAAAATTTTAATAACCAACTCAAACATTTGAATGTATCGGTTAACAGTACTGCATCAATGTTAATGTGTAATTGATCACAAATTAACGTAATGGGATCATTTTACCATGGTTATGTAAACTGTTAACATTTGGGTAAAGAATATACGGGAACTATTTCCGTGATATTTTTGCAAGGTCGGAAATTACTTTTTTAAGTTAAAAAAAAAAATACCTTGGCCCACCACCCCCCTCCCCGCCCCCCAACTCTCTAGCTGCCTCAGTCCCAGACAGCTGGTAGCTTGTAGCTAGTTCTGAGCAAGCCCACAGGGATGTGCTTGGAATGAGAGCCCCAGTGACTTAAAGTCATGTTGGCAATGAAAGGGAAGGAGTGGGGGCCCAAAGCCAGCGGCTGAACCTAGATGGCGTCACCATGCCGTAGCAGTAGAGTCAAAGCAGTGGCGGTCTGTGATAGGGCAGGGGCGGTGTATCGAGCCCAGACTCCAACTCCTCAAATCCCCCCTAATGAGGATCCTCATCCTACCTGGGCTGCACCCTCTTCAAAACCCTTGATGACTTCCTGTTTGCCAATTCTGAACTTGAAAGGTTTGTTTCTGTCTCTGGATGAATCAAATTTCTTCCCATTTTGGAGCATTCCTGTGAAAGCAAGAATAGGGTGGAGAAGAGCTGTGGCCATGAGTTAACACCCCATTCTGGGTCCCCATGTCTAAAATGGAATTCCTATTCTGTACAAACCTGCACCTCTTCAGATCTCCCTGCCCGTCCTGTTGCCCAAGCAAGAAACCCAGATACCTCACTCTGCCTTACCCACCCCCTCAATATGGCCTATCACTTAGTCCTACATGTCTTTGCAATCTACCTACGTTCTACACGCTCCATTTCTACTGCCACCACCCTGGGACCACACCAAGTCACCATCATGTCTCACTTGTGCACAGGAACACCCTCTAACTGGTCTTTCTCTCCACTCTCACTCCTCCTTTCCAGTCTCCACTCGGTACCCAGAATGACGGTCTTTCATAAACATGTATCTGATCATATTACTCTCTTGCTTAAAGGGATAGCAATATCCTCTTGTCAATAGCTCCCTGTGGCAGAATCCAAATGCCTACACTGGGCACAGGCACTTCAAGATCTAGCTACTGCCTGTATGATAACCCTCTCTCTGCTCTCCTCTTCCTTTCCTTCCCCCCATGTCGTATTCAGGTCACACCTTTCTCAAATACCTTTCCCAAATACCTCTCAAATATACCTTTCTCAAACATCTCTGCACTTTACAACTTTTTCTGTGCTACTTCCTCAGCCTAAGGATGTTTCTGCCTCAGGTTGAGTCCTCACCTGTTTTCCCCCAACATGCAAAACCCAAAGGCCACATCATCGGCGCGTGGGTGGCTCAGTCAGTTGCTAAGCGTTGGACTTTGGCTCAGGTCATGATCTCGCCCTGTGTTGGGCTCTGTGCTGACAGCTCAGAGCCTGGAGCCTGCTTTGGATTCTGTGTCTCCCTCTCTCCTTCTGTCCCTCCCTCACTTGTGTGCATTCTCTCTCCCTCTCAGAAATAATAAATAAACTTAAAAAAATAAAAGATTCTCTCTCTCCCTTTGCCCCTCTCCCCTGCTCATAAAAAACAAAACAAAACAAAAAAACAAAGGCTACATCATCCCCGCCTTCCCCTGCAATGAACAGAGTAAGGTGACCCAGTCAGTCAATGGTGGCCCCCGCACCCCATGAAAAGGGCCTGTTTGAATCTGGAACACCCCAGTGCTGTCTCTAACAGTCTGCAGCCTCCCTTAGCCAGGTGTCATCCCTGATGTACAAATATTGTCTCATTCCAGCTGTCTAAGGCTCGAGAACTGTATCTTTCTCTCTTTTTAAAGTTTATTTATTTAAGCAATCTCTGGACCCAATGTAAGGTTTGAGCTCACAATCCTGCGATCAAGAGCCACGTGCTCCACCAACTGAGCCAGTCAGGTGTCCCTCAAGAGCTGTTTTGGTATTTTTAGTTCTTATCGGTGACTAGTTCAAAGGTCAGGCCTGTAAACAATGCTCTTCCACGATTTCTTTCTGCAGCCCACAGACCATGACAAAAGCCAATTTGGGACCAGAGAAAGATCTGGCCTGTAAGTTCAGAGACTGGATACTGACTTCATTTTGGCACTAACTCATTGCGTGAAGTTAGACAAATCACTCCCCTTCTCATGGCTTCAGATATGCCATGTTTAACATGGGCGGTCTGAACAAGCTTAATGTCTGCGCATCCATGATTCCACGTCTTCTAATTCCTACAATTTAAATATATACAAGGGAGAGTATTATTTTCCTACTTTCTAGGTAGAATAAATTGGACTCTTGCCCTGGGTATTAAATCAGGCAAAGGAGAAAACCCTTTACTAAGGAGGTCTTACAAAAACTCATGCATACACACAGGTTGCTAAGATACTCCAATACACAGAGACGTTCACATGTGCTCATGGGCACCTAAGCACACACATTCAGAAAAAAAACCCTGATGCTCAAACAGATGCTAAGAAAATATTTAGATCCACAAATCTACATATAATTACACAGACATATACTTGGACATATACACATATAGATACACACACACACACACACACACACACACACACACACACACACTCCATTTGATAATTGACTTCCTCATTCCCCAATTTCTTCAGATTTCATATACTTCAGACCAGATACAGTTATCTATAGCTACAAGTTCAGCCAAAACAATTCAGCCTAGAAACAGACCAACATCTATACGGTTACTTGATTTGACAAAGGTGTCACAGCAATGCAACAGATAAAGGATATATTTTTTTCAATTGCTGTTGCTGGATCAACTATATATCATATGGAGAAAATTAACCTTGAGCCCTACTTTATGCACACACACACAAATTCCAGATAAATCACAGATGTAAGTATGAAAAATAAAATAATAAGGCTTCTACAAGATAATAAACAGAAGAATATCTTCATGACCTAGGAATAGACAAAGACTTCTGAGCTGAACACAGAAGTACTAACTATAAAGGAAAAGATTGATATGTAGGACTTCATTAAAATTAAGAACTTCTATTCAAAAAATGCCATTGAGAGAGTGAAAAGACAAGCCTTGGCATGGGAGGTGACTGGAATCAGTATAACCAACAAAAGACTCATATCCAGAATATGTAAAAAAAACTCCTTTAAATCAGTAAGTAAAAGGCATCCAACCTAATTTTTATAACTGGACAAAACTCGAGCAGGTTAAAGAGGATATTCGAATGGCCAGTAAGCACATGAAAAGGTACTCAACTTCATTAGTCATCAGGGCAATGCAAATCAAAACCACAATGAGATACACTGGGCACCCACCCGAGTGGGCCAAAAACAAAACAAAACGGTGATAATGCCATGTGTCGATGAGGATGCAGGGGAACTGGAGCCTTCCTACATGGCTGGTGACAGTGGAAATTGGCACAACTACTTTGAGAAGCTGTTTGGCAGTATCTGTTAAAGCAGAGGATAGGTACAACCCTATGCCCAAATAACTCCACTTCAGGGTATATACCTAAACAAAATGTGTACATACGTGCACCAAAAGACACCTACAAGACTGTTCAAAGCAACAGTATTCATAACAGCCATTTATGAACAGTATTCATAAACTATCAGAAACCCAAGTGTTCATCAATTCTAGAAAAGATAAATTGTGGTACATTCATATGATGAACTGTATGGGAATAAGAAAGAACCAATGACTCTGGACAAATCTCACAGACATAGTATTGAGTGAAATAAGCCAAACACAAAAGAGTACGTACTCTGTGATTCCATTTATATGGTATTCAATAACAGGCTTAGCCAATCGATGGGGACAAAAGTATGAATGCTGGTTACCTTCAGGGAGGTGTAATGACTGGGAGGAGGCAGGAGGGAGATGCCAGGGGGTGCTGGAAATGTACATGTTGATCTGGGTGGTGGTTATGTAAGTGTGATCACTTCGAAAAATTCCATTGAGCTGTACATCTTAGATTTATGTCCTCTACTGTATTTATTTTTAATTAAAAAGTTTACCAAAAACTATAATCTATATATATAAATATAGTTTACCTATAATCTCCTGCTGGGTTTGATGAGATGGTCCCTCCCCACACTCTTGGCTGATGCTAGTGTTTAATGCACATGGCCTGCTCCCTGTATCTACTCTGAAAAGTCTTTGCAAAAGGATGTTGTGGTTTTAGTAACTTGATAAGCACTGGTCTGTCTACAACATGTAGAACAGATAAATCAATTACACAGGTCAGAGGCCCCAGGGGACTCATGGTAATTAGGCCAGTCACAGGGAGATAACACACAGCTCTAGCTCACTGACGCCAGCCACCGGCAACACAGCTGTTGAGAAATACCCACACCGTCTGCCTAGAATTAACCTGGCACTTCACACTGGCCCAGAGAACTGCTAAAAATGGCCCCATCTGAATACGTCCTAGGAATTAAACTGGCCTTGCCGTCTGCTAAGTGGCTGTCACCAACTTTGCCACATTGGGAAGCAGGTCACAAGGCAGAGCATTCACTTCTCTTGGAACAAATACCTGCTTGTCTTCCTGCCAGCAGTCCTCAGGAGCTCCATCTAGAATGTTCCTCAGCCCACCTGACCTTCCAATACAGAGCATCCAAGAGGGGTCTGCAGAGATGTGGGGCTCTCCTGCAAGTCCCACAGTGCCCTGAGACAGGCACTGCTGTTGCCCCAGCTGTCACACTGCAGCAGAGCCTCTGGATGACTTGGCTCTGCCACTCCCCACAGCCCCAAAGAAGGAAGGAATCCTGCCTTTTCACCTTTGTGTCCCCAGTGCCCACACAGCATCTTGCACACAGTAGGTGCTCAATAACAGCACACTGAATTGAACAGTCTATTTCTGAAAAAAGAAAGGAAATGCTGAGGAAGTCACCCTCCCCTTCTCTAATAATATTGTAGGAGGAAAAGGGAGCCTGCAGGGAAGATCAGGGCTCTCAGAGCTTCAAGAAGGGATTTCTAAATATCACACAGAACAAGGAGGGCCAGGCTCCACCCTGCCCACAATGGAGGGAAGGGAATGGAGGTGCTTGGCCCAATTAGAGGCTGGCTCCACAGATGGCTCCTGCTGGTACAAATGGGGAAGGGGTAACCTTGCAAGCCCCCTTTCCCATGCCCACAAGGCTGGCTCGAGAAGTAGGGGACAACTGGTCACAGGGAGACTTCGCTACCTTGGGCTTTAGGCTTGATCTAGGGAGCAGATACTTCTAGAGAGGAGTAGCAGAGGAGAGACCTCCCTTGGGAGGGGCAGGTCTGGATGAAGGCTGAGGGAGCAAAGCCTACCTGTGTAGTGCACCACACACGTCTGTCCCTTCTTGGGGAATGTCCTTCCTGCAAGGAGACATGAAGGCAGATGAATGAATAGGGCATTGGAAAAAGTCACTTGGGACATTCAGATGTGACTATGACCCAGAGCTCTGACCCACATTCCCCTCCATACCATGGAGATGCCCACAGCTCTAGTTCTGGCTCTGTGCCTTGTATGAGGCTTTTTATTTGATTTGAACTTTATTCCCTTGGGTTCCTCAACTATGCTCTCTCCTTTCTATCTTCCTTTCTTAAAATTTTTAAAGAATGTTTATTTATTTTTGAGAGAGAGAGAGACAGAGCGCGAGCAGGGGTGGGGCAGAGAGAGAGAGAGACGGAGACACAGAATCCAAAGCAGGCTCCAGGCTCTGAGCTGTCAGCACAGAGTCCGACTAGGGGCTTGAATGCAGGAGCCATAAGATCATAACCTGAGCCGAAGTCAGATGCTTAACCAACTGAGCCACCCAGGCACCCCATTATTTTTTCTTTGATCATTCCTTTTACTTTCTTTCATCCATTCCACAAACATTTTTTTAAGTTTATTTATTTATTTTGAGAGAGAGACAGAGAGAATAAGTGGGGTAGGAGCAGAGAGTGCGGGGATCCCAAGCAGGCTACATGCCGTCAGCACAGAGCCCAACACGGGGCTCAAGCTCATGAACTGTGAGATCATGACCTGAGCCAAAACCAAGAGTTGGACACTTAACTGACTGAGCCACCCAGGTGCCCCCATTCCACAAACATTTACTGACAGCCTACTATGGACTAGATTCCAGAAACACAGAGCAACCTATGAACTCATGGTGAAGTTAGGGAAACAGATCCATAAATAATAGATTACAATGGAGGAGGATGACTGCAACCAAGGATTAATAAGCATAATCATTCACAAATATTTACAGAGTATCTACTATATGCAAAGCCTGGGCCTGATTTCAGGGACACAGCAGTAAACCATAGAGACAAGATCCCAACTTCTTTGGAGTTTATATTCTAATGGGGTGAAACAAAACAATACACAAATAAACAAGACAACTCTAGATTATGATAATTCTTTAAATGAAATAAACACAATGATGAGTTAAAGAGAGATACAATGGACAGACCATTTTAGAAAGGGTGGTTCAGGATGGCTTCTCAGAAAAGGTGACATTTGGACTGAATCTTGAAGGATGAGCAAAATGCTGGGGAAAGCACTGCAGGAAGAGGGAGCTCCAAGGGCACAAACATTGGGGCAGGAAAGGACTGGAGCATTTGCAGAATAGAAAGGAGGCCTGGTGCCTGGAAAGAAGAGAGGGAGAAGGAAGCAAGTGGGAAAAAGCCAGATCATGCCCAGCATTGCAGAGCCGGATTTAATTCTAAGTGCAACAGGAAGCCACTGGAGGGTTTTAAGCAAGAGAATGACATAATCTGAATTAAGATTTTATAAGATCACTCTGACTGCTGTGTGTAGGATGGACGATTAGGTGCCTGTTTCAATAATCCAGACAGGAAATCAATTATGGCTTGAATTAACGTGGTGGCAGCAGAGAAGAGAGCAAAATAGATATATTTGGGAAGCGGGACTGACAGGGTACACTAATGGAGTGGAGATGGGTCTGGGATGAGGGAGACGGAGACATCGAGTACAACACTTGGGTTTTCAGTTTGGGGAACTGGATGGAGAGTGGAACTAATTCCAGGTGGGGAAGACTGGGGAGGAGCAGATTTGAACAGTTGGCAATTTAAAAAAATATATTTTTTTAACGTTTATTTATTATTAAGAGACGGAGCATGAACAGGGGAGGGGCAGAGAGAGAGGGAGACACGGAAGCAGAAGCAGACTCCAGGCTCTGAGCTGTCAGCACAGAGCCAACGCGGGGCTTGAACTCACAAACCGCAAGATCATGACCTGAGCCGAAGCCGACTGAGCCACCCAGGCGCCCCGAGCAGTTGCCAATTTTGAGATGCCTATTAGACATCTATCTGAGTTTATGTTGCAATAGGCAGATGGAGTTATCTGTACTGGAGCTATAAATCTGGGTGGAATTTACCAGGCCACAAGCCTGGGTAACAAAGCATTTGGGAAGCTAACAAGTGAGCCAACATGTAGAGGACTCTATGGGAGTCAGGGAAAGCATCTGAGAGGAGATCATGGTTCAACTGAGTCTTAGAAGATAAGCAGTTTGCCAGAGGAAGTAAAGGGAGATAATCTGGGAAGAGTGAACAACATGTTCAAAGGCCTAGAATCGAGCTATAGTGGGATCCCTGTCTGGCTCACCGCTCTAACCCCAACTACATAGTACACGTTCAATAAATATTTGCAGAATGACTGGCGTGTTTAACAAATTTTCAGGCAGCCTGCTAAAGCTAGGGGAAATGGTGGTAGTGGGGGTTGCTACTTGTAGGAAGAGATGAGGCTCTGGTGTGGAGGGTAAGACTCAGCCGGACTACCATCTGTCTGCAGAAGGAGATGGAAGATTCATTAAAACACGAAGCGGGGGGTGGGGAGGGTGAGGAGCAGAATGGGACAGAACAGTCACATATGCATTTTAAAGAGTCCACAGGCTACGGTGTGAAAAATAGGTGGTGAGTTAGGGAGGCCAGATGGAAAGCAGAGAGGTGAGACTGAAGGTGGTGAGCCCAGTTTAGAGGATATGCGGAAATCCAAGTGAGAGGTGATGTTGGCCTGAACCAGGGCAGGGGCTACAGGGATGGAACCCAGAAATTTTCAGCAAAAGGACTTGAAAGGACTTGGTGTGGGGCTCGACCAAGACGGTGTCCCCAATGTAACAGTACAGTAGTTTGGCCCTTCTGTGCTTTCCTGGCTCAAGAATTTAGACTGTTAAAAGTAGAAGGCCAAAGCTCTTTCAGGCTTTCTCTAAAAATCTAATCTCTCTCAGGGTGCCTGGGTGGCTCAGTCGGTTAAGTGCCCAACTCTTGATTTCAGCTCAGGGTTCCTGAGACGGAGCCTCGCATCTGGCTCTGCACAAACATGGTGGAGCCTGCTTGGGATTCTCTGTCTCTCCTCAGCTTGTGTGTGTGCACACTGGGGGTGCACACTCTCTCCCTCAAAATAACTCTAAAAGCTACTATAAACCAAGGAAGGGAGAAGAGGCCTGCAGCCCCCTGGCAGAACTCAATGACAGTGCCCTGGGGTGTGACAAGGTGTCAGGGAGATGCCTCCTGGGACCCAGCACCATAGTTCCCAGCTGGGTCAGAGAAGTCTGTACCTGATGGGTGATCAGGGTAGTGGCTAGGATCTAGGAATCACTGCCTTTTAACGAGGAGGGTGGCCTGGAACCCTGAGGTCCTCTCATTTCCTAGAGAAGGTGGGGGTTGTCAGTTATGTCTCATGTGAAATCTGTCTGTCAAATTCTGCTGCAGAAATGGGGACTCTGGACTGGATTAAGTTTCATTTAAAAAATTTAAAACTGGCTATTCCTTGCACATCCATACCCAATTATACAAGAGATGTCTGGCTTGGGGAAGTGAGTGGTGCCAGTCCTGGGGACAGGGAAAAGGCAATACAGAGGAGCGCTTGGAAGTGGGGAGGACAAGGACAGTTAGTTGTTTTGGACTTGCTGAATTAGGTATCCGTGGGACATCCAGATAGAGGTCGAGCAGCAGCTGGATAAAAGACTACCTTGAACTCAGGTCGGAGATCTGAGCTGGAGGCTTAAGTTTGGAGGCCATCGGTTTGCAGACGGTAATGAAAGCCATGGGAGTGTACAGGATGGCTGGAGAGGCTGAGTGGGGCGGGGAGGATAAAGCGAGATGCAGAGGCGGAGGGAGCGCTTCTTCCTTCCCAGACTGGCTCGGTCCCCACAACGTCTCACCGCCCAGCCCACAGGGGCCGCCCGACCGGAGGCCCGGAGGGGGGCGCATTGGAAAGGGTTGCCCCAAACAGAAGAGAACCCTTCCAGCTGTTTCCAGAGCTCACCTAGCAGGGCAGGGAAAGCAGAACTAAAAGCCTGCCCTGGGAAACCAGCAGTAGCGGATAACCGAGAGGTTCCAGCCGAGGCAGCGGCGGCCCGAGGCCCCCGGGGCGGTGGCGGGCCGCAGACCCCCGCCTCCTGGCCGCCGCCTTCGTTCCCCTAGGTGAGCCGGCGCGGAAGGGGATGGTGGAGGATCGTCTGCTAGATTCCCAACAATCCTTCCTGGGATCTCCTCTCACCGCCCTCATCCTATGCCCGCCTCGGATTCAGCACCCTCCGCGCCACCTCTGAATCAGACCCCCGCCCGCCCGGCTCCGCCCCGGGACCCTTCCTCCTCCCCCAGCTCGGCCGCCCGGTACCGTCTCCCGGGGAGATGGTCTCGATCTCCACGCCCATCGCAGTCCCACTGGCCCCGCCTCCGAGGGTCCCCGCTGCTGCCCCGACCCCGGCTCGGCTCCGGCCCTGGCCCCGCTGGCTCTCCGACTCGCCTCCCCGCCGCCACTGCAGAGCCGGAGGAGGTGCGGCGGGAGTCGGGACCTGCGCGGGGAGGGGCCACGGGGAAGGGGGCGGCGGGGCGGAGCGGCGCGGAAAGGTGGGGTCGGCTGGGGCGGGGCCCGGGGGAAGGGACCCTGAAGCGGCTGCTCCCGAGCTTGCCAGGCTAAGGGTCGTTAACTGGGGAGGATGGTGAGGGAGACATGAGACACGCACGCATCCACCCACCCATCTATCCATCCATCCATTTATCCATCTATCTATCCATCCGTTCAACACAAATTTACCTAGCTTCTACTCTGTGCTAAGCTCTGGGGAGTCAACCCGGTCCCACAGACTAGGGGAACGCCGGCAACTAAACCAACACTTTAAGTAGAAACGCTCACTGCCTTGGAGTTCAGGACGTTATGGAAGCACCTGAGAAGTACTTACTACTCTAGTTTGGCTGCCGGGATTGCAGGAGCAATCTGGGGATGCGAGGTGCGGGGGAGGGGAGGGTGGGAGGAAACCAATCATTACCTTACCCCAATCACCCTCAACCCTCATTCAAGCTTCCCGCCTCGTTCTGCCCCACTCACAGGTAGGTACCCACCTTTCGAGGCAAAGAACTGCGCCCTGCTGATGACAGTTAAATTGAGGTAGAATCCATGTCGTCAAAGAACGAAATTTGTGACGGGTGGGGACACAGTTAGTTACAGCATGGTTGATTCCTGCTGTGGAATGAATGAATAAATTAC
This sequence comes from Panthera pardus, assembly GCF_024362965.1. Lineage (NCBI taxonomy): Eukaryota > Metazoa > Chordata > Mammalia > Carnivora > Felidae > Panthera > Panthera pardus. The sequence continues at coordinate 22,137,600 of NW_026526832.1, forward strand.
AACTTAAGCTCCTCTTCCACGCCAGACCCTTCACCTCCACCCAAAAGAGTCCCAGGAATCTGGAAAGATATCTTTGGAGGAGGTAACATTTGCTTGAAGAATGGATGGAACTTTAATTTTTCTCTCATTGTTCCAAAAATCAGTGTGAAAGTATGATTCTGATAAATGGCACTGGAATATAAGCACGGGGAGAAAAACCTGAGTAAAGGCAGCCAGAGTGGGCCCTGAAAGTGTTCTTCTTCCATCCGCCCCACCCCCATTCCCCCAGGTGTTTAGGTAAGAGATTTTAGGTTATCAGCATCGCTGAAGTACCAAAACGGGATGTTTTGTTCAAGAAAGACGACGGTCAACTGTACTATGAGGGTCAGGATCTGAAATTCCCCATCGGCTGCTCCATGGCATGGCCCAGAGTCTCCAGGTGTGTAGCTGGTCTAAAGTCTGGTGTCACACTAGGTCCCTGGGCTATGGCCAGTAAGCGTAGAACAGGAGTTTGTAACTAGGACAGGTCTATGGACAGGCTTCAGTGAATGCACAATGTTTTGTGTACGGATAAGAACATTTTCTGGGGAGATTTATCACATTTTAAAAGAAGTCCTCAACACCTTCCCATTCCCCTGACCCCCATCTCCTCTCCAAAGTTAAGAAACCGTACTCTAGGGATCCTGTACCCCCTCTCAGACTAAGAAAATCGAGAATTGAGGGAAGGCTCTACCCTTCTTGAGGGAGAAATTGTTGCTGGTTTACTGTAGATGGAGTTACACGGAAACTACAACTCCCAGACATCCGTGCGGCAGTTCCAGAGCTTATTGGTCAGAGGGAAGGACCCTAACCAATAGACAGAGGGCATTGTAGGGCTTGCCAAGTTACCGCTCACCTATCAGAGGCCTGGGAGCCGATACTTCCGGTATTCGCTCAGGGCTCCAGATCCGCAGGACCCGGGAGTCTTATTTTCTGTGGGCAGTCAGGCCAAAGGTATTGTTGTGTCCGTTCCTGCCTAAGCCTAGCTGGTTTTGGGAGGCTGTGGGTGGGCGGAGAGGGAGATGGAGGGGCCAGTACTTGTTGGGGAGTGGGGAGGAGACCCAGGAGTGCAGAGAGGATGGGGAGAATGGGAGTAGAGAACTCGCGTGCGAAGGGCTAGCGGCTGAGGATGAGCGAGGGGTGGCTTTAAACGTTTGAATATATTCCATGTGACTCATTAGTGATACTTGTGGGAATATATCCTAAAGAAGCCATCGGAAATGAAGAACATGCTTTATGCATAAAGACCTTTATCACAGAGTTATTTATGATAAGATAAAGTTGGCACAACCAGGTGTCTCAACAGTGAGGAAAAATGCGACTTCACTAAATGCATACTAAGTGGCTTTTTAAAATAATTTGTAGGGGCGCTTTGGGTGGCCCAGTCGGTTAAGCTGTCCCACTTCGGCTGAGGTCATGATCTCACACTTCACAAGTTCGAGCCCCACGTGGGGCAGGCACTGTGCTGACACCTCAGAGCCTGGAGCCTGCTTCAGATTCTGTGTCTCCTTGTCTCCCTGCCCTTTCCCTGCTCTCACTCTGTCTCTCTCGCAAAAATAAACATTTAAATCAATAAATAAATAATTTATAAATTTTAAGTAACATGGGAAAATGCTAATATATAATAAGTGAAAAAATCGTGATATGAAACTGTACAGTATGGTTGAAAATTTTTTAACCAAAACTACATAGAAAGAAAAAAAAGCCAGAGAGATGTAGTCATAATTTTTTCCCTTTGGATGAATGGTTTTTCGTGAATTTAGCTTTTTACCTTTCCTGTGTGTTAATTTTTTTTAAAAGTGTGAAGAACTTGAAATTATTTTATAGTCGAAACACAACAAACAGAAAAACAAGTTGGAGGTTATGTAGTTCTGTTTAAACCTACTGGAAATAGTCCAGTTTGCCTAAGCCCCTTGATTCTCACCATGAGTTGTCTTTAGAGATTAAAAACAAGAATTAAATGGTCATAGGCTGAGCAGCAGGTCCTGATTCTGACCATCTCTCCCCTGAACTAATAAAACAGTGGCTTTTCATTCCCTAAAACTCCCTGAAATCTTATAGTCTGAGGGTTGAGAGACTAACAAGTATACAGTTAGCTTCAGGCAGAATTTAAATATTTTAAAGGATACAAAATAATTGCGGGACACCTAAAGGCTATTTCAACCTTTGTCCTCTTGGCTCTCTGATCTTTCACAGCCGGACTGTCCACTGCTTTGGCTTTAACTATCTACATTATGACAGTGACTCCCAAATCCTTAACCTCTGACTGCCTAAGGCACATTGCTACCTATAGACATCTTAGATGAGGCAGATCTAATACAAAATTTCTCACCCTTCCAATGTTTGAAGCACACTCTGCCTTCTTTATCTCTGATTAATGGTTCAACAGTTTCCTAAGCAAAAGTCTGCATGTTATCCTCAATTCCCCTTTCTTCCTCACCACTCATATCCTACCTGATGTCATTATTTATTCAATCTGCATTAGAGATATCTCTGGAAGGGTGCCTTCGTGGCTCAGTAGGTTGAGGATCAGACTCTTGATTTCGCCTCAGGTCGTGATCCCAGGATAGTGGGATCGAGCCCTGCATTGGGGTCCATGCCCAGCATTGAGCCTGCTTGTGATTCTCTCTTTCCCTCTGCCCGTCTCCCACTTTCTCCCACTCTTGCTCTCTCTAAAAAAAGAAAAAGAAAAAAACAAAGAAAGAAAGATCTCTTGAATCAGGTACTCTTTCTCTTCGGAAGTAGCTACAAACTTGGCTTACTTTCTCGTTGTGAGAAATTCAAACTATCTCATGACTCCTCATTAAACTTATCAGCCTGGGTGGCTCAGTCGGTTGGGTGTCTGACTTTGGCTCAAATCATGATCTCACAGCTCGTGGGTTCGAGCCCTGCATCAGGCTCTGTGCTGACAGCTCAGAGCCTGGAGCCTGCTTCGGATTCTGTGTCTCCTCTCTCTCTGCCCCTCCCCTGCTCATGCTCTGTGTGTGTGTGTGTCTCTCTCTCTCAAAAATAAATAAACATTTAAAAAATAAAAAATAAAAAAAAAACTTAGCCTTGTTCCTTGTCAGTCCATCCTGTGCTTTGTCATGTGAATGTGTGCTGGTTCCTCCAAATTCCTCAGCATGCCCTTTATGATCAGGGATAGAAGGTTGGAAAGGTGTATCAATCTCAGATAATTTAAAGACTGAAATACCTTGCTAAGACATTTGAAAGAACTTTTTTATATATGTAGACTGTAGAGACAAAGTATTTGAGCAGAAGAACAAAATGCACATAGCTGTGATTTTTTTTTTTAATGTTTTATATATTTATTTTGCGAGAGGGAGAGAGAGAGAGAATCCCAAGCAGGCTCTGTGCTGCGAGTGCAGAGCCCAGTGTGGAGCTCAATCCCACGAACCATGACATGACCTGAGCTGAGATCAGGAGTCAAGACGGTTAACCGACTGAGCCACCCAGGTGCCCCTGACCATAGCTGTGATTTTTTAAAAAGATGATTCTACCCAATCATATAAAGCATCCAGGCTCTGTGGGAAGGAAGAGGCTGGTGTCCAGAAGCATTCTTGTTCTAGCCTACTAAAGAGGGAGAGGTGGTCAGGACCTAAACTAGCAATGGAGTACAAAGGATTGCAACAGATTTTTGTAATTTTTGTTAGGTTTTTGAGAAAAATGTGCCAAATTTCTTCTTGTTACCAAGGATGAAAATATTAAAATTAATTCTTCTAAAAATCTTAGTAACATTATCATGTTTGTTTTTCTCTTATTTACAAATCCTTATTCTGTGCTACCCCTGGCCATATACACCCTCAATGACATTAGACTGAATTGGGTAGCCTAAAACATATATAAATTGCCTTTGATATAATTGGCCCATTAGGAATTTTCTCTGCCTAGGAAAATGTATCATGCATTATTTATCAATAAAAGTCTTTTAAAAGTGCATGAGTAGATATTAGAGGAAAACATATATTATCTTATATAAGACCAGTGGGCTAGAGGTGGCAGTTTTCTTCATTAATAGTGACAAGGGACTTATTTTCCATTTAGCAAGCCACTACAGACCCACTTAATCTGACATCATGTGTAGAAGCATAGTAGACAATTCCTTCTTAGTAAAAGACTCTACAAACCAGGATAAGGCCAGCAAAGAGGCATGAGAAATAACTTGCAGATGAGTTAAAAGCAAATCACCAGGCAGTTTGGTAGAGAATACATTTCTGTGGATGTAGATTCCAAAGACAACTTCTCAAGTTCTGTCTTTGACACATATTAGTAAAACAGGGTTGAAAAATGTCCACTGGGTTCAATGACATAGATGGCACTGGTGGCTTGGTGAAAGCTGTTTTAAAAAGGTGGTAATAGGGTCAATTTGGGGGGTTAAGAAGAGAGTGGTCAGGAGATGCCTGGCTGGCTCAGTCAGTGGAATGTGCTACTTTTGATCTTGGGGTTATGAGTTCAAGCCCCAGGTTGGGTATAGAGATTACTTAAAATCTTTGGGGTGCCTGGGTGGCTGTCAGTTAAGCATCTGACTCTTGGCTTCCACTGTTTGTGAGATCCAGCCTCGTGTTGGGCTCTGCTTGCTGACAGTGCAGAACCTGCTTGGGATTTCTCTCTCCCTCTCTCAAAACAAACAAACCAATGATGGGGCGCCTGGGTGGCTCAGTCAGTTAAGTGTCTGACTTCGGCTCAGGTCATGTTCTCACGGTTCATGAGTTTGAGCCTTGCGTCAGGCTCTGTGCTGACAGCTCAGAGCCTGGAGCCTGCTTCAGATTCTGTATTTCCCTGTCTCTCTCTCTACCCCTCCCTTGCTGATGCTCTCTTTCTCTCTGTCTCAAAAGTAAATAAACACTAAAAAAAAAAAAAAAAGCAATGAAAAACAAACAAAATAACAACAAAATCTTTAAAAAACTTTGAGTTAAACACAGTTCTTAAAGACTTTTTGGTTAATGAATGCTAGTTTAATGAACAATTTTACCAAGATAATTACAATTCATTTCTATCCCTGTGCTTTATATTTTTATTTAAATTTCACAAACTTCTGTTGGTCAAAAAGAATATAATGTTTTTTCATTAAGTTATTTAGCTAGTGTACTCTTTGTTAGTATTTATTTATAAATAATAATATTTTTAATATTTATTTGTTATAATCAATATAATAATATTGTTAATATTATTTATTATGCTACTCTGTTTCTCAATAAGTCAACTAGGTGAAAATTCTTGTTTTTTGTCCTAAAATTAATCTTTCACAGTCATTTATTGTTGCAACATTTTATTCTTGCAACCATTATTACACATACAAATATATATCAACTCACTGATAGAATTTTGAAATAGAATGTACCTGAAGGTACAGTTTTTGCCCTTTAAATAAAGAATGCTTATCATATTTGTCTATATTTGAAAGTAAATACTTATCATTTAGATAAATTAGAATATCCAATTTATTCTCATTACTGCCTTATTCTTATCTGACCTTATGTATCTTAAATATGCGTGGACACACACATTCAGGGATGCTAGAAAATGACATTAAAGCATTAGGCTGTTCAGTTTTCCAAAGGCTAAAATCCAAGCCAAATAGATTTTGGCTGAATACAAAGGCAAAGCCAGCTTTTGATGCACTTGAACTTGAAGCTCACTACTAAAGCCACAGTAAACCAGGTTCTGTATATAAGATGATGCAAGGAAAGATTTTCATACTGTGGCACTGATACAGACTCTACATTATAATAATCACTTGAGGGGCGCCTGCGTGGCTCAGTTGGTTAAGCGGCCGACTTCGGCTCAGCTCATGATCTCGCGGTCCGTGGGTTCGAGCCCCGCGTCGGGCTCTGTGCTGACAGCACAGAGCCTGGAGCCTGTTTCAGATTCTGTGTCTCCCTCTCTCTGACCCTCCCCTGTTCATGCTCTGTCTCTCCCTGTCTCAAAAATAAATAAAACGTTAAAAAAAAATTTATAATAATCACTCGAAATAAAGATGTTTTTTCCCCTGGAACTATCCTAGGAAGAAAATGTTTGATTGTTGTAAAATCTTGTGTTAATTTTATAAAATATAAAAATTATATAAATATATGATTTATTAACCTTGTTTGATTATTTGTCATCATGATTTAAATGACAAGTATGAGTTAAGACCTGGAAACTTGTGCTAATATGTATATGTAAACTATGGCTAATATGTATGGTTGCTTAACCTTTTTTTTTGGTTTTTTGTTTTGTTTTCTTCTTTTACCATATAGGAAATGAGAAATGCTATTATATGGCTGCATTAGGACTATATGGACCAGTAGGGGAGGGAAATATCTCTTAATATATATTCCCCCATTGTTTTGGTTGTTTTAAGAGGCTGGATTATTGGGGCACCTGGGTGACATAGTCACTCTTTTTTTTTTTTTTTTTTTTTTTTCAATTTGAGAGGGAGCATGAGTCAGTCTGACTCTTGATTTCGGCTCAGGTCATGATCCCAGGGTGGTCAGATAGAGCCTTTGTTGGGCTCCGAGTTGAGTGTGGAGCCTGTTTAAGATTCTCTCTCTCTCTCTCTCTCTCTCTCTCTCTCTCTCTTTCTGGCTCTCTCTCTCTCTCCTTCTGTCCCTCTCTCTGACTCGTGCTCTCTCTCAATTGAAAAAAAAAAAGAGGAGGGATTATTTAACAGACTTAGAAAGCATGTCCAAATATAGTCCAAAGAGGTTTACTTACAGTATCATAAGAGCCTAAAGCAACAAAAATGTGATCACAACACAACCCCTGGCAATACTGTGACCCAATTAGAAACTCCTTTTATGATGTAATGGATACAGAGCATTCCATCTGAAAATACTTGACAGGCAAAGAAGTTAAGTTTTTAACTTAAGTCTCATTTTTACTCTCAAAGACCTTGTGCATTAGTTGTGAAATGTGCGGTAGTACATGAAAGAGTAACTGGTAATTGCAGATAATAAACTGAAGATGTCGCATGAGAGCTGTAGGCTGTAAGGCTATAGGAGTTAAGAGGAGGAAAGTATCAGATTTAGCAGGATGATTAAAGAAGACCCCTTGGAAGAGATAGTAATTAAGCTGGGCCATCAGTTCCCCTGTCATTGATGGAGTGTTTTGAACGGGCCGAGTATTGTAACTATGAAGATGACCAACTAGAAATAAGACTGGAGGGATAGGAGGTCCACGATGGGTAGGGGTTCGAATGCCCAACTGAGGAATTCAGACTTTATCCTATAGGACAGTGCTGCCCAGCAGAACTTTCTTCAGCGATGGAGATGTTCTATTCTCCTCTGCCCAATGTGATAGCCACTAGCCACATGTGACTGTTGACCACTTGAAAAAGACTAGTGTGACTGAGGAACTGATTTTTTATTTTAATTAAATTTGCAAAGCACATATGGTTAGTAGCTACTATATTGAACAGTGCAGCTGTGGGCAGTAGGTAGCATCTGCCATTTTTTTTTTTTTAATGTTTATTTGGTGGGGGGAAGGGAGAGAATCCCAAGCAGGCTCCTTGCTCAGCACAGAGCCTGACACAGGGCTCGATTCCACAACCCTCAATTCCATGTGAGATCATGATCTGAGCTGAAAATCAAGAGTCAGACACTTAACTGACTGAGCCACCCAGGTGTCCCGAATTTTGTTTTTAACATCTGCCAATTTTTAAGCTGATAAATGATATACTTAAAAGGATATTTTAAGACTGGTTTTGCACAAGATGGACTAGAGAAAGAAAGAGGTAGGGAAACCAAGTAGGAAGCAATTATTACAGCCAAGTAGGTTTGCAGTAACAGCGATCTGATTCAGGATAGTGCTGGTGGGAATGATAAGAAGGACTGGATTCAGGAACAGTTCTAAGAATTAAGACTTTGTCACCAACTGAGAAGGCAGGAGAGTAGTCAAATGGAGTCCTGAGTTTTTAGCCTGAGTGAATATGAGAATGGCGATATCCATTAACAGAAATTGAGGAGCTGCTGTGGAGAGCAAAAAAGGCCATTTTTTTTTTCCTTTCGTGCAGGTCCAGTTTGAAATGAATGTGGGCAGGGCTAATATCAGCCATAATATGAAGCCTAACATATAATTGAATAGCATTGTAGCACAGCAGATCTGACAGTAATAAACAGAGGTAACAATTGAAAACACGAGAGTAGATGACACTGGAAGGAAGGAAATGTGAGAACAGTGATAGGGACTGAGTACTAACTAAACTTGTGGGCCCTATCCACATCTAGAAAAAAGTTGGGACACAAGCTGAATTCCCACCTATAGTGGAACCTTTGAGTACATTATAGCATACCTTGCAGCTACTAATGGGGCTACTTAAAAGATTGAGGAAGATCTGTTTGTTACTGACTTGAAAAAGTACCCGTGATTTAAAATAAATTAGTGAATAGTATGTAACATATGAGATCCCTGTGGTTATTGTTGGTCCTTTTTTAAAAACCCCTTCCTAATTTGGGGGCAGCTGCCCTTTGTGTGAGTGTTGGTGGGAAAGCAGAACCCCCGTCCCTTATGACAGAAGCCTTTGTGGGGACCCCTCTTTCTCCCCATCCTGGCAGCTAGAGCAGGACTTGGAAGCTAGGCCAAGCCAGTGGGAAGTTTCCCCCTGGACCCCTATTCGGAATCTTAAGCAATTGTTATTAAGTGAAGGGGCAGTGAAGTTAGATTCTCAGCCACTGATGTGTTGAGAGAGTGGTAGCCATGGTTTATTCCGTCTAGCTAGCCTCACTTGGTTTCTGCTTGTTTTTCTGATCCTGGTTCTTGAGATTTTTTTTTTTTTACTTAGCCAGAGTGGATTCTGTTGTTAGTACCCAGGAACTGTGACTTAAACCCCCTTTTTTTGTTTAAAAGAAAAAAAAAAACTTAGCACATATAAAATTCTTTTTTTTTTTTTTTTTTGGATAAGTTTCTTTAATGGTTTCAGAGGCTACACACCAAATTGTTAACAGTGCTTTTATCAAGGACTTGAGTTTGGGGAGGGGAGGTGTTGGCATGGGGTAGGAGGAAACATTTCATTTTATTGTAGAAACTTCTGGTTTGTCTCAATTTCATTGCAGTGAACATGTACTTCTTTAGTAATTTAAATTCCTTAAAAAAAAACAAAACCTTAAGAATGAAAAAAATTGAAGATAATATTTCCCTAACCTACTTTGTATTCTTGCAAAAGATTGTTGCAAGGAGCAAATGTGATAGGGAATGTGAAAATGGTCTGAAAATTATTAAGTGCTATTTGAATATGGTGAAGTAGAAATAGCAACAGTGACTCTCTGAGTGTCATTTCGCTGAGGAAGTAAAAGCCATTTTGAAGGGAGTTGAAATAAGTGCTAATAAAGTCAGAGATGTGAATATCAGTTAATGCTTGACTTGGCAGTGAAAGAAGACTAGAAATTAGATGGTGAAAGAGGTTTTTCTCAATATTTTAATTTGAGAAATTTTTAACTTAAAAGTTGAAAGTACCAGGAATATCAATATAGCCTCAATCTAGATTCAGGATTTATTAACATTTTGCTACATCTGTTTTATCTCTCTGTGTTTCTATATAAAATGTGTAGGGTTTGGTGTTTCTGATTTAAAAAAAATTTTTTTTTTACATTTATTTATTTTTGAGAAACAGAGTGAGACAAAACGTGAGTGGGGGAGGGGCAGAGAGAGAAGGAGACACAGAATCTGAAGCAGGCCCCAAGCTCCGAGCAAGGGGTCAGCACAGAGCCTGATGAGGGGCTCGAACCCACGAACTGTGAGATCATGACCTGAGCCGAAGTCGGACACTCAACCGACTGAGCCACCCAGGTGCCCCTGGTGTTTCTGGATTTAGCTAAGCCATTTGAAAGCAAATTGTAGGCATCATGACACTTTACCCCAAATACTCCAACATCATATTTTAACAGCAAGGACATTCCCTACATGACCATAATACCGTGTTCACACTTAAGATTAAGAACTCTAAGGCTCCTGGGTGGCTCATCTGGTTAAGCATCTGACTCTTGATTTCAGCTCAGGTCATGATCTCATGGTTCATGGGTTAGAGCCCCACATGGGGCTCTGTGCTGACAGAGCAGAGCCTGCTTGGGATTCTCTGTCTCCTCTCTCTCTGCTCCTCCCCCGCTTGCACACACTCTCTCAAAATAAATAATAAACATTTTTTTAAAAAGAAAACAACTCCACAATATCTCCTAATATCTATTGCATATTCAAATTTCTCCAATTCTAAAAATATCCTTTTTTAATAGAAAATTTTATTTACGGGGCACCTGGGTGGCTCAGTCGGTTAAGCATCTGACTTCTATTTGGGTCATGATCTCGAGGTTCCTGGGTTTGAGCCCCACATCTGGCTCTGTGCTGACAGCTCAGAGCCTGGAGCCTGCTTTGGATTCTGTGTCTCCCTCTTTCTCTGCCCCTCCCCCACTTGCACTCTGTCTCTGTCTCTCTCTCTCTCTCTCAAAAATAAACAAACATTAAAAAGAAAGTTTTATTTCCTCAATTCAAGAGCTGATCAAAGTTTATATGTTACATTTGCTTGTTATGGCTCAGTCATGTCTTTTAATCTGTCACATGCCTTTGACCTTTTATCCCCTTGAAATACTGACCTGTGAAAGGCCTAAGCCACTTGTCTTATAAAATGTCCTACATTTTGGATTTGTCTGATTATAGTCTCATGGTAAAACTTTCCTTCTTAATGATTTCAGATACCCTTTATCAAAGAGGATGGAGTTGGGAAAAGGAAGACTTCTCAGGACTGGGCTGAATGCATTGTATCAGGCAGTACATCCAGTTCATGGCCTTGTCTGGACTAATGGGAACCAGGTAGTCCTGACTGATTTACAGCTTCACAGTGGAGAGGCCAGGTTTGGGGACTCAGAGGTCATTGGACAGTTTGAACATGTGTATGGAGTGTCTTGGGCCCCCCCTGGCACAGCTGACATGCCTGCTCTGCTCGCTGTGCAGCACAAGAAGCGTGTCATTGTGTGGCAGCTATGTCCCAGCAGTACGGGGACGAACAAATGGCTGATGTCTCAGACCTGTGAGATTAGAGAATCACTCCCTGTCCTTCCCCAGGGCTGTGTGTGGCATCCAGAAAGTGCTGTCCTGGCTGTGTTGACTGCGCAGCGTGTCTCCGTTTTCCACAGTGTTCACTGTGACAGTTCCCGGGTGAATGTGGACATTGACACCCAGGGCCTCATTCACTGTGCGTCTTGGACCCAGGATGGCCAGAGGCTGGTGGTGGCAGTTGGCAGCAGCCTGCATTCCTACATTTGGGACAGTGCTCAGAAGACTCTTCGCAGGTGCTCCTTCCACCCAGTGTTTGATGTGGACAGCTCTGTGCGCTCCATCAGAGCCACCGTGGACTCACAGGTCGCTGTAGCCACTGAGCTCCCACTAGATAAGATCTGTGGCTTAAATGCATCTGAAATCTTTGATGTTCCACCTAGTGGTGAAGACCCTTGTCTGTGTACTTTCCCGGTTATTGATGAAGTACCCACCGGGGGTAAGGGGGCAGTTGCTTCTAAAACAAGTGTTGAAACATCAGTTTCTCCCATTTCTTCCTTTTCAGATCCTCTGGATCTAACTCATATGCATTTCAATACGTCAAAATCTGAGGGTGGTTCTCTTATTTGTCTAAGAAAAAAAGACTACTTGACAGGAACTGGCATGGATTCTTCACATCTGGTCCTTGTGACCTTTGAGAAGGAGGTTACGCAGACCAGAAAAGTCACCATTCCAGGCATTCTGGTTCCTGATCTAATAACATTTGATCTTAAAGCTCAGGTGGTAGCAGTGGCTTCTAATACTTCCAATATAATTTTTATCTATTCTGTCATCCCATCGTTTCTGCCAAACATCCAGCAGATTCAACTTGAGAAAAGTGAAAGACCAAAAGGTATGTGTTTCTTGACAGAGAAGTTATTATTAATTTTGGTTGGAAGACAAAAATCCACTGATTCAGCATTTCTTCCTTCTTCAAAGACTGATCAGTATATCATTCGTTTGATTGTTAGAGAAGTAACATTGGAAAAAGAATTGCCAGTAACATCGAGTGAAAACCAGAGTGGATACTCTACTTTCAGGACTCCATTAAGTAAAATAGACAGAAAAAAGCTACTTGAAAGTCTTTCCCCAGATTTGTGTCACCAAAACAGAGGGCTCTTCACATCTGACAGCCATAGTCAATGCGAAAGGCCTGGAAGAACCCTTATTGAAGAAATCAGGAGCCCTCCAAGCAGTATCTGTGATGGCTCCATAGCTCTCAGAACTCTAGATGCTGAGCCCGTTAACCGCTCAGTAACACCGCCCAGGTCCAGCAGCACACCAGACCACACCAGCACTCCGGAACTTCCTAATTTGCCTCAAAGCAAGAACTCACAGAAGGAAAAGGAAACTTACCGACTGTCTAAGGAAATGGAAATTTTGTCTAGGACCCTGACTGAAGTGCAGCGATGTCTTTCTGAACTCACAGACACTCTGCATAATGGGAAGAAGTCCTCTCCTGTGTATCCGTTGTCTCGGGATCTGCCTTACGTGCGCATCACTTACCAGGTAACTTCTCCTTTGAGGAGCTACCACTATACAGAAAAGCTCCTGCAGCCAGTGGGTACTGCAAGAAAAATCCAGTGATGAGGAAGATGGTGCTCTAGCCGAACTTCACTGAACTGGGCATGTTATGTCACAGGCAAGTTGTAATACCTTTCTGGGTTGGTTGGCTGCCAGCCAGACGGGCACACATACCAGTGTATAGTGTGATCGTATCACATGCATGGTGTAAAATATGAATGACGGTACTCATTCTGGCAATTTCTATTTAGGAAAAAAAAAAAGAGTTTTCCTTATTGTGCCATCTTATCATGGGAGACTTTTCCTTATGCGTTGCAGAGAGAAAGTTAGGTCCATTTTAAAACAAATGTAATGCATATGCAAACATTACACGAATGGGATTATAGCTTACCTGTTTTTATCACGAACACTTTCTTTCTCCATTGAACTTGGCCCTGCCTCCTGCCATAATACACTTTATGGCAGCTTACTGTGGCTCCCTCCATATTTTAGTTCATAACTCATATAATAGTACACACTTCTTTGTATCTATAGGCCTATAGATGCGGGGCTGATGGTTTGTCATTGTTTTACAAAAATGGAGTCGTAAGTTGCGCTCTTCATGCTGAGAGGACGCTGCTTATTGAGGTGGTCCATTGTTGATAGACGTTCACGTTGCCTTTACTTCACTTCTTCAGTCACTCCAAGCAGGGCTCTCATAGTACTCTTTTATGTATCTATTTGTATTCCTACTTTTATTTCTGTTGGGTTGGTTCCCAGAAGTAGAAGCGCAAATTTGAAAAGTACATATACATTTCTACTTTTAATACGGTTGCCAGATTGCCTTTCAGAGATTTTTTACTAAATGTATCATCATATGCCCACTCTCAACCTATGAGACTTCCTGTTCCTCACATCCTTACCAATCTGATAAGTGTGAAGTGCTTTTTACTTTCATTCATTTGTATTTCCTTTACTGTTAGTGAACTTGAGTATGTCTTTCATGGTTTTTGGCCCGCTGAATATGAACTGCCTATTGTTCACTTTTTTTTCCTATTGAGTTATCAGTTTATAAGAGTTTTTTGCTTATTATAGAAATTAACATACATGCAATAGTCTAGATTTGGTTACATTGTTTTATTATATTAGTTTTTACATTTAAATTTTTAATCTTTCATTACATTTTGGTGTGTGGTCCACTTTTATTTTCTGAGAGATAACCAATTGTGCTAGGAGCTTTATTAAAAATCTATCTTTCGATGGGGCGCCTGGGTTGCTCAGTCAATTGAGCAGCCAACTCTTGCTCTCAGCTCAGGTCATGGCCTTGTGGTTCATGAATTCAAGTCCCACGTAAGGCTCTGCACTGACAGCACAGAGCCTGCTTGAGATTCTCTCCCTTTCTCTCTGTCCCTACCCCACTTGTGCGTGTTCTCTCTCACGCTCTCTCTGTCAAAGATAAATAAATAAACATTAAAAAAAAAAATACATCTTTCAGGGGCCTGGCTGACTCAGTAGGTGGAGTATGCAACTCTTGATCTCAGGGTCCTGAGTTCAAGCCCCACATTGGCACAGAGCTGAATTTAAATTTTTTTTTTTCAACATTTTTTATTTATTTTTGGGACAGAGAGAGACAGAGCATGAACAGGGGAGGGGCAGAGAGAGAGGGAGACACAGAATCAGAAACAGGCTCCAGGCTCCGAGCCATCAGCCCAGAGCCCGACGCGGGGCTCGAACTCACGGACCGCAAGATCGTGACCTGGCTGAAGTCGGACGCTCAACCGACTGCGCCACCCAGGCGCCCCTGCACAGAGCTGAATTTAAAAAAGAATCCATCTTTAATCCCACTGAACTTGATCTAACACATTTGTCATATATAAACTTATATGTACTGGGATCTAATTCTGAATTCTCCATATTGTAACTACTATAATGCTGATCTCTTTATCTAGAACTTTACCAATGTCACACTGATTTGATTGTGGACTTTTATATCTTCATTTTAAAAGATATTTGCAGAAAGTTGGTATCGAAATCATTGATAAGTAATATGTAAGTTATTATCTAATAGTCAAGAGAGGTCTTTTAATTAGTTTTTTTTATTTTTTTTTTAATGTTTATTTATTTTTGAGAGAGAGAGAGAGCACGAGTGGCGGGAGAGGTACAGAGAGAGAGGGAGACACAGAATTCGAAGCAGGCTTCAGGCTCTGAGCTGTCAGCACAGAGACCGACATGGGGTTCGAACTCATGCACTATGAGATCATGACCTGAGCCGAAGTCTGATGCTCAACTGACTGAGCCACTAAGGCGCCCCTTAATTAGTTTTTTCTTAAAACTACTACTCTTGGACCAACTCAAAGGTATAGGTTTGTTTTTTGTTTATTTATTTTTAATGTTTATTTTGAGGGGGAGGGGGTAAGGAGAGAATTCTAAGCAGTCTCTGTGCTGTCAAGCTGAGCGGGCTTGATCTTATGACCATGAGATCATGACTGGAGCCAAGACCAAGAGTCAGACAGTTAACTGACTGAGCCATCCAGGCACCCCAGGATGTAGGTTTTTAAAAGAACCAAAGAATAGTTTAAAATAATTAAAATTTTTTATTATGAAAAATTATAAACATAAAGAAAGACTAAATAATGAAATCTTTTATACCTATCATCTGGATTTAACTCTTGTTAATGTTTTGCCATAATGGCTTCATTTTTCTTTTAATTTTTCTTTTAAATCTTTATTTATTTTTGAGAGAGAGACAGCAGGCTCCAGGCTCTGAGCTGTCAGCACAGAGCCTGATGCGGGGCTCGAACTCATGATCCGTGAGATAGTGACCTGAGCCAAAGTCAGCCACCCAACCAGCTGAGCCACCCAGGCACCCCTATTGCTTCATTTTTTTTTTTTTAACAATTTCCTAAAATACTTTAAGTAGGGATGTCATGGTATTTAAGCCATAAATATTTTGGGATCGAATCTTTTTGTTATGTTAAACAATGTAGCCAAAATCTCCTTATTTACAACTGGTTTAGTTAGAGTAATAGTAAATAGGATTTTAAAAAAAACTACTTACACATTCTAGTTTTAATAAATGTTAACTTTGTTGCTTCTGCAATCAGTTTAACAACTTTTATTTTTATATCTGAAGAAATCTCATTATGTAGGTCCTGTTGTTGAAAAAAGAGCTGTGCTTCTCTGCAATGGCAAACTAAGGCTCAGTACAGTTCAGCAGACTTTTGGCCTCTCTCTTATTGAAATGCTCCATGGTAGGTAAAATTCAGAAATTGACTCTACCCCACACCCCCTCCCTCTACCATTTTTTGTTTTGTAACTTTGTAATTTTCATTGACAACGAACCATTCAGTGGTTCACTAGATAATTAGGTATTGTTAATTGTTTACTATGTACCCAAGGCTATAGAAAATATGGGTTCTGCCCTTAAGGAACTTACGTATATATTCTAGCTGGAAGACCTAAATGTACACAGGAAAAAACTAGAAAAGAGTTACAAAGCAATGTATAACAGCTGCAAAGAAATGACATAAAAACCTCATATATACCTGTTACACTACACATAAAGGTCATAGCAGCAGTTCTTAAAGGAGGTGTCATTTCAATAGGCAGCAAACATGTGGATGTGAAGGCCATTCCCAAATGCCAGAGGACTGAGTCATACCCGTACCATCAGGTGCACAGGATGGTTTTTTTATGCCTCATTCTTTTAATGGAAGCCACCACCACATTGAACATGGAATTTGTTTCATTTTTTTCTCCCCCTTAATATGTCAGCATCAGCTTTTTCCTGTTTTGACACATGCATCTGTGATATGACATCATAATTGTCATTTGTCCTGGGTGGGGTTAATATTCCACTCTGGGTGTACCATATTGTACTTTGCCATATTTTCTTTGGCATTTAAGTGGTTTCCAATTTTCAGCATCATCAATAGCACTAATAAAGACCTCTCTGCGTATTTTACATGTTGTTTTTGGAAAGTATAGATTTTTAGAAGTGAAATTTTCAGAAGTGAGGCACAGTACATCTGAAAGAACCAGAGAAGGTCACAGGCTTGTGTTATGCTACTGGCCCTAGGTTACCCCAGAACAAACCATTCAGGATTATCTGGACCATTCCAGTCTGTCTGCAGTCGGCTCAGCCTCCTTAGCTGTCTAGAGGTTGGTATGAACCTAAAGAATAAAGCTTCCTCCAGAGAGTAACTGTTCCCACCTTCACATAGTTTCTGGAGAAATTGCTTACGAGCGTGTAGATAGGGACACTCCACACACAACCCCTAACAACGTGTGCACTACATACACACTCATATGCATAGCACGAAGTGATAAATGCCTAGCCTGGGTAAAAGTGGATGTCCTCTAGCTATGCCTAAGTCATCAATGACCTCACCCTAAGTAGGACTCCGTCCTTCCAGCTTCCCATTCCCATCCGTGTGATGATCAGGTTCAATATTACCAACTACTGGATTCTTACTCTCAAAAAAGTATTTGTCTTATTTTTCTTTAAAGAATAAGATGAGATATTCTAAATTACATATGTGTTTATTTCACTTTGCAGACTCACACTGGATCCTTCTCTGTGCTGATAGCGAAGGCTTCATCCCGTTAACTTTCACAGCCACTCAGGAAATAACCATAAGAGATGGCAGCTCAAATGTCTTCAGAGACTCTGCCTCAGAGTCTTAATCCTGGTCCTTCTCTCGAAGTCTATAGAGAGCTTAGCGTCCAAAGTGTAGATGCCACCAGCTGTCCCACCCATTTAGGCAGTATGGCCTGATACCTTTTTTTTTTTTTTTGAGAGAGAGAGAGAGAGAGAATCCCAAGCAGGCTCTGCTGCTGTCAGCCCACAGCCCGACACAGGGCCCAAACCCACAAACCGTGAGATCACGACCTGAGCCGAAGTCAAGAGTCGGGCTTTCAACCAACAGAGCCACCCTGGTGCCCTGGCCTGATACTTGTTTGCAGAGTTATTTGCTGCATAGCTTTTCAGATGAGGCCATTACAGACAAGATCTGTCTTCTACCATGGACTCGTCTCAGCTGGGATTTGCATTGTCGCTCAGAAGTGAAGCACATGCCATGGTTGGCTTGGCCACTTGCCCCCCATTTCCCCCAGGCTGAGGCTCACTGCTCTGTAGCAGAGCTCAGTCTTTGTTAGATGGCTCAAAAAGTGGTTGTTTATGTATTCATGACCGTGTGGTTTTGTCTAAGGGCAGAATTCCCAGAACAAAACAATATTATGGTGCCATATGGATTGTGTTTTATGGTTTCTCTGAGGCTTTCTGTCCCTTGCCCAAAACCGTTAAAGCTGTCTTAGAAGCACTTAAAAGGTACTTCGGCATTGTTATAGATCATTTCCTTGGCTGATGAGAGCAAGAGGTACCAGAGAACATATGCTCCAGCATGTCCTGTTTACCCCAAACCAGCAGGAATCAGCAGAGCTCAAAAGAAGACCAAAAAAATCAACTGACTTCTGTGCCCAGCCCTACCTAGAACAGGAAGTCGTTCTGATGTTGGCTGGACCTGCCAGGATTTAAACCTAACTCTCTTGCTTCCTTAAAAAATTCTGGCTAACTATGGTCTAGATACTCCTAAAAACTAGTCCTAGCAGATTTCAAATGAAATTTCAAATGCTGTGATCCCTCTGGACCCCACCTGAGCGTGTGCGTGTGTCAATAGTGCAATGCCTAGCACAGAGGTCAGAGGCGTGATTCTATGCTGTCGCTCCTCCTGATTTTCTCCCTGAAATGCTTCACCCCTCATCCCCCGGTTTGGGGATCATAAAAATGTCCTGTTTTTCTCCCAGTACACTCTCTTAGTTACATTGTCACTTTAATTTTGATGTTTTTCTTTTCCCTCCATTCAGGTCTTAGAGACCAGCACGGAGTCTGTAAGAGAAAGTAGTTCAGAAAATTGGAAATTTCACTGAATCTAAGGTGGGTAGAAGTACAAGTTTATTATAATTACGGGCTCAAGTGCCACCTTAGTAAAGTGGAAAGAGCCCTGATTGCAACTTCAGATAGACACATCACCTCTCACGCAGAATCATAAATTTCAGTGACGGCAGCACAACAGATTGATGGCTGTGTGGCTAGTCAGGGCACATCTGCAGATAAATTGTTTCAGCCATAGAGGTTCCATTAGCACATATGCATCTTTCTCCCCACTTTCCTTTAAAATTGTCTGGAAAGAAAGATTTTGTGCCCTTGGGGACTTCTGTCTGTCTCTTACCCTTTATGAAGATGGAGCTGGGATAAGAAAGAAGCGAGGGCCCGTTTTGTGGTTCAAATGCATTAGGCAGCTGCTGGGATAATGGAAGCGGAGGCTGCTGGTCTGTAATCAGTAGCCTGAGAGCAGTGGCTGAGGACAGTCTGAGGCCTGGCTGCATTTGCAGAGGAAGTGTCTGCATGGGATGAAAGTACACTATTATGAAGCCTGCAGAGGGGGCCTGGGGACCCTGTAGTAAGATCAATGTGGGTGCCTCAAAGTATATGTTATGTTCACCATTTCCCTGGTCAGAGTCCTGTAAATGAGTCAATAAAATCACTAATGGTTGATGCGACTGTTGTGAATGTTTTGATGGTATTTTCTTTGTGATTATTGCCGGTATAAAGAAAAGTTCTTGATTTTTTGTTTGTGGATGTTGTCTCTGTATTTCTTCTGGCGGACAGTCTGGCATATAAATTATTTATTTCTTTATCACAAATCTGATTCCATGACAACTCTCCTACGAAAGACGTCTCCTTGGCCTCTGCTATTATTATAGTCATTGGAACAATAGAAGATAATCCAGTACTTGCTGGCTTTAGAAACAGAGAGAGAAGAGTTATCATCTTTTAACTATTGTTCAATGTCATGTTGAGAATATTTTGCATAAGGAAAGGCATTCTTTACAAATCTTCGTGCCCAATTTTTTCTGAATTTTGTACAGGTATTTATTATTTGATACACGCAATAGATGTGAAGTATAGGAAGGCTTAATAATAAAATGAACCACCCATCACCTAATGTAAGAACCAGAACATTACTAGAAACCATTCTGGATCCTTCTCTGTAGAGACAGTTCCACCCCAGAGGTAACTAATGTCTTGATTGTTGTAATTATCATTTCCTCATTCCTTGTCTTTTTCACCACAACCATATGTACACATTGCCCTAAACAATAGTCTGTATTTCCCCTTGTTTTGGAGCTTTATACAACGGCATTATATTGCATATAGTCTTCTGCAACTTTCACATTTATTTCTTTAATCAACATCCTGTTGGGTACTTGAGGGGAATCCTCTTTCTCTCTGTGTAGCTTCCTCCTCTACAATACTCTGTCCTGCAAACTCTAGCCACTTTGGTCTCCCCAAACTCACCTTCTCAGCTCGGAGTCCTCTGGGCTCCAAATGGTGCTCTACACGGTCATCTGGGAACCCTCAAGGCAATCCCTAAGATCGCCTCATTTGTTTCCCATCTCTCAGAGATTCCTCCTTCATTGCCTCATGCCCAGTGTCTTGAAAACTTATTTCATATATGCAGACCAGTCGTTTTTAATCGCTTCAACTGAGGGGCTGGATCTGGTCTTTACTACTCCATCATGGCCAAGAGCAAGTCTTTCCACATCTTGTTCATTTATTTCTAGGTACTTTATATTTTTTGTTGCTACTGTTTAAAAATTATGTTCTATAACTGTTGCTGGAATATAAAAATGTAATTTTGTTAATTTTATGTCCAGCTACCTTGCTGTGCTCTCTTATTCTAATAATGTATCTGTAGGTCCTTTTGGGTTTTCTAAGTAGGTAATCATATCATTTATAAATAATGACAATTTTTTTTCTTCCTTTCTAATTATTATACTGTTATCTTACTGCACTAGCTAGATCCCCTGATGAAGTGTTGAACAGAAGCATTGATAGTGAGTAATCCTTCCCTTATTCCTGATTTTAAAGGGACTATTTCATCGTTAACATTTTGCCACTAGGTGACATATTTCACCATTAAGAATGTTTGCTATAGGTTTTTGGTAGATAGCCTTACTCAGGTTTAAAAATCTCTACTTGTGGTGCCTGGGTGGCTCAGTAGGTTAAGCATCTGACTCTTGATTTCGCCTCAGGTCATGATCTCATGGTTTGTGACTTCAAGCCCTGCCTGCATCAGGCTTTGTGGTGGTAGTGCAGACCCTGCCTGGGATTCTCTCTCTCTCTCTACCCCTCTCTCTCCACCCCTGTCCCCCACGCTGGCCTGTGTGTGCGTAGGCTCTCTCTGTCTCTCAAAATAAACTTCAAAAAAAATGTCCTTTTCCTCTTGGTTTGCTTAGTATTTTTATCATGAATGAATATTAGCTTTTTATTAAATGATTCTGTATCTATTGAGATCGTAATTTTTTTCCTCCTTTATTAATGTGGTAAATTTCACTGGACAGATTTTTCTTTTTTTTTTTTTATTATCATTATTTTTTTTAATATTTATTCTTGAGAGACAGAGCATGAGTGAGGAGGGGCAGAGAGAGAGGGAGGCACAATCTGAAGCAGGCTCCAGGCTCCGAGCTGACAACACAGCGCCCAATGCAGGGCTCGAACCCACAAACTATGAGATCATGACCAGAGACGAAGTTGGACACTTAACTGACTGAGCCACCTAGGAGCCCCTTAGTTTACTAGTATTTTGTTTCAGATTCTTGCTTCTATGTTCTGTGCTCTTTTAATCCTCTAAGGTTAGCCTGTAAATTACCTTTCATTTTTACTTTTCTTGTCTGGTTTTGGTATTAAACTTATTCTGGCCTGATACAATGAGTTGTAGAGTTTGCCCTTTTTCTATTCTCTGGAAAAGTTTTCATAAGCTATGAAATGATCCTTGATAAAAAGTTTGATAGCACTTGGTAAAATCATTTGAATCTCGTGGTTTGGGTGTATATGTGTGTGTGAATGCTTTATAATATGTATTTCATTCCTTGAATATTTATGAGATCATTTAGGATTTCTGTTGTTTACACTCACACACGTATACACTCAGTTCTTCTATAATGCTTGTTTTGAAAACACAAATTTGTTCCAACACAATTGCTATATTAAAGAACAATTTGAGCATAACCTGAATTTCCTTGCTTCTGCACCAGTTTTGTCCTTAAGAGACATAGAAAAATACCCAGCAGAACGAAGAAGTCCCATAGGAGTACGCAAACGCACACACATACACACCTCAAACATCTCACAAGCAGCTGTGTCACCGTGTGTGTTATGAGCCAAACCCATCCATTTCTGGGGCTACAACTTTCTATCCAATTTCAAATAACTTCTGCCATTTGGTAATAACATACAAGCTGCAACCCTTTCCTCCCATTGCTTCATCCACACTCCGTGTGCGCAGGAAGGGCACAGCAGCGCGAATGGGGAAGAAAGAAAACTAAGAAGACCCCAAGTTTTTGGTTTTGGGACCTGATAGATGCTGACATAATTTACCAAAAATGCAGGAGGTGGAACAAGCGTGGGAAGTGATGAGTTCTGCTTGAGGATGTTTTAACTGCCTGAAGAACACTCAGATGGGCTTCTGAAGTTCAGCAGAGCTCAGGGTTAAAATAGAGAGGTGTAACGGTGATAGTGATTGAGGGGCACCTGGCTGGCTCAGTCGGTTAAGCTTCTGACTGTTGCTTTCGACTCAGGTCATGATCTCATGGTCACAAGATCAAGCCCCATGTAGGGCTCAGCACTGGGCGTAGAGCCTGCTTAAAATTCTCTCTCTTCCTCTGCCCACTGTACCCTCCCCTGCTTGTGCTCTCTCTTTTCTCTCAAAGAATAAATAAAAATAAAGGTGATTGTGAGTGAGATCACATGGCCCTGGGAAGCCTGAGACACCTACAGAGCATCAAAGGAAGAAGAAGCAAAGGAAAAGACAGAAAATGAAGGGCCAGAGATGGTGGAGGATAAGGGGGAAGGTGCATCATGTAAGCCAAGGGAGGATGGCGTTTTGAAAATGAGTGGCCAGCATTTAATGGCTACCAGTCACTGAGGGTTTCCCTGGTCACATATGATCTCACACTTAATCCTCAAGGCCATCCAGAGGTAATGGTGAACACATTCCTTTCAAAAAGGAAACAGGCTCAGGTTTGTTACAGAAGTTGATGAGTCACACAAGTAAATAATACGAACCCCCATTTCCTTGTCTCTGATGCTGGAGTTGACCTTTGACCGTGCTGAGCTGCATGGTCTCCATAGGAAGGCAGAGGCCAGGTTTAAGGAGTTGAGGGGGGAATGGCAAGTGGGGACAAGGAAACAACACTACAGTGGCGGGGGGCTGGGGGAGAAGAGCGAAGCAGATTGTTTGGACAGGTGGAAGATAAGGGAATGAGGAAAGGTGATTTTTGTCTGTTTCAGGATAAAGCCGATATAAACATTCACTTGTTCATTCAGTAGACATTTATGCATATTGATCATTTACTTCCAGGCACTGAGGATCTAGCAGGAAGAGCCAATGTCCCTGTCCTTGTGACATTTAACGTTTTAGTGGGGGCGGCCAGCAATAAGTAAGCAATTGATAAATACACAGTTGTACATGGAGGTAGGTCTACTAAGCCAAGGCAAAGCAGGGAGAGCTTAGAGAGTGCTGGAATGCAGGAACGGTCACTGGGGGAGAGCAGGAGCGCAGGAAAGGTCTCCGTCCCAGAAGTGACATTTGAGCAGCCCCCTGGTCTTGTGGGTCTTGAGCAAGTGAGTGGCATGATCTCTTGGATTTAAGTGGGTTTGGAAAAGGTAGCAGAAAGGGAAGGGGCGAGTGAGATGCCTACTCTTTGTCAGCAATAGGCCCAGGGCTGGGCCTTCGTGGCGAGCAGACATCCTCTTCCTCTGAAACAGGAGGACTGACTCTGAGGGTGGGTGTCCGAAGAGGGACAGGGACACGAGGGGAGGCCCTGTGGGCAAATGTGAGTCAAAGGATCCAGAGTAGGAATAACGGGTTGAGTCAGGAATGATAATTCTCCATGAGTACAGATAATACCGTGGGATCTGAGCCTAGAGTCTGAGGTGGGGATGCTGGCATTTGGTTTCAGAGGAGGAGAGGTCCTCCTGGTACCAAAGTCTGGGCATCAGCTGTTCCTCCAACAATTGTTTCCAGCACTGGCTGTCTCCACAAGCTTTAGAGTCAGGCCCACTTAGGTTCAAGGCCATTTTTGCCACCAACTGACCTTAGGCAAGTTACTTAATCTCAGCTGTTTCCTCACCTGAGAATGAGAATAATAGTACCCACTTCGTAGCACTGCTGTGGGGGAGAAATGGAATAATACATTTTGGGCAGCCCTTGGTCATCTAACCCCTGACCCCAGAGGTGGCCCCCTGCAGCTGTATTTGGACAGTACAGTTCTGCTTGAGGCTGCACTCCTGGGAAACAGGTAACAGAATTCGGCACAAGCTTCTGATCCTACCTGAATTGCCCATCTTTCCAAAGCACGGCATGATAACATGGGAGAAACTTTACCTTGCCTTCTGTCTTAGCAGGTACTGTTCCCCACAGCCAGTGATTTTCCATTGTTGAGAAACTGGTTGTGTGTGTGTGTGTGTGTGTGTGTCTCCGTGTGCAGCCAGGGGTGAGCAGAGCTTCCTGGCAGCCCCTTAGGCAGATGGACAACGAAGAGAAGCTGAACCCAGCTCTTTCCCTGACGCCCTGTGACCTCAATGATCACCTACCCATGTCAGTGTCACAAGCAAGGGCAGAGAGTTCAGGCATCATATAGACCAGGTCGCACTGTGTACTCTCACTCTGAGGTCAGGTTCCTTCTCGGGCTACAACATTTGTGGAAGAAGCAAGGCGTTTCATGCTTTGAGGGGCAGACCGTCCCTGAATGTGAGTCTGAGCTCTGGCAGTGTTAGGGGTGACTCTGGAACCTAAGAGGCAGTCAAAGCTCTAAAGAGGAAGTGGAAGGGGGCCTACCCCTGCTCGGTGGGCTTGGGAAAGCTGACCCCATGTAGGGGACAGAGCAGGGGGCTGGGGAGAAATGCAGGGGGCAAGTCTGCACCTCCTGGTCACCTCTTTAGGTGTCTGGGCTTTTCAAGGAGTTGCTGGGGCATCAGAACCCCCATGGGTTCCCCAACACCTCTGCAGCACCCCCCCATCCCCAGCCCATACAAGCCACTGTGGCCTGCTACCCTGACTACTCTAGAGTCTCAACTTTTTATCTCCTCCAAAGCAAAGGAGGAACCCATGCCCCAGGTGGCATCTCTGGCCTGAGGAAATGCAGAATCAGGGATATATGGCTGAGGACACACAGCCAGGGGCAGTGACGTCAGGCACCCTCCCCCTTCCCTCCTTGGGCAGTGGTTTCCCAGGAGGTGGGATGAGAGGGCTGGCCACAGTCATATTTTACAGAATCAATAGAAGATAAACCTTTTAATTTTTTTTTTTTTTTTTGAAAAAATAAACCTCAGTGGATCTTTCTTCCTCAAAGATATGGCCTTTAGAAAACTGTGGTCCCTGTGCTTTTTATAAGATACCATTTCAAAAAAATATTTCCACAAAAAGAACTTTTGTTCATAAAAATGATTGATCTTTGATGGCTCCATATCAGTCTGTGTCCATTTCCAGAAACAGTGTTATCTGAACAAAAGGGAAAGGCTTGAGAAACGCCTCTGGCGGCCTGCTCAGTCTCCTCACCCCACCGCTGTCCCCATGTGCTCCCTCTGGGGTCTGTTGGCCTCAGTGCATCTGTCTGTGTCTCTCTTCGTGACATCCCCAGCACGTCCATCTGTCCCCACTCTGCCCATTCGTGCGATGTCTGTCAGCCTCTCTCTCCGATGTCTACTGGAGTGTCAGGAGGAACAAGAGGTCTGTGTGTCTGTCCTGTCGGGTGAGCAGGTTGTGGGCTTCCTTTTTCCAGGAATAGCTGCTATTGGGATGCTTTCCAGGTCAAGGTTACCTGGAGCTGGGTGGTCAGGGGCACAGGCCTATCTGACCTGGTCTGTGGTCAACAGGCAAGAAATGACAGCTGAGGGAACTGGAGACCAGGCTGGTCCCTTCAGGAGATGTCACTGAAGACTCCATATCCCAGGGGAAAAGATGGGTCGCATGTAACCTTCGAAGTAAGTGTGCTAAGGGGCAGAGAAGAAAGGAACGTCGAGCCCAGAAGATGCTGGCTCCTGCTGTTCCAGCCCACGCAAGCTCAGACTTCAAGCAAGGGTGTAGCTGGTCCGCCTGTAAAAGGAAAAGGGGCCAAAGAGAAAGATGAGGGTGGAAGGGGACTCTGTCCTGCCATAGACCCCACGCCCAATGGAAGTGGCAGGTCCCTGCAGTCCTAGCAACTCCTCCCCTTCACAGCCCCTTGGGAAAAGCTACAGCCCTTGTTTCCCCAAGTCCCCCCAACAATTCCCCATGTGCATGTCACTCCGAGTGTGACATGTGATCTCAGTGTTACTCGGCCCAAGTCTGAGCCATCCACACTGAGAATGAGGGACGGATGACAATGCCACTTCCTGCCAATCCTGTACAGTCCAATGTATGCACACGTGCTCAAAGTTCTGAGTGTGTGAGCATCTCCAAAAATGCGGCCATGTGCTCGTGAAAGCCACTGGGCCGGACGTGTTGACGCTGCAGCACCAGCTTGGCCGTGGCCTCTGTGCTGGGCTTGGTTCACGGAAGTGAATAAAACACAGCCCTAGCCGTCCAGATCCCCCACAGTCCACTGGGAAGGCCAGCCAGTGGGTATCTCATCCCTGTGCGGAGGGATCAGTGCTCGGAAGTGGGAAGGACA
Source organism: Panthera pardus (assembly GCF_024362965.1). Taxonomy (NCBI): domain Eukaryota; kingdom Metazoa; phylum Chordata; class Mammalia; order Carnivora; family Felidae; genus Panthera; species Panthera pardus. The sequence continues at coordinate 22,163,838 of NW_026526832.1, forward strand.
AGGCTCAGGGAGTGGCTCAGCACAACCTGTGGGGGAAAGAGTAGAAGACAACCCAGCTTTCAGCTCCCAGGCTAGAGGATGGTGCCATCACAGGAGGAGGAGCCTAATGGGGGAAGAAGATGAGTTCGGCAGTTCGGGGCTCATCAAAACTGACTCCACACTGGTGGGACATCAGGAGGAGATGTGCAAATCAGAGCCCGCCATGTGGTTCCGGAACTTGAAGGAAGTCCAGGGGGGAGGGGCAGCTTTAGGAGTCACCGGGCACAAGAGGTGCTTGAGATCAAGCAAGTGGATGAGGTGAGGGGGCCAGGGGCTGAGAAGGGAGCCCTTCCACACCACCCTCTGACAGGTAATCGAGGGAGGGAGACTGAGAAGGGATGAGCAAAGCAGCTGAAGAAAATCCAGGAGAAGATGGCATCACCAAAGCTAAGTGCAGAGTCTGCAGAAGCAGGAGTGCTCAACCGTGTACGTGTCTCGGGGCACCTGCCGACCGGTCAACCTCACACCAGTGGATGTTTGTGCTTCCCTGCCTTGTGTACCCGTGTGCATGGGGTGCCCACCTCTGAAGGCTCAGCCGGCGGGAGTTCTGGCTGGGCACCTTTGGAGTGGGGCTGACCATGAGGATGCACAGACCGGTGAGGATCATGCAGGTGGGCACGGCGCCGATGAGGACCTTGAGGGTCACCACCACCTGCTCCGCCTGCTTGCAGGCTCCTGCCTCATACCCCGCAAACCTGGAGACACAGCATCCCACGCATCCAGCTCAGATCTCATGGAGCCCGGCTCCCTGCAGGAGGGGTCCCAGACACCCCACCCCCACACTACCCTGAAATTTGGATTCACTTCCTGGCCAGATCAGCCTGATCATGGCGGAAGGGAGAGTTGAGAGGATGGGCTGGCCAGGGAGGAGCTCAGACAAAACTAAGAATGTGGGGTACAGTCCCCAGAAAGGCCCCTCTCAGTCATGTGCACAGGGCAACCTGAGGCAGGTGGCTCCCCTACACTCTCTAAAGAGCAGAGCTTGGGTCCCTGACTCATGGGTGTCCCCTGGCCCATTAGGGTGGAGAACTCTGCCCTCTTCCTCCCACTCCAGTGGGAGTTAGTCTTTTGTGCCTCTAGTACAGTCCAGCCCTGGGACTCACCCCAGACTGAGAGTGGAGATGCCCAGGGCGCCTGCGCCGGAAAGCTTGGAGAAGAAGACATAGGATGAGTAGAAGATGGTCTCCAGGCCTGGGCCGTGCTGGTGCTGCAGCTGGAAGTCATCCACCACCTCTGGAAGCATGGACCTGGGGGAAGGGGCTGCAGAATTACCCCTTTTGTCCCCTTGGTAGCCATCAACACGAGAGCTTTCCGGGGACAGAGACCAAATCGGATCCATCCTTGGGTTCCTGCTGCCCAGGACCAGGAGTGGCCCACAGGGAGCCAGGCAATATGTGTGCTTGCGTTTCCTCCCTTCCCCCAACACAGCTGCCCACCGTTCCTGCTGTCTGGTGCTCTTTCAGGAGAGCTCCAGCGACTGAGCTGGTGGCCTCCGTCTCCTGCATGTGGGAGGGCCCTACCCAGCACAGGCTGGGCACAGGGGGCCTGGGACAACAGGTGGATGTGAAAGAGGACATACCCCTGAGGAAGGACATGATGCTCCCACCCCTCCCCCTCACCCAGCCTACCAGGGTAGCAGCAAGGACACAGAAATGCTCATGCCAGATACAAAGGCCACCACATATGCCACAGGTGCTGTGGGCACAGCAGCCAACAGGATTGCAAAAGGCACCATCACCTGGGGAGATAGATACACTAGCTGATCCCTCCACCTGCCCCGGACTTGCTCTTTCAGTCCCACATTCACCCGTCTTTACTAATGACCCTGCACCTGGTCCTTTGCTAGGGATCGAAGACAAACAAATACAGATCAGCCCTGCCAGCTCCCAGGAGGCCGAGGCCCCAAGGCCACTTCCCTGACCCCACCACCTTCCCTGAAGGCACCTCGGCCCTTGCTTCCTGCCTCACTCACACAGATCCCAAAGGCCGATGTCTTCTTCCCAAATCGCTGTAGAACCCACTCCCACAGTGGCGTGCTCAGCACAGCTGAGACCTGTGAACAGACAGAATCATCCCAGTCCGGGCCGTGCTGCCAATGTCTTTACCCACCCAGGTTCCAGAAGCCCTGGCTTTTAGGTGGGATGCTCGAACTCCACTTTGCCCCCAGATTGGAACCAGTGGCTATGAACTTTATGACCCCGGACCCAATCCCACCCTCTGCTGGAGCGCAGATGACTAAGATCACAGCAGAGTCCAGAATGTTGACCAGAATTCCGGCTATGCCATGTCTTGTCAAGGACCACATAGTTCCCCAACCTAGGCCCCTGACTGACCTTGCCTCTGCCACCTCAGGACCACTCACCAGGATGGTTAGCACCACGCCCTGGACATGGTCATGTAGCCGGGAGGCATGTGTACAGAACAGGACCAGGTAGCTCTGCTCCACCTGAGGAGACCAACAGGAAGTAGGCTTGCATAGGGAATGGCAGGAACTCAGAAGTCAAGGGCAAGGCCTAGGTCTCAAGTCTGGCCTCTTCTTTGGGACCTCGAATACGGGTTGCTGCTGCCATCATGCAATCCCCTCCCCCACAGAGGACACTTAGCCCTGACACAGGGATGAATAACCATTTCTAGTCCCTCCTCACTCTTGCCTGGCTAGTGGACCTCACCACGCAGATTCTGTCAGGTTCCTAGCATCGGGGCCCTGACCCTCCCAGCCCCACAAGCTCTGTCCAGGTCTCTCTCCTCCGTGCACCAAACTCCCTAGGCCCCGTGCCAGCCACCATTTCTCCCTATTAAAGCCCAACTCTGGTTGGTGGAGCCGGGAGACCGAAGCCGAACATACACAGGGCAGTATGGCTAGAGCCAAGGCCAGAGGTACCTGAATGGCTGCTGAGATGAACAGGAAGGAGATGACCAGCTTCAGGTAAGGTGGGTGCCGGACAGTGAGCACCAGCCCAGCCAGGAAGCTCGGGCCTGGGCCTGAGGCTGGGACGGAGGAGCCTGCGACACAGGAAAGTGACACTTGGGCTTGGCAGAGTTCAAAACCAAAACCCACGCCCCAGAGGAGTCCTGTCCCTGCTTCTGCTTCCCACACTCTGACTGCACTCCCTTACCTGGTCGCTCCTTCACCCCTAGGCAGAGCAAACTACTGCACACAGGGTAGGTCACAGCAACCACAGCGGAGGCAATGGAGTAGAGACGAGTCTATGGGACAGGACAGAACTGGGGTGGAGGTGATGTCTCCCAGCTACGGAAGAGGGGACACCCCGATGGGGGCAGAGGGACCCTCAGCCCAAGCCCAAGGATGCTGGGTGCCCCTCCTCCCAATCACCACAGCAGGAGATGGAGATCTCAGGGCCCAGAATGGTCCTTCTGCTGCCCCCGTGGCTCCTGCATGAATAGGAGGGCATCCATGCCACCAAGGGTCTGAGCCCTTCCTCTCTCCTTCTCTCTCATTTTTTAAGGCACAGATTTATTGCTGGGACTTCTGCAAGCTAGACCCTGAGGTTACAGTGGTGAATAAGTGACTCCTGCTTCGAGTGTGGAAGACAGACTCGTGAGCCAACAGTTACAATATAGTGTGACTCACAATGACACAGACAAATGTCAACAACAGAAACGGTGCTCCCTGTCACCCAGGGGAAGATATACAAGTAATAAAATATATGTAGACATGCACAGGAGTAACAGTCACCTGCTACAGGAAAAGGTCGCCTCTGGGGAAGGGAAGAAAGAAGGAGGCAGGCTTGGGTGGGCTCAGCACGGTTGCACAGGACCCCACATTCAGGACGGTGCTGGGGTAGGCGTTAATGCTCTGCTGGCACCGTCTTGAAATGCTTGATCATCTTATCTATGAATTCGTGTTTTGTGAGTGAAGTCTGATGGGACGGTACAGCGGGACGGGACGTACCTGAAGCTTTGTGCTTTGGCTCACAGGAGGCTCCACCTCCTGGGGGTGGGGTCTCAGCCTCCTGCTTCCCATTCCTTTGCACTTTAGGCCAGGCCAACCCAAGGCCCCTGTCATCCGCACCCAGAGAGTGACCTGGTACCTTTGGGGAGGGGGCCTGTGGAGGCCTGAGTGGGGGGTGAACATGCATGTGGGTGGAGTCAGTCTGGGAGGGGCAAGGCCACCACCTCTGACCCTCAGCTGGCAGCGTCATGATGGGCCTGAGGGCAACTTGGTGGGGCCCCTCATGCACCTGGACCCAGACAATCCCTCGGTTAGGGCGGTGGGCCGTGGGAAGGACAGACTGACTTCCCTGCTGTCTCTGGAGCCCCGTGTTTTCATTTTGCACTGTAAAAGGCAAATTTCGTAGCTGGCCCTGCAGATGGGTCTGGGGATGGAAACAAGGGACTTCATTGTCATGTCTCTTCAGTGGGCGCTGGGCCAAGATGTGCTACTATTCTCCTCCCATTGATTCTCAAGCCCGGGTGGGGGGCAGAATCCCCTGGAGGGCTTGTTCAAATATGGACTGCTGGCCTCCTCCCAAAATTTGTAAATCGGGGTGGGGTCCAAGATTTGCCTTTCTAACAAGTTTCCAGGTGCTGCTGCTGCTGCTGCTGTCCAGGGACCGCACTTTGAGAACCAGAGCTGTATAATTTTTTTTTGTAAATCTGACATATTTATTAAACGAGCTGGCACACAAGAAAGACGCAGAGAAAAGCAAACCCGGGGAGGAGCAACCTGTGCCAGGACATGAAGGTGAGGGCCACCCATGCTGGAACTCCTTTACAATGGCCACCTGACTGTGCTGGGGGAAGGGCTGGAAGCTGGGGTGCCCGTGTGGGAAGCTGTTGCAATACTGGGGTGACCGGGGAGATGTTGGTGTGTGGGCCAGGCTGGAGCAGTTGGGGATGCAAGGTCATGACCTGATTCCAGATCTGCGGCCTAAAACACGGAGAGGAGTTGGTAATGGGCTGGAGCGGGGGTAACGATTGAAGAGAGAGGACTAAATGATGGCTCCTGGGGTTCCGCTGGATAATGGTATCACTTGCTCAAGGGAAAAGTCGCTGAACTTGATGGATAAAATAGATGCATGTCCCTTAGTTGCTGAAGAGAGATCTGGTTTGCAGGGAGAGGAAGGGGGACTGCTCCCAGGTCTCCCTTGTCCTTGCACACCGGGGGTGAGGCTGGGGGTGGGGGCCACCTAGTCAGGGCTGAGTGGGACAGGCCACAGGAGACGCTTCCTCCCAAGCTCTGCAGGGACGTCAGACCCTCTCCCCTGCCCCTCCCTGCCTGTGGTCCCTCTCCACCCCTCTCCCGTCTTGCTGGTCTGCTTTAGAGGGAGGCAGGACGCCGAGTCCCGCCGGAGGAGCGGGAGGGAGCGAGAAGCGAGCGAGGACAGGGTGGCGTGGGCACTCACCGCGTCGGGAGAGACGGCGACCGGTCCGGGGAGCGCGGCGTCCTCGCACCTGTGCGGCCCGTGGGCGCCCGACACGATGAGGCCGTGGACGGCGGCCCCTATCAACGTCCCCGCCATCTCCATGGTCATCCCTGAGGCAGAGCGGCGCCAGGTGACCGGCGCTGGCGGGCCCGGGGGCGGCGGCCTCCCGCCCGATCCCACGCCCGCACTCACGGTACGCGGTGGCCGAGTCCCGCTCCCTCGGGCAGGGGGTCAGGAGCATGGTGAGCGCCGCGTAGGGCACCTGGAAGAACTGGGCGCCCAGGCCGGGCTCAGGCTGGCCCCCGCGGCCCAGACGCAGCCTCTGGGGGCCCGGGACCACAGCCCCCAGGCCCAAGCCGGTCCCTGCAGCAGGCTGGCACTGCCAGGCTGATCCCCTGTAGCCCAGAGGAAGGGGCGTAGGGCCGGAAGGGTGAGCAGGTGCCAGCAGTGGGGCCCTCCAGGACACCTACCCTCTCCCCTCCACACAGACTTCACAGTGGCCAATGGCCCTCTCTGGGGTTCCCGGAGTCCAGGCCCCGGGCAGGGGAGCCACTTGCTTACCGTGGCCAGGGCCTGGAACAGGGAGTAGAAGGTGGTGTACCAGAGGCCCCGCAAGCTGGTGAAGGGGGGCAGGAACCACAGGAGGAAGTAGGCCGTCGTGATGAAGGGCGTACAGCCCAGCACCCTGTGGAAGCACAGCCGAGGTAGGGCACCAGGACAGGGCGACTCTAAGGGCAAACCTGGAACAACCAAACCCCTCTGGGCAGAAATCCTCCGTCCCCAAGAGGAGCCCCGGGCTGGGGCTCTCAGGGTGGTCGGGGGAGGTGGCGGTAGCCTGCAGTGTGGGGCCATTCACTGCAGAACTCTGGGCACTTGGGGCCTCCACTTGCCCATTCTCTGTATCCAGGCCTTCCAAGGCCTCCAGCCCACCCTGGCCACAAGTAGACCCCTAGATCTGGCCTGGAAGCCTTGGAGGCTTTGTCCAGCCCTGCGCCACCTGGTGAGGGAAAGCCCCTAGGAATATTTCTGAACTCCTGCATGGCTCAGCCTGACCTACTTGGGTACCAGCACCTATTACTGTCCTGTCCTCTAACCATCCACTGGCTTTCCACGGGGGCTGGGAGCCAGGATCTGTGGGGCTGTGGGGCCGCTCACCAGGGCATGAGTTGTCCAGACCCTGTCCTCCTACTTCTGTTGATGAAGAACCCAGCCACAGGGTCAGCAGCTGCCCCAGACACCTTTCCTCCAAACAGGACAAGTGACACCTGGGCAGCAGGGATCTGAAAAGCACAGGTCGGGGGGTGGGGGGGATAGCCAAGGCCCCGCAGCGTCAGAGAGGGGTGTCTGGGCCTGCCCACCTGCCAGGAGAAAGTGCTGGCAACCTGGCAGGGGGCAGAACTGTGGTGTGAAGGTCTATTTGGTCTCTTTCCAGGGACACAAATCCAGAAGGCTCTAAGGGCACGCCTGCACTAGTGAAGAGAGGGGCCAGGGGAGGAGCTGACAGGCACACACTGGCACATTCCCGTTATCACTCATGCCCAGCCACTTCTGGAGGAGGCTTGGGGGCCCTCATCAGAGGTGGCTCAGTGCAAGAAGGGTGACAGAGGTAGGCTTTTTGTTTCACAATGTAAATGTTTTATTCGTTTTTCTGATTACATAAATGACACACTCGTTATAAAAACATTCAAACAGTACAGAAAAATACGAGCAAAGCTCATCTGAAATCCCCCCATCCTGAGACAACTGCCAGAGCATTTTGGTGATCACCTTTTCAGGCATTTATTCATGTGCATTCAGAATTTATAATTTTACCTAAATGAGATCGTATCAGTGTCATTAAAAAAAATCATAGGTACTATATTAGAAATCTTTTTTCTGCTTCCCCTCTGTCCTCCATCCACCATTCCCTCCTATAGCCAACATTAACAGCCTATAGATATCCTTCTGTAATTTATTTTCTCCATGCTTGTATTTTAACCATATATAGTCACATACACATACTCATGTACCTACATACATGGGGTGTGTCTTTGTTTTGGTAAAATGGGATCAGTTTGTATCCTGTTCTCTCAAAGTAACTTCTCTCACTTGAGGGTCATTGCGGAAATCCCTCCAAGTCAACTGGTATGGATCTAGCTCATTCTTTTGAATGGCTACAGAATAGTCCATTATGTGGATATTGCATAACTTATTATACAACTACTTCTGTATTGTTGGGCATTCGTATTGTTTCCCGATTTTTCACTACAAAAAGCCCGCAGTAAACATCCTTGAGGAGGTTGCCCTCAAAGGCACTTGGCTTCCTGTCAGGTTGGGGACAGCAGTGCCATCTGCCAAGTGAAGTACAGGTAGGGTTGGAAGAAGTGGGTACCAAGGAAGATGGGGGGCCCTGTGCTGCTGTCCACACTCACCTGTGCCACATCAAGCAGGAAGAGTTGCAGGTAAAAGGCAGTGGCGCTGGAGGCCACCTGGTTGGGGATCCCACCAATGCCATAGCACACCTTGGTACAGAATGAGAGGTGACCAGCTCTGCTGTCCTGGGGAGAGACGCAGGAGCTAAGCCCCCCACCTGCGCGCGCATGCGCGCGCACACACACACACAGTTCCCCACACCCTCCTGACCCCCATAAGCATCCTGAGGTCCCTATGTCTGGAGGGCTTTTCCAGTAACCTCTCAGTCCTGATTTGCCCTAAATCATCTTAAAAGGAAGTGAGGCAAAGAGGAGGAAAAAAAAGTCCTAAACCATGACCTCTCAAAGATTCCACAGTGGAAGTTCTTCCTTACACTTCCCTCTCCGTGCTTACTGCTACAGTCTGTTTTACTTTGAGTCAGCAAGCCAGAGGGAACTGGGGGGGTCAGGAGGCCCCCAACTTTGCCACCAACTCCCTGTGTGACCTTGAATAGATCACTGAATCTAAGCCTCGTCTGTCAAATGGAACATTCCTGCCAACTTCAAGAGTTGTTTTGATGCACAAACGAAGCCGAGTGTTATTTGCTCCAGGAGCGGAGTTTAATGTTCAGGATTTCTGCCAGCGCTGAACCACTGGCAGCCTGAAATCAGCCGTGGCGAATTTATACCACAGATATCAGCAAACACTACATATCAGAGGTGCTTTCTTTATTTTCCTGGAGAGACTGTTTCCCAGCCCATCACTGAGATAAAGTATTGTTTATGACTCCAAATGTGTGCGTATCTCACAAGCCCTAAGCTATCCAGTGAACTCCAGACTGGAATATTCGACTGCCTACTCAGCCCCACATGGTTGCCTACCCGGCATTTCAGCTAAGCATGGTCAAAACACAACTCCTGATTTCCACCCATTGTCCAACCCAACTCCTAACCCTATTGTCCCCATTGCATTAAACGGCCTCCATGTCCACTCAGCAGATCAAGCCACAAACCTAGGAGCCCTTGATTTCTCTTTCCCAATCCCCCCACCAAATCGATCAGTGGCCTCCTAAATGGCTTCCCTGTTTCTGCTCTCGTTCCCTACTGTCCACTCCCTATCCAGCCGTGTAACATAAATTTGATCGTGTCTCATCTCTGCTTAAAACCCTCCAACAGCTTGCCATTGCAGTTTGAATAAAATTCCGCATCCTTCCCATGGGGCCTACAGGAGTCCACAGTCAGCCCCTCCCCCCATTCCCACCTCACTTCAACAGCTCTCCTCAACCATGGTGGCTTCCTTGCTATTCTTCAAAATGACCATGCCCATTGCTGCCTCAGGGCCTTTGCACTTCCTGTTGCTTCTGTCCACAAGGCTTTTCCTCCGAGTTTTTGCAGAGCTGACTCCTTGCCATTCAAGTCTAAGCCTGAATGTCATCTCAGAGAAGACTACCCATGTCTCTCTCTCTCAATTATACTATCTGATATGTTCTCATTTATTTCCTGCCTCTCCCCACAAGAATATAAACTCTCTGAGAGCATGCACTATAATTTTTTATTCACTACCATGTCCCCAGTACCTAGAGCAATATTTGGCATATGCTCAGTATAGATATGCTGAAGAAATAAATGCCATGAAGACACTATGTAAAAGGCTGTTTCTCCAAAAGATGCTGGGAATCCTTCCTTTTCATCCTTTGCTCAGGGACATAAGGGGGAGTAGAGGGGACTATGACTTTACCCATTTTAGTATCTTGCGGGACACCCCAAATGGGCCCTTCTGAAGGGAAGTTCTTGCTAGATAAGGGTTTATCATATCCTTTGCACACTCTTCCTGTTCTCAGAAGAGAACCACACACAGGGCAAAATGTGATGTCCTTTTCTGACATTGGTGTGAACATTATTTCAACTTCCAGAAAATGTTATTAACAGGCAGAATCCAACTTGATAGCCCCACTTCACCCCATGGGACTCTTGTTTCCCCCTAAACACTCCTAGCAAGCTTCTGTCACGTAGAAGTCACTGGAAAGAGAAATTCCAGCTGAAACTCTCTTGGAACCTCGAGGATGACAGTTTCACCCACTTAAATCACAAGCCTTTCACAGTTAACGGAGCACCGGTTTTGGTGCTAGACTAACTTGGATTCAAATTCTGTCTGCCACTTCTAGGGCAAGGTACTGAAACGTGGCTGGGCTTCACTTCCTCATGTGTAAAACGGGGTAAAAAATACACCTCGGAGGGTTGTTAGGAGAATGTAAGCCTGGCACTTCAGTTTTCCCTCTTGCCATTAATCTCACCCCGAACTTCCCTGGGAAATGAGGGTCTCCAGGGGGCCTCCTTATCTCACTTTCTTTCTTAGGGGCCACAAATCCTTTGCTCTGAGGCGTCTGAGAGGAAGAACTGAGGCAACAAAGGGAAACCAGGTGCAGCGGCGCCACGACGGACCACTGCGCGCGGAGCAAGCAACGGACCTGTGCGTCCAGCGGCAAGCTCGGAGGTCCTAACCCCTCTCCAACCCGGCCGGGCAGGCGCCCCGCCCCGGCCACGCAGGAGATGAGGAAAGACGAGGACACCCCTGCCTTCCCACCTGCCCTCCACCCTCACTGGGAAGCCGGCTGCCAGGAAGTCATCTCTGGGGGGCGAGGGCCCAAGAGAGCCTGGTGCCAGGTTTTGAGAGGCTGGCTGAGCCTGCACGCTGTGCCAGGAGCCTGGGGTGAGGGGCAGCCCCGCACACACACCTGAAAGTCCCACCTGCCCGGGGTACAGGGGCGCCCTGGGAAGACCCGGGGTGTGGTGGACAACAGCCCTAGATTGGGAATCGGGAGCCCAGAGACCCGCCCTGGTCCCGCCAGCCTGGCTAAGACGCACCCAGCGGGTTACTTCACTTGTCCAGGACTCGCGAGCATCTGGCCTCTCGGCTCTCAGCGGTCCGAGTCCACCAAGAGGGTGGGATGTGGGGGTCGGAAATCTGGAGCCCCGGGCCGGGGCCCCGCGCCCCTTCCCTCCGCCTCCCTCGCGCAGCCCCAGCTCCCCACTCGCCCTCGCCCCGCGCTCACCGAGCCGCGCTCCGAGGTGCGCGCTTCCGGCGGCGGCGGCGGCGGCGGCGGCGGCGGCGGCGCCTGGACGGCCGGGGCCCGGGGCGCTCCGGGAGACGAGGCCATGGCGCGCGGCAGCTCCGCCCGCGGCCGCTGCCCTGCGGCGTTATCGGCCGGCCGACCGGCCGGCGCCCCGGGCCCCGCGGAGAGGGCGGCCCCGGGGCCGAGTGGGCGCGGCGCGGCGAGGGGCGGGCGGCGCGCGGGGCGGCGGGAAGCCGCGAAGTGCTGTTTCGTTTCCACAAAGGCGAAGTGCCTTGAGCCCAAATTCGCAGCGGGAGCGGGGGTGGGGTGGAGGGGCGGCCGGGAAGTCCCTGGGGACCGCTCTCCTCGGGGAAGGTCCCGGGGGGAGGGAGAGAGGGAGAGGGAGAGGGAGAGACGGACAGCCAGCGGCGGTTCGCGCTACACCCCTGCTAAATCCTGGCGGTGAAAGTCGCCAGATCAATTTATTTGGAAAACGAAGCTATAGAATGGACTTGTTTAGACTAAGATTGTGGCCGAGAGGCTTCCAACCGGTCAAGTTTAATACAAGATGCCTGAAACACACGCTGTCCAGCCTCACACAGATGGCATAGTATAGCCATGTAGCTAAGTTCTGGCCGGTGGATGGCTGGAGAGCAGCGTTCCAGAAAAGTCCTTACGAGAGAAGGGGTCACATCACACACTGACTTCAGACTTCAGTGTGTGAAGTCAGTAAAAATGCACCACGGACGTAAGCGTAAAGGTAAAAGTATACACCACCTCGAAGAAAACCGGAGCAAATCTACACAACCTTGGGTTAGACAGCCGTTTCTTAGGACACCACAAGCTGGACCATATCTAGATGAACAACTGTGCTGCAAACAATCCAACGAGTGAAAAGACAACCCTCTGAATGGGAGAAATATCCCCACATCATAAGGGCTGGTACTGGAATATATAAAGAACACTTACAACTTAACAATAAAACACTTAAAAACGGGCAAAAGATTTCAAGAGGTACTTTTCAATAGACAAAAAATAAGCACATGAAAAGATGCTTATGTCATTAGGGAAAACCAAAACTACAAGATCCCACAGCACTGGATGGCTAGGAATAAAAAGACCAACAATAACAGCACTGGGGAGGACGTGGAGAAATCACACATTGCTTGTGGGCATGTAAACTGGTGCAGGTGCTATAGAAAATGTTGGCAATTCTTCAAAAAGTTAAACGTGGAATTAGCATATGCCCCAGCAATTCTTCCCAAGTATATACCCTAGAAAAAAAACATGCTCACACAAAAATTTGAACACAAATATTCATATCAAGATTTAAAATAACCAAAAAGTGAAAACCCAAATGTCCCTTAACTGATGGATAAATAAAATGTGGTAGGTGTATCCATACAGTGGACTATTTATTATTCCACAATAAAAAGGACATGGATGAACCTTGGAAACATTAAGTGAAAAGATACGAAAACCATATACTGTATGATTCCATGTATACAAAATGTCCAGAATAGGTGCATCAACAGAGTGTAGAACTGAGGGCAGTGAGTACAGGGTTTCTTCTAGAATGAAAACACTAGACAGAATGAAAACACTCTGAAATCAGATTGTGGTGATCCTGTGGTTATACTAAAAGCCACCGAATTGTACAGTTTAATTGGGCTAATGGTAAGGTAGATTACGTCCCAATAAAGCTACTTTGTTTGTTTTGCTTTTGTTTTTAAAGGGAAAGGTGTGTGCTTCTTCCCACTGGATGAAATGCAAATGTGGTGACTGGTGCTAGGACAGTCATCTTGAGACATGGAGGTCAGTGATGGTATGTGGAGACAAGCAACACGAGTCTGACCTTTCATGAAATGCTTCTACCAGCCCTGAATTGCTTCCATCCAAATTTTGCATGGAAATGAGTAACATTTTATTTTGAAGCTACTATGAGTTTAGATTTTCTGTCATGGCTAAATACAATCCTAAAGTATGCACCATCCGGTCTAAAGCAAGCCATTCCATTTCCAATGCCTCAATTCTTTTTGAGGTGTAACTGACACAGAACAGTATACTAGTTTCAGGTGTACAAAGTAGTGATTATTTCCTTATACTGCAAAATATGCCTCAATTCTTTAACCTACAAAATGGGTACCTTCTGTTTCCTTGATTGCAGCCTTATCAACAGTGGAAGGAGAATTAGATGATACATGTGCTAAATATTTAATTCTTTGGAAACTAAAACTCAAGCTGAAATTTCTTTGAATAATCTACCTTTACATACATTTTATTTGCGTTTTTAGGCCTGGGAACACTTCATTCCCAATATTTGTACTCTGCAGCACATACTACCACAGTTTTAATTTTGAGAGAAAAGTTAAAAAAAAAAATGCCCTGCATCTTTTTTTTTTTACCCAGAAATATAATTAAAATACAAGGCATCTGTCCCTAACAGCTATTGTTCCTAAAATGATGTTCCTAATATAAATTTTTAAAGACAGATATGTTAGACTTCAAGAGATAAAACAGCAGGATTACAATAACCAAGAAGCCTGCCTTTTAATTAAATAAAACTAAACACTGAGTCACTTAAAAATATCTGAAAGGATGAACACCAAAATGTTATTAGAGGTTACGTTTGAAAGGTGAAATAGGTGATTTACAGATCATTTCAGCATATCTGCATTTTCTAATTTTCCACAATGAGTATGAATTACCTGTGAAAAAATATTTAAAATAAATGACAAAGAGCCAAATATTAGTCTACTCAATTAGCCACTTCTATTTGAAGATTTAGTGTGATGAGCAATTTTTTAATTAAATGGTTTGTACTTAGAGAAAGAACAAAGAAGTAAACTCTACCAAGGAGTTTTCATGCTAGTTCAACTCAGGACACAAATGGTTTTTAAAACATCTACCTCTGAGTATTAAAACTACCATATCTTAACACTTTTGAGTATTGAATGAAAGTAACACTGATTAAAGTACCTGACAAACAGAAGGCACCTAATAAACGTTCATTCTCAAACTGAAGGTCTTTGCCAGATAAAAATAACAAATGCATCCAGATGTAACTATTTTATGAGACAAATGTAGATTATTTCACAGATCCTTTTAATGAATTATTTCATTCTAAAGACAACAGTTCTTTAACCATTAGCAAAAGATTGCTTTTAAAATAAGGCACTGAAATAGATGCAAACATACTATATTTTAACACAAACACAATGAAAAAAGTATTCTGAATGAGAAAAGTATATAAAATAAATAAGACCAGTTTTGTAGCCTGCGTAACGCATAGTAATTTAACCATTAAATTAGAATCCGTAAAACTAGAAATGTACTTCTATGTATCAGCCTTAACAATGATTCTCAAGAAACTGATTACGAGTTCTGAAGCAACTACACAGGTCAAATTGTGTCCTACACCCAAAGTGTTTGATGATTTTCAAGTCTGCCTTCCCTTGCCAAACCAAATTCAGTCTATATTTTCTAAAGTATGTTTTGTGTATTCTACATATTTAATTAACAACTTTACAATTTTAAACTTTAAGGTAGACAGCTTTATCAGATGATTCTCATTTTAGAAAACCTCTGAGAATATTATTCACATTAATGAAAGTTTTCACAGTTAAAAAATGAAGGTTACTGCTGATGATGGGTCTTTGTAGGAACTTGTCACTGGGGTGTATTCTACATGTACACACAAGAAAGCCCCCTATGTATCTTGTGGATAAATAATTATAAACTGGAAAATCCACAAAGGAGGCTTTTCTATAGGTACAAGAAAAATATTTCCAACAAGAAGCCCCTTTATAGAAAAAAATGCAGAATCGCATATTGACTAGAATTATGCATATCAAATTATAAAATGCTTCATGATAGGTCTAGGGAAACATTTTCTTAGAGGCTGAAAAATACACTAACAATCATTTTATATTTGAAACAGTTCGCTGATTTTTACCATCCTTTCATTTTTTGTCAAAACGCCACTATTTTTGTTTCACTAAAGAGAGAGAGAGAGAGCTCTAACAGAGCTGTAAACATCACTGACAGTATTTTCTATTATATATCTGTTCATTTCTGGGAGTAAATGACAAAAGCAAAAGGCTCTCCTTTGCTCTCTCTCTCTCTCTCTCTTCCTAATAAAAGGACAGGCCTCTACCATTTGTAAGGCTGGGAGCCAGAAAAGCAAGCACTCTTACTATGGACCTCAAACAGAAGGCATATCTTATAAACCAGGTCACCTAGCTATGTGTATATTTCCCTTTTGTTATTCCTGAGCTTCTATTAAAAATCTCACTTAAATGTTCCACCCTCATCTCAGCTCTGCTTAGAGAAGATGAAGTATAAGTTTCTATCATGATTAGTTAAGAGTGAGAGGGGAACAATCTAAGGACCAACTGAGTGAGATAAGGATACAACTTAAAGGTCTAGAAGTCCCATTTCAGTGGAGTCTTCCACTGTTCACAGTGAATGAAGCAGGCAGGTTTTCTTTCTTAGGGTAGAAGCATTGTGTTGGATTTCCTGAACACAGGTACTTCTCCTGTGTACCTAAGAATCAGATGAAATTAAACCTGCAGGATCTGGGACCCATCCCAGACACAATAAATCAGAATGCGTCTGGCAGGTGCCTGGAACAGACATTTTGAAATGCTTTCCAAGTGATTCTTACATGAATGTTTGAGAATTACTGTGAACCACTGCTTTGTAAGAATGGTTCTTTCAAGAGGTCCACAAAGTTAAAACTATTTTCAGAATCAAACTAAGACATTATTTGCTTTTTTTTTTTTTTTTCATTTTCTCATGAACATACAGTTGCGTTTACTAGCAGCTACATGGTGTGCAATATCACAACAGATTGAATGTGGAAGCAGACGTGAGGTTCCATCTGTCTTCTTTTAGACCGTAAAGACAGTTGCAAAAAATGGAACACAATGCCACTTTTTTCACGAAATCTTTAGAAAATGCATTTTTCATTAAAATGTGATTTATACTAACATGTGCTTATTATTTTATTGAATAAATATCTTTTAACTTTTTATTTTCAATGTTATATATATATAACACACATAAACAAAAGGTCTTGAGACCAAAAAGTTTGAGAACTGTTCTTTCCGGCAGATACCCACTACTGCCCTATGGACATTACTGCTGACAGGTATGGCTACTTAGTTTCTTGGCACATTGAATGTACATTTCACTTTAAATAAGATTCAAATAGAGAATTTGCAAAATAAGCTTCTTAAACTTATGTTCAGGCAAGGGAATTCAATCTGACAATGAAATATTCAAGTCTAACCAGTTTTAGTTAGAACTTTAAAATAAACATGTTTCCCTTGGTGGCATCAGAACGTAAATAAATAATCCTTTAACGTATACACAGGTTGACTCTGATATATGGAATAGGAAACCGTAGTTCACGTGATGCATTTAAAAAATAGTAGCAATGTGCCAACACAGGCATTAGAACAGATTCTACGTGAGTGGTAGCAAATGAAAGGTTTACTCAAAATGTTAGCTAAAAACAAAACCCTAATTTTCAAAAGAAAATAAAATAGGGGATCAAGTTGGATTCCTGGATAGAATTTTTTAAAGATTACACTTCTTGAAAGTATAGAAATGTGAACAGGCAGATTAGTATTGACATTATACTACAATGCCCAATTTTATTCTTAAATAAAAATATATTTTAGATACTGTGCCAAATTAATATTTGAGTATATCTTGCCATTAGAAAATAAAAACTGAGAACACTTTGAGGTTCAGGCATAGTTGTGGTGAAAGTAGTCCTTTCTAGCCTTCTGACTGTATCCCAGGTATAAAATAATTACACTGATGCTTTGAATTTGCATGTACAAATTTCTTAATGTATTGCTATTTAAAAAATCTGAGATAGCTGACATTGAAACAAATCACTGCTGGTTGGGACCATCTGAATGAATGATGTGTGAATACATTTGCTAATTTATACCATATTTAGATTCTATAGGATATAGTGATTTAATATATCTTATTGTTGAATAACTGGTATTTGAAAATAAGTGTTTTCTGAGTAGCCTTTTGGAAAAAGTGCATTGAATACAGTTTCTAGTCATAGTTTACATTCCTAACTTGTACTTATTTAAAATCTTCTCATCAGGAGGGAGTTAAATAGCGCTCTAACCAAAAGTCCAGCAAATCAGATCTACTTTCCCTCATTTTGGTTTGAGTGTTCATTTACAACCATCATTTCTCTGCAAACTTTCCACTTCGTGTATCAAAAATCAATGTTATGAAAGTTCTCTAAAAGGTTCAGCGGTTTTTTGGAGTCTCTGAATGATTACAGCATTCTGTAAATCTGCTTCTTCCAGTGTGAGTGTTTCATCTAGCAATCTGAGGGAAGGAAGAGCTGTGGCCAGGGAAAAGGGAGGGCTTCTCTGAGATCCTTGGTATTTTTCAATGAAGTCTTTGATGTGGCTTATCCTGTAAAATAGCACAGACTATTAATATAATTTTATGAAAACGTGGATTAGTTAACGTAAGGTAATAACTTGATGATATTTAGCTATGTTCATACATAGAGCAGTGAAATTATGATAGAACTAATCATCTGGGTTTTTTTTAAATGCTTATTTATTCTTGACAGACAGACACACACACACACACACAGTGCATGGAGGAAGGGCAGAGAGAGGGAGACACAGAATCCAAAGCAGGCTGCAGGCTCTGAGCCACCAGCACAGAGCACCATGCAGGGCTTGAACTCACAAACTGCAAGATCATGACCTAAGCCAAAGTCGGACACTTAACTGACTGAGCCACCCAAGCGCCCCAGGTTATCTTTCTTAAAAGTTGACTCTGGGGGCGCCTGGGTGGCTCAGTCGGTTGGGCGTCCGACTTCAGCTCAGGTCACGATCTTGCGGTCCATGAGTTCGAGCCCCGCGTCGGGCTCTGGGCTGATGGCTCAGAGCCTGGAGCCTGTTTCCGATTCTGTGTCTCCCTCTCTCTCTGCCTCTCCCCCGTTCATGCTCTGTCTCTCTCTGTCCCCAAAATAAATAAACGTTAAAAAAAAAAAAAAAAAGTTGACTCTGGATAGTAAGGAATTACTATGATTTATCTTTAGTGTGATGAGGGTGTTATAGTTACATTTTTAATTTTTTTTAACTTTTTTTATTTTAGAGAGTGAGAGAGCCAGAGAACTTGAGCAGGGGAGAGAGGCTGAGGGGGAAGAGAGGGAAGGAGACAGAGGGAAGGAGAGAGAGGGAAGGAGACAGAGGGAAGGAGAGAGAGGGAAGGAGACAGAGGGAAGGAGACAGAGGGAAGGAGAGAGAGGGAAGGAGACAGAGGGAAGGAGAGAGAGGGAGGAAGACGTGAGGGAGAAAGAGGGAGGGAGAAAGAGGGAGGGAGACACAGAAAGGGAGACAGAGAGAGGGAGGGGGGGGCTGAAATCAAGAGTACCAACACCTAACCGACTGAGCCATCCAGGCGCCCCCCATTGCTGATATTCTTAATCAGGATGCGAAGAATTATACCTGGCAACATCAACAATGGGTTATTCAGGAATTTCAACTTTGGGAAAATAAGCTGCAACATGCAGACCAACTTTTTTTTTTTTTTTTTTAAAGTAGGCTCCACACCCAAAGTGGCGCTTGAACTCACAACCCCTAGATTAAGAGCTGCATGCTCCACCAACTGGGCCAGCCAGGTGCCCGTAGACAAACTTGTTAAGGAGGATATGAGAAATAACTCTGTCTGCAACCAAGATATTTCATAATTTCTAACACCGCTGGCCCCAATGATCATGCTATATTGGAGAGAAAAGTCCAGTACACTCTGGAAAAGGTCAAACCAGTACCACATAATGAAAGCGCACAGAAGTATCAGAAAGGGAGTTTACAGGATTGTGGTCTTTCCGAACATCTCAATCTGTTAAATCACTTACTTAATCATTTACGACCAAGTCACAATTCCCCCTAATTGGCTTCTTTGTGGCTGTCTATGAAGACATGCTAGAAAACCAATGTGACAACAAGGAGGACATTCTTTTTTTCTACACTCAATGAACTCACAACCCTGAGATCTGGAGTTGCAAACTCCACCAACTGAACCAGCCAGGCACCCAAAGGAGGATGTTATTTTACTTTTTTTTTTTTTTTTTTAAAGCTTAAAAACAATTTTTTTCTTAAGCACCAAGGAGAACATTCTTCATAAAGCATTAGAGTTGTGTGAAATCCTAAAGAAAAGGACGCTAGGGGAGCCTGGGTGGCTCAGTTGGTAAAGTGTCTGACTTCAGCTCAGATCATGATCTCAGGTTCATGAGTTCGAGCCCGTCAGACTGTGCTGACAGTTCAGAGCCTGGAGGCTCCTCCTGATTCTGTGTCTCCCTCTCTCTCGCTGCCCCTCCTCTGCTCGCGCGCTGTGTCTCTCAAAAATGAATAAACATAAAAAAAATTTTTTTAAAGAAAAAGAAAAGGACACTATAAGAAAGGAATATTGGAAATATACTGGAAGATCCCTTCAAAGCAAACCACCACAGAAGTCACCCACCAACAAATGTACAACAATAATATCATTTGGAAGAATTTGGTGGAATGCTTTTATTTTAAGAGACTCTAATGCAGGAATTTAAAACTAAAGTGATCGTTCCCTTTGCCTGTGGTAGAAAATGTGCAGTGTGATGCTACTTGGGTGCTGTGGCTATTCAGACTAGTAATTCTGATTCTTTTAAAGCAAAGTAATTTGGAGGGAGGGAGAAGAAACAGAGAGTCCCAAGAAGGAATGTCTGTAGTCTTACCAACATTTACTCTAATGCCTTTGCATCACCTCCTCCCTAAAGGGAGTAAGCGCCACTGTGTTGCATTTGCACCATTAATGAGTGCAGGTAACTTGTACGTGAAGGATATAAAGTAACTTCGGTTTTGGTTCAGGAGCAGGAATGCAATTGTTACATTAGAGACGCTATGCCACACAGTATCTGGCTCACGGTAACCAACTACTGCCAAAAGAAAGGTTTTGTAATAAGATTATGGATGCATCCTAAAAAAATAAAAAAATGTGCAAATTAAAAAAATAAAAACAAAGTCTGATTAATAGACAATAAATATTGTTGGTCAATGATTATTAAATGCTTCAGTAATTTAGGAGAAAAAAATCTAGGTGACTATTTGCTACTGAAAATGTTGGAGTATTTTTCTACACAAAGAAGTTGAAATTAAAATATTTTATTTCCCTACAAAGAAACAAATTTAGACTGGAATAACATATCCCCTCTTCCATTTTCTACCTGTTTAGTTTGTCTTCCATTCATTTTAAAGGAATTTGGGTCACAGAAGAACATTCTAAGGCACCATTTAAACATATGCTTCTATTATTATTATCATCAGCTCTCTGATTCTAGCTGTGTAGGGTGGTTTGCCATTTGGAAATAATAGAAGTGAAATGCCTTGAAGAGAGCCTACTATACAGAAAACACTCAATAGGTGGTAGCTAAAAACAATACACAAAAGCACAACAAGAGCAACTGAAGAGGATTGTTAGCCTAGATATAAAAACTATACTCAAATAACTATTTACAAGAAACACCTTTAAATATACAGACACATACATAGTTAAGTTGAAATTAAAAGGAAGGAGAAAGATACACCATGTAAGCAAGCACCAATCATAAGGAAGCTGGTATAAGTAACTATATTAGTATCAGGCAAAGTAAACTTCGACACAAAATTATTAGGGATTAAAAGAGATGTTTCTTTACTGCTAAAAAGGTCAATTAATCAGAAAAACAATTTTTACCTCTGCACAGACCTAACTACATAGCTTTAGCATACATGAAGTAAAATGTTGACAGAAATAAAGGAGAAGTAGACAAATCCACAATAATAGGTGTAGATTTTAGCACAGATCTGTAACTGATAAAATAAGCAGAAAAATAAAGCAGTAATTTAATTGATTGAAAAGTTATAGTAATTAAGAGAAAGTGTAGCTGGCAAAAGATAGGTGGACCACTCAAAGAGAATGGAGAGTCCAGAACTGATCATGTGATTTACACAAAGCTGCCACAGCAATCGGGCCAGGAAAGAAGTCTCTTCCACAGTGTAACATCTGGGACTTGGCCACGTGACTTGCTCCAGCGGATGTCAGAAGAGTGACACAAGTAAAACTTTGCTTAGTGGGACGAGCCTTGTGCCTCTGCCCTTGTTATGACAACATGGAGAAGCAGGCTGCTGATTCAAGGAGAAGAGACACAAGGAGCAGACCCAGACTCACAGGGATGTGGCCTAGATTAGCGCTCCCTCAGATGACCTGCAAACGTGAATGAGCTCAGCGGAGACCAGAAAAGCCATACCAGCCAACACATAAATACTTATCATAACAGGCCAGGAGATTTTCCTATATGTTTACTGAGCAATGCTGATTGATACATCCATATAAACAAATGTAAATGTGGACCATTACCAATAAAAATAGGATGGATCATTGATTTCATATAATGGATTATACTATAGAAATGAAAATAGATGAGGTACAGTTACATACATCAACACAGATGAGTCTCAAAAGTTGTACAACACATATAATAACATTCATATCATGGGGGCGCCTGGGTGGCTCAGTCGGTTAAGCGTCCGACTTCAGATCAGGTCATGATCTCACACTCCGTGATTTCGAGCCCCACATCAGGCTCTGTGCTGACAGTTCGGAGCCTGGAGCCTGCTTCGGATTCTGTGTGTCCCTCTCTTTCTGCCCCTCCCCTGCTCATGCTGTCTCAAAAAACAAATAAAAACATTTTAAAAAATAACATTCATATCATGTTAAAAAAAAAAAAAAAAAAGCAAAGCTGCCTTTCTTTTTCCTTACTAAACAACTTGGTCCAAAAGCCAATAGTATGGCAGAACATGGGAACCAGAAACAATAGGAGTTGTGGTGGCCCAGAACAGGGACTCAGAGTCTAAGCAGGGTGAAGAAGGTCTCTGCACAGGAAAGCTAACCACCTGCATGGTGCCAGAGCCTGATGAACACAAGAAGGGTATCCATGCAGGCGGAGGTGAAGCAGGGGTGGTCAGAGCTTACTCGGGTGAGGGGTGTGTCCCACACAGAAGACTTGTCCAGTACACACTGCCAGCAGCCCACTGGGGTGAGGAATATATCCAAACTGAGGGGCAGAAGAAGTGGCACAGAATGGCCTGTGTCAAGCAAAACGGAAAGAACCTTCTCGCAGAGGAGCGGCCAACTGCAGCGTCAGAACCAGAGAGGGGTGAACAGAGTGCACAAGCACCGGGGAGAAGAGGCTGCACTGAATGTCACCGAGAGGGTAAAGAGGCCAGCGGCACAGGGTGTTGAAGTGGTCTGGGGTGATGTGTCAGAGACCCAGCGGGAAGAGAAGGGAACTCAAGTGAGAACTCAAGAAGGATATGGTAAAGCCCAGGCAGGGTGAAGAAGTCTTCCATGAGGGGGAGGTGGCAATGGGGAACAAAGAGATTGACTCCACACAGGAGAACTAATCAATCAATAAATATATTAAGAATAATTGAAGCCAGGCTATTCAGTATGGGAGAAATCAGTTATAAATACAGAAAGGAAAAAACTGGAATAAACTCCATGGTGGTAGATTGAGTTTGGCAGTATCTATGTGAACTCATGCTTTTTGTTCTGCAAAGATATAGAAAATACAGATATATATGTACCTGTGTGTATACACCTATCACTCTCTCCACTCAGAGGGCCTGAGAACGGTGGGTAGCCACTGTCCACTGAAAAAGAACCAGGGCTTCTGAGAAACAGTACAGACCAGAACTTGAAAAAACTTTTGTGCCAGAAAACAAAGAAATAAAGAATGATGGGAACATGTCAGTAAGATAAAGGCAGTCCCGCTGACTATATCTGGGAATATATGAGCATTAAAATAAATTTTGCTGGTGAGAGCATACAATCCATCAAATAAAATAGGAACCATGAGAAGATGTAGGTATAAATAAACGAATAAATCTGATGTCATAGGAAAAACATGTAATTATGCAATTTCAAACCTCCTCCTCAGAAAATATGTATTAACTACAAAGAGAAAAAATAACTTTATATTAAAGGAGACTGTCAGATATCCCTTTAACCAAGTGAACAAACATGGGGCACCTGGGTGGCTCACTCGGTTAAGTGTCCCACTTCGGCTCAGGTCATGATCTCATGGTTCATGATTTCGAACCCCACACTGGGCTCTGTGCTGACAGCTCAGAGCCTGGAGGCTCTTTGGATTCTGCGTCTCCCTCTCTCTCTGCCCCTCCCCCACTCACACTCTGTCTCTCAAAAATAAATAAATGTTAAAAAAATTTAATAAAAAAAGGGAACAAATTTAACATCATAGTGGGACAAAATGTAAATTATGCCACCTAACAGAACGCAATGAGATACAAAAGCATCACTTTTGTGATATTCCTGCCAAAATTAGAGAACTAAATATAATTACGAGAAACAATCAAATACAAAATTGGCCCGTAATTAAAAGAAAAATACCAAGGTTATAAAAATCAAAGAAAGAGTGAGGAACTATTATTTCAAACTCAACATAATAAAAGCCATATATGAAATTCCCATAGCTAGTATCAGCCTCAGTGGGGAAAAATGGAGAGCTTTTCCTCTTCGGTCAGAAACAGGACAGGAATGACCAGTCTCATCACTACTAGTTAACACAGTACTGGACGTCGTAGCCTCAGCAATCAGAAAACAAAAAGAAATAAAAGGCATCCACATTGGCAGGAAGAAGTCTAACTTTCACTATTTGAAGATGACATGATACTCTATCTGGAAAACCCAAAAGACTCCACCAAAAATTACTAAAACTAAATACACGAATTATGCAAAGCTGCAAGATATAAAATCAACATACAGAAATCTGTTGCATTTCTATACACCGATAATGAATCAGCAGAAAAAGAAATTAAAGAATCGATCCCATTTACACCTGCACCAAAACCAGTAAGATACCTAGGAATAAACCAAATGAAAAAGGTTAAAAGATCTGAAAACTACAGAACACTTATGAAAGAAATTGAAAAGAACACAAAGAAATAGGAAAAAAATTCCATGCTCATGGATTGGAAAAACAAACATGATTAAAATGTCTATACTACCCAAAGCAATCTACACATTTAATGCAATCCCTATCAAAATATCACCAGCATTTCTCACACAGCTAGAACAAACAATCCTAAAATTTGTATGGAATCACAAGAAACCATGAATAGTCAAAGCAATCCTGACAAAGAAAAGCAAAGCTGGAGGCATCACAATTCCGGACTTCAAGCTATATTACAAAGCTGTAGTCATCAAGACAGTATGGTACTGGCACAAAAACAGACATAGATCAATGGAACAAAACAGAAAATCCAGAAATGGGCCCACAACCATGTGGTCAATTCATCTTCAACAAAGCAGGAAAGAATATGTAATGAGAAAAAGGTTTCTTCAACAAATGGTGTTGGGAAAACTGGACAGCAATATGCAGAAGAATGACACTAGACCACTTTCCTACACCATACACAAAACTAAATTCCAAATGAATGAAAGACCTAAATGTGAGACAGGAAACCATCAAAATCCTAGAGGAGAATACAGGCAGCAACGTCTCTGACTTCAGCCATGGCAACTTCTTACCTGACACACTGATGGGAGACAGGGGAAACAAAAGCAAAAATGAACTATTAGCACTTCATCAAGATAAAAAGTTCTGCAGAGAAAAGGAAACAATCAACAAAACTAGAGGGCAGCCTATGGAATGGAAAAGATATATGCAAATGACATATCTGAAAAAGGGTTATTATCTAAAGTCTATTAAGAACTTATCAAACTCAACACCCAAAAAACAAATAATCCAGTGAAGAAATGGGCAAAAGACATGAATAGACATTTTTCCAAAGACATCCAGATGGCTAACAGACACATGAAAAGATGTTCAACATCACACATCACCAGGGAAATACAAATCAAAACCACAATGAGATACAACCTCACACCTGTCAGAATGGCTAACATTAACAACATAGGAAAACAACAGATGTTGGTGAGGATGTGGGCAAAGGGGAACCCTCTTGCACTGTTGGTGGGAATGCAAACTGCTGCAGCCTCTCTGGAGAACAGTATGGAGGTTCCTCAGAAAGTTAGAAACAGAACTACCCTAGCCCTAGCAATTGCACTACTAGCTATTTATTCAAAGGATACAAAAATACTGATTTGAAGGGGCACATATACCCTGATGTTTACAGCACCATTAGCAACAATAGCCAAACCATGGAAAGAGCCCAGGTGTCCATCAACTGATGAATGGATAAAGGACACGTGTGTATATGCATGCGTGTGTGTGTGTGTGTGTGTGTGTACATGGATGCACATATACACACAATGGAATATTACTCAGCCATCAAAAAGGATGAAATCTTGTCATGTGCAACAACATGGATGGAACTACACACTGTATTATGCTAAGTGAAATAAGTCAGTGAAAAAAAAAACAAATATCATAATTTCACTCATGTGGAATTTAGGAAACAAAATAGACGAACATATGGGAAGGGGGAAAAAAAGAATATATGGGAGGCAGGGAAGCAAACCATAAGAGATTCTTAATGATAGAGAACAAACAGTGTTAATGGAAGGAGGTGGGTGGGGGACTGGCTAGATGGGTGATGAGCATTCAGGAGGGCACTTGTTATGATGAGCACTGGGTGTTGTTATATGTAAATTATTAATCACCAAATTCTGATTCTGAAACCAATACTACACTATACGTCAACTAACTAGGATTTAAATAAAATTTTGGAAGGAACAAAAAACACAACAACAACGACAAAAAAACCCAGAAACTGGGACATGTGTGATTCTGAATAGTCTTTGGATAAAATGGATAATATCGGATTAAATGGCAAACTTTGAATAGGGCCAAACATTAGCTGGAAGAAGTGTATCAGTGTTACATTTCCAGATGGTTGAACTGTGGTTATATGGGATAATGCCCATATTTGTAGGAAATATCAGAGTACTTTGGGTGATGGGTCATCAGCTTGGCAACTTACTCTTGAATGGCTAGGAAAAAAAAGTTCTTTATAGTGTTCTTAACATTTTTCTGTATGTTTATGATTGTTGTAAAACTTAAGATAATTAATTGAAAATGAGCAAAAAAACTCAATATTTTTATTTATTTATTTATTTATTTTATTTATTTTTTTATTTTATTTTATTTTTTTTTATTTTTTAATATATGAAATTTACTGTCAAATTGGTTTCCATACAACACCCAGTGCTCATCCCAAAAGGTGCCCTCCTCAATACCCATCACCCACCCTGCCCTCCCTCCCACCCTGCCCTCCCTCCCACCCCCCATCAACCCTCAGTTTGTTCTCAGTTTTTAACAGTCTCTTATGCTTTGGCTCTCTCCCACTCTAACCTCTTTTTTTTCCCTTCCCCTCCCCCATGGGTTTCTGTTATGTTTCTCAGGATCCACATAAGAGTGAAACCATATGGTATCTGTCTTTCTCTGTATGGCTTATTTCACTTAGCATCACACTCTCCAGTTCCATCCATGTTGCTACAAAAGGCCATATTTCATTTTTTCTCATTGCCACGTAGTATTCCATTGTGTATATAAACCACAATTTCTTTATCCATTCATCAGTTGATGGACATTTAGGCTCTTTCCATAATTTGGCTATTGTTGAAAGTGCTGCTATAAACATTGGGGTACAAGTGCCCCTATGCATCAGCACTCCTGTATCCCTTGGGTAAATTCCTAGCAGTGCTATTGCTGGGTCATAGGGTAGGTCTATTTTTAATTTTCTGAGGAACCTCCACACTGCTTTCCAGAGCGGCTGCACCAATTTGCATTCCCACCAACAGTGCAAGAGGGTTCCTGTTTCTCCACATCCTCTCCAGCATCTATAGTCTCCTGATTTCTTCATTTTGGCCACTCTGACTGGCGTGAGGTGGTAACAACTCAATATTTTTAAAAGATACATATGTACTTGGCAAACCTATGAATAAAACCAGATGAAGGATGCGCTTGGGTGGCTCAGCTGTTAAGCGTCCGACTCTTGGTTTCAGCTGAGGTCATGATCTCAGTTTCAGGAGTTCGAGTCCCTCACTGGGCTCTGTGCTAACAGCGCAGAGCCTGCTTGGATTATCTCTCTCCCTCCCTGTCTCTCCCCTACCCATGCTGTCTCTCTCTCAAAATAAAGGACTTAAAAAAAAAAAAAAGCAGAAGAATAACACAAATTCAGAATAGAGTATCTCCTGCACAAAAGGAAAGAAATATGACCAAAGAAAGGCACACAGATACATTGGTGTTTGTTTTGAGTGAGGCAGTGTATGTGTTTATCTTATTAATTTAACTATACATATATAACTTTTATGTAAAACATTTCTCTCCAAAATGTTTAAATGTTTTTAAATAAAGAAGGAAACCTATGCACAGACAGTATGTTCCTACTTCTAATTAAAACGAACAAAAATTTTTCGGGTGCCTGGCTGGCTCACTTGGAAGAACACGAAACTTGTCATCTCAGGATCATGAGTTCAAGCTCCATGATGGGGGTAGAGTTTACTTAAAAAATAAAATAGGGGCTCCTGGGTGGCTCAGTCGGTTGGGCGTCCGACTTCGGCTCAGGTCATGATCTCACGGTTTGTGAGTTCGAGCCCCGCGTCGGGCTCTGGGCTGATGGCTCAGAGCCTGGAGCCTGCTTCCAATTGTGTGTCTCCCTCTCTCTCTGACCCTCCCCTGTTCATGCTCTGTCTCTCTCTGTCTCAAAAATGAATAAACGTTAAAAAAAATTTAAAAAAATAAATAAATAAAAATAAAAATAAAAATAAATTTAAAATATTAAAAATTTTAAGAGATAAAAGACTGGAAAAACCCATGAAACTGACAATAGTGATTATCTCCGGGTGATGGAATTTCAAATGACTTCAATTTCTTTCAATATTTTTCTGTATATTTTTCAACAGAAAATATGCACATAATGCTAATGACTGATTTTAAAATATATTAAAAATAATTCTTCTAAAATTATATATCTAGGGGCGCCTGGGTGGCTCAGTAGGGTAAGCATCTGACTCTTGATCTCAGCTCGGGTCACAATCTCATGGTTTGTGAGAAGAGCCCTGTGACAGACTGCAATGACAATGCAAGACCTGCTTCAGATTCTCTCTCTCCCTCCCTGTCTGCCCTTCCCTCACTTGTGCACACGTGTGCATGCTCTCTCTCTAAATAAATAAATAAACATTAAACAAAAATGGTTACAGGGCACCTGGGCAGCTCAGTCACTTAAGCGTCCAACTTTGGCTCAGGTCACGATCCCATCGTGAGTTCAAGCCCCACATTGGGTTCTCTGCTGTCAGTGCAGAGCCTGCTTCGGATCCTCTGTCCCCCTCGCTCTCTGCCCCTCCCTGGCTCACCTTGCTCTTTCTCTCTCAAAAATAAGCAAACATTAAAAAAAAGATACTTTCACTTAAAAACAATGGTTACAAAAGTAAATTAAAAATAAATTAATAAAATTACATATTTAGATATATAGGAAAACTAACCAAATGATAATCCATACAACAAACTGAAAATACTTCATCTCCAAAAATTTTTATTTTCATGATATATTATGTTTAGAGAACTGCTAAGATCCTTGCTTAGTTCTTAAACTCTGCCTACTGAACTGAAAAGAAATTTAAAAAGGAAAAAAATTAAGACAAATAATGAAATGGAAGACTCACCTATGAGAAATGTTAAATTTCTGGACAATCCGTTTTCCATTGGCTAACCAGATCTGTACATTAGTGATGGGTTCCAGGTTGTTTAGTTGAACAACAGACAAATTTTTATTCTCGACTTCAATACTCTTTGCCTTAGAAACAATTTTTGGTGTGGCACTAAGAAAATCCAGACAACAAAATCAGACGCATGTTGTTCATTAAGCAAAACCTTATCATTAAATAATTGCTACAAAAATTTTACATTAAGTATACTTTAGCAAGATTTTAGTAAGTCAATGCTATTTCCTCAATAATAACAATATTATTTATGTCCATCATATATGATGAGATGAATGAACCTAATGAAATTAGGCATATCTGAGTAATTTGTAAGACTGTAGAATGCTATGTAAATATATGATAAAATATTGTATATATATTGTAATTATCTAAATAGCACCTTACAGAATAATTTTACAGGGTTATTAGATCCATGGACTTTACCTTTACCTACTACTCCCCATTTCTGTAAGAAATGGGGCACCTGTGTGGCTCAGTCAGTTAGTGTTCGACTTCAGCTCAGGTCATGATCTCACAGTTCCTGAGATGGAGCCCCATGACAGGCTCTGTGCTGACAGCTCAGAGCCTGGAGCCTGTCTTCAGATTCTGTGACTCCCTCTCTCTCTGCCCCTCCCCTAATTGCGTTGTCTCTCTCTCTCTCTCTCTCTCCCAAAAATAAATAAAACTTTAAAAAAATTTTCTGTAAAAAATAAGAAGTTTTCAAGAGATTAATCTTTGAGTTATAAAGGGGGAAAAAAGGAAGCAAAGTATTTCCTGAATATTCTGAAAGTTACATCTGAATTTTTTTTAATGTTTATTCATTTTTGAGACAGAGAGACAGAGCATGAGTGGGGGTGGAAGGGAATGTGTGCAGACAGAGAGAGGGAGACACAGAACTCAAAGCAGGCTCCATGCCGTCAGCACAGAGCCTAATATGGGGCTCAAACTCACAAACCATGAGATCATGACCTGAGCTGAAGTTGGACGCTTAACCGAGCCACCCAGGTACCTCAACATCTGAATATTTTTATATGTGTGGATGAATATGTAGATAACTTTACCAACCTTGATAATATATGAGAATGCATAAAAATACAAGCGATCACGTATGTAACCTCTTTGTAATTGTGTCATAAGACAGAGTTAGATATGATGAAGACTGCAAAATGTGACACTAAAGGCTTTGATATGGATACTAACTTTATCATGCATTTTTTCAGTTTTATTACCTCACAATTCAGATACTTATCACAGAACACAACGTTGAAGGCACTGATAAGTAAAAAGTTGAACCCTATATTCAAAACTTAACATATGTACTCTGTAACATTAATGGCAATGATCAAGGAGTGGGTGCAAGGGAGAAAAATTATATATACATCCAATTCTGCCTAATGTCCTAAATAATCCACGTCCTTTTAATTTGGTAAAATCAAAAAAGCCTCCATGATTTTTTTAGTGTACTACCAGCATGTGTTAATTTACACTAAAGTAAATAGGACCTAGGAGTCCTCATGAAAGTTAAGAATAATCTCACTTCCAATGAGAGAAATGATAAGGTCTTTATATATGGTCTATATTGTAAAATAATGACAAGCTGAGTATTAGTCAAGCCTCTGTTTATGGAAAGCACAGCTAATGAGCCTATTTACCTTCCCAGTCTATGACCCTGTCCTGAAAAGGGCTGGAACACCGGCTTCGTTGACACACATACTTCATTTTTTTTGTCTTCAACTTTAACATCCACCTCCTCTTTATCAAAAATTCCCTGTAATTCCAAAGGTAATTCCCTAGGAAGGAAAAGAAACAAAGTGATAAAGCTCCCGATGTGTTTTTTTTTCTCTGAAAAACATATTCCGTATGCAAACAGAACTGAAAAGTATATAGAAATAAGAGACATATATAATACAATAAAAAACTAAATATATTCTTAAGACTTTATTTTTAAGTAATCTCTCCACCCAATGTGGGGCTCAAACCCACAACCCAATCAAGAGTCAGATGTTCTACTGACTGAGCCAGCTATTTGCTCCCAAACTGGATGTATTTAAAATACAGTCAGTCAAGGGGCGCCTGGGTGGCTCAGTCGGTTAAGCGGCCGACTTCAGCTCAGGTCATGATCTCGCGGTCCATGAGTTCAAGTCCCGCGTCAGGCTCTGTGCTGACAGCTCAGAGCCTGGAGCCTGTTTCAGATTCTGTGTCTCCCTCTCTCTGACCCTCCCCCGTTCATGCTCTGTCTCTCTCTGTCTCAAAAATAAATAAACGTTAAAAAAAAAATTCTAAAAAAAAAAATAAATAAATAAAATACAGTCAAATGAGATGAATACCAAGAAATAAGAACAATACAGAGTAATTTCTTTTCATGTTTGTTCATTTATTTTTGAGAGAGCCCACACACGAGTTGGGGAGGGGCAACGAGAGAGGAAACACAGAATCCGAAGCAGGCTCCAGGCTCTGAGCCGTCAGCACAGGGCCCGACGTGGGGCTCGAACGCACAAACTGTGGAGACCATGACCTGAACTGAAGTCAGATGCTTAACTGACTGAGCCACCCAGGTGCCCCAAATACAGAGTTAATTTTTAAGACTACAAATTCATGAACAGCTTGTGTTACTCAGCAGTACCTAGAATAGTACTAAAGTCATGAAATATTTGATGACTATATTCTGCTAAATTTAAACAATTTGATCTCTTTGTAGGTGTCTGAATAAAACTAAAAATGTGCTAGAAAAATCAGGCTCTCATTTCCACTTTTAAATAGAAATATAAAAAAATGAAAAACTATATAGATTTACTCTACACATGATGAAATAAAATACAAAACATGTAGAATTTAAAAAAGCGTTTTCACATTTCATACTCCTAACAGAAAGATAAAGTAACACAGTTAGGACGTGGACTCCATCAGAGGCTCTGTCTCATATACCACAGATGCTTCTCTTCTGAACAAGGTAAACTTTTTTGAATCTTATGATCTTTTAAAAGCAGAGTCTTGGGGCGCCTGGGTGGCTCAGTCGGTTGAGCGTCCGACTTTGGCTCAGGTCATGATCTCGCGGTCCGTGAGTTTGAGCCCCGTGTCAGGCTCTGTGCTGACCGCTCAGAGCCTGGAGCCTGTTTCAGATGCTGTGTCTCCCTCTCTCTCTGACCCTCCCCCATTCATGCTCTGTCTCTGTCTCAAAAATAAATAAAAGTTAAAAAAAAAAAAATTTAAAAGCAGTCTTTTCTAATGAACACTTGAAACAATGTTATGGAATACACAGATATATGAGCAATGAACTTCCATGGGAAAATTTTAACGAAATTACAAGTTTTAACATATTTATAAAATAATTTTTTCTTGATAACTGAAATAATACAAATTCATTTTATACTTAGGATTTTTGTACTTTTCTGTATATGTTATACTTCAAAAAATTTTTATTTAAAAATAAGCAATACATGTTTGTTCTAAAAAAAAAAAAAGATGTAAAAAATGTAAACATAAGTCAACTTGGAAAGTGACAATCCTAGGGTACTTGGGTGGCTCAGTTGGTTAAGTGACTAACTCTTATTCTCAGCTCAGCTAATGATTTCATGGTTCCTGAGATCAAGCCCTGAGTCAGGCTTTGCACTGATGGGTGGAGCCTTCTTGGGATCCTCTCTCAATGCCATCCCCCATACCCTCATACATTCACTCTCTCTCAAAATCAATAAATAAATAACTAAAAAGAAAGAAAGTGACATTCCTTATAAACCTACTCTCACTTTAATAAAAAAAACTGGGGCACCCGGCTGGCTCAGTTGGTAGACTATGCAATTCTTTCACTTTTTTTTTTAAAGTAATCTCCACACCCTTGGGGCGCCTGGGTGGCGCAGTCGGTTAAGCGTCCGACTTCAGCCAGGTCACGATCTCGCGGTCCGTGAGTTCGAGCCCCGCGTCAGGCTCTGGGCTGATGGCTCGGAGCCTGGAGCCTGTTTCCGATTCTGTGTCTCCCTCTCTCTCTGCCCCTCCCCCGTTCATGCTCTGTCTCTCTCTGTCCCAAAAATAAATAAAAAATGTTGAAAAAAAAAAAAAAATAAAGTAATCTCCACACCCAATGTAGGGCTCAAACGCACAACCCCTAGGGCTCAGGAACCTGAGATCGAGAATCACATGTTCCACCAATTGAACCAGTCAGGTGCCCTGAGCATGCAATTCTTGATCTTGGTTGGGATTGTGAGTTCAAGCCCCATGTTGGGCCTAGAGCTTACATTAAAACAAAAACATAAACAACACACGTTGGGGCACCTGGGTGGCTCAGTCAGTTAACTGTCTGACTTCAGCTCGGGTCATGATCTCGCAGTTCGTGAGTTCAAGCCCCGTGTCTGGGTCTGTGCTGAGAGCTCAGAGCCCATAGCCTGCTTCAGATTCTGTGTCTCCCTCTCTCTCTGCCCCTCCTCCACTCATGTTCTGTCTCTGTCTCTCTCTCTAGAAAATAAACATTAAAAAAAATTTTTTAAACCCCACAAAACTCTGGTGTTTTATCTCCTAGATTTTCTCTATACATATAATAAAACTCCATGTAATTGTTTAATTTTTTCTGCAGATGATATTGATGTATACAAATTATCAGTATTCTCTGCAAACTGCTTTTTTTTTTTTTTTTTTTAAGTTTATTTATCTGTTTTGAGAGAGACAGAGCATCTCAAGCAGACTTCATGCTGTCAACACAGAGCCTGACGTGGGGCTGGATCTCACGAAGTGTGAGATGAAGACATGAGCCAAAATCAAGAGTCAGACGCTCAACTGACTGAGCTACCCAGGTGTCCCTGCAAACTTTTTAAAAATAAAAGATACCACAGAAATCTTCTCATGTTAATATATAGACGTATATCATTCACTTTTATCAAATGCATACTGTTATAAAGCAGATCAAACGGTACAAATACATAAAATGTTCTTTCCATTTTTTTCTTAGTGATTCATAGGAATTGTATATATATTCCATTTGCATGACATACATGAAACAAGTACTTCCAGTCTGGCAGTTCTCTTTTGACTGCATATAAGTGTTGCTGGTAAATATGTTTTTAATATTTATATAATGAGATTTATCTATATTTTTTACACTGCTTCAGGGATTCGTGCCAACCATAGCTATATGTAATAATGTGGATTCTGCCAAATGAAACATGCTTAAAATATCCTTGAGTTTACAAAGAGTGCTTACCCCTTTTTGATGGAGTTTAGAAACTGCTGACTTGCACCATCAGAGTAACTTCGGAAATCGTCATTGACCGTGAATCCGTTTTTCCATAATTTTATACTAACATCTACCTGCAAATCAGTAAGAAAAAAATGTATTACGTTAATAAAATGTACTAGATTAAAATCCTGCATTTTTTTCTATTGTATATATTTTATGTATCATTCATTTCCTTTTTAAAATTGATAAAATTGACATATAACATCGTACTTATTTTTAGTGTACAACAAAATGACCTTATATATGCACATACT
Organism: Panthera pardus; assembly: GCF_024362965.1. Classification (NCBI taxonomy): domain Eukaryota; kingdom Metazoa; phylum Chordata; class Mammalia; order Carnivora; family Felidae; genus Panthera; species Panthera pardus. Next base: position 22,197,942 of record NW_026526832.1, read on the forward strand.
GCGAGATGATGATCACATTTTGGTCAACATCCATTACCAAACTACAATTTTTTTTCCAGTTTTACTGAGAAACTAATACACATCACTATGTAAGTTTAATGCATAGAACATTATGCTCTGATTTACGTGTATTGTAAAATAATTACCACAATAGGTTCAGCCAACACTCATAATACTCCTATAGATACAATAAAAAGAAAAGAAGGGGTGCCTGGGTGGCTCAGCTGGTTGAGCATCCAACTTCGGCTCTTGGTTCCTGAGTTCCAGCCCCAGGTCCAGCTCTGTGCTGACAGCTCAGAGCCTGGAGCCTGCTTCAGAACTGTGTCTCCCAATCTCTCTCTGCCCCTCCCCTGCTTGTGTTCTGTCTCTCTCTCTCTCTCAAAAAATACATAAACATTTTAAAAAATTTAAAAAAAAAACAGAGAAAAAAAATTTTCTCCTTGTGATGACAACTCAGAAGATTTACTCTAATTTTCCTATGTATCAGAGCAGTCATCCATTGTGCATTATAACTCCAGTAATTATTTATCTTACACTTGGAAGTTTGTACATCCTGATCACCTTCTGCAAAATTTTTTTTTTAACATTTATTTATTTTTGAGAGACAGACAGCAAGACACAATGCGAGCAGGGGAGGGGCAGAGAGGGAGACAGAATCTGAAGAAGGCTCCAGGCTCTGAGCTGTCAGCACAGAGCCCAACATGGGCCTCAAACCCATGAACTTCAAAATCATGACCTGAGTTGAAGTTGGATGCTTAACCCACTTAGCCACCAAGGTGCCTTTTTAATGTATCACTCTTAAGAGCAAACTTCAAGTGTAAAATATCAAAAATAATGTATATAGGGATCCGTGGCTGGCTCAGTCGGTATAACATGAGACTCTTGACCTGGTTGTGAGTTTGAGCCCCAGTTGGGCATAAAGTTCACTTTAAAAAATGTATATACAGGGGTGTCTGGATGGCTTAGTTGGTTAAGCATCTGACTTCAGCTCAGGTCATGCTCTCATGGTTTGAGAGTTTGAGCCCCAAGTTGGGCTCTGCACTGCCAGTGCAGACCCTGCTTGGGATTCTCTCTCTCTCTCCCTGTCTCTCTGTCCCTCTCCGACTCAAACTTTCTCAAAATAAACTTAAAAAAATAAAAATAGGGGCGCCTGGGTGGCTCAGTCGGCTGAACACCCAACTTCAGCTCAGGTCATGATCTCACGGTCCGTGAGTTCGAGCCCCGCATCGGGCTCTGTGCTGACCGCTCAGAGCCTGGAGCCTGTTTCGGATTCTGTGTCTCCCTCTCTCTCTGACCCTCCCCCGTTCATGCTCTGTCTCTCTCTGTCTCAAAAATAAATAAATGTTAAAAAAAAATTTTTTTTAATAAAAATAAAAATAAAGGCTACATTTAAAATAAAAATAAAAAATAAAATAAAATAAAAATAAAAATAAAAAATGCATATACAGAAACAGAACAAGGGATGCCTGGGTGGCTGAGTTGGTTAAGCATCCAATGCTGGCTCAGGTCATGATCTCAGTTTGTGAGTTGAAGCCCCACATCAGGATGTCTGCCGTCAGCGCAGAGCAGGCTTTAGATCTTCTGTCTCCCTCTCTTTCTGCTCCTTCCCTTCCTCTCTCTTGCGTGCTCTACTTTTTTAATATTTAAAAAAAATTTTTTTAACATTTATTCATTTTTGAGAGACAGACAAAGCATGCGTGGGGGAAGGGCAGAGTGAGAGGGAGAAACAGAATCTGAAGCAGGCTCCAGGCTCTGAGCTGTCAGCACAGAGCCCGACGAGGGGCCTGAACTCACGAACCAGGAGATCACAACCCCAGCCGAAGTCGGACGCTTAACCAACTGAGCCACCCAGGCACCTCAGCATGCTCTCTCTTAAAAATAAACATTAAAAAAAATAAAAAATAAAATAAAACAAAACAAAATAAAATAGAGCAAAACAGGGGTGCTTGGCTGGCTCAGACTGTGGAGCACATGATTCTTGATCTTGGGGTTCTAAGTTTGAGCCCCACATTGCGTGTGGAGATAACTTAAAAATAAAAAAATAGGGGCACTTGGGTGGCTCAGTCAGTTAAGCGTCCAACTTCAGTCCAGGTCAAGATTTCACAGTTCATGGATTCTAGCCCCGGGTAGGGCTCTGTGCTGACGGTTCAGAGCCTGGAGCCTGCTTCAGATTGTGTCTCCCTTTCCCTCTGCTCCTCCACCACTCACTGTTTCTCTAACTCTAAAAAAAAATGAATAACGTTAATAATAATAATAATATCTTAAAAAAATACTAAAATAAAATAGAACAAAACAACAAAGAGGTAGAAAATAGGAGAAATAATATAAAAATTAAGTGCCTGGGTGGCTCAGTTGGTTAAGCAGCCAACTTGATTTTGGCTCAGGTCATGATCATGGTTTGTGAGTTTGAGCCATGCATAACGTTTTGTTTTTTGCACTGGCAGTGTGGAGCCTGCTTGGGATTCTCTCTCTGCCCTTCCCGGCTCCCACTCTCTCAAAATAAATAAGAGGAAGAGGGGGAGGGGGAGGGGGAGGGGGAGGAAAAAAGAAGAGAGAAAAGAACAGAAAATGTCCTAGAATAGTAAAACAAGAGCTTCTACATTGAATGAATGAAAAAGGACCCACATCAAGGCCCATGAGAACATAGAATTAAATATTCTAAAAGCTTTCAGGGAGGGGCTCCTGGGTGGGTCAGTCAGTTAAGCATCCAACTTCAGCTCAGGTCTTTATCTCACAGTTTGTGGGTTCGATCCCTGCATCAGGCTCCGTGCCTGCTTGGGATTCTGTGTTTCTGTCTCCCTCTGCCCCTCCCCTGCTCACGCTCGGTCTCTGTCTCTCAAAAAATAAACATTAAAAAAAAAAAAAAAAAAAAAAGACTTTAAAGCTTTCAGGAAGTAAAAAATGTGCCACATACAAAAGCTCAGATACCAGAATGGCATTGTATCAATCAAGTGTGAAGGCAGAATAAAGGGAAACATAGACTTAGGCTTGCAAGGCTTTTTTTTTTTTTTTCCTCTTAATTACAGAGAGTGCTCATGCTCCAACAAGTGAATAAGGGAGAAGAACAGAGGGAGGCAGGGAGGCAGGGAGGGAGGGGGAGGGAGAGAGGAGGGGAGGGAGAGAGGAGGGGAGGGAGAGAGGAGGGGAGGGAGAGAGGGAGAGGGAGGAAGTGGGGAGAGAGGGGGGGAGAGAGAGGGAGAGAGAGGGAGAGAGAGGGAGAAAGAGGGAGAGAGAGAGAACCTTAAGTAGGCTCCATGTTCAGCTTGGAGCCCAATGTGAGGCTAGATTCCAGCATCCTGGGACCATGCACTGAGCCAAAATCAAGAGTCATCTTGAACACCAAAGGATGCTCAATGACTGAGGTACCCAGGCACCCCTAGGCTTACAAGGTTTTAAGCCATCTATTTCCAATGCTCTCTTCTATTCACACTGTTTTTTATAAAGCTATCCCAAGCCTGGCTTCATCAAGGGCATTCTTCATTGAAACTAGCATGCCCCCGACCAAGAGCAGGGAGAAAATATGGTAATGACTCGTACAGTTTGGTGCTACTGCCTTGATGCCTCCTAAGGCACCAGCAGTTTAACCCACATTGCTTTTGTGGTATTAGTGCAATGTCAACACAATGGAAAAGGTAATAATAACTTACTATTATATATGAAAACACTTTTGACCTCATGGACCCAAAATATGGTCCCTATTTTGAGAAACACTGGAAGAGAAAAAATTATGGACATTTACCTGTTTCTTCTGTTCAGTGGGAGACACACATTTGGCACCAACCTTCTCAGCTTCCTCAAAAAGGCTGTCAACAAAATATTCACAATTTGTTTGTCGATCATCACTAAGAGGTTGGTTGTCAGATCCTGTTTCACAGACCCTACACATAAAAAAAGAAAAATAAGCAGTACTAATTTTCCAAAAAATTACATGAATTGCTCTTGTTAAGGGATCTTGAACTCAGACGCTTCCTTGTACACAATTCAGACTCACTTCTAAATTAAAATTTTTTTTAATGTTTTATTTTTGAGAGAGAGAGAGAGAGAGAGAGGGAGGGAGGGAGGGAGAGAGGGAGAACAAGCAGGGGAGGGGCACAGAGAGAGGGAGACACAGAATCTGAAGCAGGCTCCAGGCTCTGAACTGTCAGCATAGAGTCCAATGCAGGGCTTGAACTCATGATCCACGGGACCATGACCTGAATAGAAGTCGGATGCTTAGCTGTTGACTAAACCACCCAGGTGCCGAGACCCACTTCTAAATTAAGATTCTAGCAGATATGTGACCTTGGGAAGTCATTAACCCTTTTGGTCCAGAGCAAGGTCTTCTCCACTTTAGTCTACTCACATTTGGGGAGGGCTAGTTCTTTGTTGTGTGAGCTGCCCTGTCCATTGTAGGGTATTCAGCAGCACATGTGGCCTTTATCCACTAGATGCCAGTATCATGCTTACTCCACCCACCCCTTCTTCCAGTGTTACAACAACTGAAACCACCTCTAGACATTCCCAGGTGTCCTCTGGGGGACAAAACTTCACCAGGTTGAAAATCACTGGTCCAGAGGAAAAAAATGTGTTCTTTGTAAAAAGCTCAAAATAGCTTCACAAGGTTACTGCAAAGGCTGTTTTTTGTTTTTTTTCTTTGCTATCAGCACAGAGCCCGATGCTGGGCTCGATCCCACAAATTGTGAGATCATGACAAGAGCCTCAATCAAGACTAGGACTCTTAACCTACTGAACCACCCAGGTGCCCTTGCAGAGGCTGCTTGTAGGCAAACAGGGTTGAGCAATGGAATGTGAAAAGGTCCCACAGTGACCACTTGGCTATGAAGAGGCCCAGCAGGTGACCCACCTCAAAACATCCATAGGCCCTAACAATGGGCTACTCACAACCAAGAAGTTACCAAAAAAGGGAAAATTCCATGTGTTCCCATACCTCTTCACTTTTCCCCTTTAAAACAACCCCCACCCACTGCCTTGTTGCAGTTCCTCCTCTGCAGTCCTGCCCCTGCTCCTTTGAAGTGTATTCAATAAACCCTATCTCCTTTGTTCTGCCTGAGGTGAATTCTTTCACATTTGAGGGCCCTCATCCAATCGATTGAGAGACACCTCATTTAGACACCACAGTTACTATGTACCTTTTGGTCACGGAAAGCACTTTTGAACTAAAGGGGATAGTGTGTCAGGAACGGTCCTAATCATAGTTTTGATTTGCATAACTTCAGAATGAGATTTCTCACTGAAGACTTTGATTTGTAATTAATACTCCACTATTTTTTAAATCAATTATTTATTATTTTATTATTTTTACATAAAAAAATTTTAATATATTTATTTTTGAGGAGGAGAGAGGCGGAGGGGGGGGGGCAGGGGGGAGGCGCACAGAATCCAAAGCAAGCTCCAGACTCAAAGGTCAGCACAGAGCCCAATGCGGGGCTCCAACTCATGAACCGCGAGATCATGACCTGAGCTGAAGTCAGATGCTTAACCGACTGAGCCACCCAGGCGCCCCTTATATTTTTTTGAAGAGAGAGAGAGAGAGAGAGAGAGAGAGAGAGAGAGAGCAAGCATGCACACATGAGCATGGAGAGGCGGGGGGAGGCACAGAGGGAAAAGGGAAAGAGAGAATCCTAAACAGGCTCCATGTTCAGCACACAGCCCAACATGGGGCTCAACCCCATGACCCTGGGATCATGACCTCAGCTGAAATCAAGAGTTGAACTCTCAACCAACTGAGCCACCCAGGCACCCCTTATTATTCAAGATTTTCTTTTTAAATAATCTCAAAGCCCAACATTGGACCTGAATTTACAACCAGGAGATCAAGAGTCACATGCTCCTCTGAGCCAGCCAGGTGCCTCTCTATTTTTCTTTTTTAAAATGTTTATTTATTGGGATGGCTAGGTGTCTCAGTTGGTTAAGCATTTGACTTTTGGTCAGGTCATGATCTCGCAGTTCATGGGTTTGAGCCCTATGTTGGGCTCTGTGCTGACAGCTCAGAGCCTGGAGCCTGCTTCGGATTCTGTGTCTCCCTTTCTCTCTCTGCCCCTCCCCTGCTTGTGCTGTCTCTCTCTCTCTCTCTCAAAAATAAATAAACATTGGAAAAAAATTTTAATGTTTATTTATTTATTTTGAGAGAGAGAGAGAGAGAGAGAAAGAGGGAGAGAGCATGAGTGGGGAAGGGCAGAGAGAGAGAGAGAGAGAGAGAGAGAGAGAGAATCCCAAGCAAGCTCTACGTTGTCATCTCATCGTAGAGCCCAATGTAGAGCTCAAACCCATGAACCGTGAGTTCATGACCTGAGCTGAAATCAAGAGCTGGACACTCAACTGACTGAGACACCCAGGCACCTATTTTTTCTTAAATTTAGGTATAAACTGACATATTAGTTTTAGGTCAACAACATGATTTGATATTTGTACCTACTATGAAATGATCAGCACAGCAAGTCTAGTTAACATATATCACCATTAACAGTTACAGAATTTTTTTTTTGTGATGAGAACTTAAAAAAAATTTTTTTCTAATGAGGGGCGCCTGGGTGGCTCAGTCGGTTGAGCGTCCGACTTCGGCTCAGGTCACGATCTCGCAGCTGGTGAGTTGGAGCCCCACGTCTGGCTCTGTGCTAACAGCTCGGAGCCTGGAGCCTGCTTCGGATTCTGTGTCTCCCTCTCTCTCTGCCCCTAACCCACTCGCATTCTGTCTCTGTCTCTCTCAAAAATAAATAAACATTAAAAAAATTTTAAAAAAATGTTTTAAATGATTTTAAAAAATTTTTAATGTTTATTTTGGGACGGGGGGGGGGGGGGCGGGAGGGAGGAGCAGAGAGAGAGGGAGACACAGACTCTAAAGCAGGCTCCAGACTCTGAGCTGTCAGCACAGAGCCTGATGCAGGGCTCCAAATCACAAACTGTGAGATCATGACCTGAGCTGAAGTAGGATGCTTAATGACAGCCACACATGTGCCCCAGTGATGAGAACGTTTAAGATTTACTCCCTCAGCAACTTCCCAATATACAACAGAATATTATTAACTATAGTTGCTATGCTGTATAGTATATCCCCATTACTTATGACTGGAAATTTGTACCTTTTGAGTCTCTTTGTCCATTTCGCCTACTCCCATCTACTGGTTTTTATTTTGCATTTATGTTTTATTTTGTATTTTTATTTTGCATTTTTTTTTACGAGAAATGTGTAATTTTTTTTAAATGTTCATTTATTTTTGGGATAGAGACAGAGCAAGAGTGGGGAGGTGCAGAGAGAGAGAGGGAAACACAGAATCCAAAACTGGCTCCAAGCTCTGAGTTGTCAGCACAGAGCCCAACGAGGGGCTTGAACCCACAAACCGTAAGATCATGACCTGAGCCAAAGTCAGATGCTCAGCCGACTGAGCCACCCAGGTGCCCCTGTCATAAAAGAAATGTCATAAAAGAAATACTGTCATAAAAGTCATAAAAAAATACTACTGTCATAAAAGAAATACTACTGAAGATATTGTTTGAAAGAAAAGATGGTTTCTGGTTTATCTTTTTTTAAGTCATACAGAAAATTCATCTATGTACTGAAATACAATTTCTCAGATTCCATAAATAATGACAACATTTTTGGAGCTCTCATACTGTGCCAGGAACTGCAAGGTAGATATTCTCATCCATATTTTTATAGATAAGGAAAATGAGTCACAGAAAGGCTAAGTTACGTGAATTTACACAGCTAGTAAGTGACAAAGACAGAATCCAAACCCTGTTAATCCGTCTTCCACATCTATGCACCTAAGCATGATATGCTATAAAGCTTCTCTCTTTTCTTTTTTTAAACTTTTTTAACGTTTATTTTTGAGACAGAGACAGAGCATGAGCGGGGGAGGGAGAGAGAGAGGGAGAGACACAGAATCTGAAGAGGGCTCCAGGCTCTGAGTTATCAGCACAGAACCCGATGCGGGGCTCGAACTCACGGACCTTGAGATCATGACCTGTGCCGAAGTCGGACACTTAACCGACTGAGCCACCCAGGCGCCCCTATAAAGCTTCTCTTAATAGCTAACATTTACTGAGCACTTATTATATATTTTAGGAACTATTTCAAGTACTCCACATGAGTTAACTCATTCAACCTGCACACTGACCTAAAAGGCACATATTATTTTTATCCCTGTTTAACACGTCAAGAAAAAGCTTAAGCAAGTTGCCCAAGATCACAAAACTATTCGAAAGCAGTTCGAAAACTGAACTCAGGCACCCAATGCCTGTACTCTTAATCACTGTCCTAGAGAAAATAGTCATCACTATATCATTATGTGCTGGGGCACCTGGCTGGCTCAGGCAGTAGACAATGTATTTCTTGATCCTGGAGTCATGAGTTCGAGCCCCATGTTGGGAATAAAGATTACCTCATAAAAAATAATAACCTTTAAAAAACTGCCGATACTCAGAGCAATATTTTAATGTAGGCATGCTCTTTTTACTCTTCTAGGTGATCTCTATATACAAAGATGCTTCATATTATCACAAAGTATTAATTTTATTTTGCATTTATGTTGTCATAAAAGAAATATTAAAATTTTAATGTTCACTATTTTTGAGAGAGAGGCAGCACGCGAGCGGGGTGGGGCCTTTCTCAGAGCAAAGACAGGATACTTCTTAATAAAAAGAATCACATGCTAAGACAATTTCTCACAGTACTAATGATTTTCCCCTCTCTTCAGTCAGTACAGCTGTGTAGCAGTAGAGGCTACTGCCTACCAGTTGAGGCTTTGGTGTCTGTGTTTAGGAACTGAGTCACACTGACTGGGTGAGAAACCTACTAGCCTCTGTGTGATGGGGCTTCCTCATCTGCAAATGCAGACACTACCACCTATCTTTCATGGTTGCTGTGAAGATTAGAAGCAAACACATACAAAAACCTATACCTGATATACAGTTTCTATCAGTACACACTGGCACACAATATTAGATAATGATATCATTATGACCACTCGATCCTCTCTGGTATTTGTTTTTTTCTGTTCAGAATGAAAGAGGACTTTGGGTGCCTCCATCTTGACCTCTCTAATTGGGGTCTTTCCAAAGTGTTTCTTGGCTTTTGCAAAAGACCCTGAGGACAATGCAACCTCCGATGGGAACTGAAACTACCCCCTTAAACAACAAGGACTGCCCTCAGCCAGCCAGCCCCTGACAGTGATCGACTCCAACACAGTGATCGATTTGACCTTCAATGCCTACTTGCCCAGACCCACACACCTTTGCTGCACATTTTCCTTATATAAACCTGGAAGTATTTTCCACAGTCTGGAGACAATCTTTGAGATGCTAGTTTGCTCTTTCCTGGCTATCTTTCAGGTGTTGGCATCACAAAATAAATTCCTCTCCTGTTTCACAACCACTCTGCCTTTGGACTTTGTTGGTGGCCAGCGGCCGATCCTGTAGTGTTTGGGACCCCCTGTGCCTCGGCTATAAAAAAGCAGTTTATACTTGATTACTATGTACAAAGCCAATAAAGCTGACCATCTAAAGCAGCTTTACTCCTTTACCTATTTGATACGTAAATTCTACTAACCTTCATTATGTTAATTTGAGCCATTCAAATATCTACTGAGCACCTACCATATGATAGGTGGTAGGGGACAGAAAGATGAGTAAGAAAATAGTCTAGGTTTTTAAAAGGTTCAGAGAACATCGTGTAAAGATGTACAGCTCTATGTCCACAAATTTGATAGCTTAGATAAAACGAACAGTCTTCAAACTTATAATCTACCAAAACTTACATGAGGAGGAAAAGATAATACGCAAAGGCTAGTATCTATTACGAAAATTGAGGGGCACCTGGGGGCCTCAATTGGTTAAGCATCTGACTCTTGATCTCAGCTCAGGTCATGATCTCATGGTTCCTGAGATTGAGCCCTGCGTCAGGCTCTGCAAGGACATTGCAGATCCTGCTTGGGATTCTCTCTCTCTCTCTGCCCCTCCCCAGCTAGGGCATGAGCTCCTGGGTTCTCTCTCTCTCTCAAAATAAATAAATAAACTTAAAACAAACAAACAAACAAAAAAACTCAGGGTGCCTGGGTGGCTCAGTCAGTTAAGTGTCCAACTAGATTTCTCCTCAGGTCATTATCCCAGGGTCATGGGATGGAGCCCTGCGTTGGGCTCTGCACTGAGTGTGGAGCCTGCTTAAGATTCTCTCTCCTCCTCTGTCCCTCTCCCCTGCTTGAGCTAAAAGAAAAAAGAAAAAACGAAAATTGAGTCAATAATAATCCTCCAAAACAGAAAGCACCAGGCACAAAAGATTTCACTAGTGAATTCTGTTGAGGTTTTGGGGTGATAGTGTGGTTCATGGAGTCCAGAGCTGATGGCGAAGAAAGAATTCTTCAAGATGTTTTTGGGGCAAAAAGGTGATTTTATTAAAGCACGGGGACAGGACCCATGGGCAGGAAGAGCTGCCCCGGATCCATGAGGAGAGACTGGAGTTGGGGGGGTAAAGTCCAGGGGAAGTTTCCAGTGAGACTTTCATATGCTAAAGAAGACTCACAGGATAGTGGAGGCCTAGCTATTTTCAAACTAAGGTTATTTTTCCCTCCAGCAAAGCATTAGCATTAAGATAGCAGGGAGTTCCTGGAGAAACCTCTGCCTACCTCAAGTACTTGTCAATGGGCTGCAGGTTGTAAGGAAATTTAACTTTATCTGCCATTTCCTTCTGCCTTTGTTTCCCACATCAAATTCCATCAAACATTTAAGAAATTGTACCAATTGTCTACAATTTCTTTCAGAAAATAAAAGCAGAAGGGAACACTTCTAACTCGTTCTATGAGGACAGCATGGCTCTACTGCTAAAATCAGACAAAGACATTTCAAGAAAGGGAAACTCAAACAGTATCTCTCATCAATATAGATGCAAAAATACTCAACAAAATATTAGCATTTCTAATCCAACATGTAAAAGGAATTATACACTGCAACCAAGTAGGATTTATTTCAGGTATGCAAGGCTGATTCACCATGAGAAAATCAATTAATATAATCCATCACATCCACACACTGAAGAAGAAAACTCATGACCATATCAACAGATGCAGAAAAAGCAGCTGACAATATCCAACACACACCCATGATAAAAACTCTCAGCAAATTAGGAACAGAGAAGAACTCTCTTAACTTGATAAAGAAAATCTACAAAAACCTACAGCTAACATACTTAATGATAAGAAACTAGATGCTTTCCTCCTAAGATCGGGAGTGAGACAAAGATGTCCCTCCTCACCACCCCTCTTCAATGCCATATTGGAAATCCTAGCAAAATCAGTAAGACAGATAAAAGAAATAAAAGGTATACAGAATGGGAAGGAGGAAGAAATAAAACTGTCTTTCCCTGCAGATGACAGGATTGTCTACACAGAGAATCCCAAATCATCATCAACAACAAACTCCTGGGACTAATAAGTAATTTTAGCAAAGTTGCAGAATACAAGATTAATATACAAAAGCCAAGTGCTTTCTTATACACCAGCAATAACAACTGATATATGGAATTAAAAGCACAACAGTAGGGGCACCTAGCTGGTTCAGTTAGAAGAACATGTGACTCGAGTTTGGGGCTGTGGTTCAAGCACCACATTGGGCGTAGAGATTATTTTAAAAAATAAATTAATAATAATAATAATAATAATAATAATAATAATAATAAAGAAATAAAAGTTTAACACTATATGGAGTGCTTGGGTGGCTCAGTAGCTAAGCATCTGACTTCGGCTCAGGTCATGATCTCATGGTAAGTGAGTTCAAGCCCCGTGTCAGGCTCTGTGCTAACAGCTCAGAGCCTGGAGTCTGCTTCGGATTCTGTGTCTCCTTCTATCTCTGCCCCTCCCCACTCAAACTCTGTCACTCTCCCTCTCTCAAAAAATAAACATTAAAAAAAAAAAAAGTATAACGCTATATACATCAGCACCATTTCTCAAACCTCACAGAACTGTACAATACAAAGAATGAACCCAATGTAAACTATAGTTGATAATAATGTATCAATATTGGTTCCCAATTGTAGCAAAAAAAACTACACTAATACAAGATGTTAGTAACAGAAGAAACTGTGGGGGGGGTGGGTGGGGATAGGGGATATGGGAACTGAGTATTTACTGCTCAATATTTATATAAAACTCTTAAAAATAAAGTTTATTAAAACAATTTTTAATGTTTATTTTTGAGAGAGACAGAGTGTGAGCTGGGGAGGGGAAGAGAGACAGAGGGAGACACAGATTCCAAAACAGGCTCCAGGCTCTGAGCTGTCAGCACAGAGCCCGACAAGGAGCTGGAACCCACAAACCACGAGATCGTGACCTGAGCCACAGTCAGACACTTAACCAACTGAGCTACCAGGCGCCTCCAAAACAAGGTTTATTAATAATATTTTTTAAAAATGGGGTGCCTGGATGGCTCAGTCGGTTAAACATCCAACTTCGGCTCAGGTCATGATCTCGCGGTTTGTGAGTTCGAGCCCCGCATCAGGCTCTGTGCTGACAGCTCGGAGCCTGGAGCCTGCTTCGGATTCTGTGTCTCCCTCTCTCTCTGCTCCTCCCCTGCTTGCACTCTGTCTCTGTCTCTCTCAAAAATAAATAAACGTTAAAAAAATTAAAAAATAATATTTTTTAAAAAGAGTATGAAAGACATTCTTGGATGGAAAAAAATGAGAAAGTACACATTTAATTTTTCTTTATAATTCAAAGAATCTCTTTATATTGTACTATATATTAAGCTATAATGCAGCAAAAATCCCATGGGCATATGAATTTACCAGGACTTGCCTTAACACTAAAAGTATCCAGACAATGTTATTATTTCATCTATGTTCTCTACTTTGTCACCCTTTCCCTTGTCCCTATCCTCTTATGATACAAATGTCAATCCTCCTCTCTATAATGTGAAAACCAGATTATCAAAGTTGTTATAGCTAAGTAAAAAGTCTTGAAGTTTCAGGAATTCCTCTAATAATAAAAAGTATACAAGTTCAGGAAAGGGACTTTTAAACATCTATTTTGGCTTCTGACTTTCTCATTCACTACAGTGTTCTGAATAAATAACTAAATAAATATCTAAATAAATATCTAAATAACTAATAACTAAATAAATATCAACTAGCTGTTGCCCAAATGGGTGAAGGATTTGCATCTGTGTATGCTTTATTGGAACACACAGTAAATACAGATCTTCACTATTTTATAGTCTTTGAAATACTGATATACTTAGGAAATCAGTCTTCATTTTGTTTTACTGGACTGCTATTTTTTTTTTTTTAATGTTCATTTATTTATTTTTGAGAGAGAGATGGGGGGCGGAGGAGAGAAAGACGAGGGAGAGGGAGAAAGAGAAAGAAAGAAACCCAATTAGGCCACGCTGTGTGCACAGAGCATGATCCGGGGCTTGAACTCACAAACCTCGAGAACATGACCTGAGCTGAAATCAAGAGTTGGACACTTAACTAACTGAACCACCCAGGTGCCCCTGGACTGCTACTTCTAAAAAAATCTATTTTTGTTACAAAAAATTTCTTTGTTACAACAAAAAGTATAAAATTTAATCCTAATCTTTTTATGTAGATACGTTACTAATTATTTAATTACACTCAAAGTACTGATACATATTACAACATGAATGAAACTTGAAAACATGTTAAAGAAGCCAATCACAAAAGACCACATATTGTGTAATTCCATTTATAAAATAAAAATGTCCAGAATAGGTAAATCAATAAAGATAGAAAGTATACTGGTGGTTGTCAGGGGCAGGGTGTAGGAGAATGAGGTATGACTACTAATGGGTATGGTGATACAAACGTTATAAAATTGACTGTGGTGAAATTTGTGCAACGGTGAATGTACTAAAACCTGTTGAATTGTATACTTTAAATGGATGAATCATATGGTATGTGAATTATGTCTCAATAAAGCTGCTGGGAAGAAAAAAAGTCCTAAGTTAAAATCAGTCATTCCATTTATTTTTGTGCAAGAAAGAGTTAATACAGCAGGCCTAGCTGCTGACTGGTATCCTTTGAAAGGTCTGCTTACTTTCCGTATGATTCTGGAAAAATTTTTTTAAGTTTATTTATTTATTTTGAGAGCGAGAAGGAGAGAGGCAGAGATGGAGAGAGAGAATCCTAAGCAAGCTCAATGCTGTCAGCCCTGAGCTCAACACAGGGCTCTGTCTCATGAACTGTGAGATCATGACCTGAGCTGAAATCAAGACTCAAGACACTTAACCAGCTGAGCCACCTAGGTGCCCCTGAGTCTGGAATTTTAGTATGTGACTAGCTTCCAATAAAAACCCTAGCCTAGGCATGCCTAGGCTAGGCATCCTCTCAGCAAATCATTAAACCTGGGAGAGGTCTTAGAGGCCCCTGACACAATCTCACAATTATATAGTATCAAATACATAAAACAATAAGTAGTGAGAAAGTAACAAATAATATTTGTTTAGTACAGAAGCATTTACAAAGTATTTGTAAGTATGAAATAAATACTTGTCTGTCTCCTTAAATGGACTATGAATGGAAAAAATTTACTTCAAGTATTTAAAACAAACAGCCTAATACAAAAATAAATATTTCACCTTAGATAAGTCAGAATAAAATATTCTACTAACTGGTAAGAACCATAGACTTTGCACCTACCATTTATGGAATCCCTGATATGTGCTCACTCTCTCTTTTTAAAATTTTTTTTAACGTTTATTTATTATTAAGAGACAGAGAGAAAAAGCATGAGCATGGGAAGGGCAGAGAGAGGAGACAGAGAATCCGAAGGAGGCTCCAGGCTCCGTCCTTTCAGCACAGAGTCCGTCCTGTGAGCACAGAGCCCAACGCGGGGCTCAAACTCACAAACCACAAGATCATGAACTGAGCTGAAGTCAGACGCCCAACCGACTGAGCCACCCAGGTGCCCTTCTCACTCTCTTTAAAATAAAAATAAATTAAAACATAAATACATACGTATCTTTCAGGTACATACACATATGTATCTCCTGCCTCTGTTTTAGTTTTTATTTATTAATTTTTATTTTTATTTTAGAGACAGAGCGCAAGTTGGGGAGAGGGGCAGAGGAGGACAGAATCCCAAGCAGGCTCCACACTCAGCTCAGAGCCCGATGCAGCGCTTGATCCCATGACTCTGGGCTCACGACCTAAACTGAAATAAAGAGTCAGACACTCAACCAAGGAAGCCACCCAGGCCTGGTGGCTGCCCCACCCTCCGCCCGCCCCTCTGTTTTACCTCAGTTGCTCAAAGGCCAAAGAGATAGTGAAGACAGTGAAAGGATTCAAACTTAGGCTTATCTGACTCCAGAGCCATTTTATTTCCACTATGACTCTAAGACAGTACAACCCAAAAAAGTAAACAGTTCCTGGAATTTCTCACTTAAACAACAGAATATGCGACCAGAGAGAAATTTAACACTTTTTTTATTAATAATAAAAACATTTAGGGGTGCCTGGGTGGCTCAGTCGGGTGAGCACCCGACTTTGGCTCAGGTCATGATCTCACAGTCCTTGAGTTCAAACCCCACACTGGGCTCTGTGCTGATAGCTAGGAGCCTGGAGCCTGCTTCAGATTCTGTGTCTCCCTCTCTCTCTGCCCCTCCCCCACTCGTGCTCTCTCTTTCTCGGTCAAAAATAAGTAAAAACATTTAAAAAAAATTTTTTTTAATAATAAAAACATGCAGTAACTTCATTAAAATCCATTCAACGCAGCTTTGAATAAAAATTTACTTTTTAAAATACATTACCTTTAGTTTTTTAACTAAAAGAACCATAATGAAAACATCTATAGTTAGTGAAATGCAGCAAAAATAGAAACTAAGAAAGGCATTAATAACAGAAAATTCAAATTAACTTACCATTCTTCTTTGATACTTTCAAGGTTATCTACTTCTTTCATTCTTTTTCGCCTTACTGTAAAAGTAAAAATAAACAAAAGCTAAATTCCTCAATTTAGAATTTTGATACATGTATTTTTATGCATGAATATTCTTTAACATAAATTATTAGGTACTCTTAAAGTAGCACTGCAAGGGTCTTAAGGACCTGAGTGACCAAACTTGAAGCTCTCATTTTCATCTACAAAGTATAAAAATAATAAAAAATAAATTCTGGAGTCTAATAATCTTCCAACAAAAGAAATATTTCTTAAAAATCATGGTAAAAAATTACAATGTGCCCTTTGGTTTAACAAACAAAAGTGAATGTAACATTCTTATTCTCATTCTTACAATTCCTTGGGGAAGCAAACTGACAAGATGTACAGTATACAATTCATTGGCATCAATTATATTTACAGTGTTCTATGGCCGCTGCCACTATCCATTTCCAAGAGTTTTTCAACTTCCCAAAAAGAAACTCTGTACCCATTAAACAATAATTCTTTATTCTTCTCTCTTCCCAGTCCCTAGTAATCTCTTTTCTACCTTCTGTCTCTATGAGTTTGCCTTGTATTCCACATAAATAGAATCATACAATATTTGTCCTTTTGTGTCTGGCTTATTTCACTTCACATAAACTCATACTTTTTACAGCTAAATAATATTCCATTGTATGTATATACATTTTGTTTACACATTAATCTGTTGACAGACATTTGGATTGTTTCCACCTCTTGGCTACTGTGAATAATTTTACATTCCTGCCAGAGTTCTAATTTCTCCACATCCTTGCCTTGTTGTTTTATTATTTTTTTAAGTAATATCCACACCCAACATGGTATTCAAACTCACAACCCCGAGATCAAGAGTAACATGCTCTACTAATGAGCCAGCCAGGCACCCCGTACTTGCTATTTTCTTTTATTGAGGAATACCCATCCTACTAAAGTGGTATCTCATTGCGATTAGGGATGTTGAGCATCTTCTTCATGTGCTTACTGGTCATTCGTCTATACATATCTTCACTGGAGAAAGGTCTGTTCAAGTCCTTTACCCATTTTTTATTTATCTGTTTTATTTTTTATTTATTTTTGCCACTGTTTTTAAGTTGCAATTTTTTAGAACATATTTTAAGTAGTCTCTACACCCAACGTGGGGCTTGAACTCACATCCCTGAGATCGAGAGTCACATGCTCCACCAACTGAGCCAGCCAAGCATCCCGAGTTGCATTTTTCTCTATTCACCATTTGCTTGGCTGCTATACACCCTGGATTACTTTCCAGAGTTCTAAGTTGGTTCTAACAGTTACTGCTTGTTTTTCAATGTTTGTGTGGGAACATGAGCTTCAAACTGCTCATCTTGCCATTTTGCTGACATGACCCTCAATTTTAATTAAAAAAATTTTAACCTCAGACATATCTGGAACTTATCTTAGTTACAGTGACTCCACATGACTGTTTTATTAAAAGTCCATCTTTTCCTGGGGTGCCTGGATGGTTCAGTCAGTTGAGCGTCCCATTTTTGATTTCAGCTCAGGTCATGATCCCAGGATCTTGGGAGCCTTATGTTGGGCTCCTTGCTGAGTATAAAGCCTGTTTGGGAGGCTCTCTGAGTGTAGGACCTCTCTTTGTCTCCCTCTGCCCCTCTCTTCTGCTCCCATATGCTCTCTCGCTCTAAAATAAAAATAAAAGAAAAAATAAAAGTCCACCTTTTCCTAAAAAAATACAATACAGTAAAAGAGTCCATCTTTTTCTGACTTTTTCCTTCAGATCTAACAGTATGGATTTGTGGATTTTTGTTTTTCAATGAGTTATAATTTATTAATATTATTTTGATTTTCCATTTCCCAGATTTGTCCAGTGGTGGCCCCTTCAAGGTGACTTCAATGTCCTTTTGCTACGTCTTCATAATTCTTTGAGCACTTTCTTATTTTCTGGAGCAAGCAGATGCTCCAAGATCATTTGTTCTTCCTCTGCCCCAGCCCTGGAATCAGACTTTTCTCTAAGGGGCCATGGCTACCCTTTTTTGTTGGAAAATTATATCAAGAAACCAAGATCTGAGTGTGTGTTGCTTCTCGTGTGTCAGTGCTTCCGGGACCTCTCAGTGGACAGATGGCTTGGACTACTTTAAACATTCATCTGTTTTGTTTGTTTCTTAACAATATTTTGTTACAAAGGCAAAACAATAATACAAAAAGTTTGGGGAAGACAGAAGATAATCCATAATTTTATTACCTCCAGCAATAACTATTTAAACTTTTGTCTCTCCGTTTCTTCATATACATTCAAATGCATTATTAGTATATTAATAATTCTTATTTCCTGTATTTTTCATTTATGTGCTTTTTCCATTTGACTACATAAACTGCTTCGTAAATATTTTATTTTATTATTATTTTTTTAATGTTTATTTTTATTTTTGAGACTGAGAGAGACAGAGCATGAATGGGGGAGGGGCAGAGAGAGAGGGAGACACAGAATCAGAAGCAGGCTCCAGGCTCTGAGCCATCAGCCCAGAGCCTGATGCGGGGCTCGAACTCACGACCGTGAGATCGTGACCTGAGCTGAAGTCGGTCGCAACCGACTGAGCCACCCAGGCGCCCCCATAAATATTTTAAAGGACACATATTATCACATCAGGCAGTTATATACCATGACTATTGGGCATTTAGCTCACTTTCAATTTTTCCTAATAAATTCTGTGTATACAGCTAACTTTGTTGTTTCTTTAGATTCCTAGAGATGTGGAAAATCAGGGTCAAAAGATGAATATTTCTGCGACATGTAAATAGTGTACCTCTATTTAAAAACGTAAGCAGATCCAGGGCACCTTGGTGGCTCATTTGGTTAAGTGTCCAACTCTCGATTTTGGCTCAGGTCATGATCTCATGGTTTGTGGATTTGAGCCGTGTTGGGTTCTGTTCTGACAGCATGGAGCCTGCTTGGGATTCTCTGTCTCCCCCGTCTCCCCCTGCCTGCTTGCTCTCTCCCCCAAAAATAAATAAATAAAATAAACATAAAAAATAAAGTAAAATAAAAATTTAAGCACATCTGAATAGAAGGCAAATATGCTAATAGCCACTGAAGATCCACCAGACCTATCCTAAAAATCTCCCAAGTACCTTGAGGTGAATTTAATCTGGTAAGTGAGGATCTGGCAGCAGCCAGATAAAATCAGTCTGACTTCCTGCTGCTAATGGAGCTGTGCCATAACCACAGCAACTTGTGTTGAGCACTAATTCCCACTTAGCGTCTGTGCTGCTAGGAATTAAAGTAGGATAGTGGAATCTGCTCTGGAAAATATCCTATCATTGAAAGTTGTTTTAAATACCTCTAATTTTAATTATGAATTGACTAGGAGTTGATGGAAAATTTATTTGTTGGCCTTGTCATGAGAAAATTGTGAAAAATTCTGTAAGACAAGGAGAAACTGAAAGGGAAGGAAAAAGGAGGAAACACAATGGGGCTGAGGAGTGAGTACAGAATATAAAGAAAGCAAAGGACAGCACCTTCAAGGCCATCCCCAACAGTAACTTCACACTCTGCCTTGTAGCTAGAGGGCAAGGTAGGATTCATGAAAGCCACACCATCTGAGAGGATGGCATCCAACAACTAAAGCAAACTGGATGACTCTATTATCACAAGTGAGCTATTCTGTATTTCCAAAAGACTTCTGTAATGCTCTTCAAAATTATTCCCTAGACCTACAGCTGTGTTGGACAAATTCTGTGTATACAGCTTACTTGGTTGTTCTTTCAAAGGATCTTAGTCAATATTTATTAAATTAAATATATACGTATTATGTATGTATATACGTATATATATATATGTATATACGTATATATATTTAATAAATATATTAAACATATATGTATATATTAAACATAAGGCACTGAATTAGGCATTCGATTTACAAATAAACCAGACAAGAAAATTTTTTTATATCATTAATTTATAACATCTTAAATAGATTATATGAGTAAACTATAGGCGTTAAAAATGCAGCCATAAAAATGATTGTTAGGGGCGCCTGGGTGGCTCAGTTGGTAAGGTGTCTGACTCTTGATTTCAGCTCATGGGTCGTAAGACAGAGCCCCACGTCAGGCTATGAGCTGACAGCGCGGAGCCTGCTTGGGATTCTCTCTCTCACTCTCTCTCTGACCTTCCCCTGCTCGTGCATGTATGCTCTCTCTCAAAATAAATAAACTTTAAAAAAAAAAGCTTTAAAAAATTGACTGTTAAATGTAAGATATAATATTGTCAATATTCTTTTGAGTTTGCAATGTTTATTATAGTTATTAGACAAATATGAACATACCATCTCTGGACCAAGGATGAACCTGAGGTCTAAAGGGGGAAAAATAGTGTGTATTTTTACTTATTGTATGGAAAAAAATGAGCTAAAACTATTAAAAGAATGTGAGAAGGTAAAAGGGGTAAACAAAAGACGGCTAAAATGGTTATCTATCCTAATAGCAATATGAAAAGCAATGTTCAAAATTAATAACTCAAAATGTACATTGTAAAGAAATACGACTGTACATAACAGAAGAAACAGCTATGAGTTCAAAGTAGTTGTACTTAGAGAAACAATAGGTGCATTTTTAGGTTTCTAACACTACTGTCTTTTAAACTATGTGTATATATTATTTTGATTTAAAAAATTAAAAAGCAGAGGCACTTGGGTGGCTCAATCAGTGAAGCATAAGACTTTGGCTCAGGTCACGATCTCATGGTTTTGTAAGTTCAAGCCCCGCATCAGGCTCTTGCACTGACAGTATGGAGCCTGCCTGGGATTCTCTCTCTCCCTCTATGCCCCTCCTCCACTTGCACACACGCTTGCACTCTCTCCCTCTCAAAATAAATAAACTTTAAAAAAAATTTTTTTTAAGTAGGAAACAAATTAAAAACATATTCAGAAAACCAGAATTTCATGCTCACTAATTTTTTCTCCTAAGACTTTGTCCTTCTTCAAATCTCATACTTCTAAAACTAATTGCTTTCCTTTAAAACAATTCTTTCTTTTCAGGCACCCAACTTCCAACTTCAGTTCAGGACATGATCTCGCAATTTGTGGGTTTGAGCCCCACATTGGGCTCTCTGCTGTCAGCACAGAGCCAGCTTAGTATCCTCTGTCCCCCTCTCTCTGCACCTCCCCCACTTGTGCCTGCACTCTCTCCCTTTCTCTTAAATAAACTTAAAAAAAAAAAAAAATTCTTCCCTTTCTGAGGCACCTGGGTGGCTCAGTGGGTTAAGCAACCGACTTTGGCTCAGGTCATGATTTCACCGTTTGTGGGTTCGAGCCCCGTGACGGGCTCTGTGCTGACCGCTCAGACCCTGGAGCCTGTTCAGATTCTGGGTCTCCCTCTCTGTCTACCCCTCCCCTGCTCATTCACTGTCTCTGTCTCTAAAAAATAAATAAATGTCAAAAATAAATAATAAAACATACAGAAAACAGAGAAAAACATAAAACACCCACCCCAACCATTCAGAGGTCAGGAAAGTTTTAATTTGGACTTATTTACTTCTTTTTTAAGAAATAAAGCATTATATGGGGCGCCTGGGTGGCTCAGTCGGTTGAGCGTCCGACTTCAGCTCAGGTCACGATCTCGCGGTCCGTGAGTTCGAGCCCGCTTCAGGCTCTGGGCTGATGGCTCAGAGCCTGGAGCCTGCTTCTGATTCTGTGTCTCCCTCTCTCTCTGCCCCTCCCCCGTTCATGCTCTGTCTCTGTCTCAAAAATAAATAAACATTTAAAAAAAAAAAAGAAATAAAGCATTATAGAATTGAATACAATTTCACTTAAAAATTAAATGGTATGTCTTAAATATGTGCATTTCATTGCATATTTATACCTAAATAAAGCTGTTAAAAACATTAAAAAATGTAGAGCCAAAGATTCCAACCCTCGTGGACATTACATCCTGGTGGTGCTGTTTTTCACTTGACAGTTTTCTAACATTATTTTCAACTACTCTAAATAATCCCTTAGTTTGGATATGATCCTTATTGTCTCATAAACACTTATTATACTTTTTTGTTCATACATAACCATCCTTGTGGGCATTCAAATCCTAACTATCCTTCAAGTCACAGCTCAAGATCCTTGTCTACCATAAACTGTTTCTTTTTGTTAAGAAATACGACTGTACAGGGGCGCCTGGGTGGCTCAGTCGGTTGAGCGTCCGACTTCGGCTCAGGTCATGATCTCACAGTCTGTGGGTTCGAGCCCCGCATCGGGCTCTGTGCTGACAGCTCAGAGCCTGGAGCCTGTTTCGGATTCTGTGTCTCCCTCTTTCTCTGACCCTCCCCTGTTCATGCTCTCTCTCTGTCTCAAAAATAAATAAATGTTAAAAAAAAAAAAAATTAAGAAATACGACTGTACATATCAGAAGAAACAGCTATGAGTTCAAAGTAGTTGTACTTAGAGAAAAATAATGGGTGCATTTTTAGGTTTTATAAAGGTAAAATATATATTTTTAAATGTTTATTTTTGAGAGAGAGAGCTTGAGATGGGGAGGGACAGAGAGAGAAGGAGACCGACAATCCAAAGCAGGCTCTGGCTGACAGAAACCTTGAACTCAAGAACTGTGAGATCCATGACCTAAGCTGAAGTCCGATGCCCAACCAACTAAGACACCCAGGAGCCCCAAGTAAGATATTACACCTGTACTAATACTCCTCTCCTAAAGCATGTAGATTTTTGGTATTTAAGTCATATTATCTGATACTGATTCCTGTTGTTTGTGTTTTTTAGTTGCCTCTACTGGATCCAAGAACCTTGAGAACAGGTATGGTGACTTACACATTTCGTGTTTCTTCCAAGTGCCTAGCTGAGTGCAAACCAAAGAGGAGCCATCCCTAAAGTATGTCAACATAAAAGTATGTTTCCCTTTAACAGGTTATTGCTCTCTAGCAAACTGCTAATATTTTTCATCATTTCATAATTATAAGCTACTAATAAATGGGTTTTGTTTTATGAAAGCAATAGAGAATGAAGAAGACCTTGTATTCAAACTGACTTGTACTGGAGTACTGGGTACATCATTTTTGAGCTGGGTGAGTTCATCGTTATTTACCTTCTCTAAGCTCCAGTTGCCTAAACCTGTAACACAGGGATGACTGTCATCCTCACAAGCTTGTTTTGAGGAGTAGAATACTAAGAATACGATAATGTTTGCTCCGTTTTCTTTTCTGATCCCTCCGTCATAATCTGTTACAAGGACTGGTAAGAATCATTTTCTGGCTTAGTGTTAAGTTTCAATTTCAACATGGCTATGAAACTTTAGTTTTGATTTCACTAATGAAACTTTTAAAAACGCTTATATATTTACTGAACCTTCCACCACCGTGTACAAGGCTCTGGTTTAGAACTAATGAAAGAAGGGTTAATAGCACAGAGTCTACACTATCAGGGAGTTTACAGACTAACAAGAAAAAAATATACCGAATTACTGATTGCAAACATGGCATAGAATTATTAAGTAAAAACTGAATCTAAAATAGATATAAAGGCACCGGTATTTCAATATTTCCTACCATAATCAGTAATATGTAAATAAGCCATGTAAAATCTATTTATATCAACTGAGTGAGCTTCTACAATCATCAGTCATGGGACACAAATGAACTGAAGTCATGTACTATACTACAGAGAATTTAAAAAGCCACCTGACAAATGTCTAAGTCACCGGCATGAAGCTCAGTATCAGAAGGGACAGAGGAATCGAATTTCCTTCATTTTGCTTCAGTTTGCTTCCAATTAGTACCACTACCATCTTATATTTGTATTGTGTATCACAGTTTACCAAACACCTTCCCAATTATTACCCCACTTACTCCCAACAACTGCAGTTATAAAATCAGTCAGGAGACAGAGGAGATTGAGCTTTTTGGAACATATCCACCAAAAGGAAAACCCAGTCAAAATAGATTTAGACTACCAAGAAAAAGTCCTTTCAATGTATACATTAAAATTCAAACAAAAAATTTGCATAATACTGATTTTACTTATGTTTTGTAAACATACATGACAGGCTACTTTTTTTTTTTTTTTTTTAAGATTAAGGTTTTGTATCAAGATATTATACCACTGGGTATGCTATCTTTATGCAGAAGCTGAAGTTTCTCCTTAAGGATAAAGCCATTCCTGGCATTAAACACAGGGCAAAGGAACCGATGGATCACATTTCAGTGGGTTCTTTTCACTTCGCTCTTCAGGTCTCCAAACCTCCAAGAGCAAACTATGGTAGCATCAAAATCAAACACTTTAAAAGACAGTTTATTTGTGTATTTAGTGAATTCTAGTTAACTATTAAATAAAAATTCAAAAATTACAGGAAGTTTGAGCTTATCTTAGTTGCAATCACAGTACTTGAAAAAAAATACATATTTGTCTTCTTCTAGAAGAACTGTTAATGTGGAAGTTCTGTGCTCCCAAGGACCAAAGTGATAGTGACAAAAGTAATTTAAATGAGAAATTCTAGGGGGAAGGGGACACTTTGGCAGAGATTGTCAAGGTCACTGAGGCAGCCATACTTTGACATCAAGACATTCTCATTCCAGGGCTCCATACTGAAGTGTTATCTACCTTGCAATACCCAGCTCAAATACAATTTCCCCTGGAAAACCTTCCACAATTACTCTGAAAGACGGAAACATAAAATTATTAACACAGAGAGGAGAGATCAGCTATGTACCCTTAGGACACATACTATCTTAACAGTCACAACTCTAGGACCAAATATCACCTCTTGGTAGTTTTCTCCCATCCATTCCCATCCCCATACAATGCAGTTTCTACACAGAAAGTTTTCTTTTTTTCTTTTCTTTTTCAAGTAAACGCTACTCCTAACATGGGGCTCGAACTCACAACCCTGAGATCAAGGGTTCCCTGCTCTACCACAGAGCCAGCCAGGAGCTCCCAGGGTTGACTTTTTAAGATACAAATTTGACTGAGGAGCACCTGGCTGCTCCCTGGTTGAGCATGCAACTCTTGACCTCAGGATTGTAAGTTTGAGCCCTGCGCTGGGTGTAGAGTATTCCTTAAAAATAAAATCTTAAGGAAAAAAAAAAAAAAAAGACTGCAATTTACCTGCTTAAAACCCTTCAATGACCACCCATGCTCTTCAAATAAGGTCCACATATGTTGGGTAATATTACAGAGTTCACTGTACTCTTCTCTCACTATATTTGAGTGATTTGAAAATTTTGCTATGAAAGTTTAAGAGACGGGTGCTGGTTGGCTCAGTAGGTTGGGTAGCTGACTTCAGGTCATGATCCTGCACTCTGTGGGTTCAAGCCCCATGTTGGGCTCTGTGCTGTCAGCTCAGAGCCTGGAGCCTGCTTCAGATTCTGTGTGTCTCCCTCTCTCTCAGCTCCTCCCCCACTCACACTGTCTCTCAAAAATAAATAAACATTAAAACAAATTTTTAAAAAAAGTTTAAGAGAAAGAAATAAACAGCCGGTCCCAAATCCCTAACACTGCTTAAAGGACCTGGCCTCGTATCTCTGGCTCCCTTTTGCATTCTACACTCAATCCAACTGCTGTGACCTTTCAGTTGGGTACACTTCCCCAGCCTCCTTCAGTGGAATAGATTCCACTTTCTTCCCTCCTTTGGGAGTTACCTTCACCTAATTCCTATTTACCCATAATATGTTAGCTGGTAGACTGCTTTCCTAAGAAAACTTTACCTGACTTTCCCAGCTGGTTATCCACTTGTTACATATTCTCACAACCTGCTACATTCTTTCTTTTTAAGCCTCTATGTAGGTTTATTGGTATTTACAGTTGAGCCTTGAACAATACAGGTTTGAGCTACGCAGGACTACATATATGCAGTTTTTTTTTTTTTTATGAACACAGTACATTACTGTAAATGTATTTTCTCTTATGGTTTTCTTCATAACATTTTCTTTCCTCTAGCTTACTTTATTGTAAGAATACAACATAATGCATATAATACACAAAATGGTGTTAATCAACTATTTACATTATTGGTAAGGCTTTTGGTCAACAGGTTATTAGTAGTTAAGTTTTTGGGTAATCAGAATTCATACAGATTTTCACCGTGTGGGGGTTGGCACCCCTAACAGTCCCACCATTGTTCAAGGGGCAACTGATACTTGTGTGATTAGTTGTTTGATATGTTCCCCCCAATAACAATGTAAAGTCCATAAGCAAAATCTATAGAGGTCACCATAGTATTGTGGGCACTCACCATACAGTAGGTGCTAAAAAATTCTGAATGACAAATTAAGTAAGTAACATTAAATATTGGGTAAAGTATCCATGTATTTATCGCAGTGCAGGGCTAAGAGTCAGTTCTCAATACTTTCTGTTATACCGTATTCTGCCTTGTATCATTATTATTCGCGTGCTTAATCACTCCCTCCAGCCTGCACACCATTCGTACCCGTTTTTGGACGCCAACACTAACTTTAGTGGTATAAACAGGTGCTCAATATTCACTGAATTTAACTGCCTTTAAAATCAATACGCCTTTTAGCATATTTACATAGAAGACGCAACATCAACTTAAAGAGCTTTCCCCATTACCAAACACACTTGAGCCATGACTTTAAAACAGGGAGGCCGATGTTCACGTCGTTTACACAATGTCACACTTTACAGTTTCACACTGACATCAAAAAGACTGTCAGTTTCCTGTTTTTCTTTTCCACCATCTCAAATTAAGTACGAAGAAATCGATGCGGGACACCACTCTAACGTTCCTGATTGCTAACAAGAAACTGCGAGTGAAAAAGAAAAAGACGCACACTTTTAAAAAATGAAACCTGGAAAACAGCGAACACGAAACCTACAACAGAGTGTTGTGGGAGACTGGTAACGAAGCTACGTAAGAAACGGCCACCGCAAACAAACGTGCCATTTCGGCACAGCGCTCTTGCAGGGCACGTCTTTGGAAATGGGGGCATGCGAACGCTCCTAACTCGAAGTTTCCGAGCACCGTCAGAACGGAAGCCCTCCGCTGTGCTCGTCCGCAGGAAGCAAGCGCAGGCTGCAGGCCCGAGTCGCGGCTCACCTGCGCTGGCCAGGAGTCTCGCCCCGGCCGCCGCCGCCGCCGCCAGCGTCGCCGAAACCGTCCGGATCCAGGGCCCACCGAGACCAACACCCAGACAAGCGCCACGGCTCAGCCGGACCCAACGACCCCAGCGCCCACGCCCGGCGGCCAGCGGATGCCCCGGCCCCTCGCCCGGCCGAACGCGGCGCAGCCCCAGCACACTCACCTCTGGGCGTGGCCGCCTCGCGGCCTCGTCCTCAGTTGGCTCCGGGGCCGCGGGCGCCACCGCTGCTGTCGGGCTGGAGGCCCTCAGACCCGCTGAGGCTCCCGGGCCGCGCAGCCGGCACCCGGCCCGCCTCCCGGGGTCTCCGCCGCCCGGCGCCGAGCGCGCGCCGAGCTGGCTCTGCGCAGCCCCGAGAGCGCGCGCGCGGGGGGGCGGGGCCGGCAGCCGCCACCGCCTCAGGCCTCGGCGTTACCGGAGCTCATGGCGGCCGCCGCCTGCCTGCCTGCACCCGGCGCCTCCGCTAGCTGCCTTTTGACCCCGCGCGGAACATGCTGGCTGCGACGTGTGGGCTCCACTGAGAGCCCAGCGGCTGCCTCCCTCTGTACCTCCTCAGCCTCTGATTGACTACGCGGAGAGATTTCCCTGCATTCCCACAATGTGGAACTTTACCCGAGCTCTGTGATTCTGGAAAGCGACGGTTAAAGAAATCCCTCCACCCTTTTGTGTTCCTGAAATGGTTTTCTGCAAGGAACCGCCTTTCCCCGTGTGACTCACATATGACTCACGTGTGCCCCCTTGTTCACCTGTGACGGATCAGACACAGACCCTCCCAATTCCCTTATTCTTTTGCCTCATAAATGATTAGCCGAACCGACTGCACTCACTGAGCGATCTGGACAAAATACCAGCTACCGTCACTCGACCAAACTTTAGCCAACTTCTCTCCTTCCACCAGGCCCCTAAACTTTGACCCACCCTCCGCCTGAGCCAGTCAACAGCCCCTTCTAATCCACCACTCTTGAAAATCTGGGTCCACGTCCGAGTGAAACACTGAAGTGCTGTGTGATCACCCTCCACCCGTTCCTCCCACTTCCGCACACCCAGGTCTTTCTAGTCTTTGTTCCCTCCTCCCCGTGAGAGAAAAGCGCTTTTCTGATTTACCTTGGAGACAGTTGCAGATCTCAGGGTCAGAGTTCCCCTATGGAAATAGTCACCCCTCCCCACTAGTGAAGCTGCCATAGGCTAAGTACCTCATATAAGTGGAGTCATACAATATTTATCTTTTTGGGTCTGGCCTGATTTCACTTAGTGTTGTTTTCAAGGTTCATCCATGTCACAGGTATCAGAGTTTATTCTTTTTTATGCTGAATAATATTCCGTTGCATGTATATGCCATTTTTTGTTTATTCATGCATCTGCTGATGGACATTTGGATTGTTTCCACATTTTGGCTGCTGTGAACAATGACGCTGTGAACATTGGTGTACAAGTATCTGATTAAGTCTCTTGCTTTTAGTTCTTTAGTATATATCTAGAGGTGGAATTGCTGGCTCGTGTGGGTTGTTTAGCTTTTTGAGGAACTGCCAAACTGTTTTCTACGATAAGTATACCATCTTATATTCCTATCAGCAATGCATGTGCATTCCAGTTTCTCCATACCCTTGACAGCACTTGTTATTTTCCATTTTTGTTTTTTGGATTTTTTTTTTATTTTTATAAGAGCTATCCTAATTGGTGTGAAGTGGTTGGTATTCATTGTGGTTTTCATTTTTATTTCCCTCCTGACAGTGATGTTGAGCATTTTTTCATGTGCTTATTGACCATTTGTATATCTTTGGGGAAATATCTAATCAAGTCCTTTGCCCATTATTATTTATTTATTTATTTTAAGCAAACTCTGTGACCAACCTGGGGTTTGAATTCACAACCCTGAGATCAAGAGTCCCATGCTCTTCGAACTGAGCCACCACCCCACCTGTAGCCCCTCATAAAAAAAAAAAAAAAAGAAAGAAAGTTTGTTTATTTATTTATTTAGAGAGTGTGAGTGGGGGAGGGGCAGAGAGAGAGAGAGAAAGAATCCCAAGCAGGTTCAGGGCTGTCAGCACAGAGCCTGACTCAGGGCTCCATTCCATGAACCCTGACATCATGACCTGAGCCTGAAACCAAGAGTTGGATGCTTAACCAACGGAGCTAGCCAGGCACCCCAGCCTTTGCCTTTTAAATAGGATTATTTTTTGTTGTTGAGTTGTAGTTATTTTCTTTTTTTTTTTTTTTTCCTGGAGATTAAGTCCTCATCATAGATGTAATTTGCAAATATTTTCTCCTATTCTGTGGGTTGTCCTTTCATTCTACTGACAGTGTCCTTTGACACTGCCCTTTGTCCTTTAAATGTTGATGAAGTTCAATTTATTTATTTTTCCTTTCTTTCCTGTATGCTTTTAGGGTCATAAACAAGAAACCATTGCCAAATTCAGTGTCATGAAGATTTTCCCCAATGTTTTTTCTTTTTCTTTCTTTCTTTCTTTCTTTTATTTATATAAGTAAGGTATACACTCATGCTAGAACTCACAACCCTCAGTTCAAGAGTCGCATGCTCCTCTGACTAAGCCAGCCAGGTGCCCCCTGGCATTATGTTTTTTTTCTAAGTATTTTATACTTTTAGCTCTTATACTAGGTGATTGATGCATTTTGAATTAATTTTTATACACGTAAAATAAGAGTCTAACTTCATTCTTTCGCATGTGGATATACAGTTTTCTCAGAACCATTTTTCAATTTTTTTTTAGTTTATTTATTTATTTTGAGAGAGACAGAGTGCAAGTAGGGGAAGGGCAGAGAGAGGGGGACAGAAGATCCGAAGCAGGCTCCATGCTGACAGCAGGGAGCCCAATGCAGGACTTGAACTCACAAACCCATGAGATCATGACCTGAACTGAAGTCAGATGTTTAACTGAATGAGCCACCTAGGCGTCCCTCTCAGAACCACTTAAAATTTTTTTTACTTATTTATTTATTTTGATGACAGAGAGAGAGAGAGTGCAAGTGTGCTTGAATTGGGGGTGGGGGGAGAGGCAGAGATGAGAGATAGAATCTTAAGCAGACTCTTCCAACCTGTCAGCATGGAGCCTGATGTGGGGCTCAATCTCACAAACTGAGATCATGACCTGAGCTGAAATTAAAAGTCAGACACCCAACCGACTGAGCCACCCAGGTGCCCCATCTCAGAACCATTTTTTGAAAAGACTGTCCTTTCCCCATTTAATGGTCTTGGGATAAATACCACTCGGTTATGATGTAGAATTCTTTTGACATACTGCTGGATTTAGTTTGCTGTATTTTCTTGAGGATTTTTGCATCTCTATTAATAAAGGATTTTGCTCTGTAGTTCTTTTACTGTGATACCTTTGTCTAGCTTTGGTATCAAGGTAATGTTGGTTTCATAGAATGAATTAGGAAGTGTTTCCTCGTCTTCTATTTTTCAGAATATTTTGAGAAGGATTGGTGTCAATTCTTTCTTAAGTATTTGGTAGAAATGTTTAGTAGAAACTGTGAAGTCATCTAGTCCTGAGCTTTTCTTTGTTGGGAGGTTTTTGATAACTGATTCAATCTCATTGTAGGCCTGTTTGGATTTTCTATTTCTTCTTGAGTCACTTTTGGTTGTTTGTATGTTTCTAGAAATTTGTCCATTTCACCTAGATTAGCTTATTTGTTGTCATACATTGTTCATAGTATTTTGTTATGATTCTTTTTGAAAAAAAATTTTTAATGTTTATTCATTTTTGAGAGACAGAGAGAGACAGAGTGTAAGCAGAGGGAGGGGCAGAGAGAGAGGGAGACACAGAATCCAAAGCAGGCTCCAGGCTCTGAGATGTCAGCCCAGAGCCTGGTGTGGGGCTTGAACACATGAACAGTGAGATCATGGCCTGAGCTGAAGTCAGCCACTGAACTGACTGAGGCACCCAAGTGCCCCAATTTTTTTTTTTTTTAGAGAGAGACTATGAGCAGGGGAAAGGGGCAGAGAGAGAGAGAGAGAGAGAGAGAGAGAGAGAGAGAAAGAATCTTAAGCAGAATTCATGTTCAGCCCAGAACCTGATGCAGGGCTTGATCCCACAACTCTGAGATCATGACCTGAGCCAAAATCAAGAGTCAGACACTTAACCAATTGAGTCACCCAGGCACCCTGTCCTTCCTTTTACTAGCTTTTGGGTTTCATTTGCTCTTTCTCATTTTCTCTATTATTTGTTTGTTTGTTTGTTTGTTTGCTTTTGGGTAACAAAACCCAGGATTGAATCTGTTGGCTTTTTAGTTGTAAGTCTAAATGCTCAAACAGCACTGTAAGCTCCTTAAGGGTGCAAACTGAGTCATGTATTTGTTAGCTCTCCTCCAGAATACTTTATACAGTAGGTAATACATACGTCCATACTAGGGGTGGTAAATGCATCTTGAATTGACATGGAAAGATAATAGGTGGCTCTCAGGAATCTGCTCCTGATCCTGCATCATCTTTTTCAGTTGGTATCCATTCCAACCATCCAGTTCAGGTTACAAACACTGTGATCATCTTTGATCATTTCCCCTACCTCAAAATGAATATCTACGACTGAGCTGTTCAATACAACTTTTTGAGATGAGGGAATTGTTTCTGCACTTTCTAATACATTAACTACTAGCAACATTTTGCTACTGAATGCTTGAAATATAGGTAATGTATCTGAAGGACTGAATTTTTAATTTTTTAATTTAAATTTAAATAGCTGTATGTGGGTAGTAGTTGGCACATTGGACAGCACAGAATTCTAATGTCACCAATTCTGATTTTGTTCCATGACTCAGTGGTTATTCAAAGTGTCATGCTTCTTAGAAGTATAGCCTCTTGCATCCTATGCCTACTGGATCAGAGTCTCTTCCCATAGGACCTTTTTCTAGAGTTATAGTATCTCACCTAAGCTCCATCAGAAGTAAAATTAAAAAACAAAACAGGGCACCTATGTGGCTCAGTCAGTTGAGCGTCCAACTCTTTTTTTTTTTAATTTTTTAAATGTTTATTTATTTTTGAGAGAGACAGAGACAGAATGTGAGTGGGTTAGTGGCAGAGAGAGAGGGAGACACAGAATCAGAAGTGGGCTCCAGGCTCTGAGCTGTCAGCACAAAGCCCAATGCGGGGCTTGAACCCACCAGCCATGAGATCATGACCTGAGCTGAAGTTGGATGCTCAACTGACTGAGCCACCCAGGCGTCCCAAGCGTCCAACTCTTGATTTCACCTCAGGTTGTGATCTCATGGTTGTTGAGTTTGAGCCCCGTGTTGGACTCCATGCTGACAGTGCAGAGCCTGCTTGGGATTCTCTCTCTCTCTCTCTCTCTCTCTCGCTCCCTCTGCCATCCCTCACTCATATGTGCTCTCTCTCTCTCTCTCTCTCAAATAAATAAACATTTAAAAAAGTGTCTTTCAGGGGTGCCTAGGTGGCTCAGTCTGTTGAGCATCCAACTCTTGATTTTGGCTTGGGTCATGATATGTGGGGACTGAGCCCCACATCATCTTGGAGCCTGATCAAAATTCTCTCTCTCTCTTTTCCTCTGTCCCTCTCCCCTGCTTGAGCTTTCTCTCTTTTAGGCTTTATTCTAAAAAAATTACAGTTTTGGCCTTATGTTTAAATCTATAATCAATCTGAAGTTAATCTTTTTAATTAGCATGAAGTAATAGTCAAGGTTTATTTTTTTTGCTTAGGGATATATAGTTGTTCTAGCATCATTTATTGAGAAGAATATCCTTTCCCTATTAATCTCCTTGGCCAGTTGACAAAAATCAGTTGACCGTATGTGTCTCTTTCTGGACCTTCTATTCTTTGCCATTCAGCTGTATGACTATATACTTATGCTGCCTTGATTATTAAAACTTAGTAGTAAGACTTGAAATGAGGTAGTGTAAATTTCTCCGCTTTTATTTTTTTCCTGATTGCTTAGGTGACTGTGTGTGTGTTTGTGTGTGTGTGTGTGTGTGTGTGTGTGTGTGAGAGAGAGAGAGAGAGAGAGAGAGACTCTGGGTTCTTTGTATCTCAATATAAATTTTATTTTTAATTAATTAGGCTCCTTGTCCAATATGGGGCTTGAACTCATGACCTTGAGATTGAGAGTTGCATGCTCTACCTGCTGAACCAACCAGGCACACCTCCATATAAATTTTATTTAAATTTTTTTTTTAGAGAGAGACAGAGCATGGGTGGGAGAGAGGGGTAGAGGGAGAGAGAGAATCCCAAACAGGCACCATGCTCAGCACAGAGCCTGATGTGGTGCTCCATGTCACGACCCTGGGATCATGACCTGAGCTGAAGTCAAGAGTCGGCCACTCACAGACTGAGTCACCCAGGTGCCACAAAATTTTATTTTATTTTATTTTATTTTATTTTATTTTATTTTATTTTATTTTATTTTACTTATTTTGTAATGTTTATTTTTGAAGGAGAGAAAGAGAGAGACAGAGCACAAGTGGTGGAGGGGCAGAGAGAGGGAGACACAGAGTGTGGGGCAGGTTCCAGGCTCCCAGCTGTCAGCACAGAACGGGATGCAGGGCTTGATCCCACAAACTATGAGAGCAAGACCTGAGCAGGAAATCAAGAATCAGATGCTTAACCAACTGAACCATCCAGGTGCCTTTGCCCCTCATTCTTGGTGTAGATGTTAGGAAAGTCAGTTTTCCTTGCAGTTTCCTGGGGATGAATGATGGGAAGGAAGGTTGGCAGGTTTCTTTGTTTCTTTGTTTCTTTCTTTTTTTATTTTATTTTTTATTCTTTTTATTTAAAAAAATTTTTTTTAATGTTTATTTATTTTTGAGACAGAGAGAGACAGAGCATGAATGGGGGAGGGTCAGAGAGAGGGAGACACAGAATCTGAAACAGGCTCCAAGCTATCAGCACAGAGCCCGACGCGGGGCTCAAACTCACGGACCGCGAGATCATGACCTGAGCCGAAGTCGGCCACTTAACCGACTGAGCCACCCAGGCGCCCCTCTTTCTTTCTTTTTTAAATGTTTCTTTATTTTAAGAGGGAGAGAGCACAAGCAAGGAGGGGCAGAGAGAGATGGGGACAGAGGATCCAAAGCAGGCTCTGCACTGACAGCGGCGAGCCAGATGCGGGGCTTGAACTTACAAACCTCACAAACTATGAGATCATGACCTGAGCCAAAGTCAGACACTCAACTGACTGAGCCACCCAGGCACCCCTGGCAGGTTTATTTTTAATTTACCCTTAGATGTATCCTTTTTTACCAGGATTTTGCAGGGTGATTGTGTCAGACTGTAACTTGAGCAGGTCCTGGGCTTTGTCTTGTCTTTTCTATCTCCTGAAGACAGAACATAGAAGGTCAAGTTCACTGTGGTTGAGCAAATGCATTGAAAATACATTACTGGTCTGGGTTCCTGCAGTGACTTTGTTTTTGGTCTAAGCATTTTTTGGTATCTTGCCAGCTCATATATTTAAAAAAAAATGTTTATTTATTTTGAGAGAGAGAGTGGGGGAAGGGTAGAGAGAGAGAGAGAGAGAGACAGAGAGAGAGAGAGAATCCCAAGCAGGCTCAGTGCTATCAGTGTAGAGCCTGACTTGGGGCTGGATCTCATGAACTGTGAGATCATGACCCAAAGGCTGAGACCAAGAGTTTGGTGCTTAACTGATTGAGCCACCCAGGTACCCCCTGCACCCCCCCCCCCCCAGCCTTTTTTGAGAGGGAGTGGAGGGGGGAGAGAAAGAGAGCTGAAAGAGAGTGAGAGAGAGAGAGAGAGAGAGACTGTGCTTCTGTGCAAGCACAGAAGTGGGGGGAGGGGGTAGAAGGAAGGAGAGACTCTTAAGCAGACTCCATACCTAGCGCTGAGCCTGATGCTGGACCCTGATCTCACCACTGTGAGATCGTGACCTGAGCTGAAATCAAGAGTTGGACACTTAACTGACTCAGCAACCCAGGAACCCCATAGCTCATGTAATTTTAAGCCAAGTTTAAAAACAGGTTTTTATCGATTTATTTTCTCTGGCTCATACTGCAGAAAACAACTCTTTCTTCTTCAAACCTTCTTTTCTTTTATCCATAATGTTCCCTTATTCCATTTTGTGCTTCAAGATGAAATCTCAGGGCTTTCCCTAAATCCCTGTTTGAGTTAGAGGTCTGTGCCTCATTCTTTATCACACTGTATCGAACCTTGCTAGTTTCTTGCCAGTCTCCATCTCTCTTGTAAGTACTATGTGTTGTATTTAAAAAAATTTCCCTCCTTCCTGGCCTGGCAGAGTACCAAATACCAGTTGGGTTTAGAGTAAACATTTGTGGATAGTAAATTATGCAGGTTATTGATGCAGGATTGTCAAGCCCAATGGTCAAGAAAGAATTCTTGAGACATTTTATGGTGCAAAAAGGCATTTTTATTATAGCACAGGGACAGGACCCTTGGGCAGAGAGCTGCACTGCGATTGCAGGGAATGACTGATTATATAGGGTTGTCTAACCTATAGAGGTGAAGGTGACCTTAGGGCCCCAGGAAATTGAATTTATAGGTTCCTGGAGGTCTATTAAGATTGCCTTTTTCTCTTTTTTTAAAGTTTTATTTATTTAGTTAATCTCTATACCCTATGTGGGGCTCAAACTCATGACCCTGAGATCAAAGTTGCATGTTTCTCCCAGTGAGCCAGCCATGGGCCCCCAAGATTGTGTTTTTCTTGTCAATCATTAAGACAGCTACAAACTGTAGTGGGGTTTCACATCCTACAAGACTGTGATTTTTATCAGTTAACCATTTGTTTTTCCCCTGCCTTTGTTCTTAGGCATTTACTAGTGCCTGAGGATCTATGTCCCACTTAGCTCAGTGTTTTACACTCAGCTTGCCTTTTGTTCTTGTTAGTTATAATGACCCAAGTCATAATAACTTGACTGTCTTAATTTAGGACTACAAAAACAAACACAGAAAACAAAGGAGGAAAGCACACAAACCCTTTATATCCTAATTTGCATGTTATACACCTCTTCAGGACGCTTCATATACATCTGAAAACCAGCCTCTGTCTGTAGGAAAACTGTTTATTCTCTTCAGTGATCTCATTCACAGCTAACTGATTCAGGAGAACCAGGTCTACTTCCATTATGAGGTTTCCACACCCAAAAGTCCGGGTGGGTGGTGTGGTGATGTGTTTAAGTGGTGGGTGATGTGTTGCCATTTAAATGTAAGCGGGTTTTGCCTGCTTTCCTGGAATCCATACATTTTTCCAAACAGAAAAATGACCTCCATTCTCAGTGCTGTACGCAGTTTTGTCGAATGATTGGTAGCTTGGGTGGCTAGAATGCTCTAATTTTGATACAGCTTGGGTATTTTTACAGGACGTTTCTTGAGCCTTCAATTTTTCTTAGTGCAGCAAACAGGAAGAACCTTTTACCCAATGAATAGTTCGCTCTCTATCGCTAATGTACCAAGCATTTGGTGAAATTAACATAATTTCTCTTTTACTGGAGAGCTTTTCATATTCTCTTAATTCTTGAAAGTTAAATCACAAATTTAATATTTTGTGTTCAGCTTTTTGTATTAATTCTTCCGCGGGCGGGGGCCCGCAGTGATAAAGGAGACTCCTACGTGAAAGAAGTCATTCTTTGTGACTCCGCCTTACATCTGGCAAAGGTTATAGAAAACAACCCTTTCTTGCTTTGTTTAAAGACACAGCGGTCTAGCGTTTGTTCTTTCTTCAACTTACCATGTGCCAGAAGCCGCACAGATCTAATTTACCATAGTCTCATTTTCACAGGCACGAAAAGTGCGACTCAAGTTCGGTGTCCTGCCTCGGGTACCTCTGGGATTCCAACTCAGGTCACCGCGCCCTCGTCCTCCCCTGTCCCCGCGTATCCCCCCGCCTTTGCCGGTCGTTCCTGGCTGTATCCAAGCCACCTGGAGCGATGGTGGAGATAGTAGGGTATTCGGGCCTCGCAGGGCGTGAGAGTCCCAGGGTCAACTCCAGCGCTCTAGCTCGTTCCGCGCCGTTTCTGGTTATTCCCATCCCCCTCCTAGACTCGGGGCCAGACCTATGAACCATAGAGCTCACATAGCCCAGAGCGTCCCTTGCCCCCCCCCGCCCCCGCCGCCGCCGAGCGCTGACGCCGCGCCGCTGGGCGGGGCCTGCTGGAGGGGCGGAGGGAGAGGAGGGGGAGCGGACAGGAGAAGGGCTGGCCGACCCTGCAGCGCCCCGCAGCGGCCACGGCCGGAAGCGGTCTCGTCGGCCCTGCGGCGCTGGATCCCTGACGCACGGAGCTCGAGAGCGAGAACGAGAGAGAAAGGGGCAGAAATGGCGGCTCCGCTCGGCTCCCGCTGAGGAGGGCGAAGCCGGTGGAGGGTCTGAGCTGTCGGCCTGGAGTATCGCTCCCGCCTCCCGCTTTCTGCCTTCTCACGCCTACTTCCCTTCGTCTGCCCTACTCTCGCCTGTCCTCCTCTGCGCTCCGCAGAGTCCGGGTCGGCTCGTCTCTCCCGGCCCGGCTTCACTGGCCCTGACTGCCCGGCCGGCGGGCCGGCCTTCCTCGGCTCTCCCAGGCGCGGCGGGCGCTGTGTGGACCCCGTCCTCCTGGCTGGACCATGGTGAACACCCGGAAGAGCTCTCTGCGTCTTCTCGGGTCCAAGTCGCCTGGGCCTGGGCCTGGGCCTGGGGCCGGAGCAGAGCCTGGGGCGACCGGAGGCAGCAGCCATTTCATCTCCTCTCGGACCCGCTCCTCCAAGACCCGCGCTGCCAGCTGCCCCGGCGCCAAGGCCGGGGGAAGCGGTGGTGCCGGCGTCGCTCTGGAAGAGGCCCGGGTAAGAGCGCGGCGGCCCGAGTCCGGAGGCTTCCGAGTGCCGGCCCGGCCGCCGGGGCTTTGTCTGGCCGGGTTACGGCAGGAAGCCTCCAGTGGAGACCGCTTGGGCGGCTGGGGACCGGGTCTGCGGGTGCGGTGAAGGATGGTACCCGGCTAGGTAGGGCTGCGATAGCTTTGCTGCTCTGGCTCTTTTGTGTGAAGAACAGGACTGGGTTCTGGGGGAGAGGGCTCTGGGGGGGGGGGGGGGTCTTTTCGGGGACATTGGAACAGTCTGGTTTCCGTGTCCTTGCCCTGCCTTAGAGGGGAATTCTAGGGGAGCAAGAGCGAAAGGCCGGAGTCCCCGGGTGGAAGGGCTGGGAGAAGAGAAGTGAAAGTTTTCTGCGGTGTCAAACCCTTCTCGTAAGTGTGTCAGCTCCTGCCGGTGTCTAACTCCAGCTTACTCTCAAACTGTTTGGGGGTGGTTCAAGTTGGTGAGGAAGTGAACGGAGAGCTCCAGTTGGCAGCCAGGCAGGGATGCTGAAAAAAGTTTGTAGCTGCTCTGACACCAACTTTAAAAACAAAATCAACGCTATCGCCTCTCCAGGCAGGAGAGATCGAGCATGATTTTGTAGCTGGAGAATCAGCCAGCTAGCTAACCCAGGTTCTAGTAGGGACCTGGTAGAGCTTTCAAGTCACAAAAGGGGCATGTCGAATGTTTTGGAGAGTAGACACTGTTTCCAAATTGTATGGTTTCTTGGATGTGTGCGTTTTTGTTATGGGAATAGTTGATTAGAAGGTGAATTAACACCATCGTTGTCACACTGTTGCCAACACATTTGAAGAAGGCTGGTGATTTAGGTTTTTTAAAAAGTGGTTGAAAGATCTTGAGATTTCATTATAGTATAAAACTCTAAGCTAAGCACTTGTTTTAGCACTTTAAGGGAATTGATAAGTTTGTGTTACAAGATTGGTTATGAATTCAGAAAAGAGTATTGCCTCTGTCTAGCAAGAGGGTAATTTAACCAAGAGTAATTTGGCTGGGAATTGCTATTCATTTAAAATGCTCCTTTAAACCCACACCATTTTGTTATTCTTGTGGGAGGGAAGCAATATTTTATTTTCTATGGGGTCTACAAGATTATGGTTTGTGTGTGCTTTTTCTCTGTGTGTCATACTGTTCTGACACTGATCGGAATGAATCGAGGCAAATACAACAGATATATGTTACCAAAATGTATTTATTGTATCTTTGAAAATATATTCGGCTTTTATTTTGCTAAGATAAAAATGTTTTGAAAACTGTCTTGTTAGTAGACTGTTTTGGGGTTAACAGATCTCTTAGGTTAAAATATGAAAGCTAGATCTTAAAGTTGTGCAAACTAGAATAATTTTTCTGAAAACTTGGCTTTTTGTAGAGATTATTCCAAACGTGTACAGACTTACTGACTTTTTGAAGCTAACATTTATTTTAAAATAAAAGTAAATTTAAGAAAGGTCTGTTCTCTATACCTAAGTTCAAATAAAATGTTTAGTGTACTATTTAATTGTAGTATAATGGTATGAATGCCCAGTCTATTAGAGCAGTGTCTAATTCATCTGAAGCAATTAGCTCATCTGTCACTGATCAGTTTGTGGTCCCATTTTGGAATTCATGCATAGCATGCTGTCCTTATCCCCTGAAGAATAAGGTGAAGTAATTTGTCAAGCAGCTGTTATGGAGATGTTAAAAGGCAAGGAATCAATAATCTAATGTAGAAATGAACATTTGGTAGCTTTTAAATTGCTGGAGGAATGAAAGATATTAGAGCTTTTTCTAGAAGGAGGCTGATGAAACTTTGTTTCAGGGATCCTTTTAGAATGTTTTAAAAGGTCATAAATAATACGCTAATGAAGATTTACTTTAAAATGTTTGTTTTTCAGTTTTAAGAAGACTTGTCTTCTGGCTGTAGTAGGTGATAGAATGCTCTAATGGCTTTCTCTGAGAAATGTAAAGGATTTTCTAATCCTATATTGTGATTGATCCTTTAAAAGAGGAAAGTTATAATTCTGAATTTGTTAAGCTTATGGACTGTATATTTATGAAGAAATTTGTGTATTTTTCGTTGCTGTATATTTCTGAAATGGGTTGATTTGGGTCTGGTAAACTCTTCCTCTCAAGTTGGTTTTATGAATTATAAGAATTTAGTACTCTTTCCAGTGTATTTAAGGGTACTCTCTCTCTGTCTGGAGTTTTAGATATTTGCTGGCATCTGTGAAGACTTGATGGAAAATGGGGTTGTTCATGCTGTTGCTTTAGGAGACTCTTTTTATTTTGGTAGGAAGAAATGTATTCTTTATAAGATACATAATTGAGGAGGTTCTTTTTCTGCTTTTGTGTGTTCTTTACGCTTGATGCTGATCTTCCCTCTTTCTGCCCCCCAGGATTCTTTTCTTTCTTTCTTTCTTTCTTTCTTTCTTTCTTTCTTTCTTTCTTCTTTTTTCTTTCTTTCTTTCTTTGTTTGTTTTCTTTCTTTCCTTCTTTCTTTCTTTCAGTTCTTTCTTCCTTTATTTCTAGAGAGAGAGCACAAGCAGGGGAGAGGGGCAGAGGGAGAGAGAATCCCAAGCAGTTTCATGCTCAGTGTAGAGCCTTGATGTGGGCTCAGTCCTACGACCCTAGGATCATGACCCGAGCCAAAATCAATATTGGACCCTCAACTGACTAAACCACCCAGGCGTCCCTCTTTTTTAGATTTCATGGGCCGTGTCTACATATTTCATTTGCTTTAAAAAGCCATAGGACCTGAGCTGTGCGTATAGTTTGCCTTTCTCCCAAGTAGGTTATTGGAAGGATTTTCTTGAACCCACACTTTTTAAATGTCAAGCTGACTTCTGCTCTGTAGTGAGTTATAATTACTCTCGTTCCTGGCTTCTTTTGTTTAGTATATTTAAAGTTTGACCTCTTTTAGGTCAGTTAATCTGATGATCGGTAATTAGCCTTTGTTTGCTCCATCAAAGAGTTCCTCTCAGCGAACTAATAATTGTATTCACAGAATTGGAAAGCAGTTTTGAACAATATTTCAACTCTTTTTTCTATTAGGCTTGTTTGCTTTTGGCTTCATCACTAGCTTTTTGTGCTTTTTGAGAAGGTTTTATAGTATTCTTTGAGTCCACATCTTAGTTGAGAGGGTC
Source organism: Panthera pardus (assembly GCF_024362965.1). NCBI lineage: Eukaryota > Metazoa > Chordata > Mammalia > Carnivora > Felidae > Panthera > Panthera pardus. The sequence goes on from NW_026526832.1 coordinate 22,238,802, forward strand.
AAAATAAATATTTTGAGTAACTTTATAGGTAAATTTGCTTTATCGTAATTTCATTAAAAAAAAAATCCTTGGGTCCTTCTGTAGTATGCTCCTTTATCACCCTGTACTTATTCTTTTCCAACACCCATGCATTTACCGATATACTACAACAGAGTGGCTGAAGTTGATGGTTAAACACAGAAAAGAAGTCTGAGAGTAAAATGTAATAACTTATAGGACTCTGAGATAAGTAGGGAAAAATACAAGTCCTTCAGAGTAGAGCAAGTTTTTCCTTATATGTATTATGGAAATGTAATACACATACGTATACATATGTGTGTGTATCTTGAGTAATGTGGTAAACAATATCCCTTCACAGCTTTGAACCAAGGTAGCTGTGGAGTTCATAGGATTATCTGTGGTAATCAATTGAAAATGCAACTTAAAACAAATCAATTACTGATCATTTCTGTAGTCCAGATATTCAAACTTGCAGTTAAAAAAAAATTTTTTTTAATTATTTATTTTTGAGAGAGAAAGCCAAGTGGGGTAGGGGCAGAGAGAGAGGGAGACAGAGAATCTGGAGCAGGCTTCGTGCTGCCAGTGCAAAGCCGGACATGGGGCTGGAACCCATGAACTGTGAGCTCATGACCTGAGCTAAAGTCTAACTACCGCTCAATCCAGTGAGCCACCTAGGTACCCAAACTTGCAGTTTTTAAGGTCCTAGATGAAATTTACAACACCTGTAGAAGTGAAGGATGTTAATTTCTTAAGCTCTTTTCTGTGGCAGGTAGTCTTTGTGACCATTCTTTGATAGATCCTTGAGTGCTTGTCTCTTAAATACCTAATTATAGATAAACCTCTAGCCTCTGGAAACCAGCTGGACAGGTGATAGGATTACTACTTGTTAGAAGAACTAAGGACCAGACCAGCGACTTCAGCTGGGTTGATTTGTTGATATTTGGGGTTTTGGTCTTATATTGGGAGTATATTTGTTATGCCTTCCTGCTAGGGAAGGATTTTGTGAAAAGTGAGTTATTGAGTAAAAGGGATTTGGGATTTTTGGATAAACAGTTGTATGAACGTACAAAGGGGAAAAATCATACATTGAATGTTTGCTTACCATACATAAAAACAAGAAAATTTTCCTCTAGACTCTAGACTAGAAGATCAAATAGGTAGTAAGTGATAATAAGTAGATAATAAGTAGATTTAATATTTAAATTTAGTTCTTTCTTCTCTGCTTGTATATTTTACTATCACATCTGTATTTATCACTACTTTTTGTTGCTGTGCAAGCAGTAGTTTCCACAAATATCTGAAAAGGAAAGAAGGCAGCTATTGTACAGTCAGGAAATACTCTATATACTGTGTATAGACAGATTTTTACTAGACTATCTGGAGTTGTGCCTAGGATTGTATTGGGACTGAAAGTGGGAACAGTAGCCTGTAGGGATGTGAAATACAGGATAGCGATTTTCAGTGATTGTTTGCTACCTGATTTCAGGGAGTGGTTGTAGGAAGAGGAGCAGACATGTTGTTCAGAGATCATTTTGCAATATTGTAAAGATGACTTGGAGAAAAAAATCCCTGTGGAGTAAGTCTAGGGCATTGTGGTGGTCTGCATTAGAGGTGTACTTGGGCTGCCATCTTTCCCTTCCGCTTGGCAATATTTATCAGTGTGTACATTTTTTTCTTTGTTAAAAAAACGTTTACTTACTTTTGAGAGAGAGAAAGTGCGCAGGGATGAGAGCAAGCGAGGGGCAGAGAGAGGGAGAGAGAGAGAATCCCAAGCAGGCTCTACGCTGTCAGCACGGAGCCCACCGTCGGTCTTGAACTCGCAAACCATGAGATCTTGACCTGAGCCAAAGTTGAATGCTCAAACGACTGAGCCACCCAGGCGGCCCATACATTTTCTTTCATGCTCTGAGAATCTATTTTGGAGGTACATGTTTTCCCTTTGAAAAAATGTTTCATGTTTTAAAACCTCTTGAAGAGACATTATATGGCATATCTATAAATGATGATACATACTGGTGAATGAAACACATTTAGCATTATTAGTGTTTGTATTCTAGGACCCAAATTAGGATCTTTGAGCCAGGGGTGCTTCACATAACCATAAAATGATATGCTCTCTGATCTTGTGAGATAAGAACTTGGAGATCATTCAACCTGACTTTTGGTAGTGGGGCTTGCTTACTCCTTTGTTTTTGCATTTAATCAATCCATGTTTATGACACACCTACCACATTAAAATGTAAGTGCATTATGGGCAAGAAGTTTTGCCTCTTTGGTTCACTGTTAATAGGGCTGCCATATTGCAAAAAGTCAAGAAGGCACCATTCACACTACAGTCTATGTGAAGGGTACCCCCCCGGAGTTGTGCAGTGCAGTCTTTTTGTTATATGCTGTGGTTAACCTCCTCATGCTGTTAATATTTTTTGCCCGTTTTTCTGCTTTCTACTAAAGTTAACTTTTCTTGTTTTCCAAAAGTATCAGTGATCGGTAGCTTTTAACCTTCTTTGTGTCGTAGTGAGGGATACTGTTTAAATTATGATTCTTTTCACATGCTTGATTTTTCCTATTTAGATCTTTGATTTATAACCTATTGTTTATAGTGCTACTTGCTAATATTCTATATTGCTTTATTGCTAATATGCTATCTTGCTAATATAGTGCTGTATGCTAAGTTCCTGTATATGTTCTGCTCTCATATTTTTGTTGGCCTGTTCTGGTGTCAGTACCATACTGTTTTTAGGACTAGTTTAGGAATATATCTTAATATTCTAAAAGACAAGTTCCTTCTCTTTGTTATTTTCAAAGTTAACTTAAATTTTCAAGGATCTTCATTCTTTTCATAAATATTTCCAGTTAAGATTAGAATTCCTCAAAAGATCCAGCTAGAATTTTTATTAGGAAATTATTTGAATTCCAAGATTAATTTACAGAGAATTGACACCTTTATAATAAATCCAAGAGCAAGGAACATTACTCACATAACCTAGTATGGAATTAGATGCTTTTTCTTGTGACCTAATACACTGTCAGTTTTGGTAAGTGTTATTTGCTTAAGAAAAATGCATATTTTGTATTTGGTGTAGAAAAATATATATGATGGAAAACAGGAGATGGGAAACATTATAGTGTGGATTTATTGATTATTTAGATACTTAAATCTCTTGTTCCATATTAAGATTCTACCTAAGTTTTTGTTCAAATCCTGATGTATATATGTATGCGTGTGTATACATATGTGTATACATACGTATGTATGTATCTGTGTGCATATACATAGGTATACAAATATGTGTATGTATATGTAAAGTTTTTTTATTTTGAGACAGGGAATCCTAAGCAGGCTCCTCACTGGCAATGTGGAGCCAGATGTAGGGCCCAACCCATGAGCTGCAAGACCATGACCTGACCCGAAACCCAAGAGTCAAACGCCCAACTGACTGTGCCACCTAGCTACCCCTGTGTGTGTGTGTGTGTGTGTGTGTATATTTATTTATTTAATTTTTAAAGTTTTTTTTGGAGAGAATGCAAGTGGGGTAGGGGCACAGAGGGAGGAAGGGAGAGGGAGGGAGGGAGAGAGAATATCAGTCCCAAGCAGGCTCTGCACTGCCGTTGCAGAACCCATGCAGGGCTTGAACCCACAAACTGTGGGATCATAACCTGAGCCAAAGTCGGACGCCTAACCAACTGAGCCACCCAGGCATCCCCTATATCTATACGTATCTACATATATCCATAGATATATTTTAAGTAAGCTCTGCACCAACTTGGGGCTTGAGCTCACGACCTCAAGATCAAGGGTTGCATGCTCCACTGACTGAACCATCCAGGTGCCCCTCTTCTGATGATTTTATCTGTCTGTCTATCTATCTATCTATCTATCTATCTATCTATCTATCTATCTAAAATGTTACTGAGTTTTGAGATAGAGAGTGGGAGGAATGGAGGGGCAAAGAGAAAGGGAATCCCAAGCGGTCTCTGCACTGTCAGCCCATGAGATCATGACCTGAGGCAAAATCAAGATGGTGACCTGAGGAGAATTAAACCAACTAAGCCACACAGGTGCCCCATCTCTTCTGATTATTTTAAAGTTAAATATTCTGTGTGTGTGTGTGCGCGCGCGCGCGCTTAATTGCTCATAAGACCTAAATTTCTGTTTGTTGACTTCTGTTTTTTTTTCTTTAAAGCCACATACTATTTAACATTCTCTTATAATGTTCCACCTTCCTTCCTATGCTGTATTGTCTAGAATTTTAGTTCTGATATTTTTATGGATATAAGTACTTTGTCTTTTTCTTTAATTTGGAATTTTTTTTCCAGTAACAATAAATTTTTCTCAAGTACCGATATGATTACCTTTTTTTTTTTTCCTGATTTTTAAAATAGTCTCTGCACCCAGTGTGGAGTCCAGTGCGGGGCTTGAACTCATGACCCTGAGATCAAGACCTGAGCTAAGATCAAGAATTGGTCACTTAACCGACTGAGCTATTCAGGCGCCCCTGATGATCTTACTTTTTGTGTCTCATATTATTCTTTATTTCTCTTTTTTGTGAATATTTCCTCCAAGAATATTTTCAGTTTGGGACTTTTTGTAAAAAACTTTCTGAGGCATTACATGGCTGAAAATGTTTTCATTATGTTCTTTCATTTAAATAAAATTGGCTGGATGTAAAATTGTAGGTCTAATACTTAAAGAATATGACTTTATTGTCATCTTGTATCTAGTGTTACTTTTGAAGTTTGATGTTGGTCTGATTCTTTTTCTTTTGTAGGTATTCTTTCTCTTTTGAAGCTTATAGGGTTTTTTTTTGTTTTTTGTTTTTAGGTCTTTGTTCATACATTTTGCTAATTTTAGGCTTGGGTTTTTCCTTTACCCTTTTTTGGCAATCTTCGCTCTTTTAGTTTGTGGTTTTTCATGTTTTTTAGTTTGAGGCCAGTTTATCATGTCATTTTATTTTATTTTAATTAGTTTATTTATTTTTAAGTAATCTCTACACCCAATGTGGGGCTCCAACTCATGACCCCAAGATCATGAGTTCATGCTCTTCTGAGCCCCCCAATTTATCATTTCTAATGATAATTTAAAATGATCGTTTCTTCCAATAATACTAATCTCTTGGGGCATCTGGGTGGCTCAGTTAGTTGTGTCTGACTCTCGGTTTCAGCTTAGGTCATGATCTCACGGTTTGTGGGTTTGAGCCCCATGTGGGGCTCTGTGCTGACAGTGTGGAGCCTGCTTGGGATTCTCTGTCTTCCTCTCACTCTGTCCCTCCCTTCCTCACATGTGCTCACTCTCTCTCTCAAAATAAATAAATAAACTTAAAAAAATATTACTGCTCTCCCTTTTCATTCCTTATGGAACTCATAATATTCAGATGTTGACACCTAGAAAAATTTTATTCCTAAATTGATAATTAAACTATTTTTAAGCACTTTTGATGGTATGCTGGAGAAATTTACTGACAGTTACTTGACTAAACAAGAAACTGACGGTTACTTGAGTTATTTGGTGCTTCTTCACCTGACTCTTGTTGCCTGTGTGTAAAGTGGCCCATTTGTTGGGATAAAGCCTTGAAGTTGCTTGATAAAAATTCATTTCCTTTACAACTTATTAACACCCTTTAACCAGAGCATACTTGAATACTCACACTTTGGATGAGTGTTGTGGTTGTGTACATGATTGTGCAAGTTAAGGGAAAGCTACTTTTGAAAAACCAAACCCCATTGCAGAGCTATACTTCCTTTTTAATGAATGACACCTTATAGAAGTTTTAAATGTATGTATAGAAACAGGTGAAGCTTCATCAACAGGTGTGCACAGATCAGATGGCGGCACAAATTCATGAACTGGTGGGTGGATTCTATGTTAAAAATTTGAAAATACTTTAAAATTTAGAATTTTTTTAATTTATTTTTTTAATCTTTATTTATTTTTGAGAGAGAGACACACACACAGAGAGTGCAAGTGGGGGAGGAGGACAGAGAGAAAGGGAGACACAGAATCCAGAGCAGGCTCCAGGCTCTGAGCTGTCAGCACAGAGCCTGATGCGGGGCTTGAACTCACAATCTGCGAGTTCATGACCTGAGCCGAAGTCGGATGCTAAATCGACTGAGTCACCCAGGCGCCCCTAAAATTTAGAATTTTAATTTAATTTTAATTTTTTAGTTTTTACTATTCTTATTCAGCCTCCAAATTTATTAGATGGAAGAATTGAGGGGAAGTGATAGTTGCTTAAGGGCATGCAGTTAATTATTCAGAAGCAGCATTTCAACTGAAAATGGGTATTTTTTTTTTTGTAATCTATGCATCCAACTTGGGGCTTGAACTCATGACCCTGAGCTCAAGAGTCGCATGCATTTCTGACTGAACCAGGCAGGCACCCCAGGAAATTTTAAAAAAATTCTTTGATATCTTTAATTGGGTAACACTGTGTACCAGATAGACAACTGAACATAAAGGGTACACAAGACGCATGACCTTGGATCTTTGGCAAAATATTTTATTTGTATTAAAATATATGAAGGGGTGCCTGGGTGGCTCAGTCGGTTGAGCGTCCGACTTCGGCTCAGGTCACGATCTCACGGTTCGTGAGTTCGAGCCCCGCGTCAGGCTCTGGGCTGATGGCTCAGAGCCTGGAGCCTGCTTCCGATTCTGCGTCCCCCTCTCTCTCTCTGCTCCTTCCCCATTCATGCTCCGTCTCTCTCTGTCTCAAAAATAAACATTAAAAAAAAAATTAAAAAAAATACTTTAAAAAATATGAAATAAAAAATTATAAAATAAATATTTCAAACAATATGGAAGTACACAGGAAAAAAAATAAAAGACCTTCCCCTGTTCCCTAATTCCTACAGTTTGTTTTTCCTAGGAATAACCACTGTTAAAGTTTGTGTACATCTTTCCAGACCATTGCATATGTATTTATGGGTAACTTATATGTGTATATTTTACATATATGGAATTATAATCTATATGCTATTTATGATAGTAAACTATGTATTGTGTATATTCTTGCATATTAGTTCCTCTTGATAATTTTCTATTTTGTTGTGTTATTATACCATCACTTCTGTAGCTGTTCCCTATTAGTACACAAATTATCTCAATCTTTTTTGTTTTTTTTAATTTTTTAAAATGTTTGTTTATTTTTGAGAGAGAGAGAGAGTGGAGAAGTGGAGAGTGGAGAGAGTGGCAGAGAGAGAGAGAGAGAGAGGGAGACAGAGGGTCTAAAGCAGGCTCTGCACTGACAGCAGAGAGCTGGATGTGGGGATCATACTCACAAACCGTGAGATCATGACCTGAGCTGGGGTCTCAGGCTCAACGGACTGAGCCACCCATGTGTCCCTCTATGTTTTTAATATTATAAAAGATGTAGCAGAAAATTACTTTTTTTTTTTTTTATGAAGTGGAATTACTTGGTTAAAGGTGTATGTATTTTAAATTTTTATAGGTTTTTCCATATTGTACTCTAAACAGGCTAAAATCAATATGCACACCACTCCCCAATGCTCTCAACACTCTTCTTATATACTTCTCACTGGGTAATTTGAGGAGTTAGGCTTTAACTTTCTTTTCTTTTTTTAAATTTTTTGTGTGTTTGCTTATTTTTGAGGCAGAGAGAGACAGCGTGAGCAGGGGAGGGGCAGAAAGAGAGGGAGACACAGAATCCGAAGCACGCTCCAGGCTCTGAGCTGTCAGCACAGAGCCCCAAATGGGGCTTGAACTCACAAACTGTGAGATCATGACCTGAGCCGAAGTCAGACACTTAACCTACTGAGCCACCTAGGTGCCCCTACTTTAACTTTCTTGAAGGGCAGAGATTATCTCATCATCAAGTATCTTTAGTATCTAACACAATAACAGGTGCTTAATAAATTTTGTTTGTGAAAAAGCATGAATCGCTAAAGGGAATTTAATAAGCTTATGGAATTATATTAATCCTAGAAAGCCAAGCAAGTATCCTTACTTTAGACTGTATCCACTGTCAGGCTGTAGGTTTAATATTTGTTACTTCTACTACCTCACTGGTTCTTCTAAATAATCTTAAGAGGTAAATGGTAGTTTTTAATTCAGTGGTAGTGCTGCAATATAAGACTGGTCCTGTCCAGTATTTAAATTTTGTGGCATTTTTCTGTACCCATGTCTCTCGTTTAAAGTATGTATTATTTTCAGATTGAAAATTATCTTCCAGGAAGAAAAATGCATTAAAACTTACAATAGATTGTTTTTGTCTTTTTACAGTTCCTCAGCTCACTTCTATATATTTTGTCTGTCTATTCTTTCACATATTCATTCTTGCTTAGAAATGTTAAACTAGTAAGCCATTGCTTTTGGGATGTTTGAGGAAAATGTAGGACCTTTTGTGTGCCTGAAGTTTGAGGACTTTGTAGAATAATATTGGCCCTAAGCAAATAAATAGCAGTGTGAGTTTTGTTTTCTGCAGTCATGGTAACTGCTGAAAGAAAAAGAAATTGACCGCACTTCTAAGCTTTCTCATGAAAGCAAGAGTACTTATTTTTTAAAAAGGTAGGGAAAAAGACTGTCTTACAAAGAAAACTGGAAAAGATTGATTGTACTCATATACTTTTTGATCTAACCTGGGCGATAATGTTCTTATTTTGTTTATGTTTTGTCTCTTTGAGGATCTTTTTCTCATCAGTCATCTTACTCTTTAAAATTTTATTTTATTCTCTTCTATGTGTCCTTCTATTTACAAGAAACCAGGTCATCTTATCCTTTTTTTTTTCTTTCTTTTAAAGTAGGCTTCATGCCCAGCTCGGAGTCCAATGCGGGGAGGTTGTGGCGGGGGTGGGGGAAGTGGGGGCTTGAAGAACCTTGAGATCAAGACCTGAGCTGAGATCAAGAGTTAGATGCTTACCTGACTGAGCCACCCAAGTCATCTTATCTGTTTAAAAAATAAAATTCTTAGGGTGCCTAGGAGGCTCAGTTGGTTAAACATCTGACTTCAGCCCAGGTCATAATCTCAGAACATACGGTTTCTGGGTTTGAGCCCCACATCAGGCTCTGCACTGACTGTGTGGAGCCTGCTTGGGATTCTCTCTTTCCCTCTCTCTCTGTCCCTGCCTCACTCATGCTTTCTCTCTCTCTCTCTCAAAAATACATAAATAAACTTTAAAAAAAGAAAAGCAAAAGAAAATTCTTGGGGTACCCGGCTGGCTTAGTTGGTAGAACATGTGACTCTTGATCTTGGGGTCATGGGTTCGAGCCCCATGTTGGGAGTAGAATGTACATGAGAAAAAAAATAAAGGGGGCCTTTAAATAAAATAAAATTCTTCCCTGACTTCTTTGACTTTGTAACCTCTTTAGACTATTGTCTCTTCTTTCTTCACAGTGGCACTTCTTAACGAGAGTTGCTCATAGTTATCCCCTGTACTTTCTCACCAAGTACCCAGTTCTTCACCTAGCGATTTCCGCCCTGCATTTCACAGAAGTTGCCCTGTTAGAAGTTATAGTAACTTTTTTTTTTCATGTTTATTTATTTTGAGAGAGAGAGCACATGTGTGTTTGGTAACAGAGAGGAAGAGAGAATCCCAAGCAGGTTCTGCATTGTCAGTGCAGAGCTGGAAGTGAGGCTCCATCTCACAGACCATTAGATCATGATGTCTTGAGCTGAAATCAAGAGTCACTTAACCAACTGAGCCACCCAGGTACCCCTATAGTGACCTTCTAATTACCAACCCACATTTTTTATCAGCTTTTCTCTCATTGAGTTGTTTCGGAACAAACTTCCACTCCCCAGTGTTTTTATTTCTATTTTATTATTATTATTTTTTTTAGAGAGAGACAGAAAGCCTGAGCAGGGGAGAGGGGCAGAGAGAGAGAGAGAGAGAGGGAGAGAGAGAGGGAGAGTCCCAAGCAGACATCACATTCAGAATGGAGCTGGATGTGGGGCTTGATCCCACGACCCTGGGATCATGACCTGAGCTGAAATCAGGAGTCAGATGCTCAACTGACTTAGCCACCCAAGTTTGCCCTACCCCCCGTCCCCCCGCCCCCCCCTACTCCCAAGCTGTTTTAGTAAAAGACTATATTTTTCACTAGTTTGTACAAGATCCTGTCTGCTCATTGCTTGAATATAGGCATTTTTTTTTTTTTAACAGTTTACATTTATTTATTTTTAAGAAACAGAGTGAGACAAAGCATGACCGGGAGGGGCAGAGAGAGAAGGAGACACAGAATCTGAAGCAGGCTCCAGGCTCTAAGCAAGCGGTCAGCACAGAGCCTGATGCAGGGCTTGAACCCACGAACCGTGAGATCATGACCTGAGCCGAAGTCAGACGTTCAACCGACTGAGCCACCCAGGCGCCCCGAATATAGGCATTTTTTAAAGAGTTTTACTTCTGCCCTCTGTTTTTCATTCTGTATATTATCTATGATCCTTTTATTGCCATTTCATATCTATCCTCTAGTCCTCACCTCACTCTGTCTCAGAGCTGCATTTCCCACAGCCTGATACACCTCTCCCTAGATTTCTGGCTAGAATTCTAAACTTAACTTTTGAAATTAGAGTTCAGCATTATGCTTCTTCCTTTAACATCTGTCTCCCGGCTCCCCCCCACACTCACTGAAAAAAAAGAACCACTTTTTACTAACCTGCAGTTACATTGTGTTTATTTGAATACTGGTGTCACTAATTTCTCAGTTACTCTACTTTCTGGAATCAATTTATTTTCTGCTTTCACAATTCTACACGAGGCCATCATCAAGACTCGAATTAATCTCATGGTCTGCTAATTCACTTACTTCCTTGACTGTCTCATTTTTTTTATTTTATTAAATTTTCTTTTTAAATGTTTAATTTTGAGAGAGAGAGAAAGACAGTGCAAGCAGAGGAGGAACGGAGAGAGATGAAGACTCAGAATCTGAAGCAGGCTCAGGCTCTGAGCCGTCAGCACAGAGCCCGATGTGGGGCTCGAACCCATGAACCGTGAGATCATGACCTGAGCTGAATGAAGTTGGATGTTTAACCGACTGAATACCCAGGCGCTCCATCATTTTTTTTTTTTTTTTTTTTAATGCTATACTTGGATATATTCTTTTTGTCTTTACATTAAAATCCTAGGTTCTAGATTTCTGACAAATTCTGATTTGGGCAGGAAGTCTTCCCTAAAAAGTAGAGCAGCATAAATTCTCTGCTTTATTATTCTCAAATTCTTTTGCCTACTTTTATAAGATTTGTGGTAGAATAGTGGCAAGTATTTGTAGTAGCTGATGAGCACGACTAAAGAGCCTCAGACTCCAGGAGAACATGATTTTTGCTAACTGGAAAAATTTAACTCTTCTTGGGGTTAGAATTCCCACTTAGGTGGGAATAACTTTATCTTTTCATTGTACTTTTATTTTTTGTAGCATTTGGCACTTACTATTATACTTCACTTGGAAGTTATCTCATCTTTGAATCATGTTCCTCACTATATTATGCCATATATTATCCTTGTGACTGTCAACCCAGTAGATTTTGTATTGAGTTCAAATGGGTCTTAATCTTTTTTTACCATTGTCCTCCAAGTCTTACGTACACAGTAGAGTCCTCAATAAATGTTTGTTAAATGAAATTATTCCCTTAGTCAGAGATGCCTTTCTTACTCATGGATTGTAATCACTCCGACACACATTGCTAAATGACTGTGGGTAGATTGCATAATCTCTCTTAAGTATCTTTGTCCTGAAACTGGCAACGCCTTCCCTCAAAGGGTTAGGTTATAATTAACTAGTAAAATGCTTTGAAGATGAAAAAGTTGAAGTTGAGCATTATGATCATCTTATTAAAGGTTAACTGTTAGTATCATCAGGTTTGTAGGTAAAAGCTTTCCCAAAGCTTGAAGTTAATTAAATGGTGAAGTAATTATTTTGTATGTATTTACATTTTGGTTATTTGCTTTGCTTAAATCCCTAGATTTCTTTGGAGGGAAGGAGCTTTTTATAATGTTACTTATTCTGAGGTTTCTGTCACAGAGGCAAGTCAAAATTAAAACCCTACCAAGATAAGAAAAATACAGTAGAATAGTGCAGCAGTTAGAATGATGTGCCTCATGTACTTAAACTGTTTTATATGGGAGAAGTCCTCAAACTTTGGATACTAAGAATCATTTGGAGGCCCTCATTAAAAATATTCCAACTCCAGAGATTCTAGTTTAGCAGGTTATATTTCTTTAATGAGGAATCAGGTGATTTCTGATTCAGTTAGTGTGCAGATAACGCTTTGAGAGACCTTCCTGAATAGAACTGAAAAAAGCTAGTAGAATATGAGAGAATGACCAACAAATAAACCTACAGACTCATTTAAATTGATATTCAAAGAGTTATGTAGTACCCAAATTATTTAAAAAATGACTAGACTTCAGATATTTTACTAATGTCTGTAATTCAATAAGTGTGTAGTACTTATTCCCAGAGTATGTTTGTAAAACTTCAGGATCTGTAGATGCTCCATGAAAAAAGAGTTCCATCAAATAAGTCTGTGAAATGTTATATACTGTCCTCCATATTTAGAGGTTTACAGTGCATATTAACATATTAAATAAGACTCGTAGAAGTCCTACAGCAGAAGACCTTGAACCTAATTATTTCCAAACTTACTTGATTCTGAACCTTCCTTTTTTTTTCCTAATAATTCCTATTAATAATTTACTGAATGAACTTTGGGAAATCTTGAGCCCCCACCCTGGTATGGTGTGCAATTAAAAAGAAATGAAGTATTTTTTTTGTACATGAGAACTTAAAATCTTGCTAGAATCTCAAGACTTAGAATATGATATTTTAAAGATGGTAAACATATTATACTAAGTTGAATATAATCAAATGCCAAAATATATAATAGAGTTGCAGCTAGTAGAGGAAAAAGGTCAATTTATATCAGATCCTTCAGGTAAGATTTTCAAGAAAAGATGGGTCTTTTTTTTTTTTTTTTTAAAGTAAGCTCTGCTTACTGTGGGGGCCTGAACTCACAATTCTGAGATCAAGGTTGCATGCTTTACTAACTGAGCCAGCCAGGCACCCAGGAAATGATGGGTCTTGAAGGGTGAGTGATGGGATTTGATTAGGAGGAATAATGCAGGCCTGAACTATCTAAATTGAGGAAGTAGTTCACAGGTATCTGTTCGGTTTCTGTATTCACAAACATGCTTTAGCTTAGAACACATGACATTGCTTTCTCAGTGACTATTTGATAAGTATGTCATATAATAATGCTTTTCAGACACTAATGTGCACAAGAATCACCTGGGGATCATGTAAAGAAAAATGATTTCTGATTGGTTAGGTCTGGGGTGGAGCACATTTTGTAGTGACAAATGTAGACAGTAATTAAGTCTTGGATGAGTAGTTGAGTTAGATGACGATTAATACATACTTTAACCTTAGTATTTTTATAAATATCTAAGGTAGAGTGTTTGAGATAGTAGTAACAGATGTATGTTAGGAATGGCAGGACCTCATTTTTTTTTTCTTCTGTCATTTGTTAGCCATGTGACCTTGGGCTAGTTAATGTACTCTGAAAAGGGTGGGGTTAGAGAAGGCAAGAGCCTGAGGAAGTGAAATAGTACAATTTTGAAAAGCACTCATTTGTTAAGTACAGTAAGCATGTTTATTGATAAAGCACTATTACATGATTGAATTGCTTTTAAATAGTTTTTCCCCCTCTACTGATGATAGTTTGGAAGGAGCTAAACACTTTTTCTTGATAACTTGAAGTGGTACTGTATGTTACACAACAAATAGGTTAATTTTCCTTAATTGTAGACACTCTGAATATCTAGTTGTTCCCCCCTCCTTTTTTTTTTTTTTTTTTTTTTTGTTTATTTCTGAGAGAGTGAGTGGGGAAGGGCAGAGAGAGAGGGAGACACAGAATCCGAAGCAGACTCCAGGCTCTGAGCTGTCAGCACAGAGCCAGATGCGGGGCTTGAACCTACGAACAGTGGAATCATGACCTGAGCCGAAGCCAGATGCTCAACTGACTGAGCCACCCAGGCGCCCCATTCCCTTTGTGTCTTTCAGTATGAGTGTGGTCTTGTGGCTGGCTGGCAGGCTTGCTTGTTTGTTTATTTATTGTTAATTGTTTATAGAGTGAGAGCACGAGTAGGGGAGAGGGGCAGAGGGAGAGAGAGAATCTTAAGCAGACTCCATACTCAGCATGGAGCTGGACATGGGGGCTCAATCCCATGACTCTGGGATCATGACCTGAGCTGAAATCAGGAGTTGGATGCTCAATTGACTGAGCCACCCAGGTGCCCCTGGTCTTGTGGCTTTAGAACTAGCTCATGGCAAATTGTATTATAGCATAAAATTAGAAACTGGGCTTTTTGTAAAAAAATTTTTTAGCAAAGTAGGCTCTGTGCACAACATGGGGCTTGAACTCATGACCCTAAGGTCAAGAATCACATGCTCTATTGGCTGAGTCACTCAGGTGCCCCTATTACAAGTATTTCTTTTTCTTGCTTTCTTTCATTCAAGTTTTTATTTATTTATTTTGAGGGTGAGGGAGGAAAAGAGAATCTCAAGCAGGCTCTGCACTGCATTTCTTAAGTTTGTTTGTTAGGCTACATTTTGACTAGTTATTTGTGTAACGTAGTTGTCTTACTTTGGGAAAATATGATTTAGAAATGTGCATTTATGAAATAAATAGTTCTTATATTTTTTTCTTAAATTTGTGGCATAAAAAAATAAAATAGTATATATGGTAGTATATTGAAAATGGTCATATATACCTTTGAAATACTGATCTATAATGTCAAGTAATAAAGCATTAACATATGAATTAAATCTTCTCTAAAGGGAAGGTTAATCTTCCCTCCAGTCTCTTATCCATTTGCCCAGTATCCAGGGAATTGAGTGGTGAAGACAAGAGCTGCTGTGCGGATACTGACCTTCCTGTAGTCAGAGGACATGTGGCTGGGGAGGGAATAATGGAAATGTGATAAGTGGACGTCTCTGGTTGAGAAATTGATTATGTTAAGCAAATTAATTGAAAGAGCAAATAAACGGAAGCCAGGTTTCTCCCCGAGAAGAGCTTACAAACATAAAAGGGGAAAGTCTAGAAAGAAACTTATGATGTGGAATTAGAATTAGAAGCCTTGGTGTATATGCATATGTTATTATTTATGCACAGGTAAAGAAATAGGTATAGATATGTTTATATGTATGTATATATATTCATATATTTCCTGCTCTCTTCTGAGAGGACTCTGTAGCTGTGAAACCCTAGTAACAATGAGCACACTTAATGCCCAGATCTTGGTTTCTAAATACTATCCATGACTAAAAGGTATCAGGTATCTCTTGGAGAAATGGCTAATTTTAGAATCAGGGAGGGAAAGTATAAGATGAATTTAGAGATGTCTTTTGTGTCAGAAAGCAAGGAAGTAGTCAAAATGATGGGGACATATCAAAAAGGTACAGGAACCACTTTCTAAGGGCCCTTGATTGCCAAATGTTGTATAATTTGAGCAGCAAAATGGAATAATGGATTATAACATATAGTATAAAATAAGAATCCATGAATCTACACTGATAAAAGTAGTAAGTAAAGGAATTCTGACAAAGGGATGGAGGGAAAGCTCTTTAAAGTAGAATGCCAACTAAAAAATGGAGAAGGAATGTTGGGATTAGGTAATCACCATCACAATGGTATTAGATCAAAACAGAAATAGTCAATGAATGCTAATGGCTGGTGGATGGGTGAAGGTTTGATGAAGAACAGGATATTGGTGAATTATCAGAATAATTCCACCTTGAGTCTAGATCAAACACAAAGGGAAAAATAGTGACTTTATTGTGGAGAAACCTGGCAGATGCCAAATTGCCCAGGTGATGAAAGTTACACATAATGATGGGTAAGTAAAGCATGCACAGTATCATTTGTGCATATTCTTCGCAAGAATGTGGTTATTTGGAGCATCACATCCAGATTGAGGGTCATCCTAGAGAACAAAAGGCCTGTACTCTTTACAGTCAAGGGCATGAAAGATGGGGGAAGGCCTAAAGAACTATTCCAGATTGAAGGGGACTGAAGAGATCTGATAACTAAATGCAATATATGTTCTCTGATAGGATCCTGAATCTGGATCAAGTAAAGTTTGAATGTGTTTGTGCATTGGCGCTGCACTTTATCAATGCTGATATCCTATTGGGAGGGTTATATGACTCTAATGTATCAAAATATCCTTGGTTTGGCATGTATGCACTGGAGTATTTAGGAGAGAATGAGGAATCATGTCATAAAAAGATACATCTTTTCTGTAGGCCTGAAACTATTTTTATTTTTAAAATTTATTGTTTAATTTACATCTAAGTTAGCATATGGTGCAACAATGATTTCGGGAGTAGATTCCTTAATGCCCCGTACCCATTTACTCCATCCTCCCTCCCACAACCCCTCCAGTAACTCTCTGTTTGTTCTCCATATTTAAGAGTCTTTTATGTTTTTGTCTCCCTCCCTGTTTTTATGTTTCCCTTCCCTTATGTTCATATATATATGTATATATATATATATGCACACACACACATATATATATACCACATCTTCTTTATCCATTCATCTGTCGATGTACATTTGGGCTCTTTCCACACTTTGGCTACTGTCAATAGTGCTGCTATAAACATTGGGTGTGTGTGTGCCCCTTTGAAACAGCACACCTGTATCCCTTGGGTAAATACCGAGTAGGGCAATTGCTGGGTCGTAGGGTAGTTCTATTTTTAATGTTCTGAGGAACCTCCATACTGTTTTCCAGGGTGGCTGCACCAGTTTGCATTCCCACCAGCAATGCAAAAGGGTTCCTCTTTCTCCACATCCTCGCCAACATCTGTTGTTGCCTGAGTTGTTCATGTTAGCCATTCTGACAGGTGTGAGGTGGTATCTCATTGTGGTTTCGATTCGTATTTCTCTGATGATGAGTGATGTTGAGCATGTTTTCGTGTGTCAGTTGACCATCTGGATGTCTTCTTTGGAGAAGTGTGTATTCATGTCTTTTGCCGATTTCTTCACTGGATTATTTGGGGTTTTTTTGGGTATTGAGTTTGATAAGTTCTTTATAGGTTTTGGATACTAACCCTTTATCCAATATGTCATTTGTAAATATCTTCTCCCATTCTGTCGCTGCCTTTTAGTTTTGCTGATTGTTTCCTTTGCTTTGCATAGGCTTTTTATTTTGATGAGGTCCCAATAGTTCATTTTTGCTTTTGTTTCCCTTGCCTCTGGAGACGTGTTGAGTAAGAAGTTGCTGCAGCCGAGGTCAGAGAGGTTTTTGCCTGCTTTCTCCTCGAGGATTTTGATGGCTTCCTGTCTTACATTGAGGTCGTTCATCCATTTTGAGTTTACTTTTGTGTATGGTGTAAGAAAGTGGTCCAGGTTCATTTTTCTGCATGTCGCTGTCCAGTTTTCCCAGCATCACTTGCTGAAGAAACTGTCTTTATTCCATTGGATATTCTTTCCTGCTTTGTCAAAGATTAGTTGGCCATACGTTTGTGGGTCCATTTCGGGGTTCTCTATTCTGTTCCATTGATCTGAGTGTGTGTTTTTGTGCCAGTACCATACTCTCTTGATGATTTCAGCTTTGTAATAATAGGTCTTGAAGTGTGGGAGTGTGATGCCTCCAGCTTCGGTTTTCTTTTTCAAGATTGCTTTGGTTATCTGGGGTCTTTTCTGGTTCCATACAAATTTTAGGGTTGGTTGTTCTAGCTCTGTGAAGAATGCTGGTGTTATTTTGATAGGTATTGCATTGAATATGTACATTGCTTTGGGTAATATGGACATTATTATTATTTATTTATTTATTTATTTATTTTTAACGTTTATTTATTTTTGAGACAGAGAGAGACAGAGCATGAACGGGGGAGGGTCAGAGAGAAAGAGGGAGACACAGAATCCGAAACAGGCTCCAGGCTCTGAGCTGTCAGCACAGAGCCCAACGTGGGGCTTGAACTCACGAACTGAGAGATCATGACCTGAGCTGAAGTCGGACGCTTAACCGACTGAGCCACTCAGGCGCCCCTATTATTATTTTTTAAACATTCACCTTTGAAAGGCAGACAAAGCACAAGTTGGGGAAGGACAGAGAGAGAGGGAGACACAAGACCTGAAGCAGGTTCCAGGCTCTGAGCTCTCAGCACAGAGTCCAATGCGGGGCTCAAACCCATGAACTGTGAGATCATGACCTGAGCTGAAGTTGGATGCTCAACGGACTGAGCCACCCAGGTGCCCCTGGGTAGTATCAACATTTTAACGATGTTCTTCCAGTCCAGGAGCCTGGAGTATTTTTCCACTTTTTTGTGTCTTCTTCAGTTTCTTTCATAAGCTTTCTATAGTTTTCAGTGTATAGATTTTTCACCTCTTCTGGTTAGGCTTATTCCTAGGGAAACTATTTTATTTTATTAAAAAAAATTTTTTTTTAACATTTATTTATTTATTTATTTATTTATTTATTTTTTAAAATTTTTTTTTTTCTTTTTCAACGTTTTTTATTTATTTTTGGGACAGAGAGAGACAGAGCATGAACGGGGGAGGGGCAGAGAGAGAGGGAGACACAGAATCGGAAGCAGGCTCCAGGCTCTGAGCCATCAGCCCAGAGCCCGACACGAGGCTCGAACCCATGGACCGCGAGATCGTGACCTGAGCTGAAGTCCAACGCTCAACCAACTGAGCCACCCAGGCGCCCCTAGGGAAACTATTTTAAAATAAAAATAAGAAACTATATACTTTTCTGGTTATAAATTTAATCTTTCTAACTCCCTTGTTTCTGTATTTACAGAATACTACATTTGCTATACCTGTAGAGAGATTCACTTAGTAAATATTTATTGGTTGAATATTTTATCAAGAATTTAAGAATTCTATATTTTTTAATAGGGATAATAAATACATTTTTACCTTTGTCTTTCAGAAAGCTGAAGTTGATGGTAGTTTAAGTGATAGCCACGTGTCTCCTCCAGCCAAACGCACTTTGAAACAACCTGATTCTGTTTGCAAAGACAAATCAAAATCACGAAGTACTGGTCAGAGAGAGGAATGGAATATATCAACTGGACAGGCCAGGTGAGAAGTGAGAACTCACCCGTTGGTTTTTCATGAATTATTTGATATGATTTAGGGCTCATATCAATGCTAATTTTCTTAAATTATAAAGCCACTAGTGTCTCGAAATACTTATAAATTATTTATTTTATAATTGTTTTATGTTTTAATTTTCTCTAAATATGACATAGAACATATTTGTTTTATAAAAATCTATAGTATTTCATAGAAACCATTATTTCTAAATCTAAAATGGTAAGAAATTTGATAGGTCTTAAATATGCATACATATTTATACTGAAAGTTTAAAGACATTTGATTAGAATTATATTTTTATTTGAATGTAAAGTAAAATCTCCCTTTTCTAAAATTATGAAATATTACATTTGAATTGATATGCCAAAATGTAGTAAAAATTTTTAAAGAAATCTTTTCATTTGTCCGTTTTCAACTTAAATTTACTTTGTGTCTGGTTCATTATGTATCAGGATAACTTATTTTTACACACTTACCAAAGTAAATAGTAATAATTTGTTGTAGGTAGGATAGGTACACACACAGAAAAGATTTAAACATTGAACTCTTAATTCTTAGCTTCTCTTTTCTCCAGTCTTTGATGTAGAAGTGTTGATGATGTGTGGACTACAAACAAAAGTAAAAAGGAAATCCTTTGGTTTCTTTCCTCCTTCAAATACCTAAAAATTATTTGATTTTATATTTGTAGGTAAATTCTGGATGCTGTTACTCTTTAATGAAAAAAAATCTTTGGTGTTTTATAGACTTTCATAGGCAGTGTATATACTGGTCCCTAAAGAGTCTGTATCTATTTCAATATATTTCAGAAGATGGACCACTTTAAGTTTTTTATTTGCGTTGTCTGGGAGCTAAGTAGAAAAATCTTGAATCAGAGCCTTTGATTTTTTTTTTTTTTTCTTTTCTGATATTCATCTGTGAGATAAAACAGATCCAGGTCGCTATAATGATGTTACTAAAATGAGTACTGCCCTTTAATTACACTTCTAGACTTGATCTACCTGTTGTAATCTGTATCATATTTATTAAATGAGTGAATCAGGCTTCTTTTTCTAGATAAATGTTTCTTAAAAATGTTCTTTTAGTGTTCAAGTTTGACCTTTAACTGTAAGATAATTTTAACAGTTTGTGTATATAGCACATTAGATTTTCTACATCTTAGCCACTCTGAAGGCCTTTATGTAAATTGATCTTGATCATGTCTTTTGTTTAAAAAAAAAAAAAAGTCCTCGTTTTGGGGAGAGAATTTTGCTTCCATTTAGGTACCTCAGTATGATACTCCTTTTTAAAACAATGCTAAGTATATCTTGAATAAAAAACTTAAGAAAGAATGAATACCAACAGAATTTATTACTTATATTTTGGCAGAATAGCAATTTAAAAGGTTTTTTCAGTTAAATTTTCATCTAGAAATGTAAGTGCTACAGGGTTAGAATATTTTGGTATTTCTTGTTTAAAAAAATGAAAAAAATTTTTTTTTACATTTATTTTATTATTGAGAGACAGAGTGAGACAGAGCATGAGCATGGGAGGGGCAGAGAGAGGAGGAGATACAGAACCTGAAGCAGGGTTCAGGCTCTGAGCTGTCTGCACAGAACCCGATGCGGGGCTCAAACCCACCAACTGTGAGATCATGACCTGAGCCGAAGTCAAACGCCCAACCGACTGAGCCACACAGACGCCCCTAAAAAAATTTTTTTTAATGTTTATTTATTTTTTTTTTTTTGAGAGAAAGAGACAGAGTATGAGTGGGAGAGGGGCAGAGAGAGAAGGAGACACAGAATCCACAGCAGGCTCCAGGCTCTAAGCTGTCAGCACAGAGCCTGATGTGGGGCTTGAACTCATGAGTGGTGAGATCATGACCTGAGCTGAAGTCGAACGCTTAACCGACTGAGGCACCCAGGCGCCCCTATTTTGGTGTTTCAGATGACCCAAATAGAAAATGCTGTTTGACCTATTAGCTTCAACAGAACTGAATTTTAAGGAAACCTTGTAAGTACTTTAGATTTTGAGATAGTGTAAATATGAAAATCAGGATTTATTTGAAGGATTGTATTTGTTTTTATGTCATGAGCCTAAGAATCCTGATTCCTTTATTTTGATAATCTATGATGAGTAACTAAAGTAAAATTGTTAAAGTTCTTTCAAAAAAACTGTGCTAAAAATATAATTCATTTGGGGGAAAAGTGAATGTATATAAGAATTAGTCTTAACCATGAAAAATAATGAATCCTAAAGGACTTTGTAATGACTACTAAATTAAAAACTATATATATATTTTCAACGTTTATTCACTTTTTTGAGAGACGGAGACAGAGTGTGAGCAGGGCAGGGGCAGAGAGAGAGGGAGACACAGAATCTGAAGCAGGCTCCAGGCTCAAGCTGTCAGCACAGAGCCTGATGCGGGGCTCGAACTCACGAACCATAAGATCAAGACCCGAGCCGAAGTCGGACGCTCAACTGACTGAGCCACCAAGGCGCCCTTGACTACTAAATTTTTAAAAGAAATTACTGTGGGGGCACCTGGGTGGCTCAGTCGGTTGAGCGTCCAACTGTGGCTCAGGTCATGATCTCGCGGTTTGTGGGTTCGAGCCTCGCATCGGGCTCTGTGCTGACAGCTCAGAGTCTGGAACCTGCTTGGGATTCTGTTTCCCTCTCTCTGTCTGCCTCTCCCCAGCTCACACTCTGTCTGTCTACCTATCTCTCAAAAATAAACATTTAAAAAAAAAAAAAAAAGAAATTACTGTTGATTGGCAGAACAATTTTTATTTATTTAAAAATGTGTGTTTATTTAATTTATTTATTTAGCGAGAAAGAGAGAGAGGAGGAGGGGTGGAGAGAGAGGGAGAGAGAGAATACCAAATGAGCTCTCCTGACAGCACAGAGTCTGATGTGTGGCTTGATCCCATGAACTGTGAGATCATGACCTGAGCCAAAATCAAGAGTCAGATGCCTAACCGACTGAACCACCCAGGTGCTCCAGGAGCTTTCATTAAACAGTGAACTCACCTAGTTACATTTTAAGCGATTAACTTTTGGGAACTTTGATTCATGGGGCTTTTTAGGCTTATGTATTATTATACAGGAAGGCCAACTCTTAAAATTCTAGTGTTCTCTTCATATCCAGATATTTACTATTCTGTCTCTTTCTTGTTTTTCATTTTTATAAAGAGAAATGGTAATGGAAAAATGATAATCTATGATTGTAAGATAATTGGATTGATTGAAGAATAAGTTTTTATTTTTCCTTTTTAAAACAGATTTCATTAGCAATGAAGTAAAAGCCAAGTAAGCATTGTCTTCTTCAGAGGGACAAAAAGGCTTATTGTACATTTTTCTCCCAGTGATGTTACTGTTCAGAAAGTTTTAGGTTTCTTTTGTAGAATTATTTCAAGGTTAGCATCTTATTTTTTTTGGATAATTTAAATATGTAAAATTTCAATCGTTTGGTTTTTGCATATGCTAAAATTCATTTTGAGCCCTCACTTGTAAGTAAACTCATCATACTGAGTTAGTATTATGTTAGGTTCAAAGTCAAAGTAGATTTATGATGTAGTAAAATTGACTTTTCTGTGTGGTTTTAAGTGGGTTCCCGAGAATTTGACATGTATAATCTTTTAAGGAAAGACCTGTTAATATACCAATTTCATTACTTTATAGTGTACTTTGTATATAAAGGTACTAAAAATAAAATACTTTGAAGAGGTGTAGTATATTAGAACAAGGTAGTTTTGTTTTTTTCTGGGGGAAAGGAGGGCTGGAGTGTTTTTGTTTTTGTTTTTGACAGTATGTGTACATGTAACAGCTTGAGTTTTTGTGTATATCCTTTAATCATCTGATCCATGACCTTTATTAGGCAGGGGCATTTATCATTAACATTTAATATTTAACATTTAAAATTGAACACGAAAAGTGCTGGAGTAACCAAAAACAGAATATTTTTGTTAAGAAAATGTGTACAAACAGGAGCGGGAGATACAGGCGTCCACTTATGGAATGAATAAGTCATGGGGATAGAAGGCACAGCATAGAGAATAGCGTCAGTGGTGTTGTGTGGTGAGATGGTAGCTACACTACTAATGAGCACAGCATAACGTATAGACTTGTCCAATCACTATGTTATGCACCTAAAACTAATATAATATTGTGTATCAAGTATACTTCCATTAAAAGAGAATTTTGTGCAAACCATACAGAAGATCATGTATTTACTTTTTTCTGAATGTCCTTTCCATTTTTCTTAATTTTTGAAAATACTAATTGTTGGGTATTTTAGAAATATCTTAGTTTACATCGACACTTCTTTTATTATGTAGCAATTTAGTTTTTGTTTTCACAAGGCATACTGTGAATTTTTTAAGTCTTGATGTTTTGATGATCATTTAAGTATCTTCCTGCTGAATTAACATTTCTTTTCCTCCACCCAAAAGGGAGAATTGTACAGTGACTGTTTTGAGAAATTAGCTAAGTTTTCATTTGGTGGGTTAGAATGTGAATTAAATATATTGGAGAAATTATTAAATAGTTTTGGTGTTCAAAGACTTTTTTCTTCTTACAGTCTATTGTTTGAATAAATTTGTCACTGTTTGAATTTTATTTTGTTAACCAAAACCAATAATAAATGTCTGTAACCGTTGCTGCTTATAATATCAGTTAACTTTATACTACATGTTAAACTTAAGCTTCTTCTTTGGACTTTATAGAGTTGAAGACAGAGTAAGTTCAATTTTTAATCTGTTATTAAAGCTTTTCTTGAGGTAATGAAATGATGCTTAGCTGGTATATTTTATTAATTGGTGCATTACCAATCTTAGAGTAAAAAAAGATGTTGTCTTTAGTATTAAAAAGTAATATTGCTGACATTTTAAAGATTAAAATGATTCCACCAGTATTACGTTTCTTGCTTCTTTAAATGAATGTTGATGTGTTTGCATATTAAATATAATTGTGTTCTAGGTTAACTTCTCAGCCTGGTGCTACATTACCAAACGGACATAGTAGCTTATGTGAGTATTCTGTTATGAAATGGTTAGTATTGAAATTCTTACTAATGTTATTAGAGTAAGTGTTAAAGTGGGGTAAAACAGTGATTTACTAGAATGTTCAGCATATCGTTGGAAATGACTGGATTTCAGTCATAGCGAATACTTATGTAATTGTT
Organism: Panthera pardus; assembly: GCF_024362965.1. Lineage (NCBI taxonomy): Eukaryota > Metazoa > Chordata > Mammalia > Carnivora > Felidae > Panthera > Panthera pardus. The sequence continues at coordinate 22,263,018 of NW_026526832.1, forward strand.
AAACATTGAGAAATCAGTACAAATGAAATAATTTAAATTATTATGATGGGTTATAAACAGTTATCAAAAGTTTAGATTATTGGAGATTAAAACTATTTAAGAGGTTATATTGAATTTTTTGTAGTCTTTTAAAAGTAATTTTTGACGTATTTTTTTTTTTCTTTTTATACTCTGTACTTTGAAATGTAAATCTCTCTCTTCTTGTAGCCCTTCGAAGCCATCCCCTTCGAGGGGAAAAGAAGGGAGATGGGGACCTTTCTTGTATAAATGGTGACATGGAAGTCAGAAAAAGTTGTCGTTCCAGGAAAAACAGATTCGAAAGCGTGAACCAGAGTTTGTTATTTGATCAACTAGTAAATAGGTATGAATGCTTAAACAGTAAGCAGTTTCATTTAATTAATTTATTCCCTTGATTTTTCAGATTTCAAAATTTCAAAATCAAATTTCAGATTTGAAAAAACCATTGATTTTTAAGGTTGTTATGTTTTAAAAAATAAGCGGTGACTTAGCGATAAATGTAATTATTTTAAAACTTACTTTGAATTAGCAGTGATTAGCAATTACTATCAGTTTCTAGTCAGTTTATTAGTTTTAGTAGTTTATGTAATAGCTAAATTTTTCTCCTCCTTTTTAAGCTCTTGTGTGTAAATAGTATAGAAAATAATTTTTTTCTGTCTTCACTGTTCTAGTCCTTTATTATTTGTTCATTAACAATTTGTTTTTGACAATTTTCAAGCAACATTAGGTTCCATTATTGATATGTAGTAAGTATAGTTTTGCTTAGTCAAGATTTTGAATTAAAGGTTTTTTGAGACTGGGTATATGGGATATAGCTAGTGAATGAGCCTAGTCGATTGCTCAGTATCTACATGCAATGAAATTTTTCTTCTCAGATGATAAATTATCCTACTTAATCCTTGCAGTGGCCTTGAGAGGGCAGGTCAGTACAATCCCATTTTAGAAGAGAAGAAATTATATTCTATAGTGGTAATGTCAAGTTTGAGTATTAGTTATTATTTGTTAAGTACTTAGATCATTATCTAGACACATAGTAACTACTATATAAATGTGTTTAAAAGGTAAAATGTGGTAATGCCAGCCTGTATTTCATGGAGGTCAGTGTTCTCTAATTTTTAAAAAATATCTGTTCGGTTAACCTTATGTTGGCTTTAAACTTTTTACAGATTGTTTATCCTATAAATTTTCTTAACACCATCTTCAAATAAAAAGATTGAATTCTTATTATTTTCATTGCCTTGGATCTAGTAGTTATTTATAGTGGCATTGTGGAGTTAAATATTTGGAGTATTATGAACAAAAGTTCTATTTTGTAAGTTTTAAATATATTAAGGTAGAAGATGTTCTGGATTTTTAGGGGGGACATTATCTTCTGATGGCTGCTGATTCAGAAAGATGTTTAATTAGGATGCTATCTACAGTTACATATCAGAGATAATTAAATTATGCTTTGATGAAGAGTGCTCTTTCATGTGTATGCCACATGTGGTCTCACAATTGTCTAAATCCTAGTTTTATTATGTGATTGTAGTACTGCTGAAGCTGTACTACAGGAAATGGACAACATTAACATCAGACGGAATCGTCGGTCAGGAGAAGTAGAACGACTTAGAATGTGGACAGATACAGAATTTGTGAGTATATTTACTTTAACAACCTTTGCAAATATTTTTTATTTTGGTTGAGGGATTCATATGGAGAGTGAGCAGCACTGGATTTTCTTAAATTAACAGAATTGTTCCTTTTCTTTGGTTTCTCTTTAGTTTGGGATTTTATGTTTTCTTCTTCTATCCTTAACTGTATTTGCTGCAACCTTTCCCAAAAGATTCCCTAAACTTTTGCCAGAACAGTTATCTTAAAGTACGGCTCTGATTCTGTTACTTTTCTTTTCTTTTCTTTTTTTTCTTTTTTTTTTTTTTTTTTTAGTTTTTTTTAAGTTAAGTTTATTTATTTTGAGAGAGAGAGAAGGAGAGAAAGAATCCCAAGCAGGCTCCACGTTGTCAGCACAGAGCCTGATGCGGGACTTGAACCCACGAACTGTGAGATCATGACCTGAGCCAAAGTCGGACACTCAACCGACTGAGCCACCTGGGCGCCCCTGATTCTGTTACTTTTCTGATCTGAACCTTTGATGTTCTTTTTATTGTGTACTGAATTAATTAGAAATACCTTGACCTTCATAATCAGGATTCAACTTTATCTTCTCACACACTATTGCCCAAGTATAAACAAATAATTCTTCCTTTATCTTTTACTTCTGGTAATACTGTTGGTTAGGGACTGCTGTAGTCCTACCTTTGTTTCATGGTTCGTCTCAAATGCTGCCTCCCTTCCCCTTAGCAACAAGAGGATCATCTCTCTGAATTCTAGAGTATGTTGTACCTTTTTTGTTTTTAAAGCATTTTTTAAAAGTCTTTTTAAATTTTTTTTATTTTTTTTTATTTTTAATTTTTTTTTTTTTTTTTAACATTTATTTATTTTTGAGACAGAGAGAGACAGAGCATGAACGGGGGAGGGGCAGAGAGAGAAGGAGACACAGAATCGGAAGCAGGCTCCAGGCTCTGAGCCATCAGCCCAGAGCCCGACGTGGGGCTCGAACTCACGGACCGCGAGATCGTGACCTGAGCCGAAGTCGGACGCTTAACCGACTGAGCCACCCAGGCGCCCCTTTTTAAATTTTTTTAATGTTTATTTATTAAAAAAATTTTTTTTAGCGTTTATTTATTTTTGAGACAGAGACAGAGCATGAGCAGGGGAGGGGCAGAGAGAGAGGGAGACAGAATCCAAAGCAGGCTCCAGGCTCTGAGTTGTCAGCACAGAGCCTGATGTGGGGCTTGAACTCATGAACTGCAAGATCGTTACCTGAGCCAAAGTCAGACGCTTAACTGACTGAGCCACCCAGGAGCCCCTAATGTTTATTTATTTTTTAGACAGAGAGAGACAGAACACGAGCAGAGGAGGGTAGAGAGAGGGAGACACAGAATCCGAAGCAGGCTCCAGGCTCTGAGCTGTCAGCACAGAGCCCGACGTGGGGCTCGAACTAATGAGCTGTGGGATCGTGACCTGAGCTGAAGTCGGACACTCAACTGACTGAGCCACCCAGGCGCCCCTTAAAGCATTTTTTTTTTAATGTTTATTTATTTTTGAGAGAGAGAGAGCATACACAAGGGAGGGGCAGAGAATGAGGGAGAGATTGAATCCCAAGGGATTGAATCTGTGCTGTCAGTGCAGAGCCTGATGCGGGTCTAGAACCTATGAACCGTGAGATCATGACCTGAGCCGAAATCAAGAGTCAGACACTTAACCAATTGAGCCACCCAGGCCCCCTACTACCTTTCTTATTTTTTAAAAAATATTATTTTAACATTTATTTATTTTTGAGAGAGAGAGCGCAAGCAGGAGAGGGGCAGAGAGGGAGACAGAATCCAAGCAGGCTCCAGGCTCTGAGTTGTCAGCACAGAGCCTGATATGGGGCTTGAACTCAAGAACTGTGAGGTCATGACCTGAGCCGAATATCAAGAATCAGACACTTAACTGACTGAGCCACCCAGGCACTCCTACATTGTACCTTTTTTTTTTTTTTTTTTTTTTTTATGGCATTTAACTTGTTTTACTTTGTTTTATAGTTACCTGTGACTTATCTTACTCCATCCTACTAGGCTATAATTTGCTTGAGGGAGAAAGTGTGTTCATGGCACTGTAGTTTTAAATTTTCAAATATTTTGTAAGTTTGTTTTATTTTTCCTCCTGACTCTTACATTTATTGATTTCAGGAAGCTCCGTTTTTCATGAATCTGTGTCTTGCAAATAGGTGCTCAGTAAATTTCAAGAGTGGTCATATCCCATTAGGTTAATGATATTTATAGCCAGGAATAAATTCCATGTTAATGTTTGACAGATTTTTCTCTTTAACAGGAAAACATGGATATGTATTCAAGAGTGAAAAGGCGAAGAAAGTCACTGAGAAGAAATAGTTATGGGATACAAAATCATCATGAAGTGTCTACTGAGGGCGAAGAAGAAGGTTTGTAAAGCACCTTATGAAATAAATACTACAGAGTTCAGGGGGGAGGGAAGAAAATTATATACAAGTAATACACATGTAATATTGCTGAGTGGGTGATTTTTGGCTTTAGAGGTCTGTATTGTGTAATTTGGAATAATTTTTATTTGATTGGCATTCTGAGTTTTCACCTTCATTTGGAAAAACACCTTTATTTGTAGCTAGCTATTGGTAGCCCTCCAGTGACCTAATCTGGTGACATTTGCCATGAGCTGATTTATTGTTAGGTGAGGCTTCTTTTGTGTTTCTAATTGGAAGCCCTTATCCACAGTCACCTTCTACCCGTATTCTCTGAATCTCTGATTATTTGGGCCCCAAATTTAGTTATGGACTGAGGAGTCAGTGGTAAAATTTAAAGAAAGAGGGACTGCTAGTTCTAGTGGAGGGAGTGGTACTGCTCTTTTCCAAGGCTTGTCTGGGTTCTGAACTAAAGAACCCCAGCTGAATTTGTGGGACTGCAGCTAGGAACATGATGAAAGTACATTTGCCCCAAAGATTATAAATCCATGACTAGCACACTGTAGGTTTTAATTCTGTAGGTGTTAATCTTCATTGAAATGGATTTTCAGAAGATTTGGTGTATTGTAAATGAAGGATAGTTTTATTTTACAAGGAAATCTTACTAGTTCCTACTATGTGTATACCTTTGATGGACAGGAATGGGTTTATTTCTCAAATTCTGTAATTAATATATTATTAGCAAGTTTTGAAGAGCTGATATTTCTAATGAAGGTGCTTTATTGAGCAAATATTGTTGTTGTTACAGTTAGAACCTCTATATTGCTTCCTTTGGAGAAAATCAGTATAGGCCAGACAGATTTATAATGTGATTTTTGCCTTTTCATTAACTGAACACCTTTATAGAGTTTTCAAAGTAGATTTGCCATGTTTAGAATTTCTTCCCATAATAAATAGTGTGTTATAGTGCAGGTGTTTCTCAAAAAGCAATATTTTTCGAAGGTTTAAAGAGATTTATTTGGGTAGGAGTAATTTAGATAATACTATATTTGGTGATTTTGTCTAGAACTTAATAAAAATATTTATAAACTTAGAATATGCTTTCGGATGTCATGACTAAAATATAAAGTGCTTTGCATTTTAGTATCCTATTTCACTCAGTATCACTAGTGGTTTTATGGTTTTTCCTGTGCTTTAATATGGTTGTGTTATATTGATAATTCCTATGGTTAAAAAGTTAATCACAAAGTGTATTGCATTTGGAGACCATAAACCAGTAAATTTTCATATGACTTAATTAATTTTTTAAAAGATTTTATTTTAAAGTAATCTCTATACCCAATGTGGGGCTTGAACTCAAACCTGAGATCAAGAGTCATAGGCTGTATGACTGAGCCAGCCAGGCACCCCAGACTTTTATTTTAAACTATAAATGGATGTCATATCATAGCTATAGCCAAACCACTTTTTAAAAATAAACTTTTAGATTTATGTATGTTATAATTTATTTTTAAATAAGCTTTTAAGATTTATGTATATTATAATTTATTTTTAAATGTATAGTTAGGTGAATTATAAAGTGATCACTTATGTCAAGAAATAAATGTATTAACACCCCAGAAATCTGCTTCATGCTCCCTCCCAATTCCTACCTGCATTTTCCTACCAAAATAGAACTAATTTGTGCTTATCTCTTGTCAGCAGGCCTAACAAACCATTGTATTGCCAACAAAAATTGCTCTTGCTGTAACATTAGTAATTATCTTGTAAGCATATTTTTTTGAACTACCGAGTGGTATTTGAATACTAACATTATTCACTGGTGGATAACTGGGCATTAAAATGAAGTTTGCTCTAGTAAAATTTTGATTTGTCTTCTATTATACCTTTGTATGACCAAAGAGATTGAAAGATCATAAGAATACCTAGGTTATTTAGCAGAGAACTGTATTATTTGTTGGAAAGGCTTTTTTTTTTTTTTACATCTATCTAGGTTGGTTTTTAATTGTAGTGATACATGCTGTATCATAAAATGTTGACACATTTAAATGTTACCTGTGCAGAAAGAGTAAAAGATAAAATGTAAATATTCAGTTCTAGAGTGAACCATTCCTTGTGGATTAAAACAGTTCTTTTTCCTTTTGTGTGGGGGAAACTAGAATCTCAAGAGGAGGATGGAGACATAGAAGTTGAGGAGGCAGAAGGGGAAGAAAATGATAGACCATACAATTTGAGACAAAGAAAAACAGTGGATAGATACCAAGCACCTCCAATAGGTAAGAAATGCTGAATAATTTCGTTTCTTTTAAAAATTTTTTTTTAATGTTTATTTATTTTTGAGACAAAGAAAGACAGAGCATGAATGGGGGAGGGTCAGAGAGAGGGAGACACAGAATCTGAAGCAGGCTTCAGGCCCCGAGATGTGAGCCCAGAGCCCGACACAGGGCTTGAACTCATGGACTGTGAGATCATGACCTGAGCCGAAGTCGGACCCCAACCGACTGAGCCACCCAGGCGCCCCTGAATAACTTCGTTTTGTAGTTGAGTAGCTTATTCCGTACCACCCCTTCAAAAATACAAGTGTTGTGGAGTTTAAAGTTTTTATTTATTTATTTGTTTATTTAATACTCTTTGTTTTTTTAAGTTTATTTATTTTGAAAGAGAGAGAAAGTGTGAGTAGGGGAGAGACAGAGAGAAAATCCCAAGAGGGTCCACACTTGCAGTGCGGAGCTCAACATGGGGCTTGATGTGAGGCTTGATGCAGGGCTCAAACTCAGGAACCTCGAGATCATGACCCAAGCTGAAGTTGGGTGCTTAACTGACTGAGCCACCTAGGTGCCCCAATTCACTGGTTTTGAGTTTATTTACAGGGATTATGCAGTCATCACCACTGTTTAATTCTAGAATATTTTTGTACTTCTACACTTTCATCCCCCCAGCCCCTGGCAACCATTAATGTACTTTCTGTCTATAGATTTGCTTTTTTTGTGACCTTTTGTGTCTAGCTTCTTTCGCTTAGCATAATGTATTTAAGGAAGGACTGAGATATTTGTATGAGATACTCAAACTCTTATGCTCTAAAATGATGTTTGATTCTCTGGAAGGAGTGAATCAGAGTTACTATGGCAGCCCTCTAGTACATGCAGCCTAGGTATGCAGACATTACTCCAGTTAGGAGCCATTATCACAGATAGCCTTGTTAATAATGGGGGAGATGTGTAAAGATAGAAAAAAGATTCTGAATCATTTCTTTTTAGATTAAAAAAAATATTGAGGTATGAATGAAATACAGTTTACTGCAGTTGCACATATTTAACATGTAGTTTGACAAGTTGGAAATACCTTAGATATATACCTATGAAACTATCATTACCATCAAGGTAGTGAACATGTTTATCAGCCCCCAAAATATCTTTCTGCCTGTTTGTAATCTCCTTCTAACCTTCTTATGCCATCCGCATCCCAATCCTGAGGCAGTCACTGATCTGATTTGCTTTCTATAACCATAGATTAGTTTACACTCTTTTGAATTTTATGTACAATATACCCTTTATTGTCTTTCTTTCACTCACCATAATTTTAAGACTCATGCATGTTGTTGAATATAACAATGTGTTTCTTCTTGTACAGAGTAGCTTTCCATTGTATGGGTATATCATAATTTGTTTATACATTCATTTGTGGGTAGATATTTGGATTATTGACATTTCTAATATTTAGTTATTATAAATAAGTTGTGAACATTCACGTGCAAGTCTTTGGGCATATTTTTTCATTTTTCTTATAAACACTGAGGAGTGGACAGCTGGGTTTTGTGATTAGGGTATGTTTAATATGCTAAGAAATTGCCAAACTGTTTTCCAAAGTGATTGTACCAATTAGATTCTCCCTGAGAGTGTATGGGAGCCCAGTTGCACCATTCTCTTGCCAACACTTGCTACAGTCAACTTTTTGAAATTAATTTTAGCACATAGTTATTGTAGTTTTAATTTACATCTCCTCAATGACACTGAGCATCTTATGTGCTGATTTGCCAGTGTTATCTCTGGTGAAGTGTCATTTCAAATCTCTTGCCCGCTTTTTCCAATTGAGTTGTTTATTTTCTTAATATGGAGTTTTTTGAGAGTTCATTATGTATTCTGGGTATCAGTCCTTTATCAGATATGTGATTTGCAAATATTTTGTCTGCAGCTTATTTCTTTTATTTTCTCTTGTTTTCTTATTTCTTTCACTTATTTTCTTAGTGTCTTTCAAAGAGTAGAATTTGTAATTTTGATGAACTCCAATTTATTAATTTTTTTAATGGATTATGCTTTTGGTGTGGTAACCAAAAAAAATCTTTGTTTAACCAAAAGTCACAAATACTTAATTTAACATCTTTTTAGAGTGTTTACTTGCAACTTAAGGTATCCACAAAGTTTTTATTTTTGTTGTGCTCCTTCTAGATAGTATTTGGAACTTGAACACCTGTGACTAGCTTTCATTCAGAAAGTTAACAGAAGTAATTTCTACTCCTTTGATAACATCAATTTATCAATTTGTTATTAGTTATTTCTGTGTTGTCCCTTTTTTATTAAGTCCCAGCTCATCAAAAAAAGAGAGAAAACACGCTGTTTGATATTCATAGATCTCCAGCAAGAAGAAGCCATATCAGGTATGTTTTGTTGGTTTTCAAAAGGAGGAAATAATCATATCTGTCATTTAGATATATCCTTTAAATAATATATAACAACATTTCTCATAATTAGAATATAGGTATTGATAGTGTTAATAATGCCAATGAGGGACTAAATGGTTTCTTTCTCTTCTTTGCTTTTCTTTCTTTGCTTTCTTTCCTTTAAATGTTTATTTATTTATTTTTGAGAGAGACAGAGAGAGAGTGAGCTGGGGAGGGATAGAGAGAGAGGGAGACACAGAATCCGAAGCAGGCTCTAGGCTCCAAGCTGTCAACACAGAGCCTGATGCCGGGCCCGAACTCACGAACTGTGAGATCATGACCTGAGCTGAAGTTGGATGCTCAACCAACTGAGCCGCCCAGGTGCCCCAATATCTTTCTTTTTTTAATTAGTGACTAGTAGTTATTATGCTACATGTGACTATTTTCTTCCTGGTTCAGTTTGCCTGGAATAGTTACTGTTTTAACAATTATGTTCCCTAATGCTACATAGCTCTCTGCTCTCTTGGTAGAGTTGAATCTAAACCACTCACATTGCTTTCATTTGAAACACTGGTTCAGTTAGTCTTTCCTACCTTTTTTCCCCCCTTTTGCCCTTTCTTTTATATATAGATACAAAGGACACTGGTTTTGAAACTGTCTTATCTATTATGTTTTCTGAAAAGGTAGTATACTCATGGAATAAACAATTAATAAAAATTTAAAAATAGATATGAAGAGCTTCTTTTTTTCTAGTTTTAGTAGTCTCTCACTCTCCCATAGTAACATATGTTCATATACATGTATGTGTGCTTACACATTGTTAGCCCTTCTTTTTACACAACATATATTGTGCACATTGTCTTATACCTTGTTTTTTTCACTTAATTCATTTTAACTGTCTTTTCATTTCTGTATAGTGAAATTTCACATTTATGTTTATAGTTACCTATTACATTTATAGATATACTCTAATATTTAAATTAGTCCTTTATTGAGAGATGTTTTGGTCTTTGTTATTACAAAATAGGACATAATGAATAGCCTTGCACAATCTTCATTTTACATGTTTACAAATGTATTTGTAGGATAAATTCACAGAAGTTGGATCTCAGAGTTAAAGGGAATAGGAGATTGTAACTTTGATTAGTTTGCAAACCACCAAGTAGTGTATGAAAGGGCCTATTTTCCCATGTTTCTACAAACAAAATGTATTTTTAAACTTTAGCATTTTTGCCAGTCTGAGAGTTGAAAAGGAGATCTTGGTTTATTTAAAATTTCTGTATCTCTTATCAGAGCATTTTTTCATATGTTTAAAAGCCATTTGTTTTTCCTTTTTTTGAAACGTGTACAAAGTTTACCTATTTTTCTAATAGATTGTTTTTCTTTTATCTACTTTAAGTAGTTTTTTTACATCCTGAAGAGATTAGTCCTTTGTCATAAATTGCCAATGTTTTTCCTTGGTTCAGACTTTGTCTTTTTTTGACATTGTTTTCAGTTGTCTTTACGAAGAGGTTTTTATTTTTATGTAGTCAAATTTATCAAACTATTTTTTTAAGGCTTTTAGATTTTATTTTATTTTATTAAAAAAATATTTTTGAAAGAGAGCGGGCATGCATGAGCGGAGAAGAGGCAGAGAGGAAGATAGAGAATTTCAACCAGGCTCCATGTTGTCAGTGCAGAGTTTGACATGGGGCTCAAACTCATGAACTGTGAGATCATGACGTGAGCAGAAATCAAGAGTCAGACGCTTAACCTGCTTGAACTACCCAGATGCCGCTAGATTCAAATCATAGTTGGAAAAACCTACCCAAATCCAAAGTTTTCAAGGAGTTCATCTTTGTTTATTTTTATGGTATCATTTTTTTCACGGTTTTTATTATTTATTTATTTATTTATAATATGAAATTTATTGTCAAATTGGTTTCCATACAACACCCAGTGCTCATCCCAACAGGTGCCCTCCTCAATGCCCATCACCCACCCTCCCCTCCCTCCCACCCCCCCATCAACCCTCAGTTTATTCTGTTATTAAGAGTCTCTTATGGTTTGGCTCCCTCCCTCTCTAACTTTTTTTTTTCCTTCCCCTCTCCCATGGTCTTCTGTTAAGTTTCTCAGGATCCACATAAGAGTGAAAACATATGATATCATTTTTTTACTTTTAAATTTTGATTCATTTGAATTTTATGGTGTAAGATTTGTAGTACAGATCCAACTTTTTTTCACAGATGGAAAAATGAGTTTTCCCAAGCTCATTTATTGAATCAGTTCGTGATTTCTCCATTGATTCTCTTTGCCACATTTATCATATATCAGATTACATGTTTTGTTCTGCTTCTGGATATTTTTTCCATTCATATTGAATACTGTTTAAGTTGTTGAGGCTTTTTAATATGTTGTAATATTTATAACTAATCCCTTAAATTTCCTTTGAATGTGATTTTACATTATTTGTGTTATTTTTGTTTTTAATATTATTCAGTTATGTTTTAAAGTGTTATGTGTGGTTCTTGCACATTTATTGTTAATTTTTTCTTACCTAACTTACTTTTTCTGTTGCTTCTGTGAGATTCCCTTGTCATTTTTTTTCCATTATATTTTCTCATTATATTTCATTTTTCCATTATATTTTCTCTCTGATTCATATATATAACAATTTCAGCATATTAATTTTGTGTACCCCTCTTCTTTATTGGGGATTCTCCTAGCTTGTCCATGTTATGATTGATGCTTAAGAAAGATGTACTTTTGTCATGTTAAAGATTTATTTATTTTTTATTTTATTTATTTATTTTTAAAATATTTATTTTGAGAGAGAGAGCATGCATGAGCAGGGGAGGGGCAGAGAGAGAGAGAGAGAGAGAGAGAGAGAGAGAGAGAATCGCAAGTAGGCTCTGTGCTGTCAGTGCGGGAGCTAGAACTCATGAACCGGGAGATCATGACTTGAGCCGAAATCAAGGGTCAGATGCTTAACCTAAGGCCACCCAGGTGCCCCAAAGATTTATGTGTTTTTTAAGTACTTGAATTTTCTTAAAAAAAAAAAAAAATCAAAACAAGAATATTGATCGATTGTTTTCAAATTGTTAAGGTCTATGGAGATCTTTCATCTCAGATTTATTATTAAGATTTATTAATTATTTTAATAGATTTTCTAATGTTGAATCTTTTAGATGCAAGTGCCTTTTGTTTTCTGATTTTGTAATTAATTTCTATATTTGTTGCACTGTGATTAGAGAATGTTGTTTGTATTGTACTTAGTGAAGTTTCCTGGTGGTTGAATATATAGTCTATAGGCATTTGAAAAGAAATATTCTTTATTTTTAAACCACAGGTTGAAACTCAATTAAGTATGTTATTTATCATATTTTTTAGGTTGCCTTTATTATTATACTTTTGTTCATTTTGTATTCTTTTCACTTTGGATGTGGACGGAAAGGGTGAATTAAAGTCTTCCTAGTACTAGGATGTCTATATCCCTTTCTTCTTTTGCGTGCTATAAGTTTTGTTTTTTGGGTGTTGTTGCTGTGTTGAGTTGTCCATAACTACTTACAGTCAGAAACTTTATTATGATTTGTCATTTTGCCTTTGAAAATATTCTCCCTTTGGGGCGCATGGGTGGCTCAGTTGGTTAAGTGCCTGACTTTGGCTCAGGTCAAGATCTCGCAGTTTGTGAGTTTGAGTCCCAGGTTCAGCTCTGTGCTGACAGCTCCGAGCCTGGAGCCTGCTTCAGATACTGTCTCCCTCTCTCTCTCTCTGCCTTTGCCCCACCGCACTCTATCTCTGTCTCTTTCTTTCAAAAATAAATAAACACTAAAAAAATTCTACTTTGTTTCATTTATTTCTTTTATACTAATTTATAGTCTGATGTTAGGTTTTTACCCATATCTTTGTTTGGCTTGTATACTTTTGGTTCTTTTATTTCTCATCTCTCTGAATCACATTAAACATCTCCTGTTTTCAGCATAGAGCCATGTTCTGATTTTGCTTTTAAAGTTTTATTTATTTATTTTTAGAGAGAGCTTGTGTGTGTGCATGTGTGGGAGAAGGATAGAGAGAGAGAGAGAGAGAGAGAGAGAGAGAGAGAGGGAGACAATCCCAAGCAGGCTCCATGCTGAGTGTGGAGCCTGATGCAGGCGCTTGATCTCACAAACTGTGAGATCATGACTTGAGCTGAAACCAAGAGTCAGACGCTTAACTGACTGAGCCAGCCAGCTGCCCTGAGCTATGTTCTGATTTGAGATTCAGTCTAAAAATCTTATTTTCATAATTGTGTCACATTTATTTCCATTTGTTGATATGACTGTTGTTTTTACTTCCGTTATTTTATCTTACTTTTGTTTAGTTTTTATGGTCTTAAGCATTTCACTGTGTGATATTTCTTTCTTCAACATTTTCTCATGGAACTTCTCAAATATCTAGAAGAGTTGGAAGAATTTTATAGTGAATACTAGCATACCCACCACAAAGATTCTACAGTTTTCATTTTATACTTTCTTTTTTTATTTTTGTTTTTATTTTATTTATTTTTTAATTTTTATTTAATTTATTTTTTTAATTTACATCTAAGTTAGCATATAGTGCAACGATGATTTCAGGAGTAGATTCCTTAATGCCTCTTGCCATTTAGCCCATCCCCCCTCCCACAATCCCTCCAGTAACTCTCTGTTTGTTCTCCATATTTAAAAGTCTTTTATGTTTTTGTCCCCCACCCTGTTTTTATATTATTTTTGTTTCCCTTCCCTTATGTTCATCTGTTTTGTATCTTAAATTCCTCATGAGTGAAGTCATATGGTACTTGTCTTTCACTGACTAATTTCGCTTAGCATAATACCCTCTAGTTCCATCCACGTCACTGCATGTGGCAAGATTTCATTCTTTTTGATTGCCAAGTAATACTCCATTGTGTGTGTGTGTGTGTGTGTGTGTGTGTGTATGTACGTACATGTATATATATATGTGTGTATATATATATATATATATATATATATATATACACACATCTTCTTTATCCATTCATCTGTCGATGTACATTTGGGCTCTTTCCACACTTTGGCTACTGTCAATAGTGCTGCTATAAACATTGGGTGTGTGTGTGCCCCTTTGAAACAGCACACCTGTATCCCTTGGGTAAATACCGAGTAGGCCAATTGCTGGGTCGTAGGGTAGTTCTATTTTTAATGTTCTGAGGAACCTCCATACTGTTTTCCAGGGTGGCTGCACCAGTTTGCATTCCCACCAGCAATGCAAAAGGGTTCCTCTTTCTCCACATCCTCGCCAACATCTGTTGTTGCCTGAGTTGTTCATGTTAGCCATTCTGACAGGTGTGAGGTGGTATCTCATTGTGGTTTCGATTCGTATTTCTCTGATGATGAGTGATGTTGAGCATGTTTTCGTGTGTCAGTTGACCATCTGGATGTCTTCTTTGGAGAAGTGTGTATTCATGTCTTTTGCCGATTTCTTCACTGGATTATTTGGGGTTTTTTTGGGTGTTGAGTTTGATAAGTTCTTTATAGATTTTGGATACTAACCCTTTATCCAATATGTCATTTGCAAATATCTTCTCCCATTCTGTCACTGCCTTTTAGTTTTGCTGATTGTTCTTCCTTGCTCTGCATAGGCTTTTTATTTTGATGAGGTCCCAATAGTTCATTTTTGCTTTTGTTTCCCTTGCCTCTGGAGACGTGTTGAGTAAGAAGTTGCTGCAGCCGAGGTCAGAGAGGTTTTTGCCTGCTTTCTCCTCGAGGATTTTGATGGCTTCCTGTCTTACATTGAGGTCGTTCATCCATTTTGAGTTTACTTTTGTGTATGGTGTAAGAAAGTGGTCCAGGTTCATTTTTCTGCATGTCGCTGTCCAGTTTTCCCAGCATCACTTGCTGAAGAAACTGTCTTTATTCCATTGGATATTCTTCCCTGCTTTGTCAAAGATTAGTTGGCCATACGTTTGTGGGTCCATTTCGGGGTTCTCTATTCTGTTCCATTGATCTGAGTGTGTGTTTTTGTGCCAGTACCATACTCTCTGGATGATTACAGCTTTGTAATACAGCTTGAAGTCCGTGTTATACTTTCTTTATCAAATATATATCTCTACCCATATGTCAATCTATCTTAGTTAAAAAAAATTTTTTTAATGTTTATTTTTGAGAGAGAAAGAGAGAGAGAGCGCACACAGGGGAGGGGCAGAGAGAGAGGGAGACACAGAATCTGAAGCAGGCTCCAGGCTCTGAGCTGTCAGCACGGAGTCAAATGTGGGCCTTGAACCCATGAACTCTGAGATCATGACCCAAACTGAAGTTGAATGCTTAACTGACTGAGCCACTCAGTCTCCCCAATCCATCTCAGTTTTTAGATGCATTTCTAAGTATGTTGCAGACATCAGTATACTTCTCTTAAATTCTTCAGCATGTATATCAAGTAACTAAAGTTCAGTGTTTATTTAGGTTTTTTTTTTCTTTTAGGTAAAATTTACACGCAAAGAAATGCACAAATCTTGTTTGCCTTTGCTTTTTTTAAAAAAGTGAACTTCTAAAAAAAAAAAAAGTGAACTTCTTATTGTAGAATAGGTTTAGATTGACAGAAAAATTTTGAAGCTAGTACAGTGAGTTTCCATATAGCCTATACCCAGTTTCCCTTATCATTAACACTTATCACTAGTATGGTGCATTTGTTGTAATTATTGAACTAATAGTGATATAATATTATGTACTAAAGTCCATACTTTATTCATATTTTCTTAGTTGTTACCCAATGTCCTTTTTCTATTCGAGGATTCTATCTAGAATACTACATACATTTTGTAGTCATGTCTTGTTAGGCTCCTATTGTGTTTCTTTAATCAACTTCATTGAGGCATAATTTATATAAACTTTACCCATTTAAAGTATTTAAAACAAAAATTTTTTTTTAAGTTTATTCTTTGGGGGCACTGGGTGATTCAGTTGGTTGAGCGTCTGACTTCAGCTCAGGTCATGACCTCACTGTCCATGAGTTCAAGCCCCGAATCATGCTCCGTGCCTACAGCTCAGAGCCTGGAGCCTGCTTCAGATTCTGTCTCCTTCTCTCTCTGCCCCTCCTCACTTGTGCTCGCTCTCTCTCTCTCTCTCTCTCTCTCAAAAATAAAGAATAAAAATAAAGTTTATTTCTGAGAGAGAGGGAGAGAGAAAGGGAGAGGCAGAGAGAGAGAGAGGGAGAGAAGCTCCCAAGCAGGCCCTGCGCTGTTCACTCAGAGCCCAGGGCAGGGCTCAAACTCATGCACTTTGAGACCATGACCACCCGGGCGGAAATCAGGAGTCAGACATTTAACCGACTGAGCCACCTACCTGCCTGCCTCCTGGCCAATTTAAGGTATTTAATTAGATAAGTTCTGACAGATGTGTATTGTTGTGATTTCACTGTTGCAATCAGGATGTAGAACATTTACATTGTCCTCAAGAGTTTTCTTATGTCCTTTTTCATTCGGACCCTAGGCAAGCACTGATCTTCTTTTTGTTATTGTATATTTGTTTCCAATTTCTAGAGTTTTGTTATATAGTATGTACTCTTCTGCCTTCACTCAGCATAATGATTTTTGAGATTCATCCATGTTGTTATGTATGTCAGCAGATTATTCCTTTTTATTGCTGAGGAGTATTCATTGTATAGACATACCAAATGTGTCATTTCTTGATGGAAATTTGGGTTTTTCTTGTTTTTGACTATTGTGCGTAAGGCAGCTGTGAATATTTGTGTGTAAATCTTTGTGTGGATATAGGTTTTAATTCTCTTGGGTAAATAGCTATGAGTGGAATGTGTAGGTCTTAATGATAGGTGATGTTTAACTTTTTAAGCAATTACCAATCTTCAAAATTTTTGTAACCATTTTACAGTTTCACTAGCAGTATGTTTGAGTTCCATTTGCTTCATATCCTCCTTAACACTTGGTGTAATTTTAACCATTTTTTTAAGTCTGTTTTGGGAGAGAGAGCGAATGGGAGAGGAGTAGAGAGAGAGAGGGAGAGAGAGAATCCTGATCTCTGCCCTGAGAGCGCTTGAAGCCACAAACCATGAGATTATGGCCTGAACTGAAACCAAGAGTTGGTCGCTCAACCAGTTCAGCCCCAACCAGATGCCCCAACTGTAGCCATTCTGATAATATATACTAGTATCTCATTTTAGTTTTTACTTCGCTGTTCCTGAGTCTTTAACCATGTTAAGCATCATTTTATTTACTTATTGGCCATTTTTATATCTTCTTTGTAAAGTTGGTGTTTAAATCTTTTGCCATCTTAAAATCAAGTTGTTTGCCTTCTTATTGAGTTTGAAGTGTTTTTATTATTTATTTATTTATTCATTTTAATGTTTATTTATTTTTGAGAGAGAGACAGAGCATGAGTGGGGGAAGGGCAGAGAGAGAGGGAGACACAGAATAAGAAGCAGGCTCCAGGCTCCGAGCTGTAAGCACAGAGCACGATGTGAGGCTTGAACTCGGGAACCGCGAGATCAGGACTTAAGCCCAAGTCGGATGCTTAATTGACTAAGCCACCCAGGTGCCCCACGTTTCAAGAGTTTTTAAAATATATTCTGGACATAAATGTTTTGTTACATATATGTTTTGCGAGTGTTTCCTCTGTCCTTTGACTTGCCATCTGTTCTCATAATGATATGTTTTAAAGGGCAAATGTTTAAAATGTTTTTTAAATGAATTTTTAATTTTGGAACAATTTTAGCTTTGCAGAAAAGTTGTGAAGGTAATATAGAGGTTCCCTTATACCACTTACCCAATTTTTGTCATTATTAACATGTTGTGGCATGTTTGTTAAAACTAAGAACTGACATTGGTACATGACTACTTGCCAACCTCCAAAATTTATTTGGATTTTAATAATGTTCTTTTTCTTTCCTTTCTTTAAATTTATTAAATGTTTATTTTGAGAGAGAGTGCGTGAGCACGCGCAAGCAGGAAAGGGGCAGAGAGAGAGAATCCCAAGCAGGCTCTGTGCCGACAGTGCAGAGCCCAATATGAGGCTTTACCCTACGAACTGTGAGGTCATGACCTGAGCTGAAATCAAGAGTCGGATTCTTAATCAACTGATCCACCCAGGTGCCCCATTAATGTTCTTTTTCTGCTGCAGAATTGAATTCAGGGTACCATATTGCATTTAGTGTTAATGTCTCCATAGTCTCTGGTCTGTGACAGTTTTTCTGTCTTCCTTTCCTTGTTTTTCATGATCTTGATAATCTTGAGGAATCCTGTCTCTGTATCTTGTGGAATGTCCCCCCAAGTTGTCTAATCATGTTTTCCTCTTTATTAGACTGGGGTTGGGGATTTTTGGAAAGATAGAAAACAGTCCATCTTGTATCACATGAAGGGGAAGCGTATCCATATGACATCACTGATAATGTTAAGTTAACCTTTATCACTTGGTTACAGTCATGCTTGCCACATTTCTCCACTGTAAAGGTACGATTTTTCCATTTCCGTAGTCTGTTCTTTACGTAAAGAGCCACTAAGTCTAACACACCTTCAAGGAAAGGTAGTGGTTTGAGAATTAAAGCTCCATCTCCTAGAGGGGGGAGTATCTACCTATATTACTTGAAATACTTTTGTAAGACATTGGCATTCTCCAATTCAAAAATATTTGTTCAATCATTTATATCAGTATGGATGCATGCATATTTATTTTATGCTTTGGGTTATAATGCAATCCTGCATTATTTTGTTATTCAAATTGTACCTGCTTTAGCTGTTGGAAGCCTTTTCAGGTTGTCTCCTCTGTCCAGTTTACATGCCTCCCTTCTTTTATTTTTTGAGTACTTCTTTATTTCCTGTCATTACAACATGTGCTAGGCTCATTGTGTATATTCCATGTCCCAGCTCTAGGATAAGCCATCTCACTAAGGAGCCCTGTTTCCTTTTATTGGGGAATAATATTTAGAAGCCAAGATCTAGACACTGTGTATGTTTGTTGGTACAAGGCCTCTCAGATAGCTAGTATAGTGTATGTGTATACACTCACCTATGGATGCAGGCACATTTATAATTGTTTCTGTATCCATCTGTATCTATGTTAAGCTAAAGATTAGTTTGTACTGAAGTTGGCTACTCTAATCCAGTATCAAAGTGTTTGTTCTAACCTTTCTCCTTTATCTTGTAACTTTCAGACATTGAGAAACCTGACTCCCACTATCTACTGTCCATCTCTTACTGGTTTCAAATTTTTATGAAGATCAGAATATCCATTTTTCTTTTATAGTTTGTGCTTTTTGAAACTTTCTTCCACCATAAGATTACAAAGGTTTTTATCCCATGTGTTTTAATAGAGGTTTTATAGTTTTAGCTTTGTGTATTATAGGAGGTAAAAGTTGTGGTTCTTTTTATGTACATGAATATCCAATATCTCAACATCACTTTTTGATGAAAAAGATGCCTCACTGAATTGGCTTGGTACTTCTGTCAAAAATATATTTTCTATATACATGTAGGTCTGGTTCTGGATTTTGTTCTACTTATCAAGCATTACCACATTGTCTTGATTTCTTTTGCTTTATAGTATATCTTGAAATCAGGTACTGTAAGTCCTTTAACTTTAGTCGTCTTTTTAAAGATTACGTTGTATATCCTAGGTCCTTTGCATTTTCATTTAAATGTTATAATCAACTTGTTAATTTCTTTCTTTTTTCTTTTTTTTTAAGTAATCTCTATGTGCAATTTGGGGCTCAAGCTCATGACTCCAAGGTCAAGAGGTACACACTCCTCTGACTTAGCCAGCCAGGCTTCCCTGTTAATTTTTTTTTTCTTTTTTTTTCTTTTTCTTTTTCTTTTTCTTTTTCTTTAAAGTTTATTTATTTTGAGAGAGCATGAGTGCTTGTGCATGAGTCGGGGAGGGGCAGAGAGAGAGAGGAGAGAGAGAATCCCAAGCAGGCTCTGCACTGTCAGCACAGAACCTGATGTGGGGCTCGATCTCATGAACCAGGAGATAAGTGATATGAGCTGATACCAAGAGTTGGATGTCTAAATGCTTAAGCGACTGAGCCACCCAGGTGCCTGCTCCTCTTAGTTTCTTTCTTTCTTTTTTAAGTTTATTTATTTAGAAAGAATGAGTTGGGGAGGGACAGAGAGAGAAGGGGCAGAGGATCTGAAGTGGGCTCTGTGCTGACAGCAGAGACCCCAACTCGGGGCTTGAACTCACCAGCTGAGCCATGAGATCATGACCTGAGCCAAAGTCGGACGCTTAACTGACTGAGCCACCTTAGGCACCCCCTGTTAGTTTCTATAGTAAAAGCCTTCTGGGATTTTATTTGGACTATAGTGAAGCTGTAGGTCAATATGGGGAGAATCAATATTGTAATAATATTTAGCCTGCCAGTTCATGAACATGGTATATCATTTAAGTCTTTTGAAATTTCTCTTAGCAATGATTTGTAGTTTATAGTGTAGAGGTTTTTTCTGTATCTTAAATTTATTTTTAAGTATTTTATGTTTAATGATTCAATGGAATTAGTTTTAAAAACTACCTTCTGGGCTGGCTCAGTCAGAAAAGTATGAGACTTTTTTTTTTCTTCAAGTTTATTTGTTCTTTTTTAAAAAAAAATTTTTTTTTTAACGTTTATTTATTTTTGAGACAGAGAGAGACAGAGCATGAATGTGGGAGGGTCAGAGAGAGGGAGACACAGAATCTGAAACAGGCTCCGAGCTGTCAGCACAAAGCCCGACGCGGGGCTCGAACTCACGGACCGCGAGATCATGACCTGAGCTGAAGTCGGCCGCTTAACCGACTGAGCCACCCAGGCGCCCTCAAGTTTATTTATTCTTGAGAGAGAGAGAGCATGCACGCAAACGGAAGAGACAAACAGACAGACAGACACACACACATAATCTGAAATAGGCTTCAGGCTCTGAGCTGTCAGCACAGAGCCCAGTGTGGGGCTCAAATTCTGAATGGTGAGATCATGAGCTGAGCCAAAGTTGGATACCCAACCAACTGAGCTACCCAGGTGCCCCAGAAGAGTATGTGACTCTTGATCTTGGGGTTATGAGTTCAAGCTCCATGTTGGGTGTAGAGATTACTTAAATAAATAAATAAAAACTTAAAAAAAAAAAAAACACTCTGGGAGTGCCTGGGTGTCTCAGTCAGTTAAGCAACTGACTTTTGATTCCAGTTCAGGTCATAATCTCATGGTTTATTAATTTGAGCCCTGCGATGGGGCTCTTTGCTGACAGTGTGGAGCCTGCTTGGGATTCTCTCTCTCCCTCTCTTTCTTCACCCCCTCTCTCTTTTTCTCTCTCTCTCTCAAAAATAATAACAATTAAAAAAATACTGTGTAAAAAAACTACTTTCTAATTGTTTACTACTAAGATTTAAAAACAGAATTGTTTTGTCTGTTAACTTGGTATCCTGTGACCTTGCCAAATTTTGTTATTCTAGTAGTTGTTTTGTATATTACTGAATATTTTCTACATAAACCATATCATCTGCAAATTGAGGCAGTTTCAATCTTTGTGAGTTTTCTTTCCTTATTGTTTCGCTAGGATCCTTGGTACAGTGGTAAAAAGAAGTTGTGAGAGTGGGTATGTGTTGTACTTGATTTTTAGGGAAACGTTCACTATTTCTCCAGTAATTAGACTGTTGAAGGTTGTTTTTTGTTTGTTTTGTTTTTGATGCTCCTTTCTAATTGAATAAGTTTCCCTCTATTCCTGTTTTATTGTGAGCTTTTACATAATAGGTTGAATTTTGGTAAATGATTTGTGTTCTTCTAATTGGTCATAATATTTCTCTTTTATTGTTAATGTGGTGAATTATATTGATTATATTCTCTGGATAAACTTTTTTTTTTGTCATGATATATATGCTTTTATTGTTTGCTGGATATAATTTGCTAATGTTCTCAGGATTTTTTTTTTTTGTTGTTGTTGTTTTTTTGTTTCTGTTTGCGAAAGGTGTCGGGTTGTAATTTTCTCTTTTTGTAATGTCCTTGGGGGTTTTGGTGTTAGTTATGCTGGTATCATTAATGGAGTTAGGAGGTATTTCTCTCTTTTGCTTTCTGAAAGGGTTTGTGTAAGATTGGCGTTACTTCCTCCTTAAATTAAAAAAAATTTAAAATTCTTTTTTTTTTTAGACAGAGAGAGACAGAGCACAAACGGGGGAGGGGCAGAGAGAGAAGGAGACACAGAATCCAAAGCAGGCTCCAGGCTCTGAGCTGTCAGCACAGAGCCCCATGCGGGCTCAAACTCACAAACCGTGGGATCGTGACCTGAGCCGGTCAGACGCTCAACTGACTGAGCACCCAGGCACACCCCCCCAAATTTTTTTTAATGTTTATTTATTTTTGAGAGACACAGACAGACAGAGCATGAATGGGGGAGGGCAGAGACAGAGGTAGACACAGAATCTGAAGCAGGCTCCAGGCTCTGAGCTGTCAGCACAGAGCCCAACGCAGGGCCTGAACCCGTGAACCACGAGATCATGACCTGAGCCAAAGTTGTACGCTCAACCGACTGAGCCACTCAGGTGCCTCTCCTCCTTAAATGTTTGATAGAATTCAGCAATGGGGAAGTATCTTGGGGAAGATTCTTTGAGATTTTGTATAGATCTTTTTTGCTTTTCATCCATTAGTTTTAGTGGATCTTGCCTTGTGGAGTGGTTTTTGATAATTCAGATAGAATTTCACTATGTGGTTCTTTTTGTTGTGTTTTGTATTTATTTTTGTACATAATTATTCTGGTTTTATTTAGGAAGGCATTTTATAGTGGTTTTTACTTTAAATTTTTATAATGGCCTCATCTTTTTTGTTAGTAGTAATTAGTTTCTTATTCTGAACATCATCTTCCCCTGAGCAAGGGTCTATTTCTGTCTATTCCCTTATCTTTTCTACTGTCCATTTTCAATTTTACTCTTTTCAGAGTTTACCATTGTCCTTTTACATAAACTTTTTTTAATTTTAAGTTTTTATTTTAATTCCAGTTAGCTAACATACAATGTTATAGAAGTTTCAGGTGTACAATATAGTGATTCAGCAAGCACTTCGATACATCACCTTGTGCTCATCACAGCAAGTGCACTCCTTAATCCCCATCACCTATTTAACCCATCCCCTAAAACACCTCCCCTCTGATAACCATCAGTTCTCTATAGTTAAGAGTCTTTTCTTACTTTTTTTCTCTCTCTCTCTCTTATTTTTTCCCCTTTGCTTGTTTGTTTTGTTTATTAAATTTCACATTTGAATGAAATCGTATGGCATTTGTCTCTCACTGACTTCACTTAGCAATATACTCTCTAGCTTCATCCATGTCATTGCAAATGGCAAGATTTCATTGTTTTTTTATGGCTGAATAATATTCCAATGTATATATATACCACATATTCTTTGTTAATTGATGGACATTTGGGTTCTTTCCATATCTTGGCTATTGTAAATAGTGTTGCGACAAAGATAGGGGTCTATTTATCCCTTTGAATTAATTTTCTTGTGTTTTTTGGATAAATACTTAGTAGGGTGATTGCTGGATCATAAGGTAGTGTTATTTTTAGCTTTTCGAGGAACCTCCATACTGTTTTTCATGGGGGCTGCACCAGTTTGAATTGCCACCAACAGTACACAAGGGTTCCTGTTTTTCCATATCCTCGAAATCTACATTTTTGAGAGGTTTTATTTGTAAGTTTTAATGATAACCCTGACTTTCTTGCTGTTAAAATTGAAGTATTTGGCTTACTTACCTTATTTGACATCTTTGTCTTTGCCTCCCATTTTTTTTTTTTTTTTTTTTTTGGTACAGTGCCATGGATGTTCTCCTGTCACCTTATTTTGTTGCTTTAGTTTTAGAACTATAGGTAAATATATTGTGCTTACAGCCAGCCTATCCTTGTTGCTGCATTTTCCTATTCGTATCTTCATTAGCTGGGATTTGCGCCGTAGCAGTTTTTATGCTTCATGGTCTCAGTATTTCTTAAGTTCTTGCATGTTCTAAACTGTTTGTAGTCTTCATACTTGAAGGAAAGTTTGGCTCAGTATAAATATTTTGGCTTATATATACACGCTTGTCTTGAGTATCTTGAATGTATTTTATTGTGTTATTGACATTGAATGCCGCTATGTTGAAACAATGTTGAAATTTGAGGGTAAATTTTTTTTTTTCCCTTTATAAGTCTGTTTGCCCTTTTGGGTGGCTACCCAAGGATTTTTTCTTTATCTTAAAAGACCAGTAACTTGATTAGTAGCATGTATTTTGTAAGTGATCATCATCTTGAGTCATTTTTGTCTGTTACACATTTTGCCCTTTCAAGTGAGTAATAACCAAATTTTTAATTTCAGTATGTTTTCCTGAATTATATTTTCAAATGTTTGCTCTTTCCTATTATTCTGATTTTTTATTTGAAGATTTCAGTTATTCCCATGTTGAATTTTTCTTTTTTATATCCATCATTTTCTCTGCTTTCCTTTTTAAATTTTTGTTACATTTTGTTGGCTGTTTTCAATTCTCTAGATCCTTTTAGGTATTTTCTAGCTTTTTATAACTAATGTTGTATTCAGTTTATCTTTATTTCTTTGTTGAGTGTTTTCCCTATGTATTTTGAAGTTTCAGTAGCTTAGAGTTTTGTCTTCTCCTGTTTTCTTATGGTGTCTTCAGTTCTTATATTTTTGCTCTATAGTTCGGCTTCATGGGTAGTATTGCTTGATAACATTTTGAAAGTTTATGGTGAAGTTATTCCTACTTTTCCCATGAACTGTGAGATCATGACTTGAGCTGAAATCAAGAGTCGGACTCTCAACTGACTGAGCCACCCAAGGCGCCCTTGATTCATCACCTTTAAACAGTGTTTTCTGATCTTCCTCATTCTCATATAGTGATAGCACTAATCTTAATTCTTCTTTAGTCACATGAAATTTGAATCATTATACTTGAATGTCTATTTTGTTTTATTAACTGTAAATAGTGCCTTTTCACTCCTACTTTTTTTTCCCTACTATTTTGTAGTCTGAGTTTGTTTGCTTAATGTATGATGAATACATTTCTTGGTCATTAAATATTCTATAAGGTCATTTTCATGACTTCATATCATTTTTATTTATATTGATAATATACCTAATTCCAAATTATTAGACAATAAGATTATTATTATTTATTTAGGTATTTTTTTTTTACATTTATTTATTTTTGTGAGAGAGAGACAGCACAAGTGGGGTAGGGGCAGAGAGAGAATGAGACACAAAATCCGAAGCAGGCTCCAGGCTCTGAGCTGTCAGCACAGAGCCCAACATGGGGCTCGAACTCACAAACCGTGAGATCATGACCTGAGTCGAAGTCGGACATTTAAGCGACTGAGCCACCTAGGCGCCCCAGATTATTATTTTTTAATTACAGTATAGTAAACATTCGTTAGTTTCAGGTGTACACTGTAATGATTCGATAATTCTCTGTATGACTCAGTCTTCATCAAGATAAGTGTACTTTTGGGGTGCCTGGGTGGCTCAGTCAGTTGAGCATCTGACTCTTGACTTTAGAAGGTGTTGTGATCTCGGTTTGTGAGATCCAAGCCCTGTGTTGGGCTCTGCACTGAGAGTGTGGAGCCAGCTTGGGATTCAGTCTCTCTCTTTCTCTGCCCACTCCCCCCACCCCTGCTTTGCTCTCTTTCTGTCTCTCAAAATACATAAGCAAACTTTAAAAAGTAAAGGTAAGTGTACTATTAGTCCCCTTCACCCATTTCACTCATTCTCCCACCCACCTTTCCTCTGGTACCCATCAGTTTGTCCTCTGTAGTTAAGAGTCTGTTTTTCGGTTTATCTCTTTTTTTCTTTCTTTCTTTGTTTTCTCTCTTAAATTCCACATAGTTCACTCCTTACTTTTAAGATTAGGACACAAACATCCACTTCCTTCCATTCTACTCCTTCTATCTTTTTATATTATCAGGGCTGATAACATTTATATTTTTCCGTGACAGTTATTAAGTCTTGATTAATTTGCAGGTTAATCCTGAAAGGTCAAAAATCTTGAAATCCTGAAAAGTCAAAAACCAATGAATAGTTTTTACCTTTCTATGAATAATGACAGTGTTTTTCACTGTAGAGCTAAGTAAGGTGCTAGGATTAAATTTCCTTCTTGGTGGATCTTTTTTCACTAACTGGCCATTCAGTGGGAAATACTCCTGTATTATTAAATTTATTCATTCATTCAATGATACATATTGCTGCCTTCTCTACTCACCAAGGGTCATTCAAAGCACTGGATGTTAAGAAGTTAGAAGTGTAAAAATCCCTGTTTTCTTGGAGCTTACATTTGAATGAAGATAAACTAATGGATATGTAAAATACTTAGTATGTCAGATGGTGACAAGTGCTTGGAAGAAAATAGAGCAATGAGGGGGAGCATTGAGTTCACAGGATAGGGATAGGCGTGGAGGAGATTGTATCACTTTCTGCATAGCCTGACAGGAACATAATGTATGCAGGGCTTCTTGTAGTGATTTGTGTATGTGGGGAAAAAGGACCCACTGAATTTATCTCCTGATGGTCTTCAAAAATTTCAAGAGTTTTTTTTTTTTTTTTATAATTTTTTTTTTTTACATTTATTTATTTTTGAGACAGAGAGAGACAGAGCATGAATGGGGGAGGGTCAGAGAGAGGGAGAGACAGAATCTGAAACAGGCTGCAGGCTCTGAGCTGTCAGCACAGAGCCTGACGCAGGGCTCCAACTCACGGACTGTGAGATCGTGACCTGAGCCGAAGTCGGCCGCTTAACCGACTGAGCCACCCAGGCACCCCCTTTTTTTTTTTTTTTTTTTAAACATTCAGGTAGTTTAACAGTTTTCTAAATTTCTGATGATGTGAAAACATTCATATTCTTTTTGTCAAATGACCTCTCCCCTAGTGTCATCTTCCTGTTCCACTTCAAAGGGATTGTTTTCTAGGCCTGCTGCAAAGTGAATATGCTAAAAGTTAATACTGTTTTCATGAGTTGGATCCATTGTTTACTAGATCCCATGTGTTTTTTCTTTACCATTTCATTTTGTAGGAATGTAATCTCAATAATTTACTAAAAGAATGTGTAGAAAGTAAATTTTGTATCTTTGCTATCTTAAAATGCCTTTTATTTTGATAGCTGGCCAATGGTTTTGTGAATTAAGACAACTCTAAATCCAATACGTTTCCCTTAAACCTTTGAAGTTCTTCACTGATATCTATATCTATATCTATATATCTATATATCTATATCTATATCTATATCTATATCCATATCTATATCTATATCTATGTCTCCACACACAGACACATATATATATCTCCTCTTTGATGTATTGTTGCTGATGAGAAGTCAGTCTGGTTTATTTTGTTGTTTCTTTGTAGATGCACATGAATATGTATATGTATCTTTCTAGGTATCTTAGAGATGTCATCAACTATTTTAATGAGATAGTATTCGTTAAATATTATTTTGTTGAGAATGAATTTACCTTGATACATTTTTTAATTCTTCCATAGTAGTTCTGATTATAAGTCATTTTTTTCTTCAAAAATTCTTTATACATTTTATAAGAAATTCAGATAGGATGTATCTTAATTGGGAAGTAATTTCTCTCTCTGTAAGCCAGTGGATTATTTTCTTTAGTGTCTGGATTGTTTCTGATTATTTGGGAAAAGAAAAATAAGAGAAAAAGCCAAACTTTCTTTTCCAGTGAGATTCTAATGTAATTTTTAAATCATTGATAGATATTCCCTTAATAGGGACGCAAATTAAATTTGTTGCTTGACTCCATTCCTGCACAACCCTATTTGAAAAATTATAGACTCCTTTCTTCTTTTTCCTTTGTAGAAGTTGGCATGTTTATACTTCATTAGATATAAACTAGATGAGCTGAAGGATCTTAGTAATATTTGCTGAATAAATGTACTGTAATTCTATAAGTAAATCTACTGATCTAATTAATTATAGATATGATGCTTACAATGTGATTTATTTATTATTTTTTGTTGTTTCAACTTTTTATTTAAATTCTAGTTAGTTAACATACAGTGTAATATTGGTTTCATGAGTAGACATTAGTAGTGAGTCACTTACAGATAATACCTGGTGCTCATCACAAGTGCCCTCCTTGCTATCCATCACCCATTTAATCCATTCTCCACCCATCTCCCCTCCAGCAGTCCTAGGTTTACTCTCTATAGCTAACAGTCTCTACAATGTGTTTTTTTTATTTTTTGAGAGACAGAGAGCATGTGCATGTGGGTGCATTTTAGTGGGGGAGGGGTGGGGAGAGAAGGAGAGAGAGATTCTTTATTTTTTTAATTAAAAAAATTTTTTTTTAAATTTACATCCAAATTAGTTAGCATATAGTGCAACAATGATTTCACGAGTGGATTCCTTAGTGCCCCTTACCCATTTAGCCCATCCCCCCCTCCCACCACCCCTCCAGTAACCCTCAGTTCTCCATATTTATGAGTCTCTTCTGTTTTGTCCCCCTCCCTGTTTCTATATTATTTTTGTTTCCCTTCCCTTATGTTCATCTGTTTTGTCTCTTAAGGTCCTCATATGAGTGAAGGCATATGATTTTTGTCTTTCTCTGACTAATTTCACTTAGCATAATACCCTCCAGTTCCATCCACGTAGTTGCAATTGGCAAGATTTCATTCTTTTTGATTGCTGAGTAATACTCCATTGTGTATATATCCCACATCTCCTTTATCCATTCATCCATCGATGGACTTTTGGGCTCTTTCCATACGTTGTCTATTGTTGATAGTGCTGCTATAAACATGGGGGTGCATGTGTCCCTTCGAAACAGCACACCTGTATCCTGTGGATAAATGCCTAGTAGAGCAATTGCTGGGTTGTAGGGTAGTTCTATTTTTCATTTTCTGAGGAACTTCCATACTGTTTTCCAGAGTGGCTGCACCAGCTTGCATTCCCAGGAGAGAGAGAATTTTAAGCAGGCCCTATGCCTAGCATGGAGTCCCACAAGGGGATTGATTTCACGACTGAGATTATGACCTGGACTGAAATTAATAGTTGGACACTTAACCAGCTGAGTCACCCATGTGCCCTTCTACAACGTGATTTTTTTTTTTTTTTAAGTTTATTTATTTTTGAGGGAGAGAGAGGCAGAGAGGGAGAGAGAATCCCAAGCTGGCTTGGCGCTGTCAGTGCAAATCCTGATGTGGGGCTTGAACTCATGAACCATGGGATTATGACATGAGCGAAATCAGAGTTGGACACGTAACCCACTGAGCTACCCAGGCACTCCATGCAATGTGTTTTTAAAAACAATTTGCTGCTGTATAGTGATTTTAAGGATTTTACTCTCTTTAAATAGGAGAAAGAAGCACGCCATTCATAGTAGTGACACAACTTCTTCTGATGAAGAACGCTTTGAAAGAAGGAAATCAAAGAGCATGGCGAGAGCAAGAAACAGGTTAGTAAATTTTTTTATTGTTATATCCATGGTAGAAAAAAGGAAGAAGAGTTATTTTTATTTATTTATTTTTTTAAGTAGGCTCCATGCCCATTGTAGGACTTGAACTTACTACCTTAGGAACAAGAGTCATATGGTCGAGTTACTGAACCAGCCAGATGCCCCAAGAACAGTTATTTTATTTATTAAAAAAATTTTTTTTCTAACATTTGTTTATTTTTGAGAGAGAGAGAGAGACAGAATGTGAGTGGGGGAGGCGTGGAGAGAGAGAGGAAGACACAGAATCTGAAGCAGGCTTCAGGCTCTGAGCTGTCAGCACAGAGCCCAACATGGGACTTGAATCCACAAACTGCAATATCATGACCTGAGCCGAAGTCGGATGCTCAGCCAACTAAGCCACCGAGGTGCCCTTGAACAGTTATTTTTTGAATGGGATTCTTATCTATACCGCTATTTTGCTAACACCTATATTCAGTACATATTCTCTCTTCTCTCTTCTCTTCTCTTCTCATTTATTTATCATCTTTTTTTTTTTTTAAGTTTATTTATTTTGAGAGAGAGAGAGAACAAGCTGGGGAGGGGCAGAGAGAAAGAGAAACACAATCCCAAGTAGGCTCTGTGCCATTAGTGTAGAGCCTGATACAAGGCTCAAACTCACAGACTGTGAGATCATGACCTGAGCTAAGGTCATGACTTAACTGACTGTGCCACACAGGCACCCTACTACATATTTTAGACCAGATTAAGGCACTGATTTGGTTTTTACTTACTAATTTTTTAAAAAAAAATTTACTTATTTTTGAGAGAGTAAGAGAGAGAGTGTGAGTCGGGGAGGGGCAGAGAGAGAGGGAGACATGATTCCTAAGCAGGCTCCAGGCTCTGAGCTGTTAGCAGTGAGCCTGACGCAGGGCCCAAACTCACAAACCATGAGATCATGACCTGAGCCGAAGTCAGATGCTTAAGTGAATGAGCCACCCAGGCACCCCTACTCAGTAATTCTTAAAATAGATGTCTAACCTTGGGAGAACTTCTCATAAATTATTTACTATGTAACTACTCAGTGAATGTGCAGGAAGGTAAAGGAGGAAGACCCAAAGGGAAGCAGCCAACCCCTCTGGTAGTCTTTTCTTTGGTACCTCTCCTCTAATCCAAATCCATTTAATAAGCCTGATTTTATGTAATTTTTTTATTAATATTTAAAAAAATATTCATTTTTTTTGGGAGAGAGAGAGCATGAGCATGAGTGCGGGAGGGGTGGAGAGAGAGGGAAACAATCCAAAGCAGGCTCCAGGCTCTGAGCTGTCAACACAGAGCCCAACATGGGGCTCAAACCCATGAACTATGAGATCATGACCTGAGCCAAAGTCAGACACTTAACCAACTCAGCCACCCCTAATGAGGTTGATTTTATTAGATGCTACAATGATTACAGCACTCAGAGTGAGATTTGGTTTCTAATAGAATCATCTCAGGAGCCCTGGATTTTATTGCAAAATTTGTTTTGTTTCATTGAGTGCCATCTGGTGGTCTTTCCCTAACTAGGGTAAATGACTGGTTACTACATGGTTCACTAAAACCTCAAGAATGTTCGCTGTGGGGCACCTGGGTGGCTTAGTTGGTTAGGCGTCTGACTCCAGCTCAGGTCATGATCTCGAGGTTCATGAGTTTGAGTCCTGCCTTCGTATCTGTGCTGACCCATCAGAGCCTGGAGCCTGCTTCAGATTCTGTGTCTCCCTCTCTCTCTGCCTCTCCCCTGATTGTGTGTGCGCGTGCGCGCTCTCTCTCTCTCTCTCTCTCTCTCTCTCTCTCTCCTCTCTTTCTCTCAAAAATAAATAAAAACATTTAAAAAAATGAAAAAAGAATTTTCACTGGGTGAAAACCAGTATTTTGTCTAATAAGTAATTAGAACATCAAATTATAATTTATTCTTTAAAATTTGAGTTAATTTTCTAGCTTATACTACTAGAGATAAATTATATTTAGAAAATGTACATTTAGCAAAGTATTTCTATAATTTGGTATTATGTATCTATTGTAGAAATACCAAATTTTCAGTTAGTATCTCTTGGAAACAAGTTTGGATTGTTGCAGATTATATGCTGAAAATAATTCCACATGTAGGTGATGGAAAGAAGATGTAAGAGAAAAAAATAAGTTTATTTTATTTATTAATGTTTATTTATTTATTTTGAGAGAGAGACAGAGCAAGTGGTAGAGGCAGAGAGAGAGGGAGAGAGAATCCCAGGCAGGCTCTGCACTGTCAGCATAGAGTCTGATATGGGGCTTGAACTCACAAACTGTGAGATCATGACCTGAGCTGAAACCAAGAGCTGGGTGCTTAACCAACACCCAGGTGCCCCCAAAATCTAAGTTTAAATAAAAGAATTTAATGTCTACTTAATCTGAACTATTTTGATACTTGCTTTGGAAATATATTTTTAAGGTAAGTTAAGATTCAGAAATGTGTGTGAAAAGTACATTCAGTTTAGAAGTCATACTTTTTTTGAGGCTGTTTATGTCATCTTTTGGTAACTATCCAAGGTTAAAAGAGGAAGTAGATTGTATTTTCTTAAGGGTAATAAAATTAATACAGTATAGGATTTTAGGTGGCTAAAGATCTATTTTAAAGGAGTTAAACAGAAGATAAAGGTTAGCTATCAAGATGTGATCTAGAATTGGTTAGTTTTGAATTAAAGGGAAAGAAATTTCTTTTAATCTTGTAAACTGAGTAGACATACCCATGTAATGCCTGAGGAGTATTAATGTGAAACTTAAAAGTTAAATGTTAAACTTTTAAAAAATTTAAAGTTAAAAGTTAAATGTGAAACTTTTAATGCTATCTACTTGAATTTTTATGAATTTCAGATGTTTGCCTATGAACTTCAGAGCAGAAGATTTAGCTAGTGGTATTCTCCGAGAACGTGTCAAAGTGGGTGCAAGCTTGGCTGATGTTGATCCAATGAACATTGATAAATCAGTAAGTTTTGTAAATGTTTTTCTAGAAGTAACTTAAAAAATAAAGGTTGTTCCTTGTTTCTAAGGCAACACATAATAAAAATAAAAACCCAGACATCATCATTATTAGTGTTTTGATGTATGTGTTTTGGAACCTAGCACTCTGGTCACAGGTGATACTTAAGTCCCCCCCGCCCCCCTGTATCAGTGATACTGACGTATATAATAAAAAATGGGTAGGAAATGAGGCTGACAAATATGGCAAGGCCCATAAACCATGATATGTAGTAGGGTATTGTTGAAACTGCTTAGATTTCATGATCAGATTTACATTTTAGATGGAACACTCTGATTCTGATGTAGTTAATGAAGGGAAGCAAGGCTGGCATTAGGGAGACTGGTCTGGACATAGTTGTAACAT
This sequence comes from Panthera pardus, assembly GCF_024362965.1. Lineage (NCBI taxonomy): Eukaryota > Metazoa > Chordata > Mammalia > Carnivora > Felidae > Panthera > Panthera pardus. The sequence goes on from NW_026526832.1 coordinate 22,295,465, forward strand.
AGTAATTTGGAGTAATGGTCATGGTAGGGTAATGATGGAAAGAAGTAGGTGGATTTGACAGAATCTTGAGAGAATTTGGTTTGATGGAATTGGGTGAATTTATTGCTTTTGGGGAATGAAGGAGAGAAACAAATTGAATGTATGACCTAGGTTTCTGGCTTAAGCGACTGGGTGGGATCTACTCTCTGATGTAGGGAACATTAGAGAAAATGTTTAGAGGGGTTACGATGATTTAGTTAGTTGTAGACATGTTTAGGTGTCCATGGCACATCACAAATGGAAGTAACTTGTAGGAAATTAGTTAGGTTTGGCCTTAAGGAGAACTGTATGGGCTAGAAATTCAGATATGGGTGTCAAATATAAAGATAGTTGAGATCACTATGCGAAGTGGGTTATAGTACCCAGGGAAAGTCTGAAAAGAAAGGCAAGATTTAGAGGATGTCATAGATATTTAGTGTTACTAGAATCTTTCTAGGGAGTGTATTTTGGAATAGGTTACTGCCCACCTAAGATCATATTTGATTTTTTTTTGTTCCCATAAATGTTTCTATATGACATAATTTAACTGATTCTCATATGACAAGCTTGAGTTACCAATGGAGTTGTGTATATATTTAAAAATGAAATGTTATCTCTTCTCAATCTGAAGTCATAGGGGAAAATATTTTATTTAAATATTTATTTTAATATTTATTTTAACGAGGACTTTAGAGTATTGAATTCCCAGTCTCATATCTACTAGTGTACATTCTCAGAGAACCTTACTTAATATTCTTTGCTTATTTTGTTGACCAGCACCTTACTGTCTTGAATCAGTTAACTTTAGATGTCTCTGCCATTTATTTAGAGTAGTATTTTTTTAAATTTGATATCATATACAAATACAGTTTTTCTTATTTAAACTCTGTGTTTATTTTTCTAGATTACTTAAGTTTTTTTTTTTTTATCATAGTAACATTTCACTTTGAAACATTTTCAAGTACTGTAACAGAATAAAGATACAGGGGGAGGCGGTTACTGTTAACATTTTGGCAGTATTTCCTTCAAGTACTTTTTTCTGTACAATATTTTACTCTACAAAGTCTTTTAGGTATTTAAACTGTTATGGACGGGAGGAATAATCTCTCTTGTTTCTTATGGTAGGTCAGTGTTTCTTAAATCACTTTTTCATTGTTGTCTCCTAAGGAGAGAAATTAAATTTCTATCTAGATAAATTAATATTAAAGAATAAGACATGGGGTGCCTGGGTGGCTCAGTTGGTTAAGCATCCAACTCTTGGTTTTGGCTCAGGTCATGAATTCACAGTTTGTGAGTTCGAGCCCCACATTGGGCTCCGCACATAGCCTGCTTGGGATTCTCTCTCCCTCTCTCCCTGTCTGTCCCCCACTTGTTCTCTCTCAAAATAAGTAAATAAGCTTAAATTTAAAGAAATTAAAAAAAAATGGGGTACCTGAGTGACTCAGTCAGTTAAGTGTCTGACATCAACTTAGGTCATGATCTCACGGTTCGTGGGTTTGAACCCTGTGTCTGGGTCTGTGCTGACAGCTCAGAGCCTGGAGCCTACTTCAGATTCTGTGTCTCCCTCTCTCTCTGCCCTTTCCCCATTCACATTCTGTCTCTCTGTCTCTCTCTCTCTCTCAAAAATAAAATAAAAACATGAAAAAAAATTTTTTTTTAATTAAAAAAAATTAAGACTTGGGGGCACGTGGGTGGGTCCGTAGGTTGAATGTCTGATTCTTGATTCTGGCTCAGGTCATGATCCCAGGGTTGTGGGATCGAGCCCACATTGGGATCTGTGCTAAGTGTGGGAACTGCTTAGGAAATTCTCTCTCTCCCTCTCTCTGCCCTCTCCCCCACTTACATGGGCTCTCTCTCTTTAAAAAAAAAAAAAAAAAGAGTAAGACTTAGTTTTATAAAGTTGAGCTTTGGAGGGTCTCAAACCATTGTAGTAGCTAAGATGTTTTTCACCCTACTTCTAAATCAGTTTTTGCTCCCTTAGGGACAGTACTGCCTTTGCTGGCAAGGCATGTGATAGATGGTATTTTGAAAGGCATTTAAATCATTAGAGTATAAATACAATTTATCATCTCCTCTAGATACCCATTAAAGTGTTAGATTGGACATTAATCTTGTCCTTAGTTACTAGGAGATTAAAGAATGGTAGCTTTATTTAGCTGAACTGAAATGTAAACTTGAATTTTACTGCTGACTTTATTTTTCTGCACTCCAGAAGTGTAATTTTTTGAACTTTATGTTCAACAGTTCCTGCTGAAGGCATGTATTTCTGAATCATAAGACAATCTCATAAATTAAAAAAAATCTTTAGTAGTTAAAATTATTTTATATTGAACTTTTTCCCTTCTTCCGAAGGTGCGGTTTGATAGTATAGGTGGATTGAGCCATCATATTCATGCACTGAAAGAAATGGTAGTATTCCCACTTCTATATCCAGAAATCTTTGAGAAATTTAAGATTCAGCCTCCAAGGTAAGTAATGTCCTAGATGCTTATTATTGTTATTACTGTTAATTTATCAAATTTCAGTTAGTAAATGATTATAGATATAAATATTTCATATGTATTGATTTGATGTGTTCTAGCAATGAGAATTAGGAATGAAATTTTATTAATTAGGGTTCAAAGGCTGTGGTAGTAAGTGTATCCTTGAAGTTTACATTTCAGCATTTAAATGTCAGGTATAAGATCTAAATCTCTGCGCAGGCCTTGAATATACAAGTGGATTGCCCAAATGGATTTTCCATAATTTGGCATAGAGTTTGATGCTGTATGTTGTTTAGTCTTTGGAAACACAATTTCAGTTAAGTGTATATGTGACTTGATGCTGGTAGTTTTGAAATGGTAAGCTTTTTTTTTTTTTTTTTTTTTTGACATCCATTTTTATGATCAGATTGTGTTTGATCATGAGATAGATAGCTAGGTAGCTATTAGAAAAGGCTGAGAACTTAAGGGAAGTTGGGAGAATAAAGTATTCAAGATATACATGTAGACCATTACATTTTCCATCTGTTTCAGGATGTAGAAAATCTTATTAAAGAGTCATCTTCTGTTTGAGCAGATTAAAACTGTGGCTTATAATTCTACAGTGGCTTTTTATTTATTTATTTTTTTTATTTATTTTTTTTTATTTTTTATTTTTTTTTTTTAAATTTTATTATTTTTTTTTTCAACGTTTTTTATTTATTTTTGGGACAGAGAGAGACAGAGCATGAACGGGGGAGGGGCAGAGAGAGAGGGAGACACAGAATCGGAAACAGGCTCCAGGCTCCGAGCCATCAGCCCAGAGCCTGACGCGGGGCTCGAACTCACGGACCGCGAGATCGTGACCTGGCTGAAGTCGGACGCTTAACCGACTGCGCCACCCAGGCGCCCCTACAGTGGCTTTTTAAAATCAAAAGCAATGTATTGTTTTTTGTAGGATATAAGTTGAATTTTGAAAATAATTATTACTTTTCCCAAAGTCCTTAAAGTAGCATGGCTGTGGGAGAAACTGAAATAAAATGGAGAGAGAAGCAGAAAGTGTTACAAGTAGAGAGTAATTTTACTTCTTAGGGATGAACAATTTTGTATATTCTTTATAAGCTTGTTTTATACATATATGTGTATGTTAAGTTTAAATTTTGCCTTTATTATGCATATATAAACATTTAATATAAAATTATTTAGTAATGCTTTTATATAACTTTTTTCACTCTACAGTGTATTCTAGACACCTTCCCATATCAGTAATGTGTATATTATTCTTTTTGATATTTTAGTAGTATTTTGTTTTATAGATATAACAGTATATTTATTTATTCCTTATTATTTTTCTAAGTTTTATTTATTTAAGTGTTCTCTACACCCAGTATGGGGCTTGAACTAAGCTGAAGCTCAAGAGTCATGCACTTCTCAAACTGAGCCCTGTGCCTTATTAATAGCATTTAGATTTTTTTAGTTTTTCACAAATTAGAATTGATCCTTTTTTGAATATTCATTTAAAATCTGTATTCATAATATTTTGAGTATTTATGATGCATTCTAAGATGTGAAATTTCTGGGTCATTGGGAAGACACATTTAAAATTTTGGTTTATCTTGCTAAATGGCTCTCATCTCTGATTTGCCTACCAAGGTTTGGTCGTTGAGAACATCCTTGAATACTCTCAGCAAAGTGAAACTTGTCTATATACTACAAAGAGCTTTCTCAATATCTAAGAATTGTCATATATTCATTAATAAAAAAATTCTATGGGAGGTGCATCCTTATGTATTGGTTATTAGTGGTGGCAGTAACATTATCTTATTCCTATTGATTCTTTTTTCCTCTAGGGGCTGTTTGTTTTATGGCCCTCCTGGCACAGGTAAAACCTTGGTTGCCAGAGCATTAGCTAATGAGTGCAGTCAGGGAGACAAAAAGGTGGCTTTTTTTATGCGAAAAGGAGCAGACTGTCTGAGCAAGTGGGTTGGTGAATCTGAACGGCAACTTAGGCTTCTTTTTGATCAGGTAAGTGAAATCACCTAATATGAAAATATTTTCTTCAAAATAGAGTATTTAGGGGACGCCTGGGTGACTCAGTTGGTTAAGCGTCTGACTTCAGCTCAGGTCGTGATCTCATGGCTCGTGAGTTCGAGTTCCATGTCGGGCTCTGTGCTGACAGCTCGGAGCCTGGAGCCTGCTTCAGGTTCTGTGTCCATCTTTCTCTGCCCTTCCCCTGCTCGTGTGCTGTCCCCCCCCCCCCCAAATATAAATAAACATTCAACAAAAATTTTTTTAAATAGAATATTGAGTGCATTTAGTCTGTAAATATAAACTGTTCACAAGGAGGCATATTTCTAGTAAGTATGTTTAGGTTCAGTAATCTGAATTTGTAAACTTTAGATGTATTTAACAGCAGTTTTACTAGTACTAATTTAATGATGTGATGATTCACAAGATATTTATTAAGGTGGCTACTAAGCATATAATACCACGTTAGATGTTTTTGAAAACCCTGGGTATAATTTCATATATCATGAACTTATAGTCTAATTGAGGAAATGGAACAAGCATAGAAATCTTACAGGGTAGTACATTATTTTCATAAGCTATAAAATATGATGCTGGAAGAATTCTGTAATGAATGCTTTAAAAAGGCAGGGTTAGGTGGGGCGCCTGGGTGGCTCAGTCAGTTAAGCATCAGACTTTAGCTCAGGTCATGATCTCACAGTTCGTGGGTTGGAGCCCTGTGTCAGGCTCTGTGCTGACAGCTCAGAGCCTGGAGCCTGCTTCAGATTCTGTGTCTCCCTCTCTCTCTGCCCCTCCCCTCCCCTGCTCATACTCTGTCTCTCTCTCTGTCTTTCTCTCTCAAGAATAAATAAACATTAAAAAAAAATTTTTTTTAAAAAGGCAGGGTTAGGTGACTGAATATCATGTAGGCAATCTTTTTTTTTTTTATCACTGTAACTTTAAAAGTATTATTTCCTCATACTTAATAAAACTTAGTCCTGATATAAATTCACTTTTGGTTATTGGAACTAGTGAAGGAAGTCATTCATATTTGACAATGCGGCTTCTATTTCATAACATCTAAGGAAATTACGTGAAATTAAAAGAAAGCTTTCGACAATTTTCAAGCTGCCATTACTTGAGTTGATGTGTTTCAGAGTGTTTTGTAATTGGTAAAGCACTTCAAATATTACTTTTAGTTAGTATGAAAAAGTGCCATGTTCTAGATAATGTGAGTAGAAAGGGATATAGTAAAATTTTTGCCTTCAAGGTGTTCAGTGTCTATTGGGAAGTTCAACATGCAGTTGGTCTCCTTTAAGAGTATGTATGGGGGTGCCTGGGTGGCTCAGTCGGTTAAGCATCTGGCTTTGGCTCAGGTCATGATCTCGCAATTCGTGGGTTGAAGCCCCGCGTCGGGCTCTATGCTGTGCTGACAGCTCGGAGCCTGGAACCTGCTTCGGATTCTGTGTGTCCCCTTCTCTCTCCCCCTCCCCTGCTCATGGTCTGTCTCTCTCTATCTCTCAAGAATAAATAAACTTAAAAAAAAAAAAAAACAGTATGCATGTAGTTAAAATTTTTATGTTATGTGTATTATACTGCAACAAAGCTGTTTAAAATTAAAAAAATATTTTTTTAATGTTTATTTTTGAGAGAGAGAGAGAGAGAGAGAGAGAGAGAATGAGTGAGAATGAGTGGGGGAGGGGCAGAGAGAGGGAGACATAGACTCTGAAGTAGGCTCCAGGCTCCGAGCTGTCAACACAGAGCCCAAAGCGGGGCTCGAATCCATGAACTGTGAGATCATGACCTCAGCTGAAGTCAGACATTTAACCGACTGAACCACTCAGGGGCCCCTAAGAATTTTTTTTCAGCAAAGCTTTAATTTATTTTGAGAGAGAGTGCATGGGGAGGGGCAGAGTGACAGGAAGAGAGAAAATCCCAAGCAGGCCATGCACTGTCAGTGCAGAGCTTGATGCAGGGCTTACAAACCTTGAGATCATGACCTGAGCTGAAATCAGTAGTCGAAATCAAGAGTCTAATGCTTAACTTCCTGAGCCACCCATGCACCCTCATTATTGTCTATTTATTTATTTATTTACTTATTTATTTTTGTAATTTTTTTTAATGTTTATTTATTTTTGAAAGACAGAAACAGAAACAGAGTACGAGTGGGGTGAGGGCAGACAGAGAGAGAGGCAGACACAGAATGCAAAGCAGGCTCTAGGCTCTGAACTGTCAGCACAGAGCCTGACGTGGGGCTCAAACTCACAAACCGTGAGATCATGACCTGAGCCGAAGTTGGATGCTTCACCAGCTGAACCACCCAGGTGCCCTTCATTATTGTCTTTTTAATTGAATGAGTCCACATTCCTAAATTGACGTGATCTATGCACTAAATGAAATGATGGCGGTATTATATATTGGCCAAGAGTTTGGTCTTAGGTGTCAGAAAAATGACTGAGGTCTGACTTTATATTTAGTATGCAACTTGAAATAAATGAAAACATCTGATTTTAGTTGCCTCTTTTATAAAACAGAGGAAAAAATACTAATCTCACTGGACTACTGTGAGATTTCACAGAAAAGAAGTAAGAAAGTGCTTGTCACAGTGAAGGGCACAAGATATACCGTACTTTGATATTGTAATTCTGCGAGGCTGTAGTTCTGAAAAACAGCTATGTGTTTCATGTATATAAAAGTGCTGATCAAATCTTTGTTCTTTCTTTCGCTTCAAATACACTTATTTATTTATTTAAGTGATCGATTTACCCAGTGTGGGGCTTGAACTCACAACCCAGAGACCCAAAAGTCACATCTTCTACCGACTGAGCCAGCAGGTTCCCATATTCTTTTTCCCTCAGTATATAATTCTGGTTTTACAAACTTTTTTCTCCTAAAACCTGTTTTGTGATTGAAATGCCCTTCATTTTAAATTATTAGAAAACACTGGAGGTTTAATGCATATCAACCAGGGAGAGATGTGAAATTTGTATCTGGTTTTTAGAAGGTTGTCCTTCCTGTGAACTAAGAATTTGCTGTAAGTAATTTTGAAACATACATAAACTGTATATGAGTAAATTATACAATATAAAGACTTAACATTTGTAATCTAGTATTTATATTAAATCAAATTAGGTTGCTGCTACATTTAAGATTTAAGTGAAAAATGACAACTGTGAAAGTAATAGAAGAAAACTCATGATTTGTTCCTAATATCAGAGTAGGGAGAGTTTTAACTATCAAAGAACGGATTCCCTATATACATTTTATTTTTAGATTCTGCATTGCAACAAAGTATCATAAGCAAAACCAAAAGATAAATGGTACCCCTTGCAGAAAAATATTTGCATTTCCTTTCACAGAGAGAAGTCTTAATTTTTAAAATGAATGGCTCCTAGAAATCAGTAAGCAAAAGAACAATGATCCAATAGAAAAATTGGCAAAGATCTGACCAGAACTTTCATTAAAAAAAGCAGTACAGGGGCGCCTGGGTGGCTCAGTCGGTTGGGTGGCCGACTTCGGCTCGGGTCATGATCTCGCGGTCCGTGAGTTCGAGCCCCGTGTCGGGCTCTGTGCTGACAGCTCAGAGCCTGGAGCCTGTTTTGGATTCTGTGTCTCCCTCTCTCTGACCCTCCCCTGTTCATGCTCTGTCTCTCCCTGTCTCAAAAATAAATAAAATGTTAAAAAAATTAAAAAAAAAAAACAGTACAAATGGCTCTTAGAGATATGAAAGTGCTCATTTTTATTGAGAGTAGAAATAAAAATCAAAATGAACTGAGATATTTTTTATTCTAAAAAATCAAAGTTTGATAATACATTTTTGGTGAGGTTTCTTAAATATTGGTGGTGATCAGTGGAAGGCAATTTGAAAATAACTAACTATATTAGAAATGACGTTTGCCTTTTGAACCACTTTTAGAATTTATTATATTTATGTGTTTATGTCTATATTTATATAAAAGGCCAAATGTTTATTCAGGCATTATTGATAATAGGAAAAGATTGAAAATAGCCTAGGGCCACCTGGGTGGCTCAGTAGGTTAAGCATCCAACTCTTGATTGCTGCTCAGGTCATGATCTCATGGTTCATGAGTTTGAGCCCTGTATCAGCCCCACATCTGCACTGTCAGTGCAGAGCCTGCTTGCTGCACGCTCTCTCTCTGTCTCTCTCTCTCTGTGCCCCTTTCCTGCTTACGCTTACTCTCTCTCTCAAAAATAAATAATTAAAAACTTAAAAATAAAACAAAATAGCCTACATGTCCACACATAGGAGACTAGTTTAATTATGGCACACCATACAGTGGGGCATTTTGTAGCTGTTAATAAAGAATGAGGCAGATCATTGTGCACTTATATGGAAGCTAATTAAAATATATTGCTCAGGGGTGTCTGGGTGGTTCAGTCTGTTGAGCATCCAACTCTTGACTTGGTCTCAGGTCGTGATCCCAGGGTCTTGGGCTCCAGCCCTGAGTCAAGCTCTGTGCTGAGTATGGAGCTTGCTTGAGATTCGTCCTCTCCCTCTCCCTCTCCCTCTCCCTCTCCCTCTCCCTCTCCCTCTCCCTCTCCCTCTCCCTCTCCCTCTCCCTCTCCCTCTCCCCCTCTCTGCCCCTCTCCACCCCTCTCCGCCCCTCTCCCACATGTCCACGCTCTCTTTCTCTCTCTCTCTCTCAAATAAAAAAAATAATGAAAATATATATAGTTACAGAAAATAGACTGTGTTATTTGGTAAAAGCAATGTGAATACTTTGTTTAAAATGCATTAAATAAAATAGTATGTTTAAAATATTTGTGTACATATATAAATGACACACACAGAAGGGTAAACAAACTGGGAACAGTAGTTGTCTACTGGGAGAGGCCTTGTGGTTGGAGAGTGGGTGGTAAGGAGTTTTCATTTTTATTCTATCTTTCTTAATTACTGCATGTTGTAGCATTTGCTTATATTACCTATTAAGAAAATACAATACTTAAATGTAAAAAATGAAAACTCTAAATAACACTTGTTTTCTTTTTATACTAGGCATATTTGATGAGACCTTCTATAATATTTTTTGATGAAATAGATGGATTAGCTCCAGTTCGCTCCAGCAGACAAGATCAGATCCATAGGTAATTTTTCTTAATCAGATTATGTTGGATTCTTCTCACTCACTGACACAGTAGTTAGCTTTAGCCTTTGGATAAGTGCTAGGAGGCTTACAAAAATGTGAACTGTGTCCTTGAGGAAGACTCCTTTGACTTAGCTCAAGGGTGAGCAAACTGTAACCTGTGGGCCACTTCTAGCCTTTTGCCTGTTTCTGTAAAGTTTTATTGGAACATAACCATGCTTGTACCTTTCACATGGCTACTTCTGTGCTACAAGAGAAGAATTGAATGAGTAGTTGTGAGAGAAAGATTGTATGGCTTGCAAAGTTTACATACATTTAGTTTCACGCCTTTTATAGAAAAAGTTGCCTAATCTTGAAATTTTGATCTGTGTCATGTATACTAATATTTTGTTCTTTTCCATTTCTGAGTAGTCATCCTTAGTTAGGAAGGGAGGGAGGGACTAAGAGTGAGGGAGGGAGGAAAAGTATGTATATGTACCACAATTTATTTATTTGTTAATCCATCTGAGGGAGATTTAGTTCACTTCTATTTTTGGCTGTTATGATAATGCTACTATGAACATTTGCATACACATTTTCGTGTGCACATTTGTTATGATTTCTGTGGAGTAAATACCTGAGAGAGGAATGGCTGGGTCCTATGGTAAGTGTATGTTTAAATTGGCATGGTTTTCCAAGTTTGTTATATTTTATGTTCTTACCTGTAATGTATGAGAACTTGGGTTGCTCCTCATCCTTGCCAACGTTTGGTTTTGCTGTTCTTGTTAACTTTATCCATTCTAGTGGATTTATTTTGAGAGAGAGAGAGAGAGAGTGAGAGAAAGTGAGAGAGAGAAACAGACAGAACACAGGTGTGCAAGGGAGTGGGGGAGGGGGAGAGAGAATCTCAAGCATCCTGATCTGTGGCTTGATCTCCCAAACTGAGAGCCCATGACCTGAGGTGAAATCTAGAGTTGGACACTTAACTGAGGAGCCACCCAGGCACCCCATAGCTTCCCTTATTATTAACATCTTTCACTAGTGGGTACATTTGTTACAATTGAGGAACATACAGTAACACATCATAAACAAAACCCATAGATTTACCTTAGGGTTCACCGTTGGTATTGCACATTTTATGAATTTGGACAAAAGTATAGTGACATGTATACATCATTATCATGTCATACAGAGTATTTTCACGGCCCTAAAAATCCTATATATGTATGTTCTACCACTCACCTCCCCTTGCCCTTGGTAACATACTTTTTTTTTTAACTGTCTTTATTTATAGTTTTGCCTTTTCTAGAATGCTATATAGTAGGAATCATACAGTATATAATCTTTTCCAGATTCGCTTCTTTCACTTAGCAATATGCACTTAAGATTCCTTCATGACTTTTCTTGGGTCTTGTTTTGTTTGTTTGTTTTGGGTTTAATTTTATTTTTTCCCCAGATTATTAAAATGGAAGCTTAGAGTTTTTTTGATTGAAACTAATTCTTTTCTAATATAGGCATTGAAAATTGTAAGTTTTCTTTTAAACACTGTTTAGCTGCATCCCACATTTTTTGATCTCTTGTATATTCACTGTCATATACTTCAAAATAATTTCTAATGTTATTTTTTCTGACACAATGATTAGTAGTGTGTTTAGTTTACAAATTGTAGGTTTTTTCTTGATTATCTTATTATTTCTTTCTAATTTAAGTTTATTGTGATAAATTTTTTTTTACTGAATTTTTTGGGTCTAATTATTCTTATTTGTTGATTTATTTATTTTTGAGAGAGAGAGAGAGAGAGAGAGAGCGTGCGCATGAGGGGCAGAGAGGGAGAGAGAGAGAATCCCAAGCAGGCTCCGTGCTATCAGTACAGAGCTTCACACAGGGCTTGAACCCACAAATCATGAGATTGTGACCTGAGCTGAAATCAAGAGTCAGATGCTTCACCGACTAAGCCACTCAGTTGCCCAACTTTTCATTTTTAAATCTGTTTTCATCTGTGTTCAGTGTAGACTTCTCATGCTTTTTGTTCAGGACATTTCTTCTATTAATTTACTATAAACTTTTCTGTGTCTTTATATTTACAGTGTTTTTTAAATAGATAATGTGTAGTTGGGTGTTTTTGTAATCTGACACTCTCTTGATTTATTTTGATGATATAGTCTGTAAATGTTTCTGTAATTACCTGTTCGGATTGGAGGACAACCTTGTTTTCTATTTGTGTCAGTCGTTTTCCTTTTCTATTTCTCCTTTCTTGCCTTAAAAATTTTTTTTTTAATGTTTATTTATATTTGAGAGAGACAGCGAGTGAGTGGGGCAGGGGCAGAGAGATGGAGACACAGAATCCGAAGCAGGCTTCAGGCTCTGAGCTATCAGCACAGAGCCTGATGTGGGTTTTGAACCCACGAACCGTGAGATTATGACTTGAACTGAAGTCTGATGCTTAACTGATTGAGCCACCCAGGCACTCCTCCTTTCTTGCCTTTTTAAAAAGAATTTTTGAATATATTTTAGAATCTCCTTTTTATTTTACTGTTGATTTTCAGTTTTTTTATTATAATTTTTAAGTTTATTTTGAGAGAGACAGAGTGTGAGCAGGGGAGGGGCAGAGAGGGACGGAGAGAGAGAATCCCAAGCAGGCTCCACACCATCAGCACAGAGCCCTATGCAGGGTCCGAACTCACGAAACCATGAGATCATGACCTGAGCTGAAACCAAGAGTCAGATGCTTAACTGACTGAGCCACCCAGGTGCCTCCACTGTTGGTTTTTTAAAAGCTGTTTTATTGAGATATAATTGACATACAAAATGTTTATGCAGTGTAAAGAGTACATTTGACATATTTTAACATATGTATATACCTATGAAAATGTAACTATAAACCAAGTAATGAATATGCTCATTTCCCCCAAAACAGGCTTTTTACATTTCATATAACTATTCAAAAAATTTTTTTTGTTTAACATTTATTTATCTTTGAGAGACAGAGCATGAGTGGGGAAGGGGCAGAGAGAGAAGGAGACACAGAATCTGAAGCAGCCTCCAGGCTCTGAGCTGTCAGCACAGAGCCTGATGTGGGGCTTGAACCCATGAACTGTGGGATCATGACCAGGCCGAAGTTGGATGCTTACCGACTGAGCCACCCAGGCACCCCCATATGACTATTGATAAAGTTAAATTTATCATCTTGATGATTGTTAGCTATTTGTCCATCTGTTCTTTGTTCTGTTTTTTCCTTTTTGTTCTTTCTTCCTTCAATTAATTGAATATTTTTTTTAACGTTTATTTATTTTGAGAGAGTGAGTGTGCTCGTGAGTGGCGGAGGGGCAGAGATTGAGGAGAGAGAGAATCCCAGGCATGCTCTGTGCTGTCAGCTCAGAGCCAGAGGCTCAATCCCACGAACTGTGAGATCAAGACCCGAGCCAAAATCAAGTATCAGGTGCTTAACCGACTGAGCCACCAAGGCACCCCTGAATATTTTTTTATGCTTCCATTTGACTTCTTTTGTTAGCTTGTTACATTTTATTATTTTCATGGTGACTTTAAGGTTTACAGTATGTGTCTTTACTTTGTCATCATCTACCTTCAAGTGACAACATGCCATTTCACATATGGTAGAAGACCTTAAAATAGTGTGCTTGCATTTCTGCTTTCCTGTGCTATTGCTGTCATACTTTTTTTCCCACTACACATCCTTTTGAAGAGATTTAAATAATAATCCTAATAACCATCATCATCCTTAAAGATTCATTGATGTAGTTACCTTCCTGATGTTCCTTGTTTTGTAGCTATCTCTGTTTCCATGTGCTATAATTCTCTTTCTGCCCACATTAAAAAAAATTTTTTTTAACGTTTATTTATTTTTGAGACAGAGAGAGACAGAGCATGAATGGGGGAGGGTTAGAGAGAGGGAGACACAGAATCTGAAACAGGCTCCAGGCTCTGAGCTGTCAGCACAGAGCCCAACGTGGGGCTCGAACTCACGGACCGCGAGATCATGACCTGAGTTGAAGTCAGCCACTTAACCGACTGAGCCATATATATATATATATATTATATATATGTGTGTGTGTGTGTATATATATATATATATTACATTTTATATATATATATTACATTTTTTATATATTTCATTTCAAGTATAAAATGCAGTGATTTTTTAAAGCAGCTTTTTAAGTTCATTTATTTTGAGAGAGGGAGAGAGCACGAGAAGGGGAGGGGCAGAGAGAGAGGGGCGGGAGAATCCTAAGCAGGCCCCATGCTCAGCATGGAGCGTTATGTGGGGCTCGATCCCATGACCACAAGATCATGACCTGAGCTGAAATCAAGAGTCAGTTGGATGCTTAACTGAGCCTCTCAGGCACCCCTAAAATGCAGTGATTTTAAAAATAACTATACCAAGTGGTACAACATTAGAATAAAGCAATTTTAGAACATTTTTCTTCCCTCTGTAAGATCCACCGTGTCCATTTGTAGTAAATCCTTGTTTTCCCCTCCAGCCAACCAGTAATCTAATCTCTGTCTCTATAAAATTGCCTCTTGTGGAGCCAAAGCATAAGAGACTGTTAAAAAACTGAGAACAAACTGAGGGTTGATGGGGGGTGGGAGGGAGGGCAGGGTGGGTGATGGGTATTGAGGAGGGCACCTTTTGGGATGAGCACTGGGTGTTGTATGGAAACCAATTTGACAGTAAATTTCATATATTAAAAAATAAAAATAAAATAAAAAAAAAATTGCCTCTTGTGAACATTTCATGTGAATGGGATCACACAGTATGTGGTCTCTTATGTCTGGTTTCTTTCAGTGAGTATGATGGTTTAATGGAGCATCCATGATTTGCCATGTGTTGCTGTTTTTTTCCTTTTTTTTGCTGAGTAGTACCCATTGTATGGATAAGGCACACATTGGATATGTATTTAGATTGTTTCCAATTTGGGCTGTTATGAATAATGCTGCTGTGAACATTCATGTGTAAGTCTTTGTGTTCACATGTATTTTCATCTCTTTTGGGTAGATACCTAGGAGTGGAATTGCTGGGCTGTGTATCTTTTTCCTCTAACTGCTTTTAATGGTTGTTTTCTGCTTTATTGCTTGTTTTGTGCAGTTTGTTTAATGATATTCCTTGGTAGCGTTTTCTCCATTTATTTTTTTTCTCATTCTTGAATTGAGCTCCTGACATATGTGAGCTTCTAGTTTTCATCATAGTTTTAATGTTTTTGGCCATTATTTCTTAAAATATTTATCTGTCTCCCTTGTTTTTGTCTTTCCTGTCCTTGTGGTCCTCCAGTTATAAGTTGCTTGATCTTGTCTCACAGTTCACTGATGATAAGTTAATTTTGACTTTTTAAAAAAAATTTTATTTTATTTATTTATTTATTTTTTAAATTTTTTTAACGTTTATTTATTTTTGAGACAGAGAGAGACACAGCATGAATGGGGGAGGGGCAGAGAGAGAGGGAGACACAGAATCAGAAGCAGGCTCCAGGCTCTGAGCCATCAGCCCAGAGCCCGACGCGGGGCTCGAACTCACGGACCGTGAGATCGTGACCCGGGCTGAAGTCAGACGCTTAACCGACTGAGCCACCCAGGCGCCCCCAAAAATTTTATTTTTTAACTAATCACCACGCCCAACATGGGGCTCCATCTCAACAATCCCGAGATCAAGAGTCGCATGCTTTACCTACTGAGCCGGCCAAGCACCCCTAAGTTTGCTTTAAACTATCTCTTCAGTGTTTCATTTTGGGAAGTTGCTTTGCTCTTTTAGTCAACTAATTTTTTAAAGTGTTTAATCTGTTCTTTGTCTGGTTCATTATATTTTTCATCTTACATGTTTTTATTTTGATCTCTACAGGTTCTGTGTGGGTCTGTTTTGTATCTTTTGTAGAAAAATATAAGAAACTTTTCAACATTTGGAATATCTTTATAATGACTACTTTAATGTCCTTATCTGCCAATTCTAACATCTTAGTTTGGGGTTGATTTTATTTGATTAATTTTTATTATATACTGTATTTTCTGGCAAGTTTATTGGATGCCAGACATAAATTTTGCCTTGTTGAGTCCTAGGTAGGATATTATAAATAAATATTCTTGAGTTTTTTGAGGGGACACCGTAACTTACTTGAAAACAGTTTGATTGGGGCGCCTGGGTGGCTCAGTCGATTGAGCGTCCGACTTTGGCTCAGGTCATGATCTCACGGTTCGTGGGTTCGAGCCCTGCGTCGGGCTCTGTGCTGACAGCTCAGAGCCTGGAGCCTGCTTCGGATTCTGTGTCTCCCTCTCTCTCTCTCTGCCCCTCCCCTGTTCATGCTCTGTCTCTCTCTGTCTCAAAAATAAATAAAAACATTAAAAAAATAAAAAAAAAAAATTAAAAAAAAAAAAAAGAAAACAGTTTGATTCTTTTGAATCGTGCTTTTAAGAGTTGTTACGTGGATCTGGAGCAGTCTTCAGTGTAGCTAACTATTCCCCACTAATGAAGGAGGGTCCTTGTGTGTATTATACACAATGACCTGTGAATCATGAGGTTTACCAATCTGGCTTCTGGGAACTGGCAATACTCCTGGTTCTTTGTGAGTATAAAATACTGTTACTTCTAGTCCTTCTGGGTGTTTTTTTCCCGAAGCTGTGAGTGATTTCTTCACAAGCGTGCAATATTTAGCTGAAGTCTGGAGAGGCCCTGTGGCTATTTCTTAAGTTTTCTTTCTGTGCAGTGGTTTCTTCTCTGGTACTCTTTTTGGTGAACTCTAAGTCCTCTTGGGGTCCTTGGAATCTCAGCTTTGTCTCTTCTACTTACTGAGTCAGTCAGCTGATTCCCACCAGGATTCTATGTCCCCTACATTACAGCCTAGAAGTAGAAAGCCATTAATTGGATCATTCTTCCTGTGCTTTATATAATATATGGTTTTTCTCTTGCTGCTTTGAATATTTGCTCTATAGCTTTGGTTTTTAACAGCTTAGTGGTGATATGCCTCTCAGTATGGGCTTTCTGTTTACTCTTATTTGTGGTTATCATGTGTCTGCTAATTTGTCTTTTTTTCAATCTTTTTGTCTTTTCATCTTGTGTAATTTTTATTCATCTGTCTTCAGTCAGTCATTACTTTTTCCTTTGTCATGTCCATTTTGCTGTTTCGTCCAGCCAACACATTTTTTTTCCAGAAATTATTTTTCAATTGTAGAACTTACATTTAATTATTTTTCATTATTTATATTTTTCTAGTATGATTTTCACGCATTTAAACGTATTTTGTTTTACTTCATCAAGGTTAGTGATTGTTGCTTTAAAATCCTTTTGTGTTAGCTTCTTCAACATCTGGTTTCATCTCACTGTTAGGCCTGCTTGATTTTATTTTCTCATTGGTTCTTCATTTGTTGGGCAATTTGGATTGCATCCTGGATATTATTAATGTTAGTTTATGAAGGCTTTGGATTTTATTATTTTCCTTTTATGCGTAATATTTCCTTTGTTTTATAGATGATTTTCTGTTTTAGGCTTGAACTACAGAGCTGGCAGCTTTGGCCTCCTTTCAAATGTTTTATCTGTGGCTGGTTTCTTTGCTCTCTGCCTTTGTTTGTTAGGGGTCATTTAGAGATGTGGGCAAATAGAGTTTGGAGATGTCTTCACCTGCTCTTGCTCTTGTGGGATCTCCCACACTCTTTTCTGAACTCTCAGGTTGGAAAGCTAAGGAGTTTCCCTACATCATCTTCCTCACCTGCCTCACTATACTTAGCCCTGTGCTGAAAGCCAGAGAGAGGGGGGAGCTTGCTCTCTGTATGTTCTCCTTTTCTGCAAGTGACCATGAACTTCCAACAGAGTCTCTGTATCTCTGTTTACTCACCAGTTCCTTCAAGTATATGTTTATGTATTACTATGTACAGGTTTTATAGTTATTTTCTGAAGTAGAGTAAGGGATCATCTGGCAAAGTCTTCATCCATCAAACTTGGAAGGGGGACCTTTGAGATCCAAGTATGCAGGTTTTAAGTTCTAGAGTAATTACTAATAGAAACATAATTTCTAAACTGTTAGTAAGGGGGAATAGAGTAACAAAAATATCAGTCCAGATGGAATGAAGAAAGGGAGGGGAATCATAGAACTAGTGTGAGAAACAGCACAACATGTAATTGTAGGTTTAAACCCAATTATATAAAAAATGACATGAAATGTAAAGGGACTAAATGTTGTTTATATTATTTAAAAAATTTTTAAAAATGTTTATTTATTTTTGAGAGAGAGACAGAGTGTGGGGAAGGGGCAGAGAGAAGAGGAAGACACAGAATCTGAAGCAGGCTCTAGGCTCTGAGCTGTCAGTGCAGAGCCCGATGCAGGACTTGAACCCATGAACTGTGAGATCGTGACCTGAGCTGAAGTCGGACGCTTAACTGACTGAGCTGCCCAGGCGCCCTAAATGTTCTTTATAAAAGACAAATTTGTCAGACTGGGGAAGACCAAAATTTGATGACATTTTGTTTATAAGAGACATATCTATGTGTAAAGAAAGATATAGAAAGATTCCAAGTAAAATTGTGGGGAAAGGCATGCAAAACCTCAGTTATGAATATTCATAGCAGTGTTATTCATAATAGCCAAAACATGGAAATAACCCGTATGTCCATCAACTGCTGGATGGATATATAAAATGTGTTATATCCATACAATGGAATGTTATTCCACTTTGAAGAGGAATGGGTGTACCCTGTACCGGTAGATGTAACATGAATGAACCTCAAAGACTTAATGCTAAGTGAAGTAATTCATACATAAGAGGTTACATGTTATATGGTTTTATTCATATAAAATGTCCATAATAGTCATTTAGTAACAATTTAGAATTTGTAATTCCCTAATGACTGTGTTTCCAAATTGTATAAAACAAAAATTGACAGATCTGCAGAGTCCAATTGACAGTCATTGTGAGAGATATGTGCCTCTGAGTAGTTAAAAGACCAAATGAGGAAAAAAAAAATACGTTAATGCCCTATAGATTATTTGGACAACCTTATTTTATCATCTAGTGGGTATACTTACCTGAGACAAATATAGAATGAACACTGTTTTCAAACATACACAGGATTTATAAAAATTGATCATATATTGTATCTTAAATCATAACTAATTTTCAAAGTTTAGTGATATACAGAATATAAGAAACAGCAAAAAGATAGAAGAGAATTTTGTTTGCTGTTAAGAGCTGTTACTCTAATTCAGTGTTACTAGTAAACAAAAAATAGCAAACAATATGAACTTGAAACAAAGACGTATAGATATCAACAAATCAAAAGTTGCTTCTTTGTAAAAACTAATAAAATTAACAAACCTCTGGCATGATTGGTCAGGACAAAAAGGAGACCTTGATATGCAATATTAGGAATGCAAAATGTGATGTGTCAGATTCTTTAAGCATTAAAGGTTAAGAGGATAAAGGCATGAACTTAAGAGATAAATGTGTAAAACTTTTAGGAACAAACCTATGGGAAAATCTTCATGACTTGTATATGAATGTTCATAGCTGTTTTGGTAATAGTCCCAAATTAGGAACAATCCACATGGCCATCAACATGTGACTCAGTAAACAAATTTTGGCATATCCATATAATGGAATATTGCTTAGCCATAAAAAGGAAGAAACTATTAGTAAACCAACAGTGTGGTGAATCTCAAAATAATTATGCTCAGTGAAAGAATCCGGAAAAAAAAGAGTATTTAGTGTGCGATCCCATACATATAAAATTTTAGGGAATGCAAGCTAATCTGTAAGTAAGAACACAGATCAGTTGTTGCCTGGGTATTGGATAGAGGTCAAGGAAGGGCTGTAGGGATGGATTACAAAGGGACATGAGGAAGAGCATGATGGGTAGATTACTTATTTTGAGAGTGATGGTAGTTTCACAAGTGTGTATTTACTTCAAAACTTACCCAATTGTATACTTTAAGTATGTTCAGTGTATTGTATGTCAAATATATCTTCAAAACACTTAATTAAAAAGAAAAACTTATGTAGAATAGTATGAGAAAGTTAATTGGAACCCAGTTTCACTTGTGAACATGGATATAAAACTCCTAAAGAAAATAGTAACGTGACTTCTAGGAAGCTTTAAGAAGGATAATAATACATCATGACCAAATTGATTATATTTAACATGTACAAGGTTTGTTTAACATGAGAGAAATCAATTAAGGTAAATTAATCACATTATCATATTAGTGAAAAATCATATGGTCATCTCAATAGATGTGTAAGAAATGGATGAAATTTAATATTTTTGATAAGATCATTCATCTTAGAGAATGAAGAATATAAGGTATCTATAAGAACCTATAACAAACATACTTAATGTTGAAAGATGAAAACTTTTAATATGAGGTATTATAAGCATGGCTGCAGTGAACAATTCTGATCAACAGTGTACACTGATCCCAGTTAGTGTAGTCTGGCAAGAAAAAACAATACAAAGGTGTGTGTATTGAAGAGGAGTAAACAATACTGTTGTCATTGTAGGTGATATAATTATGCATGTGGAAATTCCAAAGCTGTCTCTAGATAACTTCTTTTTTAAAAACATTTTTAAACTTTATTCATTTTTGAGAGACAGAGAGAGACAGCATGAGTGGGGGAGGGGCAGAGAGAGAGGGAGACGCAGAATCCAAAGCAGGCTCCAGGTTCTGAGCTGTTAGCACAGAGCCCAACGTGGGACTTGAAATCACGGACCATGAGATCATGATCCAAGCTGAAGTCAGACGCTTAACTGACTGAGCCACCCAGGCACCCCCAGATAACTTCTTAAGTATAGTAATGAGCATCTTGCAACATTAAACCAATCATTATAGAGAATTTTGTTTTTCTGTGTACCAATTTTCTGCATAAAAATGCAAAATTACTATTTATAAACTCACTTAGAATAGAAGATACCGGGAATAAATTAAGTTCCATGTACAGTTTTGGGGGGAAGAATAAAACTTGGTTCAGAAACATTAAAGGAAAATAAAATAAATGGAGAGAAATACCATTACATAAGTTGGAAGACTGGATATTTAAAAGTTGTTTGTTCTTCCATATTTATCAATAGATTCAGTATAATCCTGTTCAGAATCAACTTTTTTGGGGCGGAACTTGACAAAATGATTCTGGAATTTGTATGGAAATAAAAAGGACTAAGAATAGTGAAGACTTTTGTGGAAGAACAAGGTGGGAGTATTTGCTCTACTGGTTATTAAGGCCTCTTAGGATTAAGATGATTTGATGTTGGTAGAAGTCTTGATAAATAGACTGATGGAAAAGAGCCAGAGCCATATATAAATCTACACATATATAGATGCTTGATTTATAATAAAAGAGACAGTGCAATACTATTGGGAAAGGATGACCTTTTCAATAAATAATGCTGGGAGAATTGGGTATCTGGTGAAAAAATTGGATCCCTCTTCATACCATACAAAACAATTCCAGTTCATTTTATTTAGATCCATATTTAAATTACAAAAATGCTTTTAGAAGATAATGTAGGAGAAGGGTTAGGGCAGGCAGGTAGGCCTCAAATATAGTATAAAGTAGTTTGGACTTTATTTTGAACGTAATAGGGGTTACTAGAGGATTTTGATCCAAGGGCTGGTCATTTGATTTTTTTTTTTTTAAAGAAGACAACTGTTGGTAGAATCTAAGCTAAGTTATAATTCTGTTTCTGGCCATGTTTAAGACTTTGTCTTCTGAAAATCCTTGTAGAAAACACTTAAAATGTTGATAAATCTTAAACACTTGACATGCCTATCTGTGATTGGAATGTGCTAAGGAAAAATTTGAGGTAATAAATATGAACTTAGGCTTCAGGATGCTTATTGCACTCTTTATATCTGAAGTGAAACACTTAGGTCATTAATTTTCTCTTATTTAATTAGAAAAGAACAAGCACAGGGTGCCTGGGTAGGTCTTATTGTCAAAACTGGATAGTAGGTGGAGACCAGGGATGCTGTTAAACATTGCATAATGCACAGGGCAGTCTTTCAGAATAAAGAATTATCCAGTCTAGGGGTGCCTGGGTGGCTCAGTAGGTTAAGTGTCTGACTTCAGCTCAGGTCATAATCTCAGGGTTTGTGAGTTCGAGTCCCACATCGGGCTCTGTGCTGACAGCTCAGAGCCTTGAGCCTGCTTCAGAGTCTGTGTCTCCCTCCCTTTCTGCCCCTCTCCTGTTCAGGCTCTGTCTCTCTCTGAAAAATTAATAAACATTAAAAAAAGAAAAAAAAAGAACAAGCACAAATCCTCTATATGCATGTACACTGGATCTCTAGCATTTTGGTTCCATTTATAGTTTTGAGAAACATTTAGAACAGTTTATTTGGGAGTGAGAATGATTTCTTTAACATGTTGAGCATATTGGAGAAGTTATTTCTGGCAGGTATTAGCAGTAAGAGTAAAGGATATAAATGAGAACAGTTGGGAAACACTAGGAAGACCTTTGTTACTAGAACTGATTTGTGTTATAATTAGACATGTAACAAATTTATTCAGAAATGTTTAAGTCATAGTTTCAAAAACTACTCTAAAATATGCACAAGATTATTTTGAGTTGAACTTAGTTAAAATAGTAGCCATTGTAAAGAAATTGTCTGAAAGGATAATAGTAATGCACATGTAATTCTTTCTTTTTAATGTTAATTCATTTATTTTTGAGGGAGAGAGAGCACAAGCAAGGGAGGGGCGAGAGAGAGAGAGAGAGAGAGAGAGAGAGAGAGAGAGATAGAGACACACACACACACACACACACACACACACACACACACACACACACACACACAGAATCCGAGCTGTTTGCTCTGAGCTGTCAGCACAGAGCCCAACCCGCGGCTCGAACCCATGAACTGCAAGATCATGACCTGAGCAGAAGTCAGACACTTAACCGACTGAGCCACCCAGGCACCCCTAATGCACATGTAATTCTATAGGAACTCTAAACATCATATAAATTGTCAGATATAACCCCTCCCCCCAGATTGCTATATATTAAAACAGACTTTTAGATTTTTTTTTGAGATTTTTATATTTATTTTAATTAACTAATTTTTAGTAATCTCTATACCCAATGTAGGCTCAAACTCATGACCCCTAAGATGAGTCACATCCTCTACTAACTGAGCCAGCCAGGCACCCCTGTATTTCTTTTTAAAAACAGCTTTATTGAGATACTGTTCATATATCATACAGTTCAGTCACTTAAACCACATGTTCAGTAGCTTTCAATATATTTCTAGAGTTGTGTAACTGTCACCGTAACTAATTTTAGAACATTTTCATCTTCCCAGAAAGAAAGAAACCTTTTAATCTTTACCCATAACTCTCCAATCTCCTCTTCATCCCCTACTAAACCCTAGGCAACCACTAATATACTTTGTATTTCTGTAGATTTGCCTATTGGATATTTCATATAAATGGAATCATACAATATGGGGACTTTTGTGACTGGCTGTTTTCAGTTAACTCAATGTTGTCAAGGTTCATCTGTATCATAGCATCTATCAGTTCTTCATTTGTTTTTATTGACAAATTCTATTTTATTGTATTGATACACCACATTTATTTATCTGTTGATGGGCATTTGAGTTATTTCTGCCTCTTAGTTATTATGAATACTGCTGTGAACATTTTGGTACCAGTTTTTTTTAGACATTGCTGGATCATATGATCACTCTATGTTTAATAGTTGAGGGAACTGTCAGACTTTTCAAAGGAGGCACACCATTTTACATTTCCATCAAGCATTGTGTGAATGTTCCAATTT
Source organism: Panthera pardus (assembly GCF_024362965.1). Lineage (NCBI taxonomy): Eukaryota > Metazoa > Chordata > Mammalia > Carnivora > Felidae > Panthera > Panthera pardus. The sequence goes on from NW_026526832.1 coordinate 22,318,798, forward strand.
CTCCCCATCCTTGCCAACATTTACTATTATCTGTCTTTTTTATTATAATCATGCTGGGGGTTCAAAGTGGTACCTCATTTGGTTTTGATTTGCATGTCCCTAATGATGGGCCCTTTGTAAATCTTCTGTGGAGAAATGTCTATTTAAATCTTTTGACTTAAAAAAAAGTTTTTTTTAAGTTTGTTTATTTTGAGAGAGAGAGAGAGATTGAGAGCACAAGTGGGGGAAGGTCAGAGAGAAGCAGAGACAGAAATGAGAGCAGGCTCTGCAACATCAGTGCAGAGCCTGATGCGGGACCTGAACTCACGAACTGTGAGATCATGACCTGAGCCGAGATCAAGAGTCAGATGCTTAACTGACTGCCATGCAGGCACCCCTTTTTTAACTATTTTTAAGTTGGGTTAATTTTCTTTTTATTATTGAGTTGTAATTGTTCTTTGTATATTCTGGACCTTAGACCCTTATCAAGTATATAATTTGCAAAAATTTTCTCCTATTCTTTAGGTTGCCTTTTCAGTTTTCTTGATAGTGCCCTTTGAAGCAGAAAAATTATTAATTCTGATGGAATCCTTATCTCTTTTATTGTTCTTTGTTTGCTTTATGTGTCTATTAATGAATTGTTTGAATACTTTTAAAAATAATTTCTGTGCATTATTTTGCGTTAAGATTTATTCATGCTATAATTTTATTAGCATTTAAGACTGATAAAGTGTAGTATAAGCAGCAGTTTTTACAGTTTTTTTCTTTCCTTTTTTTAATTTATCATTTTGTCTGAAACTTTTGTTACAGCTCTATAGTATCAACCCTCCTTGCTCTTATGGATGGATTAGATAACAGGGGTGAAATTGTTGTTATTGGTGCTACAAACAGACTTGATTCTATAGATCCTGCTCTCAGGAGACCGGGTCGTTTTGACCGAGAATTCCTTTTCAACCTGCCTGATCAAAAGGTAAGTTTTTGTTTTCAGTGTGTTAAGATTTATTTGTGATCCATTTATCAACCATGTATGTACTGTGAGAGTGATATTTTATGAATTTTCATTTCTAAAATTTTGTGCTTATGAAATATCTTAGGTTAATTCTCAGAAAAAGCTTGTAATTATTAAATAATTTAGTCTATTTCTATTAATAATTATTCAGGAAAACTCTTGATTAGGTTACTAAAATGCTTACTTTAGTTCACCAGATTGTAGTAATTATCTTGGATGGCAGGTTATATGTCTCCAGTTAGCCAAAATAGCTTTGTTCCCATAAAAATAATGTTTTTAGAATATTAGTGAGCTTATAAATAAGAACCCAATGTGCAAATTTTCATAGAAATGACCATAACATCATATTTAATTTAGAGCAGCAAAAATTATTCATTTCAGTGTATTTTTTTTAAAAAGAATGTATAATTACACAATGTATAGTCATTGTGTAAAATGTTAATATATTATACAAGTTTTTCCCCTAATTCTGCTTGATATTTTTATTATTCTTGGTTTGGACCAGTTTATTCATTGACTTGTCTTTTCACGAGGATCTCAAGTTTGAGAGGGAGAGATATATGTAGAGAAGATACTATATTTAACAATATTTTCTATGTAATTTAACATTTTAAGCATAATTAAAACATTTATAACATATATCCATACAAATATAACCTAAGGAAAGAAGATGCTATTTATGAATATATAATATACACACATGCACATTTGTAATTGTTGCATAGCTTTGATTTAGATCTTCATGTAAAATGCCTGGTTTACATACATAGATGTGAAATGCTGTGATTAGTAGGACAGTGTAGAAGATTATGGGGAAATGAAGGCAATGGTGCTGTTGTGTAGGACAGTTAATACTTCAGTTTGAAATCGGTCTACACATCCACATTTGTAGTTGTCTCAGTTTTGGACTATCTAACTTAGAGGCTTTACTTTGGTACTGAATTTACCTGACTTTGTCAGGATAGGAAACATAGAATATACAGCATTTTCATTACCCAAGTGCAGCTTCCAGGACTGTATCAATGTGTAGAGGTGTGCTTTGTTGTGGGGACAAGGGTAGAAGTGGGAACAGTCTATTTCAGCACGGGGAAGCACCAGTTATCTTTGTTTGGGACTTCAGTCCAAGCACATCTTTTAGGGTCTAGCATACGAGGAGAGTGTGTTTAGTTCTAAGAGACACAGTCTGTGTTCATTTTAGCACAGGAAAGCCATTATCTGAATTAAATGATTATCTTCTATATCGCCCTAGTCATGTGGACCTCAGTCATGTATGCCGTTCACAATCCTCACAATTAATGTACGATCCACACAAAAACAATAAACAAGGTCTAAAACAGCACTGTCCAATTGAATTTTCTCTAATGATTGAAATGTTCTGTGTTTGCATTGTCCATTAAGCAGTGTCCAGTATGGTAGCCACTAGCCACATGTGGCTCTTGAGCTCTTTAAATGTCACTTGTGTGACTAAGGAACTGATTTTAAATTTTCTTTAAATATTTAAATAAAATAGCATTTGTGGTTAGTGGCTTACCATATTGTACGGCATGGATCTCAACATAGTTTTCCATGTTATTTTAACTGTCTACGTTTCAAGGAAACTGCTTTGAGACCTAAACCTAAGATTATTTTTCTTGGACTGTGTCTATGGAAAAGGCCTGAACTAGCTTTTTTTTTTTGCTTAGATAATAAAGTCATGAGATTATCAAGATTAGATGAGATTATCAAATCCTCTGTCCTAGGGAACAGTTAGTAAGGTAAGAGGAAAACTATGTAAGTGGATTCTGGAAGCCAAGTGAAGAAGTGTAACAATGAGTATATGACTAACTTTGTCAGATGTTGCTAAATTAACTCAGATGAGGACAGAAAATTGGCCATTGTATTTATCATTATGCTGGTCATTGGTGAACCTGATGGGAGCAAGTTGATTTAGTGGTGGGTGCAAAAAAGTTTGTCTGGAGTATGGTTAACTTAAGAGAGAACAGGAGGGGAGGAACTGGAGACAGTTAATGAAGGTAAGTCTTTCAAAGAGTTTTGCTGCACAAGGATACAAAGGATTGAGGTAAGGTGATAGATGTTGAGGGGATTGGAGGCAAGAGAACCTATGTTCTTAAAAAAGCTGAGACAGTTATTCCGTAGAGAAGGAAATTTTGGTGATGAAATTGAGAAAGAATTACCATAGTGTGTCCTTAATAGGCAAGAGGGGGGATAGTATTTACTATATGAGTGGTGAGAATGACTTTACATAGGATTTAGATAGTTCGTCTCTGATACTAGGGAGAAGACAGAATATTATGGGTACATATGCTGACAGGTGGATCCAGTTGCTGTGGAGAGTCTTTGGAACTTCTCTTTTGACTGCTTCGGTTTTCTTAGTGACTTAGCAAGCAAGGTCTGAATGAGAAGCTGAGTGTGCAGACAGAGAAACTGAACTAGTCTGCTAGGAGATAGGCCTAATGAATGGCTTAGGGAAGGATTGAGAGGAGTGTTAAGGTTCCATTTGGCCATTAGTTTAAAGCAATAACCAGTCAATGTCTCATGTTAGTCCTGTAGTTTGAGCGGTGGAATATCATGACCCCTGTTGTTTGACCAACTATTATAAAAAAAAAAAAAAAAAGTAAAAGGAAGCTCTGGTTCTTCCAAATTTTACTAATTTTGTTAACCCTTTATTAGCAAAAAATAACACATATCTTCTTGAAGCAGTGATGCTTTTTAATTTCTTTTGTTTCTTTTTATTACCACCAACACTTAATGATTATTGTTATGTGTTATGTGGGTATTTATGAATCCTGAAAAATAAGAGCTTGAATATGGCTTTGAATCTTTCTTTTTTTTTTTTTTAATTTTTTTTTTTTTTAACGTTTATTTATTTTTTGAGACAGAGAGAGACAGAGCATGAACAGGGGAGGGGCAGAGAGAGAGGGAGACACAGAATCTGAAACAGGCTCCAGGCTCTGAGCTGTCAGCACAGAGCCCGACGCGGGGCTCGAACTCACGGACCGTGAGATCATGACCTGAGCCGAAGTCGGACGCTTAACCGACCGAGCCACCCAGGCGCCCCTGAATCTTTCTTTTTTAATTTGAGAGAGAGAGAGGGAGAGAGAGATGGAGCACATGTGTATGTGCAAGCAGGAGAAGGGTAGAGGAAGAGAGAGAGAGAGGGAGGGAAGAAGGGAGGGAAAGAAAGACAGAGAGAGAGAAATCCCAAGCAGGCTCCATGCCCAGTGCAGAGCCTGATGTGGGGCTCAGTCCCATGACCCTGGGATCACGACCTGAGCTAAAATCAAGAGTTGGATGCTCAGTTGACAGGCGCCCCTGACTTTGACTTTTTAATAGTAGAGGAAGCTACTTTCTAGTAGGGGAAGCCATATAACTTATATATACGGAGGGGGAGAGAGTTAAAGTGCATAATGAAGCATTTCTAATTTAGTTAATTTCATCTTCTATTTCTTGTTTTTATGATAAAGAATGGAGACTCTGGTTGATTATATAGAGAAAGAGCAAGGCACTAAATGTTTTAGAGACCTGACAATAACTTTTGACCTTAAGTAATTAATTTCATTTCTCTAAATCTTTACTTATTTTGTAAAATGACAGGGTAAGAATAGATATTTTTCAAGGTATCTTCCAGCTTAATTTTTTTTTTAATGTTTGTTTATTTTTGGGAGACAGGGACTGAGAGACAGACAGAGTGTGAGCAGGGAAGGGTCAGAGAGAGAGGGAGACACAGAGTCTGAAGCAGGCTCCAGGCTTTGAGCTGTCAGCACAGAGCCTGACGCAGGGCTTGAACTCACAAACTGTGAGATCATGACCGGAGCCGAAGTCAGATGCTTAACCAACTGAGCCACCCAGGCACCCCTTAAATTTGTTTTTTTGATGTGCTTCTCATTCTATGAGGGTCTTCACTAAGTGGTGCCTGTGCTGCTAATGAGGTAAAATAGATTCCTGATGTCATCTTCTAGAGAATATAAGCTCTCAGGATGACATTCTTTTTGGATCTTGATTTTATACTTTTTTTGGTATCTATTCAGGCAGATACTTTGAGTTCGAAGAAGATAAATGTCACATCATTGCTTTAATTTTGGTAGCTGAACACCTAACTTAGAACTTGGAATTAGAGCAATAGCGAGTGATATCAAATTTTACCAACTTTTTATTTTTCATTTATTTAAAAAAATTTTTTTAATGTTTATTTATTTTTGAGAAAGAGAGACAGAGCATGAGTGGGCGAGGGGTAGAGAGAGAGAGAGAGGGAGACACAGAATCTGAAGCAGACCCCAGGCTCTGAGCTTTCAGCACGGAGCCCAATGTGGGCCTTGAGCTCATGGACCGTGAGATCATGACCTGAGCTGAAGTCGGCTGCTCAACCATCTGAGCCACCCAGGCGCCCCTTTTATCAACTTTTTAAACAAAATTTTAATGTGTATTTATTTATTTATTTATCTATCTATTTGTTTATTTATTTAGAGAGAGAGAGGAGGGGGAGGGTCAGAGAGAGAGAGGGGAGAGAGAATTCCAAGCAGGCCCTGTGCTATCAGCCCTATGCGGGGCTCAATCCCACAAACCAGGAGTTCATGACCTGAGCTGAAACCAAGAGTCGGATGCTTAACTGACTGAGCAACCCAGGTGACCATCAACTTAGCTTGATGACTTTGAAGTCCTTCTTGTTCTGGTGCTGGACCCCAAATTCCTCATCAAGCCAATAAAATTATCCTCTTGGTTATAATTTGCTTTTTCATAGTCTTTAAGAAGCTCAAGTAGCAGTGTTGAAGGAACAAGTGTATTCAAGTTTTACAAAGTGTTGTTTTTTCCTTGAAAGAAGGCAAATGTGAAAGTAAAATTCTGATATGCCTCTTCATGATGGTAATATCAGCTGATTATGGATTCTTACTACTTCAGTTTCTTTTTGACTGTGGAAGAAGAAGACATTTCATTTAATTTGAAACCAAGATGTTAAAATTTTGATTGTACTATATAGTCAGATTTAAGGTAGAGAATGCTATTTTGAAAAAAAAAATCAAGGTAGAATTGCTCAAACATTTGACTTTTTAAAATGAATTATATTAATATTTACTGAAATACTACCTTGTTATATATTAAATGCCAAAATATCAACTAACCTACAAGATAATGATATGCATTATATTTCTTTAGTTCATTGAAAACTTTTTCAATTGAAAACTTTTTTTCAAGTTTTAAATTGTTGTTTACTTCATTGGCAGTCATAATACCTCATGCATGTGATAGAACCAAACGTTCTGTGAAATCTGAATCTGTAGTTTCAAAGTTATCCCTGACTGGGGTGCCTAGCTGGCTCAGTCAGTAGAGCTTGTGACTCTTGATCTCAGGGTTGTGAGTTCAAGCCCCATGTTGGGCATAGAGCCTACCTAAAAAGAAAAAACAAACCAAAAAACGAAAAACAAAAATAAGTTAGCTCTGAGTAACGTATGCAATTGTTGAATCATTATGTTGTACATTTTAAACTATTACAACACTGTACAATTATAATTATATTTCAGTAAAAGATTGTAAATGTTATAATACATTAAAGTGTTTTTTATATGTATTTAGATGGTAAAAATGATCTGATGTAAAATATTGAAACTTAGTTTTGAATCTAGTCCTAGATGAGTCAAGATCAGTCACTTAGTCACATGTGCCACTAATCGATTCCTTCACCTCTCAGAATATTAAATATCTTGGTTTGTTAAACAGAGACATGATCTCTACCACATATTATTGTATTGTTATTATGGAAAATTAGAGCTGACGTGGATGTCATGGTATTGAAATGTCTTTTAAAATAAATAGTTGCTGGAGCGCCTGGGTGGCTCAGTTGGTTAAGTGTCTGACTCTTGATACCAGCTCAAGTGGTGATCTCTACGGTTCATGGGATTGAGCCCCGCTTCAGCCTTTAGGCTGGCAGTGTGGAGCCTGCTGGGGATTCATTCATTCATATTCTCTCTCTCTCTCTCTCTCTCTCTCTCTCTCTCTCTTTCTCTCTGTCTCTCTCCCCCTCTCCCTCCTTCTTCCTCCCTCTCCCTGTGTCCCTGTCAGTCCCCCTCTCCCCCTGCAAACCACCTGCAAGTCCTCTCTCCCCCTTTTCAAAATAAATAAATAAATAAACTTAAAAAAAAAAACCCAAAAAACAACAGTTGTTTTTCTGGGGTATGGTTAGTGCATAAATTTGTTCCAGCTAATACACTTGAGAGGTTGGTGATATTTTATTTATTTGTACTGTTTTTCTTAGGCAAGAAAACACATTTTACAGATCCATACCAGGGATTGGAATCCAAAATTATCAGATGCTTTTTTAGGTGAATTGGCCGAAAAATGTGTTGGTGAGTGCTATTATTTGAATTCTTTCATTGTTACTGTTTGTTCTGCTGGCCCTTTCCCTTTATGTTTGGAATGCGAATGAATATAGTTATGTCTGTGTGCAATAGATGGCTGACTTTGCCTTTAAATGTAACACTTATTTTGAACATTTCACTTGAAGTTTGAACACTTCTTAATTACAATTTTAGCTGCCATTAGGTGTTTGATTATTAACAAAGCTAGTAGTAATATGTTTTCATTGAGTGCTGGATTTCCATGATATTACTGCATTGTGTCCTTTTAGGAATTGTTCTCTCTCAGAAATTTTACTAAGAAAAATAAGCTTAACCTTGAGACATAAAGGTCCATGTCAAAGGCAGGACTACAGTCTTTTACTTTGCAGATTGATTACCTGATGGGCTCATCTTCATGCCTGTGGTCTAGAAAGAAGTTGAGTGAGAGGAGTCTTCAAAGAAAATACTTACTGGCATCTGCTAGTATTTCTCAAAATACAAAACTGTCCAATTTAATGTTATATTATTCACAGAGTGGAAGATCCTCCCCACAGATTGAATGAATACAACTGTCCTAAAAGGATATAGTGAGAGTATTTTATGTACATACATGATCATACATAGGAGATGGAATTCAAGGGTTTTGGAATTCAGGGTTTTGGCTCTAATTAGGTCTGAAATAAAACTGAATACAGTATTAAACAACTGAATATACACCCCGGTATTTCCCCTTCATTCTTTTTCTGTCTTTTGTCTATTTTCTTCTTATTCTCTCACAAACAAAAATTAAAAAATCTTTCTCCATGAACTTTTTAAGCATTATGAAAAAACCCCCAAATAAGTTCACTAACTATCAGCAGTCTACTTGGGAAAACTTTAAAGTTACCAAAACCAGAAAGAGTAACTTAGTTAAAAAATCATTGTGATCCACCATCAAATATTAAAACTTAAATAGAACATTAGTCCATTCAGTTAGCTACATCCGAATTATCCTCTTCATCCACAGGGACCTCCATCTCCGAAGCAGCATACCTCAACTTTTGAACCACAAAGACCTCGACATCTTCTGGTGAGGAGAAAACGTAAATCTCTCCAGCACTACTCCAGTTTAAGCTTTGCCTGGTATAAGAGAGCATGCGCCAAACCCATTTCATGTAAATTTGGCTTGACCTTTGCAAAGCCTTGTGCTGCTTTATGGGAGAGGGTGGTATTTGGTACAAAATCCAGTCTTTTCCCTTTTTGAAATTTGCCCCCTTTTATTTCCTGCTACTTTTAGGATATTATTTTATTAGAGTACGGATCAGACTGGGAAATCTTTGTGGATTCTTCTGTGAATCTGTCACAGAATATCCTTAACTGAAATAAGCAGAAGTCTTCAAATAATTTTGGAAATTCCCTAAAAGATAGGTATTTTAAAATTACTTGCTATTACCCTATTTACCATCTGAAAGATTACACTCTAGTTCCTCATCCTAAATATTAGAATCCCAGTTTCCCTTTTCATTTCCAAAGGTCACAACTTCTCATTATTCCAAGTGATTTATTTTAGCTTTAAAAGTCAGTTTCTTAAGTTTAAACATTTTTGAGACATAATTTCTTATAGGACTAAAAAATTTCTCTTGCCTTTTGGGGATGGTGGTGGCGGTGGTGGTGGTTTAGAAGAATCTGCTTTTATGGATATACACCATTTTCTTCCTGGAGAGTGACATAAAAATCCATTATAATTAAATGACTTCTGTTTTTGATTTTGACATTTATTCCATTTAAGAAGCCAGTTTTACATAAAAAAATGCAGGTCTTCAAACAGGAACAGAATAGTAATAAGTTTTAAATTCATTATGAACTTAGCGTTTTCTGTATCCCAAACATGTTTTGACATGTATGGGTTAAGTCCAGTAAAATATAGGCCTAACAAAAAGAGTATGTAGTCTTGATGAAAAACTGTAGAGACAACTGACCTCTTGTAGAGGTTATGGATTTGGTAACTTTTACCTTGAAATAAATTCCCAAGTACTTGGAGGTGTTTGCATGCATAATAGGTGTGATTTTTTTAAAGTAGTCCTCACATAATTTCGGTGTCCAGATCACATGCATGAATAGTAGGAGCTTAAGGTTATGGGGACCTCAAACCTAATCATATTTCTCTATTTATTTTCACTGAGAGGGCCAAAACAATGAAAGTTTATCAGTGAGGGGTCTATCTTGTGGACCTTTGTTATGTTTGATGTTTTACTGAAACAGTAACTTCCTAAAATTTTATTATTACCCTTGTCTAGTCTATAACCTATTTAATAGCTTGTATTTTTAGTTTTTCAGACAAATTCCATTTCAGTGGCAATATTTAAGAATGCTTTTTCTTGGGGTGCCTCGCTGGCTCAGTTGTTAGCGCATGAGACTCTTGATTTTGGCTCTTAAGTTCAAGCCCCCACATTGGGCATAGAGCTTACTTTAAAAAAAAAAAGGAATGCTTTTTCCTTGGTATCTAGATATTTGTGTGTGTTCATTAGTATTAGAATTGTAATGGTAGAATTAATATGATTATGGAATTCTTATGAAAGGGATGTTGGTATTTTCTTTAACGTCAGCTTTTAACTTTCAAAAGGCTGTAGTGTGTTTTCTGTATATCTAGGATGATCATATTACCTACATCTAGTTTTCTAAATCAGGACCTTTTAGAAAGTGAAAAAATATACTGTTAATTATGATAAGACAAGAGGCCTAAACCAGGACACATGATACTAAATATAACTTTTTAGCCATGGTTTTCATGTAATTTTAATTGTTTTAGAGTCTAGTAAAGGAAGTATATTATTAATCAAGTAGTTCTCGGTGTTTTCTTTCGTATATGAGAATCACTTGTAAAGCTTTCTCAAAATATACATTTATGATATTAAACTGCCAGAGATTCTGATTCACTAGGTTTGTTGGGAATCTGGTGTTGCAGTTTCATTGTTGAGTAGCCAAGACTGAGAACCCCAGATATAAACGAATAATTCTCATTCACGGGCAAATGTAATGAAGATAAATCCATTCTTTTAGTCTATTGATTATGATAATCCAAGTGAAAATTTATTTCTTTAAATGGGATCTATTGTGAGAAACTTTTAAATTATCTTTAGTAGATTAAGAGAAAATGAACAGCGCATTACTATTATGTATGTTGCTGACATTATGTCAAACTTAAATGTTATGGGCACCACTTATATAGAATACCTTCTAATGTTTTTTTTTTTTTTTCTGTTTTGCATTGTTTCTGAGCTTGTTTTTTTTAAATTTAGGCTTTTGCTCTTAGAAATAGGATCATATAATATATTCTCCAGCTGTGTATACGCTTTTAAAGAAAAAGAAATGTAGTTGTTTATGTTGTTTGAAGATGGTAGTTTATTTTTTATGTGTTCTGAAATGGTTTATTTGATTAATTGTTTTTAACTGAGCTGGCATTTTATTAAACTAATATAGCTACGATATATATGGCATAGGAAAATGTACCTTTTTTTCCAGGTTTATTCATAGAGAAATAGAATATAAAATGAAAGACTATTCGTAGTTTGAAGAATTATTTGGTAGATTGATTGCTGTCATGGGACAGTGTTAGTGCTTAATCTGCTTATAGTTTTCTGAATTAGATTCTTAACAGTCATACTAAATTTTCCCTTAACTGAATAAATATTTCTTGAAGAATGCAATATTTTTCTATGTTTTTTCATAATTTTCATTGAAATTTTTATTTTTCATTAATGATTAAAGAATTTAGACATCTTCAAAAAAGATGAAAAATCTAGTAGATACAATTCCTCCACTTTTTATGATCCTATGTGGTAACGTTATAGTCTTAACTAACCAAACTATAACCCTGGAGTTACGCCTTTCTTTTTTTATTCATTCTTTCACTCAAGAAATATTTATTGGATATCTACTGAATGCTAGGCCAGGTATTATTTTCAGTATATGAGATATGTTAGTGAATGAAACTGATGAATATGCGTACACTCACAAAACTCACATTCTAGTTGGGGTAGGCAGACAATAAACATAATAGGTAAATGATACGGTGGTACATGTTATGGAAGAAAGGGAGCAAAGAGGATTTTTCTGTTATTTGTGGGACTTGATGAACAGGATTGCCCTACTAACAGTAGAGGTACATTTCATTATAGATGTGTGAGTTACTTACAGTTTGCTTTATCTGATTTTGTGCCTTAATGTTCTTTTTCTGCCAGTTAGTCTGGGGCTGTTTCTTTTCTGCTCATAGTTTTCCTAATCACCATTTTTATTTCATTATTCAAGTGTTCCACAAGGTCATTGCCTGGAATAAAAAGATAAATAAGCTCGATGCCACTCTTTGAAGAGCATAGCGTTTAGTTTTAAAACTGGTTCAAGTAGTTCCCTCTGCTGGCATAACTGATAAAAGTGACCAAATGCAAGTTTAATTGCTGATATAAAAACAACATAGCTGGTTTGAGTTTTTCTTCGTTTTTGTGGTTAAGACCTAAGAGTTTATTTGTGTTTTTGTATGTATTTGTTGCTTAAATGAGTGAAATGACTTCAAAGCCCTGGGGGTTTGATCTGTTAACTACAATAATTAGTTACATATGGGTAATGGGTAATGTAATACACTGTGTTTGTATAGACTTTAGAACTAGATTATCCATTGTTTTAAACGTATATAAAAAGGAAATTAATATGGAAATTTAATGGATTCTTATTCCCTTTAATACCTTTGAAATTATGATAGATGGTGACAACTTTAAAGTATAATTTTTCAGGTAATTACATATAAATTTGTGGTTGGCACTCAAAGTTGGTAGTAGAATGACTCTGTTTTTGAGATTTCTGCATATATTCTGCTTTGTACTGCTCCCTTATATGTGTTTGCAAATTAATGATATTAGAAAAATTTACAGGTAAGTGTAATATCTTGAGGACTAAACTGATAATTGGGAATACTGATGAAAGATTGATATGAAACTTACTCTTTAAACACCTTTCCTGAAGAAAATTGTACATTATAATCAGTGTTTTTGGCACAAAGTACATGGCTTCTTATAATATCATTAGTTCATGTTTTGTTAATGAAAATATTCAGAATACTTTTATTACTGAGTAATTTTATTAGGTGATTTAAATGGTCAGTTTTTGCTAACAAAATTGCCTATAATTATTGATTTAGTATTATTTCTTAATATATACATTAATAAAGATGTATATATTTGCAAACTATAGTTGGTACTGTAAGAATGAACTTATTACCTTTGTTATTCTTTTCCTTTTGTGCATTAGGCTATTGTGGAGCTGATATCAAGGCCCTGTGCACTGAAGCTGCCCTCATTGCCCTGCGGAGGCGTTATCCCCAGATCTATGCTAGCAGTCATAAACTGCAGCTAGATGTTTCCTCAATAGTGCTCAATGCTCAAGATTTTTACCATGCAATGCAGAATATTGTGCCTGCTTCTCAACGTGCTGTCATGTCTTCGGGACACGCACTATCCCCCATCATAAAGCCGCTACTGGAAAGAAGCTTCAACAACATCCTAGCAGTCTTGCAAAAAGTGTTTCCTCATGCTGAAATTAGCCAGAGTGACAAGAAAGAAGGTACTATAAATTACTTTTTCATATTGTTAAAATGAAACAAGTATAGGCATAAATAAATTCTGAGTTTCGTCATAAGGTTATTTATATGTTATTCTTTTATATTTGCCATGAATATAGAAAATGTCTCTATTTCACTCACCAGGATATATTCCAGGCCTGGCATATTGCCTAGCATATGGTAGTTGCCTAGTGAATGCTTATAAAAAGAAAGAATGAATGTTCTATTTGTTATTGCTTGGGAGATTCTAAACATAGAAGTGTTACTCTCTTTAGAAAAGTTGACTATAATAATGATGGCTTACATTTAATTAATTAATTTAAAGACTATTAAAAAATATTTTTTAATGTTTATTTATTTTTGAGAGAGGACAGACAGAGAGCTTGCAGGGGAGGGCCAGAGAGAGAGGGAGACACAGAATCCAAAATAGGCTCCAGGCTCTGAGCTGTCAGCACAGAGCCTGATGCGGGGCTCGGACTCACGAACTGTAAGATCGTAACAGCCAAAGTTGGATGCTTAACTGACTGAGCCACCCAGGTGCTCCAAGACTTTATTTTTAAATAATCTCTATACCCAACAGGGCTCAAATTTAAAACCCCCGAGATCAGGAGTCACATGTTCTACCGACTGAGCCAGCCAGCACCCCTGTATTTAATTTATTATAAAGCCCTTACATAAATTGTCACTTATTAACCCCCAAAACAGTCCAGTGGGGCAGGTACTTTTATACTGTAAAGGAGGAGACTGGAAGACTTAGGGACGTATTCACTTATTTAGGGTCATTCAGTAAGTTCCAGGGCTTACTCAAACCTAGGGCACCTAACTCTAGAACCTGTGTTCTTAACTATGTGGCTTATAATGTCCCTCTGGATTCAACTCATCAAATATATTTTGTTGTTCTTGGCAGTGCATTCTGCAGTGTGCAGTGCAAATGGAGTGTAAATCATTAGTAAGGGAGTAAATCAGAACCTGGTTGTATAAGGTCTTGAATTCTAGCCTCAAGATTGGACCTGAGATACAAATAGGAAGTTACCTTTGAAAATTCATTAAGGGGTGCCTGGGTGGCTTAGTCGATTGAGCATCTGACTCTTGGTTTCAGCTCAGGTCATGATCTCAAGGTTTTGTGGGTTTGTGCCTTGCATTGGGCTCTGTGCTGGCAGCAAAAGCCTGCTTGGCATCCTCTCTCTCTCTCCCTCTGTCTGCCCCTCCCAACTCACTCTGTCTCTTTCTCTTTCAAAATAAACAAACATAAAAAAAAACAAGTCATTCATTTACAGGGAAACTTTAGGTTCATATACTAACCAAAGTAAGGCCTGTGAACTTTGAAGAGAAAGCAATATGCTTTTTAAAAAAAATTTTTTAATGTCTGTTTATTTTGAGAGAGACAGAGCAAGTGCAAGGAACGGTGGGGCGGGGGGTGGGGGGTTGGGGTGGGGGGGGGGGGTGGGGTGGTGCTGGCAGAGAGAATCCCAAGCAGCCTGCATGCTGTCAGTGCAGAGCCCAATGCAGGGTTCTGTCTCACAAACTCTGAGATCATGGCCTGAGCCAATATGAAGAGTTGGATGCTTAACCAACTGAGCCACCCAGATGTCCCCAAAGTAATAAGTTTTAATTATCTTGGGGCGCCTGGGTGGCGCAGTCGGTTAAGCGTCCGACTTCAGCCAGGTCACGATCTCGCGGTCCGTGAGTTCGAGCCCCGCGTCAGGCTCTGGGCTGATGGCTCGGAGCCTGGAGCCTGTTTCCGATTCTGTGTCTCCCTCTCTCTCTGACCCTCCCCCGTTCATGCTCTGTCTCTCTCTGTCCCAAAAATAAATAAAAAACGTTGAATTATCTTAATTTTCCCAGTTTTTAGTACCTTATTTGGCAGGTAGTCTGCACCAGAAAATTGTTCAATTAATTATACTAACATAAAAAATATTATATATAGTAAAATCATCAACATTCAACGCATTTTGCTGTCTTTATAATTTATATTTTTCGAAAACTATATTTTTCAAGGATAGATTCTCATGAAATATCACATGAATTACTTGATTTCTTGTTTGTCAAATAGGAGGTTAAATATTTTATTGTGTATGAACTAGGTACTCTGCTGCGAATTGAACATTTCTTTTCTCTGATTTTCATAACTGAGGATATGTATCTTTCTCCCAATTTTTTTTAAGTTTATTTATTTGAGAGAGCTCATGGGTGTGTGTGCAGGTATGCACAAGCAGTCAAGGGCAGAGAGAAAGAGAGAGGGAGAGAAAGAATCCCAAGCACGTTCTGCACCATCAGCTCTGAGCCTGAGGCAGGGCTTGATCCCAGGAACTGGGAGATGATGACCTGAGCTGAAATTGAGAGTCGGATGCTTAACCTACTGAGCCAAATTATTAAAAAAGACTGCAGTTTGTCAATTTGCTTGGTTGATTTGTATTTGATAGGTAACTTGTTAATGGTACATGATTTTTAAACCTGTTGTCCTTAGCTTTGGAGGGGCACTAATATTAAATGACTTTGTAAGTCTCATAATCTTTGGATTTTTTTTTTTTTTGAATAGATATAGAAACTCTGATTTTAGATGATAGTGAAGATGAGAATGCTTTATCAATTTTTGAGACCAGTTGTCACTCAGGATCACCAAAGAAACAGTCATCAGCTGCTGCTATACATAAACCCTACCTTCATTTTACAATGTAAGTAACATACCAATTTTTTAAAAATTTAGAGTAATATTTACCACTTTATGGTTAGAATTATGGTATATTATTACTTATGGTTGTAACTTTGAAGACTTTGTTTTTTTCTGTCGTTTGGATATAATTCAGGAACATTTTTACTGTGTATGCTTTTTTTCTGTGGTAATAAAGTGGTGTATTGGTCAACTAAAGATGATTTTTTCTAAGCTGATTGTGTGATTTCTTCCTTTCTCTTTCTTTTTCTTTCTTTTTCCCCTCTTTCCTTTTTTCGTTCTTTCTTGCTCTTCCCTCCCTTTCTTTCTCTTTCTCTCTCCTCTTTTCCTTTTCCTTTTCCTTTTCCTTTTCCCTTTCCTTTCCTTTCCCTTCCCTTCCCTTTCCCTTTTCCCTCCACTCCCCTCCCCTTTTTTCTTTTCCTTCCTTCCTTCCTTCCTTCCTTCCTTCCTTCCCAGAGTGGAAGGAATGTCCCCGATTTTATGTCTTTTATTTTGAACTAAAATGCTCACAAATGAAATATTAACCGTGATCTGGAATATTTTAATTTGTAGTGTGAGATGATAATTTAGGGATTCTAAGAGTACTAAAGAGATTCTGAATTAGAAATCTCTTAGTAAACAGATAAACAGATAACTTTCTGGTTCTTCAACACTTCATTAGTTTACACTTCTCTGATTTAGATTTTATGGGTTTTCTATTTACATTTACCTTTATCCGTGTTAAAGCAGCTTTCATTATGCACTTTTTATTGGGTAAACAATTTTAATGCTAATGTAATTTTTTAAAATTTAAATTCAAGTTAGTTAACATATAGTGTAATAATGGTTTCAGGAGTAGTGCTAATGTAATTTTAAATTAAGAGACCAAATAGTTTTCAAATAGTAGCAGCTTCATTTACATAATTAGCATGAATGTTATAGGATCATAATGTTTCTGCCAGGCAGGTCTATAATAGCACTTTTATTAGAAAAGGCTAGATTGATTATACTTTTAAGTAATTTTTTCAAATCTATTCTGAACAGATTTAAATCTTCCAACTTGAAGTTTCTCTTATGTAGATTACAGTAAAATGTTAATTTGATTATTTGCATTGATAACATTCTTTTTATTTTTTAAAATGAGACTAAGTTATTTTCATTTACTCTTTTTTCTTTTGTTCTTTAGCAGCAAGCTCTTTTATTAGTAACTTTTCTTCTGTTCTGGATCTTTATGTCCTTAGGGACATTTTTTTGGGGACTTTTTCAGTAATTTCTCAAATCTGTTTTATTGATGGCTAAGGGAAAACCAAACAATCATTTTTTTTTTCTATTACCTGGCTACCCTATATGCGTGTGTATGAGTGTGTGATTTGTTTTGACAGTTTTACCTGTTTGTATTTGAAATATATGATAGGAGCTAGGAAACTATCAAGACTTGTTTCAATTTTATGAGATAGTTCTGTTGTTAGTAAAGTAATATAGAAATAGATTTTGATATTAGAAAACTTCATGTGCAGTTTTGAGGTTGACTTTTTATTAACATTCTCTGTCATTGATTTAATGCGTATCACTGGTATGGCTTTTTTAATTTGGTTTAAACCTTTTTGAAGGAATTGGCTGAATTTTAGCTTCTTTAGGTAAACTTTTCTAGTTCATGATATGATCTTTATTTAGTAGGAAGCCAGCTGTATCCTAGAAATAAGCTTGTTTTGTTTTAGATGTTTTGATAAATTCCATCCATTTATTTCTTTACTCACCTAGCCATTCTGCCAGTTTTTATGTGTTTATGCCAGGCACTGTACTAGGTGCTGAAAAAATATTCATGCTTATGAATAAGATACAAAGTAGGTCTTACTCTGGAGAAGTTCTTGTTATTGAAGGTGACAGACGTTGTGATATGGCTGAAGTGATGTGTTAGAAGAACTAGAAGTTTCCATTGGGAAGTTCAGGTAGGCTTGACAGAAGAAATGGTGATATTTGCTGTCTTTCTGAGTATAAAGGGTTAGGAGTTCGTATCTGATGTTCATTACAAACTAAACATGTGGTAGGTATATAAAGCTTGAGGCTTTATATGTAGCAATACAAATAGGCCTCTCAGCAATCATATAGCATTTGTGGTATCATTGTTTTATAGATTAGGAAACTGAACCACAATGAAAAATAAGTAAATCACCCATGATTAAGCTGATAGTAGGTAGCAGAGCCAGACTCTGTACTGTTTGTTTCCTAGGATCCTATTTTTTTCTATTACTGTATGTGATTTCTAAATTGCTTTCTGAGCTTAATAGGTAGGTAGGGAATTGTATTGCTTTTTTGGGTAGGTTGGACAATACAATTTTCACACTTTCCAAGAAGCATATACTTTAGAATATAAACTTTTGGTAAGGGCTGTACATTTTTGTTGTTGTTGGTTTGGTTTGGCCTTCTGTCTGAATGCTTGTTAGCATGCCAGGTCAATACAGAAAAAGTGCTAGACAAGTAGAAAGCATGATTTTAACACTGGTCTCCAGTAACACTAGCTTGGGCATTGCTGGTGGGTTTCTGTTTCCGGGAATAGTTTCCTAAAACAATGTTGAAACCTTTATTTAGATTAAAAAAAATTGTTCTTTAACATTTATTCATTTTTGAGAGACAGAGCACAAGCAAGGGAAGGGAAGAGAGAGAGGGAGACAAAGAATCTGAAGCAGGCTCCAGGCTCTGAGCTGTCAGCACTGAGCCCAACGCGAGGCTCGAACCCACAAACCGTAAGATTATGACCTGAGCTAAAGTCAGATGTTTAACCAACTGAGTCACCCAGGTGCCCCAAACCTTTGTTTAAATTTAAGGTGAAATAGAAGTCAAGATGTTTAAGGTCTATCAATCTGACAGAAAACCCTTATGATGGAAATAAGTTTTCTTTCTTACTGTATATTACCTGCCATAAGGGGATTAGAAACAGATTTCTGAGGTTTTCTAAATGAAAATAGCTTTGTTTTTTCTGATTAGAAAGATGATATACTCTGTAGAAAAATTCAAGTAATAAAGAAGAGCTTAAAGAAGAAAGTAAAAATTAAAGCCCAAGCAGTTGAAGGTAATTTTTGTTAAAGTTTTGGTGACCACACTTCCATAATCTCTCTATGCATATAGATAGACCTACATATTTTTTTTATATAAATTAAAATCCTCCTGTAAGTCTCTTAACATAACTTGCTTTTTTATCCACTATGTTGGGAACATTATTTCATGCTAGTATATGTTTAATGTCATTCTTTTAATATTTTATATTTTGGGTGTTCTGTAATTTTTATAATCTTATTGATAAATATTGAAATTTCCGATTTTCTTCTTTTATGATAGATATGTGGATCTGGATAGGCATCTTTCTCAGTATACATTTTTAGTACTATCTGGTTGATGGTTTAGGGTAAATTTTAAAAACAGTGATTGTTCTATCAAAGCGTATATACATTTAAAAACTTGATACAGGTTGTTAAATTGACTTTCAGAAAGGTTGTACCAATTTACATTTTTATCACTGATGTAGGAGAGGGTTATTTTTCCTATAACCTTGTTATTTCTGAACACTGTTTGCCTTTTAAAATTTTTGCCAACCAGGTAGATGAAAATAATATCTTCTTGCTTGTTTGAATTGTTCATTTGTTCTTTCATATTTGCTCAGATACATTATCAAAGTGTCCATCATGTGCCATATGTTGTCCTAGGTACTTGGAATATGTCTGTGAACAAAATGGACAAAGATCCCTGCCCTTATTGAACTTACATGTTAGATGGAGTGTATCTAATAAGTATCGATGAAACAATAAGTGTAATATATTAAATATTAGAAGATATATACTATGAAAAAAATTTAGAGAATGCTTAAGAGGTAGGGGGTCCTTGGGAGTAGAATGAGTTGCGGAATAGAATGAGTTGCGGAATATCCTTTGTAAACATTTC
Organism: Panthera pardus; assembly: GCF_024362965.1. Lineage (NCBI taxonomy): Eukaryota > Metazoa > Chordata > Mammalia > Carnivora > Felidae > Panthera > Panthera pardus. The sequence goes on from NW_026526832.1 coordinate 22,338,291, forward strand.
AGCATATACGTGACATAATTGCCAAGTTTAATTTTGGAAAATTTTGCTTTTTTCCATTACCACGAGTCATGAGAAAACCCAGTTTTCCCAACATCTTCTCACTAATGGTATTAAAATTTATTTTTAGTATATCAATCTAACATTTTCCTCATAAAAGATGTTTTTTTTTTCGTTATTTTCAAAATTTTGTCATCTGTTAGTAACTACCAAATATTTCTTTAAAAAAAAAATTTTTTTTAATGTTTATTTATTTTTGACAGAGAGAGACAGAGCATGAGCGGGGGAGGGGCAGAGAAAGAGGGAGACACAGAATCCGAACGAAGCAGGTTCCAGGCTCTGAGCTGTCAGCACAGAGCCGATGCGGGGCTCGAACTCATAGACTGCGAGATCATGCATGACCTGAGCCGAAGTCAAACACTCAACCAACTGAGCCACCCAGGCGCCCCCAGATATTTCTTTTTTTTTTAATGTTTATTTATTTTGAGAGAGAGAGAGAGTGCACACACGCACACACAAGTGGGAGAGGGACAGAGAGAGAGAGAGAGGGAGAAAGAATCCCAAGCAGGTTCTGTGCTGCCAGCGTAGAGCCTGACGCAGGGCTGGATCTCACCATTTGTGAGCCCATGACCTGAGCTGAAATTAGGAGTTAGGTGCTTAACTGACTTAGCCACCCAGGAGCCCAACTACCAAGTCTTTCTTAAGCCAACATTGGTCTTGAGCTTTAGACCATCTCTAGCTGTCTCTCACCCTTTGTGTGCCACAGATCTTTCATTATGTACTGGACTGGGTCTCCCCTTCTCTTCCAGTGGGTATCAGAGCTCCCATGGACCCAAGGTGATGTTGCAACTAGAAATGGGCATCTTCCTCAACTCCTTCCTCTTTCTTTACTCTGTACCTAGTCAATGTCCAGGTCCTGTAATTAAGTCTCATCTCAGGCTGTTCCTTCTCACCTCTTCTGACACTGTTCTTGTCTAGACTGTCATTACTATCTCATGCCTGGGTTGATACTGCAGACTCCTAACTGGTCATCTTTCCTCCTGTTTTGCCCTCATTCATTTCCTATCCTGGCATAGTGATAATAGAATTTTCTTCTAAAACATGTATATGATTATATCACTTCCCCTGCTTAAGTATCTTAATGCTTCCTCATGGTCTTCAATGTGTGTCCCAAACTTTTAACATGGCTTACAAAACCCTTTGTAGGTTTTCATGGTCTGATTCTCCTTTCCCCTAACCACAGAACCTTTATACATACATGGCTTTAAAACCTTAAAAGAAGCTAGTTGTATGAACTATTACTCCAAAGGGCCAGGAGCCTTTGGTCCTTTGCACATCCTATTTTTGTTTCTTGGAATTGTCCTTTCTGCCTCCGTCCTGTTGGGTTTGTGCTTTTGTAACACTGTCCAGGAAAGCCTTTGTTGAGTCTGTAATTGTGGTCTGCCATAGCATTCTGTACTTAAACAGTGCTGCTTGTTAATCACACTGAATTATTTTAGTTTGTAGATTTCCTTTTTCTACTTCATACCATTCAAGTGTGAGCTCTATGATAACTGGTATTGTTAGATACCCAGGGTGAGGGACTTAGCATAGGAACCATTCTCCAATTATTAAATGAATGAACATTTTAAGAAATGTTATCTGTTTCTATTTTCTTTTTGAATTGTCTGTGTCCTTTGCTCATGAAGCTGTTTTTTTTTGTTGTTGTTGTTGTTGTTGTTAAAACACTTTGAACATAAGCTCTTTATACATTAAGAACCATTCCTGTTAATGGCAGATTGTTTGTCTCATTTGATTGTTTGCCATTTGATTCAGATTGTAATTTTTGAGTTACAAAAGTTTGTAGATTATGAATTAAAAAATACATAATCTTGTGTTTTTTCTTTGTTAGAATTAATTTTGTTCTGTGAAATGAGGGTCTGAATCTTCCCTATTTAAAAAAATTAAAAAAAATTTTTTTAAATGTTTTATTTATTTTTGAGAGACAGAGTGTGAGTTGGGGAGGGGCAGAGAGAGAGGGAGACACAGAATCTAAAGCTGGCTCCAGACTCTGAGCTGTCAGAAAGAGCCAGATTTGGGGCTTGAACCGTTGAACCATGAGATCATGGACCTGAGCTGAAGTCGGATGCTTAACTGACTAAGCCACTCAGGCGCCCCTCTTCTCTATTTTAAAATAACATTTATTTTATAATCTCCCTTCCATTTATTTTTTATGCTTATTATCTTGTATGAAATTCTTTGAACTATGATGATTTGTTTCCTGGCTGCCTATTCTATTGATCTGTTTCTTTTCTTTGGTGTATTCTACATTATATTCTATTATTCTGTTCTGTAATACTTTTTTTTTTTTAAGTTTATTTAAGAGAGGCAGAGTAGGGGAGGGGCAGACAGAGAGGGAGAGAGAGAATCCCAGGTAGGCTCTGTACCATCAGCGTGCAGCCCATTGTGGGGCTTGGACTAATGAATTGTGAGATCATGACCTGAGCTAAAACCAAAAGTCGGACACTTAACTGACTAAGCCACCCAGGTGCTCTTGCAATAGATTTTTTTTAATGTTTTTAAATTTATTTTGAGAGAGAGAGCGCGAGCAAGTGAGGGAGGGGCAGAGAAAGGAAGAGAGAGAATCCCAAGCAGGCTCCATGCTTAGTGTGGAGCCCAACGTGGGGCTTGATCCCATGAACCTGTGAGATCGTTACCTGAGCCGAAATTAAGAGTCGGACGCTTAATTGACTGAGCCACACAGGCGCCCCTGTAATATATTACAATATAAAGTAGTGTACGTGTTAGCATGGTGGTTCAGCTTAGCAATTATATGGACCTGAGTGAGATTTGAACTCTTTGACCACCCATTTGTAACAGTCTCATACCTAACTTCTCTGAGTCTTGGTTTCTTCATCTGTTTAATAAGAAGAAACTATGTGTTTCATAGAATTGCTAAGAAAACTAAAACTATGTGAGGTACTTATTATTGAAACAGGTTTAACTGTTCTAAAATTGGGTCTAGCACACTTTACCAAATAGCATGGAGCCTGCTTGGGATTCTCTCTCCCCCTTTCTCGCTTGCTCTTATTATCTCTCTCTCAAAATAAATAAATAAACATTAAAAAAAGAAAGGATCTTCTTTCCTTCTTTATTTTGGTTATTGATGGTGTTATTATGTTTTGATTTTTCTGTTTCTGTTTTCTGACTTGTTACTTTTGGTAGATTCTGACAGTTATTAATTAGTTGATTCTCTTGGATTTTTTTAGTGCATAATCGTATCCTTTACAAGTAACAGTGTTTTCCTGATTTCTTTCTGTTCCAGTTTTTATTTGCTTTATTCTTACTGCATTGCTTAAAATTTCCTATGTTATCTATAATGATAGATAAACTTGTTTCATTCATCATTTTAATGGGGTTGTGGAATCTTGAGAGTGTAAGTTCAGCTTGGTTTAATACATTTTCCTAAATTTGTTTTCTGTATTGTAGGTCTTTAGACGTCATGTATTAGGGTGTGGACGTTTAGTTTGTATTGGCCCCAAACCAAAATTTGCTGCCACTGAAAAAGTCCTACATTTATTTTCTATCTTAAAAATTGCGGTAAAATACACATTAAATTTACCATTTTAACCATTAAAAAAAAAAGTCCTACATTTTGGGTAATCTTCAGATATACCTACTTCTTTGTTGAAATGGGATTCTTAACATTTGATTTTGAATAATTAATAGCTATGTCTCCTTAGTGTCTGAAGTGTTTTCCAAGTAATATATATGGTATGATAGAATGAATACCCAGGTATTATTACTTTGTTTTAGAATGAGTTTTTATACTTTTACATCATGGTTATTAAAATTGTCAGGGAGATCAACATTTTAAAATGCTAATTAATGAAAAAATGATTCACTGTACTTGAAGTAAAAGAGAAAATTCTATTAATTTGGAGTTACATATTTAGTGTAAATATTTTACCTAATACTTCATACTGATCTTCAGAGTGTATCGTTTTGAAATAATTATCATGTCTTATATGTATTCCAGGTCACCATATCATCAGCCAACCTCTTACAGGCCAAGATTATTGCTGTCTGGAGAAAGAGGCTCAGGTCAAACTTCTCACCTTGCTCCAGCACTTTTGCACACTCTAGAAAAATTCTCTGTGCACAGACTAGATCTCCCAGCACTTTATTCAGTTAGTGCCAAAACACCTGAAGAATCATGTGCACAGGTAGGTTTGTACCGTATCAGAGTACTTCCAACTTTCTTAATTGTTTATATCTCTGTATCTCAGTAGTGTTTATAAAGTCTTTTCAAAGAACAGTAATGCGAATATTAACTCTTTGTTGGTTACTCATTAGCATTCTAATATTAAGGCCAGGGATCCTTTTGATGTATAACATGTTTAAAAGTGAGCTTATTGTTTTCCCCATATTTCATTCTTTTCTGAAATTTTAATATCCTGTTTCTTATATTAAAGTTTTATTAAACGTTATAGAAAGGAAGCTTCTTTTGCCTTCTTCTGACCCTCTTTTCAACACTGTGGTTTCAGAGTCTTTCTAGATTTCAGTGTGTACTTAGAGCCTTACTGTATGTAGTTGGGGAAAATTAACACAAAAATGATAGCAATTTAAAAATTATATATATTTCTATCAGTAGTCAAGTGTGTGTGATATTTGACTTTTAACTACTTTGTGCCGGTTTGTGAAGTGCAGAGTTCTAGTGGGGTGTTCGTATAACTATGAATTTATTATAAGTGTATCATGTTGGAACAAGTTAGGGGAATGCCACTTTCAACTCTGATATTTAGCCTACTTTTAGAGATTACATGACCAGAGTAGTAACACTTAAGAGCATTGTGCATAATTATGTTGTGTTTTTGAGTACATTTTATAACTATTTAATACATACACATATACTACCTAATTGAAAACCATTCTGTATCTTGTAGAAAGAAAACATATATATATATATATATATATATATATATATATGTATATATTTCATGGTCCACAGCATTGATTTTGTTTCTCTTTTACTTACAGTTGTCTGAGTATCAGCATCCTAGCATCATTCACTACTTAGAAAGCTCTATTTAAAAGTTTTTTCACCGCAAAACCCATGGCTTAAATAAAAACTATATACAAATAATTTGCTACAAATTTTGTACATTTAACTCATCCTGGCTGGGAGTGTTTTCCAATAATGTTGATTTATATGTTTGTTCATATTTTTCCTTTTTAGTGAGACAAAATTATTGCAGTTTGTATGCAAGTTAAGAGAATTGCCCAGTACCATTAAAAATAAATCCAGCGGAGAGAGGATCTAAACAGACACTAAGTGTGGAAGGAGAAATTGAGTATCAAAAAGCACTAAATCCAGATAGTTTCATGGGTGAATTCTTTTAATCCTAAAGGATAAGATCATTTTGATGTTAAACTGAAATACAGAGGAAAACAGAGTAATTTCACTTAGGCAATGGTGGTAAAGTAAATATTACAAATGGATTCTAGTAGCACATCAGAAGTGTAATATGCCATTATTAAGGCATGCAAAATTGATTCAGTTAGACATTGAGAGATAAAAATATTGGAACAGACATTGAAGTTATAAATATTTGCCTGTGATATGATTGTATATTTGGAGACTTTTTAGGACTTACTGAAAAATTATTAGGGACAATAAGAGAATTCTGCAAGGTGGACACCTTTCAAAGTTAATATTATAAAATAAGTAGTTTTCTTTTATACACCCAGTAACAAGTTAGAAATATAATGGAAAAAATGGTCCTAATTAAAATAGCAACTAATTTTACCTAGAAATTAAATAATTAATTTTCAGTGTCTAAAAGAAGAAAAACCAAAAAAAACACACCTTGTTTTTAATTACTATAGTTCAAAGTATGGATTCAAGTCAAATTGCAATTGATTAAAATATTAGCTACTTGGCTTATTGGTTGTGGCCTTGGACAAATTGCTTAACTTCTTTGAGACTTAATTTTCTTACCTATGAAACAAAGGTAATGATACTGCATAAGGTGGTTGTGACTACTAAAATCAGTTCATCCAATAGGTTTGGTATATAGTAAGTACCCTGTAGCTCTTAACTGTCATTATATTTATCACTGCTACTGCAGCTTCCTTACATAGCTGAGGGCTGGTAGGACTCAAAATTGGAAAGCTGTGAGTTCTTTTCTAAATTACTGTATAAATTAAGTTCAGGCTCAAGTATAATATTCCCAAAATTTAAGAGGAAAAGTTAAAAAAAAAAAGTGCTTTGCGTTTCTTCTAAAATGAATTCTTCAGAAAATGAATATGAGCATAGCAAGGAGAGTTCTGGAGGAAAAAGTATAATGAAAGGAGCTCTACCAGATTTTTAAAGGTGTTACAGAATGTAGTAATAAAGAATATGTAACGGTGCAGGAATGGACAGACAAAGTAATAGAAGAGAGAATTAACCCTTAGGCCTACATAGAATGAGAATTTAATATCTGATGATGATTAGCATATGATGATGGTAAATGATGATGATGATGATAACGATGACATTTGATATCATACAGTAGATGGATTATTTAATAAATGGTCTTAGAAAACTGACTCAATGAGGGGAAAAAGAAAAAAACAAAACTGAATTTCTACTTTTTATTGTAGCCCCAACATAAATTCTACATTGTTAATGGAAGTGTAAAAGAGGAATTCACAAGGTCAATATGTTTATTATCTTGTGTATGAGAAAGTAGTCTCTAAGCAGTGAACACAGCCAGAAAACATAAAGATATGAACAAATTTGACTTTATAAAATTTTTAATTATACATGGCAGAAATAATTGTTTTTGTAAAATTAATAGACACAACCTGGCGAAAAAGTGTGTGTGTAACACACATGTTCAGGATAAGTTTCTGAAATATACAAAAATATGTTAAAATCAGTAAGAAGCAAGAATGACACCCTAATATAAAAATTGGCAAAATAGCATGCCATTTATAGGAAGAAAACAATAGAAAAAGCAACCAATAAAAGTTTGAAAAGATTCTTAGCCTTACAGCTGAAGAAAATGCAAATTAAAGCAACACGAATTTAAAAAAATTAAAAAGAAAAGAAAAGAAGGAGCGCCTGGGTGGCTCAGTCGGTTGAGCGTCCAACTTTGGCTCAGGTCATAATCTCACAGTCTGTGAGTTTGAGCCCCACGTCGGGCTCTGTGCTGACAGATCGGAGCCTGGAGCCTGCTTTGGATTCTGTGTCTCCCTCTCTCTCTGCCCCTCCCCTACTCATGCTCTGTCTCTTTCTGTCTCAAAAAGAAATAAAAACATATAAAAAAATTTTAAAAAAAGGCAACACGATACTATTTTGAAGCAACTGTCTGGTTTGTAAAAATAAAAAGCTTGATGATGCCTGATGATTTTAGAGTCATTGACACCATTTAAAAAAATTTTAAGAACATATTCCTTTTGTTCCAGGAATTTTACATTAAGGAATTTTTCCTAAAGATGTATTAGATCTAATAGTCACTGCTGAATGTACAAGGACATTTATCACAGCATTGTATGGAATTCCCAAACTAAATAAGACCAACAAACTAAGTGTCCTTTAATGATGGATGGGCTGTGATAAATTATGGTATATCCTTACATATTATGAGGTCATTAACAAGAATGAGGTAAATTTACATAAGGCTGATATGGAGAGATGAAGGAGATATTTGTGAAAAAGCAAGTCATAAATTGGTCTATTAAAATAAAATCTTTGTGTAAAAAACCTTAAAAATGTATATTCATGCTTTTATATATAAATCGTGTGCAAGAATATCCTAAAAAACTGTTAATAATCATTGCTTTGGCTTTGGGGAAGGAATTTAGAGAATTGGGAAATGAATAAAACTTTTTCATTTTAGGTTACACTCTGCTGTACAGTTTAGGTTTCTTTTTTTGACATGTGTATTTGACAGTATGGAGCAAACTGAAGAAAATCACTCTGAAAGAGGAACATTTTCAAAGTGAGACGGTATTCTGTGTATAGCTGTTCTTTATGGCTAATACATGTATATACATGTTCATAAATCCATTATTGAGTATTAGGTGAGGAGATACTTAGGATCCATTGTAGTAAATCATATGTTGGTATTACTGAGATCCTAGGATATTTTTTTTTGTATTCTACTGGGCATCATTGGGCCAAATTTGAATTCTAACTGTATACTTTTTGGTCTCTTACTCAGTTCCTGGCTTTTACTTTTTTGTTGTGTTCTTGGAGAGGGTGGAGAGAGATGTCCCTTGGCAGTGTAAAGGAAGAAAAACTTAACATTTATTGTTTTGGTTGTATTACACTGCATTTAGTACATCAAGAAGTCTTCTGTTCCTTGCTTTTGCCTACAAGATTGTGGGTTAGAAGTAATGCTTATTCTTGAGTGACCACACCTGGGTGTCTAGTCTGCTCAGGACTGAGTCAGAATTTTGTAGCTATGGTAGCTGAAGCTCGGACTTCTGAACATTGGCCAGAGACCATATAAACTGTCTTGATTAATCCCTGATTATTTGTATCTCAAGTGCATTTTTAAAGTTATTTTAAATCGTAAATATATTACTGTCGCTCCCCCAGATTTATTTATTAAATGTTTACTTTTTATTAATTTTTTTTTTTTACATTTATTCATCTTTTGAGAGATAGAGACAGTACGAGTGGGGGAAGGATCGAGAGAGAGGGAGCCACAGAATCCAAAGCAAGCTCCAGGCTCTCATCTGTCAGCACGGAGCCCAACGCGGGGCTTGAACTCAGGAACAGTGAGATCTTGACCTGAGCTAAAGTTGGATACTTAACTGACTGAGCCACCCAGGCGCCCCAAATGTTTATTTTTATTTAAGAGGAAGAGAGAAAGAGAGAGGGCGAGGGAGCAAGGGAGGGGGGAGAAAGCAAGAAGGACAAGGATCCAAAGCAGGATTCTGTGCTGACAGCAGAGAGCCCGACGTAGGGCTCAAACCTACAAACCCGTGAGATCATGACCTGAGCTGAAATTGGATGCTTAACCAACTGGGCCACCCAGGTGCCCCCTAAAAGATTATTTAAAAGGAGACTATTATGTAATAAAACTGAGGAATTTTTTCTTTCCTTTGTCTATTTTAAGTTTATTTATTTATTTTGAGAGAGAGAGTGAGAGCAAGCATGTGCACGAGTTGGGGAGGGGCAGAAAGAGGGGGCAGAGAAAATCCCAAGCAGACTTCTCACTGTCAGTGCAGAGCCCCGATGTGGGGCTCAAACCCACAAACTGTGAGATTGTGACCTGAACCGAAATCCAGAGTCTGACTCTTAACTGACTGAGCCACCAAGGCACCCCAAGAAGTTTTTCTTAATTTGTGGATCTGTAACTGGGTAGAAGAAGGCATAAAAGTCCTAGGTAAGAGAGCATACTAGTCAGGTGCTAAAATGTTGGAAAGAGGTGGTGGGTATTAAGTAGGGTGGACAATTCTTATGATGAGCACTGGGTGTTGTATAAGTGATGAACCACTGAATTCTGCTCCTGAAACCAATATTGCACAGTATGTTAACTAAAATTTAAATAAAATTTTGAAGAAAAAACAAAACAAAAATAAAAATGCTGGAAAGAATAAAAGCCTCTTCTTTCTATTCCTCTGTTCTGTATTCCCTTTCTTTTGCCTTACTTCTCTTGAGAGCTAGTCTTCCTATAGGCAGGATTTTCTCAAAATAGATGTGGTTTCGTCTGTGACACATTATTCTTCTGTGTTTTTCTCTTTTCCCTAGTCTCTAAGATACTTAATATAAATTAAATTGGATTATTTAATAGTGTGACACAAACATGGAAAGAAGTCTTCAATTACTTTTAAAGGGCTGTATTTATATATATGATAAGATGGGAAAGGGGAAGAGCCCAGTTTATAGTTCTTTATACATTTTTAATTGTCTTTTCTTTAAAACATATCCACATACAAGCATATATATATTAATCCTTCTTTTCTCCTTCATACTGTCTCAGCTGATGATGAATATTACAAAGTGTGTGAAAATGGTAGAGGAATTCGTGTCTACTATAGGGTTTTGTCATTGTTTCTTAAGATTTAGTGGGTATAAGCCTCTTCTGGGAGTGCTTATTAAAATTTCTTATTCCCTGGCTCTACACCCAGGAATTCTGATTCTTTAAATTTGGGGTGAGCCCCAGGAATCTGTGCTTTAAACCTGAATCCAGGTGTTACTATTCTAGGTCTTAAGAGATCAGTCACACTTGGAGATTTAGTACTTTGGGTGATAACTGGACACTAGACATTTATTACTGAAAACAATTGCCAGAATTCATAAAGTGGTTTTGTCTGTGTGTATGTCTGTATCTATCTATCTATCTGTCTGCCTGTCTATGTATGTATGTATGTATGTATGTATGTATGTATGTATGTATGTATCTATCTATCTATCTATCTATCTATGTTACTGAGTATTTTATAGTCTCTCAAAAGCTCTAGAAGGAGAATGGAAAAGCCTGGGGTAGCCTGGAAGATTTATGGTTGTTGAGTAAAATTCACAAGTAGTTACTGAGACCTAAAACAAAGCTGGAGATGTTAGTAACTGTACTAAAAGACTTATCTGTATTAACACTCTAAAAAACCAAAGAACAGCTATGATTCCCTTTTTCTGACATCTTCAAATGTATTATTTATATTATTTCTACTGTTGATTTAGGAAATCAGAATTGATAAGTGTATTTTCTTTTTCATTAATGATTGAATTGATAAATTTATATATTGTGTGCCACAAGCTTTGGAGTTTGGATATTATATGTTGTTACAAATAATTTGGTCAATAAGGTCTTTTCTTTTTTCTTTTTTTTGGTGAAAATTGCAGTATTTTTCTTTTCCCAGAAAGAAATTGTATTTGGAAATGTTCAAGGAAAATCCTTTTTGGTTAAGTAGCAGGAAGGAATTAACATACTTACCTATGTGTATTCTTTGGATGCTCTTGTGTTTATGCATAAGGGTTTCTGGATTTCTCCATAGCATTCTGTGTATACTTTGGGTACTCTTGGTTTGTGCACATGGGTTTCTGTGTTTTACCATAGCAACAACCTTTTTTTTTTTCTTAAGTTGTAAAAAAGTTAAATTATCCTGGTCCAGAGTTTGTCATATCACATTTACTGAAATTCTTAAAATTTTTAGGCAATGAAAATAACAGAAAAAGAATTTGGGTGACTTAATTTTCACAAAATGTTGCTTTATATTACAATCATCGATCAGAAAGTCTAGTATAGTTATGTTTTATAATAGGCTGATTTGTATGCTTAAAGAAATTCAGCACTTTATTTCTTGCATCCTGATCCTAGACGTTGCCTCCTTTTCACAGAGATGCTCGATAAATCTTAGGTGAATAGAATATAAATGGAGTAAAGTGATGGATATGACATGAAGTTATTAGTATTGCAGATATATTATTAATATTTATGATAGTATGGTCTAAGGAATTAAATACTTATTTTAATAGTGTATATTAATAGTACTTTTTAATTTTTATAAAAATCAAGAATATTTTAGCCCCCAAGATTTTTCTTTTCTCTCTCTTTTACAATGTTAGCACATTCCTAGTACTACAACATGACCAAGACAAATTCTGGAAGTTTATTGATGACAGAATTGTTTCTCTCTTTCTTATAGAGCTTTTTTTTAGGAAAGTGAAAGCTGTGCTGGCATGAGCTTTCTGCTTCATTTACATTTGTGTTTAAAATTACTCTAGTTTTCAGTTTCTCAAGAAAATGGCTTGTTATGGGCTGTATAGACTTAATTTTTAAAATACAGTAAAATTTCATGCACCACATACTTTAATTTGCTGGCTAAAATACTGACTTGAAAGTTTAGCTTTTGAGATGATAAGAACTTTTATAAATATAGGTTCAGTTTATATAATTAGTGCTGCTTTGTGTGGATACTTTTAACTTCAGTGGCCTGATTTTTTTGTTTCATATCTTTAATATTCATAGGAAGTAGTTTGTACTTTTTTTTTTTTTTTTTTTTTAATAAAGAAACCTTTAAAACAGTTACACAAGGGACCATGATGTCTGGGGCAAGAAGAAGCCAGAAGGAAGTAAAATATATTGTTTAAAGAATCAAAATGAACAGTTCACATACACTGGTGTTTGTTCATTTTATTTGTGCAAGAGTGCTGGTCATGTCAGAGGTGTTTTGAACGGTTGGTTCAGTAATTTGGCCTACTGTCTTTTTTTCTCTATAACAGTTTTTCTGTTTTCTACTACACCTTGCACATCCACCAATCCAAGACACCCTATAGGTGAGTATTTTTCTAGTTATCAAATGGCATCACTTGTTCCCAAGACAGTTGCCGCTTCACTAAAACTAGGCTTTATTTTTCTACTCTGAATCTGGTTAATTGATTTCAGGGAGTGTATGTTATTCCACAACTTTAAAAGTTATCAGCAAACTGCTGAAGAGCTACTTTTACATTATGGAAAAATCACGATATGATTAAACTTTTTTTCTGAATTTTAAAATACTGTTTTTAGACCATTCTTTTTGAATTTTCATTACAAAAACTGGAGAATTAGAACAGGTTGGCTATATATTTAAAGAAATTATGGAAGTTTAAATGTTCTGAAATCACATGGAGTAAGGAATTAAAAATAAAACTTGTTTTAGTAGTGATTTTAAATTTTTATAGAAATTACAGATATTTTTCCTGTAAAGGCTTAGGAAAAAAATTCTGAAAATAGCCCCTGGCTATTAATATTGCATGTAGTCAGATTAATTGTAAAATTAGGTAATTATACATTCATGGATAAGCCTAAGCCTTTTTATTTTTCTATATTTGTCTTAGACTTTTTTCTTTGTTTTCCCCCTTTAGGTTTTCAAATATAATTTTTTAAAATTTCACTGATAAAGATACTTTCCTAAAGGCTTTAGAGATAAGATCAATAGAATATCCAGTTCATTCTGTTGTTTTGGGGAGAATTGAATGAAAAGAGGAAAGAAATAGAAAAAAAAAAAAAAAACAACCCTCAACTCTTTCAGAGCTGGTGATGCTAATGTTTCTAGTTCAGCCTTGCAAATGAGTTAAAACACCTATAGTCCTGCATTATTTAATTTCTGGCTCTATAAAGTTTTTATCACTTAACCTTCTGTTGCTTTGCCCTTACTCTTTGATACTTATTTTGATACTTATTGGCAATTAGATGTTCTCAACAACTATTTCTAGAAAACCTAACCTACAAGTACTAGAATGAGAGGCTACATTTTGTTTTTTTTAAAGGCATGTTTTCTCATCTCTCCTTGGGCATGTGGTAAACTTGCATGGCTGAATTAGGTGGTTAGTTTTGTGAGGTTTCTCAGTAAGTTTTATAAGCTCATTAGTGTTTTTCATGTAATCACCATTCTCTCCCTGCTGACTCTCCCTAGTTTTACTAGCACAGAGTGGGAATTGGAAAGACAAAAGGCATCGGTTATTGTCCTCCACATACCATCCCTGATTTGGGTGGCATGTAGCAATTTTTTTCTTTTTGGGGGGGTGGAAATTAAATGCCTCACTTGCCTTTGTGCTCCTGTGTGGTTCCTTCCTTTTGCCAATATTTATGCTTGTTTTTCTCTTATGAATCTTCTACAAGAACTTTGGAAAACAATAATCCTTGGATTTTCAAGATCCAGGATAAGAGGGTGCGTGTTTGCAGAAAAGGTCAAAATTTGAGAGTCCTGGAGTTGTACTGTACAACTGTTCTGGATTGGTGGATATGCAAATATTAAAGGAAGGGAAGGAGCAAATATTACTTTTGATGTGAGTGATCATAACATCTACATTTCCAATTTGGGGGAAATTTTTTATTTGAGCATCTTCCATCTGGTTTATTAAATTGGCAGTACATTTTATTTTACACAGAATGTTTAAAGCTTTATAAAATGTAGCATTTGAAAAATTCATGCAAGTGATAGGCTTATTCATTAAAGAAAAATAATCATTTTGATTCTCAGGAACATTTCTAATAATCCTAATCATTTTAAATACTAAATCATTATTTCTCTATCTTGCACATTATACAGGTTAATTGAAACATGTTTAAAGGGAAGTAGTAGAGAATTTTAGAAATGGAATTCTGAAATAAATTGAAGGAAGATTTTTACATTTATTCTTTCATTTGTTAGAAGTATTGAAGAGATGCCATATCATCCCACAAGAATTTGTTGATGGGCCATTGAGCTATTGTTGACATCTATGTAAAGGGCAATACTTCTGCTTGGCAACTTACTAATAGCCAACCCGGTCCTTATTGGCATGTGTTGGCAGAGTGTGACTGAAGCTATGGTTAGGATTCTTTTTTAACACCTGAGGAAACTTTATTTTGTATTTTCTGATGATGGGAGTGTCTCAGAGCTTTTTGCTAATTTATTTATTGCTCTTTAGTGATGTGAGGGTATTTTGTGACTGCTCTGTGGAGGATTGAATTAAGGTGATAGGAGGTAAACAAGTGGTTCAGTAGGTAGTTCATAATCTTAAGCTCTAGGGTGATGCATCGTGGTGAAAATATTTAATCCATATATTTAGTGATTTTAGGGAATGTGCACAAACACGGAAACTATGTCTTTTCTTCTTTGTGCTTACTGATCTCATTCTGACGTGGGTGACATGTTGGTGCATGTTTATCTCTTTATTTGCAGCATATTTTATAATGGTGTTTTGCTTTATTATCTTTACATGATAGATAAGTGGAACAATTTGATACCTTTATATTATTAATAAGTACTGAATAGAAATAATAAAATGGCAAAAAAAAAAAAAACCCTTCTTTTTTTAGGTGGAGCAAGGGTAGATAGAAGCTATATGTGAGGCTTATGCATCACATCTTGAACAGCTTAAATATTTGAGCTGAGAATAATTACAGTCACAGGCCTGACACATTTCATGTATTTGGGGGTTACTAAGTAAACTTTAGAATAATATCAATTTGAACATTCTTTTCAGTTTGAATTTTTAATGCCAGTTCTTTCCTTAATTAGATTTTTCGTGAAGCTCGAAGAACAGTACCTAGTATTGTTTACATGCCTCACATTGGTGACTGGTGGGAAGCTGTCAGTGAAACTGTGAGAGCAACTTTTCTGACATTGCTACAAGATATACCATCATTTTCACCTATATTTTTATTGTCTACCTCTGAAACCATGTACAGTGAACTGCCTGAAGAGGTAAGTGATTAAATATTTATCTTACTGTTTTAAAATAGTTGATCTTGTAAATTGTACACATTTAAATTTATTTAATAAATTTACTTATTTAACAAAATAAATACTGTTTAGGTTCATGCCTTGTTATACCACTTGTTAGCACTGTGACTTAAGCAAGTTAGCTAATGATTGAAGTTTCAGTTTCTTTTTTGATATAATAGTGATAAATTTGTCACTGTTGCCGTGAAGACTGAGATAAATCATGTTTGTCCCAGAGCCCGACATATGTGTGGTATGTACTCAGAAGGCCTAGGCTCTATCACAGTCAGTTCCATTACAGTTAGCCTTCTCGTCCTTACCGTCTGGTAGATAATTTGGTGGGATTTGACCTTTCAGGTGGTAGCATCATGGTAATTTGACTATTACTACTAGTGTGCATATTTTTAAAATCTGATATGTAGTTTTTGAGTTCAAAGCTGTCTCATATTTAATATATTAGACTCAAAGGTAAAATCACATTTGTTTCAGAAAAAAATAGTAGTCAACTCATGTGAATAAAATTGATATTTAAAAAATTGTGTTTTTAACACCCTGTGCTTACTAGGTCTTGAAATTATCACCTTTAGAAATGCTTAGAAATATTTTGCCCAGGTGACACAATTTATAGAAAAGATTTTGCGTGTTTTAAATGCTATACTGTAAATCTTGATTATGCAGAATTTTATGATTAAGATATCTGTTAACTGATATCTTCTGTTTAGCACTTGTTAGCTGTCTTGTTAAAGTTGACTTGTACATGTACTGATTTTTGTAAGAAAAGTATATTAAATGTAGTATAATTCATTTTTGTTTATTCATAATCTGATATTAGTTAAGACCATTAATTATAATTTTTTTTTTTTTGTCATGGGGCCAGTAAAGTTTACTAGAATGCTATATGTAGTAAGAGTCAGAAAACCCAACTTGTACTGACTTACTCTACAAGTCTTTTGATTTTGGGTAAATATTTGGACCCAGAATAGCCTCAGTTTCCTCATCTATAAAATGTGGATGGTAAGAGGCTTGTTGGTGTGACATAGTATATGTGAACTTATTTTGGAAGCCAGAGTTATAAAATATTTGGTATTATGAAGTAGAAATGTACTTGAAATTGATTTAAATGGATTAAACCTGGACATAACCTAGGAGCCACTTTTAAAAATTAGATCCTCACTGTCAAGTAGTTTTATTATAATTTTATGAGAGAGGAAGATAATTGGGGCGCCTGGGTGGCTCAGTTGGTTAAGGGTCGGACTTTGGCTCAGGTCATGATCTTGCAGCTCATGAGTTCAAACCCTGGGTCAGGCTGTGTGCTGACAGCCTGGAGCCTGCTTCAGATTCTTTGTCTCCCTCTCTCTCTGCCTCTCCCTTGCTTGTGTTCTGTCTCTTTCTTTCTCTCTCAAAAATGAATAAATATTTTTAGGAAAAAAAAAGAAAATTTGGGTAATTAAGGTTTCTGGTTAGGAATATATAATTAACTGATGTTTTCCTTACATTGAAAAATTTGTCAATAAAAGTATTATGAACCCAGTTTCTTGATGTAGCAATTTTGCCTACTCCTGTTGTTTACTCACATGCTATTTTACTGTTGGTTGTTGGTTTTTTGTTTGTTTTTTTTAAGTTTAGTATATAGTGATTTCTACACCCATTGTGGGGCTCGAACTCATTACCCTGAGATCAAGAGTCGCGTGCTCGTTAACTGAGCCAGCCAGGTATCCGTCCCGCTGTTGGTAGTTGTTTTAAGGCTAACATTAGATCATACAAATCTGCTGTGTTGTTATATTGTCATATTTTTAATGGATCCAATTTATTCATTATTTGTGTGCCAGTAACCTTAATTAGTAGCTAAAATATTAGAGATTTACTAGCGTTGAATCATGAAATGTCAGTTCTTTTTCCTCCCTTTGTTTTCTGTATTCTTTACTCTTACTAATCAAGTAGCTACTAAATCTGTCATCACATTTGTGGGGTGAAGATTATGAAAATTCTCTTGGATTACTCATTACATAACATGTTTTATACATACTGTTCTTACGAAATCCTTCTCTGCCTCCAAGCCTTTCATTTATTTATTTATTTTTTAAGGTTTATTTATTTATTTTGAGAGAGAGTGAGAGAGAGAGAGAGAGTGAGCATGAGCAGGGGAGGGACAGAGAGAGATAGGGAGAGAGAATCCCAAGCAGCTTCTGCACAGTCTGCATGGAGCCCGATGCAGGGCTCGAACTCACAGACCATGAGATCATGACCTGAGTCAAAACCAAGAGTTGGACGTTTAACCAACTGAGCCACACAGGTACCCCCAAGCCTTTCATTTAAATTTCAGCTTTACCATTAGAATTCTTGCTTTGTTTAGGTCACAAACTGAGATAGTAGTGAATAATACTTAGCACATATTGATAAATATTTGAGGAATGAATGAAAAACATGGAGAGTTGCACTGTAAGTAAGTGTAGGTTAGCAAAGTGCCAGATCTATAGAAGAGATGAAGTAGACAGAAAACCAAGTGATTCTAAAAGAAAGAAACGGCCAATTACTAGAGTCCATTTAAGACAGTAAAGTAGATAATTTTTTTTAATGATTTTGTTTTTTTAAAGTAATCTCTGCACCCAACGTGGGGCTCGAATTTACAACCCCAAAATCAGGAGTCACATGCTCTACAGACTGAGCCAGCCAGGTGCTCCAATACAGTGGATAATTTAAAATAAAAATGAAATGTAAATTTTAACCTATCAAGTAGGCAAATATAAAAAACAGTTAAATAAATCTCTCCAGGGCAGTCCAGGTAATAGACTTAAATGTGTACATACATGTTGGCTCAGCAGTACCATTTATGAGTAATTATCCAAAGAGTTGTTCATGGACTAACACAAAGATACTGTGCAGACCACACAAAAAATACAAGAATATTTGTTACAGCCTTTCTTCATAGATTGGAAACTATCTAAATGTCCTATTATAGGGGATTGGTTATGTTGTAGTAGATTTCTTCCATGAAACAATGTAATATTGATGTAAAAAATGATGTCATGGGGTGCCTGGCTGGCTCAGTCAGTATAGTGTGTGACTCTTGATCACAGGGGTGTGAGTTCAAGCCCCACGTTGGATGTAGAGATTACTTAAAAATAAAATCGTAAAAAAAAAAATGTCGTGAAAAGATGTTGTGAATACGTTGTTAAAAAAATACAGTAACCAGTATAGTATTATGCTATACATATAACCATATAGTAGTATATGTAAAGTTATTTGCATACGTATATAACTATTAATAAGTGTAAATAGTAATTATTTCTGGGTATTAAGATTATAGCAATTTTCATTTTCTGAATTGTTATTCTCAGAAAATAAACTCATTCAGAGGCGAAAAGGAAAGGTTCTATACTGAGTTTTTAAAATAGAACAAAACCAAAAAAGAATTAGTTACCATAGGGGTAATGTTTTATTCGGAATATAAAACCACTTTCTTTCTGTCCGACAAAATAACAATCTCATCTTTTAGAGCTCTTTAACAGTCTCTTGTAGATGTTTCTTTGTATGTATATCTCCCCTAATCCAGTAGTCCCCAAAGTAAGTTTGTACTCAAGTCAGTACATTGGAATATTGAAAAAAAATTAGAACTTTTACTCATTTTTAGTCTTCATATTATCTTAAGTATTTTACATATATGTTTTATGATAGAAATAGTAATATTAGTGGAATAGTATATTTAAATAAATATGCATATACTGGAATGAGTATTTTAAAATTTTTTACTGATGAGGTGTTTGATCAAAAAAAAAAAGGACTTTTGTGGGCCCCATAAGACTTTCAGGGAGTTGTCACATTCCTCTTTCTTCCAACTACATACCTGCTTGAATATGGGTTTTCTTCATGTACTTCAATCAAAACAACATATTGTAACATTAAATACGGAAACAGAAATGAGAATCCTGTTGTCTTTCATTAAGCTAGACATTAAAGAGATTTGAGGAAATGTAAAACAATGCCACTTTTCTCACTAAACTTTATTTTATATTATATTTTATAAATCCGAAAAATACATTTTTCAAGAGAATGTATTTTTTGTTTTTCTTAAAAAATTTTTTTTAATGTTTATTTCTTTTGGGGGAGGAGGGGCAGAGAGAGAGGGAGACAGAATCTGAAACTGGCTTCAGGCTCTGAGTTGTCAGCACAGAGCCTGACATGGGGCTCGAACTGACCAGTCGTGAGATCATGCATGACCTGAGATGAAGTCAGCTGCTCAACTGACTGAGCCACCCAGATGCCCCTTTCTTTTTTCATTTTTTAATGTTTGTTTATTTTTGAGAAAGAGAGACGGAGACAGACGCAGAGCATGAGTCGGGGAGGGGCAGAGAGGGAGGGAGACACAGAATCCAAAGCTGTCAGCAGAGTCCCATGTGGGTCTCTAACTTACAGACCCATGACCTAAGACCTACAGACCATGACCTAAGCCAAAGTCAGACACTAAACTGACTGAGCCACCCAGGTGTCCCAAGAGAATGTGTTTTGTTTTTGTTTTTTTGTTTTTTAAATCTATTTTCAGTGTCATGTAATTGGTTTTTAAGTGTATACATAATTTGGAATGCTCTTGGTTTTAATTTTAACACATAATTTTTGACAGATGTAAACCACATACACAGAAGCTCTTTTGGATTCCTGAATAGTTTTTAAGAGTTTAATAGGTCCTGAGACTAAAATGTTTGAGAACCTCTGACCCTAGACCACAAGCTCTTTGAGAAGAGGAGATTGTGTTACCGGCCTTCACTTTTCCACTTCTTGACACATTGGAATTGCCTACTAAATGTTTGTCGCATAAAAAATAGGAATTTACCACTAAATCACCACGTTGGTTTTAACTCTTGCTTAGCCTGATTTCTTTTATTGCGAAATTCTAATGTAAGTAAATTTACTTTTGTGGACCTTGTAGACTCTGAGGATAGTTGGAGAATGTTAGTTGAGATACATGGGAATAGCAAGTTATTTCTCTTCATTCAGGAGAATTAGAAAAAAGAACTGAGGATTGAGCATAGGAAAGGGATTTTTATTTTTTTATTTTTTTTTTTGTGATTGGTGAATTTATTTTATTTAAATATTTTTTGTATGTTTTATATATATATTTTTTATTTTATTGTCAAATTGGCTAACATACAGTGTGTACAGTATGTTCTTGGTTTTTTTTTTTAACATTTATTTATTTTTGAGACAGAGAGAGACAGAGCACGAACAGGGGAGGGGCAGAGAGAGAGAGAGGGAGACACAGAATCTGAAACAGGCTCCAGGCTCTGAGCTGTCAGCACAGAGCCCGACGCGGGGCTCGAACTCACGGACCGTGAGATCATGACCTGAGCCGAAGTCGGACGCTTAACCGACCAAGCCACCCAGGCGCCCCTGTTCTTGGTTTTGGGGGTAGATTCCCATGATTCATCACTTACATACGACACCCAGTGCTCATCCCAACAAGTGCCCTCCTCAATGCCCATCACCCATTTTCCCCTCTCTTCTGCTCCCCTCCTCCATCCACCCTCAGTTTGTTCTCTGTATTTAGGAGTCTCTCATGGTTTGCCTCTCTCCCTTTCTCTTTGTAACTATTTTTTCCCCTTTCCCCCTTCCCCTCCCCCATGGTCTTCTGTTAAGTTTCTCAAGATCCACATAGGAGTAAAAACATATGGTATCTGTCTTTCTGTGCCTGACTTATTTCACTTAGCATACTACCCTTCAGTTCCATCCACGTGCTGCAAGATTTCATTCTTTCTCATTGCCAAGTAGTATTCCATTGTATATATAAACCACATCTTTATCCATTCATCAGTTGATGGACATTTAGGCTCTAGGAAAGGGATTTTTAAACAAGGAAGCAGACGGAGGTATAAATATTTACAGGAAGGAAAGCAAACTTTGGTCAGAAAGAATTGCACTTAAATTTCTGAAGAGATTCACCGAATTGTATTTTGGTATTATTATGGGCAGGCTCAAGATGATATAATTCAGTATATTGTAAATGAATTTTAAAGAAATATTTCCTCAGCTACCCTTAGGAAATTAAAGACTACAAACAGCATATTGTCATCACAGTATTTCGTGTCATTTTGTGTCTCTCAGTTTATGATAGAAACTGGGAGTTAAAAATCAATAACTTAAGTAGAAAAATCAAGTTAGGGGCATTGAAAATGAATAATCATATGTACAAGGGAAATATCTTAGTATTACTTTTTTTGTCGTAAAACATTTATGTGAATCTTAAAATTTACTAGGGTCACCACAAGTTTTTAAATCACAGTTTACTGTCTCTAGTAAATGAACATAAATTATTACTATATTAAAGTATGTGAAGTGTTATTATTTATTTTTATTTAATTATTATTTTGTTTTTGGAAAGCAGATTTTATTCAGAGAAGCTATATTAGTTTCATTTCTGACTTCATTTTCCATACCTTTGAAGTCTTGAGTCTTAATTATTAATTTTCCCCATTATAGACATTGCATAAACTCTGCCTTTAAAACTGAGGACTGACAACTCTAACATTTAATAGATGAGGTAAAACAAGATTTTGCTAGTGAAAGAATTGCTGCCACTTAAGCAGCTATGTGCCAGGCACTGTAGAGGTCAATTACATATATTATCTAATACAAGGTTTTTTTTAACTCTTTTAGTAAGAAAAGTAAGACCCTAGACCTTGCCTAGGGTCTCACAACTAGTATGGCAGAGCAAAGATTTGGACTCAGGTTTGTCTGATTACAAAGGTCATGCACTTACAATGTACTATATTCTCTAAGTTTGCAGAGACAATTTCTGGGTAATGTGTTGCTTAGTTTAATGAGTGGTCAGGGAAATAAAGAGTTTTGTGTTTGTCAAGTTAAAACCATTGTTTATTCATCAAAATTTATTGTGTGTCTGTTTTATGTAATGCAGTGTTTTCATGAGTCTGAATTTGCTTAAGGCAGGTCAAGTGTCTGGTTTCTTCATGTTTTCATTCACAGTGCCTAGCTGCCTTACAGGGTCTCTCATGTGTACACATACACATGCAGTACTCACAAATAGATATATGTATATGTAAATATTTCTAGTACAGTAAGTCTTTGTTGAATGAATGAATGAATGAATGAATGAATAAAATAGGTGCAAAACCAAAAGATAGCCACTGTTCTCTAATAATTTAAAGTTTAGAGGGAAGAGAGACCTAAAAAAAATAATACAGTATGAGACGTGCTATGATATTATATAAAAACATGATCCATAAGAGGAAAAATTGATAAAGGCAACTTTATCAAAATTAAAAACTTTTTAAAAGACACCATTAACAAAATGAGAAAACAAGCCACAGACTGGGGAGAAATACTTCAAATATATCATGTTGCATATCTTCATAAGACTCAAAACTGGAATGTATTAAGAACTCTTTCAGGGTGCCTGGCTGGCTCAGTCACTAGAGCATGCAACTCTTGATCTCAGGGTAATGAGTTCAAGTCCCACATTAGGTATAGAGATTACATTAAAAAAAAAAAAAAAAAGAATCTTTCAACATACGACTACAACAGATGATTTTCAACAAGAGTGTGAAGACCATTCATGGAGGAAAGGATAGTGATTTCAATAAATGGTGCTGGGAAAACTGGAATTTCACATGCAAAAGAAATGATGTGGGGAACTGGCTGGCTCAGTCGGGAGAGCATGCGACTCTTGATCTTGGGGCTGTGAGTTTGATCCTTACGTTGGGTGTAGAGATTACTTAAATAAATAAAACTTAAAAAAAGTGAATTGGGCCCTTATTACCATATGCAAAAGTTAACTCAAAATGGGTCAAAGAACTAAACAGAATACTTGAAACTGTAAAACCCTTAGAAGAAAACATAATAGGAAAGCTTTATGACTTTGGATTTTGTAACCGTTTCTTGGCTATGATACCACAAGTATAGGCAACAGAAGAAAAAATAGATATATTGGATTTCATCAACATTAAAAACTTGTTGCATCAAAGGTCACTATCAGAGTGAAAAGGGAACCCACAGAATGGGAGAAAATATTTGCAAATCATATATCTGGTAAGGGATTGCTATCCAGAGTATATAAAGAACTCCTACAACTCAAGAACAAAAAAATCCAACCAACCATACTTCCCCGCAATGAGGGTATTCAAATGGCCAAGAAGCTCATGAAAAGATGCTGAACATCACTACTCATTAGGGAAATGCAAATTAAAACCACAATGAGATGTCAGTTAATACTCATTAGGAAGGCTGTTACCATAAAAACAAAAAATGACTAATGTTGGGCAAGATGTGAAGAAATTGGAGCGCTTGAGTATAAAGTTGTGCAGTCTCATTGGAAATAAATGGTGCAGTGATTCCTTAAAAATGTTGAACAGAATAACCATATGATCCAGCAATTCTGCTTCTGAGTATACACCCAGAAGAAGTGAAAGCAGGGATTTGAACAGATATCTGTATGCCCATGTTCGTGACACAATTGCCAAAAGGTAGAAACACACAAATGTCCTTCGACAAATGGATAAAGAAAAAGTGGCATATACATACAATATAACATTATTTAGCTTTGAAAAGGAAGGAAATTTTAACACATGCTTCAGCATAAATGAAATTTTGAGGCATTATGCTAAGTTAAATAGGCCAGTCACAAAAGGACAAATACATGATTCCTTTTTTTTTTTTTTAACATTAATTTATTTTGAAAGAGAGAGAGAGAGGGAAAAAGAGGTCAAGCAGGGGAGGGGCAGAGAGAGAGAGGGAGAGAGAGAATTCCAAGAAGTCTCCATGCTATTAGCACAGAGCCCTATATGGGGTTCGATCTCATGAGCAGTGAGTGAGATCATGACCTGAGCCAAAAATCAAGATATGCTTAACCAGCTGAGCCACCCAGGTGCCCCATGATTCCTTTTTTAAAAAGGTTCCTAGAATAATCAGATTTATAGAGATAGAAAGTAGAATGGTGATTGCCAGGGACTGGGAAAAGGGAGAGCGTGGGGAGTTAGTGTTTAATGGATACAGAATTTTACTTGGGGAGGATGAAAAAGTTCTGGAGATAGATGGTAATAATGGTTGCATAACATTGTGAATATACTTAATACTATAGGCTGTACAATTAAAAATGATAAAAATAGCAGATTTTATATTCTGTTTTACCACAATTAAGTTAAAAAAAGAACACTACAATTTAAAAATGGGCTGAAGATTTAAATACACATTTCGCCAAAGAGTATGTATTCTCTTGGGCTAATAAAGCACAAGAAGAGGTCCTTTTTTTCTTTCCAAATGTTTATTTTTGAGAGAGAGAAAGACACAGCATGAGCAGCGGAGGAGCAGAGAGAGGGTGACACAGAATCTGAAGCAGGTTCCAGGTTCTGAGCTGTCAGCACAGAGCCCAACACGGGGCTCGAACTCACGGACTATGAGATCATGACCTGAGCTGAAGTCACATGCTCAACCAACTGAGCCACCCAAGCGCCCCAAGAAAATATTCTTAAGATCATTAGTTATTCAGGAATGGGATACCACTGTATGTACGATCACTAGACAATATGGAGTGTTGACAAGGATGTAGAGAAACTGGAGGCCTAATATATTGCTGTTGGAATTATAAAGCGGTGTAGCCATTTTTGAAAAAAACTGGCAGTTCTGAAGATGTTAGTCATAAACTTAGGCTATAACTTGGCATTCTAGGTAACTACACAAGAGAATTATGTTCACACAAAGACTTGAATGCAAATGTTCCTACTAGCATTATTCATAATAGTGGAAACAACTCAAGTATTCATTAACTGGTGATTGGTAAAATGAAATATTGTATATACATCCAGGGAAATACTGTTCAGCATTAAATGGAATGAACTGCTGATACTTTCTACAATGTAGGTGCACTTCGATATATTGAGAGAAGCTAGACAGAAAGGCTACCAATTGTCTGATACACAATTTCTAGAAAAGGTAAATCTCTGGAGACTGGAAGTAAATCAGTGGTTGTTGGGCTGGGAGTATGAATGTGGAGACTGGGGCTAGATGGACACAAGGGAGCTTTTTGGAGGTAATGGAAATATTTTAAGACTGACTTGTGATGATTGCACAACTGAATTAATTTACTAAAAATCATTGAACTTTAAAGTTTGATGGGGGAACCTGGGTGACTCAGTCGGTTAAGCGTCCAACTTTGGCTCAGGTCATGATCTCATGGTTTGTGAGTTCGAGCCCTGTGTCGGGCTGTGTGCTCACAGTTCAGAGCCTGGAGCCTGCTTCAGATTCTGTGTGTGTGTGTGTGTGTGTGTGTGTGTGTGTGTGTGTGTCCCTCCCCTCCTCACACTCTGTCTGTCTCTCAAAAATAAATAAAACATTAAAAAAAATTTTTTTTTTTTTAAGTTTGGAGGGGTATTAGATAGTATGCCCGAGTGTATCTGAGAAAATCAGAGAAAGAATTACCCAGAAAGCATTGGCTTGAGCAGAGAGTTAAAAACAGGGTTGGAAAGAGCTGATAGCACATATAGAGGCCACTGTGAGCCAGTGTGAAAGCACATGATTTCAGGGAATTATCTGAGGTGTGTTCAGTTGCAGCATGTAATTTGAGGCTGGGAATGTCAGAAGATAAAGTTAGGGGCAAATTTAAAGTAAAATGTAGCCTACTTATAAAGTGATGGATTCTAAGCTGTTGGTAATAACCTGGCAGGAGTATCAGGGGATTACTGTAGATTTACTCTTGGTATGCTTTTGTACTCACAAAGTTCAACACAATGTTGAACAATTATCAGAAGGAAGAATATTTAAAACTGAAATTAAATGTTTTGCTGCTCTTGAACAAAATCCTGGTACTTCTAGGGTATTGCATTTTGTTTATTTTTCAAGACCCAGTTAATGTTAGCTATTTTTGCTATATCTAATGCCTCTTCACCCTTACCTCTTGCAGACTCTTGCAGAGTCTCTTCTGTTTCTCTGCCTGTGTTACAACACTCCTGGTGTGGTACTATAATGCTTTCTTATGAAACTTTTAAGATCCTTGACAGCAGGAAGTAACTATATTTTCTTCAAGCTTATAATTGCACTATTTGACATTATATTTAGCACACAGTGGGTGTGCACTGGTAAATTTGCTTGCCAGAACTTTTGAAGAAAGGTCAGTGAAGCATAGATCAATGGGTTGGGGGAATTGTACATGAGAGTAGTCTACAAAAAAAAAAAAAATATATTGGAGACAGGGTGAAATTTTATAAACTCTTAAAAGGATTTGGCTTTGGGTTGAGGTAGATAGTTCTCTATGCAAATTTTTGAATTCTGCTTTTCATTGATTGTGTCTTTTCTGTCTTAGAATTTTAGAGCTGGAAAAGGCCTTTAGAGATTATGTGATCTAGTGTTCTCTCTTTACTTCTACTTTGTGACCTTAATCCACTTACTTAAACCTTTCCAAGTCTAAGTTTTCTCATTTGTAAAATGAAGGACTCCTACATACCTCATTGTTATAAGTTCGATTGAAATAATATTTAGGAATTCTTAGTAAGTAGTTAGACATGACAAATTAAACGGATTATGTAGTTTACCTTAAATGTGTGGCTAAATTTGGGCTAGGATCTGATTCCTTGAATTTTCATCCAGTGTTTCCTCATTGTCTCGTAGTTGGTTCTTTTTTCCTTATTAATAACCTTTTCCCATTTGCAGTTTCCAGTTGATCTGGGCGAGGAAAAAAAAAATACAGGCTTTACTCATTCAGTCCATGCTAATTAAACATTAGTATGTACCAGTCACTGTGGTACATATAGGAAGACAGATGAGTAAGAAATGATCTCTATTCTTAGGGAGTTTGGTGTCTAGAAGTGGAATATAGACCTTCTAGAAAAACATAAAAATTAAAGCGTGTAGATTAATATGGATGATGTGGAGGATTTCAACAGCCTATATTGCAAGGGGGACATCTGGGGTCAAAGCCTCTATACAGCAGGTAAATAAAGGAGAGGTAGGTAATCACCAGTAGGAAGGAACTGTGAGGTATGTGAGAATGACTGGCTTAATATTGTTTGGGAGTTTTGTGTGGAAGGTGGTGTTATTGTGGAGCATTCTGGGGAGAAACTGAAGGTATAGTTTATTTGCAGTGAAACCAGGATTCTGGAGGATTCAGTGGAATAGACTTGGTATGAAAAGAGCCCAGGAAAGGAAGTGACTGGATGGGAAGTACACAGAAAGAACATAAGAGAAGGCAGTGCTGTTAGCATGGTTTCAGCTCTCTAATGTAGATTCTAGGTAATTACTGTCTAGCTCTAACACAAAAGTCCTTTGAGATTGTTGCCATCTAACTATTATGATCAATTATCCTTTTTGCTACTATTTGCTGACTCTCCCAGGTATAGTATAATTTATTAACGACTTGGGCAACTGATCATTCTCTCATTACTGTTTAGTCCATGAGGTTGAATCTCTCAACAGCATAGCCTGGGATGAGGTTAACCCTAATCCCACATGAATGAAAATTGAAAATGGTACTGGAAGTTGAAGAAATTGTAGTTTGGTATAATAAGTAAGCTTTTAATTCTTTATATATTTAATGTCTTTGTGTGTATGTGTATGTGTGTAGGTTAAATGTATCTTTAGAATACAGTATGAAGAGGTCTTGTATATTCAAAGGCCTATTGAAGAAGACAGAAGAAAATTTTTCCAAGAATTGATTCTCAATCAGGCATCAATGGCTCCACCACGAAGGAAACACACTGGTAAAGTTCCTAAAGCCTTTAGGAAAATGGGGGAGAGGGAGGATGGGGAGTGAAGTTAAGAATGCCCCTTCTTGGAGTCACTTTTTAAAAAAACCATTTCTTTGTGGAAATAAAGTCAGTTTTTTAGATTCTCCTTACCTTTAGATGGACCTATGCGGAAGTGGTCGTTGTGTTTACCCGACTTGAGATTGGGAAGTACAGCCTCA
Organism: Panthera pardus; assembly: GCF_024362965.1. Lineage (NCBI taxonomy): Eukaryota > Metazoa > Chordata > Mammalia > Carnivora > Felidae > Panthera > Panthera pardus. Next base: position 22,366,360 of record NW_026526832.1, read on the forward strand.
TTGTTAAGACTGTATTAACAGGTGACCATTAATGAAGTATTCACCTTATCATTTCAATCCAGTTACTCTGGTAGATTTCACATTCTGAGGCTTAAAAAGTTGAAGAAAAAAAGTCTTTGGTTCTGCTCTGTTTTAGTCAGTTCAAGTACAGGGGACTTAAACTGTAAGATTGAGAACACCAGGTCGTGTGCTGATTATGTTGTGGGTCAGAGTAGGTGTGATAGGTCAAGAGCTGATCGGAATGTTTGCCTTTTCTGGCTTACTAATTTTTCAAGTATTTATTGAGCACCTGTAATGTTAGTTGTGCGAGGCACTTGGAAACCTATCATGGCTTTGTTTTAAGCATTAGAGTTTTCTTGGATTTGGGCTAATAGCATAATATTTCAAATTTCAGCCCCCTGGCCTAAGAAAGGAATGCATTCTGGGTCAATCAAAAGACTGTTTCTAATCTTAAAGATGTGTAAAGATAAGGTCCTCTTTGTAATCTCTCAGCTTCTTCTAGAAAATAACAATCCTGTTAGAAGTTTTTAAGCATCTTTCCCCTTGTTCTTTTATGTTTCTCATTGTGGTTCTTGTAGGATGTTAAATACATTTCCACCCCTTCCAAGTCCTTCCTTTTCCATATTTGTTCTACTTCTGTTTTTTACTGATTATATTATCCAACACTTTATTTTATTGTTCTTTAGTGACTCCTTTCCACATTTTCTCAGAGTTCTAAAAATGAGCACCTATCATATGGCTATAGTTGTGAGTTTACCCCCCCAGCAACCTTGGAAAATTAAATATGGAAGTTACACCTTCTGATTGTTGGGTGTTGCTTCCTGTTAATCAAAATAACAGTACTTAAAATATTTTATTATGTAATGATTCATTTTAATAAGGTATCTTACTTGTTCTCAGATACATTTTAGTCTCAAAGATTTGAATATTCTGTGTTAAGGATTAACATAATTCTTTTTCTTTTTGAGTTTCTTCTATTTACTTTCATTTTTTGTCTTAGGGGCTATTTAGAAATCAGCAAGAATCCTTAGAATTTTAATCCTGAAGTTCAGTGTGATACTGGGAAAAACTTTTAAGGAATTAGGGAATAATGTGTTTAGGAAAGTTAATACTTTACTTTTTAAGAAGATTTTGTGTTTGTTCAGGCGGAAATGAATACTGTAAATTTTACATATAACACTGTAGACTGGATTTTCCATCTTATCCATGTCTTTGGGATTCTTGTTTTAGTTCCTAATTTTTTTTTGCTCCCTACACAGGTATGTGCCATTCACTACCCCTACTATGTTGTATTGAGAATATCAGAGTAGAAAAGACTTGTCTAAAATCAAAGCTCTTTTGGGAGTGGGAAGGATCAAAGAATTGTTACTTGCCCATTTCACTTTCATGCATATCGGGCAACCCCATTTTGAGAAGAAGGTTTTTAAGCAACATTGATTTTAAGCAAATTGGTATACAGTTCTTCACCTGAAGATATTTTTGTTGAGTTGAAATATTTCTCATAAGTTGTATGTAAATAATATTTCAAAATCAAATTATTTAGAATCATATCATTTGCGATTTAAAGGAGTCCTACTGTGAGTTATTTTGTGAAATAATTCTCTTCTCTAATATACTGTTGGTTTCTGTTCAAATTTTTACTTGCTGGATTTGCAAGTGGTTCACACATATTTGGAGTTCTTTTTTCAGAGAATGCCAGAAAAGTAATTGAGGTCCTGGCCCTGCCATGTTGGAGTCTTAACATTTTCTTTTATTTTCTTCAGGTCTTTGTGCTATGGAAGTGCTTCCTCTTGCACTACCTTCTCCACCTCGTCAGTTATCAGAATCAGAAAAAAACCGGATGGAGGACCAGGAGGAAAATACTTTAAGAGAGCTGCGGTTGTTTCTCAGGGATGTAACCAAGAGGCTGGCGACGGATAAACGTTTTAACATCTTCAGCAAACCGGTGGATATTGAAGAGGTCTTGTTTCAGTAGTGTGCAAACAGTGAAGTTGAACTGGCTAAAAGAAAAAAATATTGACATCTTTTTTTGGAAGGAAAAAAAGCAAAGGCATGGATGAATATTACCCCTAGCCTGTAAAATTTTAATCCATGTGATAACCACCAATGTCATCAGCAAACATCTGGTGACTTTTGGATGAAATTAGTGACCAATTCGTATGTCCTCTTATTTACTATTGATCTTTGTGATCTCTTACTCTTCAATGTAAGAAGAGGATTAAAAGTTACTTTAGTGAAATGTCCATACTAGACTATTTTTATTCCAGGATAAATCTTGCTCTTAAAAAGTATATTGGTATTAACCAATCCATACCAATTAATTTTGGCATTTTCAAAATTATGTATACGATTGTGAAAGAGGTGGCTAAGAAACCTGAAATTTGTCTTTCATATTTTGGAAATGCCTGTAACTAAGATGCTGTTTGATGTTAAGCATATCTTATGCCAAAATTATTTTTTTCTGCAAGGATTTTCTCTGCTCCCAGTGGAAAATTTCTCACTTTCAATGTGTATTGTTTTGTGTCCTTGTGGGAGCATGGTTTGTGGTGATAAGAAATTTTCCATTTGGAATCTACTATAATACCGTAGTTAAAATTTGTTGTTTTTTTGTTTTGTTTTATCCTGGGATAATATAGCATGTGGATGAGCACGATGCAGTCTTTACTGGCCTTCTTCTTATAGTTCAGACTCCATGTTTGAACAGCTTTGGTGTTTTTAGTTTTAAGTTTTTTCTTCATCTTTTTATTAATTTGAATTTTGCAATGATTCATAGTTTAATGTTGTGTACTTCTTGTGAAATCTGTACTTTTGGACCTGAGCAGATTCCTTTGGAATCATTACCTCATCTATGACTGGGAAGAATGAACCAGTGTTGTTTTTCCCCTCTGAAAATAGCTATTTTCCTTTTTTGGGGGAGTAGAGGAACTATCTGTATTTTATTTGTATATTTATCCAAAATACATAGTTTTATCCATTTGATCCTTTTAACAACCTCACAGAATCATTATTTTTAAGTTGCAGCTGAGGAAACTGAGGCTCACAGGCAAGCGACATAGCCAAGACTCGGAGGTTTTTTTGAAATTCAAAGCCTGCATTCTTTATTTTATATCATAGCTACCTTAAATTTTCTGTCGAAATGACAGGAATTGCTAATTTGCTTTTGCAATTAATACATACCATTTTACATTTGTGGAACATTTTTCTTCACCTCTTAGTGTTTTCAGATAAGTTAAAACTTTTAGCCCAACTTTAAGGATTATTTTAGATGTTTATTTTTATTTCAAATTGGGTATGGGCCTCTGACACTTATTTGATAAGGGCTTGATCTCAAGTCAACCTCCTGCACTAAACCAGTTTTGCCTTTCCTCCAGAGAACTCTCTTTCTAACCAGAAGAGATGGTCAGATTTCAAATGCCATGTGTGATAGAGTAAAAGTTTTATAAATGATGGTAAGGCAGTGGAAAGGGATAGAAAAATCTGGGTCAGATAAAACTTTTATTCAAGGGTTATGTTTCTTATTTTCTCTTTTATTCTTTGTTATGTTCATTCTGCTACTGGTTCTTTGTTCTTAAAGCTGAAAAGATAGAGAGGTCTGTGTGAAACACGAGGGGAAAACAAGATAACATTTAAATAACCTAAAACATAAACATTTATATTCAAATAATGAATTTGAAATGTTTAAAAACTATGGAATTCCAAAGCAGACTTCAGAGAAAGAAAAGTTTAGAAAATAAATGTAGAATTTAAAATTAAATATTAGAACAAAAATTTTATCATCTTTACTAGTATAAATTTTTGTAGTGCTTTGCAGTTAATAGACATTTTTCACATGTACTCAAGGCATGCCAATGCCAGGGCCAAGAATCCAACTAATAATACCTTCTGAACTATCGCTTGTTCATTATAGCTTCATTACCTCCCCTATAAGGAGATTGACTGGCTTTTTGACTCCTAGAAGTTCAACAATAAAACATGCACACACAGTTAACCTAAACATTTTAAAACGTGTATAAAATATGTATATATGCGTGCGTATGTGTGTGTGAGAGAGTGTATGTGTGTGTTTGTGTGTGTTTTTGTGTGTTTGTGTGTGTATGTGTGTATTTGCAATGGAGAAAAAGTAGCCTTTAGTTTCAAAGAGTGGAAATTATCCTAGCTCCAGAATTTGATTCTGGAGTAAGTAGATGTTTCTAAGACTGTTTTTATATCAGACCTGATTGCTTGATTTGAGATATGCATTGGGGGAGGCAGTAGAGATAGGTTGGTAAGAGATTTCTTAGTGGTCAAATGATATAAAACATTGGGCAAATTGTGACTTAATAGCTCCTATTTTGAGTTATCTCTTAGAAAATCAGCACAATAGAGCACATTTACTTACGAATTTATTTATGATTAGGGAAGTTCAAGTAAATCTTCTAGTCATGAAAGCAATACTTATTTTTGTTATATAATTGACTCAAAATGTTTGTAATGACTCCAAAGGAGCAGAAAACACTTTCCATGAAACAATTCACCCTGGAAAATTGAGAAAGAAAGTGGTTTTTTTTTTTTGGTGGTGGTGGTGGGGGGGGTTGTTTTGTTTTGTTTTGTTTAAAGATTTTAAAGAGATTTACCAGAGAACTTTTCTAATAAATAATATGAAAAATCTATGTTTCTTAATTTCCTTTAAAAAAATTTCTTGAAGTAACATGCATTGATACTTATTGGGTGCTTTTACCCATACATTCTCTTCTCAGGTATGTACAAAGGCCTGGGGGCAAAAACAGCTGACACAAATTGGTTTTATATTTCAAGATGAGAAACATTTCAGAGTTGATTTAGATATGACTTGAAACTGAAGCTTTTCATGGAAAGTATGACTTCAAAGTAGTAACTTTAGTAGCGTAAATTGCTCTACAATTTTATCCTTATTTGTAATTATTTTTTAGATCTTTAGATTGAATTTTTAAATAATTTTATGGTTTTATTTTGTGTTTTTATGAGTAGATCATGTGAAATAGCAGAAGTAATTTTCATTAAAATAATCCTGTTTGTTTTAGGTTTCAGATTATCTTGAAGTAATCAAGGAACCAATGGATTTATCGACAGTAATAACTAAAATTGATAAGCATAATTACCTGACTGCTAAGGATTTTCTGAAAGATATTGACCTCATCTGTAGCAATGCTTTAGAGTACAATCCAGATAAGGACCCAGGAGGTAAGCATGCAGTGGGCAAGGTTCACTTTGGTGATCAATGAGAAGATATTTGAAAGTTTAAATACTAAAGTATGCCGATGTCTCAGATAGATAAGTTGGTTTTAATGACATATTATTGTATTTAGAAACTTTTTGAAGAGGAATGCATAATATACTTAAATTTAATTACTAAATTAATTTATTAAATTAAGTAATGGATTTAAATTAGAGGATTTTATTATTTTAAGTATTCTGTTCAGGGTTTAGTTTCTTCATTTACTTTTTACCTTTTGTACTTAGGTTCTTGCTTTGTTCAGGTAGGGTGGAAAACTGGGTAATTGAGAATTTGATATAAACACTTTTTTAAGAGATCTGCTTAGATTTATAAAGATATTTATTTATTTAAATTCAAGTTAGCTAACATACAGTGTAGTATTGGTTTCAGAAGTAGAACCCAGTGATTCATCACTTATATAGAACACCCAGTGCTCATCCTAACAAGTACCTTCCTTAATGCCCATCACCCATCTAGCCCATACCCCCACTCACCTCCCTCCAGTAGCCCTCAGTTTGTTCTCTGTATTTAAGAGTCTCTTATGGTTTGCTTCCCTCTCTGTTTTAATCTTATTTTTCCTTCCAAAGTTTGTTTATTTAGTCAACACCACCATTGCTGATAAACACTGGGAATTCTAAATTGGTGAGAACTCATTATAGGATATGTTTACATAGTAAAAGACCCCTTTAGGTAGACAGTATGTATTCTATGGATTGTGGGTATTTTTAATGTAAATTTATTGTTTTGTTCCTAATTCCACCCTGTACTGAAATCTGTAGTCCCAGCTCTTTGAGTGCCCTTCAGGGAGGACCGCCAGGAACATATCTGTAGTTAAACAAGATGAATTTACTGATTCCTTGTAACAAGGAAGAATATGTATCATGTAGAACAATATAGGATTTGAGCTTGTGTTAAGAATTTTGGAGAGGATTTAAGTATGACTTTACAGTAGATTGGATGCTATTGGGAAGTGGGGGTAATTTTGTGATTAGGTATTTTAAGAACCTGGAAGACAAGAAGAATGGAGGAAGGCCAAAACTGTGATGGGTAAAGAAGCAGTGGTCACTCATAATCTCCAAGATAGGATTATACTAAGTTATTTTTGTGGCTGGGACAATGTTCATACTTTTGTCTATGTTTACATATGATTTTGGGGTGCTCTTGCTTTATCTTGATTCATCATGGTCACAGAGTGGCCTTTTCTGAGGTTGTGTTCTATAAAATTGTTTGTATTTGATATGAGTACACCAAGGCCTAGCTGATAGCGCCAGTCCAATTTCCAGCTGGCAGGGGCTGTTATTCTCTTTCTCAACCTATTGAGAATTCTGTTCTTCAACAGGTGATACACATCAAAGATGTTTTTTTATTTCTTACGAATGTATGTAAGTTTCAGTCATCTAAAGTATTTAGTATACAGTTTCTGCTTTGTTTCTGTATTTATGGGCAGTAGTTTTTAGGCTACATGTTAGAACCTGTATTTGTCATTTTCAAATGAAATTAAGTATTTCTTATCTAAATTTAGAGCACAGTAAATCACACATCCTAATACCAAGTTAAGAGGCAGAATGAAGTTTTACATAGCTGTACCTGGTATCAGTTCTTAAGCTTTGTATTAGGACATTTGCCTCATTAGTTTTTGTTTCTTTTGCTTCATTTTGACTTTTTTTTATATATGTTGTATAGAAAAATTTCTAAAGATTAAAAACAGATTATTAAAGTAACCTTTAATTCCATTATCTTGTGTTCTTTCTTTCTCTTACACAGATGTATTGTATATGGAATACTTACGTGCATATCTTTATTAAAATAAGAACATAATTTTTATAAACTTTGTCATTCATGCAGTATTTTGTGAAAAGCTTATGAGCTAATATATTTCTAAGACATTATTTTAATCACATAGATGTACTGTAATAGCCAATACCCTATTGATGGACATATTAGATTTTTTAGTTTTTTCCTCTATTATAACACTGATGACTGTCTTTGTAGCATAAATTTTATGTACATCCTTAGCTATTTCCTTAGAATGAATTTCTTAAAGTGAAATTTTTGAATCAAGGGATGTATATATCTCTTTTAAGCCTTTTAATCTGTATTGTTAAATTCTTCTCACAATTTTTTTTCTTTTACCAGCAGCATCAGGGTCACTGTTAGCCAGTATAACAATTTTATGTGAACGAGAGAATCTCATTCTTCTGTGTAGATGGCATCCTGCAACAGGATCACAGTTTGGGTGGTGAGAGGAATGGGCTGGATGTCAGCTTCATTTGATTTCCTTGCTGGAGCCCTTGGTGAGGGTCCAGTCTGCACAAGTGTCTATAGTGGCATTGAGCAAAGTATGAGAGTACTGAGTGCCTATACTGTGTTTTAGTTTTCAAGACACAGAGGTTGCTGAAACTGTAGTAAATAAGAGCTTAGACTTTGGATTTATACTTAAGTGTTGGTCCCCATTCTGCAGTTTCCTAGTTCATTAACACAATCGAGTTTAGTCCTCTAAATTTAGTATCCTTATCTGCAGAATAGGGATAATTATGGTATTCTTCTCACGGGGGTCATTGTAAGGGTTAAATGAGAAAATGTATTAGGTTAAACCTTAAAAACCATGATTTTCATATGGTTCAACCTAAATACCTTAAGCCCTTAGCATAGTGCCAGAGACATGGTAAGTGTTCCATAGAAGTTAGTAGTCGTATTTTTATTATTATCATTATTATTATTGAAATTGTGCTTTAATTTTTTATGATTAGGTGCTTAGTGGGTACCAATTGCTGCATATTATATTCCCTGAACCACATTGAAAATTTAATCTATTTTAGAAAAAATTTAGGGACTGATTGTAAAAAATAAATATTTGAATGGTTAGAAAAAGCCAGTTTAGAAGTTTAATCCAGATTTTTCCCCACATGTTACTTAATTATAAGCACATTGAAATAACACTACTTTTAAGAAAGAAGCAATGGTTTCTGGTGCATAATAACCTTTTCCTATCCAATGCAGTTGTATAATCAAAGAACATGGCTGTATCTCAGAGTTGACATGGTACACTTGTAACTTTGTTTCTTCACTGTTTTAGATGCAAAAAAGTCTGATATAATTCAAAAACATCATTTTGGCTCTGTTCAAGTTATTTCATATCTTTACGTTAAGAGGCCTGGTTTTTTCTTAGCAGCAGAACCACTTGTTATGTATTAGGAAAACAACCTCAGGGTCTGTTGTGTAGCAAGTGGAAATTACATGAATGTTGTATTACTTTTACAAGCTCCCATGAGTATTTGAAAGCTTACAGTGTTCTGTTTTGTAGAACCCTTGGCCATTTGGGAAAACAAAAAACTAGCATATACATAGAAGACAAAAGCCAGTATTCTGAAGGCTATACATGTTGCCTAAGTGTTTACCCAGATTCTCTCCCTTGAGGATGATGTGGACAGAAATTAAATATGTTAGCCAAAAGAATTTCAACTTGTGCTAAATGTAACTAGTATCAGATATTTGACCCTAATTATTTTCTTACAGATATGTGATACATATGTTTAACTCTTACCCATTCTGTGTCTTGTGTCTCTTTTCTAGCCCTCAGTTGCATTCACATACATTCTGTCATTTAGCTAATTTTGCTGAAATTTCAGCCCTAGTCTTGAGTCTTCTCAAAATCTTCCATTTTGTACTAGTTGCTTAAGAATAAAAGCTCACAGCTTCACTCCAGCTTTTGGATCCCTCTGTGGGCTCTGGTTTCGCCATACTCATTCGTATTCTTTATTAGTATTTATGAGTACCATGTACTAGTTACTGAGCTGCGTGCATAGAATACAAAGACGACTGTGACAATCCTTGCCTCTTGTGGTAGAGATACTCAGACATAATAAATGTTGAATAATTACTGTGTGGCAGATACATTATGCTCTGTGTTATGGTTTTAGTTTGCTAGAGCTTCCATAACAAAATGCTACAGACTAAAAGTGGCTTAAAAAACAGAGATTAATTTTCTTACAGTTCTGGAAGCTAGAAGTCCAAAATGAAAGTGTTAGCAGGTTTGGTTTCTCTTGACGCTTTTCTCTTTGGCTTGCAGATGGCTACCTTCTTTCTGCGTCCTCATGTGGTCTTTTCTCTGTGTGCGTGCACCCCTGGTATCTCTTTGTCCAAATTTCCCCTTCTTGTAAGGACACAGATAGATTAGAACGTATCCCTACAACCTTATTTTATCTTAATTACCTCTTTAAAGGTTCTACTTCATTTTATTTTTTAAGTTTTTTTTTTTACTTATTTTGAGAAAGAGAGAGAGGGCGAGAGAGAGAGTGAGCGAGTGAGCACAGGTGGGACAGGGCCTGTCAGTGCAGAGCCTGAAGTGGGGTTCAATCTCACAGTGAGATCATGACCTGAGCAGAAATCAGCACACTTAACCGACTGAGCCACCCAGATGCCCCTAAAGGGTCTGCTTTAAATATAGCCACATTCTAAGGTACTAGGGATTAGAGCTTTGACATACGAACTTTGAGTGGTGGAGGGGAACCCAGGTCAGCCCCTAAAAGTTATATATATAGAGATAAATAAGCCACAGTCCTTACTATCTAGAAACTTACTCTATTATAGGAATGACAAATACAAATGACAATTATAATAGATTTTTAAGGTATAGAGATAGTATAGAGGTGGTGATTATGATTTTATGATTTTTATGATCTTGTCTTCAAGTGACCACAGATGATTATAATGCAGTTTTATAAGGTTTCTATTAGAACTATGTGCACAGTGTGAGTGGAGCACAGAGGAGAAGACCCTACATGGAGTTGAGTAAGATTGGGTAGGGCATTCATTCCAGCCTGAGAGAAGTAGTGTACAAAGTTAGAAAAAGAAAGCAAAGGTGGTTGGAGAATAGAGTCCCTAGAGTGGAGGAGTGTTGGGAAGTCTACTCTCCTCCTCGCCGAGTCTCCATTCATGAAGTATTCTCTTATGGATAAACTGTGGTCAGTACTGAGAATATACAGCTCTGGCCTCTAAGATGCCTAAATTCTACTGAGTAGAGAGTGTCCTGCAGATAACTAAATGTCATAGGAAGTTCCCCGTCTTCTTTTGATCATGTGTAAGGACTTCAGAGTTTCTTTTCTAAATGATAAGGAGCCATTGGGTGGTTTTGAGACAGAAGGTGATACAATTCAATTTGCATTTAAGAGTATAGTATTAAAGGCAGTATCAGTTTTGGGGTAAGGTCAAGGGAGTGCAGAGATGATGGTTAGAAGATCAATTACAATTCAGTTGCAGTGGCAGCAGAGATTGAACATAGAGGGCTTAGTGATTGATAAATTAGATATGACTGACAGAAATCAAAATGACTCCTGAGTTTTTGATCTGAGTATTTAAGGAATATGAGAAGTAAACCAATGGAGGAACAGGTTTATGGGCAGTATGCTAACTTTAATTTTGTATGTGTTAGTATGAGATAATCTTTGGTGCACCCAGGTAAAATGCAGACATTATAGAATAGTAGTTGTATATATGGTTCTAGAGGTTGGGAGACATTTGGGCAAGAAACATGGTTGGAATCATCAGTGTGTAGGAGTGAATGAGATCATGTAGTTAGTATATAGAATGAGAAGAGAGAGAAGCCTAGGAGATCCTCCTGTAGGAAATATAGATCCCAATCTCAATGTAGGTTCTTGTCTTACTGTTGGAACCTAGGGTACCTTTGTTAAATGTATTGCCCCTGCTGGGAGTGTGAACATATTTTTTTTTTAATGTTTATTTATTTTTGAGACAGAGACAGAGCATTAGTGGGGGAGGGGCAGAGAGCAAGGGAGACACAATCTGAAGCAGGCTCCAGGCTCTGAGCTGTCAGCACAGAGCCCGACGCGGGGCTCAAACTCATCAACTGAGAGATCATGACCTGAGCCAAAGTCAGACTCTCAACCGACTGAGCCACCCAGGAGCCCCGACACTTTTTTATTCTTCAACCAGTTTCATTGAGGTGTCAGTTATATAGAGTACATTGTTTTTAAAACTACATATATCTTTTAAAATCCTTAGCCTTCAAGGAATATTAAATGCTACATTCGTGGAAGATTTTGTTTTTGGTCCTTCCCATTATTAAGTAATCCTTTCATCTTGGAATCATAGCACTGTATAACTTTTCTGAGACATTTAATACCCATTCCTTTACCCCACTCCCATGACCTGAAGTAGTTACTTGTTTACATATCCCTATCCCTTGTTTTAGACTCTAGGCTGATAGGGAACAGGATCTGTGTAGGCACCTATATGGTGCATATTCTTAGCAAATGTGGCCAGTCAGTAAATTTCACTAATTGTTCTCCAATTGAAGGAGTTTCAGATTAGATAGAAATTATAAAATGGAGACATGATAACATAATGCAGATATAAGCCAATAAATACATAAAATTTCTTAATTATGAAGTAATTTGGGATGAAAAAAATCATCTCATAAAAATTAATTTTTCTTGGGGCGCCTGGGTGGCTCAGTCAGTTAAGTGTCCGACTTCAGCTCAGGTCATGATCTCACGGTTTGTGAGTTTGAGCCCCGTGTCGGGCTCTGTGCTGACAGTTTGGAGCCTGGAGCCTGCTTCGGATTCTGTGTCTCCCTCTCTCTCTGTTCCTCCTCTGCTCTCACTCTGTCTCTCACTGTCTCAAAAATAATAAAGATTAAAAAAAGTTAATTTTTCTTTAAAACCTTACTAACCTTTCATAATAATTTTATTGAAAAAATAAAACCTAGCTAATATACTACTGTTTGACAAAATACAAAAGAAACATTAACACATTGATAATAGTTATCATTTTCTTAAAATTAGTGATTTTGTTAATTTTATAGATACTCATCAATTTTCCTTATAGCCATTACTTTTTATTGAAGGCAAATGTACATGGTGATATCTTTATAGATATAAGGGGGTTGGGGCTTAGAGATTACGTAATTTGTATGCAAACTCACAAATGTTATATGGCATAACTGAGTGGATTGAGTTCTGTCTTTAAAGCAAATGTGTGTAGTTTTATTACCTGGATTTTGAGAATCTTAAGATCATAAAGTACAAGGCAAAAGAATTGGTAAATATGTAGCTTATATTCATGCACAGTTGTAAAGCAAGGATTTTAGGTATGATGTCCATGAGAGAGAGAGTCTGAACAACTACATCCAAAATTGTATACCTGTATAATTTTTCGTTTTCATCACATGCTTATAAGGATCTCAGATGACCCCCCTACATCTCCAAAAAAGATGAAGACCTAAGACATGACATCTCTTCTAGTTTTAATATTTTGTAAGCTTATGATTCTTTGCTGTGTATAAACAAAAACACAGCTCTAAGACAAGAATGATTAAAAATAATTATGATAGAAAATAATTATGATAGGCACATGAAAAATATTGTTTCCTCATCAAATGCAAATAAATTCCTTGTCCTTCAGACCAGTGGGAAATTTTTATGGAATTTTTTTTTCATTCATTCATTTCCCATTTAATTGGGAATGGAATATGGGTGGGAGGCATATATTTAAAAAGGCAAAAAGAAAGTTACTGAGTTAATTTTAGAGTGATAATATGCTAGGTAGATCATGGCTTTATATTTAATCTTACCTCTTTCTTAGCTGTTTTCAAGCTGAGGTAGAAAGTCAGTGGCAGAAAATTGTGGTATCCCCTGCACCACAAACATTGTGTTATCGGCTTGAAGGTATAGCTACTTCTAAGGGTATTTATTGTAGGTTTTTATGTGTAGTAGCTAAAATTTGAAGCAGCTTAAAACTTCCTTTTTAAAAAAAATGTTTATTCATTTTGAGAGGGAGTGAGCTAGTGAGAGAGTGTGCGCTGAGGAGGGTGGGGGGAAGCAGGAGAGGAAGGGTCCCAAACAGGCTCTGCGCTTGAACGCAGGGCTTGAACTCACGAACTGTGAGAACACGACCTGAGAAGAATTCACGAGTAGGAATCTTAACTGACTGAGCTACCCAGGCACCCCGCAACTTAAAACTTATAACAGTAGAACAATAATTTTGAAAAATTAAAACACATGCTACTTTGGATTTTTACACAGCTTTTATAGTTTGGTTCTCAAAGAATATTTGACAGTTATCAGGAGACTTCTGATTTTGGCTGTGGTGGAGTAAAAGGGATTGAATTACTCTCCTACCTGAAACAATGAAAAAACTGAACAAAGTGTATGAAAAAACAAGTTCGAAGCCATTGGATAGCAAGAAATGAAGGGCAGTGATCTCCGAAAGATGAGAAACCAGAAGTTGAGCACTGTAGTTGCCTGGAGAGTTTCCAGACCGTAGTCCAGGAAGGAAGGGCCCAGGCAGAGTCTGGAAGTGGACCTGACAGAGACAGAGCTGGGAATATAAGGAGGTCATAGTAGGTAGAGTTCTCAGAGTATAAAGAAAGAAATCTGCCCAGAGAGAGCACTCTGGAGATCAGAAGAGCCTCCTCCAGTCGGCAGCTGAATACTGATTGGTGTATACATCTGAGGAAACGACCTGAGACCAGAGAAAGGGAATATTCCTTCAAGCTCACACAGGGCTAGCAGTAGTGCAGCAAATAATTAGAGCTAATAAACCAACAAGGAGATAACATGGGATCGTAAATGAGTACACATCCAAATGAAGTGAGAGAAAGAGGGAAAAGGGAACAAAGAGCATATGGGACAGGTAGAAAATAAACAGCAACTTTACTAACAGTCACATAAATCACATTAAGAATAAACTGTCAAAAATAAACCATCTATTTTGGTGTAGTCTCAATAGCTTAAATTTGTTTTTGTTACCCTTGCCTGAGGAGACATATTTAGAAAAATGTTGCTGTGGGTGATGTCAGGGAACTTCTCTGTGTTCTCTTCTAGGAATTTTATGGTTTCAGGTCTCACATTTAAGTCTTTGATCCATTTTGAGTTTATTTTTGTGTATGATGTAAGAAAGTGGACCAGTTTCATTCTTGTGCACATAACTGTCCAGTTTTCCCAGCACCATTTGTTGAAGAGACTGTCTTTTCCTCACGTATATTCTTGCCTCTTTTGTCATAGGTTAATTTACCATATAAGTTTGTATTTACTTCTGGGCTTTTTATTCTGTTGTATTGTCTGTTTTTGTGCTAGTACCAAACTGTTCTGATTCTTACAGCTTTGTAGTGTATCTTGAAATCTGTAATTGTGATACCTCCAGCTTTGTTTTCCTTTTTCAGAGATTGCTTCGGCTCTTTAGGGTCTTTTGTGGTTCCATACACATTTTAGTATTATTTGTTCTAGTTTTGTGAAAAATGGTATTTTGATAGGGTTAGGTTTTTTGTGTTGAATCTGTAGATCGCTTTGGGTAGTATAGACATTTTAACAATACTAATTATTTCGATTTATGAGCTTGGATATCTTTCCATTTGTTTGTATTACCTTCAGTTTGTTTTCTGACTGTTTTATAGTTTTCAGAGTATAGGTCTTTCATTTCTTTGTTAAAGTTTATTTCTAGGTATTTTTTTGGTGTGATCAAAATGTATACTTTAAATATGTGTACTTTAATATATCTTTTCTATACCATAATAGATCTAGTTTTTTAAAAAAAGATTTAGGGAAGTACAATATGTGAAATAATAAATTCAGATTACACAGTTGTTGTGGTTTTTGGGTCATAAGTTTGTGAGATCTTATTCATTTATCTCCATATATTCATGATACCTCCTTTGGATATTTTTTACGTGTATCCAGACTAAACCTCTTTAAACTTAACTCTAATTTCTAACTTCTTTTCCTCCTTCTGTCTTTATTTATTCTCTAGTTTTTGCATCTTTGTGTTACTTTTCATTTTCCCATTTTTCATGCAAGAAACTAGAGAATTATCTTTGATACTTATCCCATACTTCATCATCAAGTTGTGTCATTGAGAACATATCTCAAATCTGTAATCTCCTCTTTACCACCACCACCACCACCATCCTGGTTCAATTTGCTGTCCTCTCTCACTAAAAAAAAAAAAAAAGAGTCTTCTTGATTATGTTCCTTGATTTTATTCTTGACCCCTTCAATCTAATTTCCAGGTAATAGCTAGAGATGATCTTAAGAAGATGTTCACTTAAGTCATGTTACTTCCCTGCTCTGATCTTTTTGACGTTTTTTCGTTGCTCTTAGGATAAAGTTTGAATCCTTTAAATATAATCAGGTTCCCATTTGTCTCTTGTTTATTGTATTCTTACCACAGAGGCTAGTTTTTAGTTTTTTGAAATCTCCAAGATCTTTTTACTCCAGAACTTTCTCCCGTGGTATTTTCTGAGCCTGCACTGGTTTTCCCACTACTCTTTCAGTGGCTTGCAGTGCAGGCTTTTTAGTCTTCGCTTAAATGCTGCTTCTTCAGAGAGGCCTTTTCTGACTTGTCCAATCCGAATTGGCATCCACACCAAATGTCATGTAGGTTTTCATTGTAGCTATGATTCAGGGTTTTGGGGTGTGAGGAAAGGGGTGAGGGAAGTATTTATTAATATGTGTGTATGAGAGATTATTTGATTAATACCTCTTTCCTATACTCATCCAAAAAGTTCCTTGACAGTGGAGACCTCTCTTGTTCACTACCATCTAGCCATCACCTGGTCAGTTCCTGGTACAATTGACAACACTTATTAAATGAATGTTTAGAGAAAATGTGTTGGAAAGAAATATACCAGTGTTGCCTTTTAGTGTTGCACATTGTAAGATTTCCACAATGAACTATTAGGAGTTTCTAACAAGAAAAATTATACATAAAATGTCTATACTTTTTGCCATTACTAGGGATGAAAAAGCAGATGTTATTATGAGACTTAGGGTTTTAGTTTTTGATACTTTGTAAAATAAGTGGCCTCGATAATGCTTACTTGACTTTTAATACCTTGGAGCTGCATAGCTCTACACCGTACTTTTTAGGTTGTATTGTTGATGAATACTGGCTTCTGGGTTAGGGTAAAGCAGAGACTTAGTACAAATGTTAGGTATAATTCACCTAAAAGGATGTATGTATTTCTTGCCCGGATCTACCTACAATTTATTTACCATTTTGCATTCTTTAGCTTAGTGTGTCTTGCTGTATTTTTCTAGTTCTGTTAGTTTTTTGATAGGTCATCTTTACTTAGGATATATTATATTCTTCACAGTTTTTACCAGTTTTCACTAAATGGAGAAAATTAAGATTTTCTGAATTCTCAGTATCCATCTATGGCAACTTTGGTGCTGGACATAATGGTGAATATCCTCCAAATCTCTTAAAGTTTTTATTGAAAATCATACATGTTTTTTAAAATATAAAGTAAAGCTTCGTATCTTTGAGATAATGATTTGTTAAATAGGCTTATTAGTTCAGTTGACCCTGAACAACATAGGTTTGAACTGCCTGGGTCCACTTACCATGGATGTTTTTTAGTAAGTGCAGGATAGTACTATAAGTGTGCTTTCTCTTACGATTTTCTTCACATTTCCTTTTCTCTAGCTTACTTTATTGTAAGACTACAGTGTATGATATATACAACGTACAAAGTATGTGTTAATGGACTATTTATGTTACATGTAGGACTTCTGGTCAGCATTAGGCTATCACTAGCAAGTTTTTTGGGGAATCCAAATTACACATGGATTTTCGACTGTGTGGGGAGTTGGCACCCTAACCCCCTGTGTTGTACAAGGGTTACCTGTACTTTGAAGTTCTGAAAATACAGTTCTCAGAAAATTATGAATGTGACTCAGTGGCTTATTATATTTATTTTTTACTCATCATTTAAATGAACTTGTTTCTCACCCAGAAATGCTTTTTACAATTTTATTTAAATGTTTGTATTCTTTTGTTTCTCTTTTTTAAATGGCCTTTGTTAATGTTATTTTATTTATATGTATAATAAATGTATACCAACTTTTTTTAACAGATAAAATAATTAGACACAGGGCTTGTACCCTGAAGGACACTGCACATGCCATCATTGCAGCTGAATTGGATCCAGAATTTAATAAACTCTGTGAAGAAATAAAGGAAGCAAGAATAAAAAGAGGTAAGTTCTAGAAATGACCTTGGCTACTGAAGACCAAGAGTCATTGAATGTTACTGGGTGGTGTCTCTTTAGGGTTGCTGGCAGAATGAAAATAATGCATCCTGAGGCACAGACTGTATATAATTTCTGATATTAATATGTGTCATTTAAATTCTCAAAGATACATATATTTTTAAGTTTATTTATTTTGGGAGAGAGAAAGTGCATGTGGGGGGAAGGGCAGGGAGAGAGGAGAGAGTGAGAATCCCAAACAGACTTGGCACCTGCAGCATGGAGCTCGATGGGGGGCTTGAACTCTTGAACTGTGAGATCATGACCTGAGCTGAAATCAGACACTTAACTGACTGAGCCACACAGGTGCCCCTTAAAGATATTTTACTTTTACTTTTTGTGAAAGTTTTAGTGCAGCAATGCAAATTACAGAAATAGAGTTCTGTTCAGTGAAATTTTTTTTGCAGGAGTATCTCTTTGTTAATTATTGTTTTTTTTTTCTTTTTTAAACTAAAAATTTTTAAATTGTTTTTAATCTTTTTCTTTTTTTAGAGAGAGAGAGAGAGAGAGAGAGGATGCAAGTGAGCGAGGAGCAGAGAGAGAGAGGGAGAGAGAATGCCACAAGGGGCAGAGAGAGAGACGGAGAGAGAGAGAGAAGCAGGGTCACCTGAAGTGGGGCTCGTGTTTTTACCCAAAGTGGGGCTCATGTTCACCTGAAATGGGGCTCGAGCTCACCCAGAGCTGGGTTCGTGCTCACCTGATACGGGACTTGAACTCACGGAACTGTGAGATCGTGGCCTGAGCTGAAATCAGATGCTTAACTGACTGGGCCATCCAGGCACCCTATTGATTTTTATTCTTAAAGGATTTAGATAGACCTTCATATCTGTAGAGGGCTTACTTTTTAAAAGCTTTTAGAAATACTGTTTTTGTTTTCCCTGTTGATAGTTATGTGCAGTTTTGTTAATATAAAAATAAAGAATTAGCAAATGTGGTTTGTTCATTCAATGTATAATCCTGTCCTTGAGGAACTCACACTTTAGTAGGAGACAGAGAAAAATGTAAAATGAATCAAGTACAGTTGAGGTATATGAATCGATTGGAACATGTTTATAGCACAGAGGAGAGACCTCCTGTTAAGGATCCCAGCATTTTGTCCAGAGTTTGGGGAATGAATATAGGGGTGTTGTCTCTAGTGGAGCAGAAAAAGGGAGGCAGTGACAGAGGAGGAGGCGGTATTTGTAAGCACAGCAGATAATAGCATGTGTAAAGGCACAGAGATGTGAAATAACATGGTGTACTTGAAGAACTGAAAACGGTTTGGTATTGCTGAAGCTGTACAGAATGGTGGGAAATAGAGCTCAAGAGATGAGCGGAGTCCAGGACATTGAAATTAAGAAGCTTTTTTTCTACTTCCTTAGGCCCTCCCAGGTCACCGAATCTTATAATATAGGGTCTGGACATCATAGCATGTGGCATTTTGTCTTTTTTTGGGGGGGGTGGGGGGGTGGGGGGGGGTCTTTCTTCCTTATTTGGAATGTAAGTGTTGTGAATGGTTTGTTCACAGCCCTGCTGAAGTCCCTGGAACTCTGTCCTATAAATATTTGAATGAATCAATGCCAATGCTAAGGAGCTTAGACTTTATCCTGTAGGTCAGTGTCTTTCAAAATGTATGTGCCTAATACCCACATCAGCTTATTAGACTTAGTGAGTTAGATTCTCCGAGAGGAGTGAGGCTGAGAAATCTGCACTTTAACAAACTACTCAAGTGGTTTTTTTGTACGCTAAAGTTTGAGAATCATCGCCATAATGTGTGTCATTGAAGTATTTTAAGCTGTGGAGTGAATTGGTACATTGCTATGGCAGCAGGAAAATAGCAAGGTCTCAATGTGGCAGGATAGGAAGATGAGAGACAATTTAAAAAACTGTTGGAGCCAGTTTGGAAAACAGTTGGGCAGTTTCTAAAAAATTAAGCATAACATTTACCATACGACTCAGTGATTCTACTCCTAGGAAACACCCCAGAGAAATGAAAACACATGCCCATATAAAGACTATTCATAACAGCTAAAAACTGGAAAGAACGCAAATGTCCCATCAGCTGGTGAATGGGTAAGCAAATGGTATACGGATACTGCTCAGCCACAGAAAAGAACCAAGTACTGATACATGGTACAACATAGATGAACTTCAGAAACATTATCCTAAGGGAAAGAATCTAGTCACAAAAGACCACCTGTGTGTGATTCCATTTATGTGAAACATTCACAAAAGACAAGTCTGTGGAGACAAAGGGTAGATTAGTGGTGGCATGGGATAGTTATGGTGATTGCATAGTTCTGTAAGTTTAGTAAAATCATTTAATTTCATGCTTAAAATGAGTGATTTTTATGTTATGTAAATTGTACCTCAGTAAAGCATTTGGAGGAAAAAAACTGTTAGAGCTGTCCAGAGTTTTAATTATTGAAGAGGGCATTGTTAGGGAAGGAAAAGTCAAAATTGGCTGCCATATTACAGGTTTAATGACTTAGTAGATGCTAATACTACCAATAGAGATAGGGAATAACTCCATAGAGATAGGGATGAACAGGTTTTTTTGTGGAGAAAGATAAACTAGTTATCTTTAATTCGACCTATCTTTAGGATATCTAGTTGGAGATATCAAAGAGGCAGTTGGATATATGGGTCAGAAACTCAAGACATGCTTGGGGTAAACATGGATTTGGGAATTATTATGTAGTGGTAGTAGAAGCTGAAGGCATGAATGATACTTTATGGTCGAAGGTATAGATCAGAGTGAGAAGAAAAGGGATTCCAGAGACAACCCTAGGAAACATCAACATTTAAGGACCACCTAGAAGAAACAAGTCTAGTGAAGGAAATTGAGATGGAGTGGTTACTCTTAGGAAGATAATATCGGAAAACCAAACTTACTGCAGTGTGGTGTGACAGGCAGCTAACACCAGCTAACCCATTCACGTGAGTGGGGTTTAATGGACCAACAGACACTTACTACATTCTAAGATGGCAGAAATAATGACTTTCAGACCATACATTATCGTTGTCCTACAGTCATAAGAATGTGTGCCTTTGCAAATTAAACCGAGTAAACGTAGGGTTCCTTTAAGGATTATGTGTTAAGCATGGCCTGCTAGGTTATTTTGTTATGATTTTATATCTAATTTCTTTTCCATCTTAAAACAAACGATGCTTTTTTCATCCAAATTACAAACTGTCCAGGTATAATTAATGACTAAAACTTAGTTCTATATTTCAAACTTTTTTTTTTTTTAACTTGTTGGTTTATGTAGCTAGGAATATTTAAATGGGTGTTGCTTATCTCCTGCCTGCAGGCTTATCGGTAACAGCAGAACAAATAAATCCTCATGGCACTGGAGCTCGGAAGACAGAAACTAGAGTTGAAGAGGCATTTCGGCACAAACAAAGAAATCCATTGGATGTCTGGCACAACTCTGCAAATAAATGTGCATGTGAGTGTTTGAGGAGACCCTGTTATCCAGTAGTGGGGACACCTGAGAAGGATGCAGATTTGTTAGGAACTGGGGACACAAACCAGGTGCTGTTGTTTCCCCACACATCTTCCCAGCTCTTCTCTGTTCAGAGGGGAAGAGCTTGTGGGGTCGGATGCTGAATGAGGAACATGCTTCTCTAACCGTATTTGCTCTTTTCTGTTTATATTCAGTACTTGCGGGTGTTGAACTAGGTTTGAATATTTTCAGTTTTAAACTTTGGATTTGGGGTAGAGATGTGGAGCCAACAGACTTTTCATCCACCCCTGCCTCCAGTCCTAACCCTTGCTCTATAATGTACCAGATATTCTCTTTATGGTGGAGAGTAGAAACTTTGACTTAAGGGAGTGGCTAACAGTAGGAGGTTCATTTTTCTGAGAGAGTATCTTGTCCTCACTTTGAAAAATGTGTACAGCCCTTTTAATCTATTTTTGTTTAAGTGAGATACACTTAGGGAAAATTTAGTACTAGTTCTAAGTTTTCTTCACTTTTCCTCATTCATGGTGATATATAAGATTTCCAGAAGACAGATGTTAACGAACACAGCATCTTCCTAATACAGTCCATATGTTTCACTGAGGTTAGCCATACTGTTCTGGTATAAAAGTGGCAATACTGTTGAAACTGTCAGTAAAGCTGGCCATAATATGTTCGTTCACCAGTGGCATTGACTTCGAATGGATGAAACATACTCATTGTTTTAGCTTTTGTCTTTGTGATAAGTGGCATTCATATGTGAGAAATTTTGAAGGATTTAGTAGTATATTTGGTTCCATGAAACTGATTAAAGCTATTTGGTGTAGTTGTATCTTGGATCATCATCTGGATTATAGAACATAGCACTCTAAGTTAAACTTTGAAGTCCTGTACATTCTCTATATCTGATGCAAATATTTACTAACTAAAACCCATTGAAAATTGGCTTTAAGCAGTTTAAGTTCCTTTAAACATTAAAATGTTATTTTAATCTACAAATGTGAGTTTTGTTTTCTCTTACCAGTAGATGGCATATGTGACTCATCATTTGTCTGTTTTTACATTAAGTTACTTGAATTATAGATCTAAATATCCCTAAGGGAGAGTTGCTTTCCTGAGGTCTTAGTTTTGGAAACAAGCTCAGAGAGGCTATAAAAATTGACTGTAAAGATTGTGCCCCTGTGTTGGTTTTTTCACACAAAGTGTCCCGTGAAAGAAAGTGGTATGTTAAAGATTAGTTCCATAAGTGTATATACTACCATATGCCAGGTGCTGTGGAGCTACAGCAGCGCCTAACACAAAATTCCCTATTGCTGTGGAGCTTATATGATCAAGTTCTCTTATTTCGCCAAAATCATACTAACCACTAGAAATAATTCTATAAGGAGGGGAAAAATATTTCTAGTTTGACATCCTCCCAAGTGAGAACATTTTTTTGTTGTTGTTAGCTGGGATGAAAGTGTTAGAAATAAACTTGCTTCAGTAGGCCTTCTACAGCCTTTGCTTAGTGTACTACAGATCAGACAATTGAGCTGGCTCTTGATTGAGCAGAGTTGAGCTGCTACTTGTTCTAGAGTTCTGTAGCTTAGTGAGGAAGGGAAAGGGGAACCTCTTGTACTTTTGGTTGCACAGTTGGAGAATAAGTGAGGTCACACTGTCAGGAGTGACTTGTCAGGTAGTAAAAACCTAACAGCTCCACCTTTTAGAGAAAGAACAAGGTGAATTTTTTTCCCCATTTTTGACGTGTACTGGATTAGTTTTTCATATAGTTAATGGAATGCTTACAAATGCCCATCACTTTAGCTTATGTACAGCTTTTAACAGTAAACTAATAAATTTCTTCTCCAATTACCCTGTAACTGTAAATTATAAAAATAGAAATTAGTAGGGGGAAAAGAAATGGTGAGATGATTCAAATGATATGGTTTTGAAGGCAAAATATAGTTTGAACCAAGTGACTAAATAACTTGAATTTTGGAAATAATTTCAGAAATCTTTAGTAGATTTATTCTTAGATAAGAAAGAAGAGTAATGTTTATAACAACATTTGTCCATTTCCTGTGAATACCTTGGTGTCTTTACATACAGAGAATCAATAAGGATTAAAGATGAAAGGATGAAAAAGTATGTAAACGCATATTTGGGGAATTAAAGATTCCTGAGCCTATTGTTAGCTGGAAGTACTCATAAAGCTCATGATGGTTTCTAGCATCTAAAGATAAATACAGTATTTTCAATTTTTGTGGGTCTTCCTTTTCATATAACTGACCAAATATTTATTTTCAGTGTTTTGTTAATGTTATTGCTACCTTGATAGCAGAGGGCTTAATTTTTTCCCCATATTTTAAAATAACAACTGTGTAACCAATTGATCCTATTTGATGAACCATTTATAGTAGAGGAGACTAATAGTTGGTTAACCAGATTGTCCTCTGTAACTATCATAGGGTTTCTATCCATGACTATACTTAACTGTGGGGATTCCTTCTTCGGGAAGGAGATGTAATAGATAATTCTTTGTGGGATACCTGTAACTATTCTACCTTGATATACTGGAGCATGTGTTCATTTTCTTTCATGGTTTAGGAGCTTTTGGGTGATGCTGGCAAAGCATTTGCCTTCCCGGTGGAAATCCAGGGCTATGGCCCCAAACTTTCTAGGCAGACTGGTAATGTGGTCATTTCTGAAATGTACATAATAGATGCATGGTCCTTGGATGTTAGGAATTAGGAATAGTTGTGAATTTAAGATAATAGAAAATAATTAATGCTGGGTAAACTCCTACAGGAAATAAACTTTTAAAAATTTCATTCTTCAGGAAAAAAAAAAACTTCATTCTTCAGAGTTCATCTCTGACTTCATATTCATTCTACTTGTAAGTTGTGAGGATTAGTCAGCATGGATGTCAAGAGCTAAGTAGTTTTTGTGTGTTATACCGGTATGGGTTTACTTTCTTTTATGTTCTTTTTTGGGGGCGGGGGGCGGTTTACTTTCTTTTGGGTCTTATTTAGTGAACATTTGTAAAACAAATATTGCACTCCCAAGTTCTACATATCTGTTTTCCTCCCCTGTAAAATAGTTCGAGTTCGGAGAAAATCGAGGCGGCGATCACAGTGGGGTAAAGGAATTATTAAGAAAAGGAAAGTCAATAATTTAAAAAAAGATGAAGAGGACACCAAATTTGCAGACTATGAGAACCATACAGAGGACAGGAAGTTGTTAGAGAATGGAGAGTTTGAGGTAAGCACTGACTGCCATGAAGAAAATGGAGAAGAGACTGGAGACCTTTCTATGACCAATGATGAATCATCGTGTGACATCATGGACATGGACCAGGGGCAGAGGCTTAACAATGGAGCCGGCACGAAGGAGAACTTTGCATCTACTGAAGAAGAGAGTTCCAATGAGTCTCTACTCGTCAACAGCAGCAGTTCTCTAAATCCAGAGCAGACATCTAGGAAAGAGCCTTTCCTTAAAGGAAGCTGTCTAAATGGTGAGGCCTCCACCGACAGTTTTGAAGGAATACCAGTTCTGGAGTGTCAGAATGGCAAAGCTGAAGTTGTTTCTTTCTGTGGTAGTGGAGATAAATGTAGTTCTGAACAAAAGATTCTCCCGGAGGACCAGTCAAAAGAAAAACCAGAAACTTCAAATGAACATCTTGGAGATGATCCTGAGAAACTAGAGGCACTGGAATGTAGCAATAATGAGAAGTTAGAACCTGGCCCTGATGCGGAGGTTAAAGATGCAGAACTGGATAAAGAAGGTAGAACGGATATTTTAAAAAACCTGAAATTTTAAACTCCTGAGTTAACTAATTGCTTATTTTGTCTGGTCATCAGTAGCGGTAGTTGATAAGCAGTTATAACTCTCTGAGAATCTGTTAAAGTTTTCATCTCTTTCCCTAGAAAAGTGAACACGTGAATACTACATTTGGGTGGGAGTTTCAGAGGGTTTATGGCCCAGAATGTGTTGCTTTCCTGTCTGCTTACTCTTTTGCTTCCCACCTGATTGTCATCCCGATCCTTTTGGATTTATGGCTGAAGTAAACCCATAGGTGTTAAGCTGGAATTCTGATAAGAATTATTGGGGTGGGGTGGGGTAGGCATGGGCTGAGAAGACTTGGATACTAGAGCAGTATGGTATGTTACACTCTTGTAGACCCACGTTAAATTACCACTTCTGTTCATCATAATCATGTGACTTTGAGCTGGTTACTTACGCTCTCCAAACCTGTTTTTCCATCTTCTGAATTAAACTTAGAGTTGTGTCACTGCAGAGGTTAAGTAAGTCATGTATATTAATCACCTGTTCTGGTACCTGACACATACTGAGGTATATTCATTCCAGGCATTCACTGTTGAAATCTGAGGGATGTTGAGTCTAAGGTGCTCCATTGCTTTTGTAAGGCCATTGGTATAGGAAACGGTAGAATGAGCACTGTCAGATCTACCTTGTTCTCACAGACTCAGAGCACTCTGCCAGCTTCTGACTTCCCGTGGCTGTGTGATTCTTTTAAGAAGAAGCAGTAATGGGGGCCTGGGGTTTCCTAGCTTTAGTTTATTTTTCATTCTTTGGCCCATAGTGGGATGGGGTGAGTTAGAGATCTACCCTTTGAATATACATTTCTATCCTGAATAGGTACTCTTCTAACGCAAGGCTATTTTGAAATTCTGTCATGCTCTCTAAATTGTGCGGAGTTATATATAGCTTTAGCCTGGGATTTGGGCTATGTGGGAAAAGTTTTTTGCTGCCAGTTTTTGAGCCCTTTAGCAGAATTAGGAAGTAGGAAAATAAAATTCAAAGTCTTAGAATTCTTTTAATGGGTAAAGAGATAGGTAGGGGTGTGTGTGTGTGTGTACTGTTCTTAAATGCTACCTATTGAGAATTTTTCTTTTTCTTCAATAATAGAAGGTAGTTTTAAGAGCAGTGTTTATTTTGGTATTTATTTATATTTATCATACGGTCAGAACTTTAAAAATGTGTTGAAGCTAGGGTTAAGTAATGACTGGGACAGAGTGGGAGAAAGGGGGAGCTCTTTCTGATGAGGCACTGTGGGTACGAGGCAAGGAATCCTTTTTAGTGTTCTTCACTATGAGATTTTAGTGAGCTTGCAGAAAAGGTTTAAATTAATATTATGTTCAATTGATTACCTAAAAACTTTAAAGATATTTGTTGTGTAAAAGCTTTACCTGAAGTTTTCACTTGTAAATGTCAGGGAGGGCAGTGTTACCTAGTGCAAGCGGTCAGGCTCCTGGATGTCCATAGATAGGGTAATGAGATCAGTAAGGTCTTAACAGAACTCTTCGCATATGTTAATTGAACTATAAAACAAGGCTTTCACTCTAAAGCCTGTCTGAAATATACAGTTTCTCTGCTACATGGAGGTATTTGTTTTCGAAGGCAATATTTTAGTTCTTTTACTATTTGTCTAGCAGGCATTGATGAGAGGGAATTGTTTGAAGACGAGGGAATAAGAGGATTAAGGCAGGAGGGAGGGGAAAGGTTCTCCTTGGTGTCTGTGATGTGGGCCAGTCCTGTATAGAGTTCTGAAATAGTTTAGTTTGTCTTGGTGTTCCTTCCCCCAGGCCTTCTCATAGAGTATGCAGACAGAGGGGAGCATAGGGCTTGATGGCCTCCAGCCCTGGCTAGCCCTTGGAGTGCCTGGTGCTGTCAGATCATGCTCAGCCACCTCAGAATTTGCTTTCTTCGTAGTGTGGCTCGTCTTGGCATGATGTTGAGAGGAAAATAATTAGATTATAGTATTTCACTCTAAGGTAGGAAAGATCACTAGCCCTATTATACTTTAAACAGGCTTATATTTTTAAGGAAAATTGTCATAACCCAGATCAATTTCTAATAGAATTCTGGGCAATGTAAAAGAGAAAAATAAGAAATTTCAGTTAATGTTGAGGAAGATTTTTTTTCTTTGCAAGGAAATAATGAAGATAGGTTGGCCTTACTTGGTGTTTGCATCTGCTTTTCTAGGTTCCTTCCCCTCTTCTAGTTCTGAAAGCTCCAAATTTTTAAAAAATGTTTATTTATTTATTTTGAGAGTGACAGAGCACAAGCAGGGGAGGGGCAGAGAGAGAGGGAGAGAGAGAATCCCAAACAGACTCCATGCTCGGCATGGGCCCATTGAGGGGCTTGATCTGATAACTGTGAGATCGGGACCTGAGCCGAAATCAAGAGTTGGATGCTTAACAGACTGAGCCGCCCAGGCACCCCTGAAAGCTCCACATTATAAAATGATGGCTATAGTAAAAAGAGTGAATCATAAAAAGAGTGAAGACTGCTTTATAAGTTAGTGCTTAGAGGTGAAGATTGCTTTTCTCTTCCTTTAAGTGGATATGTTTATTAGATGATCTTCTAGTATGGCTTGGCTTTCATAGTTGTGGTTTAGTTCTCTTTAATGTGGGCTACTTATTCTTACAAAAAAAAAATCATTTACCATTTAAAGAATATACCCTTATTCCAAAAAGTTTTTGTGGTGGGTAAAAGAATTTATAGTTGTTTAAACCTGATTTTTCTTAACTTTTACTTGCTGCAGTGCATTTTTTTTTTCAATTGTAGGTGCTTCTAAAGTAAAGAAATATCGTAAGTTAATTTTAGAGCAGGCAAAAACGACAAGCCTGGAACTGGTTCCAGAAGAGCCCTCTGAGCCTGTGCCACCTCTTATAGTTGATCATGAGAGATTGAAGGTAAGCTTAGCTATTCCCAGTTTATTTTTTTAAAGATTTTATTTTAAAGTAATCTCTACATCCATTGTGGGGCTCGAACTCACAACCTCGAGATCAGTAGTTGTATGCTCTTCTGACTGAGCCAGCCAGGTGTTGTCCCCCATCGTCAATTTTAAATGAATGGAAACACATTTCAATATGTTTGTAGTCAGTTGAACAAAGCTAGTTTTGATAATCTCTTGCTATAACCTAGGAATATAAGTGCTTTGGGGCTTCTAGTAAAAAAAAAGAGTTTTGTGTGTTTTGAGGGATTTAGAAAATGGTCTTGGTAATAAACTAAGCCCTAGAATCTTCTAAAATCAGGTGTCACTGTTACATTATAGCCTGTGGTGTCTCTTGCCTAACCATTTGAATATAACTGTTTCAGTGTGAACAATGAAAACAAACTTTATTTTATTCTCTTTTCTTCTAATTTTTCTTAGAAATTGCTTGATTTATTGGTAGATAAAAGCAACAATCTGGCAGTTGATCAACTTGAGAGATTATATTCTCTTCTTAGTCAGTGCATCTATCGTCATCGTAAAGATTATGACAAATCACAACTTGTAGAGGTAAGTGCTCAGTGCATCCTTAAACAGATACGTGCTTTTACTTGTCCACCCCACCTCCCCCAAAAAAGGGAAAAAAGTTAGTCTCTATCTTTCACCAAGTAACTGAAGAATGTTTTGAAGATTTAAGATTAGAAGACTCATTAAGAGTTATAGTTTGAAGAATAAAGCCTTACTGTATCATTTTGTCTCAGGACAGAAGTAATCTGAGATTCTTTGTTTATGAAAACACAGAAATTCGTGGTTCTGGGTTAGGAAATACACAGAAGAGCATGCCACAATTCTCTTGTCCCTTTCTTGTTACTGACATCACTAAACATATCACTTGGGCCAGTTGAATGTGGGAATGGCCTTACAGTCCTTACCAGTGCTATCAAGGCAGCCACTGCTGATTAAAGGAATGGGCCTGGGAAGTGAGATCTGTTTGCCACCCCATTAATGATTAGAAGAGAACTTAAAAGGCATCTCATTAATCAGATCTAGTCCTATGAAATGGCTGCACAAAGGAGTGCTTGTTCTTTTGTTTAGGCACTTTTAAAGTGAATTGTTCCCTTTCTAGACAACTTCGGGCCATAAGTGAGTTCTTCCTTATAAATAGGAACTCATATCTGTTCATACAATTTACATCATCAAGCCACACTTCTGCTTTTTGAAGTCATCTGAGCAAATAGAAACCCACTAAATGGCTAAGTGACTTAGACTCCCTGTTCATTTGCCTGTTAGCTTATTTATCTGGTGGTCTGGTTATTACATATTTATTGAATGCCTGTAGTTCCAGATACTGTGCTAGATGTTTGGGCTGCAAAACATGAATAAGACAGTCCCTGCTCTCCAGGAGCATTTCTAGTATATTAAAGATTTGTATGCAGAGGATGGGATTATTTTTCATGTGTAATAAGGAATATTGGACTTGAATCAAAGGAAGAGAGGAAAGTATGTGAATGTATATTTAAAAATTGAGGTCATATTGTATATTGTTTTATAACCTGACTTTTTTTTTCTTATTCAGTAATAAGATGATGAAACATTTAGCAAAAGTGATTTTTATTGATCATATATGAGAAATTTTTGATCAATGATAATCTGGCCTATTAATTGTATACAGAGATGTACCAGATGCCTTTGATGTATTTGACACTTGGCCATCTAAGTGAAATGTGTAGGGTAGAGTTCTTTACTACCCCCCACCCCCCACCCACCTAGAACTTGTTTGTTCACATGATTGACATTTGATTAGCTTGAATGTATTGAATACTCTTTAGTACTGAAACATTTTTCAGTAGGGGACTTGGACCTCTATAATCTAGGGGTTTTGTTTAGGGAGGGAAGGGAGCTATAGCAGAATCACCAGTGAGTGGCATTTCTGGTGGTGATGGCAGTGACTATTTCTGGCTCTCTTTTTTTCCCTCCTTTTTTCTTTCAGCTCTGATTAGAGTGAATTGCAGTGGGAACAGGTGCATTCTACTTTGGGTACAAGTTTTACTAGGCTGAATACATTCATTTTGCTTTGGGAGAATATGAGTAAAGGAAGGACTCAGGCTCTGGAGTAAGGCTACCTATATTCAAATTGACTCTTTTGTTTATTAGCTGACAAATTATTTATATACATAAATCTCTCAGTACAATATCTGGCACAATAAATACTCATTGAGTGGTACTAGCATCATCCATTCGCCTAAATATCCAATGGGAGGCATTTGGAAGTGTCCAGGGCAGATAAGATAGTCTTACAGAGAAGCTCCCATATTATAATTAGGAAAA
The DNA here is from genome assembly GCF_024362965.1 of Panthera pardus. NCBI lineage: Eukaryota > Metazoa > Chordata > Mammalia > Carnivora > Felidae > Panthera > Panthera pardus. Next base: position 22,396,131 of record NW_026526832.1, read on the forward strand.
TAGTTAAAGCTTAACTTGTACCTAAATTTCTTTCTCTAAAAAGTTAGAGTGAATTTTCCCATAATACTTTTGTCCTTCCTTTAATAGATAACATGCCCTTTTTTTTCCCCTTGTAGGAGATGGAAAGAACAGTTCATATGTTTGAGACATTCCTATGAACTTTTCAAGATGAGTGGTTTATCCTCTCCAATCTGCTCCTGACAGAGCAGTCTTCTGAGCCATTCAATTTCAAATTGCACCAATTATGTGCAGAGCCTTGGTGTAAAGTGCTCTCTCACTCATTCTTTCTCTCTGTTGAATTTGGTGCTATTGTCTCAGGTACCTGAAACCAACCAGCCTACAAGAACCAAACAGAACTTCAGAAACATGTTGTATTTTCCACAAATAAAAAATACAACCCCACAGATTGGAGATTTTGGTGCTACAGAAACTGCTCTCACTTCTGCTCCTCTTTTCGTGCACTCTCTTTTGGAGACTTCTCTCTTAGGGAGCAGACCAGCAAACTCGAGGAAACTGGATGGGGCAGTTCTCTAACTGTGTTGAATTGTTTAAACAGTGGGCAACCTGTTTTGTTTTTTGTTTTTGTTTTTTTCCTTCCCCTCCTTTCTGCTCCTTTTAGCGTATTTGTTTTTATTTTTTCCTCTGGGTAATGGACTGAAACCTGTTTTAGAGTTGGCTATGGTATATTCTGGTGGGAAACTGAAGAAACTGGATGAAATTAGATTAGGCTCTTTAGAACTGCCTTTAACGTGCCTTTTAATTCATTTGAGAAAGATAAGGCTAAACAAAAGGATGGGCTTGTTTGTAGCAAATCAGTTAGAATGTCTCTTTGGTCACAACCTTGAAAATAAGTTTTGATACTCTGTGTCGTTGAGAGGCAACCAGTGTTTTGGTATAAAATGCCTATCTTGTTTTCAAAACTCAATCAAGACACTCATTAAGCCACATGATATATACTAAAATGGTAAGTTTTCCTGTATGGTCTGTTTCTGTTTAAGAAACATGTAATAAAACAACAGCAACAAATACTACCCAGTCCACCAAAAAACTCACATGTTTCCAGCATTGCTGACAATGATGGCCAGAAAATAGATAGATGACATTTTTTTCTTCTCTCAGTGGCAATTTAATAGTTATTCATGTTTGAGTTCCCAGAGAAGAATGATTTCATGTATAGTAAATTGTTACTGTTTTGTTTTAAAGCCAGGACTTGCCAAATGGACAGAAAAGAGGAATTTGTCAGAAGCTCCATAAAGTTCATTTTCTATATGCATAGTTGCAGGTGAGCTCTGGTATGGTCCTTGAATTAATGGACATTAATGGACATTAACAGTATTAATGTTTAAATCCCTTACCATAAGCTTACCTTCACAACTATTCATTTTGATTGGAACCCGTTTTGGACCTTGTTGAGTGATTTCTCTGAATTGTACTTACCTAAAATTAATTATGGGTTACTAGTTTTACAAAAACTTTCTACAAATTTGGAGACACAGTCTAGGCAGTTGCAAAGAGGCAAAGGGAGTGCAGTGACATTTTTTTATCAGATGATTTTTAAACAAAAAAAGTAGAAAATTTTGACAAGTTGGCTTGATAACTTCATTCATTGTAGCCGTTAGCTGCCGGTGTGTCTTTCCAATATATGCAACACATATAGTTTGGGTTTTAATTAGAGCAAATGGTCTTGGACTACTGCAGAGATACTGAGCTACCTCAGCTTTTTGTATTTTAGTTACCAGTAGTGTTTACAGAGTCCTGTAATCACTTTGCCACCGTTTACACGCTGAAGCTAAGGTACTTGTCTCCTTGTCTCTGGCTGTTCGGAGTGTGCCCAATGCCAGCGCAGAAAGCACACTTTGGCCGTAGGCTACTGCAGTAATCTTAAGTGCTTCTTGGCATTTACATTAACATTTTGCGCCTTCTAATTATAGCTTAATTTTTTAAGAAATGCCACTTTTTTCTTTATACCTAGTCTATGAAGTTTTCATAATATTCAGTTAAGTCATGTAATTCAAGATGCTACCCGTGTAGACACACTGTATTTTTAAGGTGGGCAAGTGCGATTAACGATGAACCATTTTAAAGGGGAGGTTATTTGAAACCTCTAATTTGATTATTGGGAGGATTTTCATGCTTTCTTTAGTATTTATTACCATCATACCAGTTCAGACTATTTTACTGTCTAATACATTAGCATTTTGTATTTTGATGGAAATTGTTACAGAATTTAAAGATTTGATGAAATAAGATGTAGCAGATTTTTTGTAGCAAGTTTCTGCTAAAAGGGTTTTTTGCAAGTCTCAGGTTCTTGCTGCACTATTTTTTTTTAAATATTTATTCCAGTTACTCTAATTCAGAAGCATTCTGTTCAAGTAACAGCAGCACTTGTGAAAGGAAAAAAAAAAAAACGCACATGTTCTTAGTAGGTTACTAAATTTGTACAAGTTAATTAAGATTTTAGCCATCAGTGGGTTTGACAAGGGAAATTTATTTATGTTTAGCATTAAAATGCTTCCAAAAGATCAAGTTTTTTTTATTTTAACCTTGATATAGATGGAGAAATAGGAGGCACCCTCAGTATGATAGGAACTGCCACTTTGAACAGTTTAGGTCTTAAAGAGAAAGCCAGTCTAATGCCAAGGGGAGAAAAATTAGCTGAAATTATATCAACTCCTCTGCTCCCCTTCTGCCCCCTCTCCCCCCCAAAAACCACACACTATACCAGTTTTGCTTACTTTACAGATATTTGGTGGTTCTATAGTTTAAAGCAGCTTGTGAAATTATCCAAGTGGACTCAATTTTGTTTACCTTTATGTAAGTTCTTAATTTTTGCTGTATAGCATTGGCGAAAATATGTACAAATTGACCTCTGTTCTTATTTCCTATTGTGAGCATTATAAATGATAGCTCCTATGTAAAACTTTGCTCTCAGATCAGTAAAATATGTATCACAGCACAGCCCAACAATGGTTAATGCTCAGCTGTGGGGACCATGGGAGCTTTTTGAAGATGATGGAACCGCACTAGGGTTGAAACTGATGGCTGTGGAGTTAATTGTGTTTTTGAGCTTGAATCTCACCTGTGATTAATTTTGTTTTGTTTTGTTTTATGTCCTTTCATGACTTGATTTCTCTCATATGCCAATGTATTTGTAGGTTTACTGGATTTTATTTTTAGGGAGTGGGGTGGTAATATCTTCCCATTTTTGATTAAGTTGGTTCAGCTATGGTGCTATTCGGTAGGTTATCTTCAGTGTCAGGTCCCGTAGCTGAATGCCATTGTTATTATAATTATTATTTGTAATCACATTGTAAGCTTGAATTTGGGCTTGTACCTGCATCTTTTGTATTTTGTACATTCAGTTATTTAGACTTTGGGAGTCCTCTTTGGTTTCGGTCACGTATGTCTACTTTGTAGATTAAGTAGACTTCATCAACTATGGTCTATTTTGGGTTTATAGTTTAATTTAGAATTGTGTTAAATTGATGTTTTGCATTTGACTTCATTTTACATTAGTTTGAAGTAAATTATTTAATTTTTGAATTCTGGAATTTTGAACATTTACTGTAATTTGTAATATAACTGCTGTGAAATACTTGAATAAAGATGGCAAGAAAAACCTGCCTTTCTTTAGCCTGATGATGATTACTGTTGGCTGCAGATGCAGTGCTACGTTCTAACCGAACTTGTCTGTTTTGCAGCTAGAGCCTAATGATGTTTATTAAGTACCGCCCCCCCCCCACCCCCCGCCAAATCTCATTATAGGATTCTTTTAGATTTTAGCAGTCCTCGGTATTGTTTTGCTAAACGTTTTTCTGTTGGGAAAGTGTGGTTTTAATTCCAGTTGAAGGTTGTCTAAAATATGTTGTATAGAAGCAAATAGATTACTTCTGACATTTGTTTTTCTGTTTGGAAGACTGTTCCAGTAGACCATCAGGTAGTTTGGTTAACTTACTTTATAGTGTTTTCTTAGATCAGGTAGTTACCAGCATACTTTGAATAGTACATAGAATTTAAATATGGAAAAATTTCATACCAGAATTTTGAGGGGCTTGTTGCTTCAAGGGAATAGAATGTTCTTGGCTTTAGATTGCCTATGTTTCTGCTATCTACCATGAGATACCTTTTCATGTCTTGAGATTAGGATACTAACCTTAATAGAAGTCCTTAATTTTTCTTTCCTTCTTTTCGTTCGTTCGTTCGTTCCTTCCTTCCTTCCTTCTTTCTTTCCTTCTTTCCTTCCTTCTTTCCTTCCTTCTTTCCTTCCTTCTTTCCTTCCTTCTTTCCTTCCTTCTTTCCTTCCTTCTTTCCTTCCTTCCTTCCTTCCTTCCTTCCTTCCTTCCTTCCTTCCTTCCAAATCATAGTAAAAAGGAACTGGTTGAATTTGAATAAGACTTGTTTTTCTTGATTTTGCAGATTGTATTAATTTTTATTTTTAATCATCTGTGTATAGCAAAAGACTGATAGTAATAATTAACCTGGGAAACAGATTTTTAAAAATTTTAGCCAAATGTTTATAAATTTTTAAATTTTTTTTTGAGAGAGAGAGAGCATGAGTGAGGGAGGGGCAGAGAGAGAGGGAGATACAGAATCTGAAGCTGACTCCAGGCTCTGAGCTGTCAGCACAGAGCCCAACGCAGGGCTTGAACCCATGAACTGCGAGATCATGACCTGAGATGAAGTCAGACACTTCGGTGTCACTGACTGAGCCACTCAGGTGCTCCTAGCCAAATGTTTATATAAAAGTAACTTATAAGTGCCTTTGAGTGTCAGTCAAGTTTTTAGAGCTCTGGAGAGAATTTGGGCTTATTTATCCAGTTTTAGTTTCTGTTGGACTCAAAACTACAGTAAAGTGAGAGACTAATCTTTAAAAATTTATTTCATGTTATCCCTATTCCCTAGCACCTGCAAAGTTCTCTGTTGGCTATCTTTTTAAAAATAAATTCCCTCTCAGACCTGCACAGTCATGTCTGTTATGTCCCAGGCACTATGCTAGACACATTCTCTGTCTTTAAGTAGCTTGTAGTACTCTAGGGGAGGCTAGTGCATATACCAGTAGTAATGATTCAGTGGGATAAGGGTTGTAACAGAAGGAACACAGCGTTCAGAGTTATAAGAAGGGAACCAATTAATTCTGTTTAGGAATGGGGAAAATGAAAGTCTTCAGAGAGTTGGCATTTTATTTGCCTTTCATTTCTTTCTGGCTGTTTTAGAGTCTAGCCCCACTCTACCAAAATTGTTCTTAGTTTTCTTGTGATCCTTCATATTACATCATATTGTGTTTGTATGACATTTATACCACTCACCCTGGAGTATCTTTATTTTCAACTTATTGAAATACTGGTCATATTTCAGGGCTAGGCTTAGATTCTCCACCAATACATCTCCCTTAGTGTATCATTCCTTCTCAGAACTTAGCTGTATTTTATACTGCATAATACAGTGAATTACTAATATTATGCAAAAACAGTAATATATTCATGTGGGAAAGGAAGTATCACATTTCTTCTGCATTCCCTGTAGGAATTTAAAATAGTGCTGGGCTCATGGGAGATGCTTCTTTCTTTTTGGTTTAATTGACATAGTGCCTACAATGTGCCAGGCATGGTTGCAGGTGCTCAAACTAAAGCAGCAAACAAAGCAGAAAAAGTCCCTGTCTTCATGGAGCTTAAATTCTTTTCATGCTTTTTTAAAAAAAATGTTTATTACTTTTGAGAGAGAGCGAGTGGGGGGAGGGGCAAAGAGAGAGGGGGACAGAGGATTCGAAGTGGGCTCTGTACTGACAACAGCGAGCCCGATGTGGGGCTTGAACCCGAAGTTGGACACCCAACTGACTGAGCCACCCAGGCGCCCCAAGCTTAAATTCTTTTAGACGTAATGTGTCATATTTCTGACATGATCGATCATGTCAGTTATTTCTAAAAGGAATTCTCTCTTTAAACATTGAATAAAGCATTTTGTTAAAAACTTGCCAGTAACTCTTCCTTTTCCTCTTCGCTTTCTTCTATTCCCCGTCTTAGTGAATAGAGCGAATAGAGCCGTATCCATCAAGGATCCAAAACCTGTCATTCTAAGTTTTGTCTTCTTTATGGTGCATCTCCTTCTAATCATGCAGCATGTTCTGTTGATCTTTATCACTCTAAACATGCCTCCTGCTCATCACCCTTTCTCCATCTTTATCATAGCTGACCTAGTCTGGGCACTAATGCTTTTGTCTGGACTAGTTGTAATAGTCACCAATATAGGAGAATGCAAACATGGGCAAAGACATTGTGTCTGTCTTCAACAGGATTTTTACCGTATGATTTAACATTCTCATATTTACTAGACACTAGGGATTGTTCCGAGTGCTTTACAAATGCAAATTTGTAACTTTTCGTAATTTTTTGAGAACCTTTTGAGGCAGGTGTTACTATTATCCCCATCTTACAAACCAGGTAAGCTGAGACGTAATTTGTCCAAGGCTAATTGCTACTTCACTGCCTCTTGTCGGAGTAGACAGATGCACAAGCATATTCAGTATACTGTGGCACATGTTGCAATTGAGTTATGCGTAAGGTAAGGTACGTGGTGTACAGAGGAGGAGTGCGCAGCCCAACCTCAAGAAAGCCTTCCCAGGAAAACTGATGCCTGAGCTGAGGCATCAAGGTAGGAAAGCCTTTCCAGGCAGAAGGAACAACAGAAGCATATACTGAAGAGTAAAATAAAATAGCATGACGGCAGCAGGGGAAAATACAAGCGGTTCCTAATCACCAAAAGTCAGCCTTTATATAACAAAATTATTTGAGCCATGCCGCTGGCCAAGCACAGTTCTTGGATTTAGACTTACAGCTGAGGACAGGACAGCAAGGTCCCGGTTCTTTGGGCGTTGATAGTCTAATGGGCAGAGTAAACAAGATGTTATCTCATAGTGGCCGATGCTTAGGTGATAATGAGTACAGTAGTAATACTAGTAGCAGTAAAAACATCTGAGTGACTGGTAGGTACTATTTTAAGAATAAACCATTTAATTATCACAGTATCTGTGAGGTAAGTACTGTTGTTGGTTCCATTTGACAGAAGGGGTTACTGGAATATAATGGCTGAGCAACTTGCTCAAGGTTACAAATCTAATTAGTGTTAGCTGGGATTCTATCTTTTGTGGTTTCAGAGCTTGAATTCTTCATCAATGTATCATTAAGATGAATGATAAATTCATTTGTCCTTGCTCAGGTTTTTCTCCCCTATTAGTAAACATCTTTAAGTTGTAGAATACTGCAGAGAGTAATAAAACATGCATGTTCCCATCATCCAGAATTAAATGTTAACAGTTTTTCATAATTGTTGCAGTTCTTTTTTTTAATGAAAAAAATTCTAGATGGCATTGAAGTCCCCTTCCTACCACTCCCCAGTCCCATTCCTTTTCTTCTTCTCCAGGGGGAGCCACTCTGATCACTTGAATGAACATCTTTCCTGTTTTTAATGCATTATTTGAGAAGGTAATAGTGTGGGTGTTGAAGCCAGACTCAGTCTGAGCCAGACTCAGTCTGAATCCTACGCATGTCCCTTTATTGGCTGCGTAACATGAAGCAAGTTACTTCACCTCTCTGCACATCAGTTTATCCGTACAAAGAAGGGTGGTGATAGCACCAAGCCCATGGTGATTATTATGAGGATTATGAATTTGAATCAGCAAACACATGGTAATGCACTTAGAACAGTCCCAGGCACATAGTGTGTTCAGTATGTTTTAATCATTATTACTGTAATTATTACTATTTGTATGTATCCATAAAAATGGTTTGGGGTTTCTTAAATGTACATCAATGGAATTATTTTGTATCTTTAAAAATGTACATAGTTTTAATTTGGAAATGCATGTATGTGGTTTAAAGAATAAATTAATTCTAGAAGGCTTGTTATAAAAACCAGTTATCCCCTGATTTCCCCTCCCTCCCCCAAAAAGGAATATTCTTCCCACAGCCAATTGTTTTCAACACCCTTAACTAATTATTTTGGTATGCATCTCTGTGTTTCTAAATAATATTCTTACATGGCTACTTTTTTATTTTCCAGTTTTTGCCAAGGTCTTGATTTCCCACCATGGAAGACAATAGTCACACCTGTCCCCCAACACACCCACACTTCCTGCTTTCTCACCCGCCCAGTTAGTTTTAGTTTTTGTTAGATCATTGTTTGGTATGTATATGATTGTGACTATGTAAAAGCTATTGACAGCTGAGATTTTTAGGGGAGAGTATGATTGGTTTCCTTTCCTGTACACTTTTTTTGTTATTTGCCTAATTTTCTATTATTAACAACTATTTTGTCCTAAAATTCGTCCCCAGAAATCCAACTCTATTTAAAAATTGTTTAACCTTTATTTATTTTTAAGAGAGAAAGAGTGCGAGTGGGGGAGGGTCAGAGAGAGAGGGAGACACAGAATCTGAAGCAGGCTCCAGGTTCTGAACTGTCAGCCCAGAGCCCAACGTGGGGCTTCAACTTACGAGCTGCGAGATCATGACCTGAGCCGAAGTCTGCCGCTTAATCGACTGAGCCACCCAGGTGACCCCAAACTCTCTATTTAATATCTTCAAAAATATAAAGTATTCTAGCATTTCATCATCTTGAGAAAGTTTGTCCAGGAGCATTCCAGTCTTTTTTCATTGGTGTGTAGAAAAGGTCTTACATAGCCGTTTTCCTGGAATCTCCCTCTACACCACCCTTCACCTTTTTCTTAGTGACGTTTATATCCCTTGTTGCTGTTGGGTAGTCCAATGCTATTCTGATTCTTGGTACATTTTCTTGATTTTGTTTTCCTTCCTAAAGCTTCTAGGATCTTCACTTGTACCCTAATATTCTAGAATGTCATAGATATGTCTGGGTAGGTG